>NC_087512.1:6120077-8735077 GCF_036417665.1 Passer domesticus
GTGCTTCCTAAAGGATGAAATAAAAAAAAAAAAAAAAAAGTATATATATATATATATATATATTTCATCCATTTTTCTTTGGGTGGACATTATTAATGAGAAATAGTTTTGGGGTTTTTTTAATCAGAAATTGCGTTGATAGTCATCAAGAAGTACAGCATACCTGCAAATTAGTGTATATTGCAAAACTGCAAAAAATTAAAAATCATCTGTATCATTAAAGCTTTAACCTAAAAATATTGCAAAAGTGCTATGGATTTACCAAGCACTTTAAAAATTAATGTGAATTCCTACTATTTACATAATTATGCAGTGATGAACAGGAAAATAACATGCTAGTCCAAAAAATGAACTCTATACAATATATTTTCAGTTTTGGAAGTGTTAATGTAAGCAAAAGCAGAAGTCATGACTGTCAGAGAAGATCACAAAATAATCAGAGATATTGCTCTCTATTTGAATGAATATTCATGAAAAAAAATCCATTATTTGCATATGCCTAGTAATTATATTCTTCTAAAGTTATATTTTCCCCAAAGGACTTATTGGAGGGTGGAGGATAATTTCCTTATAGTATAAAATGTTATAGACTTAGGTTAGATAACTGCCCTAATTTCAGCTATCCATTGGTGTCTATTATCCCGTGGAGAAGTTGGTAATGAGTAAATTTGTTAATTCCTTCTACAAAACACTCCATTTGCATTAAGAACTGATGTCTAGAATCCTTTAGCACTGCAAGTATTATATCAATGCCATTATTACCTACTAAGAGATGTAACCAACCAAGTAAGCTGGAAGTAATGTTTAGAATATGTTTCAAAAGGCAAAAGGAATAAATTACTGTCTTTGCCATATGAGACTTGAAACTTTTGGGAGGCAAGTCTTTAAAGAAAAAAATACAAAAACAAAAACAACAAAAAACCAAACAAAAAAAAAACAGAATAAAAATTTGGCCAACTAACTGTTATTATTTCAATTAAAAAAAAAGAAAAAAAAAAGAAAAAAAAAAAACAACAAAAAAAACCCCAAAAACAAACAAACAAACAAACAAAACCAAAAAAAACCCCAACAAAAACAAAACAAACAAACAAAAAAAACACAAAAAAAACCAAACAAAACAAAAAAACCAACCACAAACCCAAAGCCAATAATTGAAGAAAAAAATCTGCACTTCAGTTTAAATTCCCCTGAGAAAACCATTAGTCTTTTATTATTCATTTCACTTCTAAGTGAAGTTCATGCTTAATGGCAGACGCTGTTTTCAATGTGAGAACAGAAAAAAAAGGAATTGTGAAAATTCATCCTCAATAAAATAAAATTAAAAATTCATTACTTGCTTGTTTGATGTAACTTCATTATAACCTTTACTTAGATGTCCACAAAGCTGTTTGCAAAACAAATATTATGTAAAAATTCAATAGCTATTTTGAGTATTTTTGCATAAAAATGAAGCATGTCAGCCTGAAATATGTATGTTGTATATACAAGACATCATTATTTTCACTTTATGTCAATAGTAAAACTATGAAAATACTTTGAAAAAGGAAGAGACCAGCAAGAAATGTTAGTGTCACAATTTCTTGCTACACTTTTCAATAATCCATTATGCTCCACATGAATTACCAATAAAACTTCTATTTATCGTCACTATATTTTATTTTGAAATAATTCTGCTAAAATACCATCTTCACATATTCTGAAGTTTTGTAAGGGAATTGTACAGAATATTGGCAGACTGGTTTTGCCCTGAAAGTTGTGAAATCAGCATTTGTACATGGTTGTTCTGAGGTTAACTCTGCCTTGCTTTTGCAAATTATCTGACCTTTATATTACTTTATTACTTTGCTCTGTTCTTTGCTACTGGATTCTCAGCTCTGTACAGCTTTTGAACTTTTCCAAGGAAAAAGTTTGCTCCTGGAGTGTTAGGAACTGGGATTTGTCTACATTATTTTGTCTATATTATTTCTAGGTCCAGACTGAAGAATCGTCACCAAGGAGAACTGTCACTTTATTGAGGTTTGGAGGCATTACATGTGCACTAGGGACAACCAACAAGCAAAATGACAGGGGAAAAGCAACACTGGTAAAAGGGGGTACAAGACATTCTAAAACATTTCTTGAGAATGTTGCAAGTTGATGTTTTAGTGTTATGGTTCAATAACTTGTTATGAATTCTCATCCTCCTGATTTTAGAGGGAGCCTTTCTTTTGTCAATAAAATCCTTGATGCTTTCGCTTTTTTGAGTTCTGGAACAAAGAGGTTTTGAATTCATTATGTTAAGCCTCATGACAATTTTCCAAAGAATTGCAGCAAATAATGAGGTTTTAGGTAAGAAACATAATTTTACTTGTTTATTTTTTCATAATTACGAAGTTCTATTATTATTATTATTTACTTTGTCTGTTCATATTGCAGTAGCATTTCCATGGTGTTGAAATTATTCAGAATAAAAGAATTCTAAAACATCTAACTCATATAAATATGTATGGAGGGATACAAGCTGTTTGTATGCACAATAGGATGGCAATGAAAACAATCTGTAAGCTTCTTTCAAAAGTGATCTCTTATAACCACCCACTGTTTAGTAATTTTTTAATAATATGATGGATGAAAATATTTCAAAGCTGAAATACCAAAGAGATCTGCTTGAATTGAATCTGCATGAAAAAAGTAAACGTGGAAATACTTGGATAATTAAGTGTCCATTCAATATCTCTCACCACTGATACTCTGAAGAAGTGGATCCTGTAAACATGATGCCATCAAGATCCTATCACATGATGTGTTGATGAACTGCCCAGATTGGGAGAGTTTTGTTCAGTCCAGACTAAAGATCTAGACCTAAGTGGTTCCTGTACAAGTTACAAGAAAAACTGTGACTTAATAGCACTTCCTTCCCTGTTCAATTTTGAGACAAATCCTTCAGTCTTAGCTAAGGAGATTACAGAATGAATCAATGAATGGCTCAAGTTGGAAAGGACCTTAAAGACCATCTGGTTTTCATCCAGCTGGAAAGGAACACCCTCCATCAGACCAAGTTGCTCAAAATCCTGTCCAGCCTGGATTTGAACACTTCCAGGGATGGAACATCCACATCTTTGCTGGGTAACCTGTGCCAGGGTCTCACCACCTTCACAAAAATAATTTCCTGCTAATACCTCATCTAAACTTAACTTCTTTTGGTTTAAAGCCACTCACCATTGTCCTGTCACCATCTGCCTGTATAAAAAATCCCTCTCCCTCCTTTTAATAAACCTCCTTTTGGTCATGGAAGGTGCCCTAAGGGCTTCCCAGAATCTTCGCTTCTCCAGGGAATCCCACCTCCCTCAGCCCTTCTTCACAGGAAAGGTCCTCCCTCATCATCTCCTCCCTCTGATCTGAGACATGGTGTAAGGATCACCTGTGAGTTGTGTCAGCTCAGTTATGTATTTTTATCAGCTTTGTGTAATAACTTTTTCTGAGAGATCTAAAAGGACATCATATCAAAAACTACCATTTTGATTTGGTCATGTGTTCAACCCACCTTGCTTTCACTTTAAAGAGTGGCCCCAAATATCTCCAGGTTAGTGTTGTTAATTCATGGAAGCTCAACCTGATGTGGTATTTTAAGCACCATGGAAAGAAATATAATTAATGTATTAATAGTGGAGGACAGAATGAGGCAGGTCTTTAGATTCCCAAAGTTAAGATTCAGAACTGGGTTGCTGCAACTGCAATAAAGAATTTTCATTAGGTCTCTTATATTAATTAAAGGAGCTAAAGGTACTGAGAGGAATTTTGAGAAAGACACTCTCTTCCTGATGAACTTTGTAAAACCTAGAAGCCTAAAATGGAATTCTTTCCTTACTGATGCAACTCCTGGTTACATCAGTGAGATAGTGTGAGAACACCAGAATTGGATCAGTATAATCAGATGTTTGTAAGAAACAAATCATGTGTAGTCATTGCTGACAGGAGAAAACTCAACATGGCTTTACACAGTAAAAGTAATTTTAAAACTTATCAATGGAAGAAAGTACACCTTGAACATGAAAAAAAAAAAAGAAAAAAGAAAAACAAAAAAAACATCAAGCCAAACCAACTAACCATGAAAAAAAACCCCTCACAAAACCAAAAACAAATCAAAACCCACAGGAAAGCCCTGAAAATCAAAACAACAGAAGACTTTTAAAATGGAGCCAACTTCTTTTATATATCCAGATACTCTGGAGAGGATGTAATCAGTGCTATATCTTTTTAGTGGGCAGCTGCTCTGACCTCATATACCTCATAGTACATGAGTTCAGCTCATATACCTTACAACAAGAAAGTACCTAAATTTTTTGTAAGTACTTTGGCCCATGGGAGATACAAACTTTTAGCCAGAGTTTAAAGGTATAAAGCAAACACTGTTTTAAGTTCTACAGTACACAACCATGGCAAAAATGTAATTAGTAAAAATGCTAGGCAAGAGCGTTGTGTGACCAGAACTATTCAATCAGAAAGTGCTGATTGAACATATATAATCACAATCAAAGCCTTTATTTAAATAGGGGTTACAGTCCTAATAAAACACAAAGGGAAATAGGGGCAGAGGGCTTCTAGACAGGTAATGAAAGAAAAAATTAAACTCATCCAATTACATCTGGGGAAAAATCCATTACCTATAACAGTGAGAGGACAGCCCCAGGAAAATTCAGATGCAAAACTAATAATGAAGGCGCAGTGTCCTTTCAACAGATTCTAAATGAGCTCTAATTTTCTTACATCCACCATTCCCAAACTATATAAATTTAAACTAAGCAGAAAAAAAGTGACATGCTAGCACAATTGTTATTCCAAACAGGCACAGCTGCTTGCTCACCTTAATTAGACCTAATCCCAAAAGGGAACCAATCTTTCCCTATTTTCTTCGATGAGCTCACCTGATTTACCTCAACTTTTCTTTTCTAATAGGTTTTGCCCTAACCTTTCAGCTATTGTCGTTTCAGAAATTCTAATGGGAACTGAAGAGCTGCAGCTCCCTTGTGCCAAGCTGTTTTATCCTTTTTTTTTCTTTTTTTAAAGCAAGTTTTTCCCAAATGTCAAAATCCTACTGAGGTGAAGAGGCATTTTGAGATATGATGGGACAGGGGGGAGAAGCCTAAAATAAAGAGAGGAAAAAACCTGAATGTGGTGTGTAATTTTTTAAAACCTTTCTTTTTCTAAGATTCTGGGTCAAACCAAGAGCTTGCCTCCAACAAAATTTGCTAGGAAAGTGTGGGTTGCAGAAAGGCTGAGGTTAGAAGGATCTGCCCCCTGGCTGCTGTGGCATTGCACAATATCTTAGTGTCTGGGTCAGTAACAGTTATGGGAGGAGATAGCAAAACCCACAGAGGTAAATATAATATAGGGATCTGCTTATCTTTCAGTTTGGTGGACCTCTACATGAAGTTAAGTAATCATACCAGAAGAATACAACTTTCTCATTAGTGCTTGAGAGGAGAACGAGTGTGCAGAGGAGCAGAGCAAGGTCCTGAAGGTCTTTCATCGTCACTGTGTTAACTCCCTCAGCTTCATCTATTCCCAAGGTTTTCCATCAAAAGTGGGAGTAAAGACACACTAATTTTTCACAAGAGATGACAGAGTTTATACTCTGGGTTCATTGATAAAGAATTTCTGTACAAAGAGTTTTTAAAATCACAACAAAATTTAGAGAAAAAAATTTTGTGATTATCATCAAGTAGTTTTTGACACATTGTGTTTTTGTCTTGCAGAGGAGAGATACACTGGTGATTATAAATCCACTTTTAAATATAGTCCCTTCTTTAACTATCAAAATACACTTTCAAAATGCATTTTAAAAAAATCATCTGCACATAGTTCTGCTCCTATATCCCACCACTCTCCCATTCCTCTGAGTTTAAACTTGAATTTGCTTTGTCTAGTTTTGGGCATGTGGGGTCAGCTCATTTGGAACTGATGAAGATAGACATGAATAAGAAATTACACGACTTAAAAAGTATTTTGAGGAGAAGATCTATGTATATACACAGTCTCACCTTTGCCAAAAAATCATTTCACTGTTCCTGAGTTCTATTAACTCATGGCTATTTGACTGCAGAGGAAAACCTTTGACTTAAAACAGTTATTGAAATTGAGAGATGAGAAAAAAAATAGCATCAGAATATCCTCTCCTTATCTTTTGACTTTAAATGTGAGCAAATAAAAATATATATAACTGTTCAATATACTTACTAAAATATAATTTACTTTTTAATATACCTCCAAGTTTGTTGCAAATAAGAAAATGTTGACATTTTCTTTTAAAATATTTTTATTATATAGCTTGTAAGCTTCTCGCACAAATGATCTGGAGTAACAAATATAAAAAATACTGAAAACATTTTTGTAATGCATTCATTTTTTGACTTTTTATTATATGTGTACCGAATACTTTTCTAGAAAAAACATTTCCTTTCCTTCTGAGAGATAAAGGGAAAAGCAGTAGGAGAAAAAAGAAAGAGAAGAGAAAAAAAAGGAAAAAATATGCTCATTTACACTCAATGAAAATTTTAAATATTATGAAATATTAGAAATTGAATACATTATTACGGAAAATACATAGACTTCTGACTACTGTGCTCTAGGATTATGCAAGCATTTCTACAAATCCATTCTTAAGGACTGAAACAATCCCCATGTTCTAATTCCAGACAGTATTCCTCAAAACCAGTATAAGAAGAAAACTACCTGTTCTTATGTCTGTTGGGAGAATCTTTGGTGCTAATCATATTGGTAAGCTTTTGGTGCATTGCTCTCTCTTTCTTGTCACAATTCTTCAGTTTGAAATCTGCATATTTGAAATCTCACAGGATTCTTGGTTTTATTATTTTTAATAATTGTGTCAGAGAAATAAAATGCCCAGAAGTATGGAGTTTTCTTTGTTGTTGTTTGTTTCCTTTTACCTCCAATATGTCAGATATCTGACACCTTACATCTCTTCTTGACTGCTCCACTGCTCCATTGTGAGCAGACCACAATCTCAGAGAAAGTGGCAAAAGGAAACACTCCAAAAGAGAGCCAGAAAAAGCAACAAGAATGCACTTCTGAATTGCAGATTTAGTGAAGGACTGACTCTTAAACCAGCAAATTTTCACCTGAATATTCACATTGCTGAATCTCATTTGTTTTCTTTGAGGGTCCAGTCCTTTAGACTGACTACTGTGGTATGGCCTGGTTCCTTCACTTCTTTAAGTCCTCTTGTGAGTACAGAAGCAAAGCTTAAGAACTCTCCTCTCTGCAGGGGGAGAAGTCTAGCCTTTTAAAAACATCTGGGGAGTAAAATTGTATAAATAGCCACTGAGTAGTAAGGGGAGAAAAAGTCCTCCTTGACAAGAAAATGCTTACAGCCTAATGACTGACACAAGAGGAGTATTGTTATTACTCTAATGAATTATTGATTCACCACATAGAAAACCAAAAGCACGGGACAGAAACAGAAGGTGGGATTCACAAGTGGAGGCACAATGATTCCCAGGAGATACTTCTGGAGCTAAAATCACTACATCCATTTTATCAAGGTGCAGCAGCATGGTAGTACAACCGCTTAAGCATGAAGTGCTGAACTGTGCAGGCACTACACCTTTGATGGTCTGAAATTCTGTCTCTGCTCTTCTTTGCAATGCCTTGTGGACCTACCTGTTCACTCTCTTCTCTGCTGGGGAACACAGCACTGTCCAATGCTACCCCATTTTTATCCCAAGCAGGACTTTTGTTGTTGCTGCTGTTGGGTTTGGTTTGGTTTTTTTTTCTGTTTTTTGGGTTGGGTTTTTTTTTTCTTTATTTTCTTTTTGTTTGTTTGTTTGTTTGGTTTTTTTGGTTTTTTTTGGTTTTTTCTTATTATTTCCAGTAGAAGCACTTTGTACAGGAGGTTCTAGCAGACCAGAGAGCAAAGCATATTTACATTTTGTAAATTTAGTTTTCTATTCCCCAGTCCTTCTTTAGATGGGGCTTCCACAGGACAGAGACGCTGAGTCAAGCAGCTGAAAATAAAATGTCAGAGAGTAAAACTCCGGAGGAATTTCTGCTCTCAGTGTTAGGACACTTAGTTTGAAGAAGGGTAAACTAAAGCTCTAGAAAATGTATGACTTCTACATGGAATAATCTTTACAAGAGGGAAAAGAAGCCAAGAAAATGCCAGGAGATGAGCAAGGAATTGCAGCTTGATGTTTTGGAGCTTTTGCAATTCTTTCTCTTTTGTCAGTCCAACAACACTTAATTCTATTATCTTCAGAAGAATAAGAATCACACTCTCCCCCTACTAAATGGCCATCACCTTAGTGATTAAAGTGCAGTACTAGGGGTGAAAAATGTAGGTCTGAATCCACTCCAAAGGATGAAGAAACTGCACGCATTCTATGAATGAAAAAAATAAATCTTCACCTTCTCTGTCTAGGATCGGCCCAGTCTAACTTTGAGAGGAGACATTTTGAGTTTTACTGTGAAAATCATACTACTGGATACGGTCCCCACTCCACACAGCCAAGCATCCACTGTCACTACTACCTTGTGATGTGCCATAGATTGGGAGAGGAAAAGCTGTAATGATGGGACAATAGTGATGGCTGCTTGGCTTTTAACATCTTCGGTATGCCATCTGTTTGTGGCTTCAGTGCAAGTGTTCTTGGGGATGACAGTGAATAACTGACTAAAGTATCTATTGATTTAACACAGCAATTTCCTACCTAACGGAAAAAAATTAGGACACCTTCTTATATAGGAAAGTATTTAAACACAAGCTTCATTTTAATTTAATTTTAAGCATGTTTAATACATTCCTGAATCAGGGCCACTTAGGTAATTGTGTGGCATAATTGCAACAGCCTACTTTAAAAGTGCTGTGTAGCACCACAGAAATGTAATTCCCAGTGTCTGTTTAAGGAGGTGATCTATAGCTTAATGTTAGTATAATCGTCATTTGATGCAGCAGTTGCTTAGATTGTAACACTGTAACAGTGTTAAAAAAAAAAGATAAATAAATACATAAAATAGCATAGTGTAAATTTCTCTTAAATTACCACTCCCCCTCTCTATGCATAATGCATCAAATGTACTTAGCACCAGTGAACCGGATAACACTTTTTTAGATGACTCACTATCTTCATGTCGGAGTCACATTCCATTGCAGAGAATAAAATGTGTTACCCTTGGGAGCAGAGATTTGAAGGAAGAAAAAAAAATTGAGGGAATAACTTCACATCCATTACTTGAGATGGTTCTTGTACTGTGTTTGCATGGCCAGGGTTTGGCGGGGGGAGGGTGGGGGGCTGCCAGAGTGGCTTCTGCAAGGAGCTGCCAGAAGCTTTGCCCTGCCCAGTGGATCCAGTGCCAGCTGCATCCAAGAGGAGCAAGTTGGTAGTCTGTGTGATAGCCTGTGGGATATTGTATTTAACAAGGAAAAATTACTATCCAGAAACCAAAGCCTCTGGAGAGCCCTGCAGCCAGGCAGGGCAGTGCAGGAGGGGCAGGAGCTGCTCCAGGCTCTGGAGCTCAGGTTCCCCTGCAGCCCCTGCAGCAGCCCAGGCTGAGGCAGCTGTGCCCCTGCAGCCCAGGGAGGGCAGGGGGAGCAGAGATCCACCTGCAGCCCCTGGGGGAGCCCGGGCTGGAGCAGGGGGGTGCCCAAAGGAGGCTGTGACCCCGTGGGAAGCCTGTGCTGGAGCAGGACCCTGGCACCACCTGTAGAGAGAGGAGCTCAGGCTGGAGCAGGTTTGTTGGCAGAATTTGTGATCCTGTGGAGAACCCACACTGGAGCAGCCTGTTCCTGAAGGATTGACCCCATGGAGGATCCATACTGGAGCACTTTGAGAGCAAGGACAACCCAAGGGAAGGACTCTGGAGCAGCTTGTGAAGGACAGTCTCCCACAGAAGGGACTCCACACTGGAGAAGGGTAAGAGCCTGAGGGGTGTCCAACCCACATGGTGGGAGGAGCAGCAGAGATGACCTATGGTGAATTGACTTCAACTGCGTTTCCCTGTTCCTCTGTTTTGGTGTGGCAGAGGGAAGGGGGAATTCAGGAGTGAAACAGCACAGAAAGAACAGCAGGATAGGGGAAAAGTGTTTATTGAATTTATTTTATTTCTCATTACTTTACTCTGATATGATGTGCAATAAATTAATTTCCTCAAATTGAGTCTGTTTTTCTCGTGACAGTGATTGGTGAGTGATCTCACCCTCTTTTTATCTCAACCCATGAGTCTTTTGTTATATTTTCTCTCCCCTGTCCAGCGGAGGAGGAGAGTGACAAAATGGCTTTAGTGGGCACCTGGCATCCAGCTAGAGGCAACCAACCCATCACAGTTCAGTAAAATCCAAATAATTTGTGACAAAAACATGGATTATTGTTGCTATTAGTAGTATTATTTAAGAAAATGGCCTTTAGCCAGCTTAACAAAACATCTTGCAAATTGCATTACTTATAGCATTTTGCACTGTAAATTTCTTTTTGTTTCTAAGAGATGTATGCTTTGAAAGCTTATAATTAACCTACTTCAATCATTTATATTTTGATGCATTCATGTGCAACTCAAATTAAAAAAAAAACCCATATTGATGCAACTAATTAAATAAAAGTAAAATCGTATAAAATTTCATTATAACTGTAATTGATTTGTCAACTGAGTAATATAGCTAGATATATTACTCTGTTGACAAATTAAGTTAAAATGATAATGACACTTAGCTTAATCCTTATTTTTTATTGCATTCCTTCCAGATAATTTCTCATTTCTTACAAAAAAGGAATTCAACTTTTCTCTTTGGTGTCTCATAAATCTGTGGATTCAAATTTGTATATTAAAGTCCTTAGCAATTTCTGTTTCTTTTAATTGAAGTAGAATAATTTACAGCAGTTAATTGGCTCTTTCCAAAGTTAATTTGATGGTAGTGATATAATGCAGTCAAAATACATCTATTGTCCATAGGTGGAATAACATTTAGATAAGTAGGTAATTAAACCACCTAGAATCCAGAGGCCTTCACATTTTCCTTCATCATCACAGAACTTGCTTTGGAGAGCTTGCTTTCCTGGTTTAGCATTAATTGGTATGAGACAATGAATTTTTCAACAAGAGAAAGGATGAAGCTCTAGGGAGGCTTAAAAGAACTGCCCATGGAGACCTAGGATCTGGGATGATAAGGGGCTAGTGATAAGTGAGGAACAGGTAAAAGAAGAACAATCATTGAGTTTTTTGCTCATAATAGAGCTCATTTGCTCATAATAGAGCAACTTGAAAGCAAAAAAGAAATTAAAATGTTCAAAAATAGAAATGGTATCATGAGGGTCAACTTTGTCTGGTTGCCTGATGCTGACCAAAGCACATACTCCTGCTCCTCAGTAGAACAGGGGAGAAAGCAAAACTAAAAATGTGTAGGTTGAGACAAAAGCATTTTGATTAAAGGAATAAAAGGAAACAAACAAAAACTCAAACAAGAATATTTATTCTCTGCTTCTCAACAAAAGGCAATGTCCATCCACTTTTTGGGAAGTTGGGCCTCAGGATGTGCAGTGTTTGCTTTGGAATACAAACGCACTAATAATGAGTGTTTCTCTCACTCATCCATGCCCCACCCTCCTCCTTTCTCTCAGCTTGTGCTGAATAATGAATGCAACACCACAGGGTGGGGAATATGCCTTTGGTAGCTTGGGTCAGCTGTACCAGCTTTGACCCCTCCCAACCTCTTGTTCAGCCACAGCCTTTGTAGGATAGAGGTTAGAGAGACTCATGAGGGTGTGCAGGACCAATATAAATGTTGAATGTGGGTAGTGCTATAGACCTCATCCATTTTGTCTTGTTCAGCTGCAGTTTGTCACAATCATAACTAAATATTTAGCAAATATTTCATTTTATAATGTCTTAATTGAAACTTTTAGTCCCTTTTTTTTGTTGTTGTTCACTCAAAGAAAATTTCACTAGATCTGCATGTCTTTCTAAGGATAAAAATTCCTCCAAAATGCTTAAGCAAAACATTTCAAATTGGAATTGGGGGATGACTTTTGCTTTTGCTGTTTGCATTTTCTTCATCCAAACTGTAGGCATTTTGAAAATCGGTTGAAGTTCTCTAAACATCTTTATTTTTCATTTGCTCTGAAGGGAACAGTGGGGGAAAAGTACCGTTTAGGTCCCAAATATACCAAAGTCCAAGGTCATATGTCTCCTGATATTTACACAAAACCAACATTTTTTTTTATGATGCCAAGAAGTGTACCTCAAAGATGAGATATATGTGGAAAGCAGTGCAATTGTACAAGACAGTTCTTCCCAGTTTTCAGGGAGCAAAGGCACATTTTAGCCTCCAGCTATTCAGTACTGGCTCCAAAGCTCAGAATTGTTCATGCATTTAATTCTGGAGACCATCTCATCCGAAGCAGCAGTGTGCTGGCTGTGATGGCAACAATTACACTTGCATTCAGACATCATGCACTGAAGACTGAAAGTTTTAGCCAAACCACGAACAAGGTCTTCTGTAGAAACTGAATGTTTCTCTGTTAAAGTGTCTTTTAATCAAAGACAGGTACAGCCTATCGAACACTTACTTCCTTAAAATTATCCTTTATATAAAGGACAAGGAGATAACACCACTCTGCTCACTAGTTTGCAATCCTTGCAGTGTTGGGCTACTAGCAGTGCTCGCCATCTATTAAAATTGAGCTCAGGACCATAAAAATTAAAAACATGTGTTTCTATTGTTTCAGCTAAAATGTCACTGTCAGCAGATGAAGGTCAGTGGTCATGTCATGACCTTTTTAAAAGTATTGCAACAACTAGATGGATTTTTGGCTGATATTTTTACACTTAGGAGAGAAAAGGGAATTCAGAAGTTTGTGCTGTATAGCTTTTTTCCCCCACGAGCTGTGTTTTCTGCATACCACCCATTTCCAAGATACCTGGATCTTCAAGTTCTCTAGGGAGCTTCACATATTACTGACACATCCCAGTGATAGTTACAGTTCTGTTTTCAGATTTACTCTTGCATAAGTGCAATGCTCTCATCCAGCATAAGTGCAGAATATCCCCAAGAATTCTTGTAAAGCCACAGTTAAACAGCACTTTCCAAGTGCCTGACTCTGAAGACCACATGATATGACAGCCTTCCTGTTCATTTAGTCCATTCTGAATACACCACATATTTTACTCTTGTAAAATATCATTATTATACTTTATGCCTACCCATTGTTTGCTTTTCAATGGGTTAATTACCCTGTCCATGCACTAAAGAGGACTCAAATGAAGTGTCTACCAATATAAATAACATTTTTGTCCAAGAGGTATATTTTTAAGTAATGTATTTATACATTACTTGTGACTACAAAATGTTTGACATACAATACCATAGGTGACATTTGTAGGCCTGTCTTATTGTTTTCAAGGACTGCAAACATCATGTTTATTGGTTTACAGTGTAACTGGATATCAACAATACTTCTAATATTTGTTTTACTTCTGTTGCATAGAAACAGAAAGGATTTGCACTTCTCAGGTTTTCATCTTACACCCAGCACTTAATTCAGTTTGCAGTGATGCGTCCTTGCCACATGCAAGATACAGGAAGCACATTTGAGTCTACAATAAATTATTTCTTTATTCAGGGCGTGATAAAATAAATAGGATGTAAAATAAAATGTTTTCCAACATGGTAATGCAAGTATTTCACTTTTTTTAGTGCAAACCACTACCTTGTCTAAGTGATATGTGCCCTGTTTTTTTGCTGCTAAACTGGAGCCCAACAAAGGTAAAAAACTATTATATTTGCCATAGAGATGGCAGGTCAAACTCCCATAGAAACCACATTAGTGATGAAAACAAACAAATACAATTTAATTACCTGCAATCAATACAAAAAAATTCTATAGGCTGCATGCAAGCTGTGAAAAATAGCAAATTAATGTTCTGTCACAGCCCACAAGCATAAGAACACAAAAAGATTCCGTAAGTAAAATATGATCACAAGACAAACAAAGTAACTGCAAAAACCAGCTAGATCAGCTCTCCCTTTAGGAGCATTTTTTTTCTGAATTACCTAAGTAACACAGCCATATGCGTCCTATTTTCATAAATCATATAAGCATTTAGGATCCCAGTGGGATCTAGACTCCAAAGTACCTCTGTGATTTATATGTGTATACAGAAGTCACTTAGGTGCTTTGGAGAAGGCTACTTCTGAAAATCTTCTGGATTTTCTTGGTTTTAACTTAAAAAGATGAGGAAGTACCTCATATTGTTGCAGGATTTTTTCAATGCCCAAATAATACTTTTGGATTTTGTGCTATAGGTGTCATTTGATAAGTCATTTTGTCACTTGGTAAAGAAAAAATTTAAGTCTAAAGGATCACCTAACCTCTTTTTTGGGGAAAAAAGAAAAAGAAAAAAGAAAAGAAACTAGCCAAAAAACATGGATCATCCTGTGCTAGGCTGTCACAATGATTTTTATATACAATCAATTCACAATGAGGCTAGACTCTCTACTGTTCTTTATTTCATTGATTTGGGGTTGGTTTTTCCTTTTGTTGTTTGTCTGCCTTTGTGTATATATCCATTTTCTTTTATATTTTCATTTTAAATCTCTGAAGCAATGTCATAGGCCATCTTTTAATTGCTCATAGGCAATCAAAGAAAGAGGGGCTACAAATAGAAATCATGTCAAGAAACATTGTCTTATGATTTTTTTTCCTTTTTAAATAGAAGTAATAGCATATCTTTTTCTTTTCAGAAATGTTAGTAATAGAAAGACTATGACATGAGAAAAATAGTCAGGTGTTCTAGGAACAGATGATATAAATACAGTGACATTTGACTTTTTTAAATATAAAAAAGAGATAATTATTAGTTTTACTATCTGTGAAGTATTTGTAGATAGCTATTCACAGGTTTATTAATGGAGATTTAGGTACATCAGAGTTCAGCTGTTCCTGTGCTCTGCTAGAAAAAAAGAGCAGGAATCCAGCCAGGTTCTAGCCTGAAAGTTACTATTGTGTTGCTCTATGTACATGAGGAAGTAGAAGGGGTGAAAATAGTGAAAACAAGCAGAAAAAGGGCAAGCTGTGATATTTCTATTTTAAAATATATTTTGTAGTGGTGTGGTACAGAAGGCACCATCTTAATCTTCAACTGGTAGATGCTGAGGCCTTTCCCTTTGCTGTAGATCTGGAATAAATGCTTGATGACTTCAGGCTTTTTTTTTTCTTGTTTCACACCATTTTGCCTGAGGTCACAACCTGGACCCTTGACATTCACCAAACCCCCTCTAGTCCAAATGTAATTTGCACCACCAGTGAATTCATTTTTCAGCCTCAGACCTTGAGTCTCTTTCCTAAAAAGTCAACAACACAGTATCAGAAAGTGACAGTGTTAGAAAACGTATTTTGCTGTATAATAGGGAACATAATTTCCTCCTCCAACAGATTTCCAATCTAAATAGTCTCTTATTTAGAATCCTGCATGCTTTGGAAAGTGACGTTTTGGTACCCAGCTAGAAATGAGCAATAACATTCAAATGAAAATTGGAAGCTGAAGATCTAATCATTAACAACAGATGGTTCAACGTGAATCTGATAAACAAGTTGTTGGTCCCCATCACCTCCCCCTCCCCTTCTCCTGCCCGTTTCTTTTCTTTTCCCTTGCATAAGTTTTTGTGTGTGAGAGTTGTTTTACCACAGTCAAATCAACAGGGGAAAAAGGCATTCCAAAACCAAAAGGTAAACCTCATGGTAAATCTGGAATACATTCAGGTGGAAGTGGAAATCGCTTGAGCATCCAGTGCTGAGGTGTCTGAGATTTAATTCAGACAGTTCAGTTAGCACAGTGGCAGTTTTCTTAGGCTCTGGATTGCCTCCCACATTGGTCCATGTCCCAGTATTCTCAACACACAACCTGCTACACTAAAATATCCAAATATGAGAGACTCAGCTTGCCCCTTGGATGCTCATGTGCAGAACACAGTGAAAGGCAGTTGGAAACCTACAATTACATTTGGTCTATCATGGCTGGATTTCATCCCAGTTTCACAATAGGTCCTTCTTTCTCTTTCTCTATTCACCAGAAAGACAGTCCTTGCCTATGTGCATGATCACACACTCAACACAAAGGAGAACATGGAACACAAAACTGCAATATTATCAAATCTATTATCTTCAATAAATGAAGAAAACATATGGGTAAGATACGGAAGTATGCAATTGTCCCATTTAACATCCTTCTTCTTGTTGTGGAAGTTCAGAAGCTGCACAAAGGCTTTTTTGTCAGATAAACATAGTTATTTTTCTCTGTATTAAAGCAGTTTGTTCAATCCAAGTTGAACAAATCTAAGTTAAAAGTAATTTTATTTTGGATAACCCTGCAGGAACCCTGGTGGCATAATTGCCAAAATGCTACAAGTTTAAAGAATTAGTATCACAGTAAAGCATTGAGCAAATAGCATGGTCCCCCATCTTGAGAATTGCAGACTTACAAGTGCACTGTGTGAATATATCCAGACTGAGACTCAAAAGGGACCAGAGGAGCTCCATTGAGTTTTCACAGATTACCCAAGCTAACTTTTGAAGGAGGCTCAACAGTATAGGGAAGGAGGAAGTATAGGGAGTCTAAATCATTAATAGACAGGACTGGGAACTTGTGGGTGTCTAAATTCTGGGTTGGAGAAAGTATATAGTATCCACCATTTAAAGATCATAAAAGCACCCATATTCTATCTGAACAAAGATCAGTCTGCCCTATTGCCATGAGCACCTCTACAGTGTCACAAATGGTCATGTACAACTCAGGAAAGGGAGGGAAAGGGAGGGAGTTGCTTAAAGCCATGCTGTTGTCAAGAAATGTAAGCCTCAGACTACAGTCCTGTCTGCAATGACCACCATAAGATGAATATATATTTACGGATTCTGATAATTATAGATTAAAGGACTTTCTAGAGGATTATCCCAGAGTTGTGAGGGGAAAGATGGGGAAAACATCTGAAGTCCTAAAACACGATGGCATTAAAGAACATTGGCCTTCTGAGATTGATGGTAGCTTTCTTTTGTTTCTAGGCTGGAAAATAATTTCTTCAGAAGAAATGATGCATTAAACACGGTTTTCCTACCCATAGAATGGCTTCACGTTCTTTTGAACATGGAAGGAATAATCACACCAAATCAAATAAGCTTTGAGGTTTGATCCAAAATATTTATGTTCAAAGCAATGAATTATTTTCAGTAGTTGCCAACCCATGACAGATTCAATCTACATCTGTAAACATCAGAACATTTTATATTCTGATACAATTTTCCTGAATTTACCATAGAGACAAGATTTTTGTGTGTGTGCATGTTAATCCCAGTGTAAAATATCCCCAAATCAATCAATCAATTGATTAACAAATTAAGTGCTAAATAATGGATGGGACTGTGAACATTTCCTGACAAGATGCTGAGAATAAAATATGTGTCTACAATTCTTTTGTCTAATAGTCAGCCAACAAAGCATTGCACTGTTTTCTTTAGGAGTTTACATAAATGCTTGGAAAACAAATGGAAAAATGTGTTCAAACAATATTTTAGCATTCATATAAGCCAGCAGAAATGGTCATTACACTGAAAAATGAATAAAATTCTTTTTCTTTCAAATTAAATTTTAATGTAGCAGAACTTTACATGATCCCAGGAACATAAATAAATACAAGGTGACAACTAAGTATTTTCCACCGCTAATTATGCTATTAGTATTGAACGTAGTGTAAAGTTCTCATGAAAAAATGTTGCTAAATGCTAAAAAAATATTAAAAACAAAGGAAGCCAAAGTAAGAGTTGTGAAAACACTGAAGAATTCATGTAGTAAAGTTTGTCTTATGCAAGAACTGCATCTTATTTATTTTCACTCCTAATTACTATTTTCTTTTATGCTGGCACATGACTAACATTTGGGCTGTCTGTTACCACAGTTTTGAGTCTCTTCATATATGTATTTTACAAATGGGTCTTAGTCACTTTAAGCTGTTTTCACATGGATGTGTCAATCTATATTTTTGTGCATCACTAAGTGTCTTACAGCGAGTGGAAGCTAAAGAAACGGCTTTTTTTTCTTTTGATAATGATATGGAAAGGCAACTATCACAGTCGTTTTGCAAAAGCAAAGTGAGGCATGAGTGAGTAAAGTGTCACATTAGCCTGTGGATGTTTCTGTGGTTAAATCAGAACTTGAACTCTGCTCTCCCACGGGCCAGGCTAACACTTTATTTTCCCTACTGTTTTCCCCACTTCATTTATAAGCAAATGTACCATCTATTGCCCACACATGCACATGCCACTCAGACTTGCTGTGATCAACATGTTGTGAAACAACAGTCTAGTTTGGATTGTTTAGGGCTGTTGGGATAATGATTTTGTATGGCTGCTCCACTTCCCAGTGGAGTTGTGTTTTCCTAGATTTGCTTTAATGCAAGTGCTTTTTGCAAATAGAGGAGACACTGGAGAGGCTTGCAAAAACACAAACCCTTTAACAGTTCATTGGGAAGCAAAGAAGGATGCCTTGCTAACCAGACTGACTGTAGCTGTTCAACTGAGCAATCCTGTCGCTCTTATGGTCGCTCTTAATATCTGATGGCTGGTCATGTATGGCATGCCTCATCACACCATCTCTGGAGGCACTGCATTGGAAATTTGAAAAGATGCCACTCTTCTGGAAGGGTACTGCTGCTGATTGAATGGTGAGGCTATGACTCTAGGTTCCTCTTTCACATCTCAGGCTTATTAAATTCCTGTCTACACCAAAACTTAAAAGAAAACAAAAAATATGTAGAAGTTTTTTTCATGCAGGATTTAAAGGGACACTGGGTTTTGTGACTGACCTTTTGTGTGGTCAAATATCTACAAATGTGGAACAAAAAATCAAAAAATGAAAGAAGATGTTATTTCTCCACATCCATATACAGAATACCACTTGGTTACTGCCCAGTCTGAAATCTTGCTGCAGTCACCATTGGCTCTCCCACACACACTAAGAGCAAAACATTTTCTATATTTGAATCAAATTTCTAAATATTTCACAAAATATTAAGACAATCCCACAAACTTATGGTTGAGGGACTTAAAATAAGTGTAGATGGGAATAAAAATCCATTTGGCCAGAAGGCTGAGGGAGTAGAAAAATGGAAAAAAAACCCAAAAACACCTGAGTGTGGAAAAGATATTTCCATTTCAAAAGTGTCCCAGAGGGCTAGCAAAAGTTCTGAGACTTTTTTAAAAATGTATTTGAGAACTTTAAAATGAAAGAAAAGACCCCTGGAACGTCTAAGGACATAAAGAAAAAAATATTTTGCTTGTCTTAGAAATTTGCTAAAACAAGTTTGTATAGAAATCTCTGTATCTATATTTTATTTTAGGTTTTTGCAAATTTTAAACCCAGATTGGCAGAAGTCAGGTAAACCTGATCATAGAGGAAAGTACCTGTTGAAGTTGATGGATCTTGGTTTCAGGGTGTATGTTAGTGAATTAATAGTTCTTATCACTTTCCATGTTTTCTTTATTCTCTTTAAATAGTGTTGGAATAAAGGAAGTAAACACAGCTCAGGAAAGAAAGAAAGTAAGATTTTGGTTTAGCATTTGACAGTGAAAGCAATGATTTGTAGTTATGGGCTCAAAAGCACACAGAAAATAGCTTAGACATTTGGACTAATCTGAAGTTAGATATTTCATATAAATGTACCACCCCTTTATAATGCTTCTGTATTTCAAATTCTTTATTAAATAATGAAAAATCTGTCCTCAGACAGATCTTAGTCTTCAGCTAACCTTGGCAAAAAAATTTCTTTTTGAAAGCAATAAATACCTAGTTAAGTTCTAAAATGTTAATAGCTGTGCAAATAGTTACTGCTGTCTAAATGAGTGACCATTTAATGAATCACTTCCACCAAAAAGGTCAGTGTAGCAAGTCCCATGTGCATCATGTTATTACAACTTACCAGTAAATGACCACATTAATATTAACTGACAGATTGCAGACCTTTATGTTTATGTGCAGTGGGTTTCTGGAAAGTGCACTTCTGGGAGGTGTTAGAAAACTTTCTGCCAGCATATCATCCTGTAAATCGTGCTGTTTTCAGGTCATTACTTGTTCAACCTGTGGACACCTTGTTATGGAGCTTTTTGAATGAGAAGTACCTTAGTGAATAAAGTACACTTGACCTCTCACCTTCAAAGTCCTTTCATTTCAAGTGTCTGGGACATGTCACAGATAGGTGTTTTTATCAGGCAGACCCTTGACAGCTCTGAAATGGCCAGTTTTGTGCACTCAGGTCAGAGACAGTGTGCAGCAGCAAACTTTGACACCCTGATGATGCTGATAGTTGTCGTCTCTGTGATAAAGGTGAATTTCTAAATTAAGCATAATGTATCAAGCTTGTACTGGAGACCTGTCTTAACACCATGGCACAGAATTCTCTCAATGAGGGCAGACATGCCCTATGTTCACCAGCATTTTAACTCAGCTATAGATTGTTGAGCTGTTCTTGGTAGCACTGAGCCACTTACACAAAAGCCTCAACTGTCCTGATAGGGGTGTGCCTAATGCAAAGGTCAGAGCACAGGCTGGAGCTCTGTCCTGCAGAAGAGGAGGCCAGGATTCTTGAATCTGCACATTGTAGGAGGCCACAAAAACTGCTCTTTCTCCTATCCTGTCATGAGGCTGTGAGGAGGTCATAGCTCATCAGAGAGAAGGGATGAATGGATTCATCTCATTCCACATGGGAAGATTCCTCCTCACTCAAGGTCTCTTCACCTGACCTCTCCTTCAGTCTTTTCATTTTGTCTGCCCTCAATGATCTACTTAGAGCTCTTGACCTTTAGACCTGTAACATACCCAAGCTCAAGACAGGAAAATAAGGCATGCAAACAGTCTGGGTCAATGCTCCTGTAGATCTCTGAGAAAGGTAACTCACTCCTGATCACTGGTAAGCCATTCCTACCTCCTCAGAAATTTACTGAATAAAATGAAGATGCTGCAAAAGTGGTTGGGAAGTTAAGCTTTTGTACTCTTTTAAAGAAAGGACCACCAGTTCCCAACATACATTTTCAGAGAGTGTAGAGAGGAAAAATGCTATTAAAAAATCCCTACTTGCTAGTGTCCTTTTAAATTATGTAAAGCAAATTTCTTGTAATATTGTCACTGAACAAATAATCAGTTAGTTGAGGAAGATTTGTGGCTGCAATTATTTATTCATTTTAATGTTTGTTATTAAGCCTTCCTCTTGCTGTTTGCACCCATTATATGATGAAAGATCAATACAAAGAAGATGAGGAAGTGCAGAAATGACGGTTAATTATCAGGGAGTAAAGAGGAGAAGAGCAGCCCCAGTACAAATGCCTGTGAGATCTACAACCAGTGTTTTAGTCTTTTGCTAATATTAGCCTTTGTTTTACAGTGTGAAGGGGTTTTGTTGTTGTTGTTCTCTTTTGTTTGTTTGTTTGGTTGGTTTTTTCTGTATTGTTTTGGTTTTTTTTTTCAATCTGGACAGTAAAGTGAACACTGGAGTCAAGTTTTATCATGCTTTTCTATTACATTCAATAGCAAGGATTGAATTATGAGAAGCAGTGGTTCGAAGTGGATAGATGAAGTCCACAGTTGAGAAACAAGATTCTGAGTT
This sequence comes from Passer domesticus, assembly GCF_036417665.1. Taxonomy (NCBI): domain Eukaryota; kingdom Metazoa; phylum Chordata; class Aves; order Passeriformes; family Passeridae; genus Passer; species Passer domesticus. Next base: position 6,141,709 of record NC_087512.1, read on the forward strand.
TTTTTCCCAGTTAAAGAAGTGGCTGGCTATACAATTTTTTCCCCACCTTCTTGTATTTCTACAGGGGTAAAACAGTAAGACTCACTCTTGCCTTTTTCTTTAGTGTTTTGTAATCTAAAATCTTACTAAAATCGAAAGTATGTGTCTGCATCTACATAAGCCTGGGCTCATTTATGTATATATATGTATATCTAAAGACATATAGCAAAAGGTCAATATTTTATAGCTTAGATTAAATTGTGTCATTGTTACCCAGGATTAACAAACATGAAAATCCTGGAGATGCATTACCATTATTTTAATTTATTCAGCAGTGGAGAGGTGACCATTTCTTTCAAAATAGCATATTTTCTATTAAATCTTTCTCCAGCAAAATTTTTACTTTTTGGCGGACAAAATATTTGATACTTGTTTGTTTATCTGAGATAATATCTCCTGGTATTAGGATATCCAGTTGGATTTTTTAACTGGGGTTGCAGAGAGTGTTTTTTTTCTGAATAATACCAAAGAGGTGTCATAGTTTGCAACACTATGGACTGCTCAAAGAAGTCTTAAATGGACAATACAGGTAATTCAGCTGTGAGCCCTCATGTATCATAACAAATCTGGTGAGTTCAGGGGCTACCCAAGTGGGAGAAAGCCTGAAAGTAGGTGTGTGTTCCAGATTTTATATAGGTCTCAAGGGTTTCCTTCTAAATGCTTATGAAATCCATCATATAGCTTCAGGCCAGCCCTGAAAGTTGCCTTTATTGAAAATCTCCCACAGTCTAGATATTAGTACATACAGATGCCAGGTAACTATGGTAAATACCTCTCAGAGTCACTTTCTGTTAATGTGGGGCCAGGAACTCTATTAAAATGACAAAAATAATAATGTCTCTGAAATCATCCCCTCTCTTGCTACATGTCCACAAAACTTTTGCCAAAGTCGCCTTAATTTCTAACTGCTTTTCATCTGTCTTCTTGTCATGGTTCAGCAAAAAATAATTCGCAAGATGACACAGTTTCATTGCCTTTTTTTTCTTTTCACTTCATAACAAATGTTTAATAGTAGTAAAAAAAATTCCTTAATGCAGTAAATTCATATAAGTTTTCCATCTCATCTAGATTCTTATCTGAAGAAAGATATTCCCTTTAGCACTACTTATTTCAGACATGCACTTCCTTGAGTTATTAACTTACAGAAATACTGAATTTCACAATGAGAAGAAATACAACTTTAATAATATCAATTACTTTATGGTATCATTTACACTGTGTTCAGCATGATATTTTTGGTGCCTCTGACAACAGTGAGACTGAAAGTACCCACAAATGCATATTTGGAGCAGCAGTTTTCTGTCTGGTCTGTAAAATTGTGAACCATAGAGCAAGTCAGCAATCTATGCCTACAGCTATGCACCTGATATTTAGCTATCCTGTTTCATTTTTGTGAGTCATCCTATTTGACTTACATAGGTAAATCTAACACATCAGTGTTTGCAGTATTAAGCTTTAACAACAGTAACAGAAACCCTGGATATTTTCAGCATAGATAAATCCATCTCATTTGCTTTACTAAATGCTGCCTGGCAAGCAAAGTCATAGAATTTAGCAGCATAAGGCACAAAACGGTTGGAAACAAATCCGAAGCTCTGGAGATCACTCACAGAATTAAGTGCATTTCAATGTGTAGGTAGTTGTCAGAAGTGCTCCATAAATCTCATTCCAATAAAAATATTGCATGATTATTTTTTCCTTGCATACATATCCGAATTAAATTGAAGCCTGTCTTTCCTAAATGCTCCTGTTAGATTTTAGAGGGATTTTTTTCTCATTTCTTTCTTTGCTGAATTGAATTCCTGTTACAAAAACAGATGTTGGAAGAAATACATTTCTTGGCAAAGTTAAGAGCTACAGAGGAGAGCAAGACATTGTTCTTCATTTTACTATGTACTTTCCCTTGAAACTTACTGACTGCTTAAATCATCTCAGCTACACAGGAGCCTTTAGCAATAAAATAAAAACTGTATTAACCACTAAATTTTATACATAACTGGTATTTCTCACAGACACAGAGTTTATGAAAGTTGTCAACTTCTGAGTCCAATTTATATGAAGGCAATCATAATCTGAGGGAATATGAAATGATCTAGCCAGAAATTGTGCAAATAAAATTAACAAATTTATTAATTTTTCTCCCCCCTCTGAAGATCCACTTGCGGTTTTCCATACTCTTGGCAAGGGATGAATAGAAAGCTGAATACAGAAGTTTAGCCTCTCCATTAAGTTGAAACTTCCTGCTGGGATTTGAGGAAAAGTCTGGCATAGGAATAGGTAACCATTTAGCTTCTGGGCTGCTTGGCCTCTCCAGCTCAAAGGAAGCACAGGGCCAGAGGTTATGTATTATTCATTTTTCAATTGGACTCAGTGGAGAAATTTGAGAGTTTACTACATAAATATGTTAAATTTAAGTACATCATGCATTTCCATAAAACTCACTGAGGCCCAGATTCATCATTTCCTCCCAGCTCAACAAACTGCTTTAAAGCATGCTCAAATTGACTTCAACAGAGCTGTAAGCACTTACTGAAAGTTCAGTGTGTCCTTAAATGATTTGGAGAATAAGGACCATCTGCATATGTGCAAGTGCTTTGCTGAGCATTCGTAATGTCCTATCCACAGCCCCAAGAAATCCATGAGGTTTCTCTATTGATGTCACTGGGTTTCATATTTAGTCTTAACAGTTGGATATTGCCAGTTCAGAGCTCTCTTGTTGCTTTCTTGAAAGGAAATGGCATTCAGCCTTTCATTGCAATGTCCCATGCTTTGTATTAGAAAGCCCTGGAAAGCATTCTAAGGTTTCTTACCTAATGGTGTCTGTGGGCCTTGTCGTGGTTATGATTTTAAAACGCACTGCTCAAAAGTGACAATGAACAAAACCAGAATAATAATTCCTGTAGAAGCAGATTCAAATGCCTGTGCTGTCTGTGCCGTGGGGAGTGGGGCTTTTTGTCAGGGTAGGAAACTTCACACTACCTGTTGCACACTTAGAGATGCATTTCCAACAAATGGGACCCATTGTAGAGGTGTTTATTACCAAGATGGTTACAGATATCAGAGTCTAAATTTAAGAGTATTGTGAATTAACCACATTATTTATCAGACCCTCTGTTCAGAGAGTCAGATGAGTTGAGAGCAATCTATGTTTCAGCCAGTTCCCTGACCCACATTAAAGTTAATGCAGGACTATTGAATTATGTTCTATAATCCTGATTTTGAAGGCAACTTCATTCTTACTTATTTCAGCACCTTTTGCTTTTAATGACTGCTTCTCTTTTTTCCCCCCACTTATTTATAGGACTGTTTATACTACCCATGAGATGACCAGATATTTAAATTCTCCCTGAGACTTGTCCTTTTCCTCAACATCCTGAAGTAAATTATCCACAGGAGCAATTCTTGCCTTCTCAATCCCCACTCTTCTATGCCTCAGAAAGAAACTTCAATAAAACCTTCTTGTTTTACTATGGTGCACCAATGTGGTAGTTATTAATAATTTTCTAAATCATTCTTCATAATATATCTGGAAAGGGCAGAAACTTAGATTCCAATGAAAAAGCTCTGAGTGTGAGAAATTGGCATTTATTAAATGAAAATGAGGCTGGTTAACAAATAAAACAAAATAAACTGAGCTAATAAAAAAATATTAATTCAGCAAATTAAGAGAAAACTCTTGAATTTTGCAAAAAATGCACATTCAAGACATAGGTACAGAAAGAGACAGGCAGAATCTGAGGGGGCAGTGGCATCATGCCAGTCACAAAATTGACAAACAGGCACCATTCAGTGTTTCCATGAAGTGTCTTCCTGGAAAGAGACAAGGCTGTTTTTACAGAGGAGGACAGGCATGGCTCTGAGAAGACCATTTGTGGCATATTACACAGAATTTAAGTATCCATGTTGGCCACTTAGTTTAAGTCTAGAAAAGACTCACAAAACATGGCCTAATGGTTTTAAGAAATGCTTTAGAATGGAAAAAGAAAAGGCAAAATGGAGATGTACTGGAAATTTGAAAATTTGTTTCATTCAACAGAGAAAAGTAGCAAAGTCAATGGCTGAACACTGGAGTTGAATTCAAAGGAGAAATCAGGCCCTCATATTTAACAAGCCTATATAAACAAATTTTTGGAACAAACTGCCAAAGGGAATGATAATTTTTACTTGGTGGGTTTAAGTCAGCACTACACTCTTTTCTAGACAATGTTTGCCAAACTGCAGGCTTCTATGCTAAATATAGGAAAAACTAGATAAAAGAAAGGGAAATTATGCAGGGTATGGGACTAGAAAAATGAATTATTCCATTGGGGTCAAATTTTTGTATGATCTTATAGATACTGGGTGATGAGACGGTTTTAGAAGTTTCCCTATAATGAGAAAATAGAGCTGTTCAGTCTGTTCCCTTTATCAAAATAAGGAGTTGACTGTATTGTAGTCTGTAAGTAGTAATTAAAAGAAAACTAAAACAGAAATCACAACCATGACAAAACAAGACCAAAACTAATGTTTAAGTTGTTGAAAGCTGAAATCTCAATGTTTAGGAAGGATAGAAAAGGAGTTAAGGATGACAGTTTAAATGTTTGGGTTAACACAGTGGAGGAGTCGGTGTTGCTTTAAGTCTTGCTGCAAATACTTTAATGTCTTTCTAAAGAACATAATGCAAAAAATTGACTGAACCTGTGGGTCACAAGGGATCACACGACACTGTTGGAAACATCCTTTTTGACACTTACCTCAGGGAATTTCAAATACCTACACCACTCTTAAAATCTCCAAAACCCTCAGAATGAGGCATAATCCGAGCCATACTGCTTGGACGTGCTTTATCAATAACAATTTTTACTGTCAAAAAAGGTTGTAAAAAAAGCAACCTTCTGTCACAGTGAGTAGCACATTTGTGTTTCATGTAAAATAGCTGATTTGCCTACAAAAGTTTTTACTGTGATGCTTTAGAACACAGTGAAAGACCTGCTGGCATGGGAGAAGAATCACAATATCACACTGTTATCTCTTCTTTTCTATATTTCTACATTTTGTATCTTTTAAGACCTGTTTCTATTTATAGTCTATTTCTGCAATAAAAAAATGATAGTCACTTGTGTTATGTTATTAACTCTACCCCAAAGGGTTCTTGTTCATTTCCAGATAAATATCATTTTCTGTTGTTGATTATTTGGATATAGACATTAAGAAGGATCCTGATAAGCTCCTGTGCCACATGGAAATATGGCAGGATCATTCCCAGGGGTTATGCTGTAATATTTCAAGTGCTTAGAGCAATGATGTAAATGTCAGATGGCATAAACCAAACAGGTTTTTCAAACCCACTTTGTAGTCAGCACCCCATGTTTCAGAGCAGCGCCTTGGTTTGCAAGCTCAGAATTCCACTGGATTATGGTACAACATCTGTGGTCTTCAGGAGCTGTGCTGGAATTTAATACACTTTTATCCAATGTAAATTACTTGGGTTAATTGCAGCAATGTTGAAGACTCCACCCTAAAAAGTAAGGCCTTTAAGAGAAAACTGGGAAGTTTAGGAGCTTATTAATGCAAGTTCCTAAATTAAATTACTGACATTTAGCAGAAGGAATACTGTTCACTCTTTCCCACCAGCCCAAGTCACTTCTAACCTTCCATAACAAACTGAAGCATTCCCTTTTTCTAGCATTTAAGGGAAGTGCCAAAAAAAAGGCAAAAGAACCAATTCTGTGATCCTAGTTCACTCTGAAAAATGCATATTCTTAGTTTGTGAGCAATGATGAAATTCCCCATTCTCTATCATACAATGTCAAAAATGAAAATAAGTTATTTATCTTCAATATGACCAGGTTTTCTTGTGCTTTTTGACCTATTTAATATTGTCAGTTTTCTCATTGCATTATCAGCATGGAATGAAGAAACAGTAACATAAAGTTATGTCTCCAACAATCCACAGCAGTCTTACTTTTAATTAATTTCCTTAATGACCATGTACCAAAATACATAATTTCTTTCCACAAGTTAGTGTTGATTTATTTAATGTGTTATAGCTGCTTTGATTTTTCATGGTCATTTCTGATATTGCCTTTATTTTTATCATATATTTTGACATTTGGAGATTACAAGGGAAAAAAAAAAGTGGTTAGATTAGATATGGATGACAGAGACTATGGAACTCAAAAAAAATCCTGATCATTCACCGATGATTAAATAAAAAAAATTAAAAAATAATTTAAAAAAACAACCAAAGAAAGTAAAAAAAAGAAATAAAAGCAATAATTCTGTTGACAATCACACCGTGTGTACTTGGAAAATTACACATTATGCTGGAAGCCAACTCTTATGATTATATCTTTTGTGTTCTTGGCTTCCTGATACTGGAATCTTTCTCATTCTAAACAAGCATGAAAGTGGAGAGGAAGAGGAAGGTAGATGAGTTCAAGTAAGATTACCAGCAACTTACAGCACAGTTTGAGAAACTGACTTTGTTGATTTAAACACAGTACAATAAATCAGATTCCATGACCCTCCAAGGGTCAAATTGCAGCATTTGAAAAAGTGAGATAAAGTGAAAAACCTGAAGATAAAAAAGAGTTGCTGAAAGCACTTTTCCCTCCCAAACCCTCTTGAGAGCATTTGAGTTTGTAGGCCCTTCTGAGGCTTGCTCTGTATGCATTTTAAAAGGTGGAAGGTTTTGGGTTTTTTTTCATTTTTCCCCCCACATTTTTCTACTATAGGCTAGCTACCTACTTAGTGATGACCTGACTCGTTTCTTTTTCACTTACTTCTTGATATCTGAAGAAACATAGCCATGAAACACTACAGACCTTCCTCTATGGATAGTTCAAGCTAATTTACTGCATATTTATTCAAAAATATGTACACATGTATATAATTACAGACACTAAGAATATACACTTAGAAAAAAGCTCATCCAAGAAAGACAGACTCAGAAAATATAAATCCCAATGGAGTTTTTAAATATTTATGTAGCAATCCATCACCTTCCACTTGTTCTTTATGGCCATCCCCATAATCAGTAAATCGATGTTCCATAAGAACCAGGACAGCCTTAGGATATAACCTTTCTGATCTTCTGGAGAAGAATGTAAATATATGAAGTTACACAAAAATCCATTGCCATTAGAAACTAGAGGGGTTCTAAACATTTGTACAAATTTCAACTGTATGCAATTAAAGCAAGCAAACAGGAGAACGCTGACACAAAAACAATAATGATTCAGGGGTAACTCAGTATGCAGCTTATATATGTCTATATCCATGCTCCTAAAATGCCTACTTGTTCCCTAACACTTTTTACAGAAATTAAAATACTGCTGTTCTGGTTCAACACTTCCAAGACTGCGCAGAGAAATTATGTAAAATTATCAAATATCTAATTGAAAAAAAAAGTGTACTTTTAATCTTACCCAACTTAGCACATTTACCAGCCTTGCAATAACTTTAGCTAGCAGGTCAAAGTGATTTTGGCAAACTTCAGGTATGTTCAGTGCTGCTGAACTTGAAACCATTGGTGAATCTGGTCTGACACACATGAGACAAAACTGAACCAAGTTTCACTGTTCTTAGTTGTCAGACTGTAACCAGATCAACTGGTTTTGGTGTTGAGTTTATGATTTTGGTGTTAAGGTGGTTTTTTTTGTTCTTATTGGTTCTGGGGTTTTATTTGTTTGGTTAGTTGATTTTTGTTTGGGGTTTTTTTGTGGTGTTTTTTGTTGTTTTTTGTTTTGTTTTGTTTTGTTTTGTTTTGCTTTTTCTTTTTGTTGGTAGTGGTTTTTTGTTTTGGTTGGTTTTTTGTTTGTTTAGTTTTGGTTTTGTTTTTGATTGGTTGGGGTTTTTTGTTGTTTTTTTTTTTTTTTTTTTTTTTTACCCATTCTGTTGAAATCTCAGTACTGTGGGCAAAAAAGCCTACCCTGTCTACATTTTTATTGGTGTACTTTACCCATTGACAGCTTCCTACACCATGAGTCAAGTTGTAATGCACTATACTTTAACAAAGGGAGACAATCTTAGTTCTCTCCTCCCTTGTCATTCTGTCTTTCCCAACACACATTAACATAGACCTAAGCCACCAGAAATTGCATAGAAATTATTGTTTGGGGTTTTTTTATCTAGACAAACCCCCTATGTATGTTTTTGTACTTGAGTCTTTATGTAGAAATGAAATATGTTTATAGTGCATGCAGTGCATATATATATATTTAGTTATACATTGTATGTATATTTATACATGTTATACAGAGAGTTTATGGATAAAAAAATAAATTTATACAGACTTTACCTGTGTCTGCATGTTTGTGTGCATATTTATATTTGAATAGCACAAACTGTCAAGAGAGGTAAGGGGATGGGAAATAGAACAGAAGCACAAACACCCCAATGTTTAGGAAAGTTTTGGGATAAGAGAAGCTCAGCTAAAATGCTTTTGCGACCTTACCTCTGTTGGGTGCAAATGATGCTCTCTGTAATATACAGATAGATGTATAACCCTGTTAACTGCCTCATCCTGTGGTGTCATCATTACTGTAATTAATGAATTACCATATCAGACTGCAATGACTATAAAGTTTTAGGGAATAAGCAACCGTTACCTGTGACAATATGGGTTGGTGGACACCAATGGCTTATATTTCATATTGGACTGGTCAGGAATGATGACACCAGCAATGTCCTTCACTTAAAGGGGGAAAAGGAATCAACTTAAAACTTTCCCAAATGAAAAACTTTGCCCTTTTGCTGCCTTTCCTAATAGAAAACAAGTTAAAATGTACCATTGGGCAGGTTAATTGACTTACAAGTATGTCTTTTTAATAAGTGTCATAAAGTATGTCATGCAGCTGAAACTTGCTTCCAGTGCATTTTTTAAACTGTTGTCAACCAGATTAAAGTTTATTGTTCACATGTAAGTTTCCGTTTTCAAGCAGTAATGAAAGACATTAAATTGATTTGCCATGCGTAGATATGAGGTGGGTTATGTCCTCTGCTCTTAGTCAATGTGCCTTTCCCAGATGCTTTCCTTCTCTGCTGTTTGTCTAAGCCATGAATGATCATGAAACATTCTCCCTTCCCCACATCCTGAGATACAACTCATCATTTCTTCAGTACGCCTTAAATTAAAGGTTAGTGCGTGTGGGGACCTGATTCACCGCAGCTTGACTTCAATTTTGCCTTTTTATAAGTCTTTGAAGTTTTTGATGGAGAAGTGATTGAAGAAATCCTACAGTGAATCAGACTTTAATAGTGCTCTGTTCAGGGCATTGAGTGTCTTTCTTTGTTGCCAGCACCTGCATGGCGGTGCCCCGTTACTGAAATTAATGTCTGACATTACTCAAGACTGTAAAAATTCCACAATAATCCCAACAATCAGATACTTAAAACACAGCCTGTCAGTTGAGATTGTGCCTGGTCTTCAAAGAGGGAAAGAAAAACTTAAAATAAAAAAAAGAGGATTTGCCAGAAAGGAAAAATTAATTTTAAGGAAAAGGACTTATTATCAACAGTAAAGGAGAAGTAAACTGCACAACATGACAGACATGAGGAAAATTCCTGGATCAGGAGGCAGTTAATAATGCTCTTGTGAGGAGTAAGATGGCATTTAAGAGTACACTATTTCATTGACTTTTTCTTTTTTTCTTTTTTGTAAATGATTCACCTCACACTCAAAAAAACAACAACAACAAAAAATACATAAAAAATAAAGTAAGCAAGGAAACGAACAATAAAAAACATGGCAACATCTTTCCAGGTCTGTGTCTGTTTTAAAAAGTAACAAGTGCTGCCAGTCCAAAATCTCTGTGTAGGTACTAAAAAACATATTTAACTTTTTTTTTTTAATTTTTTTAAGCATTTTTCTTTTTCCAACAGATTTTTTTTTCTCTTTAGTATTTTTACCTCTCAGGAACTTCAAAATGGACAGTTTCTCAGGTCCAGAAAACAACACAAGTGAAATAATTTATTATACTGTTATAAACTTTCATCCCAATCAGTAAATTAGAGTCTCCTGTGCTGAATAATTGTATTTCAGTTACACAGATTCTTTTTAGACTGCTAGACATAGAGACATCATGTTTGTTTCTTGTTTGTTTGTTTGTTTCAAATATTTTTTCGACAAGATATTTACTGAAAATTCATGAAAGCTGCATCTTAAGGATGCTAAAATGGATCCTGTAGCTCAAAGTTGAGAGCAATGTTATTTTAAGGCTGTGGGGGTAGATCTCACACACAAACAGATGGACTGGCACTTGTCATGACATCATGGGATAAAGTTGTTTATCTTAGATGTTTCCTTTTCTTCTGACTAGTGTAAGTCTGTTCTGTTATTGTAAATTACATAAATTAATGTATTTTCTCTACCTCTGAAGGAAAAAAAAAACAATGTCTTGAGTAAACCACAGAACATTGAGCTGAATGATTTCACTGTTACTACCTGTACCTACAGAAATCCAAAATCCTGCCTCAATCCTCAGTGAAGTTCTTTCCTTTGACTTACATGGGCCCTTACCCAATTTCAGCCTTAGCAGTGAAACAAATCCTATGGCAATTTTGTTTCAAAGAAAGTTAGAAAGTTCTTCTGAGTCTCTCCCTTCCCTTAGTGTCCTCCAGGCCAGTTTGGGTACTGATAAAAAGAATTTAATATAAATATTATTTTTCCTTGTTTTTTTTTTGTTTTGTTTTTTTTTGTGGTTTTTTTTTTGTTTTGTTTTTTTTTGGTTTTTTTTTTTTTTTGGGAGTTTTTGTTTGTTTTTTTTTTTAATGGGGTGGGGGGGATGGTCTTTTTTTTTTTTTTTTTTTTTTTTTGAAATATAGGTCTTTGCTGATTTACACTCCATTGCCATCCCCACTGCTCCTCACTCACCCCAGAAACTACCAGATACATGCACTCTCCAAAATAAGGACACCATGATCTGGTCACAGCAAACAAAGTTAACTAAAACCTGCATGAATAATTTAATCACTCAGTGACTATTGGCCAGGCAGGCAAGATGAAGCTTCTGCCCCCAAATTATTAAAGGCTTTTATAGAATCATAAAAAGAGCAATAATTCAATCTTTTTTTTTTTTTTTAAGGGCACTAAATATGATGCTTATTAAATGCTGGGTACAGCTGAGGTGTGCACTGGGATGAAATAGAAAGCATGCTCAGCAGCAATATGCCAAATGCATGTTTTTCCCTTTTGCTGACAGGCAGATAACCTGACCCAATAAATAAAATATACTCCACTGATTTCTGCCCCTCACCCCACCCCCTTTTCTTTTTGAACTGACTTGCTAAGTCATGGTACACTGCTCGGAAAAAAACCCAAAAAACTAACAAACAAACATTAAAAAAGCCCCAAAAACCCTAAGTACACAAACCTTTTAAGAGAGGAGTCTATATTTCCTTCAATTTTGCTTCCTGTGACAAAGTTCCATGTTCAGTTTTGAAAACAGAGGCTGAAGTAAAAGGAAGGTATCAGGGAAAGGAAATATGTGTACTTAGTCCTGCTGTACTGCTGACTCACTCCCTTGTTGGGAAGTTGCACTTTCTGCCCTTAACATTTACCTCATTCTCTTGACCATTAAATTAGGGTTAATGCTATTTACTAACCGCAGTGTGGCAACACAGTACATTAGTGAGACACAGTTCTGCCTCAAGAAGAGTCACGTAACTGAATATTTCATTCTGATTTCGTCAGTAATTGTATAGACATTACATTTCATGTGGGGAACAAGAATTGCCAGACCAGAAAGAGAAAGCAACCTACTGGTGAAGGAAGAAGGAAATGTTGGCATCCCATTACATGGGCATGGGTAAAGAGGTTCTCCTTATCATAATCTTGAATTAAAAAAAAAGCAAAACCAAAACAAAACAAAATAAATTAAAAATAAAACAAAACAAAAAAACCCAAAACAAAACAAAACAAAAAATTAAAAACAAAACAAAACAAAAACAAAACCAAAACAAAACAACATTAAAAAATTTAAAAAAATAAAAAGAAAAGGAAAAAGGAAGGAAAACTGTTCTGTAGCACCTTAGTGGTTGGAGTATGTCTTTGTAGCCTGCAATTCCTTTCACTGTGCAATTCTGCCAGCATGAGTTTGTGAAAGGCAAGCCCTGCTTGATCCTCCTGATCTCCTTCTATGGCAGGGTGGCCTGCTCAGTGGATGAAGCAAAGGCTGTGGATGTGGACTCTACTCAGACTTCAGAAAAGCCTTTGACACATTCTCCTGGAGAAACTGGCTGCAAATGGCTTGGATGAGTGCAATCTAGAATTACATCCAGCTGGTGCCTGGTTACCAGTGGTGCTCCCCAGGGATCTATGGTTCTATGTTTATGTGTAGCCTAAGAACTGGACAAATTACTGTGTTTTCTGCACCTGAATTGAGGAATGGTTTTTAACTCCACAAGCAATGAACATAATAGATCTGTCCTACTTTGAGTTGTTGTGAATGCCTGTCTCTATTCACTCTCCCTGCACCTCACTGAGAAACTGCTGCTCTGCTCACAGTTTGATCATTCATTTCAGTGGACAAATGCACCACGGGAAGGGTCTGGCCAGATGAATTGGCCAGGTGACTATCATTGCTGATGGGGATATTTCTATTTGCAACTATCACTCTGAAAATATCTTAGATTATTTTTTATATCCTAAAATTCTTATAAAGGCTGTATTTATCTTCCCCAATCAGAAGGTTTTAAAATCAATATAAAAATAGAGATTATTTAATTCACACTTTTATTGCCTTATTTTTTATTATTATTTTACTCTAGATGTTACTGATATTCAATTCATTATGAATTTATTAGGATTTTTATTAGACTGGGTTTCTTTTTATCATTTTTTGCATTTGTTAGAATATTACATTTTAATATATATTAAAAAAAACGTTTGAATGGAGGTGAAACCTGCTTAAAAAAAAAACCACACAAACCTGATAGGATATTCAAAGGAATTTCATAGACCAAGGACCAGATGGGTCTTAGGTGCCTAGATGCCTGCTGAGGATTTGAGCCTAAATTCCTAGGTTATGAATGTTCAACCTACCTGATATATAATTTTAATAGGACTTGATCTAATAATTGAAAAGCTATTGAAAGACTGCCACCAACTCCAGCAGACTTTGAATAAGGTACTGGAATAAGGAGCAGAATGTTTTGTGGTGCTGATTCATTATATAAAATTTAACTCATTGTCAAGTTTACAAAGATTACCCTTTTCCCAATTGACTATTGTGTAAATATCTTAAAACCCTGTGGGGTTGAGATGTCTTGGCCTGTTTCATGTTCAGTGTTCATTTTCACTCCAATTATTTCTTACTTGCTTTATCTACACATATAATCTGCCCATTCCTCCCACTTAACATATCCTTTGAACTTTTCAAATGCCTTCTGCTCCTCCTTATTATCTTTGCTTTACCACATCCTTGTCTCTTGTCCTATTTTTGATACTTTTTACTGGGATGGATATAGCTGGTATCCATCTTCTATATCTGCCAATTAGATACAGAACTTCACACTTCTTTTTTTTCTCTTCTTCATAATGGTCAATTTTCTGCACTTCTGTTGATATCATTCCACTTCCTGAAAAATTATTCCATATATAAGATCCAAACCAGTTTCAAAAAAAAAGGGGAAAAAAAAGGGCGGGGGGGTGGTGGTGATGAGGGAGAGAAGTTACATTAACTTGTTAGATTCTATTTTCACATACCCAGAGGAATAATTCATATCTGAATATATAATGATCACTAAAGGAGACCTTAGTTGTTCATTGCTATTTCTGTTGCACGTATCATGCTCCAGCTTATTATCAGAGACCAAGACCAGAACAGTTTCTGACTGCACTTGCCGCTAAGTACAACTTGCTGCTAAGTACAACTGATGACCACAGTTTCTCTCTGACCCTCCAAGTATGGCTCAGTCGTTAGTAAAACACATGAGATTTATCTTTAATGAATGCTCAGCTAAGGGAATAGGAAGCTGGAGATGGAGAAGGAAAATGAACAGGCATATGTAATGAAATGATTGATGCTTTATTTTTTCTGCATCCTTTTCAGAAATCCAAATGCCATCAATGACTTACATAATCCATTGTCAACATTTATTCTTACTTCAGTTATCTCCATAGTGGTAGGCAAGCTGCTTATATAATTTGTCTCTTCAGGCATAGTATCTTCCCTCTCTTATTACTTTAATCAATCATTGTTAGCTTATGTACAGCACATATCATTGCTACTGTTCTGTGGTGTGTCAGTCATTCATGCCAAACAGACCAGCCAGCAGCCCCGAAGGACCTCTATAAATGGAAATTCTCCTTTGTAAGCTGTAAAGCTTAAATGAGAGCATGAAAGCCCTTGCATGAGCACCATAACCTTCCACAGTGCAGAAGGCTTTGATAACTGTGATGTCAGCACTTCCCAAACCAACACATCTCCAGGCAATGTGATGATCCTGCTCATTGCTCTGTGCCACTGCCATATAAAAATCATCATCAGAGAACCAGGCTGAGGTCCAGACCTGTGGCAAGGCCCAGCTGCCTCCCATTTCACTTTAAGTGGCTGCCCAAGGCACTTTATTTAACAGTTTATTAGATATTAATTTAGCATTCAGTATCCTTTTTTTTGTCAGACTGATGCAGGTTTTCTTCCATGTGTACATTGGTAGGCTCTGACTCTACGTTCAGCACTGTATAAGGTGCAGGAGGAAAAAACCCCACTGTGTCTCTGTGTTGATGAGTCTGTGTCAGGCTGAGAAACAAAAAGGAAATGAAAGCATGGAGCCAGGGCTGACTCAAGGTGAAATCCTAATCCATTGAGGACTCATAAAGCCTCTGATGCACACAGTTGCACTTGGAATACAGGGCATGGCAAAAAAAGAGAAGTGGTTGCTTACCAGTACCTTCCCACTACAAGGTATTGCTGTTTATGTCCAATTTGATCTGTGAGGCCACATTTCAGGAACTAGGTAAACATTATGCCAATGGCAAATCTCCACTGTAACATTTCTGAAACAAAAGTGTTATCTGGTCCTCACCTGGTGACCCACATTTGCCCATTTCCTCTTGTGCTTCTTGTGTGGAAAGAGGTGGAATTACTAGATGAATTTTGCACCTTAGAATATAACTTTCCAGAGTGCCAGTTCTGTGCTCTAATTCCAATAATGGCTCTATCTTATGGGTGTGCAGAGTGGAAGTAGAGCATATTTCACCATCTGAGAATCTGGCTCAGTGCTCTTATTAAACACTCTTTGGCAGACGAGCTGTTACGTCAAACGCTGAACAGGGAGGATGTAAATATCCATTTCCACTATCTCCCACCTCAAAATAATCTTTATTATACTGATTCTTCCTAGTTGGTCAGTTATATGATTCAGCAGCAGTGATGTTCCACATTTCCACCTGTTTGCATTTACTCTATGGCTGCCAAGGGAACAATGGGGAAAATAATGCTCTTGTGAGCTATTCTGTTCACTATGTGTCAAAAAGTAATTTGAATCAAAGAGTCACTAACTTAATTGATGGCGATGGCTCCATCCAAAAAACAACCAAGGAATTGATGTTGTGCAAATTGCCCATATATTGCTCTTGAATTTGTGAGCATATTCTTGTTTGCCTTGACAGCATGTAAATTACCTTTTGGACAGCTCAACACATTACTTAAGATGTGGCTGTGTGTGAATTTTTTAGCTGCTTACAGGGGCAATAACAGCCTTCCTGAGAAACTAAAACTCCTGTTCATGTTCCTGGGTTTTGTTTTTGATAGGATTTTGGGAGGGAGCGTCTTTTTTCTTTCTTTTCTTTTCTTTTCTTTTCTTTTCTTTTCTTTTCTTTTCTTTTCTTTTCTTTTCTTTTCTTTTCTTTTCTTTTCTTTTCTTTTCTTTTCTTTTTCTTTTCCTTTCCTTTCCTTTCCTTTCCTTTCCTTTCCTTTCCTTTCCTTTCCTTTCCTTTCCTTTCCTTTCCTTTCCTTTCCTTTCCTTTCCTTTCCTTTCCTTTCCTTTCCTTTCCTTTCCTTTCCTTTCCTTTCCTTTCCTTTCCTTTCCTTTCCTTTCCTTTCCTTCCCTTCCCTTCCCTTCCCTTCCCTTCCCTTCCCTTCCCTTCCCTTCCCTTCCCTTCCCTTCCCTTCCCTTCCCTTCCCTTCCCTTCCCTTCCCTTCCCTTCCCTTCCCTTCCCTTCCCTTCCCTTCCCTTCCCTTCCCTTCCCTTCCCTTCCCTTCCCTTCCCTTCCCTTCCCTTCCCTTCCCTTCCCTTCCCTTCCCTTCCCTTCCCTTCCCTTCCCTTCCCTTCCCTTCCCTTCCCTTCCCTTCCCTTCCCTTCCCTTCCCTTCCCTTCCCTTCCCTTCCCTTCCCTTCCCTTCCCTTCCCTTCCCTTCCCTTCCCTTCCCTTCCCTTCCCTTCCCTTCCCTTCCCTTCCCTTTCCCTTTCCCTTTCCCTTTCCCTTTCCCTTTCCCTTTTCCCTTTTCCCTTTTCCCTTTTCCCTTTTCCCTTTTCCCTTTTCCCTTTTCCCTTTTCCCTTTTCCCTTTTCCCTTTTCCCTTTTCCCTTTCCTTTCCTAATTCATGGCACATACCAATTACTGTTTGATATCTCAGATTTTAAACCCTGTGCCTTTTCAACAATGCAGCATGCCAAAGAATACAGTAAGGCAGCAATTCCCTCCGCAGAGTAAAACTGAAACACTGAAACACTGTTTCAGAGACTTATCTATGAATTCAACACATTCATTTGTCTCAAGTAATTTTAAATTCTAGTATGACTTACCTGAAGTTAAACTGTTGCTACTTGAGGTTTCTGATATAGTTGGTGGAAAGAGATACACGACATTCAGAAGGGATTCACTACAGTTTCTGATGATTTTGGAATCAGAGAATAATAAAAAGGTTTAGGTTGGCAGGGGTCTTAAAGTTCCTCTAGTTCCAACCTCTACTCCATGCACAGGGACACCACCTATTAGGTCAGGATGCTCGGGGTCTCATTCAACCTGTCCTTCACCACTCCAGGCATGGCAAATCGGGGAACCAAGATCTTGGTCTTTGGTGTGGAACTGAAAGAGTCTGTTTAAGCCTGCCCTGAAATGGGTTCACTATTCACAATATATCTGTCTGCTATTGACTCCAGAAGGCAATGACTGAAATCAGTATTTGTCATTTCAGGGACTTTTCAAACATGTGGTGACGGTATTTTCTGTTGAAGCCTATAAATGTAATCAGAATGGACAAAAGATAGGCAAAGTAACATTGCTAAAAGATAAACATGACTTACCAAAGTTACAAGTTAAAGTTTTTAACAGATGAGTTTATTATACCAATATTTCTGAATATTCACATATGTGAATTGGGATGGTTTCTTTAGACAAGGAAATTATTTGAGAAATTTTTTGTGGATTTTTTTTAGGTCAAATTAGAAAATAGAAACTGGGAATTGAGTAGCAAAAATTCAATAGATTAAAAATTAAATATATTAAAAATAATATTTTAATAATATAATAAAATATTAATAATGGATCTATAGAAAAGGCAAAATATTCCATTACTGTAGATCCATTAATTAAATACTCTTAAGGAGCTAAAAAGCTGCAGTAGCTACAAATACATTGCACATCTCAGAAGACTAATATGATATTAACCAACCTTGAAAAAGTCTAAGTTAAATCACACTTAACTGAATTATTCCTCTAGTTTCAACCAGATCTATACTATTTAACTTAACTTCTTCAAGCTCTTTGGGAAACAGAAATGTTACCAAATTTACAGCTCATTAGACAAAGAATCATGCTGAATTTTTGGCCCATTTTACAAAGGAATTAAATTAAATCAGTGGATTTGAGACTAAAAAATGTGGTACCAACCTGAGAGCAGTTTCTTTTTCTTCAGGCAGTGACACAAGTCATGTTTTCTCCATAAAGAAAAACCATTGAGCAATTACAGTGTTTATATTGGTCCTGGATTGAGAAAACAGAATGACAAAAGCAGGTCCATCTTCCAGAATCAAAAAACTAATACCAACAGCACAGTTTTGGGGAGAAATTCCACTCCAAAATATAATTCCTGAGTGTTTAACTACACATAAAATATTCTGATTCTACAAAGAGTTCCTCCCTCACAATTATCTGAAATATAATCTCATAAAACTGAATACAAACAAGGCAAACACATCATAATGTTTGGCTTTTTTTTTTCCCAAGTGTCAAATATGTGTTTTTTGCACGTGAAGAACCTTCAGTATAATGTTATTTGAGATGTCTGCAAAAAGACCTTACAGAACTTCTAAGAAAAGATTTTAGAAAAGTTGCACCTTCTTTGTTAAAAGAAGTTAACAAATGTCTTTCCATAGTTTCTGATTTAGTCAATTTCTTTTATTTAAGTCCTTTTCTTTCAGTAGGTTTCTTTGCATCCATGTGTCATATCAGCTTGAACCCCATACTCATAATAGCACAAACATGCACAGAAATATTCATATACCTCACTCAGATTCATTTGTTTCATCCTTCCTTTTTATTTTTGCTGTGGGTGAACTATAAAGTTCTGCTGAAACTAAGCAACACAAAATTATTTTTTAAAAAAAATCTTCCTTTCCCTTCTCAATACTCTCATAATATTCTATGCATATAAATCACCCTTGGCAAAATGAAGAAAAAAAAAAAAACAACCAGAAAAAATTACCAGCTTTTGATGCTTTCAAGCAAATACTGATTGGCTTAACAACAACAACAAAATATATATAATCAATTATAAGCATCCCTCCTTCCCTGAAAAAAAATCATAATGTATCAATTTGGGGCATTAATGTACCTGATAGAGTATTTTGATTTCGTACAAGGCTCCATCTGCTGATAAACCCCCTCTAGAACTGGCTGTAATGCAACATATTTGAACCCTCTAGAGGCAGCTGAGGAACATTAAGATGCCATTAATGTTCATTTTACATATCTGAGCTCTTCTGGTTGCTCTTCCTTTGTAAAATGTGACTGTAGGTTATTTCCATCCAGATGTCACAGTGCATATCTGTATTTGTTTATGGTTTTTAATAATTCTTCCGGCTGAGCAGAGCAGTCTTAGATGGCAATGTATTTTTCTCAGACAAAACTTGTAGCTGCTATATGAATATGCAACATTTAGTGCAGCAAAATTAAAAGGAAAATAAAGGGGAAAAGTGACACTCATAGATGAAGAGGATGAAAGCAAGCAGTAGCAACATTGTTAGGTTTTTAAAATAAGGTTTTAATGAGAATGAATTGGGCCTTGATACAACATAAATTGGACTATTTACATGCTTAAATTAAGCATGTGTTTAAATTGAGCACAAGCACTTTGCTACCTGGGGATTTAGAGAAGATCCATTATAAGAAATGTCCTGGAAACCATGAAATGCAGTAGGCAAGTACTCTGAACTAAGACACATCGCTTCTTATTCTCTTTCTGATTCTTCTGATCTGATTTCCCATGTGTGCTTGCACCCTGCACTCATCTGTTAGGCAGGATAATTTCTTCTGAACCTGTGGTCCTTGACTGTTGCTCTCCTGTGGGCAGGAGAAATGAAGTGCTAGAGGCAATGCTAGAATATGTTTATATTGCCAGAGGAAACATTAGTGGCAGTGACTTCTGGCAGCCATATGTAATGTGCCAGAGGATTTCCAGTGTACCAGTTTGCCTTTGAACACCCAGGAAATAGCTGAAAGATCAAAATCAGTCATGTGTCTCTTTGTTCCCTTTCTAAAATGGTGGTTTCAGGATTAGAAGCTGATGGGGTTGATGTTGATGCAGACTGAAGCAAATGTTTTCATTTTGCTGCATTTTTGAGTTCTTGGGCTTCATGTTTTTTGCATTTCTTAGCACTTGCAAGAATGTAAAACTGATTTCTGCACCCTCACTAGCTTACAAAAGTCTTTAACTGAAGCATAAGCTACTACAACACACATAAGCCAGTGTGTGACAGCCCACTAAAGTCAGGAGGAATCTTATCGTGGACTTACCTGAACTGCCGTCTGCGAAACAGACTCAGGAGTGCAAGTAAGGTCTGATCAAATTGCTCTTTCATGACTCAGAGTAAATTCCCTAGATCTGCCATTGATTCTCCTGGCACTCTTGGAAAAGCAATGAGCCTCACTTTGATGATTTGTAAACCACAGATATCTTCACACACCTGGTTTTAAAAAGGAATTTGAGAACCGTGTCATGAAAACTGGAGAGCAACCTTCGAGCTCTAGATCTGAAGGAGAATCTATTTTTGTCAGATGTGTCCATATGACATAGAGGACTAATCCTGATTTTATTTCACAGAGGAGGCATTACACAGAGGCTGATCTCATCACAGCTTCAGGCAAGTCGTGGTGCTCCAGACTGCCACGCATTTTGATTCCCTGTGCCATTCTGACGCAAACAGAGAAGGACGCACCCAGAAAAAAGGGGAAAAAAAAAAAAATCATCTTCTCCTTCTTCTTAATGATGCCAAATGTGAATGGTGCAATAAAGTACATGTGTAGCCACATTAGCTTCTTTCCAAAATGAGGTGCAGAGAAATCGAGAAGTGCCCATCACGCAGTATGAATATGCAAGTAGTCATTACAAGAACCATGCTCCCAAATGTGGCAGCAAAGCTTTGGAGGTCTGACGAAGATGATTTCATGCCATCTGCCACCTGCTTCTGAAGGATAATGGCTGGCTGGTGTGTATGAGGCTTGTTCTAAATGTTATCATACTGTCTTCTTTCTTAAATTATGTGGCTAAAATGAGCCTGTCTTTGTTTTATTTCAATTGACACCAGATGCAGGGACTTGGATTCGGGTTTTCTGTTTTGCAAACACAGGCTTGGCAAAGGGAAAGGAGGAATGATAGTCAAAGCAGCTCTGATAACAGAAGAAACCCTTCTGATAAGCCTTCACTTAAATTTCATCTGTAAGGAAAAGAAACAATAAAACAGCACAGGATTCAACATTGCCCTGACTGTCATTAAAGGAACAAAGAATTATGTTGTTTCAGGTTGTTTTTCTAACACTTTTGATGCTAATAATATTGATCATCATTATAAAAAAACAGACCTAAAATACGTTCTCGGTATCAATCTGGCACACTGAAAAGGTTTACAGGTAGTGATATCAGAAATTTCTAATAGTTACAACAATCAACAGATTTGAAACTTTTTATCTCAGCCTTTTAATTCTCTATTACATTACCCTAACACCTTTTTTTAAATTAATTTAACAAATAATCTGTACTGTAAAGTACAAGGAATTTAGTAATGTCTGACTTATCAAGGAAATCTGAAAGAGAAATTCAGTCCTCAGCAAAGTAAGAATTAGTCCCTGTCCTTTAACAAACATACTATGGACTACTCTTCTCCAAATTTTAAATCAACATTAGGCTCATCATTATCATCTAATCTTGGAACAGCTCCTATAGAAAAGAAATAAAGAGTAATCCTCTAGCTAAATTATGTCCTATCCGGGACAAAGATAATATTTTGTTTATGAGCCCCTCTGATATTGTCTTTCTTCTCTGGAAGCCGGAAATAGGTATCAACACTGTGGTAAACTAACCTTTTCTTTCTTTCTTCTCTTTCTTGAGAAAATGTTGTTGTTTTTTGGGTTTTTTTCTTCTTTTGTTTCCCCCCCACGATTTCTAGAAGATGAACCTGGAACACTTTCTTCTTTTAGACAGCACAAGATGAGAAAAAACACAGTATAAAAGGCCTTACCATGCCACAATGCCACAATGTTAGAGGATTGTACACAGATTGGAACCTTGCTTATTTTTTGCTTTAAGGTAAAAAAGCCCATCATGTCATGTTTTGTATGCAGTGGACATGGCCTGTTCATATTACAAATGGAAAATTACCTCTTCTGAATAAACCTGGCCAGCACAGGTGTATTCTTCTGCCCTCACTCTCTGTCAGGGGGCACAGGGAGTGGCATGCCCCATGAGAGCAAGCCAAGGTGACCCAGTGCCCTCACCAGCAGAGATGTCTTGTGGGGTCCTGAGACAAAAAGGAGAGAGAAGGAACTGTGAAGGAATTAATCAGACCAAGGGTTTATCCATGCATCAAACCAGGATGAAGAGGAGATGGAGTTGGAGAAAAGTCATGGCATGTATCTGAGGGATGAATCCAGGAGATGACATCTGAAGTCCTCTCAGGAAACAGGGCTGGAGGACGGGATCTTGTGATGTCACTGGGACTTGTGTCCAGGACTGAGGTGAAAAGGGATTCCCTCACCATGGCAGTTGGCTCTTGGGTGATGGGCAGGGTCATTCTGGAGGACAAATCACATATGTGCTCCACAGAAAATCAAGCTATTTTCCAAAGGTTGCTTATGCTACAGCCAAGTGACTGTGGCAGTGCCACTGTGTGTTCTCCGCAGTCGTCCCAGTATGGCCCATGGAAGTGACCATGTCTCCTTTCTCATTTCCAGACCTAATCCTCCTTCTGAGATTATGACTTCACATACTACAATTTCTAGCCCACAGACAGATTATGTCATACACTGAATAATTTCCTTTTCTGCCTCAAACACCTGGTTTGTTTGTTTTTTTTTTTTCCTTTCCTCACTTTAAAAAGCAATACATAAGACTGAGTCAAGGTACCTGATATAAGTTAAATTCACCTTAAAATCAGCGTAGGTCATTGAAGAGCATTACAGAGATGTCAGTCACAGATTGTGTTGTACTACATATTAATATGAGAGGGGGAAAGTATCATGAGAGAAGGAAAGGAAAAATTAGGGCTATTTTGCCCGTTTTATTTTTTTTTCCCCTGAAGGAACTTAAAAAAGCAAGCAAAGAACTGCAGAAAATATCTGTATAATTCTGTTATATGCACTGTATACAGAGCCTAACCATTAATGTAGCAGACTTCATGGACTCTAATAAAGAGGAAATTACCCTATATTTCAGCACTGTGTTCACAGAGTTCCTCCTCATGTTTACAATCAGTGGGTAGCTATTGAACTCACAAAGCTTTTTTTCCCCTCTGCATAGAAGTCTGCCATAGTGAGGCATATTACTAAGGGATGTGCAAGTGAATTTAAAATAAGCAGCATTTCTCTTAAATGCTTGTAATTTTCTGCTTCCTCATCCCCTAGCAAATGCCTTATTGTGTTTAGCTCGTATCTACACATTTTTCCATTCAGGTGTTTTTGTATTATTTATATTATTTTTGCTTTCCAAGGTTAGGGGTTTTTGGGGTTGTGATTTTGTTTTTTTTTTTTTGTTGTTGTTTGGGTTGTTTTTGTGGTTCCTGTTGTTGTTGTTGTTGTGGGGTTTTTATGGGTTTTTTGTTGTTGTTGTTGTTGTTTGGTTTTGGTTGGTTTTTTTTTCCAGAGTGGCTTTAACTATAGACATAGATTATCCAGATGTATACAAATAAGCTTCTCCATAAGTTCAAAATCACTCAAAAATAAGGGAGATGTGGCATTTTCCCCCAGCTGCTGCTAAAGCCTTACAAATAACATGATCTCAAGACAGATCCCTGGCCTAAACATCAAGTAAAAGTCCCACCTTTTCAGGGAAATAGAAATTCATTTTCTTATTCTCCAAAAATTACAACTGTAAAGGAAACTTCCAGTTTTCTCTGGAACAGAAGGTAGCAAGGATATTAAATGTGTATATTGTGAGCTACATAGCTATGTATATAAAATAAGTACATATACCTAAATACAAGCATATACATTTCTCTTGTTGCTACTTCTGCTACAATGGAAAGGCCACCTAGATATAATTAAGGTCACAGGCTTAAGTACCAGCTAAGGAACAGCAAAATGCAAAATAAGACCATATAACAAGTCAGTCAGAAGTTGTGTGGAAGAAGAAAAGGGAAGGGAAAAGGTGGCCTTCAGAGACACAGACACAGAGAAGCAGAACTTCTTATCAGTGAAGATAAACCAAAGAAAAACCAAAACCAATACCCAACCTTGAAACACAATTATTTTTTCCTCTTTGTGGAGGAAAATTACCATTCTCTGGAATGGCATTTGAAAAGTGTCCCACAGACACACCCTCACTAGATACATGATATAAACCAGAGGAGATGGGTGTGATGACAAACCTTCAGTTATGGTTTGCTTTAAAGCATAGCACAGTCTGAAATTTTCTCAATGAAATGCTTCATCTCCTTACTAGGAGATGAAAATGTGTCTTGTTTTCATCTCCTAGTAATATTCACTTTCACGTTCAGAAAGTCATGCCTTCTTCCCCTTATCTCTCTCCACTCTCTCCCCTCCCAGTAAGGTTATTTGGGACTATTCACAGATCTCTCACTTATGTGTTAAAGTCTGTTTCCTAAAGGCCCACTGTTGCCTAGTGGATATGTACTTTAATTAAAAGCAATATATCTTTCTTTTTTTCTTTCTTTCTAATCTCTATCTATAGGTTTGTCCTTGGAATTTCCATTCTTCAGGGCAAGGTGAATGGAGTTCACTTGTTTGCCTGGGATATATCCAGTAAATTTAGGAGACTAAATAAAACAAACACAGGGAATTTTAATTATTATTATTGTTACTTTAGTGTAAGCTCTGAAATATGATACTCACCAGGAGAAACAAGGGGGTAAGAATTCTTTAAAAATTGTCCCCAAGGCTGCTTAATTTTTGCCTCAAATAAGAACAGGTCCTTCTCCCTAAAAATGAAAACTACCTAGTTGAAGTCAATGGCAAAGTTGCTTTTGTCTTCAAAGGAATCAGGGTTTCACTTTTTATCTTAAAATGTAAGCTCCTCTGCTACAGTAAACCAGTGTCACTCTCTGATTCGAAATCAATAGAGGTCTTCTAATTCACACCCCCTCCATGTGCCTCTGTATTCCCACTGCCTGTGACATCAGCCAGGGCACTGTCCCCCAGCTTCCCACTGGGCAGTTAAGTCCTTTTGTGTCAGAGCACTCTGGGTAATGAGGAAGCACTTCATGACACATCTGCTCAGTCCTCACCCCAACACCTGTGGCACAGTCCTCATGAGAGAAGAATTAATATTTTCCAGATAGGGAGGCCTGTTCTTAGCCCTTCTCCCTTTTTTTTTCTGAAGGGAAGGACATGGCTGGGACACTTGAGGCAATCAGGGTGGAAGGTAAGGGAGAGGAGACAGGACGAGTTCAATCTTCAGGAGCTAAACTATGAGATAGCTGAAGGCATAGCCTGACAACATTTAGCATGTTGTTGGGAATGGTGAAAGGTATTATTCCCAGTAGAAGGCATAATCACAGAATCACAGAATAATGAGGTTGGAAGAGACCTCTAAGATCACTGAGTCCAACCTATGTCCTAACACCTCAACTCAGAATCTAGGCTATAGCACCAAATGCCATGTCTGGCCCTTTTTAAACACATCCAGAGATGGTGATTCTACCACCTGCCTGGGAAAAGCATTCCAGTACTTTATTATTTTTTCAGTGAAAATTTTTTTCCTAATATCCAACCTGTACCTTCCCTGACATAGCTTGAGACTGTGTCCTCTTTTTCTGTCAGCTGCTGCCTGGTGGAAGAGACCGACCCCCACCTGTCTACAACCTTCCTTCAGGAAGTTGTAGAGAGCAATAAGGTCACTTCTAAGCCTCCTCTTGTCCAGGCTAAACACCCCCAGTTCCTTCAAACATTCCTCATAGGGCTTGTGTTCCAAGCCCCTTACTAGCCTTGTTGCCCTCCTCTGGACACGTTCAAGCATATCAACATCCTTCCTAAACTGAGGGGCCCAGAACTGGACACAGAATAATGTTTACTTGTGGATAGACCTGGACTTCTTGAAACACATTCAATGCCATAGCTGGAGACAGGGGAAATGTGCACCAAAATCTTTAAAGTAAGGTGCTTAAATGTTTGGACTTCATGTTTAAGGAGCAAAATAAGCAGCCTAGTTTTCTGCAATGGGGGCTGGTGTGCTGGTTTTGGCTGGTGTAAAGTGAAGTGTCTGGTGTGGGGCTGTGCTTTGGGTTTGTGTTGAACACAGG
This sequence comes from Passer domesticus, assembly GCF_036417665.1. Lineage (NCBI taxonomy): Eukaryota > Metazoa > Chordata > Aves > Passeriformes > Passeridae > Passer > Passer domesticus. The sequence continues at coordinate 6,167,642 of NC_087512.1, forward strand.
GATGATAACACAGAGATGTTTTTGTTAGTGCTGAGCAGGGCTTGCACAGAGCCAAGGCCTTTTCTTGCTTTTTGCACTACCAGGCTGAGGAGGAGCTGAGGTTGCTTGGGAGGCTGGGAGGAGACACAGCCAGGACAGGTGACCCCAGCTGACCAAAGGGATGTTCCAGACCATGTGACATCATGCTTAGTAAGTAAAGTGGGGGGAAGAAAGAGGAAGGGGGTATATTTTGAATGATATTGTTTGTCTTCCCAAGTAACCATTCCACGTGATGAGACCCTACTCTCAGGGAGACGACTGAACACCTGCCTGCCAATTGAAGCAGTGAATTAATTCCTAGTAATTATTTTGCTTTGCTTGTGTGCACAGCTCCTGCTTTACCTATTAAGCTGTATTTATCCGAACCCATGAGTTTTCTCACTTTTACCTTTCTGATTCTCCCCCAGCTGCTGCTGAGTGAGAGGCAGTGTGGGGCTGGAGGCTGGCTGGGGTTAAACCATGACAGCTGAGTACTCGGGATCTTTTCAAGGTAGCACATTTATTTAGGTGTTCCAATTTGGGTTGAAAAGACCACCTCTAGGCCATCAGAGAAGAACAAGTGCCAGAGTTTCAAAAAGATACAGAGGATGTGTTGGTGCCTGTAAATGATACTGAGCCACAGGATACAATGTCTTATTTAGAAGATTCATCTTGTCAGTACACAGAGCACCAGCAGGAAAGTTAACAGCCTGTCCTTCATTCTGCCAATTAATGGAGGTGCACTTTGAGCAGCAGAAGTATTGCTGTGCAGCTCCCTGGTTTCTCTCAGAGTTGGGCACTGCTGAGACAAGCCAAGTGTTTAAACAGATCCCTAATATAACTGCAAATATAGCCACTTCCCCCTGTGGAACTGAATTTACTTGGATTATTCCTTTTTTTTTCTTTTTTCTTTTTTTTTTTTTTTTTTTTTTTTTCCCAACTACTGTAGTGCCAGTAGACCCAAACTAAGAATGGGATCTGAACTCTGACTCTGTAAAGGAAATGATCCTACCAGATGGGCTGACAATTTAAATAGTCAGAATAGACAAATGAATACTGTCAGTCCTATTACACAAGTGGGGAACTCATTAAATATTGTGCCCTATATTATACAGTTATTTAGGGGTAGAAATATGGGTTGAACATAGATCTCCTCTATCCAAGCTGAGTGCATTAGCCACTGTGTGTAATAAGGCCAGAAAGGGCAATTTTAAGCAGGAAAGAAAAGGAATCAAGGGAGAAAGCAGCAAGAGTTGTTAATGTAGCTGTGGTTTTGCATATGTGTGAAAAAGGAGACCAAGGGTCATTCTGCAGAGACATAAAAAGAAAAGAATAAAGATTGGAAAGTGACTCAGGAAATAACTCTGCAAAAAGATGGAGCAATTAGCCTTTTCTTATTTTCTTTCTTTGCATTATTCCTTTAAACTTTATTGATTTTTTTAACCATGTAGATACAAGGTTTTATTTTTTGTTTTATTATAGCATTCACCATCTCTTCAAATTCCAATAGATCTGGCTTTTGCTTTAATCATCCAATTACTACAGCTCCAGAAAAACTCAAGGGAGATGTTCCTAATGCTGAGAACAAAAAACCATATAGGCAGAGCAGTGCTTATGACCCTGTTGGAGGCTTTTTGATTATGCCTAACTACTGTGATCAATACTTCAAGACTTTTAAAAACATGCATATTGGGTGAAATGTAAATGGTGATTTTATTTTTTTTTTCTCTCAGTAGGTTTTATTTAAAAGCAATTTGCACCATTCTTCCTGAGTCACACAAATGCAAATTTCCAATTCTTTCTTCTGCATCACAAGTAATGAGAAGAACATTAAGCCATAAATAAAGCACAGATATATGAGTTTGTATGTTCAGAGGTCATGAATGGTATGTTGTGGGTTATTCCTCTGCTGTCAGGAGAGGAGCCTTGCACCCTGGCAGGACTCACATCCTCTATAATTCTCCATTCTAGAGAATGCATACAAGAGTCCTTGTATGCATTACAGGTTGCCCAGATATCAGATGGGTAGAGGGAACTTGTAGGTGCCCTCTCCTTCAATGCTACTGCTTTAGCAGTGATTATCCCTCCCATTTTATTTTATTTTATATCTCTTTATATGTCAGCTTTGACATGCTGACCTGCCAGCCCCCAATTTATGATGGCAGAATGTGTAATTGTTCATGGAGGATATTTTCAGGTCTGTCTTTGATTTTTTTTTTTTTTTAGTTGAAACAGAGGCTGCCATGAAGAATAAATGTGATTCCTCTTTTCCTCTCTTACTTGATCATTTGGTAAAAATGCAGACCAGCAAAAGATGATAAAAAACAATTTACTGTCTCTTAAACCAGACTACAATTTTCCTTTGATAGAAACTATGTTTTATACAAAGAGTTTTAATTTTTTAATACACTGAATATCTGAAGGGAATTTAAACACTTTTCTCTAACAAAGGACCATTTAGTCCCATGTTCTGTCTGCAGCTATGACCAGATGCAGATGTCTGTGTTTGAGGATCAGAATAGGACAAGCACATACAGAAGGGGCACACATGTAAGAACAGGGGAAACACACACATCTCTGGAGACTCTCCCAGCTCCCAGCTGTTTACAGATCAGCTCTGCTGAGGCAGAAATCTCTCTTAGACTCTACCAGATGAAGTGCCAGGTCCTGCACTTTAGTCAGTAACAACCATGGACAATGTTATAGCTGACTGATGGAAAAGAACCCCAGGATGAGCATGAGCTGGAGTGTGCTCAGGTGGCCAAGAAGGCTGATGGCACATGGCCTGTGCCAGCAGTGGTATGGCTGGCAGGGCCAGGGTAGGGTGACTGTCACCCTGTACTGGGCACTGGTGAGGCCACACCTCAAATCCTGGAGTCGGTCCTGGGCTTCTCATGATAAGAAAGACATTTTGGTTCTGGAGTGTGACCAGAGAAAGGCTCCAGAGCTGGTGAGGGGTTGGGAGGACTCCAGTGAGGAGTTTCTGAAGGACCTGGGGGTGTTTGTCTTGAGAGAAGGAGGATCAGGGACTTTCTCACCCTCTACAACTCCCTGAGAAGAGGTTGGAACCAGCTGGAAAGCAGTCTCTTTTTCAAGTAACACATGGACAGGATGAGAGAAAATAGGCTCAAGTTGTACCAAGAGAAGGTTTAGATTGGATATTAAGAAAATTTTCTTCACCAAAAGCTAAGACCTTGGAATAGGCTGACCAGGAAAGTGATGAAATCACAATCTCCACACACCTCCAAAGACATGCAGATGTGGCACTTAGGGACATGTTTTAGTGGTGCACTTAGTAGTGCGAACTTGATGTCCTCTAAGGGTCTTTTCCAATCTATTCTATTCTATTTTATTCTGAGAGAATTGGGTTTATTCAGCCTGGAAAGGAGAAGGCTTAGTAGTGATCTAACTGCAGCCTTCCAATACCTAAAGAGAGTCTACAAGAAAGACAGAGAAGGACTTTTTCTAAAAGCATGTCATGGCAGGTCAAAGGGGACTGGCTTCAGACTGAAAGGGAGTCAGTTTAGATTAGATATTAGGGAAAAAGTTACAGTGAGGGTGCTGAGGCAGTGGCACAGGTTGCCCACAGAAACTGTGGTTGCCCCATCTCTGGAGATGCTCAAGGTCAGGCTGGATGCAACCTGGTGAAAAGTGTCCCTGTTCCCATGTCCAATCACTTGTGAGCTGATCTGTCTATTCATTTTTTATTAATATTTTAAGGACTTAATCTCCACAAGTAGGTTCAGATTGCCCAAGAACTCCTGATAATTCCTGGTACACACTAGCCTTCTGTTGCAAAGCAATACCAAAGTAATCTTTACACAGCTTCTTTTGGATTGTTGCGAAGTTGCAGCTTGTCAGCTTCATTGGATTCTCTCTTTGTTTAATTTCTTAAAAGACAGTCTAGATTTTTGTTGTTTTATTATTCATAGCCATCTTTACTGACCTAAATATTACATAGCATCATCTTTAGGGGATAAAGGTTATCTCCAAGCCTTTTTCTTACAGTTTTGCCATTGTTTAGGTTACAAGCTCTACAGCTCTTGGGGAGGACCTACCTGAAAATGCCTGGTATGGATTTTCATGCCAGCACACCCTGGCACAGCCTCTGCACAGGCTATTTGTGAGCCACTTACGTGGGTGGCTGCAGCAGGAGACAGAGCCCATCAGACACTCGGCTGCTGCCTTTCCTAGAGGTGCAGATGCAGCCAACAGATTTCCTCTTGCCTCCACTCCACCTCAGAGAAGCCAGTTTTACAGCAAGCTTGATGCCAGTTTGGTGCCTAAAGAATGATTTCCACCACCAGGAGTTGCCAGGCTGTAGGTGAGTGAATAGCAGCCCTGTGCCAATTTCCCCTCTATCATAAGAAATCACCACTTGTTTACTTGACAGAGCTACAAGTGTAAACAGCTGTACATTTCAGTGCATACAAGATGTTACAAGTGTAAAACAGCAGCCATGCATATTATGTGTTTCAGGGCTCTACAGGTTCACTCCTGCTTTCCATCAGAGCACTGAGAGTGTAATGTGATTTGCAGGGAGAGGAGGACGCCTTTGCTCAGTTGAAATGTGGTGAGCACATGCAGGCAGGGAAGAAGGGATCTGCTGAGTTTTCCACTGGTCGTGCAGCTCCAGAGCCAGGGACTTAGCTGGCGGTCAGCAGCAAAGTTACTGTCACAGTGTCACCTGTCAAATTTTCTCTGCAGGAATAATGGTGACTGGATGCCCTGATGATTAGTGCATGGTTAAAGCCTAAAGGATGCAGGCATACAGAGTCTGAGCTCACAGCCAGGTTTACTCCCCCCGTGTAACAGCACTTAGTCCAGGGAAATCACTCCTGATTGGCACCACAGGCTAAAGAATCTGTCTGAAGGGGTGGGAATGAAATATGGCAGTGACAGAGTGCTGAAAAATCGCCTGTTTTCCAGGTAAAATGCTGCTCTTTGTGAATAATATCAATCTGAATTGAGTTAATATTAGATCCTCCTGATTAATTAAGGATCTATTACATCTAACTAAAACACAAAAACTCCCTACCTACTGACTTTGTAAGATTTTGCTTTTTAGAGGTTAGGGTAATGGCAAAGAGAACTGGTAACAGATCAAGGGGGATCCAGGTAAGGAGAAAGGGTCATTTGCAATATCTGATTACTTGTATATGTGCTGATGAGAAGCAACAGCAGAAAAGCCTCAGAAAAATAGTATCTTTTGATCCACAATACTTTTTGTCCAAAATATAAGCAAAATCAGCAAATTCTACAATAAAACTCAGAGAAATTTATGCTTTTCTAAGCAAATAGATATTTACGTCTAATTAGAACAATAAAAAAAACAAAAACCAAAGCAAACAAAAAAAACCAAACCCAAAACAAAACAAATAAACACCCAAAAAAACAAAACCAAAAAAAACACAAAAAACCCCCATACACACAAACAAAACCCCCACAAAAACAAAAAAAAGCGTCCATCAAGACCAAGACCTTGCCTCTGGGGGTGCTCAGTAATAGATGCTTGGAAACCAATGCCTGGAGCCAGTGATATTTTTCTCATTGTGCCCACATCTCTTTTGACGCTCAGCAAATTGCTTCTTCACCTGGTGATTACAACTAGACCTGTCCTTCAAAAATTCACCTTTATGAAACTCATATTTTTTCACCTTGTTTTCAGAAAGAATGTTGAATCACAAGAATGGTGGAAATCAGTTTGTTTCCACTGATTTCTTGGAAGTATCACTAATTTATACTAGTCGTCTCTCAGTTTTTATGAAGTCCAAATTGCAAGTCAATGAATGAAAAAACAGTCAGAAAAACCTATAATGAGCATCTAAAAGTCCTCTGTCTATGAAGTCACATCTTAGCAACTGTTAATCATGACACCTGAAACATGGACAGAACAGAAAACAACTACCCTCAACTCCTTGCTCTCACTCACTGTACCTTTATGCCATATACAAAAGTTCAGGACATTTCACTGTCTTTTCATCTATCATTTCCCAAAACTATTTCCTCTACTTCCTGCTTCTTTGTACAATTTTCACCTTTGTAATGACATTCTGGGTGATCCACCACTGCACTTCTAAACTTCACCTTGCTTCTTTCTGACCAAGTCCTGTTAATCATACCCAATCTAATAATAGCAGTGTTAATAACACCTTCTGATACAATATCCTCCTCCACAGGCCTTCTATGTTCTTCGGATGGCTAATGTCTTGTTAAAACTTTTTTTACTTATTAATTTTGTCTGTGACAGAGCTTGATTAGCTTCTAAATTACCCTGTTCCTATTTTTAGTGCACTATGCCCCTACCCTTCACACACAGTTTAATCCCAAAGTATTAATTCGTCTCTATATAATGCTGACTTGTCTTTCTCCAGGTACCCTAAATCTTCCTGTTTTCATTTGAGGTCCATCTACCTTTGTTTTAACTCTTATTACCTTTCTCATTACTTTTACTGCTCTCTGTTCTCCATTGACGGGCACAATTGCTTTGCAACAGCCACGGGTAGTGCTGGGGAGGTGAAGGGTCAGGTTCACTCTTTGATAGAACTCACCTCACGTCCTGCTTAAATTAGCAATTGCAATGATGCACCGAGTCGGCAGACGGTGGGAGGGGGGAGCTTTATGTCTCTAATCACTCCGGGGTAACTTGTGAACTCAGCTCTCTGCTGCAAGAGAAGTAAGAAGTCGGGAGAAACATCTCTTTGCTGCCACTTTGCACACTGACACTTGTCACACCCTGCCTCAGAAGCAGGAGTAGGGGAGGCAGTGACAGCCACTCGGCCAAACAGCCCCGCCACGGTGAACAGGATGCTCATCCTGAGGTAATCACAATTGTGCAAAGGAGGTGCTCAGGACACTCCAGCAGCAGAGCATCAAACTGCTGCAGCTTTTTCCCAATGGTGCAAGCTTTTATCTTTCAAATCTGTGCCAGTTTGGATTCTCTCTTCTTGTGCATTTCTTTCAAAACTGTAAGGTAATAATGTCAAAGATTAATTTTGTGACTCTTTAAATGGCATCAACTGATCAGGAGTGAAGAAAGAATGGAAGAAAAAAAGGCAGAAGAGGAAGAAGAAGAAAGAAAAATATACAGGCAAGGAAACCTGGAACAGTCATGATCTCCCTTTTTCCCCTTAAATTCTGCAATTGTCCATAGGACCCCAAGAAGTTTGTAGGTTGGACTGACAGCAGTACTCGAGCCAGCACTGATAATGATCAGATTCATGATCAGATCTGTTCAATTTCTGGCAGAGCGTTAGTAGAAGTCTGACCAAATGGCTTGTGCTGGCAATTCCTTCCTCCAGAACTCTGCAAATAAAAATATACAGGACACCCAAGTCAGATTCTCCTCTGGAGTTCATTTCTTGCAGAAATTAATCAGACATCAAGCTGAGCTACTTTTGAAATTTAGTGTAGCATGAATTGTGCCATTTTTAAGTCTTACTAGTACAGCTGCAGGATGCTCTGTAGTTTCTGCAGATCCTGCCAAACCACCACAAACCCATCACCAAATGCTTCCTCCAGTCTAACACCCTCGAGAAAGAGATGATTAGTCATCTTAAACAGTTGTTCCTTTTTCGATTGGTGCTGAATGTATTATATTTTCTTCCTTTGAATGTGCTTCTTACGGGGAAAAAATAATAAAATAGAGAGATATCAGAAGTTTAATATGTGATCTGTAGGATTTCAATGTAAAATGTTGATGTGGGAATCTAATAGAACATGTAATGGGAAGTTCTGCACTCTTTTTCTCTGTGGTTGAGTCAATAATCTTTTTTTTTTTTAATATTATTTTGGGGAACTGTTTTGAATTTCTGGTGGAAACAGAGATGATAATAGAGATGTTGTCATAATGCTAATCATGGCAGAGAGTCAAGGCCTTTTCTGCACCTCACACCCCTCCACCAGCCAGGGGAATACAAGAAGCTGGGAGAGGGCACAGCTGGGACAGCTGACCACAACTGACCACAGAGACATTCCAGACCTCATGGTGTCATGCTGAGCACATAAAACTGGGGGGAGAAGAAGAAAGAGAGATCATTTGGGTCCCAAGTCACCACTGCATGTGATGCACCCCCATTCTCCTGGGGATGGAGTGCCTGAACTTCCACTGGCAATTGGTGGAGGAATTCCTTGTTTCGCTTTGCCTATGTATGTGACTTTTGCTTTACCTGTTAAACTGTCTTTATCTCAACCCTACAGTTTTTTCAGTTTTACCACTCTGATTCTCTCTCCCAGCCCAGTGGGGCAGAATGCACACACAGTGGGGCTGTTAAACCAAAGAGAGCCAAAGCAGGAAATGATGGAGATGTGGTTGTACCTTGCCACCTGTAATGAGAACTGAGGCGGGCAAGAGACCAGGATGAAAAAAGGAAATGACAGTGCACGGAAGGTCAAATGTCTTAGACTGAGAGCTCATGTTGCACCTGAGCAGCCCACCTGCACAGTTTCCATCCCAATTCTTTGGCAGGGCTGTGCTGAGCCCACCCACATTACTGAAGCAATGGTAACATATGCCCAAATCTCTCTGCAACATTTGACATGCTGTGGCAAGAAGCAGCTGGCTAGTCATAAGCATACCCTTCATACTTTTTTCTTCTCTTCATGACAGCTGCTCTTCACATCCAGCAGACTTCACCTGCAAAGAGGATGTCTGATGCACAGCAGCTGCCAAACATTTCTAAAGAACAGGACTCTTACAGAGGCCTGCAGTATTCCCTACAATATATCCATCCAGCAAATGCTATGGCCTTGCCATGCATTCTCCATTCTTTCAACACTTGGGTAAGAACAGGGACTTTTTTTTTCCCATCACCTTCATCAGGATAGCAGAGCAGCTGCTTGGCTTCATTCAACTATGGTACACCAGAACAGACATATGAAGTACCTCAGCACCAATGGTGTAATGCCCTGGAAAATGAATGTGCTTGACTTCAAGTGCTGAGGCAAAAAGATCAACATAACCTTGCCTAGAAAGCTCTCCCCTGCATGCCACCCAGAGATTCCTCTGCCATGGGCCACCTCTTTGGCTGACCTTCACGAATGTGGAATAAAACAGCTTCAAAAATTTAGGGAAGAATATGCAAAAATGATTTCATCTTCCGCCTCTACACTGCATCTGATGCATTGGTCATTTGCATTAATGCTATTGTAATTGCTTTATTGAATATGCTGGCAGAATATACTCATTCCAGGTACACTGAAGACATGGGGTTGATGGCTTGACCTTGCAGCTCCTTGCTGGAATGTAACTCCAGCATGCAGAAGGAAGGCAATGAGTTCCTCTCTTAAGAGGTGACTAATCAGTACCCAAAATGAGTCTCCTGTAGACATTTTGCTTAACAACAAATTTAATGGAAAGGCTCCTTGTAACACAAAGGGAGATGAGCCACACATTCTACAGCTTTGATAATCAAATCATTATTTTTGTAGCCTTAAGGGATATCTGCTTACAGCAGAATTCAACATATAGTTTAATTTACTTATCTGATCTTTCTCTGCACATGAATAGCTTCTATTTCTTGCCCTATTTCAAATTTCCTTACATAATTCAAATGGCATCACAAAGTATGTATGTGTGGTTTTGTACTGATGATATTGACAACTGACTAAAGGGAGGTTTTATTTCTCTGTTCTTCTTGTCCCTTTCCCATTCCCTCTATTCAAGCTGCAGCTCAAAAGGATTTTTTTTATGATCTTAATTCTGCGACAGTGTGATTATTATTAGTGTTTTAAATTCTAACCTCTGATCCTTTTCATTTCTTTTATTGTTGTGCTTTTTCTAATCCCTAAGTCTTATAAAGTGCTTCTCATCTGTACGTCTTAAAATGCTTTACAAAGGAGACAGAAACACTGTTCTTACTTGACATGCTGGGGACTAAGGCACAGAGAAGTGAAGGGCCACATGTAAAAATAATACAGGAAAAACATTGTTGAAAAAAAATTCCATTTTTTTCCCAATAATCTCCCCTCTCTAATGTATTGTGTTGCTTTCCTTACAGGATTTGAACACAAGTATCAAAATCACTAGAATTCTAATAAAAGTCTTCCTTATTTTCCTCATTTATTGTCTCCAAATCCTACTTTTTTCCTCTTTTTTCCTCTTCTCATTTTTTTTTCTTTATGTAACTACTTGTTTTAAGATTTTTTTAAGAAAGTACAAATGCAAAAGAAAAACTCTAATGCAATTAGCACCTCTCATTATTAGTGATTTTTCAAGTGCATATAAGTTAAAAATACATGGACAGTCTGCTAGCTAATGTCTGCTGCTCCAGCGAATCAGATTTTCTGCTGTTCCCGGGTTAGGAATGTAAAGAAATTGCACAAAATGAATCCCAAACATAAATATGGCTAAGTGTGATAGCATGGGTGACAACAACATGATAATGCAGAGCTCATAATGAGACACATATATATGGTCTTATCACCCCAAACAGCTCTACCCTGCTGATTCGGGTAAAAAAACCCCACATCAACAACAAGTGAAAAAAAACTTTTCGACCATCTCAGCGCTCTCTTGCTCATTACACCAACCTGTCAGAAATGACAACTTGGCCAAGCCCAGTTATACCATGCTGACAAGGTGCTGTATATGCTTTTCTGCAATAATGTCAGCTTTAAGGTGCAATGTACTTCGGGAAGCTCATTTCTATGATTGGTCCAAAAAGAGCCATTTGCCCTGTTGGTGGGGTGAGGCAAAACCTCAGTTTCCTTTAAATTAGGAGTAATTTTCACAAAGATTGTTTTTTAGAAAACTAGCTCAAAATAGTGGAACTTTCATTTTTCATTTTTCTTGAGTCTGACTACTGGACAATTGTCTGATGATTTTCTTTTAGTGTCTAAAACAGCAATGATATTATCACTAATATCTGACATATTTCAGAAATATCCTGAATGCAACCAAATAAAATTGCACTCAGGGACATATGCTGGCAATCCACCATAAATAAGGAGATATAATATAAACACGACAATCTAAAGGGCAATGATGCAATAAATGTAAATTACTATACCAGGAGGGTGAAAGAACAGGAATCCTCAGCTCCATTTGCAGAACTGCAATGACAGAATTTTAGGGGAATGAAATTGTGTTAAGGACAGAGCACCGTGGAGCTGGAAAGGGAATATATCATGATCCAAAGAGGTGCAATGGGAGGTGGAAATGACAACCAATGAACAACAATAAGTTCTAACACTGGCTGTGCACAAAGGCAAGGCACACCAATACAGGGCAATATGAGTGCTGGGAAGGCAGTGAGCCACTGTGATCCTGGACTTACTGGAGTACAGGTGTTTTAAGACTTGCTGCAATGAGAATTCTCTTTGGCTGTTCCAATAGCACCTGAGGGGTTAGATTTTGGATCTCAAACACCTGGATTGTATGTCTAGAAAGAACAATGTGAATTTAATAATATCTAATCACCTAATCCTCCCCTTTGCTTATGCTGTATTTCTTGCATTGGGAATTATGTCAAACACCATTCCCTGTCCTAAAGTGTCCACACACCAAGTCAGCAACAAACTCAGATATATATCACCTCTGTGCAAACCTAACCTCTACACAGTATACAATACTCAGAAATACTTTTTCTAATAGACAAATGATGTATTAGAATGATGCACTGCCTGATGCCATATCTCCCTCTGCTGGTAAGGTCACTGACTGCTGAACGTGTTAATCTTTAGCAAAACATTTTCCAGGTTTCAATTTTCAAACTAAAAGGTCATAGGTTTGATTCATGGCATGGTGCTATTATGTAGACCAACATCCACTTCCTTCATCCTCAGCACAGAAATTGTCATTGGAACAGTGACCTCTCAGCAAAAGGCAGCAATGTGCCTTGCACCCAGGAGGTGAAACAAATGAAGGTCTAAGAGGAAAAAAAGAAGAAGAAGAAAAAATAAAAGGTTGGAAATGCCAAAGGATGGTGCTGTTCAATGAGTGTGGCAATTCTCAGAGAGTTCAGCATTACTATAGACTCTGAGCTTCAGACTTCAATGGCTAAACCTTTGATCATTACTGTTTGCAAACACTGCAAAATGTTTTAATAAATGCTCAGTAAGAACGTGCTAATGAGGTATTTACAACCTTTTAGAATTAAATATCTAAGCAGGAAATTTGTCAACTAATAGTTTTGTTTGAGTTAGTGGAATTTATTTCAGCCTGATTGAAAAGTAGAGAAGAATTCATGACTTTTCATCTATCACTTTTTACTTTTATTTTCCACTAGAACAAATATGTAATTAAATAAATAAACAGCAAAAAAAATTCATCCAGCTGTCAGTGCACCAAGACACTGTTGTCACTGGAAATAGATATGTCTGCTCTTTTATTGTAAATGCCACTTCAACAGGACATGATGGGATACTCAGTCTTCAAACAGCACTGGGAGAAAAAGCTGAAAGATGCTTTTCCTATAAATTTGTGTGTCTTGCATGCATGCAGTAATGCCAAGGTCAGTTAAGGAGCAATTCTTACTCCCCAAAGATGTTTTTAGTAGATGGACTAGATTTTTGAAACATCATATTTCTTATATTGGGGGTGGAGATGCTAAGTTAACTTTGTTTGCAATACCTTGAGAGATGCATTGAGAAAAAAGTTTTGTCCTGACAATTTAGCTATCACTCAGAAATGCTCCAGCCATCCACATATAAAGGAGAAAAAAAGAACAAACCAAAAAACAAAGTGACCCCAAACTAGTATAATGTCTTTTTCTTACATTCTTTTTCATTCCTTTTTTCTGACTGTGGAAAAACAAAAGCAACAACAGCAACAACAAAACTCATGAAAACTAAACACTTCACAAAGAGATACATTTCTAAAGCTGACAGATATGTTCAGTGTTACATAATCATTTTAGTAACAAGACCTGTTTTAATGCTTATAATGCTTAAAACCTTGGTTGCAGAATTACCCTAGTGGTTTTTTTTTGTTTGTTTTTTTTTTTTTTTTTTTTGGTTTTTTTTTTTTTGGTTTTTTTTTTTTTTTTTTTTTTTTGTGGGTTTTTTTTTTTTTTCAGTCTTGATTAGCAGTAGAAAGAAAGACACGAGCTTAGACACATAAAGAGGAATCAACTATTACATGAATGTTACTTTATTTCTGGCTTGGCATCAGACCCTGAAATCTGTTTGGCAAATTGCTGCCTGGTCTATAATACATGAACTCACCTTAGAAAGCATAATGAAGGAACTCCCAAAAGCTGAAATGTGGTCTGTGAGAGAAGAAGCCCCTTCTGTAAGGAGCAGATGTCTGAAAATTATCCTTCAGCTTCAGGCAAGTTCTGTCATGTCAGAGAGAGCACTTACTCACACAAATAGTCTCAACCCCTGTGGTGGGACTGTTTCTGTGGATCAAAATCAATGGGTTTTGTAATGTAGGTACCATTCCTGAAAAGAGGAATCTGACTCAGGCAGCAGCTCAGAACCCTGCTGACACTGTTGCAGGGATGCTCACACAGAGCACAGCTTTGGGCATGCACGTGAAGGCAGGTGAAGCACAGGACAAGCGGCACAAGCTGTCCCAGGAACAGAAAATGTCTGTCATGTCTCTTTTGCTGTCAAAATGGCTTCTCCTTCCACCAGCACCTTAGTCCAGCCTTTTTCTCCCCCTAACCTTTCCAAAATAGTTCCTTCAATTTTGTCCTTTGCATTAGGGAAAAGAAAAACAAAACAAAACAAAACAAAAAAAACAAAAAACAAAAAACAAAAAACAAAAAAAAAAAAAAAAAAAAAAAAAAAACAACACCACCTTTTTAAAAGCACCTGAAAATATATCTTAATGTCTTTTTCCCAAAGTGAAATCACTTCCTTCCTCTGCTGCTAACCCTGTAGAGCACCCAGCAATGTTCAGGAGGCAGGACACAGGCAGCCGTTGCCTATTTGGGGTCGGCAACATCCTCTGCCGGAACCCAGGGACAATCACGCCCTGTCTCCTCAGCTCCTCGGCAGAAGGACGAGGGCATCTTGCACAGCGTGCCACACTGCAGAAGGCTGGCGAGCAGTGAGTGAGGAGCTGAGGGGCAAGGGCAGCGCTCTCAGGGCCCGGGGAGGCCCGAGCAGGCCGCGCTCCCCGGCTCTCGCCGCTCCTCCCTGAGCAGTCAGCTGCCAAAACCCGGCCATGCACGGCAAGAGGGGAGAGCCCCAGCGCTGGGGAAGGTCTCGCAGCAGTAGTGGCCTGTGATAAATGTTATGAGTAAAAAGTTATCAGTTTTTTTTAAGGCTGCAGAGTTAAAACAGGTTGGACCAGTTGCTGTTAAGTTGAAAGTTTGACTATTTGTTGTTAATAGCTTCATGTTGCGGTCACCTATTGCTGAGAGTTTTTCTTCGATTGCCTGTTAATGGTTGCTGATCAGCCATTGTTCCCCCTGCTGCTTGCCAGAGAGTGACATGGGACCCTGCAGGTAGCAGGGGAAGGGAATGACACTAGAGCTGATATGAAGATGAGAATGCATTTCACCAGATTTTGCAATTTTCCAGGAAAAAACCCTAAAAACAATGAGCCAACATGGAATTAAGAGACCTAAGTGATGTCTAAAGGTGAGGAACTGAGTCCACTATCTGCTAAGATTCTTTTTACTTCTCACCCTAACCTAAAGATGTTAACTAGGAAGAGGACCTGGAATGTTAGACCGAATAAGTGGAATTCCCAATTCTCCCTGAAGGACGGAAGCCCCAGCTCTGCCTGCATACCAGCGGACACAGCTGCATCATTCTCCTCCTCCGTGCCACTCCTGGGAGCAGCGGTGGTGCGGGCAACCTGTTGTTTCTCCATAACCTGACCTGAATTTTTTTTAATAAAGGCATTAAAAAGGAGAAAAGATCTCCCGCCCTGTTTATTTCAATAAATATTGCTAGTGCAGGGAAATGAGAACAAAATGCCATCTGCCTGTCCCGCGCTGGATGCAAAGAGGGATGTAAATTGTTCTGTTTGGGAGCCACTGTACCTGCAGGGGAGCAAATTCCATTGAGGGAGGCACCTCTCCCCGCTTTACATGCTTTAATGAGCTCTAAGTAATGAGACATCATTGCAACAACTCCAAAGTTCGTTCCCCCATCTCTCCAACACAGTTTGTCTTCATTCAGGCCTGGCTCTGATTCCTTGCTGTGTAAATCGAAGTCAGTGCTAGGCTATGCTGTTGGGATGGAAATCCTGCATATTCAGCAGGTGGAAAGACCATGGGCATGGCCCTGGCTTGCAGACATACAGGACTTGCTTTATTAAGACGTGTTTAATAAGAAAACTGGACATTTCCCCCCTTCAAAATAAAATTTAAAAAGAAAAAATCACGTAATGTTCGTGACTAATTAAATTCTCACTCTAGTCATGATTAATGTAACAAATAATTACAGCTTAGATCTAATATAGATACAACTAATTGTTCTGCCCACAGTGCATCGTGACTAACAATTAAACAGAGCTTCCAAAGCAACTGAGAGCAAATCTTAAGCTAACCTTTTGCCTTGTTGTGCTATTGCTGCAGAAGGAATATATATGCCTACAGCTTTTGTATTCCCATTCACATCACTGGCAGTGACAGATTCTTCTCTTATTAGATGTTAGACAAGCTTATTCCTTTTAACTTCATGTGTTCCCACTTTGTGAGACTGTAGGGCAAATAAAAAAACAGGGAGACACAAAAAAGAAAAAGCCTGCATCACCTCCGGATCCCTTGAGAGATTCCAGCCTGGAAAGCTCTCTCTCTCTCCTTCTCAGTACAGTTGGTTTGAAGGTTTTGAGTTTACTCCAACCTGGCAGCTAAAGATGAGTCCTTTTTTTATTATTATTTTTTTCCTCATTTTATGTTTCCCTTAGCTGTTTAAATTGAAGGAAGCTCTGTAAAGAAAATGTACTTCCACCCCTTTCAAAGCTAACTCTTGTGGAAGTCTGGATTTTTTCATTCAGAGTAGGAGTAGATCAGATTTATTCAGTACCATACAGATATCATTTTGATCATCTTGTATGGACCTTGAATCTACACCAAACAGCTCAGAAGATTAAGCTAAAGAATGGTTGCAAAGTTTAAAAAAAAAAAAAAGGGAAAAATAAATAGGAAAAAAATATTAAAAGTAAAGTGGCTTTAAATCCTAAATATTTAAATCCAATGGTTCAGCAGCCAAGAGCCTTAATAAGGCCAAGACTTGACTTCTGCTTTTTTTTTGTTTCAGGAAAATAACAGAAACTACAGAAACTAGCTGCTCATCTGGATAAAGCTTCCTGCTCATTCTTGGACATCCCCTTTGATTATGTGGGAGTCATTTAAAAATGTGAATAGTGATTTCATTTTGGTTTACATCATACTTCTCTGTGTGTTATATGTTCTGTTTTGTGTTAGCATTTGAAAGCTATGAATAGTTGAGGTAAAAAAATGTTAGGATTGTGTGCATTACCTATCTACAGACCCTTAATGCTAAACTAATAGTGATAACAAGATGTTAACAGTAATAAGAAAGAAGTGAAGCTAATAACAATAAAATATAGGAACAGAGGATAGTGAGGCACGAGTTGTCATTTGAGTCAAATAGTATTTGACTCAAGAAGTATTTGAGCCCAAGAAGTATTTCATGGGAAGGAAAACTTAGGGGTAAAGCATTAAATCAGTCCAGTGACCTTTCTAGTTCTCAGATGTAAAGACAATCTGTAATAGTCTGATGTCCTCTTAAATATTCAAGGATTTTAAGGCAAGAAATGCTGATAATCCAAACCAACCAGGAATGAAAGCAGTATGAAAAATCTAAAAGGAATTTACTAGTCGGTCCAAATTCTGACAATCACCTCAGGAAAAGTTGATTGTAGAACTATGTCAGATCTGTGCCCTGAGAAGGCAAACTGATAAAAAAACATAGCTGATGAAACAAACTTAACTGATACACACCCTAACTTAATGAAATGAAGAAATGAACTTATTGAAAACCTCCTGATGTAAACTATTATAGGGATTTTTTTTTTTTTTTAACTTGGCTGCAGGAAAAGAGGCAATTACTTTTCTCAAAAATATTAATTACTGAAAATGATTTGTTCATTCCTGGCAAAAACAGCGAAATTAGTTCCTTAGAATGTGCATCTCTCACTGACTTTCAAGGGGCCGTCTGGGTCAAACTTGTCCTTAAGTAACAAAATGACTTCCAACTTTAAGCTTTCCCTTCTACCTCTCATGGTTCATTTGAAGGTGTGCACTGATGCATTGCAGTTTTGTAGCAAACTCTAAGGCACTCTCCATGGCACCAGAGTAATATCCTCAGTGGAAACTTACTGAAAGTATTGCTACTTGAAGGATGGCCATGAGGCTTTGGAACTCGGTTTTATGAAGTTGATGAACATTCACTGAGGATTAGGCTGTTCTCATCAAACAATCTCACTTTTTCTTAAAATAAAGAGTGCTGCCATTTCTTCTCTTCTAAATCTAAGTGTTCACAGCCAAAAAAAAAGTTATAAATGTGTTTTTCTCCTCTCCTGCACTGCTCAATACACCTTATTTCTTTTCTGATTTCAGATTTTTTTAAAATTTATTTTCTAAATCTATATGTCAAACAACATGCTCCATTATGTAATGGCTTGAAATAAATTTGTGGAAATTTTGATGTTTCCAGGTGAATCTGTAGTACAGTGGAATTGATCAATCAGTGAAAAAAAAGGGACAGTTTGCAATTTAGTTTTAGAATGACAATATCTGCCATGTGGGTGATTTTGACTCTCTGAAGCAATTCTCCTGTGCCAATTCACAGGGCTGCTCTGCCCTCCTCCTTTCCCTGGCAGATAGGGAAGAGCCTGGGTTAGATCCCAGCAAGTATAATCAGCCTTCCTCCAAAACTCATTGGAACAAAGCCAGTTTCTAAAAGATAAGTACCTGATCCCACTGACTATTATTTGACAATGAACCCCATCCTCCATGGAAAATTTCTGCTTAGTCAATATGTGATAACCTGAATTACAGTAAGCAGGCTGTCAGATCTACTACCCTTTGTCTAATATCCACAAAGATTTATATCTCAAATGAGATACTACAACTTAGTGCACAAATGAAAATCGCTGCTGAAGCAATGCCTCAGGGTATGTAAGCTCTGCAACTATTTTACTTTGTCTTTAAAGCCAAAAAAACCCCAGTGTGGATTGAGTTTTTAGAGTGCCCAGAATATCACCAAATGTCCCTTGATGTAGGAAGCATCATCCATTCTTTACAGTTCATTTCCTATGAACTGAAAATGTGTCCCATTAAGTGTGCTCCCTCTCCTTCATGCAGCTGGGATCAACACTGAATGTTCCCTGTATACAGCCAGCAAGAAACAGTCTAGTAGTACTGCTTGATCATTTCTGTTGGCTTTTAAAATGGAAATGGGGGACATCTGTACTATTGTATCAGGTTCAAACAAAGCTGTGTAGGAAGCACAGAAAAAGAGCCACACAGGTTATGTCATACTCAGCTTTCTCTTGTTTAAAGACTCACTGTCACATAGCTCTGAAAACCAAATACGAGTCTCATTAGAAACATACACAATACAGAAGAGGAAAAAAGAGCCCACAAATCCTAAGTGTAGCTTATTCATCCAAGGAGCTGCTAGTTGGCAAAGGGGTCAGAATGCCATGAAACACAGAGCCTGCAGATTTATGAGAAGGGAAAAAAAAAAAAAAAAGAAATTTGTTCCTGCAAACCTGGTTAGACAAGTTAGAAGAGCCTCTAGGGAGTTCCAACTTGCCTGTCCAGCACCTACTACAGAACAAATAACTGACATTTTTCCCTGACCTCACGAGTATTACAGGTTATGTTAACAAGGCTAAAGCTGGGAAAAAGGAAAAAGTCTCTAATGTATTAAGTACAAACATGCTAAATTCAACATCAGGAATGCAGGTCTATTTACAATGTGCCTCAGAGATTCAAGGAACATCAAAATGAACATGAATATGTAGATTATTTTGGCTTTGAGAAAGCTGTGGCCAATGCAAAAAAAAAAAAATCCCATTTGCCATTAATATTTACATTATTCTATACATTCTCTAGAGGTAAAACAGAATCAAGTAAGGAAAAAAAAAAAAAACAGAAGGAAAAAAGAATGTAAAGCTTTGGCCGGGGAAGAAACACTTGTGAGGATATCAAAGTGCTTACATAGTAATACAACTTCTGAAAAATAATGAAAACAATAACACCAATGAAATGTGAATAGTGTGAAGCTCACATCTAACATTTGAAGTCAGATGTAAAAGGACAAAGACTGTTGCTAGTATGAAGATGCATGAAAGAACCCATGCATGACAATAAGTACAAAGATGACAAGAGCAAATTATGAAGAACAATGCTGAGCTTCCTAAAAAGAACAGGGAATAAAAATTAAGTTTTATGCTTTCTATTGTTAAAATGAAGGGTGGAAAAAAGGAAATAATATTTAAACATAGAAAAATAAAACAGCTGAAAGCAAAATTAGCTAAACTAGCATTGACTGATAAAAGAGATGGAAGAGTTCTTTGTATTCGTTATTTGTGGCTGTGGTTTTCATAGTCAATCTATAAATAATTAGACTTTATTAAAAGAGGTAGGTGGATAATTCTTTTGTACTCTTTGCAAACTATCATTTCATGTGTTTAGCTACACAATAATTTTCTTAAGAAAAAGTATTTTGGGAATCAAATATTAGAAATTGCTATAGTTCAGGTAACCCTTTCTAATGTAATTTTACCTTTGCCTCTTGATGTGTTATTAACCTTGAATGTTATGACTCAGCCTTGGATTAAATAATCATTCACATAGTTTTTGCCCCACTTCCTCACCTCAGCAACCCCATTCTTTTTAGTGGATGGTGTAAACAATATATTGCTTACCAGAATATTTTCACAGTTTCATTTCTTTTTGGAGCTCATGGTGGTTACGTGTACCCACCAAGAGAGACACTGCAACAGGAGAGCTTCAGTTCAGCTAAGTATTTGATTATGTGGAATCACCAATATAGACAACTTAATGCTATTGCTTCAGACTAGATCCTGAAGAAATAAGTCTGAATCTTTCTGGTTAAACTTGCAATAATTCACAAATTTCAGATGTTAATTTGAATTTCCTAAACTACCCTGTGACTGGTAGATATAGGTGACCAAAAGACAGACACAGAATTCTGTGTGTCACAGACAGAAACCCAAGGCTGTCATCACTTCAGCATTCTTTTCTTTCCTGTCCAACTGATACTTTGCTTGCAATCTGCAGGTAGAAGATGAGGATGGGAAGGCTACATTTTATTAAGTCCTGTCTCCTGAGTAGCACCTGGAAATTATCTCAAGCTGTCACTGGTGGCCTGCTCATATTTTGTACTTTTTCCCTCTCCACAGCTTAAGGTGAGATCAATCTTCTTGTTTTGTGCTGATTTTCTACATTTCTTTCAGGTGCTGTATATTTGGTTTGCATGGTCAGGTTTTGGTAGCAGGCTGGCTACAGGGCTGCCTCCTGTCAGAAGCTGCTGGAAGGTTTTCCTGCATCCTACAATCCCTGTGCCAGCTGGATCCAGGATGGACCCTGCACTGGCTAAGTTGAGCCCTTCAGTATTGACATTGACACCTCTGGGGTAAAATATTTAGGAATGGATGGGAAAAAAAATTCAAGTGCAGCCAAAGAAGAGTGCAGGGTGAGACCATGTGAGAGGAGCAGCCCTGCAGCCAGGCAGGGCGGTGCAGGAGGGGCAGGAGCTGCTCCAGGCTCTGGAGCTCAGATTCCCCTGCAGCCCCTGCAGCAGCCCAGGCTGAGGCAGCTGTGCCCCTGCAGCCCAGGGAGGGCAGGGGGAGCAGAGATCCACCTGCAGCCCCTGGGGGAGCCCAGGCTGGAGCAGGGGGATGCCCACAGGAGGCTGTGACCCCATGGGAAGCCTGTGCTGGAGCAGGATCCCGGCAGGGCCTGTGACTCCATGGAGAGAGGAGCCCAGGCTGGAGCAGGATTCCTGGCAGGACTTGTGATCCCATAGAGGACCCATGTTGGAGAAATTTGGGAAAAAATTTAATTGGGGGCTGCTGAGGGGATGAGCATAAAGAATTTGGGAATGAAGTTAAGCCTGGGAAAAGGGAAGGGTGGGAAAAGATGTTTTGAGATCTGGCATTTTTTTCTCATTACTCTACTCTGATTTGCTGGATAAGAAATGAAATGTTTTCCCCAAGCTAAGTCTGTTTTTCCCATGTTGGCAAGTGGTGAGTGACCTCTCCCTGCCCTTATCTCATCCCACAAGCCTCTCATTATATTTATTCTCCCGTCTTCAGCTGAGGAGGAGAATTGTTTGGCACCTGTCATCCAGCCAGGCTGAATCCACCACAGATGCCTAAATCCTGACTCTTCAACCAGTTGATCTATAATCACTCTCTGGCTTCAACTATAAGACATAGAAACCCAAGTGGATAAACCAAAGAAGAAAAATTAATTCAACAAAGAAAGGAGTAATATAAAAGGAAGATGAAATATGTTTGTTTGTTGGGTTGGTTTTTTTCAAGAATATTCTCTGCTCCTTGCCAAAAAACCTGAACATTTTGGTAAAGTTATGTACCCTGAAAAACAGGTTATTAAAATGTGAAGGAGTTGTTCCACAAAAATAATTTTTAAAAAAGGTTAAAAAAAAGTATGTTTCTTCTAACCTTGTATGCAGACATTTCTCAGTGTATTAAAAATATTCAGACATTGTCGGAATGAGCTGAACAAGATTCTCTAGGGCTAGAAAATATCTCAAATCTGGAAGCTGTGGCAAAAATGCCCTTTGACACTAGGTAACGACAGGTTAACATTCTCATCTCTTACTCTGCTGTCAAAGTAAATTAACCATGAATTTACTGAAGAGAAAGAAAGAGAAAGTTTTGATTCTAATTCTTCCTTATTCTCACATGAGGAATATTAATAAAGTAACTCTGTAGGGATGCATTTAAATTGTTAAATATTTTCAGTTCCTGAGTTTGCTCCTTGTTCCTTAATTATTCTCATGTTAGTTTGCTAACAGGCTTTTTGTCCAGGACTGAGGCAATAGTTTTCCTTTGGGGTAAAATCCTGATATAGTTCTGGGGACGACTCATGCCTGTGGGCAGGAGGTGTGAGGCTGTGCCATGCATCCTGCTCCCCATTTGCACAGGTGTTGCAGTGCCTATTCCATCATGCCTCGCACCATTAAGAGCTCCTCATGTCCCCCAGGAGTCAGAAGTGTGATGTAGACCCTTGACCTTATCATATCAGATACTCATATCCATCACTCACATGAGCACAGCACTCATTTTGTTTCAGGAATTTAAATATTAAAAATTAAAATTAGAATTTAAAAAAATAATAATAAAAAAAGGGGGTGGGAACACAGAAAAAGCCTTAAAAAAGCCAAATCAGATTTTAAGAAGCATGAAAACTGATGCTTTAGTAGAGGAGACCTGTATAGAGAAATGTCTGTGCAAGCTCTTCTGCACTTTTTGGCCTCTACGTTTGGGTGGGCACCTTTTGCATTGTAGGTATAGCCTTGAATCTTTCAAACAGCATTTCTCATGCTGAATTCTCTGAGCAGGTGGACTGAATTCAGTTCTCAGTGTAAACTAGAGCAGGCTCACTTGAAAATTTTTGATAGCATGGCTCCTCTTAGTTATGTATTTGTAAATTATATGATTTTTTTTTTTTTCACATCAGACAAGAAAAATCTTGTATAGCTTAAACCTGGACCATCTGACTGAGCAAAAAATCTCTTGTCTCTTAAACTAAACTACCCAGATGAGCTATCATCCTTGGGTAAAAAACTTATTGGAGCAGATCAGAAAAAATTCATGTTCTCGGGCCCAGTATTGGAAACCCACAGAAGTTACAAGGCCAATATCCCATCTCTGAGGAATATCAACAAGGATATGCTGATTGACTTTAGCTGTCAGATTCATGATGATTGGGACTCAGACTGCACATGGCTTTCTCAAGTCTCTAAGAGCTAAAGGTGGGAGATGTATCTCAGCCCTTGGCAGCTGGGCCACTGAAGAAACTGCTAACACAAACAAAAAAAAAAAAAAAAAAAAAAAAAAAAAAAAAAAAAAAAAAAAAAAAAACCAGTCTGAAAATTGAGTTGCTGTGGGGTCCACATTCTTGAGAATTTAAAATTTAGGTAGGACTGAATGTAACAAATATAAGAAATATTAAATGTGACATATATAGGGAATAGCCCAAATACTAAGATGCCTATCAACCTGAATATTCCATTTGGGTACTTAGAGGGTAGACAGGTCCTGGGCTGGATGAATTTCCCTGTGCAGGTAACTCAATCTTAGCATTAATGTCAAAAAGTGTAGTGTAATTTCCTGAGTTCAGTGCCTGAACTAAGTAACTTAGACTTAGTAACTTAGTTCAGTAACTTAACTTAGTAACAAACACTAATCCATTCCTAAATTTCTGTATTACTAGACATGGGCATTAAGATATCATAGATCAGGCCTTATTAGAATTATAAAAACCTCCATAAATAAATTTTAATAAAGCAATGTTGATTTTTTTTTAATTTAAGACACAGGATCAGATGTTCCTCTTCCTAACCATGGCAGCTTGAAACACATTTTGAATTTTTTTTTTCATTTGTTTGGTTTAGTTACAATTGAATTTGCATATAATCAAATCACTCTATGAGTCTTTAAAAATGTAAACACAACCAATGAAATCCCATTACTTATATCATCACAAAATGAAGAATTGGCAGCATAGTAGGAAACATGAGATAAATGTGAATATTCAGAATTCTCACTAGGTGCACAAGTACATACAAAATAGCTTTTAGGAGTATAATTTATGTGCGGAAGTACCCATTTGTCATATATAACCATCAGGCAGGAGGAATATGAAAATACCTTCTTGTGAGCTGCATATTTCATATTTCAAAACAATTGTACGCTGTTTGTTTATTTGTTTTACCTTTGTTGACAATATCAGCTCATTTTGAATAACCTCCCTTACACAGCCTCTTCAGAGCGAAGTGATGATTCAGCCTGGGCTGTTTTTGGGAGACAGAGAGAGAGAGAGAGAAAGTTGATGGGACCAGGTTTCTAAGTGGTTGTGACTCAAAACTTTAATTGAAATGAAAAAGGACTGCAATTCCCATCATCTGAAGAACAAAAAGCAGAAGACTACCTGAAGAAGAAAGAAGAAAAATGTTTTTTAAAACAAACAAATGAGAAAGTTTTTGTGGATTATACAGAACGTTCAAAGGAATGGAGTTAGTCGTGAACAGATATTAAAGATTTCTGGTCTTACAAAGCATCTGGCATTTTGAAATAATTTAATGGACAGTCGGTAGCTAAGACATTGAAAGCATGATCCTGTAAGTCTGTAGGCATGTCCTGAAGTGTATATGTCAGAGTAACATTGTGAGATTCAATAGGAGGGTTCAATGTGCCCACGCTGGCCATGGTGATTCAGCCCTGAACCTCGATTCCACTTTACGTTAGATGCTTTCCATAAACTCTGTGTCTGTTTTCTTCCTGGCCAAAGAGCTGCTGGCTGCATCTCTCTCTCGTGATTCCTTCAGTGTTAGGGATCAAGATGTGATTAATAGTCACCTACAGTGCTGTTTATGAAAAAGCAGCTCAAGATATCATCGTCCAGCACGCAAGTCATTTCCTGTTTCTTTGCCTTTCAGTAGTAGTCCTTTGGCAGATAGGAAAGGAGAGTATATGTTTGAATATCAGAGATCCAAGCCAAAATATTTGTTCATGAAGTAACTGAATGACTGGAAGACACAGATAATTGTCTTATTAATACTAACAGTTTAGCTCAAAGTACTTGCACATCTCCAGTATGCACTCAGTTTATTGAATTTTTTTTAAATTCTTTCTGACATGTGGTTATTTAATCTTCTGCCAACACCATCTACCAAACAGATTCTTCCCTGCTATGCCCATGAAGCTTTTGTACTATTGATGTTTTCACAGTGAACAGTGTATGTGTGTCAAATTATAGCTATTGATCTTCATTTTTTTCTAATGTGTGTAGTTGTTTAGATAGCATTATAGTTTGTCTGATTGTGGTTATATAAATAAAAGGAGTGTAAAGAAGGAAAAAATCTTGCCATTTTTATTTTGTTTATAAATTTCACTGTTGAAAGTAGACTGTTTATTTGAATTGAAAATATACTGAAATAAATATTTCTTTAGATAGGAGTTATCTTCTTTTTCTTCTTAGTAACAAGTGGAAGTAATAGGGCATGCAATCTTAAGGGAAAAAATAAAACTAAACCAAACAAAAAGAACATCTTTTATTTTTCTATGAATCTTTTTTTATAACTGGGTTTTTTTTCTCACAATTTCTTTTGCCTTGGATGTTGTTGTTCAAGAAATCCCAATAAAATTCCACCTGTTAAATTAATACTGTCAACCAGTTAACAAATAAAATAAAATTTAAAAAAAACCCCAAGCCCTATTCCTTATGAGTGATTCTGTTACCAGTATAATAAGAAGCAAGTATTTTTCTACCAGTTTAGTTTTCTCTCTCCCATTTTGCAGCTATTAGGTTTCTTCTGTAACTTATGGTTAGAAAGAAATTAATGTGGCAACTCGATTCAATAGTTAGAACAGTGGACTGGGAACGAGGATGTAGCATTGTTTTTCTACTTTTGCATCTAATGTGCCAGTTCCAACATGACTTGTCAGCTTCCTTTATATGCATTTATATTCTTGTTTTGTATTTGCCTTCCATGTTCAAAACGGTACAGGTTTGGCTGGCTTTTGGTTAAGCACATGAAAGTTCATGGAAGGCAGAGCAATAATAACACTTACAATATTTTTTTAATGCATCCCAGGAATATCTTAGTACTGTCCAGGACTAAAAATGATCTTTTGTAACCACTTGGGAGAGCAGGTGATTCAGCCTATAAGCAGGTGATGCCTGCTTATAGGGTGCATCTTGTCCCTTTTCCTAATGTAATCCCTTTTTCTTACTCTTTCTGAAAGCCAGGTGTCTAAACAAACCCTGAGAAAATAACTAAATATATTTTTGATAACTTCAGTTTAAAAAATGAAATGTTTTTGGACTGCTGATAAAAGAGATCTATTTTCCCCCATATTAAAAATCTTCCAAGAAACTCCTGCTCTTTATGACCTTTTTACTACTGAACTATAGCAGGGGAGCCAATTAATGACAATTGGGTTGATGGCTTGAGAGATTTTAATTGTCTTCTAGAAGCTGTACTGCGATAATTCGCAAGCTAACTTTCATTTTTCAAAAGCTCCAAACCAATCTAATGTAAAAGTTCAGCAAAAAGAGATCTTAGGAACAAAACCTGGCGGAGTTTGGGAATAAAATCTGATTTCTAATGTGCGATACACTGGCTTTCATGAAGAGAAACTACTGAAGCTTGTGTGAAAACAGAAGCCTGTGTGTGCTTTGTGGTACTGCCGAGAAGTTTTCCACAGCCTCAGCATTCTTCTTCCTGTCCAAAATCCATGATGGAAATTATTAAACTTTGCACGAGAAAGAATTTAATTTTATTTTGGCAGCTTTGGCTGAGATGTTCACTCCTAAACTGGCACTGTATGACAAGATGCTTTCAGCAAATAAATACATATTGCTCAGATAGCATTTTGAATACCTTCCTGATGAAAGCAAAATGATGAAACCAAAGGACTATGTAGATATCAAAGACCTGCAGAACAGAGAGAGCAGGTTTGAACTCCAGCAATAAAAAACAACCTTAATGACAAGGAGTAGCAGCACATGTCCAATATCCTTTAACACAAAACTTCAAGCGCAGCAGAATCTAATCTAGGCCTAAACTCACAAAGAGAAGAGAAATAATAACTTTTGCTTGAAGCTGTTTCCCCTCTGACTCTGTTTTGCCACTTACCTTCATTACAGGCTCTTAAAGGAGTTCTGCCCTAGGATATTTTTTTTTTTTTTAAGCAGAAGGGCACTGAATTGAGAGAGCTTCAGTCTGGAAATAATAATTTTCTTATGTAATGATAAAGACATTTTTTTTGTGGCTGTACTTTCTCCATTTTCTTTGATTTTTTTAGTTATTGAGGTAACACATCCTCTACAGAATATAATCTGTAATAGGAACTGGATTCCTATACACTTATCATGGAAGTGGGTGCAACCAATCTCCCAAACGAATTAATTCCTTGAAAAAAACCCAAACAAAAAAATTCCAAACAAACTAAAAAAAAACCAAAAACAACAACAACAACAACAACAACAAAACTAACAAACAAGCAAAAAAAGCAAAAACAAAAACAAACCAAAACAAAGAAAATCCCAAACCAAACCAAAAAAAAGCCAAAAAAACCCAAACACCACCCCCATTAAAAACAGAGAAAAAAGAAATCCCTCTTCTCAAGTTAGAGTGAATTATTTTTAACCAGTGGGAATGCAAATTCCTTTAAACTAGTAGAGTTGCCTTTATTTCTAAGCAATAAAACAAGCACATTTTGGAATCAGAATGATCTAGTACAGAAGTTCATTGTGTTTATCTGGACACAACACAAATTCTTAGCAGTTGCTTTAAAGAAAATCTTTCCTGTTTACCAGTGGCAACTTCTCACCTTCTACCCACACAGAAAAATCTGTGTACTGAAAAAGATGTGAGAAATAGATCCTGAAAATACCAAAACCTACAAAAACATGGAAAAAATTAATCCTGTAATGCAATGATTAAATCTTGCTTTGATCCTCGTTCATGTCTTGTACTGCTCCTGCTCAAATCAGATGACATTTTCTAAAGCACTGAGGTCTAAACTCACCTTTTCCCCTTAGTAGTGTTTCTCTTTGATTTTTTCCTTTTTTTTTTTTTTTTTTTTTTTTTACTTTTCCCTTTTCTTTTTCCCTTTCCCCCTCTTTATATCTCAGCCTGAAGCAAGGTCACCATGAGAAGAGGAATTTTTTAGGAACCAAATATCTGCCACCAGGTAAAAAGAACTGTTTGTCTTTAGAGATAACAGATTGATAGAGTATAAGAAGGGTGCATAAGTCATGACTGTGATGAAAATAAACATGATAGAGAAGAAAAAAGGCATTATGAGTGCTGAAAGACAAGAAAAATGTCTTACTCTATGTCTATTTCATTATTTCAGGCTTTTGTAATGAACTTATATATTCCTTCCTCCAGGTTGAAAATTAAATATAAGTATCAAGTGACCACACATTGGAACAGCTTGTCCAGAGAGGATGTGGAGTATCCTTCCCTAGAGATATTTCAGAACCATCTGGACACAATCCTGTGCAATATGCTCTGGGATGGCCCTGCTTGAGCAGGGAGGTTGGACCAGATCACTCCAAAGTCTGTGGTCTCTTCCAACCTGACACATTCTGGAATTCTGTGTAAAGTAAAAACACAGATTTATCTTTTTTTTTTTTTTCTGTAAAAATAGAAACTGATAATCTACTGCTGTATTCATAGTGAAGATGCAACTCAAGGCAACAAAGTGCAGTTTTCATCTGAGAAGTACTTAAAAATGAAGCATGTCTCCACTGTGACAAAGTGTCCATCACCTTTATTTTTATGAGTAAATAAAATCAAGTAAAATGAAACAATGAGAATCTAAATATAGTTAAAATTCCCTATGGTTTTATTATTTTAAAATGTACACTTCAATTTATCTACTTGATTTCAGTGTTACAGCTCAGGAAATTTGCTTTAAGTGGGTTTTGAGAGATTTCAAGGATAGTCAGAAGTCTGGAAAATTTGACAGGTATGGAAACATGCAGACATTTTTAGTCAAAGAAAGAGAAGGATGAGTGAAAATGGGGAGGATTTCAGCCATTCTGAAGGCAGTGTCACAGAGGAAATAAAGTTTGCATTATGGATAAGGGGCAATTCCATTCGGCAACTGAAAGAAGATGGAGCAAAAGTAACAGGAATGAGTTTCTAACAGTGAAGATATGGAAACATAGGCAGGACTGTTTAAAATTTTTTAAAAGAGTTTGGACAGCGTGTCATAGGGAATAGAAAAGAAATTTCTCTCATCTCAAGGTGATTAGATAAAGTTTCTATGCCACTTTCACCCTCAATTTTAGGTTATTATTATTATTATTATTATTATTATTATTATTATTATTATTATTGTTGTTGTTGTTGTTGTTGTTGTTGTTGTTATTATTATGGTTATTATTTCTGTAGTTTCCATCATTGTCTTAAGACTTGTACATAGAGCTGAACATATTTAAAGCTGCTGTATCATACCTCAAGTAGTTCCATGTTAGAATAATACATTAATTTTTTAGTAAACTATAGAAATGTCTTTTCAAAAAAAATTGACATTTCATTCCCAACATCTAATGAAAGTGCATGTTGCAAGTGTTGGCTTGAATATTTAAATCTGAATTTATAGATGATTTGAAATACTCATTGCAGTACTACATGAACCACAAAATTATTGAAGCAGTTCAAAGTAATGAGGGAGGAATATATATATTCACAGATATTATTTTTAATGATAAACACCTTGATAGATGTTGAATATGTATATCTGTGCACGTGTCAAATCAAAAAGAATGGATGCATTTCTGAACGGGCTCCAGAAAAACACTGTATAAAATTTGCAATGGATTTAAGACCAGGATTCTGGATCTGAAACAGTGAGAATTTGAAATCCGGATCAATGTCCAAATTCTTTTGAGTCCTCTCTAGTTAAAACATTCAGAAACATTTATTGTTTGATTTATTGTGTGGCAGAAGCCATTTCCTTGAGAGAGAGATAATTACATTGCCTTACATAGAAGTCCTTCCCTTCAACCAAGCCCAGCTTCAGAGGGGACTCTTTCATATGCCCCCTCAGATGAAGAGTTAGCCACGTCCCTTACTGTGGTTTAAAAATCTTAAAAGAAATTGTGTAAACATTTTCCAGCCCCATGCAGCTGGAGCCCTGAAGCACTGAGCTACAAGCAGTGGTGGAGTGCTGTGCTGTGTTTTTGCAAGTACAAGACAGAAAATCTATGTAATTACCTCTGAAGCAGAAGAAGCTGTGCAGCCTGACAGAACAGCATGTGTAGGAAGCACTTTGTCAGGTCTCTGCTGACTAATTTCCCACTCTACACAGGGTTTGGTTTTTGGTTTTTTTTTTCCTCCCGTTGTAGTCTTTCAGGATTAACCCTCTCTATGCCTATATTTTCTCAGTCTATACTGGAGTGAAAGTACAGAGGTGAATTCAGATCAGACATGGAGGCTGTGGACCTAGTCCAGTGAGTGACTGCCATTTAAACAAGGGCTCATGAAGACAGCTGACTGAAAAGAGAGGGAGGAAATGGTACACAATATCTGAAGGAAGGAATTTGCTGTTTCAAACAACCCATGCAGCTTTGTCTTTCCATTGTGAGTTTTAAAATGAATGTGTTAAGGCAGTGCTTGCTCATGCAGAATCCAGCTCACCTTGAAAACAAAAAAGTTTTCTGTGCCTCAGTCACTACATGACACTGGAAAATCTATACTGTCATTTACAAAGGTTTAGGAACATAAGCAACGAAGCTTGAACAAATCTTCTCAACTGCTTAGTGTCCAGTTCCCATTATTGCAGATCATATTTTTTGTTTTGCCCATGAACATATGAAGTTCCATCTTCAAGTGCACTCCTGTACTTTTTTTTTCTTTTTTTTTTTTGTTAAATTACTTCAGAAACAGTATCTCCCAATAGTTTTAAAACCTTTTCTGATTTCCTACCTGAACCTACTTGTGGTTATGTATACCCATTGCTCCTTTTTCTGTAAAAGTTTTGAATGTCACAAGTGAGAAAGTTGTTTTGTGTGAGTAATATGGTGGGGGACTCTATGGAAATAAAGAAGTAAAACCATCCATCAACCATAGGTTAGCTTACTCCAAAGACTCTATATCGTCACTTAGTTTCCATTGGGACCCTGGGTTCAGAACTGGATTCATGGAATTTGAGGCTAGAAAAGGTCACTTTAATCTCAATTCTGACCTCCTGCAGAACACAGGCTGTAGATCACTCGCTAGGTCCTGAATGAACCCTGTGTCGTGTAATCACTTACTGAATTCAGTGACACTAAGCACAGCCTTTTTTCCTTTTATTCAGTCCAGTCTTTTCTCTTTCTGGGTTGTTTGTATTTTTTTTTTCCTTCTAGCATTTGTCTAAAGATATTTTTCTGTGTAATATGATTCCTTAAGATGTAGCCCTCCTTTTCGATTCTCACTGAATATCTGAGCCAGATCACATTCAAAATCAATTTTTTTTCCTGTGCAAAAAAGTACTGTGTACCTTTTGCTCACACATTTATTTATTTATTTCTAAGGTCTGAGAAAAAATAATAGCTTTGGAAGCCTAACTCAACTGGAGAAAGTATGGCATTGCGTTAATTCTTTTATGATTCATAGACACCTTTATTCAATATCAGGATCCTGTCTGCACTGACTCAATATCTTGAATTGTGTCTAATAAAACAGATCCTTCCTTCCTTCCTTCCTTCCTTCCTTCCTTCCTTCCTTCCTTCCTTCCTTCCTTCCTTCCTTCCTTCCTTCCTTCCTTCCTTCCTTCCTTCCTTCCTTCCTTCCTTCCTTCCTTCCTTCCTTCCTTCCGACACTTCCTTCCTTCCTTCCGACACTTCCTTCCGACACTTCCTTCCGACACTTCCTTCCTTCCTTCCGACACTTCCTTCCGACACTTCCTTCCGACACTTCCTTCCGACACTTCCTTCCTTCCTTCCTTCCTTCCTTCCTTCCTTCCTTCCTTCCTTCCTTCCTTCCTTCCTTCCTTCCTTCCTTCCTTCCTTCCTTCCTTCCTTCCTTCCTTCCGACACTTCCGACACTTCCGACACTTCCGACACTTCCGACACTTCCTTCCGACACTTCCTTCCTTCCGACACTTCCTTCCGACACTTCCTTCCGACACTTCCTTCCGACACTTCCTTCCTTCCACCACTTCCTTCTGCCACCTCCTTCCTTCCCTTTCCCTATATCTCCCTTCCTTTTTTCCCCTTCCCCCTGAACTGTAGCAAACAGATACTTCAAGCCATTAACTTCCGCTCAAGAACATAAATATTATTTCCCCAACACTAGGAAAAACAAGATGTCCAATTTCCTGACTTTCACAGAATTTTTGTGGGTCCTGGAGGGAATACCAACTTGGTAAAAATACTTCTGATAGAAACAAAGATGGCCTCTACTGAAGAATCAGATTTTGTTATATTACCTGTAATCATGTTTAACCCTTTTCTTGTTGTGCTACTGGCTATGCTGAAGTAATGAGATATCCTCAGCAGATAGGTTATTTCAAACCTTAATTGTTGTGTGCTATTTTGAAATACCCTAGGTAACAATTATATTCTGATTTTCTCAACAAAAGCTGGTGTTTCTTATTACCAGTAGGGTATCTGTAAATCTTATTCTTGCAAAATGAACAGTTTACAGCAAGAAATTTAGCAAAGTAAAAATGAAAATTAAATTTCTAAATTTCAGAGTGTTTAAATTTGTGGTGAGAGAAATGGGATGGTTCTAGGCAGCCGAGGCACACATACCACATTGGATTAATCAAACTCATTTCAAGAAAGGACCACCAGCAATATTAGATAACTTTATTTAAATTTCACAGTAGCTTGTGCCTCTCAATTCAGCTAAAGCTGTGTTTTGTTTTTGGGGAAGCAATAACAGGCAAATTGAAAAGATGTGAGCAAATCTAATCAGAGGAAGAGGAAAGACCTCTGACTCATATCTGCAATGTGGCCCCAATTCCTAAAGGAAACAAAGTATTTACAATCATGTGTCTGTGTCGGTGTATCTGTTTCTCTATGTCTTTCTTTCTGCTCCTTTGCAGCAGCACTGGATTTTGATATTGAATATACTGAAGCAATATTTGAATTTTGGTTATATTTAACAAAAGAGCAGTGCTCTTTTATATGCACGATTTTTATTAGATCTCAAAAGAAATGTCAGTTTTAGGAAAGTTTAGAAGTAAACATGAAATGGCAAAAATTATCTGTCATAATTCACACTTAGATTAGATATTAGAGAACTTAATTTCAAGCAGAACAAACATAAGAAGCGAGGTTTCATTTATTCTGCTAGTCAGGGGACAGCCTCCTTTTCCCAAAGCCCAAAAAAGGCATAGAATATTATGATCTTAATGTGCTCTGTGCAGTTAGAGAGCAAGGTACAATTTCTTTATAGAGTTTGCCCTCTCAAGCTACATTATTACTTTGCTTTAATCTCCCATTTTTCCTTTTAAAGTGGCTCCATAATTTTTGTTTTATTTTCTTAGCAGGGAATCTAATCTGTGCCACCTCACCCTCAGAAGGAGAGGATAAGAAATCTGGAATTTGTGGTATTTAGAAACCATGGGACAGTTCAGATGAAAGCATCTTTAACATCAAGCATAATAACCATTAATGACAAATATGTATATTACTCAGGAATAAAACCTCTTCCTTCGGGCCTGGCGTCTCAAATAATTTCTTATTTGGGCTTCTTGGTGAAAGATAAAATAGAATGATTGAATGATTAGGCTTGGAAGGGGACCTTGAAGATCATCCTAGTTCCAACACCACTGCTGTGGAGGGGGACCCCTTCCACTGTACCAGGTTGGTCAGACGCCCATCCAACCTGGCCTGGACCACTTCCAGGGATGAGGCAGCCACAGCTCCTCTGGGCAACCTGTGCCAGGGCCCCACCACCATCACAATAAAGAATTTCTTTTCCATTTCAATTTAAACCCAGTCCCTTTTATCTCATCACGACCCACCCTTGTGCACAATCTTGCTCCACCTTGCCTCTAAGTTCCCTTCAGGTACTGAAAGGCCACAATTAGGCCAGCCCAAAGCCTTCCTTTTTTCCAGGAGGAACAATCCCAATTCTCTCAGCCTTTTCTCATGGCAGAGATGCTCCAACCCTCTGATCATCTTGGTAGCCTCCCCTATGGACTGGCTCCAACATCCCTCCTGTGCTGGGACCCCAGAGCTGGATGCAGCACTGCAGGTGGGGTCTCACCAAAGAGAAACACGGGGGCAGAATCACCTACTTCATCCTGCTGGCCACATTTTGACGAAGCAGTGTTAACTGGGAGAGTTTCAGGGTTAGCTAAAATCTTTACATAAACTGTTAGTGCCAGAACATCTCAGCAAGCATTTGTCTTTGCAGAAGACTGCATGTCAGCTGCTAAAATCCACTGAATGTGTAGCCATTCATGAATCTGAGGACCAGGTTAAAGAGGGCAAACATATAAGATATCTTACCTCAATATCACCCTATATTAGCTATGGGATTCATAGACATCATCACAGAGATCTAAAAATGGGTGATGAATTCCACTGGGGGTGTCCTGACCATGAATTAATTTCATGCATCTTCTTGACAGAGTCATGGGAGGTTAGTAGGGAAAACCAAGGGAAATTTCAATGTGTTCTAGTCCTGTATGTCAACAAAAAATTTGGAAGACCAGTGGAGATCATGGAGGCTGGTAAACTTTCCTTGCTCCTCAGCTTCACAGACCACTAATGAGTTTTCTTTATCTGGAGCTGAATCCCACCAAAGTTTTCATGCAGGAAAGTATTTCAGAGCCATGGGTGTTCATAGTCTTGTTGAGCACTGCTCATATAATCCAGACACACGGTTGGAGCTCTAGAGCCATGAATTTGTATTTTTGTGCAAAAACTAATGAGCCCTGTGGAACTTGGATGGAAGAACTCCTGTTTGCCCTTAAGCATTTAGAACATGCTAAATTTAATAGTGCAATAGCACAGACACCAAAATCTGCATCTTCTATGCTATTACCTTGTACACTTTGCCATAGCAATTTTCATCAGCTAATTTTCTCCCAAAAAAACCCTTTGCTTCTGTTCATTTAGCTGCAAACTGCAAAGCCTCAACTTTGAATGTAGATTTCCTTTTTTTTAATGAAACAGAGAGATTACCAGGAAAAAAAAAAAAAGACCAAACAAAAAAAAAAAAAAAAAAACCACAAACAAAACAAAACAAAACAAAACAAAACAAAAAACAACCAACCAACCAAAAAAAAACCAAAAACAACAACAACAAAACCCCAAGAAAATCCTAAGGACTGGGGTTTGTTTGTGTCACATTTTTCTCAGAGCTTAGATTAAAATCTATAACCATGCTACCCTAAAGCCTTGGGTAAGATGGACATTTAGCTATAAACAGGTACCTAATGCAACAGTGATGCAGTGACAGCAAGGAGACAGGAAATTGGGTGTGCTCAATTAATTTTTAAAGTATATAATTGGGACAAGGAAATTGTTAAATGCAGCCACTAAAGAGTAACTCATACTTGCAAAATGGATGTAGTCTTTATACTTCCCTCTATTATCAAGGACAGTTACTAATTTTACTGAGGAGTTTTTATCAGTCTGTAGCTTTTTTCTTCAGCTGCCTGCACTTTGTTTATATGCTTTCTTTTTATCACTATATACCTTCAAGTATTCATGGCTTTATTCTTTCCAGTAATGTCTGTCTTGGGCAGTGAACCTCCCAAAACATGGTGTTTTACTCTTGTCCTATGGAAGGAGCTTTCCCTTTCCTCTAAGAAGATCAGCTTTTATTTTTCAAAGGAAAGAGAATCCTGTGTGAGCACTCCTGGCACAATCTTTTCAAGAAGAAGAGAGGTCAAGCTGTTCCTAAAATCAGTTTTATTGTTTTTGCTCAGAGGACCTTGATTTCTGTCTTCTACATCAAGGATCACTAATCACTTTTCCATAGCAGGGAATAAAATCCTGTTTATTGATAACAGATTAATGGGGTTCAAGGCAACCTTTGGAGTGTGATGTGTTTTCAGAGATATTGACAAGTATTTGAAATTTCAAAGTCTCAAATTCATGATAACTTTTAATTTGAAGTAGGGAAAAAAGGTTTAAAAGATAGGTCATTCATCAGCTTTGCAGTTAAAGTTTCAGGTGATGTGAATCAGCATTGTGTTACTTAAAAGGCAAGAATTCAGGGCTTGATCTAAAATTTGAAAATATCTATTCACACAGATGTACTTCTGATGTTTGGTTCACTCTGATTTTGACCAAGTAAGATATTATTTTGTGCTTTTATTTTGTTTTCAATCAATCAGAACCAGAGACGCTTGGGTTGACCTTGGCTGGATGTCAGGCACCCACCAAAGCTGCTCTCTCAATCCCCTCTGCATCTGGACAGGGGAGAGAAAATATAAAAGATTCCCATAAATTAAGGATAGGGAGAAATTACTCATCAAATACCATTACAAGCAAAATGAAGTCTGGTCTTGTATATTAATTGAGTTTATTACCAAAACATAAGAGAAAATAATGAGAAATAAAATTAATCTTAAAAAAAATGTTCCTCCACTCCCCTGCTCTTTTCCAGGCTCTATTTTCTGCCCCCCCAGAACCACAGGGAGATGGGAATGGGGGTTATGGTAGTTCATCACACATTGTTCCTGCTGCTGCTCAGGGAGAGGAGTCCTTCCCCTACTTCAAGGAGGGATCACTCCCACAGGAGATTAGTGCATAAACTGCCCTGACACGAGTCCATACCATAGCTACAATTCTCCACAAGCTGCTCTAGCGTGGCTCAGTCTTCCATGGCTGCAATCCTTCAGGAGCAGGCTGTTCCAGCATGGGTCCCCCACAGGGCCACAAGTTTTAGCAGCAAAACCTGCTTCAGCCTGGGATCATGTCTCTGCAAGTCCACAGGCCCTGGTGGAGCCTGCTCCAGCACAGGCTTCCCATGGGGTCACAGCCTCCTCTGGGCATCCCCCTGCTCCAGCCCGGGCTCCCCCAGGGGCTGCAGGTGGATCTCTGCTCCCCCTGCCCTCCCTGGGCTGCAGGGGCACAGCTGCCTCAGCCTGGGCTGCTGCAGGGGCTGCAGGGGAACCTGAGCTCCAGAGCCTGGAGCAGCTCCTGCCCCTCCTGCACTGCCCTGCCTGGCTGCACGGCTGCTCCTCTCACACATTCTCAGTCCACTCTTTTCTAACCACAAATACCTCTGCACATTATCTTTTTTTTTTTCCTTTTAAAATATATTATCACAGAGGCATTGTCATCATTCTTGATTGGCTTGGCTTTGCCCAGGGTTCATCCTGGAGCTGCCTGGCACTGGCTCTGCTGGAGCAGCTTCCCACAGAAGCCACCCCTGTAGCCACCCTGCTATCGAAACATGACCATATAAACCAAACATACAGAGACATAATTTAAAAACCAGACAGGAAGCTGGGGCTGATGGGGGGACCAAAAATTCTGAAAAAACCTGACAGAAAAACCATTGAGAAAATACATCAAAGTGGACTAATGGTGGTAAAGTCTTTTATCTTTGCTCACTCATAAATATGTAATTTTGATTCATGTGAGTAGAATATTTTTGCTGGTTAGGTTTATTATTTACCTTCACAGGTGTTGTTTTCATTGGATAAGACTCCTAAGCTTTTTCAGTGTGCAAATCTTTTGTGTGACCTCTTGTTTTTGCTTTTTCATTTTATTTTCCTTGCTACTTTCATGTCTAGTTTTTACAGATAAGTAAGCTGCTCTTGCTTCCAGTGCTGTGGATGATGAAATTCTCTGTCTTCCCATTTCACCCACGTATGTTTATCACAGGCCATGCTATTTTGCAGTCAGGTTTTTTTTGTCAATATTTTTATATAGCATTCTAATAATTTCATAATACAACCTCCCCAGTTTATAGAACATGGTTTTTTGTTCAAGCAGAACTTAAGGTACCAGCTTAATCTAACATAAATGGTTTCCTCAGAGTAAGAAATTTTAGTTGTGGCTGGTGTAGTGACTATCTCTAATTTTAAGACTAAAAAATAATCATCCCGTAAGCTGTTCTAAAGGTGTGCAGGCTGATGACCTCCTAGAGTGATTTCTCTCACCTTACTTGGTGAAGACAATTATACTTCTAAAATGGGCAGCTCAGTTAAATGTAGCATCAGATAACTAAGAATGAAGTTAAGCATCTGAATTTTGATACCTGCTTTCACATGCTAACTTACTCAGCAGTGTTAGGAAGGAATTTGCTGCTCCTTGCAAGCTGGTGGTAGAGGGAAGAATTTCAGACCAATTAGCAGGATAATAACCCTACATAAAGAGGCAGAAGAGGCAGGCCTGCCACTGGGACAACCGATCTGCTGTGCCAAGCCTGGCTCTGCCTGCTTTCTCCATGGCACAGTCCATGCCAAAGGAGGGGATGAGGCAGGGGCACTGAACAATATCACTGTCAGTTATTGGTGGAGTGGTTTTTCCTTTCTTCCTCTTAGTGTCCTTCACTGTTAAGCTTGAAGGGCCAAAGTGTAAAAATACTGAGATTATCCTAGTCAGTCCATTCTCTTTGCCTGTGTGGCTAAATGGTTTTCCTTCCACCAGAACTTGAATATACAAAATAGCACAGAAATATGTGAAAGAAAAGTGCAAGGTTAATGCATTGGCATAATGGAATTAATCCCATTAACTATGGGCAGGTGAAGAGGAGTTTTGGTAGTTTTGCTTTTGGTTTTTAGTTTTGTTTTTTTTTTTTTATTTCCCATCTTAATGCATTCTGCTCCAATAGCTAGGTAGAAATGCATGTATAAGTATTGGAAGATACTACTATTCAGTTATAAAAGGAAACCATATTGTATGTTCTGTAGGCTTGTCATTTTTAAAGCTGAATAGAAAGACTAAAAGCCCAGTTTAATTCTCATTTACTTTGATTCAAACACAGAGGGATTCTATTGTATTCAAACACTGATGGGTAGGAAAATATACCAGCTTTTTTGTATTGCTAAAGTGGGAATCATATCTGAAAAAAAACTCCTGCAACCATGTGTACTTATCACATTTCTTTGTCCTCCTGTTAAGATTTTAACAGGAAGAGTCTGTAATACTACCAAAGTACTCAGGGCACAGATTGATTAGAGAGAAGAAACAGATATTGATTACCTGTATGATTACTCTACTTAAACTGAAATTCAGAAAATATGTAAGTATTTTTTCAACACCAATTTTTTGTCAGACTAGTAACTCACTAAAGACTGTTTTACAGACAGAGCAATTAAAGTTATTTTTAAGGAAATAATTTTGTTTAATTATGAATTATGTTTCATTTCAGAATAAATTGGTTTCTTTCTTGAGACACTTTTTTCAAGGCTTGTTGAAAGAAACAGAAATTGCAAGAAAAATATATTTTAACATATTTTCAAAAATGAAACCTCCACTATTTTCATGTAAGCATGTTGCATTGTTTAGGAGTAAGTGTCATTGTTTAATTTACTAAATGTAAAAAGTAGTTAAAAAAGCCTCTTAGAAAACTGTCAGAAAAGCTGCTTGCGTTGGTGACTTTTCCCCCATGCCTTTTCCTTTTCCTTTTCCTTTTCCTTTTCCTTTTCCTTTTCCTTTTCCTTTTCCTTTTCCTTTTCCTTTTCCTTTTCCTTTTCCTTTTCCTTTTCCTTTTCCTTTTCCTTTTCCTTTTCTTTTCCTCTATTTTCCTTTGCCTTTGCCTATGCCTTTTCTTTCGTTTGCCTTTTCCATCCCTTGTCCTCTTTGCCCTTTCCTCTTCCTTCGTCTTCTTCTCCTGATGCTTTTAAAATGCTGAAAGTTCTTACTGCATGGACAAGCCCAGTGCTCATTCAGGCCTACTTACAAACCCCACTCTCTGTCGACCTCGCCTTGTCACATCCCCAGTGGTGAAACCCCAGGGCACCAAGTGACAAATCAGGTGTTTGTCTTTGGCTGTCCCTGTTTAAATTCTTGCTGTACCAACCAAGAGGGCGGCCACCACACACTGTTCACAGGAGGCTTATTGAATGTATTAACATAGTTCTTGGGATAATGATCTTACAATAAACATGACATCATCTCATT
Organism: Passer domesticus; assembly: GCF_036417665.1. Lineage (NCBI taxonomy): Eukaryota > Metazoa > Chordata > Aves > Passeriformes > Passeridae > Passer > Passer domesticus. Next base: position 6,207,358 of record NC_087512.1, read on the forward strand.
AGCATGATCTCTTTCATGTTGTGTGGTACCTGTTACTGGTTTTCCTTTAAGAAAAGAAAGCATGTTGTGTTTGGCAGTGCAGCTGAAACATGCCTACTTCTTCACTTTTCTCGGTGTTTCTTTACTGACTAGAAGATTTCTCAAGGAAAAGGTGGTTTGTGTTGTTTTATTCAAAAGTGTCACTGAAAAAGTAACAGAATTTAATGAAATATTTGACACATCCTGATGATTTTTCATATTTTCTTCATTCATCTCTGTATTTAATCTATACAGTCATATAAAATCTGCATACTTGAGTGTCTGTGTTATGATTGAAAGATTTTGTGTGTGTGAACAAGTCACAAATCAATCATGCATCCAAGTCAGTCTTATAATTATTACAATGAGTAATTAGACGCTGGTTTTTTATCATTTAGGTTTTGCATATGAACAGTACACTTCAATAATTTGCTATTCATGTTGTGTAGTATTCATCTGAGTCATGTGGTGAAATATTGCTCATTAATTTGACAACTGAGCCACTATTATTAAAGACAGGAATGAGAACATGAATAGTAAGTTAGCTATGTACAAAATGTCAGACGTACTAAAATTTAGCCTAAAATTTGTGTTATTTTGTGAAATTCAGAGGTATCTGAGAATTTTTCACAGAGCGACAAACAATTAAAAGAATCCTAAAAAATTTTGATTACTTTTTTGGGATTTTTTTTTTTGTTTATTTTAAAGGGATTCTTGAAAGCAAACTTCAAAATCCACTAATTTAGAATTTTGGTTTTTTTATTTGCCAAAAGCCAAGAGCTGTCATTAATTGGAGTTTAAAAAATATGGTATTCTCAACATTTCAGAAATGCAACTCACTTCTTTTAGCATCTGTGGTGTATCTGTGGGCTAGAAGTCTCTATTTCATGAGAGTCAAGCAGTACATGTGTCTGATTCATATAAGGATGACTTGAAGAGGTTCAGGCATTGCTTCAGTGTGACATCCACCATATCATTCCCAGAATTCCCAAGCCTGGGAGTCATGCACACAGAACTTCCTTATCACGAAATATGAGAAAGTGGTATCATAACATAAAGAATGTTCTCACACTCTGTCTGTAGTATAACAACACCAGTGCTCACAGACCTGGTCTGCTCTTTTGAAACTGGGAAATGGGACTACCACACCTGCCACCTGCTCTCCAGCCCCCACTCCATGTTTCTAGTTCCCACCATACATTCAAGTGCAGTAAAATACCAAAGAAATTTGGAAATTGTAACCCCCAACTTAAATGAAATTAGTCCAGTGCCTTTATTCAAAAGCAAGGGTGAATCTCCCATTGTTTGATCTGTTTTATTCAAGAATAAAACAGTGTGTTATCTTTCTCACTAAGCCACCTCTTCCTTTATTCCAGCAGCTGCTCATTCCCTGCCTGATAATTGGAATTTCCTCTTAAAGATGCTGAGATCACCTTATAGAAGTAAGGTTTACATTTTGGCAAACATAACTGAGGAAAGAAGCTTTAGATGGAGCAAAATGTATTTATTCTCTTACTTTATTGCAGGAGTTATTTGGAGCTATACATAGTTGTTCTATTAATACAGCTGATGGTAAAGTGAAAAGCAAATGAAATAAATGAAAATCTCCTCGAAGGATCTAAGTTTCAAAGGGACAACATAAAAAAAAAATCTCAGCTTAGCTTTTCTACACAAAACTGAACCCAGCAATAGAGATCTTTAAATATCTTGTGTTTATAATACATGTAAGTATTTTCAGGTTCTAATTTTCGTCACATTTCCTTCTTCTTTCCAAATAACACTTCAGTAACGCATACAAAAGAAGACAAAGATCTGAAGACATAGTTTTATAAAGAGTTTCACTGTTCACTGATCCCTAAGAAAATAAGCTCTCGGTGTTTTTTAAAGAAATTTCAGATAACTTTTTATTATTTAAAATGTTTAGCTAAGTTTACTCCAACAAGGGTCAGAATAAGATACTTCATAGATTTGGAAACAAATTTCATAAAGGAAAGAAACAGTAAAAGACACTTGCAAGGTCCTTCTGGAAACTGATCTAATCCTTTCTGTAAAGTGAGAAGTTCTAGTCAAATTTCATACATTTTCTTCCTTTTTCATGTTTAGGTTGAGAGGTGATATAAACTTCCTCTGGATATTTCTTCTGAATACTGACCCTCCATCTCCAGGAAAAGACCTGAGCTTTTAACTCTACTTTTACTTGCAAAAAATATGCTTTTTGGGTGTCATTCAGGGCTAGATTTAGCACCACTTGAAGGCTATTTGCAAAGTCAGACCTGATGAACTTTGATTTCCTACTCTTACAGAATTTCTGGCACAAACAGTGGTTACATCTCAGCACTCCATGGACCTGAAGGAACAGCATTCTTAAACATTATCAAAACTATGGTGAATGTCTTACACTCATTATTCTGAAGAAATATAAGACTGACAATTAAAAAAAATGGAATTTAGTATTATATTGTTAATCTGGATTAAATGCTTTTAAATACTGTATATTTTAGACAACACAGAAATCCTGGAAAAAAGAACACTGATTCCATAATCTCTTGCAGTGGTCTAAAGACTCACCTTTTCCCTCATCAACTAGATCTGTTATGGAGCTAAATATTTGGTTTTGTGCTGCCAAGAGTCACATAAATCTCATTCATCACCTAACTCACATTAAAGACTTGCAAGATGTCTAGAAATCTTGATTATATTCTTCTTCATAATCTAATGATTGAAACTTACATAATGGACAGTGTTAAACTAAATTCAAAACCTCACTTTTTTGAAAAAAAAATTCCCCTCGTGTCTTCCATATTTCAGGGGAGTCTTGTACAAAAGGCTGAGAGGGCTTTCTGATGAAAGACAAGGGTCTACTATTTAACCTGTTATAAAAATTTGGAAATTATTGCAACAAGGTACACTATATTCTGGTGGCCAGGGAACACTTTTGATTTTATCACCATATAAAAGGTTGTTTCTAAGCTGTGAAGCCTGGGAAAAGCCCATGTGCAGCCATCTCATATCTTAAGGAAAGCCTCTTAAATTGCCAAACCAATTGCAAGCAAATTTAATTTTGCATCTGCACAAAATTCTGAATGAAGAAAAATATGCAGAATTGAAAAAACAGTCAAAAATAGATCATACAAAGGACACCTGGTTCTGTCCTTTTTCATTCTGGACTGAAAGTTCTTATTTTTTAACTTTTTTTTTCTTTTTTTTTTTTTTTTATTGCCACACAACTTTTTTATTTTGGCAGATGATCCCTTGTGTCATAAAAGAATACAAACATCTTACAAAGTAAGAGGTACTTCTTTACTCAGAGTGTTGTAAGAGTTTTGCGCCAAATTTGAAATTATGATCCAAAGGTTCAAGGAAAATTTGGAGAAAGATCAAAGTGTTCCAGCTGATTGGCTGAAATAGTGTTACCTAGAAATACATCCAAGCAAACAAGTAAAAAAGCCTCTTTGATACTTTCACAAAACTAGCCTTAATTGTTGATTAACTGCAAATGACTCAATAAAGAATGACACATAAAGGTGTTTAAATCCCCTAGGAGACTGCAACAGGATTTAAATATATGCCAGTTGTAGGCATTGGATGCATAGAAATATTAAAGAGAGCATATGCATATGCTATGTCAATAAACACATATATGTATATGTGTTTGCTTAACCTTAAGCATTTCCAATCTAAATTAACTAGCTGTTAAAAAAACTTGAGTAGACATTTAAAAGTGATTTCTTTAAGAAATTATTCATATTACTTGTCTTAAACAGACAGCTTTGAAGGTGATAAAATCCTCCAAGGGAGTCAGGAAAAGACATTAGGCTGTGAACAACAAAATGACCTCAGCTTGAGGATATTTAAAGTTAGGCCCACTAGTGCTTATTTCATTCAGCACCTTTGTACTTACACCATTAAAAAAAAAACCAAAAAACAAAAAACCAAACCAAACCAAACCAAACCAAACCAAACCACCACCACCACCACCAAATAACCCTACTTGAATCATGTGCATAAATCCTTTTTAGGAGAAAAATCAAGAGCCTAGTTATGAAAGATTTAGAGCTATATAGTCTATATAGTCTCCACCAAGTCCATGCTCAGAGTCAGTCAAGATTTAACCACCATATTGTTTGAATTATTCACTTTTTAAATTCAATTCATTAAAAAATCATTAATGTCCAGATAGACACAAATTGTTCTTTGTTGTTCTTTTATATGGAGATTTTAATTGGTTTTTTTTGGGGGGGTTTTTTTTGGGTTTTTTTTTCTTTTTTAACTGATGGATTTCTTTATTTTTGGGGAAAAGAGCAGAAGATAATTACTTCTTTTCTCCCCTCTTTTTTTTTTTCCCATCCTTAAACACACAGGTAGAAAAATGCATCAGAAAACATAGGCAAGAGGAAAAAGAGAAAATAGCCTCTTGTTCTGTCTCAGGAGTGGGGAGAAGAGGACAATAAGAACTGATAAAGAATCTAATAAATCACAGCAGATTAACAGCTCTCTGCATTTTTGGCACATTATATATATCTATATTCCTTCTCTACACCTGTAAACGACAAATGAATATCTTATAGTTGTAGGGTAGAATATGAAAATAGCACCTGAACATAATTATGAAAACTACAATGTTTTTCAAAATGTCTATTGTCTAACATATGGTCTTTAATCTAAAAATAATCTGTGCCTTATTATTTTTGACTAGAATCTAAGTAGAAACTTGCAAGGGCTTTTTGTACTGTATCAAGCTACTTTTAGAAATTGTAGTTTATTACTTCGCCCATAAAACCAGGACAGCAAAACATATTTTATTAGGCAAACTGCACCACTAATTTAACAGCACTGGAAACATACTTTATTAATTTTATAGGGCTTAACATAGACCAAAAAGGCACTGGCCATATTTTAAAACCATTATACAAAACATGTTGCTGACATTGTGGAGATGAGGTCTTCACTAACCAACAACAGCAGTTTTTTTCTGACTCATAACTGTTCAAAAACTGTTCTGTGGTACAGGTTTGAGCAGTGGTTGGGATTAGATGACTAGCAATATGAATTCCACTGGTTACCAATGTGATAGTTGTGATTTAAGCATTTAAACAGAGTTTACAGCCAGTCACTTTCTTCTAGTAGCAAGGTCCTGACTGCACAGACATGGACCTCAAGCAATCCCTGGTGATCCTTGTGTCTCTCTTCCAATTCCAACTATTCTATGATTCTGTGATTCTACTGAAGGACCCAGGCTCCTTTCAAGACAAATTTTCACTGATCTTGAAAGCAGCGTCACCCAAGCTGGATCGTGAATCCAAAGAGTCAATTCCTCGGCTGGCAAAGACTTAATTACAAGTTAAATTATATGAAAAATCTGTACACACAAACTGTTACTGAAATTGCCATAGTTTGTATTTAAACTGGTTCCACCACAGCTTGAAGAGGTTCTGAAGGAGGTTTGGTCTCCTGAAGTTTCTTGTTGCATTGCTGAGGAAAAGAGACAGTTTACTCAGTCAGAAGACAGAAAGGTCAGGAGGATTCTGCATGACTCTGTGAAGATCACTGATCTGACATGCTTACAATTGTGGCATAATTCTTTCCACCACAGTTGTTTTAAACTTTTTTATCTGAAGTCTTATTTGTTCTGAATTGCCATTCACTGCCCTATTTCACAACTTCCCTGGTTAAGACATATGACCCAACCTAACTGTGTGGCATTCACATTCTCTGAAAAAATCCCTTCTCTCAGGACTTTTCTCCTGGGAAGCTAAGAGGCCTCAGAGGAAAAGGAAAACAATTCTTATCTCTTTTTCTTCTCCTGTGTTGTGCTCATGTGTGGAATGTGTTTGGAGATTGTTTATCCACAGGTGATTGTCTGATTGGATTCTGGTGTGAGTTGTTTTGACTCACTGGCCAATTACGGCCAAGCTGAGTCAAGACTGGAAAGAGTCAAAAGTTTTCATTATTATCTTTTTAGCATTGAGTAAGTATCCTTTCTGTATTCTTTAGTATAGTTAGTGTAGTATTCTTTAATATAATATAGCATAAAGTAATAAATTAGCCTTCTGGGTACATGAAGTCAGATGCTTCTTTCCTCCCTGCCATGAGGGTCCCTGCAAATACAATAGGTCAGGAGGATTCTGCATAACTCCATGAAGATCCCTGATCTGACATACAGTTGTGGCATAATACTTTCCACTAGAGATGTTTTAAAATTCTTGTCTGAAGCGTTATTTGTTCTGAATCGCCATTCACTGCCCCATTTCACAACTTTCCTGGTTAATATATAAGATCCGACCTAACTGCACTTTGCAGCAGCTTCATGGGAAGTAACAAAGATGAAAAGGCCTTTTTTTCCAGCAAGGGGTAAACAAGAGGATAATAACTTGTGGTTTGGGATGTTCAGGCTGGACATTAGTTAAATCTTTCTACTCAAACCAGGGGAGAACTACTGGAATATGTCACCCAGGGAGTTTCACCCTTGGAAACTTTCCAGCCATGACTATTCACAGTCCTGTCTGCTCTGACTTTGTGATGCCAGTAGATCCTGTCTTGAATCCTGGACTAGCTGAACTCCACATGTTCTCTTTGACCAGTGATACTATGAATCTGGACAACATTTGTCCTGTGAGATCATCTGATAAATCTGGGCAACAAGATGAAGGGGTTAAGTTTGCAATATATTTAATATAAATGTAACATAAGGCCATTTAGTACATGGAACATATAATTCAGTCATAGTGTCAACATACTCTTGTGTTATAGACAAGGCCATAGGAGATTCTTATTTACTTACTTGAAAAAATAAAAAAAAATACGTTGGTGCAAGCATTGGCTCTTGCACCATTATGTCAATCTTTGAACAACTGGAAAAGAAGAAAAAGTGGAATTATAGTTGGGACAGTTCTAAGAAGTTTACATCTGTATTTTCCTGCTGCACATAAAGTTGTTCTTTGGAAATAGTAAACAAAGCACAGCTTGATAAACTTTCTACTGTGCCTGCACGGGTACTGTTGCTCATTGCACTCCCTGGGGTGGAAAGCTTTTACTAGAAGTGTGTTAAGTAGCTTGAGAAATTAATTTTCCTATAATAGAGACATCTTTAAAAACATGAGCTTGCTGTGCAGTAAATCAATTCATGTGACAGATTTATTCATTTATGGGGAATTTTTCAAAGGGTTTTAAAAAAGGAAAAAAACAGTTAAGATACATAAAGAACTGCTGAAATACCACAAAAAAAAAAAAAAAAAAAAACACCAAAAAAAAAAAAAAAAAACAAACCAAAAAATCCCCAAAAAACCAAAACAAAAACCCAAACAAAAAACCCCCACAAAAATCCCAACAGATCAAACAAACAAACAAAATCTCCTACAATAAGACCTCAAACAAAGATCAAAACCAAACAAAACCAAACAGACAAAACGAAGCCAAATTCTGAAGCCACTTTGGAAACTCAAAAAGTTTTTAAACTTCTTGTCAGAGTAATTCATTTATCTTCACTGTCAGTTGAGCTGACAATATCAACATTTACTTGTATTCATTGTCTTTTTTAACTCGCAATGATTACTAATTTCAGAAAGACAATAAAATAAGGCCAGAACACATCAGAACAAAATGTATTTTAGGTATTTTCAGGATATTTCCAATCCACTAGAGCTTAGAAAACCTGAAGATCTCTTCATCAAGTTTCAATTATGTGTGACCAGTCAGTGAAAATTTTCCATGAATCATTGTTACAAGAGCTTCATATTTAGAAGTCCAAGCTTTTTTCTACTTCTGCTACATCTTTTCCATATAAAGTAATACAGGACATTTAATTTATCTTTGCTTATTCTTCTTAATTCCCTTCCAAGCTCTCATGTGAGATACCTGACCTCATCAGAGACTGGAAGGAAGTTGTAACTTTCAGACATGTTGACTGGTTGTTTTGTATATATGTTTGTGAATATTTTAAAGGAAGGATGTTTTTATACCAAAATTTCATTTATTTCAGATAGAAAAACTCCAGGATAGGGACAACTGTATGAATAGCCCTGTGGAAAAAGTGGACTGAGAAAATTAAGCAAAAGAACCATAGCTGGCAGTACAGAAATGTGAATCACAGAATATATTGAAAGTGTTCAAGTTCGGATTTTTTTTTTTCAAAAGAAACTTAATATTTGCATGACTGATGGCAGGATACAAACTAATGTCAGGGCAGGAGAATAAATTTATTTTTTAGCAAGATAGGACCTGGAATAAATTAGTAAAATGGCTAAAGAATATTTCTGCTTCTAAAGGCAGATGGTTGAGTTTTATATTTATAATAATTTATTTATTCATAATTTTATTTCTGGTTAAAGGATGTCTGCATATTGATTTTCCTTTTAGTATTCCAACATCATCACATTTTGGCATTTGGCTCTTTTTCAGCAATATTGTAAAGTCTAGTGTATTTTGGCTAAAAATTTAACTGGATACAGAACCTAAACAGAGTAGGGGACTGGTTTTCTGAATGCATTTTGAAAGATGTTTTTTTTAAATTTTATTTTTTTGTAACTAAGCATTTGCACTTCAAAACCAAATCTCAGAGTTTCACCATAGCTTCTTAACAAAACAGACTCAGTGGATTGGAGTTTTTCTTGGCACAAAGCTGCATGCAATTAAGAGTTCCACTAGCTGGGTTGTTCCTGCCTGCAAAAATGAATAGTTTCTGTATGAGTTTAAAAAAAAAAAAGTAAAATAGAAAAAAAGGAACTTACTCAGCAGTTGAAATATACAATAAAAATGTCACTGCTATCTTTGCTTTAATTATGGAGCTCACATTGTGATTATATTCTATTCCAGTTTGTCAGAAAATGAGACTGTAACCATTATTGTTAAGCACTGTAACATCTCTTCTCTTCACTGAGTTTGTGTGCCCTCATTTTTATTCAGTCATATTCAAACCACATCCTTTTCTCACAGGTTTGCAATAACTAGGACATTTTTCTAGCTCATTCTGCCTGTTATAAATGAATAGCCTGGAAAATTTCCTTCTCACTCCTGTGTTTAAAGGCACAGATGAAGGACAAAAAAATTCTCCTCTTCTGCCACTGTGCAGGAGGCCTTCCACTATCACAGCAGATCTCAGTGGCATATTCTGTGCTAGAGCGTTCACCTGATCTAGGAGAGAGTAGTCAGAGTGTGGCATATCCCAACAAAGACCTGGAAAGTGACGAGAGACATTAAAAGCAGCTTGGAGAATGCAATGCTGCCCAAGGGTGTTTTTCCAGTGGCAAGGGAGACCAAACCACATAGTCATCACAGCTGGAAAGAACTCCTCTTCTGGTCTGAGGAGCTCAGACCTCAACTGTGTCATCTATAAAATTGTGTTCCACATTTAGGATTGTCCTAGGAAGAACCAGAGTTGTGAAACACCTCATCTGAGGAATCCTTTGAACTGAAAAGGTACATTTTTCATGCAAGTTTATAAGTTTGGGTTTTGGTTATGTTTTTGAGTTTGGGCTTTTTGTTTTGTTGCTTGGTTTGTTTTCCTCCTGTGTTCTACAGATCCCATGTAGAATTTTGTCATTTGTAACTGTTGATGCCAAGCAGTTTTTTCCATAGTGGGTGGGACAGTCACCTGGCAGTATTTATATAAAAGGAAAAAAAATAGCTGCACAGGTGCACCAATGAATGTTTTCTAGAAAGTCAATCCACTCCACATCCAACTCTTGCCTGTATCACAGGCAGCTGCTTCTGAAAATGTCACAGGACTTCACTCCATCTGATCTTGACAGCAGAGAGCAGATAATACAGGTCTCATCTTGCCTTTGCCATGTTCTGTGTTACTACTGAGAAATGCTTTCTGAACAGCAGCTAGAAGATATTCCAACTGATTCTTCTGCTGGTTTTCTGCCAGACAACATAGTTAAGTTCTAAATACTACTCCAAATCATGCCTATTTTGTTGATTTTTGTTTCTAAAAAATAGAAAAAATGCCTAAGTTTTAATAGGCTTGAAACATCATGTTTTGACAATTTCAAAATTACTTTTTAATTTCTCAAAAAAAGGAGTACTGTTATCTTCCCCTGAGCATTTTATTGGTAGAAATAGGAAATTCTATGGAAGTATCTATACTTATAACCTGGACTTTTATGTTTATTATCACAAACTGGCAAATTCTTCTGACAATGATGGGCAAATATGGAAAAATGCACTTTTTATATTTATTTCTATTAGAGCAGTTAAAATGCTGGGGGGTTTTGTGGGGTTTTTTTTTGTTTGTTTGTTTCTTTGTTTTTTATTTGTTTGGGGTTTTTTGTTTTTGGTTTTGGTTTTTTTGAGTTTTAATAAATGTGAAGTCATAATAGATTAATAGTCACTACTTAAAAAAAAAATCCAAACCAACCATACAACCAAAAAAATCCCACCACAACCTGATGCTAAGATTTTTATTACTTCTATTAAATTAAATAATAAATTTCCTTCTTTCTTCATACAGAAAGTTAACAAAAAATTCAGAAATATGTGATTTTGGACAGAAAAACTTTTGGACAGACACTTCATCCTCTAGAATGAGAATAAGCACAGCAATGTAAGTATTGTATTTCTAAATATCTTACCTAAAGCTTTATGAAGAATTGTGCTTTCTTGATTATGCAATAGCTGTCTATGTATCTTGACAGTGAGGGAAAACAATTTTAGAATATACAGTCTTCAGCTCCTGGGCTTTTCCCTGCAGATGAAGGATATACAATTTGAATCCCATGTAAGTCAGAAAAAGCATTATTTCCAAAGAAAACACATATGATTTAAATATTATTAGGTTATAGAGTGCAATATGTTACCTTACTTTGCTGATATTTGTAGCTGGTGGCTATGATGCTTTGTGACTCTCTCTTGAAAAGCAGGAAAATATTTTGGCATTTCATTTTTCCTGACTGGGTTCAAAATTTCCTAGCTTCAACTTAAATTTGAAATAATTAATACTACACAGGAATTGGACTTCTTAGAAGTGCTTTTTAAATATATATCTATATCTACATAATGTAATATTTATATATAGGTTATTTATAATATAAAATCGTTTTTCTCAAATAAATGCCATTAAATAAATAAAAGTTAAAAAAAAAGTTTGAAAACCAGAAAATAAAATATAAAAATAAGATAGAAAAAGAAAATTGCAGCTCTTGTGGGAAACACAGAATCATTTAAAATTTTAATTCCCTTTTACATATGAGAAAACTGAAAAACAAAATAAGTCTCTGTCTTTAATAAAGAGTTTAATACACTAATCTTCTCTGTGGGCAGAATGCAGCAGCTTGCCCTATTCATGGACCATATTTCCCCATGGAAGAACAAAAACTTTAGCTCTGATGTCCTCACCCAAACTTTGAATTCTCTCAGTGCCATTATTGGTTCTACAACTTTAATTTGGACCCAGCTGTTCAGTGGTGTCCTGCTCACACTGGACTTTGTGACAAACGATACAGTTTTTTACAAAGTCTCCCAAAACATCTTTGTACTCCAGAGTGATGGATTTGGTGTGCTCTTCTAGGTAAATAAGGAATTGGTTGGGTGGTCAGTGCCTCAGAGGCCCGATGGAAGTCAGTGACAGGTGGCATTGGAACAAGGAGTATTCAATATCTTCCTAAATGATATGGACAAAGGGATTGAGTGCACCTTCCATGAGTGCAGTGACACCGATCTGAGTGATGTGCTTGACACACCAGAGGGACAGGATGCCATCCAAGGGAGCTGGACAAGCTCAGGAAGGGGGTCCATGGGAAGTTCATGAGGCTTAACAAGACCAAGTGCAAGGTGCTACATATGGGCTGAGGGATGCACCTGGTACCAGCGCAGGCTGGGCATGAACAGCCCCAGAGCAGCCCTGCCCAGAAGGGCTTGGGGGAGCTGTGGCTGAGAGGCTGCACATGCCCCGGCCATGGCACTGCCAGCCCAGAGAGCCAAACGTGTCCTGGGCTGCATCCAGAGCCCCGTGGGCAGCAGGACAGGGAGGGGATTCTGCCCCTCTGCTCTGCTCTGCTGACACCCACCTGGAGCACTGCATCCAGAGCTGGGCTCCCAGCACAGGAGGGACAGGGACCTGTCCAGAGAGGCCACCAAGATGATCAGAGGGATGGAGCACCTCTGCTATGAGGAAAGGTTGAGAGAATTTGGATTGTTCTGCCAGGTGTAAAGAAGATTCTGGTGTGGCCTCATTGCAACCTTCCAGCACCTGAAGGGAGCCTAGGAAAAGATAGAGAGGGACTATTTGCAAATCACTTACAGTGACAGGACAGGAGGGAGTGGCTTCAGACCAAATGAGAGCTGGTTTAGATTGGATATTAGGAAGAAACTCTTCCTGTTGAAGTTTGTAAGGCACTAGAAAAGGTTGTTCAAGGAAGCTGTGGCTGCCCCATCCCTCAAGGCCCAGTTGGATGTCACCTTGACTAGTGGAAGCTGTCCTTTGTCATGGCAGGAGGGTGGAACCAGGGGTGTTTAAGGCCCCTTCTCACACAAACTGCTCTATGACTCTTTGATTCTGTGATGCTGTGCGTATTGTACTCAATGTAAAATAAATGTCTACTACCTTTATTTCTTTTTCTTTTTAGCTTTTTTAACCTACTGCTGAGCCCAGTCTTCGAGTTACATGAAGAAGCTGTAGATATTTGTGCTTTCTTGTTCTCACTCCAGGGTATTGAGTAACATCCTCTTGTGTTCATCTCACCTAACTGTATCTGGGAGACATTTACAGCACCATCCTCCTTTGAACACATCATCTTGAACTCCATTTTACTCCTCAGACAGTGGCAGGCGCTGTTGTGATGCAATTTACACAGTCTGCTTTACATATATATTTCAGGGTGGAAAGAATCATCCAAAAAAATGTTTGCCGTTTAGGCATGGACACCTACTAGCCAGAGTAAGAGGCTAGTTCCTTCTTTTCTGACCACTGGACATTCAGTAATGTCCCTCTGCCTGACAAAGCAGTACATCTGTTCTCCCCAGTCTGTTTAATTCACGGTGGACTATGTTAGCTTAAACAGTGTAAAGAGTAGGTCTGTGCTAATGTGTTTCTTTTTCACTGAAGTCTGTCATGGACCACTCATGAAAATAGCTCAGTCATCAAAACTGCCTCCTAGGTGGTAAATGGAACTTTCAACCCAATGGAACATTTCAAAGTAGCATTTTATCTTTTGATTATACTGTCATACAAAAATATTTCTTTAATTACTTTTTCAGCAAAACACAATTTCCTCTAGAGAAAACTGTACTGTGCATTATATTTTCTGTCTTCTCTCTCATTTTCTCCTAATTGTCCATATAATATTTGAACAATCCAAGCAGAAGATCTCAAAATATTTCCACAGCCATTTCTAGGACTCTCAGAATAATTCTCCTAGAAAAAGCTATTAATAAATCACTTCCCTTTTTGTATCATCCTATAAAGCTTCTACTTTCTCTTCATATTAACTTCTCTTAGGCACAGGAAGAAGTTCCCAAACAACTCCCATTAAAAGTTGGGATGGTTACATATTTTTGGTTTTTTTTTGGGGAGAGGGTTATTTGTTTGGTTTTGGATGGGGTGTTTTCATATATTGTTTTGTGGGTTTTGTTTGGTTTGAGTTGGGTTGGGCTTTTTGGTTGGTTGATTGGGGGTTTTTGGGGAGGAATTGGTGAAGGTTTTTTGTTTGTTTTTTCTATTTGAAAAAGCAAGCTGTTAAGTTGAAGAATTTTTGTTCAGATTAATTTATTCCATTATTCCTGATTGTTCTTTCTCTACAAAAAACTATTTCACATTTATCCTCTCAGATTTTTGGGAGTGTCTATATGTGGAAATGATGAACTTGAAAATATTGGAATTAGTCCACGCTTTCTTTAATATACTCTAAATCCAGCAATTGCTGCACAGTTATTTGCCATCTCCATTGTCTCTTAAGGCTTATTAGACCACAAATGCAGAAAGTGGTGACACAGCACTAAAAATACATGTTAACTTTGATAGGTCCCAGTCCATCCAAAACTGCCAGGTCAAGGGAATGAGTGAAACATGAGGGAACCCCTTCTTGTCTCCTGGAGCTCACAAGGAACCTCCCTAAGGCAGAATAAGGAAATAAGGGTTCTGTCAGGGATTCTGACATCTAAGAGTACTCCTTCTCACAATGTCTCAATTCAATTGCACTTTAGTTACATTATAAACCTGCATTTATACAGGACTAGTTGGATTCTCCCTTGGTTCACCTCAACAGAGAACTATGAATACACTTTCTACATTTCTACGGTTAGGTAATATTAATTGTAATTTGCTTCTCTCTTCTACTTTGGGAAAGTTTTGTTCCAGCAAGGCTGTGTCTCTTTGCAAGGTGTAGACTCACAATTCACATGGACTTGTAAAATAAGGCCAAAAGAAAGATGAGCCTTCCAGGTGTGCTGAAGAGCAGATTGAGCAGATTAGTGTCACCTGTGACTCTATAGGTGCAAGCTGAAGTGAGCAGGATGGCTTTCTATTGCTTGGTCCATAGTGCTTGGAAATGATTATTCTGACCCAAAATCAAGACATTTTCCTCAGACTGCTTGATTTTTGGAGAATTACCAACTGCATTATAGATGTAATTTTGTGCTTGTGAGCCCAACACTAAAATCAAGCTAAACCTAAATAACTGCCATTGACTTTTACTTGACACCAGAAACCTGTGATTGGTTTTTCCTCATGAGATTTTAGGTGCATTCAAAGAGGAAGTAGAATAAAGAAAGTGAAATGGTTTTATGACTCCCCCTGAAATCACAGAGGCTGAAACTAATGTAAAAGTTGTAGCTTTTTCTGAAAAGGTCCCAAGAAATTTGTATGTAATGTTGAGTTTCAACTCAGCTCTCTTTTTGACCCTGAAGTTAGTGTGACATGTATGGCAGTGTTTATTAATAAAACAACAGTCCATTGGTAAACAAGTTTAATACCAGCCATGAATGTTTGATATTCCATCTAAAATGAAAAAATATGTATTCTATAATGAATACTTAATTAGGACTGTGATCTGAATACAAGGACCAGAGCCCCTACCGCTGTGCAGACAAACCAGAGTGAAATGAATTACTGTCATGCAGGGGGTGATATTAATGGTGTCCAGCTTTATAAATGAATCCAATTTTAAGCCACTTTAGTTGCTATCATACTGAGAGAGAGTGCAACATGCCTAACATATCATTTCTGTACTGCCAAATGATAAGATTTAAGCTTTAAAAAATTTTAACTTGCAGATGTTTTCCCACATTAAATATTTCTAATTATCTGTTGCTGCAGCCAGACAACATTAAAAATATATAAAATTGAATTTTTGGGTTTTTTTTAGCTGTTTGTTTGTTTGGATGGCTGGTTTTGTTTTGTTTTTGCTTATATTAAGCCATATATTAATAGATGGGCCTTGATTTTTACTCTGAAATTCTAACTGGTGTTTGGCATGAATGCTGGCTATTTGGCCACTAATCATTTATTACAGTGTAGTTTTTTTCTCAGCTGATGGTATGCGCTACGCAGTTGTATTCAGTTGGTTTTGCAGCTCTTAGGAAGGGACCCTCAGTAAGAACTTCCACTTACTACCTCCCTTTTAGAAATTTTAATATTCCCACTCGAGGGAGCAGTCATTCAAAGTCTCACACTTGTGAAAAGTTTAAGTCATGTGAACATTTCTTCACTGATTTCCAAAGGATTACATGCATGTGCAAGCATTTGCTGCATTTAAATACCAGATTTGGGTTTAGATGTGTATCCTAACGTCTGACTCATTTAAATCTTCCAGATTGTAGACATTATTTTCACTTGTAAAACAGGTTTTCTCACTTACATAACTGGCATTTCTCTCTGTCCCTGCCAGCAAACGCCCAGATAAATATATTACAAAAAGGCAATGTCAGTTTGCAGCCAGCTTGAGAGCGAAATTCTTTGGGAATGGTGAGCATCTCAGATGACTGGCAGCAGTATTCCCATTACAGCACAGATCAAACAGGAAAACACGAGAGCCAAGCAAGAGCAGATTTTCAGGACCTGAGGTGACCTGCTTGGAAGTACACAATGTAGGACTTCCTCTGCTCCCCATGAGGTCACTGCAAGTCTCTGGCTGCCTTTTTGTTTCAAATGCTGATGTTTAAATACTCATGTGTGGCAAAGACAAGTGAAATGGTTTTCAACCTGGATGAAGAACAAGCCATAAGGCCTCAAGGCTTTACCATAAAAAAAAGAAAAGAAAAAAAAGAAAAGAAGAAATTGCATTCCTCCCTTCTCCTTCATCAGAAAGATTCAATATTTTCCAATATAAAGGATTTTCTTCATGGATGAAAATTTCTTAAGATTATAGCTATGACTAAAATAATTCAACTATGACTAAAATAATTCTGATTTTTAACACTCTCCACCTTTCTGGCTCTCCCAAAAAGTTTTGACAAATAAAAAGAAGTAGTGGCATTTTTGGCATCAGGTCTGCCTGGGAAAAAATATCACACAGACTGAAAATAACCTAATTTATCTCAGTGAACCAAATGAAAAAAAAAAAGTAATTTCTATGAGCAGTTGGTGTTTCTTTCATCTGATTAGTAATAGGAAAGCGAGTTTAATACTTCTAGGTCAGTGATTTGAATTGAGGTTAGTTAAGTAGTGTATGTAAGATAGAAGTTCATTATTACTTTTTGTTATTAATTATGGGTTTTGGTTGACTTATCTGAAATGATTAAGAGCTATATTCAGAGTCTAAATACAACCTTTGGTCCTGTGCACAACTTCCTCCAGCTGCTTCTTTTAGATGTTCTCTGTCATTGAAGTTTGGGTGAAATTTTGGATACTACAACTTAATTCTTTCAAAGATGCCTACAGGAGCTCAGTGCCTAAATTCCAACTAAATCTTAAAGAGAAGAACGGTCGAAGCTTAAGATTTCATGGGTTTGCCACAAATAAATTCTCATAAATTCTCATAAATCACTCAGGTCACACTTCTACATTGGAAGTAGCTGTGTGTTTTAATGCTGGCCATATGTGGGCTTAAATACATTAATGATTTGAAATATTTAATTATTATTGTATGAATAAACTGAAAACAGGAATATCTTCTTTTAAATCTGAATGTCGCCAGACAACTCTTTAAAAAGAAATAGGAATAAGGTTCTTTTTATAGAATTGTAGCCACCAAGAATTTGGACTCCTAAACTAAGCAGTTTGCCTTGGCTCCCTTAATACTGAGTGGAGGGAGATAGACATCTCCAGGGAATGATTCATCCTTATGATGTCTGCCTTATGTCCTAGAGTCTATATCTCCATATCAACCCCTGAAAATGTATATCAGAAACACAAAAACTTTCAGAATTAGTTAAGTTCACCAGGCCCTATCATTATTGGCCCATTCTCAGAATCTCTTGCACCAAGAATATCTGAAGACTGCAATAAAAAGAAACAGTTCCCCTCAGAAATCTCTATTACTCTTCAGAAAGTAAACTTTGTTGTGGTAGATAAACAGGGAAAATTAGCGCTTTCATTTGTTTGTTTTGTACCACTGTGACTGATAAAGAAAAAGCATCTTCCTAGAGAAGAAAATGCATTTTCCCGAAGCAGTAATAAAAAATACAGGACTATCACATAGTATCTGGGAAAATTACATAGAGCATAGCTGTGGAACAATGACTATTTAATCCACGTTTAATTTGTGTCACCATTGTATATTGATTATCCATTATCCTCATGCAAATGGCATGACTTATCCATTGAAACAGCTGTGCATTGTTTTTAATTTTAAGTGAATTCTTTTAGTGCTCCATGAAAGGTGTCAGATTAGCAGCCCCAGGGACTGAAGGCCTCTGTTTATCCACAGAGCGTATTCGAGTGATAATGATGGATCCACTCAAGCAGCTGCCTCAGACGTTACTTATCTTGAGGGTTTGTTCCACTGCTCATAGGGCCAAAACATCCCCTCCCAAATGAATAATAAGCAGATTCTGGGCCCATAGATGGAGAATTAGAGTGTTTAAATGGCAGCCTTCTGCAATAGTATATTCCTATTTATTTAGGGCTCCTGTGTGAAACTGGGCTAACAGAGGTTTAAAGTAGTTGCCTTGGAAAGAGCTTAAGGTATTGCCCTATTTTGAATATCCCTTGCAATTTTCACAGGTTTAAAAAAGTAATTTATCAGATGCATAAAAAGGAAAGTAGGAAAACGTGGCAAATGATCTGTGTTTGAGGATGGATTTTGGGCAAAGAAAGACTCATCTGTCAAGCACTGAAGCTTGAGAAAATGGTCATGGTATCAGGTGTCTCACAGAGGCCTCTCACAGAGTCAGGCAGCAGATGAGAAAGGGAAAAGAATCACTCTGTCATTAGTCTTTAAAACACAGAAATCAGGGTGTATCCAAGAGATTCTTGGAGAAAAAGGTTTGTAACCTATTAAGGCAATTTTCATGCAACACAAAATTAAACAGGATTTCTCATCACCACAGGTTGTTTCTGAGGATTCAAGAGGATTTAAAAAGGCAGTGGAAAAGTCCAGAAGGAATGGGTCCATGGGAGGTTATTAAGAGCTGTGGAAAGGATGCTGGTTTCCCTTCAAGAAGTGCCAGCATCACAAACTGCCAGGAACTGGGGAAATGTATAAGCAAGAAATCACTCAGTAGTTGTTTGATCCATCTTATTATTTCACTAAGTATCTTCTACTGCTCTCTTTTGGAGACAGGATGTTGCTCTGGAGGATTCTGGAATAGGGAAACTTTGACCTCAGAGGCAACTGCTTCATTTTTGGTGAAGTCTTATTTATAGCCTGGTACAAAATTACATCTTACATTTCCATGTCCTGATTCCTCTACTAGATTTTTATTTTCCTTCTTTATATAAATGAATGCAATCATTGGAATAAAAAGACTTCACAGTCATTACAGTCCATTAAAAAGACAGTGAGAGCATGTCATGTCCCTGTGTATGATCACCCCCCATTCAATTTTTTCCCAGGATTCAGTTTTTTGTGAGGGTGGTGAAATAAGTTATCCTTGAATTTCCATAGTTAAAATTAGAAAAGTATTTCTGATTGCAGAATAGGTTATGCATCAGAATGCAGGTTTGAAAGTGTTGATCAGGAATCTGGCACCAAAATCATCAGCCCACTTACGTTTGATCTTGAGTCCTTTCCTTATTAAGGCTCTCCTAAGGAGATAAGACAATAGATTCTTCTTTTTGAGCAACAAGGGAAGGAAACAGGTTGTCTCCATAACCCTGAACACAATCTGCAGCATTCCTGACATGTTTCCAGGACATCTGAGGCAGCAGGATTCCAGGTGGGCTGCCTTAGGAGACCCTTGATATTTTCTCCTGCTCTGTACCCAGGATAAAACATCTGTTTGATTACAAATTATGTTTTCCAGCCCCACACAATCCCTCTCTTATTTATTGAAGTTCTGTCCTTATTAAGTGGCTTTCTTGAGAGTGGGGAAAAAAAACCCAAACAAAAACAAAAACAAAAAAAGCAAAACAAAACAAAAGGAAACAACACAAAACAAAACAAAACAAAATAAAAAGAACACACAAAAAACAAAAACAAATAAACCAAAAATAACCACAAAAAAAACCCCCAAAAAAACCAAAAAAAGCATCACAGGAAGAATTAATATTAGATAATCATGTATTCTGCTGTGTTTGGGTCACTGCCAGTCTAGCTAAAGTTCAGGTTTAAAGACATAAAGAGTATAGCAGAAATACTATGCTATACTGTAGAATTCTAAAATACATACCTGTAATACATCATCCCACTATAGAGCATCATTTCCTATTCATGTCAGGAACTGTGTTTTATGTTGCAAAACAGAACAGGCAACTTTAACTGTAAGCAAAGCAGCTAAGTGAGAAAGGCAGATTGATAAAGGCACCATGCTCATGGCCTTGAACAAGACAAACAGAGACGGAGATAAAAAATATTCTTTTACTGACTTAGTGACCTATGTCAGGGAGTTAGCTCTGGTCCCTGTCCAGCTGAGATGGACTAACTCATGTTTTCCCTGTCTCTGGACACTGAACTATAAAAAGTCCCCACTTTTGTTTGTATGGTTTTTGTTCTTGTTTTGATTGGTTTGCTGGCTTTTAGAGGGTTTTTTTTTTTTTGTTGTTGTTGTTGTTGTTTGGTTGTTTTTTTGTTTTTGTTTTGTTTTGGGTTTTTTGGGGTTTTTTTTTTTTGGTCTTTTTTAGCAGTGCTAGATGCCTCACTGTTAACTGAGCCCTTGAAAGAGTGTAATGCATGTGTGGGGAAGGAGTTCTGGGGAAAAATATGAATCAAAGTGTAGTTCTCTCTTTGAGACCCATTTAAAATCTTTGGTCAGCTATAGAGCTTTTTCAGTGCACTTCCTGATGAAGACACATTGGATATCTTGTCTGAATGAGGTTCCTAACCCTAGCACACTGCTTTCTGCAAACACATATATTCTATTGCTGAAGGACAGATAATAGAGACAGCATTATCACTGTATGTCAGCAGGGAGAACAGGAGAAAACGGACTTGAGGTTGCCAGATCTGCCCTTCATTTACCCTCCTTTTCAGCAAAGCACTGCACTGTCATGTATTAGCAGGAAACAGAGGCTGAAGTGGAGGTAGAGTGGGATTGCAAATTAAAATAGCGCCACTATGGAGAGATGTGACTGCATGGAAAGTACAGTCAGTCCTGGAGACATTTCTGCCTCAGAGACACTGTCCTTGGGGACGGGGGGAAAAAAAAATCCCATAGTAGAAGAGGGCTCCCTACATTCTGTTCTCTCATCTACAACTTCATGTTCAGGAGTCATGAAATGAAAGACATAATTTTGCCCCCCTGCAGTGCAGTTCATCTTCATGTTGCCTCCAGAAACCCTTTCCTCTTTCATCCAGAAACCTCAGGTTGCTCTGTCCTAATTCATCATGGTTCACACTACTGGAACTGTTTACACACTCTTTTTTCTGCTATCATAGACCAGACAAGGGCATTTGACCCACTCTGCTTTGGTCAACAAATGGCAAGAATTAAGTATCTGCTAAGGTTACATCTGAAGGACACATTGCTCTGTCTAGCCACTACTTGTGCTCTTTCTAATAAATTACAATTATCACTAATCAAGGGAGTAAAAGCAAAGGAATGTTGTCTTAGCAATTGTCTCATTATATACTGGTGTTGTCTGGGTGCAGAAAAAGCAGACATTTGTCAAGACACTTCTTGACAAGACCCCTTACCTAGGGACTAAATGTTATCTTTCCCAGCAGATTTTAAAAATCCTCCCTACTAACCCCCATTTCAATCTGTAGTTTAAAAAACCCTCAAAAAACCAAACCAACAACAAAAAATCAAAACCAAACAAAATCCCAACAGAAAACCCAAACTTAAAAACTCAAATGCTGTCTGAAAACTGATGAACTATTGCAAATGACCTTGTCTGCCTTTAAAATATACTGAAGTGTTTTTGAGAGTGTTGGTTATAACCCTTTTTTTGTTGCATGGATACCCAGATAAGACATTCTCGACTGAAGATTACTGCAAATCTGGGAAGGTCACCTTATATGTACTTTCCTTTGCTGTTATAGATTCATAGATTTTAAGTCCAAATGGGACCTTGTGTAACTCCTCCTGCATAACACAGGTCAGATAACTTTGCTTGATAATTCTGCATCAAATCAAATTTAAAGCATACCAAGGAATGCAGATATTACTTTATTTTCTACTCTGTAATCTCCCTCAACACTACAGACATACGTGTGTGTCTCTCTCTCTCTTTCCCAAGACTTCCTTAGATCACAGAGACTTCAGAATAAGTGCCTATTATATCTTGGAGTGGAAAAATGGTAAAGAGAAAAAATATAATGGTTAACAGCAGCTGGTCCGAGAGTAAAACAGAGGAGCAGAGGCAGTAGGTCACAGAATAGATGTGACAGAGAATAGAAAGTAATGAGCAAGCTCCTGTATTTCCAAGACCTTCATTCAAATTAATGCTTACTATACCAGTAGGTCATAGATGAAAATGAGTTGGGTGGTCCTCCCTCATTCAGGACTACAGTGAGCATTTGTCAATATCACCACATATTCCTGAATATCAGGACACATTTAGTCCATCAAGTCCTTTAGGTGCACTTGACTAGTAGGAAAGCAGTTGGAGTCAGATGGGATATAAGCAAGAAGTTCATGCTGTGGGATAGAATTATTTTGCTGAGGCTATCCCAGCTTTTTTATGTTGGATAAACAAAACTGCCCCACATTCTGTTTTGCTATTTTATTGTTCTTGTTTATGTTTAGTTTTTTTTATTCCAAGCACTGATGCATTTTTGACAAAGAACTTCCTCACTTTTTCATGTTTGCTACAATCATCTGGTGAAAGCTGACACCATACATACATACATACGTATATATATATATTTGTCAATGTATTTCTTTATTCAACTAAATAGGACAACTGAAAACCATAGCCATCATTTAATATGTTAAGAATTGTGTCACAGATATATGCACATGAGACATACTCATTTGAGGTATGAGAGAAGATATTTGACTTCCTTGGAAGTTGATTCCAAACTTTTTCTTTTACTCCTCTAATATTTCAAAGATAAACTTTTTTGTGTGGCTAATGAGCTTGCCAAACCAGAATACATAATTACCAGAGCCTACTGCCTACTGCCCTTGTTATCCCTGAGGTTACACATTTTACTTTATTGGCCCCAGGGCATTTTTTGCCCCTAATTTTACCTAAAAAAAGGTATGACATTTTATTCCTCCCCAACAAATAATTAACTCAAAATCACATGAGAAATTAACTAACCTCTGTCACTGAAGTGCCTTTTCAATATCCTAGCCCAGGCTATTTATTGAAGCATGCTAAGAAAAAGACTTATTCATTCTGTTGGAAATTGCCCACAGTTCATTTTTATGCAAAGAAAACTTCATCTTCTTTAAAGAAGAAAAATTAATTACTAATGAGCATTAAAAAAAAACTGAGAAAAAAATCATTTAGCTTTAGTAACACATCACTGCATCAACTTTGTCAGAGAATTATGAGTAATTTTCATCAAAGCTTATTCAAACTTTTGATAGCCTTTCTTGAGGATGTGGTAGAGCTCTGGTGTTACTGAATAATGCTAGTAATAATATTAATACTATTAATGTTATTACCAATATCAATATCAATAACAACAACAACAACAACAGAAATAATTAGTGTTTGTATCAACTTTCATTAGTGTCCTTAGGAATGTTAAGAGTTACAACATTCCAGAACTTAACTAATAATTATGTTTTGTATATTTATCTATAAAATTGACACTGATTTATTGCTTTGTGAAAGTATCAGTTTCTCAAGCCCTTTTTCAGTTTCACTACCAGAGGTTTTGCCATTTTTATTAGAAAAATACTATTCAGGGAAGATTCATTACACTGACCATTGCATGGAGCTAATTTAAAAGTGATCTTTACCTGAGAATTTTAAGTACCTTTGGAGGGAAAATTGAACATGATTTAGTCATTATAGCTGTTCCTCCCATTTACTGGTAGGTCTGGTGAATACTGTTCTGACTGCTCACACCATTAAATTAAAGGATGTGCCTGGACACTGGAAAAGCCTTATCTGTACTCCTAAAGAGTTGGACTCATCCTTGCAGGACATCACCTGAGGTCATCTGTCATTTTCCCATGCATCCCTCCCTAAACAGAATTTAAAACAACAGCTGCAATGACAAAGGCCACTCCTGGGGATCATTTAATTTACTGGTGTGGACAGACCTGTGGAGCCCTAGTTTATATTGTATGAACATAATGTTAACTCCACTAAAAACTGGCAGTCTCCCACATGGAAAATAGTGTCTTAGAGACTTTAAATAAAATTTGGAGTAGCTTGTGATCTAAAACCTGTTTTGGAGTGAGGAACAAGGGCTGTGTCAGCTGAAACAGACTCCTGTATATTTTCTTCTTTACCAACTCTTAAAGCAGTAGTTGTGGAACTGTTTTAGCATCGTGTTTGCTCTTTAGGATGAGATCCTAAAACTTGCAGCTGGAGATGAGATCAAAGATTGATGAAGTCCTGGTGTCAGCGGGAGAGACTATGAACAGCTGGGACCATGCTGGAAGGCATAGGAATATGTTCATTTTATAGAGCAGTCTTTAGCTCCCTGGTGAATCTGTTCATAAAGATTTTAGAAATGAATGGAGTCATTGCATTGTACTTCATGACTTCCCTTTGGATAGGCTTGGACCTTGTGAGGAATTATACTGTTCTTGATGCTTGACTTTGTCTATTAAGTCTGTAAAAGGACCAGTCTAATAAAGCTAATATGGGTCACCTGAGTAGGCTCTCATTTGATGAATATGTGACTTAAAAGAAGGTGAATTTCATCAAGATTATCTGGCTTACTGAACCAGATAATAATGATGGAAGTAGTCCACATTTTCAAATCTGGATGGAAATGAAATTAGTAAGTTACACAAAAATTGTATTCTGAGAGCCAGCTGTTTTTTCTTAGAATTTGGCAGATTCTTACTGGACTACCAGACTTCGAGTTGACTCTAGTCAACTCCCTGGCTTTTAAGGCTGTGCTTAGGTAACACTGACTGAGAGAGCCTCACCCAGAGTTTCCAAAACTACTACTTTATTCTACTTTATATTCTCCTTCTATCACCCCATTCCTTCCATTCTCTTTGTGTCATCTGTAAAACTTACCTAACTATTCAATAACACTAACTATTCAGAATACTAATTCTGTAGCAAATCACCCAACCATTAATAACAATTTCAAAATGAGAAATTTACCTACCTAATCCAAGTGTCAGAAACAGTACATCTTATATTACCCAGAGAAACACTGTGTGAAAGGAGAAGGGAATGCCTGTGATCTCCTTTGGTGGTTGCAAATAGTGAAACTGGATCAGATCTTTTATTAAATAGCACCTTAATAGCTTGAAAAACCCAGAGAGTTAAGAGCTGGCCCAGAATTTCCAACTAAAGTGCTAGGAGACCAAAGTGCTAGGTGATAGGAGACCAAATAATTTTCCAGTTGTTCTTGTGTGTGCTCAGGATTTCTCTTTGGAGACACAAAGAAAAGTGTTTTGCCCTCCACGTACTTGCTTAGTTTCTACCTGCTCCTGCTGTCCCATATGTTAAGCTTTTATTATAAGCTTCTTTGATCCCTAAATCTTATTTAATCATATTCATGTCCACTTCTGTGGATCACTGCACCTTCAGTCTTGACTCCTTATCTAACAGAACATTCAAGAGGAAAAATGAAGTCACAGAAGGATAGTTCATATTTCTTTTGTTCTGATAAAGAGACTCCAGAAATGTCCACAACTGCAGGTTAAAATAAAATATGATTATCACACTAGTCAGTGATGTAATTCATATTTTCTCAGTTTTTTTTTTAATGGGGGGGGGTTGTTTGTTGTTGTTGTTGTTGTTTTTGTTTTTTGAGGGTTTTTTGTTTGTTTGTTTGTTTTTGGTTTTTTTAAAGTCTATTTTGGCCAAAAGTAAAAGAATAATTTCTGATAAGAACTTGATATTGATATCACCTTAGAGATGGTTAAAGGAATGCCTTAATGTACTAACAGATTTAAAAAAAAGGGTAATATGTCATCAAGTCTGGCAGAAATGAGTGAAAGTGAAACAAGTGGACTTTACTTATTCCTTACAAGGCAGATAGTTTTGTGCAGTGGGATTTCCTTTGTGTAAATTATTATTATTTCCTGTGCCTGAGCTAAGTAACTAACTAGATGTAGAACCTCATCCTTTCTGTTGTAATTGTGGTCTTTTCATTTATTCCTACCCAGCAGTAAAGAACTTCATCACTCTTTTCCCCCTCTGATAAACCTATGCAAAGAAGAAATTAAAAAAAAAAAGGAAAGAAAAATAAAAGAAAGAACAAAATAGGAAGACATAAGTTTTATCATGACTTATTATATAAGAAAAAAAGGAAAGAAGCTTTAAAGGCATTCGTAGTAGGATGAAAATTTGAGAGTAATTGAAAAAAATAGTAATGCTGAATGCTGGCAGAGCAAAGTGACAAAGAGGAAAAATGAAAGGTTAGAAAGAATGGGCTCAGCAACAGGAAAGTTTTAGAATGCTAAATTCTAGTTGAATTATGAGCTCTGGGTGTCCCCGTCCCTTCACTGAAGTTATTGCAGTCATGAACACTCTGTGCTTTAAAATTAAATATTGGTAAATCTAATTGTCTCCTGTGAAGTGGAACCTAGAATTACTATGTCTAAAAGCTGCGGATCAGGGAAGGAGGAGGGGGAAGAATTGGATCTGCAGCCTATAAACAATGCTCTTTTGAGACTCTGAAGAAGCCTCTAAGACATGTCTTCTCTCAACAACCTTCTCTGTCATGCGGCCAGTGAGGAGAATAAGAATTATGGTCCATTTCAGCACATAGCACTTTTTTTTTTTTTCTCAAGTGATCCCTAGGCATATTGAACACATTTCTATGTCCCTTCAACACAGGCACACACACAAACTCTCACACAGAGACACACCCACACACCCACACATGCTCTTCAACTGCCCATTTTCTAACTCTCCTCATCGTGGTCATGTTTCAAAGAATCCATCAGACCCTCCTGCCTCACTCCATGTCTCAGACACCTGAAAAGTGAGAAGAAGATGCTGAGACTCTGTGTTACAGCAGCAAAGCTCTGCACATCTGTATTTTAGTATAATTGCAAACAGGATTTTGGGGGTGTTTTTCCTCAAATTTCCTTGTTAACTAATTTTGGCTTGATGACTTTTAAGAATTCTCTATGTCTATGCTTTCCTGATAGCTCTATGCAGTATTCAGGTGGCAATATGAGCACTGAAAATTCCACAGTATTTCACCATTTTAGTGCTGAGTGTCATGGTACCCATTTGGGCTGAACATCTCAATTTCATCTGTAACTCACTCTCTACTGGGAATTAGGAGCCATAAGGTTTTTTTAAAAGTTTGGCTTCAAATTGAAAAAAAAAACCAAAAAAACCAACAAAAAAAAAAAAAAAACAAACCCAAACACAAAAAAAAAAAAAAAAAAAAACCAAAAAAAGCCTAGAACCTGGGCTTTGTGAAAGTATAAATAAGGAAAAAGCAGGAGAGCACATAGAGAGATCATCAAAGACATGCTGAGATCCACCCAAACCGACCAATAAAATGTGGGGAGAAAACATAAAAACATATTTACTTATGTTTTGCAATGTTTTGAAGCAACTTCTCTAGAGTCAAGAGAACTCTTACCCCCACTGCCCCATTGCTCCTCCCGCAAAAAAAACCAGGGCTGCTTCCAACAGAAAAGAAGACATAACATATTTACATGAGATTACAAAGTGTTTCTGAAGTTCATAGTAAATTTGAAGCTGTGGAGGGGGGAGCCCAGGGGAAAACCTGTTACTTTATGTCCTTCCTGAAGCATAAAATTCAGCAAAAATTCAATACTGCTGTCAAATGCCAAATAGGCAGGTCGATATGTTAAACAGGAAGTAGTGACACTTCTAAAGAAATAGGCCAAAGCTTACAGCCAGGCTGAGATATAAACTCTAATGATTTCACACTTTCATTCTTAGTCCACGTGTTTTCTGACCAAGAAATGGAAAGTGCAGAATTTACAGCCTTCTCTGATGGGATATTCAAGGGTACAATTTCATACTGCAGCTCTTTCACTCTATTTCAATGCTTGTTATGTTCATTTCATTCTTATTAGAGATGAATGGAAAGCTAAAACCCTCACTGACA
The DNA here is from genome assembly GCF_036417665.1 of Passer domesticus. Taxonomy (NCBI): domain Eukaryota; kingdom Metazoa; phylum Chordata; class Aves; order Passeriformes; family Passeridae; genus Passer; species Passer domesticus. Next base: position 6,235,041 of record NC_087512.1, read on the forward strand.
CTGCATCAAATATGTGAATGGGCAAGACAATCAAGTTTCCTGAATTTTGATATCAGATATATACATGACCAATTTTACGTGTCCTTTCTGCTAAACCAGATATTGAATATGTCCTTGTTTTAAAAGACATTCACAAATTAACCTGTTCTGGTCCAAGCCTGAAACTCATAAAACATCCTTGACCTTTTCAGATTTATTTCTGTTCAGAAGCAATTCAGAAGTTCTGAAAAGTTTGCTGCCTACAGAATTAATAGAGCACTTGAAATACAATGAAATCTGCAATATTAAGGCAAGAATAAGAATGCTCCTTTTTCTTCTTTTATTATTTTTTTTATTCTTTTCAGGCCTCTATTTTATTTGCATGTATGGTTAGATCTACAAGACTAGTATTGCTTCTTACTGAATTCATACAGCAATTATTAAACTGCTGTGCATTTAAATAGAAATAACCAATTGTTCCAAAGTCCTGTTGTATTAAATGAGGCTCTCCTATATTCTTTTAAAAGACATTCCCATCCCAATGCAGTTTTGATCCTATAAATAATATCAGAAAAAAGTCCACCTCCATCTCAAAGCCTCAAGATAGGGCAGCAATCATCTGAATAAGATCACTTTAGAGGTAGGCAGGGCTTGAAAACATATAATTGTGTTGTGCAGTGACTTAGTTCATTGGTTACTGTTTGCAGAAAAATGGAACGTACATGACCCCTTACTCAGACTGCCTTGTAGGAGGTTAATTTTCCAAATACATAAAATTCTGCACAAGTCCCTTTCTTGAAATGATGTTGCTAGACTGGATTGTATCATCCCAAATGTTTGCTACACTTATAGGCCTCATAATACACCGGGAGTATAGTGCATTGATGCAGATTAACAATATAAAAAGTTAAGCTGGGTTTTATATTAGCATTATTCTTAATGCTAATGTAATGCCAAACCACTAAGGCAGCATTGTTGGAGTGTTAGCACTGTAGATTGTAACGACAAAGGAATTAGATGGGTTTTCTATGTTAAATCAATCATTAAGTGGTGGTATAATTATTTGCTGTTTGTAAAGCTCCTTTTTTCCCCCTATTGTAAAATTGACAGTGTACGAAAGTAATTGCACTGTTTTCATTTCAGCAGGGCTCCTTTAGATTAGAGCTGGGGAGGAAAGATGTGGCACTCCTAATCCTTTTGACATTTCAGGAGGAATGCATGAGTAATATTGCATAGCCATGTAATTAATCAGCCTGGGTATTTGTGGTCTGCAAAGCATGTATTTCTACTTGCATTAGGATGGGAAGGGTGAATGGTGGGTGGGAGAGTTTCTGCATTCTGCCTTTCCACTGTTTTAATTACAGTGGGACATTGTCTTCAATAATTTCCTTTGTCAACTTTGGGTGTGCCTTGCATGTTAAGATCATGGCTAAAACTTCTCAGCTGAAATATTTTAAATTGGAAGAGAGGAACTTGCTTGTTAGCAAACTTAGGTTTTTATCCTTGATATACTGGCCATCACAAAAGATGCATGGAAACTAGATTTGTGGGTTCTGTCTGTGGAATGGTAAAGTTTCTTTAGGGAATTATGAGTGTCAGCTGGATGTTTTCTATCTTTCTTTTCAAATAAGATAAGATTAGCTTTTGTAAGGTTACACAAGGACATGAACCTTTTCCTTCCTTCCTTCCTTCCTTCCTTCCTTCCTTCCTTCCTTCCTTCCTTCCTTCCTTCCTTCCTTCCTTCCTTCCTTCCTTCCTTCCTTCCTTCCTTCCTTCCTTCCTTCCTTCCTTCCTTCCTTCCTTCCTTCCTTCCTTCCTTCCTTCCTTCCTTCCTTCCTTCCTTCCTTCCTTCCTTCCTTCCTTCCTTCCTTCCTTCCTTCCTTCCTTCCTTCCTTCCTTCCTTCCTTCCTTCCTTCCTTCCTTCCTTCCTTCCTTCCTTCCTTCCTTCCTTCCTTCCTTCCTTCCTTCCTTCCTTCCTTCCTTCCTTCCTTCCTTCCTTCCTTCCTTCCTTCCTTCCTTCCTTCCTTCCTTCCTTCCTTCCTTCCTTCCTTCCTTCCTTCCTTCCTTCCTTCCTTCCTTCCTTCCTTCCGACACTTCCTTCCTTCCGACACTTCCTTCCTTCCGACACTTCCTTCCTTCCTTCCTTCCGACACTTCCTTCCTTCCGACACTTCCTTCCTTCCGACACTTCCTTCCTTCCTGCCTTCCTGCCTTCCTGCCTTCCTTCCCTCCTGCCTTCCTTCCTGCCTTCCTTCCGACACTTCCTTCCGACACTTCCTTCCGACACTTCCTTCCTTCCTTCCTGCCTTCCTTCCACTTCCTTCCTTCCTCCTTCCCTCCCTCCCTCCCCTTCCCACTCCCTTCCTCCTTCCCTTTTCCCCTTTTCTTTTCCATTTCTTCATGTTCCATTCCATCACCTCCTCTTCTCTCTTTTCCCTCTTTATTTTTCCTTTTTTTCTCCCTTCCCTTTAATCTCAATTTTCAATAAAAGTCAAATATATCTTTTTAGACCATAAAATAATTCATATTTTTGCTATCCATTCTATTTAAATCACGTTAGAATAATACTAACTCTTCTTGTAATGGTAGTAGCAAATAGCACAAATTTCTTTTTATGAAGGGGGCACACTTTTTTTTCTAGAACAGTGATAAGACAAACAGGAAGTTGGGAATTACTGAAATCTTGCACTCTTAATGGGAATAAACCAGTAAGTTAGTGAGGAAAAAAAAAATCAAACAAAAACATTTTCAAATTTTTCTTTGAGGATCCCTTGCACCAGGTATGCTTTTTAAAATATATAAGGTAACATTCTGCAGAAGGAAATGTTTCCTCCCAGAGAAAAACACACAGAGATCTACTATACCTCAAAGCTTCAAATGTGCTCTCTCCTACCTGTTGAGGTAATGTCAGCAATATCAGCTGACCTGCTCCTTTCCTGTGCTGTAACACTACCAGGTCTAGTGAAATGAAGGCTACAATATGAAAATTGAATCCTTATGAACTTCATTGAGAGAGACCTGAATATGCTGCTATTTCTGCAGTGCTAGGCACTACACAGTTTATGACACAGCCAAAGTTTGGGACAGAACACTGTTTGGAAATCACGGCTATAATGAACATCAGTTAATAAGTTGTAGATAAGTGTATGTTTTGTGGTGTACTACAGATACAAAAAATATTGGAAAGCTCCATGTTGCATCATGACAACTAATGAATTGAGAGATGTGGGGAAAAAAAAAGAAAAGAAAAAAAAGAGAGAATCATCCCATAACCAATTCTACATCTTTATAACCTAGTTTGTTTCACCCAATCACATATTTTCAAGGGGATATTTCAAAATATGTGTATGAAGGTACATTCTGTGACATATTAAGCTCTGAACTGGACTTCCAAAACTTACATCAAGAGACTTATTAAACTTCATATAGCCTTTAGTTCTGTTGTATAAATATTAAGTCTTTATTCCTTGTACTAGGCTTAGATGGTTTTCTGTTGCTTTTATGTTTCTGTTTTCAAAATTGTTACATGGATGCCAAAAATAATAATTTGTGTGTCTGGTATGCATTGATATTTTTTGGTATATTTTCTCTAAAGATAAGCAGATGGGGGGGGTTATTAAATTCTATAAAACTATATGTTTTAAATAAATAGAATATGAAGGCAGCTTGAAAAGTCATGCTGAGCTGGCCTCCTTTTTAACTGGTTCAGAACCATGATACATGAATTGTTGGTAACATATTTTAAGTTTTCAGTTGGTTAAGGTTCTTATGGTCTTAATCAATAAATTAATTGAGCTGTGTCAGATGCTTTTCCTCATTTTCATTTACTTCAGAAACAAATAACTGCCAAGCTATCTACCTTCAATTCAAGTCAAACAGTTAAATCATTAAAAAAATCAGTTGAAAATTCCTTCTTACACAAATGACAGCTGAGAAAATTCACCCTGGATTGTCACTCATCTCTAATTTCACATATCAAGTCCATAACATGGCAGTCAAATTTGGTCTGTTTTTCTGTCTGCCTGTCTGTGAATCTCTTTGTTCATGTTACAAGTGTAGCAGCTGAGAGAGAATCACAAGTCATGTTCTTAGAAGGTATTTCTGTTCTCTCACCCTGAGTACAACACCACTTTTAAGGAAGCTCTTCAAGGCTCCACTGGCTTTAGGATGAGAAGGACTGAAGGGCATGTTGGGCAAGCAGCAACAAAACCAGAAGAACCCATTGTGGTGGCTCCTTGCTCTAACTCCTCTGAAGTGTGTTCAGGGTGTTTTATTTCACAGCCATCACTGAGGTTGTTGGAGGTGGTCTCAGCACACGGTTCATCCATTTTGCTGCTACCACTGCACAACACACTTCTAACGAGAAGTCAAAATTCATTGTCAAGTGAGGTGGCAGGAAAAGAGCTAAGTTATGTATCAGGTGTTGGACATGATTATTCTAGTCCTAAATATGTACATAAATCCTTGACCTGGGACTCCCAGTGAGAGGGGGTAGAGGAATGAAAAAGAGATAATCTACTGATTTTTCACACAGATGTCATTGAGAATGGTGAGAGTGACCCTTTTTGTAAAATTCTGCCTTAAAAGATTGTAGTGGTTTTACAATGCACCCACTAGAATTATTTATTCATTTCCTGTTGTCACATTTAGATTAGGAGGAGAGCAAAACAAAGGCCCAGAACTTTAAAAAGTATTAAAATACCCATTTATTAACAGAATTAAAAGAAAGAAATCCAAACAAAACAAAACAGAATAAACCTTCAGAACACTTGTCCTCCCCCTAAACCCTCTTTTCTTTCATACTGACAATGTAAAGAGACCAAATCTGGCACTTTCAGTCAGTTTACCACCTCTAAAATAGTCTTTCTTCATTCCACTTTGGGAGAGGAGTCTCTCTTGCCATGTCATGGAGACTTATCCAGAAGAAACAGTTCTGTCATGCCTTCAATGTCACAAAGAATCAGCTGCCAGGAAAGGAAAATCTGTTTGCAGAGTGAAGGTCCCTCCCATGCCTTGCAGTTTTCCAACAGCTGTTCTCAATGGGCCATGTCACCTTATAGGGTACTAGTATAAGGATGAGCTGTTCTACCATTAAAAAAAAAAGTTCTCTTCTTTTATCTCTGGGAACAGAGGTTTTGCTTCTTCTATCCCTTCATTATCTCTCTTGTTCAAGCTTTTCAGTGGATCACAGCTTTTCAGCATACACATGCTCCATCAAGAATGCCCTTTTCTCATGGGCTGCAGGTGAATGCTGCATTCCCCCCATGCACTTCATGAATTACAGGGAAAAAAATGAAGTTTGATATAAAAAATATGGCTTTACCACAGACTCACAAAAGAATTTCAGCCTAAGACTGAGGCATCTCCTCAATCCCCTCCCATCTAGAATTTGACCTGTGTCCTATTTTGTTTTCTCTACATGTCTTCACCCCTTCTTTTTCCTAATTCAGGAGAGAGTTGGTGTTCGTAGGTTTGTAGGTTCATTTGTTCTCAAGCTTTATCAGTTGAAACAGTTTTTATAGACTTCAACACTGAAAAGTTGATCTCATCCAGACTCTGCATTGCAGAGATCCCTCTCTGTGCCTCTCGCTGCTGCTCACGGGATCTCTGATGACACTGTGTGAGCCGTGCTGGCCCTCAGCTCCACTCAGCACTTCTCTTCATGCGGAACACCAAAAATAAGAAAAGCTTCTGCTGCCATTTTTGTCCTTCTCTCCACAGCATGGCTCACTAAAGTGGCTAAATAAAGGTCATTGCCAGCCACGCCAAGGCAGCCACGGCCTCACAGTCCTGGTCACGTGGCACTCCTGAACAGGGCCACCAGCAGCCATTCAAGGTCATAGCCACTCCTGGCCTTGGGGACATCCCCAGCACTGGCCACGCAGCCATCCCCAGCACTGGCCCCAGGGTAAAACAGAGTTCATCTGCGAGCCATGCCAAGACAGCCGTGGCTGTGCAGCACGGCCCAGGCTGTGCCGATTCCGACCGTTTAGCCCGCGTGGTTGCTCGCGGTGTTGGGATAGTCCTGGTGGAATGGCCCAGCAGCGGCAGAAATCTCAAACAAACCCACACTGACTGAGCCTCGTGGGCTGCACAAGCCCGGCCCAGCCAGGCCTGGCCTGACTCAGTGATGGAGAGCCAGGCTGCCCAGTAACCCCTTTGAAAGCCCAAAGCTTTTTGAGAGCTTTCCCAGGATTTGTTTCCTTTTGAATGCGCTTTTCTACAGAGGCGTGTTCAAAGACTTCAAATGGTTTAACCGGTTTAATCTTCCAACCTAGCCTGTTGATTAGTTTTTCAAAACTAGGCAGCTGATTTGATTGGCTCTGCTAGGTCCCGCCCAGGGAACCACACCCCCAACTGAAAAAACAGGCGTTTTTAAACCATGGCAAACATCTCTATAATCTTGAAAAAGTATATCTAGACTCCTAAAACTTATGGCATTGATTTCAGAATTGCAGTTTAATAGACATATGGACAAAATTTCCAATGTTTTATGCAAGAAACAATTCAGGTTTCCTGAAACTGTTCAGGTTTCCTGAAATTGTTCAGTCCTATTTAAAAGATCTTTTAATTATTCTTTAAGTCAAATTTAAGTTTTAAAATTACAGAAATAGAGAGATACTTGTAAAGAAGAAGATGTAGCATATTGAATATATGTGGCTTGTCCAATAATTAAAGGAAAGGTCCTGGAAAATCTTCTTGTGTTACAGTACTTAGACCATCAATGAATTGCAGCATGCAAGGGTGTTGTTTGTTTGATTTGGTTTGGTTTGTTGCTTTTTTTTTTGTTTTTTTCCCCTATGGAAAAATCATATTAGTATAAACACATGAATAGGTAAAGACCAGAAAATAATCTAGCAAAAATGAAAAGGTAACCAAAAATGCAGTTTATACTTCCAAGACTTTGTTTTGCACAAAACCTGTCATCTGAATCCTAATCATTAACCTACTTCACTCTGTCTTGAACTGATATCTCAGTCTCTGCAGTTTATCCACAAGAACTTAAATAGAGTATAATTTTTATAGACTATCTGTTTCTACAAGAAACTCATTGTGGCTTGAAGTACCTACACTTAGAATCCTAAGTACTGAGTGTAAAGAACTGAGCAGCAGTATGCTCTGAGTTATAGACCAGTAAAAGACTAAAACATGTTTTGAGGACCGAAATGTAGTGTTGAAATCCAAATCCCCCTCTCCACTTCTGCTTCCTCATGGAAATCCTAGGAAATTCTTACTCATTTACTGAGTTGGACAGTGAGATGCTGGGAGAGTTTTACCAGTCAAAAGGGTGCTAGAACACAAGCCAAACATGGAAAACAAGCAGTACTGTGCTTGGAGGGGAATATCAGCAAGCAGCTAAGGAATTCTTAAAATAAAAGATGTAGGGATATATTTAATTCAATTAGGAAAATGTGTGCTTGTGTTCATCAATGGAATAATTCTGCTTTAGTCTATCGTATTCTTGTTGGTGTTCTTGTTTCATCCAGACCAAATTCTCCTTCTTAATATATTGATATATAGATGAATTATTTTTTTTTTCAGTGCAAGGCAGCACATAAGATAAATTATTATTTTAAAAGATATATAATATTGTGTATAATACATATAATATTTATATTATTATTAAAATATTATGAAATTATTATCTTAGCTATAATATCAATAAAATTACTGTCCAACATGCCAGAGAAACTCCAGCTTTTATCTTAACTTAAACTTAACAATCTTTTAACTTAAACAAATTGCCATATTCATTATTAGGATTTTTTTCATTCACCTTATTGCATCATATGGCACATCATTGAATAACATAGAAAGAATATCCTAGAAACTTAAAGAAAGAGTGTTCTTTTGTATTAAAGGCCCTAGACCATTTTTAATTCCTAGCTATAATTATAGATTATTTTATGTTATAGTTATGTTCACTATGTGTTAAGAGCACCGCATGGTTAGATATCTCTAGTTTTGGCCAGTGTTTTCTCAAAAATATAGCTGAAAATTTAAACTTGTTTGATATCCTTGGAAAATACTTTCTGACTCAGTTTCTGATTTGCTAAAGCAGTGTCATAGACTTTTTTATGAGACAAGAAAAAATAATAATGTTAATGTTTTTTAATAAATGCTTCTAAGATCTATGGAGAAAAGGATTGCATATACATCAGCATTTTATAGTTGTTGAAATTCCAATAGTATTAAGAGATAATTTTTCTGTGTGGTGAATGGATGAGAGGACACAGATAATGATTTGCCAATCTAGACAGAAACAGAGCAAAATAGCCCATTATCTGCATTTTCATTTGATAATAGGATGTCCAGAGAGAGCAAAGAAAATTTAATCAAGTAGGGACCATGGCCTTTTATTTTCATGAACTTTGCTTTGAAACAAAATGGAAGCATCCATCTTATTTTGTTGGTACCAGCCCTTTGCAATGTTGTCAAGAATAGTTGACTATTTCAACTTAACAGGATAATATCAATATCACACGATAAATGTTTCCTTTTTCATAATGTAAACCAATACCACGCGTCCTCCAGTATCCAGAGAAGGTAGGTACAAACTGAATTAACCTGTATTAAAACAACTCAATAAATCAAATATTTGAAGCTCTCTGAAACTTTTCAAATTAGCAGTGCTTGCAAAAATCACATTTAAAACATGTGCCACTGAATCATGAGTCAGGAAAGATATACTGAGATGTAAGGGGAGTCTTCTGAGCTTGTATTTATAATTATTTTAATTGTGAAAGAAACAATTGTGGTTATCTTTTTATAATTACATTTTGCATACTGACCTATTTGAAGTGAAAGGCAAGGGAAAAAAATCTATCCACCTGCATCTGCTGTTTCCTGGATACAAGCCAGTCTTTCAGACTAACACTAACTCACAAAGCAACAGAGAAAGGACAAACATGCCCTCTCTCTTTGCTGATTAGAGGATGCCTCATAAATGCATTCCCTGGATAAGGTTTGTAATAGACTCATCCACTTTGTGTTCAATTGTAAATTCAATACCTAGTACTATTAGCAGTTCTATCTGTTGAACTTCATCGTGTTAAACATTTGGTAATAAACAGACTGGACACAAACAATAAAAATAATTGTACATATTTCTCTAAAGTACACATTGCAGCTTGGGATTTTAGGCTCAGAGGTTGTTTTCTTTTTTATTTTGTTTTACAGTAACTTCTTGGTAGCAGCAGAGGATGAGCAAATACATTGTGTGCAAAGGCTGAGTCAATTAGAAATAGCTGTCATGTGTATTGAAGTGCAGTTGTTTAAAGTGAGAATATTCTAAATGCAGAGAGCTGTTACAGTTGGGGAGAATTTCTGAACTGTCGTTTCAGCTCTTTTGCTCAGTTCTGACTTCCAGCATGGATCTTGTCAAAGCAGCAGAATGACAACTTGGTAAGAGTTCTGTGCCTTTCTCCTTAATCCTGATGAGCCAAACCTACGGTGAACTCCCATTGCTCAGAGAGAGCCATAGAGTCATGGGGTCACACTAAGCCAATCTGTACAGATCAATTCTGCAGAGTTTTCCAAAAAGAATAACCTTAAATCCTGCAAAAATCAGTTCCCCATGCTTCGATCTCCTCAGAAGGCAGGTCCCACTGCCTCCTGCATGGCTGGAGCTAAGCCATATGCACTGCAGTTCAGAACCAGATGAGGACCAGGGAACCTGTGTAAGAGATAGAGATGCTTGATGTTCAAACAGCTTTTGCTCAAACTTTTTGCTTCAGTAAAGCACCCATATAACCTTAAAGCAAGTCTCACCCCATTTCTGTTTGATTTTTCAGATGCATGGCTCCAAACTCCTTGTGTGCCTTGCACAGCTGCACCAGGATGCCTTTGCAAGTGCCTGTTAAATGTCTGATGGTGCACACAGAACTTCCCATTCACTGCCTTATCAGTGGTCCTGACAATGGAGACGAAGCAGGCAAATTAGGGCTGTCACCACAAGCTTGTGCTTTTCAGCATCCGTTGCTGAAGTTTTCAGTGTAACAACCTGTTTTCTACCCAGAAGAGCTTGCCTAGGCATCCTCTAGTGGATAAATGTGTTTATCACAGATCTTTTAAGCTGGCTGATGACGCTGTTCCAGACTGGGAAGCATCATATTTTTTTCAAGACTCTGCAAGCTTCTTACACACACGGATATGCACAAATAAAGTTCATTCAGTGCAGCCTTTAAACAGACAAATTAATTAAGAAATCTTTTTTTCAGGAGGAATTATGGTGATAAGGACACCAAAAGCTCAGATCATATCTGCTCCTGTGTAGAGCTCTTGAAAAGCAACTTTTGGCCTCAGTTTCTTCTTCTCTAAAAGGACTGTTAATTGTCATGGCAGTCAGAAGAGATTGATTTATTGATATTTACAGTGCTCAGCAAACATAAACCGTAAATAAATAGTATCCTTTTGTCATTATCAGTTATTCATTTTATTCCTCAGATATTAAATAAATTCTGAACTAATGAAACAACTATTTCTGATGAAAATCTGGAACTGATATCTCTTTTCAACAGTGTGGATCAACACTGAATCTTATTTAAAAATTGAATGAGAAAAAAATAAAAAGAAAAAAAAGAAAGATTGCTTTGATACAGATGTGTTGCAGCCCTTTTTACTTCCTTATGTACTAAGAGAAATAGGGGCCTTGATATATATTCCCAAACCAGGTGATGCTAGGAACCCAGAGAGATGAATCAATCATCTGTGATTTCCAGTCCTGTTCCCTGGCTGAAGCACACTGTGTTTGAGCAGCCAAACTTTGCTGAAATTCACCCATTGCTGAGACTCAGGGCAGCCTGTGGGAGTCAGGAAGCAGAGTGGATGGCCAGCAGCCCTTTAAGGAGACAGCAGGCCATGTGTCAGTTGTCAGGAAAACATATTCCTCTATTTTCCTACCCCTTGAGTCAGCTATATTTCACAGCTCTGGTGTCAATGGAAAAGCTTAATATCAACTGTATTGGAAATACAGCTTTCCAATTAATTCGTGTCCCTGAAATATAACTTTCTTGTTCTTTTTCTTTTTTCACTCACTAGGAGTGGAAATTTGACCATAGGTATGACAGTGCTGCTAACACTATATTTATTATTAGAAACATGAATCTGAACCATTGCTTTAGGACTTGTCTGTTGCATGCAAACAATAACCAACATGATGTCATCTACATCTCACATGGATGTGCTTTTCTACAACTCATCAATAGAGAAAGACATTATCTTATTAATTTGTCTAAATGTTAGGTTTTGGCTGTTTTTTCCCTATATTGCTAACACCAGTAGCACAGGTGCTATGAGAGCTTATTAATATTTTCTTTACATATAGAGGGATAGGGGATCCTAGCAGAGATATTTGGAGAGTGTTTTCATGGGAAAGAAGGAATTTGAATACTCTGAAACTTGTTCTGAGCTATTTTTCGATTTATATGTGAGGCTCTTTCCCAATAAATTCAATATTTCAAGTAAGGGAGCTAAAATAATTTAATTTTCTTCTAGATTAATTTCTTTCTTGTGCACTATTGTTGATAGAAACTGTATTTAAACCCATTTTAATGGGACATATGGGTACCAACAAATCTGTGGCTTATGTCAATCCTTCATAAGATGCATCTATTTAATGTAGATAGCTCTTTTTGTACTAAGCATCTTGGGTGTGTTTTGCTGCCAAAAGGAAGGAACAAAATCATTTCAGAGACTATTTATCTAATTCTAACACAGTCAGTGAAATTGCATCATGTGATAATTTCCCTAGACCTTCCTATTTCTCTTTACTTACAATAAAGGAGACCTATGTGCAGTAGTTTATGTCCTGAACCCATCTGCTACCTTGATGGAACCTGAGCAAATTTTATGGCAAGTGTCTCTGCAGTTTAGCCAGTGACTACCCCAGTAGTTTGTCTCTCCTTTCGTCTAAGGGAAAGGATCTTGGGAAGAGATCTCATTCCAAATTCTATGTATAAAAATGCTGTAAGAAAAATTTAAGATTATCAGCAAAATGGACAAGGTTTTGAGGCCCAATAACAAAACCTTCAGCATTTTTACATGTTTATCTCTGTGACTGGAGTGAAATGGGACAGAAAGGATGATTGTTTTAGTTGGAAGGAACCTACAATCGTGTCTGTCAAATTCAGGCTTTACCAAGTAAAAGTGTATTGCTGAGGATGTTGTACAATCTGCTCTCAAACACTGGCAAGCTTGGGAATTGCCTGCCTCTTTAGGAAGCCTGTCCTGGCGTTTGACTGCCCCCTTGGCTTTCCTATATCCAGCCTGAACCTTCCCTGGTGCAGCTTTGTACCATTCCCATGTGTCCTCTCTGTGGATACCACGGAGATGAGATCATCTTGCTCACACTGTGTTTTAAAACATAGTTATAACTGTGCATACAACCAGTTCCTCTGCAGAAATAAGAATTATCCCAGCAGATGCTTTGGACCATGAGTTTGGACCATGTGGGAAGATATTAAGCTGCTGTTTCTTTTCTTTGGAAGACCAATATTGTCTTAAGTGTGATGAAACATTTTGCCTTGGAAATGTTTATTTCTTCAGTGGTGCATGTGTGTGCATGTGTGTGTGTGTGTGCATCTAAGCGTGTGTGTCCTTGAATATCTTTTTACATTGCACTTCAAGATTTGATGACTCCAAGTGATCCTGCTATTGATTCAATATTAGGGAAACAAAGAGTTATTAAGTGATAACCTGTTGGTGTATATTTTTTGCTCTGTTCATATAAACCAGTGGAGCAAGATCAATTTACTCTCCAGTTGAATTGCTTTTCTTGTGGGCACCTAAAGCATACGTTAGAGATCAGCTTCCAAGAAACAAATTTATTTTCCTGAAATGATGGTCTTTATTGGCAACATCTAGTTCTTTTAATTTTACAGTTGGTTTACCAGTTATTATCTCTGTTTTCATGAAGCATGAGAAAAATGCTAGAACAGTTAAATGTGCTTACCATATAGTTTGTGAATTAGTGACTCCTTAAAATTGGCAGCAGATGTGGAGTGAAACTGCACTGTCAGTTCTCCTTTCTCTCTCCCCCCTCCCGCTTTCTTCCCTGCAAACCCTGGGAAATCATTTGCCTGGCAGAGATTACCAAGGTGCCATCAGCATGTCACACTCAGCTCACACAGTGGTATCAAATATTCGTTCTTATTCCTGACCCCCTCGTTTGGCTGTGACAAATCTGAGAAATCTGAAAGTTGTGGAGGCTGGGGAGGGGGAAGGAAGCAAAAACTCCTCTGATGCTTTTCTTGCCCATTATGCATTTGACGGAATGTGCCTTTTAAATGACTTGTACATCTCTTCTCAGATGTGCTATGGGCAGAGTGGCAGCAATTGCCAGCGGTGACTAAGTGAGAAGTGACACTCTCTGTCTCTCTGAGGGTTTCTTCAAGTCCAGTTTGGAGCCTTTCATTACATTGCAAGAATCCATTAAGACAGAAACAAGGTTATTCCATGAAATGTTTTTGTGACTAAAGAGGACATCCAGCTCTTTAATCAGTGACAGAACATCTACTCTGACAAGACTGAGTGATACAATGCGCTTGGCTAGCACCTTTGCAACTGAAGGGGAATATAACTTACAAGGACAGACAGTATTCTCATTAAATTGCCATTGGTTGATTCATCAATGCTCCAGTGGAAATAATTATTCTGTATATGTTTGATGTAAATGTCTATGTCAAATGAAACCTCATTTTGTATTTTGCGGATGTCTGATCCATGATAATTTGGCTAATGCCTTCAGGTCATGAGATAACTGTCTTCTCCCTTCAGTTATGACAGGGGCTGCAGTGAGAGTCTAAGAGTGATTTGGAGGAGATAAATACACACACATACAAACAGATGCACACATATCTATGTGTAAACAAACAAACAAACAAAATCATCACTTCAATGTCAGTGTAACCCATGTGGATTTTATTTGCCCCCATGTGGGTGCACCAGTTTTTGACTAGAACAAACAGAAAGTAATTTCTTTGACCTTTACAAAGTCACCCTAGAATAACTGGCAGGCAAAATCTCATCCCAAAAACATCTTTTGCAGCAAGATGCTGGAAGTCACCATGGGGGAAAAGAGGTGCTGTTGTATACTTAGATGTGCCAATATAATGCTATAAACACATAAAAGGCTACAGATTGATTTTGGAATGAGCCATAAGCAAAGTGAAAGTCAGAAGCATAGTGAAGTACTGCAGAATTATCCCAGAAATGTTGAAGCCTCTCTGAATAGGTGTGATTTAATTTCTTTCTGTCTGTTCCACGGAGAAAGGAGTTGTGCTTCATATATATAGCAAAATTGTGCTTCATATATATAGTATATATATATTCATATATATACTACCCATTTAATATTGTCTAATGAAAAATGAGGGAATAGCCAAATAATGTTCACTTATTCTCACTAAGAAGGTAAAAAGACACTGATTAGTCCACTTCAGTACTAAAGGAAAGATTTAAATAGATTAGATTTGGGAGTTCTTACAATGTTGTTGGCATCTTCATAAGCATATAATCTTAAAACAATCTAATCTTTTTTATGCAAAATCAAGATCCTTAGTCATTTAGATAATTGTTAGTGATTAATATATCCTTGATAATACCTAGATGTATCTTATTTTATGAGCAAGACTATTGAAATCAAAAGGACCAATTACTAGATAAGGAAAAAAACAACTGTTCATTAAAATCTTAGGAGTTTAGCCTTTTTTTGTGTGCGTGTGTCAGAAAGTCATTATAAGGAGAGGGTGAAAAGAGAAGGATAAAGACAATGAGGAATATCAACTGAGATGATTTTTTCAGTCTTTTTTGCTTTCAAATTCTTTGAAATAATGAAAACAACTGCTATTTTAAAAAAATCATAATAAGGAAATTGAGAAAAAATAAAGAAGACATAGAAATCAGTAATTACAAAGGAGGTTTTTTTTCTAAGAGGAATAAGACAAATAAATGTTTTTCAAATGAGAGAATCATGACTGTTTTTGTTTCTCATAAGATAATGTTACAGTCTTATAAATTAACCTGTAATAAGTAGGAAAAGAAAATAAATTAAAAAATAAGAGAAATATCAAGAGCAGAGGTTTTTATTAAATATTTCAGCAATAACTATTACATGGGAGAAGAGGAAAAAGAGACCAAGCTTCTCTAAGACAGATCTGAGACAGTTTACTACTTGCAGTGGGAATTGGGAGTTCATAAACATTTTGCTTAGAAGAAAGACAGCAAATATTGCAGTTAAATCACAGTTCAGATTGTAATTTTACTCCAGATGTAAATTTCCCAGTCTTCTTCTAAAGATGTTTGATAGGGAAAAAAACTCGGATCTCACTTTTCTGTGCATGAGAACTACACGGTGCCAAGCCAAAGTCCAGTGGCCCACTTGCACTGCTAGTCCCGGGAGTTAGAGTACACTGATTTGGGAAGACCTCTGTGCTAATTACTAATTCTCTCAGAGGCAATTTTGGTGCTCTGCTGGATGTGTTGGATGCATCCCCTTCGTGGCACGGTGCCCAGCTGCCTTCTCTTCCCCATTAGTTATCTGCTGTGGGGCAGCCAGCAAGGCTGAGGCCCCTGTCTTGTCAGCAGAGATGGGTCTTGGCTCTGAGGGAGGAACACAGACACAGAGTTCAGGGCTTGGTCTTCCTAGGGGCATCTAAAGCAGCAGACTATAAAAAACTGAGGATTTTTTTTACTTTGTGATATCTCAAGAAAGGCAATTTCCATGAATGAGAGTCATAAAAGTTGGAATGCTTTGCCTTGACAAAGACATGGGAAAGGAAAAAAGCCCAAGTCAAAAATCTGTCATAAAGCTGCTTCCTTCTTTATGCTTCTATAATCAATAGAGAAATCTACAACTCAACCCTTTATAAATAAAATGCATGTTAACCAGGAAAAACATCGGGATGGATCTTTGGGATAGCTTTTCTTTCTACATTGTAAGCATGAAAGCATATTGTGTAGAATAAATAGTGGTATTGCATCTTTCATTTAAAGAAGTTCCTGCTGAAAAAATATATTTCTTTTCTTTATCAGCTAGAAAATAATATCTAGATACATAGAAACAATGAAAACCCATTCCATTGAAATTCCAGTAAACTTTAAAATATTTTTAATGTGATACACTATTTTTTTTCTCTATAAATCATGTGGCACATAATGAGTAAAAGTGGTGTATCAAAGGGTGAAGAACTGGCATTTATTGAACAACTCTGATAATGTCAATAAAAAAATAAGGTAGCAAGGAAACACAACAGTTTTATCATTATGGAACCAATTATCTCTCTATCCTATATATGTGCAAAGTATAAAAATGAGGAAAAACCTTGCCTCAAAGAATTTATTGCTAAATAAAGTATTGATACAGCTAATTGGTAAGTCTTTGTGTATTAATGAATAAAATAAACATTAATGTTTATGAATGTGCATGCATTGCTGATGGATAGATAGTTAGTGGGATAGATAAGCGGCAGTATTTATACACACATACACACCAACACACATATTATATCAGACTGTGGCTTATATCTTTTTCTCAACTCCTAATATCATCTCTGTGCATGAGACAGGGATCTTTGTCAGAGATTTATTCTGCAAATTAAATGAGCTATAGCCTCTTCTCTTATTTTAATGTACACTTTATTCTCAGAGCCATTGCTATTTAAATTTGTTCCTTAACACATGCGGTTCACTTTATTTTACTTTTACTGTGTCTGGACTATTCAAAACTGACACATATAAAAAATAGTGCAGTTTCCCTGAAATAGCAGTGCCTTTGTATGTGTGAAGCTATAAATAAACACTGGCAGTTAAACTTCCACGCTTTTAAACTTTAGCCTCTTTATCTCTGTCACTGTTAGAAGCCCCTATCTGGTCTGCCTTCCTTTTTTGCTTATGACAAAATGCTTATGCAGCAGTAATCAGTCTTGGAGGCCTACCCTCCTTTCCATTTCTTTCTTTCTCTTTTAATTTCTGAGTTGCAGCCACTAGTTTCATTGGTGTCTGCTGCAGCTTGGCCAACAAATCAAAGTAGTAAATGTTTCTTCCAGAGCCAGCCTTTCCTCTCACCAAGCCCTCTGTGGTTATCAGTCACAGCTGATTAGTGAATACAGTGGCTTGTTCCCCTCGTTTTCCATTTGCTACAGCCAAACCATGGTTAAAACCAGGTCACATCCTGTCCTTCAGGTGTGTCAACCACACCACTCAGCCTGATGTCATCTGTAAACTTGTTGAGGGTGCATTCTATCCCACTGTTCCTGTCACTGATGAAGATATTAAAAGATATTGAAGCCAATATGGACCCCAGACAGACACCACTGTCACTGGTCTCCTGTTGTTGAGCCACTAACTACTGCCCTCTGGAATCCACTGATCAGCCAATTCCTAATCCACTGAGCAGTCCACCCTTCAGAATCCATCTCTCTCTAATTTAGAGAGAAGGATTTTTGTGGGGACCATGTCCAAGGCCTTACGGAAATCCAGATGGATATCCTTAACTCTTCTGTCTTCTGCTGATATAGTCACTCTATCAGAGAAGGCTGCTTTGTTGGTCAGGCAGAAAGGACTTGGCCTTGGTGAAGCCATTCTGGTTGTATCAAGTCACCTCCCTGTTCACCCTGTGTCTTAGCACAGCTTCTGGGAGGGCCTGTTCCATGACCATCCCAGGCACAAAGGTGAGAATGATGGGCTGGTAGTTCCAGGCTCCTCCTCTCTTCGCTTTTTAAATATGGGTACAATGTTTCTTTTTTTTCTAGTCACCTGGAACTTCATTTAGCTGCCATGATGTTCAGGCATCACATGCAGTTGGCTTGGCAAATGAAAATAATCCCTCAGGATTTTGGGATGCATCTCATGGTAACCTAATTTATAAGTTAACATTAACTTATGATCATTTGGGCTCCTCAGGTGGTCATGAACATGATCTTCTCTTATGGTGGGAGGGACTCTGCTCCTCCAGTCCCTCATTTGTTGTTAATGCAGTTAAGAGGTGTGAGAAGGAGACTTACTGAAGACTAAAACAAAACTCCTGAGTACCACAGCCTTCTCACATATTTTTACCTTAGTTTACCTTAGTAAGTCTTAGTTTGTAAGACTTACTCATCAGGGAGGGTGCTCTTTCTTTTACAGAACCACTGTTCTTACCTGTTTTTCCGTGCTTGGAAAAACTCCAGCTGCACCATGACCTTGCTGACCCCATCCTTATGCAGTTGGCAGCATCCCTATACTCTTCCCAGGATACCTGTCCCTGCTTCCATGGCCTGTGCATTTCATTCCTGCCCTTTAGGATAAGGAGGTGTGACTCATCCGTGTTTCTCTCTTGTCTTCCCTTTCTGATTTCTTACACCTGTGGAGCAAGACCTCTTGCATTTTAAGGAGTCATCAGCCAGCTCTGTTCTGGTTACTGAAGATGACTTTTGGAGGTCACTTTTTGCACAATGTCATGTAACAAAATGGCTCATCGTCCCCTTTTTGAATGTTTATTGCTTTTTGCTGTCTTCTTCATGTGCATTTAGCAGCATAGAGGTTTCCTGAACTAACAATAGTACGTGGACTGTAGAAGTAAATCTTGTTTAGAACATTGCCCATTAAATCAGTCAAACTTTTGAAACCTTCTGGTAATACTGCTAGTGTTTGTATGTATGAACACCTTCAAACATTAGTAAACTGTGTAAATTCAAGGTCCTAAGTCAGGTTATGGAGTTCTGGTGTCACTAGGTTTACATCCTGCTTGTTGCACTCAATTCAATTGCTTCAGATTTAATTGACTGAAATTACTTTTCTTCAAATTCTTCAGAAGTTTGCTGCAGCTCAGATTCAATTAAAGTTCCTCCTACTACCATTCCCCTGTGTACCAGCTTTATAGACATATCTGTCAATATAAAACATTGCAGAGGAACATCTTTTTTACATGTATGCAAAATACTTTCTGCTTTGCCTTTCAACTTTCTGTTTAATAATATTAATAATAGCATTAATATGAGTTTCTACTTAGGTTTTCAAATTGACCCTGGTGGGTTTTTCAACTCAAATGTTATTAGCAACCCAAACAGGTTGAGTCATGACTGAATTTTCTCATGCATAAGTAATAACTTACCAGTTGCCACTGAAAACACACTGCTTTTCAAATAATTAAAACACTTTTCAGACAATTCAAGATTACACATGAGGAGAGATTGTAGACTAAGCATATGGCTTCAATTTCATGGAAGTACTTCCTTATGTACATGAAACATTGTTCATGTATCATATTTATCAATATGATAGACCTGCCAATCCTTTTGGTTTTCTTTGGAGAAACATGTTTTTAAGCTCAGTTGATATTCTGTTTTGTAATAAATCAATCCTCAAACTCACACCTTTTTTTTACTATATAACGTACCCCATACCACAGTGGGCTTTGTACACACACACACACACACACACACACACACACACACACATCTGTGTATATATACACAGAAAGAGAGCTATGCCCATAATGAAAAATATAAAACTGAAATTTACTTTCTGGATTTGGCTTTATAGTATCTGAAAGAACAATACTATAATATAAACATCAAGCTATAGTTGATTCACTATTTCTAGGGTTTCTCTTAAAAAGATTCTCAATCTCCCCTACTGTTTTTGCACTTCCTTTTCCATATAAGATGTAAAAATTCCCGATGCCCACATGAAAGATAAACAATTATAGTCTATATTTTGAGCAAGTAATTATCACCTAAGCAGAGACTGAGTCAAAGGTTGTGTCTCATCTGGCTGTATCATGATACTAGGACACCTTCCTCCCACTGTTTGTCCTGAGTTTGGTGGAACTTGGTTTTCCTCAGCTGAGGTCCTGAGAAGCCAGCAGGGACCCCTGAGCTCACTGATGCGGGTGTTGGAGAGGCCAAGGGCAGAAGAGATGAGATCAGATGAGACAGGGCAGGGTAAAGACAGGGAGGAAAAACATAGTGATGAGAAGAAAACTGCTGAGGAGAAAAATAAAATGTGGTTTTCTAAAATGGTTTGGAAGAAGAGTCAGAAAGGACAAGCAATCAGGTTTTAGAAGTATTTTGATTGGATTAATGGAGGCAAAGATAATAGGAAAATGCTGAGTAGGAGGAGATGACAAATAAGTATTATATGAAATAAGAAGAATCCAGAGAAATGTAGACAAGTGCAATTTAAAATGTAATTTATAAATTTATGTATCTGTGTTTCCATTAAGAACGGAATAAATGTACAACTAATGCTTCTGATAAAAGACAGTTCAAGATAAATGAACATTTTCTATTTTCCACTCCCAAAAAGTTATTGAGTGATTTCATAGAATATGCTTAAGTGATTTTCATAAGCAAATCAAAAATGTGTATTTATGGTTCTATTTCTATGAAATATTTTGTTCCAATAAAAAATGTTTTTCTTCTATTTGTCTTTGAATGAAAATATTTAGTAGAATTAATTTTCCCTTTAAGTTTCTTGCCATTTTGTCAGAACTAAAAAAAGCAATATAATTGGCACCAGAAAAATTTCCCCCTCTCCAGAGCACCACCAGCTCTTGCAATTATTTCACAACCACTGCAGTTCCCCTGCCGTGTGTCATTCTTGACTTAAAGTTATTCAGAAAAGCTATTAAGCACTACATAATTGTGAGCAAATTGATGGTAATAAAGACAAGATCAACCAACATGACTGAGAGGCTGGAGGGACTGATTTATGAGGAAAGATGAAAAGAGAGACAGTAAATATGTATAGCTTGGCCAAATGATTGCTGGGGGTGGAGAGCAGGATAAACATCTACAAGGACTCTGTTTGAAGAATGTTGTCATCAGCAGGGGCCAAAAGCATCCATGGTATAACTTGACTCAAGTCAGCTTCAGTGGAGTTACCTTGGGGATGGATTTGGCCATGAGTGAGAGTGAATGAGGAGCTGTAAAGGTAAGACTGAGACAATATAACTGAAAGGCATGAGAAGATTTGGAGCAAAAAGAAAAAGTAACCTGCGTATTTTCAGGAAAATCTTAACAGTGAGATCTAGAAGACTAATGAATTGGTTAACGAATGAAGAGCACTTTGAAGATGAAAAATGCTGTTCAGCTCCAGCTAAGCATCATTCTTAAAAGTAGAGCTGAGTGAATAATTTTTACTGAGTTATGCATTCAACTAGTCAAAAGTTTGATTTTTAAAGGCATCTGTGGGAATTAGATGCTCAATACATGGGTGAGTTACATAAGTTTAGGGGCTACATTTCACTAGACTCCCTTGCAGCTTCCATCCAAAATATTTCATTAGATAAAAAACACAAAAATGTGTATGTGTTCAGGTACACATGAACAAGCACACACTAGCAAAGAAGACTGAGAAATTCTAGCAAGACTGTGCAGATTTTGTCGACATGGAAACTGGCATAACAAATTCGCAGGATGCCCAGTTCTGCCACTTCCCTTCATGACTGTCTCACTTTCTTTCACTGACTCAGAGTTTCCAAGGATTCATGTTACCCAGCAGAATTAACAATCACAAAAGTCTGTCCTTTGGGAATTTTTATTTTAAACATGTAAATTCATAGGTGGGTTCTGGTGCTGTAAATGCGTTCCTTTGCTAGAACTGAGTTGTGTCAAGTGTAAGTATGATCTTAATCGTAGACATGAGAGCCAGAACAAAAGACTAAGAGTAACCATTATGCTTATTTACCTCTTCAGACCTCTCCCCAGCTCGACTCTAACTCTTTTGGGTTGGTCTGTCTTGGACAGATCTAAGTATTCACCCTTGGGGAGTAAAACACATTTTTTCCAAAACTAAAAAGAAATCTTGCCTCGTTTCTAAACTACTGGTATAGGAGGAAAAACCAAACCAAACCAAAACCCTGATATTTTTTTAGAGATTTAAGCAGTTTCATCTTTATATTTTGTAACTTTTATGGAGCAGGGTCAATCTCTTAGTGTAACACGTTACAGACAATAGCTGTCATCTCATTTACAATGTTATTAGGCCATCATAATTTGGCTAAAAACAGTAAAATGTGTGTGATATCTGCAATAAAAACACAATGTCAAAGCTGTGACATTAATTCATCACCAAATGATCTGTCTAATGCTGGACAAACACAAAAAAAAAGAATTATTATACAAATTGCTAAACAAATATTGCTATCAGATGTCACTTCAGACACAGAAACAGGTGAAGAAGACAGTAAAAGTGTTTTTAGCAGTAAAGTAGACAAACACTTCGGATCAAGTATTATTGAGAGACAAGGTTCAGTGGTAATATGTATGTATATACATATTTGCACATAAATATTCATTTGAGACAGAAAGAACAAAAAAAGAAGAAAAAAAAATATTTGTCAGCAATTGTGTGGTTTCTTTCTGTGACCTGATAGAGAAGTCTTACTTATTTAGCTATTTAGAAATACACTTTCTAACAAGGGATTTACTTAAAGATTGTAAAATCTTTTTTTTTTTTAATATAATTGTATTTCTAACCAATGAAACAGACTAAAATACTGTAGTTGAAGTAGTATAAGAGAAATGGAAAATAACCTAAAAATATGTTAAGCATTTATTGCTTACAAACAGCACTAAAACTGACATAAATAAACAAAGCATGTATGACCTTATATTCAAATGTAGGTATTTGCATGCTCTGGATATAGTAAAAGTTACAACAAAGTAACCAAACTATCCCCTCAAAAAACTGAATTTTGTACCCAGAAAAGCCATGTTTAGTAAAAATAAACTGTGTCCTTTAGGTTAACATAGGGAGATATTTTGTAAAAAAAATTCTGAAAGAACTGGTACTGGGTGGTAGGAATGTACTAAAGAACATAATTTGCTAACCACCCTTTCCTCCCCCAAAAATATCCAAAGACTTTAAATGGTGTATAAATGCAGCTGACCCTTATTCCACAGTTCAGTGTGGAAGTGACAGTCAGAAAAATGAATAGAAATCAATCTTTTCATTTGCTCAATGCTGCTCTTTTTTTTTTTTTCTTTTAACAGATGGAAAAATCCAGCTGAGCAAGTTTGTGTGCATGTATTAATAATATATTATTACAAATATTATTATATTAATTATTATTAATAACAATGTGTTATCAAGGATGATTACTAAGCTTGTAATACCACCTCTTTTTAATGTCCTAAGTAGGCATTGTTTAACTAAACCATATTTTACGTTACCGATCTGAGAGGTAAAATACATATCATGGGTAGCATTAACTCAGGGCAATTTTCTCCCCCTTGAAGTCACCTGAATGCCCCAAATGACAGCAAGCTTCAGAACTTTCCATTCACTCATGTCCTAAATTATAATTTCCCCTTCCTCCCAGACCAGATAAATTACAGATCTTTTTTTTTTTTTTTTTGGTTTGAATACAGTGTCATCTTCAAAAATTCTATCCATTTCTATTGATTGCACTGATCAGCTTTACAGCAGTGTCTACACATTTATTAAGTACAAGTGTCATTAAGCACATTGGTGCATATCATGCAGTGTAATTAAGATACCAAATTAGGCTAAACAGATGTCCTCTTCTGAGCCTGCTCTCCTCAATCTTCTTCAACACCGAGGCACAGATTCAGCTGCCCTGTACTGCACACCCTACCTGTGCTAGAGGTATTTCTGACGCCTCCCGCCTTTCTTCACAGACTCTTATTCTGAGGAAGCCTCCAAACTGGCCACTTGTCAGAGTGATACCAATGCATTTTGACATCAGCAGGACACAGAGACTGGGGTCATTTCCCTTGGCTTTTCCAATTACACAGCTTGCTGCAAGGAGCTGAATCAACCATGAATGTCATTCTGCTCGTACTGGCCGGGAGGGTGCTCTCTGTTCGGCCCTTGGCATTTAACCATGTTGAATTATGAATGTGCTACCAATATCACTGTTTGCCTTGGAGCTGGAAAGAATGAATCACAGGGAACTTTTCTGAATTAGATTTTAAAGTGTACCTCACAATTTGTATCCCCGCCAATGCCTTTTCTTTTTTCCTCTTTTTCCCTTCTTTTTTTTTTCTTCCCTAACAAAGTTTATTCATGAAGTCAAGTCATCTAAAGATTGGTTGGATAATAAGAAGTAACATTTGTTCACTGTAAAAACCTGCCATAATATGCTGTGCTACTCTATCTAAACATGTCCTGTTTTTTATCTTATATTAGACAAATTTGGAAGAGAAGACAGGGAAAGTTCTGTATAATCAAATGTCTGATATTTCACTATACCTATCTCTAAAAAAGGAACTGTAGCAAAAGTTATGTAATATCATTTTATAAGATAAGACAGCTCAGACAATGATAGAGGGGATAAAGAAGATATTAAAACTGTCTGCATCTATATAAGGAGTTGAAATTTGAATTATTTTATTTTATGTTAGTTTTTTTGGATCTATCAGAATAATCGTCTCTCAAAAAAAAAAAAAGGACAAAAAAAGACAAAATTAAGACAAAACAAAGCAAACCCTCACAAACAAATAAACAAACCTACAGTAATTAAAAAAAATTTAAATCCTGATGTCTGGTTATTTACCTGCAGAGACAACAAACTTCTTGACATATCTTTCCAGTCAACACCTTCTTGGTATTGGGTAATGTCATTATGAAAAAGGGTGAATTGCAGAAATGAAGCCAGCTTCACTCCATCTAACATTAGGCACTTAACAGAAGTTCAAGTTCAGAGCATAATTTCTGTAGGTCTCCTTGGTGGTGAACACTGAGAGCAAAAACAATTTCAAGATGACATTTTAGGTGACAGGTAAGAGAAATCAATATTGAGACATCCTAATCTCTCTCCTTTGACTATGCAGTGAGTCTAGGGAAAAAAATCCAAATTACTTATGTATTTAATTTAGACAACTGAGTAGTGTGACCAAAAGTCATCTTTTAGAGGCGAGTCTAAATTTTTTTTTCTTCAATTTTCATCTTTTCAACTACCAAAAGACTTGTCATTGTCCCAAATTGAGATAATTTCCTCAATTGATTGAGATTCCTGTGAGTTAATTCCATAAGCACATGTAACAGAAATTGACAGGCTTTTTCAATGAATAAAAACAACCACTGAACATTTAAAACCATCTGGGGATTAGAGCACTTCAAAGATTGAAGGGATTTCTAACTTGTTACTAGCATTAGACCAAAAATTAACTTTTTTTTTTTGTTTTGTTTTGTTTTTATCTATATATCTCTGGTGTACCAGGGACCAGTAAATCTTTTATTTTTAATTAAGAGATAAAAAGATTGTAATTTCCTGTATAAAGTCACCTCAATGAGATGCTGCAGCTCTTTTGAACTCCTGTTCCAACTTGTTTGTTCTATCTGCAAGTCCCTAATTTTTTGTGCTTATTGTTTCTCCTCAGTGCCTCTGATGAACTTAATCCAGTAAAGACATAACTTCTGAAGGCCTTCTACCTTTCATTAGATTAAGTAAAATTAGGATTAAGATTAGGATTAAGATTAAGATTAAAGATTAAGATTAAGATTAAGATTAAGATTAATAATTATTATTATTAATACCTATGAGACTCTCCCAGAGCTTTGGAAAGTGGCTTTGTGTAGTATATTCAAAACCAACAATATTGGATGAACGTCTGAAAACAGTGAGGTGGAAGAAAAAAACAGAAAAGTGGATGAAACTGTGACCTGAGTTTTGCAAGATGAAATTCACTTGCTGCTTCTTGAAAAGATTGCATATCTTACTGAGTATAAATAAATGTTGTCATTATTTCCCTCCCAATCTGTAACTCACACACATATTATTTTCCTGTGATAAAACAGAAGGCTCTAAAAATCTATGCAGTCTAACTACATAAATGACCATAAATGACACATGCACACCACCTATTAGAACAGGAATGGAGAATATGGATGGGGAAATGCCACATATATTTGTTTATTTATATAGACATATTTTTTTCCAGATTTTCAAACAAGAATCAAATCTATATTCCATTTCAGAGTTTTTAATTTTCCTTTTTTATATTATAAGCTTGCTTAAGCAGATTTTGAAAATAATTAAAGAAATAAGAAACAAACAAAACCCCTATTTTAAAAATTGTCAAATGGTTTCATTTGCAGTAAACAAATACTTGAGAGTCCCACAACCAGTTTAACGAATCCAGATTACAGTTTGAGGGTCTCTGACCCCAGATTGGGAGGCCAGGACTTGAACCCTTAATCTGAGGGACCCAAAGCCCAGTTTAGGGGTCCCAGATCCCAGTTTGAGGGTCCCAGACCCACCACCAGCACACCTGGCACCACCACAACACTGGGAACTGGGATCAGGGGAGAAATCCTGCTGTAAATCACAAAATCAGGATCTGATTCCTGGCCTGATCCTGCCCAGCTCCATCACACCTGTGTGTGCCCACCTGCCCGCAGGTACCTTTGGGATTGCTCTAGGTGCAGTTGGTGCTTTCTAAAATAATCCACAATTTTACACCTAAATCTCCCCTGGAGTCTTTCTTTTGGATGATTTTTGGGATTAAACAGGAACATTGTAGCTCTCTAGAATGTGGGAATTCGTCACCCTGAATTACCAGGCCCTTTGAATGAGCAGCATGAGATACTGGAACTGGGAAAATCCCAAAAATCACCTCAAATTATACACAGGTGAAGGGAAAGATGCATTGATCACATTGGTCACATATAAATGTCTCTGCTATAGCATAGAGTAATTGTTCTTTACTTTGTAGAAACATGTTTTGAAAGAAAAAAAAAACACCACCAAAAAAACCCCAGAAAACAAAAAACTAAAAGAAAAACAAAAACAAAACCAAACCAAACCAAACCAAACCAAAACAAAACAAAAAACCACCACCATTTTTAAATTAAGAAACACCCCAAATTAATGAAAGTCATGACTGCAAACACTTGGAAAAAATGACAAGAAGTATACATTAAGAAATCTTAAAAGTGAATCACCAATAGCTAGTGATTTTCTTTTGTTTTTCCTCAAGCAAAATGAATGATTCTCAGCTGTTGTTTGTCTGTCTACTGTCAGAAAACCATGTCAAAACCTTCTGAAAATTAACAAGCTTCTCGGAAGAAATTATGTTAAATGTATAAACTTCCTTCCAAACACAGGATTGTATTTAAGCAGTACCTTATACACAACACATGGGGAGCAGAAAAGATTTCTGATTTTTGGCCAACCAAAAAGGAGGGTATTTTTTCCCACGTGGGTGAAACAGTCTGAGAGGTAAGGAGCAGGAAGCCTCCATGACTTCCACCTCACAGCAGTTAATCATTCCCAGTCAGTCTTGACGTGGTCACTAAGCACATCCTGAAGTCCCTTCACTGGAAAAACAGGACATGTTCCAGCTACTCTCCGCTAGGAAGAGACAATCACAATCCATTCATTACCCTTTAGGACACAAATCAAATTTGCTTCTACTATTCCTCCCCAAAGCATGTTTTAGGCAAAACATACCACGAAATATGAAACAAAACCTCTAGTCAGAGCTGATTTCTATGTAGAAGGTAGAAAAATGCCATTAATGTAAAATATGTCATGCACAGCAGTGCATGAGTATTTGTATGTTTATCTCAAATATCTTTCATGACTTTAACACTTACTACTGTTGAATTTTTTAGCCCAGGCCTACAGATGCAGGTTGGCTGTTTTGCTCATCTGGGCCATTGTATGAATAACTTATTGTGAGGAATCACATCTAACAGTCAAAGGTAATAATTCTAATAAATGGTATCTGGGACAAACTGTAAATTACTTATTTGTATTGAAAATCACTTATTCACGAAAAGAATTTTTCAGTTTCTGGGGTGGCTATTCTTGCCTAAGAAATTACTTTAAGTTTGATTAAGCATTTCATAACTTAGTATTTAAGAACATAAACCTAGCCACATTTATGGATGTAGTTTTCTTTTTTTGTTGTTGTTTTGGTCTGGTTTGTCATGTTTGGTTTCGTTTGTTTGTTTTTTGGTTTGCTTTGGTTTCTGTTTGTTTTTTCTTTTCTCTTTTAATATTTTAGTGCATCGTTGACTGGATTGTGTTACTGTTAGTGGTAAGTGAGGGCAATTCCTTGTTAATGTGTTTCTGCTGGCTACCCTTACTGTGAAAATAAGTTCCTCAAATTTTCCCATCAAAATAATGAAGCAGCAAAAACATTCTCACTTCTACTTTGTGATACAAGATATTCACTTTCTGAGACTATGCAGAAAAAAAATTGACATTTCCACCCACCAAAGCTTGGTTTAGAGCTTACTGAAATCTTTAAAGCTTTTGCTTTACTTGAAGGACTTGAAAAAAAGAGTAAGGATACAGAAATACCTTACAGAAATAATAATAATAAAAATTAGAATAAATAAATAAATCAAACTAGAAATGCAAAACACTTTTTATTATCACTTGTGTTTATCTAACTGAAATACATGGAAAGGATGTGCCATTTTACACTTTGGTTTTCATTTAGTTATGTAACTGATGTTATATTTAATTATCTCACTGTCACCCTTTCAGTGGTAATGATTACTGCTTAAATGTCAGTCTTTGTATCATTGCTTTTCAGTATTATTATTATTACTTGTGTTTCCTTTAAAATTCAAATTTTGTTCATGGTTTCTTTGTTACTAATTCTAATTAATTATAATTTAAATTTCTTCAGGAAGACAAAATTATAAAGAGTTTGTAATTTTTATAGGTTTGACTGAAATTCATTCTCTGATTGCTTACAACTCTTAAGAGGTCATTCGTATCTAATCATTTGAGCATAATATTCTCTCACCTCGAGTGAATCTGAACTTGTTTTAGAAATCTTGTAAATGGAATCTTTGAATGAAGAATTATTTGTGACTGCTTACAGCCACAAATATGAATTACACAGTATGCCATATATTAAATAATATATTGAAAAGGAAACATTCAGAATATTAAAAAACTGAAAATTCTAGAGGCTAGAGTAGATTTCAGTGACCATGTTACACAAATCTTTCCTAAGTGATTTGAAATAATTTTGAGATATTATGTTACACAAAAATATGCTTATGAAAAGGTAATGGCAAATACATTAATTCTTACAATCAATAGAAGTATAAATCTCTTGCTGGATCAGACTGGTGTGATTTGCTCCCTTAACACATGTCTAGAAAAGCCATTCTGTTTTCATTCTGATGAGGACAACAACTTCTTAACTTCCTCTGTCTGTATCAGTTGCATCAGGGCTCTGTCCTAGGAATTGGAAACGAAGCATAGAGGGATTTCTTTCACAAAATGTGATGCAGCAACCAACAACCCCAGATGCACCACCCACCCTTACACCACTGACCTCTATTCAGATGTTAATTGGGACTGCATCATAATTATCATAGAACATGCTAAATTGAAAAGGACCCATCATGATCCTCAAAGTAAAACCCTGGCTCTGCAATCTCACCTCAATAATCAATAATCTCACCCTGTGCCTGAGGGCACTGCCCGAACACTCCTTGAGCTCTGCCAGCCTTGGTGCTGTAAACACTGCCCTGGGGAGCCTTGCCCAACCACTCTCTGGGTGAAGAACCTTTTCCTGATGTCCAACCTAAATCTCCCCTGACTCACTCCAGGCCCTTGGCTCAGGTCCTGCCACTGATCACAGAGAAGAGATCAGTGCCTGCCGCTCCTCTTGCCCTCACAAGTAATTGTAGACTATGATGAAGTCTCTTCCAGGATGAAGAGACCAAGCGCCTTCAACCCCTCCTCACACAGCTTTCCTTTCCACGCACTTCACCACCTTTGTTTTCCTTCTTTGGACACTCTCTAAGAACTTCATATCCTTATTATATTTTAGCACCCAAAACTGTCCCCAGCACTCGAGGTGAGGCCACAGCAGAGCAGAACAGAGCAGAGCAGAGCGCAGTGGGACAAACCCCTCCCTTGCCCAGCTGGTGATACTGGGCCTGATGTTCCCAGGACAGGGATGTCCTTCCTGGCTGCTAGGACACTGCTGACTCATTTAACTTGCTATTGACCAGGACCCCCAAGTTCCTTTCACTGGCTCTGCTTTCCAGCCTCTCATTCCCCAGTCTGTTCCTACATCCAGAGTTGCCCCATCCCAGGTGCAGAATCTGTCACTTGTCTTTGTTGAAATGAAAACTTTGTTAAAATGAAAATCTGCTCATCAAAACACCTGCAGGAATGAGTGGATGACTGTACTGTAATGACATTCTTTTTGGAGAGGACTCTTATGTATATCAGCTGGCTAGTCCACAAACTGGCAATCTCTGCTTCAATTAATGATTAATTATTCTGTGCCCTGGAATGTCTTGAATAGGTCAGGACACCTGAATATCTCAGTGCCTGAATATATTACACCTGAAAGGAAGCGGTTGAACAACCAGATGCTGTGACTGAATCACCTGAGACAGGCATCAATGCCTTGGACATTATTATAGATTAAGAAAGCTCAGCTGAGATAAATTCTCAATTTTTAAGCATTTCAGTTTAGTTCAAGCTTAACAGAAGTCTTAATCTGTTCAGACATGTTAAAACAGCCTCAAAAATAATTTCAGTTTTTTAGATAATTTTGTTGTGACAATTTGACACTACTCATGTAAAAATTCTACAAGAGTTGCTTAATTTTGGATTTGGACAACTGCTTAGGCTGTGATTACGTGTGTGTGATCCTTCCTTCCTTCCTTCCTTCCTTCCTTCCTTCCTTCCTTCCTTCCTTCCTTCCTTCCTTCCTTCCTTCCTTCCTTCCTTCCTTCCTTCCTTCCTTCCTTCCTTCCTTCCTTCCTTCCTTCCTTCCTTCCTTCCTTCCTTCCTTCCTTCCTTCCTTCCTTCCTTCCTTCCTTCCTTCCTTCCTTCCTTCCTTCCTTCCTTCCTTCCTTCCTTCCTTCCTTCCTTCCTTCCTTCCTTCCTTCCTTCCTTCCTTCCTTCCTTCCTTCCGACACTTCTTTCCTTCCTTTTTGCCCCCAGAATATCACTAACTGCCTATTCTTTTATTTCAGCATCTAATTATTTCTGAATTTATGACTCAAAGACTCATTGACATTCAGTAAAAGTCAAGGGGAATTAGAGTTTGGAATTTACCTTTTAGAAATTTCCCCCAACAGCTACTTATCCCAAAAAGTTTTATAAAAGACTTTACCAATATTCACCAGGAGCTTTCAAGAGTACTATTGACTGGATGTCAGCTCTATAGCTGAAGAAAAATTATTTCAATGAAGCTACACTGACTTCTGCCATTTAAGGATCAAGGCCTTGAAACACCAAGTAGGGGATATATTATTAGGAGCAAGACATGTCTGAAATTGCCATAAAGATGTATTTGAAAGGCCCTTGAATTCAAGAAGAAATTCATACTGTACTTGTTCATGGAGGGAATCTAGTTTACATGGAATGAATTAAATGCTACCAAAATTTTACCCCCTTTGCAGCATCAGCACCAAACATTTCATGGTTTTTGTTAGTACCATGGAATATATATTCCTGTCAGACTTGCCTTGGATAAGCTTTCCTTTAAACTCACAACTGTTTTTGTAGCATCATCCTCTGTGCCACCTTGTGTGAAAGAACATTGTGTGATGCTGCATTTAAGAGGATTGCTAGTGCTTCAGTGAGGAGGAAAACATTACAAAACACTCAGAATGAGGAAGTACTTGATGCTTGGGGGAACTTCACATGCATGTGCAAGGGGAATAGAAACTCTCTGGGGACACCTAGATTGTTTAGAAAAAGAGTTATATAAAAAAAAAAAAAAAAAAAAAAAAAACAACAAAAAAGGAAACAACCCTTAAAAATTACTGTTACTGTTATAAGACAAAATGGAGTATAGTTTTATCGGAGGTGTTGCAAAATAGTTCTGGAAGAAATAATTTAGAAGCTGTTATAAATGAGAATATTTTAAAAATGTCTTGTCTTTTAATATCTTAAAAAAAATTGCATGTTGTAACTAGGAAAAGGCACATATGGAGTATAAATATGTTTCTCAAAAAATATAGTTTCTGAGTAGAGAATAATTTTTTTTTTTTTTTTATTTATGAGCCTCTGAGGAATCTCCGCTCCTTCTGATCTTATTCATGCTGGGAGACAAGAAATTCATTTTAGTTTTGTAGATGGTTTCCCTAGAGAAGCAGATGACAAAAATATAAAATCAGTTAAAATCATTGTCTGGCTTGCTTCAGCTCAGTTCCTTAATTGTCACCACCATTGCACCTGCTGGGGACCCAGAGAAGTGCTATAATTTTAATTATTTATATTAACTAATTAATGGGAGATTAGGAATTGGATCCATCTTACCTAACTTTGCAGGTTTTAATCTGGTCCTTACTCACCATAGATTCTTTCCATAATTAATGGAGAGATGCTCTTTAAGGAGGTGACTAGGAAGGTTTAAATCTTGACAAATAAGCAGCAAGTAGACAAGGCTTATCCATTTCTATTCCCAGGAAGAAGGACTGGACACACATCAGCAAATCTACCTGTGAGATGTATTATAGATAACCCCCAAACCCCACCACCACTTCCCCCAGAAAATCCCCCAGAAAAATACAAGGGAAAGAGTCTTGCATCTTGAGGTGAACGGTGAGGAATTTGAGATTTTCTGACCAGAAGAGGTAATAACATACTAAAAAAAAAAAAAAAAAAAATTAACAATAATATCCAGGAAAAAATAAAATATGGCTTTGAGGGCTACTTTGGTGGCGTATATATGTTTTCAGATTATTAGTTTCAGGGTATCTTATAATAAGATTCATCAGTTTGTATTTGAAGTCTGAAGCACAAACAATTTTTTTTAAATGGTATTTACTGAATAAATGAGCTACACTAGCCATTGACTGCCAGAACAATTAATACTGTTCTTGTTAAGAGCACTTGCTGAGAAAGGCCTTGGTTGCACCACATATAGCTCAGCTTGACTGTACACACTTATAAATCCAAGCTGAACATGCTTTCCCAATTGCAAGGATCACTGGGTAAAATTCTATAGTTAATTTTATCCAGGAGGTGAAAGCAGACCATTTAACTATTCCTTCTGGTTTTCAAAGTAATATGTTCCTTCTCTTATTTAAATCAGTAGACACTTGTATTATGGACTTCAGCATAATTATCTGGTACATGTGTGTTTTCCCCATCAACAGCACACTTCAAACACATTCAAGACTTTTTTATTCTGTCTGCAAGTCTTTATGACTTGCTTTTTATTTCAAAACCCCATTAACAGTCTGTACAATGCATGCAAGAAATGGGTTAAAGAGGCTTTTTCCCCCCGTCGGTCAGTTTACAAGGAACCAAAAAATAAATCAGTCCTTATCAAGAGAAGTCACAAACATACTCGGTAAATTAACATACATCAGATGCTGGGAAAAAAAAACAACCCAGCACATCAGCAATCCAGATCAAACAAGGATAAAAAAAGAGGATTGACAGGCTCTTTGTTATCTTTTAGAGGGGTAATTGCAGGTTTCCATGTTGATAATATAATAGAACAGATTCTACTTTCAATAACTCTCTTAAAATCCAAGGTAACACTGTTGACTCCAGTGAAGTCATTCTGGATTTACACAGGCGGAAGGGAAGTAAATATATATTTTGACCTGATTGAAATTTTTATCCTTTCATCCATTCTAAAATATCTGTGGTATTTTCTCTCCTACAAATACACCCCCCCCCCCCCCCCCATTTTTAAATTATCAGCACAGAAAAAGCCAAAGGGTCACATAAGTGACCCTTTTCTGTATGACTGCATCTTTTAACATTCACACAGAATAACATTCACATGCTGCAAAATGACTTATTTTCATTTATGTTGTCATAAAACTGGGATGTATTTCAATGACAAAGGATTTGGTCTTGTAAAAACTTTATCTGGCAGTAAGATCACACGTAAACTCCCTGCCACACATCAATGGGATTGTTCGATAGCACCCTATTCCATCAGAAGCATTCATTATATTGGACTCCTTATATTAGCCCAGAGGCACATGCTGTTAAAAAGTAAAAAATGTGCCTGAATACCAATATCAGATTTTCCATTAAACTGTGGCTGTTTAACTGTACTCAGCAAATGGAGTACTTTTGTCAAGAAACAAAACTCACTTATGGAAGCTGAAAGGAAAGATCCAAGAAAACAAAACAAGCAAATATGATTTAGAAGATGTGCTTTCATGGTTCAAGACAAACAATCATGGCAGCTGTGAAAGTGAAACAGCAGGAACAGCACTTCCACTGGAAAAGGGGGGCTCGTTATATGCAAGGAAGTCCTGGCACCCAAAAAGGAAGGGCAAATCCCTGTTACCCATCCAGGAAAAAGGTAAAATTCAATTCCACTGGGCTTGTTTTTCTCCTTTTAGCAAATTCCCCCATACAAATTTGTGCCAATTTCAATAGTCTATGAGTTTTAAATATTTTTCAGATCTTTTTTTTTCCTCTTCAACTTCAGGGATTCATCTTGTACTTTTAAAATGTACTTTTTATTCATATGGGATTAGTGTGGTTTTGTTTTGTGTTCTAACCATTAAAGCAGGTAACTAAAACCAAAAGTAAGGACACTTGACTTTTATTCCCAAATCTATTCCTATTTCAAGCTGTCAATGCCTCTGTCCTTCTTTACCAGACTGGACGTAGAAATCCTGGTAGTTATCTACCTCAAAAATGTTTTGTGCACTGTAAGACTTAATTAATGGTTGCAAAGCAATTTGAGTACCATGGATAAAAGGCTTTTCTGCAAGGATATATTAATTGTTTTGCAAGTAGTATTTTCTTTACCTGTGGTAGATTTTTACACACTCTATAGGGTGTAGGAAATATCAATCCTGTAAATCCTGTAAAGAATCCATTCAAAGTCTTCAAATTAGTTTTTTTCCAAGGAGAAATGTGGAATAAATATGGACTCCATAAAATAGGAGTGAGGTGAATCACACACTGTATGTCCTGAGGAATCAGATACAGTGTAGTCAGCTCACTGATCTGTATCAACACATTAATGATTTATGTAGCTTTTACTTTACAACACAGACATATCTAAAATAATCAGGTAGAGGCAGACATTAAAAATTCACTGCATGGGTCATAAAATGATTAGTTATTCAAGTGACTTCAGATTTGTATTTCATTAAGGAATAATTTTAATTTACTTTTAAACAGTTTATATACAGACATTTAAGAACTCTTGGAGACTGATTATGTGGAACTCCCACTTTTATGCATTCGATATATTTAAGTCCCTTTTTTCCAAGCTGTTTTAATTTGTTTGAAAGCACATGGAAAAATATGGCTGGATAATTTTGAGGGGAGGCGGGGAGGTCCTTTAATTTACAGAAAATGGTGGGCCTATTTTATTTGCATTTTTTATACATGCATGAAAGCTGAAAGATCAAAGGGGAGTCTGTTCTCCCTACTGATCCAGCCTGATTGTATCCCCCTCCCTCCCTATAACAAGCTCTCAACTTGGAGCTGATTGTGGCTTGGGTGTATTTAAGCAGCTGCATTCCACTCAGCTGCTGGAGATCTGATTCATTGCAAGTGTTTATTTTCTTCTGTCCTCCTTGATCATGTGCTGCAAAAATCTGTGAAACAGTAACAAGACTGGGGATAGTTTTCTCTTTCCCTTTCTTCCCATTATTTTTTTTTTCTTTTTTCCTTCTTTTTTTTTTTTTTTTTGACCGTTTTGCAATAAACATTTTCAAATATCTCCTGCAACTAAAAGAGCACAGTTATGTCGAATCCATTGCTGTTACCAGCTTTGCCCAGGCATCAGTCTAGTTCATCATTCAGGTAGCCTTTGTGTTCTGTTTTTTAACTATTTCTTTATTCACTTCCATGTCTTATCCTGGATCCCTGTAGCTTTTAACTTAAACAGATGCCTGTCATGTGGAACTTTATTGAAGGCTTTCTGAAACTCCAGATAAATCATGCTGTATGCATTGACACTGTCAACCTTGTCTGTAACCTTCTCAAAGTCAGAAGTTAGGCAGATTCCAGCTTTTCCATGTTCACAGTCTGACTTTCTTTTTTTTTTTTTTTTTTTTTTTTTTTTTTTTTTTTTTTTTTTTGAGATTGTGGGCCACACTCCAGGCTGATATAAATTTTTGTATCTGCATGGAAATCAATAGAATTGTACCATTTTACGCCCTGCCTTGCAAACCTTTGCCTTCTCTGACTGAACAAAGTTTCTGTTTTTGATGCATGCTGTAAATGCCCAAGTTTAATGATGCAGTGAACTTTTTCTTAAAATATGGATCCTGACATACATAAGTTATCCACAGCAGATTAATACTCCTGCATCTGTGTTTTTACCTTTTACTCCCAAACCTGCTTAAAATGAGCTTTCCATTTCTTTCCAAAATACAAACACCAGCATATTACAGTCAAAATTTTTGCAGATGTTGGCCCATTGAGAAGCACCAGAATCATGTCACATCCAAGTCTGGTATGACTTGCATTGCATAATGGAGAGATTCTCATTGCTTATAATCTTCTGCCAAATATATCACATATCTTTTTTTGAGAGTTCACAGAACTTATTTTCACAGAAAGGACATGAGTAATCACAGATTTTTCAGATTTCATTGCTTTAAGATCCTGTTTCTCTTTTCCTCACTGAAATTCTCAGGAAGGAAAATTCACCTTCAGCAACAGTTTGAATATTAAACGTGTTGAATTTTTTTTTTTGTTGGGTTTTTTTTATTTGTTTGGGTTTTTTCAGCAAAATTATTTACACCATTATTGAGTATATCCTACAGATAACAATGTTAAAAAATGTAAAAAAAAAAAAGAAAAAAATTATCAGTTTCTGGACATTATCTACTTTGCTCCTTCTAGAACACTAATTTGAAAAACATTACTGGTAGGTTTTCTTCCTTTTCAAACCAGTAAGGATAACCAATTCTTCCTAAAGCCATTCTCACTTTTTCACAAGTAAATTTAGTAACCAGGCACAATTCTTCATCTGCTTTGTTGAGGTGGATCCAAGAAAATCCCATCCTTGGTCTTCCTGAGGGGTGCATTTGCATTGCCAAACTTTTGTTCTGCCTCGTATCAGCGTGAAATCTGATGTTCCATTCTGCCTTTGGCTGGGACATGAGTGATATAACCCATGGTAGTGCTCATGCAGTACTGCTCACAACAGACATGTGACCATGTCATCCTCTCCTTACTAGTTCAGAGGTCTTTGCCCATGTCTAACATCTCATTTTGGAACAAAGAAAGTGAGAGTTAGAAGTAGACTGGAAGGAGGAAAGGATCCATGTATGGAGGTAGAGGAAGTTTGTTTTGTCTGTGCCTCACAGTTTACTACCACTGTCTATGCTTTAGTGTGTCTATCTCATAATTTTGTCTTCAGAGATTTATACAATCTGACATTGCCATTGTTCTTATCAGAAAGAAAAATAAGCATTTCTCATTATATTAGTGTCCTTGCTCTCACCCAGGCTATTTAATGACTCATGTGAGGAAGTGGTATTAGGCCCATTTGTGTCATCAATAATATTTGAAGGCATATCCTCAAGCACCCCAAGAACTCTGAAGCCAAGAGAAAGTTTCTCAAGGATTTTATTTTCCTTTCATTGAGACCTGTGCTGAAAAAGAGGAGAGTTGTCCACTGGTGAACTTTACAAATTAAGGATTCATCGTATTCCTTAAGTGTCATGTCAAGGAACTGAAATTTAGAAGGTATCAGATGTAGAGTGTTGTACCTCTGGCTATCAACATCCATTGATCCCGACTATGGCTTTCACAGACTTGGAACAAGTCACTAACATAGAAAATTTTGTCCTTATGACTGAAAAAGCAAAAACCCCAATCTATAAAATATTGTAAACATGGACACCCATTTCTAGCCACAACCCATACAAATTACAATCCCTCAAAATTTTTGGGAAGCACAGTACCATTTTGGTCACCAAACAAGAGAAGCATTAGAATCCTTGTCATATATATCCCTGGATTTTTTTCTTTTAAGACATTCAGGCATTGGTAATGGCCAACAGTCACAAGCAACAGTATTAAATTCAGTGCTGGACAAAGTCATAGCTTTTCCAATACCATTTTTATCTGGGTAAATTCCAGTGTCAGAATATCTGTCTTACTGAAAGCATTAGCTGAAAATACCGAGGGCTGCTTTTACTTCAGAAGTGAGACTGTCTACCTGCTTTACTGGCATCCTGCAGGGGAAGACAGATGCTGTCTGAAAAGGTGTCTGCAGTGTATTAAACAGGATCCAGCTCAGACATTAAGTGTTGCCAGTGTTTTTTCCACAAGAAAATTAACTCAAATGTACAAAATTACACATCCATGCTCCCAAAAATTAACCATTCCCTATGGATAGCTACACCTTTGGGCTTTTTCACCTTATAGGCTATTGCTGCTAATCTCTGCTTCTATTTTAATAGAAATATCTTATGGGAACACACCTATTTAGAAAGAAAATAAAGCAACATTTTCAGTCTGTATCTTCTCTCTGTTGCTAATTCAAGGACAAATGAAAAAATGAACAAAATTAAGGGCTTAAGATAAAGGTAGCAGGAATTTAATTTAATAGGATGAAATCCTAGTGTTTGCCTCTGAAAAGTAGGCAGATAAAATTTTGATACCAGTAGAAATCAGGACAGTAAAGAAATGTGGATGACAATGCCAAGTATATATCAATTCAAACCTTAAAAGACAAGATCATGAGTCCAGCACTTAATGGAAGTTCCCTCTCTGGGTCTGTTACTAATACATGTGACATTTTAATGTCAGACGATGTTCTAAGTGTAATTATGGCATGCAGTTTCTCCTTGAGTGATGAAAAGCTTATGCTGTTTTGTCCTTTACATACATATTTTCAGGTCACTATGAATTCTAATTCTGGTGTCTTCTCCATATTGATGAAAAATATATCAGGGACTGTACTTTGAAAATAAATACCAAATATTCACAGATTACAATGACAAACAAAACTAAATACTTTGGAAAGTTATAGGTCTTTTAGAGGTCTTTTGTCCTCTGGCTCAAGTTTTGGAGATTACTAAATGTTCATAAAAACTAAGGTACCCTTCCCCCAGCCCCTCCCCCCAAACAAAAATCAAAACCAAAACCCACAATCCCAACAAAATAAATTGAAAGAAACCAACAGTAAAAAATCCAAGCAAACAAAAACACCACCAAAACTGAAAACAAAGGATTCCCTCACAGATATACCTCTTTACTTATTTTGTGTTAGATACTCTGATAAAAAACATGAAGTGTATGAAAGTGCTTAAAATTAGAGAAGTGTTATAGTACTAAAGCATTCTTCTCTCATTCACACCAGTGATCAATAAGAAGGAGACCAAAAATCATATAGAACTTGGGGAAAGGAATTGGATTAAATTTAAAATAAATAAATTTTTAGATGGACTGAAATCTGCCTTGGATGGTGCAAACAGATTCATCACCTGGAAGGATATTTTCCCCAGGAAAAAAACAAAACAAAAAACCAAAGACTGCTCAGGAAGATGGATAGATAAGTGCACATGCTGATAGAGAAGTTATAGTAGAAGTCTTGTTGCAAAATACCTTGTGCATTGGCAAGAAATGTAGTTTTATTTGGGAAACTTGGTCTCCCATGAACCTAACTCTACTTAAGCACCTTCTGTAGAAGCTGAATGGAATAATTCATCTTTCCTAGCTGACACAGTATTGGCAGTTTCAGTCCAGATGATAAAAAAATGGCAATTTTTCGTTCATGCTGCTCTCTGCAGAAATGTCATTGCAGAAACACTAAACAACTAAATATTCACGGACAGATTTTCAATGAGATTAAGCCTCGTTGGTAGTTGGGGTTCTTGCCCTAAGTTTTTAATTCCTTCAGGCTTCAGTATTGTTTCTTTTTATTTACTTTTTCCTAGCTCTTTCTCTTGCCTTTTCTTTTCTTTTCTTTCTTTTTTTTTCCCCTTTCTCTCCAAGGAGGAAATAAGGGATCATATTTTTTTATTAATAACAAGAGGAAGAGGAAAAATACCAAAAGAGCAGAATTTGTCTTTATGAAAGAAAATACTGTAGATATTTTGCCAAAAAGGACACATAGTGAAAATAGATTAGTTCATTTGAGCAGTATGTGGAAAATATATATTTCCTGAAGCAGGTGCTGCGAATGAAGAGGATAGGAAGAAAAATGTCTTGTGTGGAAAGTATTCTTCAAAATGTGATTTCTCTCATCACGTGAAGAGGCAGCAAAACATTGCACCACTGAGAGCTGTAGTGTTTCCTAGCAGGCTTTCCTTGGAATCTTCATTTGTTTAGTTATAAACACAAATCTCTTGGTTGGCAATGTTCTCTGACTTTTTAAGCCTTTCAGGGAAGAGGTAGGTAGAAAGAT
This sequence comes from Passer domesticus, assembly GCF_036417665.1. Lineage (NCBI taxonomy): Eukaryota > Metazoa > Chordata > Aves > Passeriformes > Passeridae > Passer > Passer domesticus. Next base: position 6,275,266 of record NC_087512.1, read on the forward strand.
ACGATGGTGTATTGGGTAATGAGGTGAATAGAAACAGAAAAAAACCCAGGATTTTCAGGGTGAAAAGGAGCATAACTCTAGCAGAAATGGTGCATAATTTGAGGAACAGTTTCTATTCAGCAGCCAATACTTCTTTGTTTATTTCTTTGCTTGTGTTGCCCACTATGAATAGCAAAGTAGAGGCAGGTACTGAGCTCATTTGGCAAGAAAAGAGTCACATAATTCTCTAATTAATAGCTCATTTGCCAGAACATAAAAAATATGGGTCAGCCAAAACTGTTTATAATCATGTGTTGAATTAAAAAATCAACTTATTTTGGCTTAATTTTCTTCGGAATGAGGAGCTGAAATATTCTGGAAAGAAGTCAATGTTCATTTTTAGATGAAATAAAAGTCTGACTGTCATCACCTAGTAATCTGACCTGGAAATATCTTCCCTTTTTCTCTATCAGTAAGACCTTTTTTCTGTACCTCGTACACACTGACAGACGTGTTGTAAACTGTTTGAACATCTTCTTCCAGTAACTAGGGAGAGATGAAACCAGTCCATCTGTTGCTGTACTTACACAAAACTGGGAGAGAAATAGGTAAGAGCATTGGAACTCACTGCTCAAGATTAAGCATATTTCAATAGTTCATTAGAGTCGAAAAATAGGGCAAGAGACTCCTAGTATTTATTGCACTCATTTGGGAAGGAGGGTCATTGATTCCAGTCCATATTTCAGTCATTAATAATTTTTTCTCAGTGACTGTTTTATGTGAAATTCAAGTATTTCTTTAGTTTAGGGCTCAGGGGTTTTGCCTTCTCAGACAAGTGGTATAATGTTTGGGAGATATGTTGTCATAGTTTTCTTACTTATAATCCCTTTCTCTGGATAAATGGCACAGAACAACTGTAGTCTTTCCACATTACATTAAATACATTTAAGTAAAGGTTTAGTTTTTCTTAGACAAAGTTTAATCGCTCTAGGTGCATGCCATCTTTGGGTAGGAAAGACATTCTGGAACACCTGAGTAATGAAGGACTATGCTGGTGAATAGCAATTGAAATATTGTTAACACTTGACTGCACACAGACACCCAGAATTACAACTTCAGGTGCCAGAAAAACCCAAGTGTTTATAAGTTAGAAATCTGTATGCTCGAAGGAGCTTCAGGGCTGTGCATCTGAAGAACAAAGATTTTAAGAATGAAAAGGTAGTTACATTTAATTATAGTGACAGACACTAATTTGAGAATTTGAATTAAAGTGATTTGGAACTTTCACGACACCTAAAAGGACTGAAGAAATCCACCAACTCCTAAAGGTGTAGCTATTTTTTACCTCAAAATAGGCTCACAGGAGAACAGCAGATGAAGGAAGATGTGTTGATCAGAAGTCTTGAGTATAATAGATGCCTTCCCTAGCTTCCCTTTGTTAGATATTTAAACATAAATAATTAAACATCCTCTAACAGTAAATGCAAAATTCAAGTTGCTTCAGGGAAGATTTAGATTGGATATTAGGAAAAATTTCTTCACTGAAAGGATTATCAGGCTGCCCAGTGAAGTGGTGAAGTCAACATCCTTGGAGATATTTAAAGAACTAGTAGATACAGTACTTAGGGACATGGTTTTGTGGAGGACCTGGCAGTGGTGTATTAATGGTTGGACTTGATGATTTTAGGGACCTTTTCCAATGTTAATTAATTTATGATCCTGTATAATTTCTAAGCAGTTTGAAGAGGCAGCATCAGCAAGTAACACAAGTGAAAGGAAGTATTTGCCAGATGAAGATGGAATTGACAACACAATGTTCTTCCATGTCCAAAGAATCCCCTTTCTGTGCACTGCAGGGCTTGATGATTTCCACATCAGGTGCAGAAAGTTTCTCTCTATATGAAAATGTCAGCAAATCTAAAATGTATGCAAAATTAGACACCAGGTTGATGAGAACTGAAAATGTGGTTGGGTGTGGCGACAACTTCCAAATCCACTCTGTGCTCGTAAATTTTACATTGCTATTTTTAAAGGTTGTTTATGCTAACACATTTTTTTTAATTGGAACTTGACCAGATTGTGCATATTTTACGATGCCGTCACTTTCCAGAATATCATTCATAGTTTCTTTTTTTTCTAACATTTACAAAATTTAATGACTTTCCTCCTATAAAAGATATAGGCATCTGCATTTTTTTGAAATACAATCAGTTTAAGCTGTTTAAAAACAGGAGGGGGGAACATCCTGCTTGATAGTTTACCAATAAAAATGAGGAAAGATATAAAAAACAACGACAGGAGCAGACACCCCCTACTTCTGTTCTGAGATTTCTGCAAAACAGAATGCAGTGTTTTTCTGCTTGGAATGAAAATGCAGATATAAGAACAGGATAGAGTAGGCTAAAAGTTTTCCAGTGAAATTGTACTTATTTAAAAAATTATATTTCACTGATCCCTGTTGTTCAAAAACTCTTGGGGTGAATGGGGCTACTATACAATTGTGAGAGAAATTAAAAATTCCTGGAGGACCAGGATCTCAGGATTTTCAGAAGTCTGGTATTTCAACTGTGGAGTAAATATTACTGTAGTTTTCTTCTAGCAATGAGAGCACACTTTTACTCACTCATTGGGCTGATATACTGAATTGGTTTGGCTGTCCTAGATTTTTCTTAATGAATTTATTTATTTGCATAGGGTTGAATATGAAAACTGATCCTTCAGCTCAACTTCAATCCATCCCATCTGACCTCCCTAAGGAGTCAAGAAATCACATGATCCAGTGCTCTGAGCACCAATTTGGTATAAATACCTTCCCTGCAACCTTGAGTGGATAACCCACATGATTCTATCAGTTGTCTGTGAAATGGAGGTACTACATTTCTACACCATATGTGAAAATTCAGCCTAATTAACAGGGTAAAAAATACTCAATTTATTACTTATTATAAATTCCTCTTTAAAATTTCAATTGCACCCATATTCAAAAACAGTCACTTAAAAAGCATAAGACCTTGCCTTGTTTTACTCCTTCAAAAGCATCAGATAATTTCTTTAGAACAGTATCAGCTACTGATATTGTATTAGACTTAAGACTTTTCAGTAAATTATTTTCTCTGTCTTCATTTAAATGAGAGTCTGAGTTATCAATTTTTCTTGTATATTTTTACTACTTCTGAAGCTTAGATCAATGTGTCTTTCTTTTCAAACAGCTGTCCCTTTACACAATTGACCTTCCTACAAAGACTTTCTTTGTTGAGATGAATTTCTTATTTTTTTCTTTTTCTTTTCTTCGTCCTTTTTTAAATGAACCTAAAAGTAATTGTGTTCATCACTGTAAGCTGAATTATAATAGCCACTTTTGAGAATAGTGCTTTGTACAATGAAGACCACTTGATGATGATCTGATATAAAAATAAACCTAGGAGAATAGATTCACTGAGGAACAGTATCCCAGAACATACAGTATAACATCTGTGGGAGAAATGGGACAGTGAAAATACCAAAGACAGAAGAACTCCTTTGACCTGCTGAAGTTCTTCTGTGCTACAGCATAACACAGGTAATCTTCTAATTGTCTAGGCTTTAGTAGTACAAGGGGTCCCAAAACTGCAACATGTAAAGAGAAAGAGGGAGCCTGCCTGACTAAGAAGATCTGCAGTGCAGAAGGCAAACCAGAAATTTTTGCCCCAAACTGGAGATATATTGTCTATGGTCTTGCCTTTTGTCCCTGTTTAGGAAAGGTGTAGAGCTTGTATATCTTCAGTTTTCAGACTCTGATTTTGTTTGTTTGTTTGCTGCAATCTAGCAGGAAATTATTCTTATACTGATTTTCCTATTTCACTCCCAGCTATTAAAGAAGATTATAATTTTTAACTTATGGAAGCTTTCAGAAAAACAGTGGCATTTTAGAAACACTATTCACAGAGTTCTTTGCTCTGTTATGTTTCTTACTAGTTAGGGATCTTACCCACATGTCTTCCTTTGAAAAAAACCAGAAACTTCTCAACTAGATACTCCCCTCAGCTGCATGGTGCAAATATGACCCAGCACAAGAGAATTGGAGAGTTCCTTCAAGTATCCTTCACACTAACCCTTGCTGTCAATAGGGACACAAAGTGGCTGCAATCTTTAATATTATGGACACTGAGGCTGAGGCTGTGGCTAGGTCATTGATTTAGACAAGGCAGGCACAGGGTCCATGTCAAACAGTGGGAGGCAGAAGGGAAGTTACAGTCACTGTGAATCTGCATTTGGACATAAATAAAGAGCAGAATGAACAGGATCATAAGGATAATCAGTTATGTGCTCTGTTTGCTGTTGATGTTTCCTGTATTTTTTCAGCTGTTGGACAAAATGCTAGGAACTCTATAGATTCATCCCTTTCCCACTCTTTTGGCTCTGCTATTGGAGTATTTCTACTGCTCTTATAGTTTGAAGAGTTTTCTGCCATTGGTCACAATTTAATCAACAATAAAGTATATTCCCCTTACATATAGGCATGGTGATAAGAAGAACAAGAGTAATTTGTAGTATCTGGATGGTACCATTGGAAATTAATTTCCTCAAAGTGAGATTTAAAGACTTCATATCTACAGGGTTGTTTGGGGGTTTTTGTTTGTTTTGTTTATTTGGTTGGTTTTGTTTATGTTTCTTTGTTGGATTTTTGGGTTTTTTTGTTTGGTTGGTTGGTTTTGTTTGGTTGGCTTTTAAATTGCAGTAGAAGATGTCTTACTACACCTGAGATTCTTGGCTTGGGAGGTTTTGATTTTGTTAACACCACACAACCCATGTAAACCCACAGGACTCCCAGGAGATAACCTTTCAATATCATTCCTTGTTAAAAGGAACAAGACTCCCAGGGCATAAGGCAACCATTTTGCCTGGCACACGTGCAGGTACATTTGTGGGATCCCTGTACACAGGTAATAAGGCAGGGTGCAAAGTGGGCCATGCTCATAGGAAATAGGCTTCAGACTCCTTTCTGAAAACAGTGTCTCAAAGTTCAGACAGTTATTCTGTGTTTAAGCAGAGCTTCATGTTTTTAGATGTCAGACTCTTGAACGTGTTCTCAGCTCTGTGCATGATTTGCAAAGGCAGCTGGAAGAAGGCATCAGAAAGTAGAAGAAAAGTCTACATCTGCAATAGAAGAGTGTCCTCAAGTCATGTGTCCTTGGAAATGTACCTTCTCTGTTCTTCTGTGAGAATTTATATGTTCTCAGGCATTGCACCATGTCCCCTCTGCAGAGGGTATAATGGCAATAGAATCAGCCTTTTATATTCTCAAAGAAAGGTCAACTTATGCTTTTACAAACCTTGAAAACATCCCTTTTGCACCTTCTAATAATCAAATGTGTTGAAAGAACAAATTAATTCAACGTAAACATTTCATGTTCAGCAGTGTATAGTCATGCAGGACAGTGCATAATGAAAAGCTCCAAAATGAAGAATGGACAAAAGTACATCCCTATTAAAAGCATAGATTTATTGACCTATCGATGTGTTTAAAAGGTCTCTGCTCTGAAACTAGGCTATATGTAAATAAGAACAATTGAAAGCAAAGGACAAATTCACAGGAAGAATTGAAACTATATGAATCACTCAGGCTTTCTGTAGCTGTACTTACAAATTATTTTTAACCTGTGCTTGTCTCTAATCCTGAATTTTTTGCTAGGATAAAAAAAAAAAAGACTGTTTCTATTCTACAAAGGCAATTCTTGCCTAAATTAAAACCAGTGTGTCTTAACACTGCTGACTGGCTTATTTTTAAATCATAAACATTTTAAGGGACAGGAATATAAAAATTTATGGCAGCCATTTTTTAAACACTAGGAATAAGAAACAATGCAACATTAATATTTAAAGTGAATATTGAATAGAACTATACTCATTCCTTTTAAAAGAATCACAGTCAAATCAAACTAAACAAACATAGACAAACAAAACAAAAACATCATCGTTCTCTTATTTTTAAACTCTTTTTATTCATTCATTCATGTTAATAAATTTTCTTTTTCTTACAAAGTAGACAGTATACTCTGCAGTCAACCCTCTAGACATAAAAATAATTCCTCAAGTGTATTGTTATGATTTCTATCCCTATTCAGGAAATAATATTGAAGAAAATATCTCTTTATATACATGTATAAATGTACATCCTGTTTATAACTGACACCAACTGTTAGGTGGACGTCCTTGCCTCAAGATAACTTGGGAAGCAAAACTTCGGGAAAAACTTAGGGTGCTGATGAATTTTCTCTGGGAAATCTCTCAGTGTTTAGGCTGTGCCTGCTTGGAGGTTCACCTTGCCCCTACTAAGCAACCACAGCACCCTAAAAGACTCAGTACAAGAAAAATACCCTCTTCCCTGAGATGTTCCAGAGTGGAAGAGTTTCTTCTAATTTGAATGAAGGTGCTGGCCTTCCAATGGTGCAGCTGAAGTCTAATCACACCCAGTCTTTTTCCAGTTTTCCCATAAGTCTGGGAGCAGGGAAGGCATTCAGAGCAGCAGAGGCAAGAGATAATAGCATCTGATATCAAAGACTTCCAGTTCTCACTCATGGAATCTTCAGATATTGTACATGCAAAAAAAACCCCAAAAACAAACAAACAAACAAACAAAAAAAATTTTTAAAAAGCAAACACAAAAACAACAACAAGAACAAAAAAACACACACACACAAAACAAAACAAAAAAACCACAAAAAAATAAAAAACCACACGCAAAAAAAAAAAAAAAACAACACAAAAAACAAAAACAAAAAAGCCAACATAAAATTAAATTCAGTGGGGCAGAAAGGTGGTGGAAGTAGAGGTTCCTTGATGGATTTCACACACATAACCTTTATTTTGTTACCAAATCTTCCACTGAAACTGATGGAAGCTTAAGCAGCTAAATATATCTTCATGTCTGCCACATAGATTAAGAAGCTTCAGTCCCTAAAACAGTGGGATTAGGAAGAAATAGAAATGCACATATCAGTAAAGACTCAATTATATTGGTGAAAAGATAGAAAGTTTTGAACTGTTCCCATTGAAGATGAGCAATGTCTTGGTGGTCCTAAACCTGTTCTTTGGGAAAAGACTGATAGTTTGGAAAAGCCAACTTGAAGGTAACATATTTGGGGTGTACCGATTTATCCTGGTGTTTCACTTAGAGTATCTTTCTAGTGTCATGATTCCACCAAATAAAATTTGCAGCATTCTCAGTGGACAGAAGACAAACTTGTTGGGTCAGTAAAATCCTCATAGTAGCCCAAGAGACAAAAGAGAAAAAAGTGGAGGGAAAATGGGAAAAGACATCATTATTATTAAAGTTGTTCAGACAGATTAGCAAGGTTCTTCAAATGGAAGGAGGAATGTATCAGACATTGTTCAACTTTTAGACAGACTTTCAACATTCTGAGTGAAATTGGAAAATGTGGAACAGCATTAAGTTGGTGAATTTTCCTTTTTTTTAATATACTATTAGCTATGGAGTTAATAAATTTTAATTTGCTTTTCTGTTGACATCTACTTACTTTCTCACAGAAAGACACATGCTTACATCAAATAAAACATAAATGTCATTGCCATCACTAACATCACTGGAGTTATACCATCTTAATCAGATATTCATAAAGTACTTCTAATTTAGGCATAACAAGAACCCATAGAAGGGGAGGAATCATATTTTCTCAGACTCTTTCCAACCAGTTCTGAAAATAAAGGGCTTTAAGGACTTAATTCCGTGTTTGCTACACAGTACTTTTCTTCAGCATTCACTTGCAGCTCAACCAAGTCACCCTATCCTTATATCCCACACCATTTTCTTGCAAAATTTACATTAGTGTAAAGCAGTTAGTAAATCAAAGCGCTTGTAATGTATCAAGTTAGTCGGTCAATGAGTGGTTAATAACATCAGAATCAGGTGATCAGGGCTTACAAGGTGGATCTCTTTTGCGCTTCTCTTTATGGATTCCTTTTGTGCAACATCTGAGATCAAAGTTAGAGTACCAGAAAGGATAAAGTCCATTGGAAAATAAGCTGAACAAAAGTTTTGATTAGGAAAACAGAAAGGACAAGGAAGAGTGAGCCTTTAAGCACATGCGTTCTGGAGAAGGATACAGATCGGTGTAATAAAGTTGATTTCTTCTGCTACAAATCTTTACCTTTGACTACCACAAGCACAAGGATACCATTACTCCTGAACATGTTGCCATACATTTCATATGGATAACCGTGTTGGTAGTCCCCTGTTAGTTTTAAAGAAAATGAGCAAGAAAGTCACTTAGGAAAGCTGAATTTTAGAAACGCTTTTCACAAAGCAATTAAGGGAAAAACCACCTTCAAAAGTCAGACATATCATCCTGTTAGATGAGCTAACTCTTCTGAAAAGAAGACAAATTTTTCCTGAAATATTGGAAACATAAAACTGAAGAAGACAGCCTTAGATCCAAAGGTGTTTCAGATGTACTAGAACAGTTTGTGAAGGTGCTGTGATCTAGCAATCACTTTATGAGTTTTCTATTTGGAAGGTAAACTGAATGCTGAGACACGAACCAGCATTTCAGAACACTTTTTTTTTTTTTCATGGAATAAGGGTTCAGCTCTCATAAGTCCTCTAATGTTGCTCATGCTTAACTTTTTTGGCTTATGCTGCTGATGTGTCTTATGCAGGAATCTGCTTTGCTATGTAAGTAAATAAAGAAACTTCCACTGAAATCGCTTAATGCTAAATTGGTCAATCAGTTAATCAACTGTTCAATATTGTTCCTCTTACAAATGAACACATCAGACTCTGGCCCATATGATCAAGAAAAGTGCCTCTTCAAAGGGTCTTGCTGACACTGTTTTATTATGCAAAAATGACCCACATATCTGTGTCTACATGACAGAAGAGAATAGCTCTGAAGGTAATAGATTTTGCCTTTTAAAATAAATTGTGTTACAAAAAAATGTATTTAAGTGGAAATAGATCTAAAATAATACACATGTTAAGAAGCTGCCTCAAAATGTATTTACCTGGCAAAACAGCTGTTCTGGTCTCCTGAGTAAATAATTAAATATTTTAAAAGAACTGCACATATACATATTTACCTGATAAAGTGGAACAAATACAGCCAATATTTTTTATTGTACTTGGAATACATAAAAATTATTTCTGCAAGGACATGATCCAGTATTGTCCTCATGATATTGTAAACCTGTCCTGAGGGACAGCTTTAAACCAGAGGTAAAGACAAAAAAAATACCACCACCCCCCTCAAAAAAAAAAAAAAAAAAACAAAACAAAACAAAACAAAAAAACCCACCAACCAAAAAACCCAAAAACCAAAACAAACAAGCAAACAAAAAAACTAAAGAAAATAAAAAACCAACAAAACTAAATCAAAACCAACCAACCAACTAATAAAACACACCTGAAAGACCTCAAGAAAAAAAAAATACAAAACTACCCTAAAAATCAACAATAAAAATCCCAAACACAAAAATGCTCCACAACAACTCCAAGGAGAAAAAAACCCACAAACAAAAACCACCAAAAAAACCCTCAAAAGCATTCCAAAGACAGAATTACTTTTTATGGAAATTTTTATATGTCTTGGTTTTTGGGAATAAGGACAGAAAATTCAAATTTGTGAAAATATTCTGGTTATACACCCTGAAGTTTATACTCTATTTTTCATCACTGACATGCATTTTCTGCTGTGTATAAATATTTTCTCAGTTTGATCTGGTAACCTAGTTGCTTTTCAGTCCAAGGAAGGTCTGGAAAAATAATATGGAGAGCCTTTGTGCAGCTTGTGAGGCTTCTGGATAGTTTGGAAATGAGGAGCCTAATTCCAGCCTCATGGTGACAGCATTGTAGGGGAACTGACCCAGATCTCCAGGCTGAACCTGCAGAGGCAACAACACAAAAACACAATTATGTGTATGTCTGTCATGCATGGGAGCTGTCCACACAGCAGCAGGGTCCAGGAAAGATGCTCAGCTCGATGGCTGCTGGTGTTCATTGACAGCTGGTTCCTGTAGGAGGCTGAGCTAGAAAATGTCATGTTTTATAAAACTGCCTCCTTCACCTGGAGGATTGCAGTGAAAGACAGAAGCAGAGCAAATCTCCAGTCTTAGCAACATAGAAGGAATTTCCAATACTGACGATTTGGTCTAAGGTCTGGTATCATAGCTAATTTTTCAGCAGCCAATATAAATGATAAGTAAAAGAATGGAAGAAGAGTAAATTTTAATCATTACCAATTCAGTCCGTTTTGTTTCCTGTTTTTTTAACTCTTGTGGTATTTTCCCCCATTAAATAGTCGTCTACTTATAAAAGGAGTTCTCTGTTGCAAATATCAGAAAAAGCTTTATTTCATATAAAGCAGCAGGGGTAGAGTGACATTAGCATAAACAATAGACAGGAACTTCCAATATTAACTTTGGTTTTCCACCATCTTTAAACCTATACAGAATTTCACATGATTAATTGTAGGTGTCTACAATGCAGATATCACCTTAGAGGCTCTGCATAGTTGGTGGGCATTTCTAGGATGCAATTCATCTTAGACCAAAGTAGAGATTTTAAAGAGATCAGATGAATTGTGACCTGGAAGTATCTATTGTTCTTCACCAAGTATAATGGAAGATGAGTGAGTTGGTAAGATACTGATTTCTGTACTACTGATGTCTAGATTTAGCTTCAAGCACGCCTGTCTTGTTCCTGGCCTGTGCAGGAGCAGACACAACAGCTGCAGCTCCATCCATCAGACTGCTGTGACTCATGTTGGACTGGAATTTGGCTTGAATAAAGGTCATAACAAAGTCACAGCAAATGACATTTTCAGTCTAGTCAGCTTTTCATTTTACAGGTATGCACACTGCTCTAAGTAGCATGTATGAGCAAGAGAGCCTCTTTGTTTACCTAGAAAAGCATCAAGTCATTAAATCTGAAAAAGATGACAAACAGATGCAAGAGATTAATTCCAAACACGTCTGAAAGCCATTAACAATGCTATCTGAGCTTCTCTCACGAACCTGAAGAGTGTTATTTCTGCTACATGTAAATTTCCTATTGCTTAAGCAGTCACTAACTTTTTGGAAACACAAAACTAAATTCTTATGTATTTTCTCAGGTGAGATTTCTGAAGTGTGCTTTCTACACAGTATTTTGTTTTATTTATTTCCACACAATATTTCCAGTATTTTGCTAAATGTGAGTTAAATATCTGGATTTCTGTACTGAAGAGCACCAACTGGCTTTGGCAATGACATGTCTGTGAGCACACTAAGGGCACCAGAACACATGTATAGGTGTAATTGTGGCACCAGATTCCATTTATTTCATCCATCCAGAACAACATCTTCTCAATCCTGAGGGGAAAATGTGACTGAAGAAACAATCACATTGAAAAAAAAAAGTGCTTTTAAGTAGCCTTATCCTCCCTGAATATTTCAATTCCATAAGACAGCTAGGATATATGAAGTAGTTGCTGATAAGATCTGATGACAGAGAGCTCATATGAAAATAATAATTAAAATGCTTGAAAGAAGGGTTTCTCGCTCAGTTATCTGCTTTACCCTTTATGTTCCAAACATTAAATAGAATCTCTTATATGCAGATGGCTTCTTAGATGGTCAGAGAAAAAAGAGGCTTGAATCATGAGCCAACATGGACTGTGAGAGTGCTTCAGCCTTATGAACTTTCCCTCATTGATATGAGAAAAAAACTGACCTGGCTTGTTTAATTATGTGAGAGGATTTGAAGCTGGGAGTCACCAGCAGCCCAGAGTCAGATTCTGTCTCTGAAATGGATTTGAAGAGGTTCCTGGATACTGTCTGTCATGAACTGCAGTTTTAGGTGCCTCACTTTTGTCCTCAAGTCCATGTGACCATGTCAGGTGTCTGGCTGCCTTTAAACATCACAGCAATCGTTGCCAGCTTGATTAGATCTCATTTATAGGTTGGACAACTCGTCTTCCTATGCCTCAGTCAGCATCTGGAAAGTGGCACCTAGCTCTTGCATTTTTCTTCACAGGAGTGGTGAAAATAAACATGAAAAAATGCAGCTACAGTATCTTCCTAATTAAGCTGTTATGGAATAAGCTCCCATTTCATTTACTCTGGTGTAAACCAAAAATAAATTACAGCTACCTTAGTTTGTATCTGTATATGTTGTCACAAGAAAATTAATTTGATAATCTTTTTTTTAAATTCTAGCTTGTTATTTGTTTGTTTGTTTTCATAAGATTATGGTGAAACTGTTGATTAGAGGGGAGAGACTTTATTCAAACTGTTTGAAAGACAAGGAGAAAGGGCTGTTGCATTGATGAAGCATAATCATATTAATACTTTATTGCTGTATTTGTCAATATATTAGAGCAATATTTTATTGTATACATTATTAAATGTTGCTGTTAAATGTTTTATGCTGGTTTGTTCCTTTTTTTTTATTTTGACTGTGATAAATTTTGATCTGAAAGATTTTTTTTCCTTTGAAACAAGAAAAAATTGTATCATTACATTAAAGAGAATTTATGAGATCTAAGTCAAACCCAGTAAATAAAAAAGGTGGTATTTTTCTGCCTCTTCTTAATCTTTTCCCTTCCCACCCGCTCTCTTTGTGTGAGTTCTCCATTATTTTCCCAGAAACTGGAGGGTTTATGACTTTAAAATCTGTATTGTTGGAGGCTGAGAACTCCTTGCCTTTTACAGTATCTCTACAAAACATCTGTAAGACCTAAGCAACAAGCAGGAGTTGGTTCAAGAGGGAAATATAGATGAATCACTTAGTAATACTGTCTACAGTTTGACTTCCCAGGGGAGTGAAGAAAGAAATAAAAAACACAACATACCAACCAAACTACTGAAAATAACATTGTAAGTTTAAACTATTGAATGGAAAGTTAGGAGAAAAAGGAAAGAATACAGAAATCAGGGTCATGCTAGCTCTAGAAACTAGGAAATTGAATGCAAGATTTTTGAAGTCTCTCAGTAAACACAGATGCATAATTAGGATATTGTGCCTGCCTCCCATTTGAACTTTTGAAAACACCTTCCTGAAATCCTTTATCCCCTTTTCATGTAGATGTGTCATATCCACAGCAGTCATGGAAGGCCTGCACACCCTTTAACACTGAAGGAAGGAGGGAGGCAAAATGCAGATCACTATGTAGAAAACCAAATAAAGCAATGCTTCTCAAATGGAAATCTAAAAGATGAAGAGTCATGGCAAGGAGTCTGAATGCTTAGAGAAAACCTTGAGTAATTTCATGTGTGGCAGAAAAAGAGCGAGGAGAAGAGGAGACTGAGGGGAGACCTCATCACAGTCTACAACTTCCTTGTGAGGGCAGAAGGAAGGGCAGGCAATGATCTCTTCCCTCTGGGAAGCCCTGAGAGGACTGAAAGGGAATGCAGTTGTGCCAGGGGAGGCTGGGATTGGATATCAGGAAGAGTTTCTTCTCCCCAAGGGTGGTTGGTCACTGGAACAGACTCCCCAGAGCAGCAGTGGTCACAGCACCAAACCTGAGAGAGCTCCAGAAGCTTGTGAGCAACACTTTCAGGGTCAGGTTGTGACTCTTGGGAAAAGTCCTTTGCAGAGTCAAGAGTTGGACTTGATCCTTGCGGGTCCCTTCCAACTCAGGTTGTTCTGTGATTCTGTGATTTTGCTTCTGGCTTTTCTCACTGCTCTGTTAATGTTCAGAACACAAAGCCTCCACCCTGTGCTGGCAGTCTTGCTGCTGCCAAAGCATCCTGCTTCAGGGGGTCTGAGAAGAGCTCCCCAAGGAACATCTCCTGAGGCATCCATGTCTTCTGTCATTATTACTGTGAGGTGACTGCCTGGAAACTGAACAAACTGCTGCTTGAACAGTGGTTGTTCAATGATCACTGAATAAATGTTTAATAAACTTTGTAAGACCACAGACTTTAAATATACTTTTCCATCTTATAGGTGTTATTTTTCCATCAGAGGAGCCACCCACCCCACCCATTTCCCCCAGGCTGTTTTCTGATATCATCTAATTGGGTGGTAATTTATTGAGAATTTCTATTCTGTCATGTGTATGGACCATGGATTCTTTTGAAATATGTTGATGACTAGTCCTAAAGCAAAAGAATAAATTTCTTCCTTTTGCAAATCTCATCGATGTACAGCAGAACTTACCCATTCTTTTCCTATAAGGCTGGATATTTTCTCAAATCCCAGTGGAGTACTGTTTATGAGTGTGGTTTTTAATTGCAATCATGTTACTAGATTGAACTGAGCTCTTGGTCATCCTTGACTGATCCTTCCTTCATCATCCAGAAAATCCTTTTTCATCTTCCACCATAATTATAATATGGCAACCCTATCTAACTTAGTACATTTTATAATTAGCTGCTAATTATTGAATTCTCTCTGACACCAATCTTTACTGCTGCTCCATGCCTATATGTAAATTGTTTTATTATTTGCAGACTGACTGTAAAGTGCAACAGGGTGTTTTTCTTTAGATTTTTGAATGGAAGATAATTTATAAAAATGTTTTCTTTATAAATACTTAGATTCACATAAAAGTGTATAGCTGTTGTTTACATGCATGCATAGGTACATGCACTCCCATACACATGTAGGACAAAATGCTTTGTTTGCAGATTGTTGTTTGGTGTTCTTTAATTTGTTTTGTTCTGTTGCTGTTACATTTTTGCATATCATAATACCTTGGAGGGATTGGAAGGTAGGTGTTTGTTTTTTCCTCTCAAAATATTAAAGTTTCCACATGAAACTTTAATATTTTAGCTTAAATGAATGCATGTGTTGCAAACAGTCATTAATATAATGGCAATTTTTGCTAAAGTTTCAAGACTGCAGTAAGGGAGAGAGGTTAGGGCAGCCAGTTTCTAGATGCTCACAATGATACTTGCCCTGCTCTGGAACAGTCAGACCAGACACAGGAAAAGACAATATCATATCAAACTGCTCTAGGGGACTTCATTGTGTGAGAACTGGTGGCTGCCACCTCTGCATCAGAGTCAGGCAACACTTCCCTGTCACCTCACATTTCCATCTCCCTGTGCAAGTAGAGCAATGCGGGTCATGCTCCAGGTTTTTGTCTCTGATTTCTGGACTAGATGCAGTGCTCAACATCCTAAGTGAGACACAGGACACTCAGCTGCAATTATCAGTGACTCACCTTCCTTTGGCTCTGGCGACAGAGACTTGTAATTTTGGGGCTGGACACTCTGAGCTCTGTTTCTGCTGAGATATTAATGGCTGAGGATAGTACAAAGTGTATTGGCAGCTGCAGCATCGCTGAAGATCATCAGCTAGTTAATCACAGTGTATGCAGTGTAACAACTCCATCCTATTAGCAGCATGTTGTGGGATTTTTTTGCAAGAAGATTTAGAGTTTCTAAATGACATTTGGTCCCGCATGCCAAGTGCTGTATTTTCCCAAACCAATAGGCAATCCCTGCCCCAAAAAGCTTAGACCCTGATCCACAGAGGTAATTCAGCTCTTACTTTCTAGTCCATCAAGATAAATTACCTTGATTTACCTTTGTGAATCTGGGCCCCAGAGTTGAAAGAAACAAAGCATAATAGGAGAGAAAGTGTGACTGTCCCCATGTTGCACAAAAGCACAGAGAAATGGAATTGCCCAAGGTCACGTAGGGCACAACAGGAACAGAATTCAGGTCTCTGAGTCCCAATCTAACATATTAACTACAGATTCTACTTTCTTCCCCTCTGTGCTTTTATACTTTCATGCATGGTACAGAAAAGACCAAGTGCCATATATTATTGAACCAATCTCTCCTATTTTAAGCTCCTGACTTTCTGTTGCAAAGGTGCTTAGCAGGAAATTAATCAAGGGGAAAAAAAAAAAGAAAGAAAGAAAGAAATTAAAGGAATCTATAAATGTATTTCCAGCAATTTGCAACCAGAAAGTTAGATCAATAAAATATGAATCAGAAAATACAATAGGAAAACAAACAAAAAAGGCCTCTACATTAAAGAATGTCATACTTACATTCCCACTGTGTTAAGCCCCTTAGAAAAATCTACCTCATCTGTATTATTTTCTCTCTCACTTTAAGGACAAATCTCATAATTTCCACTTTTGCATAGAGCAACACCCAGACCAATTTCAATAAGGTTTCTTCTGCCTGGACCATGCCCTTGTAAGCCCCCCCTCACCTTTCAAAGCTGCTCTGGAATTTGTTTCTCATATTTTTTAAAATTTTTTCTTTAATTATTTTTATTTAAGGATCATAAAGTGTAAGTCAGGTTGCAGCATTTTCAGAGACAGATGAAGCAAAGTGCTCCACTGGGAGTATTCAGCCCCAGTGCCTTGCTGTATTACGGCATATGGAGTTGCGTCTCCAGGCGCTGACATTAGCAGTCCTGCTTCAGGTAACTCATTTAGCTTTGGTGTCATTTTACAATAAATATACCATCCACCGACACAAATTAGACAGCTATTGAGATTAATTTTGAGGGACTATCGGCAACATCTTAAATCAAAAATCATTCTTTATTAGCATGCTTGGCTGTACAGTGCTCTCTTTTCCCCTTCCCCCCTCCCTTTCCTGCCACAAGAATAAATGAGCCCCCATGGTTGACACAGCGCATCAAGTGTTTTATAATAGTCTAATTGTAGCTAATGGTTTGTGCAGCTAATTAAGGCCCTATGAATTACAGTAATCAGTCAGCCTCATCTTCTAAACCAGATAGTTCTATTCAAGCGTCCCTTTAGGAAGAAACAAAAAAAAAAAAGAAAAAAGAAAAAAAAAAGAGAATCAGGAGAAAAAGTCTGAAAAGAAAGAGAGAGAAAGGAAAGAAAGAGAAAAGAGAACATAATGATGTGGTATGTTCATTACGGTGCAAATAAATTAATATGACTTTTCTTTCCTCTCTTGTTAGTTATTACAGAAGTGCTTATGTAAAGCATTTATTTTGAGTCCTGGCTTATATTTTAATCCTGGCTATATTATTATTTGCAATAGGAGAAGAGGGAATTATGATGTTCTTATTTCTGATGCAGGATTTAGATTGCAATGATGGTACTTCATGGGCCAAGAATATCTTCAATTGGGCAAAATGCTCTGGCTGAATTGCGACCCATCATCATTTAAGATAAAAGGTTAAATACAGGAAAGGTATACGTAAGCACTAATTGCACTGTAAGCAGATGTTGTGGGTGAAACTGGAGGCTGTAAATGCAGAGTATGTCATTAAGTTATGGAGAGAGCTTTTTTAGTGCAAGATGGTGGGTGGCTCCTTTGAGAGAATATCTGTACTGCCCAGGACATTTACTCACCAGCTCATCCATGCTGTTGTGTGTTAAGCAGCTAAGTATTCCATAAAAAGTCCTTCACTGCTCCCTTCTCTCCACAGCAGAATGGAGGAAGAGGAATGAAAAAGTAAAAAAGCAAGGAAACACGTGTCAGGATAAAAAAAAAATAAGTGTAGGAGTGGAAGAGAGAGAAAACACACAAAAAAAAAATTTATGCAAAGACAGTAACTGACCATGTCCCATCCTCAGACCAAAACACAGACAGTACCCAACCACAATATGAACTGCTCAATCCCAGCTCTACTTTATTTTTAAGCATGACAATGTGCAGCATGGAATCTCTCACTGACAAGATTGGGTCCTCTGCCTGGTTATGGCTTCTCCCAGCATCTGTGCAACTTAAATGCAATTATTGTGATGTTATAAACAGAAAAGGCCTTGATGCTGTGTAAATACTGTTCAGCAGTAGCTAAAATAGCCTGTTATCAGTGTAATTTTGGCCACTTTTCTCAAGCAGCACCAAACAAGCAGCTATGAATAACTTTAACTGCAACCCAGACAGACCCAATGCACAAATATTTTCCTGCCTGCAGGGTGGGTATCTGTCATTGAGATCCTGACCTTTATGTTTGCAAAGCACACTTGGCAGCAGACAATGCTGGGATTCATTTTGGAGAATTTTCCTGTTTGGGAGAAACTTCCAGAAGAATAAGAGAGATAAAGAGTTAAGCACACATCAAATTCCATTCACAAAACTTAATATTATGTATAAATTTACCACCTTAAGCCCTCACTTGAATTAGTAGTGAGTGGTGGTCAACTTTAGCACATAATACCTCTAGCTTGCTTTAGATGGCTAAACACCTACCTTTAGCCAGATGAAGTCAAGTGACAAAAATCTCCCAAGTAGTGTTCATACCCTGTCCACCTTGAGGACACACTGATATGCACTTGACTTGACAATAAAGGTGGTAAAGAATAGGTCTTCTTCTCCTAAAAGTCACTCCTCATTTTTCATGAGAGCTATGGCTCAACATGAGAAAAGTTTGGACTTTCATCATGAGGCATGTACTGAGATGGAGGACTGAAGCAACAAAGAACTAAAGCATTTTGTTTAAATTTTAACAATCCAGACCTCAAGGCTTCTATACACACTCACTTTGATTATATCTACACTAGTGAATTAAACTGATCCAGGGGATGTTCCCACATTTTTTAAAAATTTAATATTGTTTAAAAATACAAATTAAAAAAAAGGCTAATTCCATACCACTTATCTAGAAATAGAATAGATGATCCTTGATGGTGTAAAATCACTGCTGTTCTTGCCAAACTGTATAAGTTGTCTATGTTGTTCAGTTACAGGTTCATCATCAACAGCAGCACTGGTCAGAGGTAGCAGACATAGCTCCATATAACCCAGTGTGTTTAGACATCCCAGGTTTTCATTGCTCAGTTCTGTTACACAACTGTCCAACTCATGTCCATATTCATGGTCTGTATGCATTCAGAGCACAAGAGTTTCACTGTTTTTGTTACATGCAGAGCCTTGTCTTGCAGTAATTTTCAGAACCTACCTCCAGCCTGAGTTGGGGATGTCACTCTGCTCCTGTTTAGCAGGAGAAGGAGGCAAGCTGTGTCCTCATTGCAGAAGAGTACTTGTACAGTCAAGGTTCTCAGATGCCCATCCCAGCCATATAGAAGATGGTGTATTTCTTACTTTGGTGCCTAGAAAGAGATGGGAGATGATTCTCCCTGATTCATTCAGGGAGATGTATCTCCCTGATTCTTCAACTTGCATGAGCAGGGACCAGGTGCTCTGAACATGCTGCTGAGCCTGCTATCCCTGCAGTGTGGGCATAGGGACAGTTGTGAATGGTTTTGCCTTTGCAACTCAGTGTTCTCTACAGTCACTGAAAATGTAAGAAGCACAGATTCACTGATTATTTTGCATTAAAGTAGACAAAAACACCTCTCCTATGATGAAAGGCTGAGAGAACTGATATTATTCTCTGAAAAAAGAGGGCTTTGAGATGAACTTATTGGAACCTTCCAGTACCTGAAGGGACTCAACAAGAAATGCTTTTCAAGAGCGTGTAGTAACAGGACAAGGAGGAATGGCTTCAAACTCAAAGACAGTGTGTTTAAATTGGATATTTGGAAAAAAAAGCCTTGCTGTGCGGGTGCTCAGGTCCTGGCACAGGCTGTCCAGAGAAGCTCTGGCTGCTCCATCCCTGGAAGTGTTCAAGGTTAGGTTGGATGGGGCTCTGAGCAACCTGGCACAGTGCAGACTATACCTGCCCATGACAGTGGAGTTGGAATAGGATGATCTTTAAGGTGCCTTAAAGCCCAGGCTATTATATGATTCTATGTATAGTGTGTTGATCCCAAATTTAAACTGATAATACCTTTTACTGTTCCACCATTTGTTTGAGAACTTCTGAATGTCTTGATCTTGTGGTACTAGGCACCTAAACAAAATTATTTTTCTTATTGAATTTCCTTTCTAATTTCCTGAGTTGTTGTTTGGTTCTGTTGTTTTGGTTTTTTTTGTTTTAGTTTTCTGTCCTCCTACTTGTGTTATGGGAATTTCTTTGTTGTAGAATCATATTTTCTGAAAACTTCCAGTGCCAGACAGATTAGCAGACTGCACTGCCTGCCATGCTGCAATTTCCCCCCTTTTTACAAACATCCTATCACAGCCTCTCAATGTCAGCTGTTGCACATTTGCAGTCCACAGTCTGGCTTTGTACTTAAAAAGTTGCCGGTCCATTTTTGTGTAAGAACTAACCTCAGCTAATGTTTATGAATGGCTGATTCCCTGCTAGTAGGAGACTAGCATGAGAAGTCTGAACCATTTTAATGCATCTAAAGCTCTGCTTCAGGTAAGCACTGGCTGGGACTGGTCAAGTACTAAATGTTATGCACATGTTCAAGTGCTGAGCTGAATCAGGACATGATGGAGGTGCATTTTCATCAGTCCATTTAAATCAATCCTGATCTGTAACCCCTCTACTCACTGCTATGTTTGAATTATGTTTTTCATTTGCAGACTGTATTTGAGCACTGCTGTTACAATGGACAGAATAGGAAGAAGGTTGAAAGATTCATGAAATATGTTTGTGATCTATTCAATGTGAAACAGACCTTGCATCTCCAGAAGTGATAACCTAGTGCAATACCTAGGATTGCACTAAAATTTGGGTTGATAAAATTAGTCAAACTTCTCACCTTTTTTATAGGATCTTTCATTGGCTTTTCTAGATCTAGTCCCATAGACATGCTTTCTCTTTTTCTTTATATTTATTTTATATGTTAGGCTGCCATTTGCCTCAGTGCAAGGCAAATATGGCTTCAGATATGAAATATGCTATTCATGCTTAGGTCATGATTTTTATTCATTGTGGATACTTCCTTCTTGCATAAACACCCATAACAAAATGGGGATGAAGAATCACATCAAAAAAATGCCTGACATATAAAGCTAAAGGTGGGGTCATGCTGAAGCTTATGTTATATAGAACCAGAGCTGAAATTTAGAAGCATTTGAAATTCAGATACAGCTAAAACCCCTTAAGTGGTTGTGGCTCCTTCAGTAAACTGTATTCAAAGTGAAATTATCTCCTTTTCCCTGACCTGACTATTAAGCTATCATCTCAACACAGTCACTGTAGAATTTTCTAAAATTAATGGATTTATTAGTGATTCCTGAGTCTGTATGGTTGGTTTTAGCTGAAGGTACAATATTGTCTTTTATTCTCATTTTTCCTGCATTCCGACAGTTCTTTAACATTTACAGAAATGTTACATTAGCAAAAAAGAATAGCCCCCATCTCTGTCCCAGATTTATATAGTCTACACATGGTGTAATACCTCTCCAAAGTATTATTTCTTAACAATAATTAAAGTAATTAAGAAATTATCTAAATAAGCAGTGAGGAATATTGACAGGGAACAAGGCACTTGTGTTCTGGATGAACTATCAGATAAATATGAACTGGGAAACAGGATAACAAAAGGTGTTGTAATTTATTAGGGATTATGGAACAGGTTATAGTAGAGCCATAAATATAATCCAGATCTCCTAATTCCCATTCCAGTGTTCTGTCATTTACATCAAAAGTGTATCACACTGTAAACTGACTGCATGGGATTATTCTGCTCAAATAGTAATGGTGAGTATGGGTATTATTATTATTGTTATTGTTATTATTGTTATTGTTGTTGTTGTTGTTGTTAGAGTGTGTTGGAAAATTAAAAAAAATTACCCCTCTTTTCTAAGGAGGGGATCAGCTTTCAGTGAAGACTTGCAGACCTGTCTGCAAGTATACAGACCTGTCTGTATGTATCTGATCACTTTAAAATGCCTCATTCACAAAGGGTTCCATTCACAAAGGACTCAGTTTCCTTCTGGACAAGTATAGAGCTAAATGTCAGATGTCCTTGACCCATGTGGACAGTTGAATGAAGGCTTGTGTCTGTACACAGTGATATCAAGCATCACTAGAAAAGCAGAAACTCATAGTCAGTCATGTTGATGTGCTGCCCAAACTTCTTTGACTAAATCTGCAATAGGTATGGGGATCATTCAAACGCAAATGTCAAGAGGGTGAACAAACCATATCCTGTGAATTATCTTGGGACAGCTACATGGAGCTTTGGTTGTAGGGATCCTTTTGCTACCCACCTCTGACATGTAGCCAGTATTCCTGAGGGGTAAAAAACCCACCACAAGAAGTGAGACTTGTACTCTCACCTTTAATATTTTCTCATGTATGAGCAAATTCAAGATTTGCTAAAGACTGAGCAAGAGAGCATAGGAAAATGAGAATCGCTTTATCTTCTTTTCTATAAGTTCCTTATGTTTATGTTCCTTCATCCACAACTTAAAATTATTTTATCACTCCAAAGTGAAAATGAATCCTTAAAGAAACACAGGGCTATTTGTGGTATCCTGACTGTATATTCATGCTTTATGTTTATGCATATAGTAACATTTTTAAATTTCTACTCATATTCCCAACTTTACCAATGATATCGATACAGGTGAAATAGGAAGAAGTGGAAAAAAGTGTTGTCATAGTTATCTACAGTTCAAAAGTTGGATATTGTATGGATGCAAGAAAACTATCAGTTTGTACTTCTTCTAGGAGACTGCTTAATTCACAACAAATACTCCAATATTTGAGCTGTTGTATAAAACCTTTTTTGAATGAGTCCTTTCCAGAACCTTCTTCTAAAAGAGACTTCTAAGATACAGTCCTACATTAAGAAAGATGTGTAATGAGTAAGGTTCAAATCACAGTAAAAAATAAGATATGAGGAAGTCATTTAACAGGTTTCTTTTTTTGTGAATATCAAGCTGAGATGCACTTCTCTCAAGGCACTTCTTGGGAGCATAAACACCTGATTTATGATTGTGGATTCTATATCAGAAGTTATTAAAAAAAGTTCTGTACAGCTAGTCAGAACAGAGAGGTTACAAAGTCCTTTTCAGATCTCAATTTATAAATGTGTGAATAAAAGATGCCTTAGAAAATTAACTATTATTAATAGAAATTATTTTTAATTTTTATCTTATTTTTATCATATTTCATTTTATTTGTATGATTGTACTGTCTCCATTTCTTAGTCAAACTCTTGTGCTCAAACAATTATTCTGAAATTTATTTCCCCACTGTAACTTAGCTTACCTTTCAGCCTGTGTGATTTATGAGAGCCAAACTTAAGCTTTTAACTAAGATTTCCACTAAACTGAGACTCTTTACAGCAGGAAAAAAACCTTTTATTATCCATCCTACACTGTTCATAGATACAGGCACTTGTAAAGACTGATTTTACTAAAGTGCAATGAATATGTACATCCATTTTGTCTCTTAACAGTGGGAACAGAAAATGTTGACATTTACATGCAAAATCCTTCCCATAAAAGCAGTGGAATGCACTTTAAACTCTTCACTATTTCATCAAAGAAAAACACAGATTCATGGATTTTAAAGTCAAAAGAACTCACAGAAAAAATTAGGCTTGAAGCAATCTTTGAAGACCATCCAAATATATGCTGAACACAGAATGATGCAGATCTTAATCATTTTGCTCAGTTTGTTTTTTTTTTTTTTCAGCTAAGTTTTGAAGATGTCCAGACATTAAGACCTTTCTCATCTCTCTTAGCAACCTGTCTCAGCACTTAACAATTTTTATTGTTATGTTGTTTATTATTCCCTTTTGTGCAATGAAAATTTCTCTTGCCACATATTGAAACTATGACCTCCTGTCTCTCTGTGTGTATCCCTGAGAGCATTCAACTTCTATCAGCTCTAATATGGTGTAGATGGAAGCTGAAATAATATTTATCCTGGTCTTTTCCAGAATAATGTATATATGATATATTCCTGCATTCTTTCTTTGTCATCGCCTTCCAAACTCAATGTTTTTTCATTGCATGGTTTTTCATTGTGGGTTTTCTTGTACTTGAAGGCCAGAACTGAACACAAAACTATATGACCTCATATGACTCTGGCATATGAGTGTGCCAGATAGAGGGTCATTCTTAAAACATGCTGGTTACAGATTTGCTAATGAGGACCAGCGTTTGATTGTCCTGGGTTGGCAAGATGACACATGCCTGCCTTGTGTGAACAAGAGTCTTGCCCTTTTCTGCAGAGCTGCTACATTGCCACCCCCAGCCTGTACTGCTGCATGCAGTTATTTTGCTTTGGTGAGGGCTTGGTTCATCCTATAGTTCAGACTGCTGGCAAAGGTGTTAACTACTCGTACTGATCCCAAGGAAACTCCTCATTAACCATCTGTCTTTCTGACTTCACAGAATCATTACAATTGGAAGGGAGCTCTGCATATCTTGCTGTCCAACCACTATGCCGAGGCAGGGTCACCTGGAGCAGGTAACACAGGAACATATCCAGGTCATTTTGGATGTCTCCAGAGAGGAAGACTCCACACTCTCCATTGGGAACTGTTCCAGTGCTCTGCTACCTTCAACACAAAGTTCTTCCTCATGTTGAGGTGAATCTTCTTGTGCTTTAGTTTATGCTCCCTCTCCTGTCCCAGGGCACCACCAATAAGAGTCCAGCACCATCTTCTTGTCGTCCTCCATTAAGATATTTTTACATCTGGAACATATCCAGGTGGTTTTGGATGTCTCCAGAGAGGGAGATTCCCCACCCTGAATTGGAAACTGTTCCAGTGCTCTGCTACCTTCAACACAAAGTTGTTGTCACACATGTTGAGGTGAAACTTGTGTTTTAGTTTATAGTCAATGCTCCCTCTCCTGTCACATGGCACCACTGACAAGAGTCTGGCACCATCTTCTCCATTAAGATATGTTTACATATTAATGAGATTCCCTCTCAGATTTCTTCTATCAGAATAAATAGGCTAAACTTCCTGCAGTCTCTTGTAATAAAAGGGATGCCCAAGACCCCAAATCATCTTTGTGTCCTCCACTGGACCTATTCCAGGAACTCCATGTGTTTCTTGTTTTGAAGAACTCAGAACTGGACTCTGCACTCCACAGGTGCCTCACCAGGGTGGAGTAGAGGGAAGGATCACCTCCCTCAACCTGCTGGCCACACTCTTCCCGATGCACCCCAGGATACCACTGTCCCTCCTGGCTGCAAGGTCACATTGCAGGCTCATGGCCAGCTTGTCATCCAACAAAGCTCCCAGGCCCTTCTCTGCAGTGCTGCTCTCTGGTAGGTCAGCCC
Source organism: Passer domesticus (assembly GCF_036417665.1). Taxonomy (NCBI): domain Eukaryota; kingdom Metazoa; phylum Chordata; class Aves; order Passeriformes; family Passeridae; genus Passer; species Passer domesticus. The sequence goes on from NC_087512.1 coordinate 6,300,215, forward strand.
ACATCCTCTGCTGGTGTTTGGGGTTCTCTCTCCCCAGGTGCAGGACCCTACAATTTCCCTTGTTAAACCTCATTAGGTTTCACTATGCCCAGCTCTCCAGCCTATGAAGTCATGGAAACCTGGAATTGCTCTTTGCCAATGGAAACTGAGGCAAACATTGAGCATCTGAACTTTTCCTAGAGTCTCTAGCACAACTCCTGTCCGTTCAGCAGCAATCCTGTGTTAACCTTGGTCTTCCTCTTGCTGAAAGTATTATTTTCTCTTACTAAGTGTTGCTCTTGACATTCCTTACCAGTTTTAACTCCAGCTGGGATATGGCCTTCTTACTTCAATCCTTGGATGCCTGGACAGTGTTTCAGTGCTATTACTCACAGTTCCATGTTGAGCTAACCTGGCCCCTGGCCATGCTGGCCTGTTTTGTGTAGATCAAGATGGATCATTCTGGTGCTTTGAGGAGGCTGCCCTTGAAGATTTTATCTTCCAGGGCAGACTTCAAGCTCCCACACATGCCAACTGCCAAAACCTGCTCTCCTGATACACAGAATCTTTATGCTGGTAATACCATCCTTTTCCCCCCTCAATAGTCAATGCTAACTGTGGCAAAGGGTCCAAGTCTCAGATTACTGTTCAGTTCTGCTTTATCTGAATAGTGAATCCCACACAACATCTCTTTTAGTTTGGACATTCACCTTCTTCAACAAAATATAATGACAGCAGTCCAGCTTAATCTTCTGTGTAATATGCAGTCACCGAATTTCTTGCTTGACTCCAGGGTTGAGCCTACTAACTTGTCTTTGGTTAGAACATTTTTCCAGAAAAGCAGTCAGTATTGATCTGAGGACAAAAAAGTGGTGAATAAGCCAGTTTTGTGCATAGTTTTCCTTCTTCATTAGAAATAGATACTTATTTTTATTTTAATTAATCTGATTTTACCTTTCAGATTTGGTTTGTTCAGCTTTTTCTGCTAAATGATCCTTTGGCCCTTTTTTGTCTTATGGACATACTAACATAGAAAAATCATGATAGTGTAGTAAAAATAGATGATCAAGTTTTCATACTGAGAGAACAGTTTTTAATATTTTCTGCTTTCTGGAACTTGGAAGTGTGAAAAGTTTCATTAAGGAGAAAGAGCAGTGACTTCTGATATATCTAAAACTTTGTCTAAAGGGTTGAGCTAGTCCATTCAGGCATTCACTGAGGCAATTCACTCATTCCTTGGTTCTATTGTATATGTAATAAGCATTACTGTGGGCCTCAGGTAAGTCTTGAGCTGGAAAGTAATAGTATAACCTTATCAGAAGCAAAGAGTGTAGCTTCTGAAACAATGACTTTTACATAGTGAGTATGATAAATGAAAGCATTTTCCTCTTGTTTAAGAAACTGGGTTTTTATGAGTTTATTGTAGGATATTTAAAAGGATGGAGAAATCCTTTATTTCAGTTTGTGAATTTTATTGGCACTAGTGTTTCCATCTTCCTTTTTATTTTTTTTTTATTTTTAATCCTGGGATTTATTGCTTTTTTTATTTCAAAGTAATAAGAACTTGGGGGAAAATTCTCAGCACAATGTGTCAGACTCTTCTGCTCAGGTATAGAAGGGTTTTTTAGTTTTCCACTTCTCCAGTTAGGCTGATATGTTAAAACTACCTCTTTATGTCTCTGTGCAAGTAGTCATTTAAACAAGGAATTTCAAACTTCAACATTTTGAAGGGGTTTTGGCAGGTTTGGTTGTGGTTGTTTTTTTTCATATAGAGATCTCTGTATATTCCTTTGATTTAGGGTTTATGAAATTAATTTAGCTACAGGCTTTTAAAAATTTCCATTCTTATTTCTTATTCAGTTTATTTTTCTGCAGTTCCATCCTGTATTTAAAAAGCCTCTTCAGTTTTTATGAACAAAAATGTTATTTTTTAAAGCAACATTCAGCTTTGGAGTTCAACATATTAAAACATTCTCAGAATGATGGATGGCAATTTTCTGAGTGCAATTAATCTGCAATTCCAACTGATTTCATGATGTTATTGTCACAATTTAAAGAGTCACAGAATAGTTCTAAAACTATCCATTTTTCTTTTACTTAATAATGGGAACATCAGCTATGAATTTCGAATGCTGGTTTTTTTCACTTATGCATATTAAAAGTAGAAAGGTCAGTTTAATTTCCTGAGCTTGTTTTCTTTAAATTTATCCATTAGTTTCTTGAGTGCAGAGCTTAGCATAGTAAAGTTTCCTGTGAAGGAAAAGCCAGATAAAACTGATGGAGCAGAATTGAAGAGTATGAGCTGATGCTGACCCTGAAGCCTGGTCTGGGGCTTTTTGCCATCAGTGGGCAGCTGTTTGGAAATCAATGGGTTGTCATTCAGTTAACGAAAGCAAGGATGGAATCCTCTACAAACAGCAGTGGGTGGGAGCATCACTTCTGGAGTGTGCTACCAGCATGCTTCTTAAGTGGAGACAGAGAAAAATTTTGCGTGCATTTCAGTTTCTGTCAGTAATTCATTTTGCTTTATTTTTTTTTTTTAATATAAAACAAAATTTTAGCTCAACTTTGATAAATTCACAGGACTAGGAGTCATTAATTACCTAAACCAAAACACATTCAATAACCATAAAAAGAACATAAGGGGGAAAGTGTTGTCATACAGGTGCATAAAATTAATTTACAAACTGAGGCTTTGTTCACAGGTACTAGCTTTCCAGGTAACTGTCCAGAATCTCTGTAGCATCATCAGTAAGAAAGTCATTCCTATAAGGTCACAAATTCATCTTCAAAGTGGCATGGCAAGTAGAGGGCAAAATTTTATATAAAAGCAATTTTCTTTTCTATATCTACAGATGGAAATAAAATTATGACATTCAAAGAGATGTAAAACAATTGTTATGTTATCCCCCATAACATTTTGTTTTGCTGTAATTTTTTAATGGACTGAAGGAATCCTTTTATTCCCATGGATCTAAAAAGATCATCAATTGTTGTGAGCAACAGAAAGCTTGAAAGAACTTTTCCCCATTTGACCCAGTCCACATCCCATGAAGCATTTATGAAAATACAGCTGTAACTTACTGAGATTTTTTTATCTTTGTCCTAGTGCATATCCTTTTATATAGCACCTGCAAATGGGTACTGATTATGTTGCATTGAAGGACAGGATATTCTCTCAAAAAGCAGCAATGAATTGGCCAACTGAATTTTCAACTGTCACAAACAAGTTTCTGCAGCTACCACAAAATAGTCCCTAGTTTTATTGCAGCTGTGAAAAGCATTATGTTGGCAAGACCTCTCTTCAAATGCTTAACTTTACTTTGTCACTAAAATTATCCATCAAAAGTCACATTTTCTAATGAGAGCCCTTTGCTGTCTTTTTCTTCTTAAACTTGAGTATTTCAGCATGTCAAGGTGACTTCAAGGAGGAAATGCACTTAAATTATTGTTCATTTGAAGGGCTTTTCTTGTGGACAGCATGATTATCTCATCTTGTCAGGGAGGTGGCCAGGGGTTAGCTTTTGTTCTATCTCTGTCCTTTTTTCTTCCATCTCCAGTTTCTTATTCTCTGCCAGAATAAAAATCAAGGCAACGATGTGTGTTGGATAAAATGTCCATCATCTTTCTGGTGTGCACCTCTATCAAGCTATAGTAAAGCAGAGCTGTTTGTAACATTGACACAAATGCAGTATTGGTGCAATCAACCTGTGGTAGTGAATAATGCAAGTGCATGAGTTTCTCAATTCCCACATTAAGGGTGTGAAAAAAATTGAACTGTTAGGTAACAGCTAAAAGCAAATGTTCCACAGTCCAGGCTTTCTAATCCAGTCACTGAGCTGCTTTATTTAGATACAGGTGTCAGTGGTAGAGTTAAGTGTCTTCGGATGCTCACCTAAGACCTCAAAAATGAGGATTTTACATTATTATTCATAGGTCTCTCATTTTATCTTGAGCAAGTCATTTAGGTCATCCTACTGACTTCAAGGAAATGTTACTCTCCCAGGAAATTCTGTATCTTACATATTTTTTATCTTATGACCCAGCTCTGTGAAACTGGTACTTCTACTCAACCACACATAAATTGATATTTGGACATTTTTTGATAAATACATAACAAAGGTAGGTAAGAAGACAAAACACTAAGCAAGTAAAATAAATTGCAATTCTGTATTCATTACCTTGAGGCAGGCACAGACTGAATTCCTGAATTCCGAAGCTACAGATCCCAATGTCAAGTCCCAAGCTAAGGATCCTTAATACCTTGCTGGCACCTCCAAGGTTTTACAAAATTGTATCCCTCTTAAATGGAAAGTGAACCAGTGGGCAATAGCTGAGTTTGTATGACTCTAGATTTGTTTTCCAAAGTCTGCTAGAGGTAAGGTTCTTTCCACCATTTTTATTACTACAGAATTAACAAAGAAAATACTCCTACTATAAAACACATTGAAACAAGAAAATAAAAGCCGTTCATAAGACAAAAGCAAGTTAGATAATTGAAGGAATATTCTGGAAAGCTATCATCTCAAGAAAAGGTCTGAAAGACTGAATTTCAGTTTGGGAAAGTTTACTGAGGCAATGAGTCTTCTTTTAGAAGAAAAGACTCTCTCATCCTACCACCCACCATTTTGATAGAAATTGTTTATCCACCTTTCAATTAAATGAGCAGATTCTGGTTGCAGGCTTGGAGTTAATATGATTGTCTGACTAAAAGAAACAAATTGACATCTGGAAAAGAAATAAGAAGAAAACTATCTTCTGAACTAAAAAAGCAATAAACTTTTTATTAAAAACTGAAACTTTATTTCAAATTCTAAGAGGATTGAGGGGCTTTATGTATATTTCTTTCTTTCTAACATGACTTTGAAGTTTAAAAAGTCATACTTATTTCACCTGCTCACTAATGGCTATGTGGCAGTAACTGTAATTGATTGTAAAGTTTTTTGTGTTTTTTTTTTTTTTTTAATTTTCTTTTGTTTTGTTTTTTTGAGGTTTTTTTGTTTTGGTTAGGTTTTTTTTTTGGTCATTCTTTATGGATTCAGATCCTGCAGATTAGAAGCTTCGGGGATTATCAGGCAGCCACAGTCGGAACTGAAGAATTATCAGAGGATAATCTTGTACTATTGCAAACTCCCTGCTATTAGGTATCATCCAATCATTCATTCAAGGAATGATTATATATTTGTTCAGCTGCTCTGCATTGTTAAAGTCTCCTTCATTCCCTTTCAAATTTACTCTCATGAACAGTATAAGCGTTATAGATGGTACCTAATGAGTCTCTGCTGTAAAGAAAGAGCTGATTCTTTTTAATTTGATTTTTATTTAAACCAAGGTCAAGGTTGAGGAATCGCACCCATGCAGAGAACTTAGGAAATAAAAATTTTATTTATAATTTTTCCTCTTAGTTTCCATGGACATGCTTCTCTTACTCTCTCTTTAACTTAACACTTTTGTAGAGAGAATCTCAGAGGCCTAATATAAGTGTATCAAGAGTTGTCCAAAATAAGGGCAAACAGATCTCAATCTCAGTAGCTGCTGCTTTTGCTATCTCAGGCTGACAACTTCTAGAAGAGGAGTACTGAGAAATCCTGAAAGAAGACATTTTACACCCTATAAACACAGAGGAAGAGGATACCAATCTCTCTATGTCATTGGCTACAACACCTCCTTATCTTTTTCTGTGATGCCACCGAAGAAACAGTAACAGAGAATTAGGCTCAAATGTCTTGGTGGCTGCACTGAGTTGTCCACTAAGAGATTGATGAATTTCCTTTCACATGGATGTCAGTGATGACACAAGTTGCAGGGCCAAGAGGAATAAGGCCTTGACATTCTAGAGATAACCCCAGGCAATGGTGGGAACAGGTTGAAAAATGACACTACTTGGGCTAATTTTTAGGTCATGAGTAAATGTGAAGGACTGGGCATTTTCTAAAAGGCTAGAAAGTAATGTCAGCAAGACCTGGTATTTCATGCATTCTCCTATGCGTGAAATTTCTCTTTCACAATGGAATAAGAAACTTCAGCCCTGCATGTTTTAAAAACTCATGAAAAAAGACAACTTCTCATCTCTCAAAAACAGCACCAATTAAGTATGTTAATATCTGGTAACTTCAGAAATTTTCTCCATTGACTCTGCCTCTCTAACTAACCATCTATGTTCTCAGAATGCTATTATTTCTAGGAAGAATATTTTGGCTAAAATAGGATTAAGCTCATATGTCATACAGGCCTAGAATACATATGTGGCCAGTTACAGAAGCTCCTTTAATGGGGTGGAATGATACTGACTCATTCATTCTGTGCACTCACTTGTGTGTATCCATCAAACCAAGGCTTTCTCATTTACTGAAAGCTGCTGTTGGACTCCTTTTGGAGTCTTGCCTGTACCAAGTGATATGCAAGAGTGATGTCTCCTTTACCCTGTTCATGATCTAATCCTCCTCCTTAAATATATTCAGGGGAGGAAATAGACAGCAGAAGCACTTTTTGGCTTGAAGAAATTTCATATCTACAAGTGAGACAAGATTCCAAGAAAAATATTTTCGTACCTGGATTTCTGGGCATCTAATAGGCTAGATGTGAGTTTGTCTGACTGTGAGTGCATGCTGCATCTCATGGTGTCATGGTTTTGGCTGGGATAGAGTTAATTTGTTTCTTAGGTGCTGGTACAGAGGTGCAATTTGCATTGAGTATGAGAATAATGTTCATAACAGAGTTATGGTTTAGTTGCTGCTCAGTAGAGCTCACCAAATCAAGGACTTCTCAGATTCCTGTGCTCTTACAATGAACAGATGCACAAGAAGCAAGGAGGCAGCATGACCAGGACAGCTATCCCAAACTGCCCAAAGGGATATTCCATACCACAGAACACCCCTGTGTACAAACTGGGCAGAGTTGGCTGGAAGTCACTGCTTGCTTCTGGAAAAGAGGCTGGGCATTGATCAGTGCCAAATCATGTGAGCAATCATGTTGTAAAACCTTTGTTTCTCTTCAGTTTTATTCCTCACCCTCCCTGTTTTTTGTTTGGATGATGATGTTGTTTGGGTTATTTCAGTTATTAAACTCTTTTTATTTCAAGCCAAAAGATATACCTTTTTTTGTCATTTTCCTCCCTGTTGGGTGCACAGTGGGGGCTGAGTGAGTGTCTGCATAGCCCAGAGCTGCCAGATAGGGTTAAACCATGGTACATGGGCATGTCAGCACATGCTTGCACAAGGAATTGGCGTAAACTACGAGTGTGTCTTATGAAAACACATTTTGTTTAATGATAACAAATGAGAAAAATATATGCTTCATACTGTCTCAATTTTCTCATAAACAGCGTTGCTCTGCGTGAGGGCTTCAATGCTGGAAAATCTAAGGGGAAAGAGAAAACTCCCACTATTTCTTTATCTATTTATTTAGTGGGCAACTCCCCGGTAATTAATTACATCAAATAAGCTGAACCCTTGAAACAAAGGAGACGGACAAAAGTGTGAGTCCTCTGAGGCCCTGAATATTTTTAGCTTGCCACATAACCCTCTTGATGAGATTTATAACTTTTCACATAAAAGTAGCAGTTTCCCTTCTGAAAGGAATTCTTGAATGGAAAATTGTTTACTTGAAACCAAGTCCACAGGGGGAGTTAGCTGTCTGGCCTCACTTGTGTGGCTGACAAGACTTAAATGCTAGCGATACTCCATGGGTCAGCTAGGAAATTCAGTTGTTCAGTGCTGACTGGTAGGACCCTGTATTGTACAGGTGATGCCAAAAAGAAGGGATGAGTCCCATATCACCCTGAAGAACTCTGGTCTTCCAAAAGCTTTAATCCCTTTAATGAATTTAGGCTTTTAGGCTATTCTTTTTTAAAGAGAGCACTACTTTTTCCAGAAGAGAGGTTCCTCCCACTGTAACAAACTGGCATCTGCAGGTCTTACCCGAAGTACAGAACTTACACAAGCAGGAAAATGCCTGAATGGACTGAAACTTCTTTTTTTTCTGGAAAATGACCAGCCACATGCTTGAGAATAAAGCTTGATAAATTAATGGCATGCACCTATTTCTAATCTGGGAAGAACAGTTTGTCTGTTTCCCACCGCTCTACATAGAATGCCAAGTAACTGTGTCTGCTTGCTCTCTGTTTATTTACCAAATAAAATAGCTTTAAACTGCTTTTTTATTTATCATGATAAGCCTACAAATATTATTATCCTGGATCCATCCCTCCTGTTCAATTTTTGTATTTCATATAAAATAAGCTCACATTAAGGGGGCTCACAGAAATGATCTGCAGCCCAATTTTTATGGTGTTCATATGGAAAGACATCCACAAGTTCTTTGGTTTTCAGAGGGATCATTTATCCATGGGAACCAGTGTACAGGTTTCTTTCCCTCTTGTCATAGAGCAGTTCAGAGCCATGTTGTACAGAAAAGAGTCCAATTGTCTGAAGGAGGGAGCAGAGTGCACCCTCAGCAAGTTTGCTGATGACATGAAAAAATGAGCTGGAACATCTCCCATAAGAGGAAAAGCTGGGAGAACTGGGTCTGTTAAGCCTCAAGTAGAGACAGCTCAGAAGGATCTTATCAATGGGTATAAATGCTTAAAGGAAAGGTGCAAAAAGGACAGATGCTTTTGTGGTCAGGACCAGAGGTAATGGGCAAAAGTGAAATGCGGGGTATTCATCCTGAATATCAGGAAATGCCATTTTGCTGTGAGGATGGCACAGGGCAACTGAGGTTGCCCAGGGATGTTGTGAGGAGCTCCATTTTTGGAGATACACAGAAGCCATCTTGACATCATTGGGCAGCTCACTATAGTTTTCCTTGCTTGAGCAGAGAAATTGGGTCAGATAACCTCCAGATACCCTTCTCACCTCAATCAATCCATTATTCTGTGATACTGTTTATCTGAATACACCTTTTTTAACTGCTGGTTTCCTACACCTTTGTGAAAAAATTTCGCCTCATTATAGTTTGTGCAGTAAGTCCAGGGAAAAGAGTCTTTTAAGTATGCAAACAATATTCAAAAAACTTTCTAGGCTCATATTCCTCCCCCCGCCCCCCCCCAGATAATGATTCTGGAGACCTAGACTCTACCCTGAATTTAGGTTCCCTTTCAAGATCAAACATTTGATGCATGTCTAGAGCAGAATTCTGCTCAGCATACAAGCCCAAAAGTTAGGCTGACAGGTAGACAGACGGACTGAGTGACTAGGTATTTAATTCTCTCTCATTCAGCTCCTGAGCTATCCAAACTCTCCCAGCTCTGCTTCAGCACATGCAAAATCCTGGCTCAGAAGCAAATGTTGCTTTTATTGTACACAGCTCAGAGATGGGTATCGCACAAATGCAAACAAATATGAATGATAGATACTGAATAATTGCTGTGTGTTCTTCTGACTCACACCTAATGTAAGAAAGATCACTTTGGTCCCTTGTTTCCTAGCTGTTGTTAGTTTTGGTTCATATTTATTTTGTTGCCTTAGCTGTTATTTTGTCAGCTTCAGGTGTTTCTTTTGATTAACACACAGCATGTTTTCCCCTAGTCTGTTTTATTTTTTTCCTACTAGCTCTGTCATAATCTGTCAGATACATTATCTTTTTATATGTAAGGGTTGTTACAGAAATATTTGATAAGCAGATTTTAAAGAGATCATATGTATATTTTTAATCTAAATACATGTTTTAGGGAAGGAATATGGATACATATGACACTCAGACAATTGTGATACACAGGGTTATGTATGCTCAATGCCTTTTATACTCATAGTAAATGGAAAGTGGTGTTCAAAGCACTGGAAACTCCTTCATCAATTGTTTAGTCACATTATGGAGAAGATTCTGCCTCATATCTTACTCCTTCTCTCTACTATCTCAAGTGTTGCCTATGTGCTGTTTTCTTGTTTTGTACCTGGAATGTTGGGCTCTCATTACAACAGGCAGAGTACAGAAGCAATGCCTCTGAACCATACAAAAAAAAACTGAGGTTTTTTTATATGGTTCATGGCAGGACAAGACCCTACCCTGAAAAAGAGATTTTACCAGCCTGATTCTGTGTCTTCAAAAACTCAGGTTTTTTAATAGTGCTATAGCAATCTCCATACTTGGAAGTTTGTGCAAGTCTGTCCAGTGGGAGATCTCTGCATGGTCTATGCAAGGTCTCTAGGACAAATTGCAGTTTGTGGCAGACTTTTCACATGGACACAGCTAGTTTCTTAATTTTCATTTGGGGGAAAGAAAAAAGGAAATAGAAATAGAGAAAAATAATTATTTGTGGAGAAAATACTGTTAATTTCCACAAATTTGATCACTAATATTAAAACTTTTGTTCTGTGGTGTAAATTACTTAGTCTTACAGCCTTTGAGTGGCCCTGGACACATTTAGAATGTTATCCCAATGAAAGAAAAGGTTGAACAATGAGTAAGCCCATAGCAGCTAGAACCAATAAACCTGACTTCCAGCTTTGAATTTACAACTGGCCTGGAGCAAGGAGGTGTGGTGTGTGCTAATGTTATTTATTTCATTTTTGTTTTTCTGATGAAGAAAAGTTTTCTTCTTTTCCCATTCAGGATGTGCCTTGAAATATCTGAATGCTGATAGAGATTAAGATCAGAGTGAAGCTCCACGGGTGGGTGAGCAGACACCTACATGCACACAGATCACTGCAGAAGTCAGAGAAAATTTTCTTAATCTCCTACGTCCACAAAAGTCTGGAGCCCTATTGAGAGTCTTGGAGAGAGCAGCAGAAACTCTTGTTTTGAAAAACCCAAGGAAAGAGTTAACAGAAATCTTGCCGCCGCTCTTCAGCAGCCTTGAGCAGTTGGTGCCTTTGCCATTAAATATTTTCACATGTAGGTTTTCTATTTGCCTTGAATTACTGAAATACACTAAGCACATCTCTCCAAGGACCCAAAGTGATGGTGTAATAGGTTCTTGCTAATAGCTTGAAACTATACAGCAATCTAGTTTTAAAATACAACACAAATCTTTATCTAAAAGCACTAACACCTCACTCCTGTGTTCGCTGAGTATGTTTTCACATTTCTTTTTGCAATGCCTAGCAGGGAGGGGGTGGGTGGTGGGGAAACAGCTACAAGAGAAATGATGCATTCCAGGCAAAGAGCCAATTTAAAAAGTCTGTTCCCTCCAGTTTGCTGTCACTTGTCACGGTTAAACAAAACATGGAATAGAAAAAGAGAAATTGGCTTCAGTGTAAATGTCAACATTCTGATTAAAGCAAACATGAAGCATTCACAACTCTTGACAAAAAAAAAATTAAATTAAATTATGAAGGGTATGCAAATGAGGCCCTTCGTCTGTAGGATTAAGGGTATGTATGAATTTGCATTTTCTGTTTATAGTATTAAAACTAACGTAACAGAGCTGGGAGCTTGAGAGCATGCAGGCATCCTTTTTCAGGGGGTGAAGCTTCCCAGCATATTTGTTAAACTGTGTGAATGAGAACGTCAGTGCCTCCCCAGGAGTGGGTTGCATGCGTTGGCTCACATTAGGCATCTGTGGGTTGGTAAAGGCTGCACACACCTGTCTTTTGTCCACACCTGTTTACATGTAGGAAAAACAAGATGGTTCTTGACTTCAGGAAGATATTCCACTTTCAATATAGAAATATGTGAATAATGTACTCAGTTAATGTCAGCAGCGGCAACAAAAAAAGAAAAAATTCTGAAATGAGGAAAAAGTAAGACTTGGAAATAAAAGCAGAATCTGGAAAGCAAAAGACCACAAAACCAAAAACAAGAAACTTTGATCACTTGAGAATACTTGAATTGTGCTGTTTTCCAGGAAGGATAATGGAGAATTATGAAAATATATTAATAATTTAAACCTGGGTAGGATATGGTCCCAGTTCCTCTGTATCTTGTTAGACACAGATCTTGGAAATTGAATTGTTTGAAACGTGCTTTTGCAAAGCTCTCAGCATGCATTCATAACATAAAATTTTAAAGCAAGTGTAATACATTTGAATTCCATAATTAAAATTAATGGGAAAATGAAAAATAAATGGCCTGCACTGGTCCAGTTTCCCCTTCTGTGGAATATGTTTCACTGGTATGCCTTACTGTGTATGTGGTGTGTTTGTGTTTGGTTTGTTTTCTTTTTTCCTTTCCATCTTGGTTTCTCTGTGTGAATCTGTTTGTAGCTATGTTTTCAACTATTCCCTCATCAGTAAATATGCAAATACATTAAAATACTACATAAGCCACTAGACAATATTCCTTACCCAGAATTAGAAAACAATTCTACTTAGGCAAAGCAGAGTCTGTGCACTCAAAACATGTTATTCATTACTTCAGGACACTACCTACTATCTCCTCCATACTCCCTTGCCTTATAAAATGTGTGTACAGAAAAGAAATCTGAGGAGATTACCACAGATTTATTTTTAATAACTGCATTTAGAAACATAAATTCTGTTTTAAAACCTGTATAGCAAATTTAAAGGCTGGTATGAAATAAGCTTGGCATGTTCAAGGTGCATGAGGATTTATCTGGGTTGCTAAAAGCAATGTCTGCCCACATTTTATTTGTCTGTTTGCTACAAGAAGACTACAGCACAGCACTTAACAAAATCATCTGTCTTTCCCCTGTGTGCAACTTTAAGGGGTTAGCTTTCTCCTGTTTTCTCCCTTCCTTCTTCTGTTCCTTGCAGAAAATGTTATTTCAACGTGTTTAACTATCTGCTTATCTATCCAATCTAGTTATCAACATAAAGGATAGATAAATAAGTATTTTACATTTCTAATGCTTTTTGCCAATAAGATTGCACTTTTATAGTGGTATATAAAAGTCCCTGTTACTGAGTATATCAGTCCTTTTCATTTTTCTGACATAGAGGCATGAAGTCTTAGGACTTATAATAATTAGCATAAGACTGAATGCTGCAACACATTTCACATTCTATGCATTGGATTTCTGAGATCCCCATAAGCATTAAACAATTTTCTTGTTTATAAGAAGACACTGTGTTGATTTCAAAGACTTTTCAAAATGAAATTAGACCCAGCTGCTCTATATTCCTTCTCCAGAACTCTTGTTTAACCAGCACATTGGCCCCTTTAAGCAAAGCACACTTCCTTCCCCTGTAGCACGGAGGGAGAAATGCACTTGAGCAGGGAAGTGAATAAGACCAAGTCACAGCCTGACTGGACTCAGCCCCGATTGCTACAGATGGGTTCTTGCAAACTTGCCCAGCTACGAACACCAAGAGCTCATGGGGCAGCTCTGGACATGGGCACACAAAGCTGATGGACTGACAAAAATTTAGGCTTTAACTATAGATTTTAAATGGACTTCTACCTTGCAGACAGAGAATAAGAAAATAAAGATTTGCCTTCCACCACACCACCCCCCCCCCCCCCCCCCGAAAATATTGCCTACGGCTACTCTATCCTGGCTTAGCAAAGGAATGAAAACTCAGGATCATAACTTGCAGTGAGCTTATTCATGGGCCTAAATTAAGTCTGATTTAGAGACAACATAGGTTTAACCAGTGACTGAGTAGTGACTACAATGGGATTGTCAAGTGAGAACAGGCATAAATGTAAATTGCTTAAATTAGGCATGTATATCCTTACATTGACTTCTATAAATGAAAGGTTGGACAAACAGCAAGAGGAAAAGCTCAAAGAATTGTCAGGCCATCTGCCTGAAACCAAACGAAATACAGGGTTCTTATCAATGGAAAAATAAATTATAGGACTCACTGAGATTAACAATGGTAGAAATCATTATCTCTCCTTCCCCCACCACCATAAACAAGATCACATAAACTCCTGAAAGCAGAATTCCATCAGTACAAATTAATTATGGTAATTAGAAAAAAATCTTAATCACAGACAGGTGATAAACTACTTATTTACAGATTAAATGAGGGTGTATGCTTCTATATATTGTTTTTAGTATTTTTTTAATATATATGACTGACCAGTTATTCTGGGAGAGATTATACAGGTTTATCTCCCATTTTGGCTTTACACACTATGACTATTTTGATGTACTCATTTTATTCAGTTCTAAAATAATGAATTCTGAGGCTGAGCTGATATTTGTCACTTTAAATTTATAAAAAATGAAAGAATGACATGTATGCCTCACATTTCATTAGTAGTAACTATGCCTGTATAACTATAAGTGACTCAATTGTAAAGAAAAGGTCTCATAATGATTTTGCTGTTTTTAAAAGCATGTTTGAGTATCTAACTCATTACCTTTCATACACACAAATACTGAAAAGGAATCCATTTTCTGCAGTCTGAATGCATACGCAGATATTATCAGCATTTGCCACATACAGAGCCCAAAACACAAGGCATCACCACAATGTCATGGCTGAAATTCACAATGTCTCTATGCTTGAGCATTGCAAAGTGCCTCAAGCTTAACATGAGCAGAGCCCTAAATTCCATGGCCACAGATCAAACCCTTCCACTGATGTAGTCACTCCACTGTAGAAATCCAACACATCAGGCAGGCAGGCAATAAATTCTTAAATAGTTCACTTAAGAAGGGTTGGATGAGACCTTGAGAAGCCTGATCTAATAGAAGGTGTGTCTGCCCATGACAGAATGGATGGAACTAGGTGACCTCTGAAGATACCTTCTAGTCCAAATCATTCTAGGATTCTATGTCTCTATTGCAAAGAATGAGAGAAAACAGAAAAAGTACTTAGATATCAAGATATGTGCACTCCCTCAACAAAAGTATCTTGGTATGAGCTCAACCCTGACAGGTAAGTACAAAAAAACCCTGGTCTCTAGAGGGACAGGCATCACAGAGAAGAACATTGAATTAACTGGCTAAATAACCAGAGACTAAGAGGTGAGGAAGATTTTCTCTCAGTATAAGGTATTTAATGCAGAGACAAGAAAAACAAAGGCTGCTACAGCAGCTGCACCTGCAATTGCATCTAAGAATAAGTTAGAAAAGATCCTTTTCTGTCTCTCCAGATCCCAGTAATCCATCTACATGTGTCTGTAGTCCAAACCATGTAAAATATGTGCAAACAACTCTTAGCAAAACAAAAGCACATTCTCGGGGTAAAATTTTTCCTCCGAAAAAACCCAAGCCCACTTCATCATTAATTGTGAATATATGTAGGCAACCCAGTAAATACACCTTTGATCCACAGATTAAAATCATATGCTTAAAGACACGCAGATAGCATTCAAACAGTAGAAGAAAAGAAGTATTAAGAGAAAAAGAAGCATCAGGATGAAAATACAGAGTGACGACAAAGAAAGGAATTTAACAGTGTTTTTCCCTCATATTTAGATTATATTAAATTAGGGTGTGGAGTTTAGATTATATTTGATTAGGGTGTGTGCTTTTAGAGGGGGAAAAAACCCCAAGCAGCTAACAATATCAGGGAGTATAAGGCTTATGCCTCTATCCTAAAATAGGGATTAATTTACTACTGATCTAAACAGGTGTTTATTTAACTTCTTTAAAGGCTGGTTGAGACCTCACAATGTCATCTGAAAATCTGCTTCCAAGTTTAACTTTTCTTATTGTGTCAAAAGCTGTTTTTCTTTTTGTATAGGTAGTCTTAGGGGAACAAAAAGGAAAAGCAGAACACCAAACAGCTATTTATAAACAAACTGAAAGTAGGAACAGCAAAGGTAGAGTGTTGTTCATATTGATGCAGAGATTGAAAATAACAGTACATGAAGAAATAAATGAACCTTAAAAATGTGCTACATCCTTCATCACAGAGTAATGGGCTGAAATTCTGTAATTTATAGAGTCTGAATTCTATCTTTGGTTTTCATCTAGATTCTAGGATTAGCCTTTAGTCGTGCATTTACTGCTTTTCTGGATGTAGAAGCATGATTTGGCAGAGTTTTCAAAGCAAGACAAACAGCAATTAAGCTATATCTAAAATTTCTGTACATAAAGACTAGAATAGATCATATTGAGAGATTATCTGTGTACATATAGATGAGATATTAGAAAATGTGACTGACACAGAAAAACATTAAATCCAATATTAAAAGTAATGCTTCTCCTGCCAAATGAAGTCAAAATAATTTTAACTTGCTAATATGGCAATCAAATTTATTTTAATTCTATTACTGCTGCTGAAGTCACGAAGCCTAGAGCCCATGTATTAATATCAGAATTTTCCACAAGTTTGTTTACAAAATAATTGTCTGTCACCAAATACTCCTATTATTATGGAATTTTAATTTTTTGCTGTGCTTTTTTTGTGTGCATTTTGGGGTTTTTTTCCCTTTTTATGTTCTTTGAGGGTTTTTTGGTTTGGTTTATTTTATGAAATAGATACTTTGAAGTTATGAGATGCACTGCAGGAAGAAAATCCTTTTAACCCTGCCAAGTACTTATCTATAGTGAAGTATTTTCTTACTAGTGACAGATTTATGCAGAATTCTGAGTATTAAAAGTCTACTTAAAGCAATGAAAGCTTTATTATTTTCTTATGCTTATGGAAATATTGGATGAACATGTGAAACCCACAGATTTCAAGAAATAATGATTTCATCCAAAAAGACCCCTAAACCCAGTATGACCATCAGTTCTTGAACTGATAATGTCTCAACCATTTTCAATGGGACATGGTTTTAAATTTTCACACGTTGACTAGAGGGACTGACTCTGCATTTTTGAGTTCCTGCATTCAGGTGTACACCTTGTCTGCATCATCATTCCACCCAGAGAGGCACACAGGAGGACAGCAGCTCCTTCACACACTGTGGCTTCCAAACAAAGGCCAAGCAAGATGAAAATCCAACAATTTTCTGATCTCTATAATGATATAAGAACCCCAGGGTAAGCATTAGCACACTCTTCTGGGTCTCTCTAGGCCTGAAGACAATATTGCCCAGATCAACAACAGACTCTGCTTGCTCTTCTTACCCTTTTCTAAACCATATATATTTGCCAGTTTTAAGTACATGTGAAATTATTGTGCATCCCCTCTTTTCTTTCAGAATATTGCATAAGTTTGGTCCTTGTTGGTCACACTGTGGATTTCATTTTCCAATCTGTTAGCTGTTTTTAATTTGTATATGCAGTTCTGAACTATTTTTGTTAATTCAACATCCTGAATCATGAACACTAAAAGTAGACATCATATTCTAATGTCAAATCTTTAAATATCTTATACAGAAGACAGGCTACTGTCTAGACTATACTTTATTTGTGTCAAAAGAAAGAATTTTAATCTAACAGCTGATTTACTGTTGCATACATCTGATTTTATCACAAGACTTTATTCTAAATTGATTTGATTGAACTGATTATCTTCCAAGACCCTAAAACTTTCTTCTTGGTCGGTTCTGTGTTATGTAGGATAAGTCTTTGCTTCTTGTTTTTAAGCTCTACATATGTGATTTCTTAATATAGCATTTTTCATTGATATTTATTAAATCACAAAAATTGCATAGTAAACATTTAAAGAGAAAATTTCTGAAGATTAACATCTTCCATACCAGTTGGCTAGCGTAGCTAAAACAATATATGGTATTTAATAATGTATGGATGCACTTTTGAGAAAATAATAAATAAAAATAAAATTTAAAAAATTAAAATTCCTGGATTTTAAATATTTTGATGCTGCCTTTTAAAAATGCTGTTACATTTCCATATTAAATTCTTAAAAACTAAAGATACAAAACAGGTGTTTGTCTGTCATATACATTCCCTGGACATCTCATATATTGCAAACTTCGGAGAAACAACTAAATAATAAGAAATAAAACACTTTGGAGAGGTCAGCTATGTTCTATGAAAATAGCTGTTGCCTTTGATACCACTGAATACCTACAGGAAAAATTATATTTCTAAAAACATATCTTTGATAGTGCCCATTACAACTGCAATTTTTGTATATAAGATATAAACCTAATATGAACACATGTACAATCTATTACTTCATTTTATAAGAACAAAGGATGAAAAAGTCATTCACTTTCCTTGTTGGTGCTGTCCATGTTCTTAGAAAAGGGGAAAGTGGCATATTAAAATTAGACACACATTTCTTCAACTGGTACAAGCAGGTCTCTTTGAGACGTCAATATTTTATGAACTGGTTTGCCTTGTAATTGGGAAAGCTAGTGATTTAAAAGTAAAATGACAATCAAGCAGCCAATGTGAGAAATTAGGCAATGTCCATTATATCAGAGATGTGCATAATTTATGAACTCTGAATTTCAGCAAAGAAAATAAAAAGTCTGATTGTCTTAGGGTGTGATTGAACCTAGCTGAAGTGTTTTCCCAGATATATCGGTAGCTTGCAGATCAGATCCGTTCTGCTCAAATCAGGAATTATCCAGACCTCTTGTTTCTGAACAGTGAAAGAATTGTGGGTGACATGCTGGTTGGATATTGCCATGGGCATAACAATCACAAAATTACACAGCTTTTCATTCTTGAAGAACTAAGGAGGGGAGTCAGCAGAACTGTTACCTTGGAGTTTTCGAGGGCAGAGTTCAGCCTGTTTAGGAGCCTCTTGACAGAACCCCTTGGGAAGAGGTCCTGAGGGGCAAAGGATGATGCCAAGGTGTGAGTGCTGAGCTGCTGGAGGGCAGGGGCTCTGCAGAGGGATCTGCACAGGCTGGATCCATGGGCCAGGGCCGGTTGTGTGAGGCTCAGCCAGGCCCAGTGCTGGGCCCTGCCCTTGGGTCACAGCAGCCCCTGCAGCTCCAGGCTGGGACAGCGTGGCTGGAACGCTGCTGAGTGGGAAAGGAGCTGCAGGGGCTGGTTTCCAGGGGCTGGACACGAGCTGGAGTGTGCCCAGGGGCCAAGAAGGCCCATGGCACCGGGCTTGTGTCAGCAACAGCGTGGGCAGCAGGAGCAGGGCAGGGCCTATCCCCCTGGGCTGGGGCACTGGTGATGGGTCACACCCTAAATCCTGGGTTCTGTTTTGGAGCCCTCAATAGAAGGAAGACATTGGGGTACTGTAGCGTGTCCAGAGTAGAGAATCCAGCTGGTGGAAGGTCTAGAGCACAAGTCTGATTTGGAGTGGCTGAGGGATCTGGGTGGTCTCAGCCTGGAGGAAAGGAAACACAGGGGAGATTTTATTGCTCTCTACAATGACCTGAAAGGAGGTTGCAGCCAGGTGAGGTACAGCCTCAGCTTTCAAGTAAGGGGTGAAAAAATTACAAAAGAAAGCTTCAAGGTGTGCCAGGAGAGGTTTAGATAGATATTGGGAAAAAAAAATATTCTCTGAAAGGGTGGTTAGGCATTTGAGCAAGCTGCCCAGGGTAATGGTGTAGTCATTATCCCTGGAGACAGGGACTTAAAAGACACACAGCTGTGGTGCTTAGGGACATGGTTTAGTGGTAGAGGTGGCAGAACTGGTTCAGTGACTGGATTTGATGATCTTAGAGGTCTTTTTGAACCAAAATTGGAAAGAAACTCACCATAACAAAGAAAACAACTCCTACCTCCCTTATATCTACATAAACAAAGCTTTTGAGAGTTTCAGTTGTTTGTTTGTTTTTCAGTTCATTTAATTGCTGAAATGTCTTAATTGAATCTTGTCTTTGGGAATTCCTAGTCCCCATGGAAAAGAAAGGAAAAATAGCTACAAAATCATAGAGCCATTGCCAGTGGGTTTAAACAGAGAGAAGTTACTTAAAATAATATTTAGTTGATCTATAACTGAGGATAATTATACAGTGTCATCAAAAGCTAATAACAAATACTTAAGATATTTCTTATCAGGACCCTATTTAGACATGAGATTAGTTTTGACCACATGCCGACATACAGTCATGTTTAACACTCTTCTCCTGTGTCAAGGACAGTGGAGAATGGCAAACACAGATTCAATTTCAGGAGAATTATCATGTCTTCCTGTATTGATGAAATCTCTGTGGGATAAGAAAGTTTTCTTCTACAGAAAAAATCACTTCAAAGCAGAGCTAAATTTTGGTACAAACTAAAGACAAAGTAGAAAATAGGAAAAAGGAAAAAAAAAAGGGGAAAAAAAAAGGAACTTGCAAACCAGCATCAAAAATACTGTTATTCTCATTCAGGCAAAGAATGTAATCTATTTCCCAGAACCATGTATTAATATACATTTAGATCTATCTGTCCTGCTAGCTATGGCTATATCTAACCACAATAAAACAGTTGAGCACTCTCAAGTGTTATGCCTTTAAGTTAAACTTTATTGAAATAAAATAAGGAAAGAACAATACATTTTGCATTCTTCAGAAGCCAGTGTTCAATAAATACTAAGTTTTGATCGATTGATACAGTGTCATATTTGACTAAAGAGGTGGGAAAGTTGCTACTGTTGCTTTGTGCTGGCTAGAAGAAGAATGCACTATTGATTTTATATGTTGGATGGGCTGTCAGCGTACAGTGCATTGTTGATTTTGACTTTTATAGCCAACATGTTTCCTTTAATTGGATCATTTGTAAAAGAGAGGAGGGTACCTGTTCCCTTCTGACAGTGACTGATTACAATCATTTCATGTTTGTCAATATTTGATAAACCCACGGTTACCCAACAACATGGCTGAAAGCAGCATCTTTATGCATTTGCTTGTTTCCCTTCTTTCCTCTTTCTGATTTCAGACTCAGTGTAACCAGAAAGTTGTGCCAGCAATTCTGTCTTCTTCATCTTTTCTTTTCTTTTCTTTCTTTTTTTTCCCTGAAATATTTTTGGTAAGTTCTCACTTCTTGTGGAGGAAGAGAAAGTGAGTAAGGAAGAGAGGAAGAAAATTTTGCTTAGAGTGAACATTGCTGCCAACATCTCTTGATAACAGAAAAATTCTAGGGCACCCATTACTGCCCTTGACCTTGTTGATCTCATTGCTATTTTTGTGTAGTTCTGTAACCTTGAGACTGAGCTTTCTACTCTCTAATGGTGAAATAAAAACCAAGATACCTATAACGTACCTAAAATTTGTGTCTTCCTTTTTTTATTTTTTTATTTTTCACCTTCTTCCCATTATTATTATTAATTTTTTCCCCCAATATTCTGGATGCAAATTAAAATATCACTACAGAGAGGCCTGGAGCTCAGGGAAGAACAGAGATGTGTGCACAAAGCATTGCTATAAATTATTTGAAGAGAATTCATGTTGGTATTTTAATTGTGTCTTTGATGCTCAGTTCACAGATGGCTGATAATTTCATCTGATGCACTGAACAGTTCTGTGTTTTACTCTTGAAAGAGAAGATGCATTCAGAAGTCAGGCTCAATCTTTGTTCTCTCCTGCTTAGCGAGGCAAAACCTCTTTCATTTTCACCTATGTTAATTAGGACTAGTAATGTAGATGTAATGCCATCAGGGCAGGAGTACCTTCAAGGCACACAGGGCTGTGAGGTGGAGCAAACACTCTTGGCCATGAACCTCACACCATGATCAGAGCCGTAAGAGATCTTCTCTAGGGCATGATGGAAGTATCTTGTTTGGGACAAAACACCCTCATTTGGGAGGATTCAAAAGAGGCAGGAAGAACCTGTCTTTGCATGTCTGAAAATCTGGTTTGCAAACAGAGTAGATGCTGAGCCTCGTGTGGCCAGCTGCCCTGTTAGCAAAAGGTGAGGGACATCCTTCCTGCAGTCAACACAGGGGCACTACCTGTA
Source organism: Passer domesticus (assembly GCF_036417665.1). Classification (NCBI taxonomy): domain Eukaryota; kingdom Metazoa; phylum Chordata; class Aves; order Passeriformes; family Passeridae; genus Passer; species Passer domesticus. The sequence goes on from NC_087512.1 coordinate 6,321,759, forward strand.
GGATTATTTTCCATATAGTCAGATGTGAGAAAGCTACTCAGAAACATGCTTATTTTTTTGTACTTCATTTGCCTGGGAAAGAACAGTTACTAAGATGTGGTCTGACTGAGAGGGACAGGCTCCCTGTCTCTACTTGTTTTCCTCAGATGTTATACAAGCAATGCTGTCCATTGGTGTTCCTAGGAGATGAACACAGAGCACAGAAAATTCCTTCTAATTCTATGTCCAGTCCTCCTAAGGGTCCTGGAAGCCTCCAAAAAAAAAATAAAATAGAATGGAGTCAGAGGCAGATGCATCTACTTGAGGTTTACTTTAACATAGGTAGAGGAGGAAGAAGAGGGACCAACTTCAGGGATTAAGGGAACAGATGAATTCCAGCTGCTGACCTCAGTGTCAGAACAAAACAATGTGCTCTTGAAAACAAGACAGCTCATCTTTTTCCAAAGGAACATAAAATATAGCTTTAACGTCACAGTATATGTAAACAAAGAGGTCACCAAGCAGGAGCTGACAAAAGAGGTGAGTGCAAAAGAAGAATTCAACAAACTAAATTGTGCTGTTGACACGCACTTTCTCACTGTCCCTTAATTTCCCTTAAAATTAGAATATATTTATCCACTAAAAAACACAGTGGATTTAAGGCAATCAGAATCTTGTGGGCTTTAAGTCCTGGGGACTCCTTCTAGAAGCCAGGCAGCAGCTGCCTGAGTGCCTGGCTGGTAGCAGAGGTTCACATGTGTCCCAACAAACACTGACGTGCACTTCACACAGAGCAGCAAAGACAGGGACAGCTTATCTGCTCTAGTTTTCTTCCCACTTCTATCTTGATCCCTGCATTATTCTGTTCCTATCCCCTCCCAAATCAACTTTCTTCTAATTACATTTTCCCCACTGGATCCAGGTTTGAGACCTTCACACCTAAATTTGGTGTTTCTGCTCTTCATGCTTTTTTCAGCTTCTCACTCTGATTTTTTTTACATGCAGCAATTACTATTGTTATGCTGAGTAACTTCTCATCTTTTGGTCAAAGAAATCAAACCTTGTGCCAAGGAGCAGTCATCTGCTAACATAACTTGATAGATAAAACAGCCTTGATGGATTAAAAAAACCTTCTTTCTTTCACAATAATGACATTTTCTTGTTCATATATATTTCCATATATAGATGGATATATATAAGCACACATTTATATGAGCATACATATATAAATATATATATATATATATATATATATATATATATGTATATGGTATATTTATGACTTTTTTTGTCAAAATATATTATTATCATATTATCCATGCTGCTCAGTCAAAACATTCTCTTCACTTAAAAAAGAGGATTTTAGTCTGCTTTAGAGTTGAAAGATTTAAACAATTTCCTGATATAGATGGAGACAGAATTAGTGTATAAGTTTATGGCTATTTGGATTGCAAATTTGACACCAAATCTAAAATGAAAAGTAGCAGCTCCATGTATTTAAGTAACTCTTGAGACACAACTCTCTCCTACTAAAGAAAAGTTTCCTAGTAAGGAAAACTACTCCTTAATCAGGGCTGTTTTCTAAAACTGGGTGCTTATGTTATTGTTTTTTAAGAGGAATAGAGACCACTTTTTTAAGGTAGAAATTATTGTAATTGTTAAATTCTTTTTTAAATAGTTGCTCAAAGATCTTATGACCTAGCTCCAGACATCAAGAGTGTAGACCCACTGCACATAATTAATCATTTTTAATGATCAGTGAAAAGAAACAAACACTTCTTTCATGAAGATGTGTAGCAAATTCACTTCTACTTATTTGCATCCCAATTCATATGATGGCTTTAGAAATCTACATTAAATAAGACAGTTAAATAAGCAATTAGAGAATCACAGGATCATAGAACAATTTGGACGGTAAAGGGCCTCTAAAGCCACCTAATCCAACCCCCTGCCCTGGACAGGGACATCCTTAATCAGACAAGGTAGTATAGATCAGGTACTATTAGACTAGTATTGATACAAGAGTAGCAGATCTCATTTCAATTTTCTCCTGGGACTGTATCTTCGGGTGCTTATGCTTATGCTAAAATTTTGTAACTTTGGGAAAAAAATAAGAGTTCAGAGAAGAGAATGACTTTGTAACATGTTTTGTTAGGCCAGCTAGTGTGTCAGAGTGTTGGTTCTAGTCCCTTTTCCCCAGTTTGTGTTTGTGTTTAATAGAAGCAGCCTTCAGACCAAATGTATCATGTAGTCAAAAATAATTTTTTTTCTTCTTTCTCAAAAGTAGACCTTGTCAAAAATAAACACAGAAATGGAGTTTTAAGCTCCAAAACAACAAACTAAGCATCTAAAATATTTTATCTCTTTTTCAAAAATGTAACATTTTTCTACTGAAATCATACAAACCATACTGCACTTTGAAATGTAGACCACAGTATTTTACTTAAAGAGTGCTTCATTATTTCCTTGTTGATAATTCTGGAGTTGATACCCAGACCTGCTTGTCACATATACCTTGTGTCTTATATATAACATGCTAAGTGAGGGTTGCTTTTGGACTTAACAGTCCAACCAAAAAAAACTACCTTTAAACCACCTTGGAATCACAAAGTTTTCAATACCCCAGCTTCTGTGAGGCATGTGCACCTCAAAAATTCAAATCCATTTATACTTTTCTCTTATATACTGACATCTTATTTGCCCTTTTTTTTCCTTATTTTTAGTGGGAAATGTTGAAAAATATAGCTGTGCATTTCTTTTTTCCCATTAAGAGGAAAAATAAACACCATAGGCACATTTCCTATCTTTTTTTTTCTTTTTCTTTTTTTTTTTTTTTGACAGAGGGGTTGGTGATAAAATATTGATTTCTGAGATTTTATTTAGGGTCTACATGTAAGTGGAATCCAAATAAGTGCTCATCACATTCTGTGCAGCTCAATAAGATGCTCAGTCAGTCTAGTAGGTCTCACGTCCTGCACTGCATTACCATCTCTATTAAACATACCATTTTGTTAAAGATATGTATCCAAAAGAATGATTCCAATTAGGTAGTGATCATTATGAACGAGTGCCTGCTATTTTTTCCAGCAGTATGCATTTGTGTCACCTGAAGAGAGAGTTCCATCTCCTATTAATTTTTATCCCTGATCTTATCCCTGCCACTGCATTCAGGTTCCCTCATCCATTTTAGGTCCTTCTTATTCACACCAATACCTCTAACCAAAGTATGCATGGCTGCTAATATCACACCTTAATTGGGGATATTAGCAAGATAGCCCAGCTTTAGTCTTTTAAGCACCCTGGGTGAAATTTCTATGGGAACAGATTTGCAAATCACCACATGCTTGCCAGAATATTCTTTCTGAAAAGCACAAGCGAGCCTGAGCATACACACTTTCACACACAGCCCCACACAAACTCCTCCTCAAAGCCTTTCTTTTAAGGGACTAGTCATTTTTATTCATTTCAATAGCAAGTGTGAAATACAAGCTTGTCATCTCCCTTTTGCAGTACTGCAACCCAAAATTATAAATGGGCTGACATTTATGTGAGACCAAAATTTAGTGTCACATTGGTAGTGGGTATTGAAAATGTTTTGATATGACAGATGAAATACCTGCTGCAGAAACCTTTGTTAGACTTCAGCTAACTACATCTGGCTAGAGGAAAAAAAGACAGGGCTTCAGGCAACTAAATTTAATGGTATTTCATTAGCTCCCTCCCCAGTCCCACCTCAAAATACTGTAGGATTCATGCCTTCAGATCAAGGTTTTAAAAACTGTATCCACTTGACAAGTATGTGTGAAGTCACCCCCTCAGCCTCCTGATAATTTCTGGTGACCTGTGCAGAATATTCAGTGTTGACTGAACAAGACAAGACAGGACCACGTGTGGCAGATTGGATCTTGAGACTTCATTATCTGTATTTCAGAACAGTCATGGTACTTGCTCAAAATCTATGTCTCTTCACATTGAAATTGCATGAGAAAGATGCTGCATGTAGTGAGCATCAGTCAGAATATATTTGTGCGAAAACAGTCTTAAACAAAATTTAGATACAAAGTTCCTGTTTAGTGTCTGCTAAATTTGGACTGAAGTGCAATTTTGTCAGTCAGTAGCCCTTAGGCCAAGTTTCCTTACAGTCAGAAACAGAATGCAAGTACTCTCAAAACTTTTCCAGGGCTATTTTTTCAGTTCCCTCCAGAGAATCAATGCAGCAGTTATTTTCTGGTGATGGTCATTTATTCAGGTTCTTACCTGAGCTGCCTCTATACTAGGAATAAGACTAAAAGTCTCATGGGACCAGTCAGAACCAAGTAAGGAAGTAAACTAAAATAAATTATAGTACACAGGTAAGCTTTGCTTTACATTTGAGACTAGCTCAAATTTACTTTGAATATATTGACTAAGACCTCTGAATTTTATTTATTTTATTTTTTTTTTTAATCTGAAGTCTTCTGCCACTACATAATCTCATAAACATAATTCAAAACTCTTCATTCCAGGAAAGAAGAGAGAGTGATGTACAGATATAAAGGCTGAACTTCATTAAAGTTATCAAGTTAATTTTCCTTGGAATCAAGGCAAGTTCGACTTCTTTTGAAGATTAAGTTTGATGGAAGTCCAAATTTGTAATTATTAGGATGTCAGCAAAACTATCCTCCCCTTTTCTTTGTAAACCTTAGTTCTTTCATATAAGTCCTTTCTAACAAAGAGTTTTTTTGGAGACGTAGAACTATGCTAATTATGCAATCAACTCAAGTCCTGCTATTAGACAAACCTAATCTGTCGATCATAGAGACATGGGGAATAATGAAGTAAAATAAGTTAATTCTATCTAAATAGATTGCATGTCCTAGATAAGATAACTATGAACACAAACTTTCAGCTGTCTTTTTCTGTCAAATTTTGCTTCTCAGAGGATTTGAGGTTTGGCTTTCTTTTTACACTGCGCTGTATTTCTCTGTCATAAATTGCGGCTTGGGAAAATGCTACATGCATAAGTGAGTCCCATCTCAAGCCAGAATATTTACTAAGTGAATGCTTAATTTTTGGAAAATGAAGATTTCTCCATACTTGGAAAATGAATTAATGCTGCAATGTAAAAGGATTAACAGAAGTTTAATAGTAGTAGTAGTGATAGAACATAGAGGCAGTGATAGTAGCAGTACTACTACTACCACTACTACTGATACTACTACTACTTGCTAAACTAGTAACACAGGAAAAGGGTTGGAATATATTTGAGAAATCTAGCTAGCCCCCCCCCCTCCCCAGAGTAGTCCTAACTATATGTTATCATATATAATATCTTTTTTAAATGAAAAATGCCACAATGTCATGTTTCTGACTACATGGACTTGCTCTTTCATCAAAATATCTCAAAGTCAAATCTTAATACAAACACTAATTAGGCAGATGTTTTTTATATGTTCAATCATTGTACTTTCCTTTCATTACCAGACTGCAGCTATCAAAGACACATGGTATTGTAGTTGTGGCAAGGTTTTGGAATCTAACTTCACATATTTGCTACAATGAAACCTGCAATCCAGGTCAGTCCTCATAAAAAAAAAAAATCTCATACACTTAATTAACAATTATTTGGGGTAGGATAATTCATACATTAGAAAGTCTGATTTCTCAGGAAAAGAGGAATATTTTGGATGCTCAGAATAAGAGCTATGAACAATTGGATGATAGTCTAAATTCAAGCAGTCACAACTTAGATCCCAGCATGGCTGCACATCTTCCCTTGTGAGTCCTGGATCTGTTCATTTAGAGTGTTGCTTTTTTACCAGCTTTGTGAAGCTGACAAGCTGTGGTGCAAAGCAAAGGCCTGATTCAGCATCTCAGTCTTTATGTTTAAACAATTCCCTCTTTGGTGCCCAACCATAGGATGGTAGCACAATTAAGCCTGGATCTCCCCTAGTCATGGACAGATTCATTCTTCAAACATCCCACGCAGTATCCAATAAGAACCAGGAGACTGAGCAAGTACAGACTTATTTATCAGAGGGAGAATTTGCACATTTCAACTCTTCCCAGCATTCTGTATTTCAGCCTCACAACTGCAGACACCCATTAGTTTTCTTTCTATCATTTTAAACTTAATTGAACAATTTCCTTACACATGCCCACACAAACTCAAAAAAAATGCATACAAAGAAACAAGTTTATGTAAAAGTGTCACTTCCCACAGACCCAGAAATGTCCCATTAGTATAAAAACATGGATCTTAAAAACCAATTTCTTTCAATAGATCTGTGCACTTCAGCTTGTGTACAAATTACGCATCACTGGTTAAAAAGAAGATGCACATAATGTAGGGAATGAACTGTTTCAACTTTTTTTCCCTTTCCTTGCTGCTATAATTTTTATATCTCATTTTACCTCTGTAATTAAGACAGGTCTGGTAGGTATTTAAATTAGCCTGGCTTTCATCTCTATCACACATTCATTTCAAAACTTTTATGAATATTTAATAGAGGTTTTATAATTCATGGTGATGTGATGAACAGCCTTTTGGCCGTTAAGTCAATTGACAGAAGGAAAAAAAAAAAAGGAAAAAAAAAGAACCCCTCTCTTCAGGCAGAAATAATAACGATTCTATTTCTGTTCCTAGATTGGTGATTACACAGTCACCTGTTTTCACATTAAACTTTGATGATAAATTACTCAGCAACCATGATAATATCAGAAGTTTTACTGGCCAGAACAAATTGCCAGTAATTGCTTGTATGATAAAGGGAAAGAGCTGTTTCGTAGTCCTTCTGTCCTTCCCCTTAGGGAATATCTGAAACCCCACAATCAAACTGGTTCTCTCCATATATATTTCTTTTTCTCTCTCTTTCTTTCCCCTCTCTGTTTCTTTTCATTCCAGCCTACCCTCTCTTTTTTTTTCTTTTTTTTTTTCTTTTTAATTTCAAATCACTTCAAAGGCAACTCTTTCAGCATTTTAAGAATATATTAACATTCCATTAACACTGTCATGGTTTTTGCATGCCTATCAAGAACACAGGCCGAGGAGGCCAGTTAAATTTCATAAAAGTCTGAGTTCAACCATGTTCATTTATTTATTTATTCACTTTTATTCGGTGCAGTCAATATATACTGTAAAACCATATTTGGGTGAGGTACTGGCAGTAGATTTTCAAGCCTAACAAAAGATGCAGTCATGAAGCATGCATTTTGTACAGAATTTTTCACAGAGAACTAGCTCTTATTATTATTACCCTCATCATCAGAGATAAATCACCACAGTAAATCACCACTGCTGTTCTTATTGCTGTTATTGTTATCATTACTGTAATTTTGCAATTATTATGATTATAATTTTTCTTATCAGTGTCAAAACTAGGAACTTTGTCAAGTTCAGAGCTCTCTTTATGATAGATCTCTTAAAAGCAGAGGGCAGTAACATTTCCCCACTGTGAATCACAATAACAGCATTCACTGCACTGGGAGAATTTATCTCAGTGCTCTGGGCGATAGCATGACATGGTTCTGTCTTTTTGGGAAGCCATAGGAATAAACTCCAACCCTGGCAGAAAGAGACCTTCACTAGTGCAATGGTGGTCTTCCAGACCTATCTAAGATTTCCAGAACCTGTGGGTCTCCATCATATATCAGCAGATACCTGGGTCCCTGACCCTTTATGCGCCTAGGCTGCAAAGCAAACTACACAAACAACAAAATTGAATGTGTGTGTGTTGCTGTATGTATTTGTACTACAGGGGATTTTTCAGAGGAAGTGCAGGCTGTGGGGCAGAAACCCATCTGTTAATTTGTTGAGGGGAGATTGTGTTTTGTGTTTGGGTTTCTTTCCATTAAAGATTTTTTAAAAATGACTGGAAACAGGAATCTTGATCACATGCACAAAAAAAAAAATAAAAAAAATTAAAGGCATTGGTACTCATTACTGTGTTACAGCTATTCACATTTAAAACCACACACATGCAATGCTGAGCCAGTATGCATAAAACCAGAGTGAGAACTGGAGTGGTAAACATCAGTATATTGGGCAGGTTTGTGGAAGACACAGAGAGGACAGACAGGCTGATAAATAAATCAATAGCAAAATCACTTTCCCGTTATCCTAGAACACAAATTTACTGAGTAAAAAAACATGATGGAAATATATGTTCATTATTATTATTCAAAACCTTTTTCAGAGGAAGCCTGGGTTGTGCCAGTACAACATACATGAGAACAAAGGTCTCATTGGATAGCTGGGGTTTGTACCCCTTTTCTTCATAGGTTCTGTCAAGATAAATGTATCTCAAAATTCAGTAGAGGGTGACCTAGAGAAGACTACTTTTAGCTTAAGGGGTTAAATTAATCATCAATATTTTTATCTTAAGAATCCTTTCTTCCTTTCTCTTCAAAGAATCTTCAGAGCTTCAGCTCTAAATAAAAAGGAGGGGGGGGGTGGGGGGAAGGCCTTGTCATGCAAACATGAGCACCTAAACATGAAGCTTTATTTCTATTGCTTTTGATGTGTGAACACAATGCCATTCTCTAGCTGGCAAGTACCCAGATTCTTTCTTCTTTATTGCTGGCTGGAGCGCCTAATAGGCATAAACTAACTGCAAACAGGACCCACATGGATTTTAGCACATTTAGATCTTGAATAATTTAAATAATTTGATTTCAGTGATGTGAGATTGATTCAAACAAGCAAATGTTTACAGGATTGGTCATGTGGAAGACTATCAATCTAAGATTTCAGATTATTTCTCCTCTGATATTCCCTAGTTCTTTTGATATTATAATCTTGATCATGAGAAATTTCACACCTATTCCTATCTTTAAGGACATGTGTTTTCACATGTAATACAATCTTAGAATGTTATTAAACTGGGGCTGATACCATCTAACTCATCTGTCTGTCCTATGGTCAAATCAGATCTGCCTTTGTCATTTCTAACAGGAGGCTGTTAAAAATAATTCTTAAAGAATCCAGTGGTGGTGTCTTCACATCTTTCCCAGCAGCTGATTTCAATACTTCACTTCCCTTTCCATTGGAAGGCTTTTGTGATTTCTAGAGGGAATCTTCTTGCTGAGCTTTTAAACCCAATCCTTATCTTTTACAGTGAACAAATTATCCTCTTCCTTATTCCATTTTTAACTTGAATCCATTTCCATTGCCCCTCTCTATCATCTGCACAGAGACAAAGCATTTATTTCAACTCATTCATTTAACAAAAAAAGTAAAATTGAAAACAATGGATACCATAACATAGCAACACTAAATTGTAAGGTTGAGGGATGAGTTTATATGTCTTCTTTGCAAAATTCTGTTCCATATTTAATGCCCATAACTGACTGTTCCCTTTCTTGTGATAGAGAAAATCACATATTTCATTGTTCCCTATGCAATATTTATGTAGCATACTGTGCTTACTTCAATGCACATATCCTTCTTGGCTGAGCATTTCTCTCTACACCTGGGAAGGAATAACCCCAAGTAACAGTACAATCTGGGGAGTAACCAGCAGAGAAAGCCCTGATGGTCATGATGGCAGCCAGGTAAGCATTAGCCAGCAGCACACCTTGGAGCAAAGGCCAGCAGCCCCCTGAACTGTGTTGAACAGAGCCTTGCAAGCAGGGAAGGGAGATAACCCTTCCCTTCTGTCGGTGTGTGTCACTGGTGTGATATTCCTGTTGTGATATTTCTAGATTTTGGTACCCAGAACTGGGCTACTCAGTAAGTAGAGATATGGAATTAATATAGAGAGTCCAGTGAAGGGCCACAGACACAAAGAGAGGACTGGAACATCTGTCATGTCAAGAGAGGCTGAGACAGCTGGGACTGTTCATCCTGGAGAAGTGTCATGGGTGATCTTACCTGTAGGTATAAATATCTGATCTGATCTGAAGGACTGAGCAAAGCAGACTCTTCCCAGCAGTACACAGGGACAAGACAAGAGGCATCACACAATGAACACAAGTAGTGATGTCTGAACTGTACTTGTACTTGTCAACTATTCATTCTTTCCTGGTATTCCTCTTAAAGAACTGATTGAACTAGTACTAGTGGGAAGTAAATGAACTGTTCCTGGCAAATCCACTCAGGTTGAGTAACACTTCCATGAATGCCAGGCTTTTACAAATTGCTAAATATTGTATGATTTCTCTTTTTCTTGGAACTGAATATAGCCTGACTAGGTTATCAGTTTCTTCCTTCTCACTCAGATTTGTTCCTCTACCCCAGTTTCTAGAAGTTATTTTGAATCAATGGCAGTGATTACTGAGAAATGATTTGTGGAAGTGGATTTTTTTGTGGCAGGTTCAAATATCTTGATTTTCAAAAGATGCACAGAACATACCAAAAAGCATGTTGTCTTTTTCAAAAGAAAAACCCCTTCAGAATCTTTCTGGTTTTGAACACCTTCTCATGTTGTACAAGGATTTGAAATATTTTTTTCCCCATAGTAAAATCTTTTTTCCAATTTAAGATAAAAGATTTTTGCAAATATATAGAGAGAAAGCATTTGACCTTAAGACAGTCTATACAGCATGAATTGAAGAATATAGTCTTTAAAATTATTTTTTAAAAAGGGATATAAATCCAATAGATCACATACTATGAATTATATCTTACTTTATAGAAAAAAGGAAATATATTTTCTTAATGTGAATGGGCATAGACTGTTCTACAGAAACAAATAAATATCTTGTTCAGGAAGAAGTCAAGTCTATATTGTAAGGATTACTTTCTTATTTGCAGTGTTATAAAGAAAGGTATCTGGACATGTGGGTGCATTAACCCACTTCTGAGCTCTTCAATGACATGTTTTATTACTCTAGGGAAAACTTTTAAGGTCTCCTTTCCATTACTTTTCCATGGTGATATATTTTGACTCTGTGGTGTTATTATGTTTTTACTAAGGTACTGTATGGATGTGTAAAATAATTTTCACAAAATGTGCAGGCTGTATTGCTCATGCACAGTACCAGACTTCTCCCTGAAACATAGTATGGTCTCTTTGTCTGCCTATTTCTGGTTTTCTGCATTTCTGCATTCAGATTTTTCTCACATATATATATATATATATATATATATACACATTAAAAAAAAAACAACAAGGAAACAAACAAACAAACAAAATAAAATAAAACCCCCTTTCTATTATTTTCTCTCTCTCTCTCCCTCTTTTTTTTTTTTTTTAACAGACTTGTACTGAGAAGAACTTGTACTGAGAAGTCCTAGTTATAGGACTTTATACTGAAAGGGTTTTTCGTTTCTTATTCCTCCTCCTTTTGTGCGTTTTCCCCTGAATCTACACATCGACTCTATCACTTTTAGTTGTGGTGTTCAGTTCTTTCCACTGACTGAGAACCTGAGGCTCTGGGATTGTTTCACCAACTCTAACAGTGAATGGAAATTCTTTTGAAAATCCAGAGTCTCTACTAAGCTCCCGAATAAAGGGGTTACAGTGTGGTCCATGGTAAATACTGCAGTAACAGCTGAGAGAACAAAGCATTCAATGAGCCAGGCAGAGAGATAAAAGCACCCCTGGTAAAGATGGCAGTAGGTCTCCAGAGGTTGCTGTTCTCACTCTTCCTCTGCTCCAAGTATTGTACAAGTGGTGGCACCTCACTACTTCGAGGGACCCTATTTATTAAACACTTTTTTCACACGCTTACCGTTTTTTCATCATGCAGGGACTCTTTCATCCTCAGCCCAACCCGTTCTGGATTGATTTTCCAAAGATTGATACAAGGTGAGGAAGACATTGCCCTACAATGTTTGTGTTATTTTACAGTAGTTGTCTTGAGACAATGTATACTGAGGCTTGGGCACCATTAACAAATATGTTAACTTTATGTGACAACTGATTAATTTTAGTTTAAGGTTATGAATACAAAAGAAAGCATGCTGGTATATAACGTGAATTTTAATGATGTCACTACACTAGTAAAAGATGAGAAAGATAATTTAATTTGCTTTCTCTGAAAGGTCAGTTCTCTTGAGATGATATTTTCCCTGAGGGTGTCAATGCCCCTCACTCTTCTTTCTTGCTTTTTCTCTTTCTTTAGAAAGTCAGCATTTATATTTTAACAGAGGAGTATCTGAGCTTTTTCTTCTCAGGGTTTTTTTTTTTCTTTTTCTTTTTGAAAAGTAGTGTCAAAGAGAAAAGAAAAACAACAAAAAAAAAAAACCCAAAGAATCCCAGATGTTTCATTTTGAAACTCAAGCCCATAAATATTTAGACAATGTGCTTCTTGCTATTTTAGCTCCTTGTGTCTGCACATGTTGCACCTAAGTAGTTAAGCGTGGCACAGAATCTGGAAGCGTAAATGCAGTAAGTTCCTGGAGTCATTTTACATTTGCACTTTGGAATGTGGCAGCAGGGAACGAAGGATAACAGAGAATGGAATCATTCAATTTTTGTATTAGATAGGAAGTATTTCATTTGGGAAGCTACAACCACATCTGGCAAGTGCTGAGCTCTTTGTGTTGCCAGGTAGGTTGACCCTACAATTCACTGTTTTGCAGCAAACTCTGGACACTTCAAACTCTAGGAATCAAAATTGCAATTTTTTTTTTTGAGCCAATCAGCAACACAGTAAATTAATTTCTAGTTAGCTTTTTTCATCACCCTTTGCATTTTGAAACAATTTTTAAGTTATAAAAAATAATTTACCAACATTTGGGAGAAAATGGCACTGGGGATTAGGTTGACCACAAGTAGCTCTTTTTGAGAAATGCTTTCTCCTAATGATTTGTGTTCATGTCATCAGGATAATGTAATTTACCTTTGCTCTTGGAGACAGCATATACAGACTGTCCTGAGAGTTTTCCTTTTTCATCTCTCTGGAAAAATTGTAAAGATATTTAATTTAAATAAAATAAGAGTGTTATAAATGTGATGGTGAAAAAATAAATAAAATCTGAATCACCATAATGCAAGCTGATTCAACTGAAGTTAAATCAGAACCTAAATAAAGCTGGGTTTATTTGAATTTCTACAGGATAGTTTCTGACAAATGAAGGGAAGCTAGCTGCACTCAAGAGATCAGGATCTTGAAAGAACAACTCTTGAATTTTTTCAAGCTATGTGGTCTGAAAAAAATTAAAAATCTATCTCCCTAGTATAGGGGTAAGGGTGTGAGAAAAATAATAACAATAGGTAGAGTTGGATTGAAAAAATGAGGATGTGAATAAGCCTTTCAAAAGCTGCAAGATTAATTAGAGAATGTAAAAGAGAGCACTTATAAAGGAAAATGAACTGAAGTTGGCCCAAGAATAGGTCTGTTAGGGTGATGAAAACGATGGAAAACCTGTCAATGCAGACGACCTGAGAAAACAAGCTCTGTTTACTCAAGAAAAATGAAGCTTTAGAAGGATATGATGGTTGTCTATAAATAAATGAAAGGAAAACTCACCAAGGAGAGACATGAGCTATTTAGCCTAACACTAGTGTTGGCATAAGAATAAATAGAGTGGGTTGACTAGGAACAAATTTAAGCTAAAAAGAAAATGAAGAAGATTGTAAGTTGATAGAGCAGTGAAATTTCAGAGGTGTCTTCTAGTGAGGAGGATGGTGGAAAGCAATGAAGACATCAGTAAATTTATGCATATAATTATAAATCATTCTATACAGTCTCTATAGGCACAGAAGTCTGGCTTTCTATACTTTTAGAGAAGGCTGATGCCTGCCTGCTCATATGTTGCTAAAGTAGAAAGTAATGATAACTGAATAAGAAAAGACTGTGTGTAAATTAAATAACACTGGTCATATAAAATAACAAAATTTGTATTAATTAACCATTCAATAATGGCATCCTCAGTTGAGGAAATTTTTTTCACTTATATCTGCTTGACTTACACCTTTCACAACCTCATTTTTTTCTGGGTTTCTTCTTATATTTGATGTTTGAATTATAAAACATTAAAAAAAAATGTTTAAAACAAGAAAACAAAGCTCACTACCATCAACTTGTCTTCAGTTCTAACTTCAAAAACATCTTGTGCATTACATATTGACCAGTACTTTGTAATCTGTTGTATGTACATGTTTGTAATCTGTTCTATGTACATGTTTGTTGTAGATTTTGAGTCGTATAAACCCAAGCATGCAAAGTCATCTCCTGAACTCCTTGACAGCATTGCCTGTCCAAGGTCTTAGTGAGACTGACAGAGTAGCATGTAAAGCATATTTAAGATTTCAGGTTACTTCACTCTGGGAATTTAATATAGATGCCACTTTTTATTCTTCATGTAATTTTATGATATCAACCACTCTTATCAAAGATATCCCTGCCCATGGTCAGATATTTGGACAAGATGATACTTAGGATACCTTCCAAACCAAATAATTTTATAATTCTATGAAAAGGCTTTGAGAGTTATGCAATAGAATAGGGGAAAAGCCTCTAAGTCTTGATCAAAATGTAATATGAAAATTCCACTAAAATGCTTGCAACAATTTATCAGAAATATAATCTTTGAGACTTTGATGCGGGTTTTGTAGTGGGGGGTGTGTGTGTGTGTGTGTGTGGGTGTGTGTGTGAGTATGTGTGTTTAGGTTAATCAGTTTGGTTGAGTTTATTTTAAATTTTATTTTTAGTGTACTTAGATTTTATCATAGAGGATATTTTCTTAAGTTCCTTTGGGTATTTTCTTTTAACATGTGACAAGCAACTTCTCCATATGAGAGATCTATTCTTAGTTTCACAATGTCATCACTGTTTTAAGGGCATAAATTAAATATTAGTGGCAGTCTGAGAAGTGTACAACAAATGTCTTATATGCTGCCAGTGAAATTCCTCACAGACACAGAATATCTATCCAAGTTTTATAAAGCTGACAGAAAATAGAAATAAAATAGAAAAAAAATCTGCTTCTGACCATTCCCAGTATTCAGGAGCTTAAACTAAACATAACATTAAATCACACACCTTTAGTTATACATATTCAACTCAGCTTTTACATGCCATGGAGAGTGGGTAACAAACTGTCTGGATGGCTGGGCCCAGAGTGTGTCAGTAAATGAAATTATGTCCAGCTGGTGGACAAACACCAGTGGTGTTCCCCAGGGCTCAGTACTGGGGCCAGTTTGTCTTTATTGAGGATCTGGAAAAGGGGATTGAGTGCACCCTCAGTCTGTTTGCAAGGCACCAAGCTGGGTGCGAGTGTTGATCTACTGGAAGGCAAGAAGGCTCTGCAGAGGGACCTGGATCCAGGGGCTGAGGCAAATTATGTGAGATTCAACAAGGCCAAGAACTGGGTTTCTGCCCTTGGGTTGCAACGATGTCAGACAGAGTTTCAGGCTTGAGACAGTGTCTGGTAAGCTGCTCAGCAGAAAAACACATCTGCATGTTGGTCAGCAGCAGCTGGACGTGAGAATGGTGTGCCAAAGTGACAGTGCTATCCTGGCTTGTGCCAGCAGTAGTGTGACCACCAGTGACTGTCCCCCTGTTCTGAGGGCACTGGTGAGACCACACATTCTGGTCCTCACATGACAAGGAGGACAGTGAGGGGCTGGAGCATGTCCAAAGAAGGAAACTGAGCTGGGCAGGGGGCTGGAATCTGTTCAGGAGCAGCTGAGGGAGCTACTTGGGCTCAGCCTGGACAAAAGGAGGATCAGGAGAGACCCCTGACAAGGAGTTGTAGCCAGGTGGGGATTGGTCTCTTCTCCCAAGAAACAAATGTTAGAGTGAGAGGAAATGGCATCAATTTGTGCCAGGGATGTTTAGATTGGATGTTAGCAAAAACATCTTCATTGAAAGCATGGTCAGGCATTGGAACAGGCTGTCCAGGGCTGTGGTAGAATCACCATCTTTGGAAGTGTTTAAAAGACACGTAGATGTGGCACTTAAGGACATAGATGGCCTAGTGGTAGACTTGGCAATGCTGGACTTGATGATCTCAGAGGTCTTTTCCAGCCTTAATGACTCTATCAAGAGGGCAGAAAAAATAAAGAAGCAATGTCTGATAATGCTCAGGCTTCAGCCTTTCCAAAACTCAACTTCCTCCCTCTGCTAAGCTGAAGAGGGTTAGCAGTGAAAGAAGACTCAGACTTGACTTTCAGTTTTGGGGTGTAATTCTTTTAACAAATAAAAGAGGCAAAGAAGGGGGTAGAGTTGATCAGAGGAAAGGTGACATACTGCAGAAAATTTGACTTTTATAATTTTTCTGTACATTAACTGCTCCACAGACTTTTAAGTGTATATTTTAAGTGTTTATTCTTCCAAACTCATTTCAGAAATCCAGCCTCTCTAGTCTCCCTCATGGGACATGGGAAACACTGAGCTGCTGTATTTAGTTTGGTGAGAAAAAAGTTCAGATTGAATACTTAATGTTTAATATCTACAGAAAGCTTTAATAATGATGTGTCTTACAATCCTATACTTCTAAAATAATAATTACAGACTTACTCTGTCATTCACCATATGGTGTATTTTATGATATTTCACTTCCATTTCTCTGCCTCCTCCCTCCTCATGTTGTTTGCCATGTGCCTATATATTTTAATTTGGCCTTGCAACAGTTTTGCATGTGTCAGTCTCAGGTTCCAGGCATCTGCAGACATGAGAAGTCTGAATAGCAGGAGGTAATTATCCTTAATTTACAAACGAAGGTTATCCAAGATACATTCAGTCTTGAAAATAACAGGTCTACAGGGGTTTGTGAGACCTGAGATTGTTAAAGTCAGGATTTAAAACACTGCTGATTTTTCTCCTCAATAACCAAGGGTTTGGACAATGAATAAGATCTTGAATTTAGAATTTTCTCTTAGAAGGTCTGCACACCAACATAGTAAAATAAATAGCTTGCATATTCTCTGGAGCAGTTAATTATTTATTTTCTTCTGAAGAAATAGAAGTTTTTCAATAGAAACTGAAAAACTGTGTTTTTCAGTTACGGTATCACTTTGCTTTGCAGTGGAACAGGTAGAAAGATATATTAGTAGTTTTTCATTCAAAGCATGGAAGAGCTCTAAACAATCAACTGACACTATGTTTATGCTAGCAGAATGTGCCAAAAATCCATATTCTGGCACCAAAGCAAACTGGCATAAACCCTCATTGTCCCTACTATTTAATATTTTAGTATGCCAAAAAAAACAGAGTTGGAAGCAACCAGTCCTTTCCTTATCCACTCTGCCTTTTAAATTGGAAGACTAAGATGGTGAATTAGTTGTTTTCATCTCCTGTAGGTTCTGGATTTTTTTTTAAATTATCATAATTGTATTTTGCAGCATGAAAACAGGAAGGAAGCATGTCCTTGTGGCTCAAATCCCAATTAAATTCCTGTCTTTAATTCAAACTCTACATAAATGTCAGTACAAGCTAGTTTATTTTCCACAGTTTTCAAATACTATGATAAAATGCTGACATAGGAATCAGAGTTCTCTTAGGTCCCTGAAATTGTCAGAAGAAAGAGACAAGTATTTTGGGGGGTTGATTTAGACTGCAGGCTTCCAAGCAAAGCAGCTATAATGAATCCAGACCTAAAGTTCATTATTACCTCAGCTTCCTGTATGGAAAAGTGTGGAAGTTTGCTTTTTATCATAATTTTTAAAAGCAGGGTAGAATCTATAAAATGCAGAAGAGATATTTTGGGCCTACAACTGGTTTCCAATTTAGAGTAGTATTCCTATTGTGGGCATGAAGCAAAGCTGCCAGAGAATCACTACATGTCAAAGACTAAAGGATTTCAAAATACCAGCATCCTGATCATGGCTTTGTCTTTCAGTTTATGAAATTGATGAAAGCCATCTAAACAAGACAAAGCTTGTCGCAAGTTCTTAAATACAATTTTTCTTCTTTATATAACTTAACCGTTCTTATTCTTTTTATAAATTATTTTATATGTGCTCTATATGTAAATAAATTCTGTTTACAACTGTAACTTATATCTATATATACTTTAACAATGTATGAATAGTCCATCACAAAAAATATCTCCATGAAGAATATTTAGAGTCATTGGAGGAGGAAGAATATGTACTTTTTTGTTGCTCTGTTTCTCTTCCCTATTAGAGCACTTGCTCAAAAAAAAAAAAAAAGTATGAAGAAAGAAAAGTTGAATGTGTGGATTGAAGGCAGCCTATTCCTGACTGAGGTGAAGAGAAGCTGCATCATCATTTCAACCTCCATCCTTACCACCCACAGAGTAAAAAATGAAATGTTATCACGCATGACAAGGATAAATTCACGCTTACCTTTGTCCATGAAAGGGAGGCAAGAAAAGTAAGGCTGGGAGGGAGGGATGGGGGAAAGAAATAAAGGAAAGAAACCTTCAACTAAATTTCAATTCCAGACATTACACGCATCCATAAAAGAAATGCTACCTCCCAGCAAGACACAGAGAGTAAGAGTGAGCAGCTAAACTTCTTGGCCCCAAAAAGAAATAGAGGTAAACAAACCTCTTCTTCCTAGGGCTGAGACTAAACTTTTGAGCAAAGAGAGGAAAGACAAACCCTATCCCAAGTGGCATAAAGGTCAGGAGACTTCAAATTAAATATAAAAAATATAAGCATAGATGTTTGAGTTGGTTATCTTTTGTTCCCATGAAAGGCAATGAAGGGAAATAAACACTCATACCCATGGTAAAGAAGTTTATATAGTTCTGATCAACAGAAAACTAGAAGGCTCAATCTCTTTTCTGTCTGCTAACCATTAAGCTAAATTACATTATTAATCTGCCTTGCAGATATGAAAAAATGAGTTAGTAACTCCAGTCTAGGATGTCTTTGTAGAAGAGCAGACCTGGATATAGGCATATCACATGGGTCTTGGCTTAGTCCCTGCTCACCAGAACACCAGACAGACCACCAGGCATGTCTGTGCCCTGCCACCACTGGGGTGATAGCTCACATCTGGTCTGTGCCTAGGCATATGTCCAGGCAGTGACAATATTAGGAATAAATAAGTCTGAAGACTTATGCTTGTTCTTAATTGAACTTGAAGCAAGAGATTAATCTTGATAACTCAAATCTGTTGTTAGACTTGATGACGAAAAGTTTTTAAAGTCCAGTCCTTGTGACCTAAATTAAGACTGCTATAAAGGTTCCCAGCCTCTACACCTTAGTTAAAGGGATTAGCAAGTATTCATGGAGTAAGTTAATTGCTCTGCAACACAGTTCTGTAAACAGCACATAAAATTTCTATCTTCTGTTTGGATTTAACTGTGCCATTTCACATTTTAGACCTGTAAGATCAGTATGTCAGGACTGTGGCTTTTCTACAATATTGTAATATTTTCACAATAACTGCATTAATTGGTTCCCCAGTTCATTTATAGATGTAATATAGCTGAAACCTTTGAGATTTCTGGATACATTGTTAATAACCCTTGAAATATAAATTTTTTATGGAGGTTAGGAAAATATCTTGGAAATATTTCTGCACATTGAGTGGCTCTGTAACGTGCAAGTCAGAAGCACATTTTAATGACTTTGTCTAATCTACTTTGAAGACTATAGTCTGCTATTGTTTCCTCTTAGCAGAGTTAACCCAAGTTGTGGCATCAAAGATTCTGTGTTGTAGGTATGAGATTCAGCAAGGCTGATGCCCTGTGATTGCAAACATTGCCTTCAGCACTGTAGAAGGATGAGGTTTCTGTCTAGTTGCATAACAGGAACCCTGTTTCTCTTTTTTTAATGACACCTTCACAGCTGGACTAATGTATGTACTTTTAGGGTGCGTGTGTGGGTCATCTCTTTTTTCTTAATATAGCTCAGACTGCTGATATCTTCATTATTTGTATCTAATAACTCAATTATTATCACCATTATTTGTATTGTTTGGGGTTTGTCTTCATTCACTACTGTAGCCACAATTTCCATTTCAATAATAAATCCAACAGAAACAATAACACTTATTTTCAAAATCCTGAAAATTATGAATGAAAATTAGTTGGGGAAGTACAATAAAATGGGAATAGAAATTCCAGGAAGTTCTGGGAAGGGAAGGGAAGACTAAATCTAGGATTTATGATTTTTTTGGTTCAAAAAATTAGCACATGTTCATTATAACAGAGAAGTAGGGCTTTTGGCAGTTTTTTTAACGTCTAAATAATTTCTTACTATATAGGAGTGCTTTGTTGGTTTTTGTTTGTTTGTTCATTTTTGTTTTTGTTTTGGTTTGATTTTTTGTTTTTATTTCTCTTTATTTCTTTCGATTCCTCTCCCTTACCATGTACTTACCCATTTTGCTTCATGCCTCATTAGGGTGCCGAGACTAAACAGCCAGCTGGATGTGCCTGGCCTGTGTATGAGCATCCCTGCACCATTGTTCTGTTTGCTAACACTGCTCCCTCTCTCCCCTTTGAAGCTGCTCCAAAGGAACTTTATCCCTCTGTTCCAGCTGCCATTTCATTAAGCCCTTGCTTCACAGGATTTTCCACAACCGTTGACACATCAGAGCAAGGATGTAGCCATTAAAATAATGAAGGGGGGGGAAAAAGAGAGAGGGGAAAAAGAGACAAGAACAGTTCTGAAGTGAAAATTGAAAAGGAGTACAAGGTTGCTTAAAAAAAAGGCCAGGTAAAATCTATCTTTCTTTCTTTCTTTCTTTCTTTCTTTCTTTCTTTCTTTCTTTCTTTCTTTCTTTCTTTCTTTCTTTCTTTCTTTCTTTCTTTCTTTCTTTCTTTCTTTCTTTCTTTCTTTCTTTCTTTCTTTCTTTCTTTCTTTCTTTTCTTTCTTTCTTCTTTTTCTTTTCTTCCAACACTTCCGACACTTCCTTCCTTCCAAACACTTCTTTCCCTTTCTCTCATTCTTTCTCTCTTCTCCCTCTCTTTCTTTTTAACTTTGTTTATCAGTCCTTTATTTCCTCATTATTTAACTCTTTTGCAGACTTTTGTTCTTGTAGAAACTTCATACACACCTGTGTGTGTAAACAGAGACAATCACAACTTCATCTTGTCTAGCAGTTGTCTCCAGACCTCCTTCCTAACCCTTTCTTCACATCAGAGAGGTCCAGAAGCAGAACTTTTTTTCTTCCTATGAGGCTCAAACTTGCCAAGAGAAAGGTCACAGTCCAGGTGAGGGTTTGTTTGTTTGTTTTTTCCTCAAGGATGGTAACAGCAAAAGCTGTTGTCTGTGCTTCTCTCAATTTCTTTTATGTCCTTGGAGGAAAACAACACACTATGTAATCCATTTTTTGAAAAGGACTAGAACTCTATATGGGATTTCCTCAGTGGTGAAATATATTTTTCAGAGGTGCACCATGACAGTCAGCATTTGCAAAGGTTTGTACTGCATATTGAGGAAAATCAGTTTTTAACCCTGAGTTCAAATCACCTCATCACTATTACTACTTTAAATAAAAGAAGTTAGGTGAGACGCAACTCACACTGAAAAACATCAGACTGCTTTCCAGCTCCTCCAAATTATCTTATTTTGTTTAATAAAGTCTAATTAAGCCTGAATGATTTTCTCATGATTGCACCCAAAAATCAGAAATTTTTTTGCCAATTTCAGTATGTATCACCTTTAGAATTCTTCCTCCTTAATCATTACAAAATATAGGCAGCTCTGAAAGTACAACTTAGTCCATATTAAATTTGAATTAATTATGGAAGATATCTCTTTCCACCCAATGTCTGGAAAGAAAGCCACCTCTGCTTAGTTCTCAACTTAGGCACCTCAGTTAATTGCCTAAATTTAGCTAGGAAAAATCTAGGCCAGAGCAGATCCTGCAAGGTCACACAGCATGATTATGACAGAGCTGGGATTCAGATCACAGGGGTCCTAGTCCCAGGCAATGCTTTTACACGACAGTCTTTCCTCCAAGTAATTAATTCTCATTTTGAAGGTTTCAGCTGAGGTAGTGGTACAGAGCCACTATTTGTCTTGTGTAATTATTCATGTTGCTATCCATAAAAACCTTAGAAATAAGTTATGAATATGTTTATGAACCTTTTTATTCTTAAATGTTTTGAACTTCAGCTTCTTTACATTTTTATTCACATACATATATATACATATGTATGAATATACATCTGTGTGCTTCCTCATAGATGTGTCAGAGTATTTCTATTGAACCAAAAGTATTACGTTTATTGTTTATTTTTTATTATTTTGATTTTATAAGACTTAGTTTGTTACAATGATGACAAAAACTTTTCAAAATATTTTTTCCTCTTTTTTCCCCATATCACTCTCTTTTTCTTTTCTTTTTTTTTCTTTACAGCAGGCACATCTGCCCTATGGATGAATTTATTTCCTCAATCTCATGGTACAATATTGCATTTCAGTTGTCACTTTTGATTTATCGTTACTTTAAACATTAAATCTTCCTTTGCATTTTTATTGGTTTCATTAAAAACATTCTGCTCAGCTTTTCATTTATATCCTATATCAAGGGGAAAAAAAAAAAGAAGAACAAAAAAACACCCCAGCTTCTGCCTGCTCTCCTTTCCCCTCCTGTGTCTCATTCAGGATGCTGCCTTTCAATTCCACCCATTTTTCCAGGTGATAAAGTCAAAGCAATCCACTGGCCACATGTGAAAAAAAAAAATATTTTAAACTTAGATTTTTTTGTTGCAAACAGAGTTTGTGAAAACATTTATTAAACTTAATAACTTTTGTGTTTAATGAAGCACAGAGCATATGTCAGAAGTATGGTGTCCAAAAGGCAGAAGCACTGAATAGTTTATCTAGCAAATGTGTTACACAAGGTTTGACCCTTAAATTGAGCACTGGGAGAGATAAATAGGGTAATCAAAAGCACTCCCTTACAGTCACATGAACTTGGAGCCATCTGGTCAAAGCAAAAATAAATCAGTAATGCAACTGGAAATTATCTGTAAAGACCTTTGGGGATTGGTTGAAGCATTACTACAGTCTTTTTCATATCAGAGAATTAAGAAGAAAAGCAAAAGACACAAAAAAAATTCAACAAAAAGCCCAAAACAAGAAAACTGCATGTAAAGATGATGAAAGTGACCCTAATTAACACAAAGGCCAAGAAACCAACAATGTACTCCTTTGTTTTTTTTTGTTTTGTTTTGGTGGGGTTTTTTTCTCTCATTTTGTTTCTTAGGGGTTTTTTTTAGCCTGGAATGAAAGGTTTTGACCCGACAAGATGATTCACAATTCTAACCAAAAATAAAATTATTTGTATTCTTATGTTTTAACATTTGTTTTTGCTTAGCAAAGTTATAGAAAAAACATTTCTTAGCTTAAGATACACCCAAAAATAAAAAGTTAGATTTTTTTTTCTTTTTTTTTTTTACTAAAAATGGTAAATGGTGAGTTTGTAAGGAAATAATTATTTGGTTCTTGCTAGTAAATAGATAAATAAATATCTTAGGTATAAGACTTCATCTTTTCTATGCTCAAATACATGAAGAGCTATGTAAACCCAGCCACTGAGATTTGATAAAAAATAAAATGTTGTCTTTTTGATTTCTTTCTTGTCCATATTTGTTTTTCCCTTTCCACATCTGTATTTCAAAATAAACCCTGTCCTGTCTAAGGAACAACAACCAGACATTTTACTCATTTGATTAGAGTGTATATGTAAGGCGCAAGAAACTTCCTTGTTTTTCCCCTGAAAGGAAAACTGAAGAAAAGGCAACAAAAGCCTTGAGTTAATGAGAAATGTTTGCAGGAATTAAGTGAAGGTGTTGTGACTGTCCTTGAAGTCATTACCTGCATTAACTTGCAAATAGCAAGATTTAATCAAATGACTGATTATTTCCTTTCCATCACTGTGAATGTTTGGAAGCATCAGCAATTACAAACTTGAAGTCAGATTCTAAGTTAGTAGGATTTTGTACAGTTCATCTTTTCAGTGGTGTTTTGCTGTTTCCTTACAGGAAATGTCCTGTAAAGCTGATGGACTAAACCAGCCCTTCAGACTGAAGAGAAGTTAATTCTAAAACAGTGTAACTGGGAAATCCTCAGCTCAGCTGGCTCAGTATGGATAGCAGCACAGGCACAGCAGCCTGCAGCTCACAACAATCTTTCTGGGATATGGACTCCACCCCAGAAGAGTTTTGTGGTTCACTCTGGCCACAGAACTGCACCACCTCAGCAAATATGCTTAAAGGTGATGTGTCTATACAGTCTGAAGGGCAGATGTCTTCTGAAAGACAGAACATGTCTCAGCTTCCACAGTGGATGTCCCATCCTTCTCCGTAGTGGTTTAGTGCCAGTAACCTCTTAGGGCACCATTTGTCCATGTAAACTGCAGTTCCTTGGATGGCGAATGTCTCAGACTGTTTCTGTACAGGTTCTAGGAAAGTCACACCTTTGACTCCTTTCTGAGATATTAAAATTGTGGCATTAAAAGTATGGAATAGAAAGTAGAAGGTAGGACCATTAAAAAAAAAAATTAAATATATCCTTCCTTCATGTATAATGAACAACAGCTTCTGTTGGGGATTTTCTTTCCATTACTCTGCAATACTTTATTCTTCTGAATAAGCTTATTATGTGAAGATTGAAACATTAGGATTAATTACACCAAATGCTGGTGTAAACCCTAATGAAAAACATACATCTCTTGCACAGCCTGAATTCCCTGGAGAAATCTTGAAAATATTGACTTTGACAGTTTTTGCTGTGTGACTGATTGCATCAGTTGTAAAAAGCATTTACTAAGCATCATTTTGTATATATGTCTAAGTGTGCATATGAGTGTGTGTATGCATGGATGTATGCCTTCCCAGATAAGACAAAAGGATTTGTTGAGGCTAAATTAGAGCTCATGTTTCCAAAGAGCTTGCCTCTTTCATCATGATGCTTTTGTCTCGATTATCTCTGGATTCTCTCCCTCCCTTCTGCCACCCCCTTTCTCTTTTTGCAATAATGCCTGTGTTTGATCTCTATGTAAATAAACCAAGCATCAGGAAGAAACTAATGGATCCATCATGGGAGCTTGAAAATAAAGTTGAAAAGATTGCTTACACAGTTCATTCACCCAGAGGGTCTGTGCATTTCATTGCTGAAGGTTATGGAAATTTAGCTGGTGATAGAGAAAACTTCATAGATTACAGCAGAAAATTTTCAAAGACACAAAGGGGAGAGAGGTGCCCTGTTCTCCTAGACTCTCAATGGGGGTTGAATGCTTCATTTACATTTGTGACTTTGAAACTTGCCCCGTGGATTCAAGGCCTGTAGGAACCATTATGTTCAGCTTGCCTGATCTGATGCATGAAAAAGGCCTGAGGATTTTATCTAAAAAAGCCTGCAAGGAGGAGAAAAGTTGTGGTGGAACAGGACAACCTGGAGTGCTGCTTACATTTCATACACAATCTTGTTAATTAGTAAACAGACATGGTAACTGTACCTTCCTTCTCTATCCCACTCCCTGGCTGAAATAATCATGATAATAATAGGTGTGTCCTCTTTCTTTGACCAGGTCACAATGTCCAGTGGCAAAATTTCTCAATATGCGTTCATCTCACATTACTTTGCAACAGCTACTTAGAGGTAAAAGCATCTATGTAATTTTAAAAGTTGGATGAATAATTCCATTTGTATCATAAGTGTCATAAGTATTTGTTGCCTTATTTACATTAATATCATATTCTGAATTGGTGAAGCAGCAAGAAACACTGAAAAATTTAACTCTGAATATATACAATGAAGAACTGTAAGATAAGATATTTTCTGTCTTGATATTCAGAGGCTCTAAGAGAACAGAGAGGATAAAAGAAATGTTTTGAAAAGTTCAGTTCATTTTGGGTGAACAGTATGCAAAACAACTCTCTGTTTACAATTTCCTATCTGCTATCATCACAGCATTGAAGTGCCCGTATGCTTAGAATATTTTCTTTTCTGAATGATCAGCTGATTTATGTATCCACCTATCTATCTATGTAGTATGACACTGATTGGTGTCACTGTATATACACTGGGTTTGGGGTTTTTTTGGTTTTTATTTTAAAATATATTTCTGTGTTCCAGTATGTCTCTCTTTTATTTGGGTTTATTCAAAGGCATTTTTCTCCTGCCTCATTAGAGAATAATTTTTGGAAAGGTACCATTTTTAAGACAAAGAGTAATACCCTGGAGTCTAAAAATGGGGAAGAGGAGAAGAAGCTGATTTATGTTAAGGCATACAAGACTTGAAAATATACCCCAGGGTGAAATAAATATTACAATACACAATAATATCCTTGCTTTGCCTTGATGCACATTACAGTAATATTATGAATCTCTCTGTATGTTTCTGTGCTCATTGGAGAGTTGTGCCAGGGACGGGTTACCAGAGGCCTTGACACACTCAAAATGGGACAATCACTGCCCTGGGGATGGGTGGGAAAGAAAGTAGAATATCACTAACAGTTTAAGATCATTCTAGAAAAAACAGTATTGTCCTTCTAAGCGGATAGTGCAGATCTTCTAAACCCCAATCATATGTTATGATATTTTACCCATGAGGCTGTCATTCAGACCACCAGGCTTATTCAAAAGACTCATGAAATAAGCATTCAACCCCAGAAATGTGGCCAAACATCAGGGTAGCTGTTGACACAGTTATCTTGTCTAATAACAGCTAATGAATGCTGCAAGCAAACTTGTGGGGCTGGGGGATGGTGAAGGAAGGGAAAAGAGGGAGTTACTTTATGAGAAGGAAGGACTTTCATGGGAGCAATATGTCTTACAATCTAATTGCTCTGTGTTTTATAGAACTTGATCATTAGGGTATCCTGCTTATGATACCGCAGAGATGTAATGGTGAAATAAAGCAAGAGGCTATTAAACAGAAAGTTTAAATATAGCTACAGGGACAGATACTTCATGACAACTTGACAGATGTCTTGGAGTGATCACTGGTTCCTTCATCACTAATTACAAAATCATTTGTCTTAAGGAAAGGACAAAAGAGAAGTAATTATGAAAAACATGATTCTTAAGGGATAAAAAAGATAACATCAGTTTAAAACATTGAAGCGATCATAACCATTTAGAATCATTATTAGTTTGCTTGAGCCAATGACAGCTTGGATTTTGAAGCCAGTGGGAACAGAGCTTCCTATGCCAAGGAGAAGAAAACATTCAATTTCTTGTTATGCTAAACTTATCCTCAGACTCCAGAGATTTCTTTGATGAACAGTTCATTAAAATTTCCTACCACAGATGAATTTGAGCTAAAATACACAAATGTTTTAATTATACATTCCTTTTTAATTACACTAATGACTTGTAATGTGTTTATGTTGGTTTAGAGTTTAATTTCTTCTCTTAGATTAGGTGGTTGACTTAAGGATTGTACTTTTCAGTAAAATACCATGATTCATCAATGTTTGATCATGAGTTAATCCAGAAATATTAAAGCGTTGCAATCCTTGGAGGAATAGTAATGCACACACATACACAAGCAAAATTGTGTTTTTCTTTCATGTGCTTAGGGGCAGTTAAACCTTTCCAACAGTACACAGCAAGGTACAAGTGTCAGGAGACAGAAGCAACACTGAGATGCCTGCTGCTGTTAAGACTGAATTTGGGAAAAGCATGGGGAAGTAAAAAACTTCCTGTGTCAGCCAGGGTTGGTTGGATGATTGGTACTCTGGAAGGAACAACATCGAGAAGGACAAAATTTGCTTTTCACACTGTTTTGTGCAATTGTTTTTCTTAACCACAGCCAATCTATGCAGTGTTGTGGTGTTACATTTTATTTAAATGGTATGCTACACAGTGTGTTTAGAGTATGAGAATGATCTATGGGGAATTGCTAGGATTTATGATGTTTAAATTTAGGAATCTAAGCTAACTCTTCCTGTGGGCTTCTTCTAGTCCCTGGAAGTTCCTGGCACCCCCAGAGGGTGGTACCCATCTGTTTCAGGAACCCATATGAATAGTAGTTAATCTGCAATGGATATGAATTTTATGTCATGGCTATAGAAGATGACAAAGTTATTGGTTTAGAGATCATGCCCCATATGCGGATGACTAAATTTAGGTAATACAATCTTAATCTCTGGTGGACTTAATGAATGACTAATAAGAAATTACCCAAAATCTGTAACTATTTTAAAGCATTACCAAAAAAGAATGTTTCAGAAACAGATAACTTAGTTCACAGCTCTAATTTGTTCCATATATAACTGAAGTATGGAGTGGCATGACTGGATCCTTATACATTCCCTTTGACTTTTAGTGTGCCTAAGCACCAGTCCTGTGCTGGGGTGTAGTGGTTTGCACTTTTAAAGACAGTGACTTTCCAACATCCACAGCCTGCTTCTCATTCCTGCCTCCTCCCTTACCTTTTCACTGAACAATTTTCCCATGTCCTATCCACCCCTAGTCATTGTCTGTCTATGGCTTACCTGTTTGTGAAACCTCATGAGGTCTTGCAATTCTGAGAAATGCATCATGAGTTTCAGGAAAGAAATGAAGAAGTGGTAGATTCTAAGAAGGGATTAGGGCAGGAAAGGTAGGGAAGTTACTACTTGCTCTTATGACCATGTAGCTGAATCAGAAAGGATGTTTAGTTAGGATGAGGATAAAATATAGTGATCATGAGCAGGATCATAAGCAAGCCTACTGGAATATATGGATGGTCCCTTGATCAATGGAAAATGCACAAATCTCTGCACTGTTGATTTCATCCATTTATTGCTTTAGATCCACCAGTACCTGCTTTCTCTTCACTGACACATTGCATTCACTCCTGATGTTTCAGAGAAGGATCATTGTGAGAAATATCTTAGTCCTGGGGTGTTTATACTGGCTGAGTGTCCATGTCAAAAAATAGGTTGCCACTTTTAAGTGAGAGTTGGGCCCACTGCCTCAGCCAGCATTCACTATCTCAGATATTACAATCTCATAAAAAATGCTCACAGCTACTGGGACTTTCTTTGAAACAAGTCTGTCTCCTTATCCTCTTTTGAATCCTCCTTTATTTTTCTTCCTTGGCTTCAAGGCCAATAAATAAATAGGGAAGCATGACAATAGTCTCATTGCCCAAGGGCTGCAAGTACCAGTATATTGCCAATTATGGAAATTGCTATTCTCTCATAATTTTCTTACAGTTTACTTGCCTGTCTGCTGTCTGTAATGTCTTACAAACTCTTTGAGACAGAGTGACTTGTTAATTTTTTTAATTTTTTTTTTTAATTATAAAGTCTTAAGGGTGGTGGGAATCTTGCCCTTGGCTATTGATCATAATTATTTTTTTAAAATTATAAAGACAAATGGTCAAATCTGAGATGGATGGATTTCTAATTTTATGAGGATCCTTCAAAATCAAGCAGTATTTCTGAGCAACAGCAAAAGCTGCTGTCTCCCAGGCTTCGTATCTGTCACACATTTTAAGCAGAAGGAAATATAAAAGTGCCTGAGAAGTCACTGTGGCAGAGGGAGGAAGAAGGAGAAAATGTTCTGCTCTAAGCAGAGACTGTCTTCATATAGAAGGAATATGTTAGCGTTCTGCTTTATAATTCTTCATACTTTTTGTAATACAACCATACTGGGGTCTCTTCTGCCCAAAAAAACCACGCCTTTCACCATAAACTAAGAGTTGCTACTGTGTTGATGTGTTTATGTGCTTGCATAAGATCTGCCTGGCATTTGGAGATGCAGCAGCATAGATCCCACTGGAGAGTACCACAGTCCCCTTAATCATAGAATGAGACCTATTAATTACAGAAAAATCTCACAGCTGAATTAGTGACATGATCAGATGCTCACACTGAGACAATTGAGGAAGATGAAATTGTCTACCTGCCTTGTTTTGGTGGATTGGATTCGGTTCTATAAATGTGGACATTGCAAAAGTACCTATGAAAACTCCATCTGTGCTGTTTGTCATTAGAAAAATTAGACAGTGCTAGGATTAAATTAATTTATATCAGAATATATCTTTAATATGGGTCAAAGAAATTATCCCTGAGAAAAAAAATCTTTTTATCTTTGGAATATAGCTATGTATATAATGTTACTCACAGAAGTTAGATGAGATGAAAGCCATCCAAAATGTTATGCTGTTGTCAGATAATAAAAGCAAAATATGTATTTGCTTGTGTTATAATTAACAATGATAAATATGGTGATTTCAGAGGTTTCTGTCTGCCTGTGCTAGTGCTGTGATGGATGGACAGACAGATTGTTCTGCTGATCCTTCAGATTGGCCAAACTCATCTCAGTGAGTGCTCAGCTGTTGAGTTCTCCTAACTTAATCTCAGCACTAAGCTATCATAGCTAATTACATTAAAGACTTCCACATTAAAGACAAAGAGTGTATAAAAAAAAGCCACCCTACATCTTAAAATAAACAAACAAAAAGTCTTTTAAAATACCTCAAGTCCTCCTGTGTCCTGCCATGTATAAAGTGCTCCCCTTTCTTTTCCTGCTTTGGATTTCTTGTGGGGTCTTTACACACCAATTCATACCTACATATCCTATCAGTCAGTGCTTCTTCACAGCCACGCTGTGAAGAGAAACACATGCAAGACTTAGAGTTTGCTGCAGGATCCAGAAATGAAACCGCTATGGGCTGGCTAGAAATGCTCACTAAAGGACAGGTCTTTTATACCTTCGTGTTTTACACCATGCCTAACCAGGGTAAAAGGAACAACACCCATTGAATTCAGTTGACTTTAAATTCACTAGTCAGTGATTAGTTGGTTTACACCATTTGATAGGACTGACATATTTTTTTCACTTGTTTTTACCTCCCTTTTTCCTCTCTTTTAGGTATGTTATTGGGTTGCTCCATGTGAAAGAATGTAAAGTGTGCTTCAGCATGTATATGAAGCATAGCATTCTAATACCCACTGTCACCTTTCCACGAAGCTACAGTAAGATAAATAGAGCAATATCCATATTTTACACTCTATAAAACCCAGATCCTCTTTAAGAAATGCCTTATGTGCAATGCATAGGCTTGCTAGCTTATTTATCAACATACACTTATGCAAAATGTATACAGATAGGACATTTTGGTTAAGTGATAAACCAATATTTACTTGTGGAAAGCACTCAAGTGTATGTCTGAAGAATATAGGAGAGCCTGAAAAGAACTTTAGGAAACGGTGAGGTATAAAACCACAACACAACAAGCTTGTAATTAACCCTGCATCTCCCTGAAGAGAATATGGATTAGAGTCTGGTTTGCAATGCCCACTTGCAGAAGGGCATCTCCTGAAATTCTGTGTTCTAAGCCAAAGCTGACCATTCATGAAATATATTTCACAACAATCTTTCCTTTCTTTTATTGTGATTTTTTTTTTTTTTTTTTTTTTTTTTTTTTTTTTTTTTTTTTTTTTTGTGACAGTTAATCCATTTTGGGGCTGTAATTGAGAAGGAGTAAACCAATATTTATTTTACATTGAAAACAATCAGTCTTTGGAATAATCTCCCCAGGGAAATGAGGGATTCTTCAATGCTGGATACTTTTAAGGTTCAGTTGGACAGGGTGCTGGGCCATCCTGTCTAGACTCTGCTTTTTCCAAGATGGGCTGGATCAGATGATGTTTTAGTTCCCTTCAAACCACAGAATATTCTGTGATTCAATATAGTCCTGTATCTTTATTCAGATTGAGAACTAGGTTTGTACTAGAACTGTATTATTTTTGAAATACTTTAAATACATGAAGATTCCTTAGAAACCACTATAACTTTAAACTCTCCTAAAGGCCTAAAGTAGATCTCAACTCCCTCACACACAAGAACTGCAAAGACAAAGGTTCTATTTGCTTCTATCTGCTTCTCTTTTCTGTCTCCATTTTCAGACAATGTAGATTGTATATATAATGTAGGAACTGAGAAAAGGGAACAGGTAATGAAGCCTGAACCTGAATTTATGAAGATATGGGTCATTAGGCAGGGCTTCAAAGTTTGTATGGTGAATTAGTATTTCACTAGAATTTTTGAGAACACAACTTGACTTTGAATTTGACTTAAAAAGGTAAAAATAAAAAAATTGGTGAGGCAAAAAAAAAATTTAAAAGTATATAAGATAAGAAGAAGCTTATAAATCTATTTCCCCGCCACCCCCCTTTTTTTTTTAATATTTTTTCTGGCACTGATTGCAGCACATACAAGACCTGTGAGTGCAGATAAAATGCACAAGTCCAAATTAATTTTGGTTCTTCCCAGTGTTGGTATGGTGTACTTACACTACTAACTTTTACATTGCTAAGATCATTTTATGTGACTCATCTCCAGTCGCTTTATAAAAGCTGTGGAGAAGTGCTTTAGAGTTCTTGGAAGAGCTACAATGTCTTCTATTTTGGGGTGAGTTTTGCAGTACAAAAAACTTTTCCAGTCATTCTCAAGACTTTTGTTATATCATGGGAGATGAAAAATCCATTTTTCTGAGTGATTTATTGAAATTGGTGTCTTGTTTTTTGTCTCTTCTGGGAATTTCACCAATTTGTTCTGGGTCCTGTCAATGTAACAAAACAAAAACAAAAACCCCAAAGCAAACAAAAATAATCCACCAGAACCACCCCCCACCCCAAAAAAACCCAAAAAAACCCCACCAAAATAACAAAAAACCAAAAAAACCATATTTTCTCAAATGGTAGTGAAATATTTCCCTTACTTTCTATGCATTTTCCTCTCCTCAGCATCTCTTCTTTCTTTATTCCTGTATGTGGCCTCAACTGCCTGAGATAACAGAGTGAGACACTGAGCTGAAAGTTGCCTATAGTACCAGAAGACATTGTGACACTGCAGATACATGGATTTAAAGATCTTTGTGAATTGGCAATGGCATGCATGTAATTTTCAAGGATTCTGGAAGTAGGTAGTATATGTAAGTGATTTATAAATTGGAACCTTAATCTCTCAGTTGATTGTACTAAACACCAGATTAGGCTGATTGTTATTTTGAATTATTCTTGTTATGTGATTATAGCTGGGCTTAAGGATTCACATTAAAAAAGCTTCAGCTTAGAAAGGAATCTCTATCACACCAAGAGCAATAGAACCTCTTGACTTGCTCAAATTTAGGTTTATTTTGCAACACTGTGTTCTCATCATCAGCACTCCAATTTTGTCTTTGAGACTGCATATTCTGTTTTGCCACTAATTTGGACTTTCAGCTGCACTGAACACTACTGCAGACTGTTCCTATCATTCATATCCCACTGCATTATGCAAACTGCTGAGTCCCAGGTGTAGTGGGTTGACCCTGGCTGGATACCAGGCACCTCCCAAAGCTGCTCTGCCACTCCCCTGCTCAGCTGGAGAGGGGAGAAAAAAATATAACAAAGGGTTCATGAGTTGAGATAAGGACCCAGAGAGAAAAATCACCAAATATTGTCATGGGCAGAACAGGCTCAAACTACAGATATTCATTACATTTATTACTAAAAAAAAAAAAAAAAAAGAAGAAAAAAAAAAACCAAAAATACAGCACAATAATGAGAAGTAAAATAAGATCTTATAAACACCTTCCCCTCACCCCTCCCTCCTTCCAAGTTTTACCTTCTCTGCCGGGGGTGCAGGGAGGGAGAAATGGAGGATATGGTAAGTTCATCACAGTTGTTCCTGCTGCTGTTCCTGAGAGGAATCCTTCACCTGCTCCCTCTCACAGAGGCAGTTCTCCATAATCTGCTCTGACATGAGTCCATCCCATGGGAAACAGATCTTCACCAACTGCTCCAATGTGGCTCACTATTCCATGGCTGCAGTCCTTCAAGGACAGGCTGTTCTAGTGGATCACAAATCCTACCAGAAAACCTGCTCCAGCCCGGGCTCCCCCAGGGGCTGCAGGTGGATCTCTGCTCCCCCTGCCCTCCCTGGGCTGCAGGGGCACAGCTGCCTCAGCCTGGGCTGCTGCAGGGGCTGCAGGGGAACCTGAGCTCCAGAGCCTGGAGCAGCTCCTGCCCCTCCTGCACTGCCCTGCCTGGCTGCAGGGCTGCTCCTCTCACATGGTCTCACTTTGCTTTTCCCTGGCAGCAATCAGATTTGTGTGATAAAATTTCATTATCTATATGTGTTATATATATGTTAGATATATTCCGTTATATATATGTGTTATAAATTTTTCGTTACTCTGAAATACTTTGTGACAGAGGCCTTACTACCATTTCTAATGAGCCCAGCTTTGACCATTGCAGGATCCATCCTGGAGCTGCCTGGATATGGGGGAAGCTTCCAGCAGCTTCTTGTAGAAACCACCCCTATAGACCCCCCTGCTACCAAAATCTGGTCATATAAACCCAACACACCAGGATGTTCTGCTTTCATCATCATGACATACAAGACAAAGAGACAAGTTATAAAAAACTTTAAGTCAACTTCCAAACTCTACTTTGGAATTAAAGGGTAAAGTGGAAAAGGAGAAACCTACAAATTTGGGAATTTTATCTAAATTCAGGATATTCCCTTATAATTTGTTAGTTTAAAATAACCTGTAGACACTGGCAAACCAAACAAACAAACAAACAAACAAACAAACAAAACTGCAGCAAAAACCTGTCTTGCTAATTAAAACACCCCTGAAGCATAGCCAGTAGGTGAGATATTTAACAAACATTAAAGAAATTGTAAAGGATTTATTTCCCAGATAAACTCTCCCAGTTTAAGCTCTGAGGTTTTAAAATTGTTTTCTGGAAATCAGACATCAGGCACAATGCAGGAGTTTCCAGGAAGTCTCTGGGCAATTATTTGCACTTATACTAAATATGCTGCCTCACAGATCACTGTGCTCAGTGATCCCAGTGCCCTGAGAGTGATCTCCTCCCCTTTTAGTTTGGATACCCACACTTAAGCACAGCTCTCTGATATAACTCAGGTGTCTAATTTTGGTTGAGTCTGCTGTGATAAATATTTGGGTGAAGCACCTTCAGGGACTCCATGTTATTTAAATTTGCTTTATTTTAGCTTATCTGACCTGGAGGAGCTCCGTTGCACTGTGTGGCAGCCAAGCCCATGCCTGGTTGTTCTTCCTATTAGTACAGACCCTTTCCTAAATGCTGACTTACAAACCTGACTCCCCAGCTTGATGTCAGGCATGTCCCATTGTTTGGACATTCTGGCTGTCATGGGACATGACTTTGGCCCAGATTAATGTCTCCAGCTGTCTTCCTGATCTGGGGTTGCTTATTTTCCTTGGATTTGTCTCAGCATTTGGAACCTCTTTGGTGACCACTGGATGATGATCTCAGCCTGGCTACTCTCCCTAGACCTTCTCCCTGGCTGGGCATTGTGGGACTGTCCCCTCTGCAGCTGAGGCCACTGCCCTGTCTGACTTGCTGAGAGGAAATAACCCCACACACCAGCTGGGTGCTGACTGGGTAAAAATCAGAACCTGAACCAGGTTCTGCAGAACCTGAGAGCTCCTAAGGGGCAAAAGGTGAACACAAGCTGCAAATATGCCTTTGCACAGATGAAACTAACTGCATTCTGGGCTTCATCAGAAAAAAAAAAAGGCAGTCCTGGGGAAGTAATCATTCCCCACATTTAGCACAGGAGACGATTTTCTTGGGATGTTGCTTCCCCATAGGATGGACATGAACATAGAGTGGAGTCAGTCCAGCAGCCCAGCTTCAGGATGGACAGGACACTGCAGCTTAGAAGCTGGACTAGATGACCTCTGGAGGTCTCTTCCAAACAAATTTATAATTTGTAATTTTCAGATGAGAGAATTTTCTCTCTAGCTAACTTCCCATACCTATAAGATCACTTTCTAAGAATTCTGTGGTGATTGATGAAGTTACAGTTAGGTTTTCTAAAGAAGCACATAAACTGCTTCTGCTTAAAAAAATTCCTCCAAGAGGTTTCAGGTGAGTTAATCTGGTTTCTTTTTCAAGTATAGATATGGAGCACCACCTAAAATTTAAGCTAGAGCATTCACAAAGGTATTTAAACCATTCTTTCCAAGTTGATGTTTCAGTTAATTCTGATTAAAAATTACAATCATCCCTTGATTAACTAAACGTCTCTCCTGCAATGGGAAACAGGAGAGATGGACTCTGGAACCCTGAACTTTTGCTTCTTGAGAGTGTTGAAATTATTGGCCTCTTCTGCTCAGGGCCCAGAATGTGAATACTTTTGGTTGTTGTGCCCAAAGTTAAAATCACACTGACGTAGAACATGCAAACTTGGCTGTATGGGATTTCAGGACTTCTTTCTCTTTTGTAGGATGGTGATTTGTCTCAGTGTTTAGGGAGGTGCCATTGAAATCAGGTATTTTGTACCTTACGTTCTGAGAGTTCAACTAACTTAATTTGGGAGCACCTTCTGGTTTAGGTAGCAGAAGTAATCTAAAAGAAAAGTTGGTAGCTACAACTCCATATTTTGACACAAATATAAGCTTCTAAAATATCAGACTTTAGTTCTTATCAAAAGTAGGGACAAACTCCCAAATATTTATTTTTAAATGAAGTAGCTTGAGTTTTAATTTTCAGAAAAAAAATAATATATTATCTAAGATTTCTAAAAGTCTGTTTCTCCCATTCCTCATGTTAAAGACCACGGACTTCAGCTGTTTTTGTGCTGGGTGTAAATTAAGTGCCAGCTGGATTCAGGGAAAGCATCTTCCTTACTGCAATATTGCCCAATTAGATGACATACTGCAATAGCAATTAAAAAGTCAACACTTGCCACAGCACAATATGAAAGACATGGCATAGAAAAATAAAGTAATACATCAGATACTATGGTTTAGTGACTGTAACTGATGGCATTTTAATGACACTTATATTGTTATTTTAAGTCTTTATTGGTAATATCTAGTAGAACCAGATTAAAGTAGCAGTCACAGTTATTCTCTGTATTATAATATTCTGACTTATTCATTTAGCTGTGTAATTATTGCTCAGTTTTGGGTATGAAGCCAACCCATAAGATTTCAAAAAGTGTTCTGCAGGATGATGTTTTTTGGGACAAAAACAAAGCCATTTAGAAAAAATTAAACTGCACTCTCTGTGTTGATATATCCAGGTGTTTTATTTTGCTTCTGATCCCATGTACATAAATTATTTTTAATAAAGAAATAAAATCTGAAGAAAAAAAATAATGTAAACCTCTTATTTGTGTGGAGATAAATATTTTCCCTACAAAGCCAAAGCCTCATCATAATATTGTCCCATGGGACATATTTACTCTTGATAAAGGAAAATGTTTAGCTAATTCTGAAGACTTAAATTTAATTCTAATTACTTTATGAGAGACAGAGGTGTAACAGCTTTTTAAAATTATTTTTATTATATAATTGTTATGATACTTCTTGTGGCTTACTTTTAAGTCATTATGTGACAAGGAAAATTCTGCGAAGACTCTTTCACTCTATCATAAATAAGCCTTTTTAAAGTAGATGTATCTAATCTTGCAAGTTTCAGGATAGCTTCCATTGTCTCTTTTTGCAAAGCTACAATTCATTACAAATATGGCAACTACCATGACTCATTTTTCATTATTTATTATGTCCAAACCCAGTGGTGGATTCTACATGCATTTTCAGGCATCCAGCCACAGAGATTTATGAGTCAGTGCAGCCCTATTTATGGGTGGAGTTTGGCTCAGAAGATATTCAGGATAATGAATGAGTTGCTATGTTTGGTATCAACCAGGTATTGGGACAATGCTGCACAAACAGAAGAAGAAAGGAAAAAGAAAAAGAAAAATCAACACTTGCTCAGTGATAAAATATAGGACTAAATGCTAAAAACCTTCCTACTTTTATTTTTCTGATTATTTCACTTATCCTCAGGTACAAGCTTCTGGGAATACTGAGGTTTTCCACTTATTTTGTTTTTTTGTTTTTGTTTGGTTATTTTTTTCAGGATGAATGAAAATTGAATAACAACTTAAGTTTATCTTATTATGCTATGATTTTTTTACCACAAAAAGAGGTGCCATGCTCCTAGAAAGACCTAGGAGTTAAATCTCCTAGGATTTCTGCATTTGTGCACAAATGACTGTTGAATGCTTGGGTGCCTCAATTTTCCTTGACTTAAAGCAGACTCTTACCATAAAACTGTTCATTGTGTTTGACTAATTATCACTTGAAAATAGCAACAAGCAATTTAGATTAAAATAATTCCCCGATGATTCTTGGGGAATTCAGGTCCTGGCCCTGCACAGGACACCCCAATAATCATAACTTTTTTTTTCCTGAGAACATTGTCCAAATGCTTCTTGAACTCTTTCAGACTTAGAGATGTGAACACTTCTCTGGGGAGCCTGTTCCAGTGCCCAGCCAGACTTGGTGAAGAACCTTTTTCTGATATCCAACATAACCCTTCCCTGACACAAAATCAGGCCATTCCCTCAGGTCACCAGAGAGAAAAGGTCAGTGCCTGCCCTTCCTCTTCCCCAAACTTCCACAGAAAGATGGGGAGAAGGGAGTATGAGCCTCTAGCTCTGCCCTCCAACTCACAGCTCTGGGCTCAACTTAAAGAAACAAAACAGGCCTGTGGCACCTCCTGTGAAACCTACAGTGGGTCTTGGTGCAGCCAGGAATTGACCACATTATCTGACTTTGCTCCTGGAGGGGTAATCACTGGAGGAAAAGATGTAAAGAGATAAATATCATCAGTATTTTTACTTCTTCTACTGTTTGGTCAATGGCTGTAACTCTGGTCCCTGTGTTTTGTTTGAAAAGGAGAACTTGACACCAGATGTTCTGTTATTTGAGCTGCCTGAAAACACACAATGTCATTTGACTTTCCACACTTCAGTTTCTTCCCCACTGAAGAGGGAGACCTACAAAACCCTTCAAGTCAGTTAAGCACCAAACTACTTTTGATTCAAACAGCAGTCTCATAATCAACACGTTTTCCTTTTTCTACAATTCACATGGTACAGTCTGCTTATTTTTTTAGAAGGCTTTAGATAACATTGAAAAATCAAAACAGCTAACTAAATTTGATTGTAGGTCCACATGGTGGGCAGAGGGGTAGATAGGGTGGACCTGACTACAGATATGTTGACATCAATAGGAAATGGGGGTTCTTAGTTCGTCTCCTTTGTTCCCTCAAAATTAGTGAACACCCAGGGAGCTGGCAGGGTAAAGAGAGAAGATAAATCACCTGGCTACGGACCTTGTGAAATGCAAGCACATTCCACACTTCTGTTTCTTAATAAAATACACACCAGTCCCCAGGAGACACTGGTAGGGAGCTGAGGAGAAAGTCATTTTTAATGGGTTCATTTCATTTATGAATGGAACGCTTTCTCCATTCTGCCTCCCCCCTCTTTCTGACAAAACCCTTGGTTTCTTGAGAAGTGAAATAGGTGAAAGAAAATACAGTTTGGGACCATTAATTATGCTCTCTTATTGAGTATATAAATTTGATGTCAGGCAGGCCAGGCTGAATGGTATATATTTATTTCAAAAATATCTCTGTGAGGCATTGCTGCATCATCTTATTGATTTAGGTATTTTTGTTATTGTGTATGATGCTTTTATGAAAGGCAGGCTATTAACAAACTAAATTGAAAAACTAGTGAGTCAGACTTTTCTCAGATGATCCTGAGTGCTACTTGCAAGCAGCTTTAAATTGGAAAATACTGTAAAATGCTTTTTTTTTTTTTTAATGGGGCAGTCTCCTCTTCGCAATCCATATGCCTTATTTGTTGTAAAGAAAAAAAATAAAGCAAAACAAGATAGAATTCTCATGCTCCACTGCAAGTTGCCTATTTTCCTCTCCTATCTATAAAAATGTTAATCTTTCCATTTCAAAAGGTCACTATTTTCGACCTTGTTGGACACTTGTATTAAAATCCTGTGTAAAACATGGTCGCCTTAAAAGAGCAACATTGAATATTTTGTGTTCATGCAAACAGGACCCAAGAAGCAGCAGTTTGCTGCTTTCCTTTAAAATACAAATTATACACAGTTAAACCTGGGTGGGCTGGTGTCAAAGGAACCAAAGGAATGAGGCTGACTCTTTTGGTGCCACTTGCAGCTGCTTCCATCTTGCTCCCTCACCCTTTTCATTCTCACTGCTCATAGTGAGTTCTGAATTCCACAATCAAAGACAGGAAAAAAAAAAACCAACAACAAAACTTAAAAGGAAAATTAATCAAAATTCTAATATTTCACTTAGTTACTTTGGCAAACTAAGAATCACCACATGGAAGTAGCTCAGCTGAGAATGTCTTGGGAACCTTTGACACAGGGAAAGTCCCAAACTTGTGGCTCTTTCTTGTGTGACAAAGAAAATTGGTGAATAGTGCAATGATAGGGACTCCATCAGTCTGTTATCACAAATCATGAGCAATGGGTTAATATTCAGGGTTAATTATTTACTCAAACCTGTAAGCAGGGAGTAGTAATTCTCTCTCTCTCTCTCTTTTTTTCTTTCCCAGTACAGGACAGACTTACTGAATCAGACTGAAGTTCTGCCCTTGGCAGATAGCAATAAAGTATACCTAAAACCATATAACAAGTGAGGTGACACTTCTGATACTGATTCCACTCATATAAGTTGCAGCTCCAGGAGTTGTGCAGTCAAATATGAAATTTTCATGTTTCCACAATACTTTTTGGTATTAAGTATAACTCTGCTCTGTGGAAGAAACCTCTCTCTGCTCTTTGAGTCTCAGTGCTCCAACTGTGATTCTCAATTGGTGTCACATTTGTGAGAAACTAGCAAGTAAAAAACACTGTTTCCCAAAACTTCGAAATGAGAAATTTGATTAGGCAGGACCACAGAATGTCGTGATCATTTATGTGTTTTGGCTGCTAACTACCAGTGTGAACCAAAACCAGCAAATAGTGAAAAATATTGCAAATAAAAGAAAAAAAAAAGAAAAAAGAAAAAAAAAACACCAACAAAAAAAAAAACAACCCACCACAACCTAGACAAAAACAAACAAACAAACAAAAAAAAAAAAAACCCAACCAACCAAAAAAAAAAAAACCCAACCCCAAAACCCCAGAAATTTCAGAAGACATGCTGGCTTTTTTGTAAGATTCTTTGCAAAAAAATTGTAGATATTTTGATGATAAACTCAGAAAACTTATTTCTGAAGGTTCTTGGATACTGCCCAAACCAAACATATACTGAATCACCAGCTGTGTCATCTGGATTTTTAGCTGCACTTCACCTGTTAGATCAGATACAACATGAACCTAAACACTGAACCTTGGCCACAGGCTTGAATTCCTCCCAAATGCCTTAGAGTTCCCTATCCAAATTGTACCCTGAAAAATCATTTTGATATGGCAACTTAACTTTCATTTTACTCTGAAATTTCTAATAGCAGAACACCTTGAAAATACTAATTCCAGTCTTTTGGAAGAGGACCGGGAGCCTTGAATTTTCTATTTCTCTGTTTCAGGTCCTCACTTTTAATCAAGGTAGCATGACAATGAAAGGAGAAGCATATATCTGATTTTAAACAGTGTAAACCTCAGATGGGTGAGAAATGTTTTCTATGTCACTGAAAGAGTGACTTAGTTTTCAGAATGTGTTTTTACCTATCAGAACCACTGGCTTTACTAGCTCTAAGTCTGACCCCAGTTACATGTAAAATTGTACTGGTTGCATTGGTACTTCTGTGATGTCTGTAAATTGTAAACAGGACATCAAATTAAGCCTTCTTCCAGCTCACCCCTTTTCCCAAGGTTAATAGAAAAGCTGCAAGGAAGAAGGTAATGTACACAAACAGGATTGCCATTAGCTGGCAGCTATCAGAGAGTTCCAGCTGCAGTCAGACTCCCCGGTCTCCACCTGGAGGAGGGGAATGCCCATTTTTGCACCCCCAGCTCTGGACAGCAAGAGGACCCATCACTGCCTGACTGTCTGGGGATAATCACAAGTTTATTGATATTATTGCTCCCATTACACAGACAAACAAGCTGACAGCAAGGGCATTCAGGATTTGTAAATCTGCCTTGTTTCCAGTTAGTGGTTCTTTCTTTTCTCCCAGGTCCTATGCTGATATGCTGTGACAACACATGATTTTTAGAGAGATAGAAAGAAGGATTAGCAATACTTTTTTGCCCCTTTTTGTTCTGTTCTCACTTTTTAGCACAAGACTTCGTGGTTTTGTTGTCCTCTGTTCAAAACATCAGGATTTCTGATCGTCCAGTTGAGACAATATTTTGGCCTAACCAATAAAAAAAAAAGTTGGTAAAAGCAGTAGAGCATAGAAAGCTGCTGTAATGAAATTTTTTGAGGAACAGAAATGCTGTCTCTATGGCTCTTAAATAAAATGGCTTTTGATTTTAATATGCCCATGCCAACATTAGAAAGAATCTTAGTCAAAGAAAAGAGATGTTAACCCAAAAGGAAACAAATTAGATGCACTTATTGGGGACACACAAGTTTAGAATATTTTCTCATTCAGAGTGTGAATCTTTCAGAAAATTTCCTTTTCCAACAGGTATTGAAACACAGCAAAAGGTGATTATAAACACATCTTTTAATTTAGTCCCCAGCTCCATCTGGAATGCAAGGAATTCAGGGTTGTTGCTTCCATAACAAAAACTCTCCAACAACCTCAGATAGAAAAAACCCTATTTCTGGCTCAAACCTGTCTCCCACCTCCTGACAGAGCATCCCCTCTCAGCCTTAAAAAGCAATACCAGTGTTTGAAGATAGTTCTCTTCAGTCGCAAAAGCTCTGGCAGAGGTTGTGCTGTGGCAGCAGCAAAGTGGTTATCAGAGCAGGGAAGGTAAGGAAAAATGAAGCTGATACCAGCACAGTGGGGTATATGGTCTCCCTGTGTGTCTTTAAAGGGGCACCATCAACTCAAAAATCACTCTTCTGTCTGAAGCTTCCTTATCACCTGCTGTTAAAAGTAGCACAGTCAAGTACCATAGCTGAGAGAAAGCATACGTGGAGTTTTCCGGTATATTTTTGTTTATTTGTTTGTTTGATTAGCATCAGTTTGCTCCTTTCTTTCATTATCAGTGTAGGGTCTAAAAGCTCCTTAATTATGCCTCCGGCAGAGTCCAATCAGTCACCAGTTTGTGTGGGCTTTCATCTCAGTGGAAGAGATGGGTTTGTGTGAAAGGGAAGGTGGGGGTGAAAAAGACGGAGAGAACATGATTCAAAGAAAGGTGGAGTGAAAACTTAAAAATAACAGTCACCTTATAGAAATTAACACGGTTTTTTGAGCACTTTTTTTTTGAGCATGGAATTTGGACCAAAAGGCACAGAGTGAGTTGGCAGCAGCTTCATGAGTATAATCTGTCAAGAGCTAGGGCACTGAGGAAGTAGCTTTTGCTTCAGACTACCAGGTTACCTTCTTCTGCAAGGTAGTATTTAGGATCCATTTTTTCCATAAAATAATCCTAAACTCTTTTATACGAGGGAAGATTTTTTATCTTAGTAAATGGAAATTGGAGCCCAGCAGTAGCAGAGAGTTTTTGGTTGGCTTTTTGTTTTGTTTTGTTTTCTTTTGGGTTTTTTTTTGGTTTTGTTTTTTTATTTTTTTCCTGACCTATAGCACTGTATTAGGGGAATTATGCTGTACAAGTAAAAGGGAAGAAATAGCTTAAATGGCAGCCTACCCCCCAAGGGAAACCTGACTTCACTAGTAAACTTTAACTCAATTTCAGCTCCTTTGAGGTCAGTTTTGCTTGGTTTCTTATTTCCTTTTTTCTTCCTGTCCATATTCTTCAGTTTTCCACTTTCCCACTGACATTTATTTTGAACAGCATCCTTATATCTTGTTTAATTTTTTTTTTCTATCAATACAGAAATAAAAGATCACTCTCTTTCCATCCTCCCCATCTGCTTGAAGATGAAAGTCATGAGCCTCACTCGTCCTAGAAAGGGAATGATGATAATAATAATAACAACAATAATAATAATAGCATCTTCCATTTAAATAGTGCCTTTCATCCCAAAGCTGATTACATGTCGGGCCAATTTGTGCTTTCAGTTATATGGCTATGCCTCCAGAATAAATCT
This sequence comes from Passer domesticus, assembly GCF_036417665.1. NCBI lineage: Eukaryota > Metazoa > Chordata > Aves > Passeriformes > Passeridae > Passer > Passer domesticus. The sequence goes on from NC_087512.1 coordinate 6,365,479, forward strand.
GTCAAAATCAGTAGTGTCTCTCTGGACTAATCCAAGAATTTATTTCTATAGGATTTAGGTATGTAGAGGTCACTGCATCATCCTTCTTTCCTCCAGCAGATGTTCAGCATATCAGGATCCAGCCAGCCTATTCCTGTCCATACATGTTCTCTGTCATGGCTTGAGCAGGAGCATAACATACTCTTGCTGCACAAACCTTCAATTTTAGTCTGTCAACTGATGTCAAGGATCCTGGATACTCTAGACAAATTTTCTTTGATCTGTTGGAAGGCATAGCGTGGTAGTGGGTGTTTATTTTAAAAATCCTTCTGCACTCCACTCTGGGTACTCCCAGCCCTCATTGTTACACAGTAGTGCAGGTAGAAAAGAATAACAGAGACAATAGGTGCAAATGGAGCTGTTAAATAGCCTGGGCAACATGCCAAGGATAGGATTTCCAACCACTTCCCAGTGCTCTGCCTCTTTCTCAGAGTTACATTTTTATGTCAAATTGAAGATCTGGAGTCACAGTTCTTCCTTCCCATTGCTCTATAATGCCTGGCTTGGGGATGGTGCTCCTAAATGTTAGTGCAAGAAGTTAGAAGTGATGTGCTACTGTAATGCCTGTATAAGTTGGAGGATGAAGGAACAACTGTGCTGAGGTGCACACTTTGATGGTACACAGGCTGCTTGTCAGGGTGGGGCTTGGACATGTCTCATGCCCCAAAGTGCCTCAGTTTCCATGCAATAAAGCCCCAGCATAGGGCAGGAGCAGATTAACTTTACAAACTCAGCAACATGTCACTCATTGTGAATGCTCAGGGACAGAGTGGTGTGGAGCATGGTAGAATGCCTGTGCTCAGCAATCATGCCACCATCTGAAATCTTTCAAATTAGGTGATCTCAGTCATGCTTTGCTTAAGAGGCCAATGATTTATGTTTTCTGGTGTGACCTCTTATTATTATGTCTCGTTCAAATCTTTGTAGCTGCCACTTCAAATGCAGCCTTGCATTTGTGGGCTCTCTCTGGAATCTCACCTGAATTCCATTCTTATTTATCCAGACAAGTTTTCCTGGAGATCAGTCCAGTAGTGAGTTTCCTTGTGCTATTTCTGGTACTTTCTACTTAAATGCTTGGTTGAAAATATCACGAAAACAATCTATTTCACAGCATTTTCACATGAAAATGAAGCTTAAAACTGAATGAAGTTATTTCTAAGTGGGAGAAAGTGATGTTTGGATCAAGTTCAGTTTGAAGTTTGAAGGGTGAGGATAAGGAGGATTTATGCTATCCAGAGAAATTGGCTTGGTCACCCTCAGTTATAGACTGTACAAAACTCACAATATAAAGTAGTTGGTTCTTGTATAAATAGATTGTACGCTTACAAAGAGAAGGATTAAAACCATCTTCCTTAATTACATCCTATAATTCATACCAGGATAACCTTGTAAAAGATCAAACAGTAATGGGGGCAGAAAGGGCTTAGTGCACAGCACAGAAGAATAGCAAGAGTTTGCCCTTTCCAATATGCAGTGTGCAAAGAATTATGTGGGACATGACCACTTAGAAACTTAGAGACAAGAGAAGGGAGAGGGGACAATAACTATTGCAGGGGCTGAAGCTGTAAATGTTTATTCATGCAGCAATCAATTTTAGCTAGCTACCTCTGATGCAGACACACATACATATGTGAGCCCTCTGTATCAGAACAGATCTCAATAATTTATAGACTTCTCTACACAACATCTTTATGAAGTAGGGTGTTTTTTTTTTCTGATGCTCTTCAGAGTAAGGGGTTGAAGTGCAAGGAGACTAGCACTGAAATATTTTCTATTACCAGGAAATGATTCATGTCTTCCAGATACAGAAAATAATTCAGAATTTTTCAACATTAGTTAATTTCTAGAATCTGAGATACAGAGGAGTTAGAAACCTTGCATGATAAAACAAGATTAGGCACACTCTAAATTGTATTTTGGTACCTCCAAGTTAATTTGTTTTGCTTTTTTTTAACTGCAGTGACAGTGGATCTACCCCTCCACCCCAAAACTGACTTGATCTCCTAATATGTTGTTAATGGGATTCTCCATGGAGTGGATGATGTAAAGTGGCTTTATTTTGTCTAAGGATCCCATACTCCACAATTGCTCATTAGTCAAAAGGCAAGCATGAAAAAGTTTTGCTGTTGCCACCTTGAAAAGTTACACAGTTTCAGAACAGTAGTTCCACTGTCCTTAGTGCCTGTGCTTCTTCATGCAGCAGTAGATCTGGTAAGGGCACACAGTTTTTGTTTCAGGGCACAAAGTTTTATTTCAACTTCAAATAGACAACTGATAGATTTATATTTTAGGGCTATTCTCTCCCACCTATAAAAGAACACAGATCTGCCCTAAAATTAACATTAAAACCAACAGTTCAACCAGCATAAGGCATAAGAGTACAAAGTTAATCCATCAGCCCCATTTAGCAGGATTTATCAGAAGTTTCTTTAGGTCTGTGATCAGCAATATGCCCACAGATAGATGTCAGGAGATATCCCAGTCTTCACGGTGACTAGCCCTGCTCTGCTGCCCTCTCTGCACATGGGTTTGCTGATTTACTGCATTTATTGGCAGACAGCAGACCTGACACTTGGCTTACAAATCACTTTCCTGGCAAGTGGTTTGAAATTTACCAGAGATAGCCCAATGCTGGATCTGAAGGATCCAATGTGTCCACTGTGGACCTTATCTCCAGCAGCCTGTCTGAAGTCACACAGGAAATCTGAAAAGAATGATGAGCCTATGTGTTTGACTAGTTTCTTATCCCAGAAAAGGTTATAGTCTGAATACACTAGTACTGCTATTATGCTCTGGGGTTAAAATTATGGAAACCTTTATTTGTTCTTTTTTTTTTTTTTATCCCAGTTTTAAATTATTCTTCGTTTTCATCCCTTGCAACTTCTACAGCATTTGAATGCATCTCAGTTTTGTGTCTCAGCTTCTCCTTTTTATGTTTTTCTTTCAACTTGTGACAATGATTCAAACCTAATGTACTTTTCTTGTGATTTCATTGCTTCAGAGGAGAGCAGGGGGAAAGACTCCAGCTGTTTATATGCAGTATGTAACAATTAAAAATTTAATTTCCAGAACGTTTCTGCAGGTGGGGTAGAAGTGCCAGGAGAGTGAAGACGGATAGTTACAATTTCACTGGGTAAACCGTCATCTTTGAAGCCACCTAGTCAGCTTCCAGAAGAAACACTGACCATATAATAATATGGCAATGTGCTACTATCCAGCTTCCTTCCTGCGAGAGTCCACTAGCTGCCAAACATTGAAGGTGTAATATACCAGCAAAGAAATTACAGGTAAGGGACAAATCATTTGTTACTGCATTTATCTGGGCTGTTCCTATTTTTGAGGTAGGAAACTCCACTTTCATGATCCCAGCTTTCTAAGGCCATTCATGATGGCAATCATCTTTCTTTTGGAAATATAATTGTCGGGTATACTCTCTGTGAATTAATTAATATAATCATTTTCTTGCAGCAACACTGGCTCTGTCTTGCATAAATTCTTCTTAATTGTCCCAATAGTCTCACCTCAATGTACATATAGAGAAAAAAAATATTTTTACTCAGGCCTTATTTTCCCATGTTAAACCTTACTTTTTCTCAAGGAATGGATCCTTTGCAGCCAAATCATTGCTCTTGTCCAACATAGACTGATTTTTCAAAATATCTTTATTCAAATCAGAATAAGAGAACAGCACAAAATCAACATCTGATTAGTAAGATTCCAGTCATTCCTCCTATTATTATTATTATTATTATTACTACTACTACTACTACTACTACTACTACTACTACTACTACTACTTCTACTACTAGCACTTCATGTTGGTGATCCATAGCTGCTGACTGGATAAAACATGCAAGTTTTTATCCCTCATTATTTCCTTCTTCTGTATTCCTTAGAACTTTGGACATAGAGAACAAATGAGATTATTTGTGCCTCAACACAAGACACCACTTTACTAAAAAGGTTTCTTTCTAGTTCTAGTTTCTTCTTCTTCTTCTTCTTCTTCTTCTTCTTCTTCTTCTTCTTCTTCTTCTTCTTCTTCTTCTTCTTCTTCTTCTTCTTCTTCTTCTTCTTCTTCTTCTTCTTCTTCTTCTTCTTCTTCTTCTTCTTCTTCTTCTTCTTCTTCTTCTTCACTCTCAATCTTCACTCTGATTCCACTCTGTGCTAACAGTCTCTGGCTTTGTGTCATCAGCAGTCTGAAATAACATACTCTGGTTTGCAAGTAAAGGAAAGGGAGCAGTGGCTCTAGCCTATCTGATCAAGAACTCTGTTGCCCTTCCCTAATAATTCACCAGCCAGCTCCTTACATATTTATAGCTCCTCATCTAACTCCTCAACTAATCCCCATCCCCTCTAGCTTTGATAAAAATTTCTAGCATGGACCATATTAAATGTTTTCTTGAAGTCCAGGCAGATTAGATCTATTAAATTTCACTTGTCTAGAAAAATCAGTTATCTTATCATAAAATGGTATCAGTTCAGTTTGGCAGTCTACCATTGGTAAACCCATTTTTTTTTCTTTTTTATCTTTCCATCTTTAATATTTTCTTTCAGAGTATGTCCTAAAACCTGGCTTCCTATAAAGCCTAAACCCAGTGGTCTATATTTCCCCAGGCCAGACATCTGATTTAAAAATAACAGGATGATCTTTTCTTTAGGAGAAGTTTCAAGAAATTTCTTCCAACCTGGCCTAGCTGAGGAGAAACAATCTGTGCAAAGAATATGATATGTTTCTTCCTGAGACAAGTGACGACCTTCTCAAGCACAGCTGGTCATGAAAAACAGACTTTTGAGTGTCAGTTGAGCATCCTTGGCTTGTGCAGTTCATGAACTCCTTCCAGAGTGCTCCTCTTCTCACTTTTTCTGGCTTCTTCAGAGGACTGCTACTGTCATGCCTAATTCTGCCCTGTCTGATTTCAGAAGAGGAAGGAACAAAAAAAAGGATTATAAATTATAAATATATATATAAAATAAATTATTATAAATTAAAACAGGAAAAAAAAAAGTAAAATAAAAGCACAGAGGAGCAGAGGAAAGAGGGATTTAAAAAATAAAGAGTGGGAGGAATGAAGAGAAGGGTGACAGAAAAAGGGACAAAACATTTGATTGAAGTGCACTTGTCACTTTCAGGGAGCTTTATGATCTATACACACTGGAAATCTCTTACATCTGCTCCTCAGGATGTCTTCTAAATAGCACAAATTGTTATGTTAGCTTTCCTCCTGGGAGTTTTCAATTCTCATATCTGCAGCCACCCCAGTTTTACCAGAGATTTATCTTGAGACTCACTCAAAGACAACGTCCTGAAAGATGCTTTCCCCTGTCCAAACGATGGTTTAGTCTTGACTGCATCAGTCAAGACTTCTTGTCTGCATCAAATTGCAAGGCTCCCTTCTCCTTTGCCATCTCCCTCGTGCTTTACTTTTTTTTTTTTTTTTTAAATACAGCAGCTTTCTAAGTTTCCCCGTTCCCATGACACTATGATGAGTTTTGGATCATTCACTGTGTTTAAACCTTTCAAGAACATTTTCCACATGGAGAATCCTCTTAAAGTGAATACATCATTGTACATGATTATCCATGCTTAAAGGAACAATCAGCAGAACAATATGTCCTGTTCTCAGCACTGCCTGCGAACTGCACTTTCTTCTTCCTATTTCTCACCCCTCCTAGCTTGTTGCAATTTGTTCATCTGCATAGTTGCTGGGTTGGAAAGCAGCTGTTTGTAAATTTTCCATCAGCAGGCCATAAAATTTTACTTTCATGAGAGACAGCATGCTTCAAAAATTTCAGTGTGAGTTTGGTGATCTTTCTACCCCTCAAATCATCACAGAATCACAATACCACTTATCATTTAGGCTGGAAGAGACCTCTGAGATCACTGAGTCAAACACCACCATCAAGGCCAACTAGAAGGCAGCACTTGTCAATGAGATCCAAGCATTAAGTAATTTTTGAACAGTCATTTTTGAACACTTCTGGTGTGTGACTTCACTCCCTGGACAGCCCTTTCCAATGTTTGCTAACCTTTTCTGTGAAGAAATATCTCCTGATGTCCAACTTGATCCTGCCCTGAGGCTTTGTCCTCTTGTGACACTCATTGCTGGGAGCAGGGGCCCACTCCCACCTGGCTGCTCCTCCTGTCAGGAGCTGTGCAGAGCCAGAAGGTCCCACCTGAGCCTCCTTTTCTCCAGGTTGAGTCCCTGCAGCTCCCTCAGCTGCTCCTCACCACACTTGTCCTCCAGACCCTTCCCCAGCTCCGTTTCCTTCTCTGGACACACTCCAGCCCCTCAGTGTCTTTCCTCTAGTGAGGATCCCAAAGCTGCGCACAAGATTCCAGGGGTGGCCCCCCCAGTGCCCCCAGCCCAGGGGGATGGGCCCTGCCCTGCTCCTGCTGCCCACGCTGTTGCTGACACAAGCCCGGTGCCATGGGCCTTTTGGGCCATGTGGGCACTTTGCAGCACACGTTCAGCCACTGCAGCTCCAGATCCTTTTCTGCTCCTCTTTTTCCAGCCACTCTGCCCTCAGCCCATAAGTGCTCTCTCTGGTTGTTGATCAGCTCACGACATGAGCTGATCAGCAAATGCCCCATTTGGGCAAAAAAACTTCTTCCTCAAATCAGTTTCCTACTTTCTGTAGTTTCTCTTTCTCTTGTTTGTTTCACCCTTCTCCTTCACAGCTTTTTCTGGACACCAAAAAAGTACCAAGGCTGCAAGATTACATTTTTTTTCATCTTCTGCATATCCTTAACCACAATGATCTGCACTTGTGGAGAAGTCTGTTAGAAAAGGGATGAATCTCTGGAAGCTGTGGGGACCCTATTGCTTCCCCTGAAATATGAATTATTTCTCATTCCAAATCTCACATAAAGGCTTTTTCTTGAGTGGCTTGGTCCAGCTCATGATGAAGCCATAAGTTCTTTCCACGTCTGCTGTTACTAGTAGAACAGTCCTGAATTCTAAGCCAGCTATAGTAAATTAAAAAGTGACAGATGCACAAACATGTGAATTTAATTTAATGGTTATGGGACAGTTTCCTCCATGGAATTCCCTCTCAGTAAAGAGTGTTCTGATTACACCCTGCTCTGAAGCCTTATGGAATATGTCATGTCATGGTTGTTCCATTCCCACTGACATCAAGGCCTAAAAGCCGTCCTGGATGTACTTGCATTAGTAGTACAGCTACATAACAAAAATGTTTTCAGTTATTGTGGGCTCACAGTGGAGACTCAGGCAGACTACCTGTGGTGGCCTCAAAAAGGATGTGTCAGTTTACTAAACAAATATACCCATAATTGCCATCCTGTGTCTCACTTTAGCCTCACTGTTCCCAATTCCTTTCCCCAACCTTGCTGTGGGTGATGTTTTCTTAAAAAAAAAAAAAGGTTTCTAAACAATTAAAAATTGCTCATATAAGAATTGTCCACTGATCTATATAGTATTAAAAAAACTTTAGATGATTACTAACTTAATCAGTTACTTATTTTTTTCTACTTTGCTGCTAAAGGTGTGTGATTCTATGTCTAATTGTATCTACATTGATAAAATAAATCTTCAAATTAGAAATATACATTGGAAATTTTTTCTAATAGCAAAAATTCAGAAGATTCAACTTTCTGTTTTTAAATAGATTTTTTAAATTGTATGTTATTTTAGCAAAGTAAGTATTTTTACTTCTGCTTATGTTTTATGTTATTTTTTTTCTCCAAGGAGAGCAAACCTGCATGTATCTTGCCCTCTTCCTTCAGGCACAGAGGTGTTTTCACTGTTTCTTCCTGTGTTCCAATATTTCTATAAAATAGGGTGTTCAAGTGACCACTACAGCCATGTCAGTGCAAAACTTCAAGTTCAAAGTTCAATGGAAACAACACGCAGTTTCAAGTTCCTTATTGTGCTGGAGTTTTTCTTTTGTAAAGTACATACTTTTCCTTGAGCAATGGCAACAGCCCTTATATAGACAGTAATAAAAAAAAATAAAACTCCCTTTATTATGAAATATAAGTTCTGAAAAGGTTACACATTCACTTCAGCTGTTTGCGCTTAATACCTCAGCCAATTATACCTGGCTAACAAATGGGTATCTGTAAATACAAATATTTATTTTCTTTGTCACTTTATGGTTTGTTTTGTTGTTTGTATTTTTTATTTTATTTTCCTTTTTTTTTTTCTTTTTCCTTCCATTTTTTTTCTCATTAATCAATTGTTTGTATATGTTTTTCACCATGCGGGAAACTTTTCCAAATTTAGTCATCTTTGTGAAGCAGCCTTCTGAAGTATTTTCCTAAATATATTGGGCACAGCTATTTATAATCACTGTAAATATTTGCATAAATAGACATATGCACACTCGTGGGCACATATGCATGTGTGTGTATCCATGTAAATGGTCCTATATGTGATCTGCAGTCATTAAAACAGGGGTTCTGAACATTATATTGCTGACTTAGGGAAGATGCAGTTCACCTGATTTTATAGTGTTAAAAGCTGTGTGAATAATTAATTTTGTTTGCTTTCCTATACATTCAGCAGAGACTGTAGTGGGTTGCTCATGCCAGACCGCATAAATATTGGCCTTAGGCTAATTCTTCCCTCATTCCAATACATGGGGAGGACACATGAATGACTCATCACCTCAATTTTTCACAATAAAACTCAGCCTAGGTAGATATATATTTAAGTGCATGCTTAGCTTTTTGTTAGGGAAGGTTTATCTTTGTTACCATGAAGTTTCTGTACTCCAAGTAAGGCTGTGCTGTTCCACTCTGTACAAAAGCTGGAAACTGAAGATTTTGCTCACAGGAGCAAATTGAATTGCTCAAGATGCTTTAGTATGCATGAGATTTGTCTCCTTGTTTGCTGTGCAGAATCACAGGTCACAGATAAAAATCAAGGCTGCATCTTCATGATTAGGGAAGTGATTTTTGGTGTCCAGGCACTGGGACCTTCTGAGAGAAAAGGCACTGTGTAAATGTGAAGATATCACTGATAGTTATTATCAATAATAGTAATAATACTAAATAACAGTCTGAAAGAATACTAGCATTCTGGTGATGAAAAAAATATTTAGCCACTGGTCTTTTCATATTAATGAGATTCGATTTTTCAATCAGTATGAAGGACATCACCTGTGCTCCTTGCCTCCAGGTTTATCTACATGGGTGGAATAGATTCTGAAAACTAGCACTTAGAGAACTTTCTCAGAAAGATATTTCCAAATGTCAGCATTTTCTATTACTTTGTCATTGACTTCTAATGTGTTTTCAGAATGATTTGGTCCTTTCTTGGGTGAGGAAGAAAAATGGAAATCGAAAAAAACTTATATCATTCATTATTATGCAGCTTTCATATTGCAAAACACAATTTATAGCGAAACACTCACCTTCCTTTCTGCTGTGCCACTTCAAATGTCCAATGCTAAACAGAAAGTGCTATAAAAATGTCTGCCCTCACTCTATGAGATTCAAATAATTGACAATAAAGTGGAAAACTGTTAAACATGTAACCTTGGCATAACTTCCATGGGATATTTATTCTCCCACTGTTGTATAGTTCAGTTTGTTTTGTTGTTTTATTGGATTGTATTCTATCCAGTTGTGCCTTGCAGCATTTGTGCATGAGTCAAACGCCTGCAGTGGGACACATGGCAGAAATAAAGCAGCAGAGGACAGCTCACAGAGACTGAACCTAGGTACCATGGGCTGCCTCAAAACTTCAGGGACCTGTAACTCTCTACTTTGAGGGACAGCATTCTGCCACACTGCCTGGGAAGGAGCTGCAGAAATCCTGGAAGATTGGATGGGCATGATCATCTCCTGTTGACTGCCACTCTGAGGCAGAAAGTTACTTCACGGAGTTTAGTGGCTGCTTTGTGCTTGAACATCTTTCTTTGGGTGATGAGCAAGTTTAGGCTGGCGCCATGGGGCTCCTCACTAGTGTGATGCTGGCTGAGTAGCTGCTCCAATCCCATATGCAAATGCAGCAGCCCACAGTAGGACAACTGGGAATGTTTACTCTTCCTTCCCCCTGAACACACTTTTCTGTCAGTTCAAATACTGCTTTTGCAACCTGGTCCTATATACCTTAAAAAACCAGAGGTGATAATAATTAAATCTGAATGAATTATTATGCTTGAAAAGGAATTTAAACATCCACTCTACTGCTTGCTGCCTATTATTTCTCTACCTTTGTAGGAATTTTTTCCTCTTTCCAGGGTAAAATTATGAATTATGATTTTTCCCAGAAAAGAACCTCAAAATGTAACTACCTCAGAAATAATATGTGAAATATGATATTTCCAGAGAATGTTGTTTTGTTTTTTGTGGTTTTTTTCCTATGGTTATTGTAAAACTCCAATGAGATTCAGTGTGAAGGAGATAAAAACCAAGCAAATGAACAATGACAACAGCCATGACTCTATTGTGCAAATATTAAAATAATAATAAAATAAGGAATATAAATACTCTGTGCCCAGATATAATAAACAAAGGACCTAATGCACTGATTTCACTGATGCTGACTGCATTAAGGTTTGATGGAGATGCAAAACAGATGAGATTTTTCACCTTGCTCAAAATGGAGGGTTCCCATGTAAAAGGCTAAAACACCCTTAACCCTTTGATAAATCTGAGCTGATGCACTGTTATTTCCATGACAGAGATAATCTTTTGGCTGTAAGGGATCGACCTCTGTGAGTAAGACAGCTTTTCATTTGTGGTTCATTTTCTCAGTGACCATTGTGAGTGGTGTCACTGCATCCTGAGCTATGGCCTTCAGAACTAAGGAGAAATTCACTTTAGCCAGTATATATCCTAGTTCCTGAGGTGGTCCTAGAAAATCCAACTCTTCACTGCTACAATAACTAGTTCAATTAGTTAAATCATCTAAAGATGGTCTATGTCAGGGATTTACTGATGTTTAAGTGCTTGACTTTGTAATCCAAATATCTTTGAACATAAGGCATAGGAAGAAGGATTGCTGTACCCATTTGATCGCAGTATGTGGCACAGGGAACAGGTGGGTTTTGCTCTTTAGGCTTTTTTCCTCATTTTTGTTTTCCTATTCTTGTCCTTTTTCTTTTTTTTTCTCCCCATTTCTGGGGATGACATAGGCCATTCACATAGACTAGCAATGTTAATTCCCAGTCTTCTTATACAATGATGGTGAGAGCTACATCTCCCTGCGGGACAATTCAGAGTCCAGACAGCATTCCAAATCACCCTCTGGAGGTTCTTTTTCAATAGTCTTTTCCATTGCCTATTGAACAGAGACTGATACCCATAAGATTAACATTAACCTTTGTGTATTTTATGTTTCCCAGCATGAAGGCTTTGTATCTTATTTAAACAATGGAGCTACAAATTATTTTGGTAAACTGCCTCAAGAAGAAGGGGAAGCGTGTTACTTGGCAAAAGTTTTCTTGTTGACAAAAATCTTTGTTTCTGTTTAAAGGTTACAACTCAAGTTTCCTGTTGAAGGCAAAGGAACATAACTCCTTTTCCTCAAACAAGGGAAATAGCAAAGTAGAGAATAGCAAGGGTAAAAGCAAAGTAGAAGCAGGTTAATAATGGGAAGAGTTTAATACATTATGAAAATGCCCAATGCAGAACTGTCACTTTCAGATCTTGATTATTTTAACTATAATAGTATTTTTTAACCTTATTGGGGAAAAAATAAATGTATATATATATTGCTGAGATCCCCTTTGATCAAGTTAGAGCTTTGATTTTTCAGTTCATTACAATTTTTCAAGTACTATATTCCCAGGAAAAGTATTCATCTCAATTTCCCTTTTACAGGAAGAGTGTATTTAAGTAAGTCCATTGGTTTGTTCATTCTTATTTATTTCTCTGATGACCATATTTGTGTCTAAAATATGAGTTCTATAAAGATCTTCTTGAAAGGCTAAAGCTAAAAAGGAGCTGGAGATTTCCCACAAGTAAGGCAATGGATTGGAAGGCCCTGAATATTAATTTACTGGTTTAGACACAAGGTTTTTCTTACTCAGAGACTCCATGGTAAGGAGAACCACAACACAGTGAGCTTAATATAGAGCTGATTTTCAAAGGCGGGCTTAACAGATTCCTTCTGCTAAGACTGTCCCATGCTGTTTTTTTCTCTTATAGGCTAGCAAAATTCTCTCAGCAATAAAAAACCTTATGGCACTAAAAAAAAAATGTTGGCTATCTTTGACTTACGGTGTGCCTTGTCCCATGTTCAATTACTTTTCTCCTGCTAGGTGAATATCAGAGGAATGATAATGTGACAGGGTCACAGATAAAAACAGATTAGCCACTACACATTCCACAGTGCAACTAAGCTAGACATCAGTAACCAAAACATTCAATGTAACCATATCATTCAATATAACTGTATCACAGAATGGAATTATATTTTGGCATACTGTCTTAATTTTTAAAAGCTGCCTCTTATTCTGTTTGCGCATGGGTTCTTCTTCTTAGGATTCAGCGTGAGATATTTTTTACTAAATATCTTGCATATGTAATGCTCTGCGCTTATTTAGCAGTATTGATCAGTGAATCACAGTGCCCCAATTGAAATATAAAGCCTGATTTAATGTTCTTTTCTTTAAAAAAGGATAGTATATAGTTTATAAAAAGAAATGTTAAAAATGTATTGATAGTAGTAAAAATAATGATGATGATAATAATAATAAAACAATTTCTAAAATTCTGCTTCTTTTCACTGGCTTCTTACTCAATTAGGAAGTGGTGTTTCCTTGATAAGATGGAGAAGCCAGTAATATGATAGGAAGTCATTAATACAATATAATCACAGCCCAAGATCAAACTCATCTCCTGTCTCTTTACCTTGTCAAGTGTTTCAATATTTTATGTTGTAATGTGATGACCAGAACTGATCACTGTAATCTAAGTGTGGACCTGACTAATGCATTGTATAATCAAAGATTTTCATCTGACTTAAATTCATTTGCATTTTCTTGCTCTGGTTGTAAAAAGGCACCCCTAAGACTTAGTGTGGTTAAAGATCATATTTCATCACCATTTCTGTTCTGAAAGGCTGTTAAATTCCTTTTTGGCCTTGAATGTCTGCATCAAATGTTTAGGCATATTTGCTTTATACTCTCTCTTTCTTTTTCTCACTGTGTTGGATTTTCTTCCCTTCTCCATCTCATATTTCTCTTACATATTATTTAAAATTTTCCTGTTTATTTCCAGGAGAATGAGAGGGAAATATAACCATGTGCTTTTCATCTCTTTCTTTTGCCCTATTTTTCAAATTCCTTCATTTTCTTGAATTTCATTTGTTCTATAGATTATTATTATTTATTGCTTTATTTTGATTGGTAACAAAAAAATGTTAATTTCAACTAATGATAAGAAGAAACAAAAGAAATGTGACCTGTACTATCTTCTCTCTTTGCAGATGACATATGAGGCCTTTAGAAAAATTGGTGTCCTGAACAAGCCCAAGCAGAACAAGCCCAAGTCCTTCATATTGGTAGTGCCCTATAGATCATCAAAGGAATCTGTTCATAACACTGAGGTTGATCTATCCTACTCCAGTAAATGCCTCAGACACCTAAAATCCTTTTATAAAACTGAAGATGACTTTTTCACCTGCTCTTGGAATAATTTTCTGGTCATATCTGAGTTTAACATTGTTATGACACTCATTAAATAACTCTCATGCCAATGGTACTCAGACTTTGAAATTTTTGTCAGGTTTTCATATGCATAAGAAATGACCTTGCAAATATTTTGAAGATGGCATTCAAATTTTTTCAATGTTAAGAAAAAGAAAAGGTGGAACTCATTATTCACTGCTTTTAAAATTAATCTAAACATTTAACTGGATGATTTGAAACTGTTTATTTTCTATGCTAAGGTTTTTGGTTTTTTTAATGTTTATCCTGTATTTATAATTTTGGTTTTTAAACATGCATCTAAAACGACAAGAAAATTATGTCACTCTTCAGATAGTAATCAAGAAAATGTTATGTTTTTTCAGTTCCAAAGTTTTTGAAAGAATTATATGTTCTGTTACTTCAAGTCGAAGTAACTTCCAGTTGCCTCAACAAAAGGCAGCAGGGAACCTACCTCTGGTTTGGGGAATCTACAGTGGTCTTCCTAAAATATGTGCTTTTGAATTCTTACCATAATATAACAAATGAAAGGTTGAATGGTTTTATAACAGTGGGAGATTTAAATTTCTGTAGGTGAATTTCAGAATATTGAAAGAAATTGCAGGTCAGAATTGTCAATTGACTTGAGCTTTAGCTCTGAGTTATTGGTTTGAGTGGAACAGCTAAAGGCATATAAAGCTGAACACAAGCAAGAGTACCTACAGTAGGAGCTCAGCCACAAAACTTAACAGAAGGCATTTTTCCAAGTCCTCAAGGGAAATTTGAAATTACTAACCAGGTATATTAAATCAACAATACTTTAAGGTTTCCATAGTCAACATAAAGGACACAGTTTCACTTATGGATTGTAAGAGCTTCCTGACAAGGAAATAACAATAAAGGAATAATATAAATTTTATACAAGACCTAGAAAACACATAATTGTGTAAGAAATTAACTCCGAACATTTATAGTTTTTAACTGAAAATTATAACCTCTGTGTATCTTGTTTTTATCCATCTTTCTGAGTTTTATAGAAAAAGATATAATTTTCTATTTAGTGTTCTAAAGCAGTACAAAAAAACCGAATGAAATATTTTCATTCCCTGTTATATTCTCTAAAACTTTTTGTTCTGAAGTGGTAGTTTCTGTGTTTCTTACTGCTAGCCTAGTGGACTTAATAGCTGAGCTTCAACAAAATGACCAAGAACCCTGATATTTCTCTACTTAGTCACAATGGCACTTTAGGTTAAACAATCATTGGCTCTGTTGTGAAAAATGAGATAAATTAAAATAATTTTCTTTGCAAGGACCAAAGACTTGGCAAGTAATGTATTGAAGAAATTTCCTGGACATAATGGGTTACATTAATTTTCAACTGCAAAACAATTCCTTCAGCATTATTTTTCAAGCAAGGAAAAAAACCTACACAACTTGCTATTTGCTGTATTTATTTCTTATTGCAAAGTGAAAATACATTTCAAAGAAGAAATTAAGAAAAGTGTATCAGGAAATATTACCAAAAAAATTCAGTAAAGTATCTGAGCTAATTGGTCACCCCTTTTCCTTCATCCAAATGTAGTCAGTCTTAGCTATGATGGGATACAAAAAAAAAACCCATAGTCTCCTAGTTATTTTCATCTTAATATAATTTGCTTGTTAATTTGAAACATACTTTTACAGAAATCTATCTATTCTTCATGAAACTCCTTCTTCACTCCCATTATGGTTCTTTGTCATTTGAATAAGTTGAAGAGAATATCATTTCTGCTCAAGGCTTCAGCTCTCAACCTCTTCCTGAACAACTCATAACAAATATTGTTCTCTGATCTCAATGGCCTCTTGCCACCCTATTTAAAATGAATGCAGTGATTACAGACCTGTTCCAATAACTCTGGGCTTTATTCACTTCTGGTCTAAATTGGCATTGCTGTGTTGTTGTTAATGGAGCTGTGATGGCTTTGATCTGTAGAGAATTCAGCCGTCAGGGAGCCCATCACTCAAATTATCCCTGAAATTGCTGTTAATTGAGACCTCTCTGGGCAGTCACAGCAGAGGGGCCAAGGTGTGAATGAGCAAAGGTCTGATCTCTGATCCCTTCAAGCAGTGAGCAGAAGAATGAGGAGAGCAGAAGCCAGAGCAGGTCACACCAAGACATGTCTAGCCCAGTGTCCTGATGGGCGTCCTGCTCCCATCAATGACCAATTGCAGATGCCTGGAGGGGAAAATAATATTAAGATGAACATTTACATGTTCTCACACTCACCTCTTGTTCATGTGCAAAGCAACTTTCTGAGACATAAGTGGCATCTTATGGCTCAACTTTCTGAGTCATAAGTAGCACACAACTCCTTAGAATTTTCTTCCTTCAGTTTCTTTTTGTCTTCATTTTCTGTTTATGCATGCACTTTTCATACATTACATTCTACAGCTTAACTCTGGTCTATGGACAGAATCATTATATAATCTATATGCATTTATATGGAGCTTGCCATACCTTCTTATATATATTTTTTTTTTGTGGCTAAACTGAAACTTAGTATCTAATTCTGTACCTAAAATAATAAAAGTGATATTTTAAAAGGGGATAAAAAACCCACCAGCACACAGGTATAGGAGTAATTTTTATCAGTAATATTCAAAAATATTGACGTTTTCCAATGACTAAATCAAGTGTCCAAAATGAATCCATCACCTCTGATATACTTCAACAATGAATAAATACCCATATTTCTATGAGTTGCTAAAATTAATAAAAAAATCCCTTGATATATTGGGCTTCAGGAGCAGTTCCAATTCCTTAGCAATTAAGTTATTTAAAAAATAAAATAAAAATAAAATAAAAATTTGAAACTGTCATGAGAACATGTCTACTGATAGTATTAATATTAGCATTCATGACAGGCATGGTCAATATCAAAACAAGTCTTTACTGTGGTAAAATATACTTCAACTGTCAAGTTTGTCAAGGTATAGGAGAAACTCTGGTTTTCTTTTCATAACTTAGCCTCCTGATTCAATAATATCTCCTTTAAACATACTTCCTTCCCCAAAAAAATGAAAAAGTTGTTTGTCTTTTCTTCTTTTATGCAAAAATGCCAACACTGAAAAATGATTCTCCATTCCAAGACATGGCACAACTTAAATATTATCACTGAATGAATAAACATTGAATTATTCAGAGAGGAACTGTAAAAATAAAAATGTCAAAAAATCCTTAAAATTAAACAATCCAAGGGGAATATATGTCAACATTTTTACAACTATTTTTATTATATTTGAAAAATGTATGGCTTTTCTTGAAGGTCATTTCAAATGGAAATATCAGTTTAAGTTGACTACTTCATTTCAGTTTATCAAATAAGGGGCATTTTTTAAAATAAATAATATTGATCAAAACACATTTCCATCAAGAAATATCTTCCTTTAGAATTTTTTAGTATGTTGATTGTTATCTCTTTTTTGGTATATATATTCATGTTAATATTTGTACAACACCACTCTCTACCATCTCCTAATAGATTTTTAATATGGATTAATTTATTGAATTTATTCAAAAAAAAAAAAGAGATAAAAGTGTATTGAATGATGTTCATTTGTTTTTGATTTATTTATGGAACAATGTTGTAGACTATTATGGGATGTTTCAAAGCAGACAATATCATATGGAAAAACTGTCTTCACGACTTTAAATACTGTCCATGTTCAGTTACTGAATAATCCAATACAACTTAAAAAATAACGTGAGAAGAGAAAACTAGAGTAGAAGATACCAAACACATGAAGTATTAAGTAGGATTATTTTCACCTTGAGCTGTGCCACATGTTTCTTAGGCATGTCATCTCAGTCCAGAAAAATCTGTCTTATTGCATAATTACAATTACCATTGTAATTAGTAGCTGATGGAGAAAAAAAGACAAGTCCAGAGAGAGATTTACCCCATCTTTGAGTTGCAGAACTGTCTTGAAACAACAGTTCTTGCTCTCTGGTGAAGTTAGAACCCAAGGTGGCTACACTTTTATATTAGTGTCTGCCTACAAGGCATAGGCCTACAAGGATGGTGAAGGGCCTTGAGGGGAAGCCAATGAGGAGCAGCTGACGCCACTTGTTTTTTTCAGTCTGAAGAAGAGGAGACTGATGGGAGACCTCACTGTGGACTTCAACATCTTCACAAGGGGGAGCAAAGGGGCAGGTACTGATCTTTATTTCTGTGGTAACCAGTGACAGGACTTCAGGAGACAGCTTGAGTCAAGTCAGGGGAGGTTTAGGCTGGAAATCAGGAAAAGGTTTTATACCCAGGGGGTGGTTGAGCCCTGGAACAGGCTCCACAGGGAAGTGATTGCAGCACCAAGCCTGTTGGAATTCAGGAGGTGTTTGGACAATGCTCTCAGTTACAGGGTGTGACTCTTGGGATGTCCTGTGCAGGGACAGGAGTTAATTATGTTGATTGATATCTTCCCAGTCAGCATATTCTACAATTCCATGATTCAATAAAATTAGGGAGACTAAATCTAAGCCACAGATTTTTGGAGCGTCTTAGAAATGGTGTAGACATGTATCCACTAACAGAAGCGATATAAATACTTTAAATGATAGCCAAATGTCATCTGAATAAGTTAATTGATGCCTGGTGACAAAAAAAGTTCTTTTTTTTTTTTTTATGTGCTTGATATGCAAGACAATATTGCCTTATCTAAGTTATTGAAATTAGATGTGGTAAAACTTCCAGGTGCATTCTGATCCCAGAGAGTGCATGGGAAGCAGATAAATCAGAATCTGCTCAATTAGAATTTGGTGAAGCCAAGGTATAGTGTGATAAATACTTTAAGGAAAATGTACCCTAATACCTTCAACAATGAGCCATGTTTAAGTTAATTTTGTGTAAATGTTTAAGATATCTGAATAAAGGTTCAGGAAGTCCTTGTGAGACAAATGACAGAACAAAAAAAAAAAGTGTGGATGGGTTCAAGTATCATGCTATGTTCTGGAGCCTCAAAAATGTATGTATTCTGCAGAACACAAAAGTTTGATTTACATCAGGTTAATGGCTACAAATTCAGTGAAATTTTTATAAAATTTAGGAGTGTTAAAAGATAAAAATTAAAAGCCACTTAAGACTAGAAATATTGTAATGGGATGGCTTTGCTGTTTGGCTGGCATTTTTCATCCTGTCAATAGAGATTTTAAACTCAATCATTTTGGGGTCATTGTGGACAAGACAGCTGTCAATCTCCACTTCACTTACATAAGATTAAGACTCAAGAATATACAAAGGTAAATGGCTGAATCAAAATCAAGTATTTGCACAAGAAAAGTCAGAATGTACTTTTCTGTACAAAAAAAAGGGTGATAATTTCATTTTTTTCTTCTGAAATCTGTAATTTATATAATTTAGGGATGTTTCATTGATGCTTTTGAAAGAATAAAATTTTCAATTAGTTTGAAAAGTTTTAAAATAAGATTTTGATTAATTTCACTAAAACCAATACTGAATATAATAAAGCACTTGCATTCTTACTAGATTTATTATCATTATTTGGAGAGTCTTAATATCAGGAGAAAAACCATATTTTTCACATGTTAACATCATGCCTGAACCATGGCAAATAAAAAGTACCCCAGACTGGATTTTAATTTTATCTAAGTAAAACTTGAGTTGCTTTTGCTGTTTTTTTTTTTTTGTTTGTTTTTTGTTTTTGTTTTTTTTTTTCATTTCCACGAATAAATTTATACTTTTTCTTTTGTATTTCATTTTAATTTTAACTTTTTTAAATTTGTATAGTTTGTGTCACCTGCATAATATTTAAAGCATTTCTGGTTATTGTCTTTATTCAAATACAGTTTTTCTGTGTTCCTTATTTTTTTTTTCCCTTTTTACAAGCAAGTGGTGAAACTGATATTTTTAACACTGCGCCCAACACCAAATCTCCTGAGAAAGGCAGGATTTGATGCAGTTTGGGGCTGATATCTCAAGCTTCAATATTTCTAATCTCAGCTAAAAGGACTTTGATCTTAACTCACTGATGTAAAATTAACCAACCTGAATGTGTTTTGGTTGAGTTGAAGAATTTCTTTGAGGTGTGGGATTTTCAAAGAGTTTTGAGGTCACTTCACATGCAGATACCACTGACATACAAGTTTCTAGGTTTGAGTAAACACGGGTTTCCTTTGCTTTGTTCCCCAAAGCTTTATTGGAGTTCTGGCCTCCCTTTCTCCTGGTACTAACAGCATTGGATAACACTAACACTTCCATTTCTCTCAGGTTTTGAAGTGGAGATTAAAAGACAGCAAAGTGCTTAAAATTTATGCTGTATTGCAGAGCAGAATCATCACAAATTGTCTGACGGTGCATCCAGATTTCAGGCTCATCCCAGTACAACTGCATGAATGGGACTTGTACAGACAATCTGTGCTCCTTCTTTCAAAGGCTGTGTGATCCAGTCACTGACCCTGCAGTGCATCACCAGCAGATATTTATCTCTGAAGTCCTGAAGATGCGTCCATTCCATATTTTCCTGCTGACATAATTTTGACATTTGCTTTATTGGGTCTGACCTCGTACTAGCCTTCATTTTATTACTATGGCCCAACTTGGAGAGAGAGCCTAATTTACAGTGGGGTCTGTCAACCTCTTTGGAGCAGTTTTCATAAGCGTAGACGGCCATTGGGATTTATAGAACTAAATGGCTTGGTGAAATACAGGGATCCATGCCACATGAGCTGGGAAAGAGTGATTCCTCATCCATGAGCTGAGCCTGCGCTCTGTGAGACCCAAAATCCATTGCTGGAGCTGTGGTTCCAGCACAAGTTAACATCTGTGAAAGGATATGGAGTAAAGTATGGCCCCTTATGTCACTGCCGCAGCTGGGCTTCCTGCAGCTTAATTTGCCCTCTCAGCATGTTGCACTGATTATAAATACAATGCTGATCTGGTTGCCAGAGGCCATGACATATCGCTTGGCACTTTGCAACCCTCAGAACAAATTTTTCCCTTTCCCTGTTCACCTCAGTCAATCACGGCTTCAGAAAGCAGCCCTCTGCCACCCAGCATAGGATTACATGTCATTTATAATTTTACTCGCTTCAAAAAGCTAATGCTTAAGTTAATAAAGTGGAAAGATAGCAAGTACAATGTCCCAACCAGGGAGAGGCAGATTGAAGTTGTTGTTGTTATTATTTGGGTTGTGGGGCACGGTAGGGGTCAGGAAAAGGGAGACATAAAAATAAAGAGCTAATAGCCTCTCTGGTGTCAAGAAGAAAGAGAAAAGGAAGCAACTCTTCAGCAAGACATAAAATATTATTAGCTCTCATTGGAAAAATGCTGTTTCTCTTTCTCTTTTATTCATTTAAAAATATATATGCATTTCTAAGCATAAAGTTTATGCAAGTGAAAGCTTTCTGATGGGTGTTTTATTCACATGAGAATTCAGAGCATGTTCTGATTTCCTTGTAATTTACTTAATAGGTAAACTGGTTGCATAAAGTTTAAAAAGAATAGATACTTTTCTAACTTCAATCTGACTCACCTTAGAAATCTGCTGTTTGTTTGCACCTATGTTGTAGGTATTGGAGATTAGTAAATTTGCTGAAATTTCTTCAAAACTAAGTTTAAAAGAGATATGATGCTGTAATTCAATCACTGGCAATACTTTAAATTCAAACATTTGCTGGCAAGGGCAATTACTTTCAATTGTGCAGGGAAAAAACCTATTTTTCCCAAATCCAACTCATTTAAATATGACTGGATCAGGTTCATAATGATCAAAAAATTAACAAAACTATTAATCATATATGTAGACAAATGGAAGCAGTAAACTTTACTGAGCGAGACAGGATTTAAAATACAGCAGTAGAAGTTGAAATAACATTTATAAGCAAGCAAACAAACCAAAAACCAAAACATATTAATCCTTGAAAATAAGTACTCATTTTGCTAGTTAGTCACAAGTACTTAAAATCTTACTTGCTTTTTTTAATTTCAAAAAAACCTATTTGTGTACATTCTTAATTCATGGTGGGTCTAAAATATCTTAATGTCAATGGACTGTAAAGATGTGGTTAGAGTAGTGTGCACTTCAGAGTTTTTAACTTCAAGATCTATGATTAAGTGCATTACTCATCAGACTAACCAGATCATGTCAACATTTCATTTATTTGCTGATACAGACCCAGGAAAAACATTAACTAAACTGCAATCTCACTAACTTACAAAAAGAACAGAAAGCAAATTACTTAATATTTTTCTTACCTTCCTACCTGTATGAATAAGTTCCTCTCCTTATTCATACATTTTGCTTTTGACTAATGGATTAAAGATATGTGAATATATGCTCAAAAATTTGGCTGATAAGCATTGTACAAAAGGTTGATTCAATGGCAAGATCTATCCAGACTTTAATAAATATCTTTATATGTAACACATATAAAGGTATCCGGTTGTTGTTTATACACCACACCTCCTGACAAAGGACAATAGGACAAAATGGAGCAGTGTCCATGATATTGTCTAGAAAAAGAAAAGATATTCAACATATGGCTTTATGAAGCAAAAATAAGTGCATGTAGATGTTCAATGCAATTGAACACCTTCAACAAGAAGAAAAGTGGTTTATGCCAGTGACAAGAAACAGCAAGAGAATTTGATCAAAAAAACTTCCATGCCTTCCATGTATGCAATTGTCCTTAGTCCTGAGCTATTGGATAATTTATGATTTCATACTTCATCTTTTATCTCTGATTGCTTTTTGGTGGTTTGCTTGTTGTGGGTTTGTTTTTTTATTTTTTTTTTAGGGGGAAAGGTATTAGTAATAAATCCAGAAGTTTTGTTTTACATAGAATGAAAATTAATTTCATAATTTTTCTGTCTCTTTTTTTTTTTTTTTTGGTTTCCTTTTTGAAATAATAATTCTTGTTTTGAAATACTTTTATCAGGGCTTGATTATTCTCTTATTTGACCAAATCTTATACTGGAGTAAATCTTTCTGTCATGTTAATTTTACATGCAAGTTTTGTTGATTTTGCCTCAGGCTATCCCAAATGATTGGATCCTTAAAAATCTCTAAAATAAACCAGATTTTGAATAAGACTTTCACTGGTATTTACTACTGCATTTATTTTCTGAAGTAAAGACTCACATTTTAAACAGTCTTGTGTACTGTACTTTTGGTACCTTGGTCAATCAAAATTTAGTTTCACCTTCTGGTTCCCAATGATGAAGGATAAAGAAAGTACTTTTACTTTCTATAACTCATGTATAAACCACTGGCCTATGAATTCTAATTTAAAATTACTAGCACTACTTTAACCTTACCTGAACTTTAAATGTACAAATTGGAACAGAGCAAGCAACTGCTTTAGCTTAGTTTCCCTTCTCACTCATGCAGGCAGGTCCCAAGAAAGACCCTAATTAGAAGATAAGTATATTTTTTGATACCGTCCAGAAGTTTCTTATCAGTGAAATGATTTTTAGGAAAAAAAAAATCAAAATAAAACAAAACAAAAAAACACCTACAACCAAACAACCAACTAAACAAAAAAAGCAAAACAAAAGAAACAAAAACAACCTAAAAAATCCCAAATTAAGCCCCCTCCATTTTCTTCCCTAGAGCTTGTTTCTTTGCATCTAACAGATTTCATTGAATTTCTCTTCCATGACCATATCCAATCATTTCTGTAATACATATAAAATTGCAATAACTGCTGCATCCTGAAGCAAAGAGTTTCACAATGTAATTATTTGGTGCACTTTCAGACTCTTAGGCATATATGCTTCAATAGAGGAAAAGAATTGCATTATGTTATTGGGAAAGCCATAATTGTTGGAGATGGCATTGATTGTATCTAGTTTTACTGTCCAAAAATAAGGACTGGTCCAAACTAACTGTTTATGTTCTGAGCAATGATGAGAATGACAGAAATGTACAGGACAGCTCTTTTAAGTGAACTCGCACAGAGTGAATCACCCTGTACATATGTCAATTTCTCTCCATTAGCTAAAATTGCAACCAGAACAACTAATTCTGAGATGCCAGAAATTTTTATCCAGTGAATGAGGTGAATCATTCCCCATATGGCTTTGGAGGACAAGTCTTCACTTGACCTCAAAAGTATCTAAAACTCCAAACATTAAACTAACATTTTTTGTGCTGCATAGTCTTTGTATGCCTTCTAAAGCATGACTGTATTCTCAGGTATTTCAGAATGGATCAGGAAAACACAATGTCCTTTTGCTAGGGGAGTAAGCAGGAACTTCATTATTTCCAATGGTCAGACTTTGTATTTGAATCTTAGTAGATGGGGATAACTTAATCTTTAATTCATCATGAAAGAAGGAGATACTGATGCAAAAAAATTAGCTTAATTGAAGATTGCCCTATGTTAGCCAGAACTGACTTGATTAACTTGAACTGGGGAAATGTTACATTTATTGGCACAGGTTTGGAACAACCTTCTGAGATATATTTTTGAAAGCATTTTTGCTGCCTCTTATTCTTTCAAAACACTTCTTAGGATAATCTCATTACACAGGATAGCATTAGCAATTAATAGATTTTCTAGGATTATCAAGAGGGCTTTAAAGCAACATAAATGAGGGAAAATGGTACTATGACAATCAAGTGGCACATACTTAAAAATTAAAGCCAGCCTGTAGGCTCCTTATAATGACAAATCCCTTTACAAAAAGTTATGAAAAGAATAGAACCTTTAGCTGTGCATCCATTAAGGGAAGCAGTGCTTAGGATACCTAATTCAGGTGTTTAATTTGCACCTAAATTTTAAAAATCTTAAAACAGTCATTGTTACTATAGGTGTCTTGCTCAAATATCTGAAAAAATGTACAATGAAGAACCCAAGACAAAGCTGTTTCACAACAGAAGAAAAAATGTTTTACTTCCAATAATTTAATGGAGGATGTTAATGCAACTGATGATAAAAAACATGATTTGTTGACCTTGGCATTAGCAGCCTTCTAGGCACTAAAGCTTATGGTCTTTCTACACTGATTTTTTTTTTTTTTTTCTGGTGTTCCCTTTCTAGTTACTTTTAAAATAATGATTGCCAAAACCTCAAATCTGAAAGGTAGTGACTGACTATTTAAGCACATCCCACATTGTCCATTAGTAGTTAAACTTCAAAATTTATGACGTTTTCATCTTATTTAAAATAGGATCTGAAAGTCTTAGTTTTAATAGTCTTCGTAAGGTTTTAATATAAAAGGGAAATAAGGAAATATATGGTAAAAAACAAGGATTGCCAGTTTAATAATACAGATATCAGATGGGAAAAGCAAAAAAATAAGCCCGTTGACTTATGGCAATTATGAAAGAAAAAAATATTTTAAAATATATATGAAGAAAAAGAAACGTCTGCTAGCTGCAGATGGTAAAAATATAAATAGGGACTTATAAAAAAGCACAAATATTCAGTATACGTTTCTGTTCTATATTTGTAACTAAGGAGGTGGATGTATCTATTTCATATGATACTGAAGACAAAATTCAACATTTACCATCTGTAACAAAGAGAGACGTGAGACAGCACTTATGGGCTGAGAAAGAGTTTTCCAGACTGAGGCATTAACAGTGCAGCTTGACCACCTTGGCAAAACCAAGACAGAGACTTCACCTTTGTCTGAAATCCTATGCACAAACAAAAGTGTAAGTTACTCAGTGACCTTTCTAACCAACCAAAGTATTACACAGAAACTAACAAATAGACACTGAAATTAATACATTTCAGCCCTGGAAATAAATTTAATTTATAAGAAATTGAAATAATTAAATGTGCAATTGGAGAAAGAGTCCTTAAAAGTCACATAATGCAATTCTAACATGAGCAGTTTAATTTTTGATGCTAGAAGAAATGCTCTGAACCTTATGCTCTGAGATAAAGGCTAGGTGCAAACCTGGGCTGTTCTGGTACAACTTCCTGATTTTGTATCTCTCAAGTCTCTCTCTTTCAAAGGTTTGTCTGCCCTCAGTGACTGTTATGTGTAAGTTAACAACTCCTTACTTGAGGGCTGAAGTTCAATGTGAAAGTGCAAGATATATTGGACACTTTCTATTGGTGACCTATTCATCCCTTTTTTTGCAAAACAGAGGATGCAAGTCTCATTTCTAGCTCAGAAATTTGCCAGAGGGCTCAAGTAGAAAACAAAATCCCCTCTTCTAGAGCAGGAGGATGTACCTAGTGATGCTTCTCAGGGGATTACAGAGAAAAAGTTATGTTTTTTCCTAGATATTTCTTCACATCCAGACAAGCTACAAAGTTAGACACAATTATATACCTCTTTAGAGAGACTCTCTAATACATGTACACCCCCAAGGGTGACTATTGAAAATAAGAGTTACAGATAAGCATTTATTGCCTATATTAATGTTAAGAGAATTGTTGTAATGTTATAAGCTATTCATCATTTCATTTCTAAAATAAGGGAGGAAAAAGAAATAAATGAAAATGAAAAAAAAAGCAAGCCACAAAGCACTTATCAAAGTCACCGCACTGGTTGGATTCTTTCAAATCCCTTAAGGGTTTGGATGTATTAGTCTTGTGGTGGCGTTGTTTTCAGGGCCTGCATTAATTTGATCCATTCTTTTAGAACATGTGTATAACACTACAAAAAAGTATTATTGGTTTATAAATTACACTTGTTGTTTCAGGGCGATAAACAGAATGATGAATGCAGTCTTTGTTCAATCACCTTTTTATTCATGAAAGGCAAAACCATGGATTCTAAAAACATTTATCTACATCAGTAGTAAGCCATAAACCTTTCAAAAATGCTCCCAGTAATCCAGAAAGGAGCTGCTGATTACTGTCATAACAAAGAGGATTCAATAATGCTAATGACTTTTCTTATGATAATCAATAACCTGGTGGAGGTGGCTTGAATCTTAACAAATCTGCCAGATGTAGCCCACTTCTTAAGAAAATAAAAAGGGTTAGTGTGTGTTCACGACTATACTTGAGACTGTCAGATTAATCAGAGAAAGATGGACATGTTTCCACAAATGAGGGCTTCATGCTAGTGGCAGATGAGCCTGAAAGAAGTTTCTAATTTCAAAGGTGGGAAGTCAGCCTACTGTTTGTGTAAGCAGATTTTGCTTACTGTTTCTTAAATCTCTGAAGACAGACTCAGAAATTAATCACAGATAGAAAAACGTAAGTTTAGGTACCTGATCTTTAGACCCTGACAGAAGCATGTAGTACCTGTCCTTACTTTATAGTTTTTGCTATAAATTTTTAATATTATTTGGAATTCAACCTTTTCTTATCCAAGATTTTCTTCCTTGGCTGCATGATCAGGGCAAGATAGATTTTGCTTAACTTCAGTTGTATATATATGCATATATATATAGACATACAACAGGGCCATTCAAGTCCATGAAAAGGGAGGGGAAGAATTCCCTTCCAGGGGCTATTTGTCCAAGTCCCTTGGACAAATATTTTAAGAAGTGCTAAGTAATCTTCTTGAAGGTCATACCAATGAAAGGTGTAAGAAATTACAAGTTTATGAGCAGTATCCTTTAGATGGTGAAAGTTATGCAGTATTAAGCTTGCTTATGGTATATGTGCTGTAGTTTCAAGAGTATACAGAGATAAAAAATCAATCAGTTTGGGGTAAAATATACACTGAAATACTGAAATTTCCATTGCATTTGGAAACTTTCACTTTCTCTCTTATATAACTGATTACACAAACTATTATCTTTTGAGATATGATGGGTATCCTTGTATTTATCTTCTCTCTTTCATTTGTTTCATTCAAGGTTTGGGGCTTTTTTGTCATTAGTTATTATTTTTATTTTTCTTCATTTTTCTTTATTACGATTGTACATCTAAGCTGCAAAATTTTGATGAAAACACACAAAACAAACAACCCTTTCCGACGT
Organism: Passer domesticus; assembly: GCF_036417665.1. Taxonomy (NCBI): domain Eukaryota; kingdom Metazoa; phylum Chordata; class Aves; order Passeriformes; family Passeridae; genus Passer; species Passer domesticus. Next base: position 6,393,013 of record NC_087512.1, read on the forward strand.
GGTGTATGTGGCATAAATAAATGTCCCCGGACAACCTAATATATGTTACCATCATAAATGCTATCATGATGAGTGAATTTAATCAAAGTCCAAGGGCAAGTTTTTTTTTTTCAAATTTTTTTTCCCTCCTTCCAATCTTTCTAGACTATTACCCTCTCCTCAGCTTTCCTCTGCTTCAAATAAGGCTATTTAACTATGCACAGTTTGCCTACATGTATAAGCAGACAGATCCTCAATTTGCAAAGCATGTGCTGCAGCTAATGCCTGGAATCCTCAATCCTGTATGGTGATTGCCATGTTCTTAAACATTCAGTTTAATGTGCGTAAATCATCAGCTGTCAAAAGGATGAAAAAAGTTGAAGAGTCAAATTCAGGTCTATTTTACATACAGGGAAAAATCATTGACATGAGGGAGACTAACCTTGATAAATAATCCTGGGTTTAGCATTTCTCTGCAGAGTTACGTCTTGATTGATTAATTGATTAATTGGTTAGTTTGTTTTGCTTTGTTTTATAAGAAAGGTGTCAGTCCTGATGATGGCTTCTACCTCCATGCCTCGGGTCTTTCTCTGTAAGCTTTCTGATTTTTTTTGAATATTTGAAGAAGAGAGTAGCCTCCTCTGCTCTTAATTTAATGGTTTTATTTTTCCTATTAGCTACATGGCTACTAGTTGAGTGGACAGCCAAGGATCATTACACAGTCCTTGCCATATCTGAAAATCTGTAATTACCTTACATTTTAAGAAGTAGAGAACTGTTGCTAATGCTACACTACAGATGTGGAACAGAACAGATATAAAGGACCTATCAATGTCCACTCAGTCATGCAGACTAAATTAAACATATGTGACTAAAAAAGCCAGCCGATTAATAAATATCCTCAAAACTCCCACATCAATAAAATGAAAAAAAATCAATCAAATGAACAAACAATCAAACCCCATAACTGGAAGTTAAATTTGGCTAGGATCTTGGTTTTATTTCAGAATTATCTTCCTTTAAAAATAATATAAAAATTATAGATTCTACAAGAAATAGTGAGATTGACATGAACATGAATTTTACAGACAAATGAGGAAATTCAGGTCTGTATCTTCAGAATAAGCCTTACAGAAAGACAACCAGGGTTAATTCCAAATCCTGCCTTGGGTTTTCTTGATGTGCAAAGATGGGATATTTTATTAAAAAAAATAGGTAAATAAAACACTTTCGTCCACTTTTTTTTTTTTTTCTTTGTTCTAATAAGATCGTGGAGAAATTATGCTGATTCCTCTGAAATCTGTGGTTAAAAGCCTCATCCTTATATATGAGAATTACTGAAGTCAGAGTCCATCTGGAGTTTCTGCATATCTTCACAAATCTCATAATATGATATAAGCTACAACCTTATATGTGTAACCCTTTCATGTTAAGGGAGCAGTTGCCATACAGGTGATACAGAGCTGGCAGTGAGACCTTGCTTTTTTATCCTCCATTAAATTTCCCATGAGACTTCTGCAAAAGTAGCAAACAAATAAATAAATAAATGAAGCCTTGTAGTAGGCCATTAAACCAAGTCTGATTGGAATGCCAAACATACCTTTCGTTTCCATTTTTCTAGAAAGGTTTGTATACCTCTGGTGCAAGCAACTTAAATGGTCTCATTACTTACTCTTTCCTGGTAAATAAATTAACAATAATAAGAAAGTGAATGCTAGACTGATTAGTTATTCCATCCTGTCCATCATGTATCTAATAATGCCTACTCAATGTACCTTGTGCAGAAAACATTTTCTGTGCCCTTAAAGGTGAGAGTATAATAATAAATTGGATGGTTTTCTGAACTAAGCTGTCTTTGAAATTAGCTGTTTCATCCACTTGAATATACCAAAGCAAATTTATGATGATTAATTGTATTACAATGAACACCAAAGCACGTAATAATGATTTGCTACTTATTATAAAGCTTTGCCAATATTTTGTAAACCCAAGCGACATGATACGCAAGAAATCCAATGAAACCTTCTAAAACAAACAAAGGAGAAAGGGAAGAAAGGACAGGTCTTGCAACACTAAACATTTCTGAGGACAAACAGAGGCCACAGGAATTCTTTTTTTTCATATCAAAAGTTTGCTAGATTATCTCCCCTTAAACTTAGGGAAGGGGGAAGAGGAGAACTGAAAAGAATTGATATATACTTTCACTCAATATTAAAACTGTTGTTCAAAAGAATCTTAGTGAGTACACTACTCCATTTTGTCATATGTTATTAGTTTTAGTCTTGCCATCATTAGGGCTATTCTCTTTGTACTTTTTTCTGTATTTGGACATTCAAGAAGCCAAAGCAGCCTCTACTTCAGCATATTCCATAAGATTCAGTGAATTTATCTTGTATTCAACTCAATAATTACTACATAAGTGGAAAAAAACACCACCCAAATATATGCTGTCCTCAACTGGAGACTACTCAGCTGAATAGTTACCTAGCTGGATTTTCTACTGAAAAATATTTATTTCTGATTTGGCAGCAATGAGGCTTTTGTAATGTAGTGAAACTGTTTTCTGTCCTTCTTGAATTGTTCTAGGTTTGCCTGGGGTAGATTTAATTTTTTTCCCAGTGTCTGACACAGGCTGTGTTTTGGATTTGTGCTGAACAAACCATGGATAACACAGAGATGTTTTTGTACTGTCAGGTTAGGGAGGAGACTGGGGATATTTGGGAGGCTGGAAGGAGACACAGCCAGGACAGGTGACCCTAAATGATCACAAGAATGTTCCAGCCATGGTGTGACAGCATGCTCAGTACATAAGGGAGGGGAAGAGGGAGGCTGAAGGAACATTTGAAGTGGGGAAGTTTATTTTCCACATAAGCATTATTTGTGATGGTACCCTGCTCTCCTGGACATGGCTGAGCACCCGCCTGCCCATGGGAAGATTGATTAATCTCTTGTGTGTGCATCTTTGCTTTCTGTAATAAACTGGTTTTATCCTTATTTTTGAGTTTTCCAGCTTTTACCTTTCTGATTGTCTTCCATATTCTGCTGGTGGGCAAGTGAGCAAATGGCTCTGTTGGTCTTGATGGTTGGAGAGGATGAAACCTAGACATAAATAAATATGCAATAGAAAGCAGTTTGGATAGATTTTAAGCCCAGGTTTTCAAAAACTTACAATTTGGAAGGCAACTTGCTAGAGATCTGCTTTTCTGGCCAAGAACACATACGACTTCAAAATTTATTTAGTCAGAATATGTCATCAGAAAGGACACGTTGCAATTCTTTAGGTAAGTTTCAGGGAATTAATATGGGGGAAGGAAGGAAGTGTCGGAAGGAAGGAAGTGTCGGAAGGAAGTGTCGGAAGGAAGTGTCGGAAGGAAGTGTCGGAAGGAAGGAAGGAAGGAAGGAAGGAAGGAAGGAAGGAAGGAAGGAAGGAAGGAAGGAAGGAAGGAAGGAAGGAAGGAAGGAAGGAAGGAAGGAAGGAAGGAAGGAAGGAAGGAAGGAAGGAAGGAAGGAAGGAAGGAAGGAAGGAAGGAAGGAAGGAAGGAAGGAAGGAAGGAAGGAAGGAAGGAAGGAAGTGTCGGAAGGAAGTGTCGGAAGGAAGTGTCGGAAGGAAGGAAGGAAGGAAGGAAGGAAGGAAGGAAGGAAGGAAGGAAGGAAGGAAGGAAGGAAGGAAGGAAGGAAGGAAGGAAGGAAGGAAGGAAGGAAGGAAGGAAGGAAGGAAGGAAGGAAGGAAGGAAGGAAGGAAGTGTCGGAAGGAAGTGTCGGAAGGAAGGAAGTGTCGGAAGGAAGGAAGTGTCGGAAGGAAGGAAGGAAGTGTCGGAAGGAAGGAAGGAAGGAAGTGTCGGAAGGAAGGAAGGAAGTGTCGGAAGGAAGGAAGGAAGTGTCGGAAGGAAGTGTCGGAAGGAAGTGTCGGAAGGAAGTGTCGGAAGGAAGGAAGTGTCGGAAGGAAGTGTCGGAAGGAAGTGTCGGAAGGAAGTGTCGGAAGGAAGGAAGGAAGGAAGGAAGGAAGGAAGGAAGGAAGGAAGGAAGGAAGGAAGGAAGGAAGGAAGGAAGGAAGGAAGGAAGGAAGGAAGGAAGGAAGGAAGGAAGGAAGGAAGGAAGGAAGGAAGGAAGGAAGGAAGGAAGGAAGGAAGGAAGGAAGGAAGGAAGGAAGGAAGGAAGGAAGGAAGGAAGGAAGGAAGGAAGGAAGGAGAAATTGCTTGTCAATGAACTAGAATGAATTGCATGTTCATGACCTTCCCTGGAATATTATTTCTAGGAACAATAAAACAATCCCATAATTATGAAGTGTGTTCAGTCTTGCCTGGAACACTTACCTGAGGAGTTCTCTGGCCTACTGGTCCCTGATCCATGCATTTCTGTTATAATATTGGCTTCAGAAATGTCACACTGTTCTTTAGTCTGACATTTGTCAGGTTATTTTCTCATTCAGGATATTTCCATTTCAAATAAAGCAATAAATGAACATGTTTTGTTTTAAACTGTATACCTCCTCTAGTTTAAAAAAAAGATGCAAAGACGCTGAAATGAAACAGAAAATATCTGTATTTTTTTGGCAAATTAAATACACAACAAATTATCTCTTTTCAAATTAAGAAGCCACCATTCCCCCTCTGTCGTTTTCTAAGTAATCTGGACTGTGGCTTCACTCTGTTTTAGTAATAAAGAATTCAACTTGTGAAAGAGATAGATATTTTGGGTTTTTCTTCTCAAAAATTGTCTGTATTGTGTTAGACACACCATTTGCGTATGCTTCTCTTTCACTTTATATGTATTGGCATTATCCAGCTTTAAAACCATGTGTCAATGTTAATTCTTTAATCATTGTAAACTACTTTGAGAAACCACTTCTAATGCTTTTAGAATGAGGAGTTAAGATTGTAGAGGGGAAAAAAACCACAAAAATATGAGAGCCTAAAAAACCATTAGAATTACAATTTGACTTTAAAAAAGAGAAAAGCAATAAACAAACCAGTAAAAATAATATTTTACAAAAGAAAGAATGGTTTGACCAACAAAAGCAAGGCATCACCCTAGAACTAAGACAAAGTGACTGCCACTCACAGGCAGTTCCTTGTAGCCCAGGAGAACAAATAAAGGACTGAGGCAAATAAACCTCTGTGGCTTAATGCTCTTTTTCAGACAGACAAAAGAGTAGGGAGCTGGGCAAAACAAAACCCAAAGCTATTTTGTTTGAAAGAAGTCACTTTGTCGAGGTGCTGGTGTGGATTCATTGGCAGCAGCCAGTGAGAGCTGCAAACAATACCCTGGTGGTGAGCTAAAAGGGCAGGGGGTCCCAAGCAGTGTCTCTGGCAGCTGGTGGTAGTGGTACCACCAGGCTGTCCCTCTCCAAGCCCACAGTTTAGGATTGTTAAACAAAATTCAGCTTCCCAGGCTATAATGACCTTAGATCACCATGCCCACTTGGGAGGTACAACTTCCCAGGGTGTGAGTGGAAGATCTCCCTTTGGAGCAGTGGAGAGAGAGCAACCCCTGCATTTCCATTCCCTGATTTTAAAGAGGCACAGCACCACTCCTCCTCCACAAATGGGTAAGAAAAAAACATTCCACTTTCATTGCCAGCTGGCCCTGCTGGAAACTTCCCCCACCACACACATGACTGTGACATAAAATGGTATTTAATAAACAACACTGAAAATGCTTTCCTTTTGTCACTGTACCTGGAACACCATTCTAAACCTATGGCCATATATACCTAAAACTCAAAATATGTGCAGATGTTCACAAAGAACCAGATTTCAAGGGATTAATGATTTGTCAGCTGAGGTGCAATGGTTGGATGTGTTCTCCAGTTGCAATACAAACAAGTTTCCATCAATTAGGTTAAGGGGGGGGAAATAAAAAAGCGAAAGAGAAATGTGGACTCTGGCTGGTTTGGTTCTGCCAAATTTGTTTTGGATTTTGTCATATTTTGAACAAATAATGTACCATTACCTTTCTACCCAAGGGGATCTAAGCTTTTTTGCAAGGCAAATAATTTAACACATGAAGAATGCTCTGGTAATATGATCAACATATGAAAAGAGATCTGTTTTTCTAGTCTTGCTGGACAGAGAAAAATGTTACTCTATCTTTCTGTTGACTTTTGATTGACTTTGGAACAGGTCGATAATCAGGTCTGTTCAAGTAATGAAAATGTTTCTCTATAGATAATTAGAAAGTAGTACAACCCTGCAGAAATGTAGGAAAATTGCATTTACCTTCACTGATTTTTTTTTCTCCCACTAATTTTTGCAATTTTTTTTAGTTTGTAAATTATAGCTAAGGCAATCAGATATGGTATTTTCCTTCTACTCCAGATTCCTGATGGCAAATGTTATCTTGAGTTTATTCTATTTTAAGTTAGTCTTCTGTTATTTAATGCTTAACTCTTTCTCACATTTTCTAGATACCTTGCCTTCTTCAGACAAATTTTTTAATATGTCTGGTTAGTAATAGAATGTTAATAATTTGATTTACTGATATTTTACAGCCCACTACCTCTAAGAGCTGGAGTCCAACAAATTTTTTATCACAGATTCAAGGCAGGTGGTGTCTGCTTCCTGAGTAACAGCTATTACTGGCAAAAGATTGTCCTTCCCAAAGTAAGTAATGGCCTCCTTATATCACTCCCTCTACACACTGATGCTATAAAACTCCACATCCACACTGCATCAACAGAGCCCATTCTCTCTCTATCCTGAGCCTAGATAATAACACTTTAAATTAAAGAACTTTAATTTAATCATTTAACTGTTGAAACCTTTACTGGCATCTTACTGGCTGCTGTTGCTGTGATATAGGAGGGAACTTATACCCTTACTACCAGACAAAACAAAGACAAAATTAAAGAAAGTACCCAAAATGAGAAAGACACAGCATCTATCCATTCCCAGAAAAGATACCTAATTTTTATAAATAAGTATATTCAATATCTTCCGTGCAGGAAATTATTACAAACTATAGGACAATAAAATCATCATTTAGTATTTTTTCATTTTATTTAGTATTCTTCCTCTAATATGGTTCTCATTCTGCAAGAATACAATAGAACCAGAAAATGAGCTATGCACTGTTAAAAATCATCCCAGAAAATAGAGTTTATTTGCTCAATTAATAGGGTTATCATGAAGATAAAATTTAGACTACAGATCTGGCTAAAAATAGTTAACTTCTCTTAAAAGAGAAATTGAGAAAATAATAATTTTCAGCCCACAACATAGCCTGAAAGACAATGAGAAAACTTGAGTGAGTCAAGTGTTTAACTTTGTAGCAGACTCAAATCTGTGTGATTCATGTTAAAAGGTGTTCAGGCTCTCAGTGTTGCTACTGGACATTCCGTTGTGAGTGTAGCTCAAACACTCTGCATGGCTAGTGACATTTCAGATGTTCCACTGATAATCCAGAATAAACAGGTGCTCAAAAAGCCCCATACTGCTGTTACAGCTTGTTTGGAGTTATTATATTAAATGTTTGCATATGAGCTACAGAGTTTACACTGATAACTGACCATTCAATGACCTTGCTGCTCAGGAGCTTCTGTGAGGAGAGGGTAGACCGTATTGTGTCCTCAGGACTGGACTTGATGGCAGAGTCTCTTATAGGCTCTAGGTAATGTGGTTTAGTGGGCATGGTGGTATTCAGTCAAAGGTTGGGCTTGGAGACCTTTTCCAACTTTAATGATTCTGTGTTTCTCCAAAAGATAGTAAAATATAGAAATCTATAACATGAAAACTTTAAAGTCTTCAAATCTGGATTGGAATACTGCCCAATAAATATTTTATTTTCTATCAAAGTTCACTTAGGTTGGCTAATTCATTTAGATAAAGATTAAAAAAAATATTTTCAATTACATATTTTTCAGGGTTTGTTTATTAGGGTATATCCCTCTCTGCGGCATGGAGGGTGCCTATTTCCTTCTTTGAGAGCTTCTGAATACTTTTTATAGCAAAATATTTTTTTGTTAACACAAAACCCCATTAGCTGCTAATGCAGCATCTTTCTAATTCCGTAGCACAAATTACCCAATGCAGAAAAAAGAAATAATTACAGAATTACACAATAAATCATCTGTCCTTAGCCAGTCAATATTAATTCTTAAGTAAAAACATGGCTATTGCAAACTCAGCTGAAAGGCTGGCCAATCTCAACTCCTTTATGCCAAGAACAAAGCAAATTCAAAATAAGTTCTTAAGGTAAAAAGATTAATGTTGTGAGAATTACTTCCCTTGAGAATCAAATAAAAGAAAGTTATCTGTCTGTAGTGGTCTGTAATGGAACCTAATCTTCATAAGTTAGGTATCTAAGATTGCCTGATTTTCAAATGTTTTACATTTCTTTGAAGTCCTCAGGATCAGGAAAAGATCCTGTCTGTCCAACAGAGATACCTGAATGTAGCCAAGCAGAATCTACTCTTGGATGGTTTCAAATACCTTTCTTCCGGTATTACTAGACAACAAGTTTACGAATTTTTCATTTCTGCCCATTGGCAGAGAAGTTACTTTTTTAAAGAATTTCCAGAAATAAAGTTCCTGTAAGCTTCTATAAGATACATATATGGACAATTGAAAAAAAAAAGAAAATGTCCAGCTTACAAATCATGTGTTATAGAGCATTCAGAATGAAGCCTTCATTCTCAATTGCCCAACTTTTGATGATTCCCTAGACCTTTGAAGAAGCCATTTTAAAAACCAACAACAACAAGAACAAAACCCAAACCAAAGCAAAAACAAACACTCCCCAAGCACACAAGCAAAAAACTTTCACCACCAAAAAATACCCATAAACCGGTTTTAAAACTATCTGGAACAGTATCAAGCTAAATGTGAAGTATTGACCTTCTTATCTCATGTGGGATAATTTTGCCAAATCTCATAAAACTCTGTTTTTTTTCAAAAAACTTCATCATTTCTGGAGCTATAAGAATTTGGCAGCATACTTTTGTCAGTCTGTCCATTAAAACCAGTTAAAAGTCAATTATTTTTAAACAAAATTTATATGATGCATCCATTTCAGACTTGGAACAAATAAAACTCTGCATTTCACTCTGGCAACAGAGGATTAAGACTAGAAAACTAGAGAACTAGGCCACTTGGCTGACCTCCCTTGGGAATACATTAAATGTTATTTATTTACTTCAAGCCACTGCCAAGTAAGTGTACCATGGGGACACATTTACCAAATAGATCAAGATCAAATTGATCCAGACTGCTCACAGATTTAAAGAAGGTCTGAATCTAGATCCTGGTCATTACTTTGTTGTACCTGAACAGCATGTTTGGTTTTAGTGACTAAAAATCTATAGGTGGAAGCAGCAGCCCCACCCCTTGTCCTGAAGGGTTCCCTCATCACACAGATGCACACTTCATTTTCATGTAGCAAACCAGTTCAGGGATCATTTCTCAGGTTAGGAGGGCAGATCCTCCACCACTGAGATTGGTGCCAATCTGCTAGATGCCAGATTACACCAGCTGTGTGTAATCTGGCATCTAGCAGATTGGCACCAATGATATTACATATCATACACATCACACACCAGCTGTGTGACGTGTGATTTTGGGGTTGTGCTCACTTGTCTGAGACTACCAGTTCAGCTCAGGATCACTGACAAGCTGGGATCACATCAGAAAGTAAAAATGCCAGGTAAACCTAAGCACAAGATTTTAAGAGGCAGTTCACTAGTGAGGCAAAAGAAAGTGAAAGTGAGAAACAGCACATCCAGGTTCCTGCTCTCTGTAGTTTGTGGTATTTCGGGAATCAGATAATTTTTAAATCCCTTCCAACTCAAACTGCCCTGTGATTCTATGATTCTAAATTTCAGTGGAAGATTTGGCTCATTAAATGTCAAGACGGCAATACCTTTTAATGTTTTATGTAATATCTTTGTTTAATATTTGATATGAAACAAATCATTGCAGTGTCATTTTTCACTCTTTTGTTTGCTAATGAAAAAGTAGTAAGAGACACATAACAGTTCAGGATCATTTTGTTTAGGGAATTAAACAATACTCTGAGTTGTCCAATCTGAAAAACAAAAGTGCCAGAATGAACATAGAGGAAGCATGTTTCCTGAAAGTCAAAATGTCCCTATTTTCCAGGGTCCTTCCATCATTTCTGAAGGTTTCCAATGTCTTTAATTAACTGGGGTGCTGATTAATGTTCTTGTTTCCGTAAGAACCTCTTCAATGACATTATATGGATGAAGGTTGAAAGGGATCAATAAAGTTACATCAGTATCAACAGAGATTTCTATAACCACTGATATTTGTGCTAGAAATGGCATGAAACCAGACAACAATGACGGGTGTTGGGGAATAAGGGGTGGGTTTGACAGGCTTAATCAGAAATGTCCATGAGTTTTCATGCCTTCATCCCCCCCAGGTCTCACACTTTCCTGTGCACACACATGCACACGTACACACACACACAGGCTGATCATACAGATACTCATATCTGCTGCTTGCACCTGTGACAGTGATAAACAGGGTTCTGCTAGCAACAATTTAGCTGGTAATAAATCACTCTGGTAGGGGCTAGTGTGCACAGGTGAATTGCCATGATGCAAAGATATAATTGTGCATAATCAATGCAAACATGCTCTATGGAACGTGACAAAGACTTACTTAAGCACATTTAGCCAGAGCCTAAAGGTTAAGGCAGAATCAAGGCGATGGGAGGTCTCAGGTAACACCAGGATATCTTGCTAATGCCATGCCAAAGGGAAGTGCAACACACAGTTTGGCTGAACTGGTGTTAGGAAAAATAAGAAAGAATAGTCTCTGTGACCCTCAGGAAGCAGCCTGTCAACATTCCTCAGGATTCCTCACCATCTCAGGAGCCTGGAAATTACAAAGTACTCTACAGAGTATCAAAAGCAACCATAAATTATGATCAGTTCTTGCAAAACAGAGAATAGCCTCCTATTCTCCCATAAACTGTTTCGGATTTCAGTTTGGTGCTGTCTCCCTTCACTGCCCCCATTTGAAACGGATTCTTTAATGAGAAAATGCTTTGTTAGAGTCATAAATTTCCCATAGAGACGTATTTATTTCAACTAAACTTTCATTACAACAAACTTCTCAAGTCTTCAGTGGGATTTATGGGCAAAGCTCAAATTCTAGAAAAGATGCCACTTCATAGTAAAATAGTTTGGATATTATGTCATGAAAGATAAGGTAAAAACCCATTTCTGATTAAATCATATCAAGGGGAAAAAACATTCATGCTGAAGATGATTATTCTTATAACCAAGTAAAGAATACCAGCCGTTTTATTCTTTGCTGTAAGGTTTGTTTTCACTATTTCAATCCAGTTAGCCTAGTCTGCAGCCATAGGAGAGAGGTGCTATTTCTTGAGAGATACCTTCAATCCATCCAAAATTTGACTGACCTCTACTATCACCTCTCTCTTACATCTAACTCTTCAGGGATGACAGAGCAACAAAGCATGCTGTGCTGAGGCCTAAGAATACATAAGATAAAATTAGCCTATTCCATCTTAGGAATCTGTAACATTGCATAGAGGACTGAGTGACTGATAGATGTTCACCTGCATGAGTGACTAGAAAGATCACTTGAGAAGTGGGTGACCCAGTGTCTAATGTCTGTAAATAAATCAAAAATTCTGATTTCTGTCTTAAAGTCACTGGAGAAATTTCCTTAGAGCTGTTCTAGTGTAATATTCCTTCTTTTCCAGATTTGTAGAGATGTTTGGGAGGGGTTGCTCATTCCATATGAGGACAAAACATGAACATTTTTAGAAATCTCAGAAAAAAAGAATTATTACAGTACAGAAAAACAATCTCTTCCTTGGACCTATAGGCAAAGAAACAGACCTATGTTTTCTCTCTCAGAGTATTAAGATAAAAAAGATAATAAAAACACTGTTCTGGAGCAAAATGCTGTATAGATTTTTTAAAAAAATGCAAACTATGATCTACAACTAGCAAATTGCCCTATTAGTGTAGGTTTAAAGAAAAGGGTTGAAAGGTGCAAATTGGAAGGAAACTTGCTCCCATGAATCAATAGGTCCAGAAGAGTCTATTATAATAACATCATGTCCCTGAGAGGGCATCAGGGATGTGTACATTATTGCTAAATTAGGTGGTGCCATCTTTGCAAGGAAAACAGAAATGTAATGTTTGTTAATTGAACTATAAAAATAATAATTACCTTTGATGTAGGGGAAGGCAAAGTCACTCAGCAATGTCTCTGATTGTATAAATTAAAGCTGTTATCATCAAAGCCCAAACTAGATTAAAGGTTAGCTTCTCAAATTACATTTGGACAAGACCAAACATACACAAGTCTTTGAATGCTTTCAGTACAGGAGAAACAGCTTTTCTCTCCCCTGCTCCCTTACCAAATAGTCACATTTTCTTAACTGTAGCAGCAACTTCTTCCCAGTAATCTATACTTCTTTAATCAGTTTCATTTCATATTCATTTTTTTCCTGCAGAAAATGCAGCTAACAAACCAATATTAACTTAGAGGATATTTTGCTTTATTTGTTGTAAGTATAACCAAGAACTTTGTTGTTGTGATTTCTTTGCAGTTCAGGATATTTTATAGGCATGTTTCCATGATTTGAAATGGAGGGAGGTATGTGGAAGAGGTCATTTTTTCAGAACGCTGGTCTCAGTTTTACTTCTGATGCTATCAATCTGTTATTAATTTTCTACTGTTTATAAAAGGTAGACTGACTGTATCTGGATAAGCCAGTTATGAAGGAAAATTGCAAGGAGTCAAACAACAGATTTTGCAGAAGGTTATGATTTTTTTCAGTTCAGTGTTTTATATAATAATGTGTTGCCTCGTGGTGAGATATTAGTTGAAAAGTGAAATTATTAATTTTACTCTCAAAAGTATAAAGACACTTTTTATTTGAACTATGTTCAAAGCAAAGAGACTTTATACCAGAAGAGTAAAAAAAGGTCTCTTTGATCAAGAACCATAAAGTGAAAAATTCTTGGGCAAGACGGGACAATTTTCTAATTCTATGAAGGAAAACCCATTTAAGAAACAAAAAATCCCCCAAAATGAACAGAGGACAAAGAAAGAATTGGAGGGGAGGTGTGCAGCTAGAGGCCAGCATAAACAAGACATTGAATAAAAATTCACTATGTGTAGAGATAGATTTATGGGCAGATATACTGTTAGAAAGAAAAGGACCTTTCTATTCTCAGTAGATCTTCAATATGGAAAATCAGGAAAACGATCTGAAGACACAGTTCAACAATAAACCAGAAATATTCAAATATAATGTACAGTTGTTGGTAATGATGAATGCCCCCGTGAAACAAGGTGTCCAGCTGAAGGAGTCAGACAAAATTTGTGAGATATTTTCTTTACTATGTGGATTAAAAAGTGGTTTTGGAAATGCAAAGGGTAAGATACTCTGAATAGTCCAAGACCAAGACACTAGAGCCATGGATAAATTTTATGGAAAATATTAAAGCTATCATGCTAAAGATCTTTTTAGTTGATGGTGCATATTCTTAATTGCAGTGTATGTAAAAGATTTTAGGGAACTCAAAAAAAGCTACAGGAAATTACTACCCATCTAATTTTCTTAGAAATCTCTTCTGTCTTGTAAATGTAGAACAGATACAACACAAAATTCTGAAAAACAGTAAATGTTCCTCCAAATTAAAATATTTTGTGAAGAAAATTTGAGTATATTCTGTGTTAAATCAAAACTCTTAAACTTTGGATGACATCTCTTTTAAAAATTACAATCAAGCTGTCTAGACAAGCTTCTGGACAAACAAGATGTTTAGAAAGAAACAAAGGGCAAAATTATTTCCCCATATGACGAAATGCCCATTAAAAAAAATTATATGACTTCTCTATGTCATATTTTGCCTAAAATTTAATATTTGTGTGTGTGTATTTAAATGAGTTAAGGCCATGAGTGATGTCTGCTAAAAAGCCCCCAAAACTGTATTGCCTCAAATGTTTTTCTTATATCACATAGCATGTCAAAATTTAAAATATTTAAATTATTACTTAATTCGTACATCCAGAACTAAAGACACATGCAAGCAAACATGCCAGTTGGAAAACCCATGGTATGAAAGACTGAAAGTTGATTACTTAGGAAAAAAAAGAAAAAGAAATTCCTGCAGATTAAAGTACTCTCATAAGAAATTGTATTCAAGACTGTATATATGTCCTAGCTACCCTAGACTTGTTCTTCTGACCAAATATAATGCTGGAAATAAAAATCTTTTTAGGTGAGATTTTAATTGAAACCTGTACCTAATCCAATAAACTTTTAGTTTTGGTCAATTAGTTTATTCTGATTAAAATTTAATTAGTACATAGAAACAGGTTGCAATGATTGTAGTAAGACAGGTGTTAAACTGAGAAAGAAAAGGGATGAAATATAGGAACAAACATGTACTCACTTAGAACAAAATCAGAATGTTGAGAACCAAATTAAACAAAACACTGATGGACATGAAAAGAAATTATTTAATTGCATGTACACCAGTGCTTGGAGCCTGGATAATAAACAGAGGGAATGGGAATTGCTCATTTATGAGCATAAATTTGACCTAGTTGGTATTACTGAAACCTGGTGTGAAGAGTTGCATGACTGGAATATTAAAATAAGTTGATATAATCTTTTAAATATAAATAAAGTGGACAAGAGTGAAGAGAGAATGACAACCTATCTTATAGAAAAAATAAAAGAAAAATAATTTTTAATTGGCTAATACCTAGCAATCAGTGTCTTTCTTCCTTGTAGTTGAAGAAAAGTTAAAAGTTGTTTACAGGTCACTTGGTGGTGTGACTGAAATATTTTGCTTTCATAAACTAATTATAGAGAAAGTAAAGAAGAAAGACAAACTCCAAAATATTTTAGAAGTTTCAAAAAAGCTGGGTGAAATTTTGTCTGCAATTTAATGGATAACCCCAAGTCTTGGCACAGAAAAATTACCAAAGATAAGGAAAAAAATCAAAGTACAGAAACATTTAGAAAGGAAAATGGGATGACTCTGATAAATGTCCTTTTGTCAGTTTAAAGTTAACCTAAGGCAAACAATAAAATGGCTAATATGAGATTTAATTAAAATAGAATTAAAGGATGGTAATATAACTAATATCAAATAAAATTGGTTTATGAAAATAGACCTACAGTAATTTGATGTCTTTTTGTAAAGTATAAGAGAACACTGATGGTGATAATTCTGATCATCTAATATTTAAACTTCTAAGGATTCAATCTGATCTCAGAAATCTTTTCTTTTTTTTTCCAAGAAAAAAAGAGCACTATAAAGTCAACAAGTTATCTTCAAAATAAGATAGGTCTCAAAATTAAATGAAATTGAGACATCCCCTTAAAACAGGTGTGCTTTTCAGCAAGAACATCATTCTTGAGTAGGTTATACTAACGTAGAACATTAAAAAAAGACTTTGGAACTGTTCAATTGACAAGTGAACAGCACACACACATAAATATGTTCATTCACACGTATTTGAATGTGCATATATCTACTGATATGCCTTATACATTATGGAATATAAAACTGTAATTAGAGAGTTAGGAACTTGAGCTATTATTAGAGAGCAGAGAAATTCAACATTTAGGATGGGTTATACTGAAAAGGATTTCATTACAGTGGTTGAAAGGGTCTTTTTTGGACTGTACTGACTGCAAAGGGAGCTGAGTCAGTTGGCTTAGGCTAAACCAACACTTAGGAGTTAACTGAGATGGATCCTACTTCAAATGTCCTTCGAAAGAGCAGAAGTTTGTTAAGAGAAGACTCATCAGCTTATTCAGCAGATGTATTAAATCCAGATTCTGAATGTTGAGCAAACATGTTTTCCATCCACCTTAACCATTCTTGATAAGTCTCTGTATTTCTCTTCCAGCTGCTGGGAAAAACTGAGGTGATAATACCTGGAAGTGTTTCATTTTGAAACTTGAAGTTAGATCAGATTACTTTAGGATCTTTAGACTGCAATTGCACTAATTCTTTTCATTTATTTTCATCTGTGGAAGCATTCAACTGTTCAAAAAATGTACAGTGCACTGTTATTTGTGCTTCTTTGCTATGAGCCTCCAGGTGAAAACAGTCAAGATTTCCACTTGTTTCTCTTACCCAAAATAAGTCACGTAATTTAAATGAATGTTGATTTCTTGAATCCCTACTGTTTGCGATTTTCAGAAGTCTTACTGTGATGTTTCCACCTGGTTTCAGAGCTCTTCTTGAGACTGTATCTGATTGCATACACCAGGCAGTGGAATCTGACATGAAATATCTGATTTGTGATCACATCTGTAATGTCCATGCAGTTTTAGTGAGTTTTAGCTCAGGTACAATATTACAACATCAGTACAATTAGTTTTTAAACTTCATGGGGGTCATTAGATGAGATCCTAACAATAATCTCTCATTATTTCACTGTTATACCATGGGAATTGTAAGATATTAACTGCCTTAAAATCTATGTGTGCATAGAGCAGGGAGTTAAGGTCAATGTGGAAACCTTCACAGTTCCTTTACTTCAACCCATGGACTGCAACAGCAAAGTGCTACCGAAGGATACTACAAGCTGCTCTAAGTGGAAGACCTCTCCCACAAAAGAAGAGAACATACACCTTGGCCTTTTAGGCAAACCTTATTTTATTCTCTACATGGAGAACCTCTATCCTCATCAGCATATCAAAATTTAAATCCAAAAGTCCATGAGATGAATTTGATCTCCGTGCCAGGCCCAAACCCACCAGAGACACTTCTCAACCTCCTGGTCTTGCTTCCAGGAGGAAAGACCAGCAGAGCTTTCACACAGACTCACTTTTTCCTCTCTTTGGACTATGTAACTGGCTTGGGAATCCTTTCATTTTCATTCCAAACAAAAATTACTTGCCCACTCTGACCCCTAAGAACTGTCTTATTTACTACATTTTAATTTCTTTTTTATGATGGGTGGGCAAAGGTATCCTTTGTGAAAACTGTTGCACAAAAAACATGTTCTGTGAGGAGAAGTCTGAGGGACGGTCAGCTGTGTATGATTTTTTATCCCATAAATAGGTTTATGGATATTATATGAGTGGTAATGTTGAAGTGAAGTTTTGAAGTTTATTATTTCAAGTCTCATGGTATCTGCTTCTCCTTCATTGTCTTCAGATATATATGGAATATATTATGTCCTTCTTTTAATAGCTAATAAGAAAAAAAATTAAACTTGTGTCTTTCCTCTTTGCATTGTCAGGTTTGGATTATCCCTCAGACTTCTGCATTTTCTATCAGATTTGATTGAAATTGTCCAGAGGCTTCAATGGTATGAGATATGATATGAGATATGAAACCACCCAGTATCACACAAGACAACATGGCCATGAAAGCAGCAGTGCCTTAGGGAAAAAAAAAAAAAGGCATTTATCTGACACAGCATGAGGAAAATCATTGGGCTAAAAACAAAACAGTAATTAGATATGCAGACTGAGGTTCACAATCCTTTATGCTCTTTTAACTCTTTTAGTGTCTGTTCCAAAATTTGTGCATATCAGCAGGAACTTTCCACCAACTTAAAAGGAGTTTGAAGAAGGCTTCTAAAAAAATGAAAGGCTTGGAAATTCAAACTGCAAAATATAATGATGTTGACTGACTGCACATGCTGAATAAATACCCAGGATATACCCATCATTTTCTTATTTTTTCCACTGCAGATTTTTTTTTTTCCTGGACCTAACAAGATGTTAAATCACCACACAGTTTTTTTCTGATACTAAGTCAAAGATTAGTAACAGCATAATTCAATAGAAGGATAATTAACATGTGTCTCTATTCAGTGATGAAGTGCCACTCCAATTCTCCAAGGCTGAGAGTTTCTGCTGTAGATATTCTCTTTCTAGCACAAGTGACACTTTTCAGTTTCACCTGCAGGAATGTTTTCTTGGAATTACTCAAGGTCTCACTTGCAAAAAAGCATCTGCTTGCCCCATGTACCAAAAGTATTGCTTCAGGGTCCTAGCACCTGAGAATCATTGATTAGGAGAGAAAAAAAAAAAAAAAAGGACAAAGCAGTTTTGAATAGCTGATATTCTATTACAGGAGAAAATGAGGGAAGAAAGTCAGATATTAGGGGGAGGTTAGAGGAAAAAAACACATAGCTGGTGAGAAGATTAAAATTTTAATATGAATCAAGTTGAAGATGAATGGAAAGGATGAGTTTTGTCATCAGCTTCCAATAAAAGGGAGACACCTGATCTGATCGTAGTGTTTTAAAAAGTCTTAATGGCATATTAGAAGAAATTATGCATATATTTCTAAAGCACTGATTTCAGAGTGCATGAATTCTAGCTATAAATATCCTCCTGAATGAGAAATTGCTAGCCTTTGTGAGACAGTTCTGTTCCCTCTATAGAGAAGCACAGCTTCAGTTTCAGTCCATTAGGGCACTCCTGTTTAACAGCTTTGTCTTAATGAAGTTCAGATATTGCCTTTGATGGCTGCTGTTAACAGAATTTTTGAGAGTGTGGTCAGAACTCCCTCTCCAGAGTTAAACATGAACTTCTGTTAGAGCACCTCTGGAGCAATTTTGGACTCTACTCCCCTGTGGGTGCTCAGATGCCCATTCTGTGGACAGGGGACACATTGGCTGTTTTAAAAGCTGACGTCTGCTCCCCTAACTGTATGTTAAATATTTTTCAGTTTATGAGAATACTGCCCATATCACATGTAGAAGTAATACAGTATCTTGTGGGTGAAGCGCTGTGGATGTCTGACTACCACCCTTGATAAACATTAAGAAAATTAGCTTGTTTGTTTTTAGTTCCTTCTTAAATAGCTGAATATGAATGGTCACAGGCTTTAGCACTTCTGTGTTTTTCTCTGCTGTCTGCCCAAAGCTGTTCAATTCCCTCTAAAAGTGGGAAGTAAACAGGGAAAAGGAGTTTTCTACTGACAGAACACTCAAATATGAGGAAGTTTCCATGAAGTGCAGATATATTATAAAATAAACAAAAAAATCTAAACCAGCAAATGAAAAGGTGTTTTTTTTGGTTTGTTTCTACAAGACATATAACATTATAACTGCAATAGTTATTTTTAAAAGATATTTTGCATTTTTACTCCAAATTTCTCTCAGTATCACAAGCTGTAATTAGTGTTAATCATCCTCCACTCCTGGTAAAATAACTGAACAGGATTCCATTACCTTTCCAGCCAAAAATGTATTCTGCTTGCCAGCTTCTTTATGCTAATGCTTTGAGCCCTGTAAATGGAATGGAAGCCACATAAATAAAGTGGAAAACTGAAGAGAGCAATTCTGGAAATTAAGGGTGGTTTAAAGCAGTTCTATAGATGTGGGGGTGGGCAGAACCCCTACTCGAAACTTAAAAGACATAAACCACCACAGGTAGAGAATCTGTGTAAACACATTAACACACTGCAGTAACCAAGATAATATGTAATTTTCTAGGATCAAGCCACTGGGGTGGGAAGCTTAAGGGTCAGATTTGGCTCAGAGCCAATCAGCTGCTCTGCAAGACTTTATCCAGCAAGCCATGGAGCCATGGTCTTTTGTGATTATTTTTTGTTTTTCATGAGACTATGCAGGATAAATATGAAAAACTAGCAATCTGAGAGCAAAACATGTAGATCATGGTAGAGAGGTGCATGACTTTTCAAAGATATTTAAACTCCCATTAAGCATCCATTTAGAGTGGTATCTTGTCCTTTAATAGATAGTTCTTCCAGGAAAGCATAACTTTTTAAACTGGTTTCTGTGTCTGTCTGGCAGTTCAGTTTAACACAAATTGCAGCAATTCTTAAGGCCATTAAAATGTCTGGTGATCATCACTACTGAGTGCTGTATCTTAGCTTGAATCCTCCCATTTTCTTTAACTTCCTTTACAGCTTTTTGATTTCCAGGAAATGCCATTGATTTAAAAGTAAATGAAACAAGTGGAAAAGTAAAAGTGCACTTCTGAAATGGTTTTTATTTCAAATTTACCTGCAACATTTATTATGTTTGCATCTCTTTGGGCAACTCGTCAAATGGAGTTGAAAGTTTATTTGAATAGAAGGGGCTAGATTTTGACCATGACAGCTCTTTTATCTAATTTACTTTATAAATCCCCAAATTCTAAAGAGTTTGAAAAATTCCTTCGATAAATAATTTCTATTTTATATGCTTCCTGAGATCAAATATTAAGAATCCTGAAAATCAAAATCTACATTGTCACCTCTGTGCCCTTCCAGGAATGTATAATTTATAAACTTATAATTTATAAATCCACACTTAAAAACCTACCTGCCTAAAAATCACTGCCATCTAGTATTGTTTAGGGATCAACAGAGCTGTGGTGGTTTGAGGAGTTATTGCTAATCATGTGAGTCAAGTAACTGCTCATGTATTCTTAGACTGTTCCAAATGGGAGACGAGTTAACAGAACAGTCTTAGGAGAAGAAAAAAAAATAAACAACTTTACCTAGAAATTTGAGGGCAATTTTTAGTACTTATCAGAAATATCCATGTTACATTTCAAATGGCAACCCAAACTGCTGGTATGAGCATATGTATATTGAATTCCTAAGTCTGGTGGTATTTACAACCACTTAGAAAAGCAAAGAATTTAAATTAGGCAAATCCTTTTTTTCTTATTCTAATGTATTATCCTCTCTGTAGACCTCATTTGATGCTTTATTTACTTGTCTGATAATATTGAAATCTTAATTTAAGAATTTTAACAGAGCGAGGACTGTTTTTGTGTTTGCTGCTTCATTTGATAATTATACTTCAAATGATTTGCAAGGAAAAGAAATTTCCAAGTAATTCACATTTAATAGGGAATGCAAAAGCAGAAAAGCCACTATTTACCATTCAAAAAGAGAGCTGACCACTGAAACTAAAATAATAGTGATAACACTGGATCAGAGATTGCATGATGAAGGATTAAAAAAGTAAAACGTTACATAAAGCCAGAATTCCCTTGCTTTATGTGATTACAGCTTGACTTTGAAGCATCCACTGAGCTATGGAAAAAGTAAATGCAGTTCTAACAGATGTTGGAGAAAAGAAGAGCTAATGTTGTTATACTAGTAATTTATGTGATCTTCCCAGGAATATTGAATTTCAACTTTGTGACTTTAACCAAGAAAAAAACCCACTTGGACTCAGAAAGAGGATCACCAATGCAATAGAAAGACTGTTCAATTAAGGAGAGAGATATATTTGAGACCAGAGAGGAGATTTCTGGAGGAAATGAAGAACTTAGTGAGCATCACTCAATGTTCTGTAGCTTTACTCATTGTTTCTTGAATTAAAATTTAGGACATCAAATCTGTCCAGGGTATTCAACACCCAGGTAGGTACTTTCAGCTCACAGAAACAGTTCAATCTGCATGAGGATTCTCTGATGGAGTCTTGCAAGCTGATGGTTCTCCAGCAGATGCTACCCAAAAATACCTCTCCTTTAATCTGGATTCTAACTTCTGTTCCAAAATATAATGCAGTACAACCAAATGTTATTGAGCAGCTTAAGAAACCATTAAGAAAATTTAAACTATTCACTAGCTGGATAAAGAGATGCACAAGTAAACTAGATTTTTTTTTTTCCCACAGAGACTACTTAAATTATATCAGTGCAAAATCAGGAATGAGGCATTTTGAGGACTTGTGCACGCACTTGGTATGCAGTATTACAAATGCAAACTAAAGGGAACGTGCTCCATCTGATCTTGTGTAAATCTGGAAGCCAGGGCCTTTGTCATAGACTGATATTCCTTGTACCTCTGTGCAACAGAAAACTCAATGCACGGAAAAGCTTCAGAAGTACCTCCTGAGGTGCAAGGCTCCTTTCCCCCACAGCTGTGACAATGTTAATAGCCATGTAGCTAATTCTTTCATGGTCTGCCACAGCACAGACCCCGACTTCACACTTGCCTGTTTCTTCCTTTTGTCTTTTTTAATTAATAACCACCAAATTGTGTCCAGTTGGTTCTTCCCTCTCTTTGCCACTCTCTCAACACCCACACTCAATCAGTCAGCAAGGGGGAGGGAAGACAGAAAGGCGGGATGGGGGTGGGGGGTGGGGGAGACGCCAGCTTGAAATTAACAGAGACAATTGCAGTTGACATAATGATACCACATAATCCTAGCAATTAAGTCACAGAGCGGCACAACGAGTTCATACTGGGTGCTCAGGGCACTCCTTCCCCCTTCCCCTTCCCGCCTTACACTGCGTGCAGGAAACAAGGGATGACAGAAGGCACCGCTCTCTTTGAGGAGCCTGCTCTTAAAGACTTTAGTCATCCTGGCTGTCAGGCATGGATGTGGGAGCTGGATGCAGCCATCCATCCATCCATCCATCCATTCGGGCCATTGGCTGATGGCAGATGACTTTGCACAGGAGTGGCACTTGGATTTACCCCGGGGGGGCCGGGCAGGGGCTGAGGCTGCACACAGCTGTGCCATCTGTTCCAATAATACCACATTACTCTCTAAATTCTGTAATGAAGGCTCTTGAGTAATCTTTCATCAGAATGACTTCACAGCATTAAAAATGCATTTCAATACATAGCTTGTTTAAATATTTAACCCTCTTTGGCTTTGAGAGATTGATTCAGATCTGTGGTGTTTATATGTGTAAGAAACGTTGATTTTCATATGTAGACCTGCATTAATTCATGAAGACATGAGTATTCACAGAGTGATATGTGATAAACGAACTCTCAAACTTTAGAATGTGGGTGGGGATAATTGGTCTCCTGGCTTTGATTTTCCTCAATGAGAACTTTTTCTGCAGAAGAATTTCAAGATGGATTACATAAGATAAACACATAGACTAATATCCAGTTATCTTAAATGGGAGGTGCATCAGCCTCATTTACCTGTACCCTCTTTTTGTGCCATTCTTTGTCTCTTGCCCTGATTTTTAGCCTGTCTGGCATTGTCATTTGAAGCAGCGCAGTTTTATTAATACTTAGTTTTCTATCTTTTCTTTTTAAGTTCTTCCCTGATTTTCTTTCTTTCTTTTTTTTTTTTTTTTTTTTTTTTTTTTTTTTTTTTTTGGTGGAAATTTCTTTTTAAGTTTCTGACATATTTAAGCAGTAGAAATGAACACTGCTCTAAAACTGTCAGGCCTTATTATGGTATGGAGGGCCTGACACATACAGGGCTGTCAGCTCTGCTGTTGGTGTGGAATGATTGGGTGCTGGGCACAACCCTTAGGCTTTCCCCACTTGTGGGTGAGTTCAGGGTGAGGACTCCATGGGAGTCATTATGAATGCACATTCCTCAAGTCATGCCTTTGGCTCTTTGGCACACAAATTTGGGAAAGATAAAGCACCAATATTTGTATGGAAAACCATAGCAAAGACGCTGTGGGAACATGAGCTGTGACATAGATGAGGTATTAATCTACAAGTCATGTTCTTACTAAATAGTCATTATGAGGACTGGTAAAGAGACAGCTGATCAAAATCATGGAAATGCTTGCTATGTAGATACTTAGACTAAACATGAGACACCTGGCATAATTATACTTAGTGTACAATTCATGGGTGTCATTACTTGTTCATCCCTAAAAAATTTCTTATGTTCTAGGAGTGATAAAATGTGCTGGTTTTGCCTGGGGTAGAGAAAATTTTCTCCATAGGAGATGTTATGGGGCTGCATTTTGTATTTGTGCTGGAAACTCATGATAATATGTAGAGGTTTTTATTATTGCTGAGCAGGGCTTACACAGAGCCGGGGCCTTTTCTGTTTCTCTCGTGGCCCAGTGAGGAGGCTTGGGGTGCACAAGAAGTTAGGAGAGGACATATTTTGCAAAATATGAGCCAGTTCCAGAAAGGAAGATAGGAAATATTTTTAGTATGACTTTAAGTCCAAACTAAACCCTGGAGGTTAGTTACGAAGAGTCAGAAAAAGCTTAAGGGTGGTGACATGTTTGGAGATTTAGACATATTCCAGTATTAGATGTGATATAATCTTGCATAATGACTGCACAGATTTTTCTTCTCCTTGCTACCCTACAAATGCTCTCCATTGTTCCACTCCCCTGAAGTGTAATTCAGATACTGTCTTCTGGTATACATGCTAGCAAGGTTCATCAGACCCATTGTGAATGACTCACCCTGCCATCTGCCTTTTCTTCATCTAAAACATAAGTGGTAAAAAGAATCAAAAATACATGAACCATGGGCCAAACAACTCAACTTGTAGAGCAAAAAAAGCAGTGTGAAATGTCAAGCAATAATGTATTATCTTAAAGTTATTGCATAATTTTTGTACTGACAAAAGCAGTGGGCCTGCCTGCTATTTAATAGAGCTTATTTATCCTTTCAGAAATCCAAGCAGACCTGTTATTTTCTATTTATATTTTGTCCTCTGTGCTCACAAGCAAACACATACATTTTGTACATGTATGCACTATTCACTCAGAGACACATGTAGGAGATGCAGAAATATGCATCTCTCCATAAAAATCTAGCTGCAGCATTACCCATCTCCATGAACTGGATACCACAATTGTCCTATATCAGCAAGTGCCTATTGACTCCAATTAAACACTGCTCAGTGGGACACATAATATAGCTCCCAGCTCCAAGTGGTTAAGGAGGTTTTTTTGTGGGAAGGCAGATTACTGTGTTACTTGGTGGACTGTAATAGATTTTTATCAGATTTTAAGGCAAAGTCTAAAACAAGTATCTATTTGATCTAACACACTTGTGTATTCTTCAGATTTTTTTTTCAATTTAGCATATGTTAGATGTATATTTACAAATATGAAGAGTTACTAACTTATTTGCAATGTTTTATGCACTGCATTTTAATTTCACTTTTGCTAATGTGCCCTTTTTTTCTCTTCTTTTGCTCATCCATTCCCCATGTTGTACAAGGGCTAATAATAATAATTCAACTTAATAACATCAATCCTTGCAGAGCACTTGAGCCCATTCACTCCTCAAGGGCACCTAACCCTTCATGTCCCCAACTTGCAGCTTCTTTATCACACTTGAACCACCCTCATAAACTACATCTTCTTCAGACCTTGTCAGGAAGGGCAAGTCCAACATAATGGAAATGAACTGAGAAAAATACAACCTTCAGGTATGTCATCTCTTGATATTACAATTTCTCTTCCTTTTTTTTTTTTTTTTTGCTGTAGGCACTGAAACAGGTATTCTTGTTTTTCTGTTCAGGCTTTTAGGATCTCAGTTTTGCTGTCACACTTCTATCACAGTCTGAGCTAGAAAAATGTCCTTTCTTTCTGGAGTTAAGGGAATTCTTTGAAAGCATTTCACTTGCCCAAACTTCAGACATGAATCTGATCAAGTTGCTGATATAACTCATGCTACTTTAGTGATTATAGAGGGTGTTGAGGACTTCTGTTGATGCTGTTTGTGGTTTTATTTCTATTTTGTCTTCATGTGAGAGAATATTGTGTGCAGGCAAAGACTGGACTCTCCGTAGGAAAGGTCTCCTAAAGGAATTAAATTTTATGCCGAGGCTTATGCTTTTTTCACTTCATTCAACAAAAAATTTTAGGTATTTTATTTATGTAGGCAGTACATTAATTTACTAAGTCTGGAGAAGAGCAAAACTGAATAGATCTTAGCTTGTTCCATGTTTCTGGTCTGTTCGTTTTGCTTCTCCTAATTTTTGAGCTAACCTTACTGTACAAAGTTAAAGACAAGGAAGATTGATATTAAGAACAATTTGGACAGTCTTTATTTGGTCTACAAGGCAGGCTGCCTCAGAAGAAACACTTGCTCTTGTGACTGTTAACCTTCTCTAGAGAACCCTATCTTATTTACCCTTAAAAGATAAAAATCAATCAAAATCTTGATCAGAGGATAATCCTGGTTAAGTGCAGCCAATGGGATGCTAAGGTAGGGAAAGCCTGACTCAGAAAAGATTTCACAATTAGTGCTTCCGCCCACAGCTGATCATTTCTTAGGATAGCAAGAATGTAATTCCATGGTAAATTGTGTTCAGCCTGGATAAGAATATTGTGGGAAAAAAGTCTGAGAGAAAGGGGGAATGTCAACATCTCTTGGAGTAGACAGAGCAAGTTAAAAGCAAAATATTTTGAATAATATTTGCCACCCAGAAGATGGCTGGGAACTGGAACAGGCTCCCCAGGGAAGTGGTCACAGCACCAACCCTGTTTGAGAAGTATTTGAGCAATGCTCTCAGGCCCTGGCTGTGACTCTTGGGAATGGTATTGTGCAGGGCCAGGAGCTGGAGTCAGTCATCCTTATGGGTCTCTTCCAGCTCAGGATGTACTGTGATCTGTGATTTTAAATTATACATGGGTCTCCCCATCTATTGTACAACAAGAATGATGAGGGATGGAACACCTCTTGTATGAGGAAAGGCTGAGAGACCTAAGGTTGCTCAGTCTGGAGAAATCTCCAGGGAGACTGTGTTGTGGCTTTCTGTTACTTTAAGGGTCCTTATAAAAAGGAAAGAGAAGAATTTTTTATACAAGCAGATAGTGACAGTGCAAGGAAGAATAGTTTTAAATTGAAGGAGGTCAGGTTTGGATTACATATTAGAAAGAGATTATTTCCTCAGAATGTGGTAAAGAGGGATCAGGGAACTTGTGGATGCTCTGTTCCAAGAACAGTTCAAGGCCAGGTTGGACAGAACTCTAAACAACCTGTTCTAGTGGGAAGTGTCCCAGGCCATGCCAGGATTTTGAAATGAGATGATCTTTAATGTCCCTTTCAACAAACTACTATATAATACTAAGAAAGATCAAAATTTCTCCATGTTTGTTTTTGTTAAAGTTATTGATTATTCATTTTATCTGCTGGATGTTGTTCCAGCTAGACTCCTTAACCTTAGCATTACTCTTAGTTCTTTTTGGACTTTCATAGGGTAGTTTTTCCTCAGTTAAATTCTGAGTTTTGTGTTTTGTTTTGTTTTGTTTTTGAAATTAGACACTATTCACACTAAAACTGTAAAAAAAAAGAAAAAAAAAAGTTGTTATGAATCAATGCCTTAATTAAATTTCTTTTTTGAAACATACAACCTGAATTATTGATCTAATTAAGTGCCTAAATGTTAGATGTGTAGGTCTCAACAGCAGGTTTTTCTCCTCTTATATCCAGTGGAGAGAAACCAGCACTTATCAAGAGTAAACTATTTGGATGCTCCTGCTTCACAGAAAAACTCAAAATTATGCAAGTTCTCATTGTAAGAGAGCAACTTGTTAAAAATCGTGCATTGTATTAATGACAAAATAAAACCCAGGCTCCTTGAATTCCATGTCTGTGTCATAGTCATTAGGGCAGGGAGCCTAATGACTACTTAGTAGAATAGAATGCATTACTAAACAGTCTTACACAGACAAATCTGTTGTTCAACTAAATTATTAAGATATGTTCAAGAGTAAGGATCTGGAGCATAAAACTCAAATAAAATTCATAAACGCCATTTTGCTTGCCTGAATGAACTCAGGGTTCTGCTATATATAGCTGGTTTAATCAGGTGGAAGGTACTGCAGGATGTTAATTGTGTACATTTTCATTTGTCTCATCTGCAAAATTTCTGAAGGTATCAGTTACTTGATTGTCTGTTGCACTGGTCTGTATCCCTACAATGCATAAAACCACACACGGATGGAAAGAGATCTCTATCCCAAAATTCAGTCACCTATCGTCATAGGAAACTAAGGTATGTAATGCCATCAACAAAGTGGTCACAATTATTCTTAAAAAAAAAAAAAAGCCAGCAAAACCAATAAGGAAATTTGCACTCATTGTTCTTAATAGAAAGCTCTTCTAGAAAAAATTTCTCTGATAGGAATTTCTTTAACTTCCAGAAAAAATACTTTTGGATATTAATTTGTATTAAGTGCAGTACCTCCATTTACCAGGACATTAGTAAAACTGAATGAATTACCACGTTGGTGTTTATTTCTTTGACAGGGGACAGTTCATACCTTCTCTGTCTTTGTTTTGCTGATCTAAACCAGTCAAATTAATTTACTAAAGTAAGTGCTCCTTTCCTAGATAATTCCTGGAGCTTTTAAACAACTTTTGGCAACAACTTCAGTTTGGCATTTATGTTTCTTGGACAAGTGTGGTCATGCTTTTGGGCAAATACTATCTGAGTTACACTAATATTCTCTTTACTTTTATTTCACCTGGATGGGTGTGGTGTGTCAGTTCTTCCTTCTTCTATAAAATAAATCTGGTTTAGCCTATATTTGATGCAATCCAATAAAAGCAAAATGTTGAGATACCAGCGAAGGAAGACTGTTTATTGGGAAGACAGGGTCAATTTTTAGGACCAAGCAGAAAGATATTAATGAGCTTCAGCAAGCGGGCTTGTGTGTTGTCAGAATGTGAGTTGAGGGCATGAGATTTGTGTCTGGAGAGCAAGTTCTTCCACTGTTAATGAAGCCAGTAAAAAGCTCCTGAGGTCCCCTAAACTATTATTTAGAAGAAAAGGAAAAATTAAGGTAAATTTTTATTCCCTTATTGGAAACAAACCTCAAAGTGGGAGGATGTAGAGAGGAAAAGGATGGAGCAAACCCTTTAAAAGTTTCCTCATCTCATGCTTTGGACAAGCTTGAGATCTTGACAGGCCTCCTCCACTCCTGACTGCACAGGAATGGAACACCTAAACATTAAGTGAAACCTACACATGTTGGATTTTTGCAGAGAATACCTGCTATGTGCAGGTACCTGATTGAATTTCCAACAGATGCCTACCAAGACATTTCAGTTTTCGGCCCCGAGCAGGTAATGAGAATTTATCAACTCTTCTCATTCCCAGCTGATCTATCATCAGTGTGTCTCCATAAATATAACTCTTATTTTTCTGGGTGTCTTTTCAAATAGCAGCTTATTTTATTTTACAGAGTTTGTGTTTATTTTTACTATTTGTATTTATTTGAAGTATTTGGGTTTTTTGTTTGTTTGTTTGTTTGTTTAGGGTTTTTTGTTGTTGTTTGTTTGGGGGTTTGGGGTTTTTTTAGTGTTTTTATTTATTTGGTTTACAGAGGCAGGATAAATAATAATATATTGTTTATAACTCTATCCTTACAAATGACACTGTGGATGGAGACCTCAGCAGAGCCAATGCTTGCATTGACGTCAGCAGCAATAATTGCATTAATGGCGAGACACGACAATCTCATGGGTATTTTGCCCAGGAAAGACAGCACAGGGCTGAGAGCCATTGTTTCATAAAAAATAAAGAAACCTATAATTTTATTGAAAGCAGAAGGGCACAAAAATGATATTGTTTAGAAACTACTCGAAATAATAGCCGCTATGTCACCAGGCTTATCAACCTTTATGTCAGCTCAGGAAAGCTGCGAAGGAAAAAGAAATCTATAAGTGCTCAGGCAAGTATAACATTGGACTTGAGAGGTTACGTGAGGTCTTAGGAAGAATCTTAAGATCCTGTGTTTTTGCAACACTTTACACAACTAAGTTTAAGTTCAGAGATGGGGTAGGGAAGCACTAGGAAGGTTGCTAAGTAATACAGCAAATTTTTGGATCATAAATTTATAATATATAAAATTAAATTAAATATTTTACATTGGTGTTTTATGCTAAGGAACAATATTAATTCTCAAGTCTGTTATGTGGCCAGTCTGGAACTATATTTGCTTTGCTAAAATAAAAATAATTTTACTTTATTTTATTCAGCATGGTTTTACTTCCTGTGAGAGAAGCAAATTTTCCAGCCTATTTCATAGGAAGAAAAATGGCTTTTACACAATGAATTCTCCAAACATTTCAAAAGTCACATTTTATTCTGTTCTTCAGAGAATGACATAAAAGGCCTGGGATATCTAAGAGATTTTTCCACTCTCCTGTATGCTGCATTGATATTTGGGTGAATCTGGAGATTAAGAGAAACATCTGCTTTCAAGTGAATGAAGGAACTGAACAGAAGAGAGACAGGTAAGAAGAATTGGAGTTATTGTTTGATTGCACTTCAGGTTTTGTTAGAAATTAAGAAACTATATCTTTTCATTTTCATAGGGTTTTTTTCTTCTTTTTTGGCATTAGATGAATTTGAATTGAAACTTTAAGATCCTTCTGTTTGTTGACATGGATACAAGCCACAGACTTTGTCTCTATCAACACAACCTTTGCATTTTTCTTAGCTGCTGCAGTGGCTGGATAGGTGTTTACCTAGTGTTGGGGAAATTAAATTCATGTTTGTACTGTTTCTATCTAAGACAAAAGATTAAGTAAAGTTCACTTCAGGTTCACTATAAGCATGACCTTGAATTGCATCAAAAAACTGTGACTTTCAATAAATTTGATGGATTTTATTGTTTAGGACATCAAAAAAAAAAAAAGGACAGAGAGAATAATCTCAATACTTCCCATCATCAAAGAAAGAGGAAATAAAGAATGAAGAGAGTCAGTTTATGACTGACCCACTTCAACAAAGCAGAAATGAAAGTGTGGCATACCTTTCTTTTCAGAAATATTGAGACTTCGAAAAGACTCATAGAATTATCAAGTACTATCTTTGCCCACTATAAATATAACATTACAGAATCCCTTGAAAATAGGTTTACTGTTCTTTCAAGTGTTTAGGAATCATTCTTTCCTAGCCTTGTTTGTCTTATTTGAAGGCTGATTGTTGAAAACCTCCTTCTAATGTTCAATTTCAGTGCATTATTCACAAAATGTTGTGTGTTTCCCCCAACCCACCAGCACATCCCAAATTTACCAAAGCCTTGGTAAATTTTACAAACCCAGAGATACTTTTCAGGAGATCAGCATAAAGCTGAATGATGGATGCCACGGAACTGTTGCATTGACATAAATCAGCAGCAGCACCAACAGTAATTGTGACATGTCATTCTCAGCCCTTGTTATTAGAGTGGTGTCGCTGTATCCTCTGAAACCACCCCCAGGCTACTGTGGCTCCACATATTGCTGCTAATTCCATTTTCTAATGATACTGGGACAAATTTAATCACTTCAGAGGCCTAGGATGACAAAACTTTATTTAACCTAGAGGCACAGAGATCTGTGTGTCTCAACCTCTAACTCTCAGAAACAACACAGGTTGGGTTGGTTTTGTTTTTGGGGTTTTTTTTTAAATTTTTTTCCCCAGCTTTGAGGTATTTATCTGCCTACATGCCTTCCTTTTGTGTGAAAACTAGAATCAGCACCCAAGAGTCCCCCTCTTCTACTGCCCTCTCATCATTGATGGTCAGCATTTAATACTTGAGAGGAACTGACTCTGACATGCAGCCAGAAGAACCAATTGCTCACTATTATACTTCAAGGGAAAAAAAGGGTGAAGATGCCTTTCATCTTTCTTAAACAATTCGTGCCCTGAAGCAGGAGGGTTGAGATCCCCTGTTGTTCTATCCTTGCTAGAGTCACTGATTCATAGCTACTGGATTTTTCATGATGCTTCACCCTGTGAGATTTCACTCTGACTTCCTAGAGCACACATCCTGTCCTGGCAGAGTCAAGTGTTGACTCCGAGCTCTCAGGCAATGACTTTACTGCTGGTGACCCAGGCTCTCAGTCGAGTATTGATCCAAATACTCCTTATTCCAGTCACACCCAGATGTTTCTCATGCGACTTCAACTGGGAGCTCTGAGTGTTAATTTGGTCAGGGCATGGCTCAACTTAAGTGTTAGATCTTGGAAAATTCACACCTTCTTATCTGTCAGGCTTGATCTGCATGTGTAATTTTTAATTTGTGTATATTCCAGACTGGTTTTCTAAGCAAATGAACATGATAAAATAGAATTCTTAAGTTAGGTCAATGGGGGCATATTTTTCTGTTTCTTTCTGTGTCAACACTCCTTCTTCAACAGCTTGTGAACCTGTAACTCAGTTTTGTACACAGCTAATAGGTAAGACATTTACAGCTATTAAGATCCAATATGTTCCATGAAAATAATGCTTAAAAATACCCCAAAACAAACACCTTATTAACCTTATAACTTATTATATGATCATTTGAGGGCTAAGATCATGACATCTATCCTTAATAGTCCCACTAGAACCCACATGGGAAAGAGGAAATATGAAGTTTTTTCCAAAATCCAGATATTTTTCTTGCAACCTGAGCAATAAACCCCAGAAAGAGGAAATACTGCAATGGATGTTTTTACTCTACAAGACTTCATAAAGTTCAGCCATCTGACATAAAGCCGTGTTATTTATGCTGCCCACGATTCTTCTGTATCGACTGCCACAAGATTCAAGACTAGATCTTGGCACGCTTCCCTCAGAGATCAGGAAACAGGAGTGTGGTTGGTACTCACGTAACTGTGTAAAGGGAGAGGAGAAAGTTATCTGAGCTGTCATCTTTCTTTAGCCTGCTTGGGATCAGACCCATTACAGCAATTTTTGTTCTTTATATAGCACTTTTCACTCTTAGATTTCACAGCACTTTTCAAGCAAATAGAAGTATCTTTGACAAAAGCACATTCCCATCAGCATTGAACAGTTCACTCAAAAATTAAACACTTTACAAAATTGGGTCAGATTCAATATAACATTGTTCAGAAGAAAAATGGGATAAAAGCTCTCACAATTCAACACACTACATTTTGACATTGTTTGAAATAAGCTATTTCTTTCTTTTTTTGATCTTTCTTATGAAATTGCTTTCCATTTCTGTGTTTTAGTATTACATAACACACCATACAATACCATTCCATAACATCCCACATCACAATACAAATGATGAAATGTCAATTGAAATGTTTCAAATATGTCGTAACGATATAAACCAGATTTTTTTCTTGATGAGAAATTAACAATTTCAGTTCTCCTCTCAAACCATATACAGCTGAAATTGGCAATTCTGTCAGCTTTCATTAAATTGTAATTACATCTTCTGTATAACCAGAGCAAGTGTACTTATTCTTGTTTTACAAATGAGAAATTTGAGTCATGAAGAAGAAAAGAACTAAAGCTCAGAAAATAAATGTTGACAGATCTGGAGGTAGAAATTGTAGTTCTGAATAGAGCTGAAAATCCAGAGGTTATCTTTGCAAACAGATCTCTTTTGTTTCCCCCAAATTTCTAGTATTTTTCTTTCAACCTATAGCAATAAAATCAGTATTTATTAATTTATCTATATATTTTTTACTCAATACCTCACTAAATGGATGAAATCCAGAACCTCCAGCAGCCAAAAGTTTGAAATATGGACCTAATATGTCAAAGAATGAAAATCTGGATAAATTCTGTCTGGAGTAAAGTGGATTTGCACAAAAGAAACTAAGAGAACTACAAGGTTTTCCAGTTGATGTATGAGCATTTTTAAGTGAAAACCAATTTAATCTGAATATTTCCAGCTATATTCCTAAGCCTTAGTACTTAGTTTCCTGCAGGATTTTAAATCATACTTCTCTATCTTGTGGTAAGAAATAAGATTATTAATTGAAAAACTGAGTAAGAACTGATTTGAAGGTGACTAGCAATTGCAACACCAAAATTCTGGCATACAGTGATCTGTAAGCTAATCATGTTTTACTAAAACTACAGAAAAGGACCTGGGAATTTTGGTGGGTGACAGGCTGGCCATGAGTTGGCGATATGCCCCTGTAGCCAAGAGGTCCAAAGGGATCCTGGGGTTCTCTTTTATGAGGAGATACTGCAGGAGCTGGGCCTGTTCAGCCTGGAGAAGGGACATTTGATAGGGGACCTCACCCGTGCATTCAAATATCTGGAAGGTGGGAGCCAAGGGAATGGTGCCAGGCTTTTCCGTGGTGCTCAGTGGCAGGATGAGGAGCAGTGGCCATCAAATTAAACACGAAAAGTTCAACCCCAGCACCAGGAAGGACTTTGTTATGGTGAGGGTGGCAGAGCACTGGAACAGCTGCCCAGGGAGGTTGTAGAGTCTCCCTCTCTGGACACATTCCAGCCCCATTGGGATATGTTCCTGCGTCGCTGGCTCTGGGTGACCCTGCCTTGGCAGGGAGTTGGATTGAGTGATTTCCTCCAGAGATACTTTCCCTCTGTAACAATTGATTGGTTCTGTGAAAATCCGGGAGAGTAAACCAAGAACTACAAAGAGGGGGTCCTCAACAATCCAGAAATGTAGCTGAGAAGACTTCTGCTTAAATCTTGAAGAAATTTTTTGAGCTCATATGTTAATAAGAGGGTTCAGATTTTCAGCAGTTAACTGTATTGCCATCACTTCTCTTAGGCTTATTTGTTTTGTTATTTCATTATTGTAAAAAATCAAGACATTTATAATGATATTTTTTGGAGAAAAAGTTAGATTTTGTCTTTGAAAAACATATGCAAAAAAAGTCTTTGAAAATATCTCTCAATTTTTTTTTCCTTAAAAATGTTTAACAAGTGGATGAAAAGCCACATTTACTTCAGTTAAAAATAAGTTTTTAACATTTCACTTTGCCAAAATTTTCTAGCAAAAGCTATATCAGTCTCATTAAATATATTTTCTTCCTTTCACAAATTTTGTGTAAATATTACTAACCAAAAATCCATTACTTTCATTCCTTTATTTTTAAATTTTCATTCTAGTTTTCTAGTCTTGCATGCTCTCTAAAATGTCTGAACTGAAGAGGAACAAATCCATCATTTCTTTAATTTTAAATTATATATAGCCTATACTCTTTAAGCATGGTTTGACAATATGAATATATGCTGAATGCACTCAGTGAAGTTTATATTAATGTTTTATTGCATGTCTATGATATGTAGACTATGTTTAATGTGTGTAGAATCAGTGTCAGTGTTCAGATGTTAATCTGATGTTGCTCTTTGTCCTGCAGATATGTAGATGCAGTTTATAAAGTGTGGCTTGCTTATACAAAGTGTGGAAAAAGACCTCTGAGATGTTACGGGTTAGACCCTCAGAATTTGTGATTTCTTGCCAATATACTACATCTTTGTGGATGTAAATCTGAGGTGTAAGGGAACAGATTTTATTTTGAATTCTGTATATTTGAGTAAAGGATTTTCTATCAATTATTTTTTGTTCATCTGCATGTGCTGTGTAAAGAATGTTGGCAGGGTATTGCTTTGCACCTACATTTTTATTGCAACAAAAAGGAAAAGGGAAAAAAATAAAATAGATTTTGTCCTTTAGATGACAATAAGTTCCCTGTGTGAGGAAGAAGCATTAAATCCATCCATTTTAAAACCTGTCTTTACACATGGTGCAGGTGATATTTACAGTTTAGAGAGTGGTGACATTTATGGAAGAAAGACGGTTTAGCCACAGATCAAACCCTTATGTTGGAAGATATTCTTCCACCCTGAGCTCCCTACAGATTGTATCCAGACTGCCTAAATTCAATTTTAATGCCAATCCTCTTCTATACAACAGGTACACAGTTTTGAAAATAGGCATAGCTTTTTGAATAGTGAAAAGATAGTGGTGTTCATAGGGAAGACATAATTCACCCTCTGGCTCAGACACTCCCAGACCTTCAGCATCTTTCTATGCAGCATTCAGAAACCTGGATATTCCTTCTCTCTTTTCCACTAACCAATGGAAAGAAGTGAATCTCTCAGCCAAGAGTTTTGAATTAATTGCATGGTGCTGGCATTTGGAGTCTTGCATTAGTCTGAACAGGCTAGTAATATTCCTTCTTCTTAATCCTAATTTATCTTGCAGACTCTCTGATGAATGTAAGATTGTTTTTCCTGTTAAAATGTCCATACAAAGTAACTAGACCCAGATATATTAAGCCTGTATTTACTTCTAACACATGGTCTAGGAGTACAATTGAAATTCCATTTTTAGCATTTCTCACCTTTTTCCTCTTTTCTTCTGCTCAGCTGAATCAGATTTGATTCAGCACAGTGACTTAATTCCCGAGGTTTCTTGCAATGCCACCACTATTCTGTCTAGCTTGTAAGAGCTGAGTAATACAAAAAATTAGAACACAAGAATTTGAGTAGTTGAGTGCTCTGAAGTCTGAAAATTCACACTTTACCTTGTCCCTGAGTCTGTTTACCACTGGACATGAAGGTTTTAAGAGATGGCCCTTGCTTTCTAAATTACTCTTGCATGGTTGTGCTGCTGCTCAGGGGTGTGAGACACTCTGCCTGTGCAATCTGTCAAAGGGCTGAGCTGTGGTGGGACTTCCCTCACTGAACTTTGTTTCTGAGACAGGAAAGGTCTCACCACAGAAATGGCACTGCTGAGAGTGTCCTCAATTTAAGTGCATTTAAAGAGGAGAATGGGATGAATCTGTGTTGTTCTTTAAAACACATCTAAAATGGCGTAAAGGAGGAGATGAAGTTGTTTTTTCACTAAGGTAATTCCTCATTCTTGTCCTTTTATTTTAGCATCTTTTCTTAACTGTATGGTTTTCTTACAGAGACTTTTACCACAAAATATCACAAACTGAAAGTCAAGTGAGCAGGACAAGCTAAGGGTCTTTCAGTTGTTAGAGGAAGAAAATAGTAACACCCATAAAGCTATTCATCCATGTTTTAATTAATTTCTAAATTAAAAAACTTTCTGGAGACATCCAATCAGTTCCACTGTCCATAGGTGGGAGTAGTCTTCTCTTTGCTAATGCTTGGTATATATAACTTAGATGACTAAATTTAGGTAAGATGAAATATGCCTTCAAGAAACTCCATGATAATTCTATAAACCATATCCTTTTATGCTCCCTCTCTCCCCTGCTGTTTCTTTTCTTCACTTGTCTCTTCTCATTTCCATGTCAGGTATCTAAACCTAGACAGTAAGGTCTTTGAAGCAGAAACCAGGCCTGAATATTTGTCTCAACACTAAATAACCAACTTAATCTACTATTAGGACAGGCAGCTGTAATGTGCCTAAGAGACTATAAAGTTAAATATATATTATTAAATTTTTGTTAAAAAATCTGCTCCCTTTTTCCAATAAATCAGAAACAAAACAACAACAACAAAGACCAGTAGTTAGTAGATTGTATGGAGTTGGTTTTTTTTGTTGTTTTTTTTTTTTTTTTTTTTTTTTTTTTTTTACAATGAGTAATGTTTCAATTAAGTTTTGGGGTTTTTTTGTTTGGGTTTTTTTTTTTTTGTATGTTTGGTTTTTTTTCCTATACAACCATGGTTTGTGAATATAACAGTATTAAGCAATAAAAGATTCCTGATCCTAACAGCTAACCAAAACACCCCACTACAAATGAATGAAGCCAGTAGACATGGGACCTTTAGGAAAAATGTCAACATAACACAATAAAAATGAGTAAAACCTAAGTGGTTTGCAACATTATAACTGAATTGCCATTACTGTTGAAATTTTTGGCACAATAAATATTTTTTCTCCACAATAATTAAATCTGAACTAATAATTATAGGACTGATGAGTTTTCAATTACACTAATAATAAATTCTTGGGTTTATAGGAGATGGATATAAGGAAGATATGACCTTATTTCAGTATTTAGGGGTTTTTTAGGTTAACTGGAATTGTCGCTAGAGGCAAAATTGTGATTTCAACATAGGTAACAACTGGAGTATTTACCTGCAAAATCTGAGAAAATTCAGCAAATAACACCCAAAAATGTTGAAACTTGACATAATTGGACAGTTTTAGAGTGTACCTGGCTCCCTCTCCACCCTACCCCCAATATTATTTTACTGTAAGATTTATCAAAGACCTGTAAAGGCCTGCTTTGGTTCAGGTAACATCTGAATATGAATCTAAATGTCTGGTTTTATCTATCAGGCACCTTTATGTCAACATCTTATACCCAGAAAATACACCAGAAAATACCTTATGGACACAGACTCTGTTTAAA
This sequence comes from Passer domesticus, assembly GCF_036417665.1. Lineage (NCBI taxonomy): Eukaryota > Metazoa > Chordata > Aves > Passeriformes > Passeridae > Passer > Passer domesticus. The sequence continues at coordinate 6,430,685 of NC_087512.1, forward strand.
GAGTAAGTGAAGAAACAACAGTACATTTCTAAAGAAAAAGTTTTGTGATTTTCTCTCTGAATACTGAACTTTTAAATAATAAAGGTTTTTATTGGTCTGAAAACAGTATTTTTATTCACTTATAGAATGTCTCACATGATCCTCCAAATCCACCTCCACACACCATAATCTGCACCGGACAATATGTTTTATATCACATCAGGCAGCATATTTTAGGAGGACAGTCTAGGATGATTAGCTCAACAGTAGCCACCATGGCTTTGCATTCCAACATTAAGGTGAAAGGAACTCTAAAAGAATTCTCAGTTTGACTTAAGGGGCAAAGAAAACTACTTCATCCATAAACAAGTCCAGATACTGGTATCAGCTCTAGAGATCAGGAAGACTATTTCCACCAGGGCACAGAAAGTTTGTGACCAGAAAGATGTGTTTGGATTCCAGAGGTATCTCATGTAAAGCACCTAAATTTTGCTGCTTACTGGAAATAAGTACATGGGGTTTTTTTCCACCACAAGTGTGTTTCTGTTTTGTCTTTCAAACACCCTTCTGGCATTTCTTGCTGCCAGGGAACACAAATATTGAGTTAGAGAGGTATTTTGGTAAGCCTCAGAAAGCCCATAACAAGCACATGATTTGACCTCCCAACCACAAGCCAACAAATTTCACCAAGTAATTCTTGCATGATGCCTTATCCTGGATGTACTATAGGCAGTCTTGTAGAATGACACCCAGGCCACATATTTACCAGTATTCCCTGAGGCTCCTCAGTGATTTTCATGTATCTGACACCCCAAAATATCAGCAGGGGCTTTGGAAAATTATCAGAGAGTGCTTTCAAACCTAGATGCTTGCAGTGTGATTATAGGTTCCAAAAACAGTGACGCAGACAGCAAGCAAGGGGAGCAGATTCACCCATATTGTCTGAAGGTCTCGCAATACATACATTCTTACAGAGTCTCTTGGTTGAAGAACAAGAGATATAATTTAGAATGTAGCACTGCCAGGAAGGCAAATGACTAAAAACTAATTGTTTTTCCCATTACAGACAACACCCATGATTGTACCAGTGTCAGTCTCTCTCAGAAAACATTCTAGACAAACATTCTTTATTATGCACAGCAATAATGGTAGTAATGATACATTTCGTCTGTGCGATGACATCCATCCTGATGAACCAAAGTGCTTTCAAATCTTGGTGATCTGTTTCTTTCAATGACTGACCTAGACCCCGGATATTTAGATAACAAATTGTGATCTTAGCTTAAAAAGTATTGAGAAAACATCCCTAACTTTGCTGACTTTTACCTAAAAACTTGTCAAATCTTACTTGTTTGTCTTCTTCTGTCAAATATTTCCCCTGGGGAACATGGATACTTAAAATCATTTAGCATCCAAATCACCTAGGGCTGGAGAGTAGACAGTTTGTTCAGTACCACCTTGATTCAGCTTTTAGTTTTAGTTCAGTATGAGTATTTTAATTACTATTGTCAGTGGTTATTCACAGCTTTGCTGCTAGGATATACAATGATCATTGTTATTAATTTGGCAATGAATATTGCTCTTATTCAACTTACTGTTTTAATTCTTGTTTCTGCAATGTGAATGTTAAAATTAAAACTTTAATAAAACTAATGGCAACATGAAATATAATGATAATAATAATGATGTTCTATGGAGGAACATAGCTCATTACAGAATCCTAATACATTCTCTTTCAATAAGAGTTCCTAGCAATCCAAGAAGTAAGCATGCTCTCAAGTTATGATAAAGAAATAACTAGATTTGAGCAGTAGCATATTATGTTTTCAAATGCCAGTGACAAACTCCCCTTAATTTCAACAATGCAACACTTTTCTTTAAGAATAAAAATTATAAATTATACTTGGAAAAGAAAATGAACTAAAATTAAATTTATAAGCAAGGTAGTGTATTCTTTCTGTAGTCAATTATGTGTTTCAGCTCATCTACTCAGCTTTGTAAATACTACATGTTGAGTCCAAGTTGGTCATACAGGCTCCCTCTATTTGTCATGGAAACACCCACTCTTAAGAAAACTTTTTGTCAGCTGAAGCATCTCTAAAGACTTCCTCTACTGATTTGCTAATGACAGAGCCTAAATGAACATACCTCTGTTCTGCAGAAGACAAGTTACAGCTTGAAATTCTTTCCCTGAGTGATTATGTGCTTTCAAGAGGATTTAACAAGTGTGTCTGTATAATTCTCATTTTTAATCTCATTTTTTGTTTTCTATTTAGAGGCAAATTAATACAAAAGGTTATGTATTATTTGTGCACCTGAGGGGACTGAAATAATTTATGGGACTGAGGCAATGGAATGAAGCTTTTCAGCTAAAATCAATAGTTTCAAAGGAAGAGACTTCTAGGTATGATTGCCATCTGAAATATCCATCTCTTATACCATCTTGGTCTTTTTTTTATTTTTATTAAAGTAAGGCACCAGCCCACATCTGAGAGTAGAAAAGACCAGAAAATCTGGCAGTGTGACAGTTCAAGGAATGAGAACATTTCAGATGTTGCAAAAATTGATCTGAGAAGATGTCTTCAAGGCAAGGACCCCTCTAAAATGGATTTTCTAGGTGCACATTGATAGACAGACAAGGTGAAACTGAACAGAAACTCTTGAGAGAGCACTCAGTCTCTCAGGGTGTCTTGATCCACAGGTTCATCCCTCTTGTCAAGGTGCAAACCTCTTTTCATTTGATGCTGCAGTCTTCTTTCCAAATTAATTTGGTTAATAACTATTCCTAATTATGCTAAGGAACAGCTATACCACAGACTGGAGTTTTGAAGTACAGTGCAGGTTTGAAGCTACACTACCAGGAACACCAAGCAACATGAACTAGCACATACCAGAACTCAATCTCCTTTCTCTTATTCCATGTGCTTAAGTTTAAGGGATTTTATGTTCAGAGTCACAATAGAAATCACTTTTCTTTCAGTCTTCAAAGTTAGCAAAATAAGAAAGATTTAGTCATGAAATGTAGTTGGTTTATATTTATACTAGCTGGGTTTAAGAAAAAATGGATAAAAGCTCCTGCCCCACCCCTCCCAAAATTAATTATAATAAATAATAAAATAATTTCATTAGACAATCTTTTGGTTTTTGCTACCATTTCTTCATTCTAAATTTTGGTTAAATTCCTTATTGTTTCAACTTGCGTCTTAAATGTGCAATGTAGCATTTAGGTAAGTTAAATGCAGTGGAGCCTCCAAAACACTCCTGACAGAGTTTTGAATGGATTTAACAAGTGTATGTACAAATTACATCTTATTATTCAGCAGATGAATTTTTGCAATATTGAATTTTCAGTTATCAAAATTATCCATCTTTCTGCCTAGACTATTTGTGAGGGAGATATAGAGCTGATATTCTGCAGGGATTAAAACTTTTCTGATGAAAGAGACATCACCTCTAAACTCAAGCAACATGAGAATGTCATGATTTCAAGTTATCTCGATACACAGATGAGATTACAGAAGAGAATATGCTTAGAAAAACCTCTTTTTATGGTTGTGCACTACCACAAGGAATAAACCAATTCTGTCTGAAACTCACAACTCAATTTGAGTAGAAAATAAGAGCTAAAAGAAAGAAAAAACAAATGAGAAACATTCTACATTTTGGTTTGAAGGCATAGCATTTCACCATGTCCTGCAGGAAGGATTCTTCTACTTTGACAATCACTAGACTGTCCTTCCATGGCAGATAGCTTAAAACAGGTGCCTAAAGTTTTGAGAACTACAGATTAATTTGGGGGCTCCCAGACACGGCAATCCTGTGGAAAGTTTTGACAAACAGAAAAACTATCCTAAACTGTCAGTGACAAACAATTGCAATATTCTACACAATTTAGTTTTCTGTTGTGTTTGTGTGTTTTGAATTATAAAGGCAAAACTGAATAAAGTAATGCTACAGTAATTTAATGCAATTATCTTTAAAGAATGTAGCTGGTATGAATAGACAAGCTGAACCAGGGATTTTCTAAAATGAGAGGAGACAAACCAAGACTTTTTATAGTTGAAGAATAAAACAAATATAAGTTATAGCATTTGCAGATCCACTGAGTTCTGCGGGTGGCAGGTCCCTTGGATTTCTTGATCATTATTTTTAATTGGTGAAGTTTAAAATACAGATGATGTAGTAAATTTCACTAAATTATGAGTAGAATAGAAAGCCCACCTTTGAGTGAACACCAATAGTGTGAAGTGACTATAACTGCAATTTTTTATTTGTTCTCATACCCCTGCTCTTTTCTCCTGGGAACACTATTTATGATATAGTCAACAAAACAGAAATACAGAAATTCCTTTTAAAAAGAGATATTTGAGGGGAAGTTTATTGTGTAGTGTGGTGTTCTTAAGTTATTTTTCTCTCAGTCTCTGTTAAAAAAGCTTAAATGACTTATTTTGATTAGACATCACCAGATAGATCTCATTCAGACTTGACTAAACAAAGCCATCAGTCTACAGCATTAAACACAGATGGAGGACAGAGTAACCATGTGTCTCTATTAAGCACTTAAATTCAAACTCTGAATTTTATATGGTTGAAAAAGTCAGCTTGAGGAACAATGTGGAAATAGACATCCCCTAACTGGTAAAACATGTTCATCAAAAATGCAGTCAGGTTCCAGCACATAGGTCATTCCCATATATTAATCTGTTTATACATATAGAGGTTCTTAGACATGAGGCCATGAAGATAGGGTATAAACTTACCAAGCTGCACTTACATGACTATTCCTCCTTCTAGATAATGAGCATACTTACTGGTCAGAAATGATCCTTTGATCTCTCCAATAAATTTATAATATTTCTATCTGTATTTAGACAAAATAATATTATATTAGGAGCTGTAAAGAGTGTAGAAATATGAGTGTGTGAAAACCCAAAATAAGCATGGAAAGATCCTGTGTGTCGGCGTAGGAGAGGAATGGGTACTTTTGTATGTGCAAGGAAGTCTGAGATGAGTTTATGAGTAAAAGCTGAGGGAGTAAGTTGTTTGTGTATAGCAGTTTGCTCCTTCACAAACCCCACTTTTAATCTGTGTTAGTCTGTGAGCACAACAGTGGGAGGGTGCACATTCACTCCAGAGAAAAAGGAAGAAGCAGCACATGTGACAGAATATACTTGTATACATGTGTGCAGAGGCACACACTTTGCCCTAGGCAAGTTCAGCTCTTAGCTGGAAACTTGAGAAATTGACTTTACTGGGATTTGAAAGAGATCTCAAGTGAACTATATTTGTCTGCTTTCTTCTCCCACTAGTGCAGCCAAAATGGATACTCAGTCTAATAAGGTTTGACAAGACCTGGCACTGGAAGCAGGTGCCAAGGAATCCAACTAGTCAAAAGCGTTAGAGACACCATGGGCACTAGAGGACAGAGGTGTTGCCATGGGAACAGAACTAAAGATGCTCCATGGTGGCTGGTTAGGAGGTTTGTTTAAGAGGGAGCCAAGCAGCTTCGGCCTTGCTACCACCCTATGGTAAATTCCGTCCTCCTCCATTCTCTGCCAGGAAGTGAAGAATTTAATTCTTCCTCCTTACATGAACAATGTTGAGATCATTCATGTTGCTGCAAACTCCCATGTGGTTTGTGCTGCAAAAGAAGGTGGTTTAGCTACTCATGTTGCAAATGCCTGATCTGCAATGGATTATTGAAGCCATGGAAGATTTTTTTTTTTTTTTTAAAGTATTAGATGACATAATTTTTAGTTACAAAGCTATGAATCTCCCTTGCTCTGTCTTCTTCTCTCTGTTGCAGACTCTTTTCTCACTCCTTAAAAAAGATGCAGCCCCATCCAAGGATCCAGAGAAAGAAAAATTTATCCTGAAATCAAGGTCTGCTTCAAGGGGAATTTATGAAAATATTGTCCCTTCCAGAAGACACATGCAAGGGCTTTTTACTGTTACTTTCATTTATTTTTTACATCCTCAAATCTATAAAGATGGAAATAATTTGCGGGAAAGGAAAAGGGAACTTCCCTGTCTCCAAACTTAAATACCAGCTGAGCAGCTGCAATACTGTAATTATAATAATTTGCATTTCAGTGATGTTTAGAATCCTTTGATAATACCACAACTCCATGGTGCTAGGTGCAGTATGTATTGCAGCTGGAGACAATGGGTGGCCAGCAGTGTTTCAAAATAAAATTTAAAAAAATCTAACAAAGCAACATAAAACTAAAAGCCAAATCTGGAAAAAAAAAACATTTTTGTATCACATCAGAAAAGGAGGGGTAGAAATAATAAGGAATTGATTCCAATTATTTATTAAACAGCACTTAAGGATAATGTAGCAACATCAAGTACACAACAGCCTCTGGATACAACCTTGCATTCAAGCTGTCTGTCAGCAGCAAGAGTCTCAGGTTAATGATCATGGCACACAAACGTACACATCCATACCTCATTCTCTCTGTGGATGTGTGTGTGTTTCTATCTGCCTGTTTAGTTTCTGATAAATGCTGCCTCAGAACCAACCATAGCCAGAGACAAGATAGCTTTTGTTCAAACCAGTGCAAATATTCTTAATCAAATGGCTGCAACTTCTGTTTATGAAGTCCTACTCAGTCCATCCTGTTGCTGCCCTCATTTAAACAGATGTTTGTAATTTTTATAACACCTACAAAGTAATGGGTTCAGTAACAAGCAAATCAAAACAAAAAGATGATGATGAACTATCTATATATTTAAACCTAAAACTGAAGGATTGCCTTGAAAAGGGTGTATTCACTCATAAATGAAAAATATTTACCTCTTTATACAGTTTATCTGCTAAACTTTTTTAAGAATGTTTCTGGCTTTTTTAACCAGTTTTAAGTCCTGAGGGCGTATGTGATTTCTAAAGTCCTGCTGCTTTTTAAGTCTGCTTTTAACAGACTTTGCAAACTTCAGTCTCTCATGGGCTTCAATTGTCTGACCATTGAATTAATGTTATCTTTTGGATTAATGCTATCTTTTGGATTAATGTTATCCTTAGGGATGACATTTACAATAGTGTCTAAGGCAGGCAAGTGTCAAAGATCTCTTAAATGTCAAAGAAAATATTTTTTTTTTAATAGCCTGAATGATAAACTGTAAATTAAGCTCTATTATTGTAGGCAGACAAGCTTGCATATGTTGGCCACATCAAGTTCTTGCTGTAATGTCAGTACATGCAAGACAGATTAAACATAACCATGGGTGGTATGGAGAAGGTGAATAACAGATTATTCTCATCATTTTTTCCAACTTACCACATCATAAATTAAAGTTGAATTATATTTTATGCAATAAAGAAATGTATTGTTTTTATTATATAACTTTAATGTCTATAAATGTTAAAATAGTTTCAAAAGAGAAAAAAATTATTAATGAACTATACATTTTCAAGGTAACATAGAGAAAAATATCACCTCTCTTAAAAGAAATCCCTTAGTCTCAAAATTTAGGAGGCCAGAAGAGTACTGGAGTCAAGTGTCATTCAATGACTGACATATTTTTCACCAAACATCTATTGTTGACTGTGTTGGAGACAGCTTAAGAGGATGGTCTGACTTGGTAGTTTTTTTTTTTTTGTTTTGTTTTTTTTTTTTTGTTTTTTTTTTTTTTTTTTTAATTTACCATGGTTATGAATCCATTCTGAGATTAAACAGAGTTACTACAATTATGTAAGGAAAAGATAGGTGACTGCAGACTCATGTTTAGGAGTTTGTAAGTAGAGAGAATTTTCAGAAAGTTCAGAATTTCCTAAAGATTTTGTCTTTCATCAGAAATGCAGACAAATTCAGGCCCTTTTCTTTAAAAGAGTCAGCTTTTTTTTTTTTTTTTTCTTCTTGCAGACACCTAAGAGCAATCCATTTGCTGAGCTGCAACTCTCAACTGGGTCATTTTTAGTTCTTGGCATTCTCTCCATAAACATGAGACATTTTTCCTGAAGCAAAAAACATCTCAGATTCCTCTCTTATATATCTGAGTGTACTTGTTTAATTAAATACTATGTTGCAAAATAAATAAAACCTCCCCAGGAAGAAAACTTGTAAAGCAGCATTAAAAAGCTAGCTCCATGCAAGTAATTTCCTATATGAGTTTGGGGGAAAGGGCTGGGGATGATTAGAATTAGATTTATGATGAGACACTAGTTGCACTTTGGTAGTGTAGTCACCACTTCATTTCCATCTTAATGGGGTGACTCAGTGTCTGAGTTGCACTATTTGCTGTCAAATAATGAATATTCCTCTATCTATGATAACATGGAAAGGGGTTTGATTTCCATTTGTTTGGGATTTTTCTTCTGGTTTTGGAAGTCTGATTCATTAAAATTTTATATGTCCTTTATGTCTTCAGGATTTCATAAATAAAAAAGAACTCATATCTTAAAAAAAACCAGCCAACCAACAACAACAAAAAACCCCACAACAAAAACAAAACCAAGAGAAAAATTAACCAACCAACGGAAAAATGTCACACACAAAAACAAAAAAAAACCCAAAAAACCCTCACAAAAAACCCCCAAAACCAAAAACAAACCAAAACCAAACCAACCAACAAAACCCAAAACCAAAACAACAACCAAACCAAACCAATGCAAAAAATTAAACCCAAAGCAAAATAAATAAAACAAAAAAACCCTTCTGATGTACTAAAATAGCAAACGAAATCCGCCTTTGCTCTGAAACAAATTCTACCTCTTCATACTCCACTGTCAACATTTTCTTACTGTTTGTGACTAAAGCTCAGTGCAGAATGCATGTAAGCTCTGAAATTCAGTGATGGATGCCTCCTAGTCACCTGACTGAAAATTAAAGGGATGTTAACACATCATTCACAGGAATAAAACATAGGTAACATTGCCTAGGAGTAATGGCTTGCCAGCAAACTCCAACTTTTAGAAAAGAGGCTAAGGAAGATGTCTAGGAATTTTAATTAAGTTCTTGGTCAAAACGAGCAATCATTTCATAGTTACAGTTACTTTTCCATTGAAATAAGTGAAATATAAACACTGGTATGGATGTACATTCTTTTTTATCCAGTCTGTTGAGGTTAGTGAGAGTGCTGAGGGACTGGCCCATAGGTTTTCCAGAGAAGCTGTGGCTGCCCCATCCCTGGAAGTGTCCAAGGCCTGGCTAGAAGGGGCTTAGAGCAACCTTGGATAGTGGAATTTGGAAGTCCCTGACCATGGCAGGGGATTGAGACTCGATGTTTTCAAGGACTCTTCAAATCCAATCCATTCTGAAATTCTATGATTCTGTTTGTTTCATGGAAGCAAATAAAGAGTTCATTTAAGTTAACCCACTTCAAATATATTTTCAAAATCCCACTTGCAATTTTTTCTTTTTATTTCCCCTTTTAACAGACCTATCATTTCTTATTTGTAAACCAGTATCAATAACCCTGCTTTGCACAGCTAGATGTATTTATGAATATATAGACACAGCTTTTTTTTCAGGCTGTGTAGGTAGTTATAATATTTGTCACCTTTTAATCTCTCCTGGCTCTTCTACAGCTTCACACACCACTACACTAGTAATCCTCTCAGATGGTATTTCATCAGCATCTTATGGCCTGAAAAAACAGGGAATTTGTATTCTTTTAAGAAGCTGAGCTATGAAAAGATGAAATATAACTGATGAAGGATACACAAAGTTCAGGAAGACCTGGAAATGGCATTCTCATTGTTAATGGCCATCTTTGTTCTTTTATCCCCCAAATGACTCTTCATTAGATCACAGAATAATATAGCCTAAAGAGATTTCAAGAGGTTGGATGGGCTGACACTACGGCCCAGTGCCAAATCTAGTCTAAGGCATTCCGAAATTCTTTCAGAGTTGGAACTCCCACCATTTCTGTATGAAACTGTAGTGCTGCCCCTAACTAGCCTCACCATTGGGAAAGCTTCTTATCTCAGGGCTGGTATCTCCCCTGCAGCAATTTAAATGAGCAACTTCTTGTTCTGTCTGTCACAACAGGAAGGGATTATTTCCAACTTCTGTAGGACTTGACAGTGTTATCACACCCCAAAGACAGATTTCTAAGCTCTCCAATAATTTCTTCTTCCAAAATCTCTACAGATGGTGGATCTATTTCTTGAAATATGTTAGTGAAAACAAGGTGAAAGACTGAGCTAAACTGCAAACTTTTGTGTTATAGAGAGAAAATCACCTACCTTTCTGATGTTTTCTTGACACATTGCATTTTGAGCAGGTGTGGAAATCCTAAGATTGATATATTAATTTTTTCACACCATCGGCACAAATTTCTAATTTTTTTTTTTTTTTTATTGCTTCGTGTCTCATATTTCATGTAATTTCTTGCCAAAGTACTAACTACAAATTTGGTGTATTTTGTAACAGAAAACAACTATTTTAACTTTTAATATTAAATTAGTACTTTTTTAAAAAGTAGATCAAAAAGATGGAAACCTCCTTGACTTTTTTCTTTCATTTCTTATTCTTTTTTTCCCACTAGCAAGTGCATTTCACTTAAAATATGATTGCCAATGTAAAGCATGAGACCTTCTTTATAACAGACAAATTGCTTAAAAACAGCCTTCTTTTCTTTTTTTAAAAATATTTGCAATATTTTTTATTTCCATAAATATATATTCTAGGTGAAAAAGTTTATCACTTCCAAAAGTATATTTGAAAATGTGATTAAAATATTATTTTAAAGATGGGGATTTCTGAGAACAAACAAACAGTTTTGGTTTTTTGCTCTTCTTTTACATTCTACTTGACCTTGCTTATTTGTGGTCTTAAAAGCAGAAAAACCAAACCAACAAATACAAGGTTTTTTGATGTTCATTTTTATGGGCTTCAGCAAAACCCTGGCAGCCAAGTGTGTATTCAAGAAACTTCTTTGCAGTTGTTCAGGGTCACAGCCAATCAATTAATCTGAAATTAAATCCCAGTCATCCATTCACAACAGCACTGTAAAATGTACACAACATTTCTTAGCCTTGTCCATCAGTCACCACTTCATTGCAGAGCTGGTCAGTCGAGCCCAGGAAGGGTCTCTGCAGAAGGAGCTGCACTCTGGGGACAAATTGTAGAGGTTATTTTGGGAGCTACACTCTGTATTTTCTCCTTGCTTTTAACATTTTCCACACATAGCAGCTGGACAGCTCCAGAGAAATTGAGGGAAGAACTGCACATTGAGGGAAGGCTCCCAGTTGAGTGGCTGTCAGAGGAGGGCAGGAGAGAAGGAGAGAATGGGATTTTTTTCTTCCAAGAAATCTGACATAGATACTGCTATTGACATGGATTTTGACTTGGATTCTTCCTAGCTAGCCAAGGGAACTCAGCAGATCCCAAAGTTAGAAGTCCAGCCACAGTAGGCTCCCTCCATAATCGATGAAAAGAAATAGATGCCTCTCAGGGTTGGGCTGTCTCATGCAGGGACTGCAAAGCTTTTATATTTTTCTGGTGACAGTGGGAAAAAGCTAAAGTAATTGTATATATTGCAGATTTTTTTTTTTGCTATATCAGTGGAGTGTAATCCGGATCTTAATATGCCACCTAGACAGGAAAATGTTGATGAACTAAACAAGTCTTCAAAAGAAACTAGAAGCATATTTAACAAAAAAAAAAAAAAATGCAGAGTTTTGAGCAGCAGATTCTATTTTATTTTGTTTGTTTATTTGTCTTCATGTTGCATTTCTCTCTCAGATATGAAAAATATTTTGCTGTTGCCTTACAGTTTTAATGAAAGATTGAACAACTTGTTAACCTGCATTTGTATGTCAAACAAAATTAAAAGCTATAGAACTAACACAACCATCTTCTTCAGCCTGCTGGTCATAAGTTTTCTACTCTAGCACTTTTTAGGAAAAGCATGGAAGTCAAAGAAGATTCCTGCATCCACCCTACCCTCTTAAACATCCAAAAAAAATGGAACCATGTTTTAAATTTTCAGGACAGATTTTCAAAAATCTGAGTGCTCTCCTCAGGCCTTTTCTGGCCAAGCACAGGATGAAATCAGAACCTCCTACTTAATGATTATTTTTTGGTTTTATTTTTAGTTTTATGCTTATCATCATGTAATCCCAGAATTCTTCAGGCTTTTGAACATTGTTGGAAAATGGTCACAAATTACTGAAAAAAACTGTAATAAAATTTTTCTTCAGAAGTCCAGGGAGGAAAACAACTGAAAAAATCCCAGAGAAAACATATCCTTTATTTCTCCTTCCCAACATTTTATGTTTTTATAAAATTTGGAGAATATTCATTTTTTGGTTGTTCCTTCCTTTTATAGCAAAGATCAAAAAACAAAAGCTCATTGAAAGTTATTTTTTAAGAGATTTTTTGGATTCTATATAAAAATCAATAGTGAAAAAAAATAATTTCTATTGCAAATCTGTCTCTAAATAAAGACAAACCACTGCTGAATTCTGCGTGTTGAAACTTTCTCAAACTTCTTTGGATGCTGTGTGAGTATATTCTAGTGGAAATTAATAGAATTTTGTCTTTGACCCTGATGCATTGGAAAATGTAGATTTACATTCACAAAATTATAGCCTGAGAAGTTACTCCCCATCAGTAAATGTAAGAAACAAGAACCAGAAACCTGGAAAGTTTGTGGAGGTCCATGTCTCTGTGCAAACCTCACTGTTGTACCATAATTATGTCAAAACGATAGCTCAGTGCAGACTGAAGAGAAAAAGGAAAGTGAAGGGAGAGAGAAGATCTAAAGGTGGGAGGGGGAGGCTTTATCATTTTTTTCACATACCCCAGACTCAATTAACACATCTTGAGGATTCTTATTACATTGCCAACAAAAAATTAATGCAGAAGTTATGCGTTTTACCTTTTATCTCAATTGTGTTGCACGAGTCTGGCAAAGTTGAAAAGCTGCTAATTTAGTAGTCAGCAGTGTCAAATAAAATTTCTAAACTGTATGTCTATAAAAGAACATCTTTGCAATAAGGCATAGCAAATATGCTTGCAAAACAGTTCAGTCAGCAAACCTGTTTTAGGTTTTGAAATATTTGGCAATGACATTTATTAGAACAAAACTATAATATATCAGTGATATAAAGGGCTGTCTCTTCATCACTGGTGCTTTATTATAGGTACTAATTTTGTGCAAAATCCTTTAGAATCTTTGCAAAACACCTGCTGAACTTAAAGAAATATGGTTACTGCTTGTGCTGAGACAGATGTAGCTTAATCACATAATACTGAATTTGACTTTTCAGTGCCTCACAATAAATGAACTGAACACACCAGTGCAGGAGATTTAAATCTTGTTCCAATTTGAATATCATGTTTACTGACTGGAGGGCCTAAGCTACAGCCAGCTTCCCCAGGTGTCCAACATTACACAGAACACTTCTGTTTAAAAAAGGGGGAAAAGAAAAAAGCTTTAGAGAGTATAGTTTAAAAGGTTGAAATTCTTTGTAGATTATTTTTGTTTCTGTTACTTTCTTGCCTGTTTCAACCTAGCCAGTATTGAGCTGCTTTCCTCTAGCTGTACTGTTTCCTTTAGGCACTCCTTGTCAGCTTTTTTTTTTTTTTTTTTTTTTTTGCTATTTGAAGGCTCCATGTATAAAAGGAATTTTGCTCTGGAGGCAGCTAATTTGAACGTCTTGACCTGAGAATTGAATAAGACAGGCTGTTTTCTTACTGTGTCATCACCTGTGCATGGTCACTTTTATGTATTGACTGATTTTTAGTGGCAGAATAAGTCAATTTCTATGAATTTCAGTCACCATGTAGTGCCCAGGTTGAGATTCAAACTTGTTTAGTCTTTTCACTGTTGTATTTATGGATAAGGGAGATTCTGATAATATGTGCACATGTGCTTTTGAGTAGAACAGTTTTATGTGTTGTGACTGTATGTGCTTGTAAAAGAATGTGTAATAATCCAGCTACACAGTCATATATATATTCATAGAATGGTTGGAGTTGGAAAAGACCCTAAAAATACTCTAGTTCTGACCCCCAAATTCAGCACACAATACAAAGAAGTACACAACCCAGCACAGAGCACAAAATTTCAAATGCATGGATACCCATAAACATATTTATAGAATATGTATGTTACATTTTACAGTGCATATATTTTTGTCTCCCTCTATTGAGTCTTATTTACACTGTAATGTTAAATAATAGTACTTTAATTTTACTTCTTCAGATAAGCTGTGTGCTTCATAAAAAAGCATAAAACAATGAAAGCTCATGAATATTTATATCAATGGTTACATAGCATTACAGTTATAATCTCTGGAACTGGTTCTCACCGGTTCAGAATTAATTATCAAGTTCAGTTTTAATTGCATTCTTCTAAATTATAGCAAAAAAAAAAAAAGAAAAAAAAAAGAAAAAAAAAGAGAAAAAAGAAAAAACCCCATAATGAATTAGCTCATGGGTACTCTGCTGGGCCTGGTATCTGAGACTGCTTTCTGTAACCCCATTCTTTATGTGTAATGATGAGCCAAAGACTCATGATTCAGAGGCTCCTCTCAAAACCAACTTTCTTAAATGTTAATGTCTCTCCCACTTTAAAGATAAAATAAAAATTCTGTTTCTAGTTCCTTCAGCAGACATGTTGAACTGAATATTCCTTAAAATAGCCTCTTTTTTTTCTCTTTAGCTAGTTTTGATATATGATTGCATGCTACATTACATACTAAATATATTTCAGCAGTGTTGGCTGAAAAAAGTCTGGGGAAAAGTAACTTTCTGGAGAGAAAGCTCTTGCCATTTAAGCTCTGTCCATCAGTAGTTTTCTGCACTAAACTCAAAAGGATCTCTGATTCCCTTTAATTCAATAGAATTTTTATCTAATTCTTAATGAAACAGAGAGAAAAGTCTCCATAAAATCCTCCTGTGTAAAAGACAAGACATACAGACCTACAAGATTTTAAGGGGTTTTTAGATGGAGTGGGAATCTGGAGCAAGTTCCTCCTTGGTCCTGGTCACTCCTCCAAGGCATCCGATAAACCTGGGAGTCATGTGGCCTCAGCACTCCCCTTTCTTTCTCTCTTCCCATCCACACACAACAACAACGAGGGTCACTGACTACCCCATCCTCAAACAAGACTTCCAAGCAGCTTAGAGCAATGCCACATACCTAATGAGCTGAATTTCATCCCTGTGCTTTATCTCCTCATCTTCCTCCAGTTTAGGGAAGGCTTACAGAGCCCTTCTTCCTTTGAGTCATCAGCTCCAGTGTGCACACATGTAAAAAAAAGTAAAAATCAAATGCTTTTTTAGTTCTCTCTGGTTCAGTCATCCAAAGATCCTACAGCCTGTTTCCCAGCTGTGTAATCATAGAAAGTTTGCTACTCTCATCATTTCTTGCAGATGAAGGTCCTGACAGCACCTCAAGCTATTACCCTGTTCAGGCCGAGTGTGAAATGGAAGATTCAAGATTCATACTCCCTGTGTATAGTTGCTGATCTGTATCCAAAAGTCTTGCAAATGATCTGAGCTCAAGTCCATCTTTTAAAGAAAAGAAGGGGGGGGGGGGGGAAGTGGGGGGGAAGAAGAAGGAAAAAAAAAACTGGACCAAAATAATATCAACTAAAAGCAGGGAAAATTCTGGATCTTTTCTCTCGAGCACCTGTTTACTTCCTAAAGTCAAATCCTGCTCAAAAGGAGTCACATTCCCTCCTGCCTGAATACAGGGAAATTATATAATTTAAGCATTAACAACTGTTTTTGGAGATAAATCTGGAGATTTGTTCCCAGGATGTTCACGAGACATTTCACTCACTCAGCTGCTTACTAGAAAAACAACGTAACCAGGTGCCTAACTCTAAGTGTATGAATAACACATTGATTTAATCATGATTCCTCTGGTTTATGGGATACCTGTTCAATCCCTGCATAGAAAAGGATCTGAATTATAAACAGTGGAGGAAGCACTAGTCAGTTTTTAATTTTAAGATAATTTGAAGGAAGCTGAACATGAGATTATATATTAAAGTTCAGATCTGTACAGAAATACCCAAAAAACCCACTAATGCTGAAAGCAGCATCACCTCTGCATTTGTTAGAGAGAAGGAAGGAGAAAAGTAAATTTAAAAAAATAACTGTTGTTAGCAAATTCCACTGATCAGAAAAAGAAAATGGAGAAAAACCCCAAACCACCCACCTAAATGTCTCAATTAAGTACCATGAGAGATAGCCAAAAGACCTGTTATCTTGGAAGCAGTCTGGCAAACGAGAGTTAGAAACAGCATCAATATCTCCTTGGTACTGCAACCTAATGATCTGAAGAAAAACAGGCTATGAGAATTTCTTATTCCTACAAAAAAAAAAAAAAAAAAAAAAAAAAAAAAAAAAAAAAAAAAAAAAAAAAAAGCAATACTTGTTTCAAACTACCCTCCAATATATTCACTTTCTCTTACTAAAATAATATCTACTTTCTCTCTAATTTTAGATCACTCAGGCTGCTTATTTTTGTTGGATTTACTTGTTGTTTTTACAATGTAAGGTGCCCTTCAGAGAAAGATAGAGCTATTTTTTATATTCATGCAGAAGCACTTGTTGCACATACGGCTTAACAGGATTTTTTCTAACTGTCTGAAATTCCCAGGCATTACAACAGCAAAAAGAACAGCCACAAAGTTGGAAAGATGGGAAAAGAAAGTTATAAAAAAGAGTGAAAGAAAAGTCCATACTAAAACTATACATGAAAGGGGATACAGGTAAGCTGTGTCCCAGGAAGAATCAATAAAGGCAATCATGTACAATCAACACTTATGTGGATTTAAGTCACGTGGCTCTAAAGCTTAAAATAGAGATGCATTACAGCAGATGGAAGCTTGTGGAGAAAAAAAACATTGGCGCAAGAAATGCTGTCCTTTGAGGACATTTCATAGAGGTGTTATTGGCAGGGAGAATATTTTTTTTTTTTCCTCACCCAGAAGTAAGAGAGGTAAGTTTTTGAGAAAATCAGTGCAAGACAGTTTTAAGGGGTTGTATGAGCAAGGAATTTCAGAGATGTTTAAGTGCATTTATATGCAGTATGGCTGAATGAAGAGGAAAAAAAAAAGGGGTTGAAGGCCTTCTGTCAAGCAGTTCACCTTCCTTTCTTTTCCTTTCTTCTTTTTTTTCCACCTTCCTTTCACAGTCAATTTGCTGCAAGTTGGATCTTAAAAGAACGCTCTGACATCTAGCAGTGTGGTTAACCTGTTAGGAAGCTTTTCAATATTTATATATTGTAACCCCTGATAAGACTGTCTTTTTCCAAATAAAGTCTTGTATCCCTCCCTGGGGACCTTTTAGAACATTTTTGTAACTTAAAATCTACATTCATCTTTATGTTTTGGCTTCTATTCAGTAATAATTCTTTCTTTCTTTCTTTCTTTCTTTCTTTCTTTCTTTCTTTCTTTCTTTCTTTCTTTCTTTCTTTCTTTCTTTTTCTTTCTTTCCTCCTTTCTTTCCTCCTTTCTTTCTTTCTTTCTTTCTTTCTTTCTTTCTTTCTTTCTTTCTTTCTTTCTTTCTTTCTTTCTTTCTTTCTTTCTTTCTTCCTTCCTTCCTTCCTTCCTTCCTTCCTTCCTTCCTTCCTTCCTTCCTTCCTTCCTTCCTTCCTTCCTTCCTTCCTTCCTTCCTTCCTTCCTTCCTTCCTTCCTTCCTTCCTTCCTTCCTTCCTTCCTTCCTTCCTTCCTTCCTTCCTTCCTTCCTTCCTTCCTTCCTTCCTTCCTTCCTTCCTTCCTTCCTTCCTTCCTTCCTTCCTTCCTTCCTTCCTTCCTTCCTTCCTTCCTTCCTTCCTTCCTTCCTTCCTTCCTTCCTTCCTTTCCTCCTTTCTTTCCTCCTTTCTTTCTTTCCTCCTTTCTTTCCTCTTTTTCTTCATTCTTGATGTTTAATCTCCTCCATGGAGGTACATCTGCCTGTTGTTCTCTTGTGTTTTTAATTTGAAGAAAATAACCATACAGCTTCATTATGGTGGGGGAAATGGGTGTGACTAGCAGCCACCTCCTCTTGGAGATAATGAGGGAACAATTAAATGGTCCTTTCCTAGGAAGCAGCTGAAACAGTGGGAGCCACAACAGGTCACATGCAAAAAAAATCAGAAATGTGGACCATGTGGGTGGAAAATTTCATAGTGGTCTGAATCAGATTACAGCAGTGGTGGGGAAGGAGGAAGGGTGAATTTGTCTGCAGCTGCTCAGAAAAAAAAAGGGGTGGGAATGAAAGGTCGAAAGGGCAAAAGCAGAAATAGAAGTAATAGAAAAGGGGCAGTCAGCAAGAAAAGGCCTGGATATCTGGGTAATAAAAAAAAATAGGAAATAGAGCCAGAAAAGAAGGAGAAATATAACCATCCCCTGGTAAAAGAGAGGAAGTATCAAAGGGTTTTTTCTGTGACTCCAGACTTTCTGCGTTCTGAGGTCAAGTTTGTGCATACATTCAGGTCAAACCACAGTGAAAAATTAACTTCTTATTCCCTATACTCTTTGGAGTTAAGCAAGGTTCAGACCCCTCTGAAAAGACTCTGTTGCTTTCCATATCTATCCTTATGAATTGTTTGGGTGAGAAAAATTATAATCTTCATATCTTTTCAGAGGATGGATATATGGGCTTCTAGATAAAGTGTAATTCTGTATTTTCCAGAGACCTATTCTGTGTGGACAGGATGGTCTCTCACCCTTGAGACAAGAGGAAGGGAAACCAAGCATCTGAATTCACATGGCCAAATTCTCATCCCGGGTAGATCTGTCTGAGCGTGTCTGTTAACAAGGGACATTGACAGACATAATACAAAATTATTTTTAAAAATGAAGGGATTTCATGTATAAGAGATGTAAAATTGAAGAGGACCTTCCTAGCCACTAACATAAATTCCTTAGTTTCCTTTGTTTTTTTTTTTTTTAATCAAATTGATAAAAATCCTCATGACCTCCTAAACAAGTTTGTCTGGGCTTGTTGGCTGCCCTGGTCTGGTTGAGACAGATTTTCCCTGCTTTGATGGTTTGGCACTGTTCAGTCTTGGATCTTGCTAGTTTTTCAAGTTTTATCAATAAACTAAATGTAAGCATTGCCTCTTTTGTTCTCCCCATGAATTTTCCAGAGATGAACAGAAACAGAAACTTTTCATTTTGAGTCTGTATGTAATTTTGCCATTTCATGTATATTGCATTTCATTTTTCGGTCCTTTTATCAGATAGCTTCTTTTTCTTTCTTTGTTATGTTAAATAAGAAATAGCTCAATTTTGTCACTAGGAAAGTAACAGTCCCTGTGTTAATTTCTGACAACCAGCTGGTATTTAATTTTGGCTGATATGCACTGTATTTCTTTGGCTATGCTGAAATTCAAAATACATAGGAAACGAGGGAGAGGGAGAGGGAGAGGGAGAGGGAGAGGGAGAGGGAGAGGGAGAGGGAGAGGGAGAGGGAGAGGGAGAGGGAGAGGGAGAGGGAGAGGGAGAGGGAGAGGGAGAGGGAGAGGGAGAGGGAGGGGAGAGGGAGAGGGAGAGGGAGAGGGAGGGGAGAGGGAGGGGAGAGGGAGAGGAGAGGAGAGGAGAGGAGAGGAGAGGAGAGGAGAGGAGAGGAGAGGAGAGGAGAGGAGAGGAGAGGAGAGGAGAGGAGAGGAGAGGAGAGGAGAGGAGAGGAGAGGAGAGGAGAGGAGAGGAGAGGAGAGGAGAGGAGAGGAGAGGAGAGGAGAGGAGAGGAGAGGAGAGGAGAGGAGAGGAGAGGAGAGGAGAGGAGAGGAGAGGAGAGGAGAGGAGAGGAGAGGAGAGGAGAGGAGAGGAGAGGAGAGGAGAGGAGAGGAGAGGATCACATAAAACCAAACATAGTAAAAACTTTCCAGCAAATTATAAAGGAGAGTTCTAATTGTACCTGGCATAAAAGACAATATCTGAAAAAGATTTGTAGTCTCTTAAGCCGTTTCCCCTCAAAAAGAAAAAGTCAACCTAAAATATGAAGAATTAAGCAAAAGTTCACATTCACCCAACCTTCATATTTCTTTGGTTTTTTTTTCTATGACGTTTTTCATTGAGATTTCTTACTCCTCAAAAGAAAAAAAATCAGTACTTTCTTTATGATTTTTATTTAATTTTTTTTCTTCCTGTTCCTCACTTCCCTCTTATCTGTATTGATATTAGGGATGGAAAGTGAGGAAAAGTAAATATTAGGAGAACACCAGTGAGAGGAAAATGGAAAGTCACTCATATTATTTTTTCAGCAACATTTCCAAGATGTCACTCTCTTCACATCACATAGCTCAAAACCAGAAACAAGCCCAAAAGCATTATTTTAAACACAAAAGGTGATGAAAAAGAAAATACAGTATTTCATTTAATTACCACAAATGCACAAGTGCTGGAAAGCTATAGGTTAACAGCTGTATGACTGATAGGAAAGATGCCACACACCAGCTTAGAACACTCTGGCTAGGGTTTTCAGAGCAAAACCCTTAAAGAAGGGTTGCTTCCTTTACATTTAAACAGCTATTTGTTACTAGCCTCCTCTGAAAAATATAGAATCAATGTCTCTATCTCATTTGGACCCTTGGACAAGCACTGGATTTGATACTTCGGACATTCCTCCTTCAGAGGAACAGGAGCAAGGTATACAAGGAGTCCCTAGGGGTAGACTTTTGCTTCAAGTGAAACATTTTGCACTTCTACCCCTCTTGCAACAAGAAGGAGATGTGTTTCTATTTCACTGCTATTTGAAAAGACACTAATTCATAGTGCATTCCCCCTCCCCACTCACCCCTTTATCAGGAGAGTGATAGATTTATTGAGCCAGGTCTTCATCTGGTGTAAATTGGCATTGCTGCATTGATTCCTGTGGGCCTGCCTTGATTTATGCCAGTTGAGGATCTGGTCCATTTTCATGATATTTGAACATCAATCCTTGCATCTCCTTTTCCCATCCGTAGGCTTTTTCTGTCACGCTTCTGAGAAGAAAACGCAAATGAGTTAAGGGGCTGTCACCAGCCCAGGGAAGAATTTGCTATTCTTTCTTTGTGACTAGGGTCTCTCCTGTTAATTTCCATGGCAGGTCCCTCTCAAGTTTTTCCAAAACCTGTTACCATGTCCTCCTGAGGATGTCAGCTCCTGTTGCAGACTGAAACGTTAACAGGGGAAGTTATTAGCTATTCTCTTTACATACTGCCTTTCTTTATATCTGAATTAATAGAAGTATGAATGCTGGTCATCAAAAGAAATAATGAGTTTTAGAAAGTGAAAATGACACTGACAAAAACAAAAGAAATCTGATCTCAGCAGAGGGGTCCACAGAGAAGAGGAACAAAGAGGTAGAAGATAAAAAAGAAAAATTGAGAACCTAAAAGGAAAAGAAAAGAAAGAAAGGGGTAAAGAGAAGAAAAAAGAAGAAAAGAAATGCTTGGAATGAGAAAGAGCAAACTAGTTCTTCAGCAGAATTGAAAGCAGTCATGGTGCAGGCAGATGGAAGAGAACTTATCAGATTTCAAAAGACAATTTTTCTCTCTCCCATTTGACTGAATAATATAAATACATGTTATTAAACCTTCTCACTGGATGGTTCCTTTGCAAATGTTCCTTTGATCATTCCAGACTGGACAGAAGACCACACCCTCAGAAGCAAAATGCCACAGAAGCACAATGTCCTATATCCACAAAAAGTCTGAACACCCCCTTCCACCCTTGCCCTTACAGCCCAAAAATCCTGCCCACTGTATCAATCAAAACCAGTGCAGGATATCAGGTGTGCATTTACTGTGGCAAAACTGCTTCTGTATGAGAAACGAGCACAAGAGCAAAGAGGGCAAAGGAAGAATGAAGGGAAGGAAAATAATAAAACAAAATAAACAAAAAAACAAAGCAAACTAAACAAAAAAGCAAACCAAAAGCAAACCAAAACCAAAAAATACCCCCAAAAAACCCACAGAAAACTAACTTACCAAACAATCTTTTTACCCCTGTCTTTCTTGGTTTATAATTTATGAAGCCTTGTTACACCTTTCCCTAGGAAAAGTGTCTTTTTGATCACTTCTAATACAGTCGTTTTTGGGTTTTTTTGATCCATTTTCCTCCATTCTGCTGATAAAATAAAAAGCTAAAAAGCTGAAAGGAGTAAATAATTAATGTGAATATTTTAACTATACTTATCTAACTGCATCTACTTTCAACAGTTTAAGTAATTGATTTCCTCAACTTGAGGCCATGCAGGCTCTTCTTAATGCACTGCATCTCTAGTTTACTTGTTTGACACCTGTCTGTCCTGTTCAGGAAGTTGAGGCAGTTAGATTAGTAGTGCTGCAATCACAAAAGTGTTAAGGTTGGAGAAGAACTCTACAATCATTGAGTCCAACCATTAATCCAGCTCTGTCCTGTTACCACTAAACCACATCTCCAAGTGGAAATCCATACATTTCAAAACACTTCCAGGGATGGTGATTCCAGCACTTCCATGGTGGCCTCTTCCATTGCCTGAATATCCTTTCAGTGAAGAAATACTTCCTAATATAATTAAAGTTCCTGCTTTGCCACAAATCTTCTGGATGGTCATAGCTATGCCACTTACTCTCTGTGGTCTGAGTTTCTTTTTATCACAAATATCATGGTGGTTTACAACCTTCTCGGGAAGATAGGGAAGAGGTATGAAAATAATCTATAAGTACAAATGTACCACAAGGACCCTTGATTTAAGTTTGTTTCATAAAACTAGCAATGACCATTGTACTTCTGTCTAGTTTGATATTCCTCTGGCAGACTTTATCTATCTCATTCTCTTCTGAAGCATTCAGAGTGCACATGTCTAACTCATATTTCATTATGTGATTAAAAACACTGGAGTCATTTATGTGAAGACCAAATATGATGGAAGATTCTCACGAAAATAGCAAACTATTGTTTTTGTACTACCTTGAGGTGCTACACTCCCTGTCTTAATATTTTACACCCTTATGCACTTTAGATTGATGCTGGGAACATTTCAAGCAGTGCAGCATGAAATTTCTGGTTCTTCCCTACTGGGGGATGATGGAAATTCCTCCTGGAGGGCTTTCCATGTGTCGCTATCTATATCTCTGTCTCTGTCTATCACACCTTTGACTGCCCTTAAAGTCTTCAGCTTAAAAGGTGTCATGCTGTTAAACTGCAAAACAGAGACTATGAGTTTTTAAATCTTGAGTGGATTGTTTGCCATGGAGAAATAAGAATGTACTGTGATATATCTAAATATTTGAACCTTGAACCAAATTTATGGAAATATACCAGTGTGACATTTGAGACATTCAGAGACACTCAGTACTGTCTTTTCCATGGCCACGGTTCCTTCATAATCCCGCTGTGTAATTGAAAGAGGACATTAATGAATCTTGAGGAGGGGCTATCTTGGTTTTTTTTTGTTTTTTTTTTTTCTTTTTTTTAAACTGTTCTTCACAAGCTATGAGATATTTCTTGTTTCTGAACCTACTAATTGATGCAAATTTCTGTGATATCCTCCTGGGAGTCACTTACCTTGTATCACAGATGGTCTCCAGGGAGATACGGATCTCAGCTGCAGTCCTGTGAAGAAAAGCTAAGTGAGCCTCTACTGTAGAAGAACTGTGATCAAGACACTCTATAATACAAAGAGAAAGAATCTCAGGACACCTGATACAAGCTTCATAGAATAATGAAATATGGAAAGGCAAAGTAACTAATGTAAATTATAAAAAATACACTCTTAAGACTGTTTGATACCTCTCTTTGAAGGTTTCAAATGAAAAGAGATAAAAGCTTGTTGGGAAAGTCTGCTTTTCGGTATGACAGATTTTGAAAAAAAAATAGCTATTTTATTATACTCTTTATCAAAAGTCTTCTTCAGAATTGTTGTCTGCAGTTTATTAAAAAAAATTAAAAATCTGTAAACCTGCACTTTTTTTGTATGAACAGGGAAAATTAACTGGGGTTTTAGCAACAACAAATCATTTTACTCATTAACAAAACAAAACAAAACAAAACAAAACAAAACAAAACAAAACAAAAAGCCCAAAGAAAACTAGTGTTCTTTTAATAAATATTGAATTTCTAAGTAACTTTTCAAAATTTTAATATTTTAGATAAAATATTTATGACGGGAAGGGATTTTCTTCCTTAATAAGCCTTAGAAATATTTTTAATAAAGATTAAAACCAGTTTCTATTTGTTTTTTTGTCTATTTCAAATCAGAGAACACCAATTTGCATAATCACAAATTAATTTAGCAGCCTCTGTCCCATGATAAGGCAGTGATGAGGAGCTATTGGGAATTCAGACCTTTTGACCCTGTGTTGGACTCCTTCATCTCCAAGATAAATTATGCCCATGAAAAACCTATCATTTCATCTCAGAGCAATATGCACTGTGCAAACAAGAATTATGTTGATGGCTACATAGTTCTTCCTTGATTTTGATAGGGTTATTTTAATTTCATTTCAGTTACTATTGAAGAAGCATTTCACAGGATGTCTTAGTGAGATGTTTGGTCTCGGTTTGCAAATAATGTTTCAGGTTTTTTTCACATTTGGTTTGAGTTGAGATCATCAAACGAGGCCAGCACTGACTTCTGACTTACTTCAAGATATATGATAAGTTATTATGAAGTGTCACTTACTTAATCATACTCAAGGGTGTTAATATTTTGTGACATGTCAAGAATGAGGAGGTGCTGTAACTCAGAAGTTGCCTTCTGTCACAGCTGTCAAGCAGGACATGAAATCTGGTCCCTCTGGTAAAATTTACTTATCTCCCTATCTAATTTAGGACCAACACTTCAATATGCCATTCCTGCACTACCCCAGAAAAGTATTGTGTTAATGAAGAAGAAGTTGAGGAAAAGGTTTTTCAGTCTCTATACACATCACCTGTGAGTTTGGCCACTGAATTAATGTGTGCTGCTGTATGCACCAGATCCTCTCCCTCCACCATTTACATGAAAAATCCATTTATTAGAACAAAAAAAGGTCAGCTCTCATATACTCCTCTTGAAACCAATGAGTTACAGATTACACTGACACCAAGATTGTCAACACGGAAGAGAAGTACAGCCAAGTACAAAAGTATTCCACCTCCACAGATAATGAAGCAGCAGCAGTCTTTAAAATAAAATTGTTTAAAAGGGTTATAAATGAAGTAATTGTTCTTCTCCTTAGTAAAAGACCCATGGAGCAAACAGGGGAAGTATTAGGCCCTTGAGTAAATATATATTTACCTTTTTGCAATCCTCTGTAACTATTTGGCACAGCCTGTAACAGAAAACAAAAGCATAATTTAGCTACAAAACAATTATATTTCTTTCCAAAAAATGCATTTGTTATAGAGCTAAATTGTTTATGAATATTGTTGTAAGTCTTATTATCAAGACATAATTTCAATTAAGGAAATTTTAGGCAATGCCTATGGCTGATCCAAGCCTTAGGTACTAATGCAATAAAAGGAATACAGAGGCTTCTTTTCTTGGAAAGTCATATTTGATGGATAGGAGGACCACAGGTACAAGACATACTAGTGCTCTTCATTAAAAGATTACCAAAATTTCTCTGGTAAGGGCAGTTCAATTCAGTAAACAGTTTTTGTGTGGTTAATATGGAAAATTTGCTCAACCTACATAGCAGCTTAGAGATAAGTGATCTCCTCAGAATCATGGGAAACTTTGGGTTTGAAGGCACCTTAAAGATTATCCAGTTACAGCACCCCTGTCATGGGCAGGGTCTCTTTCCACTAGACCAGGTTTCTCCAAGTTGCCTCCAACCTGGCCTCGGACACTTCCAGGGATTTTCCAGTCACAGTTTCTCCAGACAAACAGTGCCAGGGCCTCAATACCCTCACAGGAAAGAATTAATTCCTAATATCTAATCTAAACCTCTTAATTTGAATTTGAACCTGGTCCTCCTTGCTCTGTTACTCCATGTCCCTTTCCATTGCTCTTGTAGACCCTTTAGGCAGGTTCCAGTAGTCCTTCACAGAGGATTCTCCAGGCTGAACAAAGAAATGCTCTCAGCCTGTCTCTATAACAGAGGTTGTCCATCCCACAGATCATTTGGTGGCTTTGTCTGCACTCATTCCAGCAAGCCCATGTCTTTCTTATGCTGGAACACTTTCTAGTAAAGACTAAGGCAAAAAAAGTTGTTAAATATCTCAGAAACTTCCACCTATCCAGTCCCAGGCAACGAGGCCTCCAATTTCCTTCCATAAAGAGCCCACATCTTCCCTGACTTTCCTTTTACCACCAATGTACCTAAAGAAGCTTTTCTTGCCCTTCACAAAATACTGTTCTAACACATAAAAACATGTATTTTAATCTTACTGTAGGTCAAAGAAAAGTCCCAAATCTCTATGTTTTCCTGAGGCTTTCAGGGCATTAGGTTATAGTTCCATGTTTTCTTGTCTTCACCCATCTCTCTTCCAAATACATAAAAAATCATAAAAGGAGGTTAAGGGCCAATTATTATAATTAGTCACCAAGGTCAGAATTAGAGGTAATGGGATGAAGCTGCAACAAAGGGGAAATTTTAGTTAATGGTTAAGACAAACTTTATAAGTACTAGGATAGCTAGATCCATGGAACAAACTGCCAAGGGAGGTCACATCACTTTCACTGAGAAGCATTCAAGGACAGACTTATAATCAGTTTCACAGTAATGTCTTAAGGAAAATTAATTCAAGTCTTGCTATGAAGCACAAGCACAAGATATGCCACTCACTAGGGTCCCTGTTCCAACTCTAATGTTTCAGCTCTGAATCTGTGCAAAAAACCAACAGTTCTGTGTTCCTATAGAAAAGAAGTTTGAAGAGAGAATGCTGTTAATGTATATATATTGACTAATACTTTGCTAATGCTCCTAGCATGTCTGAGTGCTGCTATATATAAGAGATTTTAAAGAATGCTAATATGATTCCACCCAATAAAATTTAAATAAAAACGTATTATTTTTATCCAAGCATCTCAAACCTCATTGCAAGCTTTGTGAAGCTCGATTAACCTATCAAACTTCACCACAGGGACATGTTGTACCCAGGTGGTTGTTATTGTGACAAAAGCAGCTGTGTCATGAGAATGGAGGATTTATTTCTAAATCATAATAAATAGCTTGAAGTAGTGCCAAATTCAGGATTGAGTTGAAAAGGTTGAGTGTATCAGAGAAAATAGGTGTTATTTTAAAGGTAGATGAACAATTAATAGTGCACACTTGATCTTCTGGACCATGTCCTGAGAGCTAACTGAATTGGGCTTGAAGCAAAAAACCATATGGCTGAACTCCTCATGGTCACTTTTCTACTTGGTTAAACCTTGGGCCAAACAAAGCATT
Organism: Passer domesticus; assembly: GCF_036417665.1. Taxonomy (NCBI): domain Eukaryota; kingdom Metazoa; phylum Chordata; class Aves; order Passeriformes; family Passeridae; genus Passer; species Passer domesticus. Next base: position 6,457,901 of record NC_087512.1, read on the forward strand.
GCTGACAGTATAATTTCTTTATCTTTCTGAATAAAGGAAAACCTCTTTCCACAAAGAAAACGCTAGGAGTTCCTTATATTAATTCCCGCATTGAGTCCAAATCTCTGTTTGAAGTAGGGAAAGAACTGCAAACTCATTTAAAGAACACCCAGAGATAGAAAATCTATCATCATCTTTGGTAAATAGCTCCCATGGTTAGCAGTTTTACTGTTTAAATCTGTACTTATTTTCAGTTTGAATTTCTGTAGCTTTAACAACTCGCCATTGAACACTGCTGCAACATTGTCCACAATGTCCTTTATGTAGATATTTACAGACTAATCAAATCTCCACACGTGTTTTACCTCTGCCAAGTCAAATCAAACGAAATACCAAATTCGTATAGGGATGAGTAAGAAAAAATTATCTGAACCCTGATGTGGAAAGACTGTACAAAGGAAACATGAATGAATAGCAGTTTTAGCCATGTTTAAAAATTATTAATTCTTTGCATTGACCTGTTTGTATAGTCAGTTTCAATTTTGGTTCTTCCCTGGATTTGCGATGGAACATTTGGTCCTGAATGTTTACTTACACCCAGCTTACCAATCAAACAATCTAGAGAGCTCCAAGTCAGTCATCCGTTCTGCTCATTATTTACTGTTGCACCCAAATTTATGTAATCTGAAAATGCTCTCGGAAAATGATTTTATGTTTATTTTTTTCCCTATGTCCTTGATAAAACCATTTAATCATGATAGGTGTGAACCATGACCTCACTGGAATTCCAACAAAAGGAATTTTTGAGGGCTGATTGTACATTTTATGTGATATTTTGGAATCCAATACTCAGTATTATTTTTGACTGGCCAAAGTAATCTATATTAATTATTTAAACCAAGAGTATCAACTACCTTTTCCTCTTGTTCTTAGAAAAGTGTTCTAACTTCTTCTTGCAAAAATATTCTTATAATTGACCAACATTTGTCTGGGACTTTGAAGCTTTTGTCTGAATATCAGTCTTTCCAAGTAATAATGAGTAATGTATTAAAAATTAATTTAGTCTATTCACAATGCCTGATCATTATTAGTTTGGTTTTTTGTTTGTTTTCAGTTTAGTTTTGTTTTGGGTTTTTTTGGTTGATTTTTTTTTTCTTTTTTTGGTGGGGGAGGGGGGAGTTGCATGAAAAATACCTTTTTTCTGCATCCTTCAAATGACTTTAGTTTCCCAGAACAAGTTACATGCACACGAGAAGCATGAAAAGTGCCAAAGCACACTTTTATACTGGCTATTTCATAGCAGCAGTAGAAGCCAAGGAGGGAGGATCCAGAAACAACAGTTTTGGTAAGTGCCAAGGCTAGACCATATAAAGGAAAAGTCTGGAAAATAAAGACCAATTTATGTAGGCTATCCTTAGACCAGGAGAGGGAGAAGTTACTCACTTCCCCTTCATTTTAAAAATTCTTGTCTTCTTTTTAGGCTGGAGCAGAGGACATGGAGAGGGGTTCTTATCACTGTGTCTGGAGGGTGGATGTCAAGAGGATAGATCCAGGCTCTACTCAGTAATGCCAAGCAATGCAATGTCAGAGACTGGCAAATGGGAAGTTCCATGTGAACTTGAGGAAGAATTTCTTTAATGTGTGGGCAACTGAGCACTGGAACAGATTGCCCAGAAAGGTTGTGGATTCTCCTTCCCTGCAGATATTCCAAAAACATCTGGATGCAGTCCTGAGCAGGGTGCTGTAGGGGACCCTACTGGAGCAGGGAGGCTGGAGTAGATAAATTTCAGACCCTCCCAACAACTAGTTCAGTTACACCAAAAAAAAAAATAAATCTGCAGCTCCAAGTTTTAAAAATGTAAGCACAGCAACAATTTGGACAGAATAATTATGCTAAAATTGAGAGACTGGACACTGATCAGCGATGTGACAATTGAACCCATTGCTGCAGACAAAATGCTGTTGTAAACATTCAAAAGACAGTGCAGAGAGAGAAGAGGAGGAAAAGAAAGAGTGGATATTCATTTTTATCACATTAGGATTGATTTAAAGATTGTTTGGGAGCTACTTTCATTTTCATTTTAATATTATTAGGAGATAGCAGCATGTAACAGACTTTGACACTGAATGCTATCCTTTGCATAGGTTGCAGAAGATGTCTGGGGAAGCGGGGGGAGCAGGGAGGAATTGATCAGGTTCTTTCTTTTATCATATGGGAGGGAAAAGTTGTGTGACATTTACAAAGTCAACTGTCACCTGAACAACACGCTGGAAGACAAGTTCCTACATTTCATGCTTTATGTCTTATTTTAACCCATACACAACCATTTTTCTTGGCCTGGAGTTAAAGGGAACATGCTACTTAAAATGATAAAAATAAGCCACTTCTCCTTATTCATCTATTATCTCTCTCTTCTATCATTCTGTCTTCTTTCATTCAATCCTTTACTGTGTTGTTCTTTCCACCTCAAACCTGTTTTCATCATGTTTTCAGTTGAAAGCAAGCATTCACACCTGGATGTTCACTAACTTACCAGCATCTAATAAAAGCTTGCCAAAAGTCATTAAGGCATTTTACAAATAACCCTAATACTGAAATTTGAGATTTTTGATGTGTCTTATTTTGAGGGTTTGATTATTTTATTTTTTTTTATGGGGAATCTGACAAAGAGGGACATAGAATCCACTGACAGGTGTTAAATGGTGAAATAACAGTCAAAGAGGAGATCCTGTGTACCAAGTCTGGGCTTTGCAGCACTGTTTATCAGCATACAGCATACCATTTATGTTAGTAGTATGGTGGGGATTTTTTTGTTGTTTTTTTTTTTTCCCCTTCATTTGCAGATATTTCTTCATCCATTTAATCTTAAATCCCTGAACAATCTATCCAGTGATAGATTGTTAAAGGCTGATCAGGGTTACACTGCTTGAGGAAGAAAGGAGGTGACTAAGGATCATAGAATCATAGGATTATTTAGGTTGGGAAAGACCTCTAAGGTCATCGAGGTAATACAGCACTGCCAAGTTGCCACTAAAGCATGTCCCCAAATGACACATCCACACTTTAAAAAAAAAACAAACTAAAAACTTCCAGGGATGGTGAACCACTCCACCACTTCCCTGAGCAGCCGAGCAGTCTGTTTCAATACCAGACTACCCTTCAGGGAAGAAAAATATTCGAATGTAAATTCTTAATTTCCCCTGCCCAACCCTGGGGCTGTTTCCTCTCATCTTGTCTTGTTATCTGGGAGAACAGATTGACTTTCACCCAGCTACAATCACCTTTCAGGTTTGATCTCTGAGATGGGTCTGCCAGACCAGAGCAGAAGACTATGGAAGAGTCTAAACCACTGAAGGGCCAGTCCAGGTCTAATATATGTGTCACTGTGCAATACCTCACATTCTCCTATGGGTTTTAATTTCCTGCTCTTTGTGCCTTCTTAACGCAGACCCTGATGCTTTACCTGGACATCAGCTTGGGCTTTACTGTTTGAATTGAGTAGTGAAAATGTTGCTTCTTCCTCCATTTGGAGTCTGCAGAGTAGACAGGGGGTGGAGGGGAGAATCTGGAATCTTTGGCTTATCATCATGGCAAATTAAAAACTGAGAGAGGGCATAGTATTGATAGACCAAAAAATATGTGGAAATTACCACAGCATAAGCAGCTGGAATCTTCCCAATGGCATTAATCCTCTCTCCTTTCCTGAAATATGGCATCTAGGATAACAGATACACTCATGACCCCCCACCAGACCTGGTCTGAAGTTGCTTCTTGCTTTAAATGTGGAACAGCTTCTTCAGTGACAACACTGTGCATGGCAAGCAGAATAAGAAATCAGCCAGTTTGTGGATCAATGGAACATTTCCAGTTGCATCCCAGCCTGGGGGAACATGCATGTTTCTACTGAAGTCAGACCTCCCAGAGAGAGGCCTACATGTCTCATTCTCTCATGGAAATCATGGTCTCATCAGTGCAGTAATTCAGTAGGTTTCAAATATTTCAGACTAGACAGGACAGCTAAAATTTTCCTCCAGAAGAGGAAAATAGTTTTATGTGCTGAGCTGCGTCTATGTCTGTTTCTCTACAGGTACTTATGTGAAGAAACTATTGAGCTTGAGTTAAGTTTTGAGCTTGGGTTTGAATGTGGTTTGTCTGAAAGCATGGCCAGGCTAGAAAAAAGCACAATTTGAAGGAACTCACTGGTCAGGCAAGATAGGAATAGAGGGAACTATTATTGCATGAGTGGTGGATAGAAGGCTGACTTCTTATCTTAATTATTTCTACATAACCCAGATGCCTGGGAATAGTGGAGACCAGAAACAATCTATTTCTTTCTGTTACTGGCACAATTTATTTTCTCCTGTGTGGATGACATTGTTAGCAGGTTGAATATTCATAATTGGGTTTCCTGTGTCTTCCATTTACCTTGATTTAAATAAGAATAATCAACTGTTACAGTTAACTTCTTCATATAGGTGTGATTTGCTTGTATTATCTGAAGAGGAATGTATGGTTAGAGCCATGAAGTCTAGCCCATGCAATAGAAGGGATCACAGCCTATTGTTGTTAACTTCTAAGTAAATAAGTTTCCCATGTTCTGACTTTGAAACAAAAGTGTTAGTGGCTTATCTGCCTGTTTATATCACAGACTAAGGCATTTAAATCCTGTTTGAATGAGCCACTATCCTTGGCAGTTTTCAGGTAGCTAATGTGTTTTATAATTTCAGGTACTTGGTTTTCTTTGTCAGATGTGATCCCTGGGATCATAGCTCTGGGCTGTGCTTCCACTGCAGAGGGCAGACACCTAATTGTAATTCCAGTGGATCAGTCAGGATAAAGTGTGCTGCCCTACCAGCTACTGCATACTGCACTAGCTTCAAAATCTGACCTAAGTACCTTGAGTAATTTGCTTTTAATTAAAATACCTGAAGAACATCTCTGTGATCAGTATTAATCTGAGTGTGTGAGTGGTAAGAATCATATCCTGAGCTTGACTGAGATCTAGCACCTGGCTGAGCAACAACGAGCTCTAATTGAAGCTTCATCGGTGCAGAAATAGTTACGCCAAGTTTATGCTCTTGTAACCTAAACTGCAGTCTATCCATCTGACTTTATTCTTATAAGAGTCAATCCTCTTTACATTTACAGTTTAGATGACATCCTTCCCTTCAGATGACTTTCATCCTGCACTGAATTATTACCTTTCAATGGAGCAGAATTAGCTCAGACTCTCTCCGTCAAAGTTCATTACAATTGTGTTACAAACCTCATCTGCAGACACATCCAAGCAAATGTAATCATTTGTTCTCCTAGCACTCTGAATTTAAAACCACTATAAATAATTATGATTGTGCTAACTAACTAGAGCAAAGGCTGTTCAGGATAAGTTTTTACAGCTCTGGGTCAAATCTGTTGTAGGTGTAAATTGAGGAATAGAGTAAGACTTATACTAGCTAAAGAGTGTAGCAAATCTTGACAATGAGTCTGGCTCCTAAGAGCAGGCACAAAAGCCTCAAGCCAGCTGTTCTGTCTGGTTTATGATGAACCACCACCTCTAATCAGAGAAGAGGAGCTGAGGTGTGCTGAGATGTGATGAGGTTTATTAACTGCAGGTGTAACATTCAAGTGTGTTTGCCCCAGAGGAACTTTACAGTCTGTGGTGACACCAGTGGGATTACAGCAGCAGTACATGTGACCCACTGCCTTTCAGATCCATCATGTAAATACCAAATTTCATTTCTGGTAATGACACTGCAGGTAGATTGCTAAAATAGGTTGCCCACATGGGAGGACCAGGAGATGTTTATAACTTCATGTCTCTGTTTCTTGCCCATGTTTTTCATGCTCTTTCCTCAGGACTATGCACTTTCCATTTGCTGCTTTTCCCTGTAGTACAAATCTCTCTTCTCAATTTGCTCCCTTGAACCTCATTTTCTGCTATTTTAACTTCTACTCTTAGCACTATCTATGCTTCATCAATAAATCTCTCCTACCCATTTATCACTTTTGCTCTCTACCAAGAAGCCCTTTTCTAGTGTGACATCCCAGCACACTTAATCACAACATGGGCTAGGGAGATGCTCTCCTTCAGTGTGGTTGGCACAGCACAGAGAAAAATTTGTGGCCAACAATAAGCAATGAGTAAACCACTCCAATGGTGATTATAATGATGGAATGGTATCTTTAGCACATCTGAGAGGTTTTGAGCCACTTCAGAACATTATTAGGGAATTTTTGAAGTTGAAGACGGCGCCTGGGTTGTCAGACTCAGGTTCTATCTGCTCTAGAGGGTTTTTTTTTTAGAAAGTCAACAGCTAAACCTGCAGATTGCTACAAAGTGTTTCTTACGTGTTTCCTCCTTTTTACAGCCATTACTTTCATTTGGGCCAATAGGGGACACAAAAAGACAGTTACAGATTCAATAGACCTTGAATTTAACATGCCATTACATTCAGTACTTTGGGTTTCCTTCTTCTTTTAAATTTTATGTCTGTATCAACTCAGTTACAGATGAGTTTTGTTTTGTACACATTCTGAAACCCACTTTACAAAATTTTGCAAGAAAAAAGGCAGAAATCAGTTGGCCCTCATATTTATACACTCATACACACACACGCACACAAAAGTTTATATATCTGCATGCATATGTGTGCAAGTGTATCTTGTCATCAGAGCTCTGGGCTAAAAAAGGTTCACTTTGGCTTGGTTTATAACATATTTTACTGCTTATAGTACCTTTTATTATTTAGGAAAAATATGTATTGTCTTTTCAAACAAAATCTCCAGCTCCTGGAGATTTTCAATGGATGATGCATACTCAACTGAATTTGGCCAGCATATGATTCTCAACTCTCTATTGTACATACAGAAAACTATTCAGGGATTTTCAGTGAAAAAAATGGTATTTATTAAAGACATTTCTTTCATTATCTGGCATATTTGTAAATGAACAATATGTTGTATACAGTGCTGTATTCCATCAAACTAAAATAATAGAGACTGTGAGGATTCTTATCGATGTCTTCATTTTAATTTTTTTTAATTAAAAAATACTTATTTACACAATCTGGAATTCACAAGGAGGAGAAGAAACATCTGGATATTTTGTGGTAAAGGAAAGTTTGTGTATATGAAAAAGTATATTTCTGTAATATGCAGGATCATTTTAAAAGAACAATGTTTATCTAAAATAACAAATATAAGTCAGGATCTACATCAAATGCCTTCCACTCCTCTTTAGATGCACTTTTGTCTCCTTTGTTTACCAGAGACTGAATTGTGCTGGAACTGTATGCAATAATCAGAGACATCTAGTGGCTGCCTGATAGACTGCAAACAAACATCATCACATCCCTCTCTCCACAAGCCTGCAGACACACAAACAGCCACAGCTGTCCTCGTGTTTTAAGGATCCCTTTTCCCAGTCCTTTCAAATGGGACACTAGGGACTCATATAATTTCCCCACTGATGGAAATGCAGGTGATGCTTCAGAGATACCTTCCTATAGTTCTCTCTAGCGAAAATGCTTCGGGATCCTCTTTCACCTCCGTGGTCTGTGCTTTGCTTAATGTATTCCTGTCTAATCACTTACAGTGCACTTCTGCAAACAAACAATTAAAAATGAAAAGGCTACACTGAAGCAGTGGATGCTTGTTTTGACCCAGAAAAATAAGACAGTGGAGGTACAAATTGTGTAGAAATTATAGGGCTAATGTTACTTCCAGAATGATAAAAATATCTCTGGTTTCCAATTTTGTGTTGCTTTGAAATTTCCCTGATATGTTACTGCTCATGAGAAGAGAAAATACAAACTGAGATTTTTCCTACTTTTTTACCCTTTTGCCCTGCCCTCTCCCTCACCCCCAAAACTGGCCAACATTTTTGACCAGGTTTTGCCGGGTTCTGAGGGGTTTTGTGGTTGTTGTTGATTTGCCTATGTTTGTTTCCTTGGAGGCTTTACTAAAGAAATTTTCTTCTTAAAAACTGCAGTCTTCCTACTCTGATAGGCCAGATGCTGATATAAACCTTTAGACTAAATATAAATAACCCTAAATATCATATTTGTAATTTCTAATCTCCATGTTCCTCACAGAAGACACAATTGTGGATGTTGTTGGATTTTTTTTAGTTTCACAGGTGCTTATGTTAAAAAAGAACAAATTACTTTAATCAGTTTGTTGTTTGGGGAAAGAATAAACAAAAACAAACAAACAAACAAACAAACAAAAACCACAGAGGAATTATTTAGAAATTATCTTACAGGGAATTTTCTTCTTTCTCCTTAAAGAATTATTTTTGCAATGGACCTGTAACCGGGAAACAAGTGATGATCACTTTTTGCATGAGACATTCCTACACCTATAGAAGAAAAAAACAGAAAAAGCTCCAGAGAAAGTGGTGTCTGGAGAGAAGAGAAGCTCCTTGTTTGAAGCAGCTGGCACAGTCACACCATAAGTTTCCATCTAGTTAAATCCCTGCCTTCCCTTAAAGCAAACAAACTCCAAAATCACTCAGAACAAACACACTCCAGTCCAAACCAAGACAAGGCAGCAAGCAAATACACAATAGAAAACACCAGGCAATTAGACTTCTAAAGTCAGTTTAAACACAGGCACAGCAGATCAGCAAACACTTCCTTCCTCTTATGTAAAACAAACACGGGAGGCAACCACTCTGCTCGGGCTGGCAACCCTGGACCCCAGATCCCCAGGGGAAGGAGGGTCATGTCTCTCCCACGACATATTGTTCTCTCTGTGTCTGGTGTCCTGACTGGAAAAGAAAATATTGAAATAATTTTGCTAATTAAAGTTGTCTATATGCTCTTTTTATTGTAGTTGTGTTATGTAATTATATTTTATGGGGTGGCTGGGGTAGGAAACAGCCTGGCAAAATAGGATATAGAGTGGGCAGGATCGGCCAGTAGACCATGAGACAACAACAATGTGTTCTTGCAGCCAAGAAGGTCAACAGTGTCCTGGGCTACATTAGACAGAGAGAGTGGGTTGAGAAAGGAAATCCTTCTCTGCTCAGTACTGCTGAGATATCTCTAGGGAGGTCTTCTCTCCAGGACATGAGAAATATGGGTGCATCAGAGTCCAGCAAAACACCATCCAGATTGTCAAGGATCTGGAGAACAGTGTGAACACAGAGATGTTGATGGAGGTGATGTCTGTTCACCCTGGAGAGAAGACAAATGAGGGGTTTGGGGTATTACTACATCTTTGGTAAATTCATAAATACTTACAAAATATGAAATTAGGTTATTCCTGGAGATGCCCAATGGAAAAGTGAGAGAGAACACAGAGAAGGTAAATATTGCTCTCTCAATATCTGCATTAGGGTAAAGTAGAGTATACATCTTTAATTTCAGACTTAGCCCAAGAGATACATCCCTGCTCCCTGCAATTACCTGAAAGGATGTAGTAGATAGGTAGGAGTCAATCTCTTTTCCTACATAACAAGCAATTGGACAAGAAGAAATCTTCTCAGCTTGCACCAAGGAAGATTTAGAATGGATATTAGGAAAAACCTCTTCACTGAAAAGGTGCTCAGGCTTTGGAACAGACTGTCCAGGGAAGTGGTGGAAACACCATCTCTTAGAACTGTTCAAAAAATATGTGAATGCAGTACTGTGAGTCACACTTGGTAGTAAACTTGTCACTGCTGGGTAAATGATTTAACTCAATGGTTTTAGAGGTCACTTCCAACCTTAATAATTCTATTATTCTGGTGAAAAAAGTTGTCACATGTAATGCTAACAACAAGAGGTTTTATAATAGATGTAACAGGCTTCAGTTTTAACAGCATGCCATGTACAACTGTACCATTTATTTACAATGGAAGATGCAAAAACAATTGTATGAGCTATCTGAAACATTCCTACAGTTCCATAAGGTGCAGGCAGGACAGGACTCCAATTTACATAATGCAGCTTCTATTGAAGTTTCTTGTCCTGGATTACCAAGCAAATTGTACTCTATTTGCCATTTGCATGGTAGTTGTCTTCTGTTAAGTGAGCAGTTTTCCTTATCTCTTCCATACCAAATCCTTCCTCCAGGGAGACATCTGCTGATAACAGGTAACTGGATGTCACTGCATGACTGATAAGAGCTATAGCATCCCACTGGGAGATGCTCCACCCAGAGGGAGGAGCCAAGCATTCCTACCCAGATATAATCTAGAGATTCTGGAACACCAGCACAGCTTCTCCATCGGATTTTCCTGAGGAACAGCTGCCTCTTCCACTTCTGATCTTCAGAGGAAGACTACACCCTTTCTACCGGATCCCTGCTCCAACAGAACCACACCTGACACTCCAGGACGACTGCAGACACAATTCCAATTGGACAGCTACCAACACCCTGACCAACAGGGTGTCAGGTCGTATTCTGACTCAGTCAATCTTCATTGTTTATTTTTTTTTTTTTATTTTCTTCCCTCATAAAGAACTGTTTTTCCTTCTCCCATATTTTTGCCTGAGAGCCCCTTAATTTAAAACTTATAGCAATTCAGAGGGAAGGGATTTACATTTTCCATTTCAGGGGAGGCTCTTGCCTTCCTTAAGCAGACACCTGTCTTTCCAAAACATGACGTTGCTAAGACCTCTTTTTCCAAAATGAGTACTTTAAGGTCAGTTACTAAGGCTGAGGAATCATAGAATTTTAGAATGGTTTGCAAGAGACCTTAAACATAATCCCACTCCAACCCCCTTCCACAGGCCGCATCACCTTCCACTAGATCAGGCTGCTCCATGCCCTATCCAAGAATCCACATGGCTATTTTCCAAATTTCAGGGGAGTTTCCAACCTTTTTTATAAGCATCTAAACATCTGTGCTGTGACAGAACTAAGTTAAGGGAACATTCACAGAGATTTTATACGGGAGTTAGACCATACTTGTCTCACCTAAAGCTATTTGGAGGAATAATGCTGCTGATGTGAGTAAACATATAACAGGATTGTGCATTTACAGGATTACTTCTACAGATATTTCTTCATTACACTTAGGAAGTCATACTCAAGCCAGAAGGCTCAAGTCATTTCTAAAACAGAAGAAAAGAAAAAAAAAAGTCTTAGCTATTGCATTCCTATAAAGGCCTTACAAACCTGAGCTCAGAATTGTGCCTTCTTATAGAGCTTCCTGACATCCATCCTTGCTTTTCAGTAACTTGCAGCAGACTACTATGTGAATAAACCAGTGATGCATTTATGTCTCAGTCTGATTGGACAAGGTGCTTCACTTTTTTAGCATCTGGAATTGAAGCAGATTCTACCTATTCTTTTTTTTCTTCTTTATTCAACATTTCAAAAGCAGGCAAAAATTCACAAACTAAATTTTGTGCCTGAGGTGAAATACCCATCTGAACAAGTTTCCTTTATGTGTACTGGGTCGTCACAGGCAGCAAATACACAGGGTCATATTGCAGTGTAGACAGTTCCGTTTCCTAAGAGTGTAAACAAATACCAACAATGAATTTACAAGTTACTCCTTGTTATTTTACTTAACCAGATAAATTAATTTCTCCAACAAAAAATATGTGTAAGAAACTTTTGAAATATATATTCTGGTATGCTTTATGCAAGAGCAAACCTTTGATATTTGCCAGCTATAGAGGGGAAAACTGGTAAAAAGTGTGAGTTGCAGTTATGATAAAAATTAATTCTTTAAACAAATTCAGATGAGTTGTGTGTACTAATTTCTTTCAGATATTAGTCTGATAACACTGGCCTTTTACCTGCCATTTAAATCACATAATGTGGAAAGCTCTGGAAAAAAAAAAAAAGTAACTTAACAGTCCTTGCCTCAAAGAATAGACTACTGGACCTCTAGGGCACCTCAGTGTTCTGTACGATAAAATAAAGGTATAAGGCACCTCAAAGAGTGTTTTCACAAAGAAAAGTCAAGGGATGAGAAAGGAGAAAAAGCCCCACGCTGAATACTGAGGTTTGTCAGAAAATCCTGGCCGTATGTCAGATTCAAGCTACTGATCAAGACTGCAGGTATCTGCTTCAATCACCTGGTATCTGGCAGCCAGGACCCCGCATCAGGGGCAGTCTCATACATCTCTTCTTTGAATTAAATGCATATGGCTCACTTCTTTTAAGGGAGGCAAGAGGTGTTCTACCACACACCTCTCTTCTGATCTCTCACTGGCTATGACATTCTCCACAAGCCCAAAATCTTCATTCCTGTACCCTGACAGAATGCAACTTCCCTGCTCCTCAGGTTGTACTGGTGGACTGAGGATCCCCAGGTGGAAGATTCCACATTCCCTGTATCCTCCCCAAGTGCCTGTGGGGGCCTACTGGATGTTCCCCTGGGGGACAGCTCCTGTGGCTGGGGCTGCACAGGTATTTTGAAATATGAACAAGAAACTGAGACAATTCTGGAGGAGATGCCACTGCCAGAAACGACTTCATGGCTTTATGCAAGGTGATTACCCCAGGAGAGGGGCAGCACTACAGCCATGTCCTTTGCAGCAGACAGAGATGCAAGAGGTGAGTCATTTATTTCAAACATTGCTTCAGAAGGATGAAAAATCTGCCTAATGTTTTGAATGTGCCTTTTTGTAGCAGAAGAGAGCACACTGTGGGCAAACCTTCTGGTCAGAGAAGAAGGCTCAGGGACTCCATGCTGTTGAAGATGGTCTTTCACCACTGGATAACAGCACCAGAACTTCTCCATCTGTGCCAGTTTGTTTTAGGAAGCTTCTTGGCTTTAATGTATGACTAGCAACTGCAGGCCCAGAGGCTGAGGGCAATATTAGAATTTCCAACTATTTTATGGATGTCAGGGACAGAAACCAAGGCTAGAGTCCCCCCTCTTTCTTCAGCCTGTTCTAGGGGGCCAATCTGGCAGGCAAGCCAATAACAGGAGTTTCAGTATTTTCAGTAGGGAGTATTTAAGCTCCACATGTTGCAAGAACATTAATTAAAGCCATCAACCAATGAAGCAAATGGGGTTCTTTTAGTGTTAAACTGAAAGGCTACTTGCAAAGAAAATTTCTCCATTTGAATAAAAATGCTGACTTTGATTTGACTTTCCTGATTTTCCTTTCTGGGAAAGGAGAGACGAATAAAAATACATACTTTTAAAAAAGAAGTTTTTTTGTTTGTTTGTTTGTTTTAATTTAATGAAATTTAAACCTTCAAATAATACACAACAAACTAACTTACTTGCTTTCTTGTTCCAAACATTTTTTTCTTTTGAAAACTGTTTATTATTTCCATTTTAGATTTAGATTACAGTAAAATGAATTTTACTATGTGACAAAAAACCAAAGGCACAGAAGTAAAGGTTTTTATGTAGCTTGGTTTAGAAAGGTGTGTTTTTGTCAGGAATTTAGAGGAAAATTTTAAATAAAATCCCCTGATAATCACTGCTGGTTTTGATTACCCTTAGCAGTGAGACAGATGTGTAGATTTAGTATTCATTTTATGTGATTTTTTAATGAACTGTGGTTTTTGTCTTTACTACATAGGAGAGTTTCTGCTTGATGTTTCACCTTTTTATTTTGTACCTGATGTGTATGAGGGTCTGCAGTAGCAGTGATTCCCTTGGTTTGCAGGTTTTACTGCAGATAATGTAATACTCTCAATGATGTATCAGAAAACTTCTGTGGTACATGATGGACAACTACTGAGTCAAAATATGGCCCTAGAAATGTGAGGCAGGAGAAAACAGAGAAGGGACGAGAGAAGAAAAGAAGAAGGGGAACAAAGAGAGAAAGAGAAAAGAAAGTGGAAAAGAGAGAGGAAGGAAGGAAGGAAGGGAAGGAGGGAGGAAAGGAAGTGGCAGATGGAAGGAAGTGGCGGAAGTGGCGGAAGTGGCGGAAGGAAGGAAGGAAGTGGCGGAAGTGGCGGAAGGAAGGAGGGAAGGAGGGAAGGAGGGAAGGAAGGAAGGAAGGAAGGAAGGAAGGAAGGAAGGAAGGAAGGAAGGAAGGAAGGAAGGAAGGAAGGAAGGAAGGAAGGAAGGAAGGAAGGAAGGAAGGAAGGAAGGAAGGAAGGAAGGAAGGAAGGAAGGAAGGAAGGAAGGAAGGAAGGAAGGAAGGAAGGAAGGAAGGAAGGAAGGAAGGAAGGAAGGAAGGAAGGAAGGAAGGAAGGAAGGAAGGAAGGAAAGGCAAGAAGGACAACACAGATCTAATTGGTCTATCTAGACTGCAGTCCCTGTTGACTCTCATAGCAATTAATTCCCAGAATGAAAAATAAAGTGTAAATGAATAATTTCTAGGACAAATTATGCACAGCCTGATAAAAGTGAATCCAAATGCTTGTTGTGATTAAAAATCTTTTGTTGTATTTCATGGGCTACATTCCTGCAAAGAATGGGATGGTGGCACTAATGGGACAACACCCATTTGCATGTCTGCAATTAGATGTATCTGTGAGAACATAAATTAAACCTGAGGTATGGTGTGTAACTCACATTTGGTGTTTGGTAAATGGAATTGCACAGCCAAAGAATTACACAAATTTTAATCTGGGGAGTACAAACAGTTCAGGCAATACTATCATCCGGAGCTCTAAGATGTGTTTGCACCAATATATATATCTAGTTCAGCTTGCCTTCCTTTGGAGAAGACTGCAATTAATTCTTCATGCCAAATTCATGGGTTTGTTCTTACCCTTCTTTCTGGTTTTGGGTGTTGAAATGGATTCACAGAAGCTAAGCTTAGAAAACAGAGGAATATCTTACAAAGTTGTGCTGAAGTCTTTTATTTCATACATAAGAAGAAGGGTGGGATAAATATAGCAAAAAAAAAATTCATTGGCCTCTGCTATAATTTTTCTCTTTCCTTTCTTTTCTTTTTTTCTTTATCAGCCCAAACCATTGACAGCACTTTGCTTCCAGGAACCAAAAGGGTTAAATTCCTTCCACTTCACCCGATCTCTCTTGAAGCTGGAGTTACACTCATCAAGGATCTAGCATGGGGAGGGATGGATTTCTTCAGACAGCCTGAGGGTTCCAACAGCAGCCTTCGCTTTCAATCAATGTCGAGAGGCACGAGTGGAAATTCATTCAGCGAGCAGTCGGAGGTCTTCGCCTGTCCATACAGCCGCCTGGCACACAATCCCCAGCACAAACTGGTGGCATCTCAGCTGGGGATCTGACATTTTGCCGAACCACTGTTTGCTTGAGAACTGATAATTAAACACTCTTTCTCCTTTAAAAAAAAAAAAAAAAAAAAAAAAAAAAAAAAAAAAAAGGTAGATAAAAAAAAATATTAAGTCAGCTCTGGTGGTAACCTTGAAGGCTTCCTTTTGTCAAGGTTTCAATATATGCCAAAATATATTTTGTTTGGGATTGGTCCTGGTGGTACAATTGCCTTTTCTGTTCCCTGAGTGTATTATTCTGACTGTTTTCATTTGACCTGCCTCTAGGATGCTGTACTTCTCTGGCAGAGAGATCTGTGCACTGGCAGAGTTCATGAACTCACACTTGCAAGCTGATCTTTGCCCTGTGTATTTCTAAATATTTTGGTGCGTATATAACATGACAGAATGTGACTTTGCACTGAAAAGCCAGATAGACAAAGAAACATCTCACATCCCCTCCTTCCTCCATGTCTCCCCCCTCCTCCACTCCTGCCAAGTTTTATTAAGCTCAGAAGGAAACCAGGTGAGTCATAATATTTAACCAATATTGGGGGAAGTGAGAGGTTTTAATTAATTTCATTACACATTAACAAAGTCCAGCTCATGACACAGTGAAAGTCTATATAGTCTTGCAGACAGATGGGTGCTTACCCTCTGTGTCCTCTGATTTTTCTGGATCAGGTGGAGATGTATTAACACAGTTTTTGGCTGTTCTGCAGTGGTACTTAAAGTCTAATGCTGCTGTAAGACAAGTCAAGCAATCCATAGTTTGAAGCTAGCTTAGTCAACTCATACTGAAAACCACTGGCTTGTTGGGCTTTTTTTTTGTTTTGTTTTGTTGGGGTTTTTTTAATTATTATTATTTTTTAATTTTGTTTGTTTGTTTGTTTGTTTGTTTTGGTTTGTTGGTTTTTTGTTGTTTTTGTTTGTTTGTTTGTTTGTTTTATTCTACCCACAGGGAAAAAACCTGAAAATTGTAAGCATAGCTGGATGTGTCTCTTAAAGCCTCAGAAAAAACAGTCCTGGTGTTCTGTATGGTCAGAAGCCATCTGGTTCAAATCAGCTGATTTGATCAGAGGAAGCTTGAAGCCTGGTTCTGATGGAGGAAAGTAATCAAGCCTAGATACTAAAAGGGCAGAAGCAACTGACATACTCTCTAGTTTCACATTAGAAGTGGAATGTGGTCAGAAAAGAAGACTGGAGAAGGGATTCTGCCCTCTGAAAACACTTCCCATTTGGGTCATCTTTGACATCACTACCTGAAGATAGTCTTGGTCCAATGATTGCAGTCTTGTTTTCAGATTCCTTTCCTTTTCCTTTTCCTTTTTCCCTTTTTCCTTTCCTTTCCTTTCCTTTCCTTTCCTTTCCTTTCCTTTCCTTTCCTTTCCTTTCCTTTCCTTTCCTTTCCTTTCCTTTCCTTTCCTTTCCTTTCCTTTCCTTTCCTTTCCTTTCCTTTCCTTTCCTTTCCTTTCCTTTCCTTTCCTTTCCTTTCCTTTCCACATAATCTCATGAAGAACAGGCCTCATACCTATACTCCAGGTTTTTAGAAGTGCCAGCTGAGAGCTAGCTCAGTTAGGAAATTTCTGCACAGTGGATGTGCAGCTCAATCTCAGTCTGTAAGAAGAAATGACACTGATGTTGTACCAGGATGTAAATAGGAGCTAGAAAGTCTCAGAATTCCTCGTGACTAGGCAGAGAAGCTAGCCTAAAAGTTTTATCAGAGAAGAGGTTAAGTTCAATGTCTTTTGTTGCATGAGCAAGCCCAAGGCCTGGGTAAGAATTTCTGGAGCTCTGCACTTCCACAATTAAACTCAGAGTACATAAAGGTCCAAGGTCAAGCAATGGAGTCCAGCTTCATGCGAAGAGTCATATCAAACTAAACAACTAAATTAAACAAAAATTTTAAAAGTGGACAAAAATAATAATAAAAAATTAAATTAAATTCTGTTTAAGTATTGCTCTCTGCATGTCTTTATCTTGGACTAGCAGAGAGAGCAGGAACTCTCCCAGCCTCTGTCTACAGGTTGTTGCAAAATCTTTACTGCTCCTCTCTGGGTCTTCCAGAGGCAGCAGTCCCACTGAGGGAGGAGAAGTGGGAGTATCCATCTGCACTGCTAGTTTGTGGGTGAACCAGTTGTGTGGTGGACTTCACTTCTCCAGACAGGAATTTTTTCCTCTTCTCTTTGCTTCTCCACTTGTCAAATCAAGCAAGAAGCATTAGAGAGACAGTTCTTCAGGGAAATGTAAGCAAGGGTCATGCCTGCTGGGTCAGGAAAGCTTCTGCACACAGCATTTTTTAGGGCAGTGCTCTAAGATGTTCTGAAGATAGCAGCCAAATCTGTGTGCCCATAGCTCTCCAAGCCTGTTATTTTACCCTTAACCCATTAATTGGGAAACCCAGATGTCTGAACAAATAAAATCAGAGGCACATCATCAAAGAACAAACTAATGAATAGTATTTACAAGAGATACATTCAGAAGTAACCATCTATCTGTTTTTACTGTTTTTTTTAAATAATTTTCATTGGGTACCTTCAATGTGTCACAAAGCACCGAGGGCAACTGTGCCCTTCTCCACTCAACCACCTCATTGCAGAGCCAGTTCTCTCTGTCCTTTGTGCATATCAACCAGCCTCTCTTCCTGGTTTTCTCACACATCACATCCCTCTGTGATGCTGCACACAGAACAAATAGCAGCAGTGCACTAAGCCAAACACTCTTTGTCTAGTGAGTACCATTACAATGTAAGGATTGATTTGCTGGTAAAGGTCTTGCATAGAAGCAGACATGGAAACCACAGCCAGGGTTAACCAGTTTCCACATGGAAAATTTATCTACAGCACAATAACAAAAGGACAATTCCTGTTGTTACCTGTTAGATTCCGGCTATTGCAGATTTGGGTTGGTCTCAAAACTTCCTGGGATGAGACAAAGGGAGGGTTATATTTATACAGTCCCTGCACCTCTTCCAGGCAAGTGCTTCCAGCAGGTAGCTGTCTCTTTGGATATTAATGTTCACATACCCTCATTTTTGTTGTCAGCTGTAGCCTCTAGCAACCCGCCTCTGGTAATAACCTTGTTAGTTCTCCCTGGACAAGCTGGGAAAGTTGTTTTCTGAACAAGAGTTGCAGTGACATCACCCGACTTTGTGGGAAATGCTGCTGGTGATACACGAGTGGCACTGACTACTCCCCTGCCAATTATATTTGGCACCAGAATATTGAGCTTTGAAAGAACACTATGTTCTAGATAAGACACTGAGTCATGACTTATTTTAGTAACAGGTCTTCTCTCTGGCAAAAGTAGAATGGAGTCAGGTGTTCAACTTGACTCTATGCTTGGAATGCCATTTGGATGAAAAGGTCTTGAGATCTTTACCACACACTCCATTTCTCTCAGCATGGAGGCTGCTTTTGGTTCTCCCTTTCCAGAAAGAAAGGGAAGTTAACCTGAGTATTTGATCAAGTTTGCATTAGGTGTTGTGTAATGAATTGGCTCATATTTGGTATTGACTAGATATTTTCAGGGCAGTGGATTGGACTGACAAAACCTATCATTTGTGCCCTTAATATCTATGATTCTAGAAGATCCTTACAGTTAAGTGAAAGGTCAATTAACTCAACAATAAGATAATCTCTAAAATTTAGAATTGTACTTTTATTTTTATTGTTCTTTGAATGAAAAATTGGATCTTGAATTATTATTTTTTTCTTGTGTTTGAAAGAGATGCATGACCTTTAAATACCACAGAGCTCCACAGACTTTGGGAAACATTTCCTGATAGATAAATCTAGTTTTAAACCAAAACTACAGAATTAAAATGTCGATTGATGTTGTAGGAGATTCTCCTCCTTAGGAAACTACAGTATTAATAAACTTTATTTGTCACTTGGATTCTTTAGAGAGGAAGAATTTGTATCAATGCCTATGTGGTAAAGAAAGTAGAATTCATGTGACTTTGACTTGTGAGGCTGTCAAACATCTTGGAATTTTTTGTACATTGTAGGTGAGACTTGATCTGGAGAAACAGGCACATTTTGCCATTGGTGGTCAAAAGGAAAATTACAGTGCTTTATGTAGAATCACAATGTTAATTTTCTTGTCATGGCTGCACTTAGTTCTTTCAGAATTCTGTATATATTGTATAGAAATGTCACCCATAACTTTCACCTGTCTGCAATGCTCTTCTTCCACCTGCACACAGCCACACTACGTAGCCGTGGTCTGGGCTCTGTGGATCAAAATTTGCCACCATCAATCTTATAGAAGCATTCAAATCAGAACTGGATTAAACTGCTGTGGTCCAGTTCTGCAAAATACTCAAGAAAGAGTAAACATACCTATTCAACAAAGAGTTTAAAGCTGCCTTACATTTTTAAAGTGCTCAAAACTCTTGAAGCTGAAGTTTTGGGGTTTTTTTATGGCTTAAGCACAACATTTAGTAAGCAGTGAGGAAGAATTGCCATCATAGTGTAAGGTTTTGTGGAAAAATTAAACAATCGACAAGCATTTCTTTGTGAACAAACTGTTGACCATTCATGGGGATTAAAGACTGTTTCAGAGATTATAATTTTTCCCTGTGTTTATTTTTATGGTCATTCTTCTGAAAGCTCAAACAAGCTAGAGACTGAGCCTTCAAACAAACTATTGAGCCTTCCAAGTCTAGGGAGAAATGTTCATAGGAAATCCCTTTAAATATATAAGAGCAAAATTGTATGGAACTGATTTAATGCAATGGAAAAATAATTTTTAAGAGGAAGTAATGTTCAATGTTGAAAATTGTAACAATGTTCATTATTCTGTTGGCTTTCAGAATGGGCAGCCCCTTCACACATATTTGCCATTAAGAATGATACAGGCCTGCTGTTTGTTCTTTAATTAGTTTTCTAAACACATAAAAAACTAAACTGAATAAATCAAAATGACCTTTAAATTCCCAGAATTACAGCCTATTTAAATGGCCTTAATAAGGTAATAATAACCCAAGCTAATGGTAGTTCTACTTCTCTACCCTGTGTCTTACCATGTGATATGCGACATTACTAATTTTAGTATGATTACAAATTATTCCCATAGTTCAGGTTTAATACAGTATTGATGTTGTTACTAATATAGATTTGTCTAAAGTAAAGATACAAAGAAAAGTCAGTCTCACTTAATGTTGGTTGACAAAACAACAAAAAGAAAAAAAATAAAAAACCACAAGAAAAAAAAAGAAAGAAAAAAACTGCTTCTAACTTACAAATTAATACACAGGGGGAGAAAGAAGTACAAGTGAAAATAATGATTCAATTTTATTAAAGGTGTACTTAACTTGAAATGGAGAATATAAAGGAGGAGAAATGTTACACGTAGCAGGTATCTGCTATTACTGGGTTTCTAGAATGAGAGCAAGTATCTACTGCTCCTGCTATGCCCTTGTGGTTGATGTCATACATCAGCAGTATTGCTGGTGTGAATTCAGTAAAATTTAATGGTTTTCCCTAGATTTATATCATGTACCTTAAAGCAGAATTTGATGCAGAGGTATCTGACATTATATGGTTACTTTTTCTGCTATATATCTGGAAAATCATACCAGTTCTGCATACTTTTGTGTTGTCCTGGGCTTGCCTGGCCCTTGGTCCAATCAGTTCTGTTGGGTCTTTACCTACAGCCCTCTATCTCTGAGCTGAAATGTAGCAAGTACCATAATCTCTGGAAAATTATGTTGTTGCCTGCTAGATCCCAGTTGAGTGCTGTAGCTGGATGTAAAAGCTCATCTCTCCTGTTCCACTCTAATTTGAAGACAAACAAGTTAATGCAGAGCACAGATGGTCTGAAATAACCTGTTTGACCATGCTCTACACCAGGAAATAAATAACCATGTATCCATTTACCAGTTCACAAAAAAGCAGTCATTGTACTGATTTTCAGCTCTTTGTTTCCCAAATTTCTTTTAATTCAGTTTACATTTCATTGATCAGGGAGAAAAGCTCCTCTGGATAACTGAGTTTCTTGCTATTTTTTTACCTGTGGAATATTCCAGGAGCAATAGCAGATATTGCCTAAGCAAGAGGTTTGGGTTATCCTCCAAAGTTAAGTCCAGTGCAACTAATATCCCTTACTTTATTAGAAAGCATTAAAAGTCATGTGTGTTAAGGCTCAAGCACGTGAATATGAAGTCGTAACAAATGTTCCTGTGTCAGCTCAGCAGGGACAACTCACGTGTATTTATCCTGTAGCAAATATGAGGTAATATGCATTAAGCTTTTAAAAGAAAGACTTTACCCTACTTACCTTGTATTCATCTAGGACTAAGAGTGTCTACATGGATTTGTTATCACAGTCTAGCTCACGTTTTTAACTAATTACATAAATAAATTATTTGTGCACCTGGCACACTAGGCCAGATGTTGTTCATATGCATAATAAAGAATTTTATCTTGCCTGCAGAACTTGCTTTTTAATCAAACAAGGCAAAGGATGGTTATTATTCCCTATTTTGCAACAGGGTGAACAGAAATGCCATGTGACTGGGAAGCTGACTTATCCTAGGTAGTAACTGTACTAGTCTGGGGGAAGACACAGGACTGAATTCAGATATCTAATGAGATGGCTGTTGAAATCATCTTTCTGATCAGGAGGCAGGCATTCCCACCAGAGTAACTCCCTGTTTTTTCTCACAAATACATGAGAAAAAAATGAGAGAAATATCTGAATACTTGAGAGAAGTATTCCCTATTATTATAAGGGATTACAGGGATAAAGCATTCAATGGGGTTTATGGACCCTCTCTTGCAAACCGTGGCACTTGTGTCAAATGGCAAGGAAGCTCATTACTAGCACAACCTTCTTAGGAAAGTGGTTTAAGAACAACACTCTGAAGTTGGTTTGGTTACATTCAGGCTCCTGCTTACCCAAAAATTCAGAAGAAATCAAGGAAAATATCACTAAAGGATTGTGGATCTATTGTATGTATTAAAAATGCTACCTCAAACATCCTCTGCCAAAATCACCAGCAGAAGCTTTTCCAGTGAGGACAATCCAAGAAACTCAATTTGCAGCCATATGTGCTCACTACTCTACAAGATCCACCGTTTATATAACAACCTGGTCTTGAATGTGGTACATATTTGCTCTACTACAGATAATTATACAAGCGGAAAAGACATGGGAATTATGAGGAATGACCATTAGTCAAGCATGTGTTTTTTTACCTAATAATTTTACTCAATTCTCTTTAAATGTCATCTTATGTTGCAATAAATACCTATATAAATAGAGTCTTACAGCAGAGATTAATAGCAATTCCAGGTGACATCTGGAGATACCAGAGCAATTAGGTTTGCACTTGAGGAAAGTTCTTCAAACTGATATTTCTCAACCCTGAAATTAAAAGTAGTAGTAAGAAATATTGACAGGCATCTGTTTTTATCCTCCTTTCATCCCAATGAAACTCATTTCCTTTATCCCAGAGATGACAAGTACCTAGTAAATATACATGTACATACTTCCCATAGAGGTCATGTTGCATGCCATCCTAAGCTTGCCAGTGGTTCAAAGATGATGAACAAAAATGCATTCAAATTTCCCATACAAATATGTTAAAGACAAAGTCATGAATAGTGCTTCCCTTTTGAATGTTTGCTGTATTCAAAGAGCACTGTAACAAATCTTTAGAAGGGGTGTTTTTCCAGGAGGTTGATTTTCTGGAGTCTTTTTCCCACTTAAATGAATGGGGTTTTTTTGCATATGGGAACCTGTGCTGACAAATCTTATCCAGTAGAATAAAGAAAAGAAGAAGGAAAATAAATGGAGGGTTGTCACATGGCCTAGTAAATAAAGTAACAGACTTGGGAGAATCAGGAGACCTAGATACTATTCCCATCTCTTCCCTGCAGTGTGACTTTAGGCTAGTCTCTGAGCAAGCTTTCCCTCACCACTCTGTTGTCTATATTTATATTGCAAACTCTTCAGAGCAAGCACCATCCTTTGCTGCATGTTTCTGCATCCCCAGCTGCAAAGGAACTCTGTTCTGCATTGGAATATCCTACAAATAGTAATTGAAGTAAGCCACCACGATCTACTTGTCAGTGAAAATATTAATCTACATTCCTGCAGTCTTCTTGGTAGTAAGCAGTGTCCAGATTATAGGAGAAAAAACCCCAAAACTGTCCCAGGAATAGACACAGGATTTTAGTGACACCGGCAATTCTAGTGCAATGTCCTACTGCAAAAAAAAATCCAGGTTCTGAAAAAATATCAGTATAGGGTTTAACAAGAGTACAAGCATGTAGTTTTTCATCTAGAGATAAAGTACATGAGTTCCAAGGAAAAAAATTAAATTGAGAGGCCTGGTATTCTAAAAGCACAGTATCCTTGATAGAGAGGAATGATTCCTCCTTGGGAAATGAGTTGGAGGGAAAGGGACCAAAGTCCTTTCTGTTATCCCCACCCTATGTATTGGGCCTGTTTTGCCTCAGATAATTTAGCAGAAACTATGTTCACCATAGTACTTTACCCTTCCCTAAAAGAAATTACTATAGCCAGGGTGTGTGAAATTGTGTATTTTGTCCTCACAGAAAAGTATTTAAAAAAAAAAAAAAAAGTTGGAGCCTGGTAAGAGAGGGTTATCTACATAACTCTAACATCCACTACAAGGCTACAAGGACAGGTTAGATTCTTCTGGCACAGAATGTTAAGTTGAAATGTGGGTGCTTTCCTGCATAGGATACTCTTATGAATGTTCTTTGCTGAACTTTTGGAGAAGTGTTCAGGGATTGAACTTTGTGCTGCAGCACGGATATAAAGTTAAGTAATCCTGAAATACAGTCTTATTGTTTTTTCTTTAATGCAGTAATTTCTGATGTCTACTTGTGTAGGCATTCCTAGTTTAAGTTAAAGAAAACATTGTAATTTAAGCACAAATTTGAGATTATTCTTTACTCAGTGTTCAATCACCATTAACATAGTCATTTTTAGCACCTCAGTGAAAGTGAGGCACAGTGCAAATTTTGGAACTTGGGTGGAACAAATCCTAGGTTATCTCAAACCCTAAAATGAGAGCCATGCACCATGAACTCTGATCAAAGGAGGCACACACAGAGCACAACATACAAGAGCTTATTCCTACATCAAGCATGACCATATTAGCCCTTCCTAGCAGCAATGTGGCTTTATCGAGCCCAGTCTGCAGATTGTGACAGCCAGCATGTATTAAATAACAAAAGGTCCCTGCAACTCAATATGTATAACTTAACATTAATGCTGCAGGTACATCTAACCCAGTGGACTCAGGTAGTTATATTACATTTTCAATAGCTTTGAGCTCAGCCCTGACTAATCATCAAACACTGGCTCCCTTCCCAGAGGGATTTTGCAGCCTTTGCTGCAACTGATGAACACCTGTGGTGGGTGGACCACAGCCAACACCTAAGTACCCACACAGATTCTCACACCTGTCCCCAGCAGAATGGAGGAGAAAATAGAAGTAGCAAAACCAATAAAAGTTGTTCAAAGTTCTAGAGAAGGCAAGAGGGGAAAACCCAAGTGATACAAATGCAATTGCCATATCCCACAAGAAGGATAATGCCCTGCCTGTCTCCAAGCAGGAGCTGACTTAGAAGACAACCCACACACACTCTCCAGTTTTTATTGCTGAGCATGAGATTGCAGTGTGGTAAAGAATACCAAACTGAGGTTAGTTGGGTCAGCTATCTCAGCTGTGTCCCTCCCAACCTCTGTCCCACTCCCAGGCTGGTCATTGCAATGTGGCAGAGTAAGAAACAGGAGAAGCTTTGACACAGAAAACACTGCTCAGCAACAGCTAAAACAGTGGTGTGTTGCCAGCATTGCTTTAGTCAGAAATCCCAAACACAGAAATATACAGGCTAGTGTGAAGAAAGTTATTTCATACCAGATAGATCCAGTACAATAGTGGAAATTAATTTCAGTTTGATGTATTTACCCTCATCACCCATTCTCAGCCTGACCCTTGTGTTTGAAAGAGGGTCAAATAAATCCTGAGATAAACTCACAGTGAAATTATTATAATTGTTGAATTTCTTTGAGATTATTTTAAGAACATTGTCATCCAGGACATTATGTAAACCAGTGACTTTCAATGTAGGATTTAGTAGTGTATTTCAGAGGAGGCAGCTAAGTATGAGGTATACAAAAATCTGTCCATGAATCAAAAACTTTTAGGAGTCTGCAAGCAGGGAGTAGAGAGAAAGATAAAAATTGACTTCAGGAAAATTTCAAGATCATATTGATAATAAAATTTATTTTTGATTAGTGTAACACTTTAATTTTAATGTCAGAGACAAAACAATCAAGCACATTAACAATGCAGATGCACAAAAAGTTTTTATATTACCAGTGAAGTTTCTTGTCAGCTTCATTTAAAATTATTTCTTTCTATCCTTTGACATATTTATTTGTCTTTGCAATTTTTTTTTAATTTACTTGTTTAAAAGTTTTCTGTGTTCAATAGCAGCTGGAATCCTAAAATGAAATTAAAAACATGTAGGTGCCAATATATATATTCAATAGTTATGAGACTAAATTAAACTAATTGACATTTTATTAATACTCTGCTGTTTGTTCCCGCAGAGCTAAAATCGTACTCTAGATCCTATTACATGAAGATACACTTTGGACCATCTGGTGGCCAAACATTTCTGATTATAAATAAGTCAATTTTTGTTAATTATTTATTTGGGACCTTTTGTTTATTACACAAAAATCTGGAAAGGGGGAAGAAATAGCTGGATGTGCTGGGGTTTATAATACATCTTTCATAAACAAATCTATTTTTTGCAGGAAAATCTGGTGGAGGTAGGAGAGAACACTGAATATTCATTTGCTTTAGAAAACTCTTTCTGACATGATAATTGTCTGCAGCCCTTTTGACTTCATTTTGTATGAACATACAGGCATTAGAGAAGACACTAGGAAGCAGTAAACACTTAGCTGTGTCTAAGAGGAAGGGATACTATTTGTTTATCACAGAGAATAAAAGGGAACAGACATTTTATTACAGAAAAAAAAGGTAAAGAAAAAAAGGTAAATCCCCTTTGATAATGATAGTGAAGTTTTGGGAGTATTAGCAAAGGAAAGCTGAAGACTTTTCATCACTGGAGGTCTTCGGGAAGTTATTGTCTACTATCTAAAATTATTTGGGTAGAATCGATCTTTTATTGAGGAAATACACTTGAATTTTTAACAATTAACTACTCCGATTCTCAATATAAGTGTCAACTATGTTTTCAGTATTCACAACCATATATCTCCATATATTTTTGATAACTGGCATAATTTTGAACTTTAACCTTTGATCAAAGTCCTTAATGCTGTGAGACATATAAAAATCATGAGATTTGGCTAGTCATTTGTTTCAAAAGAAACTTGAAATAAAGACCAAATTTCATTTGATTCATTAAAAACCCTGGATTTCTTGCTTTTTTCTCATATCCTGTATTCCAAACAAACTTCCAAATATCCACACTGTAGGAATACAAAAGGCTACAATGTCCAAAAAACCTTTATAAATGGAAGTGTTATTTATCATTCATATGTGAAGCAAAGACAATACTTATTTCTGAGCTTTGGGCAACACCTAGATCAACCATAACCAGACAATAATAGAAGTCTTTGAGAGCTAGGAAAATCTTTGGGAGTCTTTGGGAGCTAGTCTGCAGGGCTTTGGGAGCTAGGAAAATCCCTGTCTGACTGCAAAGGAATAAATATGTTACCATTAAAAAAATGTCTAGCCATTGAAACCAAGTCACTGAAGGCACTTTTGAAGAAAAATCAGAAGTTACAATGATAAAACTGAAGAGGAAATTTGTAGGCAGAGGCAGAGAGGTTAGCAAGAATGTTGTAAGAGCAATAAAGTTTGAAAGATAATATTCCTTATTGAGTAGGAATGGCAAGCAAAGTAAAACAAAATTTCTGTAGAGTTTTTTTTTTTATTATTCACTGCTTTGAAAACAGGCAATTATTTGTTATCCCTGACAATCCTATCCCTGACAGGCAAGAGGAAAGGAGTATCTGTCTAGTTGCTCTCAGTTCTTCCCCTATTCTCTTCTTCTGGGCTGATTCTATGGCAGAGCTTACTATCAAGTAATTACCAATTTTACTCTTAATTAAAATATTTACTTCCACTTATTTCTCACATTGCTTATCATTATGAAGGTGGCTTCTTTTGCATGTGAAAATTAAGAGTTGGAGTGAACAGGTGTACTCTCCTCTAGATGTACACACATGGGATCTTTACATATAGCTGAGCTGCTCAACCAATATTGATATAAACCTCTAAACTATTAATAAAACACTCATAAATATAGACGTGAAGCTAGGTTTAGATATTCGTTTCCCATTATTATGTGGGTTGTCTCAAAAAAAACAAGATACCATAATCAGTAGAAAAGAGAAAGAGAATAAATCTGCCTCATTTTATTTTTGTTTGTTTGGTTTTTTATTTCTGTTTGGTTGGCTGGTTGGTTGGTTGGGTTGGTTTGGTTTGTTGGTTAGGGTTACTTTTTCCCACTTGATTAGGCCTGTAAATGGGTTTTGGGGAAAAGCACTGTTTTGGATGAGGGACACAAAGAACTTTACATGACTTCAGTAGCCCTCCAGCCTCAAATGTCTTGTAATAGTCAAATAAACCATTCCTGACAGCCATTTAAATCACACTCTGTTATGAACTTTTTCATGGTTTATGATGTAAACAGTCTTTGTAGTCATGCAGCACAATTTTCTGTGGAACACAAAATTAGTTCATGAGGCTTTGAGTTAATTCTTCATGGAATTATAATGGGTGTTAAACAAAGAAGAAGGATGAGGATAAAGTGGATGAGGAGGAGAAGGAGGTGGAGGAAATAAAAGGTGAAGGAAAAGTGCCAGCACTACAGAGTTTACTAGTGCCAATATAATTTTTATTTTGATGGTATTCGTTTTGATGGAGTTTTTTGTTCTTTAGTGTTGTTGTAGGGTTTGGGTTTTTGGAGAGGAGGTGGGGGTGGGTATTTTTTTACTGTTCAAGTGCTATCCACTGGATATTGCCAGTCCTGTGTTTGTTAGATCAAAGAATCATCCATTTTTTAATTCCCCTTTTTTCTGTGAACCCTCACAGTCCTCGTTTTAGTCTTTTTTTTCCCAGAACAGTGTAAAGTAGTTCATTATTTCCTATAAAGTTGAAAAATAAATAAAAATTTTGGTGGGCACTGGAACAAAAAAGTGGCTACAAACATGGAGCAGTTTATGTTCAATATAAATTGGTAGTTCAATATAAACTGGGAAACTCAACAGAAAGAAATATTTGCCATCCCTAAGAAGGTGAAAAGGACATGACTGATATGTACATCTTCCCTGGGAAGAAGTAAAGAACAGGGGAGGAAAGCACAGGAAAAGGGATCTGAAGTCATCAGAGTGGCACGTTCTAGGTGTATTCCCCTGCTTGAGGGGCAAACCAGAAGAGAATGAGGACAGGTAATAAAGGGGGACCCTTAGGGTGTCAAAGACCCTGATGCAAGGAAGTAAGAGTTCCATATATTAAAAGAGCAAGAGGCTCTGGGGCAGTGCAACAGACTGACCTGGCCGGAGGCATGCCAGATGCAATGGATCTGGTGGCAGAAGCACCCCAATGGGCAAGACTGAGTGCTGTGAATCATGAAGAGAAGAAAAAAATCTTAACTATAAGAAAGCCTAAGGAACTCATCTTTGGTTTGCACTATTGCATGTTCCTGAAGTATTTTAGAACAGTCTGACATCCCAGCTAACCCATTTCAAAATGTGTGTATCTGTAAATAAGCTGCTAGGTCTTCACTTTGGGGGCACTGGTTTTCATAGCAAAATGTACTACAGAACTGGGGGCAGCCAATAATGCAGATCTCCCCCAAAAATGCTCTGTAAGAAGTGACCTGAATTCTATCCACCAATCTAGAAGCTTTAGATAATATTTTCATCTATTTCCTCTCGGAGTTTTTCAAATTCTGAACTGGATCTACCAGCCCTGCCAATATCACAGGGAGGTATTTTTAAGGATTTAGGGGAATTATTCTTCTCCTACAAAATGCAGGGCTGGTTCTGCTTCCTCCCTACAGAGCTAAGAAAATAATTTGCATGATGTTGAAAAAGAGAAATCTTTTCTGATGTTTTTTCTTTGAATGCTTTATGTGTAGAGCAGTGTTCATTCCCTCCATGAAGGTGATTATTCCAGAAATCTGAGTGAATAACTGTGCCTAATTATTTTCAATATTTTATTAAATGATCTCTCGAATTATTCACTCGATACAACAGGAGCCAACTATGTGGCTCCTTAAAGACTAGAAGAGGCAAAACCATAGGAGGCTGCATTTCTTTCTTTAGGACAAAGTCTAACCAGGAAAGTGCACTACCAGTCATAAGCCACTTATGTTATGCCAGCCTTGGAGTGAAAACAAAGCTAACCTGCCTGCATTAGCACAGTTGAAGAATAAAGCTGCTGAGTTTTGGTTCTGGCACAATTTTGAGCCATGCTGTTCCTAATCCATATCAAGGAGAAATAGTAGAGACAAATCTGGAACCATTTTTGTTTCCCTGTTTTAAGTTTTTGCTGTTCTGTTGACAGCTTACTGTGCTGCTGTTGTATTTGGCTGTGGTCATGTCTACAGACAACCAAGAGGGACCATGTGTCTCAGTTTTCCAAACCCTGTATAAGGCCCAAGACACTCCAGTTACCTGCCTTCAGGCACCTAATAGTTCAGCTCATGGACTTCCAAATATCTGAGGTAAATACAATGCCAAAAATATTATGGGGTTGTGTTTGGCTGTAGTATACACTTTAGAATCCCAAATATTAATTTCTCCTAATCTCATACAGGTCGACAAGAAGAACTGTGCCTGTTCTTAGCAGGGCTGGACTGCTTTCGTGAGTTATTTTATGCTTTCAAAGAGCTGTGTGCATTGTGAATGTCATTACCTAGACTGTATGCTTGATCATACAAAATAGGAAATAGTGACCAGAACTAAACTGAAAAGGTGGCCCTATAACTTCAAAGGAAAGAAGAAAAGGAAAATAAAGTTACCTTCAGAGCCGCTTTTGTACCCGCACACACTAAGGTTAATCAAATCTTATGCTTCAGAGTATATGGCTGATTAGCTTGTGTCTGGAAGCACTTCCCCTTATTTGCCATTCTACTCTTAGCTGCAGAAAGAACAAAGTTCATGTTAGTTCTAGGATATTTTTGTCATTTTTTTCCCCCTCATTCACTTGCCACAGAAATTTGAAATCTATTGGTTGCACTGCAACATGCCTTATACAGAACAGCTCTATTCTTACAGAGAGGTTGGGAAGCCTGCAAGCTTTGATATGTATCAGAAAACAAAATTATTTTGCCCTTATTACTGTGAAGTGCCTGCCGTCTTATGAAGCTTTACAACTGAGAATGAATTATCTTTCTATAAACACTAGAGGTAGAGAAGTCTGTTCTCTCCTGCAACGCATGGAGGTATCTTTGAATTATGATTTAAATCGTAGAGAGACTAAATGGAGGTTAGTATTGCATGTTCTGATTTGTTTGGTTTTCATTTTTAGCCTTCATAATTAAGTAGGAATGTCCATAAAAAAAGAATCTCAGGACTATCCTTCCTTCTCTCTTTCTTTCTCATTTCCATGTGAGATCCTCTTCATCCTGTCATCTTCAAAGTCCTGTATCAACCTACCTATTAATTTTGGCACTCAATTTTATCTTTTCTTTTTTCTTCTACTTTTTTTTTCTGTTATTTTGACTTGCAGATTTGAAGAGGCACTAACTCTGTCCATTCAGTACAGCTCTATCAGCTTCATTACGGTTCTGGCAATTTACTCTTGGTGAAGAGTTGGCCATGGGGCCTGTAAGGATTTATGATGTCAAGGTCATGCAATTACAGACATTTATAATTTCATGAAGAGTTTAAGGTGCAGGTAATTTGCAATGTAATTATTAGGGATTTAAGCACCTGTGTGCATGCCTGGCCTCACTGACTGTCAGGGGGGTGAAGCACGTACCTGAGTTATCCATAACATCACAAAGCCTGGCAAGGCACGATCTGTTGAGAGCACTCCTTCCACTCTCTTTCTCATGCTGCGTCCAGGGACCAGCCTATTTCAGGTGATGCAGTTTTTGAGTGATTTTGCAAAGTGGATTTTTCACTAAAAAAGTGGTATCAGTCACAATACTGGATTGTTACATAACCTTAAAAATGAAATGGGCAAAACTTTAATTGTGAGTATGGGAAAAGTTGGGTTGATGTGTCAGAGAGCACACTGGGCTGTGTGTGTTTCATGGCTGTAGATATCAAGCAATCCTGAGAGGTACAGAGGTATGGATTAATTATTCTGCGTTGATAGTCTTAAGAAGACAAACACATTTTTGCTTCTGAGGACCACTGTGAGAAATAGAAGGTGAAGCTTTAGGCAAGATATTTTTTTCCTACCTTAGATAAAGTTCCTTATTAAGCATCTTGAGGAAAAAAAGTTTACATAATGCCTGATTCTTGTCATTTACTTCCTATCTGCTTAATAAAAGCAGCAATTGAAATTTTGCTTGAAAAGGCCAAATCTGACTGAATTAACAGGGAATTGTAGTCAAAGGTTTTTTGGATAAGTACCCTACACTATTGTCCTCAAAGCATCTAAATTACCTGTAGCCAAAAGTGACTTCCTATAATAACTGCAGAAGTCTGGTACCTGCTGGATGTGTTATCATCACACACAACTAAAATAATATTAATTAGATACATATTTATTTTACATGAAACAGCCAGTAAAAATCAAATAACCAAAACCAAAACTATAAAACAAACCTTCCCTGCCAAGAAAAAAAAATCTTGAAATTATGAGGAAATTGAATGAAAGGTATTACTCAGATCACAATATATCTGACCTTCTTGGACTGACCTTATTACTTTGACAAAAATATATAAAAGGATAATAGGGTTTTTTCTAGGCATAAATTACTGTGATATCATAGGTTTAGTCCTATATCTTGTGGAAGAGAAAACAATTTCTTCTAACTTGTATAAAGCAGCAAAAAACATTTTTAGTTCATTTCCTTTGTAAAAATGTCACTTGTCATTCTCTCTATTATAAACTATAGCTTTATTTAGAATAGTCCTTAATTAAATTACATTTCTAATGTTCAATATGTTTACATTTTTATTGGAAGGAAGGGAGCAGTAGTTCACTTTCATCTTATGTGTCTGCTTGCAACACTTTCTAAGCCACCAGAAAGGAGATTAAATTTGGTGAAGCATAAGCATTTATTTTTATATTAAACTGGATTTTTAGAATATCTTTATGTATTTATTTATAATGTTTATTAGCACTCTAATGCTAATTTAATCTCTTTGAAAAAATGTGTCATCAGGCTTGTAATGAATGATAGATTGGGAAATAGGGAATTGATAATGTTTTGCCATTTCAATGTGGTCTGAAATTCTAGTTTAGATCTACACTTAGGAATTATTTATATCCTCTTATGTCATATCAATTTAAATAATATTCCACTCATCGAGGCATAAAGAATAATGTTAATATTAAAGTTTCTATTTAAAATTTGCTAATTGCACATGAAGGGGTTATATCTGCTGCATTCAGGGTTTTTAAATTTAATTTTATTGTATTAGAAAATCTATGAGGTTAAATCTGCAGAAATTATTGCTTTTAAATGTTGTATAATAAGAATCTTGCTGCTGTTATGAGCACTGAAAAATGTGCCTTCATCTCAAATAAGCCTTGTTGAAGTTACAGTTCAGGAACTGCCAGGATTTAATACTAAATTTGGGGCTGATCCAGCTCAGCTTTACTCATGTGAGTACCTCTGTCTTCTCTGAAGAAATCTGTGCCTGAGCAAGGGTTACTGGAGATCTATGTGCAAAGTTATTGATCTGGGGAAAGGCTGGGAATGAAGAAGAAATAGGGATGAGTATATAAGTTCCACCCATCCAGGCATTGGCCTCCAAAATTAACAGGTCTCCAAGTAGTCTGGTGTAGAGGCAAGGAGTCAAATAAAAAACTGAAGACTGTGATGAAGAATTAAAGGACACTGAAGACTTGTTTTGACCCATCCCCACGCACCTGAATCAGATGGACAGAGTCACAGGCTAGCAGGAAGGGTGAGGACTTGGCAGCTCCATGCAGACAGGAGATTCCTCTGCTCTGGCCACTCTCAGCTCCTATTCAGAGCAGCTGAGAGCCAAAATCAGGAAAGCACATTGTCAGTAAGAGTTTGCTTGATCAGACCCCTCAGAAGAAGTCAGCAGAAGTAGTTTTATCCCGTGGGAAAGGAAATTATTAAAGCAAATATGAGTCTCTTGACTACTGAAGTCATGTGGAAAAGTCATTGACTTCACCCTCAACAGGAAGCAGCCCAATATACCTGTAGAAGTTATGTACTTGAGTGACACTTTTCTTGTTGTAATGCCAAAAAAAAATCAAGTTATCTTGCTTTCTTCCCTGAGCACAAGTACTAAGTTTGATTCTCTTCCCACTTTCATAGAGTGACATCATTCTGGAGGAAAATTCTTGATGACAACAGGATTAAATCATGAAAAAATTGATGAGAGAGCAGAATCTGATTTGTCTATGACCAATGTTTTAAAGTTGCTGAAGTTTTAAACTTCTGACAATATATGCTTTTAATTTTTAACCCTAGATGAATCTGAGCAGCTTAATATTTCATTTCAATGAATCATCAAAATATTAGGATTCTTATCCTAATTACTTATTTCTGAGTTTGAGCTATTTGTCTTGAAATCTTCCCAGGAAGACCTACCACCACATTAGATCAGTTTTGTGTCCTAATTGGTACCATGAAGAAAAACACGAATCAATTAAGTTGTCAATTAACAGACAAACAATTCTTAAGTATCCAGGGAGGTTTTCTTGCAGCATAAAGTGGGAACTTTTCTATTATCCCTGGACAATATTTATATTTCTGTGTATACATATGTATGCACATGCACATACATGCACAAAAAAAAACAAAACACATGTATAATTTAAGGGTCTCCTTAATGTTGTTGCAATTATTTCCCTTCAATCTTTAGTGCTGCTCTGGAAGGAATGCTACTGAGCTCAAATGATGACACTGATAGCTGAGAGGCATTCGTTTTGCAGCGGCTAATTAAGCGTATGAAGGCCACGTAAAGGATCAGTTCTATCAGCACACACTCACCATCAACAGCCTGTCCCCTGCAGGGTTAAGAAGACAACGTTAAATGATCACCTGTCCCAAACACCAAATGACAGTTTCAAGGTAGTAAATGAAGCCTGGGGTTATTGACAGATAAACTTGATTCTTAGCTTTGCAATCAAAGGAAGAAAACAGTTGAGGAAAATCACCTTCTGAAAGCTTGGAGACCTCTAAACAGAATTTTGCGTTGCCCCTTTTTATGTGTTTTCCAGAGATGCTCCTTGGGAGGAATTCTCATTTCAATGAATGTTCAGGCTATGCAAATCTTGAGCTCACAGCTGACACCCCTTGCAAGCCCCGCCTGCCCTCCTCTAGGGATGAATTACCCCTCCGGTACAAATTACACATGCACACCAGATGGGGTGAATTGAATGCTCTAACTAGAAACAGAGGGAGAATGATCTTGTGTTTAATATGAAGGTCAGGGACTCAAGAGACTTTGATTCTATTCCTGGCTCTGCCCCAGACCTTGTATAACTTTGGGTGACTTGTTTAATCGTTCTGCCTTGGTTCTTCTCATCTATAAAATGGGAATGGTAATACTGTACTACGTTGTCAGGGTGTTAGAAAACTAAATGACTGCTGGTAAGATGAACTGCAATCCATAGCTGAACGAGAACACAGACAGGCCATTTGTTACTGCTAATAACAATTTGGGGCAGGAACTTTAACTTTCTTATCTCTTCTAAATATATATGTATTCATATACATATAGGCTCATAAGTTAATTTTTAGGATGCTTTGGAGTAGTTTCTCTCTAAGAGTCTGAAAATGATACAGAAAATAAAGTTGTGAGAATATACAGAGAAATACTAGGGAATTAGTTTTACAAATGTGGGTGGGGTAAGAAGGAGGGGAGTATAATTTTGTTCTACTCAAGGTTATTTTTCTTTTTAAACAATGAAAAAAAAACCCCAACAAAAAACCCTAACATAACCTCCAAACAAACAAAAAATCCTCAAACAACCAAACAAAAAAGTCAACCAAAAAAAACCCCAAACAAATAAACAAACAAAACAAAACAAGAATAAATAACCTCACCTTCTGGAATATCCTGTTTACTTTTGTCTTTTGAAATCTATATTATGTCTAGCTGAATTGCAAAAAAGAAATAACCTACTCATCAAGTAATGATATTTCACACACACAGACACACATAGCCTTTTTGAGGAGAATGTCTCAGCAAAGTGTTTGACTATTCTGGCATATTTATGTCATATTTTGTTTCTAGACAGGCCCACCAAATGAATTTTTTACTGGCTTCCTTCCCTTGCCTGTTCCCAGACTGCTGCTCTTGTTAGAAAATTTAAAACCTAAAAATATCTCTCTGCCCTAATGGAAGGAAATGAACAGATTTACTGAATTACAAGGATTGTATTCTATATGTTACCAATGAATGACAGCTCTCTAAACATTTCTCTGAATTACACTGTCACTTTGCCATTACATAGGATCTTGACATCAGAAAATCTCAAAGAATTTTCTGGAAAGTAAATTAATTAATTAACCCTAACCATCCTGTTTTGTCTCTGCATGAATTAAAGGATTTTTTTTTCACTGATGTCAATGGCAGCTGGAGGTCGGGCTATATGATTAGTACTCCTGTAATTTGTCCACTGCCAGCTCTCCCCAGAACAAAAAGGCAACACAGCTCTCTCTTTCATAGACTCCACTGTCTAAAAGCCTTATCCAGGTAACTTCCTGCATACTGATCCGCTCCTGAATTCAGTCAGACACCTCTTAGGGAGTTTTAGCAGGATCTAGCCCTGCATAATCAAATGCCCTCTCTGATTTGCTCTTGTTGGTAAAGTTTCGAATATCAAATATTCTGATACAAATTCTCGCCTGGATTGAGAAGTGATTTATTTTAATGGAATGGTATCAAGGCCCCCTTTTGTTCCTCCCCCCGTACACCTAGGAAAGAAAGGACATCCTTTTTCTCCCTCAATGAGCCTGCAAATCACTATTCCCCCTGGAGTCTGAATAACTATTCAAAAAAAGTAGCTAACTCAGAATCTGTTCTCATCTTCTCGTTCCTATAATTAAAGTTTTAAATCCTCAACTGTAGAGGTCAAATAGCACATGTAGAACATTTTCACTCCAGCTTACTGACTGTCAGCACAGGGCCAAATCCTTAAGTTTTTATGCAGACAATGCAGTTGACAGAATTTTTCCTAGAGTTAGGGCCAGATTCAGCCTATTCCTATTTTTCAGATCAGTAAACTAAGGCACAGAATGGTTATGGACGGATAGGCACACATACCTGCTCGTGGCATAAGAATGAACAGTCCAGGGTGTCAAATCTTGGGTTTCAAATGCTAAACCTAAAATGTTGCCAACCCGATATGTGGAAAGGTAAAATAAATCACTCTGTGGCAGCAGAAAAAATAAAATAAAATGAGTGAAGAGACCTGGGTTTACTTTGTTGATTCTGCCAAAGATTTTTGATCCCGAAGTACTCAAGTTACTTGTCAGGTGCTTTAGATTCTCAGTATGCAGCAGGATAAAAAAGTAGATCTCCATAACTCCTTACTGAAGACTGTTTCTTCAAGAAAAAAAAATGAGCAGAATTCCATTTATATGCATGTTCACATACATATATATATATACATATTTGTATGGCCTCAGAGAGAACTGGAATATATGCGAATTTACATGCTTGAGTTAGTCCAACAAATTGTGTCCCATTCATGCCTGCCCAGGTATGCAGCTTGAAGATTATGAGTCTGCCATGTGACTGGGAACTGGGAAGGGTTTGTGTGTAAAACTGCTCCTACACTCACCACCAGCCCGTCAACCCTTTGCATCCTCTGCCTGCCCTCTCTGTTGACTCTATAATACAAAAAAAAAGTGTTTCATTCTGTATATTTGCAGCAGAAAGAGAGACAGAGGTGTTCTGAATACTGGGATCTATTGCATACTGTAAACTGCAGACAAAAGGAAAGGACTGAAATAGAGGGCAGTTTGAACCTGGCTATCAGTATGATGGAATATGTCACAGTTTGGCCACTCTTGTTTCATGATTTCCTGTTTAAACACAGAAGTTAAAAAATGGAGAATCATAAGCAAACCAGATCAAAACTTTTAGATAAAACCATCCACATCACCTAAAGTCTCTACTGATGGTGAGCCAATCATATTTAATTATTGTTGACATAAATTGATTTGCCACTAAACAAAATTGACTTTGAAGTGTTTTGTTAGTTGATATATTATGTTTTACTTTTGCCACAATCTGGACACGAATTCCACGTCTACACTAAAAATCTGACTGTCTACTTGCAGAGCCTTGTGGTGCACCAGATGCTGCACCTGTTGCAGTATTATCATTAATGCTGCACCTAGTGAGAGTAATCGGTTACTTCCTGTTGAACCTTATACAATCATCCCAATGTCAATTTGCTGCCTCTCTCTCTGGACTAGGGACCATTTTTTTGGGCTAAGTCTCTCCCTAAATATTTGCTGGGAACACTGGTCAAGATTCCTTCCACTTGTCTTCATCTGGCTGCCCAAGGGTCTGATTTAGGAATGCCTAAATCTGTGTCTACTTAGTCTGTGGAGCCGACTGAGAGGAAAGCAAGCTGGCTGGCTGGTCCTAGAGATTTTAAGTAGCCATCACTGTCTTATTATGATTATGCTTGTGGTGAAGCTCTCCTGTGAGTAGATATATATAACCTTGTGTGTGAGGAAGACAGGTGATTGCAGAAGGAGACAGAGACTACACAATATGCCATCACCTCAGCTGGGTAGTATGGGAGCAATTTAAATTTACTCACATGAGAACGCAGACTAATGCATTTTGAGATTTAGTTTCTTTTGCCCTTGTGTTATTAGCAAATGTATATCAGCAGAACACAGTCATTATTTAGCTAAATTATCATAGCAAAACAAATCAAAACAAAAATCAAAGGAAGGGGAGAGGCAAGCATGAGAGTTTTTCTTTCCTAGCTTAGGCATAGAGAAAACTAGAAATGCAATGTTGATGACTTCTGAGAAACAGGAACAGGCTCCAACAATTGTTCCAGTTCTACCTTTCATATTTCAGTTTATTTGAGTGCAAAAATGCAGGCAGTATTGTAGAGAAAAATCTACAAAAAAAAAAAAGACCCCAGGATTACCCAAAGTTTTACCAAAAGAAACCAAGTCAAATAACAACAACAAAAAAGTAAATAACCCTCTTTTGCCAACATGTTATATACACACCCCTTTTTTTCTTCAGCCAAGTTATAACACTTATGTTATACAAACAAGGGAATTTGTAAGAAGGAAGTTTCAGTCAATACAATCAATATCCATAAGAAAAATTTACTTTAGTCATAAATTTGGTTTGGAATTCATATGGAATAATCTATTTATTTTCACACAGATGCACAAAAAAACCTCATCATAAATAGGACAATCCTGACACTTTTCTGCTTTGTAATGCCCTTGGAAAGGAAAGGAAATTTTGACTCATTGCACACCAAAAAAAAGTACATCAGGTCATTTTCCATTTCTTCCTCCTCCAGAGCTCAGTTGTTGGCACTACTTACAAATGGCCAAAATAAATCTCAAAAGTTTCCCCATAAACAGAAGTCTCAGTTTCTACTACCTGCTTGAGTTCATTGATTAAGCTATTCTATAAGATAATAAAATAAAATAACCCCCCACACACAAATAGAAAGCATCACTTGCCCTGAGGCACTCCAGTGCTTCACTCTCCTGCAGAAGTTCATAAGTCATAACTGGAGGTGCATAAAAGGTGTTGGGCTCAGGCTGCAGCAGGATGAGCCAGGTCTGGCTGGGGTGAGAGGTGGAGGGTGTGTGTGGCTCCATCCCAGGCATGTCTGCACAGCACACGCAGACACTGGAGCACCTTGCAGGCCATGGGATGCACTGACTGCACCCCAGCTTAGGCACAAGAGCTCCCCTTGCACGTGCACTCAAAGCCTGAGCTGGCCACTCCTCTGTGCTTCACCTTTCTGGGTGTCCAGTACATGGCAAATCAATGGAGCCCATTGAGGACAGACAACAGACATCCACGAGCCTTTTGGAAAAGACAACAAGAGTTGGATGAAAAGGGCAAAAAAAACCCAACCCTTTCTGGATTTTTTTTTCTTTTTTTTTATTTTCAGTTGCATAACAAGCAAGAGATCCCCACTGAGAAAGGATGAATTGACCAGTGCTGAAACCATGATCCACCCACTCACCCCAGTCAGGGCTGTGCAGGTATCTCAGGATAAACATTAACACTCAGGATATCAGCTAAGGCTGCCCACGTTTTGTGTTTCTTTTCCCTAGCTATGGGCACAAAATAAATACCTAGGATTTACCTTATTTCTCATGCTTTTTTTTTTCTTTTTTTTTTTTTTGTGTCATTTTCTTTCATGCTTTAGTCTGTAGTTAATGTATGATGTCCCAGTAACTGGAACATATGGCAAATGCCACACTTACACTCGTTTCCAAATATGGCATAAGATCTTCTTACACATAAAAAAAACCAACACCAAAACCAAAAGCAATAAATAAAACAAAAAACAAAACAAAAACCCAAAAATCAAACAAAAAAGAAACAAACAACAACAACAAAAAACCACAAAACAAGCAAATAAAAAAAGACACACTAAAAAAAAAAAAACCTAAAACAAACAAACACAAAAACCCCCTGCCTCTCTGATGTATCAAAGCTCATAAAGCTCATGTGGACAAACTCAAGAAAACAGAAAAAAAAGTAAACAAGAGCAGGCTAAACCAGCTAAACCAATTTTATTTATAGAGAGAAATCAGATCCAGACTTTCTTGAAAATAATTTCTTTACTTATCACAAAAAAAAAAAACCTGCTGAAGTTTTCAATGGAAATAAAAAAAACTTCAACATAAAATTTCTGCTTACATTATTTTCTCATTCAATAAAAGAGCTGCATTTATCTGGAATATATCTACATTAATTATATTTTTTATATATTGAAAAATAGATTTTTTTTTTATATTTGCAAAACATTTTGGGAATTAAAATATATATGTTGTTTTCAGATAAACAGCAATATTTCTGTTTAACGACTTCAGTATTTTTGCTTCAGTTTTAACTATCACAGAGTATTTTTTCTTTTGTCTCATCAAGAATTGCAGATCCTCACAAGTGTTTATAACAAGAAAATGTTTCCTGCACAAAGCTGGAACTACAATACAGAGAAATCCAGCAACTTTTCCAAGGTCATCTATGAAATGCAAACACTTTGTTTTCCCATTATCTGTTATGACTTTTGAATTGCTGTGAAAGCACAAAGAAGGAGATAGCCGAAGACAATTTTTATTATTTGCAAAAGGTGTGTGCATACGTTTGTACTTTTATTATCACATAAACTAGTGTAATCAATAAGCTTAGGCATGTATTAAACTTCTGTTTACTGAAAACTTTGGTATTTTCTATTGTATTATCATAACTGATGACCTGAAATCAAAGTAGCATCAAAGTACTATTCTGTGTTTGTATTAGTTAAACTCTTCTACCGCATTAAATATGTAACAATAAAAAGTAATGCTATGACAAGAGTGGGAGAAAAGTTTTAAAAAGGACATTTCTTTCTTGTTTTTTAACCTCCCTGACAAGGTTTTCTCTCATGTCTTGCTTTACTTTTTAGTATTATTACATTTATTATTATTACCTCCTATCTTACATGAAGACCAACCACTAAGTACTTCTGATCAAGTTTTGCTCTCTGACTGTTTTTCAGTTTTGTAAGGATCTTGCCTTGATCAAACCTTGCCCACATTTGCCATTCTGAGGGTGTAAACACAGCCAAGTCCCTGCAGCTCATCAGATAACTGAGCATCAGCTGAGATTCAGCTGTGTTCGATGTGCACATTATGAGTCTGTAACAGATGAATCATAATGAAAGTTATCTGAAAGCCATTTCATTATCTCACCTTCACTAAGGACTTACACAAGCAGAGACACAATGTGTATTAACTTGCTAAACTTTGGTAATTTTGTCATTGTTCTGAGCCCACAAGTGTGTCCGCACCACATATATACACTACACTTGCAGACAAAGCCAGCTTCAAGCATAGGAAAAATGTACAAATAATTGACTGATACAGGCTTACATTGTGTTAGTGAATGAGATGCTGCTTAGGTCATGAATGGTTGTGGTCTTACCCTGTCTGAAATAGAGATTCATTGAATCTGTTGCACATCTGAAGAGGAAAAAAGGCCAAATGCTGGGGTTTTTTTATTCCTCTGTTCCAGAAAGTTGCTTGAAAGGTTGATAAACCTTTAACTACCCAAATCTGAAAAGACAGAGATTTTGAGCAGAGTTGAAGACATATTTTCAAAGTAATTTTGCCAAGGAAGGAAGGAAGGGAAGGGAAGGAAGGAAAGAAGGAGAGAGAGAAAGAAGGAGAGAGAGAAAGAAGGAGAGAAGGAGAGAAGGAGAGAAGGAGAGAAAGAGAGAAAGAGAGAAAGAGAGAGAGAAAGAGAGAAAGAGAGAAAGAGAGAAAGAAAGAAAGAAAGAAAGAAAGAAAGAAAGAAAGAAAGAAAGAAAGAAAGAAAGAAAGAAAGAAAGAAAGAAAGAAAGAGAAAGAAAGAAAAAGAAAACGCAACTTCTTTAGGCAAGATAG
This sequence comes from Passer domesticus, assembly GCF_036417665.1. Classification (NCBI taxonomy): domain Eukaryota; kingdom Metazoa; phylum Chordata; class Aves; order Passeriformes; family Passeridae; genus Passer; species Passer domesticus. Next base: position 6,499,778 of record NC_087512.1, read on the forward strand.
AAAGGAAAGGGAAGGCAAAGAGGTTTTGAGGAGAGTAAAGAAAAAGGGACAAAATCATGAGCCCATTTTCTGAGAGCAGAATTTCCACATTAAGCTTCAATTAGGCCTCCCTCTTAACTTTAAAAGAAACTGAAAGCCATTTAACTTACAAGATGCCTTATTTCAGAATAGGATCTTAGGGATAGTGAGAGCTTACTATTTACAGAGCTTACTTACAGAGATGCCCTTTTTGCAAAGCAGTAAAAAATTTTTTTCATGTTTGAGGGCTCATTATTTGCCTCTGCTGTTGGGACTTCCATCGAAGATCATTTGAACTGTTTAGCTTGGACAAGAGCAGACTGAGAAGAAACAGCACTGGGTCCCTTCCAGCTTGGAATGTTCTGTGATTCTGTGGTCAGATTATGTGATTAGAACAATGTTCAGATAGATGTATGAGAAAATAAATAGTTTTAAAGTATCTAAAATTCACTAACTAGTGTGGATTTTGTCATAACCAGCCAAATCTTTTCTGTAGTCTGTCAGAGTTTTGTGCGATGACTTTCACTTCCCAAGTAAATTTGACTTCATGTGCACTTATTAATAAAATTCTGGGCCAATATTATCTGCTTTACATAGTTGACATAATTGAAGCTATTTTGATTTACACCAGAAAATAGGCCATTAAATTTCTGAGAAATTTTAAGGAGGTAAAGAAATTATAAAATAGCCTAAAAAAGTTATCTGGCTTTTAGAAGTGAACAGTATCTCTATATTATTAATCCTCTTAAGTAATTAAATTAAAATTTATATTCAATATAAAAAAACCTTAACATGTCAAAAAGGTGCGTACTTGCTTTTACCTTAACTCTGCCCCAACAATATCTTAAAACAAGGAAACAACCTTTTTTATTTTATGGCGTTTGTTCTTCTAGAGATCTAAAAGTTACCCTGTATTATTCAGTGAGGGGGAAAGATATTGCAGACCTGGTGTATCAATTTAATTTTTTTTTTAAGTTAGCTACCTTCACCTTTTCAACAAATTAGTTCTTTGGAATTTAACCTTCCTCTCTAATCCATCTGAGATTTCTTCTCATAACTCACTTCTGGAGGAACATTAGCGGATGCAAGTTTTCTCCCGGGGGGGATATGTCATCTCCCTATTTTAAATAAAAAACTGTTTTTGCAAAGTAGCCAAAGAAGACTGGCTTTAAGTGTCCTGAGAAATCCTTCAGTACACTCTCTGGGTCTTTGCTCTGCTTACTTTAAATTAGGTAGAGTAGAAGAGGACTTAAAGGGAAAGGAAATAGTGAAAAAGAACAGAATACATATGTGTTTTTGCCCTTTCACTCACAAAAGAGTTGGATAATTTGTACAGGTCACTCTTTGCTGAAATAATTATTTTGATCTTAGAATAAAGTGAGCTGGATATAGATAGCAATGAGCAAATGAATAGAAAAATACTATATCCTGAATGGCCCAATTAACTTTTGGCAATAAGGAACTTTTTCTCTACACTATATATATATATATATATATATATATATATATATATATTTCATCCTTCTATAAGAACAAGTTAAACTAAAAATTTTAATTTCTTGCTGTACATACAGATTAGGCCTGCACAGACTGACTCTATGTCCTGTTTTCAAAGTCTCAAACTTCCTCCTGATAAAATAAATCATTTAACAGCATCTAGGGCTATCATTATCAAGTAAGGGTTTATACATACATACATACACACACACGCACATATATATGTATAATAGTAAAGGTTAGTAAACAAATCACTTTTAGGAGAGGTCAAGAAGCTAAAATGAGAGATGAGGACAGTGAGATGCCTGGTAGGATTTTTCAGATCAGAACACTGGAAATCATGTGGTAATCTTCAGGCCTAAGAGAAGACAGATGGAAGGGCATATGCTAGTTTTCCACAATTTATCTATAATCATGAATGGTAAAGAAACTGAAATCAGAAATGTCATTCCCCCCATGCAAAATAATAAAGGGCACTCAGTAAAATAGCTATCACAAACAACTTTATAAACTGTGAAGCTGATTATAAAAATATCATGGTATACCCAAAATCATAAGCTATAGAACAGAAGTAGTTGATTGGTGGGTAGGTGCAATTGCTGAATAAGGTCTCTTACAGCTGGAGGTTCATGAGGGATCTACACATTGACAGAGGAAAACTACAGGACCCTACCAGTCTGTATGTTATGTCTTTGCTTCTATTCCTGCCTTAAGCATCTTTTTATTTTTTTCTCCCCCAGGGAAAGTCGAGTCAATTGTTTGGAATTGGCACACACAGTACAGCTGATAGTACCCTTTCTTTTTCTCTGCTTGCACTATTAATTAAATAGAGGACTTCAGTCTGAAAGACAATCAGATAAGTCCAAAGTCTGATCAATATGACACTTCAAGCCAAGCCAAAAATATCTGAGAGAAAATATAATAGAGATTAAAAAAAAAAAAAAGAATCTAACAAAATGTCACAATACCAAGAGATTTATGGAAATTGAATGAAATAAATTGTGTGAAACTTCTTGATTTTTTATTCTTGATTACATTTTAAGGAATGTACAAAATATGCAATTGTGCATAAATGATTTCTTCCTTCTTTTTTTGAAAATCAGAACTTTGCTACTTTTAGCAACTACATCACACACTCCTAAAACAGAAAAAAAATCTATTTTAAATTTTTTTCTATTTAAATGCCATCTTGAATGTGAAATGAAGGCCTTTGCTTGAAAGTAGATGAATGCATCTCTTGAGGCTGAAGTCTGGCTTCTTAAGGTTGACAACATCCAAATGTTTTCACTGATGTTTTACAATGGAAATATACCTTACACAACTTAACTAAATTTTTGCATACTTGGAAAAATCTAGGTTTTTAACTAAAATTACCCACCAGACTTTCAATTTTGAGAGGGTATATTCTCTCATATTTTCTTATCTATTTTACAGTTAAAGATAGATATAAAAACTGAGGGATGGGCTGAGTAAATGAACATTTTAGATAGATGGATTTAAATATTAAAAAAAAGTTTAGAAAATATTTTTGGCTTTTTTTAAGAACTGTTAAATATTTTATTGATGATAAGTGAAATTCTGCTAAATGTTTGGATCAAAAATATATGAGACCAATACAGAGAAGCAGAGGGACATCTCCTTAATGCAAAACCCCCCAAAACATCTTAGTTGGAAAGGAAAGACTGACTACAGCCCCAAGCAAAAGGTCTTGGATTTGATTAAATATTTAATAAAATTACTCTTCTTAGGAAACTGCTGTTAGAGAAATCAGAAATTTTCTTCTGACTTTCAGCTGATAGTAGTCAACTCTATAGAAAGTACTTTTTTAAATATTGCATGAAAATTCATAAAAACTCTTAGCACAATTCTGATTATCATGGTGTTTTTAAAGGAAACTGAATCAGCTCTTTACTGAGAAAAAACTTAAAGTGTAATAGTTCTGCTAAATGTAGAAGGAAAATTTGCCTGTAGGGGATAGGAAATAGAGAATTCAGGCAAGAAAATGCAGCAGAAAAACAACCATGTCTACAAGATAGCTTATCACATTCACATGAGAAATATAACCAGGAACTTTCTCTCATCATGAAAATTTGTCAGTCTTTATTCCCACTAAATAACTCTCATGTTTGTATTGATATATGTTAATAATATAAACTGGGTTTATTTTATTCAGAAATAAAGGTTAGACAAATTTTTATTTTATTTTCTAAGAGAGTTACTCCTTATACTATTTGAAATCCCAGTATTCCTCTCTGCCATATAAATGAAACTATTTTTTTTCTGACTGCTATTAATTATGAAGACCTCAAGACCAGACCCACTGTCTGCAGCACGCCACAATCCAGGGTCAGCAGCTGTTATATAGAAATGATAGTGGAAAAGTAAAATGAGTTTTCAAGCACTATTTAGTTTGTAACTTATAAAAATTACTATACCAAGCAATGGAAGACATCACTTACATTTTACTTTTGTTGAATTGAGAAACCTGTCCTTCAGTTTCAAGTGTCCTTCAACCCTTTTCTTTTGCCTTCGTCATAATAGGTAGTTAAAAAAAAATCCAGGAGGAAAGAAAGAAAAAAGAGGTGGGGGAGAAAATTCTATTTAATTTCTCTAACCAACTTTTCTGCTTTGCAGAAACTGCTGTTGGTCATTATATACAACATCTTGTAATAGTTCCAATTGGACAGTAGAAAAATGTTCAGAATTCTGCTTATTTATCATATCTTCTGTTTATCTCTTATCTATTACTAATAAAAGTAAAACAGATGTTTATCATGATGACTGTGAGGAAAACAAAAAAGGAGACTAAAAAAGAAGATATTTCAGAGGTTAAATCTGTTCTTGTTTCTCTTTGCCTGGGTAGATTTGTCACTTCTAGCTCTGCACTATGCTTCTGATATGTAGAAACTTGATGAGGAAAAAAGAAAGGATCTATATTCATCATTAAAAAATATATACACCTAGCCTGAGAAGGTAGGTTTATGTTTCAGCTGGTTCTTTTTTATAGTTGATGAGAGTATGCGTGCATTCAATCCTCATTCATTCCAGCTCCAAGGTACCTATAAGGTAAATAACAAGTAGTACATTATTAATTGTTATAATAAACAGTGGCAGAGTATGCATCCATATCCTACCTAAGTGTGAGACCAGGTGTTGATATGAGATTACTCAAGTACTCAGCTGCTCTCAAGAGAACACAAAAATACATGTTCCACAGATCCCAGATGCACTTCCTCATATTTCTGAATATCGTGTCTATGAATCAGCTTTTTATACACATATATTCACTCAAAACACACTTGCAACATTATTTTTTTTCTCTAATCACAGTAGAAACCATATAGCAATGAGCAGAATCAGACAGGTATGCTCATTTTGTTCAGCTGTAAAAGTAAAACCAGTTCTTAGCTCTAACAAATTAGGACATAACTAGAAGAAAAGGGAGTAGTGGCACAATTATTAGAATGAAGGGCTGACTATTAAAGAATTGTGTCTTTCATTCAGTTATGAATTTTAGACCCTTAAGAAAACCAGTTTATTTTTCCCTTAATTTACCAGACCACAGTCAACTTTTGACAGCCCAAGGGTCAGGAATCTTTGGTCACTACGAGAACAAGAGTGTCCTTAAGTACATTCTAAACTGAATTTTCACCTGAATGAAGCTTACATGTTGATGTGCAATAAAGTTACAAACAGTGTAGAAGGTCCCTGGTAACCAATGCTGGAAGTATACAGTGAGAACACTAAGTACCTGCTACTTCAAGGATATAATTATATTTTTCTGAGTTTGCATTTCAGGACAGATTAGACTTAAGGTCCTCATGTGGTCCTGATTCCTGAATCCAATACTGACCGAGTCCTGGTTATAATAAAAAGTGTTGTCTTTTCTCTTTGGAAGGAAAATTGTGTGACATTATAAGGAAAATAAAAAAATAAACAAACCCCCCTAAAAAAACCCAACAAACAACCATTAGTTTTTCTAGGAAGTATCTTTCACAGAAGAACTTAAGTTCACCTATGGTGAGAACCTGTCTAAAAGTCAGACAAAGCCAACAGTAGAACCTTATCTTGACTTAATTTTTAGCGTAACTTAGCTTTCAAATGTACTGCTCCAAACAGGATAAAATGTTGGTACATTTCATCTTTACAATGTAATTAAAGATTCATACAGGGTACAAAACTCCAAATCATTCCCTTACAATACATTCTTTTGAGTGTCATTCAAACTCATCCCTGAAGTATATATTTGTATGGTGGTTTTGTTCTGTGCAAGTATATTGTACATCAATTTTATTTCATTATCTCACTACAACCTGTACTGATTGTAAACTCACAGATGCTTGTCTAATCATATCAAAACTTTTTACTGTTCAGATTATGAGTACTTTGCTAGCTTTTTAAATTTCTCCCCATTATCTAAGCCTCCTTTTTTATGTAAACTCTGCAATTTTATTGTATATTACAGAAATCTTTCTCTAATTTGATGTCATTCATTTTTTTTTTTCAGTTTAACTATTGTGGCTAATTATACAGCAGATCCAAATCTGCATGAATTTTGCAGACTGCTGCCTGCCTCTCTAGTTCTTTAATTTTCTATTATCAGGCAAATTACTCTAGTGTTGATTGTTAGTCTCTTTTCCCCCTGCCTTGGCCTCATATGCAGATTACAATCAGCCAAGGTCCATCCACTGGGTCATTCTATAAATCTTTTCTCAAAAGACATTTCTTTACGCTTGATGGATTTCCATTTAACTCTTCCTTCAATGTCCACTGTGCCCCATGCTACATAAATCATTGAGAACAGTCCAGCTCCTTGCCCCAGCTATCATGCAAGTCTCTCTGTATTCTGCAGCTTTAGAGTTACTCAGCACCCTAAACTGGGGACACTGGGTCTGTTCAGTACAGTTTCCGCATTTTCATGCATCTGAATGCATGCAGAGCTGCATGAGCTTCTATCTTTATAGTTCTATAAAATTCAGTAGGGAGAGATAGATCTGTTGGGTGATGAGACAACAGGAAAGTGCTTTATCTCTTGGAGAAGTTATTTAGTGCCTATATAAACTCAGACAACTATTACCAAAGTTATAACTATTTTACATTTAAAAGATTTTTGTAGGAAAATAAAATTCTTGAAAATTCTGCAGGGTTTGCATGCCTCAAAAGCTGCTCTCCCGCTCGCTCTCTCTCTCTCTCTCTCACATTACCACTTGCATCATGACTACTGAATTCCTAAAAGTTCTGCATCACGGGAAGGAAGCAACAATACCATGAACAATTTGAACACTACATAAAGCTTCCCATGAGGTCTCTTCCATTCTCAGTTACCGAGATTTGCTCTTTACGCATGATGGACTCGATTCTTTGCAATCAAGATTTTGGGGTAGAGACCAAGTAAAGTTCAAAGGAAATCCTGGCAGCTGTTCCACTTGCTGATCTAAATGCCCTGGCTTTGAGGGCAGATTTAAGTCAAAGTAGGTGTTCTGCTCTTGGAAACCCCTCTGCTCCAGTGACGTGCTGAGAGCTGTGTGTGCAAGCACACTGAGTGCTTTTCATTCCAGGGAGGGAAATTCTCAAACACAGAAACTGTAGCTTCTAAATCAGTGAGAGGATCTATTATCCTAGAAGGCAGACCAGTTGCTTCCAGCCAATAAATTTTGGATCTACTCAAAATACAAATTACTGTAAATTACAGGAAAAAACCCATCAGGCTGGCATTTCACAGCTAATTCTGGGCTTGGCTGTGTGAAGTTTACAAAGGTTGAAATAAACCCACTGTACAAATTTAAAATGAATCATGTAGTGGTTCATTTTTCTTTCAACCCAAAATACATTATTGTCAAGGAAGCCAAATGTGTTTTGATGCGCACATGTTGTACAAAGCCCTACAGGATGTAACTGAATCACACTGAAAATTGTGAGAAGCATGTTATTCTTTCCATAAAGTCCTCACTGAAAGAAAATTGTCCAAAGTGCACATAATCAATGTGAAAGCATAGTTTACGTTGGCTGTTACACATGTCAAGCTCTATTAAAACTGATGTTTCCCAAAGTTAGTGCAAAGAGCCACTCACAGTACTATTTCTTAAAAAAAGGAAAACAATAAAAAACTCCAGAAAATTTGTACTTAGGTTTTCAGGTCCATCTTCTCTCAGGGTAGTATCATACTTGTAGATGACTAAAACAGAGCCGACCAAAGTGAGGGACTAAGTGGAGCTGCTGTGCCAAGCTGGGTTGTGTTCCACTTGTGTGAATGCTTCATTAACCTTTACTGTGTTTCAGTTTTGTCGTCACCAAAAGAAAGTGTAAAACATCTAGAGCTGAGCAATTTTTTTTTTGGTTGCTGAGCTCGTTGCTTGACATTCTGTTTCATTCAGTGGAAGGAAATAGTCACTCCTGGCAGATGTTTTGCTAAATTTACATTAGGTGTCTGAAAGTGCTTAAATGAGTTTTGCCATGAAATGCTATTTAATTATGCTGCTGTCTTTAGATAAGAGATGCAATGCCATGAACAGGCCACTGCCTATGCTGTGCTCTTTGACTGCAGCATTTACACCAGCCTAAAACAGTTTAAAGAAACATCAAGGCCAGATTGGATGGGGCTTTGAACAAACAAGTCCAATGAGAGGTGCCCCAGCCCATAGTGGTGGGCTTGGAACTGCATAACCTTTAAAGTCACTTCCAAAACAAACAATTTGGTGATTTTGTGATTCTATCACTGGTTCAAGCTTCCATGTGGGGAAAACTGGATTACTCACAACTTCAGTGAATGACACTGATACTTAGCAGAGGAGAATCATTCCCCTCCTTCTCAAAATCACTGACTTTGCTTTTCCACTTCTCTAATTTTAAAAATAGGTGTGGTTTGAAATGGTTTTTATGGCTCATAGCAACTATTTCCTCACAAAGGGAAGCAGGGAGGGTAGGCACTGATCTCTTGTCTCTGGTGACCAGTGGTGGGGCCTGAAGGAATGGCCTGAAGTTGTGTCAGGAGAGTTTTCTTTTTCCTTGTGACTTCCGTGGTCACAGCACCAAGCCTGACAGAGCTCAAGAAGTATTTGGACAATGCTCTCAGGCCCATGGCTGTATTCTTGGTGTTGTTCTTGGCAGAGTCAGGACATGGAACTGATGGTCCTTATGGATCCCTTTCAAACTGGCACAAAACCACACTATTGTTTGTCACTGTTGTTTTGAATACTAAATACCAACAGTCATACATTTTCAAGGGAGACTGGGAAAGTACCTAGCAGGGAAATCCTCCTCAGACAACTGGATACTGAGACATTGTCCAGGCTTAAGGATTTTTTGAACCCCAAGTGGTGGGAGTCTCAGAAAGGACTGAAAGACATTTTCTTTTATCTCGTGACCTGTTTTTTTAGTCTTCATGATACATTTACTTTTCACATCTATCAGAGACAGAAGGCTGGGCTCTGCAGATCCCTGGTCTGATTTATTTTAGCTACTCTGATATTCATAAGTACTCAGGTCACAGGTTGCATTTGTGTGTAAGCACTGGGAAACATGACCGTTGTCTCTGAAGTCTGGAGAGAACATCTCCACACTTTTTTACCTTCTATGTGTTTTTAAAAATACTATAATTCTGGGAACATATGGAATTTCCATACCTATCTGAATTTTGACACTGTAAAAATATCAAACAAATAACATGGCTGTTTGTTTAAGAGTTGTATGTATGCTAACTTCAAATCTTAATCAGGAAATTAAACTCAGTTATCTTGATGCAAAAGTGGTCTAATTCCATCTCACTAGTTTCTCCCCTCAATTGCACTGGTTCAAAGCTGGTGAGTTGGACTATTTTATTGCCATAGTTTTATACTAGAGAATTATACTAACTGTGAAAAAATACAGATAATATTTCAGTTAATACTCAGTTGGGAAGAATGGTTTTTTGATTAAATTAAAAACTGTTTCTACATGGCAAAAAACACATTCAAGGGTGGTTACACTCAACGATTCACAAACAGGGACAGAATGCATGCAGGGAAAGAGAGTAGCAAAAAAATTCATGTTCAGGCATTATTGCCAGTTACAGACATTCAATGGAAAAATAATACCTGAACACTGCCTTAAGGTGATATTTTCACTGTCAATATCACTAGTGGATTGTCAAGACCACTAAGATTAAGGTGTCTGAATTTGCTTTTGTACACATTTTGGGGAGAAAAATGATTCTCTTTGACACTAAGGGCTCAAGAGTCAGAGACTGGAGTGACATGAACCCATGAATAGCCTCTGAAATCAAAGAGCCTGCTCTGGCTAGCACTTTCAGCAATGTTAAAAATTAGATTGATCTAGAAGCCAATTTTATACAGCAAATTGCAAATAATTCTATGGAAGAATATTTCACTACAGTGGTAGGGAATTGGACTTATGAAGGGGATTTCAGCGTGTTCAGAGTACTGGGAAACTAGAACTATGGGATCCTCAGGGATCCATTCAATGTCATGTTTCTGCAAAAATGGAACATTAAGATTGCATGTAATGTAATTCATGCAAAGTACCTATCCATAATTCCATGGCTATCATCCTTTCTCTCTGGAAACAAAATATTTGAATAGAGAGCTCTGTTTCAGCAACAAAACAGGAGGTATGCATATAATGACAACAAAAAGGAAGATTTTCCCCACATTCTTTCTCCCACCATTACTTCGTGTCTTTGATTCTCCCCATCTACACAGTCTTGTTTCCATAACTCCTATCTTCTCCTGATTTCAATCTCCCTGTTTTTCTTTTTTTACAAGGTCATCTATATGTCTTGGGGATTTTTCTTTTCTTTTCTTTTCTTTTCTTTTCTTTTCTTTTCTTTTCTTTTCTTTTCTTTTCTTTTCTTTTCTTTTCTTTTCTTTTCTTTTCTTTTCTTTTCTTTTCTTTTCTTTTCTTTTCTTTTCTTTTCTTTTCTTTTCTTTTCTTTTCTTTTCTACCTTTTTCTTTTACCTTACCAGAAATCCTAGGATTGAAGTACATTGTGGAATATTCAAAAATATTCAGACAATTCTAATAACTGTTTTTAGGAAAATACCTTTCTCTGAACACATAAAAAAAGATGATGTCCTAGTACTTTTAACTACATTGTCTCCCTTTCTCCTGGCATTATGGATTTGCTTTTGATTGAAAGATTTTTAAAGCAGCTTCTCTCAAGCAGAAGAAGTACTGTTTTTCATTTGGGTTTCCAGATGTTCCAGGGTTTTGGTTTTTTTCCTTGTTTGTTTAATGGGTATTTGACTCAATACATACCATCTTAAGTTTCTTTTTTTAATTTGCTTTTGTTTTTCTGTATTGAGTGCACTGATGAGGGAGGGAGTTGTAGTGTTCATGTTGTGTAAATACTGTTAGTAGTAAATTAGAGGATAGAAGGCTTAATTTAAATGTAACATGAGTGAAGTCATTGAGGTTGGACTTGACTGCTCCCAGTGTCTGGTTTTTTCTGCTCGGTGGAAAACTCCAGGGGAACGGGAGTGTTTTTCATCACCACTGGGTAATAGACAGCTCTGAAGATGTAAACCCCAGATGAGGAGGTGTTCTGCATTGATTCCATTGTGACTATGATCTAAACAAGATTCTTGAGGATAGTTGCTATGAAAAGTTGCAAATATTCCCTGTTTTAGTTACATTTCAATGATAAGTGAGTAATAGTAAATTAGTTCACCAAATCTGATTCTGAACTATCTGTAACTTTCTTTGTAACTTATAGAGAAAATAAGGGGTTTTACTTACAGATAAACTAGACCTAGATAAATTGCCTATTTTTGGATAACAATTATGGACTCAATATCTCTAGGAAGATTCTATGTAAGAATTAATTTTCAGTTTGTCAATAACCTTCCATCCAACACAATAAATAAACATATGAACAGGGTCTTCACTATGTAGCATCACTTGATGCTACAGACTTCTTTATGGTAAATAATGCAAGTAAGAATGATAAACTCAGATTTCTTCTTCTTTTTGTCTTTTATTTCCATTTTGGTTTGTTGGTTTTTTTTATTATTATTTTCTTTTTTATATAAACTTGTTCAGTCTTCCCCATGAACTCAATTCAGTTTTAATCATCCAGAAAGAACAGCCATGAGTTGCAGACACTGAGACCCTTCATGTTAAAGTCCTGATTCTTTATGTCCATGGTATGAACTACAGCAGCTTTAGTTTGTTTAGATGTTATTTTAGACCGAATGGAAGGCACCTACCCAGATGGACCTCTCCACCTACACTAGATGACAGCCACGAATGTCTGTTTGCCTCCAATGTACATGAATATTCTTAGAAACCTGAAACAAGATTGTACAATGTCCCAATACTTCCTTTAAGCTAGAAAGCACCTATTAGCTAATGTTTTTAGAGGAATTTTGGATAGCATAATTCCATCAAACCAGCACAGCTATGTAATTTTAAACCTACTGAGGATTCAGGACTGACCTGTGTTCTGGTCAGGAGATAGTCTCAGGATCTAAGAAACTAAAATCTATAAGTGTACTCAACAGTGTGAAGCAGCCAGTATTTTATTTTCTAGTGGTTTCTGGTTTTTGTTTGTTTGTTTGTTTGTTTGTTTCACTGTGTTTTATTTCACAGTGTGTCCACTGACTAAACACTACAAAAGAAAAGTAATTAAGAATATTTGTCTGATCATAGAAATTCATTCTGGTGTCAATATTCTGTAGAAAGAATATAGTGGCCCAGACTGCATTGTTTGTAAATGAATGATGGGACATATTCAATCCAATCAAAATATCTAGATCTAAAATTCTAGGTTGTTTGACTCTCCCACCTTGAGTAGTGATTGCTTTTATGAACCACAGTCAGTGAAATTAATTTACCCTCAAGTTTGGTTGACTCAGTGTAAACTAGGTAGCAAACCACTTTTTGAAAAATGGATTTATATAGTCAAAAGGTCATGTATGTATTTTTTTTCTTTAAAAAATAATTTTCTTTATACAAACAGAATTGAAATGTTAAAATTTGCAAAATTACTTGTGCTGCTTTGAGATGCATCAGTCCTTTTATGGCTCCTGTTATTAGATTTCATCCAATTACAAAAAATTTATAAAATTCAGAATGGAAGCAACCTTGGAAGAAAAATATATTTTTAAGATTGTAAACAAATATCATGATGACCTGAAAACAAATAGACAAAAGTTGCATGTTCTTTTGTTTTCCATCCTGTTTGAGCCTATCATTGAAACCTTATTGCTTCTTCCTTCTTGTATCCCATTAAAATCTTCCCTGTCCAGTTCACAGTTCTGTTGTCCACAAATCAATTCTCTGTCTACCAGTGATCTTTTTTAACATTTGCATGCTGTTGTTGTTCAGTCTTCATTTTACTAAGCTGATACATATTGACTTGCTCTCACAGAGAAAATAGCAACAAATTCTTAAATAAACAGAGATCTTAGAACTTTCATGATAGGATATTTTTGCAAATGAAAAGTTTTAAAGTATCAAGGAATTTGATTTTTTTTTCTCATCTGTACTGTAAAATCTCTAATTTATCCTTGTTTCTTCATTTCTTCTAAAGAGATATTGGAAAAAAAATTCGAATAAACCTTTTGGTGTGGTATATTTCTTGTTTGTAAATGCAACTAATTAGAGTGTATATTATTTCCTTTGCTTTCTTTTGACTTATGCTTGTGACATTGATTGCTGTGACACAAGCTGCAGGAGAAAGGCTCTCGCTTCCATTGGTCTGAAAACATTCTTATCTTTGAACATAATGTTTTTAAAGCAGGAAGAAGTTATGGTCAGAGTGAGGCAGGAGAAGTCCTGCACAAGACTTGGGTCTACCCAAGATATATCAGCATTTTGAAAAATCATCTTCAGCAATCCTCCCTTTCACACCTCCTGTCATCTTGAAAGGTGCATTTAAATTTTGAGACATAATTTGTGCTATGTCTGTCTAATTTACTTCCTTCCATACACAGGCACATAGACACAAACATATCACTTGGGTGTTTTTTATGCTCAGAGAAAACAAACCAGTGTAAGCTGTAATAGAACTGCTAATGAGCTGATGTTATCTAGCAACCTATTTAAAATTCTGTTCTCTTTCTGTTTTGCATTTGGTGGGGTTGTAATTTTAATTTTCAAGTGCAGTCTTATTTCTTCTCCTTAGTCTTCAGCTTTCCCACACCTCTGTGCACAGTCCATGCACCCACACAGGCACACAAATCACAGCACCCTGACTGGAAGGAATCATTTATGCTTCAGTGCTCCGTCTTGAGTTGTTTCCATTTGTTGGCACCTGGTATATGTTTATTTTTCAGGGGATGGAAATTATAATGCCATCCAGAAATCTAGGGATGATCCAGAAACAAGAAAATACAAGATATTTCCTGTGGTTTATAGTGTAAGGATATGTTATGTGGAGGAAGGCAATGTGAAGGGGGTAGGCGACATAATTCCTCTATTGCAAATTTTGTGTATGTATGTATTTTTTAAAACAGTCAGTATTAAAGTGTTTGGCACTAGTGAACTGTGTCATAACCTGAACATTGAATTCATCACAATTTTGGTTTAATTTTTCTTAGTTAAATATCTAAAAGATGTAATCTCTGGTTAAATTTTAATCAAAAATGTTCCTACTATTTATTCCATTTGATAATGCCTTAAAAACATAAAAAGAAGCTACAAAGGGATGTTAGGATCTTCACATGTAATATTTAATAAAGCAGATTGAATCAGTTAATCTGTTCCAATGGCAACGTTATCCATTTTTTTAATTATTACTCACTGCACTTGCTTTCCTATTGCTTTTCCTAATATAATTTTAAAAGTCTGAGCAACATCTGCTGGAGAATATCCCAACATTCCCTGGGAGAATCATACAAGCCAACCAAACACTTCCAGAGTATACTTTTCAGCTGATCATTTGCTCTATGTCTTTCATCATTACTGTACTCCTTTATCTACCTTAATTATTTTTTGCCTTTATTTAGCAAAAAAAAAAAATTTGTTCTTCAATAGTATGGTTATATATTTTCTTCAAAACAATCCTTATGGTTAAGAATTGCATAAAAATTTTTGAATTCTCTACAATGTATGTTTCCTAAAAAAAAACTGAGCCAAACAAAATGCTACTTAAAAAAATTCAGAAACCTTCCTCACACTCATATACGAAGACTGATTTTTCAGGTTTTAGTAAAAGGTCAAGTAAGATCAATTGACCCTGAGACAGAATTTATTGTGATCATTTCAAAATAGCTCTAATTACAGATGTGCTTTCAAGAGAGGCAAACACAAATGTAGGATAGTTTCAGTACATTGCAACCAGTCTATGGCTGATGTCAGAATTCAGGAATATGGTGGAAAATCATATCATGACTGCTGAAAAAATGTATACTTGAGTAGTGGATTTACCTTTAAGCAATAGGTTCTCTTCTGTAGAGCACCAAGGGGTAGATAGAAGAGGGAAAGAATGTGCTGTGTTTGTGTGCAATTTTATATTTATCCCCTCCTTAAACTGTTTGGATAGCTGACTAACAGAGAGGACTATAATCCCAATTTCATGTAAACCTCTGGATAAAATAATGGTGACTGCAAGGCAGAGAAGAGAAAGTCAAATTTGGAGGGAAAAAAACAGGTGAGTGTTGGTGTGAAATAATCAATTAAATAGGAAACATCTGGAAGAATAAACAGAATGGATTGACTAAAAGTATCAAAAGGATAAATATTGAGTGGTTGGCACTCACACTATAGTAACTTTCATGAGTCCTTATGAAAAAGGCTTGGTTTCTGAAAGAGACAGGTGAAGATGGGAAAAAGTCCATATCATCATAATGATCTTAATGGTTAAATATTCTCTTAACCTGTTTGCTTTAATTCTTTCCTCAAATAGTGAAGCCAGTCTGCACACAGCAGTCCCCTTAAAAGCAGTGTCCCTCACACAAAGGTTCTTTGAAACATAGGGCTTGGGAATTTTACCAGCACAATAGTCTAGTTAGGGAATCACAGCCTCACTTCTACCCTAAAATGTAGATGCAGCATCAAATACCTCGGCTCCTGAGCAGGCCATTTGTTTCAATAGTGGACAGAAAAGATGAGTACAGTTCAGAAACTGAAGGCTGTATGCAGAGTCAGGACCTTAACTGCTGGTTCACTCCAGGACCACGTGATTCAGTGAAAGGCCTTAGAACAGTAAAAATAACTAAATTATTTCTGACTAATCAAGTGATGGAACAGAAAAGAGAATTCTCTTGTGCATGGGGTAAGGTTATTATTGCCTTTACTAGTCTTTTTTAGCAGAAATGTATGCAAATATTTAGATGTAAAGGTCTACCTCTGAACTAGATTTCTCAACTCCTGTTACCAGCAAGAAAACTCCGAGGTTTTATTGTTAAAAGAGAGGTGTCTAATTCACTCAATTTAATCAAGATAATTGCTTCTGACTTCCAAATTCCAGTCCAGAGCAGTGCAGGCATTTTGCAGTCCAGACAGACCCATATGGACATTTCATACTCTCTCATAACCACAAATGACAGTAGATATTTTACTTCAGTCAGTTGAAGCAAACCCTTTTCTTACAAACACACTAAAGCCTACAGAGCTATTCAGCTCGCGAAGTAAAAATGTGGGTTTTAGAACTAAGTACGTAGTTTTTTTGGACAATCAACATCTGTGGATTACTATGGAAACTTAAATATATCCTCTCTATGTAGACAACTTAACACCAGTTTTTTCCTGGACCATCTCTATACTTTATCCAGTGCACCTATACTTGTCTTGCACTGCAAGACCCAGAAACAGACACAAAAGTTGAAATGTCTCACCAGTGCTGAGTAGAGGGAAAGGGTCATCTTCCTTAAACTCTTGATAATCTTCTTGGTAATATAGCCCAAGGAGTTGTTGTCCTTCTTTGCTACAAAACCAGACTGTTTATTCAATTTCTTGCCCACCAGAAAGCCCTCAGGTCCTTCTCTGCCAATGCTGCTTTACAGACAGTTAGCCCCCAGCTCATCTCGGTACCTGGAGTTATTTTTCTCCAAGGCTTAACCTTTTCTTTAGTTGAAGAACTTTTGCTGTCTTTTTAGATCTTCTTATTCTGGAAATATTTCTTTGTCTGGACTTCAAGGTTGCTATCTTCTAGACTTGAATAGCTCTGTGAACCTTCTATACTTCATCAGGCTTATTTGGAAGAAAAAATTTCTCTCAATCCATGTGAACAAATGCATCAGTCTGACAGGCTTTTTACCTTTTTCTTACTTCATAGAAGGAGTATCCCTTCCATAAGTCCTTAGAAGAATCAAATCTCTCAAAGTGTTTAATTACAGTTAGAGAGTGCCAACTTTATTGCAGTATATTGACCCAGAGGATCACTCAAGTTATGGCAGACCTTAATGAAATTTCTTCCTCACTCCTTCCAGAAAGACACTCCAGGTGCTCTCATTTCAGGGCCCTGCATTCCACAGGTGGCCTGATGGGGAAAATCTGGGTGATATGGCATCAAGTTACAGAAGATTTCATCCTTTATAAACTTTAGCCTCCTCATTCATTCAAAAATTATTGCAATTTGATATAGGCATTCTGAACTATGCAAGTCCTCATTGACTGTTTCCTTATGATAATCCAGAGCCTGTAGGTAGCCTCCTAAAGGCTTTTCTGCCCATTTTATTCCTGCATTCACTTTCACCTTGTCGTGGTTTGGCCCTGAAGTGAGTTTCTGGAAAAGTCGAGGTCAAACCAATCAGTGGCCAGATTTGAAATTGGTACCTGTGGTGGCCACTGAGGATTTGGATACGCCTCTGAGAACACACAGGGGTTAAAAGCAGAAGATTCCCAGAGAACTTCCTCTTTTGGATCCGGCAGTGAGTGAATCTGACCTCTCCCCTGCCCAGCTGCGTCTGGGTGGGGCAGGGGAGGCCATGTGGCCTGTGGGAATGGAGGCCGGAGCTCTGCAAGGGTCAGGGGTGGAGGAGACTTGGGATGTCTGGGCAGCCCCCCCAGAGAGAGTGATAGAGACTGTGCTGGCCGCACGGCCGGCCAGAAGCGGGGGATGCGGCGAGAGAAGGTGCCCGGCAGCTGTGGGAGTCCTGGGCAGACAGAGGTGAAGATTTTAACCCCTTGGTAGAATAATGGAAACCTTACAAATACTGATCCTCCCGAATCAGAATGAGGAGAGAGAGATAAGAGATGAAATGGGCAAGTGTGAGGAAAGTTGGAAGAGGTGAGAAGAATCCTAGGTGGGAAGAGATGATGGAATGGCCTTGAGCTGGACTATTTCTTGTATGGCCATGGACAGACGCATGTTTTTCCTGAGACCCAGAGACTGTATTTAGGGGTAGGCAATACCTTGGAGTCAAGAGTGAAGCAGTGGAGTGAACAGAGACGGTTGAAGAGGGTGTGGGATGCCCTCTGTCTCCATGGATGGGAAGATCTCTGTTCACGAGGCCCCTCGGCCCCAGGGGGTAAATTTGGTGGGGACTGGTGTCCCAAAGTTGAGAGACTGCTGCTTTTGGAACTGGGTGGAGCAACCTTAAACAAGGAAACCTAAAAGCAGTCCTGGCCCGTGTGCAGTGGTGAGAGCACTGGACATGGAGGGGGAAGAAGTCACGAGGGCCAATGTTCTCTGGGAGGTGCCACGAGTGACATGGAAACACAACAGGTTTCAATTGTGTTTCCAGGGGAAGCCTACGGTGCAAGGGGGGACTCCTCTCTCCCCAATGGATTTGAGGGTGGATTATTTGAGGGGTGATGATGGACTGAAAATTAATTATCTGAGAGATGGTGACGTGGTGCGAATCTATGGTGTTATCTCATTCTGTGGAGAAAATGGAAGGGAGGAGGAGGAATGTATTTGGAGGGTTTTCATTCTTAGCTTTGTGTGTGTTCCTTTTTAGATATTGTAATTAATAAAGTGTTGTGGTTTTCCCTCCATCCCCAATTGGGAGCCTGCTTTGTTCTATTTCCGGGTCACATCTCACAGTAACAATTTTGGAAATATATCTTTCATGGGGGGCCCTGGCATTGTGCCAGGGTCAAACCATGACAACCTTCAGTTTCTGCCTCTGCACGTGCTTGTCCCTCCTCTTTGACTCCCTCTCCTTGTCTCCTCTCAAGGCATCAGAGCCAAGAAAGTCTGGGATTTACAACAACTGTGTGATACCTACTCCACCGCGATGTCAACTTAATTTGAACCAATTTGACAACTCTGATACTAATGCAGGATCAGAGACCACAATGATAGTACAACATCCGTCTCTTGTTAAGCTTCTTGCACTTGCTATTGCTTCTCTCTGTAATTGCCCTAGATCGAGAGACCTATTGTAAATGTGTTAACTTTTGCTGACAACACAAAACTGGGAAGACGCAGGAACTCAGGCTTAAGAGGCAAGGAAAATTCAACAAGATTTCTGGGCTCTGAGATGTTATACAGCAAATGAAATTCGGTATTGACAAACACACATTAATGTAATTGGTCAAGGGAAGTGTGGGACTAAGAGAGCAAAAGTGCTGAGTAGGAAAAGGAAGGGTTTAAAGGGACTCTGATATAATGTTTGTATCAAGGCCAACACCAAAATCTCTGTTCAAGTACAGAGAAACTCTTTGAATGTTGAATTGCCTTTGCCTGACTTAGACTTCTATATATTACCTGTTTCTGCATTTAACTAAATGCCTAAATGGTAAACTGAGGCCTCATCACCTCATAAAAAGAGTCCTATAAAATCTCACTGAATGTTTGCAATAAGTGACTTTGATCACTTGCAACCTAAACACCAATGCTATTTGTAGGATTGTGTTTATCAAATCAACATCCGCACTGGCATTTCATCATTAGATACATTAGTGAGCAAAAAAACCTAATCAGTCCTTTTTTTTTTTTTGATACAGTAAATTCCATATTCCTGACTGTACTATTATCGGAAAGTGTTGTGTGTGTCTTTTTGAGGCGGATTACCTGAGGACTAGTTTATCACAAATAACTAAGGATGTGATTCATCTTCTCTAACTTTGGTTGTCTAAAATTTGGAGGCCTAAGTCTGATTTCATTACCTAAGAATTCCTTCATGACAGTCCAGAATAGAGAGAAACAGACATTTCAAGAGATTGATTTGTATTCATTTAAGTTTGATATATATCTTAAAGTGAGCCAATCACTCCAGGAAGGATTTATTGATCAGTTCATCTATGTTTGGACAAATGAGTCCCACCTAGCGATACAAACTGTTCTATCAGAAACATATTTTTTTAATTGTTTCTTTTTATAACCCTTCTCTTTCTTCTTTTCCAGCCTTCATTCACAGTAAATTGCCATTTTTCTTCCAATATGTATGTGGCAGGTGAATTTCAGTTCCAGGAGTCCCATGCATTGAAAACATGAAGCTATGAATATCACCTAAAAGGTAAGAAAAAATGACTTTTTTTGCTACTCTGGGCTGCAGGTCATAAAGGTCCATGATTGTCATTGTCTTTTTGAACTCCCACTTTTCTTGCCATGTTGAAAACTTCAAATTCCTGATAATACTCTGCTACAGTACCATGAGTCCTGTCCTGTAGCTGTTCTTCACTTATTTCCTAGTCTAGTGCTCACTGCATCAATTTCCTCATGCTCACATTGAGGAGCTGAGCTCACTCTGTTTTGCTGAGGGCTTGTGTGTATACTGCAGTATTTTAAAATTGCTTGCAGTGATGGCCATGCTCTCCTTTACGTGTGTGTCTGCAGCACTGGTCTTGAGATTCATGTATTTCTTCATTTTCCTCAGACTCCTTGAATCAGGGCACGAATTTAAAATGAAAAGGAGATGATTAATTCAGCCTGAGTGCAGAACAGGGATATGAAAAACTGTAGAAAAACACAAAATAAACTGTAGTTTTTGAGACTGTGAGAAAAATTTTTCCATGCAGGTGAGATTTTTGTTCTTTAAAACCAGATCTGTGACTGCATTGGGGCCATCAATAATTTATGACTATGCAAGTCCACTCCTATTACTTAGTCCTGCTGTCACGGTCAAACTGCAGTTGTACATTTATGCTTTTGTGGTATACAGGTTCATCCTCCAGATCATGCTCATCACTTTTTCAAGCTGATTATGACTTGATTTCCATTTAGAAGGAGCTGAGAGGTCATCCAGATGGGCAAACCCAGGCACAAGAGTTAATCCAGATGCTAAGTATCTGGGTGCAAGCTCTTCCTGCTGTTGGAAGCATGGATTTGACTGATGAGAGCTGAGTTAGAGTGAAGACCAAGCTCAAGCCTAAAACTATCATCACAGTAGGGTGAGAATAGTGGAACCTATTGCCCCTCCCCACTAACAGTAATGTCATGGCTTTAATCCTTTTGAACTTTAGACCTTTTCTACAAAGCATGAAAAAAATTCCTTGATTACAGCTTGATGTGACCTTGCAAATATTCCATGAATAAGGCATCCCATAAGGAAGAAGTTAATAAAGAAAAAGCAGAGAAAACTTTCCTAACAACTCACTCAAAATTTCTCTGTCATGGTAGTGCTTACCTCAGGCGTCAATATAAGGCCAAGGTCTTGGGTGTGCAAAATAAACTTCTACTTACTTCAAGGAGAATTTAAAGGTGTGGGAGTGGAAAAAAATGTAGTTTTGATCATCAAGAAGCATTCATTGTGCACTAATGGCCATTTTTTTCCTGAAAACATCAGCAACTTATCAAGGCTGCAGACTCTCATTTTCTTAGTGTTTTAGAAACAATGATGAAGTTAACAAGGGAAGGGACAAAATACACTTCTGTGTTCCTCTAGCAATTACATTCGGGACTTCTGGGTTGGTATAATTTGATGGTAAGCTTGTTATCAATTTGAGGCCTCTAGTTCTAACTCTGGTAGGTTTTGTTAACCCTGTCATGATAAATCAGGTAATAACTGAAATTCAAACATGAAATTGAATATTACAAGACTTTTCGTTATTGCATAGTTTAACATTATCAAATACATTTTTAAAAGTAACCCTCAAAATCTGCATTAACTCGCAACCTATTAATGAATGCTTTTGTTCCATTTCCAAATTTCGTCAGTTTTGGTTTCAGAATAATGAGGAACAACAGAGGCAAGAGTTTAGGACAGGACATGAGTTTCTTGGTAGATGTTAGCAAGCTGTGAAAATCAACTTTTTGGCCTGGAGTAAGAGTTTACATTCCTAATTCTCATTTTATATCACGGAGGGAGGTGAGACAGAATTTGCCCCAGAACAGAAGAAGATAATTTATCAGATGGATTCCTACCGACTCTTCAAACAGCCTATTGTGACCTTTGGTTATTAAACCTTTTGACTGTTAGTTAATTTCAGCAGTGGGGAGGCTATTAGCTGACCGGCTAGATTCCCTGCCCAGCATCTGCTAACCAATGACCTGTGATCAGGGCAATAAAACTGAAATTACATCTGGACAATAAATATATTTTGGCTTCTAACACAATGAGAGGTGCCATTCTTCCTCAATTTATTGATTTTTTAAACATATGCCAGAAGACATGTTGTTCTGTCTTAATGAAATAACATGGTTTTGGCCTCTATCCGTCCATGAAATATGTTTTTACATAGGCAATTGATGCCAGGAATTTTTGGTGGTCTTGGGGACAGAAAGAAGGGAGATGGGAAGAAATAAATATCAGCAGCTACAGAACTTACAAGTGTAAAGAATAAAAATTGTAGCTTCTATCTTGTTACAAAATGAGAAGAAAACTTAGTTTTGGAAACAGCATGTGCTCATCAGCAGACATCACAGTGTTTATGCCCTGAATGGAGGCATGTGAGTAAGGAAGAAGGTGTAATTTGGTCAACAGAAAGGATTCAAACCATAAATTCTGAAAATATAAATACTGAAAGTCCTTTAGCAGTAGAACTAGAAGTGATTCCTGTAAACAGTAAGAAACTCATTGACTGTACGACGACTTTTAGCAATGCTGGTGACTAACAGAAATGGATATAGGATGAAATATGGCCACTCCCTAGGTCTGGGTCAGTAATAGTCTTGTAGGAAGGGTGCTTCAAGTGCTTCTTCATCCGTGTGACATGTTCATACGTCTGCAATGACAGCTGAGATATTTAAGGAAACCTGCAGGAGCTTAGTGATCCAAATGCTTTTGAAATTCATGGAATCACAGAATAATTTGTTTTGGAAAAGCCCTCTAAGAACATCAAGTCCAACCACTAAAACAGCACAGCCAAGTCCACCACGAAACCATGTCTGTAAGCACCCCAACTGTACATCTTTCAAATATCATCAGGGCTGGTGACTCGACCACTGACCTGCATTGAGTCACACTGTTCTAATGCTTGACAACCACCTTAGTGGAAAACCTTGACCTGTTATCCAGTCCAAACCTGCCCGGGCACAACTTGAGTCCATTTCCTCTCATTCTATCATTTGTACTTAGGAGAAGAGACCAATATCTAGAGAGAAGGAAAATGAAGGTAGCCTTTATTTCAGAAGTCTGTTGTTAAATTTAGAGATAATACATTTTATTTTTATTATAAAAGCTATATTTCAATACATGGAGTGAAATTCAAACAGTCTAATAACATTTATGATAGGCGTGGGCACTGTAATCCAAGGCTTTTTTGCAACTCTTGACTCTTAAGATTTTAAGGAACTGGGAAGAAAACACAAAAGAAACCAGGCCAAAAGAAACCTAATTAAAAGAAACCAAATTGAAATGAGCTAACTCAAAAGAAACCAATCCAAAGCAAGGCAGGAATAAAACATAGAAAAAAGAGAGAGAGGAAACAACATCTTTCTGTTTTTCTCTATGATCTTTATGATTCAGATATGATAGTGCACTGTTTTAAAGCCATGATCTCAGTCAAAAGTGGTAGGCTCTTAAGCGCAATAGGCTTTTGCTGTTTCAACATTCCAGAGAAATGCTCTAGACCTTGCTTTATACCTCTTTTTTGCTACTTGCAAAGTTATACATCTTCCACTGAGACCTTCTTGTGTTACATTTAAACTGTGATTATTCAGCTGGTTTCATTATAGTTGACACCTGTCTGTGGCAGCAGGATGAAACTGCAACTTAAATTCAACCCACACAAGTTTAAGCTTTTAAAGTCATGGTCTCAAGTAAAAGCCCAATCGACTAAAACTCCTTCAAGCCACAGTGATGGAAGCTTGGGAGCTCAACCAGTTCAATCACCCAAACATCCCTGTGATGCAGTGAGAGTGCAGATTTGTTTCTCTATAAAGAAAGCCAAGATTGATGACACTTTTAATTAAAGAGTTTCGAGTAGGCAGATGGAGTCTCAGGTTAGGGTACATGATTTGAGCTCCAGTATAAACTAAAAGAGAGCCCCCAGAAGAAGAGTTGTTTTTTTTAATTTTTTTAATTTTCCGTGGATAACATTCTTTCTGTGCTTTATAGTTTGCAGACTTTCCCCTAAGTTCAAGGTTGATGATGTAATTGTGACTAAAGGAAATGCAGCATTTGGCTTCTCTTTAGAGACTTTTTTGGTAACACACCACATTACATTTCTTGCTTGTCATTACATCCTGCCAGCTTTCTGGCACCACTTTTTTTTTTTTTTTCCCTCCAGTTTTACTGGTATGCATTATTCATTGGAAAGGAAAAAAAAAAGGAAAAAAAAAAAGAGAGAGAAAAAAAAAGAGAGAGAAGAATAATTTGCATTTCCTGATTGGAAGCCAGGGATTATTCATCATTGCCCTGTACATCTCTTATAAAGATGATAAATGAATGTATATTAACTGAACCCTAAAACAAAATAATGTGTTTTTCTAAAAGTTTTGCAGAGCTGCATTTCCATTATAATTAGTTTACTTTTTTTAACCAAGTGCTGTTAAAGCACCATCAAAATGAAAGCTGAATTCTGAATGGTTTAGAGGATGTGGGAGAAAGTAATGGACTATTCAGTGGGTTTTTCTTTGTCTTTTAGAACTATTGAAAATAATTCAAATTGGGGCCTAGCTTTAAAACACTACTACTACTACTACTACTACTACTACTACTACTACTACTAATAATAATAATAATAATAATAATACCAACAGAAAAAAATCACAAAATTCATTAAAGATCAAAATACAAAAAACAAACCAAAGGTAAAAAAAATAACAAAATCAAAATCCTCCATCAAGCAAATTACACTGGAACAAACAGATAAGTACAGTGGCAGGAAACTTGTTGCATATTTTTGGCCTCATAAGACAGCTAATGCTCATTTATACTCCTCCAAACAGAAATTAGAAAGAGATTGGTCTTTTCACCATTTTTTGCTGTCTTTATTTATTGAGCTTGTCAAGGTTTAAAGAAGGCACTTGGCCTACAGCACAAGCTTGAGCTCACAATGTTGTTCCCTGCCACTCCCTCTCTGTGCCTCTCCTGCCATGATGTAGAGCTGAATTTGGCTCTAAGCTAGGCAGGACATTGTCCCATATGAGACATGATCTTTGAGTGAAGTAAAAGCCCCTTTGTAGGGTAAAATTGTAATAAAGAGACAGTTGAACCACATAAGACCTGGGGGAAGGGGGAGGAAATAATGTTGTCCATAAATGTTTTGAAGCAATAAGGCTGGTTAATTTTTTTTTTTTTGTAGAAAAATGTGTTTCCCATAAAAAAATTATTGTACTCAAACTGTTATCATTTTTAGCAAACCACAACTAAAAATATCAAAGGAACTAATAAAAACAGGACCACTGAAATTAATTCAATTAACATTTTTTGAAAGTAATATCTTTTGCTATTCTTATATTCCCATTTTTTCTTTCGATATCTTCCCACTTTTTCCCTATGTTTTTCCAAAATATTTTTTAATTTTAAAAAAGGAAGGCAAATAGCATCCAGTTTTTATATGTCTTAATATTTTTTCAAATATAAAAATGGGTTTCTATTAATAAAAAACCTGGAATTTTCATTAATATTTTTTATCAGTCTGGACAGAGTTCTCAGATCATGATGGCAAACTGCTGTTACTTATTTTTCTTTTCCAGATACAGCAATTATGTTCTTGAAATGAAGAATTACTGGGAACTTTCCACAGCATTGACAGGATTTTGTTTTCATTGTTTTGCAAAGTAGGGAAATAGGACTCAAAGACTGGGTTCCCATCACCCAGAGGGAGAAATCTCTGGTGCTGTATACAGTTCCCTGGAGAAACTCAGCTCAGTGCTTTCACAAAGCAGGACATTTTCAGACTATTATTTCCATTAAACACCAAATTAACTGCCTGTAAACTTGTTCAGTTATTTGTTTTTACTGGCCTGTAAAAGCATAAAACATAAATACATAAATAAATATTTATAATGCATGGATAACAGTGCTAGCACATGCCATAAGCCATGCCAGGAAAAAGGAAATAAATCAAGGTTCGTGGCTGAGAGATGCCACTTTGTTTGATTTGTAATAAACAACTTCACTTATTGTTATGTGCCTTATTCCTATATATTATTTTGTAATAGAGTTTTACTGGGCCTTTTTCATTGTGTTAGCCACTCTTCAAAGGACAATCACAATCTTTAAAGACTTGACTCATGCCATCCAAGTTTAGGCACTTGACTGAAGCACCTAAATTAAGCTTTCTCTATGGTCATTGCAATCATTTAAAAAAGCCAGAGGGAAAGCCTGGGTGCATATGAACCTCAGCCACAGTTAGAATTAAAATCTTACCTGTTTGCTGAGATGGGTGAGAGCTTATTTTTCTACCTTGTGTATGACAAGGGTTTCATGTTCAAAGTAATTTTAACAAAATTGACATTTTCTAAGAACATGAATGAAATTTCCTGACTATAACCTCTTATTTGCATCAGTTCGGACCTTCCTGAAAAAAGACTTTTAGATGCTTGAAACTTTCATTTCTCCAGCAACCCTTTTGTAGACTGCCCTTCCAAACATGAAGCCTTCTGCAACAGAAACTGAAGTCACAATCCTGCTACTGAAACAATTCACCAAGAGAAATGTAGAATAACATCCCAGGCTGTTCCTCAGGGGTGACAGGCTGGGCTGCAATAAGAAGGGAATGTCAGCTTAAGGAATGTAAGACTGAGTTTGCCATTTGGGAGCAAAATCTCTGGAGAACACCTAAGTGCACTCTATGGGCTAACATCTGCCAATACATGGTTCAGAGGAATGCACAAAGGAAAGAATTTACTAAACCAGTAACTCCTCCTCCACTGCTGAGTTTTCATTTCACATCCTTCCTCTTCCCTTAATTCCCTAGAGCTCAGTTTGGAGAACACAACTTTCCTTATATCAGTAGTCAAGGAGTGGGCAAGGCATTAGAATACATTTCTTCTTCTCTCAAGCTTTCAGCAAGGAAAGCCTGGTTTCAGCCCTGGATTGTGATCAGCATGGCTAAAATTCACTGTAGTTGAGCCTTTGTGTGCAGTAATGTTTGCAAGAGGTGAATACCCTATTTTCCTGCAGGGGCATTTACAGTGATTTTTTCCTTCATATGTGTGATACGTTAGGTAATATAGCCTGAGTACTTTTATTATTACTTCCATGGGAAAACATTAACTGATTTATCTGATTAAAATTTGAGGTGGCAGCAATAAATAAACAAAATACTCAATAAAGTCTCGTTAATTGTGACACCTGTTTCTTTTGTTAATTTTAAAGCATTCCTTGACATTGTGTAATGTCACTGCAAGTAACACATGAGAGCTTTGGGGTTTTTTTTATTACTGCTTAGTTAAGAAATAACTTACTTTGTCCCACAGCTAGCAAGTTTATTTCAGTATTATTCCACACAAGTTGCAGAGGTCTCTGAAAACCACCCATGGTCATTAGGTCATTTTTTTCTGCAGCTTTTCCAGTAGTTACTCACAAACTGATAATTTCTACCAAATAGATGCACTGCAGCGCTGGGCTGTCATTTGTTAGCACTTCCCTTCAGCTTATAGCCCTGTGGCCCTCTCTCAGGCTCTGTCTACATGCCAGCGTGCTGTAATGATAAATAACATTATCGACCTATAGGTATGCATAAAACATTAGATGGATCGTAAGTTTTCCGGACTGCTCAACTTTCATGAACTGCATTTCAAGTTACTTTGATCAGGTCTCTTAGCTCTGACACCATAGTTTTGGACTGGGTAGTGGGGTAACATGGGCAGAAATAACTCCACAAAACTCAATAAAAATATATATTATATCTTGTCATTATAAACTGAACAGTTATCTCAGCTAATTTCCTAAACAGCAGGTAGAAAACTGAATTTAAAAATTTTTCATTAAAAACACGGTATATTGATAAGTTTAAAATGCAATTTTCTTCCCTCCTCATTTCATTAAACAGGTGCAGTCAGAGAACTTCAGTTTAATAATAGAAGACTTTAATTTTAAATATTTTCAACTTGATTAAACCTATGCAAATTTTGAAGGGGTTTGTTTTATTTTTTCCAAATTCATAAATTATTTTAGGAGGCCAAATTCAATTTTCAGTGGTAACTCAGCATTCAGAATTCTAAATCCCTTGTATTTCAAATATTATGAGATTTTAAAGCATTAAAGATACAAATGAAAGTTAAATTATACCCCAATGCCTTTAAGCACCTGGGTTATTTTATACATGTATCTTTGCACCTAAAATGTATTTGTTTTCTGTCATGCCATATGCACGTGTGTATTTATATGCGTGGGTATAAATAAGACAAGTAAATGTAAGGGGGTATGTGCACGTATAAACTTATGATAGTGAATTTTTTTCCTTTTTTTTTTTTGTTTGTTTTCATGAGGAAAAAAATGTAAATTATGCCTCAGTTTTACAGAAGGGGGAAAAGGCAATAACTGTCCAATTTATTTTTTTATAATTGCAACTCAATTCCTCTCATGCACAATGCAAAAATCATTCAAAGTGTAGTGATTCAGGATCAGACCCTAATTTCTTCCCAGAACACTGTTTCTGACATTAGTGAAATGAAAGGAAAAGAAATAACAAAAGGAAATAAAATGGGTGGCAAATCTTCAGATTAAATAACTGCCAAACAAGCAGAATAATTTATGTTAGAGGAGTGGGAGGTCATCTGGCCCAACTCTTCACTCACAGCAGGACCTTAACACAATATGAGTTCAATATGACATGAGGTCAGTAACACAGTTTTATATTAATTCTTTTAGAAAAATAAATTAGATGGGTCTAGGAAAGAGATATGTACAGTCCAAGTCCTGCATTTGCAACCACAGAGAGAAAAAACTTACCCTTAAACTGGCATACTAACATTCAAAAGTTAACCTAAAATCTTGTACATTTTTCTTTCCTTGTACAAATAATTAGATTAAAAACTTATAGGAAATTCCCACAGAAAAAGTATAATTGAGAGATAATTAAAGTGAAGAACAGACACACAATCTCTTATTTAAAATTTCAGCACCAACCATAAAAATATCTTCCTTGAGTATGAATTGAAAAGATTTTGCTTATTACAAATGAACATTAAGAAACTTGGATTCAGTCATTCATTCCGTGGAGATATAGCCCCTGCTTCTCCTGTAGTAAAGGAATTAAAACTTCTAACAGTTATAAAAGTCTGGAAGTGTTTTTTGGGGGGAACTTGAGCCCTTCTTCTCTAGTCAAAAGAGTCTTTTTCATCCTTTTTTTGTTTTCCCCCTGGAATCAGAAATTTTGTAACTCGTGTTAAATTTGTAATTCATTCAAATACTACCTTATTCTTCTCTGCAGCCTCTTTGCTAATTAAAAAAACCTATATGATTCCTTTTCAGCTGAAGAATCCATCAGATTATATATCTATTTCTCTCGATATATATGAATATATATAAAGATAAATATGAATATATATACATGTTTATATATATATACATATATATATATAAATATATACATTCAAGGATAAATTAATGAAAATAGTCTCATATTAGTCAATTAGGAAAATAGGAACAAATTTTGTTTTTAGCTGGGCTGTTTTCCTTCCCTTCCTTTCTCTATTTTACTGCCAAAGCCCCAGTAGAGTATGAATGCAGAATATCAGCCCATCTTCTAATATATGCAGCATAATCTTCTTAAAATGAGTTTTCACTTCAAGGAACAGAAGGGCTTAGAGATGAGCAGCATGGCTTTTTTGTATTTGGCATCTCATTATACTTAGTACCATTTTTTCCTTCTAAGAACACTTGAATATCATTAATGAAGGAAAAATCTCCCTGTATATTCTTCGAACTTTTTGGTTTTGTTTTGGTTTGTTTGTTTGTTTGTTATTTTCCTTTCTTGAGGCATGGAGAAAGGAGCGAGAGGCAGAATAAGGCTTTTTATTCATTCATGGAGAAAAAGAAGATGGTTTTATATTTCAAATTCCTTCATCAGAACTTAATGTTTTCCCCTTTCTGGACAATTCCACCTCAACTAATGCTATGCAAACATTAAGAAATGGACATTTACATAAATTCAGGATGTGGAAACAGGGAAATAAAACATTATGCAGTAATTATTTTTGTTTTAAGTGAAATAGCCTGAAATGTCATTTGAAGAACTGAAACATTCTTTGGCATATTTGAGTATAGATTTAATTTATTGTGGCTTCTTGACTCAAACTCAAACTCAAACACAGCATCAGTTTGAAATCCAACATTTTCCCTTGGGAAACCTCAGCTGAGTTCTTTGCTGATTAAAGCCAATGAAGCTGGACCAGCAGACAATTTGCCCAAATATCTATTTGCATGGATAGTTTGCACTACATTAGTGTCTAGTGGAAATTCAGTGATTTAAAACATCTCTTACATGTTTAATTACTTCTTTTAAATAGGTTGGTTGGAGCAGGTAGGAAGTGTACTCATGTCCAGCATAATACTGTTGGATTACAAACACTATAAATCTGAAGAGTTGATGCTTGTGGAGCAATAATTAATTCTTTTGTCCTATCCAATGTACAGCATCCATAATCCATGTCATGAGTTCTTCAGGCCATTGACCATCAGTTAAATTGTGTGACACCCAAAAAAGAGAGGAAGAACAAGGAACAGGAAATAATAGGAGAATGCTTCGGGAAAAAGCTAATTCTCAAATCCAAGGCCATAACTCGGTGTTATAAAGAGTAAGAATGTTCACACAGATTGTCTTATTTTCTGATGGTGTCTCAGATAAAGATGAAATTAAGACACAAAGCTGAAAGGCTTCAGTGCCAACAACTTTTATAAATAAGAGGACATTGAAGAGAATAGGACCACTGGCACACCTGTAGAGATCAGCACAGAAAGATCTCCTTAGCAACAGAGATTTAGCTGGTGGGACACTCTATTTTTGTGCTTTTGTGCTTTTGTGCTCCCTTCAACCCAATGCATAGCCTTCCTGTACTTTGGAGATCTGCAAGCTGTGTGAGACCTACTGCCATAAACCACCACCAGATGCTAGGTTATGCTAGGTTCCAGTTTAGCTCAGCTTGATTCAAATGGGCAGCCAGCCAAAAATGGCCTCAGCTTCATTTCAGAGCCTTGAACTGCTGTACTCACTGGTCTTGGCACACACTTTTCAGTCAGCTAGCACACATTCAGATGGCAATGGAAATCATGTCTGAACTAACCATTTTCTGTTTAGCTGCTGTGTTTTTCATAGCCACTACCACCTGTGTTCATCCTTCCAAAATGTAAACATCTCTCAAGTTTGCTAAGCTTCCTAGAGAGCATCACCTCCAGGGAATGATTCCTTAATCTCAGTTTTGATTCACCATTGAAAGCTGTGTATATTCCTCAGTGATCATAGAAATGGCATGCTTCCTTAAAGAAGTGAGATTCAATTCATAGCAGAAAACAAATTAAGTCACTGCATAATTTCCTACACGTGAACTAGAGTTTTCAGAGGAACTCCAAATATTCATTCAGTGGAACTTGCTTCAGTTTATAAAACACGTCATTGAAACAATCATGATGCCCAAAGTCCTTTATACGGACTCCAGCTAAGGGTATCCCATAACCTCACACCATATCTCAAGCCTATGTGGATACCTCTGAAATCCTAACACATCTCAGATGCTACTCAGTATACTTTTGTGGTTAAATGAAAATTTTGCCTGTATTGAAATTGAAATTGGCTCCCTGGAATGGTTGAAGGTCAGCCTGGATGGGACTCTGAGAAAAATGTTCTAGTGGAAAGTGTCCTTACTCATGAAACAAGATTATCTTTAAGGTACCTTCCAATCCAAGCTATTCTGTGATAAATCCATGATTGACTAGACATGCCAGGTTCTGTAAAAAAAGCTTAGACACCTGCTGTTTTTGTAGAAAACTGAGCTCATAAAACTTAGTCTGGAAGCCCAATCTCACTCCAAAGAACACATGAAGGGTTTGGGGTTTTTTTCCCAATGAAAGATAAATCTTATTTGAGAAATAAATTTTAATCATTCCTTCCAAGTCTTGCATTATTTACAAAGCCAGAACAACACTGCATAAGCTTCTCATTTCTTTACCTTGTGTGCTAAATAAATATCATCAGAAGCAAACTGCAGTGCTGAAGTCAGAGATTCTTTTATGTGATTTAATCCAGTCCACTGTGGAGCCCCATGTCCATCACATGCCACGCAGTGGGGCTGCTTCATGGGGCAGAGAGGGAGAGGTCAGCTTCTCCCCCACTGGGGAGTGGGACAAAGCTGGGGAGGTTGATTTCTGACGTGTAGGACAAAGATAAAGTTTTTCAAAATGTGCCTCTGTCTCCAAGGGTTCTCTGGATGCAGCAGAAAGGAGGAAATTGTGCTCAAAAGGTGTCAGTTAGATTGCAGTAAAAACTCCGGTAATGATGCCCTGTCCATGGAAGCTTTACCAGCCTTTCCTGTAATTGAATGTTCTGACCTTCTCAAGCCCCTTTATATAAAATAAATAAACCACAAAATAAATACATAATCCTTCCATTTTGATTTTGGGAACAAACTGAAAATTATACCAGTTAAAATAAAACATGGTTCATTTAAAGAATACAGTAGTTGCAGAATGTTTCTGTCTTGCCAGGAAAATAAGCTGCATGAAAATAAGCAATGGAAAAGAATAAAACAAGGAAAACAAAACATAATATGAAACTATCACTTTTAACTATTTTCTTTTTCTCCAGTGAAATTCTAGGGGTACGAGAGCTCACAGCTTGTGTGTGATTAATTTAGGAAACTGCACACTAAAAATTGGCATTTGGCAGTTTCCATAAGAGGCTACAAAGAAAGCAAATTAAATGGAGGCAGATAGAAAACTAAAAAGAACAGTGAAGAGTGAGGAGCAGAGAGATTCATGTCTGTAACTTCTACAAAAACTTCCTTATTTCAGTAGTGGCTTTATATAGTAAAGAAACATCTTCAAAACAGTGGCCTGAAAATATATACATCTGAAAGGTAAGACTGTAAATAAGATGTGGATATTGAGGTTTGGTTTTTTTTGTGAGAAATGCCACCATTTCCACATGCCCCTAATTGTTTCAGATTAGTAAAAAAAAACACCCCTTTTTATTTTTTTCCCTACAATTGATTTCAAACATGTATAGTCTTTCTCCAAACTGAATGTTGTGTTTTGATTAAAGCAAAGTGGATCCTTCTGTGTTTAGCTTTTCTTCTTCATTGAATAACAAAAAGCTTTAAAGCTTTTGAAAAAACACCCCGATCTTTAATAAAATTTTTTTAGTTTCTTCAAACATTGCAGCATCACATCATTCTGCCTGTTTAGATATCTACTGAGATTTTTTGCAAAAAAACCACACAGTATTCATTTTTAATGTCCATGTGCTGAGATATAAAAACATTTTCTTGCTAATGAAAGACAAAACCCAAACCATGTGGGTATCAGTGCAGATCTACCACTGCTTCAATAGTATCAAGTTACTCCAGGCAGGAGTCATTCCAGCAGTTAATAGACTTACCTGTAGTGAGCCTATTCTCACCTCAGTCTCTGTAAGTCACATGCAGTTTTAAGAGGGCAGGAATGTCAATTTATTCCAGTAAATGGACTTTCTGGAGGGTTTAACTGCTACCCAGTGACACTGCTGTCTGCATTTCTTGAAGAGGTACTCTGAAACAACTGCCTGTACCGCAGGTACACTTGCAAAAAGGTTTGGTGTAGTAAAGGAAGGTCCCCAGGGTGAATTTAGATGGATAGCCGGGGTCTTCATCCTGTCTGCATGTCAGTCCTGGCAGAGTATAAGTTTTCCTCAAGTGCTAAACCTGTATAAGGATGAGCAAAGGTGAGTGATAAAATCAACAGCTGAGTTGTTGTCACTCAACAACATCTCCCTCAATTGGCCTGGGAACTTGATTGCTCTGTCTCTGGCTTAAAAACAGAGAAGTGTGGCTGAAATCTCATTACTTAATTCCTCCTTAAGTACTGAGATGTGGTCTTGGGTTTGAAAACTGTACTATGGGAAGGAAGTTGCTGATTTCTTCTTGGTGGTTTCAAAGGTTTTCTGCACAGGTGTGAGAATATTGTTTCATTTCCTATACATCTTTATTACAATCTCAAATTTCTTTTTTTTTTTTTCTTCCCTGATTTTCTGTTGGTTTGCTTTTGGTTTTGGTTGTTTGTTTTGGGTTTTTTTGGTTTTTGTTTTTGGGGTTTTTTGTTTTGTTTTGTTTTGTTTTGTTTTGTTTTTTTTTCTTTCTTCTCTTATTTTGGGACAGATAAAGTTTTCAGAATGAGCACTGTATTTTCAAGCATCCTTCTGGACTTGTAGCATAATGGAATCTCTGGGGCTTACAATAGAATGAACAATAATTGCTTTCATTCATTGTGCAAATAGAAAAGAACTTCTCAAATGGCTACCAGAATAGGCTGAAGTCTATTATACATATGTATTTCTGCTAAGATTTGTAAATATTTTAATAGGCTTGAGTTTTATCTTGGTAAAATTTAGTTATCAACTACTATGGTTTAGGTGCAAAATATTGTTCACAATAAGTATGCAGGAGAATATTAGTCACTGTTATGAATAACATAAGGAAAGCAGTTGAGATAAAAGATAAGCAAGAGTAAAGGTTATTTTGCTTTTATTTTCCTGTACTGTATGACATAGGATTTTTCCAGTTCTCAAATAGGATTTTGGCCCAAAGTTAATACTATTTTAGAGATACTGCTTTTGGAATATTGGTTTTTAGAGTACATTGGTTTGGCTAATAAGAAAAATATTCTAATAAGAATAATAAGAAAAAATATTTTTCTTATAAGAAAAATTTGGCAAATTCCATTTTACAAATTCTAATTCCTGTCCTCAGACAACTACATTTTATAACAATGGCTTCCTTTTTTAATTTTTATTTTTAAAAATATGGTGGTTTGTTTTTGGGCAATGCTTACATGAAACTGCTGTTTCAAAAAAGTTAATTAAAAATAGGAAAACAATAATGAAACTTTACGTCTACAGGAAAAAGGAGAAGAAAAAATTTTTTTTTCCATTCCTAAAATATCCCTTGCAACCTGTAAAAAGGATTGTTGGGTATTTTTAAAAATACCAATTCTAATATCATTCAGATTTTAATGAGAACATAAATAATATTAATACTAAAAATTTAGAGCCTTTCCTAATGACTGACTTTTCTGATTTTTAAGTTACATAATTAGTTAACTCAATTATAAAATTATTCTCATTTTAAAATATTTTTCTTTCGATTCCAAATAATTTAAAGGATTTTTTACAATGTTTTAAGGTCATTTAGGAATATGAGATTTACTTCAGCATGATGCGCACACTGTGTATATAAACCTGGCCATTTATTCAATTTTCATTAAGGTGAAATTAAAGATTATTTTAGAATTTGATAGTTAAGATTTATCCTGAACATTCCAAATGTCTTTTCAGAATTTTATAAAAATTTAATTTATTTATTCTTAATAATTAATAGCATTAACATAGATTTTGTGTTTGTGAATTCAATCTTAACTTTTTTTTGATAAATAAGCTAGGTTTAAATTATACAAATCTGAGTTTCAGAAAGAAATGGGTAGAGATGGCTGAAGTAGCTTAATTTGTATAGTTGCTTTTTTTTTCATTTGAGGCAAGATGTTTTGGCAGATTAAAATGAAACATTGAATGTAAACATTGATGTGAAATGAAAGGTTTCATTTTGAAAAGTTGATGTGAAATATACATTTTACATCAAATTAGTACCATAAATTGAAATGCCACACAAATTCTGCTTTAATTCAAATTCCAATTCAAAGTAAAAATGTTAAATTGGAACTGAGTCTTTAAAATAAATCTTTTATTCTGTTCCAAACTACTGCTTTTTAAAATCAGAAAGATCATCAGAATGGACAGTCCCTACATACAAGTTTGAATATAATGAAAGGTCATTTTTCAAAGGAAAAACATACAAGCAAACAAATATTTTTCATCAGAACTGTTTAGGTCTAGCCCGATTCCTTACATATCCATCTTGGATGTGTCGGAACAAGGTTCTCTGGAGCAGAGACACAATTTTACCAGTGTTCATAAGATAATAACACCCCAGAGAGATGTGTTTCATAAGCAGCTACCTCGTTAAGGAGATTGTTCTTAGGATGTCACAAACAAGGTCAGACACCTAAGTACCAGCAGAAGTGAAAATAAAACAAAAGCCAGAAAATTAAAAACAAAACAGAGCAAAACAAACAAAAAAAAAAAGAAAACCAAACAAAACCAAACAACAATAACAGCAATAACAACTACCAAAGAAAAACCAATAAAACCACAAAAAAACAAAACCAAAAACAAAAAAAAACCAAACAAAAAAAAAACCCAAACAAACAAAACCAAAAACAACAACAACAAAAGACATATACTAATCAACTGAAGAAAAATGCTAGAAACTGTTCAGGTATTGTAAAAAATAAAGGACTCTTCTGTAACAAAAATGTTCAAGAATGCAAAAGAAGAATTATCCAGCTGAATCTAAGTGGCTGTAGAGTATCTGGCATACAGAGTCAGGAATAATTGTTCTGCATGTCAGTTATTTATTTTTAAGTAGAATAGTCTGAGAAATTCCAGAAACATCATTGTGTACTAAACATTATCTAAACAAAATCACGGATGCTATTTTTATCAGATTTTTCCTATTTTGATGAACATTTGTCAAGAAGGAAAAGGAAATAATGACTGACTACATCATATCCAAGAGGTACTGCGTGTTTCTGTCTTAAGAATTGTTTTTATTTGTTCTAGGTTTTCAAACACATAAAGGCTGTTTCCTGTAGAAATGTTCTCAGCCAGACATACAGACATTTTTTTTAGAAGCTATGCATATTATCAGAGATATTTGTGCTTTCATAAGTTTTTCTCTGATTGAATATAATTCTAATTTCCAGATCTGTTTTAAATGAAGTTTAAAAAATAAGACATTTCAAAATAAAAGAAAATTAATGAAAACAAACCAAACCAAAACAAAGCAAAATAAAACACAAAAATGACAAGACTAAATGAAATAAAAATTAAAAAATGAAAAAATAAAATAAAATAAAATAAAAATAAAATAAATAAAATAAAAATTAGCCCTTTCTACCATAACATCACAGATAACATTTAGCCAATCTTTTCTTTCTCTAAGTCATGTGATGGTATCATAATTAGAAAATGTAGTATATTGAAGAGGAAAATGTGATCAGGAAAGGCTGCTATATTTGTCTATAGCGCACATGGCCATTTTTCTAATGTGTAGTACTGTGTTTATATGTTATCCAGTTATGTCTGAGGTTGTTAGGCACAAATAAGACAAATTTCTTTGCCTAAAAGGAACCTGGTTTCAGAGAGTTCTCCCTTCGCATCGACTTATATCTGTGCTGCTTTCAAATAAAATTAAGGGGAAAATGCAAGAGAAATTACTTACCCATCACCAGCTCTTTTACAAAATGAGTCAGGTGAATAGTGGTAGACATAAATGCCTAAATGTAGGTACAAGGCAGAAAACATCTTTCTATGATAGCTCAGTATTTAATGACTGTAACAGGTACATTTTCCCAGGCACCTCATAGGAGCAGTGTTACAAGGAAAGGAAGATTACTTGATCTTAGGGATCCACCTGTAAATCAGCACAGAACCTGTAGCTTTTAAATTTATTTTTTAAATTGTTTTTCTTTTGTCCTAAGGGCATTTGTGGATATGACTGTCAGTATATAAATCAAGAATTTGTTTGGGTTTTGTTTTTATTTTTGTTTCTTTTTTTGTTTGTTTTCTCCCTTAACTGTGTTCTTTGGTTTTGCTTTTATTTTAGCTGAAAGATGAGAATTCCATCTCCAAATATGTGTGTACTGTATCCTAAAAGGGACAACTCTCACATGTTAATATACAGGAGATCGGTTTAAACTACACAATCCAGGCAATAATGATAATACTAATACTAATGATAATACTAATACATAAAGCCATGGAGAATCTTGGCCTGAACACATTTATCTTCACTCGATTTCCTGGCTGCATTTTTACATTCTGCACTGAAACCTTGGCTCCTGTGTGTTCCTTTTCCTAAGTAATTAACTAAGAAGTACTTTGACTGTGTCTTTGAAACCTTCTGCTGCAACTTTGTTGGGCTGCTGTTGAAGATGAGTGTTTTCTATGCACTGAATTTGGCCTCTATTTATTCGCAAGAATCCTCTATTCTCAAATGTGAGAAAAGTAGAGAAGAAATTCCACACCATGAAAGAGAGGAATCCATTAATCACTCTATCCTGATAGTTGCCAAGAAGAAAATTCACCTAAGGCATTCTCTTTTGCAAGCTGAAAGAAAGAATGAGAGCATGAGAGGCAAAAAGAGAAGCAGAACAACTTGAAATACTAATAAAAACACACAAGCAACCTTTAAAATATTATTGGAGAGATGCAAATTTTAAATACTAAAATATTAAAATTGATTGAGGTTGTGAAATAAGTATATTACTTAGTCCTCTGTGCATTAAAATTAATTTTTCATCTTCTTATCTAAGCAGCTTCGTATTGGCTTTTGCTGAGCATTCTTAATATTTCATATGCTTAAGGGAAAAAAGCTGTACTCTGACATCTTAACATCCCTGAAAATGTTTAACTTTATTTCTTTTTCTTCTCCTATGCAAAAGATTTTCAAATCACACATGAGCAGGGGTAAAGAGAAAAAACAGCACAGTTTTGCTGCATTCTGGGCTTTATTTCCCATATGATTGTGTATGCAAGTCCTGGGAGTTCTATTCTTCTCTACGTTATTATTTTTCTCTTCTTTGTTTCCCACTATCTCACTCATGTGGCTTGCATCATGCAGTAGCCCCAGCAATGTTGAGAACATCAATAATTTGATTGTAACTGAACAATAATAAACGATGAAGCAACTTCATCTGAGCTGGAAGATCTGGCCTTAACCTCTCTCTATTTACAGCTCTGGAAGGCTTGTATTCAGGAGAATTTAAATCAGCAGAGACATGCCAGTCCTCATGTAGTGCAGCGCTGACATAAACATAGCTAAACTGCTGCTATTAGGAGATAAGTTCTTATTTTGTAGCCCCACAAACAAAAGGTTTTAGTATATCATCATTGGTGCTAAAAGCAGCATAGGCAAATGGCCCTGGATAAGGCAAACAAGTGCTTAAATCACTACAGCTTGGTCTCTGCCAGGAAATTAAATATGTAAAACCTTCAATATTATGGTCCTTATATTCACATGCTGAGGCTGTACCATGTGATACAGAAGGGTTTTATGCCCTAAGGGCCACTCTCAGTGCTGCAGTTCTTCCAGTGAAAGTGTAATTTTGTACCTTTCAGCATAAAGTTATATGCAGATCTGTGTGTCCTCCTGAAATTGTTCTATTCCCAGTGTCCTGATCCTTGACTTGGGACTGGTATGGATGAATCCTTACAGGGATACAGACAATTACAGCTGGACCCTTAGTCATATGTGCATACTCTTTATTGTAAGTGCTAGAAGTCAAGAAGTCTTGACTTGACTCTCCTGGCATTGAGGAAGAAAAAATTTTGAAATAATATTGCCTACCCCCATCCCAGAGGAGGAAAAAACTCAAACCCAACAACAAAAACAGCCAACCAACCACCCGATCAAGTAACCAAACCAAACTAAACCAAACCAAAAAAGAAAACAATAAAAAAAAACAAAAAATCCCCAACCAACTAAAACAACAAAACAACCAAAATGCACCAAGGCCCCTGCATACTGAATATATACTGAATATTCAACTTTTCCATTAGTCCTTTCATTGGCAGTAATTCCTTCATGGAAGCACCCACTATGCGTGAAGCCCAGACTGTCTGGAAGCAGTGGGAGGGTGAACTGAGATTAGGAGAGATCATTTTGATAAACTGAAGTTTGTACGAATAAAGGCTTGGATGCTTCTCACTTGATTTTAAGTGTAGAACTTAGTATTTATGGAATTGAAATGGATATCCTAACCTCCCTCTGTACCTGATGGAGAGAGATTAACCTCTCCAGGTTGTTGGAGCCATAGGCCACTACTTAAAAGAAGGTGAGTCCAACCTCTCCGTCCAGTGACTCTTTTCCATTGTCATCCAATTACTCCACAAGATTTTCACACATTCCCTCATCCCTCCTGCTGCCTTGTTCCCTACTCCTCACATCAGAATTTTACTATACCCTAGACTATTGCAGGAACTGGTATTTTGCCACATTCTTCCACTTGGCCAACAGTCAACAGTGACAATCTTTTCCTGTGACATTTCACCTGAAGTAATCTATGCCATTTTAGTTAGCCATTTATACCACAGTTACAGGAGCAGGATTTCTAGGAGGAATGGGGACTCTTCTGACCTTTTTTTAAATATTCCCAGAAGATGACTGGTCACATCTTACTGAAGTTCTTGACAGTTCAAACTCAGATTGCTTTTATACCCTGCTAAAAAACAACACTGTACTAAATTCAGCCCATGCTTAGGTTGAATGCTACCTGAATTTGGTTTTGAAAACCACAGCTGCTGTATATAAAAGGGCTGTCTTTAAATTCAGGGAAAAGCTGGGCATGTATTGTGACATATACCAAAATACTGTGAAATCTATTTTCATATTGCACATGAGATCTCTAAATCAACCCTCACAAGCTAAAAAAAAAAATTACAAAATTTGGGTTTTTTAGCCTAAGCATTAACAGGTTCTTACTCCCCTGTATGGCCTACACACATATGAAGAGGATATGAATGGTTTCTTTCTCCTCCTAAATTGTGTCTCTCAGACTGTGACTCAAACACAGAACATCATAGCCAGAATCTCTTGATTTTAGCATCTAAGTTTCAGTTAGATTTCTCATGGTCTAACAATTGTTTCTAACAAATGAAAATTTGTCAATTTTAAGAGATCAGAGATGCAGAAAGGATCTAGATTAAAATCTATTTGCAAACTGGTGTTTAAATAAACAAGCCTCTCATCAACGACTACAGAACACACTAGGGAGACCAGCCTCATCGATGAATAAACTATAAAACTCAAGACTGGTGGAAAATTCAGGTGGTTTTTTTTTTCTGTATCCTAGTTCTCTGAGCACTATGAATTCTACAGCCTTCTTCATTCCAGGTTCTGTTTATATTTGTCTTCCTTTTCCTTCATTATTTTTAAGGTACATATTTTGATTAAATTCATTTTTAAGAGCTTATTTTGAAGACATCTATATTCAATCTCTGTTTCTCTGAAGAAGGAAAGAAATTAATGACACAGAATAAACTTATTTTTGTTTTCCTCTGTTTTATGCCTGTCCCAGACAATATTAGATCTCTCTCTTAATGCTGGAAATACTGATGAATTGCTTAAAACTGAAAGAGTTTGTGAAACTGTGTGAGCTGTTTAGATGGTCTCCATTAGATCCCAAGGAAGTCCTGAAAATGCAGAATGAAATGTAGAAGGTATAGATGCTATAGTGAGCACATCATACAAACAAACATACCAGCCCCAATATGCCTCAACCTATGGTTACTTGATGGGTAAACTCATTTTTCCCCAGAGTCTTCCTGGGCTACATTGATTCTATCACTTTCAATATCTCTTCCTTGGTTACAGGCGACTCAAGAGACTTCTCTCTAAGTTGCCTAGCTTTGTCAATTCCTATTTATCTAGGTATTCTTTTACCTTTTTCCTGGACAGCAATGGTTTGTGATCAATAGTAAGCCTCATGAAAGACCCAGAAACTATTGCTAACCCTTCTTCCTTGTGTTACCAATGTCCCCCTTGGGTCCAGAGAGGAGAGCTATCAAACAGCTTGACTAGTTGGCAGGTACCATCTATACCCACCAATTACCTGGCATTCTCATTTCCCTCCTAGCAGTGGCTTTATTCAGAGTATAGCTCCTTTTGTTTTGTTTCTTCCCACAACTTGTCCCCTTTTATGCATCAGAGAAAATTGAAAAGCCTCTCTTAGCGTCTGGGGAACAGAACAGTAGCAATTTAACCATTGGAGATTACCATGTTTTTCATTCCCTCAGAAATTCATATATGAACTCTGTCTGCTGCACACATTTGGTTTCAAAACTATTTTGTTTTTTTTTCCTTTTACACTTTAGTACTCAAAACTCCTATGAAGGATCAACAGATAAAGTATCCCTTGAATTCAGTCAAAGTTTAGAATTGCTATGGCTAGCAGATCTTTTCATTAGCCAGGTTTATGTTTAATCCTCCAGTGCATTCAGTCATTCCAAAAGTTCCAATTTTGGATGACATGTGATAAGCCAGTAAAATACATTTAAAAACAAACAAACAAACAAACAAACAAAAACCCTCCTTGTGGTATACACTAACATTCAAGCATACAAATCATTCTGCAAAATTTGGTGCTCCAGAAGATATATGGAATCACAGACCATAGAATAAGCTGAGGTGGAAGGGATGCACTAGGGTCATTGAGTCCAGCTCCTGGCCCTACACAGGACACCCTAAGAGTCATACCATGTCCCTGACTGCGTTGTCCAAACTCTCCTTGAGCTCTGCCAGTGCTGTGACCACTGTCCTGGGGAGCCTGTTCCAGTGTTCCAGTGCCCAGCCACCCTCTGGTGAAGAACCTTTTTCCAAAATTCCAGACCTCTCCTGACGCAGCTTGGTGCCATCCTCTCGGATCCTGTCACTGGACCCTGCAGAGCAGAGATCAGTGCCTACCTGTCCTCTGCCTCCCACAAGGAAGTTGCAACTGCACTGAGGTCTCCCCTCAGTCTCCTTTTCTCCAGGCTGAACAGGCCAAGTGCCCTCAGCCATTCCTCACACAGCTTCTCTGCCAGACTCTTCACCATCCTCATGTCCCTCATTTGGACCGTCTCCAATAGCTTTATATGCTTCCTGTACTATGTCACCCAAAACTGCCCCCAGGACTTGATGTGAGGCCATTCCAGTGAAAGGCAGAGATGAACAATAAAAACTTATACTTTTGAAACCCGTGTTATTCAGTTGCTATTTTGTCATAAGTAAATGGTTTACTCTAGTTGATAACACCGGCACATCAGGTCACATTTCTATACTATGGCTAAAAACTGAGCTAAAAATGTAAGTTTGGAGGAAAACAAAAATAAAACAAAACAACAAAACATTTTGAGCTCTTTTTTTCCCTGGCAGAAGAAAAACTGAAGTGTGTTTCTTCAGATCAAGACTTCATAAAATTGTAATGAAAAATCTTTGGAAAAGGAAGTCTAACCTGAACTCCAGTGAGATACCCAACACCATAGAACATCATGTTCTGTATATAAACTTGAAGAAGTTGGGCTGATAGCTGCTCAGTGACAATCTCAGTCAGTGGATAGTGAGTAATTACTTGTCTTTCTTCAGTTTTATTTATCTTCTTCTATATTTATTATTATTAAAATTATTATTATTATCATCATTATATTTTACTTTGTTTCAATTATTAAACTGTTCTTATATAAACTCGTGAGTTTTACTCTTTCTGATTCTTCTTCTCACCAGAGAGCAGATAGGAGAGTAAGCAAGAGACTGAATGATACTTGTCATTGGGTTAAATAATAAAAATAGCAAGGCTGAAATTTAGAACAGTGAACTTCCATTTGTAGTATGCAGCTTTTCATGAAAGTGATATCATGGGTCTGCAATTTTCTCATTCAGTTTTCTTTACTCTTGACCTGGTAAACTGTTTCTAAATCAAAGTTCTGAGTATCACCTGCAGTTTGCAGATAAAGCTACCAGGTTCAGCCCATGGTTATTCAGAAAACAGAAGTTAGATACATTCTGGAAATTTGTAGTAACTTCAAGTATTTTTATGTATCTGCAAATTTTGGAAAAAAAGGTAAAAACTCTGGAAAATTTCTGGCCAAACATTTTTGAGCAGGAGAATAGATAGGAAAAAATACATCAGTCTCTGGGACAGCACTGAGTAAAACAACTGGTAAATTATTGAAGGCTTCAGAAACTCATGTAGTATGGTAAAGTTTATTTTTTAAATCTTTCACT
Source organism: Passer domesticus (assembly GCF_036417665.1). Taxonomy (NCBI): domain Eukaryota; kingdom Metazoa; phylum Chordata; class Aves; order Passeriformes; family Passeridae; genus Passer; species Passer domesticus. The sequence goes on from NC_087512.1 coordinate 6,543,519, forward strand.
GAATTTAGAAAGTGTTCTAGTGATCATGCCACATTGTTGCTTCTGTTTCAACTGGACTAACTCATTAGTCACTTTGCAAAAATGTGATTACACCCCTTACAGAACAGCTAAAAATTAGGAATCCATTTTCAAGTTGAATGTTTAGTCTCATTCTGTTAGTTATACTATTAACTAAGGTTAAAATTATAAACTAAGTGAGTATCATTTCTTGCTTTAGGAGTTACAAGTGTAGCATATGAATCTGGTATCTAGATATGATTATTTCATTCCACCATTTCTAGCAAAAGCCAGAGCACAAATATGTTGATAATTTATTTCTGTTAGTTCCAAAATGGAAGAAATAATAATTCAGCTGTGACTTCAGTCTGCTGGGAAAAGACCACTTAATACCTTGCAGGGTCACTCTCAAAATTTCTCAAAAAGGGGATGAAGCCAAGGAAGTTGATTTTCTTTATTCCCTCTCACTTCTGTTGCTCTGCAGTTGACTCCTGAGGACTCTGAACATGAAATAATCTTATCGTTTGGAATTGACTAGATTCTTTTTATCCCCCCCTCAAATTTCACTCAAGACTCAAAACAAATATATTCTTCCTCCTGAAACAAACAAACAAAAAGCAACAACAACAAGAAGTCATTAAGAGAATGAGGAATTATATGCTCAAAATTTGACACTATCTTCACTGGCTGAACTGTTTATATGCATTGAGGCTTCTGGTAGTCTGAACTTTTGTGATAGAATCATAAAATCATGGAATCCAAGGCTGGAAATGACCTCCAGAATCATCAAGTCCACAGACCATGACCTTCTTCAACTAAATTATGCCACTGAGTGCTATGACCAGCATTTCTTCAGCAAGTTCAGGGATGGTGTCTCCATCACTTTCATGGGCAGCCCATTCCAATGCTTGACCACCCTTTCACTGAAAAAATTCTTCCAGATGTCCAACCTGAGTGTCCCCTTGTGCAGAATAAGGTTATGTCCTATTGCCTTATCTCTGGTTATTCCTTCAGATAGTTGAAAAGAGTGATTTGCTGCTTCTGAACCCCCTTTTTCCTAGGATGAACAATCCCAGCTTCCTCAGCCACACTCCACATGATGATGATGTAGGTCCTGGTTTTGGTACATGTCACATTAACTGTGGTTCCAAATGAAGGGTTCTTGCCTTTCCCCTGATGAAGTTAAGGTGGATCTGATCCAGACATTCCCCGCTGACTTTTGAAGATTTGCATTGCTGATGTGATGTTTAGACAACAAATTCTGTCTCCAGATTCAGAAAGCAAAAGACCCACCCTGAGGACCCTATCAGATTTTACACAGGTTCTAAATATCAGAATAGAAGTAAATCAGAATTAAGTAAATCATAATCTTGTGTTGGTGGGGCAGCTAAGTGTAGCAAACAATGCTGCCTAAGCCCATGAAACTCAAACCAGCTATTTAAAAGAAGGAAAGACAGTTATTGGTCTTTTAGGACCCCAGTAGAAGCTAAACACTAATGCATACCTGAGGTACACCTGAGACATTCTTTAGATAGATATGCAAGTGCATGAAAAAAATCAGTGGTAACCAGTTTGGAAAAGGTTTGACAATGTGACACAAGATTATGGTTTGTAGGAAAAGTTGGGGTTTTTTTGCTTTTCTGGTTGAAGGATGTCTATTTGTCTTTTGTGATTTGATCTAAATTTATTGTGATAGCTGGAAGCGAAGATAACAGAAAAATATTTTTCCTAATTTGTTGACTAATGAAAAACACAATTCAGTATAAAGACAGTTAATTATAATCTTGGATGAACCAGGATTGTCACTCTTTCTCTTCCTTTTTTATCAGTTCCAGTTTAAATTTCAGAATCAAGGGGAACAACTGGAAGGGGGTTTGCATTAATCTCTTTTAGAGCAACTCTTGACAGAACAAGAGGATGCAACCTCAAGCTGCACCAGGGCAGGTTCAGATTGGACATCAGGAATAATTTCTTTACTGAAAGGTTGGTCAAGGATTGGAATGGGCTGTCCAGGGAAGTAGTGGCGTCACCACCCATGAACTTGTTCAAGAAATGACTGGATGTGGCACTCAGTGCTATGGCTTGACTGACAAAGTGATCAGTCACAGGCTGGACTCTGGAAGATCCTGGAGGTCCTTTCCAACCTAAATGACTCTGTCATTCTATGATTCCATGGCACATTGCTCTGTTTTATCCAGCTGTCTAACATATAACTGAGGTGCCCTAGTGCCTTTATGAACCAGGGCCACAACTGAGTACTGAGTATTAAAGAACTTGTGCTGCAGAATACAGAGTCCTGAGTTCTGGTGCAGCTGTTTGCAAGGATTTCTACAGCAACCCCAAATTTGTTACACCATTTCTAAAATTTAAGGATTGCATCTGGAAAAGCATGCTCAAGGAACTTATCTAGGGCATCATCCTCTTAAAAGTTAACTTTACTGTGTCCAATGAATAAAATACTGAACAGCAGGCATATTATTTTTAAAAGGGATATAAAACAATAGCGAAGCACTGCCTGATTATATTACAGCATCTATCTTCTCATGTATCAGCAAAAACTAGCACTGAAGTATACCTAATTATCATATTTACAGTGGTACAGGTAGTAAAACAGTTATGTTTTGCATTGCTCAGGATGTTCAGGTCTGAAATAGATAAACTATGTGGGAGATTAGTAATAGGTAATTATTCTCTACTTACATATTCAGCTTCATATTTCTAAATTAAGGTAAGTGGAAAAAGCTTATAAAATATTCAGGGCTCTTTTATCTTTCCTCCTCCCTCTTATTAGAAACTGTGCATGAATTTGCATAGAATAAACTGAGCCCATAAATCATAGCAGAAACTGCAAGAATGCTCTTTGTAAGTTATAATTTAAGGTTAACTGTAGCACATTTTGCTTACTGTATTATTAATGACTTTAGTTCACTCATGACAAGACTACATATTAAAAATTGTTGGTAGACAAAACTCCAGTTCATAATCAATTTGCTTCTTAACCTTAGAAAGCCACTCACCATGTTTTCATACTTCCAAAGAAGAAACCATCAGGAACAAAATCTATCAAGCAATATATTATATTTCCCCTGTTTTTCAGTAGTCCTGATGACTTCTGGTCAAGAAGTTTAGGTGCAGAGCCTCACAAGGAGCTTGAACTGTATGCCCATGACATATGGCAGGTTGGAAATAACCCACTGTCTCTTGTGGTCTGGAACTTATGGCTATGCCCAAAAGGAAAATTCCAGCAGAAACACCTGGAGAACTTCAGAGCAGGGTGTTTAATGTGCTACTTCTGTTTGTCATCCTGATCTAATTGAAGCGGCATTAACCAGATATTGTCAGGACCACATCCATTTACATTATAGATATTCTCACTCAAACTTCTCTTCTGCTTGCTAGGAGAAACCACTGCTACCTAGACAAAATAATTAAATATTCACTGCTGTCTTACCACGAAATGTCATGCTGAAATCTAGGAACTGTTGGGTTCAACACTTCTTGTACTTGAACGTTATTGATGATTGTCAGATATTTACAAGGCTTGGACCACCACCTACACATGCATTTGAGTCTGAAGCCCACATAACAGCCCATTTTTTTCTTTCTTACATTGTGGAACCATGTTAAAGGAATTCTGTAACATTAATTTCTTAGTTTATGTTCTTCTTAGCTTTTATCAGCTGGTTACTTGGCTTACAACTGATTACTCTAAAAATACTGTATTAGACTTTCAGGTAATCAAAGAAGTAGTTTCTAATGAGCACGTCCATGGTTTTACAAGATCCACAATGAAATAGCAGGCTACAAGTGGACTAAAATATAAAATCTTATGAATACAAAAAATAGTTTCATATCTATATAATCATGATATTCTTATATAGGACATAAGAACTTACATGAATGCTCAGTTCAAAGGATTTTTGACATAGCATAATTTGTCTCACATTTTTGTAGGGTTTATTATTGTTTTTATTTTATTATGTTACTTCCATTTAGTTGTTATTTACTATGTCTTGCTAAATAAACCATTTACTGACTTAATACTTCAGTCATGAAAATAGCCTAACCAGGCTTTTAGCAATGAAATGATTTTTCCTTGATACCATCCAAAACAAGAACTTCCTGACATCAAAAAAAATGCTATTCTTGTACTTTTAAATTTATAGGAACTATCCACTTTATTAGATAAACCTGAAAGCAAAGGTAAATGCCATTTTTCCTTTGAAGAGAGGTTTAATATCAAATTAATATTAACACTTTATGTCCTAGAAATCAAATAGTCTTTTTGTTGCATTTGCTTTAAACATAATATCAGAGGGCTGTCTTGGGGAAATGCACATTCTAATAATGATTTATTTGATATTTATCACACCATTTTTTGGTACAGTCCTAAAAATAAGAATGAGTGTTTAAAATTTCTCCCATTCTTTTTACTCTCTTTTTCTTCTTTTAGGTAAAGAGCAATTACCATTCAGATGAAATTTCTTTGTTAAGTACATTTTTGGAAAAAAAAAAGTTTCAAATATTGCATTTCGATGTTGTCAAACATCGTATAAGAAAATTGCTTTATAAGAAATTTCATATAAGAAATTGCTTTTATTCAAAATCAGATGAAATATTGCAGAAAAGTACTGAAGGTCAAGACAAAACATTAATGTGTAAATTGATAGACAAAAGACCTTTTTGTCTACATATTTTAAAATAGGAAAAGACCTCTCAAAATGCTGACTTCTTAACATTACTCAAGACAGGAAATATTTCAATATTTTTTCAATTTTCATTTTTACATAACACAAAAAAATGTTGATCATCTATTATTTTTCCAGAGTAATCCTTCCTTCCAAAAATTGGTCTGTATAATTTGGTTGGTTGAGATTCTCTATGGTGTTAGTCATATATTCTCACAAAATCTCTGTATTTTTGTGATATAAAAAAGCAAAGTAACTTAATTATATGTCAGTTCTTTTCAAAATTTATAGTCCTTTAAAGCAAGCATAAGATTTTAGCTCATATACTGCAGTTTCAAGGAAATAAATAAATAAGTGAAAGCTTTCATCAATTACACAGAAAAACCTAATATAACCTCCCACTAAAATAAAAATCATCACCGACCTGCAGACAAGTTGTTTAATGTTTGTAACACAGAAACCGGACATCAAAGAATCAATTACATTACAAGCAGATTGGAAATTCCAATATCTTTAATGTCTGCATTCAGAAGCAAAAAAAAAATGGTCTCGTGAGTAAGATAAGTGTCCTTCATACTATAAAAAATTGAGTTACAAAACTTTGTTGGTTTTTTTTAGCTGCCTTTTTTTCCAGAAAACAGATTTATTTTACAGGCGTGTGCTTCGTTTGCTTAACAAGACAACATATTTCTATACCTTTTTTTAACACTGAAAGTGTGATGAAAGGTGAAATTCTAAAGCATCCTGATAGTAAATGATTACTCTTCAAAGTGGTAAATTTTACTTGTTTCTGATTAGCCCTCATTGTACCTCGCATTAATGGTAACCTCTTCTGCAGTCCCTGCTTTATAAAGTCAAGATAGATAAATAATCATTCACAGTGCTAATTGGAATGGGATATTTTTAAAATATTCCAGCTCTAATAGACAGGCAAAGAGGGTGCATCTTGAATTGCACATTAACCCCAGGATGTGGTATGTTGTTTAGAGGGAGATGCTGGCCTTTGAGGTAGAATTTGAACAAAATTAACAGAAAATGAGAATAAGGCAAACTGCGTTCTTTCATGCAAGCTGTAACCCATTCCTAAAGAGTAAACTGATATAGGATTTCATTTATGATGGAATATGTGCATAAGAGTAATGTTGATCTATGTCTAATAAAAACACAGAAAAGGGTAGAAATTTGGTTTTCAGACCTATTTGTTGAATTGCTCCATAAACTAAACTCCTTGCATCTGTTGCAAGATGGCAAGATTATTAAAGAAGAAATGCATTGCTAAAGCTTTCTTAGAACTGTGAATAATGAAAAATTTCCTCCTTTTTTTTCCCCTTTCCTGCCTTTAGAAAAATTCCCACCTTGGTCAAAAAATTCAGTATTTTTATTAGGAATCTAAAGTAGTTATATAGTGCAGTTTTCTATGATCTTGCACCTCTTTCAAATACAAATATTTGTTTAAGATATTTTTACTGAAAAATGTTGATAAGATGATAATGAAAAACACTTTCTAACATGCAAATAATATTTTGAAACAGGTCTATTCCGTACTTCATTTCTCTCTAGTCCACACTCACGTCACTATGATTAATTGTGCGATAATAATGCGCAATAATATAAGCACAAATCACACAGTGAATAATAAAGATGCTGTATTATTGAATAGTTCAGCTGAACACTTACAGTCTGGAGAAGAAGAAAGAGACATATTCTCTTTTCTTTAATAAAGTGTTCAATGATTGAGGTTCTGGGCTCAAACCTAGGTAGACAGACATGCAGAATGAGCTGACAGAGCTTCAGCAGTCCAAAAAGGCCACACTGTTTTATTCTTGCATTAATAATTGATCCACAAGTGGACCTGTGAGTTAATAAGCTGAGGAAACTTTGGAACTAGGCATAGCTAAAACGCTTAGTTAATATAAGAAATATTTCAACCTTTCCTCCAGCACTGAATGCAGCTTGCAATCAATCTTTTGCTTCTGAGGTGTGTCTTCCCACTACTTTCACGAATATGAGCTTCAGAAGGTTTACTAGGGAAAAAAACTCTATTTTACTAGAAAAAAAAAAAAAGCCTGAAATGTGGTAACAGAGCCAGTTGTCAGGAATTTTACCAGAATGAATGACACATTGCCATTCCACTTTTTGGAAAGTCCATGGCAGAACACCAGTAGACTGCATGCATACCAGCAGTTTCCCTATATATGGGGAATATTTATTAAATCTATATTTCATGTACATACACTCGCCTCCTTGTTTGTCAAAGTGGATTTACGGGTGATGGTTTATTCAGTCTGGAGAATTTAGTCTTTGGAGAGGAAAATGTGTTGAAAAACATCTTTAGCATTACAAGAAAATATAAATTTAGGACCCTCAGAGCAATTGCAGTGGTATATATCCTGCCTTTGGTCTCCTTTTCTCATGTGAATTTACTGTAGCCCATTACGTGACAGTTGTAGCAACTAAATTACAGTAGCTCTCCATTAAATAACAAAGATATGATTGGTAGTGTACTTTACATTCTCAAGGCAGTTTTCTAACCCCCTAAGTGGATAATTGTCAGTTATTGCTTTTAAACTGTGAGCCTTGCATGGCTTATTAAAAGTTTCTGAGATCCAAAGCCTTACGAAGCTAATAGCAATATATACAGGAGGGGTGTGTGCATCACTCTGCTATAGGGAAGAACAAAATAAAGGAAAGGCTGGGAACATGTGCCAGGTTTTTGATGGACTTGTACATGTGCCTTCTCCCTCAAGAGCCTTAGACTTCAGATATCTGTTGAAGGATCAGAATTTTACCTGGAAAATCTTGTTGATATTATTCCTCTCTTTCCTCACTAGATTTCTCCAAAAGTTTGACCAATAAGCAAGAAACACTTGTCTATTCTTAAGTGGCATGTTTGAATTGAACATATATATAATTGATTGTAACATAAGAGACCTGAACATGGAAACAAGGAGGACAATTTATCAGATAAGTTCATCCTGAGAAGGTAAAATATCAGTGATATGTCCACAAATATAATTATAAACAGAAATTGGTGAAATACAGGAACACGTGATGCTACAGACGGATTCTAGGGTATTCACTAGTTTTGATTATATAGCCCACTCTGGGATCTTCAAATCCATTGACTGAATGATTATTTTTCAGAAATCATAAAGAAGTTCCTAAATTTTTCTTTTTCTTTCTTTAAGATATTAAATAAAATATATACATTTTCTGTTTCCTTCCTTCCTTCCTTCCTTCCTTCCTTCCTTCCTTCCTTCCTTCCTTCCTTCCTTCCTTCCTTCCTTCCTTCCTTCCTTCCTTCCTTCCTTCCTTCCTTCCTTCCTTCCTTCCTTCCTTCCTTCCTTCCTTCCTTCCTTCCTTCCTTCCTTCCTTCCTTCCTCCCTCCCTCCCTCCCTCCCTCCCTCCCTCCCTCCCTCCCTCCCTCCCTCCCTCCCTCCCTCCCTCCCTCCCTCCCTCCCTCCCTCCCTCCCTCCCTCCCTCCCTCCCTCCCTCCCTCCCTCCCTCCCTCCCTCCCTCCCTCCCTCCCTCCCTCCCTCCCTCCCTCCCTCCCTCCCTCCCTCCCTCCCTCCCTCCCTCCCTCCCTCCCTTCCTTTTTTTTTCTTTCTTTGTTACATGTTACTATTTCTGTGCTAGAAACAATTCACTTTGCAATCCCATTTTTTGGTCTCTTTACTGTCTTTTGAATTTTTTTTTTTTTTACTGGCAGGCGTCTTAACTATTGAAACTCTTTTCCAAACCACAAGAACTGAGCTGCTGCTGTTGTAGGTGTTAGCCTTTTTGGGGCTTCAGCAAAATCAGAAGGAAGTGACTTGATGATATAAAGTTGCCAACTTAGATTGAAGGAGATTTCATATGGATTATTTATGTCATGGCCACTCTAAGCTATTCCTCTGTGAATCACAAAATCCCAGAATGGGTCAGGTTGAGAAGCACCACACTGGGTCACCTGGTCCCACTTCTTTGTTTAAGCAGGGTCATCCCAGAGCATGTGGCACAGGGAGGGAGACTCCACACCCTCTCTGGACAATTTGTTCAAATGAACGGAACAATAAATAAGTTTTTCCTCATGCAAAGATGTAACTTCTTGTATATCAATTTCTGCTGTTCCCTCTTGTCCTGTTGCTGGGCCACACTGAGCTGGGTCTGGCCCATCCTCAAACCCCTTCCTGTAGACCCTGGAAGACATGGATGAGGTTCCCTCTCAGTCATCTCGTCTCTAGGTCTGAACAGCCCTAGTTCCTTCAGTCTTTCCTCCTAAGAGAGATACTCCAGTCCCTTCATTATCTTTTATTATCACTTTTCTTTTTTTGTGAGAAACATTTTTTATGCATCATATAAATAATAATTAATCAAATACAAGAAATTATCACCCCCTGCTGTTACACAAAAATATGTAGAACTCATTTACTGCTCAGTTGTGGCCAGAAATTGCACCAGGGACACATGCAAAATCATAAAATTATAGAATCATGGTGCTTAGAGTTTACCTGAGCAGTTCAGCTCAATGCAAGCCCAGTTAAAACAGAGGAACTGTTTGTCAAAGTTTTACATATCTCCAAGGACATAGCTTAGTGAACTTTTCTTTCTGGTAGGTGTGGGGTTTGAATTTATCCTTACATCTACTGAGAATTTCCTATGCTCCAGCTTCTCTCCATTGCCTTTCCACCTTCCCATGTGCACCTCCAAGAACGATATGTCTTCATCTTCTTTACAGCCTCCCACCATGCAGTTGTAGATGATCATGTCTACAGATCTCCCTTTAACTTTCTCTTAAGTCTGAGAAAGGACAGGTCTACAAGACTTCCATCCTTATAGGTAACCTATTATCAGTAAAATTGGAATAGACATAATAGGAGGGAGTCAGCAAGAGAGGCAGAAGAAAGGCTGTTGTTTTTGGTTTTTTTTAATCCAAGTTTCTTCCATCTAAAATAGTCCTAAAAAAGAAGTGACAAAGCATAGCATTTGGGTTGCAGAGTTTTAATCAATACTTGACTGCACAGGAATGTGACAAGGGGAAAATGCAATTATTTTGAGTACTATATAACAAATTTGAACAGTATGACTGCTTTCACTATTGCAGTATCCTCTGTACCAGAAATTTTTATTCAATAGAACTGTTTTGGCATGGTGAGATCATATAATGTTAGACATGGATCAAGAAACAGCGACTTCAGAATACCCAGTTTCACAAAGTACATTTTACAGACTTGCACAGAACATGCTCCATTTCAGGAAAACAGCAGGCCTACTGAATTGACAGAGAATTCATTTCTCTCTGAAAATTACTATATTATCTCTTAAAAGTCCAGACTTTGTCAGTGTTTCTTTGGCAAATCTTCTAGAGAAATATATTTTTGTATATAGGTATTTTAAAAGTTATTTGTCTGACAGCTGAAAGAACATAAGACAGGATAAAAAGAGGATGCAAATATTATCATGTAGGCAACCAGAAAATAATGATTCAGTATTTCACACAATGTAAAAATGAACCAATGAAATAATTATGAAGCCAACCGAAAGAATTATTTAAAAGCATGTCATTCTGTTATGAAATTCACTGCCATATTATGAGGTGGTAGCTAAAGCCAAAAATATATACAAAAATTTGTGAAGACATTACTGTCTATTAATTTAGTGTTCTTGGAAGGTTTGTCAGAAGAATGCTAGAAACTGAAATGCTATAACAGGGAAATATTAGTTCTGTACTTGCCCTGTCTTTAACACTCTTTTTTGTTTTTTGTGACTTTTTTTTTTGCTGATCATTTTCAGAGACCCGATACCATGCGAGAAGGGCCCTCAACTTCATGCAGGATGACAATTGTTCCATAATAATAGTTATAATATGACTAATTGAAAGCCTGCCACCTCTGGAATTTGCTAGGACAGTGTTGCAGTCTGGCTTGCAGTCTGTGACCATGCAGGCCATTTGTTGTCATGCAGACTCCCCAGGATGGATGATGAGGCATGGTGATAAACTGCAGTGCATACTGGCAGGAAACACCACACCACAGGAGCATTCTACTGACAACCACTTACAGACTGGGACAGGCGTGTGCCATACTCTCTCCCAGCCATCATGACATCAAGGGAATTATTCTCTATAACATCCTTAGATAACAGTGAAAAGCATTAAAAATATTCTGTGATAGGGGATCTGTATTTAGATTAAGACAGGGAGAAAAGGGCAGGGGGAGAGTGGGGGAAATGCAGAGTGCACGTTACAGTGACATCAGAAAACCTTTTTTTTTTGTTATTTAATTTTACTCATTTAATTCACACAGCTTGGTGTGTATTTAGCTCACTAATATGCATGTATAAAGCACTTACATGCATAAAGCCCTGAGAAGTCTGAAGAAAACAGGCAGAAAACTCTGGAAAGTCAAATTTTTGAGAGAACATGGTGCTGCTAACATGCTCTAACCCGGGTCACAGCCTCAATCTCCATACAGGCCACCTTAAAGTTGGACTCAAGGATCATTGTGGGCCCCTTACAATTCAGAATATTCTGTGAAATCTGTGAAGTTTCTATCCCTGCTAGCCACAAAAAAAAAGCAGCCTCAGTTCTCTTCGCAGTAGGCAAGATCAAAATAAGTACTACTTGGATTTGAATGCTGTAGGTTTCCTATCTAAAATGTGGATTTTAAAAAAGAAAATTAACCTTGCCAAGCATCATTACATGACAGAGTTACCAAGAAACTCTCCAGAGTCCAACATTCATGATTTATGAATCTATCTGAGTTCAGACACCTGGAAAATAAAAAGCATCGTGGTTAGGTCTTGTACAGTTTGCTAGTACATTAGTTATAATATTGTTGTCATTGAGAACCACATATGTAGTTATGCAGTGGAAATAATACTTATTTCTACCAGAAAATTTAATTCAGATCCTATATATTGGTAAAATCTTGTGAATCATATCAAAGAAAAAGGTGGGACAAAATTCCAGCATAACTCTTTGGCTAAGGTGGTTTACCTTTAAATATATGAAGTTTAATTTGATAGCAAACCAAAAGTCTACCAAATTAGGAACACTGGCTATTTTCTATTCACTTTTATTTCTCATATAGTCATTATCACAGATGTATCTAAGAACCTTCCAGTAAAAACCATTGAATAGATTTTGTCAACTTAAGTTTCTCATTTTAATGTGTACAAAATTTATAGTAAATTATATTCTGTGCATTGGTGGTGTCATTCCCAGGTACATAATGCTGTCATTTATAATATATTTAAGAGAGAGAAGAATTTTAACTTCTGGAAGAGGGTGGAGATTTTTAAGCAAAAATATATATAAATAAAAGTTATCCATAAGTACGGGGAATAGTTCAGACTTTTGCACGTCTGAAGGATCTAGCAGGAATATTGAACTACTGTCTAGCCTTACATGACTGTCTGCCAAAGGGGACTTTCCTTGGACACTTCTCTCTTCAAAGTTCTTGGTTCTGATACCTACATGTGTTCTAACCTTCAGTCATCAGAATAGCTGCATTTCAAACAGTGACCACAATGAACTCCAGCAGAGAAAAAATTCTCAAGTCAGCTTTTACAAACCACTTTGGTACTTTAACTTCTGTGAGAGATCAAAATAGAGAATGAAAATAACGTAATATGAAAAAGAAATGTTTACTTTTTTTTCACATAAAGTAAAATAAGAATAAAAATACTTGCAATAAGAATATGTCCAGAAGTCAGATCTGGATATCATTTGAAACAATTAATTGTTTCAACTTTTCAATCCATTTACATTTGGATGTAATTCATTCTATTATCTCTCCTGTGAAAATATGTCACAGGAAAATGATTGTGATGCAGATGAACCTCACTGAAAATCTTCATTTTGTTTAGGTTTATATTTTAAGTTTTATATTGATTGATTTTGTACCCATCTTCACTTTCCTTATAGCTTTTCAACCATTCTCTATGGTGATGCTTGCAGTGTTTCCTGAGGAGTTCAGACTGGAACACTTGCTGACAAAGAAATATTGCCCTTGATTTCTCTGGTGGAGAAGGGTTTGTGCAAATCTAAATAAGTACCCTTTTTTGCTATGCAGAAATTTCAGAAATTGCATGAGATGTAAATTTGGAAATGTTACTCATTTGCAGACTAGCACCTGCTGTGTTTTCAATATACAGGTCATGAGTTGCAGCAAACCCCACAGAATTACTGAGTACTCAAGCTTTTGAATCTCATCAGAGCATACAAGCACATAAGTGATCATTGTTGCTTTAAAGAGTTGTTCACAAAACATTGCAAAGATGACACACATTTTTGAAAAAGCAGCAGTTTTGTTGATTATCCATCATTTGCATCACAATCATGGACAAATTTCACACCTCCATTCATCGTTGACTTTCAGTTTAATATTTTGCACCAGTTATTTAAGTTCTGGGAACATTATCTGGGAAATGAATTTGACCTATGAGCAATGGTTGTAAAGAAAGGAAAAACAGAGTTGATGACAGCAGTCATGATTTTCTGAAACAATTTTCAACCTTATATTTGTGGAAACCAATAGGAGCTGTGACTGCTCATAGTATGTTAAACTGTGTTCAAGTAAAATTTATGTTCAGAGGACTCACAGTTCTTTTGAGATTGTGTGCTTCAGACCTCCTTGTGTGCTCAGCTTGCAGATGCTCTGAGCTTATTTCAGCCCTAACAAAAGAACCCTGGAACTTGTGCTCAAGCTACAGCAGCTTACACTTTTAGCTTGACTATATCTAGTTCAAGCCTTAAATGTCAGCCAAGATGGCAGCTATTACGTAAGTGGGGATTGAAACAAAGACCTTTTAGAATCAGAAGCATAGTCTTTGCAATGCTGAATAAATCAAGCTTTTTGGAGAACCTTGAATGTAGTAATTATACAGTGATCCATGTAATTATTTGGCAACATGCTAGAGGGGAAAAGTACATTCCCAATTGCACGTTTGTCCCTTTATAACAAGGTAAAGATGAAACTTCAGGAAAAATTCTCTACTCTTTTCCTTTTCTTCATTACCGCTGTAGTTTTTATGATTGACCTTGGATATATCTCCCGATTTTTTCTACAAATTATCCCTAGAGAATTCTTAGTAATTTCATATAATACCCTTCCTTTCCAATATGGAAAATTTTTGCTATGTATTTTCTATTCCAAATGTCGTCATCTAGCATTCAATGAATTTACTTATGAAAAATGACTCAGACATATTTTCTAGTGTTAGAAATATAGCATTAAATTAATGGAAGCTTGCACTGTGATAAGTCTCTTGCACAAAAGAGATCAGTTCTCAATAGAACAGGGCTCTAGATGAGATGATCCATTTAAGCTAGGTGTTAACAGAGCAACATAAGCCTATGCAGGCTTATTAATTTCCAATCAAATTACAAATCTCAGTCTCAGTTTGTAACAAGGTTCAATTAATTGATTTATTTTCTGTATGTGTGCACTTCTAACCTGGTTCTCCATATATTTAGGACAGGAAGTGTTGGGCTGAATGAGTCATTCAGTTTTCTTTCAGATGTAATTTTTTTTTTTAATTATTTCTTATAGTCTCTATCACAGAGAGAGATTTCGGGTACCACCACAATCCACATATGTGGGGCTTTTTCACCTGCATAATATTATGTTTAGATTAACTCTAATTTCTTAAACATCCTGAATAATTCCAAAATGCCTCTCTCATAATCTATTCTCATAGTTCCATTGCATCAAGTGCTCCTGAGTTTTCACAGCAAAATGGAAGAAGAGACTTAAGAAACCCAGTTATTCACACAGGTTTTCCAGCTTGATCTAAATTCTCTGTAGTTTCCTCTTCATTGCTAGGAAAAGTCATGAGTCACAAACAGAGAGGAATGTTTACTCAGTCCTAATCATGAGTGTGGGTCAATGACTAAGGTCCCCAAATAAATCAGTAGTGCTGGAATAGGCAAGCACCCCCTTGTGGGCCACAGATACTTCGGGACAGTGAAAGTAAGGATGAAGGAGCTTTTCTTGGCTTTCCAGCATGAAAAATCAAATGCAATTTGTCCAGATTAGTGGGCTTAGTCTCTTTCTGATTATCAGGTGCCACAAATATGTGACCCATGCCTATGCCTCTGATTTTTAATAAACCCATTTTCTGGGTCCAATAGTTCAGCAATTTGTACAGAAAATTAGATGTAATTTGCCCTGAATGCCACTGGTTTCTCAGCTAGTTCAAAAAAATGCCAGGCAGTTCAGCAAATAGCTACAACATCTCTGCAACAGAAAAGGCTGGGGACCAGGTTTCCTTGATGAAGCTTTCTGTTGTCTGTTTCAAATCCAGGCTCTCCAATGCTTTCAATTTCTATAACCTGTATATCCTCTCCAGTCTTCCTCCACATGCCTTTTCTGAGTCCTATTACTTCCTGCTCTTCCTTAGAAATGTTCAGTACAAAGGGTCTGATGTAATGACAAATGAGCTTGTTTTTCTCATCAAAATCAAAGATGTTGGTGCAGACTTTACCACAAGTGCTACCATGAAGGGCTACATCTGCTCTCTCAGACCTGTGCCTACCCTTCTCTGCCTCTGTCCTAGCACTTGCAGAGATACCAATGATAATAGGATATTTGTGACATTTAGTGATCTGTTCTGAAAGCCTAATAAAGAGATTGAAGAGAGATGGAAGTAGTGGGGTGGTTTTTTTTCCTTTTTTATTTTTTGTTTTGTTTTGTTTTGTTTTTTGTTTTCTTTATATATATTTTTTTTTCCTGTTCATCATTTGGCAGTGCCCTCCTGCTCCTTGTTGCCCAGTGATGGACACAGATTGCTGCTGCCTGTTCCAGTTAGATCGAATAGCCAGTAGGAGCCTTTGGGGCTCTTAAACAAGGCTCCCTCTAGGCTGCTCTCAGCCACATCCCTAAATAAAGTTAAATAAAATTTTGAAATATTATATTGAAAATTTTCTCTTAGGAATGCCAAGTCCATACAGGAAACTTGAGATCCTTTTTCTCCCACTCTTGTCTCTATTTTTTTTATTTCCTTTTTCTTCCTCCTCACTCACAAACTCCTTTCTACACCCTCAGCCCCATTTTCTTTCCTTTCTGATTATATTTTTCCTTTGCCATCTGCTCCTGACTTTCATTTTTTTGGTTTCCCCTTTCTCTGGCAATACAAATATCTCTCCACCCAGTCCAAGAGCACTGTTGTACAAAATGGGTTTTGTTTCTCTGGACAGTGTTGTACCAGCTTTTTGCTGCAGTTTAAACATAAATTACAAAAATAATCTAAACACTTAGGTTTAAAACTAAAAAATGTATCTCACAGAATAGGTATATTTAAATTTTAAATAAGAATAGGGCTAAAATCTCCTTAAAGTGGTTCTTTATGGAATAGTAACCCCACAAGATTTCTGTGGAACTGAATAGATGAGGAAAAAGTAAAAAAAGACATCACACCCTTTTTCTAGGTTATTTTTTTTTCCTGTAATTACCAATAACCCACTATTAGACTTCAAGGACAAAAATAACTCTTAGACTGTCTAGATATCACATCAGAACTAGTCTTTTCCCCCCTGGCAGCAGTTTGGAAAGATGATTCCTCACGGCACCTGAAGTCTATAATTGTCAGATCACTCATTCCCATGGAGAAGTCCAGGCAGGTGGTATCTGCTCTGTGATTATTTCTCTCTTCTTTTTTTTCTTCTTTTTTTTTTTTTTTTTTACCTGGTTTCTTCACTGTCCCCAAATGTCAGATGTGTTACAGAGGAATACCTGCATTTTGGGGAGGAAAAGAGAAAGGTATTAGAATGGGTTAACTCTATCTAAGCTGGTGCAAACAATGCCAACTTTGAGGTTTAAATTCTCGTATCCAAACGGAGGCTTCTGTGGGTTTTGTGATGTGTAGAGGCCCCAGGTGGGAGATGGGTCCCCACGTGTGAGGTGCTGTACAAACACATTAAATTCCCCCAATAGAAGATCTTACAGTGTAAGTAAAGAAGACCAGGGAGAGGCTGGAGGGTAGAGGCTGAATGAGCACAATCTTTGTTTTACAGCAAACAGCTAAATTAAATGGTGTCCCCAGTGGGCTGAAAGAAATCTGAGGTAGAAATGGACATTGAACATCGATTACCTGAACCTCAGTGTTTTGCTCATAAAGCAGTTTAGACTTCAGGCAAAATCTGGCCTCTGGTTTGATCTTTCAATAACATTCTTTACTTTCTTATCATTTTCAGAAGCAATGGGCTTTCACACTGATGCATTGTAAGGTAGACCAGGCACAAAGGAAGAGCAATTCTCTGCCTATTCATATGCAGCCATCCCTTGTGCAGAGCACAGCAGGTATATAACAGCTACCTAGCCACGCTACAGAGAATAACGAAGACCGTGTTTAGCAGATACCTGGGTAGAAAGACTAGCAGGTGGGGTCTAACCTTCATTCTTGAACAGAAGTGTTATCAGATTTTTAATGATCACAGAGTAAGCAAAGGACATACACAGATTCTCTCTCTCTTTTCCTCTGTGTGCATCTCTGTGTGGGTATAAGATCACTTCTTTCTCTTGCAGTTGGGCCATGCCTAGGAGAGTAGAATAAGTCATCTCCTAATAAAGGATAGTAAAAACCCCCTTAAGATCAAAGGATAACAGTTTGTGCCTTTTCTTTCTCCTTCTCTCTTTTATTTTCTTTTTTTATAAGCAAAAAAAAAAAAGAGAGGGGGTTCTATTCTCAGCTTTACTGTTCAAGATGGGTGATTTGTCTCGTAATTGTGTTCGCTGACTGCAGCAGATGGATTCATTACTAGGGCTGGTCAGAAATCTTTCAACACAATGTGTTTTTGTGTGTGTGTGAAAATGATGAATCATCAAAACTGAAACTTCACGAAGATGTGGCTGTGCAGAGGAAACTTTTCTCACAGAAGTTTCCTCAGCTCCCCACTGGGGCTTGTGATTAAAAACAGAGAAAGCAAAAGCTTCACATCTTGGGGTAGCCCATAAGATAGGATGTGTGGGCGCTGAGGCTTTGAGTTTCTCTTCTGGTTTTTCTGCATTGTTTCTTTTCTCATGTAACCGTGTTAGTTACTTTAGCATCAAATTATTCAGCATATTTCCGTATGACTATCTATCTATCTATCTATCTATCTATCTATCTATCTATCTATCTATCTGTGTATGTATATGAAGAAATGTAAGCAGAGTATTAGTGTTTTAACAAGCAAAGTTGAGGGAAAGATGATGGTCTGCTGAACATGGTTAAGTGAATGCAGGTCATATCCCCTATTAAAGCCACCATATGCCTTTTTTTGAAACAGAAAAGTGTTTGAAATCTTCAGCGGGAACAGATTGCTCATTACAGGCCTTTCTTCTCAAATCCACCAGATCCTGTTCATTTTTGTTTCAGTAGAAATTACCAAAATAATCCAGAGGGACTAATGCTCAAGGAAAAGTCTTGAAGGCAAAGTCGCTTAGCTCATGACCACAGCTGAGGAGTAACATTTTACAATGAAAGGAGGTCATGAGCCTAGTTATCTACTCATGTTTATATCCCGTAAAGACTTTTCCCCTCTGAGTGTTTGTTTAGCTTGTATATAAACTATTGCTGATTGTACTGCTGCCTTTGGGATCCAATCTTATGCATGACTTACCCTGTGCATAAAGAAGTTTGTCTTGGACCTCCTTAGCAAATGTTCAGTCTAGACTCTAATCAGCACAGAGAGAGAGAGCCACTTCCAACAGGAGCTACAGCCAGCAAGAGGCCTATTTGGAAGACTGACAGGACACCAAATGTGTCTTTTAAATAGGGCAAGGCAGCTTGCTAATGGGCAGGAATTTGGCCCTGAGGTTTCAGCGTATGACAGCCATGTAAATGACAATCCCGCTGTAGCAATGGGAAGAGAAAATCAATAACACTGCCCTATCAGTGGGAACAATAATAGGGAACAAATAAAGGACCACTGTGGAGCAAAACATTAGACTGGGATTTATCTGAAACAGAGCAGGAAGAGAAGGGAAATATGTCAAAATTTATTTCCTAAACATAGCATATAGGTCAATACAAAGGCATCTCAGTAATGGAATAAGAGCAAGAAGATGACAACGAAGTTGTCACCAAAGGTGAGATAAAACTTGCCAAAGAAAAAAAATAGTCCCAAATTATTGCAAAGATCCATTCTGTCTATCTGTTAGCAGCTCAAGCTGTTCCCTTGAGTTTTTCTTCCAGAGCAGTCTAGAGCAGTTGAGCAATTTCCATTTCTAGAGTCTTTCTGCAGAGATTTGCTTCTTACTTAAAAACATTTTCACCATACGTAAAAGGAACCATGAAGCATATAGCCATGTAATCTCCACACAGGACATCTGACATGTCCCATTTTTTCTCTGGACAATTCATAATGTATAAGGACTATCAAACCCATTTTTTAATTTGGTTATACCATTGTGGGTCACACACCACCAGTCTATTACCATGTCTAAGGTGAATAAAGCTACAATACAAATTGTTATTTTGAATTGCAATTAAGATTTTATCCCCATAACTTCTTCTTCTTTGTACTGGTTTCTTGAGATTTGAAGGTATGTATATTTTCTCCATCATGGAAGTTGAAGTTCCTTTTATTAATCCTTTAAAGCAGCTTTTTCAAACTGTTTTAAATTCAAATAACATCCTAAAAAATATGTGAGGTAACATATACAAACTTCTCATAATGGTTTTCATCTTAAAAAAATGGGTTAGATTGTGAATGTTTGATTATGGCTCCCTCACAACACCTTTTTTGTTCTTTTGCTTACCTGTATGTACATATTTATATGATGCAATGATAAAGAATAGGAGATTTTCATGGCCCATTGGAGTTTTATGAATCAGATCAGATCATAGATAGAGAAACACCTACTTACTGTTTATCTTTTACTCTAAAGTCAGCACAGGATTCATCACCCCCCTTTTTCCCCCAAGGTATATTCTCATAGCTATATCCAAATTTAAATGTCATGAGGTATTTGGCTTTCATCCATGTTATCTTTGTGCTATCCCATTTACAGTTAAGGGTGCCATCTAAAGCTTGATTCTCTTCCATCATTTTATGTATTTATTTTGGCAGAAACTTATTAGTGTACTCTGTCAGGACAAAACTTTGCACTATTTGATCACTCCTTATTTGCATTTTTAATAGTCCCCATTAGACAGCCTCCAAACTAATTAGCCAAGCATCTGTAATAGAAAACTCCTGTTTCCTATTTTCAGAACTAAGAAACTAATAGCTGAAGCCCTACTAGAACAATTAAGCAATAAGAAAAATATTGTGTTAAGGTTGGCAATAGAGTAGCTGCCATAAATCACTACAATAATGACTTTCAGCTCACAATGTTTAAGTAGATAAAAAATTAACCCACACACTATTTCTGTAGTCTACAAAAGAGGCGTCCCAAATTAAAAAATGAAAAGAGGAAAAAAATGTATGTAATGTATATGGAATAATTCAGGTTTTGTTCACTGGGAGGAAGACAGGGACATTTAGTCTTTAACATGGCAAAACCTGTCAATTTTAATTTTATTTATATAACTTCAAAAATTATGACTTAGGTATCAGTGAACATTATTAAATGTAGGCTTTTTAGCCAATCTTCAAAACCCTCGAAGTGCTTTGTTCCCTTTGATTTCAACAGAGGCATTTGGTGCCTAAATCACTTCAAAGACACAGATCTTAGGACTGTGATTCAATTGCCCAAACACTGATCTTTTGCATTAGATATCATAAATTGTCCCACTTCTATTCATCTACTTCTGGAAAATAGATTTAGAGCATTAGGCATCCATATTCAGGCAACTGATTTTTGCCTGAAGTAATTCCCACCGCTTTTCGGAACTTAATTCAGTGCTTCCTTTTTTTTTATTATTCAGAATCCCAGAAGCTGTAAAAAAATAAGTGGGATTTTGTTTGTTTAATTATCACTATCATCTTCTTCTTCAACAAGTAGAATGTGCAATGTGTTATTTTGCCAAAACAGTCTTTTGCAAATGTAACAATTCTGAGACATTACTTCAGAAAGAGAATCACCAGAATGAAGAAGTTCCACATAACAGATTGAATCATTAAGGATGAAAGTAGCCAAAATAAAAGTCAAAATAATTTTATTGTGAGCTTTCAAATAACTTTCCCTGCCCTACTAGAAATTCAAAATTCCAAAAAAAAAAAAAGACAAAAGTAAAAACAATTACAATTGAACAACACTTACAATTGAACAATAACAGATGTTCAAACTTCTCCATCAGTGTGGAAACTGTTGGCTTCTTCACTGAGAGGGTAGTCACTCACTGGAGCAGGTTCCCAGGGAAGTGGTCACATAACCAAGCCTGTCAGAGTTCCAGAAGCATCAGATTTTTGTTTTGTAATCCAGACCTCTCAAAAAGGCTGTTGGTATTTTAAAGTAATTTATTTTTTCACTATCTTTATGTCCTCCAAAATTCTTTGCCATTACCTAACAAAGTCAAACACTTAATTTATAACATCAAATTTATACCAAAGGCCATGTTTTCTATTTTCATTTTCAGAAAATAAATTGAAAAAATCTTAAATAATATGTCCTCTGCAAAAATAAATGAAGCAAAATAGTATTTTCTAAAAATCTATAGCAATCTTTTAGTTTTTATTTTTAACTTCTACTAACTGAATTATTGATTTACCCAAGTGGTCCAAGATTAGATTTTTGTAAAATAAGCATGAGAATGGTAAAATTTAGTTCCTGAAAAGGCATAGCATCTTGCTTTACTTACATCCCTTACTACTTTGAATTTAGTTAACATCATAATGAAACCAGTAATATGCTTAAAGCGATGAAACTAAATAATGATGTATTTATAAAAATAATGAAACTACCTGATTACTTAAAGCTAAGAATATGTACATTTAAAAATGAGTTCCTATTATGTACCTAAATGCCAGCAAGAGACAAAAAAATCTTTAAATATCTTTTACTCTAGAAATAGTATCACCATATTACCTACACCTCTGCATTGACTTACCATTAAAAAGTACCTTAAGACTTATTTTTCACATAAGTTTTCTTTAATTTGTTTTTCTTCCTTTATCTCTTTGTAAATTACAAGATTCCTCAAAAGAAACAAGCATGAAAAAGCATTTAAAGAAGTTCAGTTTCAGGAATCTGGATAACAATTTTAATCCCCTGATCTTCAAAAACAATCCCTGAAGGAATTTTGAACACGGTTCTATAATACAATTTAAAAAAAAAAAGGAAATATTTTGTTTATTTGTTTGCTTTTTTATAATTAAAAAGGACTTTTGTTTCTAAGTTGATTATTTTGACAATCATATTGGAAAACTAGTACAACTTCAATCCTGGTTTATAGCTCTTGGCTATGCCAGGACTGTACCTTTGCATACATGTTAGGGCTTATACCCAAAACTTGTCTGTTAGACTGTTTTAGTCTGACTTCTTGTCTCTTCACACACACACTGCTCTAAAACACCTCTGCTCAAGCTTTCAGCACTGAGTTATTGTGAGACTCTTTTTGGGTATGTCTGCAGCAACCTGAAGCAAACTTCGCCTGCCTGTGCCAGCCACCGTGACACTGAAATGAGTATGAATGTGGATGTACTAAAGTAATTCTGAAGAGTGACTAGAGCCAAAATTTGAGCTTGGTTTTGGAGAGGAAAGACTGGTGAACTAGCACATTTTGGCTGCCCATTACACCGCCTGCTAGGAGACAATAACTTTCCCAAAACTTGCCTGATGCAGCCAAAAAAACAATGACACAGAAGCAGACGTGTTTGTTTCTTATCAGCAGGGATCCTATTGCTGCAAGCTCCACTGTGTTTTGGACTCTAGCTCTACTCATCAAACCATTGCTCTTGCTCCATCGCCAAGCAGCTTACAGAAGGCAATTAAGTATTGCATAGGCATTTGACTGTAAACAATTATGGAACTTAATATCCTGTAGCTCAGAGTGGGGAAAAACACCTCCTCCACTGGCTGAGCTGGTAATCAATGACTTTGACAATGGAGAACTCTGTCTCTGAAAGACAAATGAAGCTATTTCAACAATCACCCCATCACCATACTCCACCACAAAATGTCTTCAATTGGGAGATTATTTCTTTTACAGGGTTTGGCAGTAAATGAGATCTAAATGCCAGGAAAGAACTGGCGCAGACTTTTGACTGTTCAGCTTGACCACTGGAGTCTGTGCACATTCAGAAATGCATGTCATGCTGTGTGCCTTTTTGAAGCCGACGATGAGAGCTGAGCCGCAGTGGGAGGCCGGCGGGTGAGTGATGCTGTATTATTTGGAGAGCCCATGCAGCTGAATTGTGCTGCACAGCGTGCCAGAGATGGGATCCAGGAAGGCAAGCTCTGGGCAACACAAGCCTGATATCAAGAAACAGGAGCCTCAAAAAGCAGACCAGCAATCTGCAGAGTTTTGGTAACAACACCAAATTCACGCTGAGAGCTTTGCTGGGGAAAGTAGTGATGCGTCATTTGACACAAGATATTCAGTCAAAACACTAAAAAAAATCTCTTCATTAAACGTCAAGATGTCTTTGAAGCTCAGAGCAGAGGTTTCTATTCTGTGACAAGTGATCCTCTGGGTCAGAACAAATGTATTATTTAGTTTCCAAAAACGTAATATATAACCTAACATAAATGTTATATTTACCAGATAGGAATTTCTGTAAGTATTTCTTACAGCATTTCAAAATATTATTCTTATCACTTGTCCACAGACACCCATCTTTCATATAAACAGAATGATCAAGTGTAATCTCTGGGGAGAAAAAAACATTCTGTCATCACCTTAGGGGTGAAAAATCCTGTTGCTTTTATGTAGAAATCATAAATAACATTTTAATACTGGTTCAATGGTATTATTCCTTCCTTCAGATGAGTAAAGAGATCCATGACGGTATCTCAGACACTCATGTAGGTCCAGATTTACCTTTAACTGGATCTGAATTCCTATGGCCACTATAATGATCTCACTATAGGGTGATCCAAGCCAGATACATTCCTAAAAATAAATTAGTCACATTACTATTATTCTTATCATCTATAAAATAAACCAATAGATAAACAAATAAACATATAAACAGATAAATGTGGAGACCATATGACTAAAGCTGAGGGAGGTGAATAACTTCCATAGTGGTTACTAAAAGGTTCTGAGAGATCACGGAAGAAATAAACATTAACAACTGGGGTCTGTGGATTGCCAGAAAACAAAGATAAGGCCAGGGCCTAAGCAGAAGCTTTGGGATGCGATACAGGCTTCCGATGAGATCTGTGTTCCCCAAATTCAGCAACACTCAGTTGAACAGACATTCAGTTCAGCAGGGACAACTTCTCATATAGACCTCTCATCTTCCTGACCTAACCTACTAGAAGCTAAACAGATATTCACAGCAAATCACCAAGAGTAAGAAAGAAGTCCTTGGAGTAAGAATTCAGGGTCATTTAGGAGCAAGGGGCAAGAATCAGCACAGTGAAGAGATCAGGGCAAAACATGATCTGCCTGATCTCTGACCACCAGCACAGAGGGTGGGCCATGAAGGCAGTGACCCAAGCTATGGGGAGGCACTCTGACCTCCAGTATATCATCGGGAGCTTCTTCAGCCTCTTCCACCTCCTGCCTATCATGCAGGTACCTGGATACTAGACATCTATGACTTTTGTGAAACATATTCCCTCAATGTCTTCTTCCTCTCTAGAGCCACCAAATGTCCTTTCCACAGCTCCAGCCCTTCTTGTTACACAGCAACACAAAGATAGTTATTTTGGGGAAATCCCTCAGGATCATGTTACCAGGTCCCTTAAAGATGTTTGTACCACTTCCTTGCCCCCTTCTAGTGGGTGTGGTGAGTCACCAGGCAGGACCCAAGCATTTACAGACCAAAAAGACAGGAGGAATGCCTGTACCCATGAAATTTTTCTGGTGAAATTCCCTGCCTCTACCTCCAGCTTGATGCTGAAACTCAGCACAGTCTGGCAGTTTCAGGGTTCAGGGTCCCGACACCGGCTCCTGTGGAAAATCAAGAGTTGGCTGTCAACTCCTTCTCCAAAAAAACAACTGGAATCCCTCTCTTGAGCTATTGATTAGCACTCATTGTCTATCCTGCCCTGACAGCTGCCCAGATCTGGCAGCCTGGCCAGCCCTGAAGGAGCTGCGCATGAAGAATTCTGTAAACTGCACCTGCAGATGCAGAAATGGTCTTATAGGACAGTTTTCTCTAGGTAAAGAGGTTAGAAGAAGTGTACAGAACAAGGAGTGATGACTTTTGAATGGGTTGCAGTTGTCACATAGTGAAATTTTGTGTATCGTTCTCCCTTCCTGAGTAATCAGTGACAGGACAAGGGGAAAATGGGCTGAAATCACACCAGGGAAGTGTTAGACTGAATTAGGAAAAATTTCTTCATCAAAAGTGATGTCAGGCAATGGTGTCCACAGAAGTGGTGGAGTCACCAGCTCCGGAGATGCCTAAGAGATGTGTAGGTGTGGTGCAATGGTTTATTGATGGACACAGCACTACAGAGTTGACAGCTGGACAATTGAAAGTCTTTTCCAGTCCAAATATTTCTATAGTTGTATAGAGGTCAGATAGATATGGAAACATCTTAACAGTAACAAATGGTAACAAATGGTCCACATTATGTTGCTTTAACATCTTATTTAAAAGACTGATTACAAAACCCTTTTTTTCCCAATCAATTTGCACTTTCTGAAGGCGCATACATAGTGCTTAAAGTTGTTTTAGAAGAACTAGCCATTTTAGAACCCATTTTCCTCTTACAGTGGTTATCCAGGTACACTTGCAAAACATGTGTTGCTTTTAGAATGAACTTAGCAGTATTTTATATTTGGAAAACTATTATACACCCACCATGTTTGACTGCAATGGTGCATCCACATCCAGATGATTACTTTCTGAGAATCATAACAAGTTAAGAGAAGGAGTGGGATTTCTGTATGACAAGAAAAAAAATACTTTTCCAGGAATTGGTAGGAAAACATCTTTTTTACATTCTTCCTTCTGCATGACTGTGACTTGTTCATGGGCTGCAAGGAGGCTTAAGAAAAAAATGTGTTGCACTGAAAGTTTAATGGAGCAATAATAAAAGCAAGAAGAAACATGCTGTCTTCATTATTCCTTTATTAAGATTCACCTAGTACACCTGATAACATTAAGTAGCTGCCAATAAGATGTGAATTAGCATCCACGTCTCTGGAAACCATAGTAGCTCCTTTAAGTGCTCTCTGTTCAAAATGGAGGAAGAATCATACATGTCCTTTTCAGAAAGATGTAAATCTTTTAAAGCAGCTGTACGAGACAAGCCAGTACTTGGAGTTAATTCCTGTCTCGGATCACAATGAGTTCTTAGTCACAATCTCCTAATTGGTTCAGCTCAGCAATCAAGTTGTGAAATGGGAATGTATTATCATCTAAAAAAAAAATTAAGCTTGAGAGATATCGTGAGACTCTACATGGGTATGTAACACAGAATCTTTGGTGTTCTCCGTAATATTGAAACCACATGAACAATTCTTCCCAGTCCTGTAGTGGGGCTTATTCCCCAACCAATTTACAATCAGACCAGTCTCACTGTAAGGGTGATTTTTATTTGTAGAGTGCAACATTTCTGGAAATTACTCATTAGGTGGGCATTTTAAAAAATATTTTTATTGACTTTTTTTTAGATGGACAAATTGTAATGCAAAGAAAGGATGCAAGAGGAAAGGGAATGAGGAGTAGGAAAATCTATTTTTTTGATGAAGGGCAGTCTGCTTTGAAAGGTTGTCATAAATAGGAAGGTCATATGAACATTTCAGACAGGAAAGAATTAGAATAAATAAGGGAATAGGACCAACATGGTCAGAATTGAGGCAGAGTTTCCAAGATGATCATATCTGGCTCCTGATGGTAAAAGTCGAAAATATAGTTTAGATGTTCAGAAGGAATGATTTTAGGACTGCATTAAGGTTAGTTCTAATTCCTGGTGTAAAGTTAAGCAAAATACTTAATCAAGTTCGTATAACAAGTTCTTGAAATAAAATCCTTGCTCAGATCCTTATCTAGCAGAAAATTCCATAGAACAGAATTACTGATCTCAGTCAGCTGCCCCAAGATTAGATTTCTGCCCCAAGATTAGAAAATCAAAGTTGCATTTACTGGATGGAAAATTCTATCTTTAGAACTGTGATCTTGTAAAAGATGTGAAAGACAAAATGACAATCAGTCATAGCTCATCAGCAGAATATGGGATCCAATGAGATATTATGTTGCAGAGGACCAATATGATCCTTAAACACATAAAATGAAAATATATCAGATGGGAGAAAGGAATCTTTTTGTTAGTTTGTACTTGGCATTGATATGATCATTATAGGAAAACTGTCCAGTCTTTGTACCTGCAGCTGAGAAAAGATATCTAAAAAAGATTGGAAAGTGTTCAGAAAAGTTCCACTGGAATTATTACAGGTTTGAAAACACTGTGCAATGGAGTACTGCACTCTCTATTTAATTTTTCAAAAGGAAGATAAAGGCGTAACTAGACATGGTCTATAAATATCTCCTGAAAGAATAAAAATGTGATAATAGAAGTTTCCT
Source organism: Passer domesticus (assembly GCF_036417665.1). Taxonomy (NCBI): domain Eukaryota; kingdom Metazoa; phylum Chordata; class Aves; order Passeriformes; family Passeridae; genus Passer; species Passer domesticus. Next base: position 6,570,756 of record NC_087512.1, read on the forward strand.
CAGTCTTAGAAGGAAAAACTTGAAAAGATCCAGTGACTGGTAATTGAAACTTGCCAAACAGATTCCGAAAAGGAATATCCATTTTTAACAAAAATCATAAAAAACAGTAGAACAACTGGCAAAGAACTAGAGTAGGTTTTTCATCACCTAGCACATTCAAATAAGGAAATAGACTTTTTGTTTTCTTGCAGAATGTACTGTACAAGCATAGATCACAGAAATAAAACTGGAATTTCTTCATGGAAGTAATGTCTTTATCTGAAGTGCAGTTAAAATTTCAAATCCAATTAACTTATTTTAATATAAAATGGAAATTGGATGTTTTATCTAAGATGGCTATGCAAAAAGACTTTCCTCCATACCCAGTGGATAAAACTAACACCTTCATATGTCTGTTCACTTTTTCTAGACAGGGATCTTTGGTTAGATGAAACACCCACAAAAAACACCCTTTTCTTCTGATTGTAGAGGGGGGTTATGGGTAAGTGTTGTCTGAGAAAACATAGCTATCTACATTGGTCTTACCTTTTGTCCATCTTCAATTCAAAACCAGAACTGTTATTTCTAGTGCATAACTCAGCTCATCCTAAAGAGAACTAAGCAAGGCCTAGGAACTGCTCCTTAAAAATACCTATTTATTGTACTAAATTTAAAGTGCTAATATTCCAGTTGCAGATCCTGTAGTCTTTTACATTTACAGTTGTATGAGATGAATTCCATCCTTAGTTAATGCAATTTGTCATGGCCTTTAGGCTGAAAGGAAATCCTTTGAATAATTAAGCATTCAGATATAACTATGATAGTCAGTTTTACAATATTCGTGAAGATTTCTTTCTTGCTGGAACTTGAAGAAAGAGGGTTGGTCTCTCTGCCTCATTAAAATTTTGCTGAGTAACTGACATTTTCCTACAGCAGTTCTATTTTGTCATTGAGGGGAGCTTTATTTTAAAGGACCAGGTCATGACTTTGGGTTATATTACTTTATAGTAGGCAATCTCAGTTCTACCCAGAAGGCTTTATGTGTCTGAGGTCAGACTTGTAGACACCTTATTAGCATCTTCTTAATTTAAAGATATAAAAACCCCATAGATAAAGTGAGACTTGGCATGGGTGAAAGGTGGAAAATCAGGAAACTTAATAAAGATTTTGGAATCATGTGATGGTCTCACACCTTTCATTCTACTAACCTAGGATCAGCCTTTGATATCATAAATTATATACCTATTTTTGATTGAAAGGAACTACATGATGAGTTGTTAGACTTAGAAAAATCTAGTCAACATTAGAGGAAGTGTCTGAATGATAGACAGATAGACGAAGTCTAATCTTTGTAATTCCCTGATGAAACATACACTGAGGTTTAACCTAATCCCTGAAGGAATGACAGCAAAAATAAGGTGAAAGGCCAATTAGCCTTCTCCCATACTAATCCTGGTTAGAGTAGCTTATTCTCTTATACCATGGAAAATCAAAATTGTGCTGACCATACCTTTTTTTCAGAATAATTTCACTGCCATAGAATATCAGTCCTTGTTATCTACAGGTTTGCCACACGCCAGAATTAAAAGACTTCTGATCCCAGTGGAAGATTCGGTAGTGATAAGTCAAGAAGATAAGCCAGGCATGGAAATTAACCCTGGATAGAATGATTTTAAGTTGATTCTATTCAAATTAAATAAAAGAATGAAAGCAGGTCTGTAACTAAGGTTTTGAGTAGTAAAGGACAAAAGTAAATTAGGCAGAAAAGTCAGCTGGGTGGAACATATCCAGAGCATGAATATAAAGAAGGTCTGTATATTTTCTTTTTCCAACACAGGAAAACTACTGAGAATTTCTACCACAAGAAAAAATTACACTTGAATAAAATGTAACTAGGCTGCACTGAATGAAAAATTGTAACAGAATGATCAGTAAGGAAAAAGAAACACTAATAAGGAATAACAGTCAAGAACATTTATAGACATAGCAAAATTATTTTGGATATCAATAGGCTAATATTCTTGAGGCCATTGTTCAAGAGTCATTAGCAAGAAAACAATATATACAAAATAAAAGAGATAAAGATTAAGGTGAAAAATTACTATGTTTCAATAATTCATATATACTTTAGTTGTCAAGGGAAATTCAAGCAGAATTAAAGAAAGGAACTAGAATAAATATAAAATCATAACTGTTTAAATATATTTCAGCCATACATTTTACCAATTCAACCTAACTCTGTGAAAGGAATAATATTTCCCAATTCCAAGAATTATGAAATGGGACAGGTTAAAAATCAACAAATTCAAAAAAACCCAGTTCTATAAACTGCATTAAAACAAAAACTTGCAGAAAAGAGAACATTCAACTGTAACATCTGAGTCTTCAAAATCTTATGACAGATTTGTGTTTGATTTATGATTATCATGAAGTCTGACATAAGCAATTTTAGTATGAATGGTTTGCTTGCTTTCCAGGGAAAAGAACTTGTAACATTTATATCTTTCCTTGAGGTCTGCCAGCCATCTTTTTTAACTTGATATTTGCCTTATAACTTCTTGTAAAGGAACTTCATAAAAAAAAAAAAAAATCAGTTCTAAATATAGAAGTTCTTTAACAATGAATACAAGGAAGTTTCTGCTTCTACACTGTCCGATGAGAAACAACAATCTACATAGGATTTTTTTAAAATCTTTTGCATGTGTTGAATACTGATGAAGTAACAAAGTTAGAACCACCCTGGTCAATGCAATTTATTTCAGTTGATAAACCCATTTAAATGAATTCTATTGTCATAGCTCTATAATCCATTATTCCTTACTGGAAAAGGGGAACAAGGCCAGTCACAAAGTGTCCTTTATTTGTGAGAAGAAGCAGTGCATCTTGGCATTCATGTGATCCCAAGAATATCTTTAAGCTGGGGACTGACCGGGAAAGAATGCAAGCATACAATACCCAAAACCAGGGCCTATAGGAGTAAAAATAACATCATAGGCTTGGATTACTTATGGTTTTAAATTAAAAATATTTCAATGAAATGACATTTTAACATATATAATATTAATTAATTTTTTAAAAGTGTAATCAAGATACTTGAAAATTTTCAAGTGGAGTAGTTTCTTCTTTTTTCAAATAAGAAATCAATATTATTTTGGAGGTGAAAAGGGAATAGAAAGCTCATCTTCCACTAGACAAGATGCCTGGAACTGATAGGACTAGTCATCTCTCAAAATGTGCATGTCAGTCATTACTTAACTCAAAGTCTAGAGGTCTGGTGTGCATTTACAGAATGGCAAAGACAGTTGAGCTGAATATCCCTCCCATCTACTGATTTTGATCAGTATATCTCTGACTAAACTTTTAAAATTTGAAGTTAAATAATTTTTGAAACCATAAGGAAAGACACAAGGAAAGTAGACAAGCTGTCTTGTAAAGCATGATTTTGTAAGTCATTGTGTTTGAAAGATATTACTCAGGCCTGGAAAAAGTCCTAAATTTATTTGTGATATTGAAGTAGTGTGAGTAGACCATCTTTCTGGTGCTCTGACCTTACTACTGCAGTAAATCTAAAGACCTTATAGATTTATATAATAAAAAAATCTATGATGAAAATTTCCTTCAGATTTTCTTCTTTAGGTTTCAACTGCATGCTTAGGCACACATGTAAACTTGACATACACCAGCATTGTGCAGACTCAAGATACAGTTTTCTATCTTGCCTGACTGGATCCTTTCGTGGCAGTCTCAGAAGGTAAAATCCTCAGAGACAAATTTAGTATGTGTTATGTCTTCCCAAAATCCACATCTGAAGACAGTCTCACTGCTACTGTTCCCTACACCAGAAAAGTCAGTCACCTGTGAGAGTTTTAGCACAGTTTTCCCACTAGTTCTCACTAGTTCCCTCTGTTTACCCACTAATAACTGCCACTAGATCAGAGTCACAGGACTGAGATAGCAGTGAGAACACCAAAACAGACAAGATGGCAGTCAGGATATTTATTGATAGTACAAAATCATGTGGCTGACATTGTGGTAGCTGCGTACAGGACTGCTGGCATTAGTCAGAGGTGGAACCACAGAGCAGAAATATGTGTCTTTTGGGAAAAACCTCTGGAAGAACCTTGCTCCACCTTTCTGTTCATAGCCAAACCAACTTAGATTAGGTTTCTCAACATCTTGTCCAGGAAATATCTACAAGAAATATCTACAAGGATGGAATTCCAACATTTTGTTGAATGTCCAATGAGAAGATATGAGGGAGAAAAAAATTAGAAGAAAGCTAATAGAAAAAAACATCATAGGGAAGAGGAAGAGCATTAGAATTATTACTCTCCTTATTGGAGATCTTGATCCCACTATGATTCTTGGTTTAAGGTGGCATATTATTTGAAATATGCAAGACATGTCTAGAGATTCACTCTATACCTACCAGGCTTTCTCTCACTGTATGTGTGTTCTGCAGAGAAAACAGATCACAGTTTAAACACCAGAACTCATGATGGTGTGCCTAGTGCGGCAGGAATGGACTATGATTTTCATCATAGGAGTCCATATGATGATGTGTTACAAATTTGTGATCAGAACAGTATTGATAACCCACTAACAATTTGTGTATTGATGGACAGTGCTTGCAGAGCTTCAACATTTTCTGTTTCTTTTCTGCCGTGCTACAAGAGATAGTCTAGAGGTGTGCAAGGAGATGTAGGGGGAACATGCAGGACTGTTGATTTGAATGGGCCAAAAGAATTTAATGTCATGCTCCACAATTCAAAGCTGAAGCATGGAGGGAAATGTCTTCAAAGGTCACTGTTTCTCAGAGATAATGGACGGTGATGATTGATCGCCTTTACATCAGTTCTGCTTGAGTTTTATTCCTCTCTTTTCTTCCTTTATTAAAGTATCTTTAGCTCACAATTCATTTTCTCACTCTTGTTCTATCTGTGTTTTCCACTGTCCCAGCAAAGGTGTAGGACTGAGTAAGCAGCTATGTAGGTTCTTAGATGCTCTTAGAATGCTCAACAAATGGCCAGGATAGAAGAGCAGCATGAAAACATTTTTTTTTTCTCTTTCCTCTACTATGTGAATATTTTTGAGCAATCATAGCCTTACTTGCTCAGCTGAGTTTTACCACTTGCTCCACATAATATTATTTATTTTCATTTTTGACAGGCACCTTAATTATGTAAATTATCTCAAACAAAGTAATACACTTTTCTATCTGAGTTTATAAATCTGCTTTTTTTGTGCCTAAGTTTTGCACAGCAATTTCTTTAAGGAGGAAAAGGTGAAAAGCTGTTGTTATGTATGAAAGAGACAGGTAGTATTTCACTAGGGAACACCTCCTCTAACAATTATAATTCATAAAGCAAAAATTCTGAGTATGACACTAGCCAATTTAGTCTGATATAAAACAGGGGCCATGTTTTCTTTCATTTATATTTTTATGATATGTAATGTCTTTATAATTTTTACCACTCACATCAAAGCTGCCAACTGCTGAGTGTCTAAATAAGTAGCATGTGAAGAAAATGAGTGAATTGCTAAATGTCCCATTACGTCCATGGGGAATATCCTTGCATTTGGAGTCAGGAATCTTAAAATTGAGATGACAAATGAATGGTTTTCACTCCAATGGAGTGAGGGTTTTGGCAGTAGCAATTCTATTATTCTCTGTGTCTGAATAGAAAGAGAAAAACAGAGACAGAGAAAAGAATTAATAAAACCAAACCCATAGAAACCTACTGCAATACCTCAACTCTAGGATTGAATGACAATTACATCCAAAGAGAGAAAAATAAATCTGGTAGAACCTGAAATATCCAGAAATATGATGCTTCAAAGGTCTGGAATTATTTTGGGTGTACTTGGGTGGACCAAGGTGTGGGAAGGTGAACAGATGAGAATTTTTATCATTTATATTATCCAAATCCAGAACATTTATCTGTTAGTGCCTAAACATGGCTGGATTCTTATGCACTTTAGCTGTGATTGTTGAAAAAGGATATAATGCTCAAAAGGACTCTCACCTGACCAGATTAGACAGATATTAGGATGGTCTCTTGTCCAGTCTTATTTCATGACAATTAACACATTGCCAAAACCAGGAAATACTTTAGGAGTTAGGATTGCCCACTCCTGGTAACTGCTCCAGGTGTACTTACCCTTTTTAGAGGCTTACTGAATTCCCCAGCACAGACCCAAATATATTTTGCTGCTTGACCCTAATGACCAGAAATGTTCCTGGTCCCACTTAATTTCTCAGTATAGATATATTCTTAATGATTGTCATAAATTAGATGCTAAGAATAAAGTAAAATTGCCTAGACATAATTATCTACTGTCATTTGAGATGCCCTTGAGTGTCCCTTTTGGTTACCATTTCAAAAGAATAGAAGGATTTTACCTGCCTATAGATGGTGTCATATCTGCCAACCCCACAGCATCTCCAGTGATGCTACACACCTAGATGTTTAGGCAACTAGACTGAGCATTAATTGTAAGTTTCAGCTCCAGATTCAGATGTACACATATGGCACTGATGGCACTTTTGTTCTTGTTGCAGCCAATGAAAATTCAGTCAATGCACTGAAAAATTTTATTTGGGAAACATCTGTTAAAAAAAAATAAAAAATTGTCCATTCAACAAAAGGGCATCCATACTGACCAAAATCCCCTATGTGGTTAACAGAACCAGTAATGCTGTCACTAATAATCAAGGGCCAAACAGGTAGTAGAAGAAATAGTTTTCACAGAAAGCAAACAAGACCAGAACTCCACTTAAGCTCTCAAAACAGTTCCATCTTTTGTTCTAGTTATAAAGACTTTCCTCTGTATGAGATAAAGTCAGCATTAAGCTGTCAAACTGTGATTGAAGTGATTTAGTCCTGTTACACAGTAGCACTGTTGGGATGAATGCTACCAAAAAAAGGCAGGAAGAAAGAGCTGCCTTTTCTCCTAGGATGCGAGTATCTCACCATGAAACCTGGAGAAAATCCATAGGTGAATTATTTTACACCAAGTAACTATTCAACAGTTGAAAAAAAATTAAGTCTGAAATTATAATTCTTGAAATAAAACTAGGAAGTCATGTTGTGTTAGGATACTCTTGTATATTATGTCTTGTACAGTGTATCTTAATGTGAATTGACACAAGAAAACACTCATTGATTTATGACACTAATTTTAGGACATGATGTTTTTTGGTTTTGCTGCTGCTCTTGTTTTTACTATTATTGTTACTGTTATTGTTATACTATCCTTGATCTATTACTGCCTTTTTTCACACCAAGATTTGACAGGTGGATAATGAATATTGTCTATTGTGCCATTACTATGATTAGATGTGGATAGCAGTTGTTATGCTATTGACTCATTTCTGCTATTGACAAGCTAATTCTGAAATTTTTTTAGCTTATCAAGATGTATTGTCAGCTGAAGTGTGTGTGTCTTGTGGTTAGCAAGCTGATCTTTTACTAAAACTGTAGGATCCAGACCATTAGTTCATCAGTCAATGCATATGGCAGTTTTTATTCTGTGAAATTATGTGCTATGTTAGCATTCTAAGCCATCAGTTCTTATCAGGGATGAGTGAGCCCCATGCAAATAAAACATCTTGGAATAATCATGCCATCTTCAACTAACCGCCAGTCTGTACAGTCAAAGTGAAATCAAGCCATCCCATATCACCATTATTAGCCATGTGTCCATTACCCAACCCAGGCTAATCTTCTGGGCTCCCTCCACAGTGTCTCCAGAGAGCATTTCTTCTCTTTTTTAACAGTCATTTGTCTTTTGCTGGTAGGATCTGATTTTCTGTAACAGTCTGTGCCTCTCCAATGAGTGCAGGAAGAACCTGTTTAAAACTTTCAGAGTGGTCATAGGTGGACTCATGTTGGGAGGGACCTCAAGCAGCCATCCTGTCTGAATTCTTGTTCAAAGGAGAGTCAGACCAGGTTTCTTAGGGCTTCCACAGAAATCTTGGATGAGGATTGCACAACCTCCCTGCACAACCAAGTCTCCTGTCAACCTCAAGACTGCTCACAACATCCCAGGGCATGATAGATATGTAAGAGGTATCTCTTGGCATTTATATGTAAACATGTACTTGACCATTTCTTAAAAGAAGATATTTCAGTGAGCCATTCAAGCTTCATTGGTTTAGGTATTTATTTTTTTTTTCAGTTGTGGGGTGCTTTTTATCAGTGTTGGCTATGTTAACAGAGAATATACTACTGCTGAAGTTCCAGCTTCTATGTAAAGAACATTTAGGGCAGAAAAAATTCTTATTAAAGTGCATAGTAAAATATATAGTGAGCCAAGAGTTTTCAGTTTACAGGGCAAATTATTGTCCCTGTAAATGAAAAAGTAACCTCCAGTGGGCAATAATGCCTGAAGCTGAATTATATCCACTTTTTCATCCCATAAGTCAATAGCTTTCCACTATAAACATCAGCTCTAGTCAATATGATATGCTGCATACTGATATATTGACCAATGGTACTATTAAAAGCTCACAAAATGTCAGCAGCTGGGAATTTCTCATGCATATAGTTCTGCATTTCAGTAGATAAGGGTGTTCTGTGTAACTTATAAATCCATGCCCAGTTGGGAACAGTCTTTGTAATACTTCCCTTTGTGTTATCCTAGAGGATGCACAACTTCCCCAGTGTCTCCATTCCCACTTTCTTTCCTCCCCCCCTTTTTTTTTTTTTTTTTTTTTTGCAATAGAGACTTTCTTATTCTGTCAAGGAAGCCATCCAGAAAATTCTCTGTTGCAAAGTAACCAAAAGAGGTAACATATAATTATTGTTTCTCTTCTACATATAAAACATGACATAACGTGAGGTTTTTCTTTCTTTTCCTCTTACAGTGAAGACACTGACTCATATCTACTTTGCTGACAGAGGGTCTCTGAAGAACGAATTTAGATGGCAGGTGAATGAAAGGTAACCTAGTAAGTTTGCAAGTTGCATTTGTTTTAAGCTGTAATGCTCAAGGCCAAATGTACCTTTTGGGGTTTGTGAAGAGCTCACAGGACCTGTTGTCCAGGAGAACACCTAGAGATCATTATCACCAACCATTCATTAACCCCTAATATATACCTTGTGTCAAGGTGATGTGTCTGATTCAGGCAGAACAGAAATTAAATTAATGGTCAAATAATTTACATTTACTTTGATGTATAAATTTCTGGAGAAGTAAAGTATTTTCTGCATTTTAGGCTTGGTTGGGTTGTGAAGGCTTTCACAAATTCAGAAAAGGTGTGGGTGCAGAGCAGCCAATTGAATTGACAAGAGAATCCTCATACACACTTGAATCAGTTGTTTACAGCATTTAGTAGGTTTGTTTTTTTTTTTTTTCTTAGCATGTGAGGGTATTTTTTACGGCTACCATTGCATTAACAGACTGCATAAACTAGGAATGAAAATGTACATCTTTGTGAATCTGGTCTGAAGTATCTGCTAGTTTGTCAATCACTACTCCAACATGGTGCAGTCTTTGTAGTCAAAAACACCATTTGAATTTTGTACAGAGATAAAGATGCCACTTTTTCTCCTGCTAATGACCATTTGCCATGTGTATCATATGACATCATTTGTTGACTGTCTGAAAAGTTTTTCAGCATTAAGACCAAAAACCAAAAGAACAGTGATATTGGTTTGTTATTATCTAGATATGTTTTTCTATCAAGAGAACTTGCTAAAAAGGTGTAAACCAATAATGGCATACTTAGAATTAGCCCATTTGTCATTTTTAGAATATATTTATTTTCTCAGATTGTTTCTATTGCAGGTTGGGAAGCACTTCTGTGTGTGGTTTTAGCTCTGTCACTTTTCCTGCAAGCAGGTAATTTTTCCCTTTCATGGAAAACATATTTTCAATAGCATTTATTTATTAGAGTACACGATTTTCATGCAAGCCATGGACCTAGGAGCAATAACAATTCCAGAAACTTACATACACCATGTCTATTCTGACAAACCTGTGTTAGAAGATCTTTATCCAGTGCTTCTTGTGCATTGACAAATTAACTTTAACAGACACCAAGAGGGAATAGCAGTTCACCACAGAAGTTTTAAATTGGATGATCAGTGTCTTGGAATGTTTAACAGAAATAGCAGCAGTCAGGAAAAAAAAGGTTTTATACCTATGACACATTCAGCATTTTTGGCACTCCACTTGCTGAGCATGGCTCAGCATGGAAATGCATAGCCATGGAAGATTTTGGGAAGCACTATTTACTCTCAGTACTTGGCTGACAGAGGATAATGAAAAGGTTGAGAATAAGAATGATAAATCCTACTAAATGTTCTACAGACTTTTTCTAAATTAAAATTTTTTCAGGTTTAGCTAAATATTTTTAAACTACTGATTTTTGCTTTTCTTGTTTTGATTTGAAATGCATCTATTTAATCTCTGAAAAGTTAAAATATTTACAAAAATATAATATCTCAATTTCTTTTGAAAACATTACTTATAAATCCAGTTATTTATGGAAAGGTTATTAGATAGAAACTTTTCATTCTAAGCTATAAATAGCTATGATTTATAGCAATGCATTTAACCTCAATTTATTAGTTGAGAAAATAGGTATAATGATAATTATTGCTATTCTCACAGGAGCAGTGAGCATGAATGGACATTCTTTCAGTACACTAAGATGTGAAACGACAGATAATGGATATGTCCAAAGTACTTTTTCTTTGGGTTTTACCTGCCAAAGGCAAATGTAGCTATGGGAATTAATAGACACAATATCTCATTTTGGTATCAAACTTTTCTTATCAGCATGGTTTATAAAATAATTATCATAGACTTTAATTTTATTACCCAAGAAATATATTAAAAATGTAGATCTTTTATAATTTCTTCAATTAACAGTAGACACTTCTTGATTACTTTCTAATTAAATAATTTCACTCCAAGACTTGGTAATTACAACAAGAAGTTATTAAAATTAGAAAACATTTGCTAACTCAGTACTTTTGATTATTAAGCCTTTATCGCTTAATATCGCCAAATAGTCTATGAAGATATATGAGGTTGGAAACCGAATTTAATGTATTCAGCTCTGATAATTAACCACAGGTGTTCCAAACAATGCAATGCCTCTTCCCTGTCATATAGTTTCTTATGAAATCTATTGTTTCTGTCACTGAACTTATTTTTCATCTTATTATAGTATCTGTGTATTGACAACGTATTATTGTTCCTATTACAGGGAAGAATACTCTTGATACTGTTCCATTCATCTGGAAGATATAGCAATGAATAGCATAATTTATATTAATCAGTTGCTATGTAGGATAAAACACTTTATACATATTTACATATAATAGTCAAGCATGATGTCTCTCCGCATGTAGAGGTAAAGGAGTCAAAAGTAAAAAACAATGTCCTTATTAATAAGAAGAGAGAATTTGACATGGGCTGAAGATTTGAGGTGACCCAGAACTCTCTCAAAGCTGGGTATCTATCAGCAAATTAGGAGAAAACATGGTTCTACAAAAATTGATATAATTTCCTACTGGAAGGAGAGGAACAAGGATAACATCTTGGGTTTCCAAGGCTACTGACATCTTTCTAGATTAATTCTTCTCGATTAAACTAAATTTATAAAAAGAAAACTCCTATTTTGACCATCACTCAAATTGTTTGCAATTAAACAATTGAATCCTTAAGGTAGTATTCTGAAGGAAGTATTATATGATAAAGAGTCAAGACTGGGATTAATCCTGCTAATTTGTGAAGCATTTGAGGTTTTTTTAGTCAGAATACAGTTCCCTTCAGCTCCCTGTCTAGTCAATGAGGAGAGATAAGTCACTTCACCAGTTAACTGAGATAACAGGAAAGCTGAATTAACCTCTGGAGAAATTAAGCTCCTGCTTTTAACATCACAGAATATTTAGTATGATTATAGCCAGTCAGGTGTTATAGAACAATGAATCTAGACCTTTGTGAGTGTGCTCCAAAGTGTTTGGTTAGACAGTCTGGACAGGTCCTTCATTTTTAATGTTTTGGATTTTTTTTCCCCCACCTTATAGACAGAAAAAATTGAATCTGCTTGCGCTCAAAATTAAGAATCCTCCATGATTTCAGGCAGCTCATTTTTTCCTTTCTATCATTCACTGTCTGGTAAGGAAAATAGTCCCAGAAATTAAGTAGCAGTAAATCTGGAATCAGTCACTTAAAAAAAAAAAAAAAAAAAAGGTGATATTCATAGATACTTTTGTTTAATAGAATTTTAATGCAAAGCTCTGAGTGAATACGATCTGAACCAACCCACCTTTTTAAAAATATCTGAGAATCTTACTGTCATTGATTTAAGTTTTTCTAATTCATAGAGTATCAGGAAGTATTATCTGCCTTTTCTTATGGATGTCAATAAAGAATCATAAGGTTTAATTAATGTGGATCATTTTAAGAGCCTTAGATTAAAAGTGATATGCAAGTGAAAAAGCACTGCCATTAATGTTTATGTTCAATGCTTTGCAGCCTTGCCAGCTGGCTTTTTTATTTTTTTTTCATTTACTTGTTTTATAGGGAATTAGCCATAGGAAAAAAGTAAATAAATGGTAATTTCTATATGTCACAGATTCCACACTGTACACCTGATGACCAGAACACCTCAATGACCTGTCCATTACACACCATTATTATGAAACTTGTTTCTCAACAATCATCTTTGCAGCCTCACCTAAACCTAGATTCTTCTGTCTCTGTAGCAGACATCTGCAAACCTGGTTGTGTAGTTCCCCTTCTTTATTGTCCAATATTAATTCCACATAATTTATAAGCTGTTCTGCAGCAGAGCTTTGATAACTTCAGCAGAGCTCTGTGTTACTCAGGCTAGGAAGTAACTGGGTGTTTCTATCAGCTACTCATGAGAACTCACAGAAATTCAAGTCCTATTTTTTGTTTACTTATGCATTGTCATCAATCAATGACCAATCTTGCCCTAAAAAATAAAAGAACAAAACTATTTGAAAGCAAGACCAAAAACTTATATGTAAACTTCCTTTAAAAGAAAATCCAGTGTTGCTTGTTTTTTTTCTCCCCACAACATCCAATTTGACACAAATTTTAAGAATTTTTCTTCTTTATGAGATAAAAAAAAGAGAAATTTCCCTGCCCTTCAGGGAAATTTTAGTGGTTTTCCAATCCAATAAGATATTGCCAGAAAGAAAATGGCAACACTTTATTTGTACCTTTCTGACCACAAGGATATTGTCCTGCTGGAGTAAGTCCAGAGGAAGCCACCAAAATGATTAGAAGGATGGAGAAACTCTTCCATGTGGAAAGGCAGAGACCAATGCGTTTGTTCAGCCTAGAAGAAAAGGCTTTGGGGTCACCTAATTGCAGCCTTTCAGAATCTGAAGGGAGCCTACAAGGAAGATAGAAAATATCTTTTTGCAAGAGCATGGAGTGAGAGGACAAGAGGGAATGAAAAAAAACCTGACAGAGAGTAGGTTTAGATTGGGTATCATGAAGAAATTCTTCCCTAAGCATGGTGAGAATTGCCACAGGTTGACTAGGGAAGCTTTGGATGTTCCATCTCTGGAAGTTCTCAAGGCCAGGCTGCATGGGGCTTTGACCAGTCTGGTCTAGCAGAAGTGGCGGGTAGAACTTGATGTCCTTTAAGGTCCCTTCCAACCTAAACACATCTATGATTTTATACTTCTATGTTTCTTTGAAACTAAATTCTTCCTCTTTGAACTGAAGCATTGCTGAATTCACAGAATGAACTTTTCCTGTTCAGATATAATTTAGCTGACAATCTGCCCTTCTTACCCTTGCACGTGAAAATCCAAAAGACATTTGATATTTATGAAAGATATGGACTTGTGTTTGAAGACAAATCCTCACTTGCCTATGTATAGGCATCTAGGAGTTCCTCTTCCTTTCCTCTTAGATGAAACTTGATGGGGCAGGCAGAGCTGGACAACCACACTCACTTTTAGCAATGACCTAACAATCCCCTCAAGTCCCACAGGCCAGATCCCTGCAGCTACTTCAAGGGAAGGATGTCTGAATCATTCAATAGAGCACAAATCTTGCTTTTTATTTGCTATCTCTCCACTTTAACCATCTCACTGCTAACAGGTAGCCTCTTTGAGAACATCTTGCTTAGGCCATGATTGTGATCTTACTGAGACATAGCTCCATCTGTCTTGCAGTCTATTGATTTCAACATTATAAGATATTTTGGAAAGTCTTGCTGGACATTGACCTTAATAGCACTTGCTTGAATTAAAGTTTTACAGTTTTATCAGAAGACTGAGATTTGAGCCCAGAAAAAAGTACTAAACATCATAATGAGATGGTTTTTATGCACCATCAAACCCATAGCAGCACTGAATTAAGAAATTATGGGGGGGAGGGGGGGGGCAATAATTAAGTGAATTGTCTGACAATTAAGACAATAATTAAGAAACTACCTCCTTTGAAGGAACTGCTCGTTCACCTTTTGCAGATATAAGAAGTGGAGTCAAAGGTTGGGCTTGATCATCTTGGATGTCTTTTGCAACCTCAGTTCTGCAATTCTGTGAAAACTGAAAAGAAAATAATTAGATCTGGCACAAGGAAAAATCTCTGTGTTTATATGTGTGATATTGATTCCTGACAATCATCCATCTACACAAAGTTGCACGATGTTACCCTTGTTTCAAAGATCTGAAAGATCTTAGGTGATCTTAACAGACACCTTTAAGCAAGAGACACATCCAAAGTGTCTCTTGCTTAAAAATTTCAAGTCCCTGATGAGTTGCTCTTAATGTGTCTCACCTGTCTACAAATAAATACTCTTCTCTGCTCACCATTTTTTTGCAGTCAGATGCTCCCTTGTATGATTATTGCAGCTAAGAGGAAATTTTTCAACATCTGTTGACATTGCTGTCAGAAAAGACTGATTTATTGAAACAAAAACTTTTCTCAGAAACTCAGCATATTTAGTAGATCTTAGCTATGTCAGGAAAAAGTCACAGCTGCCCCACAAAATTCAATACTTCGATAATGATGGTAGTCTGAGGTTCAAATGTCTGGCTTGTTAATTTCGAGCAGACTGTTTCTCCCACATCACAAGATGACTTCAGACACTGTATACATGCATTAGTCCTTCTAGGTGATTTCACTTTAGGAACTGAAATTATTACTCAGGTAGAATTCTTGGTTGTTTCCTATCCAGTTCTTGTCATGAGTAACTCTCGGACAGAACTTCTAAACCTTTTATATTTACAGTCTGGTGCTCTCCTATGACATGCTTAAAAAGGGAACAATAAGGAAAATTGTGGGTTAGGTCCTGACCTCAGTCTCTATCTTTAACAGCATCAGAAAAATCAATCTAATTTCTCCAAATTTACACAAATATAATTGACAAGAGAACACAGCTTTTTATCTCTCCACATATCATCACTCAGAACTCCCCTAGTGCTAGTGCCACCACACTGCTACAGAGGCTGGATCATCAGGGTGAAATGAATTTCCTCAGAATTTATTATATGATCCCTGCTGAAATACATTTCTCTGACAAGGGCATGGAGCTTCCTTTCAGAGACACAGATCTCACAGTACTGCTGTGGCTTCTACACTTTCATCAGTCTAAATTATTTGATACAATTTAATTAGTCTAATCAAAAGGCTCAGCAGTTCTTGTAACTCTGCTCAAGAAAGAGGAAAGGAAAAAAACCCAGTGTTTTGTTTACTTCCAATGTTGCTCCCGACGCATGAAGACACACCAAAATAACTGCTGTTTATTTTACAAGATGGAAAAAATATCGAACGCCCTCTGGTTATAGAAGCCATTTTCTTTTGGGATTACAAGTGCAGAGATGAATTAGGTACACTTAGGATCAATATCTGTTTCTCTTCTTGGCTCAAGATGGGATTTGTCAAAATTCGAGAGCAGCTTCTATTGAGTGTCAGCTACAAATCCTTCCAGTACTGAGTCATATACTCATTGAAAGTTGAAATATAAATGGCAAAGGGCTTTTTCAGCTACAATGTCCGAGGTCAGAATGGTAGATCACCTTTCTTCCTTCTTTTTAATGAGCTTTGGTTTGATGAAGTGACCTTGCAGGTCTGGAATCTAAGGACGTAACGGGTCTTTACAAGCTCTGGCTGTGTTGGGTTCCATGTAGCACTACTCTAGGAGGCAAAAAGCACAACACAGAATAATTGAGCATTGATAAGTGAAAGATATGGCTCATGCTGGGAAGATTTCATCTTTTGATAATTTTTTTTTTTTAATTCTGTCAGTTGAATCTTAAATGTAGTCTGAATGCAAGGGGAAGAAAGAGCCATGGCTACCAGGTTTCAGCACAGTCAACAAGTGTTAATCTGCTGCGTGCCAGTCCTTGATGCTGCATGTGAAAAATGCTTCACTGCTGAGAATGTCGGTGGGAAAGGAATACCTTCACTTTCAGAAGAAATGGGATCCTAAGGCACAGCCCAGAAATCCAAGGACCTCAAAAGTAGATCATACTCCATCACCTATTGGAAACTGAAACAACCTCTGAAGACAGAACAAGTTTGAAGAATCAAAAACACTTTTCCTTCAAGGTTGCATTTTGCTTTTTGGAAAAATATATATTTTCTGGAGGAACTAAACCCTCCCAGGTTCCAGTTGAACAGAAATTTGATCTTGCCATTTGCATTCTTGACCAAGAATAGCAAAACCCAAGGAAATATAATATAGACCCAAGTTAAAATATATATATATATATATATATATATATATATATATATATATATATATAATTATAAATATAAAAATACTTATTTCCTTAGGAATTCGAGAGGTTTTTTGTTTTTTTTTTTTTTTTGCTTCCTTTGGGATGTTCAGTAGTGACTTCATAAGAATGCCTTTTGGCTTCAAATATCTTATATACGGGTGTATGCTGGTGTTCTGTGTAACACCACAAAATTCATCCCATTCTGTCTGCAGATGAAGAGACAGAAATATATTTCCCTGTAGGATCAATTTGCATGACTGAAGCCAATGCTGAATCATCTTTTCCATTTAGACAGGATTCATACCTGCGTTATCTGTGGGTCATAAGCCACTCTCTTTTCAGAGGAGACTGAATTTGCAGCAAATGTGCTACATTGGTGCACCTCCAATTGGCAATAAACATTGAGTCTGTGTCTTATGTACGCATTATTACCTTAAAGAAATTAGCCAGGGAATTTGGACTGAAGGAGCTGATTCTTTTTGTTAAGTGGAAAAAGTACTGTATAATTAATATTGAAGCCAGTAACAAAGCAAAACTAGGCTTCTCATCCTTGAAACTTCACTGACTGGAAAAATTAGCCTACTCTCCCTCTCACTCACTCTCTTTTGCTCTGTCTTCTTTTTCTTTTTTTTATCTTTTTTTTTTTTTTTTAATTATAACTTGCTGAAGCACTCCATAATACCCTTTAATCTCCTTTAATAACTACCCTAGCTGAGATTTTTCTAAGCATCCTTTTGCACAGCATCCACAAATCCAAGAATGAATTGCTGTTAAGATTGACTGACTGACTGATCTCTGAGCTCTGCCAATTTACTGATCCATGGCTTGCACTTGTGGTTCCTTGGGTTCATTGTGGAACACACTGAAGGATGGGAGGGGAATAGGGAAAGGCATTTATTCTCTCCTGTAGAGGCACCACCTGCACTCAGCTCATCTGACTCAGCCTTCTGAGTTGACAATAGCACTTTAAGGAGTCCACTGAAGTGAATGGCAGGTTGACCTTGTAATGTCCAGAGATAGCAGAGCAATTTTTGCATCTCCATAAAGGTGTAGAGCAAGATAATGGAGGCAGAATGATAAAAAAAACTGAGTTTATGGCCCTTGAGTTCAATGACTACAATTTATCTCCCTACTTTTCAAGAGGGAAAGGAAAAAAGAAAGAAAGAAAAAATAAAGAAAAGATGGAATAATTTTTTTAAAAAATAAACAAAGAAGAAAGAGTGAAGAAAAAAAAAAGAGGAGGAGAGGAGAGGAGAGGAGAGGAGAGGAGAGGAGAGGAGAGGAGAGGAGAGGAGAGGAGAGGAGAGGAGAGGAGAGGAGAGGAGAGGAGAGGAGAGGAGAGGAGAGGAGAGGAGAGGAGAGGAGAGGAGAGGAGAGGAGAGGAGAGGAGAGGAGAGGAGAGGAGAGGAGAGACAAAGAGACAGAGAGAAAAAAGAGAGAAAGTTAGCAAAAGGTAGAGAAAGGGAGAGAAAGGGAGAGAGTGAAAGAGAAAGAAAGAGAGAGAGAAAGAGAGAGAGAAAGAGAGAAAGAGAGAGAGAGAAAGAGATAAAGAGAGGAAAGAAAGAAAGAAAGAAAGAAAGAAAGAAAGAAAGAAAGAAAGAAAGAAAGAAAGAAAGAAAGAAAGAAAGAAAGAAAGAAAGAAAGAAAGAAAGAAAGAAAGAAAGAAAGAAAGAAAGAAAGAAAGAAAGAAAGAAAG
This sequence comes from Passer domesticus, assembly GCF_036417665.1. Classification (NCBI taxonomy): domain Eukaryota; kingdom Metazoa; phylum Chordata; class Aves; order Passeriformes; family Passeridae; genus Passer; species Passer domesticus. The sequence goes on from NC_087512.1 coordinate 6,589,161, forward strand.
AAAGAAAGAAAGAAAGAAAGAAAGAAAGAAAAAAGAAAAAGAAAGAGGTTAGTTAAACTTCTGCACAAGCAAGGAAAAAATGTGCATTACTGGTTTTAATATATTGTGACTCTATATTTTGTTCATCAAAATGAGTCAATATATATTGCTGGACATATTTCATAATTTCCTTATCTCTCACATTTCTTGTATCATTTCCTTTGGTATTTTGTGAAACAAACATTTTCTTGTAAGGATCTCACTAAGTTTTCCTCAATAAGTTTTGGTTGCTCTGTTACTAGGTATAATCTTCTTATGATATCAGCTGAAACAGAAGTCTAAGAAAATATTATCCATATACAAAATTCTATCCATAACTGTACCATAGTTCTAAGTTGCCAGGAATCCTGTAATCTACAACATTTTTTGATCTGATTCAATACTGAGTTCTGCCTTGAAAAAGGCAGCAATAAAATGGTAGCATATCAAATGCAAGTAGTTAATACCTGCCATAAAGTTTGATTCACAAAAATGTGTGACAGGTGGCTCAAGACAGTAGAGAAGCAGGCGTGCTAAAATCATGATACATAGCCATAAATTATTGTATATGCAGATGGTCCAAATAGGTGGACTTTCTTCAATTTCCTGCTTATGATCTCTGATAAAAAGAGCTTTGTTTAAAGTATTGAGTGAATAACAGGAGAATGCAGATGTAAGAGAGGATATCTGAGCTAACAAATCCTGTTCACTGATACCAAATGTAATTACACCTTATAATACAATCTGTACATTTATTATGTCTCACTTTGAAATTAGTCCATTTTTCAAAATAATTTCTTCTGTTATTATTATGCTATTCAAGAATATTTCTTTTCATGTTGTTAGAGTATTTTATAGGCAGATAGGCAGATTTAAAACATCTATGGTCAGTGGATCAATTTTTATTTTTTTTTTAAATTGTTTTTTCTAAGCAAAGGTAATAGATGTTTTGTTTATCTAGGAGTTTCAAATTTTGCTCTAGCCATAGCAGCCAGCTCACTTTTACCTACAGAAAGGTAAGTAAATATATAAAATATATACAGACAGAAAACAAACAAACAAACAAACAAACAAATAAAAATCCCACCCAAAACTCTGTTCCCATGTTGTCTAAAAAAATTACAAAGTCATGGTAGAACATGAGGTTTATAAATCACAACTCTGGTCATGTGTCACTTCATTCACTGCCAGATTGCTTGTCTGGTTAAGTCAAATGATATTTGGCACTGGAATATTCAGCATCTGTACTTTCAATTATATGTTATGAAGCTAAGTTAGTTGCCAAACATTTTTTTTTGTAGTCCATAAACTATTAGAAGTATGTCCAAAAATTATATCCAAATTTGTAGGTGTTAGGTAAAAAGTAAACCAGAGGAGAATGTGAACAGCTCTTTAATAAATAGACAAAGTTAGCATGCTTGGTAACCAGAACCAAAAAGGAGAAGACAAAAATGAATAAGTGTATCAAGTATTTGACCAATCCTAATACAGACTCAAATAAATTAGTCAGTGTAGTTCTGGCTTGGAATAAATCTTTCTTGAGCTGCATCCAGATTATTAAAACAGGGAGTTTAAGCCAGTCACACAACTGACAAAGAATTATGATGCCTATTTAGAGATATTTAAAAGAGGTGTCAAATTAGGAGGTTCTAAATTAGGAACTTCATCAGGTTAAGTTTTCTCTGGGGTCAGTGGAAAAGGGAAAGAACAGACACACTAAGCACATGTGAAATTTGAGACACCTGCAGCCAGTGGGTATTTTTTTCCAGTTTGATCAGAACAAGAAACAGTGGCAACTATTCTTTTTATTTGACCACCTGAAATAAGGTAAGAAAAGCATCCAGATGGGGCTTTTTTTAACTTTTGAGGTTTTTTAGGAAATATTCTTTTTCAAGAAGGTTAAAATGTAGGCATGTGCAAATATTTGAAGGTAAAACTTCCCTCAGAATAAGATCTTATAAATAAATACAGAGATCCTTACTGTTTCAATAAGAATTGATCTCCAGCAAAACTGAAATTCAGAAAGAAGTCCACATGTAGCTGAAACTTTGTGCTAAAAGAATAGAGGAATAAGAATTGTTTTAATTTTTCATTACAGAATTTTGTTTCTTTTTCAGAGTTTTTTTTGGTTGGGTTTTTTTGTTTTGGGGTTGTTTTTTTTTTTTTTTTGTGGGTTTTTTTTTTTTTTTTTTTTGTTTTGTTTTGTTTTGTTTTGTTTTGGTTTGGTTTGGTTTGGTTTGGTTTTTTTTTTTTTTCCTGAGGTGGGGAAAAAATATTTCAGGACCTTGAAAAAAATTCAGAAGTTTGGAAAGGGCCAGATAAAACCTAAAAGAATTTCCAAAAAAACAGAAAACTCAAGGGACCAGGCAAAGAGGTATGAGGTTTTCAAATGAAGAGAGAAATTAAGTCAACCAGAGGGAAAAAACCTCTTAATATCTTAAATAAAATCCTGAGGGTTAATTAAAAAAGGGTCTAACACAATTAACAGGCTTAAAATACATGTGCCACAGCTTCATGAGTTTTGTGAAGTGAGTGATTATGGATAATTAATGACAAAGAAAACTTATTGGATTCAAAACTTAAGCTTTTACTTGAATATTACTCAGAAATGGCCAACTTATTACAAAAGAAAAAGATCTTACCTCTTTTATGTATACTGGATAATTACATTTCAAGGAAGTTTTCAGAACATCTACCTATGTCACCACAGTGAGAACAGAGGTTCAGTGTCAAAGGAACATAATTTCAACACAAAAAAAATGGAAAAAAAATTCTTAGCATGAAAAAAGAATGTGTTTGTCTGTTTCTTTTAATTTTCAGCTATCTTAATAAAAATGTCTAGTAATCTTAAAAGGTATATAAGAGTTGCTAGTACAAGATTATCTTATTGAACAGGAGGAAAAAGATGGTTTGTCGTTTAACATGCTCTGATGATAGCCCACAGACATTTTGTACACCCATTTCTCAATTCTGAGAGATTTCCCCTTCTTGAAAAGCAGCCACCTTATTTTACATTATTATGACTAAAACCAAGCAGGTCATATACTACTTGTAGTTCTGCTAATCTCTGTTGTTGGCTTCAGATAGTTTTGATGCTTTCTAATATTGAAAAACTGAATATTATTAAGAATGAGAGGCTTAGAAAAAAAGAATAAATCAACAATAAAGTTGTGAATTCCTTTGCAAATTGTTAATTCTAGAACAATCAGCAAGATTTGAGAAACAGAGGAATTATATAAATAAAAAGAAATTAATTCAGATTTTTGCATAAGTGGCAGACATGGGATCCACTGACTTGCATACTACACTAAAAGAAAGGAGACAGATTTATTTCCTTACTTTTATTGTTATGTGTTAATGGACAAGCTGCTTCACTGGCTCAGTCCTCTCTCTGGTTGATTATATTCAGACTGGCATTCTTCAAGGACATGCATCAATTCTGTATCTGCACAATGCCACCCTGAAACCAGTCATGGGCTTTTAGAAGTGACTGAAATATAGATAGTAAGAAAAAAAGGAGGCTTACATCTCAGCTTTAGTGGAGTGGGTTTAGTGTTCTGCAATGCTTGGTTGCTTTATTATTAATTAACAAACAGCAGCACTATGTTCTTTCTTTCTTTTCCCCTCCTTGATATGAGTTGCAGCATGAAGGCAGCTCCTACCAAAACCACTTTTTAATTTCATGGTATAAATTGGGGTTTTTACGCTAGTTAGCAAAAAATAAACAAAGACTCTCTGAATGATTGAAATGGAATTTCTGAAGGAAAGAGCAACAAATAATTACACTTCTATATCACTAATTATTATTGGTAGCTTGAACAAAATTATGTTTCTGGCCTATGGAATTTCTAATCAGTAAAGTCACAGCATCATAATATGATCTCTTCAAACAGATTTATTTTTCAGATGACTGGTTCTTAATGCCATTTTGGTATTGCACAATTCTGCTGTTGGTTATATTTGTCTCCTGCCTATAAATATACTGTTTTCTTTTATTACAAATTATTATTTGTAGCACAGTAATGAATAGAAACTATAGTCATGGCTTAAGTGTGCAGTGTATCAGGAATTATCACAAAGCGAATTTAGAAACTGTCCCTGATGCAGAAGTTACAATTTAAGAAAATTATATAACATTTAAATATGCTACAAACCCTTGTTTCTAGACATGTTTACCTGTTACACTTCTTCCACATATTTGTGAATGTTGGTGGAAAATAATCAAAGCAAGAAAGTTGGGCTTGGGGCATTTTTACACTTAACAACAAAGTAAAGAAATTGAACCTAAGAGGCCTCTATTTAATGATGCAAACATGGTTTCATCATGGTTACCTTTAGACAGTCAAGGCCTTTAATTTAAAAGCCTGCATACCACAGGTCTTTTCTAAATGTGAGTGATTCAATGTAATATTCTCATTTGCGTCTGCCACTTAGATGTAAATACAGAAAAATATCAGGGATTCACATCAAAATCATTCTTCATATTAAAGATTAATGGTGGGATTTATAAGGGTCTGTCAGAAAGTTAAATATTGTTTGTGTCCCTTAATAATGTAGTTCAGCCCATTTTAATGCAACTGAAACCTCAAAGTTTCCCACCTGCAAATTCAAAGATTTTCCTCTATTCTACTGAAACAGAAAATTATATCTTAAGTATGAACGTCATTAAAGTATTAATGGGGAGATGATATATCCAAAAAAACTGAAATAAATAAACAGGGAAATGGGATGGCTAGATAATAAATTTTAAGATGGTGAATGATGATAGGAAAATGGGAAGACTAACTAATAAATTTTGAGATGATAAAATACATTATGCCTTGGAATGACAAATATTTTGAATGCAAGTCTTGTGTACTTAGACATTTATTGAAACTACAGGGACCCTTTTTTTTTTTTTTTTTGCCTCCATTCAGAACTGTTTAAGAAACAGAGAGCCAACACCACATTAACATGAGGGTGAAGTGATGAGTGACAGATAGGTGGCAAGACGTGGGCATGTTAGCAGGTTGTTTCTTTAATCACATCTGATGAGCCTCTGGTTCACCTCACTGAAAGCTGGTACAAAGGCAAAAAAAAGATAACACAGATTGAAAGACTCAGGCTGATGATAAAAAATATTCACTAATGCCGGGGTCGGCTGTTGCTTGTCTCTGCCCCAGCACGGGAAAAAAGTGGTTCTGGGTAGGCCGCGCTCTCGAAGAAGGAGTCTGGACTCTTGCTTTAGGTCTTCAGTCGAGTTTATTATTTCTTATCTACAAAGTTTTTCTGTCTGTCCAGCCGAGGTCTGACCAGCAAGACAGCCAAAGGCACTCTCTCCCGCCCACGAGGCGGTTGTCTCTTTTATAATGAAAATTACGTATTCGATATTTACCTTTACTTCCCAATACTTTCTGCCCTTGTTGGCAAGTGTACTCTTTCTATGAACCAATCCACACATGCCAACATCATCCTGAACATGGATGCCAAGGAGAAGAAAGAAGAAGGACAGGGCACGCCCAAATTCCTCCATCTTGGGACTCCTGATCCATGCACAGAATTCTAGACCCCCCTGTACAATACATAAAACCCCCCTGTACAGTGCATTCTAACTTAAGTTCTAACAAGTGAATAACATCCCCTCACCATTTAGACATGAAATTCTCTCATCTCCTCACCTTCAGGTGTCATTTCTTTAAAAGGATCAAAGTCAAGCCACCAGGTACTTTTGGCAACATTCCAGGGCCTCCGAGCCCCCCAAGGGTTGTCTCGGTAGCTCTGGACATCCGGAGTGATGTACTGAGTTCCCACACACTAAAAGCTTTCAACTAAAGGCCCCGTGTGTGAATAAGAAATTCCCTCAAAATGTTGGAGATAGGTGACTTTTAAATAATTTTGTACAAGCTGAGAGAGTGAATGCATTTGTTCACTCACAGAGACAATGCACTGGCCAAGCTGAACAGTGTTTCAATCCAATCCTCTTATCTCCCTGTTTCTTTGGCTTGAGGCTCTGTGGGGTGAATGAGTGGAGCAGAAGAAAGCTGGATGTGCATGGGGCACAAACTCCTTTAGTGAGAGGGGCTAGTAAGGAGATGGAAATGGGTGCACTGCTATGCTCAGCATGAAGGAGTACCACAAGGGCATCATGTCTCAAAACCTGTGGCACAGAGCTCTTGCCAGGTGGAAAAGCCAGCACTTGCAGCAGTGCAGTGGATGCTATAAATACAGATTGCAAACTCAGAAACCTTTCTGAAGAGCCTCATCAGAAAGGGAAGCAAATGCTGCCAGCCATTCCCATACAAATGACTGTACCTGGCTGGGCTACAGTATACTAAACAACTGCAGAAAGCAACAAATCACCAGTCTGTTTGTGACAGGTCATCCCAGCTAAATCAAGTTGTCATTTATTTTTGACTTGCTCTTGCCCCAGGATCAGTAGCTGTTTCTTTCAGGTTGAGACTGGAGCAATTTGAAAGTGCAAAAGCCTATTAGAAAAAATGGCATGAAGGGTTAGTTATAGCAGTGGCGGTTGCACTTTGTCATCTGTAGTTAACCCTTTTGCCCCAGGGCTTCAGAGACTTTCGGTATGGTTCACAGGTCATTCAGAAGCTTTGCTGCAAGTAAGAATTTAAAGGTGAAACCTGGGAGCAAAGCTGTCATAAAGGCATGGGGAGAGGTGGCTGTGCGTGTGGCAGGGGGGAGTTGTTAATCCAGATAATATTTTAAATAGAAGCGAGATCCCCGAGGGGCGGGGGTGGGGGGAGGGAAGTAAATGTGCCTCTTGTGTTTGGTATCAAAAAATACCAATCACTTAGGGAAAGTAGACACTTTCAAGCGGTGTTTCGGCTGTTTCAGGTGGAATTTCTGCGTCACTGCTGCCTTTTGTAGACTTACAAAAGCCAGAGACCTCTGCTGAATCCTGAGCTCAGTTTTATCAGGGTCTATGAGCAAAAAAGTATAAAGCAATGGAGAAATTATTTGCATGAAGTTGTCCCCATTTCTTCAGAAAACAGAGTATGCAAGAGGAAGAGAAATGGGTTGGGTTGTTCTGTAAGGAAACCAAACAACTTCTCTGTGGAGAGGAAGTTTAGATTAGATATTAGAAAGAAATTCTTTACTGTGAGGGCAGTGAGGCACTGGCACAGGCTGCCCAGAGAGGCTGTAGATGTCCCAATTCTGGAAGGAATGGCCCCATGCCAGGTTGGACGGGGTTCTCAACAACCTGGTTTAGTGCATGCTGTCCCTGCCCATGCCAGAAGGTTAGGAACTACATGAACTTCTGGTCCTTTCCAGCCCAAAAGGTTCTGGAATTCTATGATTCTGTGTTCCAGCTTCACATCCAGAAAACCATTATCTTGGCCACTGTGTACAGAGCCAAATATTTAAGGGGAAGGTAACTGAAACTGTGACTGCACTGTTTTGATTTAAGCATGGCTATCTGCAGAAGACACTGCTTATCTGCTGCATTTCCTGTTTGCTTACTGCTTCTTATAAAGGGTTCACTTGACAAATTCAGCTTATACTAATGGCAATATCAGGAGAAGGATGCCCATGATTTTCTCATTACTGCATTAAAAGGCACCCAGTCTGACTTGCTGGGCATGGAAGTGGTTGAAAAAGCAGGCTTCGGGAAGGAATGAGGTGTTTCCTGTAAGTGCCTTTTAAGCAGTGGGCTGGCATGGATACATAGAGCTGTAATACCACCACCACCCTCCAAAAAAAAAAAAAAAAAAAAAAAAAAAAAGAGATTATTGTACATTTGCTTAGTCTTGTCAAGATCTGTGTATTTGAGATGCATAGTAAGACTGAAAAAGTTCCAACTAACACACGAATTTTTTATTCAGATATTTCTGCAAAAACATTTGTCGGAAGGGCTTACCTTAGCAGTGATAATACTCTATTCTCTGATAAGGGATGCAGCCATTCCAAGAGACTGTATAGCAGTAATCTCTAACAGCATCAGAATAATTACAAATTTGCCCATGATCAGTGTTGTGGGGTTTTCTTGCTTTCTTCTTCTTTTTCCTCAGGCTTCTTTGCTACATATAAACACGTACAGTTCTGCCCCTTACTCTGCCAGTCTCAGATATTGGTAATGTCTTGAATATCCTAATCTGACTAAAGCATTTCCTTTTCTCCCTTCTATTTCCAAGAGATCATGAATATCTTACCGAGGCAGTCCAAGTGTCTAAACAGTTTCCCTTTTGGCCTCTGTTCAAATTTGTTATAGCTTTTCTCTTTCATACCTTTTTACATGCTCTTCTTAAATTCCACAGGTGTCCTTAAGTTTATGTTCAAAATAAAACAAGGTTGACAGATTTGAACTAATTTCTGATATTGTGAGGAAGAAATTGTAGATAGAAAAGAACCTCTGACAATTCAGAACAAAGATATTTTTGTTGCAAGCATGGTAATGGTGTGAGCTCAACCTCAGTCTCTGCTGAATTGTTAAAATGTGAAAGGCAACTTACCTAAATGGGCAGTGAATGAGGGGAGCTGGATGTACCGTGCAAGCAAAGTGAAAACTATCAATCACCATCTATTACTTCACTCTTGGTATTTGAGCAGGGTTTCAGATGTTCTGGAGAGATTAGCTCAGAGTAAGTAAATGCCAAAATGGAAACTGTCTACACATATCCATCCAGTTTGTCAGCCAAGCTAATCACAGTGTGCTTTATAGACTGACCACTTCAGTCCCAGCTCTATCAGGGATCTCTCAGACATAAATTTAGCAAGGTAGATGAATCTGCCTTGTCTCAGTAGAAAGTTCCATATCCTTCAAGCAAGTCATCATGCAGATAAGGAATGAAGATATCTGACTTGGAGATTTGACCTTCTAAATAGGCAAAGTAAATTAGAAGCTACAAAGATTTCCTGCAATCATTCCCTGGATTATGTCTTGATTTTTAATACTTCATGGATCACAGGTTGAGAAGAACTGAGCTAGCTTAACATGAAAGCAAAACATAAGCCATGAGCCCACTCTCTGAATTTCACACATGATTAGAGGGGATATCCTCAGGCCTCAAAGTAAATTCCCAGTCATTTTACAGAATCCTTTTAGTAAACAGTTCCTCATTCCTCTATTAATTTTTAGCTTTGAAGAATATTTTGCTTGAGAAAATGGGACCTCTTTTCTGGATAAATCAGTGCAAATTCCAGTTTAACACAGCAGGTTCTCTCTCCATCCAGTTCCAAAGACTTGAAATGATACCTGATTACTCTGAGCTCTTTCAAATCAATGGTCTTTTGGGTCTCTCCAAATGGAGAATGGTCAGCCACTGTAATCATCTAAATATAACACAGAGGCAGCATGAAAACTATGAGGTGTCCTTACCCTGAATATGGTGCAACAGGCAGAGGGGGTCATAAAAGGTTAAAGGCAAATGTCACTCCCTAGGGTGTGCTTTCTCATGCTGAAGAAAAACCACTACAAGTAATCACAGCGACAAACCTTAGGAGGGAAAAAGTCAGTTACTAAGCAATATCCCCAGGACTACAGGAGAAACCTTCCTTGCTCAGGTGAGATTCACTTCTCATTCTGAAATGGAAAAGAAAACAGCAGCTGTAGAAGAGAGACCATCAATTGAAGCAGATACTACAAAAATAGCCCTGAAGGCAGAGAGCAGGAGCAGTGATGGTGTAACCTAAGACCTGAAAGGATAACGGGGATAGTGGAGTTGTAATATTACAGCAGAAAGTGGTGAAGAGTAGGCTGCATTCCTACTAGCAGAAGAATGACACAATTTTACAGGCGTAAGAGGAGCTGAAGTGAGATAGATTTAGCTGCAAGTACCCAAAATAAAGGGGAAAAAAAAAAAGTCATTGAATACAGCAAGATGTAGCCATTAAAAAGAGGCATATTTTCTTCCTCAGAAAGATGTTTTGGGGTGTAGAAGATGCAGGAACTGTTCCAGAAGAAGAAGAGAAGGGGAAAAAAGCAAAAAGGTAGGGAAAAAGCAGGAGCATACCTGTAACCACTTCAAGGAATTGTTCGTGTTCTTCTTTTTCTCTAAATAATCATAACAATCCCACTCACGATGTGAAGCATGAGTTCATAATTACTATCCAGCAATTCATGTAAGGAACATGTGACAGTTAGGAGAGCTCCCAAGCTGTATTTTAGCAACATATGCACTTCTAGGTCTTCTAGCCTTTATCAAACACCATTTCAAAATTACTCTGACATTCATTCCTCTCAAAGACAGGGAAGTTGAAACATGAGAAGCAGGAATAAACTGACTCAAAGTCAGAAGTTTTAGACAAGGAAAAAAAGACAATTTCTATAAGTCCAAAATCTACAGAATTTATGTACACCTCATAGGAGAATCAGCCAAGAGTACGATACAAAGATGAAAAAGTGTGGTCTTTAAAATACTTCTATCCCTCTTTCCCTCTCCAAAACATGCATGATTTGTACCCATGCTGTATTTGTATACCTAACTGTGAGCACAAACAGGCACAGACTCATATGCGGTTCGGTTGGTAAACACAGACAATAGATACAAATGCAGTGGCATCCAGGATGTGAGAATGGTTCTAGGTGAGATCGAGATATAATTTACTTATTTTTTAATCAGTGACAGCTATGAATGCATAAAATGGTATTCTTATCCCAGATAAGAAAAACATAACTTAAAAAAAATTCTGATGCTCCTAAAATTGACTGTGACTGCAATTATTTTTAAAATACATTGTAATACATTAACTTACATCTAGAAAAAAAAAAAACCTGTTTAAACCATCTGCCCCAGCTTGGGATTTTTTTGTTTTGTTTTGGTTTTTATTTTTTTGTTTGGGTTCTCTGCTTAGAAATCAGCATATAATGATTTACCCATTACATATTTTCCACAATCTGGGATTTCAGGCTGATGCTTCTGTGTTTTGAATTCATCCTTTCTTATGTGTGGCTCTATTCATGACAAACTGATACTTTCAGAAAACAGTGTTTTAAAGTTGACAATTCTCTGAGACTTTCAACTGATGAATTTCAGTACTCTATGAATAAAGTTAAATAACTTTTTTTATTTATATTTATAGCTAAGAATATCAGAATATTTGTTGTTTAATATGAAGCTACTCTAGAAAAACATAACTGTTGTGACCAAGTTTCCAAATATAAGCAAGGTGAATAGCTAAAAAAGATTATTTTCAAACTGACAAGCTAAGACTTCCAGTGCAAAATTAGCCATCTAAAATAGCTGGATCTTTTTTTTTAGTCTGTTCCTCTGAGGTGGAAAACACTGTTTTTTACAAAACAAAACTTACTATGAAAACTATATGACTTTAGCAGAACTTCAGGCTGACCAAGGATTGGACCTGCAAGAGTGAGTGACAGCTACACACTGAATATATGATAGAGTGCATCACCTTTCTGGAGCTCATAAAATTAATCTCAAGTCCCTTCTCTGTCATGTCACAGAATCATAGAATAAGCTGAGTTGGAAGGGACCCACAAAGATCATCAAATTCAGCTTCTGGCCCTGCAGAGAACACACCCTGTGCCTGGGAGCATACTCCAAATGCTTCTTGAACTCTGCTAGGCTTGGTGCTGTGACACTGCACTGGTGGAGCCTGTTCCAGTGCCCAACCACCTTCTGGGTGAAGAACCTTTTCCTGATATCCAACGTAAACCTCTCCTAACACAATTTTAGTCCATTTTCTTGGGTCCTGTCATGGGTCACCAAAGAGAAGAGATCAGTGCCTGCCTGTCCTCTGCTTCTCACAAGGAAGTTGTAACTGCAATGAGGTCTCCCCTTACTCTCCTCTTCTCCATGCTGAACAGACCAAGTGCTCTCAGAGCTCCTGAAGGCGCTTCACCATCTTCTTTTCCTCCTATGAAAGCTTTCTAATAGTTTAATGTATTTCTTATATTGCAGTGAGCAAAACTGCACACAATATATAAGGTGATGTTGAACCAGTGTAGAGAATATAGCTCCCTGTTCTCTGAGGCAGACACACTACTTTATATAATAAAGTCTCTTTGCCACAAAGAGACTTTTTATATATAGACAAATATATAACTTAAAATATATAGTCAGAAGTCTCAGAGGATCAGAGCTAGAGCTAGGACTTAAATATCTTTCTTTCAGGCAGTGAGCTGTATAACCCACTGTCAAACTATGTCTTGCCAGAGGTAGGCATCCAGTGTGTGTTAGTCCCCATGCTTTGCTCTGGCATCACCTGCAGCACAGGTGGGAACCTCTAAGAGTTCAACAATGTCGCCCAAGAAAGCTGACTGAAAATGCTAGCCTGCTTGAGAAGAGTTGTCCCATTTAGCTAATGACAGCTGAGATTAATTTCTTCCATGTTTTCCTATACTCTGATGAAAGTGACACCAAATCCTTGCTGGAGGTTCAGAATGCTGTGGGTTTTTCCTCTTCATCTTCCTCTTGTCATGTATCACCTCATTTTCCAGCAGCAATGAGTGCACAGAAAGGCTCAGCACACCAGAAAGTGCAGCTTGGTGCCTCTTGCTCTTCAGCACCCATCATATTGCTCTATGAGATGTAAATATGTGACCTTATTTTGAAAGGAAAATCCTTCCTAGCTGCTTTTCAGCTCCATCACTTATGCATTATAGACTTTCTACTCAATTGCAGCATAATCTCATAGGAATTTATTATGCATCCTGTATATAAAACAGTATGTACCCTCTACAGAGAACATCAAAAGGTAGTTAATAGAGATGTTAAATTATTATTGGTTGAAAGCAGCTGATGCCCTAGAGTAATCAGATTCTCTCTTTCTCTCTCTCGCTTCATATACTATATATAATATATACAATTAATAGTGCACATATATCAGTCGCCGAATAGATCTCTATAAAGTCTGCTTGAATGTTAGAGGAACTGATGTATTAAACATGTGGAACCAAGCAAAGGTGTCACAATAAGGCACATTACAAATACCAGCAAAAGTGTTGATGGATATGGCAAAGGAGAAGCTGTGAGTCCTGAGGAAAATAATAATATAAAAAAAAAAAAGCTTTATGTTATTTCCTGATCTCACCATTTATTTGTAGGGGAAGACAGTCAAGGTGCTGCTGACAGGAGTGAATAGCTGCACTGGTATTTATTAATGGTCAGAAGAAAATGTTAAATGCTTACACTGAGCTAATTACTTATTGCCAAAGATCAGGAAAAAGTGTAATTTGGAACTTACTACACAATTATTAGATTAATCGAGATGAGATTGAATTAGAACTGCAGTCTCTGGGATAAGGCTCTGAAATAGGAACCAGGAAATTTCTTCAATGCTATGGGTATATTATTAGCTTTTGCCTAAATTCATCCATCCCAGCTGATGATGTCCTATGCAGAGTCTAATCTCTCCTTTCAGAGAGTTGACTCTTTCCATGTGTTTTTTCAAAACACAGCAACATCTCAAACACTCCTAGAAACTTAATATAGTGCTTACATTAGTAGTATCACTGGTAATAATTAGAGCAATTGGTGAAATCTAAATATTAAATACAGATTTATAAATTTTTCTTTAACAGATAATTGGAAATTTCAGAATAAAATTTGGTTAATTGAAAAATTAAGATGTAGGACAAGAAAAGAAAAATAATAGTTGAAAGAAAGAAAATAATGGAAAAGAAGATAATGGTTCAACTGAATGATGTTAGAGGTTTCCAAGCTTAACAACTTGTGATTCAACAATAACACATTAAATACATATATTCCAGTATATGCTTAAGGTGGAGAAAATACTGCAACCCACTGAAATTCGGGTATCTGACTCCTCTAGTCGTACACTGGTCTATAGCATGATGTACATTTGCCTGGGGTTTTGCACTGCTCCCTTTTAAATTATCTGGGCCTATCTCACACCTGAAGGCTCATCCCATGCAAATCACATTGCTGTCATGAAGAAACACCCTAGGAAGATGAAAAATTAAAAATTAAAAAAAAAAAAAGATTTCTTACCTGTTTCATTCATTAATTCCAGAAGGGAACTGTCCTGGTTTAGGGCAAATTTGGGAGAAAACCTCCAAAATGGTCCTCTCCAGAAAGCAAACCCACACAGCCCCTCCCCCGCACCGGTTTGGGAAGGATTTCTCGGAGAAAAGTGGAAATAACCTGTTTATTTATCAGGCAAAGCACCCCCCCAGCACACAAAATTAACAATACCGGATGACTGTACTCTTTCACCGCTCTGAAAAAGATGACAAATTCAGAAAGTCTCTCCTGGGAGTGGTCGCTTTGCTGTCGGTCCCTCTGGTGCTGGGGATAGCTGCTGCAGGCCACAAGGTGCAAATTCCGTGTTTCCCAGGTCCCAGCCCAGAGCAGGTTCAAATGGTTCTAAGAAAAGGGAAGGAAAAACAGTCCAGGGAAAATTCGGGCTGCCTAGCTAAGCTAACTAACAAGCAAAAGAAAAAAAGCAAGAGCAAAGCAGGAGCAAGAGCAAAGCGAAAGAAAGAGCAAAAACCAAAAGCAGCGCTACGTACTGTGCTGTGTCCTGCCGACTGTGGGGGAGTGAGCAGGCTGATAATAAAACAAAACATTCACTTTTCAGAGCCGTCTTGAAGGCACAGGATACAATATCCAGCATAAACAGAACAGACCATTGGGAATACAAGAATCACCCTAGGACAGGAACTCAAAGAGGAAGCTTGGACTCAAGTCATACATTTGTGTTAACAAGCCTGCCATGGGATTCTGTGATAAATGATCAGACACTGTGCTCTACACTGAGACTTGAAGTGGAGAAGGTGTGCTTGAAGGCTGCCACCTTAGCTGACAAAGTGAGCAGATCTCTGAAAGACCCTCCTAAAACTCTTTTTTTGTAACTCTGAATGTGATGTGGACTGTGCTGTGAAGATCTGACAGACCTAGCAATAAGAACATGTATTCCTTAATATCCAGGTGAAATTCCAAATCTGCAAAAGCTCTGGTAACAGGCCTGAAGAGGGTGAAAAACTGGGGAAAATCATCCTTCCCTGTTTTACCCACAGGTTGTGTATAAGGATTAAAGGACTCTCAGAGGTAAGGGCAGGAGAGCAGCACTGAATATACACCCCACGTGATCGTCATTGCATTTGTTTTCATTGTGCCATAAGCTGATATTCCAACAAAGAGACCCTGATCCCTCTTCCTGCTCTCAAAAAGGTCATGTCAGGAGAACATATTGCACATATGTAAGCATATCTATGGTTAGATACCTCATCTACATGAACAGAGCAAACAACACTGTGACCAGTGTAACACAGAAATGTTTAGATCAAATTTTCTTCTGCTCTGGGCAGATCAGTTGTTATCTCAATGTTTTGTGCCCTATATGGGGTGTCAGTGTAGGCTGTCATGGTTTAGCAATGGTGTTTTCCTGTTTAAACACCAACTAAAACATGCTGCCACTTACTCCCTCTCCTCCTCCAAATCGAAGCAGAAAAGGCAAAGATTGTGGGCAGACATAAGAAGATTTTAAGGGAAACAGCAAGGAGATAAGAAAACCAACAGTAATAGGAACAATGTTAATAACAAAAGGTGTAAGATAAAGAAGTGGTTTACACAGGAAGGCCAAACAAAACAATCAGCAATTGCCAATTGGCTCTTCCCTGCCCCAATTCCTCCTGAGTGGAGGGAACTCATCTCTCCTGGAAAGTTAAGAGTACCATTCCCACTCCCTCTTCCCTGGCAATGACATGTGGAGGTATCAAAAAATACTGGTGTCCTGGCCACTTTCCCTCCTAGCTGTTGCAAAAAAGTTAACCATGTTCTGGCAGAAACCAGGGTATCAAAGCACAAATTTAATACTAGAAGATGTGCTAGCAACATCTCAAAATATAACAAATGCCTCTTCTTTATAAGAAAGTCCAGCAACAAAAGTTCGCCTTTGATGTGGACTGAATGTCTCAGGTCAAACAATATTAATGATGCATGCTGAAGAGTGATAAAAGGTGGATTGATCCCATCTAGCTCGAGACAAACAATGCAGATATCTACATTCAGCTGCAAGGAAAGAAATAAGAATGAAATGGAACATATTTACTAAAAGTTTATCTTCAGGTACTAATATAGTCAGTGAGGTTAAACAATAAACTCAGCTGCAAATGTCTACCTTGCAAACCTCTGAATGAATCCTATCCGCTGTATCAAATGAGACTATGTTCAAATGCCTTTATCCAAAAACAACTGTATTCTGTTTCACTGATGAGAGTTCCACCTACCTTCATTTTGTGAGATATTAATTTAAAAGGCAGAACAAAAGCAACTTTTGAAGATCTGAGAATTGCTAAAAAATTTGGAGTTGTATTAGAGTTCTGTTTGTTGTGTTTTTCTCTTGTATATGTAACATATGTTTGGTGTCTTTAAACACAATTACTTTTGTATAATAAAAGTGTTGATTTGATGATGTAACATTTTCTGCAAGTGTGTTTAAGACAGTTTATGTTTTCATAAGTTGCAATGAAACTCAATTATGTATGTGTAATAAGGCTCTTGATTGTTACACTTCTACTTTTCTGTATAATGAAGCCAGCAATTAGAATTTGGTTGCTCTATGGCGTAGGAAAACACACTTGTTTTCTAGACAAAAGATCTTAATGAGCATCTTTAAAAAAATAAAAAGTGTTCCAAAAAAAAGGGTCAATAACTCAAACATGTAATCAGATTTCTTAACAAAAAGAATTTGCTTCCTGAAAATATAATAACTTCAATGGCCAAACAGTTGTGATTACATTAACACACTCATTCTTATGATTAGAGAAATTAATAAGAAAGTATTTCACCAATAAAGTTATTGCCTTTACATTGTTAACTTACATAATGTCTTCAGCGCAGGTAGGTGCACGCAGTTTGTATAGTAATAAGCCCCAATCATACTTACTAACATCAGACCTTTTCTTTGGGCGAGAAGTGTGCTTCCAAAACAAAATTCCCAAATGCCTTTATTTACCATGCATTGGTTTGGCTTTTGTGGCAGTCTTGGAGCATGACAACTATTTCTTTGAGGTTAAATTGGACCAGAGGATATTCCAGGAGATCTTCAGAGGCATCACTGCTGAAGTCTGTGAGTTCAGACTCTAACTGATCCAAACCAAACACTCTTTGAAGTGTCTATGCTGTGGCCATCACAGTCTAAACACCATCTGTTTTCCTTACACACATCTCTTTTTTTTACCTTATTAGACATTATAGATAAAGATAATATCCCATCAGGGAGATGATTTATGATTTTCTAGTAACTCTCCACAGTAGATATTTATTTTGAATTCTCAATCTTTTAGTATAGGGCTATGGAGTCAAACTGGGTCCAAGCCAACACATTGGAGCCACAGCTTTCTTGTACTATGTGGCACCCCTGTGCCCATTTATTGATACTGTATAGGCACAAACAAAAAAATCTGAGCAAGTTTCAATCAATTTTGATGACCAGCACAGAGCCAGCAAGACTGGGAAAAGAGACTTGTCACCTTGGAGTGCAGTGGGTGAGACAACAGAAGAGGTAGGACTCACTGAGTGTCATTAGAGTTATCTAAATCTGATGAACAAAAACTAATCCAATTGTCTTAAAGTTTTGTGCAGTCTAGTAGAGAAATAAGCAATTTTAGGGTACGAGATGGACTGTGACTGAATAGTTTCTCTTTCTCGCCATTGATTGCAAGGGATCATTGGTGACCAGCACAGATGGAAATCTCATCTTTAACCCCCATGAGTGATGTCCAGATTGTCTGGTGATCAGCAAAACAGAAAAAAGCCAGGAGGATTTTCACCTTCTGGTGAAAGAAAGAGAATCCAAATTGAGAAGTAAGAGAATCCAAAACTGGGACAGGTAATTGTCCACATGAATGACTATGACTAAAGGCTGAAACAGTCAGTGGCAAATCTTGTTTTGACTTTAAAGGAACTCATGATTTACTATTAAAATTAACACAGAAAAAGCTAGTAAAATGTTGTCAGTGCACATTGTTGTGGTATCACAATCACACACTGCAATCCATGTGACTTCAAATGAACGTACCAGAGAGTCTGAAAGACTTTTACACACTAATTTGGATCCACTAACAGCAGTTCATAAAGTCAGGCATTTCACAGGTGGAATACCTGTCTAAAATCTACTTTAAAATGTTTTTGTTCTTAAAAAAAAAAACCAAACAAACAAACAACAACAAAAAAAAAACAACCAAAAAAAAAAAAACCAAAAAAAAAAACCAAACCAAAAACACAAGGAGTTTCATTAGGTTGCTCTAATATCCATACTTCTCAGGGAAAAAAAGAAATGTAATCACGATAGTGTAAATTATTTCACTACAGCTTAATTTGTCTTTGAAAACCAGCTTTTTTAAAGCTTAGTAAAAACACCAATAGAAATATATTGCAGCTTAAGATTGTCTTTGGGGTTTTTTGGTTCTGTAAAATGCAAATTACTTCTAAATCCTGAATTAACTGATTTAAAATAAATTCCCCTATTTTTAAGTAGTTTTATAATTGTACTTGCATTTAATTATGGTCCAAAAGGAGCAAGATTTCTAATTATAGTATTTTTCTTAAAAACATTGCTGAAACCACTCTTTTTCTAAAAAGGCCAATTGCTTTGATAATTTTTTTTTTTTTTTCCAAATCACACTACAGTGTCTACTACATCCAGGGTGGGCCTGTGACATCACATTCTGTCTCCTTTGTGCTTGATAAAAGACCAAAAATTGTACGAAGGAAACCCCCAAGCTTGGAAAATGTGTATGTATTTATTGTTACTTTTCAGGTTTTAGGAACATTCAGGTGAGACTATACTGAGTTTCATACTGATATTGGTAAAGCATGGAGGTAGAGGTAGAGGTGAGGAAGAATTTGTAGAAGGTGAGGTTTTTTCACCCTGTGTTGCCAAAAATTTGTGGCAGCATAAGGCAGACCTCAGGAAACTACAAAACAAGATGTTACTGTACCACAGGCAGGTAGCCCAAGATAGCTTAGGCTGGCTACCTTGGGGAAGCAGAGATGTGAATCTTATGGATCTCCTGTGCCAAAACCACGCTCTCAGGCCAGGGTGGGTGCCTGGGGTATTATTACTTGAATTGACCAAATAAAACTGATCATGTCTGCATGTGTGCAGCAACTGACCCACCATATGGCAGTGTCATCACAGCCTTAAACAGGTGTTTGGGCTTGGGTAAATTTAATTTGGGTCCAGTCCAAAAGATATTTTGGAAGCATAAACATGTGTTAAACTGCTTAATCCCTTTACACACATCCACACATATGAAGAACACAGATTTTTTTGTTATGGTTTTTCCATAATAAGCACACAGCATGTTCTGGGTTTAAGTACAGTGTGTGCTTGCTCTTTCACAAATAAATGCAAGAAACATATTTTAGATGTTGGTTTGTTTCTCTTTCTTCATCTTCCTTTTTTTTTTTTTTTTTTTCCTTCCCTGCCATCTGGGTTTCCACAATTAGAGATAGGATTCATCTCAACTAACCTTCACTGTCTGAAAGGTGAATGGCCGAAAATAATCACCTAGGGTCTCTCTGCAGTCAGCAGAGAAAAACACACAACTCCAAGTAGTGATTTGTCCCAACTTAAGCCAGATGTCTGACACAGACAGGACAAATCAGTCTCTGAGGTGCCCATTTCTCTCCACTGAATATAAAAAGGGTCCA
This sequence comes from Passer domesticus, assembly GCF_036417665.1. Taxonomy (NCBI): domain Eukaryota; kingdom Metazoa; phylum Chordata; class Aves; order Passeriformes; family Passeridae; genus Passer; species Passer domesticus. The sequence continues at coordinate 6,608,759 of NC_087512.1, forward strand.
GTTATCTGCCTTGGATGAAGTATGTAATTTTTAGACAATAACAATAAGTGAAATAAATACTGTCCTTAGCATCTTATGATGCATATTATTCTTTACACACCAGAGTAAAGTACTTATGTGAAAAGGACTTCTTGTATAGGGACTGTCCTAAAAACATTTAATAATAGGGAAAATGGAACAGATAATGCAGATACTTGGAATTAAATGGAAAGTTTAATCATCAATTACTTCAAGACTGTTTGTTTGACTCAGCAATACAATTGCACAGCTGTAGATTATTACGATTAAATACTTTACACCTGGAAACATACATGTATTTTGCCATCAAAAAAGAATTTCATTTTCCATTTCCTTGCACTTGGCCAATTATATATATAATGATAATAACATACAGTATAAATTTTGCATGCAGATTCTCATTAAAGAAACATCTTACCAAGATATTTTAAAGAAATTGCATACATACTTTGTAAAAGTAATATTTTCAAATGACAGTTTGAAGCTAAGTCACATGAAAAAATAAAGTAATTACACTTTTTCATAATGGAAGACACATGGTCAAATAAGACTTTATATGAAAAATTATTCCCTTTAAAAATTACTCTGTATTTCTGAGAAGCATCTTCTGAAGTACTGTGATAATAAATTACTCTTCAGAGCAGTGTCTGATTTAAAAAAGGCTTTCTTAATGTACAATACATGAATGCAGAAGACATTAAAATTACACATCTTATGCTAAGAGAATATTACTAAGTCACAAACTTAAGTACTCAAAATTAGTAAGGTTTTTTTTTTTTAAATTTGAAAAAGTTTAACATAACCTAAGTAATTTTCTAAGACAAAGTTCTCAGTTCTGAATCAATGACAGAGCTTGTACCTGTTATATCAGTGTATATCAGATCCATCAGGTAATAAACAAGACAGTAATCATTCAAAATGTTCATCACATCTTCTCTTAATACAAGAATTTTTTCCTTATAATAAGGAGTGAGAGTGCATACAGGGGAAGAGTAGCAAGAAGAGGCTGAAAGGAAAGATAATGAGTTTGTATTCCTCTCAAAGAGGTTTTATTGAAATATTAACTCTGACCCTTTCCTTCTATAGTGTCTGTCGTGGAGGTTTCTTTGCATTGATTTAAAATAAAAAAGCATGAGTCTACTACAACAATTTATATGTCTACATGATCTAAATGTGTTTCTGCCCAGCAAGTGTAAGGGAGTCCTGAACTGGCCACCTCATATATAAACCTCTATATTTTGAGAGATGAATTGCACTCTCTCCTGGCACTAATGATATCCTGATGGTTCATTAATGGTAACATAAGACTAAGTCACTGCGGTGAGCTGAGGGTTATAAAAGTCTGCAGATGTTTCCAGTGCTGAGAGCTGGTCAGAAGATTGTTTACAAAGTCTCCCCAACACAGGCACATATATGATTGTCCATTCGCAACTAACTGCCTCAAATAAGACACCAAATGCCTTGAACAGCTATCAGCTGCAGCTTCCTTTCTGTGAGGTATAAAAATGAAATGAACAGCTGGGGTAAGTTTCTGTTTAATGAAACATTTTATACTTTTTAAAGTATCCTTCCCCAATTGTATGCATAAAAATTCCCTCCTATCTCATCTAGAAAATGAGAAAATTCTTCCCAATCCTACATGTCCCTAGTGTGACACTTTAAAAATTAAATAATGATACCCTCCAATAAGTAAGTGAATGGATAAACAAATATCCAAATCTTATTATTACAAGCAGTTGCACCATTAAGTAAAGTCCAAATGCTCCTTAAGGAATAATTTAAGATAAAACTGTGTCGTATCATATACATTTTACCTTTTCATCCATTATCCAACATTATAGAGAAGCTGTTCTGTTTCTTAATGCCATGATTTTCAGAGCATGATAAAGTGGCAAAATGTGTGTGTGTCCATATTTTGTGAGATTTTTAATTTAAGGTGTCTGTATGACTGTATCAAAACCAGTGTCAGGTTTTGTCCCTGCAGAGCATGCAGGCATGTGCTTCAGAGCCATTGGCTTCAATAAGAGCTGGGTTCTTATTGAAGTAGGAGACTCTGAAACACACACCTGTGTGTTTGGTGAATCAATGACTTGTGGGCACCCAGCCCTGCCCAGATGTACTGGATATTTCACCTCCTATGGATCCTAGTGGGAGCAGAATGGTAATCTACCATGGGAAGCACAGAGACGTTGAAAAGATGTTTTACTTTCCAGAGCCCTGTTAAACTCCTGTGAATCATATACTCTGTCACCTTCTGAAACTACAGCTCCTTCAGACATCTGCCAGTTTGTGGCAACTGAATTTAAACTGTGCATATATTTTCCCTCATGGCCCCATGACCTGTAAATTATGACAGGTCATGGAACCATCAAGAACACAAAGCCTCAGGAGACATCCTGCATGGTTGTGTGTGTATGGGCATTTATCTCCTGTATGTGTGTGTGAGCACATTTTTATGTATGTCCGTGTTTCATTGTTCTCTACTACCTTCCTTCTTGGGCTTTTTAAATTAGCATCTGATTTTCAAGTGCACGGAATTTATTGAAAAGAATTGCTAGAGACGAAAGATGGAAAAATAATGCTCAGAACACTAACAGCAGAAATTACCTCATCTCGCTTAAGGACATAATGGCCACAGGGAGAAATCTTCAATAATTATTTCAGGCTAATATTAGTGTTTAAAAGTTAGTATTTTAATGGAAATGTTTGATCTTGATGAAGCACAGAAATTGGCTGTGTCTTTTAAGTTTCCTTGCTCACACACCTCACATACAGACAGTAGACAGGCAGCATAATCCTCTCTAGGCCTTCAGGTACAAAACAAATCATTACAGTTTTCCCATGTATGCCAAGGTTAAACAAACACCTGTAATGCTCAGTAACTGCAGCTCCTCCATACACTGTATTAGTTGCAGCTTTCCTTAAGGATTTGACTAAGCATATGTCTATCCAGCAAAATGTAGACACAATTTCAGATCAGATTGCCTTTAGTCTGCTTGATACAGGTAAAGATAATAGGAATGGCATGTTGACACAGGCTAGGAAAACTCATATGCACCCACCAGAGGCCCTGGGTAAACATCCAGGCTCCCAGTCCTCACAAATGGACAGGATGCCGATCCACAAGGCTGACAGTTCACAATTGACACAGGTTAGGGGAAGGCAGTCTAGGAACTCCTGGGTACAGAACTGTGGAAGTTTGTGATCAAGTCAGGACAGTGTGATTCAGCAGCTTTGATGCTGACATCCCCTTACTTCAGCCATTTGATAACTTCATATCTCCTTTTTCTTTCATCTAATCTTTTTGGTGGACTGCAGACTGTCCAGGACAGTGGCTGCCTCTTTTGTTGCAGTCATATTCCATTTTCAGCAATCATTAATAGGTTAGATTTAACTTAGAAATTAAAGGCTGATATATTTGTTGACAATACAGGCCTTTTTTTTTTTTTTTTTTTTTTTTGCTACGCAAGGGCTAATACCTAATACCATGTTATGTATTTGTATCATTTTCTCTTCCTTGTAATATCCAATGACCCTCAGGTCATCCAAGTACACCATCCTACAACAGGTCTGATTAGAGGCTAAAAATTATCAGCAGTCCTGCCTGGAAGTCTCTTCTCATATTCAAACCAATATCAAACTTTTTTGTTCATTTCCAGGAATCACCACTTTACTTGCCTTTTTCTTTTTATTTAGATCTTTCCCCTTATACCTTTTAGCCCCTGTGGGCAATTTTGACACCTACTCCAGACTGTCTGCTGCAAGGCTGGCAGAGAACATTTGAGCATGAAGGACAATTTTTTTTTTTTCTTTATCACTGATGGACAGTTTTTACATCAAATTTTGTAGATCAAAAGGTTTTTCCACTTTTTTTTTTCTTTTCCCCTAAGCCAAATAATAAGGAAACTATTTTGGGAAAGGTGGAAAAAGAAGACTACCACAAAAATAAAAACTAAACAGCAATTCCATGCTTACCTATTGGAGTAGGGTCCTTATGGGGTACTGCTCATCAGAGTATAAAGGAGCTAGTATTATATAAAGAAAGAGTGACAAGACAATTCTTGTACCAGGTATTTACCTTAAAAGAATAGATTCAGTTCCAGTGACTTTATTAAAGCAATTATCATTTGCATCTCCTAAAGGTCTTCCCCCTGGGGAGACTGCCCTATTTATCATCAAATGGTGTCTTTCAATCTCCCTCTCAGTTTTCTGGCCAGAAAAGATCAGCCTGCTCAGTTTATCTCCTTTTTATTTACCTTCGTTCTGATAGTGTTGCCTAATTTAATGAAGGAGTTGTTAAATTTTCCTGATTGGGCTGTATCTTCCCCTGATTTAGTGACGCCCTTCTTGAGTGCAGTTGTTCCACACTTTGATGATTGAGATGCATAATTTAATTTAATAAATGGAGACAGTTTACTATCATTTTTGCATATTTTATTATTAGGGAAGATTCATAGTTTTGAGCACTGGTTTATTCATTCCCCTTATTTATTTATTTTTGGCAAAACCAGCTGCACAGACAACACTTGTTCAGCTGCAAAACTACGCTGACCAAGCTCTACAATTTAGGAATTGAACTTTTGCATCTTCTCCTTATTAAGGTGCATACTCTAGCAGTAGAAATTCCAGATGCTTTTTGCTTCAGCAGCCAGGGCTTATGTGCTAAGCTGTCGACAAATCTGTTGGGGATATCATTTGTTTTAAGATCACTAAAGTGCATTTTCTATAGTTTCAGCTATGGTTTTAGATTCTTTGATAAAGCAAATAAAGATGCAATCAGTTTCTTTGTAAATCTTCCTATTTTGCATATAGTAAGTGGCACAAGCTTTCCATAACCAGCAGCTTCAATCTTTGGGGAAGCATTTATCCTACTATTTGAAAGAAAACCTAAGCATTTTGCTATCTTAGATTCTGAAGACACAGCAGGTTGGAAATACTGTAATTCCTGTTCAGTTTATTTTGCATAATATATTGGGGGAAAAACAAGCTTGAAACTGGACTGGCAAATGCAGAATGAAATAGCTATATAAACAGTGATAATAGATGGCTCAATCAGCAAAGAATACAGCGTGATTATGTATAAAATTTCATCCACTAAAGTTCACAGCGTGATCAGGAAAGGAGGCAGCCAATCAACAGAGAATACAGCTCTACTGAGAATGAATATGTTTTGAAAACTCAGCTACCCAGAATATTCAACGGGATCAGCAAAGTTCTAAAAGAGGGCATCTGAAGATAATAATGGATATGGCATTATTAGTCGGTAGAATGACAACTCCTTAGCACGTCTATTTCCAGCAGTGTGTTCAAAAGAATTTAAGTATTATGTACCTGGGAATACAATGTTGAGCATGTCACTCATGGTGAGAGCCCTTGGCAGGACTGGTATAAAAATCTGCTCTACTACACGCTTAAGAACTCACTTCATTACATCCCTACTGGTTTTAACTCTGTTCATATTTGCAAAGGCTGCCATATTGTCCAGCACCCTGAGAATCCAGTGAAGAACTGAAAAACGGATATATAAAGCTTTTTTTTTTTTTTTTCCTCTGTGAATAAATAACAAGTTTATCGTCCTTGAGGAAAGGGCACTCAGAAAAATTGCTACCAGTTATCTGTATGTTACACAAGGTGCGTTGGTCCCACTGAATACTCAAAGCCTTGTCTGCCTCACAAAACACATTTCTCACAGCATGAAAATTTCCATTCGGCCCCTGGTGTATGTATTTTATTCAGAATATAGGCCCATATGATCTGGAAATGAACTGTTGGGACTACCTACATGGATGTCATCTTGGATGCCTGCCCCAAAAAAGAAACAGAGAGTCTGGAAATTCATTCCACATGGGTCTGTCACTGACCACTGCAATCATGATTTTAACATACCATGAGATTGAAAATCTCACTCTTTTCTGGTTTTATAAGACCCCTACCATTTCATCTTTCTCTTTGTTATAAACAAGTTTCTGAGTACCCCAGGAAACTGCTAGTCAGTGCTCTCAGGTTTAATCTGACAGAACAGCTTCACACAGTCAAGCAGGATGATGCAACTTCATTAAGTATACACAATCAGCTGGTGCTGAGGGCCCAGTATCCACAGCATAGATCCTTCAGGGTTTTTTTAGTTTATACTAGCCCGACAGTGGTCCCATAAAACCAAGATGTAGGAGAACATTGATTAAAGATCATCACTGACATCAGCTTTTTTCATACAAGAGCCTGTTTAGACACTTCATATTCACTTTTTGCAAGATGTAATAATTGAGAATGGTCCCGAAGGTCACTTCCAAAATACACTCCTCATTCAAATTCACTCAACAAGGTAGACACACCCTGAACCATGTCAGCTCCTCAGGCTTTTCAGTCATCTAGAGCATGGAGCACACTTTCTCTCCATAACACTTCAATATTTACAAAATATAAATGTCCTATGCTGACATATTCAAGGAGATCAGTACAAGCTATGTCCCCTGTGACTGGGTAGCAATCTTGGTAAAGGAGGTCTGGGGGTTCTGGTGGACAACATGCTAAATATGCATCAGCAGATGCCTGGAGAAACTGCCTTCTGAGAAAAGAGTGAAAGAGTTAGATCTTTTCACCCTGGAACAGAGAAGGCTCAGGGCAACTCCATCACTGCGTTCCTGAACGTAAAGATTAGCTAGAAAAAGGACAGGGACTCCCTCTGCACAAGGAGTCACACAGAGAAGACAAACAGCAACGAGAGGAAGTTCCTGTGGGTAATAGTTTCACCTTCATGTAAGTTTTTACAGTCAGAGCAGCAATTCAGAACAATCTCCACACTGACATATAAAGTTGTCTTTACTTCAGGCTTTCAAGCTGCAATTGCACTGGATACTAGAAAATCTTATCTAGGCTCCCTTTTCCACTGAAGATGGAATCAGATCCTCTCTGGAGGTCTCTTCCCAACCTGGGCAGATCATGTGGTTCCATGATTCTAGGATTCCATGTGCATGCATGTATACATATGCTAATATTCATATGACATATATTACCTTCCCTTAAAAAAGACACATTCATGTACATGTTATTTTGCAGCCCTTTCCATAGCCACCCTACTGCCAAACTGATGCTGAAAAGTGTTGACTCTCATGAAGGCAGCACCAAAGAAGCCCAACAATTGCTGTAGTAATAGACTGTTATGCATCACAAGATATTGAGCCTGAGGTGAGAATTACTGGCTAAAATTCCGTGACAGGCGCTATGCAAGAGGTCAGAGCACATAATCATAATGTTCCCTTCCAGCCATAAAATCTATTAATCTAAGGATTTCATTCTACTGGGTATTGTGCACAATTTGCTACAACAAATACTGAATTCAATTCACCCAGGTCACACAGGAAAACAGTTGTTTTTAAGATTACACTTAGAAACATTTTGCACGTGGTATCAGCTAAGTTCATGTACTAAAGAAAAGACCACAGCAATCTTTTCTCACCTTTTTTCTTGGATCAGCACACTTTTTAAATATCTGAGAAATTCCAGTGACTTCAAAGGCTTAATATTTTAAAAAGAAGAGCCACTTGTTAAGTCAATAAATGTAGATTGAACGTCTCAGGTTGTTTTATTTTCTTTTGTTTGGTTTTTGTTTGGCTTTTATTTTTTTTCTTTTATTTTTGCATGGCTGAAAGGTCTAATAAAAAAAGATAAGACTCTCATCCTATTCTTTTTTACAATACATTTGCTTGCATTGAATTTAGTACTGAAAAAAAGTTTAATTTTAAAACTATTACCATACAATATGAATAAAACATATGCTAAGTGGATTAGGACCTGGCTAACTATAAGGTTTCAAAATGCAGTGCTTAATGTTGTATGATCCCAGGATTTAGGAGCAGGCTGTTTCTAATGTGGTTTAGTAATTGGTGCAGCATTATTCAATATTTTCATCAATAAGTAAATAAGAAATCACTACAGCTAAAATCTGCAGATGGCACAGGGATTGACATACTGGTAAGTAAGGATGGGAACAGGAAAAATCACCTAGCTGTCTCATGAAATGGTAATCCAATAAACAAGATTCACTGTAACATGGTTGGTTATACATGGAAAAAGAAGGTCCAAAATGTCTTTGCCTTCTTCAGAAAGAAGACTCTGAACATTTTGCAAAACAGAAACTCAGTATTAGTGAAACTGGACTTGTTGCATAGTCAATGAATTTACATTATCAACACTGTTTCCTCCACAAATTCAAAATGCAGCCCCATCAGCTGCATTTGAAGAAAACTAACTCTATACCAGCAAAACCATCATAGAAATAAAGCTGCTGACATAAAGCAATGGTCAAAGAAATCTTTAAAATAATCATAATGTTTCAAATATATTCTTAATGAAGTATTAAAATAAATAAATTCTCTTAATTTTCTGAAATGAAACCCAAGACTTGCCTAGATTTAAACATAGCTAGGACATGGTAGGATATGTAGTTTAATCTTATGCAATATAACAGAACAAGCAAGAATGATTGGATGCATTCAAACTGGCAGACAATCAATTTCTTAGGAAGGCACAACTTTTTAATAGCAGGGGTCACACACTATTGGAACAAATTACCCAATAAGAAACAGATTCCCTGTGTTTTGATGTCTTCAGAAGTAGTATGGATGCCTTTTGGGAAAGAATGTAATCAAATACTTTGAATTCAATGCTGAATAACTCTGTGACATTTAATAAATTGCGATATGGAACTATCCACAGTAAGAGTGAATGTGAGTGTCCCTCCTGGCTTTATCATCTCCGCATGTATTATTTTGTATTATAATGGATGTCCCACAGGATTGTTGGCTGGAATCCTTCTCTCCTTTTTATGGTAGAAGGACATGCTGAAGACTAACTTTAAAATAATAATAACAATAAAAGGAATTTAAGTTCTACTATTTCTTTTATTTCCACTTTCTGCATCCCCATCCTTCACAGCCATAATGGGACACATCTAGGTGTGTGTTACCACAAGATAACTCTCATCTTGGGTCATTGAAGGCACTCCTCTTTGCCTTGTGTTTCACACTTCCCCAAAGGTATGTGTTATCTCAGTATAACACATGCTTTGTTGTGTCTTATTTCTCATCTTCAGAAGAGACCTTGAAATTAAATAAATAAGTCACCAAACAGTATGGGAGCAATTTAAGGGTATTTTTCCCCCAGTGTGTGTGTGCATAGGGGGGTGTGGGTATGCCTTTTGGATTTCTTCAGGGGAGAGGAAGGAAGAGAGAAATGTCTGGAAGAAAAAGAGAATTAAGAATTGAAAGAAGCACAGAGATTTTTTTAAAAAGTGTTGAGACAGTGGCACAGCTCTGTTACATAGCAACGACATAGGTTTGTGATAATAGCCCCTGATGAAATAGTCCCAAGAAAATTATTAAATTATTAACACACTTGCACATGTACACAAAGCAACAAAAACATTCTAAGATAATAAAACATACATAAAGAAATGGGGGGGTGGGTGGGGGGGTGGGGAAAGAACAAGTAAGCCAAATGAGAACAACTGACATGTGTAGAAAACCAGTGCATATAAAATCTGGAAACGAGAAAATTGAGATTTCACAAACAGCATAATTAGAAAATGCAAGCAGAAAACACTGGTATCGCATATTTATAGAATATGTCCTTTTCCTTTCTTTTCACATGCTGGTTCCAGTTCTGGTAAGACAGACTGGATCATACAGGTGAGTGAGGAGTAGCAGGGAGGTACTGCAGTGACACATGAAACATTTTTACATGGCTGAAAAAATGAAGGCCAGAAGCACAACTGCATCTCATTTGTTCACAGTCCTTATTTCTTAACAGTCCTTATTTCTCAACCTCATTTTAGATGACTTCAGTGGTCCTGATAACCAAAGAAAATGGCAGAAATTATTGCTATTTAGGAAGAAAATGTCTATCCAAATACTTAATCACTTCTGAAAATACCAGCACTGTTTTCACAGTGTTCTTGTTTTCACAGTTGTGCTTTGGTTATGTTTTTCATCTATGACTTAGCCACCAACAGGCTCATTTCAGTAAATCAAGCTGTCCATACCACGAGTCTCATCAGCACTCACCAAAAGTGTGTGATGAGGAGAGCCTTGGTCTGTTGCTGGTGTTAGCTCCAGAGCTGGGACTAAACTGGCTGTATGAACATATGTCTGCAATCAAACTGCAAAAGTGAGCAGTAGCACACATTGGTAGGGAATCAAAACCACACTGAGAGCTCTAGCTCTCACACGTGTGCATCTGCACACATTCCAAGGATGCACAATGGGAAGAAATCCATTTGGGGGAGCATACTGGTTTTTCTCTGAATGAACAGATGCACCAGCTACTAGACTCTTGGAAAATACAAAGGACTGAGCTTTTACAGAGGGGTGGAAGCTGCCATTTTTGTCCTGTCAACAACTGCAATCAAGTTTGAAAGACCATGGAACTCTAAGTGCACAGTCCCACTCTGCTCTTCAGACTGGCAAACACAAAACCAGTCCCATGTTTATGAAGCATCCTGGATTGGAAGTGTCCTTGGATAATAAGTGTCCTTGGAAAGTTCACCTAGTGCCTTAGAGTACCAATTTGGAGCAAACCCTACTGTTTTTTTTTAATGTCTGTGAAATAGACATGCCTATAAGTATGGCAGTCCTGCCCCATTCCTTGAGCATTGGTGATAACTTACATACATGTCTTTAAGACCAGTCTACTCAAAACCTTCTTCTCTTTTGCAGACCAAAGAGGTGACCATGATGAAGAAAGAAGGAGTAGTCTTTTGCTTTAAAGACCAATTTCCATTGCAGTGAAGAAGTTCTTTCCCCACTGCTTCATCTGAGAGCAAATGACACAGGTGTCAGGGTCCTGAGTCACCCTTACTGTCCCTAGCCAGGATCCCTGGGTACCCTAATAAGAGTGATTTAAGTCACTTTTAAAAGGTCAATTCATGATAAAAGCTAGGAACAACCATTTGCCGTATGAGTTTCCAACCCTACTGCTTACATTGCTCAGCGTGACCTGCTACAGCATTGATTTCATGCATGATTTAAGTAAGCAGAAGTACTGTTTTCCCTGAGAAGATTCATCACATACTCATCCAACCCTTCCTTCAACCTCTTCAGCATATCCTCCCCATATTCTGCTAAAACAAACCTTGGTGTGGCCACACCAGGAATTGAGTCAAGGCAATTTTTGCTTTAAGGTAAGCAAAAAGAAAAAAAAAATCAGAAAGAAATAAATCATATATTTCATCTAATAGATCTGTCTCTCCATAAAGATATAAGAATTTTCCTTTTTGGAGGTAAAGAGGGGGAGACAAGGGAGGAGGAAAGAAAGACATTGAAGACCATGGTTTTTTTCCACATCAATATTGCCCTGACAGAATGATAAATTACACATGAATCTGCAGCTTAAGCCAGCCCTGGTATCCTCATACAGCAAACAGCAGCATCATGTCTAACCAAACATACAACCATGATCCTACAGGCCAGCTGCATGTCTATCAAAGCTGTGGTCAACAAAATTTGCTGAAGCCGTGGAGGAAAACATAATTGTCTTTGTCAGCCAGGTACACCAGAAAAACAGGACAGCAAATAGCTGTTTTGTATGCAATATTTGGAAGTAGAAACCAATAATGGATAATGAGACATCCCAAAGCTTTCTAGAGGTATGAAGATGCCTTTCCACACATCTCTGTTGGCTTTTGCCTGGGAACAAATACATCCCCAGTGTATTAACTGCTCTTTTCCAGCTAGCAAAAGCTGCACACATCAGCTCACAGATGTGTTCAGTTTCTGGATCTTGGCTGCAAGTACAGCACTTCTGGGTACCAATCACCTGGTTCCTGCAGATGAGGAGTTCATATACCAGGGCTGTAGAGGAAAATGCCACCCCTTTCAGCCTCCTCACAGGTTACCGTAAGAGCAAGAACTAGAGGTGCAGAATAAAAAAAAAAAAAATGGTTTGCAGTCTGTGAGGTTTCCTAACATTGGTGGAAAAACACTTGCTTCAGGCCATTGTAGACCAATAAACAGTTCATTTTTTCATTGTTCTAATTAATTTAATTAAGTTAACTTCCAAGGTGTGTTAAGAAGCAATGCCTTGGGTGATTAACTGTTCCCATATCAAGGTGTTTTCACAAACACATTTACCTTGATTAGTGTACACATTATTATGTAATTAAATACCTCACACAGAGGAATTTATTAGTGCCTCCTTGTCTCCTAACAAATAAAGCAGCCCTTGAAATTCTCTCTGAAAAGAGCTCTCCTAAGCTAGGTGAGAAGGACAAGCAGAAATGTGTGGAGAGAAAGATAATCATGGATTCATCATGCAAGCAAGTCCCTCATTGTCTCAGCAAGGCTCTGCATCTCTGTTTTTGCAAGGACTGTGAATGTCTGCATGGGTCTCCTGGAGACTTTCTGGCTAATTAACCCACTTTTTACACATCTAATGTGCTTTATTTTGGCCAGCAGAATCATCACTGTCCCAGTTCTCTGGAACAAATTTTTTATTCAAACCTTAATTCAGCTAAATGGAAAACCTCAGTTTATAGCATTTACTTAAGAACATTTCAAATCTGAAAAAAAAATATTGCAAAGGAAACTTAAACAGTGTTTAAGAGCTCTTCCTATAGAGCTTGGTCAAAGGAGTGAAGTGAGACAATTTCACTGAGAGTTTGCTTCCTCTTTCTGTCATTTGTAGCCTACAGTCACTCCAGCCACAGTTCTAGACTTAAACATGTGCTTAAATATTTTGTTGAACCAAGGCCAAGGTTACTCCCATTGGCTTCAGCAGAGATTACTGCATGAAGCTGAGATTAGTCTTTGCCCTATCTGCAGGCTGTACCTGCTATTTTATTAGGCGTGACCACAATATTTCAGCATTCTCTTCTGGGTTTGTCAGTAGATCATAAATTGCACTCACCATCTGATGAAGCAATAAGATTTGCTTTATGCCTCATTGGACACTATCTCAAGCATTAAAGCTTAGAATGAGCAAAACTCAGATGGTTCAAAGGTTCTGTTAAGATACTTGCCCAAACTTTGCAAAAATGTATTTTGCAACTCTTGTGTTTATAAGATAAATGAGAGTTTTTCATTAAATTCTGATATTATTAATTATTTATTCCTGATAAGCAAAGCAGTTTGATGAAAAATTCTTTTAGGCTAGTTAAATATGATTATCAAGTTCCCTGTAGACCAGGAATTTAGTGCTGGAACAGCAAGGTGCAAATTCACTATCATTACCCCATTTTATCTGTGAGAAGGGAATTTCAGACCTATATCCACAGTTCACATAATTTTCCTATACTATGAAAGTCCCTCTTAAGCTAAATTTTGAATGCTAAGTTGCTGCCATTATACTCCTTAGAATTTCATCTAGATTGAATACAATTTCTTTAGTTGTTTTTTTTTTCCTTTTCCCCCTAAAAAAGAAAAGATTCTTATTCTTCTTCAGTTTATCTTACTCTGAGAAATGACAACAGTCTGTGTTCTTTCAAGAGTTTAAATCCTCAGATTCATCATTATTGATTTGTGTCATTACCCATAATTCCTTTAAACAATAAATTTAAAAAAAAAATAAAATAATTGCATATTTTTTCTATGTTATGGAAAATAGAAGAAATGTAGGAAATAAGGAACCATTTTAGACAGCTGGCCAACTACCCAGTTAGGAGAGGAAAGAACATTTTGTATGACTTCCTTTTTAAAAAATGTTTTCATTTCTTAGCTCTGGCAGCAGTGTTTGAAATTTCAAGATCTCTGATCCCCCGAGCATCCTCTTACACAACCTGCTTATAAAGTCATGAATTGGCCAGTCTTGATTACACAATATCTCAAACACAGGCACTGTCATTTCGTGACCTAATGCCAGTTGTCCCTGAGAGAATGCATCCATCCATCCATCCATCCATCCATCCATCCATCCATCCATCCATCCATCCATCCATCCACCCTCCACATCCCTTTCCTCACCTTGTTCCAGGTTCAGAGTGAATCTCATCAGTTTGCTGCTCTGACCAAAAATCAAACATTCAAGGTTTTTCTTTTTTTTCCCCAAAATCATTTCCAGCCAGGATATTGCACTGCATCATCTCACTCCATGGTTGCATGGTTTCTGGGACTCATGTAAGGAGTCCTGACACAGTCAGGAGCTGGGGATGGTTGACATGACCCTTTTAGCCTGCAGCACAATGTTAGATCAGGTCAGGTCAAGTTGAAAGAGGAATGTAACCTCCTCAATCTCTGTGCACTGGTGATTGGGACTGGTGTTTGAGTTTACTCTCCTACTCACCCTCAGCATGGCAGGAACACTGAAAAGAAGTTTTGTATTTTCTGGAAAAGCACTCCTCCAGCAGATTTTGAGTACCAGCTCTGCTTCCAATGAGTAAAATTTGATGCAGATTTAAAAGCTCCAAATACCAGCTTTCAAGATTTCAAGTCCCAAATTACAAGAAGAACATATGCGGAAGAGAACACTGTAAATGCACTGCACTCTTTAACATATAATTAGCTAATTACATATCCTGGTGTTTGGAAGCTGGCTTGTTCTGCCCCAGTCTAGGACCAAGAATAATAGAAAGGAAAATAAAAGAAGAAACAAACACATAAAGCCACTTGTTTTCCTTTGCCCTATGAGTGTAGCAACTATGCTCCTGAACAGCACTCCAAATTCTTGGAATTCAGTGTGCTTACTGCTTACTTATCCTCTTGTCCTGATATTTTCCAGGGCACTGTGCCCCAGGGAATGAAAAAAAAAAAAAAAAAGAAGTAAAATCCTAATGTTAGTGCATAAGCTTTAATCATGTAGGGCCCAACTTTCATTCCATGGTAAGCATAGGTCCTGGCTCACAACATTGTTGTGGTGCAGACCAATGCCTCTGAGTTGCCATTGGAATACAAATAATAAGGCTTACTGATTAACCTACCTGCTGACAGACCTGAAAAGCCTGACTGAGTTAAAAGCACCTAAAAGCTTTTAACAGCCCTCCTTGTGTGTCTACTGTTCCACTCCCTCAAATCACATGCACAAAAGGCAATAGAGGAACCAACAGGTTCTTGTTTTCAATTCAGCTCTTAGAGCGTAAAGTATTATCAGGAAAAAAAAAAAACCAAAAAACAAGTATTAGGGTCCTCTAATATACAAGCATCACCACCCTTTTTAGAGAGGATGAATTAGGTGACATTTTCTGGGAATCTGGAAAATACTCCTGAATGCCAAGTGAATCAATGTTGAAATAAGAACAAATACAATCCCTACAAATGGGACAAGAGCTATCAGGTCTGTGGCAGTGAGAGAGAATTATGTTTGCCTGGGGCCAGCTCCTCAGGGAGTGAAGATTGATTCTTTATGATTGATGACTCGGCACTTGAATGCCAAGTCATCAATTCCCTGTGTTCATGGCATTGACTGCATCAAGATAACTTTTCCCTCGTGCCTAAGCATGGATATAGTCCTTGCTTGGAGTGCAGCCTCAGAGAGCTCAGGTACAGAACCTGAGTCACTTGCTTTAAATAAGAGACAGACAAAAACTCCAGGTGCCTGGCTGCAAGAAACAGGCAGCAGTGAAAAATGAATCAAGAACAGTGCACGGAAGGCTTGGCCATCCCTTTACTGTAGGAAGTCCAGATTATATATCCTAAAATGAATGGGTTTGCATCATGCAGTTATGTACTCTGAAATGAAAAAAAAAAAAAAAAAACTTTTTTGGTTTGGTTGGCTGTATATGCAAACTTTTGTCTGTGAGAACTCAACACTCATTTCACTGCAGCACTGTAAGCTGTGCACCTCACAGGAGGAAAGTGGCAACCAGAAATACATACTTTCATCTGTATATCTGAGGAGGTGTTGGAAAATACACCTGTCCTATGGGTCTTGACAGCGATTGACAGAAATGCACAAAATAACTACCTGCAGATAGAGGAGCAGGATGTGATTTCATTGTCAAAAAAGCATCTGGAAAACAAATACCATGAAAAAGAACAGTTTGTGTTTGGGAGAAAGTCCATTCTTTGTCTCATTTGTTCTGTTCCTAAAGTCCAAGCAAATAAGTTAAGTTTCCTAATCAAAATTTAGGACAGACTTGATAAACCCCCTTTTCCAATTGCCACAGTGTTTTAAAGAACAGCTCCAGCTGCCTTAAACTAGCCACTAAGAATTTCCCCATAAGGGAAGGATCCACAGCTGACAAAAAAGCCCCCCAGGCTGGGGGCCATGTCAGTGGTGTAGAAAGAAGGAGAAAGTTGAGTAGGACTGCAATGCCTCTCGGCTGAATCCAGGCTGACAGAAATGTTCAATCAGTGCACGTTAGAGAAACTGTGTGGCTGCTCTTTCACAGCCTTCAGAATGTTTGAGCCTGGACAAGCAACTACCAGAGCAGTGAAGGAATTCTGCTGTAAACTCACCCATCAGTCTCACTTCAAGAGGAACCATCCAACTTTTTCTTTCCTTTTCCTTTATTTTTCTTTTACTTGTCTACATTTATCCTGAAAAAACATAATGTCATTTTCACTAGATGTTTGAAAAAGGTTAGATTTGGTTTTTCTTTGATTTTTTAAATTTATTTGTTTGTTCTGGTTTTGTTTGATTGATTGATTATTTTAATAACTTGATTGAGTTTCAGAAATAATAAATGGAAAAAACAGGGGAATATCTTTATTTGGAACTTTCTTCCATCCCTTTTCATTTTTTACTTCTAGGAAGACTGATGTGTGATGCCTTTAAAGAAAGTGTTAAAAATTTTGCAAGCAGTAATTAGAGACTTCAAAGCTTTTCAAAATATTACTAGTCAGGTTTTTATTTTGCTCAAAAACAAAGCAAAATTTAAGCAGAAAAATGAATTCACACTTCCACTTCCACAACAAAAATGCCCAGTGTCTCAAGACTGTCAAAAAGGCTGAGAAGTGGTAACAATAACAAAGAAATGTAGTATAGATTCTACCTCTAGCCATGTGTATGAACATGTTATTCATTCGCATGTTTGCTAACAATCCACGATCACTATTGCTTAATGTTTATCTAGTGATTCCTCTTCCTTGATTAAGACTTAATAGTGCTGATGTCAAAACCAGTTACAAGGGAGTATTTGTAATACCAGCTTATTAATGCTTTAGGACATACAATATTACAATCATCCTTTTAATCTCATCACATTGCATTTGCCCTATTCAGAAGCAAGGAGTTGTTTCACACCTCCTGCTAGAATATTTTTTGACTCAGAGGTTATGTGCCATATGCTAAAGATTCTATGTATAGAAATAGATGTGAGCTATTTCCAGCCTTCCCTCAAGCCCAGGCTGTTGGATTTCTACTCTTGACTTATAACTATATGTGTTGTACATTTAAGTTGCTTTCAAACTTGTTTTTAAGTGGCAAATACTTGAAGATGAAAGACTGAGAGTTATAGTGTGTTTTCCTCTACAGCAGAATAAAAGTGGTGACACCTTTTGAAGATTGTGAAAGAGCTGTTAATGATTTTCCATGAATTTTTGATGCAATGATAGAATGATAGAAGGAAAAAAATATAGTATTATACTAAGAAGAGATGACCTTATTCACACAAACTGCAACCAGACAACCAAATCTGTAGTCATCTGTAGCCTGGTTGTCCATACTAGACAAATACAGTCCTATTCCTTGTGAAATATTCTAATTTTCTAATTCCATTTTCCCTGGGTTGTGTCCTTGCTGCCAATAAATCACCTTAGGTTTTTTTTTTTTTTTTTACTTGAATTACACTTTTTTTTAGAGGCTCTAAAAGATTTTGAGATCCTTTCTGCATGAATGTGATTTTTATCTTACATGTCCATAAAGTTGATGTTACATATGAGAACCTGCATTTGTTAAAGCAAGTAGTGTACATAACAATCTTTTTCCCAGCAGACTGAAATACAGAGGTGTAGATATGTACACAAATGTGCATGCAGCTCTTTCAGCCCACAGAAAGTTCAGTTCCTTTGTTGGTGTGGAAGAATCCAGAAGGTTCAGAAGTTTGGGAACATGCATAAGGTCTTGATCATCAAGGCCTAAAACTGTGCATTGCCAGGAGAAGCAAAGAGGCAAAGCATCATTCTGTGCTTGGCTGATTTTTTAAAATACTTTCACAAAGCAGATGTGGTTGGCCTGAGGTAGACTTGATGCTTTAGGCTAACAGGACTTTCTGTTTGATTCTGTGTATGGAAGATTTCCTAAGGAAAAGGTCATCCTGAAAAGAAGCAATGCTTCAAGTAGTGACCTCAATGTATGCACAGATGCTCCCAGCTCCACTTTCCTAGCAGTTTTAGTAAAAGTCACTAAGAGTCTTTGTCAATTTGTTGACAATTTTAATTACAACAAGACTTGATTATAACTACTTTGCAGACTCTATTCAGTGTTTCTCTTCATTAACATCTTATCAGCAGTATAATTGCAGGCTGGAGTGAACTCACAATTCCTTTTACTTTCTTCAAAACTTCATTCAAAATGTGAAGACAACTTCCAATTCAGTCCTGTGAGACTAAAGGAGATACACTCCTTCAAACATTTCATCAATCTGATGTTAAAGCAACAAAACCCGAGCAGGACCTTTTGAACTATCAAGACCATATGAGAATCATACTCATGAAAGTATTGGGCTAACTTAAAGAATATGAATTTTCCCAGCACTTTAGCGCCTGTTTTTGCCGTCAGAAAGGGGACTGAGTTATCTGTTTCCGAGGATATGACACAATTCAAATATTTTCTGTTTTAAAAAATTTCGTTTGTTCAACAGGCCAAGAGGACATAGCTGTTCTGGTGCACTAGTTTAGTTGTTATTTTGCACTGGGTGATTGGGAATTTGCACAGAATAGTTTTATATTGCACTGCATAGCTTATGTTACATCACATGGTTTGTTACCACTTCTTCCCTATCACATGGTGTTTCCCTCACCTGTCTCAGTATCCCCTGGTGGTCTCTCCCCTGGGTTACCCCTCCCCTAGCCACTCCTCACTGGTATCCCATTGGCTGTGGACCTCTCCCTCTGTCCCCATCCAGGGGTATAAAAGCTCCCTGCTGCCAGGGAACTCCCTCTTTTCTCCCATGGGTTTGTCCATGATGTGTGTCTTGGAATAAAGGACAACATTTCCCACATGAAGGAGAGTGCTTCTCAATCTTTTACCTTCGTCTATGAAGGATCGTGTGGGCAAGGGTCTGTAGCTGGCCGGAGTGGACCCTGACAGCCCAGGAAACACGCTTCTTCACATAGCCTCAAGCTGTCAAGGGAGGTTCAGGTTGGACATCAGGAAGGATTTCTGCACTGAAGCTGTGGTCAGGCATTAGAGAAGGATGTCAAAGGAGGTGGTGCAGACACCGTCCCTGGGAGTGTTCAAGAAAAGACTGGATGTGGCTTCGAAATCAAAAAGTTCATTTTCTTCTCTAAAAACCTACAATAATAATATAATTTAAAAAAATTCTGTAGGCCACTCAACTAATTTTTCCCCTCCATTTAAAGTAAATTGCTTCACTTTTAATGACAGTATGTATTACCATTTTGTCCTTGCAGCATATCCATATTTTTCTTCAAAACTACATTGAAGGCTACCAAGTCTGGCTTGTTCTGAGTACTCAGGAGAGATGGTGAAAGACAACACCATCTTGTAGTCCTGGTGTATAATCACCATGGTGGAAACATCTCTCCCAGTGTCAGGAGGTGCCTGAAGGATGTATGTTTTTTGATTCTATTAGCCACAGAGGAGGAAAGAACAAAACCAGTGGATCTCCACTGCCACAGCTTCCCTGAGAAGAGATGCAGACCCACCCTGATGTGTACCCAGATGCTATAAACTCACATTACTCGGAATTCACTCTTCTTGGCCAGCAGAGAGATATTGTGATCACAACAATTTAACAGCAAATAGGGAAGTTATGGCCTGTGATTTTTCTGTTCAAATATAAAGAGCAGATAGAGCCACGCAACACTCTCCTCTTTCCCTCACTGTTTAAGCCACTTTGTCTACTGAGATCTGCTAGTCCTCTAGAAGTCAGATTCTGAATCAGGATATTTATTTATCATGTATTAAGTATATGCCTACATAACTGCACTTAAGGTCAATTCTTAGCAATTTAATTACAAAAGAAAGTTAATCACATTTAGGCAGGCTCTCCCAAGCTTGCTTTTTTTTTTTTTCCCTTCAATCATTTTTCCTCTGTGTTCAAAATTAATTAGTGCTAGCTAAAAAAAAAAGTTACTAGACTGACACCACAGAGTCTGTTATTTTTCCTCTATTCGTTGAACAGGCAGCATGCAAGCAAGACATTTTTTTTTTACACAGGTGTTCTTTGTTATTAACATTATATTTAGGAGTTTATGTGTTAATATATATTTAATATGTACAAACTTTGAGGCCAGCAGATATGATGCTTATCCACACTGCCCACAGATTCAGGATGTGAATACCTAAATTCAGCCCTTCCCCCTAACAAATCATAAAACACATTGAAAATTGTGAGAATATGCTGACAAACACATTCCTGATTTTCTCTACTAGATTTAGTCTTATTTTTCTTGAGGAATCTTCTCATGCCATGTTCATAAACTCAATTATGTAGCCACAGACACTACAAATTAGTTAGGAGAAGAGAGGCATATAAGCAGACATTTTCCAAAACACATACATCTGGAAAGTAGGCATTTAAAGAAAAAAAATTACCGTGAGAAATGAAATGAAATCATGGGGAGTTCACAATCAATTTGCAGAATACAGCTATGGGAACCTCACCCAGTAATTCATGTACAGCACCCAATAAAAATGCCTCTTAAGACAAATGTCTTACCCTGACTGAACAGCAGGTTTGGCCACAGATAAATCCGCAGGAACCTGTAGCCCTGATTCACATCCATGTGTGCTGGGGGTATCAGACCTTCCAGATCACTGCCATTTTTCACAGCTACTGGGATTCTTACTGAGGGTGCCAGTACAGAAAAGTTAGTTTTTGTTTCTTTTCTTTTCCTGTTAGTGTGCCTTTTAAAGATAAAATTTTCCAGCAAGGTAGCTTTGTTTTATGTATTCTGCATGTTAATTTGCAGATGTTTGAATCAGACCTTTTTTTTTTTTTTTTTTCTGGATAAGAAGGATGCAAAATATTAGTAAAAATCCATTTATAAACCCTTTTCTCCTTCTCTCCTCCTCCCTGGAGAGCTGCTCTAAGTCTTTTCCTCCACTACAGAGCAGTGTGCGTGAAGGTGACAAAACACCACTTTTAAGTCTGCCCTCCAGGGTCTTTTTGTCCTCCATGTTCAAACAATAAAAATACAGAAGGAGAAAAAAAAAAGAGGAAAAGCAAAGATGAATGAGAAAAAACCCAACAAAACAAACAAGCAGTGCACTTAGAAAACAGTTTCTAAAAAGCCTTTAAATTGTATAAGGATCTTCTGTTTCAGATAAGCTCTTTTGACACAAATGCACTGCAAAGTCGCTGATACCTTTTAAACAGAAAACTTCCCACCTTTCTGAAGTAGATAAATTGCTCTGGCCAACATTGTCCCACCTGACAATCATTTGAGTGACAAAATAATTGACCAATACCCAGATTTATATTTTCTATTAGTGCAGTTACCTGAACAGTTATTAGTTTCCTCTTAGATAATAAAAATATTATGAATAACCTTAATAAATATTCTACACAATGATGGCAGTTCTGAATAAAATAGCAAAGGGAAAAAAAAAGAAACAATGAAAGGAAGGACAAAATACCCCAGCTGCTACCAAATCTCAAGCTATGACTGTGTGCTCTGCATTTGAAACTTCATCAAAAATAACAGGCACAGATCTGGGGTTGGGGGGGGGGGAGTGGGCAAGGGGAAAAGATATATAAGCTATAAGAAATATCAAAGGACACCTTTGTTGGTGGAATATTTTTCATAATATCTTGACATTACAGAAGGCAGGATGGTGATCAGTAAAAATGAGTACAAGTATGAAACAAATAGAAAAGTCAATGAACACATAGAATGCATCAGGTATATTCAATAGATCATCAGCAAAGGAAATCAGCCCAGAGTATTTTCAGCTCTCTGTCAGTCTATTTACGTATATATCTATTTATCCAAACATTATTCAACCCAAACAGGAAGGTCAAGAAGCCGAAGAGATTCAAAAGGAAATCTGATGATTGTACAGGGGTGTGAGAGTCACATGTGTTTTTCAGCAGTGGTGGACAGATGGACTCAGTGAACTGGTTGGTCACTTTATATCCTTTTGTGTCTCTTTCCCATGGTACCTACAAGATCTTGAGAAATGCCTGGACAAACAAAACTAATTTTGTTTAAGAGATCGAAATGCCTGTGTTTTTATCAGGATGTGACGTCCAGTCACTACTGGCAATAATGAGTTACTTCGACTGTAGGCCCTTAAATGATCAAACACACCATTGAATACAGAATTAACCAAAGGGATAAAATGACGATGAATTCCCGAATATCTCAAAATTGTTTTAAAGGAGCAAGAAAAAATTAAGTTTGCAACTGGTGGAAAAGCAGATGGGAAAACAAGTCTATGTGCTGAATGAAAATACTCAGACCCCACAATAAATGTTTTGGGGTTTTCTTTAAGATTATCTATTTCAAATTGTGAAATGTGTCATTAGAAATCTTCCTGTTTACTCTGTTTTTGTGCTTGTGCCACAGACAGCATAACAAATGGAGTAGGGTCTTAACCAGGAAAAAAATAGGTGAATAAAGTCTCTTGAGATAACCATTCATTTCAGAAAACCATTCATAATGATGAATGTCTGTGCAGTGCACTGTAAGGGGGAAATTGCTCATCTAATCTCCACCTTCTTGTTGGTGGTGACAATGAAGAGTTAGTAAAGAAAATTGAAATTCATGGAGAATTTTAAAGTCTTTTCAAGATTCCTCAAATGTTTGCTACATTTCTTTGAGTTAGTCTTTGCCTCCTACTACACACACTGGTAGAAAGAGAAAAGAAAGGTGATTATCTTGTTTCCAAAAGATTAAGAAAGTGTCCTGTCCTTAAGAATGATGAGAACATATATAAGTATAATCTGCAGTTATTGTTAAATAAATTCAGGTCAGCAATAAGGTAGAACCCATGACTTACTAAAGTGTCTTTGCCTGTTTCTGTCTTGCCCTTATTAACCACTCATTATTGTGGGCTTGAATTTCCCATTACAGATTTCCTGAGTCAGTTAAATCCGTATTTTCTGCACAGGAGTTAGAAGAGTTTGAACCATTCTACATGTCCTCTTCTTCCCCAGTACTTGACATCTCTTGCCTGGAAAGCCTTCATTTCCTTGATTCCCAGTTGGTATTTGAGATGGAGCAGAACAACATGACCTCAGGGACCATCAGTCAGTCCTGGTTAAAGCTGCAGCCCTGACATGACAGGCCTGGAGGTTTTTTCTTTTTTTCCTCTTAATTTACCATGCTGAGTATGACTCAATATTTTCTGCTTATGGTTCATCCTTGTCCTCCTGCACACAAGGGAGCTTTCACTATCCATCTAGCTCTAAAATAGTACTTGCAAACAGAAGAGCATCAGGATGCAGGTGACCCAAGTAATGCCAAACTGTGGTGTGACTAAACTCTTCTAGTACTCTAACAAGAGGCATGTCAGAAATGGGGTTGGGTGTGATGATTGTTACAGATTCCAACACCATGGATTGAACCATGTGGCTCATACAACCTGAGATGGAGGTGTCTTCAACAGCTGCAGCAAAACAAGCTGTCTGCTTGATATGATGAGGGCTATGGAATACCTGCTGCACAGTGGGAAATCCTAGCAAATATCACAGTGCAAAGCCAGTCCATGAAGAAAAAAGGCAGGTTAAACAAAACATTTCATCTGATCTGATAAATAATGAAGAATTGTTTTCTTTCCAAAACTTCCCAAGTATATTTAGCTAAGATATTATTAATAATTTAATAATCTCTCCCATCTTCCTCCTGACTCAGATCAGTTGGAGAGTCTGACAATTCCAGATGAAAAAACAGCATCATTTTCTCTTTAAAGAACCCTTTAACATAGATAACAATCTTTGCTCTTTCACTTTCCTGTGAATGAGTAGTGGCAAATTTATATATACTCTTTTTTTTTTTTTTTTAAATTTCTAGATTATTCCAGCTTCAATCTAGTGGATTGTATCATTTTAATACAATATCCCAAGACATCCTTAGCTGACTCAATAGTGATGTCTATAAAAAAAAAGAAAAAAATCGTGATTGGTCATATCTGAACTGTGTGAGAATGAAACATGAAACAAACTACTCTACACCTTTTCCAAAGCATGGACACACAGCATAGCAGACCTTGCTCAGGAGAGAGAAAAGAATTTTACAGGAGTAAATGCAGGCATCAATGGTCCCTTCAGAGATAAGTGTCCACATTGCATAAGAAAAGGTCTTGCAGAGGCAGGCTGTGTGTTCCCAGGGGTTATCAGCCTGCCCTCCTGGCTATCACACAAAGTCACAACTTGGTTGTGGCTCATACAAGGTTGTGTGCAGAATATGAATTATTGATCCTTGGATTTCTACATGCAGCTTGATGTCGAGGTAATATTGGTGAAGAATTGGTGTAGGTCATCTGCTTTTGTTTGTATGGTTGTCTTATAGCTCTTTTTTAATTTATATTGATTGCTCCTTCTGCCTTCAGACTTCAGACAAGTGTCTCTCCAGGGGTGCATTCTGCCCTAAATTAATCCAGGAATGATTTTTTGGACATGACAGTGTGAGGTTAAAGGTTTGATTCAATGACCTTAATGGTCTTTACCAACCTAAGTGATTCTGTGATTCTATGATTCTAAGAAAGGACAGATTGTGCTTCAGGCAAGGGGAAAAGTCAGAAAAGTGTGTTGATCAGCAAATTATTTATATGACACTGACCATTTCTTAGCCTTTACCTCCCCTGTTTTACTGAACTTTTTCCTTCCTGAATCACCTAATTTCTCATTGTCTCATTACAGGTCTGGTGCAATTCCAAAACACTTTTCCTCTGCACTCTTTACCATATCCCACACTTCTGGCCTCTTTTTCTGGATGGTGACCCCAAGAGCTGCTCCTGATGCCTTGTGGTGGTGGGTGTCACACATACATAGTGAGGCAAAGGCCTTTTTGGACAGTTTGGGTCAGGGAAGACAGGGAATTTATTTACAACAAGTCCTTGATTTGGTTCCCTGTCTGGCATTGTACCCTTGTGGTCCTTTGGGCTAGTGGGCATGGGTATTTAATGGATTTATGGACTCTGGGATAGGCATGAAGTAACCTGGCAGTGCACTGAGCTCCCCCACCTGCTGTGTTCTCTAGCTGCTACTGTGTGATGATCTGAAAATAAGCTTTTGTCATAAAATCCCAACAATAAGAGCTAAACTTAAACCTCTGTAACTGAATTTGTCTTAGCACTGAGTCTAGCTCCAGGTGCAAGTAAGATCTGATTTGTTATCCTTCTAATCTTTGAACTCAGGGAACAAGGATCATTATTCCATTGAAAAAAAAGGGAACAAAACCACCATGTTTGGGTTGGTTTCTTTTTGGTTTGTTTGTGGGTTTTTGTTTTTGTTTTGTTTTGGTTTTGGTTTTGTTTTTTTTTTTTTTTTTGGTTGTTGTATTTTGGTTTGGTTT
Source organism: Passer domesticus (assembly GCF_036417665.1). Lineage (NCBI taxonomy): Eukaryota > Metazoa > Chordata > Aves > Passeriformes > Passeridae > Passer > Passer domesticus. The sequence continues at coordinate 6,634,348 of NC_087512.1, forward strand.
TGTTTTGTTTTGTTTTGTTTTGTTTTGCCTGAATGAAAAGTTGTTTTGTTTTGGAAAAGATTAAATGTCGCCATGCTTTGGTAAAACTATGGCTAAAATTTGGTTATCACAGAACATTCCCCTCACTGTCTTCTTCTAGACAGCAAAGACTTCTCCAATATGGCAAAATCAAATATATTTAAAAATATAAGTTTGTACAGGTTATGTGGCACTATATATCTGCTGCTAAGTCTCTTGATAATTTTCTTTTTCTGATAAGCATTAATAATAAAAAGTCTCTGGTTGAATTCTGGGTGAACTAGCCCCAGAACTGGGTGGTAGATTTTGTCTAACAGAATGGGTGAAATAAACCTGAGCAAACTTTTGAATACCAAGTGGATAGAGAGTTGGAACTGAAAAGGCACAGCATCCCTTGGTATGGATAGGGACCAGGAATGAGGTAGATGAAGATCACTAGGGTTTTAGCACAAATAAAGAAAAAAAAAAATTATAAAGGATCTGAGCAGTAAAAAGTTACAAGGGGGAAGGAGAAACAGAAGAGAGCCTAACCCCTGCTCCCAGCCCCCTCAAAATTTTATATATTTATATGCATTTAATGTTCAAGGACGTGGAGCATATAATATACTGCCATTTCTACTTGTCTGAATTTGTGCTGAATTCATTGTGGGCCATTCTTCATATATATTTTTTCACCCTCAGCTGTTTACTTATGGTCATGCCACACCTCACAAAGAAGGAAGTTGGCATTATTCCTGCTGGTTTGGGGGGTTTTTCAGCTTAAAATACCTACATAGATGTCATGAGAAGGCAAAGGGTGAGACATTATCTATGGTTCAAAGACTGTCTTCTCCATTTTGTCCAAAATGGTGGCTATATCATGGTGTTTAGAAAGAACTGTGAAACTCAAATGAAATCTCATTCTTAACTCTTTTGAAAGGACATATGGAGCTAAGAGACAAGATGCTGACCTGGAAATCAGGATTCTGCTATATATGTGTTGCCAATGAAGATTTGAACTTCTCAGGTGTGGTCAGTAATGTCTTCTTCCTCATTTTCTGGTGCCTGGATTCAGGCCCTGGGGTCTGATTTGTGATGGTGTGTGATGGGTCAGAGCAGCTAATGCAAGGAGAGAGGGACTGTGCACTCAGCATGTAAAATTTTACGTGAGGAAAGAAAGTCCTGGGTGAGAAAGTTTTTCAGTTCAACTTTAAGCACTTTATGCATCCCTGCACTCTCTCATGAGCAGAACTGTTTTTCTGGAGAAGAATCTCTCATTCTATTGGTTATTAATGGATGAGGATACACTGGCTTGGTAGCTCTGGAAGCATGCTCTAGTCCAGGGAGCTGGGTGAGTGGGACCCTCTTGCTCACAGAGTGGATGTGCCACAGGAATGATTCAGCTCTTGTTACAGGGACCACCAGACTACCCACAGGGCCGATAATATCTCTCTGCTTGAAGTAGTGTTTAAAGACCATGTGCTAGATAGGAGTGGGGTCACAGGCACTGGGATGCACCCACAGTGCAGAGGGTTCTACCTGAACTAGTCACAGTCTCTTTCTACTTCTCCTTAGGGGGTGATTCATTTCACTCTAAAACACACATTTAAAATGGGTCACCTCTTAAAACACGTCTTTCTTCCCCCTGTTTGGAGGGGAAGCCTGGAGCAGCTAGCTGAGATATAAACATATATGTGTGAGATCTCTGAAGGAGGTGAGGTGAATCCCATGGTTGGTAATCAACAGTAGGAAAGCACATATAGGATCATTATGTACAAAATGAGGCCTATTCAACCTGTGTCGAATGAGGCAGGACACCCATGGAGTGAGCAACATGTCTTCATGTAATTAAAAGTGCCTTCATAATTGACAGACACAACTGGAGAAAAGGAAAATCACTAGCAACCTTATTTCTGATGTTTACCAATGCCTGAGTTCTTGACCTTATAAAGTCCATAAGCAGCATCTAGGTATACACATATAATTATGTAAATAATGCAAATATTTGAAATTTTTGTTTCAATTTTTCTCTGCCTTTGTAATAAACCAGATTCTTCACTGATGTAAACAAGGGTAATTCTATTTTCTTCTGTATATTTGTGACAGTTTCTCTTAACTGAAAATCTGGCTTGGTTTGTGCTTTATGTCTTCTTTTTTTAAGTTCCACAGACATATAAACTGAATCAATATTTCTGCAGTTATGCTGATGCACCTCCACTTATAATTGCTGACAAGATCCAAAACTAAATGGCAGCCTCCCAGTGGCTGAGATAATTTTTCTTTCTGTTTTGCCAAGGCTTATCTTACCTGTTTTGCTTAAAGATAGGTTCATACTGAATATAGTAAAACCAACTCTAACTTGTATTGGAAAGCTTACTGACTAAAAAACAGTGCAGCTTCTGGATGTAGTTAATACTAACTTGAGATGAAGGAAAGAAGGAATTTTCTTGCCAAAGGACTAAGAGAGTTGGATATCATTATGAAACAACTGTTTGGTACATCTGTCTTGATGAGTTTTAGAAATAAGAAACTGGAAGTTCTTCAAAGCCCCCAAAACTGAAGGAATGTTATTTAATGCTTCCAAGCAGCCCTAGGCAGAAAATAGAGTTTGGCACTTAAATTTTTCCCTGGAGGACATTGTGTGATATATTTTACATGTTATTTCTCAAAGTCATGAATCTCATGGACCTAGGGACAGACTATTCAGTCCCCAGCTGTCATTTGACTTCTGCTCACAGAGGACTACACAGTACCAATTTACACCAGTTTCTGGTTGGCTTCATTTAATATATACTTGTACTCTGGAATGTGACAGGGAATAAGCCTCAGTCTAAAAGAGGGGCACTAACCTGCCCTGTAGCTACACATTGTGGTTTTACAGTCCCACTCTTAATCTTGTCTCTAGTGGTTTTTTATAGTAAGAGGGTTACTCATTTGAGCCCAAAGTCCAAACATTATCATTGCTTAAGGGTGTTCCACAAACAAATTAATGCTTGAGATTTCTTTGAAAGCTTCTGGCTATAGAAAAAATAAAATCTCTAGCAGAATTGGGTCATGCCAGTGGTTATAGACACATCCTGACTTTGTATGGTTGAATACCTGACAGTGGGTGAGAGAGACAGGGAAAACTGTCTCTCATGACCTAGAGGTGGTTCCCATTAAAAGGATAATAATGGGCAATATTGCTATCAACTAGATTAAGTTCTGAATTAAAGACTAATTCCCACTGAAGCACCAGTCTTACATTTCTAACCACAAGGCAGTACTAATCATGGCTGGAGGAACATTTACTCAGCTTGGAGGAATAGGGAATGGAAGCTCTAATGGTGTCAAGAGGAGTACTTTATTTTCTCCAATTTGAATAGAGAAGGGGAAGTAAAGTATTTAACAATACTTGAAATGCATTGTCATTCTTCATAAGCAGTGCTCTTAGAAAACAGCAGCAAGATCTTTGTGGAAATGACAAGTAACCTAACCTTGCCTCTTCCCTCATGTGAGATAGAACTTTGGAAGACAAATCGTTTATAACCCTGCCTGACCATGTTTAACCACTGAGATATTTCAATGAGCTTAGACTAGAGAGCTTCCTGTTAAAGAATCATGTGATTTTGTCTACTGGCATCACTTCTGCTACAACAGGAAATTACATTCCTCCAAGCATGGCTTCTAAAGGCGATTCAAAGTAGTTCTGATCAGAGTCTGTGCAAGTGCAAAATGTAAGGCAAAATCTCTCCTAGATCCTTGGTCTAATGTCAATTTACATCAAACTGCCAGTTTATTTCTTACAGTGAAAATGGTTTTTCATCATCTCTTTGGGTTGTACTCCAAATAATTCTATAAGTCCTCTATTATAATTAATTTTCCCTTTAAAAAGCCTTAATTTTTTTTTAAACAAACAAAAACCACCAATCAAACAAACAAAAACTCCATACACAAAAACACCAAAAATAACCCACAAAAAAATCAATTAAACAATAGAAACACAAAAAAAATCATAAAAGCTCACAAACAAATAAACAAACAAACAGAGCATAAACACCCCAACCTGTTTTCTTTCCCAGGGGAACTTTTATTTTACTTTCCCATCCCCCCCAACAAAAACAGGTTATATTGACTTTGATGTGAAGCTTTAGCCCCCTTTAGATTCTCCTGGGAAACTTTCTGCTGTGCTGGGAAATTGCTGAAAATTAATGAGGAATTCTAAGTTCAGTTTTGTTAAATATGGTCACACCTAGGTCTGTCTTATTCTGTGAAAGAAAGAATGGGAAAACAGGAAGTGTAGAAGCTTTTGTAAGAGATGCTCTAATATATCTGTGTTTTTCCATCTGATCTTTTCCTTCTGTGATGAACGGTAGATTATTTAGAGAAAGTGTCAAAAAATCCCCAGTAGTAAGGCAGGGAACGAAAAGTTCTCTAACAGCCTTCAGAGTTTAAGTTTAAAAAGCATAGCCTGACCATTTGCTCTCCTTTCCACTTTCATTCTTTCCAGAATTGCTGCCAGTGTATATCTGTAGTATCTCATTAATGGAAATGAAAAATGACTAGTTTTGATCCCAGTAAGGTCTAGTAAGGTGCAGGGGAAAACCATTCATCTGGTTCAATTAACTCAGGAATTCAAGCTACACCTTTTGACTATAAAATCCAAAACTATCCTTTGCTCTGAATATAGAGTTCTTAACAAAGCAGAGTCTGGGTGAGTGAGGACAGGAGAAAATAAGCTTCACACCGCCTGTTTTGAAAGTGACAGGTTAAATCCTCAAAGATGCTGCACACCCACAACTCTCATTGAGGTCTCTATAGCAAAAAAAGTTATCCCACCAAATGCTTAGCTTTTTCTACTTTCCAGGATCTGGACCTTTCCTTCTATTTTAGAGAAATTTGTGTTGCTCATGCCACATTGAATTCTGCTGAAAGGAAGGAAGGTACTGTTTAAGCCTTGAGGCCTGAATGAGAGATGCTTTTTTTGTGACTTGATGCATGCAAAGCAAGGATGATAATACATGTGAGGTGTGAGGATGAGTGTAAAGGTGTAAAAATATTATGAAAATGGGATCAGTTTACACTCAGCTCCCGTTAGTTTATCTAAGTGTTTATCATATACATCTTTGTAGGTTTTTAGCTACTACCAGTTTAACATGCATTTAACAATTGTTTTGGTTTTGGCTTTCATTTTTTTTCCCCTTTGGGAGATTCAGCACCAGCTGTAGTGTTGGATACATCTTGGTGCTATGGATTTCATTGAAATTCTCTTACTGTGATTTCTTATTCCCTTATCTGGGATAGGATTTGCCAAGAAGGACTTCTCTGAAGTACTTTTCAGTGATTCACTCTCATATTCTCTATCAGCAGTTTATCCAGTTTGCAGAAATGTTGGGCAGGGAAGTGGAACCATGAAAATTACCTCGTGGACAATTTGTTGCTATTGCTGTTGTTATTTTTGCCTAAGATTCTATTAGAGTTAAATATTCTATGACAGCTGGAGGTATAATCTTTTGGATAGAAACTGCCAGATTTGAATATAACTGTTGTAAAGAGGGAGATAAAATACAAATCTGAGGGTTAAATCTCTGATGGTAAATCTTATCTCAGTGGCTGAATGCACCCATAGTAGCCCTGCTTCACTTTCCTTGTTAATCAAGAAACAGACAGATAAAAAACAGTGATGATGGGGAACTGAATGCTGACATGACTGCCTTATAAAGTAATAATAAAAAAGAAAGGGTAAAATATCCCAAGCTCCTATTACATTTACAAGTTTAAAACAATGCTAGGATTTCATCAGAGCAACCAGATATGAAATTCCAGCTTTTGTCTGATATGCTAATGTGAGAAGCTCACAATTAAAGGGAATTTGATGTTCTTAAATGCTATACATTTGCTTAATAAGGTCCATTATGGAACCTAAAGCTTCCTCCTAATTTATAAATTTTTTCACTGATAAATGTCCAATATTTATTCAGTTCTTTCCAAGGAAAACTTAAAGCAAAGAACAGAGGCCTCAGCATCCCACACTTTTCAAGGAATTTTCTTGTAATTTTTTTAAAATAGCCACACCAGCTCAACACTGCCATTAAATACGATTGGAGGGAAAAAAAAAAAAAAAAAAGAAAAAAGGTATTTTTTTCCTCTCTGTTCTTTTTCCTTAAGGGTCTGGATAGATCATAGGAGTAACTTACACCCTTTGTTTCTTCATGACAGGACAAGGGCTCTTTAAACTCTCCTGCCTCTAGAAGAAAAAAAAATGAAACAATGAGACCAATTCAAGCAACCTAAGCCAAAATATCCAAAGAGTGAAACGTATATTGCATGTACAAAAGAGTAGATTAGAATGGTATTTGAAGGATTGAAATTACCAGTATTTTATATGATGATAAATCAAAGTATTTAGGATGTCTGAGACCTTTAAACATTATTAGTTTTAGCGAAGTCAATAGAACTTTTAAGATAATCCTTCTAGTTCAGATAGTTGAAAAGATGTACCACAGTAGTTTCCTAGAATAAGGGGTGTATGTCCATTTACTCTGCCTCTTATGTGAAAATAAGGATAATAATTTTCCTATAATCTTAAAATATTATCAGGATAAAATATCTTAAAGTCAAGATGTCATGTTGATAAGATATCACGTCTGTATTGTATTTGTGATTTTCTTTTCACCTGACAATTTTCTCTTTCATTTGTTATTCCATTTAAAATGAAATATTTCCAAAACAATCACCATTGTCTCATTTATATCTCTTTTTGACATTATTAAATTTGAGTGCTCAATTTTATTTTCATTGTAAAAACCTTGCTCTGGCACCATGTTCCAAACATGACTGGTGAATTCTGAGGTTCAAAACTTCTGCTTTTAAATGTAGTACTTTAGGTTAGTAATCAGAGACTATTTTGAAAATGTGGTGCCTATAGTACATATGAATATGCTAATCAGCTAAACTTAATAGTTCTCATTTGTATTAATGCAAATTAGGTGGCTGTACTTTCCACCAAATATTTTCCTTGGTATATATTAGAGAAATCAAAATCTCTTTCCACCCATAATAAGTCCTAATATTTCATCTTTACACTTTACAGGGCGTGTTTTATTTTAGCTTAATCTAATTTCATTGAACAAAATTGCATCTAAAGGCAATAAAAAGTTACAATTTGTTCCATGTCAAATAATAAAAATGTGCTTTTAATTTTACATAATTTGGCATTTTGGTTTGTGCATTTCAATTAAACCTCTCTTGTAATCCAAATGGTAGAGCATACTTTGTGTTCATTTCGTTTTGAAGGCTGGCATCCAGCTGTATTCCTGGTGTCTCCGTTCCTGTTGCCTCCATCCTTTCTCAACTCTCAATCTCAATTTTCTCCCACAAAGAAAAATTGGGATTTTTCTGCTTACTCAAACAAGTCTTGTAGTAGCTGGAAATGAAACCTCGTGGGATCAGATTTGCCCAGCTTTCAAAAAGGAGCGAGGATTGGTAAACATTCACAACAATCTGGGCTTGTTCTGGCCTGTGGACCCTGGGTCTGGAGCTGTTATTTCTTCAGGTTTCTTTATTGAACACCAGAAGAGCCCTAGAGTTGAGGTGGAGCCCAAAGAGAGAATTTGTAACGACTCTGAAGAGAAACCACCTGTGTTTTTCTTAGCACAGCAGTGTGCAAAACTGTGCTGAAGCCTCTTATTATCTTTGTCCATATAAATATGTTATTAATAGCAAAAATATTTTTTATGTTAGCAATTTTCTCTTTCAATGTGAAAACTGTGGGACTGCTCTTTACTATACCATCCTTCAGAATTATATTAATTTTATTTCAGGATCTCATGACAGCCATTCTCTTCTGAAGCAGAAAAACAAAAGGAACTCCACCATTAGTATTGAGAATGTTTCCAATGTGGCAATAACCTGCATGATGAAGAGAACGATCTGAGTTGAATGTAGTTGTTCCCACCCTCAGCAAAGATGAGACAGAGCTTTGATGGGGCACCATAAGTACACTTTCCAAAACCTCCTCATGTGTGACTTGTCCAATAGGGACAGGACCAGCTATTTGGTTTTTACTCAGTCCCTAAATGCACAGTGGAACCCCATACCTGATTTGCCCATACACATTGTTGTAATAAAGATAATTAATAATACATGTTCTGCAGAGAAATAGCTGAGACTAGCTTCCAAGGCTTGAAGCCTTGAACTTCTTTTGCAGCTTTAAATGTAGCTTTAGACTTAATGGCTTAACAATGACTGGTTCTGTGTCCAGTAGAACTAATGAAATCTGATTTTCACTGGCATTGTGTCTTGGGGCCAGACCATGTGTGTCAGGGAAGGTACAAACCCCAATTCTGGCTCTGACATCTTCAAAACTGCATTCCTTCTCTGTGGGCTCTTTGGAGTCTAATGAGAGTGGGCTCATGCTGCAACCTGTCTTTAGTGGCCATGCTCAAAGAGTGTTTCTCTGCTACTCAAATGCCTCTTCTCTGAACCTCGTAGTAATTTAATACCCTTGACACCTTCAACCCTCAGCTAAATTTGATTGAAATGAGCTAATCGGTCTGTAAAGTGAGACAGACAGACAAATAGGAAGAGATGTGTATGCTCTTTGACGATGGTAAGCCTCATTTCCCGTGGAAACCCAGGTGAAAAAATGCTTTCAGTTTAATTTTGGTTTTCCGTTTTTATTGTTCTCTCTCTGTTTTAGTTTTTGGGGGTTTTTTGTGCGTGTGGGTTTTTTTTTTTTTTCTTTGTTGTTGTTGTTGTTTGGTGGTGGTTTTTTTGTGTGGTTTTTTTTTGGTTTTTTTTTTAATTTTTTGTTTTGTTTTTTTTTTTTGTTTTGTTTTTGTTGTTGTTGTTGTTTTGGTTTTGGTTTTTTGGGGTTTTTTTTGGTTTTTTTTTTTTTTTTTTTATCCTTGGGGCAAACTAACTCCAGCACTAAAAGCAGAGCAACCTTGACATCACAGTTAGGAGAAAAAGAAAGGTGCAAGCTATTCCAGTGGGGTGAAAAATAAAGGAAACGGTTTTGTTTTGTTTTGTTTTGTTTTCTTTTTGACTGCAGTAGAAATCAAACATCAGAGCTATAATGGAAAAAAAATCTCACTTTTTCTTTTTATTTTTTTCTTTTTTTTTCTTTTTTTTTTTTTTTCTGGGAAGAAGGAGAAGATGGGAGAGAGGAGGAGGGAAAAAAAAAAAAAAGCTAAGCAACTGTCAGATCAGCTCAGGATCTCCATTAGAATGCAGAGTGCTCCAGAGTAATTACAAAACAGCTGTAATGGAAAATTGGTAGTCAAACCCATTTTCCACCAACTAGAACGGTGAATGGGCTCCATTATGTTCCTAATTCTCATTAACTTAATTTGCATAGGAAACAATGAAGGAATACCTAATGAGTTAGACTCAGCTAGCAGCAGATCGATACCCCTGTGAACAGGGGTTCGACCCATAATTACAGGACATGTGGCAAAGCCAGAATGTTTCTCCTCTTACATAGGGGACATGGAAAGGTTGGCCTTGCTGTTGTTATTTATTTAAAGGCTGGAGATGTGGTGCCTCCGCGGGGGTGGAATTCTTTGCTTCTTGGAGGTAGGAGAGAGGGAGGATTAGGTTTTTTTCTTTCTCACTTTGTTCTGTGGCTTTTAGGAAGAAGTTTATTATTTGACTTCCACTGCTGCCTTAAAGAAGGAAATTCTGAAAAAATGGTCTTTTTCAGTCCAAAGTTTAATGGCTATGATGTGGTGATGCTGTATACTGAGGGCTGCAGCCAGCACACTCGCTGCATGTGCTGTGGGCCAACTAAAACCTGGACAAATACGCGTCATGTGCCATCGTGCCCCAGACTTTGAGCCCAGACAAAAGGCAGAGCCTGCTCACCTGGGCTCAGCTCTGTGCAAACAGAATCACGCGGTATTAGAGGACCAACAGATGTAAATAGCTCTGGCTCAGGGTGCGTGTGTGTCTCTTTGCAGTGTAATCCCAGGAAGGTCTCTGTTCAATTCCTGTTCTTGGCAGCGTGGCCGTATTTGCAGTCTTGGACATGTGCGTTCAGCTCTCTGGCCTTTAACTCCTGCATGGGAGTGGGACAAGGATAGCAAATCCCTGCTCTGGTTTAGACCCTACACTGTGTTGGGAAGGCTCTGGATGATCCAAAAATTAAGTTAATCTGAATGAGGAATATTTACTCTGACAAGTAGAGACTGTAAGCAAGGTGAGATGCTGCCACTTCTGTACGTTGAGACAATTTTTCTGTTTTTCTTAATTTGTCAGTTCTAGACCACAGTAGCTAGATCATACTTATAGATATCAATACAGTTACTGGAAGTGGTTGGATCTTTCCCAATGGTTTCATAGCCAAATTTAGTATCTTTTTTTTTTTTTTTCTGAGTGAAATTTCCCTTGTGAAGAAGACTTTAAAAAAGGAGAAATTCCAAAACCAGCATTATGTGAGTTCTCCAAAGAGTTTTAAATTAATGTTACTATCTTTTTGTATGTACTGCAGCTGTGCAGTCCTCACAATGCCAGAGGGAACATGCTGTGGCAAATTCTGTAAGAAATACATTAAAAGAAAAAGTGCCTGCCTTAACAAGCTCACAACCCACCCAGATCAGGAAAATACAGGAAATTGTCCCATTCCCCTTTTCACAGACAGAGACCTGAGTCACTGAATGATTCAGTGACAAGTCCAATGTCAGACTCAACTTCAGGTTGATGATTTACTGCTGCAACATCTTTAATGTGTTTTATAAGCAAAAATTATAGGACACATAGATTTTGGGGTCCAACTGGGCTAATTTTTTTCCATATAACATAAAAAAAAGGAGGTGGCACTATGAAGGCATTATGCTATGAAGGCATGCCCTAGCTGTAGGAATCTCTAGTAGACATTGTGTTCATAGGACCTAAGGAAAACTTTGGGATCATGTCAAGACTTCAAGTAAAGGTTGGGTGTTGGAAAAGTCTGTTAGCTTAAAAATCATTGCATCTTAGAGTGGATGAGTGATTGTATAGTTGCAAGATCTCCAGGAAATGGCAGTAAGTGGGAGCAGCCAGGAAAGCACCTCCCTTCTATATGTTACATGACATTAACAGGTTTACTCTCAATGGGGTGGGGAGCATCTGCAGACCCAAAGGGGCAGTGAGGTGACCACTGAGTTCTGCCTCATTTCCCCGTGGCAGGGGTCAGCAGGTGGCACTCACACACAGCCTCAGGAGGTGCCAATGCCACTGGAGTAGTGGCAAGCTTCTCTTTTTAGAAATGCTGCATCATTCTTAGATCTTTGCTGCAGTTCCTTTGTGGGAAGCTGTGGCAAACAGCTCAGGAAGGGTTTTTTTTCTGTCATAACATTTTTGACTTAACACAGAATTGCAGTTTGGGAAGTGGTTTGAAGTCCATGAAAGCCGGATGGTCCAAACTCTGATCTTATAAGTTTTGTTAAATAAGTAACATATAAAATATCAATACATTATCAACCTGAGCCCTCATATAGAGTCATGAATTCCTGTTTCAGCTGCAAGACCAAGACATTGTCAAGACCAAGATAACTGCCTGCAATGAGAAGTAGCACTGTTCAATGTTACTCAATCTCTTAAAAAAAAGGTAGTTTGGTTTTTTTTTCCACAAATGTTTTCTTTGCAAATGTTTATTATTGCGTTTTGCATATCTTTTAAAATAGAGAATCTTCTTGTAAGTCAACAGTATTTTTTCCCCATTGATGTGTTGATCATTTGTGATCACTGTAAATTTGTAACTGGGTAAAGAGGATACAACAATATTCTGGGCCTCTTGAGACCAGAGGTTCATCTCCCGAGTAATTGATTCAGTGAGGGTACTCAGCCAAGTGATTTTGTCATTCTTTGCTCCCCTTCTCCTTTTCAGTTCTCTGCTCATGTTCTCACTCATCCTTTCTTTATCTGATTTCACCACAACAAATAGAAAAAATAATCACAATAATTTAAAATACATTATTCTGGGTTTTGACTCACAACAAAAGCCTTTTGTCCAGTTTTAGACTGTCAGCTTTGATTTGAAGGAACTGTAAGCAATCACTGCATTTAAAAAGATTATGGAAACCAAAAGACCAATCTTTCTGCAAGACAAAACCCTGCATTCATCCTCCACTGGTTAAACTAAACTCAGGATCAATGGCTAGTACTTCAGAACTTCATTCTGAATTATTGTTGCTTTGTATGACTAGTTACATTTGTTTAATTAAAGTAACACATCTGTACAGTATAGCCTGTGATCAGGCAGTAACATAATACTGTACAAGCATAGCAGTAATTGGATAGCATAATGAAATGAATGGTGGTTTGGGGGTTTTTGGATTTTTTTTTTTTTTTAATATAATGAGATTTCATCATTTTGTACAAACAGGTAATTAGTTCTTAGAAATACGAGTAGAGTAAATTATCTGCAGATTTGAACTGTCAGCAAGTATTTTATATAGTGCAGCTGAAGAAGGAAAAATGTTCAGTTTAAGTCTCTTGAAATTCAAACCAAAATGAGGCCAGTATGAAATTAAGGTACTAGTATGAGCTGAAAGGTTTCAGCTTATTTCAGGCCATCTGCCATAATGCCGACCAGGCTTGCAGGTGAACTTGTGTAGGTGACAGCATGTTTCCCACTGCCTGGGCAGCACTGCACACAACTGCAAGCCATCACCCAAACAGGTCACTGTGCATGAGATTCCTTTTCTTTAGACTTTTAGTTTAACTTTTTTTTCAAAACCAATTCACCAAATGTGCCACAATTTGAAGACACTTCCCATAAGTGGATGTTTCAAAACCAAGTGTTTGTGGTAATAGGAGTAGAAGAAAGGTGCCAGGTTCTGGTCTGGAGCTGCAGTCAGTGCAGATCTGCTTCTGGACTGGGATTGAATATCTGTTCCTCACTTTTGGAAAATTAATGATGTTCCCTTTATGTGTCACAATCACGTCCTGGTAGGGAAGGGTGAGGAGGGAGATAAAACACGTTAGCACAGGTTAACATTCAAGGGGTTTGGCAGGCAAGATCAGAAGTCAGGGGATGCTACTGCCTGCATTGTGTCCTGAAAACAATCCATCTTCCTGCTCAGACAGTCCTGATGTTTAATTGATACATTTCCGCCTTCCCCCTTGTTGTTAATATTTAAGCAGGTGAGCACAGCGGGCAATGGGCTGCTTGCAGTAGCCAGGTGGCCCTTGTCAGCAGCCTGCTGCACTGATCACCTCCCCTGAAATTTGCATTGCTTTTGTTCTCCTCTGAATGTGCACCAACAGCCCCAATTTGAAAATGCAAACAAACAAACATATATCTAAACTTTCTCTGAAGGAAGCCTAACCCCCTTGAAGAAAGTTCCGCAGGGCCACCACTAGATTCTTTTATTCTTCTCTCTCTATATTTTTTTTTTCTCTCTGCCTTTTTGTTTGGCTTTCACTCTTGTTCTTAGCATTGCCTTCTTTCCTTTGTACTTTGGGGATGTTTCTTTGGGGATGTGAAGAAGAAAAGCAGTAACAAAACAAAGCAAAACAACAACAAAAATGAAAAAAAAAACCCAAACTCTAAGGCATTTACAGTTTGTATTCACATTAACTACACCTGACAACAAACATAGGGGAGTGTGGAAAATGAGGGGAATATAACCAAGAAATACAGAGGCAGGAAGACTGGGGCACAGGGAACCATTGTCCTTCCTTAAGGTCTCTGCCCTAGGAGCACAGCTTTCCTATCATCCAGAGCAAAAGACTCTCTGCCTGACTTACTGTCAGGATAATTTTCTGTTCCCCCACCCACTCTGGCTCTTTTCCAGAGCAGCAATCAGACTGAAGGCAACTGATATATTTGCTATTGTCTAAGGGACAGCTGGTTCAGGTTAAGATCCTCCAGCATGCAATGGTCAGCTGCTTGGTGCAGAGTTGGATGAATGGAGGTAGTCTGTGGTTAATGTTTGCCCAGTTATCACTGAAATTTCTGGGTCCAAATTCTCCATTGTACAACATTTAGGCCCATAAGGATCTGTCCTATGCCAATCTCCTAGTATGTTTGCTCAACAGCATAGACACACTGGACAGGCTTGAGCTTAAGTCCTCTGCTAGAAATGGTTTCATTTTGTATAGATTTTTTTTTAAACATCAAGATACCAAAGAGCTTATATTATCTTTATGTCATTAAAGCCTCTTCTTTGGGAGCCTGGCTGAAATGAAAAGACTGGCCTGAAGCTTTCTCAGATCTTTGGACTTTCTCTGTTCATTTATGAACACCTCTGAAAAATTCTGGGTCCACATATAATATTTCCATGCATGAAACAATATACTGTCTTGAAGCTAGTACATTCATCCACAACTGAGAAGGTATGAATTTAAATCACTATAAACACAGAGGGAAGCCAGACTGTGATCTGGCTACTGAGATTACAGCAAATTTACAACTACCAACTCAGCTAAGCTTGAAAGAGCACTTGTGGCCATGAATGAAAGAAGAAGCAAATCATTCAAACAATCTAGAATAGGAATCTGTTCTCCTGAGAAAGGCAGCTTTTAAGTCAACTGACTAGTCTGCGTATGTTTTGCTCTGAGAACATTAACTCAAGTATTCATCTTTTTTAATGTATTCATTTACATTTATTAAGCTCTTTACCCTCAATGCATGCTGCAGTTCGATGTAAAGGCTGATCCTGTTGTGTTCATCACTCTAGCCATTGTATCCGTTGAAGTTTTAGAGTCCTGTTGAGACTTAATGTCATTTCAAAGTATCCCAGTGCCTGAATCTCCTGGTACTAAGACCAAGTGTCATCCAAAGACCTGTAAATACCCTGAGTTACAGACAGCTAGCTCTAGATCTTTTTTTGCTGTGATTTACCACATACCCTGGTGAATCCTTGCTTACCTAATGATGTGAGAATCATTGTCCTTATGAATTTACTGTTTGGTTTAGATTTCATTTGGTTTGGTGGGTTTTTTTTTTTTTTTTTTTTTTGGTTTTTTTTTTGTTTTTTGTTTTGTTTTTTTTTTTTAATTTTGTTTGCTTTGGTTTTTTTTGTTTGTTTTTATTACATATAACTTATTGTTTAGCAAAGCAGGCCTCCAATAGTCCTGTCCTGGTTTGACACATGACACAACTTCTTGTCCTGGCTAAATCTGTGGATCTGCAAGGATGTAAAAAGAGTTACAGTCACCCATCCCTCTGTGTGGAATGCCAGATCATGACAAAGATCTTCCCATTGCTGTATGAAAGTACACAAACCTAGATCAACCAAAACCAGGGAGGTTCTGTTTAGAAATAATGTTGTTTGGAGAAATTCCAATTCTTAATCTTCTAGCCAATTTCTTTTCTTTGTAACACAGAGCTTATACTGTCAGGGACTTAATACTAGCAGAAGTTCTCCAGACTCTGTGATTCTGTTGATGGAGCCACAAGTGGCTGAGAAATAGTGGAAAGGGGAAGGAATTAGTGACTTCTGAGTGGGAGAAAGAACTGGAGTGGGATGGAGTGTCTTTCTATAATGCTAACTTTGAGGAAACAACTCAGAAAAGATGCTTCATTAAACCCCACACACTCTCCTATGCTTCTGAATTTCCCCAATATTTATCTTTTTTATGAGAAATTAGAAACTTCTCATTTCTATCAGAAGCAGACACCATTGAACTAGGAATATCCACTTAAGTGAACATTCACAGCTTTCTAACATATTGGTTAGGGGTGACAATGCTTGCTCAAGCCCTTGAGTAAAACAGTCACTGTGATTTTTTGTGTGTGTTTACTGTATTTACTTTATATCGGGGAGGTCAACATCTGAACCACAAAACATCATTTTTACCACAGATCCATTTTATAAATCAGGCACTGGACAGTGAAAGGTTCCTTGGTGTTCATTTTATTACTGCATTTTATTACATTTTATCTTCTGCATCCTCAGGTTCTTTGTATGATGGTGATTTTGCCCGCACTATGTGCTTTGTCTACAATGAAGTGTCTTTCCCTATTTCTAATGTTGGTATGCAGAGGGCATTTTAATAGCCCCATTTCATCCACAAAGAAAGAAAAATATTAAAGAGCAGGTGATTTATTTATATGTGTGGGAACTCAGTACATCACTCCGGATGTCCAGAGCTACCGAGACAGCCCTTGGGGGGCTCGGAGGCCCTGGAATGTTGCCAAAAGTACCTGGTGGCTTGACTTTGATCCTTTTAAAGAAATGACACCTGAAGGTGAGGAGATGAGAGAATTTCAGGTCTGAATGGTGAGGGGATGTTATTCACTTGTTAGAACTTAAGTTAGAATGCACTGTACAGGGGGGTTTTATGTGTTGTACAGGGGTGTCTAGAATTCTGTGCATGGATCAGGAGTCCCAAGATGGAGGAATTTGGGCGTGCCCTGTCCTTCTTCTTTCTTCTCCTTGGCATCCATGTTCAGGATGATGTTGGCATGTGTGGATTGGTTCATAGAAAGAGTACACTTGCCAACAAGGGCAGAAAGTATTGGAAATTGAAGGTAAATATCTAATACGTAGTTTTCATTATAAAAGAGACAACCGCCTCGTGGGCGGGAGAGAGTGCCTTTGGCTGTCTTGCTAGTCAGACCTCGGCTGGACAGACAGAAAATCTTTGTAGATAAGAAATAATAAACTCGACTGAAGACCTAAAGCAAGAGTCCAGACTCCTTCTTCAAGAGCGCGGCCTGCCCAGAAACACCTTTTCCTGTGCTGGGGCAGAGACGAGTAACAGCTGACCCCGGCAATATGGACAAAATGGTTTGATGTTGTTCCTTGTTGACAGACTGATCTGGCCAGCATTCCATTCTATTGATAAATCTCTGAAGAATGCCGTCCATTGACCATGTGAAGTTAAGGGATTGGGAGAAATTTTGTCCATAGAAATTTTTTTCCCAAGCTGTCAGATGTTTCTGGAGAGTTGAACAGTCTTGTGCTCACATTTGTGTTCACATCTACTTTATCTTTATTTGTTCAACCATTTTGTCCTTACTGGCACACATTCCTGTAAATGCAGCAAAATTTGAACAGTAGGTTTCAGCAGTTAGCTACCATCATCTAATACTTGAGACTTTTATCTTGGTGGATCTCCAGAATATTTTGAACTTTCCCTATCACTAAATAAGTAAATCTCTAGAGGACACAGTAGTGATTTTTTGAGATTGTGCAAGATTTCCCTTCTCAGACACCAGAATACACAATTTGAAGGCTTGGGACCAGTTACTTCCACAACAGATTCTCCCCATGCACATCACAATTCTCCATTTGCCTTATAATTCTTATAGTTTGCATTCCTCAGACTGAAAGATAAAAGGCCTTTTCACACAGAACAAGGTGAACACATGCATTTTAAGAGGGTGGGAAATTCAAACAAGTCTTAGTATCTGAAATAATCCATTACATCTATTTGTTTATTTTATCCATCTTTCTCTTGGGCTCTGCTCATGATCCTTCAGTAAAACATTTAGTCTCACAAACACACACACTTGAGGACCTGTCATCTTTAAATTAGGAGTCCACAGGGAAAGGCAAGTACTTTTAATTTAGATCTGTCTTAACTAGAATTAAACTGAGCTTTAGATCCCATGGTGGTGGTGTAAGTTTGACATTTGCTTCTTGCTTTGTTCCAAGCTAGCGAGCACAAATGTTCTTCCTCTATAAAGTAACAGAAAAGCTAAGATTGAATGTAATTAAAATAAAATACAACAATATTAAAATAATATTAAAGGAAGGAAATGTAGTGCATAAACTAGTCATTAACCCCAGCATCCTCAATAGATTTAAATTTGAGTAACTGTTGGTTGATTTGCCTACTTATAATTCCGACTCTAGTTTTAGCTGGATATTATATTCTTTTTCATTCATTAAGGCTTTGCAGCTGCTTCTCACTCCAGTGAGGGGTGCACTGTCATGCCGAAGGGAATGATTCCTAGACAAAAAGAAGTTTTCAGTCCTTTGGGAATTTCTATAATGATTCCAAAGGGGCCTAGTATTTTACCCATAGGCTCATATCAATGCTATAGATTAACCTGGTATATTGCATTTAAATTCTCCTGAATCCTAATCAAGTCAGTTAAGCAAAATGTTAGTGTACATAAGTGCACAGACTACCAGAATACCCTGAAGCTGGAATTTTTTCATCTGTGATCTGAATTTGGATCCTGACACTGCATTACTGCCCTTTCCTTTCTCGCTGTGTGTGCGTATACATACATGTATATATGTGTACTTACATATGGTCTAGTGAGACATACTAAAATGCTTTAGGATGAAAGATTCTGGGTAACGTATAGTCATAAAAGGTTATTTATGCAGTTTCCTTGGAGGAAGATTAATTGGGCTGAGGTATGTACACTAATGCATGAGTCAGCTGTGGTATCATCACTGCAGATACATGGCTGATTCAGATGATTTAAAACACACAACCATACTAAAAAGCAGCTCAGGACAGGAAGTTAAGAATGATTTCAAAGCCAGCAGATACTGCAGGAGAAATCTGAGCTGGTAGAATATAATTACACCAGTCAGCATGTTGTCTAGGAAGTGAATGAATATTCTCCTTTCTGCATGAGAGCCAGAGGCTTCTTTCAAATACCCATAACTCCAAGTTTGGACATGATTATGAGGATACTTTGGATTTAGTATTGATTTAGAGAGCACAAGACACTGGATGGAGTCCTGCAAAGTAAATCTCAGGACTGACAATCCCAGTAAAGGCTCTAGTCACCAGAATGACTTCTGAAGTCTAGTCCTGAAGCTGCCCTCTTTGTCCGTAGGTTGGGCAACTTCAGTTATGGCATTTGACAGTTCCAGCAGCTTCCAGAAGCTCAAGGACATGGTCCTGTAAGAGCTTTGTGAAATGACTTAATCACTTATCATAAAAATGTACAGTTTAAAGGACAAGACAGATAAAGAAATTGAAACCACACTTTTGAGAATGAAGAGGGTGCAAAGGGACCATGCAGAACTCTTAGCAATTGGAAGCATGATTCTGGATTTACCAGCAACTGGTAAAGCAGAGAGAAACCTCTGGCTGTGGAGTCCCCAGTGGTTTCTTCATAAAAGCATCCTTCCCTGGCTTTATTTAGAAATGTGTTTAAAGAATTGAAGCAGAAAAACGTCCCATGAATCTGTAGTTTGAACTGATAGAAGAATCCAGCATGGGAGAGGATGAGAACAGAGGTACAAAGAAGAGTCCCAAATTCATGACAGAGATCCAAGCTCAGCTTGAGGACCCAGTCCCCTCAGCTACTTCACTATAAAGTTGTTGCATCCCTGTCATTTATTTCTTTAATTAATGAGAAGGCACCCATAGTCTTCACTCCCACCACACACCTTGCTGCCAGCCCCTTCTTGCTCCATTTCATGCCAAATCAATATTATTTGACAACATACAGGTCAGCAATGATGGCAGTTATATCAGCAGCATGGAAATTACAAAAGAAACTATTGTTTGTCTTGAAATTAAGGGCTACTGAAATCAATAGAACATTTGAAAATTGATATCGACCACTCTGTGTTTGTGTGTTTCTATATATGTGTGTGTATTTGCATGTTTATGTACAAGAAGAATTTTGGGGGTCAACTCCTCTTTCAGCTACATAATTTCTGTTTATTTTTGACAAAGCCAATGAAATCACCCTAAAAATTATACACATCTGAATCTTTCTGAAGCAATTGAAAGGGAACAATATTGACAACTCATAATTGGATTTCCCCACTTATAATGGTAACAGCCACTGTTTTGTAATTATTTTCCAGGTCTTCTGTGTTGGTTTATTGTTTTTGAGGTTTGCTCTGGGTTTTGTTTTATTTATTTAAAGGTTTCTATTGAAGTCATATCAAAGAGAGGGGAGGAATAATGTCTGCAAATGCCATTTGGATCAAACAAGCCAAGAATAGTAATAGTTATTGTTTGGCATGTTTGAGAGCTATTGTGTGACAAATAGATTTGGAGTCATCATTTGTTTAAAAAGGCAGTAAATGAAACTTTATGAGATGGGGACAGAGTAACAACAGAAAATTACCCATCCAGAACTTCTGATGGTGATCAGTAAAATGAAATAGATTAACTGTTTGTTTTTCCCCCTCCAAGACACCAAGAAAATAAGATGCAATCAAAAATATTTGTTATCCTTGACCTACAGTGAACCAAAAAATTGCATAGTAGTGGCTCATGACAGCAGAGTTTGATGGGTAATGACTAGATAACCAGAAGCAGATGAGAACATAACAAAAGGCCAACCAAGTATTGTCACAGGCAGAACAACAAGGATTTTTTGATGAGAAAAATTATACCAGTAAGAAGTATGACAGTTGTCTCCTGGTATATGCTAAGCTCATGCTTCATGACTTCTTGTCACTATCTGAATGGACAAGGAAAGATTTTTCTCTTCACCTTTTTCTCCTCTTGTGTTTAATGATTTTTGTTTGCTCACCTTCTCTGAACTTCATCTACAAATCACATGTGAGAGCATTTGTATAAAGCCTGAGAATGATGCTGAAGTACCTCTTGATTGGTTTACTCTTATGAAGTCACACTCAGTGCTAGATCTGGAGACAGGAACCTTCTCCTGGGATTGTTACCTAGCAGGACATAGTCCTTACTGTTTTATTCTTTTTTTTCTCTTATGCTACTTGTCTTCATTGGATTTTTGGCTAATTAGTGGAAGGGAACAGAATGAGAGGTGAGTTGTGGAAGTCCTTGAAGTAGTGGCTCATACACAATGACTTGTGGATCAGATAATATGAGATTATGAAGTTTCACACAGACAGTGGGGAAGACTTCTGTACTGTCAGGACTATTGCACTGTGTTGTGCAAAAGATGCTGAGAAAGACCCTTTACAGAGGAGATTGCAGCAAATCAAGGTGTTTTCTCTCATCTTTCCTTAGTCTGCAGTTTGTCTGTTTTGTTGGTTTTTTTTAATTTCTCTGCTTTGCTTGTATCAGTTTTCACTGGATGAAATTTTTAGAAGTCAGTTATTTTTCCTGGAAATTCCACAAATCTCATTTTCTAACTTCAATTTCATGTTGCCCCACCCCCTCCAATGCCCTGCAAAAAACCAAATAAAAAAAAACAAACCAACAAACCAAAACTAAAACCAAAACCAACACCCAAAACAAAGAAACAAACAAAAACTCCCAAGCCACACAACAAACAAACAAAAAAAAAGTGCAACCAACCAGGCAAAGAAAATCTGCATTCCATCCATGATCTGTTAAACCTGACTTATGAGAAAGGTGTCTACTTTTGTCTTAGTTCCAAGGCAATTCTTCACACAGATGTTGTAAATGTTATTTATTGATTACGTAGCATGTGTCACCATGGCTAGAAACACTTTCCCCCTAATTGGAAACTGCTTGGCCAAATTTTGATCTCTCTTACACCATGATGTTACAGATCCCCAGATGGAAGACACTATAAAGAGAGTGCTAAATTTGAAGAATATTCGTTTGAACATTGACAGACAGCAAGAAGAGTCTTTCTAGGCCGTGGGCCAAACTGTGCTATGAAACTCACTGCTCCAAGTCTAGTATAACTCCCCTGAGTCATCACCACTCTCAAGATTTCAAGTCTCAAGTTTTTCCCTGAAGGTCTATCTGCTTCTTAGCCTAATGAATCATTTTCTAGCTTTTCTTTGCCTCTCCTGATAATCCCAAATCCTTGTCCTTTCCCTTCAGGTTAAAATCAAACAACACAAAGTATTCCTTAATCTGAACAAATACCCATTTCCCTCAAACTTAGATCCTCACCTAATTATATATTACAATAATTTCAGTTCACCAAAGTTGCTTTAACTGTCCTAATTTATACCAATAAGAAACCTTTCGCATAAATAAATTTTAAAATATTGAAAACATACTGTGTTGAAAACCCGTGAAATAGTCTTTCAGTAATCTGCTTCAAATGTATTGTATTTTGACATTGTTCATTCTGCAGTTTACAATTTGGATCTTTTCAGGACAATCTTGAAGTCTGCTTTTTAGTTAAATTGTGATTGCAACAGGAAGATATATCAGTCTTGGATATCTGGAATATGAAATAGGAGATAGATTCTAACCAAAGCTTAAGTAGCTGCAAAAATTAAAAACCATATTTTTTTTTCTTTTTTTTTTCCCTTCCTTTCAGGACATTAGGAAATCAAGGAAACTTAATCTGTGTCCTGGACTATGAGGCCACAAGTTTTATCCTTTCAAAGCTCTTATGCAGCAGGTTTAGGAACCTGTCTCCCCTGGTGTGATTTAGGAATAGATTTATTTGTCTAGAATTTATAGAAAAGGTCAGGCTCTACTGTGAAATGGTTGTGTAGGTTCTTCTGGTTGCCACTGAGAAACATAAAGCCCTTCTCTTTTGGTGGACTCTGTTTGGAGCATACAGAGGTGGCAGGGACCTCTCCAGGTGGGAGATCACTTGAGAGTTGATATCCACATTATCACCCAGATGGGCCAGAGGGTTTAAACAAATCCCACATCTAGGGCTTGCAATGACATACAGCAAGGAAATTCCATCTTTTGAGTTTGCAATTGTAACTTCTGACAGAGACATTTTCCTGCTATATTCTAAAGAAATATACTTTTCCTAATAGGAAATATAACCTACTTACATACTTTGCTTATATATTACTTATGGATTTTAATATCAGTAAAAATTAGTGTTATATTAATATTCATTATGATACATTTCATTTAATATTTTATCCCAAATATTGAGTTGGAAAAGCCTAATCACCATAAAAAATACACATAAATGACATTTGAAAAAATCAAAAGATAGACTGAGCCACGTAATGGAGGCAGAATAGAATTTTTTTTTTTTGGTAGCTTGTTCTTTTTTATTACTATAATTTTATTTTATTTTAGCTCACAGAATTCAAGCTATAGAAGAATAATGAAGCATAATCCAACTTTCAAATAATAACAATAATGATAAAAATAAAAACTATGTGGGAGAAGTGGAGAACAAAACTGTTCAGCAGAAATGAGCGAGCAGCAGATTGGAAGTATGAACAAACCTGCCCAATGTCATAGCATGCCAAATTCTTGAAGATGACAGATGGTAGAATTTTCTTTTACTGCACTCTACAGAAATACACAATAAAGCAAAGTGCACCTCCTTCTCCTCCATCCTGTAGCAGGTCATTACTAGATTTCTTGAGATATTTTACCATCCTCCCTTTTTTTTTCCATGACTTATTTTATTTTGCATCATTTACCTTATTTTTTTGTATTTATTTTTTTCTCATCTTATAATGCCAGAATATTGGTGTTTTGTTTCTGTTTCATGTGATTAGAGACTTTTATTGTATATCCAAAAAAAAAAATAAACCAAACCAAAACAAACAAACAAAAAAAACCCACAAAAAACCCAAAAAAACCCCCAAAAACCCCAAAAAACCCAAAAACAAACTAGTTGAGAATTTTCCTGAAAATAGTGTGTTAACATCTAAGAGGAAGTGTTTTAATTTTTGATGTGGTCCATACCTGTATTCTCGTACTCCAGAGGCTACAGATACTCTTTGGCAATAACTACCCTTGTGACATCCCTACATTACCAATCTTTCATTATCCTTCATCTCAGCTGGTATTACTCACATGCATTTAATAAAACTCACATGTGGTCACGCTCTTTCTCTGACCATCACAGAGCTCTCCTGAGGGGACACATAGGGAATGGTTACTTAATGAGCAAAACACTTCCTGGGAAGATTCATGGACACTGGAAGATGATTTCTGATACTACTAATCAGAGAGGCTCCAGATATGAGTTTGGATTATGACAATTAGGAACATCCCAAGATATTCCTTGGCAGGCAACCAGTATGGGTTAGGGACTGTTCTTAGCAGGCAGTGAAAGCCATGTTTTAAAAGCTAAAAAATTGTTGCAATGTGAATGAGAGTCATTTCATGACATTCAGTCATCAAGGAATGGACCAACAAATGCTTAATTTATGCCTAATTATATTGTCTAAGAACAGTTCTGGGGTACCTCCACACACAAAACCATGGGATATACCCACAAACACACTAAGATGAGGGCAGAGAATGAGGGAAGAGTTGCATGCAAGTTTAGAACCAGTTCGTATTCTCAAATGACTTGTACTGAGTGGAAAACACACTTGCATTTTGCTCCTTCTCAATTCTGTCTATTTTCTGCCTTCAAACAGTAGAATTTTCAGGTCAGGGGATATTTTTCACTATGTTTATGACTAACTCTTAGCGTGAAACATCATACCTCTGTCATAGCTAAAGGAGTTATGACAATTGTTGTCATAACTTAGAGATCTTGATCTTCAACTCTCATTGCCAAAACAATGCAATTATTAATACAAATAAAATGATCTTTCTGAAGATTTTTATGGAAAAGCCTACATTAATGTTTATCTTCTCCTTCTTTGTCTTGTTTAATAAGAAAACAATATCCTTCTCAAAAAGATTTGCTATATTTTATTAAACAACTAATTTGAAGAGCTTTATAACTCCTTGTAATAACAAAATAGCTCTTCAAGATGGATTGCCACCTCCTTCTTTCTGTGAAATAGCAAGAGCCTGATAAAAATTCAGAGAAAAAGAGGATAGAGAGCACCTTCTCTGAAGGATTTCCAAGAAAATAATCCGGCTAAACTAGTTTTGGGAGAATGAATGAAGCATAGTGGTACAGCAAACACATTAAAAGTTACCACACAAAGAGAGATATTTTTTATTTGTTTGTTTCTCTCCTTCTTGTGTCATCCATGGCCTGTCCGGAGGCAAAGAGACTGACACTTGTAATATCCTCCCTCTCAAGCCGTCTGTCAGCTGGGAAATAATGAAGGGAATTGAGCTTGTTTCAGCAGAGATCAAGATTTCTAATGGGAAACTGGTGATGGAGATTGTCTGAGTGCTTGTGCCCTGAGCATGGATGAGTTAGTCAATGTCAAAACATAAACCATCACTCAGGGAATGTGGATAAGCTTGTTTGGCTCCACAGCTGCTTGCTGGGCTGGGAAAACTCCATTATGTGCTATGCTTTTCTAATTATTATTTATTTTCAAAAGCAGCTTTTTCTTCTGTAAATGTGCAGTCAAAAAACAAAAAAACAAAAAAACAAATAAACCAACCAAAAACATCCTGCTAGGTATAGAGGTCTTTGTTTCCATTATAAGTATGTGGGAGAGGTGGGTTATACAGGAGTCCCATACAGAGATTTCTTTTCTGCATATTATTTGTTCAATATGTAGTGGTTTCTGTTAACACAAGTTGTGGTCAGCTGGAGTTTTGCTATTAGCTGTAAAACACCAAAGATGGATTAGGCTAATACTAAAAAGTTAGAAATTCCATACAAAATAACCCTGATGACGCATTATTTCTCTTTCCCTTAGCTGCTTTTTTGTTGAGACCAAAGGCTGTTTGGAACTGGAATTGCTTCTTTCCACAGGTTTGCACAGTGTCAGCTGGTAAAACTTTAATCTGGCCTGTATTCTCCAAATTCTGGTGTAATATATGTAAGTACATGGTTTGCAATACATCACTGGTCATTACTGAGAGCATGAGATAGACAATCTTCTCTTGCAAATGGCTTAGAATAGTTGATCCTGCCTTGAGGAAAGAACTACATGGATTACACACCCTCTTAAGACCCTTTGCAATGCTGTTTTTCTGTGATTGCATCTAATACATACTTCACTGCCATTAAGGCATTTGGGATCTAAAACAGGACTTCTCCTTTTACATAAAGGGAGGTGGGAGTAAGCCCATCTGAAAAACAAAGCAAACTAAAACAAAACAAATATTTGTTTCTGAATTAGTTTAATAATTTTTTTTTAAGCTCCTGAGTCAGTTGTTCAGAAGCAGTCTTTCAGATTGTTGGATTGGATATATTTCCAACATCTATTGTTGTTTATTCTATTGAGTGTGTTTCAGATATAAAAATCACTTGCTGTGAGCTTGGGTAGAAAGGCATCTGTCAGAAAGGGGAAGCATGCCCATCTTTTGAAGGGAGAAGCGATACCTAAAAGCTTCTCTAGCCATAGTTGCAAAGATGATTTTGTCTGTGTTTTGCCACTAATTTCTTCATGTGCTTTGCTCAGCAATACTGCAGATGACATTTCTCCATCTTTAGACCAAGCTAAGGCACAATATTTGATCTACAGTTACCTTTTGCTTTCCAGTTCTATGCGAAGAGCAATACATTTTCTTTTAAAGTATCTAATCAGAATTATGCAGTGATGAACAAATATCTGCCTGACAAATAGAAGAGAATATTAGAAGACTAAATATTAAAATTAAAATTTGTCTAGATCTGCTTAAGCTCACCACCACACAAAGCCTGGTCCATCCTTAGATGTCTCCCTGCAGATATTGAGAGACACTGGTGAGGTCCCCTCTCAGTTCTCTCTTCTCCAGAATGATCAGACACAGCTCCCTCATCCTTTTCTCATAAGAGAGGTGCTCTATGCCCTTAACCATCCTCATAGCCCTCGACTGGATCTGCCCCAGCAGCTGCACATCTCTCCTGTCTTGAGGAGCCCAGAACTGGACACAGTGCTCCAAGTCCTTGCTACAGCCCATACATAACAACACAAGTCCTTGTTGCAAGTTCAAGATGAAATCTTCTTTTTGACTAGGACAGTGCTGTGCTGGTCAGACTGTGTGATGACCTTGTGCCATGCTGGGTCATTACTCTGTTTGGTGTCTGAACTTGGTCTCTCTGACTGGCTTGGGAGCTCTGGTTCTGCATCTGCAGATAAAGCATCTCTCTTATCTTCGCTTTAGCTCAGAAAACTTGCATAACACTGCACACTGTGAGCTATGGTTAAACATTCAGAGCACCTTCCTCTTCGTGACCAGGCATTTCTCTGTCCTCCAGAACAGATAAAGGTCATATACAGAAATTTAAAGTGTACCACATGAAATTATCATATGTTAATCAACCTCTTCAGATAGTGACCTGTGCTCTGGATTATTACAAAATCTTGGATACTTTTTTTTAATCAGCACCCTCCAGTGGGACCTTTTGAGTAAGAAGTCCAGTGACATGTGAGGCCTTTATTTATTTTCCATGTCCATTTAGAAGATGCTCTTTCTAAGTACAATTCCTCATTCTCAGGGGCTTCTCATGGCACAGAGGTCTAAAAGTTCAACCACAGCCTCTACAGGATAGTGCTTACATCCTCTTCTGTGTTTTTTGAATTGCTGGAAACTCTCTCATTCTTCATCTAATAATAAATAATTGCAATAATTAGTGTTATTAATAATGCAGGATCTCAGAGGGCATAAGCACTGGTAAAACAGAGCATCCAAAAGGTTTCTGTGAGCACAGAAATGCCCCCCCAAGGAAATAAAGTAATCAGAAGGAAATATTTTGAAAACAATGTAACTTTGGGAGAAATGTGTTGTTTCTAATATGCTTTTGGTTCTCTATGGAACAACAACAAAAAAATCCCCATTAATTATTATAATTGTTGATTATTTGTTAGGCACTAAAAATACAATCAGGGTAATGAATGATTTTTAATTTTCAAGGCTTTAAGATACCAAAGTGAAAAGACTTCAGTGGAGCTCAGTCAGTCTCATGCTGGAGAGGTCACAGAGCACAAACACAGAATAGTGAACACTTCTTTTCACAGTGCTATCTATAAACTGTAGGCCAAATAAAACTGAGCAATTAATTTTCTCTTTTTTGTTGCCTGCCAGGAATACTTCAGCATGGAACTCATTCTGTCCAGAATATCAGTGTCCAGACTATTTTGAGCATCTGAGTATAATTGGTAAGCTTTGGGTATCTATTCCATGAATAGACCTATTTCATCCAATAAATGCAGGTACAAAATTTTACTTTCAAGGTCAAACCAAGAACTTTTGGAAAATATCCCAGAAGAAAACTGCCTTTATAGGCAGAAGTTTAGTAGGAATGTCATGTTCATATGGCTTCACAGGTCTTTCCAGTGGTCAGAGCCCTCCACTACTGTTTGTAAGACAGAATAAACCTACCCCAAAGGAAAAATCTCATTTCAGGCCTGAGTAGATCTAACCGAGAGACTACAAGTTCTCAAAGGAT
This sequence comes from Passer domesticus, assembly GCF_036417665.1. Taxonomy (NCBI): domain Eukaryota; kingdom Metazoa; phylum Chordata; class Aves; order Passeriformes; family Passeridae; genus Passer; species Passer domesticus. Next base: position 6,662,321 of record NC_087512.1, read on the forward strand.
TACCACAGGTTACCTCTAGTCTTATGAAGACATGGAGAGACAGGGGAAGACAGAGGCCCTGAGAATGTCTTGTAGCATTGGCAGGAAGGACAAGGGAGGCAGCAGCCTACTGGGTTTTGGTGAGGAGCACAAGTGTCTTACTCCTCCTGTCAAACAAGCCACCACCAAGGCTTACAAATCAAGGCTGGAATTGTGAAAATTCCACAGTGAATGAATCTCCAATCTTTTGGGGCATACAATTCAATCTCCTTATGTAATTCTTGAATTGCCTCCCAAACTCTTCTGAACAACAAGATAAAAGGATTTTCATATACAAATGTGAATTTTCTGCCCAGTGATGAACAGTAGCCTTTAGTACCCCAGCCTCTTCATTCTTGAGCTCATGCTACATCCATGAATCCTAACCCCATGCTGCTTCTTCCCTCCCCTGGTCGCATAGGAAGAGTTTTTTTACAGTAGAAACTCCTGTTTTCAGCTGGAAAAGAGGCAACACTGGCCCTGATTGTCAGCCTTTCTGGGCTGGTGAGGTTTTTTATGAAATTAGACATATTTGTCTTGATGTTTAGTAGAGAGCATGAAATTCAAATCTCTGTGTTTGGCATTCCACAGGCCAGCGCTTTAATATTCAATGACATAACTTCATTGCAGTTTTGACAACACTATATAGGAGTTGTGCTTACCATTGAAAATTAAAGCCACTGAAAGAGTTGACAACAGCAGAATTGTGAATGCTTCCAGGCTCCTGAAGTGATTGTTATTCCAGTTTGTCTAGAAGTGCTTATTGTGTTTGTAATACCGTCAGTTCCACTTAAGGGCTACTTGAAGTCAATGCAATACGGGTAAGTATTACAGAAATCTTTCTTTCCTCCTGAACATTTATACCTCTGTGGCTCATTTGCATTTTCATTTGCCCATATGTTTATTGATTAGATTTTTGCTTGAAATCTTATCTAGGGTTAGTGTTTATATCTGTCTATCCTATCTACCAAGATTCTTATCTGTTCCTTGTCTCCATCATATTTTAGCACCTCAGAATCACTCACAGGCTTTTATCCTCAGCTCTGAGGGAGGGAAGTGCTGTCTGTGTTTCAGAAATTGGAGATTTGTATGCAAGCCCACGAATTATGAAAACTCTATCCTAATTTCCTGTACATGTTAGTTACACAGATTGATCTTGCTATGGTTTCCGCAGTGAAAAGGGATTGTGTACTGAGCATCCAAACTCAGTTCAAAAAACAATAGCAGTTGAAAACATTATAAAAATCAACCTCCAAAATGTAATAAATTCAAAGCAATGAAGCTATAGAGCTGAAAAATTGATATGCATAAAAGTCAGGGAATTAAGAATTTTACTTTTCTCCGTGACTTTTACATGCATATCACAAAGCAAAATTGTTTGCTCAGGTTTACTCTGCTGATATAATTTCTTCAGATTGTATCTTGTAATATCTCTACACTGATATGTAGAACCAAGCCTAAATTTATTCTCAACCAATTTGAGGCATGTGAAGTTCCTCACTTTATCTTCACCGTACCTCGGAGTTCAATGCAAAGATTTGCTGACATAACTTGTTTCTCAAGAGTATCATAAAAACACAACCCAGAATTCTCTGAGTCTTACAAACCCAAGTCTTAGAAATTAATCTGAAATACAATTTTGTTATTTTCATTAGCTCTTCTCCCTGCATGCCTTGAGATCCTGAGGGGTAATTGTCAAATGCCATAGAGGTGACAGTTATCCAGATCCTTTCCCTGGGAAAGTTGGAGCTTCTAATTGGCTTGGCAGCCTTGATGGCTTCTGCATACTCTGGCTCCTGAATCTGAATTTTAAATTTCTCACTAAATTAATTTGAACACTTTAAAAATTCAGGCAAAATTTTTACTTCCATTAACATAATATGGTACTCTGCCTGAGTTTGTTGCAATTGTATTAACATTAAACAGTGGAATAAAATGAATATGCAATGAACATTCACATTAATGAATTAAAATTATTAATACCCATACAATTTGTGAAATACATTGAAACAAATTTATATTAACTAAATTTTTCTTATACAATCAGTATCACAGAAATGTAGAGACTTTCTGTTCACAAAATGCAGGTATTACATCTGAAAATTGCTTTTATTATTTATTGAATTAAAAGGGAATTAGGTTTTCTTTTCATGATCCTCATATTACAATGCTGGGACATCCATGTTAGGCACATAAATTAAAAATAAATTTTTAAATTAACTTTTTTTTTGGCCCAGAATATTCTTTCTCTTCCCATCCCACATTTATTCATTGCCGATTTCTCTACATATACCCTTGAGCCAATAATGCCTTTTAACATAATAGTTTCTTCTTGCTCCCTCATGTTTATTTCCCTTTCCCTTCATTCACAGGCATTCCAGAAAGCATCCACATTCCTTATCTTCCTCTAATATGACATCGGTGTTGATTATACACTAATGCAAGTTTAGGGATGGATTTCATATCACTAGTGATTAATCTGTGCAAATTGCTCAAGCAGTGTTGATATCAATGGAAGAAACAACAAAAGCAGCAGATGATTCAACAGAGATTGACATCATTGTCCAAGATAAGACCTGCAGATCCCTGCATACATCCCTGTCCTGAATCCTGGGAGAACCTAGGTGAGCCATCTTAAATATGGCATTTAAGAGTAAAAAGCCTGGGTTAAAAATCTGCCCTGTTTTCCCTGCAACCACAGGTGATTCTGCATCTTTTCCCATGCTTTGGCATTATTTGTATGATCCATATGAACAAAAGCAGATAATGCATAATAGAGGAATACAGGGCCCATTCTGGTGTCTCAGAACAAGAGCTAATGAAAAGAGTTTCCCATGAAAAGAGACTTATCTGACTCAAAGAAAAATCTCAGACAACACCAGAAGGAAATTAATAATGAATAAAAAAGACAAACAAACAAACAAATAAACAAACATCCAAATTTAAAAAGGCTGCTATGGGTTACTGAATAACTTGCCCCTGGAAAATTCTTTCTTAAAACCTGAAAGATAGTAGCTGTTAAATGCTTATTATAACTCTTCATATTCATCTTATATGAGTATCTGTCCCAGCCTTTGAGTCATGACATCTCCTTGGAGAAAGAGGCTATTTAGCCCCATGGCCTTAATATTTCCAATTTTCTTTTTCATTTCTGGTCCTCTTATTCCTTGTTTAAGAAGCTACAATCTTCTTATCTGCTGCAGATGATTTCTGTGCCAAGATTTTTTTTCCCCAAACATTGAATTATTTGTGCACAAGCAAAGCATCTGAAATGGTCTTCAGGCACGAAAAGTGCTTGCAATTCCCAGAAAACTCAAACCACGAGATTTGACAACATTTTATGAACAAAAAAAAAAAAAAAAAAGAATCCCAAACTATTCAGCTCAGAAAGTGAGAAGTGTTTCAGCCTAGAGAAATTTGTCCCATGCCAAAAGATTTTTTTTTTAACTGCTAAAGGTGCTAAGGCTATGCTGTAAGGGTCCTAGTTGGAGTTTAACCAGACAATACTCTCATGAGTAGCACTGGAACTCTGCAGGAAATGATCAAGTTCAGAGCAGCTGAACGTTTCTAGCCTTACCACTCACGAATGTCCCTCTGCAGACTTCAAAAGCCTGGAAGTCTCAGAAACCTTGTGTTTTCAATCAATTTCTTTCCAAAAACATTTTAACAGAAATTGGACACTATTTTCCCTTGTTGGTGCAAGAGTTGCTCACACGGTTTTCACTTTCTTCTTCTCTGTCAGTCTCTTTCCAGTAGTTCTATTGAATTATTTTAAATTCTCCTGAAAAAAGGCTATGAAAGCTCACTCCACAGGCTGGTTGTTATTTCTTTTCCCCTTGTCCAGAGACATAAAATGGTTCTAGTTCACAAAAAGGAATCAGGCTCCCATTTGGACTGCTGGGTCAAATTCTGAGGTCCCCAAAACTGAGACATGAATACACCAGAGCATGTCCAGCAAAGGGCCATAATGATGATGAGGTACATGGAGCATTTGGCATATGAAGAGAAGCTGAGAGGGCTGGAACAGTTCATCTTAGAGGAAGGAAGGTTCAGGGGGATCTTATATCAATCTGCATAAATACTTCAGGAGAGACAGTAAAGAAGTCACAGTAAACAGGACAAGAAGCAGTGGGCATAAATGAAAACACAGGAAAATTTATTCAAACAAACACAAGAAGAAACTTTCTAACTCTAAGGGTGGTCAAACATTGCAGCAAGTCATCCAGAGAGGTTAGAGAATTTCCATTCTTGAAAATCGTGGATTCACAAATGAACATGGTCTTGAGTAAGCTGTTGAAGGGACCCTAATCAGCTGAGGGTAAGACCAGAGGAACTCCAGAGGCACCTTCCATTGTCACCTATTTTGTGATTTTATGATTGCTTGCTGCTGTGAACACCTAACATATGCAGAGATGAAATAGGTTTCAGTCTGCTTTTCTTTCCTGGTGCCATGTTATTATTCCCTCTGAACAGTTTCTTCTGTCATTAGATATTAATTTCTGTGTCCATACTGTTCAGAAATATGGTGGCACCCAGGTGCCAAATCCTAACTAGTTAACTTTTTTCTATGTGACTTTTCTCACAGTTTTTCTTTCTCAAATCATAGTGTCAATACATCTTTCCTAATTTTTTTTGTTAATTCTCTAAGTCAGCTTTCAATCCCACTAATGCTATCAGCATTTCAGTCTTAGTACTTTTGTAGAACTTGATCCTACCTGTTACCCTTAATCCTGTGAGTCATTTTGTCAGCATTAATGATTTCTTCTCATTAGTCCACAAAAAGTATGCAAGATTTGGCACAATTCAAAAATCAGAAATAAATTCTGAATGGTTCAGAAAAGTCCTATGAATTAGCAGAATGTATTTCATGAGTAAAGTCTGAGTAAATGCTTGGTGAATATGAGAAGTCATCCAGGAATATCTGAGCAGTCTTATGGTTTCAGACTGTTCTCACAGGAGCTACTTGTCATGAATTCCAGTCAGCAAGATTGCACTTGTATTTCATGTTGGTACATGCATGGTGCTTATCGAAGAAAAAGATCGCTCTTCTGACACCAATCTCCAAGGCTTTGGTTTCCTGTCCAAACACTGACATGTTGACAGATATAAAGCTCCCCATTTCTCAGGCAATATTGTTCTGATCATGATGGTTTTGACGAAATTCCATCTTTATCCCCAATCCATTTTATTTTTTATCATGGCGATCGCTTCCTAGTTTCCCTCAGATTACTTAGTAGCTCAGCATCAATAGACAGTGGTACTAAAGGGAATACACTTTAGTGCTTGTACAAAGACCATCCATCATGGAGAGATGGATTTGGGTATTTTTATAGGATTCTCCTCCATGGTTGGCTGAGTGCTGTTCTGCTGCTGTCTAACATGGGGGGATTAGAGGTGTCTCTCTGTTGTACCTGCTGCTTTCATATTGCAAAGCAGGGGGGTTATTAATAGCAATTGTTTTCAGCTGGAGCTTTTAAGGCTTGTAATACCAATACACAAGATTGAAAGTTATTAAATGAACTGCCAGTACTGCAGCAGAGATGATAGTGTCTAGCTCTGGGCACTTTATTCCTCAGTTTCCTGGATAAGCAGACTTTATGTTGAATGCTTTTTCACCACAGTGCTCTCCTTTAGCAGACTGCTTTCTATACAGAGTTTCCAAACAATGCTAATCTTTCTTTAATTCCTTTTTTTAACCTTTCCCCATCTTATATTCTCTGACAAATTATACCCTGGGCATCAGGCTCTTCATCATCTTTCAGCTCACTCAGCCTTTCTTGTAGATAACAGCTTTCTGCAGTATTTTCACTCCGAACATCTTGCCTAGGATCATTATCTAAAGGTATTAGTGTATCTAGAACTTCTTGTCCCTTACTTTCCCTTTCCTCACACAAAGAACTCAGTCCCAGGTTTTGCTGATGAACCTGGGAACAGAAATCTTCACTTTATTTATGCCATGATGGTCTCAGAGCTGTTTGGAAATGAGGTCTTGGCATGATAAAAGATAATGCTAAAAAAGCATCATCTCACCAATAGTTAAATTTAGGAATGGAAGAGAGAGAAAAGCATTGCAAGTCTGCAGAGTCCCTTAACACGATGCTGTGTGCAGTTCTACCTTTCCTCATCTCTTAGAGCAAGTAAGAGAACTAAAGATACAGAAAAAAGGCAACAAGAGATATCACAGGTATAAAATTACATTCATCCATGAAACTCTGAGGCCTAAATAAAGAGATGACTAAAAGATGATATGATAAGGATCTAGGAATACAATGTTTATGGGATCTTTCAAAATACAAGCTAAAACATGAAATAAAACTGGCAGATGGAAATTTAGAAATTAACAAAAGGAAGCATTTCTTGGAATTCCTTATAGCAGATTGTTGGGTATGCTAAAATACTTATGGCTTTAAAAAACAGTGTGAGTAGAAAATTTTTTTGATACTTATTCTCAATGGTACTGCCCTTGGAACTGGAACAAGAAATATTTCTGAAACAATAGGACTAAGGATATTTAGGGGAAAAAATCACTCCTCTCTTCTCACATAACATTTCTGACCCTATATCTCTTCAGTGGAACTGGTCAGAAAAAGATTTTTAAAATTGAATTCCATCAGTAATGTTATTTCAACATATTTCAACTATTCTTTGTGTGTTCATGTGTGTATGCATATACATCTGTGAAATGAAGTACTGATGAATATTTTTGCTTCAAGTGTCTTAGGAGAAACTCCAAGTAGTACATTTTCTGTTCGAACATCTTAATGGGATATTTAAATTTAATATCTCAAAATACAGTTGAACAAAGAAAATTACCTTATTTCATATGGAATACATAAATGCACAGATAATCAGAATTACATATTTTTTAAAGTGTTTTGACAATTTGAAGCAAGTATGTTTACATATATTTCTAGGGGGGGATTCTTAAAAAGTTTCTTTCATATTTGTATTGGAATTATATGGCACTGTTTCTCTGCAATGACATTTTGTACAGTAAAGAATTTACAATTGTTTCTGCATCAAAAAAATATTATTACCATATAATCTTAGCAGGCAGAGATCATAAGGACCTCACATTATTAAAATATTCCATTTCTCTCCCAGGGTAGGATTATTATCCGCACTTACATTGTCTAGTGATTTTCTTCTATCTCTAGTTATGAAAATCCAAGCAAATGAGTTTACTGGAAAAAAAATGACCCACAAAACTGCTCAAACTATTTTCTTATATAACTTTTCTTCTCCCCCTTGAAAGTTCCATTTAAACAAAACCAAAATGTTTTTAGAATGTGCTAATTTTGATAAAATTCTCCATAGAAACTTTTTTAAACAGTTCCAGGTGATAGTGATATCTGCATTTGCTGTGCTTCTGACATTTTCTTCTGTAAATATTCTCTTTCACATGAAATTCCAGACTACATTTTCTTTTAAATTAAAATAAATTTAAAAAAAAACAAAAGTGTTCAAGAGTTGGAATCTTTAAAAAATTTCCATTTTCAGATTAGTTCTATGTATCACTTAAAGAACCAAGTAAATTTACAAATGTTTTCCTTTTCTTTTGTAATGACCCATGATGAGAAGATCAGCTTCTCAGCTGTTACAAGTATGGGTGGCAACTCCACCCATCAAAAATGCTTTGCAAAAAGTTTCATTCTCCTTATCATTATCAACTCTGTAAAGATGCCTAATCCTTTATTATTTGTATTTATTAGTTTTTTGTTATTCTTTCAAAGTTAATCTGTTCCAGCTTTGTCTCTCCTACAGTTTGCCATGGTGTGGACCAGGTTTGCTGGAACTGATGGGCCAGACCAGAGACCCAAGATAGAGGATATTGCTCAAACAGGTTCCCAAACAGCAGTCAAGCATCTCTTTGACCTCTGAGCCTTGAATAGAAATGTTCATGCACTCAAGAGAGACCATGGGGAAAAAACAAAAACAAAAACAAAAACAAAACAAAACAAAAAAACAAAACAAAACAAAACAAAACAAAAAAACAACAACAAAAAAACCCCACACCAACTAGGGTCACCAAAAACTGGGAAATAAACTCTCTAAAAAATTTGCTATGTTAGAGAGCAAAAATTACTTTATTAGCAGTGTTGGATGCATGGAGAAATCTCATCAAAACATGCATGCCCAGTAACCTAAGAGACCAGGTTATATTCCTGAAATTAATACATATTCAGCACATTTTCTCAATACATTCATATATGCTAATGATTTCAGTGGACTTACGTGGATATAGTTCTCTATCTTCTGATTAATCTTTTTCTCCTTGAGAGTATTTCAAATAAGAGGTCAGGTCATAATGTACTTCCCTTATTGTTCTTTGTTCTGACACACAATCCTTGTTCTCAAAACTAAGACATCTACTAGTACATATTAGTCACTGATATAAGTAAATAAGGAAACATTAGCTGGCACAAGACTTATTAGTCATGATGTAGAGAACTAATACAAGGCCACATTGCTCTCTGGCATTTGCACTAAGCACTCCATGTACAAACTTAAGTATTAACCGCGAATATAGGGATCATTCAGTATGTGCTAAAGTTGAAAGAAGTTTTCAACATCTTCCCCCACTGCTGCATAGACTCCTTCTTAAAGAAATGCAAATTGTTTGGGAACAAGGGTATCACAGATTATATGGGTACAGACTGTAAATTGGGCTGGGAGAGGGGATGCAGCTGATGCTGAGGCCCCAGAGAGCCTGGCTTAGCACTGAGAGGGATGCTTCCACATGAGCAGAGACAGAGAAGGCAAAGCTTAAACAAAGATGTGGCTGTAGCCACTACAAGACACAGGCCTATCTGCACCCAAGGGAGGATGAGCAAAGCAGTCTGGCAGTGACACTGTTTAATCTCTTCTTAAAAACCTCGCAAGCAACAAAGTTTCACAACATTGCATCTCCATCACAAGAAGTAATGACCTGACATTCACTGAATGATTGTATCCCATTCTCTCTCCTTTCCAATCCTTCATGTGAGATGGGGAACTGCTGTTAGCCTTGCTTTGGAGGAGACAGTGAAAAAAATAAATGCTTTGGCCAACATCACAGGAAAGCAGAGCAGAAAGCTTGAAGCCACTCCCTGAGTGCCACACTGTTCTTGCTTTTCTTCCACAGCTCTCTCTGCCTCTGAAACACAACTATTATTCTTACTTTTTCTTCTACCCTTCTTTTTCAGTCCCTGCTGTGGTTGAAAGCAGTTCACTGTTTTCCACTTGGCCATCCTCCCCAGGCTCCTGTGTGGGTACCCAGTGTCTGTCTCAGGGGAAGCAGCAGAGCAGGAGCTCAGCCCTGGGATCAGCTGAACTACACCAGCCACAAAGAACTGCTTCAGGATCAACTCTTAATTTTTCTCCAACCTCCAGCCAAGGAATGCAGAGGAAGATGAAGTATCAGGAGGGGGGTGGGAGAAAGGTGAGGCATTTTGTCATTAACAATATGGCCTCACTTATCACTTACAACTGGAAGTGCAGATAGCAGTTATTAAAAGATGTACCATTAGTACAAAACTCATTACCGTGCTGTAATCCTTGTAAGCATTTGTGACTGATACCAATGGAGTTGGCAGTGTGAAGAGAGGTTTTTTGTCTTTTTTTCCCTCTTTTTTTTTCTTTTTTTTCCTCCTTTTTTTATTTTATTGTTGTTGTTATTGTTGTTGTTACATATGTCTGGGATTGAGAAAGGAACCAGAGATTCAAGGATCAAAATATGTCTAGAGGAAATCCTGGTTTCAGCATAATTGTAGAGTTTATATGTTTATAAAAGGGCTGAAGAGCCACGTGTGAATATTTTTCCAACCTTCATAAAAAGAGACTAAAATCCCCTTTCTGGTAAGATGTAACATCATCTAGAATGGGCCTGCTCATATTTTTTGCTTATATTTGACTTACTTTCTCCAACCACATTTGTCTCACTCTTAAGTACAGTGTTTTCTCTTTTTACCTGTTATTATGAAACTTTCTCTTCACTCATTGCCCCATATTCTTTCTTCTCATTTGAAACAGAGTTTTCTGTCTTAAAAAAACAAGTCCCAATATGAACCAGGGTACTCTGCCAGACATTTGACAAACTTTCACTGGAAACTGCTATTCTATTCTGTTGACCCTTGAAGTTTGTCTGAGCTATGGTTTATTTCCAGCCACTCCACTAACCTCCATTTTAACTATTAACAAATTATTTCATTATTTCAATGCCTCAGAAAAGCAAGGATAAGAACATTTCCTTATTTTATGAAGTTCTCTAAAATATATGTAAGAAAAAAAATGTAAAGAGCTAAGTAGTACTACTGGTTGTAATAATAACAATCATAATGGAGCTAAAATGAGCCTGTGTTCCAAACTTTGATGCTTCTTTTTTTTTCCCTTGAAAATATCATTACTGAAATGGAAAGAGAAATAATGACAGAAAGGAAGATGTACTTCATTCTACTAATGCAAAAAATATAAAAAACAGATCTGCATGAGATTGGCTACCCAAAGTAATAATTTGTTCAGTACAAGAAAGTATAGGTACTGGTTGGTATTCAGACACCTGGATTTAGGTATTACAAAATTAACAGAAATACCATATATGTAAGTCACTTAGAAAATAGAAATCTCTTGGCTTCAAGGATTCTTCTTCACTGCAATTTAAAATCAATGGGTCAATTTAGTAAAATCAACTTTATTCAGGGTGAAAAATAAAAACACTGGTCTTTTTTTATTCTAAAGCAACAAAGAGGACTTAGAGAGTCTATATGACTGATACCCAGCTACTTGCTGTGGCTTTTTTCTCCTGTCTTGAGGAAAAAAAAAAAGCATTTTCTTGGTTATGCAAAAGTAAACTCCAAGGGAATATTTAATTCATGTCACCTTAATGGGTAGAAACACTCTTTGCAAGCTTGAATTTCAAACAAATAGTCAAGACCACAAGGCTGCCAACAGCTGACTGAAAGGCTGAAAGGCCACCATGGGTGAATTTTGGATGCAGATACAAATCTCATTAAATGTATTGATGTATTAAAGCTAATGTTTTGGCCAAAAAATATCCTTCAGGCTCAGCAAAAACAGGAAACAAGCTGTTCTTTGCAGTATAACAGCTGGATTGTGTCAAAGATCTGAAACTAAAGTACTTGACAGGCTGGGGACAAGTAAAATGGAGGCTTCCCGTAGGTAAAGAAAGTACCAGAAGTTACATTCCATAATCCTCTTAAAACAGAAATAAATAAGCTAAGGGCTTTGAGAGTGAGCCAAGTGGTTGAGGGAGTGAGCCAAGGGTCTGGGAGAGTGATCCAAAGACAGAGGGACAGGGCCATTAGCACAGAGAATGTCCCAGTGAGATGGACATACTGACTTGACTAAGGCAACTGACTTTATTTTCAGTCAAAAGTGCTTTGCCTGTTGGTAATTGTATGCAAATAGTCTTCTCCAAGATTTTACCTGGACATGATCCCTGAGATCTCAGCTCAGCCTTGGACAGCCCAAAGGCTGCCTAACCCCGGAGGAAGAGTATGAGATGTGAGGTGCATGCTCAACTCTGCTGTGGTCCTGCCTGGCAGTACTGAGAGATTCACCATGGGATAAAGACCAACCATGGGGAAAAGGTTCCAGTGACACCAGCAGTGGTCACTGCTGAATGAAAAGAGGTGGTTTTAAAAGAGACATCACTGGCCAGGGATTCAAATAGCCCTTGACAGAGAGCAAAGCCTAGGGGAAAGCCTCTGTGTGCTACTCATTTCCCAGCCTGGTAGATGTGCTCACAGATCCCCAAGAGCTGTCACGTAGCATTCTACCTTCTCTACTCAGATAGCTCAGCAGCCCTGGCTGCGTTATCATCAGATCCTGCACCTCACACTTCTAATAATTCCTAAAAGAGCTCTTCTCTTTCCCTCCCCTCAGTTTTCCCCTCCTCCCCTCATTCCTCTGAGTGATTCATGTTGAAGTTAGAAGGATTAAACAATATGTTATCTCAAATGCTGGTAATAGCTTCAGGTTAAAACCATGCAGTCTGCAAGAGGTACCTTGTTGCTTAAGTTATGCAGAGACCAGAGGCTGCAGAGCAATAGAATCTTTTTTCAGACTTTTATCATGCCCACTCCTATAATGTATTATAAATCATTACCTTCCCACTCAACATCCTGGAGTCACCAATATTCAGCAGCATGCTTTTCTTTTCCTAGAAATAAATTAATATATCTTAAAAAAAATGCTGACTGAATTTACTGCTCAGAAAAGTGAGTGTCTGAGAAATTGTGTGAATGGCTGTGGTGTGAATTCACACACAGCTCTGCAGTCCCCTCACCACCCCACGGCCCACTACAGCCCAGCTTCCTTCCTACTTCTTGTTATTGCAAACTACATCTTTCACCCTACTACTGCTCTATTCTTTATTATTCTGCTCTTTTTCATCCTTTCCCTTCAGCCCTGTCAAAGCAGTTGAACTCAAAGCCTAATTCAAAGCCAACTGAAGCCTAGTAAAGCTAAGAACAGTTTTCCCATTGACTCAAGAGGACTTTTGATGAGGTCTACAGTGGTTCAGGGAAATGGGGACCAGCTTGAACAAAAGGCTCATGGGAAAATCATCAGGTTTGACAGGACCAAATGCAAGGTGATGAACCTGAGCTGGGACATGATCTGTGTCAATCCAGGCTGGGCATGAGCAGCCCCAGAGCAGCCCTGCCCAGAAGGGCTTGGGGGAGCTGTGGCTGAGAGGCTGCACATGCCCCGGCCATGGCACTGCCAGCCCAGAGAGCCAAACGTGTCCTGGGCTGCATCCAGAGCCCCATGGGCAGCAGGGCAGGGAGGGGATTCTGCCCCTCTGCTCTGCTCTGCTGACACCCACCTGGAGCACTGCACCCAGAGCTGGGCTCCAGCACAGGAGGGACAGGGACCTGCTGGAGAAGGTCCAGAGCAAGCCACTAAGATCATCAAGGGATAGAGAAACTCTCCTATGTGGAAATTCTGATATATTTGGGACTGTTCAGCCTGGAAAAGAATGCTTTACAGTACCTGAAGGCAGCCTACAGGAAAGATGGAGAGGGACTGACGACATACACAGGCATGTAGTAACAGGACAAGGGGAAATGGCTTCACATCAAAAAAATGTAGGTCTAGATTAGCTATTAGGAAGAAATTCTTTACCATGAGGATGGTGAGGCATTAGCACAGGCTGACCAGGGAAGTTGTGGGTAGCCCAGCCCTTAAAGCGTTTAAGGCCAGAGGGGAGGAGTTCTGAGAAACCTGGTTTAGTGCAAGGTGATCCTGTCAATAACAGGGGAGCTGGGACTAGTAATCTTTAATGTCCCTTCCAACCCAGGACATTCTATGTTTCTGTGATACCATCTACTATTTTTCTAGAAAACACTATCACTGTTTTCTTATACTTGGACTTCCCTAATTCCAAGCTACGACACCTTTTAGAGTGCTGGCAAAGCCCGTTCCTCATTGCTATTCCAAGACATTTCTTTTCAGTACTTGAGAAATCTACAACTCATGTATTCAGGGCAAAATCTCATATGTTTTTATTATTAACTTGTCCAAAAAGTAAAAGCTCTATGGATTTCTCTTGCTAATCAAGACTAAAAAGTACATTGTTTTAAATTCAGTTTCATAATTTGAATATTAGTCCCTGGTAATATTTACTTGTGGTTTGGTTTTTTTGGGTTTTTTTTTTGTTTGTTTGTTTTTTGTTTTGCTTTGTTTTGGTTTGGTTTATTTTGGTTGGTTGTTTTGTTTTGTTTTGTTTTGTTTTTTAGGGTTTTTGGGGGTTTTTTGGGGTTTTTTTTTTTGGTTTTTTTGGGGGTTTTTTGTTGGTTTTTTTTTTTCCATTTTTGTCTTATGAATCCAGTTATTTTGGGGATTTTTGAATGATTTAGAAACATTGCTTCAAATTTTCATTTTTTTCCCCTAAAACTTTGTCTGGAAAGATAAATTATGTTAATACAGAGAGAAAATAATTCTTAGCGTTTACATTCCCAGATAAATTTTAAAACTCTTGGAAATCTCTTGAGGTAGTGCTGTCATTAAACTGTCTGTATTGAGTCTGGATAGAGACAGTTGATCAAGTTTGAATATAGACTGCTTAATAAACACAAAAGAGAGTTATTTCAAGAACACACATAAAATCTTCCATATTGTGAAATACTGACCAGCACTTGGCAGCACACAGTCTTAGTCCATAACCAGCTTTCCTGCCTGCTGTGGTCAGAGATGCACAAATTAACAGTGCACACACTGAAAGTGCTACACTAAGAATTAGTGAAAGAACAAGGACCTGTAGGTTTTATGTCTCAGAGAGATTCAGCTGTTGTGTGGGCCATCACAAAAGTGTTTTGGCTGCAGTGCCAGGTTAGAAGCCCCTCTGAGCTGCTCCTGTTTATTCTGGGGAAATTCAGCACACAAGGACTGTTTAATGAGCCCTACAGAGTGGAAGAAATAGCATTTCTTAACCACTCATCAATGAAAATCTGTTGTTTCTCATATCTGAGACAGATCTCTGTAAAAGGCAAAAACCTAGCTCTGCCTTAAGCTGCTCCAGGATTCCTTTACACAATAGAACTTTCCTGTCATCTAGTTACTTCCCAAGATCCTGTTACATTACCAGGTTTTATTTCTGTGTTACAACAGAGAGGACAAGAAAGGCAGGAGGAGGCAAATGGCTCTAGCTGAGAAATGAATTGCAGCTACTCTGGAGCCTGGTAAACTGTGGCGTAATTTGAGGGCTGTCATAATTTTTCCTTTTAATTTTGGGTAATGGTCTTGGGCCCATGTAATGATGTTTATTGTTTTTTTATTTATCTTCTTTAGGTGAATAACTACCCTATTTCTCCCCCCAGGAAAACCTAACAAACAGACAGAGAGAAGACTCAGGAACATTGTCCAGATCTGGACTGGAGTCCAAATCCCAGCCTCATCTCTGAAGGAAACCAGGGAAAATCCCACTCCTCATGTGGGCATCCCTCAAAGTGGATGTACCCAACCTCCTGCTCCACAGTGCCTGCATCCCCTCTCTGAAGGAGACAGCCCAGCTCCTGCCTGTGCTGCCTGGTGCTCAGGGACCCTGACGACATTGGGGGTAGGATGATTTGGTGTTTCTGCAGCACCATTCTGCAATTCCCCTGCTGCTCTGCCTTCCCCCAATGTTTTCTACAGTGTTTTGTTGGGGTTTGTTTAAAGTGTTATTGCATGCAATGCTGAGAATGGATTATTCCTTGTTATGAATTTATACAGCGCCCTAAGGGTCCCTTGATTTGTACTGTAGAGTTTCTCATGAATAGATCTCAGCTGGGACCTGAGAGCTATGAAGTGAGGCTGAGCAGTTCGCTCTCTTCTAGATGAACTGTGAGCAGGGGACTCAGTGATATACAGAGAGAAAAGCTGCTGAGGGGAAGACTTCAAGGAGCCTCTTCTTAAGAGACCAGCCAAGAAAGTGCTCAAAAATAAAATGTGCATTTCTAGCTTTTTTCTTTGAGCAAATAACACCCCCTAAACAAACCCCCACCATAATTCTCTGCAAACTAGTCTGCAAAATTAAGGAAACAGAGACCTCCTGCAGCAAACTCAAATGGCAGCCAGCCATTCGCATTCCATATAAACACACTCACTAGCATACAAGCAAGGATTATGGTTGAGTGGGTGCTATCAGAGATCAGAGGGAGCCTGTGGAGGGGAAAATGATAAACCAGATGATGGCAAAGGCTTGGACCTGCTTTCTCCATGTGTGACAGTCCAAAAAGCTATAAACCCCTTGACTGCAAGCTAGCAAAGTAAAAGAAAAGCTCATCTATTTGGACTCTTCCATACAAAGTTCAGGTATATGCAGTTTCTGAATATAAACTACTGGAAATTTGTTCTCCAAAGACATGCCCTAAATGCATGAAACCGTGTTGCACTGGGAGTCAGGGAAGTGAATTCTCCCTGGGACTGCTCTGTGTGTAACACTATGTCCTTATTTACACTCTGCCTCCATTGTCTAGCAGGTCTCTAAACTCTTGAGGACACGGGCTGTCTCTGCCTCATAGCTGTGCACTGTTGTCTTCTTTGGATATCGATTTTTCTGTAGGTATATCTTGCTAACGTCTCACAGAGAAATGGAGATTCAGATGGTTAAAACTGGTATATAATTCCCAGAAAAAATGACTGCTCAGTGAGACTAAAGTCATACTTTCTCCAGCAGCTGCTAAGTAGCATAGGAAAGGCAGTGGCACCCCTCAGCAAAGTCATCCTAGTGATAGATTTTGACACTTTCAAAAAGCTGGGACTTAGACTGGCATCCCTGAGTGCAAAAAGCTTTGCTGATAAAAAGACTAGGCTAAAAAGGACAAAAAAAAAAACAGGATGGAGTTTAGGTTTTGTGGGAGTTGGTTTGTTTTCTAATTTATGTCTGTTTATGTAATTTTTAATTATGTAGAGGTCTCTGCCAGCATTTGGAGTAAGATCATATGCCATCATACTGGTGGTCAGCATAGCTGGCGCAGACCAACTTCCCTATTCTCCAGGGAGAAAGTTCAAGTCTGAGTTTGAGTCTGATAATTCAAATTCTACCAGCCTCTGCATATACCAATCCCACTGTACGGACCCTATAAGTTCTCTATAAATCCTTTCATTCTGTCCTCCGAATGAGGGCAGAAGGTTGACACAGAGTTTGTTTCTGAAATGGCTTTTGATGAATACTGGGGAGTTTAGTCAAGGCAAAAACCCAAATCTTGGTGATACATTAGAGTGAGAGTGTCAGGCCCATGTGTGGAATATATTCTGGCACAAATATTATCCTCACTAATGATGCTTCCTTGAAAACATAAAGATCAAGTAAAGGAAAAGGAATAACAACATCTTTCATTGTGTTTCTGTGTGTCTGATAAAGCCATTAGGGAAAACAAGAAAATGGCTTTTTGATGCTGATGCTGCATAAACATGTTTTCTGAAGGAAAATGTTTTCACATTATCCTAAGAGGTGAAAAAGAAGAGAGATTAAACTGCCAGGCCTCTTACATTGAGGGGCGATTTCCCATAGCACCACTGACAGAGGGGAGAATGGCCTGGATAAATGACAATAGGGCTGAGTAAAAGGGTCTCTGTCTGGAAGATGTACAGAACATGGTGCTTGAAGGCCAGGGGAGAGCAGAGTTTGTGAAGGGAGATGTAGAGAAAATAAAGAGCTGAGCTGGAGTGATTACCTGGACAAGAAATGTTGAAAAAGAACATCATGTGAGGCTGGGGCATCAGAGAACTTGTTACACTTCCTGAGACTCACACAAAGATACCTGTAGTCCTCTGTTGGGAAAGGATGAGTTCTAACCCTGACTTTCTGTTCTATATACAGATTCCGGGCAGGCATGGATGGGGGCCAAGATCTGCAGCTCCCCTGCTGGGGAACATCCAAGAATGTTTTGTTCTCTCCAACCAAGCTCTTAGAAAACACAGTGGCTGAACAGAAGATATACAGCCAGGACTCAATGCCCTGCAGTCCATCCTTTTTGTGCATGTCCTGGGTTCAGACCTTTTCAGTGGGTTTATGTGCTTTGAGTTACTGAGAAAAACTGGAAGTGGGAAGACCAACCATCCCAGTGATCAGCATGCTGAAGGACACTACTGAGACAGCAGTCCTATGTAAGACCTCTGTTTAAGGTTACATAGACTTCTTGCTTCATCTGATCTCTATTTGTTCTGTAATAAGGACTAATATGGTAGCTTGTGGAATGTGGAATAACTTTGCTGAATTGTTTTGTTCAGTTTTTCTGTGCTTTGAATATTGTTTGATGGATGCACAACAAACTGGACATCTTGGAACAACTCCATTTGGTGGAGTCATCCCCAAATTGTGATTCCAAAATGTGCATGTTTATTGCATTTTGGACATAATAGCTCCATAATAGTTCCATAATATTATACCTCTTACAAATATAAATGAAACATATGTGTCATTTCTTATTCTTATGTCAACTTTGCTTAGACATTTCCTGTAGACCTCACAAGGAATGGTGAAATGATAAGACCTAACATTGAATAGGCTAAGAAATTTAAAATATTTGCTATTAATTAAAATTCACTAGCAAATCTAGATGTTTTAACAGCAGTGAAAATTCACACAAACAAACAAATAAAAAATGGATGAAAACTGGTTTTCATATGTCAGCAAGTTGGCCTAATTCTGCTACACTTAGTAACCCCAAGGACAAGGAAAAATCCCTGGATATCAAAGTATTGGCTGGCCAATTAAACTCAACAAGACACTTTTTGTTTGCCTGCAGGAATGAGATGTGGATGGGGTGAGCTTGAAGAAACTCTTTCAGGGGATCCTAAAAGAGTTGATCTCATTAACTTTTCCATGGGGGACAGAAGTTTTTTGTATTATGTTATCTGATGCCCATAGTCCAGGCCAGAAGTAACCTCTTTATTGCACCTGCAGCTAGCAGGCTCTTTAGATCTTTAAAAGCACAAATTAGCTCTGTCACATTATGGGGCCTCTAGGAACAACTTTTCTTTAAAGGCATTTTACACTTCACTATTTTCTTTTTTTCTTTTCTTTTCTTTTCTTTTTTTTTTTCCCAGCAAATCAAGCCTTAGCTTCCTTTCTTTCCTTCTTTTTTCTTTCTTTCTTTTTTTTATTCCTTCATCTCTAAGCTCTTTCCTTTGCCTCTTTTTTTTTTTCTTTTTCTTTTTCTTCAATCTCATTTTGGAGGTCTGACAGCTCAAATCTGTAATGGGTCTTCCTGCTGGACAGCTTTATAATTGGGACTGCAGAGTTCTGAAAGCATGCCAGATGTGTCGTCATCAAACAGCAAAGTCCTCATTAGAGCCTGAGTTGTAAGTGCATGTGTATGTTTTCAGAAGAACTTTTCCATTAATGGCTAGTAGGTGTCCAGGAGCAAAGATCATTGTCTCTTTTGTAGCTGGCCTTTATATCAAGGATTTTACTTAGTGAAGTGAAATATTTTCTTTTGTCCCACTGCGTTTTCCATTGTAATGGGGACTTGTCTGTATCATTTCGTTGCTGAAGTGGTGCTTGATGTGACAAGAAACCACTCTCCAGATGCTAATTGCCCTTGGGTTGCATTATTTATGCAGGAAGGAAAAATGGGATGTTCCACTATTTTTTTTCCTCATAAGTGTTTCTTCAATTCTTTGACATGATAGCTTTCCCTTTATACTGCACACGTTTGAGCAGTAACATTTATCCAAAAAAGATGAATTTTCTTTTATTTTGAAAAAGAGAGGCAGGGATGTACAGTCGTGCCTTATTTGATGCCTCAGTCCAAATTCTGCACCAAACCCATTTCATTTTTCCAAATAATTTAGAGTTTTCATATCTTAACATGTTAGTGAGAAGATAAGTGCACATATATCAGACTCCAATCTTTTGGGGCTGTTTTGAGAATAAAATGTATATGAGGTAAAGTTCCTTGAATTGAAAAATATTTTTAGGTAAAAAGTAATTAAATCTTTCTGTAGAAGAACCATAGTATATAAGTGTCTAGAGAGAACTGACTAGCTATTTTTTTGGTGGGGTTCCTTTTTTTTTTCTTTTAATGTAATACAGAGGTTTTTAAATAAAACTAGAAGAATGTCCTCTACCAACCTTTCTTGCAGAATATGCTTGTCAAAACTGCATGCTTGTGTGAAAATCTATCAATTCTAATAAAATTCCATTATGAAGAAATCTGAGAAGATTGTTCTGATGAGCTTGTAATGGAACAGAATGTTCAGATGTTTCCATTTCAGTACAGCCTTTTCTGTATATCATTTTAAAGATGTTCATAGTGTATAAAATCAAACCTGAGCATTACAATGAATCATTTCACTTTCTTTGAAAAAGCAGGCTTCAAATAAAAATCATTATTATTTTATTTGAGGCTCACATTCCTGAGTAAATTTCACATTTCTCCTATTATTATTATCCAGCTAAAAAGAGTGAAAATTATGGGAATAATGTAATTTTCTGTGAAACAAAAAATACATTTGCAGCCAGGTTCTACTTTTCAAAGTAAATTGGTCAAACCATGAGTGAGCAATTTTGTAGATACATGAAGTGGGTTTTATGTCATCTACTGTTAGATGTGAATAGTTCTAAGAAAATATCTAGACTATCTCTGGGATCCATGGACAAAAGCAGGTGTCACCACAGGACTTATCTCATACATCTTAGAATGGTGTGAAGTACTCATGGCAGATATATAGTCATAGTTATATATTCTGTTTCTTCAGCAAATAAATGCAGAGAAAATATTATAGTGAGAATGCTTTAATAAGAACACAGGACGGGTAGGGTTCTGTGTGTCTTATTTTGGTCTTTTTCTTGCCATAATTTGCCTCAAAACTCAAGAATTATTATGTTATTTGTATTCCTTAGCACCTAGTTCTGTTGTTCTGAACCAGACCCCACGCCCTGCTTGGTGCATTATAACAGAAGTCTGACTGCTGTTACCCTGCCACTAAAATCATGCAATGCCAGGTGACAACTGTGTGAATTCTCAGGTCAGTTTCAGAAACCTCAGCTAGATTTAGTATTAGCTTTTAATGCATGTTAAACAAAACTGAAAATGTCAGTGCCATCCTCAGCCAACAGAGCAGAGAGAACAGGACAATGTCTCAGTGTACAGCAGGACGTGTCATTCAGTCCTCACACAATCCTGATCCTGACCCCATATGTAACAAAACAACAATAAAGCAACAATTAAACAAAATCAATCCTTTAAGGATTTTGGATTCACACAATAGCAAGTAGGACCAGAAACTAGTCTATGTTTGTTGATAAAAGCATATGTGTGTTTCACAACAGTGAAAGATATGGTCCATTGCTCTTTTTGTCTTTGTCCTTACTCTCTCTTTTCTACTCTGTTCTGTCCTTTCTGTCTCCCCTTTCTTTTCTTCAATCCAGTTGTGATTTACTACATTATAATTATATGTCTTCTGACTACTAATAATTCCAATATCCTATCCATCCATAAAACAGTAATTATTAGCTATAAAATGCTGCTCAAAACAAGGACAAACAGACTGTCTCTTTTTTTTTCTTTTTTCTTTTTTTTTAAGGTTTTGAAGGCATTCTTGGTAATGATGCCTTTGCTTCATCCCCCAAGGAAACTAACAAAAAATAAAAGAAAAAACCAAATGCCTACACAAAGGAAGAATGAGAATACAAAGAGGAAATTCAATACTGTGTATTAACTCACAAAGAGAAACAGTGAGTAAAGTGCTGGGCTTATCATTGACTGGAATGGAAAAAGATTACCCAACAAATCTATCCCTTCTGTAGATGCAGAACTTTGTGTAGACTTGCACCAGAAATTAATCTGGACCAACAAAATTACTTGTATAAAAGAAGCACTAAAAAGAAAAGAAGCAAACTACTTCAGAATGGGATTATTCCTTCATTTTATACATACATAAATACAAGGATTAAAGAACTTGCATTATATTTATTTGCAATATATTTACTCCTTATAGAACTTGCATTATATTTACTTACAACATAAGTTGTAAGGAGTAGCACTATTTCTCTTTCCATTCTGTTTGGAAATTCAAATTTTAGTTATGAGACAGGTATCCAAAAACCATCACAAATTTTATTCTTTTAGAAAAGCAGATCCTTTCAATAATTATAAAACACTTTACAAATTTGGCCCACAGTGCCATAATGGATAGAGATCCACAGGGTTTTACTGAGATCAAAATATGAGATATTTGCTAAAATGAATTGTTGAGAGCTGAACCCCAGTCAGCTGAAAACAGTGGCAAATGTCATTTCAAATGCTTTGCCCTAAACAACTTAGAAGCTTACACCACCAGGACTCTGTCACAATATTTTGAAATATTCTAATTCATCAAAACAAGTAGCCTCTTTAATACTGACAATCGGTGGATGCCCAGGTAAGATAAACATATAGTGGCATTTTATCAGAATATTTTTTCAGTTTCCAATGTTAACTGCAATTTGCAGTGCAGAGATTTCTAAGATAAGGGATGGCCTTTTTATGTTAGCCTTGATGGCTTTTTCTTTCATGAAGGGCTTTTTATGAACCTATATAGATATTTAATCTTCAAATGTTCCTGCAGCAGGGAGTTCAACAACTCATCAGGCTTTTAGTCTTTACAATCAGAACACTCTTGATTTGTTAGATTTGTGTTTGCTTTTTAATGATTGAATTTGATGTCCTCTATTTTCTGTGTTGAAAAAAAGGTCATCAAATGTAATCTGTAGAGCATAAAGTCTGAAAATCTTCTTATTGACCTCCATGTCCTTTGTATTGGGCTCATAATAATTTCTGCTAGAGTATCTCAGAAAAGGTCCAGCACTAGCATACAACAGAAAGCTCAATACTTCTCATTCATTGTTTCTAGGACTGATTCTTCAATCATAGACTGACTATGAGATGGTGGAGTCTGGGACCATGAGGGAAAGTCAAAAAAACTAACAGCAGGATCACAAGCCTAGATTTTGAGTCAGCAAAATTTGATCTGTTTGGGGATCTGCTTGAATGAATCCCATTAAATACAGACCTGAAGCAAAAAAGGTCTAGTACAGCTGGTTGATTTTCCAAAGGCCAACCAGTAAAATAGTTCGTCTCAACTAGCAGGAAACCAAGAAAAGGCATCAAAAAGCCTGCATGGGTGGAAACTAACCTGACAAACTCAAGATATGAAGGTAAGTGTAGAAAAATTGATTAATAATCTGGTGACCTGGGAAGAGTACAGAGACTGATTTCATATGAATGATGCTAGGAAAGGCCACACAGTGAAGTTGATTCTGGCAAGAGACATGAAGGACAAAAAGAAAAAAAAAAAAAAAGGAGAATTTATAGAAAGTTTAAGTTTGCTTCTGAATGAATTAGAGGATTTGCAATATGGTGAAGCCTGAGGTATTCAGCATTTCACCTGGTATGCTTTTTAATGGTGGGGTTTAACATCAGGAATTCCAAGGCTCTTGAAGCAACACCAGGAGCGGCGGAAAAGTGTGAGGAAGGAAGAGTTACTCTTGGTGGAGGAGGAACATCTTAAAGCACATTTTAATAGACTGAACATACACAAGAACTTGTGACCTGATGGAATGCACTTGCAAATGTTGAGGTCCTGGTCAATGCCATTGTGAGGCCACTTTTAAAATGATTTTTGAAATGTCATGGCATTTGGGGGAGGTTCATGAGGAAGCAAACACCACCCTTGCAGGCAAGAAAAACAATCAAGGGGACTTAAGGAACTGTGGAATGGCTAATGTTATGTCAGTCCTTGGGGAGATGATGGACAAAATACTCAGGGAAGGAAACACATAAGGGACAAGGAAGTGATTTGGAGTAGTCAGTACAAAAGGGGAAATCATGTCTGACAAACCTGATGACCTACAAAAGGGGAAATCATGTCTGACAAACCCGATAACCATCTAAGGGAAAGGAATATTTTGGTGAAAAAGAGAAGAGCTGTGAATCTTTGTTTTTCTTGATTATGTCAAAACTTATGACAAAACTATTCCACTAACTGATTAAATGTGTGCCAGTTAATTAGACAGTGAGGTAGTCTGAAATCTGCTTAACTTCTGTTCTTAAAGAATTGGTGATCAGCAAAATCCATGGAGGCCTCTTACTAATAATAGATCCCAAGGGTCTTTAATGAGGACCAGTACTATTTAAAATCTGTATTAATAAACAGAATGATGGGAAAATGAACCCTTGGCATGTTTGCATTACAAACAATGGACACAAGAGAAAATACAGGAAACTCCATTTAAACATAAAGAAAAATTCTTAACTGTGAGTGTGACCAACATTGCAATAAATTGTTTAAAGTTGCATAGTCTCTATCCATGGAGATACTCAAAATCCCTCTGGACCTAATCTGACCCTGATTTGATCAGGGAGCTGGCCCAGGCAATCTCTAGACATCCCTGTCAACCTCAGCTATTTTGTGATCGAGTTAAATTTCCAAGTGTGTAGGGGTTTGTGTTACCATTTTTTCCCTCCCTGGGTTTGTGTTACCATTTTTTCCCTCCCTATCTCTGACATAGGTTAAGGAGCTGGCCAGGGCATAAACAGACCACATAACATGCTCTGGAGTGTTATTAATCCCCAGTTCATAAATGTTAATGACTTTCCTGCTCATGGCTAATCCAGACAGAGAAAAGTGGTTTTGAGATTAGAAGATAAATCCTTACCTCCATGGCAGGCCCAAAGGACTCTGAAGCATTTGGGAAAATGACATGTTAGCATCAACACCAATTCTGCATCAGGATGCACCAGCACAGATTTATGTTCCTGAGAGGCATCCCATTTATCACGTGTGTGCTGCAAGATCCCACTTTGCATAGGTTTTTCCACAAAAGTTCAAGACATGTTAAGGCTGAGAATATAAAAAGCAGAAATATCAAGAGAGACTCTGTAAGGTGAAATGACAGATACCTCCTGTACCTTTTCTCTCACCACTCATTTCATTCCCTTTCACTTGTTACTTTGTCAGTGTGGACTGTGTTCTTGCAGTCCCTCAGACAGCCCTTCATACAGACAGCTTGAAAGAAACCCAGGTTTTATAGTCTTCCCTGAGCAATCTAAGAAGCACAGCTTCAGGAAAACAGATGTGTTTCTACTCTTATCTGAACAGTAGAGAGAAGGGGAGAGATATCAGACTGATGCATATTCGATCTGAAATTATTTATATGCATGTACATATTTTTTGGTATGTGTATCTAAAAGCACATGCAGATACATGTAGATATGCATGTCTATATGCATAGGGAAAGAAAATATACACCAGGTAGACATTTCAAAGTGTTATAATAAATGCCCATTCAGACTACTGTTAATTGGGTTTGGGTGGTTTTTGAGCATTTGGGGTAGGGTTTTTCAATACTTACATATTTCACCATCTCCTGTCTCTATCAAAGATATGAAAGCTGTGTTGGAACAAAGGAAAAAATATAAGCAATTACTACAGCAAATTAAAGTCATCCTAAACTTCTTGAGTACCCAGGCCCAAGAACTGATATAATGGCATATTGCACACTGCAATTTAAAGAGAAAATACTGTGATGATAATAATAAGGGTCAAATTCTTGTGAAAATGTCTTCAACTTGTTTATTGATACAAATCTCAGGAGATGTTCAGACTTCTTTCTGATTTTTCCCTGCTAGCTAATGCAAATCCTTTTTTCTAATATTTATATATGACCCTCACAGGAATCATATTGCTTGGTGATAAGTAAGAATCATGAAAAGATCACAGAGTAACAGAATTAAGTTGGAAGGGATCTTGGAAGATATCCAGTTCCAAACCCCTGCCATGGACAGGGACACCTTCCACCAAACCAGGCTGCTCAGGGCTCCAATCAACATGGGCTCCAACACTTCCAGTGTTGGGGTATCCACGGCTTCTCTGGAATGTGGAGGTATTCCCTATTTAGCCAAACTGACTTGGCATCTATCTGGAATAGAAACTGAGACTGCTTTCTGCAAAATGCCATGAGCAAGTCAGTTTTAGCTTTCTAGATATCCTTATCAATGGGTGTGTCCAATAACCCTAGCACATGCCACCCATGAGTAGATGTTAATTCCCTAAATCTTTTGTCTTTGTTGGTCTAAGTAGGAAAAAAAATGCCAAATATGAGATAAAAAGTCAGATATATAATTTTGGTCAAAAACATAATTTTTTTTTAAAAAAAAGACAGTGTTCACCATAGATATCCTCTTACTTTGTAAATTTTAGAACATGTTTTGCACTACACAACCACCACAGTCACAGCTACTACTCTTTTTCATTTTACAATATTGGCAATTGAAAAGCTTGAAAAATTATTATCTGGACTGGTGGAATCATGGAGATATCCCAAGTGCTTAGTATAAACTGAAGTCCATATAAACCTGCTACAGCCAATACCAACAGTATGTTAACAATATATTAGTTATGAGTATTCTGGTTTGTCTGGAACAGAAACTAAAATAAAAAGAAAATTTATACAGGTCTCAAGTAAAATTATGTTTCTTGCAGGGCTCAGAAAAATAAAAACAAAACAAACAAAAGAATGATTTATCAAGTATACTAGGAGAAAAAAAGATTTGAAGAGTGGAATATTTCCATTACTAAGTGGCAATAAAAAAAAAAGATAATAAGGATGAAAAAAGGATATATTTTATATGAGAAGTTAGCTTTCATATTTGAAACAGGCAATATGAAATACTTGTAGCAGATGAGGTCAATTAAGCACTTTTCAGTCCAGCAGCAACCAATAAAGATAGAGAAATATTATTTCTAGACATGGACATTTACAGATCATGGGACTGAAATTCTCATATCAGGAATATCAGCATGTGCCCTAAGTGCTCATCTTCCTGTTAATGTGAATTTGTATTAATTTTTTTTAGAAAAAGGAAAAACAAAGTAACACTAAACCCTCACAGGATTCTAAAAAAATAACATTATTTTTCCATTTTATATATATATATGTATATAAGATCTCAATTCTGTGTAAGACAATGGAAAAATTTACCAGACACTCAGAAAATAGAAAATTGAATAGTATATAATTGGTTGAAAATTGGTAGATTGGTAGATTATGATCAATAATTAGCAACAACAACAACAATAACAATAATAATACTGCTTTATCGAAAATAGGTTACATAAAGCAAACCTGGTTTAATGTTTGGAGATGCTTACAGGTGGCTTGATAAGAATAATTCTGCTACTACATTATACATTAAAGTATTCTTTATTTTAACACACCATTTTGATTAAAAATATGTACTTCTGAACATCATCAACACACACATACTATGTGCCATACTGCCAGATGATTAACTGACAGCTGTGAAAAAGAAAATTTATCAATAGAGAATCATCAGTGAATATGAAAAGGTTAGAAAACAGTTTTGTGCTCATTAACATTTTAAACAGGGAACTGGAAGGAAATATAAAGTCATTACTGGTGAAATGTGCAGATGACACAATGTTCATCCTTCCTTTAGCTGATTGAAGGATAAATATTACCAATACCCAAGCAGCCTTACAAAGGCATGTGGGTTTCTTGGTAAAGTGGTCTCTGCCATCCATGGTTTTTAGGGTTTTTTATTCCTTTTTTTGTTTTGTTGTGTTTGGTTCTTTAAATGCAATCATTTAAAGAATTACACAGGACACTGGAAACTGAAGACTTTGAAAAGGTGAAGTGTAAACAATGATTTTAAGTGAGGCACTGATAGAAGAGAAGGTTGTGTGATACTAAGCTGCATAAAAAGGGAAGAATAGGAAAGAGTGAAGAAAATATTCCATTTCAGTGTTCAGCATTCATAGGACTGAGACTAGAATACAATTGTGGCATCTGCATGAATAAAAATAAAGAGTTTATTAAAAAAAATGAGCTGGGTGCAGAAAAGAGCCATGGAAGTGATTTCAGGTCCAGAGAAACTGCTTCACAGAGAGAGACTTAAAGAGCTCAATCTGTTCAGCCTATTAAAATGAAGACTGAGAGGTGGCTGCAGTACAGCGTATCAGTACCTTCACAGGGGAAGAACACTGGGTATTAATGGGCTCTTTAATCTAGTGGGGAAAGGCACATCAAGAACTAATGGCTGAGAGCTGAAGCCAGACAAATTCAAATTAGAAATTAGGCACAACGGAGGAGATGATTAACCAGAGTCACAAACTACTGAGGGAAACAGTGTTTTCTCCATTGCTTAATATCTTCAAAATCAGAAAAGACAGTTTTGTTTGTTTTTTTAGTCCAGATCTGTTTTGGCTGAAGTTTTATTTCTTACTAAAAAGACAGCTCAGTCCAGGTTTGTGCAGCTTGACATGATACAGGTCGGTGGAAGGGGTCTCTTGATGTGCACTGAGATGACAAAAAGCTAAGTGAATGTAGTTAGTTAGCACAAGAATGAGGCTGAGCTAACTAATCTGGCCCAGATATTAAAACTCCAGTCTCAAGAGTCTTTCATGTTTTCCAGTTGGAACAAGGAAATGCAGCTTGTCTTTTTTTTTTTTTTTTTTGAAAAACACCCAATAGAAATATCCTTTCTTGTAAATAAGGATATGTTTTATATCCCTAAAGAGATGCAATAGTAATATGACTTTTACCAGGTACAACGTCAGAACTTTGGTTTCAGGGTTTACAGTTCGCAAAGGTGTCTTCCAATTTCAAGGATAAATATTCTACTTTAAATGTATCATGTGAATAATATTAAGTGATTGAAATCTAGATATCCTTTCTGAGTCTTTTTGACTGATTTGGGTGTTTTGTGGGGTTTTTTGTATTTTTGATTTTTAATGAAATACAGAGAAAAAATGGGAAACAATGCACAAAGGAGCTAGAAAATTAAACTCAAACACATTAATAAATCTGAGCTGTGCTGCTAGAGTTTTGAATTTGTTAGCCACAATGTCTCAAATAAAGGGACTGCTGCCATTTTCTCTACCAATTATTCCAGGAAACCTATGTACCCTGCACAAGTGTGGCATGAGTTTTAATATGCTGCTAGACACTTGCTACTTTTCTCATTACAAGCAGACAAACAGATATTAGGGATGATGATTATACAGACTATGAATCCTTCTATTATTTCCAGATGGCTCTGCTTTGTTGTGATTTTAATGCCATTGCAAAACATATTTCTTCTTCTTTTTTTTCCTTTCTTTTCTTTGTTTTTCTTTTCCCTTTTTTTTTTTTTTTTTTTTTTTGTTTTCTTTTTCTTGCTTTGTTTGCTGATAACCCCAGAGTGCTGTGCAGTGCTGGGGAAGAATAATGCCATGGAATCCTTGTCCCAGTACACTCTGGGGAAACATCTCTGTGTAGGAGGAACTGGGGGTCCTGGTGGACAAAAACTTGCCCCCTTGCCCCTTAGCCAGCAGTGTTCCCTGCTGGAAGGCCAATGGTTCTTTGGGGTGCCTCAGGAAGAGGATTGCCAGCAGGTCAGGGACGTGATCCTGACCCTCCTGTGCCATGTGGAGCACTGTGTTCAGCTCTTGGCTCCTCAGGACAGGGGAGACATGGAGCTCTCAGAGCAATTCCAGTGGAGAGCTTGCAAGGATGATTAGGGACTGGAGCATCTCTGTTACAAGAAAAGGCTGAGGGAGCTGGGGCTGTCTAGAGATGACTGAGAGGGAACTTCATCCTCGTCTGTCAGGCAAGGGGAGGGGACCAAGGATGGAGCAGGCTCTGCTCAGCAATGGGACAGGAGGCAATGGGCAGGAGCAGATGCCACAAAGTTCCACCCCAGCAAGAGGATGAGCTTCTTCCCTGTGCAGTGACTGAGCACTGGGACAGACTGCCCAGAGAGGGTGAGGAGTCTCCCTCACTGGGCATATCCCATTCTGGATGCAATCCTGTGCCATGAGCTCTGGGATCACCAACTGTGGTCCCTCCAACCTAACCCATGCTATGACTCTGTGATCAAGCACAAGTACCTTCTTAGTACCTGGATTTGATGTTTCCAGAGTGGTCACTATACTGAGGCTTCAAGCAGATCTGATTTATTTTTTTTTCCAAAGCAAAACATAAAGAGTAGAAATAAATAAATAAATAAATAAATAAATAAATAAATAAATAAAGCGTATCAACTTTGAATTAATTTGTTTGTACACATTTAAAGAAGGAATGCATTCCTGTTCAAAAATTGCTTAAAAATTAATTCAGTGTCTATGAGATTTAGTCTAGCTGTTTAATTATTTTTAAAGGTGTCCACAATTAAGGGTTGCCATTTCAATGAAAGGTAGTATTTATTAAATTTCAATTTTTTAATTTGAATTCAAGACAAGTGCTATTAAGTGCAGCTTCTTCTTTGCCTTCTCACTACATTAGACAGGATACTGATTTCAGAATAGCCTTTAAGATAAATAATGCATTTTCTCCATTTTTTTTTCCATAAATCATGGTAAGTCATTTGAAACAATTGATGTCAAGTTTATAAAGAAACACTAAACATCAGCTCATGAGAGGAATATGGCTGGAGTCCCCAGTTAGGTCTCAGTCTCCTCTGAGTTATACCCAGACCAAACACACACAATGCAATGGTGACACCAAAGACTTTACAGCTGAGGTAAAATTGGCCAGCAACTTCTACAGGAATAAATCTTTGATTTAAGAGTGCATGGATCAGGATTTCAATAAGAATTTACAATTACCGGTTCTACTTTTGTGAAAAGCCTTTGAGGCACATGGAGAATATATTTTCAAAAGAATGAAGCTTAGACTGAAGAGATGAAAAACATGTAAAAGATGATGCCACCAACATTTTTTTATATTTGGTTTTGTGCAAATGTCTCATGGTTTTCAGTAACAGTAGAAAACACTTGCATCAGTTCTCCTTGTTTCTAGCCTGTGTCACTTTATATGTACTCAAGGAGTCAACTTTCCAAGGATTTAGGAAAACTCAATATATTCCTGAAAAATGAACTGGCTTAAGCCTTATAACTTCTGCCTGAGATTACAAATCCTGACCTAACCCGATGTAAAGCCCTCTGCAATGACCCAAAGAGAAACTGATGAAACCTTACAAAGTTCAGTAAAAATTTGACTAGAATTCTGTATTTTACATGTTTTCTAATCAAATAAGAGAAAGTTTTAATAGTAGTATACTATTTTTTGGTTTTATTACATTTTATTTTGACACATGATTTACTGTATAGAGCACAGAAGCATCAAAGAACAGCGGAATGTGAAATTAGAAAATCTTAAAGAAATTATAAATAACAGATCCCCTGGAAGTGCAACTTGATCACTCCAGGCTGGACAGTAGGAAAATGTCTGCTATCCGTGGAGCCCTGCAGATAATCACACAGGATATTGAAGGAGTTTCTATCCCTGGATGCTTTCAAGACCAGGAGGGTAAAAACGTGCCTGGCATAACACAATGCCTTCTACTTTAAATAGGCAGCTGAACTAGAGGCTTCAAAAGATGTCTCCCAACCAATATATTCTACAAGTAGCTAAATTATTGCAACATGTATTGGATCACTTCTTTTAAACTAAATTTATTAATCAAGGCGTATTAAGTGATACAAAATAAGTCATGAGGACACCGTAATTTGTGTATTAAATATTCTAAGATTCTGAATTCAGTATTTTACATGTAATGTTGTTCTCTAGAAAGCTAAAATGTATTTTTATGAACAGTTGCTAAATAATCTCGATTTAGAAGGAATTTCTAAGACACATAAAAAAATATTTTGCAGGATCATAGAATCATTTAAGTTAGAACAACTTTTGAGATCATCAACTCCAACAGCAAACCCAGAACTGCCAAGTTCACGTGTCCCTAAGCCCCACAACTGGATGGTGACTCAACCCTGGACACACTGTTCCCATGCTTGCCAATCCTTTTGATGAAGAATTATTTCCCTAACATCTAATCTAAACCTCCCCTGATTCAATTTGTGGATATTTCCTCTCGTCCTATTACTTGTTACTTTTAAATGTGTTTGTTTTATTTTATTCTGTCTTTATGAAAAAAAAAGTAATCTGAATAAAAATAAAGTTTTAGTGTCAATTTTTGATTTTGTTATGATACCACATTTTGGCATATTTTAAAATGAAACATTATAGCTTTCAATTTCCAAAATATCATTTCTGTTATTCCCTTGAAAGATTAATCTTCTCTTTCTTGCTGCATCTTCAAATAAAAGAAAAAGTTCAACTTTTTTATTTGAATGTTTTCTTCAGTGATCCATTTGTGATACATTTCATTTTGTGTATTCATATTTGAGAGAAAAAAAAATTCAAATAATGAAAACAGTTTCATATTGATATGTTTTCCTTCTTTCCAACTCTGTAGTTTTCTATTTCAACATTAAAGTGCAAAAACAACAAATAATCATTATTCTAAGACTTCTCCCAATCTTACTGCATTAGTCAAAAAATTATTATCCTAGTCAAAAGTTATTATCCTAAATATTTTTTAAAAAGTTTCTTTACCATCTTGGTTTGGAATACGACCCGGGAGCTTCTGTATCCACCTTTAAAAAAAAGAAAAGATGGTACTTTTCTACCACAGTATTTCAAAATTTATACATTTAGAATGCTTAATACTATATAGAGTTTTTCCTAAATTACAGCAGTATGACTCTCCTAAACATAGTGCTTTTTATTGTGATTTACACCACTGTTGCTGAGTTCTGAATCACAACCATGTCCATATTTATGGTTTTCACAATCCCTTTGGTTGTATGTAATTTTTACAGTAGAATAAAAATAGCAGACCCCTACTTAAAGGACTTTATCATCATAGATCCTTAATTACAGCTATGTTAAAATAACCTCTATAGTGGCCCACGAGCCAAAGCAACAATAAATAAAAGGGACTGTAAAGTGAGTAGCTTCTTCCAAAGGGAAATGTCAGCCTGCGCAAGGAAATGTCACCAGTGCAATAACATTTCCCACTGCAGCAGCGGTGGGAGCAGAGCAGGGAGAGGAGCTGGTTCTTCCTGGAGGATGTACATGAGAGGCTGGGGACACCCAGGACAAAGCAGGAGGAGCTGCCAGGTGCTTGACCAAAGCTGCCCGTGGAGGGAGGGGACTGTCAGGCTGACCCGAACTGCAGGCTTTGGGCTGGAGCTCTGGAATGAGGCCGAGGCATCAGTTTTAAATCAATGACCTGTTTGAGTAATATTTATTTTAATTCAGACACTACACAGTCTTCCCTGAAAGCAGAAGAGTTTTCCTTCCACCAGATCTGTTCCTGTTTCTGCAACAGCTGACAGGCAAACGTCAATCCAAAGAGAGGGCACACAGCCGGAAGTTCACCAGCCTCTGTCTTCAGGGTGGGGTGAGCACATGTGACAGGATGAGAACACTGTGGCAGACTGCAGCTTCCTACAAGAAGCCTTGTACACAATACGTGGAGGAAGTTACCTCATTTTCCTACAGGCAGTGAGCCTCTCTGCAGCATTTACTTTCTTTCTAAGTACCTACTTCCATCTCCAGTAAACTTTAAACTGTGGTTTTCATTTTGCTCTGGATCCAGTGTGGTTTTGCCCAGCCTCCCACCACATGGGGTGCACACACAGCCCTTTAATCCTGGGTTTGAAGAACCACACTCTGGGCCAGAGAGCTAAACCCTTTTGCCTATCATGCATCCGTCTCTTGGGATTGCTAATCCCTTGTTATTTTGTTGCAGGAAGAGGTCTTCTTGCTTCATTTGTTGAATCTGAAAAACCATGTCTAACACAGTATCTGGCTTTAATGAACTCAGTGATTATCTCTGTTCTGTGAGCAGGTGTAAGAGCTCTTGGTGCAGTAATGCCAGTGAACAAAACACTCAGACCAAAAGGAAAAAGGGGAATCTGCCGATTCCAAGCAATCATTAAGCTTTGTACTTGTAAAAAGCAGTAAAAAGGCAGGCGAAATTTAGTTAACCAACTATAACATGGACTGAAACATGCTCAGCCACAACCCTAGGAAAGACAGTTTAGCTAGTATGAAGAAGTAGGACTTACACAGAGATTTCTAGCCTGAAGATGAGATTTTGCATAGTGAAACATAAACTGTAATGCATTGTACTCTACATATAAATGAGAAATAACCTCTGGTCAATAGTACAAGGCATACGATTTCCTGTGCATATGGCTTTAGCAGTAAGCATGAATGGTTTGCTGGGAATTTCTTTCCCTTCACTCGCTGAACTTGTTCTAAGGTGTAATGAGAATCAGACCCCTTGCTTAGGGGGAAATCAAAGGGGAAATCAAACCCAGCAAATGCCTCTGGCCCTACCCCTCCAGTCTGTGCCACATCACATAACTAAAAGATCCAACCTTACATCTCCAAAGAACTAACCTTTTGAAGTTGCTCAGAGATGATATCTGCTGCCAATGTCCTTTAAGCAATTTTAACTGCCAGACTCCTCACCTGGAAAAAAACTGCTTGATTTTCCCAGCAGAAGTGAAACTTTTTTTCTTCCTCCTCCTCCTCCTTCTGCCCCCAGCTCCTTTGCATCTTTTCAATTTATGAAATGCTTTGGGATCATTCTGGGAGAAAAGCTCCATGCAGTATAACCACATTAGCTTGTAAAGCAAACAGAAAAAAAATGGTCTGTTGGTCATAAACAAGCTGTCTGCAAATTTGTCATATGCTATCTCTGCACTGGATCTTATTCAGGACTGCAAGATGTGGTGGTTTGTTTTATACTGATGGGTACTGTTGCCAGGGATTCCATCCCAATATAGATGTTTGTAATACACATCGTGTGTCAGTCTCTTCAGTCAGTTGTTGGTAATAGAGTTTGAAAGGCATATAGTGACAGTATAAATGCATATGGTATATCTGAATATTTTGTTAGAAGGATGATGGGTCCTGGCTGCTTAGGATGCTACATGGACTCCTGTGCAACCTGCATTTTTACCAGCTCTGTCTCCCAAACTAGAAACAAAGACAAGCCATGCTGGTTTCTCTTTAGCATCAACAGAGTGAAACCTGGAGGGCAATTGATCTGACCTGCCTTTGACCTTTATCTTAGAATGAGGTGAGCTTCTTTCTGTATTCATTTCCACTGACTATGAAAACAAGACCCACACAATGAGCTTAACAACTGGAGCTCAATGCAATTTCTTAAACTTAGTCCCTGCCTACTCTGATTGACCTGTATTTTCTGGTGCAGCATCCTTTTGATAGTATGTGGTATCTTGCAGCACTTTTAGCTGTCTCTGACTGGAGCACTTCTAGAGGTTACCACTTTTTACATGAGCAGCTGAAAGTCCCAGGTTAAGCTCAGTGCTGGAGGACCTTTTCAGTAGACCACAAGCAGGTGGTAGGGCACCACGCCTGGCTGCCAGTGGCAGGCAGTCCCAAACATCTCCCTAAAGTCCTGCTCCATGTAGGCCAGCTCTGTGTTGGTGTCTCCAAAATGCAAGGACACTTCAAGTGTTGTCAGACTTCTATTTTCAGGAAACTGACTCAAGCCACTATATATCTAAATTTAGGTGTTTGCATATGAGCTAGGTGTCTAAGCTTGGAAAGCTATTGGTTGACCAGATATAGACATTTGCTTCATCTCTTTCTAAACCACTAATTGTATTGACTAGACCTCTACTCTCTTTAATGGGTACCTGGCCATTTATCTTGCATGCGGACATCTAAAATTAGATGTCTTAATCCATGAGCCTAATCACACCACTAACTTTTAGATTCCTAATTAAGATAAATTAATTGAAAACTACAAGACCTTTGCACCATTTTCAAGATTTCTTTGAGCTTTCATCTGCCCTTAGTTGGAAAGAGTAGATGACCACACTGCTTTCTCCTTCGATGAATTGCAGAAATTGGGGGGGAAAAAAATTAGGAAAATAAGAAACGGCTTCTGAAGAAAAAAAACCCAGCAGTTTCATGTACACAGAGATTTGCTTCTTCATTCTGAATAGCCATTAAATACCAATCAAAACTTCAAAAGATGGATTGCTCTGTCATCAGGCTAAGTGTGTCAGGGAAGGTTTTAGCGGGACATCAGGAGAAGGTTCCTCTCACAGAGGGCTGTTGTCACAGCACCAAACCTGACAGAGTTCAAGAAGCCTTTGGACAATGCTCTCAGCACAGTCAGGGATTGTTTGGTCTGTCCTGTGCAGGGCCAGGAGTTAGATTCCGTGATCCTTGTGGGTCCCTTCCAACTCAGGCTATTCCCTGATTCTGTGATTCCATTAAGAGATAGCTGCAGAAGTGGTTTATTTTCTCCACCTGGGAGGCAGTACTGGCCAGATCTGACTGAGGATTTGGGTAACCTTACTACCAGAGCTTCATGCCAACACTTGAAATCCTTGTTAAGCTTGAGCACTAGGATCTAAACCAGATCTGCTCTGGCTGCTCTTCCAAGAGGGGTGAGTAAAGTAACATTCAGCTCCATGAAGTTGCATGTGCGGACTTTACCTCGTTGAAAGTGTTTACTCAAGCTTTGGTATTTTGGGGGGTTTTGGTTTCGTTGGGTTTGAGCTTAATTTTTCCAGTTATTGTTTTGTTTGGGTGATTATATTTGCTTTTGTTTTTTATGAAATATCAGGAAACTTTTTTTTTTTCCTTGTTAAATAAAGGAGATACAAAGTTTTAAGTTTTGACTACCAGCTTCAGATAAGTCTGGTGAAGTTGAAACACTGTAGCCATGACATCAACACTAAAAATTTTCTGAAAGCAGAACATCGACAGGGACAGGATAGGACAAAAGTGTCAAAAAATATTCAAAACTTGTACAAGAATTGAAAGTGATCATTCTTACCTAATGAGAGGTTATTTGTGCTTCTGTACAGAAAATGTCCTCTGAAAACTGGTTGTGTCAAGACCAAACAGTATTTATTTATGTAAGTCGGTTTTTTTGTTGTTTTTAATTTTTTTCCCTCAGAAATTACATCATAGCATTCATGGGATTTCATTTCTTTAAAGTGGCATGTATTTTCCATTTCAACAGCTATGGAAGGTAGTGACTACATTTGTTTCAATTTTATATGAAAGTGAGACAAAGAAGGCCAAACCAGAAAGGTATTTAACCTCCTACTTCCTTTTGAAATCATCATATAGCAATATCTTTGCAGATGTAGCTATAAACTCTAAAAGCAATATTCAGAGTACTCACTTTCACATCATAATGGCCAAAAATCAATTTAATTGATTCTATGCTGGCTGTTTAGCAGGGAGAGCTCCCAGTTCTCATGTCAGAGGCTCTGTGGGAACTGTTCAAGAGTCACCTACAACCTGTAGATGTTTTTAAGGATACACCTTCATTGTAAAAATGGATCCCTCCTTGCACTTGGACTGAGCTCCTCATTAATTTAATTATTTGGGTTATAAAGACCATCTTGTTTCAACCCCTGCCAAGAGCAGGGACAGCTTCCACTACACAAGGTTACTCAAGACCCCATCCAACCTGGCCTTGAACATTTCCAGGATCTTCCACAGCTTCTCTGGGCAAGCTGTGCCAGGGCTCACCATCCTCATAGTACAGAATTTCTTGCTAATATCTAAAATTAACCTGCCTTCATCTCTCTGCCTATACAATAGTTTGGTACCACAAGGAAAGGGATGAAAGGTTCCTTTCCAATACAACAAAAAACGTTGCTGAGAGGATGAGACATTCACAGCTCCAGGTCCTAAAAGCAGAATGATCATGAACCCTCTGGATTTCATTCCAGTTATTCACTTAATGGCCACTGTCATATCCCTGCAGAAAATACAGGCAAAAATCAGTCTGCAGTAATCAGCTGAGGGCCTGATATTGCTGGACTTTTTTGGGGGCTGTTTTTGTTTTTCCTTGTTATGGGCAAATAAATTCCTTTCAAGTTTTGCCTTGAATAACAGAGTAGTGGGAGGCATTTCATGTTTAGAAATTTTTCAAGGCAGTCCACATATGTGATGGGCCTAACTGCACTCTAATGCCTCAGGCCAGGAAACTCATGATTGTCCTGCTTTTTCTGAGGTCAGGCATCATGGAAATCTGCAGTGAGATTTGTGAGGCTCCAAGGTTAGACAATCCCTTGAAAACAGCTTCCTGGAATTTAAGGTTTTAAGTTCATTCAAAGCCCCATTTGGACACTGAAATAAACACCCTGGACCACATCTCAAGTGCTTTGTTCAAGGTCATCTGAGAGGAGTTCAATGGATCTTGGAAATTAGCCCAGATCTCTGCTTAACTCCAGCCATAGATCCATCCATTTTCATTCCATAGCAGCATAATAGGGATTTGGAAAACTACTCTAAAACCTTGAGAACTGAATACATATCAAAATCCTTCTGTATGTATTTGGAATCATCCCACAGATTTCAATGGAGGAATATATTCTTTCTTATAACAAATTGAATTGCTAAATACATATTGAAATCTCTCATTACTTGTTAAAGTAACTACAGCTTTCTCATAAATATTGTAGAGATACATGCAGAGGGTTAAAAAGCGACAGCTCAGTGGTCTGGAATTAAATCTGTTGCAGGTATATAATTTAGTGTGACATTAATTGGGTAGTGGGGAAGCATAAATGAGGAACACAATGCGTATACATTGGAATTTTTTGTTAAAGAAGGAACACTGCAAATGCTAACCTCAGCAGAGCAAAATCAAAGACAGCAAAGAAGGAGAGGAAAGGAAAAAAAAAAAAAAAAAAAAAACAACCAAAAAAACCAATTTCCCCCCCTAAAAAATAACCCCAAAAGCAACACCCAAAACAGTAAACAACCCAACAATTGTGTCTTGTTTCTTTGGGAAGAAGTTTAAATTAGCTACCAAGGATTAAGATTATCAGCTGGAAGAGATCAGTTTAGCTCTGGAAATGTAGGTTTAGCTGATTCTAAGTCATTGTAGTTCAGCTCATCTTTGAAACTGTCTACATCCTGGGGCAAGTAGAGGGCAGCTGAGCTTTGTGTGCATCAGTAGTGACCACCAATCCCCACACAGACACTCACTCACACCCACACCAGCAGGACTGGGAAAAGGACCAGAAGAGTAAAGGCTGGAAGATTCATGGGTTGAGATAAAGACAGCTAAATGGGGAAAGCAAAAACCCATGCACACAAGCAAAGCAAACCAAGAATTAATTCACTGCTACCCATGGTCAGGCAGGTGTTCAGCCATCTCCATGCGAGCAGGGCCCCACTATGCTCAACTGTGATTTGGGAAGACAAACTCCAAATCATCCCCTCTCTTCCTCCTTCTTGCCCTCACTTTATATACTAAGCACGATGAAAACCCTTTGGTCACCTGTCCTGGCTGCGTCTCCTCCCAACCTCAGCTCCTCCTCAGCCTGGCAGTGCAAAAAGCAGAAAAGGCCTTGGCTCTGTGCAAGCCCTGCTCAGCACTAACAAAAACATCTCGGTGTTATCAGCCCTGTGTTCAACACAAACCCAAAGCACAGCCCCACACCAGACACTGTGAAGAAAATTCTCCTTACACCAGCCAAAACCAGCACACCCACTCTCTGTTTTGCCCTCACTGGTTAACCAGTATTGGCTTGTAAAAAATATGTGATGCATAGATTAAAGCTGGCAGAATAACTGAGATCTAATGGAAATTCAAGAGTCAAAGAGAACATAATAACTGGGCAGCACAAGTCACATGAACATCAAGAGTCTCCTCCCAGAAAAACTTGTTTTAGCCATTTACATGGCAAGAATTAAAAAAAAAAAAAAGTTGGCTGCACCCACAAAAAAAAGCTAGAAAAATCTTCCCAGAACTGCACATCCTTATACAGCTGAATGGATCCCTGCAGCACAAGAAACCAAAAAATACAAAATATGCAATTTGTCACTACAAAAGAGCAGAACATACAAAGAATATTGCCTGTGCAAGTCTCTTCTCACTGTCACTGTCTATTGACAATGTAAGTCTCTTCTGCCCTATTTTCATGTGTGTTATTCCTGGCCTAGAACAGGACTTTCTGGACTCTTTGTACTTCTCTCTCTTTACCTCTCACTCCGTTTTTTGACACATTGGACATAGAATGTCCTGATTTAGGTATTCAATTGTGTGTTCAGGCACTGACCTGGATGATTAAGTCGTTTCACCTATCTGCTATTCCTCTGTGTTCTTCCTTGACTGTTATGTACAGAGTTGGGTCTGTCTTCTGTAAAACAGATACTGCTGTAGGACCTTGGTCTCTGCTAGGGATATTAAATGTTGCTACCACACAGGCATTAAGTGTGCCTGCAGTTAGGCACAGGTAATCTTACAGAGGAAACTGGGGAAAAAGAATAAATTCAATGCCCTACCATAATAATTTGCACAGTCGCAGTTTTGGAGATTAGTCATAAATTATTTTGAATTGCAAATCCAATTGGACTTTAATTATGATTATGACCTCTACTTTGTGGCATACAGTTCAGTCTGTACAGCCACAGTCTATGGTAAATTACTATAATGGTGCTGGAGATGATGTTCCATAGCACAGAGCTTTGTCCTACATCTGTAGACAAAGACATGCATGCACATGCACATTTTGACTTGGAACAACCTTCTAATAACACAGATTTATTCTCCTTTGGTTTTTCTTTTTTGGCTTCCCTTCACTCCACATACAGGGTAGCAAGGACTCAGTGACTTGCTGGAAGAAATCTGTAGAGTATGTTAATTTCTGTGGAACTTAGGCAGCCTCATAAGTCTTAGAGATTAATAAGAATCTGGGAAGTATCTATCTTCTGGTGATGCTTTCATTTGCGCAGTAATAAAGCTCGCCTTTCTTGTTTAATAAAAACAATGAGGAAACAAATGGGTGTGCAGGCATTGGAACTTTTGAGGAATTAATTCAAAAGCACGGAGGAAAGTTTTTTATCATGCTGTAAGCACCAGAAAGGTGAAAATTACTCTTTCCTCAAGCTCTTACCCTCTGTGTGC
Source organism: Passer domesticus (assembly GCF_036417665.1). Lineage (NCBI taxonomy): Eukaryota > Metazoa > Chordata > Aves > Passeriformes > Passeridae > Passer > Passer domesticus. The sequence goes on from NC_087512.1 coordinate 6,702,583, forward strand.
CTTATCTCCATGTAACACCAAATTTAAGGCAAAACCCTCAGAAGGTGCAAAGTGTCTCAGAAAGTACTGATCATTGTCCTGAAAGGTGGTGGGCACATTTCAGTGAGACCATCAGCAGGTTGGGAGAATTTTCCATAATTCACCTTCTTCCCTTGCCCACTGGAACAATTTCCTGGTAGAACATTCCCTCTCCAATCAAACGATGTTCCCGTGGAAAAATTCAAACCAGTGAAAATGTTGAGGCTTTTATTTTCTTTTTTATAATTGTCTCTTGGTTCTGGAGAGATGGTTGTGATTTTGCCTGTCTGTTCCCTTTATCCTCCACCCTAGAAGGTTTTTGTCACTTTAGCTTTCTGTGCCCAGACAGGCAATTGATGAAAGCAGGAGCCTTGCAGCAGGCAGGGGGCCAGGGGCTGAGCACCCAGCTCCTGCCCAGCTCCCAGTCTCCCTGCAGCTCCAGCTGCCAGAAAGGCACAAACCCAAGTCACTTAGCATCCCCACCTCTCCTGCAACTCTGGCTGCCAGAGAGCTGGAGCAGAGTGAGAACTTGCAAAAGCAATTTGCTTACCCCTCAAAAAAAAGAGCTTTGCAAATTAGCAAAATTTTGTTTCATTTAGGCAGAAGGATTTAACAAAAAAAGAGAGATGTTTAAAACCTTTGTCTTCCTTTGATACACATTAGTGTAAAAGTGGCTTTGATGTCTTAAGAACTGCACCTTTGTCAGCTGGGGTTACACACTGAGACACTCCTCTTCCTGTGGCCAAGAGCTGACCAAGTTTCCCTGAGCCACCAGTTCCCAAGCTCTGTTTCAGGATGAATACAGCTGCTTACAGGGATCATATTCAGTACCAGGAATTAAAGGATAGTGCAGCAATTAGTTATTCAGTGGTTTGAGTCTCCTTATCTTGCTACTATGACACTTGGTGGTCTTGGGAAATGGTCCTATTCTTATCTTTTTATAGAAAGATACAGGTCCTATTCTTATTTTTCTATCTTAAAGAATACTGTCCAATCTGGTACTTGTCCTGCTTCTCAAGCAGGCCATTACTTCACCACTTACAGCCCACATGGATGGAAACACAACACACAGAGCTGTGGTTTGATAGGTACTGCATGCAGACATTGCTGTCTTTCTGCAAGGGTGGATTGGATGTTTGGGCTGTTCTCCTCTCAGCTTCTCATCCCCTAAGTTAATTTTGTCTAAGTGGCAGTAAAAATTCCTGTTTATCTCATTTTGATTACCTGAGAAATAAAATTAATTGGAATATTATTCTTCCCTTCAACAGTTTCATCCAGCCTTTCTGTATAAACCTACAAAAATTACTTGATGGGCAGGCCTGTCCTGTGAGTTGCTGAGATTTGTACTTGTTTTGCAGCTGGACCCTTTGCTAACTGCAGTCTTTTAGCTTCCATATAATTCATGTGGTGGAACCTATAAGGGCTATCCAGCTCTGCTTGGGTGGAGAACATGCAGAATTCTTTACACTGGTAAGAACACAGTTACAGTCAGGAAGCTTTTGCCTTTGCTTATGATCTGGAGCTGATATTGTGGCATAGGTCTGGGTCAGGATATTATGTTTGTAATCATATTACAGTAGATCTGTTTGGGCTCTGACTTTAACCTTCACTTAATAAAAATGTGTTCTAGCCACAGGCTATGAGTTCTCATGACTAGCAAAGGTAGGGACCTCTGCAATATAATAAAAACAGGGAGGAAATACTGTGAGATACAGCACAGGTTCTGCTCTCCCCCTCCCATCTTCTGGCACTGTGATGTGAAGTCTTTGTTTTAGAAACAAACACTTTGAAACTTAAATCAGTTTTTGTTTAATCAAGTCCATTTTTTAAATATTCTTAAATAAAATACTACTTAAAAAGGGTAATTTTACATGAAGTGGGAGAGAGATAGTGCAAGAACCTACATTATATCAGACTGAATTAGTTTTTCATGCTACAAGATGTAAACAAATCTATTTAATTAGAACACCTTGTTCTTATTGCATTCAGAGTCGTTTTTTATGCAGGCAGAAAGAAAAAAAAGGTTTGGCAGCAAATTTCTACAATACTACAAAAAACCCATCTGAACTGAGCATCTCCCTCAGTAAAATGGATATTTTCCACCTGTTGTTCGAATCAGTCTCAAAGTCTAAACACCAACTACAAAGGTAATCCCTGGGCCAAGTACATACACTCCTCGAGACCAGCTTTGATTTGAAACCCTCCCTTTCTACTTCTTCAGTGGAGACATCAGATGTGTAGTCATGCAGGGGGAAGCTGGTCCTTTGAGTAACTTGTTCAGGTTATGCGTGCCAAGACCAGACTTCACTCATGGAACTTCCTGCCTCTGCCAAGGCCATGAGATTTCCATGCTTGCTCACCTCTGGGGCAATCTGTCCAATTTTCACCATTACTCCATATGTGCAACCTGGAAGCAATAACACCTTTCCTCTCTTTGCAGTCCTTTTCTCTCCTTTATAAGACAAAATGGAATCTGGAACAGCAACAGAAGGAAGGAGAGAGGCTGTGTGCTCGAGGGCTTTATTAAACTCCATAAAAACTCTAAGATCACCTTTCCCTTTCCTCTCTGGTAGCCGTGCAAGGAGCCCACTTGGCTATACAGGCTCATTAGTCACAACAGAGAGGCAGCACAAGGTCCCACAGTGACAAGCTGCCACCTAAATCTAGGTAATGTGCCGTGCTAAAATGCTGTACACTTGCTTGCAGAAAGATCTCAGTTCCTTGCTAAGGTGATGTTTCCTTTTCTGTCTGAATTCTAGGCTTGGATTTACCACTCTTGTGGCCTGTGCTTTCATTGACGCACATTTTAAAACATGTGGCTTCCTGCCTGCACACTTCCAAAGTCTCAAATGGGCAGTAGAGACACACAAATGTTATCTGAAAATATTATGCATAATGCCAGATCTCTAGATCCAGTCACCACATAGAGATCCTCAGGCCCACACAGAAGTAGGTTGAGCTATTAAAGACCATCATGAGTGTTTTTCCTCTTCTCTGTACATATTAGCCAGGTCTGTTCCACCACATTACTTCCATAAGAAAGATTCCTTGACTGTGTTGTGGTAGAAAGACCTCATGGTGGGATCTGGGGAAAAAACAGTGAGTACTTTCCTGCATAATCTGACTAACTGTCTGAGCAAAACTGCACAATGCAGTCAAGGATCTTCATCATATGATGCCATCTGTTTTGGTTCCTGGAACACTAGACAATCATGTTGCATACTGGTCCAGAAGTCTAAGGATGTAGATTAAAGGGAACTTCAGTAATCAGGGGATTTTTATATTTTTCCCCTCTTGTTGTGGCTCCTGGAACAAATATCTTTGCATTTGTAGAAGGCATCCCTGCCCATGGCAGGGAGCTTGGAGCTAGATAATATTTAAGGTCCTTTTCAACCCAAACCATTCTATTATTTATTTTTCCCCTCCCACCTTTCCTTTGACCTGCCCATTTATATCACCAGTTCTTAGGACAGTATGTTTTATTCCATACTGATGTCCAATGGAACCTCATCTCATCTGAACTGTCCAGGAATGGTAGTAGCCTGTAATTACAATAATCACACTGAAAACCAAATGCCAATATTTTTGTACCAATGAGAGGGCTGTTTTGTATTCCTCTGGCTTTGTCCCCTACATTAATGATGCTTAGAGGCAAAACAAAAAGCTGATCATCTTTCCACAGTTAAACACTATCAACGACTTTTAAACAGTTGTCAGTGAACTTAAGTGCTTGTGTAAGTGAGTAATTAATAGTCCTGGCATAATAAATGTTTCAGTCACTGGCACACCACTATGGGCAAACTGTCATTTATGCCTGGCTTCAAAAGTCTCCATCTGGAGAAGCAGCCAAGCAGCACACAATGACACTGCTGTCTGAGCCACCCTCCTCACTCCCACCCAGGAGCCACAGCTCACTTCATCACTCCTCCAGTCTACTCTCTGTAATCCAGCCTTCTCTCCTCCCCCATTCCTATTCCACTTGTGGTTTTCCTCTAGTTTCCTCATCCCCCTCCCAAAATATTCCATGCACTCCCTTCCTAACACCTGTCCTATTTTCTCATCTGTCCTTCATCAGATAAAGCACTGCTCTGTGCATCAAGAGCAAAAGAGATTTACAGAATCAGTATGATATATTGCCAAGGAACATACCATTCCCATCTTCAGTCCTGAAAGAAATGCTGTGTTCAATTCTGTGTTCCTCACACAAGGAACTTCTGGAGAGGGTCTGGCAGAGGCCATGAAGATCTGGTGTAAAAGGAATCCGAAGCCTCTCTTATGAGATGTGAGAGCTGGGCTGCTTTAGTCCAGAGCAGAGAACATTGGTGGAGGGGGATCTCATTAATGCATATAAGTATCTCAGAGGCAGGTGTCAGTGGATGGTGACATATTCTTTTCAGTGGTGCCCAGTGACAAGATTAGGAGCAGTGTTCATAAACTAAAACATAAAAAGTTTCCTCTCAGTTTGGGGGCAACCTTCTTTGCATTGAGGGAGGCAGAGCACTGGAACAGCTGTGCGGGGAGGTCCTGGAGTCTCCCTCTCTGGATGTGTTCCTGAATCACCTGCTCCAGGAGGCCCTGCTTTGACAGGGAGTTGGACTAGGTGTTTTCTAGAGGTCCCTTCCAACTACAACACTTCTGTCATTCTGTGAAAGAGAAACCAGTATGAGCATATGGCAAAATCTGTGTCCTGAAGAGCACACCCTATTGCTAAAGTGACCCAGCATAAAAATACAATGATGTTACTAGAAATCTATGTCCCTGTGTTATATCATTCACTTTTGTGTGCCCTTTCCAAGCTCTGAAAAGGTAAATAAGTGGTTTTTATGCTTATTTCACCTGTGAAACTTCGGTATAGAGAGGTTATTTTGTCCAGATTTATAAAAAACACTTTATGGCAGAACAGAAACATTAATTCAGTTCTTTTTGCATCTTGATCACTGCTCTTTATTTCATCTCTCACTGTGATTTCTACTCTCTAAATTTTCATTAATTCCTAGGAGGTAAAATTTTTTTTGAGAAAAAAGAGCTGTGTCTTTACTGGCTGGGTGAGGAGCATGGTTTAATCATATTATTTTCAAAACAAATCCCAAATGCCTTTCAGAGACTTATTACTTTCCCTATGGTCTTACTTCTGAGTATTTACCTCAGGGGGGAAAAAAAAATGTCCACTAATTTGCTTCTCTCACTGGTCTCTTCAGTTCTTGCCCCATGATGCCCTTTCTGCTTGGAGTACATCCTGAAACTGTTCTATTGTCCCTTAACTAACTACCCATACAAACATCTGCATTACCCCCAAGGAACAAAATTTCCTTCCTTATAGGCTCAGCAAGAAATAAAACCCAAATCTGAACAAAAGCAACGGCCCTTTCCCACTGTGATGTGTGAAATACTTTCCCGAGGCTGGTATCAACTCTCTCCATTTAAGTGAAGCTCATTTGCAGTCACTCGCCTATTCATAGTGGTTGGGCAGAGAGCAGAGCCAGGGCTGCCTGTCACCAAGATGAATAGACAGATGGCGCAGACAAAAGTGGTCACATTTGGTCCCAGCCAGGGGTGCCATTTTTAAGGTCAGGTCTTCATCTTGTAGTGGTCAGGAGGAGGCCTGTGATGATGATGATGACAGTACATTTGGAATGATACTGCTATTTGTTTATCATGGCTTTTGCACAGGAGGTACCAATTTTAGCAAACACAGGAGGAAAGCAATTGAGTTAGCCCTGCAGCAGCATCTGAGGATCTTATCTGCATGGATGACTCTCTTTTTACCCACTGAATATCCGAGTTTAGGTACAGAAACAAAAGCTGTTTTCTGTCCAGGGCCAACAGTGAGTACTTTCTAGACCTTGCTGAATTTCTTCCTCTCTCTTGATGGAAAGAGCTACCCTTACCTCACCAGAGATTTACTTGCTAGTTTGAACCACACATTAATCAGAATGCTGGATCCTACACTTGTGTATATCCCAATATCCTGGTTCTATGGACATGGATTTATGTGGAAGTTATCTACTAATCTCAAATGGCTGGTCTGAGTTTTCCCTGGTTAAACTGAACACATCAAAAAAATTGTTTTCTCCCTCTTCTTCCATACCTGCATCCCTGTGCAGACAGATGCTAGACCACAAAAATATTCTTCTGTCAGTGAAGGTAGATGTAGGTTCTCAAAATGCAAAAATGATGTGTCAGTTTACCTTCAGTCAAGACTCTGAATATAAACAAATTGTAAACATCTCACACAAGTGCAAAGACCAGAATATAATTAGATTTTACTTTACCAACAACCCTAGAAGAGGGCATTGATGTCTAATGCATTTTCCTCATTAATTGGAGACTAAAACTTGACCTGAACTAGAAAAAGCATATTTATTTACAAGTTGGAGATATGCTTTAAACAGAAAATTAAAAGCAGATAGCCATATAATCTTATAAGAATAAATGAGGAGGAAGGCTGAGAAAAAAAACCAAAGAAAAATAAAATTTCTTGCAGCTGTGCTTCACATATGACCTCTTCAGAATGTGATTAGGAAATAAAAACAAACAAAAACCTTCCTTCTGGTACTTATGAATAAAGAGTAGTTTGGATTAGTGCTATGTTAACCAACTGCAAAACATGAATTTCTGTATATGTAGTTTTTAATTTAAGAAATCAAGTTCAGCAGTGTGATGTCAGGAAAAGAGTCTCTTTCCAGGATGGGAAGTAAATCAAGTTATGGTGGTTCTGACATGATCTTGGTGTTATGACGACATAGAGTTGGAGTCTGAAAATAGCCAAAATGTCATGTGACCTCTACAGATTAGAACACAGGGTAAAGAAAAGAAAATAAAACCTGCTGCCTCTACCTCTTGGTGTGGTGCATATCCATAGCAAGGACTTGTTTTTGTGGACAGGTACCTACAGACTGTCAGGACCAAAAGAGGAAAGAGGAGCACTTGTCTGCCCAGATAACCTCTTACGCCCCAAGGCTTATTTCTGGAGTTCATTGATAGTGGAATAAAAGCAAGAATATATTTAGTGTGCTTACAGATTGTCTGACATTAGTTTTCTTACTCTTCTGCAGACACAACGTGTAAACAGTGCAATGGACTGACTCTATCTTCGCCTCCTTCATATGGAGAAGCAAAATATATTTAATTTCTTCTAGTACAAGTCCATTCCCTCAGGTTGTGACTCCTTTCCATGAGAACTCCTTTACCTTTGCCATACTCTCTGTAGCCTGAGTAGGCACATACCACTGCAAATCTAGAGTGACAGACTTTTTAATTCCCAGATCTTTAGAGGTTGTGTTTCCTTCTCTTCGTCCTTCCTTTCTAGTGAATGGCTTCTCTCAGTGATCTCCAGAACAGTTCTCTGTTCTTGGGCTACTCTGGGCACCACAAAACTTTCTCCAGTGCAGGCTGAGACCTGCTGGCTGTGTGTAGTCATGACAATGTGAGGAACAAGTCCATTGCTCCCACCCCAGCCGCCGAGGGAAGGATGGTGCCACCAGTGAGGTCAGCCTCACTGGATGCCTGGTGACACTCCCTCCCCGTGTGCATCTTGGCTACCACCTCCTGGTGGGAAAATGTTTTTATATGGAGCAAAAACCGCTTCCTGAGGAGAGCATTATTGTCTCCTTGGAGAGAGTCCAGTACCGGAGGAGGCTGCAGTTTATCAGTGCTGTCCTCACCACTCCACTCAAAGTGTCTGTGCCGTCAGGGGGATTGATGGAGTTGGGAAAGCCCCCAAAACCATATAACTTGACATTAAAGAGAGGCTGTGAAGCTCTCACAACCAAGAGTACCTTTCAGGGAGACATGCAGAGAAAACTGCTCTGTCTCTTTGGTGGATGACTTTTATCGTGAAGCTGCACAAAGCCATTACTAAGAAAGGCACAAATTTGCAGGAGATTGGAGGGGGGAGGAAAGGAGAAAGAACCAACAACAATAAAAATAAGACACATGCTGCTCTCTTTTCTCTTCAGAGGTTTTGGGAGAATCTCCTGAGGACTAGGGCAGCTGCAGAGATGTTGTAAGGAGTGAATAGTGCACACAACCCACCTGTAATTTGACCCAGCATGAACACTGCAATGGACAGGACCCCTAGTGTAGCAGTACACATGCCACCCCAATAAATTCACCTGAATAATACCTCCAAGAGTCCCTATATTACAAATCAGTTTATTCTTTCAGCCTTAGGGCAGACAGCAAGGAGTGGGGGCAGCAGGGACCTCATGGCAGCTGAGCAAGTGACTTTCAACATGGACTCTGAAATCATAAGAAAAGGCTAGTACTTGGTGAGCTTGGTGGTGCTGTCCGGCTTTCTAACCATGTAGGACCTTTCAGACTGCTCAGGTGCATCCACACAGGAGTGCTGGCACTTCAGCAAGTGGATCCTGTGGCTTTGTGCAGCACCCTGCTCCATGGGCAGCCTCACATGGAGGCATTCACTGTCAACAACATCGTGGTAGTGTAGGTGAGAAAGGGGGAGTAGAGGATCTATTTTTTTTTTTCAACTTACTGCATAAATAGAATCAAAGAAAATATAATGTAATATAAATAAAAACAAATGGCTCAGTCAACTCATCTTTAATGCTTTGCTGCGTGACATCTATTTTGTCTAATGGAATACGACTTTCATACACCAACTGGATATTTAACCTTGGCCAAAAGTTATGATGTACATTACAATACATTTTTATTATGTTACAATCTATTGTTGTTGTTTTTTTAATCTATTGCTAGGCCTCTAACAGTATGTCTGTGTCGATGAAACCCATCTGTCAAAAGCACAGTAGGGACATTATTATGTAAATGTAGCTGGGTCTTCCTTTTGTGGAATCGGGGGCAGGAATTTAATATACTGTCCTAATATTCTAGCCAGAGGGGAAAAATATTTATGAAAAAAATCTTTTTTTTTTTAAGTGAGAAAAAAATCTAGATGAATTTGGCTTTTAAAAAGTCAGATCTTTCTCTTTGCCCTTCCCAGTAAGATCTTTAGAGCTAATGATACAGTTTCTAATAAAAAATAAAATAAAATACATGAGAGACTTTTTAAGTGTACCAGGAGACAGGTCATTAATATCAGCACTGCTATCTTTTCTATATTGCACTCATATTTCAATAACCTACGTTTTGGGGTTATTCTCTTTTTTTTTTTTTTTTTTTAACATGTGCCATTTTGGATTACTTCTTTATTAGGGTTTGTTATAATATATGCACAAAGGTATGTAGATTTCTAGGGGAGGCGTGGGCGAGGAGGAGATTATTTATTACAGTTCTTAAATATCAGCCAAAATCCATCCATCTAAATTGTCTTGCCTTAGATGCATTCTGCCATTATTTGCAAAATTAAGACATTTGTCCCTGCTCAGAAATGGGGCTAAAATTGAAATAGCCACTGTAGAAAATGAAATATCTACACAGCCCTCCCCTGGGCAAGCTCCCAGCCTGAGGAACAGACTCCAGGAGGTTTGTCCCAATGTGATACATGAAATGAAGTGTATGTAGCTCTCTAAATCCAGATTACCAGCTGATTTCCTCCCCTAAATTCAAAGGCACCATCTGTTGAAATCACGACAGCCTCCACTATGAGGATCTCTGAGGTGGGAAAGTGTTGTCATCTCCTTCTCTGCAGATGGGGTGCTGAGGAGCAGAACAGCTGAGTGTGTGTTTGCACAGAATTAAGGTATATTCACAGCATAAGGAAAGGCACACGCATGACAGCTGCTTTTCCTAAGCACAGGTAATGGAAACAAGAAGCACATGACAGTGGGAAGGTTATCATGGACAACAATTTATGGCCCACTCACAGTCTGGATCACCCTTTGGATCCTGAGAGTTGCCTCCTGCTCAGTGAGTTTTGGTGAAAGCTCTTCCTGTTTGGGAATCGTTTCTAATTTCTTTGCAAAGCAAACTGTGGGATCAGCCTGGCTTGGTTGGGAGACCTTACCACAGCACACAGCACTGTGGGACAGGAGGCTTCTATGGAAGTAATAGCCAACAACGAGGCTGTACATGTCCCATAGGAGTTAGCCAGGGATTTAAGCATCTAATTCAAAGACTGAAGTCAAAAAAATGCATTAATTCACCATATCTTTGTTGTGCCATTACCTTCTTTGATAAGAAAGCTTTTAAAATATGCTACAAAAACTCTTTTTCAAAGGTGTATTAACATGGGCATGAGAAAGACCAAGTTTTCATCATCCATAGTATCAAGTACTACCCAAGACAAAAGCACCCTTATTCTGAAGCAAGCTCCAGGAGGAGATATTTATCCCAGATGGGCCACTGCACAAAAAGGAGTATAACACACATAGATGATACTAGTACCTACTGCTACTTTTGACATAAAGGGAAAACATTTAACTTTGGGTACACTTCTCTCTGCATAGAGCTCTTGGAACTCTTGAAAGGATCTTGTTTGCTAGTTTAAAGTGCCACAGGATGTCCACATGTGTTCCTAAACTTGACCAAAAATGATGAAGTCCTGCACATACTAAACTGTTGAGTGACTGTTTCACATCTAAGTCACACTCAATAAATATCTTGAAAGCATTTGACAAATTCTTCTGCTAGAAAAAGCTCCCTTTTATCCAGAAGTACAGAAAATAAAGTGTACACACAGGAATATGGTAACTAACTTTTAAACCCTCAGTCTTTTTAAAGTGGTTTGAAGCAATATCTTTTCTTTCCTGAAATTTGGACTAAGGTAATTTGAGATCGGTGCTATGCCTGGTGCCCATGGTGGAAATATTCTCTACTCTAAAGACTGAGAAAGTCATTGAGAAAAATAGAAACCTTACACTACATTGCAGACTCCTTATCTGATTATTAATTGTTGTGCAGACAGGAACTCCTTCCCAGTATTTGCGCATTATGGTACACAGAAACACCCAAATTATTATGTTTGGCTGTCTGGGCCCAGGTCTCAGCTCCTGAGCATCATTTCAGTCTTTCTCTCATTTAAAACACATTAGGGTGAAGCAGAGCCTCTCTGTGAATGACTGTATCTGACAGTGATCACTGAGGTTCTGGTTTAGATTGATGAGCTCATGGGATCACCAAGAGGTTTGTGTTGGAAAGACCCTTATAAATGTCACATAGTCCAACCACGCAGCAGCAAGGTGTGGTCCATGAACCAGACTCTCAAAGCATTTTCAGCCTGTCTTCTCTCCTCCCTGCTGCTGCTGCATGCCATTCTCTCTGCCAAGGGAAGAAGGTGAAGCTCAGCACTGAATGAGGATAAACATAATGACTGGGCTTAATTGGGCAGCATACAGTGGAGACAAACACAGTGACTTTTCCTCATCCATAACTAAGTCTCACTGCACTCAGCCACTAACATGCTGAACCTGATCAGCAGAGCTAATTTTCATTAGCTAATTGAGCAGACTCACAGCATTTTCCAGCTCCTACTGCTCCCAGGTGCCTGCTGAAGGAGGTGCACCGAGTGCAGGTCCCATCTCAGAAGGGTCAGCTCAGGAGGGAGCTGTCTCAAGAGAGGAAAGATAACCAGAGATGCTCCTTTTGCATGCCTTTCCCTCCTGCTTTCCACAGACACCCGCTTCTTCAGATATTTCTTAATTTAAACTTTATTCAAATTTTCTTTTAACATCTAAGCCCTTATGTGACATTAATATCTCTAAAGACTAAAATCCAGATCTATAGATATCTCCAAGCCTAAAAATACTTATCCACTGTTAGTCCAAAATGTTAAATAACTATTAATTCCCCTTCAGGGCCAGGTTTTAAACCAGGCTGTAGAGATGCATTGTGTGAAGGAGGATGTGAAACTGTCACATGCCACTCATGGCACAGCACAAGGCCAAGATAAAGTGTAATATTTAGTAGGGGGAAGAACCAGAACACTGGCTTGTGAATCTTTTAAAGCTCCAAGCTAATTGGCTAGGACCCATTTGGCAGGCTACAGTGGAAGAAATGGCAGGGATGCTGGGATCTGCTTAGTGCTACTAAAGCTGGTAAAAAAAATGGATTACAAGCTGGGCTTTGCGGGTTTGGTTGGATTTTTGGGGGTTTTTTTGGTTTTGTTTTTTATGTATCTTGTTTGTTTGTTTGTTTGGGTTTTTTGGTTTTGTTTTGTTTTGTTTTTTGTTTATTTGGTTGGTTGTTTTGGTTTTTTGTGGTTTTTTGTTTGGTTGGGGGTTTTTTTCCTGAATTTTTTTTACAAATTTTTAAAAATAAAGATCTGAAAAGTTTTTTATTCAGAATGTCACCTGGGTGTTTCATAGGAGTCACAGTTACCAAAGGTTTTATGGGAATATAGCGTGTTCATTCCCTTTGATTGGTTGAATTTTGCTGGTTAAACTACATTTCCCATTGCACCTCAGAGCTTCTACATACTATGAGAGTAGATACAAAGGTATAATAGCCCCTGAACTCAGCTAACCAGGCCGACACTCCAAGAGGAAGATCCATGAATTAAGATATTTGTGTTTGTTCATATAACTGGGAGGGGGGAAGAAGAGTTGTTCCACAGAATTATTACGGGTGAAAGAAAAAAAATGCACCATTTTATTTGCAAAAAACCTTTTTTTTGCGAAATATCACGTTGTGATACTACATTAATAATAGTAATAGTAATTTATTATTATTGATATATATATGTGTGTGTGTAGATATATGTGTGTATTGAATGTGTGTATTGAATATGTGTATTCATACGATAGTTTTTAAAATCATTGACAGCACTGTGCTGCTGCTCCTGAATCTCAGGTGGGAGATCTTATGGAAGACATTAGAGACCCAATGGTGAAATAAATAACTGCCCATCTAAACTTTTCTGTGGGTGTTTTCTCCACACAAGGGCCTTTTGCACCCCAAAGTAATCACCCTCATCCACAGTCTGGATGTGGTGCAGGTCTGAGGAGCCCAGGGGTGCCTCAGCAGCAGCAGTTAGCAAGGAGGGATGGCAGGGAGGCTTCACCCTATGGTTTGTGGCGTTTTCCAGTCTGCAGAGGGTGGTGCCTCGAGCACTTTTGTGTTTACACGTGGGAGAGAAAGGATGGTGCAGCCTCAGTCTGGGGAGAGGCGACAGCTGCTCGGGGCTGGCAGCAGGTAAGTGGCAGATTGGGAGGCAGCTGGGGGAAGGAGCCCATCTCCAGTGGTCCTGCCTTCCCTGCCTTTGCAGGCTTTTCCATACCTGAGTGAGCTGCAGCAGGCAGCTGCTGCTGGGTGTCCCAGAAGCCTCCTGTCAGAGCACATCTTGGTGACAGCATCCTCACATCTTTTTAAGCGCTTCTGAGGCACACAGGCCATAAGGAGGTGTTATGGGGACGGTGCTGGAAGCAGAGACCAGCTTTCATAAGGTCAGTGCTGCTCCTTGATTGGCAGGGCGGCAGCTTCTGATCAATAACTGCAAGGGGTTATTGATTCAGCCACCAATCTGAACTCTTAATTACTGATATTAAATGTCAGAAACTTTCAGAGTTTAAGCCATATGACTGTAATCCCTTATTCCAGAAGCTCTGAGGTGGCAAGCTCTTATCAAACTTTGTGTGGCAAGGGTGTGCTCTCAGCTCAGCTGCTGCACACTGGGAAGGATGTGGCTGGCTTTGGTGAGGCTGCTCTGGGTTTGCTTGGTGGGAGGCAGGTTGCTGTCTGTCCCATTGCATCTTTTGGCTGCATACCAGCCAAAATTAAAGCAGAATAACAAAGAAGAGACCTCTCCTACTAGCAGAAACTGGTGTCCCATATCCAGTGAAATCCTTGCTAAGACCTACATATTTTTCATATGTATGTACTATGAACCTTTGTACAGAAAAGGAAAACAAGTCACCCTCATGTTTTATATCTACACGTCTGTTTGCATGAGTTAAATGCACACAAGTACTCTGAGGATACCTGTGACAGTCACTAGCAACTGCTTAATTGATTTGTCTTTCTGATACTTTTTTAATCTCTTTCCTGATCATATAATATCTTGTTCTCTATGTCCAACACTTTTGTCATTATTTTGTCTTTGTAGAAGCATAGAATCACTTGGGCTGGAGGAAAACATTCTGATTAAGCCCAACTGTAAATTCAGCACTGCCAAGCACATCCTAGCACAACATCTATATAGTTAGGGATTTTCTCTCCCTTTTTAATTACGTTGAATTTATCAGCACTGAATTTCACCTGCCTTTTTTTTTTTTTTTGCCTTATCATTCAACATCAGGAGATCTGTGCTTCTAGCTGTCAGATTTATTGTAGTTACCCTAAATATCTCAATCCTATCAACAGAGTTTCGTCTCTACTGCTGAAGAAAGGATTCCTGTGGGACTCCTTTGGTCACCTGCCTCCAATAAAATTTGAACATTCATTACTACACTTCACATCTACTTCTTTAGGCAGTTATTAAGCCAAGAAAAGCATTTCCTACTTCTTTCTGCAATACCCTGGTTTCTTTACAAGCCTTTGATAAGGGACTTTTCAAAAATCCAAGTGCGCTGTTATCTATATGCTTGTTGACTCCTTAAAAGCACTATAATAAATTTTGTAAGGGAAAACTACCTCCTATAAAAGTTGTGTTGCCTCTTTCACATAACATTATATTCATCTACTTGTCTGCCAGTTCTGTTCTTGATTACAGTTCCTTCCAATTAGCTTGACACTGTGTCACACTTGTTGGTTTGCAGTTCCCCATTTCTAAAAAAAAAAAAGAATCCCTGATAAAAAGGTTTCCTCTTGAGCAAGAGCTAATAATCAAATTAAAGATGACCATGGAGTACTCTTGATTGCTAATAACACTTCTGAGTTTAGAAGGAGGAGTTATTTCAAGTTACTGAGTATAACTTCATTTTCTTTAAAATTTTTTGGGCTATTTATAATCTGAAGAAATCATTAAAGGTAGAAACTAAATCTTAATATCTGTCTCTCTGGATGGTGAATCAGGGTTGATTCCCTTCATTTAGTCTCTTGAACTGGGTTGTTTTTCATGTCATAATTAAAGAAAAAAAAGTGGAAAAATTGATGGTTCTTTGCTATGATCATTTCATTCTCAGAAAAACGGAATTGCATTAAAAACAAAACAGTACACAAACAGCGATTACCTCAGTCTCCTGCACATTTCTTTATGAAGGGGTTTTGGGAGATATTACATCTTGGAGGCTCAGCTGATTCTTGAGGGAACTAAGAACTCCAGTATCAAAATTAGTAGCTGACAAGTAATACTGTATCACAGGTAATTAAAATAATTTATAGATGGGCAAAATTAATTAAAGGTTTGGTGAATCCTATTTGGTGTATCATGGACAACATAAGCAATTTATAAACGGGCAAATGTGACTAATCTTAAATAAATCCTATGAAACCAAAGAAAGCTTTTAAGTCAGTTAATCAAAAGAAGCCAGTCAAGCAGTTGTCTTGAGGCAGGTAAATCAATGAATATCAAGAACCTTAAATCTGTATTAAATCCCATTACTTATCTTTGTTTACCAAATTGTAACTTCAATGCCCTCTCCAGGAATATATATTCTAAAAAAAGCTGGCGTTCAGGAGTAAAAAACCCCCAGCCATGCACATGGCAACAGCACTACCACATCCTGGCAGAACTGTTCAAAAGGAATTTAAATTAAGTTCTGTGGCAAAACTTTCCAGCTGCATATCACCTCTTCAAATGTCACGTCAGTGATGTCATCACATGGCAGGAATAATGCTGAGTTATTGAATACTGCTGTTTTATTTTGAGTCGTACTGTCTTTTGTTCTCAGTCCTTCTTCTTAGGCCTATGGTTGCTGAAAACTCCCAGGAGTGAACTGGAAAAGCTGTTGGCCATACTATAAAGCTGAGCAGTAGGAGAGCTGCCTCTTTATTTCAGGGGATTTTATAACCTTCTCTCTTACTTTAGGCAGGAAAAAATGTGCATCTCTTTCAGGCTTCACTGGATTCAAAATCAGCCCTTTTCATCTACTCCTTAACACCTCCATGGCTTTAGAAACATAGCTCAGGACTATGCAGTCAATTTAATACATATATAGGACACTTCTAACTGGCTTTTGTATGTATGTGTATCTGGAAAGAATGACTCAGAGCTCCTTTCAAGGCAAGGTTTTACATTTTTGCATTTATTTGAGCCACTTAGCTACATGAGGCTCAGTACAATCTAAAATTCTGCTTCAATTTAACTTGCAGTTAACTTCCCTTTTATAAAAGAATAAGGGAACAGTGTAACATTCCTCATAAAAATCTTTTAAGACTTGGTTTTCAAGAGGGCTTTCCAAATTGAATGACCATGAAAAACCACCTCTGTTTGACTTATTAACCTGTGTGTACAAGCTTGGTCTCTTTTATTTTATTTTTTTTTCTTTCATTTCCCATTTGGTAAGGAAGGCTATAGCTATGATATCAGTTGCTGGCAAGAACAATGGTTCAACTTTTCTGCTAGGTTGATCTGAACATGTAAGAATTTGGTTAAAACACACTAAGCCTAAATGAATAAGCAGAACTAGGAAGGAACACCACGTTTTATTCAGTAGAGCACACTTCTGCTCTGCCTGAACAATGGCTATAACAAGCTCTCTCTTTTTTCAGCCTAATCTTCAGCATAGGTCAACCTTAATGAGTACATCCAGTACTAAACAACAAATACATGGTCTTACTGAAATATTCATCTGGTATTGTATACACTACAGAACAGCACGCACTCTTATATTTGAAAGGTTTTCTGTTAATAACCAGTCATTTTACAAGAGCAGTTCCTCTCTGTCCATGAGGTTGGATAAGCCTTCTGTAAACTTTGCAACTCAAGGTAAGGCAAGTTTTTATGGTCCTAAATTGTTTGCCTCCCACACTGAACAATCTCTCATTTCTCTGAGGGAAATAAATAAGCCTTTGAAAGCCATTAAATAAAGACAAAACCTATGCAAATTTAGGTGTTTAAGTTATTTGGACACAATCTCCCCTTGGGAAGAGCCCTATAAAAAAACCAACCTTTCCTTACTGACCCGCAGCAAAGTTCATCTCAATTGTCCTCAACTGTGTGGATTTAGCATTTCATTGGGTTGGTCAGTTAAGATGTTCCCTGTGTCAGATAGGCAGCTGCAGGACACTGTGCTTCAGGTGGCTTCATGTCATGTGTCAAATACCTGACAAACGTCACAAGGGATAAAATCATCCTGTATTCACTACAGGGGGAACCTGTGAGTTTAGATTAGACTCCTTTCTCTTAGGTAATAAAGCATGGTAAAATTAAGCCCAATTTTATTTTACAATACCTGTCTCAGTTACTGCAAAAGGTTAGGCTCATGTCACATACAAACTAAAATATTATATTTGTAGATAGAGGTCTCAAAGAATGTTACTATTTCATGGTTATAAGGAGATCAAAACAAAGAAGCATCTATAAGAATAAAAGAAAACACATTTAATATAGAAGTAATTGCCTTCTCCTCTAAACCCTTTTTGAGTTATAAATGTGCTTCTGAAGGTTCAAAAGTTGAGAGCATTTTTAGAAGAAAACATGTTCAATAAGAAATCATCAGGAAGACATGATTTTATTTCAACAAGAAGTTTTTTTTTAGAGTGTGGAATGAGAGTTGTTTATATTCTGATATATTCTGTTAACATATTCCTACATTACTCTTTGCTCTTTACGTTTTTGAAAGTCAGGATTCTTTCTAAAGCATATTTTATAAAAATCTGTTTTTGTGAGATTATGATAATGTCTCTACCAGCTGGATGTCTAGTACAAGGAGTCTTGTTCTTTGAGGAGACATTCATGCTAGTAGCTTGATTCTTGACCAAATGGCTCCTAGTTTTACAAATATATTTCAATTGCAACATTATAATTATGGGTTTTTATTTAATATTCTATGCAAAGCAAAAAAATGCAATGCTTATATCAATTCTAGTTTAAAATCCAGTTTAAATCTACTAAAAAGATGTCAATTATTTTCTTTTTGAAAGTATTTTTTATAGGTGCTATAAAATATTCAATGTTTATAAATATATTGCCAAGAATAGCTGAAGACAGTGAAAGCAAAAATGTTATAATTATACAAGCTGATTTTCAGACTTCATGTAATACTGGCTGTTCTATAGCCTGTGGTATTATCCTCCTCTAACATGTACAGCTGATTCTTGGATAAAAGAAATAGGACCAGAATGGACTATTTTTAATTAGCTTGAATATTTGAATAGCCTGAATATTTTAGCAAAATACACACCCAGATACTTTTAAACCTATTTTAAACATATGAGATTTAAAACAATTACAAAGCTATCTTAAAATTTTCCAGCAAGCCACTAACCAGCCAGAGTAAATTCTGCTAATAATATGTTCCAATGCTATCAAGGATCAGCAGTGATTGCATGCCCCTTTTAGAATTCTGCTCTCCTTCAGCGTAGTGCTACAGCAATAAAGCAGTGTCTCCCAGAGTATAAGGTCTAGTAATTTTACTTATTTAGGTAACTATTAAAAAACAAGGTAAAGAATTAAATTTTATGTTTTCTGACAGTTGAAAATTTTCATGCATTCTCCCTTTGGATGGAATTAAACATATGCTAAAAGGAATATAATATCTTGGAGATCTAAAGGTGATGATTTTCTTTCTGGGTATAAAGATGGAATAGAGGTAGCTAAAGGGGAGGAAGAATACTAAAACTTTGTGTTTCTTTGTTTGTGTGTATAAAGAAGAATGCTGTTTCAAAAACTCAAATGTATTTTTTTTTTCATGTTTTTAGTGTCTGACTCAGAAAGAGAGCCACCAGTGCATATGGGAACTTAAACAGATATGCCACCAATAATGATATTCCTAGAAATACCTTTTCCTCTTGTATATATATGTACCTGATATTATCTGAAGCATTCGAAAATGTGTTTGTGTACAGCAGCAGTATAATAGGATTTTGTGAATTGTTCTTATCTAAGTGTTATATATGCATCCAGAGGGAAAACTTTACTTTAACCAGGTACATTATCAGAAAATAACAATCTGGGGCATAAGCATCCCAAGTGTGCACCTTTTTTATGGCGTCAAACAAAGCAAACAATACACATATTTTCCCATTATTTTATGTTTGATTTTTTTTCATTATTATTATTATGTTAAGCCAACTGTGTTGGATTTGTAAATGGGCTATGTCTGTTACACTATAGCATCTGCTTATCCAAACAAGTCTCTCCTGATAATGGTGCCCAGTAATGCAGGCCAGGAAGTGGCAGTGGGAGATGAAACAAAAAGTATGTCTCTGCCAGTGGTCACACATTTCACCCCAGGCACGAATGCAATGAGCAATTCAACACAAAAGAGTTGTTTTCAAAAAGCTATTTCCAGCAGGACAGCATGACTACAACCCCCAAGCTGTCCAAAAATTAAGATCAGGGAGGCAATGTTTGTTTCTGTTAAAAGTCACATTCCTGTGAGAACAGTGCAGTGGAAACTAGAAGAAACAGCAATGAAAATAGGCAGAGGTGGCAAACATTCTTCATATGTTTGCTATGTACAAGAAACTTTTTTTTTAACTTCAGCACTTCTTCACAGCAGTGTTATGCGTATATTCCCAGCAGTAAAAGACAAGCTGAGCAAGTTTTCATCTAAAGAAAGTTTGCAGGACTGCAGCACAAAGGAAAGAAAAACTGATCTAACTACTAAGATGAGAAAAAAACACATGTTTTATGGAGCTTATGGATAGACAATTACCATTTTCTTGGTGACAATGTCTGTGTTAATCAGCTTTCCACCTGAACTTGGAATAGAAGCAAAGTTAGTTTATTAGAGTCAACCCTTTAATGGAGTGATTTCTGTGAGTTCCAGTTACCAGCTGCTAGAATTTTCTTAATCCAGATGGTGACAGAAAAGAGATATAGAGAGGTGTGGATGATCACAATTGGAAAAGATTCTACCAAGATCATCATAAATATTGCTTTTCATTTAGCACTTTTGCTACAAAAAAATTTATGCTTGACTTGAACTGCAGCTGTCAAAGCCTCACTGTGGCATTTCTTTTCATTAGTTGCAGGGGTAAAGATTCCTCTTTTCAGAGGGCAGGTTGAACCCTTCCACAACCCGAATTTAGTGTTAGAATTCAGTGTAAAATAAATAGAAGGTTCTCCATGTTTGAGAAAGCATCCTTTTTTTCCCAGACGTCTAAAGCAAAGAAAGTGGAGACTCTGTGTCACACTTTCAAGAAGTACCTATTTCACTGCATGATAAGAGTTTTATACTCACTCATTCCTTACACTCATGAAAATTAACAAGATTCACTGCAGCTGCAGTGGTGAAAGCCCTGTATTTTCCAGACAGGATGTCTTCCTACTTTAGTCTCTTAGGCATGGCTGTAACTGATATAAAGGATGGTCTTTCAAATTCCACTTGGCATGGCAAGTTCCTGGTAAACTTAACAACATTATTACAGCAGCTTCTATGCTAGAAGTCCTCAACTAGGAGAAAATGTTCAATATTCCATCTCTCCCTTTGCAGTAAAACATTTGGGAAGCATCACAAAGCCACTGCACATGGGCTGGTAAGAAGTAGTTTGACACCTTTACACCACAAAGATGCAGGAGCAATTGGAGCCTGGTTTTCCAAGGTCCCATGGTGGTTCAATCCTGATGTTGAGAGAAAAACATGCAGGTCAATTATTTTTTTTTTATTTTTATTTTTTCCTGAAGGAGAATTTTATTCCCACATGTTGATTTTAGGCATTTACCATTTCTTCCCATCCAAAAGAGTAGTTAAAATTGTTGTGGCGAATTCCAGAAATTAAATTCTTTTTAGGTGATGAGATGGACTGCAGTTGAACAGCCCTCAAAACATGATAATAATAGCTGGCATGAATCACTGGCTCTGGAGAGTAGAAGCACCTTGAGTGCTTCTAATGCATGTTAATAAGTCTTCTGTAGTCTGTAAGGTAGTTTGGCTACCACAGGTTTTGATTCCATGACCCACATTCATAGTACAGTAGCACCAATACCTCTGTCCATTGACTTCAGTAACATTGCTTTCCCAAGTAATTGTTATCCAAGCTGTGTAAAATCTGCAGAGTGATCAGTGGTTTGTGAAACTACTAAGAGCTTTGCAGTGGAGTTTTAATATAGCTAAGACAAATGATGTAACAAAGATATCTATTTATATTTAAAAGTGATACTGTAAATAGTTAGGATTCCATTTAATGCATTGCAAAGTTAGGTAACATGAAAAACAACCTGATAACAGACAGGCTTTCAAATCTATAAAGTGTATTTGAATATTGCATCCTAAATGTCCATCACTATTACAGGATTTTATGTGAGGGTACAAATATATAGGCCTTAAAAAATCTACACTGAATAAAAAGACAGTAATAAAATAGAAGCTTACTTGGTTTCTTCTTTGACTACATTTTCTTCTTCCTTTTAATTTTTATTTGACACTTTATTAAAAGTCCAGAGCTCAGGATTTCATCCCCTGGTTAATCACCACTTAATCATTTGGCACAAGTTAAAGACACATCTCTGCTGCATTGGTTTCCCCCCTGTACTACTCTCCTGATCAACCATCAAGAATTGCTTCCTTTTCACAATTACATCTCTAATTTAGATGTGGTCAACCCACCTTCTAAAATACTGCCTAATGTACATACCACAGATACTAGATATAATTATATGGAAACATGTCATCCTTGAAGTAGATACTGTTCTAAATTGTGTTGTGAGCTCCAGGCATGGACTGGGAATAACTTGGGGTTTAATCCCACTCACACAACTAAAAGCCCAAACTTTAAGGAGCATCTTTGTACCAGGATCTATGGGTGACTAAACTTGACAAATTGGGAAGCTGTGTGAGACTGTGTGGTGGTTCAAAATTGCACAATTACACCTTAGAGAAATTGTTCAGGAATACCTACTTAGTGCTGACCATAACTAATAGATGGATGTCAGGAATCACGTTTCCCCACGGCACTGCCAGAGCAGGGCTGGAACCAGTTTTCCTTCCACCTACCTTTTGCTGCCTCCTCTGCATGCCACTTCTCCCTCCTGTGAGTTGTAGAATTAATTTCAGCAGCGATATGTGATCAGGAATGTAGGAAATCTTTGAGCCAAGATGGATGCTTGACATAATGAGTCCTACAGCAACACCATGGAACTCGTCAACTGTGATCATCGCCAGGGCGCTGAGAGTTTGGGATATTTTCTGTAAACACACACATCTTTATTTTTCCATGTGTTTTGCAAACTCGTATGGTGGAAGGCTTTTCACACTTTTAGCCTGCAGACTTCTATTGAGTGTGGAAGCAGAGTTTATAAATAGGACTTCTCTTTTTTCTTTTAATGCCACTTAGATCTCATTTTAGCGGAGTTTATAAACAAGCTACATTTGTTCTTTTTATTGGCTCAAGAGAACAGCTGTCTATCAAGCCTTCCTGTTTACATGATCTCCTTTGGTAAGTCATGCTTAGAGACCTTCTGTGGGTTATCAGTAGCTGTTACATAAATAACAACATATTGGATGAAATCTGTGATATTATTTCATGTGCATTTTCTTCCCTTACACTGAAGTTCTCTTGTAGGCAGTGGCCCAGAACCAGATCCATTCACCTCTGAAATGTCTCCAAAGTCCTCTTTACAGGCATTGTGTTAGATCCTGGCAGACAATGCCCCAGGGTTACACAGATCATATGCTGGCTATCTGTAGAGGACTGCATTTCAGCCATAATGAATTAAGTGATTTCTTTCTTCAAAAAGCAGGAGATGTTTGACAGAAAAGCTAAAAAACACAGTGCCAAAGTGGGAGGTCTGTGCTGTCAAGAGGTGTCAAACTGACAGAACTGGAGACCTAAACCTTCTGTTCCCCTACAGCGAAAAACAGATTTCAAACCACGTCACATACTAGAAGCACTGGCAATGGAAGCATTCATGTATGTTAGCCACGATAGAGAGGCACCAGATGTAGAGACGTGAGGAGATTTTAGTTGCCATCTCAGTCTCAACTTTAGAGATCTAGAATTTAGTTCCTCAGAACTTTGTCCAATACTGCACCTTTTATTTCCATAACGCTCTCCAATGCTTATTCCCAGTACTCATTCAAGTACAGGATTTTTCTTCCAAAGCAGTTGAAGATTCTACTTTTCATTGCCCAAACATTCCCCAATTATACAAGTGAAGTAAAATGTTCAGCACATGTTTAACTCCATCTTTTAGAAGTAGTAAATGTTCAAATTCATAAAGGGCAGAGCCCAAGTTAAACATATGTTTAACCAGCATCCTGGCTCAGTTGTTGCCCTGCATGTGGGGACTCAATGAAAATAAAAAAATAAATCCTAATTGTAATCCTGACTTTGGGCCAGGATTTTATTGAAATATTTATAAATAAAGACACGGTGGTATTTAATTATTTAAGAAACAAACTGGTTGGGGAAATTTCACAGAGATGTAAGGTCCTTGGACTTGTGCAAGAGATAAACTTGGCCCACTTTCCTGTGACTAATATATACAGTACAGAAAGAGAGAAAGGGTAAGGAAAAGCCATTTTCTTTCACAACGGGAACATATGATATTAAGGAAACTGAAAACTACATTTCTAAAATTGTTTCCATTTCAGCGTTCTTCTGCCTATGGAGAATCAATACGCCAGAAGAGCATAGCCTTAAACATTAATATTACAGAATAAAATTTGTTTTTGATGGATTGATAGGCACATTTTCTTAAGGCCAAGCAATAATGAATACAACCCTTTTTTCCAGATAATCTATCTTTCCTCTCTCCCTGCACAGAGGATGTAGAGAATAATATGATACCACTTGCCTGTATATAGAAACATCTGTTATTAGGCACCCAGAGGTTTCACTAGGATGCATGTCCTCAACCCCACATATCCAATTGAAACAGCAAGGGGAAATCAGAAAACAGGAAAATGCTGCTGTTTGCTCTGTTTCAGCTGCAGAAAGCCAGTCAATCAAGAAAGCTTGGCTGATGTCATGGTGGCTGATAATTCCCAAGGGATTTGACTCTGCCCTAACTGCACAGTCCCTAAGTAGGATGAGTTTAAAAGCAAATGCATGTACACCCTGATTCCAACACATAGTTTTACATCATGTCACACTTGCTTTTCTTTCTGAATCAGCAATAACTAGTAAGTGCTTCCTTAGTAATTGTGATCTTACACATGGACAGAGTAAAAATAATAATTTAGCTATTGTACTGACATTTGGTGATTCTTTGCAGGGAGGAAACATAGACCCATATTTCTGTAGCATCTCTAAATTCCTATGGCTCTGAGAGATGCTTCCAATTCACTGGGTATGCACTGAAGTTGTATTTCAAATTTGTGTGTGTTCCACTGTCAGACACATTTTTATTCACTTTTATACTTACAGAAGAGGTAATTCTGATTCCACAAATTCCCTCTTTTTCTTCTTGTGTCCTTCCCACTTAACAAAGTCAAATTTGAGCGTTCTTCAGAGGGAAAAAAAACACTGGGCCCAAGTAAAAAGAATTTTTTGCAATGTTGTTTTCCTATTAAAATATATGTACAGAGAGCACTGGTAATGTGGAGAAAAGAAATTTCTCTTCTGGATAAGCGAAACAAGACATGGTGTTAGGACATTTGTATCATAAGTAGTTTTACTCTGTCATGACATAATTTATGCAGAATTCAGGGAAAAGGCTGACCTTTCATTGAATGTCACCTTGCAACCGCTCACAGTTTAGACTAATCATTTTTTTAAATTAGGGGTAGGGAGGAGTAGTCTCAGTCTGACTCAATGAAAAATGGTGGGGGATCTGTCCTACCTCCCTCCAACATCCTTAGATTCAGACAACTGCTCTGACAGAGTCAAAATCAGTGGAAGAAAAAAAATAGAAGGCAAGAACCTTCTTAAAGCAAAGTTAGACTCAGCACAAGAGCCCACTTAGAAATCAGAATTGTGCAAAGTCCAGAGCAACTTTATCATCCCCTGAGATTCTTGGCAGCTTATCTAGCATCTCCCAGGATTTCTGCTCACAAGAACAGAGCATAATATTATAGCCATTGATTGAATTTATTATTGTATTCTGAGTGCTGACTGAGGGACTGCATTAGTGCAGTAGACAATGAAATCTGACTCACCCAAAACTTATAATTGTCTTGGATGAGGTTAAAGATATCACCACTAAACTGTGCTATGTTATTGCTGAAAAACCCCAGGCTTTTGGCAAATTCTGGAGCACTGGTTTGTGCCTGGAACAGAGAAGGAACTTACCCCTTAAGTCCCAAGAGCTTAGAAACTAAAGCTTCCTTAAGAAGACTACAAGCTAAAACTTAATGCTGCAGTATTACAGGTTGATTCACAATAATATCAGCATTTGCACATTGTAATATGACTTAGGGATATGTTATTGATTTTCTTTTCTAAGCATCCAGTAATCGGCATCTCGGCTAAGGTTCCTCTATCCTTCCATATGTTGTACAGCAAGTCATTGTAGCTCCATAGAGCCAGTCCTTTCTTATTTCTTTTTAGGTTATTGCAGCCCCCAGCCTGTGCCAGGTGCTTCCCAAAGAACAAAGCTTAGGAAGTAGCTTTGAGATCTATGTAAAAAACTCATTATAATGATATTTTTTTCCTTCTTCTTTGTATTGAACTGCACCTTTCAACTAGTGAATTCAGCAGAGTTAGCAACTTACACCAAAAATTGGTCCTTTGTTAAACTTTTTCAAGCTTTCTTTTCTCTCTCGTTTTGAGTGGAGGGAGATGCAGGTTCATTGGTTGGTTGTTTAATTAAATTCTCTTCATTCTTTTTTCCTTTTCTTTTTCCTCAAGAATAAACAGATGGCTTTGTAGCTAAAAATATGATATTACACACCTCCGGTCAAAGTCTTCTGAAGCATATCTGTTCTTACTTATTTTTCTCTGCAACTGCAAATGTCCCAAATACTTTACAGCAATCATACCTGACTCTCACCTGGAAATGAGGAATAAGATTTTTTGTTTCTTTGTAGGCCTTTCCACCCCTATCCATTTTGACTGAAGTTTGGAAACCCAGAACTAAAGGCCTCCTACTCTTCATAAACTCCTCCTTTTGAGCCATTTGTGGACATACCTTTTAGCTGAATGGCTACTTATGTTCAGAAAGTAAAATTTTTGCTTTCAATCTGTCTTAGACTAAAAAGTTTATTGTCATTTGTTCATTTTCTTTATGGCTCATAATGCATTTTCAGTATCCTGTTTTCGTCTAGGTTAACCTGGTTTTAGATAGACAACCATCTGAAATAATCTGGTTTCAGATGGGACAACCCCACAGACCAATTACACATTTTAATCAAAAATTCTTAATAACCATGCAGATTCCTATTGTTAGCCAGTTAGTGTGGATGGAGTCAAAGCAACAGAGATGTTTCTGCTCTGGAAACACCAAGATCTCACATACCTATACATGCAGTTATTTATTTATTCACTTACTTCTTATTGTATTTCTAAGAATTCGTGTACATGCACATGAATTTCATGTGATGGGAAATGTTAATCTTATGTTAAAGAAAAGGCCTGGAAATCTTTTCATCTATCTTCCGCAATCAGAATTTATTCTATGACCTTTAATAAATCAATTCTTGATGTGTCAGTTTCCCCACTGGTTAGCTTTTGATTAATAATGACCCTTAATATAATTTCTGCAGTTCAGAAAAGGGTGATGAAAGTGAAGGCCCAGTCCTGGCAAGTTTTATTTCATCAGGTAGCACTTACTCCTGAGAATGGTTTTATCAACCTCAGTAGAGACTGCCTCAGCTGAAAAGTTTACATGAATAACTATGATTTATTTAATATCTGTCAACTTTTTTCAATTCTTGAGGTTTAACATGGCATTTAAATGATTTTTTTTTTCTTTATGAAGGTCTTTTTTTAGCCCATCATGCCTTATGAAAACGCAGATATTTTAGCACCCTTTTTAATGATGGAAGAGCTGTGGTAGTTTGATGCCACTTGGCTACAGTTTAGGTATTTTTTATTTGGAGGTGGGGTGGGGAAAGTATGTAATTTTTGCCAGCATGGGTTTACACCTTCAGACAAAAGCTCAAGTTGACTGATGACATTCCCATCTCAGATAGACAGCAAAACTCTTTCCAAAATCTAGCTGCTATACAGTTATACACATGCAAAATGACTCATTCTTTATTGCAGTGGCATCCAAGATTTTTACAAGAGCTATGACAGTGTCCAAAACAAAGGATGCACTCCAAATCAATTTAGTGGTGAGGGAAAAAATGGCAGAAATTAAAAGTCTAAGACATATTCTTACCATCTCCTGGCTATATTCAGGGATTTCAGAAGGTCTCAGTTTTCATACCAGGAAGCCAACACTTTATTCTTTAACATCTGAACAATGATATAACTCATAAATTATGAGACAGTTCTCTGCTTCAAGAAAATACATGTTTCAACAGCTTTATCAAAATGCATATCAGAGGAATTTTTATGTAGGTTCTTCCCACGGCTTCAGGATACCTTCTGTGGATGGGTTTATAGGCATTTGAGGGAAAGCTTTTCTCTTACTAGTGGGGCAAATCTATTTTTTTCTGTCTTTGCATATATACTGGAATCTATATTAGGTGTGATGCAGTGATGTCAAGGTATGAGTCTCAAGCATTTTAATTTAATAAACTCACAGTGTTAATTGTGTTCATGAAATTATCCAGAAATTCCATAATTTTTATCTTGCAGTACTTAATCAATGACATCAGTGTAGTTTTCAACTGGGCCTAGAAGGTGATAACTACCATTATCTATCTTTCTTTCTTTCTCTTTCTTTCTTTCTTTCTTTCTTTCTTTCTTTCTTTCTTTCTTTCTTTCTTTCTTTCTTTCTTTCTTTCTTTCTTTCTTTCTTTCTTTCTTTCTTTCTTTCTTTCTTTCTTTCCTTCTTTCTTTCTTATTTCAAAAATCAATATTATACTCATTTTCCACACTTTCTGTTACCTCTCCAGATTTTCAATTACTTTTCTGAAGTATTTTTCTTGGATAAAATTAAACCAATTACTGCTGATCTTGGCAGGTAATGACACATGCCCTATGAACTAATAGTTCTTTCTGTGCTTTGAAAGCAGTCCTTCATGAAGCAAAGGGGTTTATTTGTTCTTCTAACACTTCTTTCTCCAGGAAAT
Organism: Passer domesticus; assembly: GCF_036417665.1. NCBI lineage: Eukaryota > Metazoa > Chordata > Aves > Passeriformes > Passeridae > Passer > Passer domesticus. The sequence continues at coordinate 6,730,626 of NC_087512.1, forward strand.
AGAAAACTTAACTACCATGCCTCTTGATACATCATAAACATCTTCTGCTGAACTTTCAGTATTACTTCCTATCAGATCGTGCCCATTACTAGTAGATTATGCTGCTAGATATTTTTAATTTTTGCAGAATTTATAAATTAGATCCTCTAAAATTCTTCACCAAGCAAAAATTTGAGCCCCTTCTCAACTTAAATCATATAAATGCATTGCCAGGCAGGATCCTGGGGACAGGATGGGACATGAGACCATGCTCTGAGATGTTGCAGTACAAGAAGTATTTACACACTGAGTAATAATGAAGGAAAATTAATTTCCTGCCTCCAGAAATGGGCCAATTCATGTTGCTTCTTTTCTGTATTTTCAAACAAAAATACAACCTAATTTGTTTTTTGGCTTCTTGGTTTATTTTCAAAGCTGTTCTGGTAATTTCAAAGAAGTTAAGGGTTAGGAAAGTCAAATTGGTCTTCTGCTTCTCTGCAGTGTTTTTTGGGGGTTTTCTTCAGTGACATAAAGAAAAAAAATCTTTTTGGGTCTACCAGCCAAGTGAAAAATCAATTAGTTGCACAGGCTATTTGTTAGGATTAGCTATCAGACAATACATGCTTTTTGTTCATTATTATTTTCCACATAATAGAACATATCATGAACCACAATGCCATTGAATTTTCGTTTACATCTGTACAAAGTAGCACTTTTAAACCATTCTTCAAGGTGCAGGCAAAAAAATGCAATAAAAGACAAGAAGAAGGAGAAGCAATTCCATCTATATTTTAAAAATATATGTGTAGCTTCTACGGGGGAAAAAAAAAATGTGATTTAAAGATAGCCCTAGAATTTTCAGCACTCAGTTGTTTTTACATGAAATCTTAAAATGAGACTTCATTTGATCCCACCGTTTAGTGAGATTCTGTTTGGCCACCATCAAATTCAACTTCTCACACCTTAGTTGGACTAATAATTGTTTCCCTCCTGATAAGAAATTATTTAGAAGCTAAAGAATACCCTATTGTCTTCAGACTGGACTTGCACAAATATTCTGCATGATCTTTCTCTGTCCCTATTTTTTGCAGTAGCTACAAATTCCTTCTCAAATCTGACTTTTTTTTTCCTAGAATATTTCTATGCTGTAGCCTTTTAAGCATCCTAGTTTCAATATGCTCAAATAACCACCAAATATGTAATTAGAAACAGCTAAGTACATGAGTTTGCCAGGTGAAGAGGTAATAACATGGGGGCAAACCATCAGTCAAGAAGTCCAGTTCTACTGGGTTCAGCACAAGAAGATCTGGTTTTAGCAGAGACCTCAGTACAAAATCTTCTCTGCTGGGAGACACTCAGTAAGAGACCTGAGAATAAAACACATATTTAAGAGTAGATTAATGAAGTCAGTTAAAAAAAAAAAGAAAGTCATCTCCTGCTGCCACCTGAGCTTTTCACTATGGAAAAATAACAACTGATGTACAGGGAAGTTGACAAGGAATACAAGGAAGCACAACTTCTTGTGCACTGCCTTGGACTAGTTTAATATTCATCAGCAAAGGTCAAGGCCTTAAACAGAAAGGTTATTTCAGGGAATTGTGTGGAATAACAAGAATCAGTACAGCCCAGAAATGTTGAACTTGGAATTCAAGGGTCGAGGTTTCCAACACCTGAAATTTCACATGTGGCTGGATTTTTAGATGCTGCATTGTTTTCTAATTGCTATAAATCTTGTGGGATTTTAAGCACATAATCTGCATTTCTGAAAAACACAGTTACTAGTTACCAGGAGCCCAACGTATTATTAATTTATTTAATGCTGATGAACTGAACTGTGTAATGGGTAAAGACAGTCTAGGATCAGTGATTGGCAGGAATAAACCAGTTTCATTGAATGGGGACAGAGAGGATTTTATTCAAGGAAATTGCAGTGAAACCCATCCTAATAAATAACCAAGCTGAGTTGACTCAAGCACTTATAATGCCAGTGTCTGTGATAAGCAATGGAAACATTAATATAAAATGCTTCACCATAAACGAATACGGTAGAGTTCAAAATGATATATTGCAGCACAGCCATCCCTAGCATGGCATGCTTTTAAAGTGATGCTTATAATTATTTTTATATTGGTAACAATAGGGGGGAAAAAAAGAACAGAACAGCAAAAATTGTTATCTGCTAAAAAGGAACTGCAATAGCAAAATTTCCTGATAAGAACCTACATAAGGATTTAGCCACGGCAAGAGAACTATGTTCAGATACAAATGCAGTAACTAGGAATGTGGTTGTAGCTTGTTCATTTCTAATCCTAGCTGTATGTTACAGTCAGATGGTGAAAGCAGTCATTTCATGAAATAACTGAAATTTTCAGATATTTCATGAAATGACCAGCATTATGGCTGTTCTACTATACTCTTAGACTGTTTCACTCCATCATTAAATTAAATGACTGGTGTGATTGTGAAAGTCACATTGGTGTGATTTTTATCACTTATATTTAGGCACCTGAACTTAGATGTACAAGTCAATTTAGGCTCTGACAGTCATTGGAGAATAGGTGGCATGTCCAGCTGGTAACCTAGTTAATCTAAATTTAGCTGGTTTTGGATTAAATAAACCATCCTTTGCATATACTGATCCAGTTCACTTAATTACAAAAGAAGTAAAACGTGATAGGTTTGAATAAAGAGGCTTATCCTTTGGTTGATCCTCATGACTAGGATCCATTGTGTTGCATAATATCATAAATGCTTACAACTGCTGTGAAAAGTATTTTTGTTATGACACACTCTTGGACACACTGACTTTTTACACCCTGTGCTCTTTGCCACAGGACATCTGATTGCACTGGATCCATTTGCTCCCTCCCTGTAGCTTACATTTCCCTTTCCCATTGTGCCACGTGAGCTACAGGGTAGAATTAGTATTATATTCAGGAGTGTTTTTTTTTTCATTTTGTTTTGATCAGAACAAATAACACAACACATCTTTCTTTACCCAGTCTGGGACATTTATTAAACCTCTCTACAGTCATGGCTTTCCTACAGTCCCTAGACTTAAAAATTTGCCCCTGTTGTGACAGTCAAATTCTAGTGACAGATGAGCATGTTAAATGCCTTTACTGCCTTGAAGAAATTCTGTCTCATATTCCTAGTAAATGCAGCATTTGTTGGTCCTTCCCCTTGCAGGCCAGAAAAGACTAAGAGCCTGTCTTTCTAACTGCTTCCCTGGGAAGTGAAAAGTTCTATCTTCAGACAGCCATGATGAAGTGGTACCATTCACAGGGAAGACAATATTAGTTGAAGTATGGATGTGGTGAGTGTCCATGAAGTTATATGACAGGTTCACTCTTTCCTAACGAGAATCTGAGAGGAGCCAAGGGATTCTGCACATCAGATTTGGAATGTCCAATATGGTTCTGATAGAACAGAGAGGCTGGAAACTACAGCTCAAAACAAGTTTCCTGGCTGTGACTGCATAGCAGGGGAGATGCAATTCTGGGGTTTTCTAGACCCTAGGAGCAAGGCAAAACAGGCACCTGCAATACAAAGGAAAGACTTATTCTCCAAGAGAATTACTGTATTCCCTGAAACTGATAAAAACCCCCAGTCCTTATCCCAGGGAAAAGCCTTGTTTAAATGGATAGGGTTGAAGTTTTTCATGAGGTCAAAAACTACCTGCCAGTTTGAGTCTTTCAGTCAAGGCTGAGAATATCGATAGGGTAAATATCAGTTCCTACTCCATCTGCATATAAAACCCAGAGCATGTCATAAGGCACTTCACATATGTTCACACAACTGGGTGCTCTGAAAACCTTAGAAGAAGGCTTTTTCAGTATGTGTTCCTGTATGTTCCTTCTGTGGTATGTTACATGGAAGAAGAATCAAGAAGATAAGCAGGACTCCGTTGTTGAGATCCAATGCCCTTCCTGCATAAAACTTTACCACAAATTAATAGTCCAGAAGAGAGCCGAGAAGAGTTATAATGGCAAAACAACAGACAAAGTGAAATGTGTCACTATCTTAAATGGAAACTGGACAGTGAGACCTAGAAAATACACAGAGGGGTCTATTTTCTCACAGAGGGGTGATATTTCTCACTTATCATACTTCACACTGTTTTACCCGATACAGGTTTTTATCATGAATATGTGCAGCTACCCCAGAAGAGTTTTAAACTAGTGAAATGTGTATTTATGTCAGCAAATATTATGCAAGAAGTAGAGCTTGACCCCCTGAACCCCCTGCCCACTAGAAGGTACAAAACCAACTCAAAGTCATCTGACAGAAGTCAATTAGTTCTGAGACAAAATACTTTATGCTCTTTCCTGGTCATCATCCCACAAACCCTAGTGGTTCCCCGCTTCCACATCAAAAATGTAAAATGAAACTGCTCTCTGATTTGTGTTCCCTTTTTCTTTTACAGTCTGCCTTGAGAGGTAAATGATCAGTTGAAATATCCTTTACAGACTTCACAGCTATCAAACATTAGAGACTTGTCCTGTACTTTTGTAAAGCCAGACATTTCAGAAATGTTTAGATGTTGGTCAATAAATGGGAATATAATCCCAAAAAAGAAACACAAATTATCGTTTTAGGGTTCCTGCTGAGGAAGTGAGAAACTTGTTTTGGTTTGTTTTCTTTTTAATTAAAGGTTTTGGGGGTTTTTCATATTATATATTTGACTAGGACTTTAATTTTATTTTTGTACCGACAGATTTTGAACATATCAGTTTATGTTTATTTCTATGGTTTTATGGTTTTCAGTAAAGCATATACAATTAGACTTTTGAATCAGTACCCATGAGATCTGACAACCTGATTCCTGAACTCCGGCTTTACATGTTTAAGATCAGAGAATCATAGAGTAATTCAGTAGTGAGGAACTCCTGAAGGGTCAGGAGTTGGCCCTCCTGAATTGGCCAGCACTGAGCTGGACCAATTTAAAAGTTGTATCACTTGACATAAGCCCTCATTCAGCTTAGTTTTTTGTGTCTGCAAAAATGGATATTTCACCTCTTGTCTGGGCCTCTGCCTTAATGTATGACCAACCTGATGGTATGATTTTTTTTTTTTCCTAATTTCTAATAAGAATTTCATTTTCTGTAGCCTTTGGTCATAGACTCCTGTCTTTTATGTGTCTACCTCCAAACAGAGCCTGGCCTCACTATCTATCCAGCTGCCTAATTCCTATTTAATGACATTTATTTACTCTGTTTTTCTGAAGACTAAATCAACCCAGCTGCCGCAGTTTTCTTCAGTGTATCTTGTAGTCACCCACACACCTTGCACCATGCAGCTGCCTGTTGAGTATCTTGCAGATTCTCCTGGGTTGTAAGACAGGGTTTGGGGGTGTGTATTATATTTCCCATCTGTTAGAAGTGAGGCAATTATTTTCTGTCAATTGGGCAGTTTTCTTTATCTCTTCTACAACCAATCCTCCGTCCAGGAAATATCTTCTGTTGATGGGCCATTGAGTGTCCCTGCATGACTGTTAAATTACATCATCCCATTGGGAGATGCTCCACCCAGAGGGAGGAGCCAAGCATTCCTAACTGGATATAATCTGACATTGGGAACACCACAGCAGACTTTTCTCACTGGATTCCCAGAGGAAGATCAGGCCCATCCACACCACCACTGGACCTTCAGAGGAAAACTCTACCCTTCTACAGGATCACTGCTTCAACAGAACTACATCTGTCACTCCAGGAGGACTACAGCCACCATTTAATTGGGCTCCTACCAACACCCTGACCCACGGAGTGTCAGTGTCAGGTCCTATTCTGATTCTATCACCGCTGTTTTATATTACTACCTTTTTTTTTTTTTTCCCTAATAAAGAACTGTTATTCCTACTCCCGTATCTTTTCCTGAGGGCCCCCTAATTTCAAAATTAAAATAATTCAGAGGGAGAGGGTTAACATTTTCCTTTTCAAAAGAAGCTCCTGCCTTCCTTAGCAGACACCTGTCTTTTCAAACCAAGACACAGATGCAGGGGTGATGTAATACTACAAGTCTGGTTTCGCTAGTGCTGAATTGATTGTAATCACGTCCTTCACCCTTCTGCCAATGGTTTTGCTCATGTTTCCCAGTCTGTGGTGAGCCATCACCTCTGTAAGGATGCACTGTGATTCAAGTTCAACTCAGTATCCACCAGGGCCCCCAAGCTCTTTTGTGCACAGCCATTTCCAAGGCCAGCTGGTGGGACAATGCAGAAGTTCTTGACCTCCACAAAACCACTCCACTCTTGACCACATTCAGTGACACCACACAGAAAAGACACAAAAAAAAAACCACCCTGCAAAGGAAATGGCTGCACCTCTGTCAGCCTGATGCACATCCATCAGATCAGGGTGAAGACAAAGCAGTGGATGGAGTACTCCTTCAAGATACAGCTGCTTTAGGGTGAAATGAATTGGAGTTAACAATTTTCTTCATAACAATTTAAATCTTTAATACTGAGCTTTGCTCACAATGGTAGAGATAGAGATCCAGTGAACTGAGATTGCGAAAATGAATTGTGTCAAAATAAATTGAAAGTGTGGCAAAACAGTTTTGCATTTCCAGATAGTAATGAGATGCAACTATATATTTGAACTAAACAGATATATCATATAGCAATTGTTTTGAAACTATTAGAAACTCCTCAAGAGAGTAAGTGTGCCTGCTTGTTTGTCCCAAACTCACAAGAAACTGTTATATTCAAATCTCCTCAACTGGTGGGAAAATAAATGTTCACTAGAAAGTAGTTACATAAGATTGACTGATAATTCCAAAGGCAGGTTATATCTATTTAGTGAATGGGGGTATAGTCTTGCTAAATTTCAAGTAACCCAGTTTCTGCAGCTAGATGAGTGACCTCCAATACTCGTACAAAACCAAAATTAATCACTGACAATCTTTATAACATGAGATACACTTCTCACCAAAGCTTATACTCTAAACTCAGGTTTAGACAAGATTGTCTAACCTCCACCAAAGCCAACACAGGGGGATGTGACCCTCTCCAGAGGGGTATCATGCGTTCTGCTGAATGATGGTCACAGCATGTCTGGTGGAACAGCAGGGGTGTGTGACAGAACCTCTAATTTAAAACATGTCATTCACATGCAGTAATATCAGATGAAAAACAATCCATATTCCTTCATCTGTTGCTGGCAGAAACAAGACATATTTACTTATGACTGCAACTTGTTGTGAATAAAGAGTCATAGAAAGCTGGGAGAGACCTTTAAAGATCGCCTAATCCAAAGCCTTGCAGTGAGCAGGGACATCTTCATCTGGATCAGATTGCTCAGAGCCCTTTCCAGCTTGACCTTAAATGTTTCCAGGAATGAGGCATCCACCATGCCTTTGGGTAACCTGTGGCAGCGCTTTACCACTCGTAGTAAATATTTTTTTTCTTATATCCAAGCTAAATCTACCATCTTGGTTTAAAATCATGACCCCCTGTCCTCTTGCTGTAGGTTCTGCTAATAAGTCTGTCCCCGTCTTTCACGCAAACTTCTTTTGAGTGCTGTAAGTCTGTTATAAGCTCTGCCCAGAGCCTTTACTTCTCCAGGCTGACAAATACCATTTTACTCAGCCTTTTCTCTTAAGAGGAACCCTCCAATCATCTTTGTGGTCGCCTCTGGTCCCACTCCAATATGTCCATGTTCTTCCTATGTTGGGGTTATAAGTTGACAACTAGTAAAAAATTAAGCTCTAGAGAGAAAGACTGATTTAATTTTACAGTTTAATTTAAAGTAATATAGGAAGTATTTTTATGGCATTGTAATGTCCCTTTTCAGTATTGGTAGAACAAAATCTTGGTGTTTGTGTTACAATATTATTTTTATATTATGATAATGTTTCATCTTAGATGCAATCTAACAAGATTTTAATGACTTAATTAGAGGTAAAACCTCATTATTTTGTTACAGAAAAAGCTTTGAAATATTATTTTTCCTAATGAACGTTTGGTGTATTTTATACAGTTCAGAAAAAAATAACTTCATCAACTCAGAAATTGTTGATGAAATGAAATTGACTTCTTTTTCACACCTCTAGGTTATTTATTACACTATTCTTCATTCAACATCTGGTACTTATTATCAGTTTAAATTTTCATTGTTGCGATGGTTGATTACTCATACCAATTATTTCTGTTCTTCTGGTTGTACTCTATTTGAAAGAATATGCACAGCAAGTAAATGCATTATTATCTATTATGACATTTATTATGATTATTAGTATTTATAGGGAATATATGCAGAATATTATTCATATGGTAGTTAGACAGTTCCACAGTGTTGATATGTGCTATCTTTGATATCAGGCTATAACAGTTTCCCCACTCTATATATTAGAAATAGAAGGAAATAATTATTAAAAATCTTGCCCAAGGTTAAAGAGAGAAAATGGGTATCCACAGGTATCCACAGTCTTCTGGCTCTAATTGCTTCTGGAACAATATGTTTCATTGTATTATTGAGACCAAAAAGAACTAAGAGTGATAGTTGAAAAAATTCCTAGTGCGAGATATCTGACTTACTCCTACAACCATATCACCAAAATGTATTGATTTTCACATCAACAGTCATTTTACAAAATATTTGTCTGACATCCAAGAAGGCTAAATACGTCCAAAAATACAGAATATCTAGTTCTCAGAGAAGTCAACAGGAGCTTTCCAAAAAAATATTTTGGTTTGGAAGTTTAGTGGATTTATTTTCTCTTTAGCTAAACTGAAGTTGTTGACTCTGGGTGTAATGAAAGAGACCTGGCAGTATTGAAGATGAGGGGAAGATTGTGTAACCTTCAATGGTTTCCAGAAGATTTTCTCATATTTTCATAATAAACTGGGATCTACATTACCACAATAAAAGCACAGTGGATTGATAGACTAATCTTGGCATTATATGCTAAATATTGCTCGGAAATAAGGAGTACTTGTTACTGGTGCCAAAAGAAGGGCATGTAACTCTCAGAGTGTAAGAAAGACAAATGCCTCCAGTATATAATTCCATACCTTTTACACTCCTTTTTGGCCATTTGAAAGTGCTCTATCATTTTCCTCAATCAAAGACTGGGACCAACTTAATACATTCAGTTAGGAGAAAAGGATCCTGCCCTACAGGTTAGTTCTGGAGCAGCTATGAGCAGGTCTCCAGTGGGGAAAGAAATGAGGAATTGGAACAGGGTGAAACTAGATTTAAGGGCAGTGAAGACATAAAAGACTGTATATCTAACGTATATGGAGCATACTATGTGTAGTAAACAGGGATGTAATGCAGTTACCGGGATGGGATGCAAACAAAGAAGAAAAAGCAAAGTGTATATGTGCATATGTTAGAAGTGTAAGTGTATATGTTAGAAAATAGAAAAATAACCCATGCCAATTCCCTCAAAAAAGAGGAATAATGAAGAAACCTCATTAACACAGCATGTTTTTTTCCATTTGTGAGCTGGGAACACTGATGACTTGATCCCAATTTGCTTGAGCAAGATGTGTGGTACAGGATCCACAGGGACAATGGCAGGGTAACCATAATGTTCATGAAAGGGATAGGTGCTATTGTGTGTGTACAATTATACTTGCTTTGTTATAGTGCTGATACTTTTTTCTTATTTTGGTACAAATATTCCTTATTTTCTTGTCCTGTAAATCTGAACCAACAATACTTGTCTAGCTTTACCATTAAGATTTCATTTTTATTAATAAGAAATTCTTGACTTCATGTATTCACTGTATTTCCCTTTAGCACATAACAAGATTTTAAGCATAATAAAAAGCTTAAAGTTTTAACAGACAAACAAGTTCCCATTTGACTAGCTTTCATAAACCTGCTTCAAGAAGCAGCTGGGACAAACAATAGTGTTTGTTTTTGTCTCCTCGCATTTTTATTTCTTAGTGGAATTTGCTGCTAGCGAGCAAAAGAGTTTCTGATCATAGTCAGATTATACTCTGAAAAATATATTTTATTACTTTCAAAAACCCCAGTTAAATGAAGAGAATTATAAAATCATTTTTACAGGAGTCTGTGGATAATAAATTGTCAAGTCTTAAATATCATCAGATTCCTTTATCTGAGTTTATCTTGTCAAGATGGATCAGAATGCTGTAATCAATCACTCAGCTTAGCCGTAAAATGACTTCATCATGAATGTGTATTCTCTTCAAAATCAAGTTGTAACATTTGCACATAATAACTTATTGGGTTGCAAGGTTAGTCCAAGCCTGTGTTCAATATTATCTGACATTTTATTGGCTACTACACAAACTTTTGCCTAATACAGTCATTTTACTTAGAAATTTAATTGAAAGGTTGCCTGTAACAAAGTACTTTTTTAATGTAGGAAGAATAATGTAAAACTGTTTGATGCATGGGAGGAAGACAGGAGACAGTAAAATGTGGGACAAAATGAAGAAGAAAAAGAAAACACTCATTCTAATGAGAAATGGAGTTTGAAGAGGAAGTTTCATAAGGATGAATTCATTCCCTAAGGGAGCTTAGTCTGCATTTGGTGCCTGGATCAGCACACCTTCCTAGATGAAAAGTATAAATCACACAGTTATGTGATGGATGATGTTTATTTAGAACGAGGCTTGTTAAAGAGGTGCTTAGCACAGGCATCTTCTTTCAAGGAATGAGGTCTTGATGCCAGCGTTTAGAGAGTACAAAAAGGAAGGCAGGAAGGCATGGGATTGTAGGGGAAAACCCCAGCAGAGGATAAAAAATGGGCTATTCTCAGTTTGGACTTTGTCAGAGGAATTTGCCAGATGCAAAGAGGCCTCTACTGGAGGTTTCAGGCAGGCGATGGATCTAGCTTACATGTGAAACTTATAGTGACCTATTTCATTTCACAGGGATGAGGTTTTACAAAAGGTAAAAGGTCTGCTTAAAAAAATAGTTGATGTCTGGGATGATGATCATGCAAAGGTAACAATCAAAACAGAAATATATTAGCCAAGCACTATGTTTTCTCATGTGCACTTTTTTTCTCCTCCTCCCATGTCTTAGGACCATAACTCTGCTGAAGAAATTTTATGAAGCCTTATTTTCAGAAAACTTTTTTCATCTTTTCCCAGACAGAAGATTCCTCACTTCCTTGTTCTGAAAAATAAAGAACCCCAAACAAACAAAGAAATAAAATCTATTTTCTGAATCTACCTTATATTTGACATTGAATTAATATGTTAATAGAAGTATGTGATAGCAAAGTATTTTGAAAAATAAACTAAAGAATGAATAAGCATGAAAAATATTATTAAAGCTAGGATTGTGGCCCCTAAATTTATGTATAAGCAGTTAACATAAAATAGCAGTAAAATTGAAAAACAAACAAACAAACAACAACAAAACTTCTGGAAGTGCTTTATCCTCTTTACTGTTTAGTAGAAAGGTCCTGAATAATAATATTCCCTCAGGAGATAATAATTTATAAATTAAAATTCATAAAATATAAATGTTTTATGACAGCTGTTGAATGTTGGTAGAGCTGCACTGGAATCCAAGACTGGGTTCCGTTAAAAAAGTTGTCTTTTCTTTGGTTATTGTCTCTCTCCATCTTTTCCACTGCTTGGCTATGGGGATCACCAGGATCACACTGTGCCTCTCTATATGGAAGGGAAGATGAAAACTTGGAAACTATTGGATCTTCAGTTCCTGAAAAACTTCCTCATCTTGCTACTTACTGAAGTGGCTTCCCATTTTAAAAGTGCAGGATAAGAGAAACAGAAAACCTGTGGAACCTCTGTACAGCCACCCTCCCAGGAGCTTCCAGTGTTCATACCTTCAGGATGGCTCTTCTGGTGGGTTTCCTGAAGACCGTGACATTTTTTATTTTACACAAAAAATTTGAAATGTGAGGTTCTCCTTCAGTTCATAACAAAGTCAGCTATTCTGAAATATCAAAGCCCTTTGTGAATTGGAATGACCTTTCCCTGGTTAGCTCCTGCCCTTTAGCAATGGGTGTTGCTGGTTGCTCGAAATTCACATACATGGCCACTTTTTGCAAAAAAAAGGCTGTGAGGGGGCAAACTTTCTCCAAAAGGTCTTTAACTTAAAAAAGTCAACCCAAGGCATGAAAAAAAGAGAGCCAGTTCTGCAGGCTATTCACCTCTTGGCCTCTTTACTGAAATTGCCAACAAGCAGAGGAGCTGCGATGAAGACTATTCCTTTATCTCTGAAAATAATGTTGAATATCTGTCACTGCTTTGGGAAATGATTGACCTGATAATGATAGGTTTTATATCAGCAGGTCCTCGAGTGCCATTCTCAAAGTCACTATATGGGGTGTGAAAATTGACTACTTAATGGTGACAATCCTGTGAAACAGAAAGGAATTGCATTGCAGATGAATTTTCTGATGCAAGTGCATTGTCTTTTCTCTCCCCAGATTGATGCCCATGCACTAAGTATGTTACCCAGAGCAAAACTTAAGGGAATTATAGTGCAATGATATTACATTGAGCTATATACCTTTAATCTCATGCAATAATTTACTCTTAAACTTTTTCTTACAATGGTGAAATAGTTCTCACTTAAAAAAAAAAAAAAAAAACAAACCTCAAAAACTAAACATACTTACAGAGACTTATATTTAAATTTATGAGTATATAATTTAGCCTTAAGGAAAAAAAAAACAAAACAACTTTTAATTTGCTTCTTGTTTTTAAAGTTCATTCAGCTAAAGTTTCCTTCCAGAGAAGCATCTCACAAAGGTCAATAGAAACTATTGGGGATTAAGAATGGAATCTTCAAAAGTAATTACTGCTGGCCTAAGTCTGATCTCACTGGTTTCAATGAACTACTGTTAACTTTAGTTTGAATAGTCAAATGTCAGGAGCTTTTTTGAAATCCAGCGGGAGAGTTGTGTCATTCAGTTGACACTGAGAGGACAAGACCCTCAAAGTGGGTTATATCCCTCTTTCTTTTCTGTGAAGCATGAACATTAATTTCTCAGAAACATATAAATGCTATCATACCAAACAAATATGCAAATATAGAAGGAGTTAAAAAACCAGAGTGAACGAAATTGAATGGCTGGGAAGAAAAGGGGTTAACAAGGACAAATATAGATAAAAGTAAACAAATACAAATCCAATGAGATATTGCCTTGGAAAATTGCTACCTAATTTATTTCCTCATTAGCATTTTTGAAACTTAACTAGGCCCAATTTCCCAGTAAACAAGAAAAATGAATTGCAGATCCCAACTCTGTTTATGTTCAATTTCTATGCTTTGTTTTGTTCCCCCTGAATTAAAGGAAAAAAAAATCTGTCTTGTTTGCTCTTGAATTAATATTATAATCAATGCAACTTTCCATAGTGTTTGCAGTTTGTCACTACTATTTATTAGATACAGTATGTTAACAACCAAAGAATAACCAACAGAGGTATTCCGTTGTGATAGGTAAGACTGAGACACAACTCATTCCCATCTTTGCCTATTTAAATAGTTCATTTTTAATGAGTAAAGCAGGGAATACTTTTAGGGGTAGGAGAGAAGAATACACATAACACACAAATTAAGAAAATAATATTCTGATTCGTAGACTTCAAATTGATCTTACAATTTTGGGCAACTTTGAGGAATAGCTGCTTTTCAGAAATTTTCTAAGAAACTTGAGTACTTATGGCAAAAAAAAAAAAATGGAAAATGGTTAAAGTTAGATTTTCAATCCATGTATTATGTTGGCAGTTGTGCAGTTGTCTTTCACAGTGAGCCAGGAAAAGGAAGGGCTGCATCTTTATGCAACAACAAGAAAGAACCCACTCAGCAATCCTAACTGGAAAAGTTAGGCTGTGCTCCGTACACAGAATCCCAAAATCATAGAATAGCCAGGGTTAGAATGCACCTCAAAGATAATAATGTTGCAACCTTACCAGTGTTCATTCCAACCAGGTGCTCCGAGCCCCATCCTGCCTGGCCTTGGATGCTTCCAGGGTTGGGGCACCCACAGCTTCTCTGAGCTACCTGTGCCAGGGCCTCAGCATCTTCACAGGGAAGGATTGCCTCCTGTTATGTAAACTAAACCTCCTCTCTGTCAGCTTGCAGCCATTCCCCCTCGGCCCGTCAGTACAAAACCCCTGTAAACAATTCCTGTCCATCTTTCTTGTAGGCTCTCTTGGAAGGTGGAAGGTTGCAATTAGGCCACTCCAAAGCCTTTTCTATTCCAGGCTGAACAATCGGTGTTCTCTCAGCCTTTCCTCATAATGCATTCCGTTGTTTTGGGTTTGGGTTTTTTTTAGGTTTTTTTTTTTTTTTTTGGTTTTTTTGGTTTTTTGTGTGTGTGGTATTTTTTGGTTGTTTTTTTTTCATTGTTGGTTTGGTTTGGTTTGTTTTTTTTAATTCAATTGTATACATTTTTCCTTTTTCTGGTCACTTCAATACCAGACTATCAGATACAAACTGAAGTTGTTACAGGGAAGATGACCCTTCAACAGTTAGGACAGCATGTGAGTAAGAACCTGATCTTAGACAGATGCTGGAATCTACTATGCTTGCTTATGTTGTAGGTTTAGGTCACAGTCCTGCATAGGTGACTGCACATATGTGCATCCAAATTAGTAAAATACAGTATATTTCACAATTAAATTAGCTTCACCTTCTGATGGCCTTTTTAGTGCCAAAATCTGGTCTTTTTAACACCAAACCTTTTGGATGAGATTCAGCTATGCTGCAAAAAAAATTCTCAATATGTGACTGCTGTTCTCTGGTGGCTGTGGATGTTGTCTAGGATAACTACACATGGGTGCCTTAGCACCTCGTGCATGACAGCATGACACTGTTCTAGGGAGAGGGTTCTATGTTAAATTGGTCTGCACTTCTGTGCACGTTTGTCTTGTTTTCTTTAGTCCAGTATATATATTCCCTGTCCTATACAGCTAATCTGTTTCTTCTATCATGGTATATTTTTTCTCCAATCCAATCCACTTGACTACTCGCACTCTAAAAATATGCTTATTGTAGAAAAAAAAAAAATTAAAATTAAGTTTTCATAATCTTTTGCTGAAGCATTGCACATTAAATGTAAAGCAATTAATTTCCATAACAATGAATTTTACTAAATGTAAATGGAATTCTATTCAAAATATTTCAAAGGAAATATGTTTGTTGAGGATTTTTTGTTTAATTTTGTTTTTGTGGGGTTTTTTTATGGTTTTTTTGGGCATGTTGTGTCTTTTGTTTTTTACTGGGATTTTTGGTATAAGACAAACATTTATTCTCCCAAATATAGTGAGTCTGCTTACAAGTACTCATCCCCTACAAAACTCATTTACACTGGCATTAGCCTGTCTAAAGACTTTCGTCTAAACACGTAAAAGCACTGAAAAATATCAGGTAGTAACTTATAATTGCTACTTCTGATGGACTATGGATTTTGTATGATTAATTTTGTTCCTCCTTACCAACCTCACATCTTTATTAGGACACTTTTGTTGCCTTTTTTTTTTCAGGCTGCAAATTCTGTGGAATAAAAATGGTATTGTTTGATTTATTTTTACAGCATCTAACATAACGTGATACTAAATATGTCTGTATGTAATCAGTGCTGTATCAGTGTTAATAATAAATAATAAAAACCCTGTAAGATTCATTGTTCAGGTAAAGAAAAATGGAAATAAGTAAGTAGGCAACTGCCCTAGGCTGCTATGCAAATCAAGGGCAGAAACAACCTTCCAAACCAAGGTAGATTAAGATCAAGATTCACTTTCGAGTCATGACAAAACAATGTGTTTCTCTAAAAGCACAATTAAAAGATCTACATTATCTGCCATGAGTAGCCAAGGATGAGCTTCACTGCAGATCACTCCATCTGACTTAAAATTTAGGCACACAATTTTCCTGTTCAGCAAAGAGTGAGGAATACCCACCTTCCAAAACAAATTCCTCCCAGCTCTCTCTCCTTGCTGACTGCAGAGGGAACCAAGACATCTCAGAAATTCCCGGACATTCATGGCTCAGCTCACTTGCATGCACTGACATCTGATGATCCAGGGCATCCAGGCTGGGTTGGAGGACAGCATGCAGGACCTTCCAGGTGCCTCTTGCAATATGAACTTCATGCTTAGGATCCTTTTCCAGGGAGAGCCAGTGTATTCTGGGGAATAATCACACTCTGCCTGAAGTAGGCACGGCATTTAATCAGAGGAATCCCTCTGAGGAGTCACACAATTTTAGCAACTGGAGCTCAGAAAACCAGCTCTTATGTAAACACTTACCCTGCAGTTAACTAAAATTAGGTGAAATGAATTCCAAATTCATAATTTTTAAATAGCTATAGTTATATTAAATGCAAATGAGCCACGGAGCAGGGATCTGCAGTAATTTCTGATCAAAGATTTCAGAGTTGGGCTGGAGGATGATGGCTGCTAAAGTTCAGTAACAAGCTATAAGAGGAAACTGAGGACCTCACACAGGACTTAAAAGGGTGCTAGATAGACACTTCCAATAGACTTGTCTCAAATTTATCTGGAGGAAGGTATTTGGGGAGTATAAAACCTCAATGCTAGCACCAGGGTTATGTGAAGAGGACTGATTGATATTTTGCATATTTTGTCCTTTTAGAGAACTGTGTATCACATTTCCACCCTTGAAAATGGTTTACTAATTGTAGAAAGGAACTCTTTGTACTTAAAAATCAGATCTGTTCCTTGCACCAAAGAGCATAAGGCAGAGATCTAGATCAAGAAATACTTAAAGAGATTATTTTTAAAGAAGACTGAGAAAGACTGTCAGGCTGACAGGCTCTTGAATGTGTTCCATCTGTAAGAAATAGAGTATTGAGCAGCAAAAAATATAATATGCATATGCAAGAAAAAAAAACATACATAACTAAATGACATAATGAGGAGCACTAAGAGCCATGGTGCCATTCTGAATGCTAGACTGATGCAGTCAAATGAAATGGGGAGGAAGACAGCATTTGCATGTTCATCAGGGAAGAAAGAGCCTGCTTTAGGCCAGTTGCCTGTCAGCAAAAATATTTTTTCAGTTAATACCGGATGAAATAAAGTAAGTAAACATTGTTCACAAGCAATCAAAAAAGTTGGGAGTGGATTTATTTTCTATTTTTTTTGCCTCAAAATCAAGATAAAAATGCTGAGTCTACACTTGCAGGTATGTGTTTCAGCAAATTGAACGAAAAACAAACAAACAAAAAATAAACAACAAAATCATAAGCATTTGTGGAAAAACAACAACAACAACCAAAATTGAGGGTCATTTTCATTCCAAAACAATTGTGGGTTTTTGTTTATGTTTTCAAATAAAACTTCCTTGGAGTTCCTGAGCACAAGAAATGGTGACTACCTGTAAATGACCCAGATTTGTGATTTCAACAGAAAAAATGATAACTCCTGATTTCCTCCTGTATTACTCACTCTGACTGTGAATACCTTGAAAAGCAGCAATCCATTTCAAAGGGAGCCATAAAAGCTACAGGTGTAGTTATCTTTTTCATGTAAACCACTGTGACACTTCCTGACTTTAATGCAATTCTGATGATCAACGTCAGTGGAAGATTTATCTAAACTGAATCTGAACTATTTCTGTGTGGTAGTCTAAAGTTGTGGCCATCCTTCTTTGCATTTGTAAGGCTCTTTGCATCTTTGTAAGGTCAAACAGCTTTATGGATCACCACAGGTTCTGACACCTAGTCCAAATATAGAGAAGTAAATATTTGAATGCCTGGTGTACTGGAGACATCTGTTGCTGCTGTTCAATGTCAGTAAAGTAGTTTCCTGTAACTGCAAAACCAACTAGAGGATCCCCTTCTGGTTGCAGAGGAAACACGCATCTATAGATGAATTTCTACAAATATTTTCAAGATGCAGAGAGCAGGAAAGATGCTGTAACTACTACACTTGGCCCACATCTACTGCTGTGATTGCTGCTATACAAATTTTAAAAAGACAAGTGAGAAATTAAGTCATAAGAACAGATGTAGAGAAGAAAAAAAAAAAGACATTTCACAAGCCTTAATTGCAGTTAAAAACATTTCTATCATTCCTGAGTGAAGAATTTCTGCATCACTAAGATATAATTTTAGTCATCTTATACCTACACTAACAGAACAGCAGTTCCTGACTATCTAAAGGTAGCAGAAGCCATGTTTTCCTAATCCTGGGGTTGTTTTTTTCCCCCAACAAATGCAGTTGAAATAATAACAAAGCAGCCTCATTCCACCTCTACAACCCAGCAGCAAATATAAATCCATCAGGGTGACAATAGGATTAAACTGTGGGCACTGCTTGCTTGTTAGTCTTCTCCCTTAAATAACTTCCATGTGAGATGGGAAATTAATGTTGCAATAAGTTGGTTCCTGTTGTGGGCTCAACAATAGAGCCAGCAATCCTCTTACCGTGGAGCATTACTTTTGCCTGTATGTCGGCTGGCTAAACTGTTCAGTCACCTTTTGTCTCCATAGGAGTACAATGGGCTTGTTGATTTGCCAAGTCCCAAATCCTATATTTAATACAATGCCTTGGTGTAATTTGAAAAATAAAAGTATGACTCTCCCTGAATACCATTAAGAAAATTGAAGGGGAGGGGAGAGAAACAGGGGCACGAGCTCACATATAGATATTTTCACAATCACACCCCAGAAAAAGACTCAAGCTGTGTGTTCAGGTGGAAGGAGGCATGGACAAAAGAAAATGTATTAATTGGACCATCTCAGGACTAGGTTTTAAGTTGGCTCATCTTCTTCCACTGCTTTTTCCTTGCTTTAATGCAAGGCCATTTATTTGCTGCAGAGCAACCTCAGCTGTGAAGGCCAGGGGTGAAAGAGGACAGAGCCAAGCCTGTTCCTTTTCCTAGCTAACAAATACTCCAACACCTAAACCCAGCTATAATGGGGTTTATTTGTTTCTAGCTCTTGAATCCACACCTGAGTAAATCCAACATATTTAAGTCCATGACTAAGGGCTCTCTAGTCCAATTCTTCATGAGGAAAAAGGCCACACCTACTGACCACTCTGGAGTTTCTGCCTGCACTCCTCCTTTAGATGCCTTAAGCTGGTCAGAGCATTCCAGAGCCAATGCTACTGCTATTTAAAGCTGTTCAAAACAATGTTGTCAGAGTGCCTGCCTGGTGAGGAAAATGATAACTTTCAAAATGCCTAAAAAAAATATTGTTTTCAAGCAAATTTCATACAAGGAGGAAAACAAATGAAACAGAGTGATGGTGGCAAACTGTACTGTGGCAAAAGCTTCCACATGGGATAATTTTTTTTATTTCAAAATACTTTTAAAAAATCATTGGTTTACTGCATTAAAAAAAATCATACATAGTTTTACTGTGAATTAAATTCTCTGAATTTAGTACTGTAAAATATTTGGACTGACCTTCAACTCCCTCAATTTTTTTCCTCTAAGGAATTTAATTTTGAAGCAAGATGTTTGTTCTCAAGGAGGGTTTTTTTGGTATTTTATGAATGAACAAATAAAAATTTCCCATCATACAGGGAAATCTGTCTGTCCTGTCTTCCCAGGTCTACCACCATCTCACCACTTTTCTGTAGGTAATTAATCTGTGCCCTCAGTTTGTCTCCCATGGGGCAAAAGTAATGCTCAGAACTGTTACAGAACACAAAAAAGGAGGAGGATGGGCATATTTGTTTTCCAATGCACTCCTTGAAAATCTATTGCCCAGGACTAGGCACTGTGGATCTGCTGCTGCTCACACAGGTAACAAAAATTCTCCCTAATTTAACAGTCAGGATGCAGAAAGAGACAGAGGAGAAAAGAGCAGGGGAAGTGGCAAGGCAGGAGCAAGGGTACAAGAAGAAAAGAGTCACACTTCAGTTGGAAAATTGTGAGCTTTTTTCCCTGATAGCATGACTAGTAGAGTTACACATCCTACAGATTCCTCTGAGACCATCCCTTCAAGTCAGACCTCCTTTGACAGGAGGGAATCTTGGGCTGCCTGCCCCATGCTAGAGGTAAATAGATGAGTATCATAACAAATTTACTTTAATGAAACAGATGCATGAAATTTATTACACTGAGGGGATAAGGAATGTAAGCAGCACTGTTGTGGTTTGAACACAATTCAGCCCTACACAGCCACTCCCTGGCCATGGTGGGATGGGGACAGAATCAGAAGTGAAGAAATACATGGTTTTCTCATGAAGACAGTTAACAGGTAGAGGAAAAACCACATTCCCAAGCAAAGCAAAACAAGGAATGCATCCAGCACTTCCCATCAGCAGGCAGGTGCTGAGCAATTCCCAGGACAGCAGAGGATCCATCACACACAACAATGACTTGGGAAGACAAATGCTATCACTCCAATCTCCCTGCACACACTTTCTTCTTGTATGCTGAGTGATACCTACCATGATATCCCTGTGATCACCTGGGACCAGGTCTCTTGCCTCTATCCCATCCCAACTCCCTGAGCACTCACTCACTGCTGAGATGAGGTGAAAAGAAGAAAAGTGCTCGATCCTGTGCAAGTCTTGCTCAGTGATAATGACAACAACTCTGTATTATCAACACTGTTTCAGCAAAAATTCAAAACACGTCCCTGTGGTAGATACTGTGAAGCACATTAACTATCCCAGACAAAACAGCACATGCAAGAATCTCCACCCAAAGCACAGGAGACAATTCCCAATGAGAATAAAAAGAGGGCTTCTGGAGCAGAGGTACATTCTCAAAGTGACTTTATAAAAGCTTTCTCCTCACTCCAGCCTTCTCCCCCACTCAGCAGCCTCCTTGAGATCTCATGTATCATTGTTTTGTGCACACCACTTTCCATGAGATGAGTTTAATAGCATTATAAAAGTCACATTGTGCACAAATTGGGAACTTCAGCGCCTCGGTAACTGCTCTGATGCATACACACTTGCAAAGTTTTCAAAGCAGAAATGTTGAAGGCACTTCAAGGCACAAAAACATCCTTGGGTAAATTACTTCCTATTAGTATGTCACATATATCTTATATATGACTCTGGTTTCATGAAGTGACAGCCGCGCTTGACAATAAAACTTTGCACTCTTTTTTATTTATATTTTTTGTGATTTTTTTATTTCTTCCAAGTATATAATGTCTGATGCTAAACCGCTTATCTTCCTGTTACCAGTGAGACCAGAGCTGCCTATTTTGCTTACCAATAAGCTAGAGCATTTCCACCCCACACCTCTGCCTGAAATATCAAGCAATTCTAATCACTGCTGGTTAAGTCAGACAAGAGAAGGAAGCATGGATAGTTTTAAAAGGTGGGCAGGTTGTAAGTCCTGTGACCCATTTAACATTAAAGGGGGAAAACATGAAAGAAAAGCTGAGTATCTAAAAAAGAGATGTTTCCTTGTCTGAATAAATTCCAGCTTAGATCACAGAATATCACCCTCTTTTCGATATCTTGAAGGCATATAGCAAGAACAAAAAGTACCAGGCCTTCCCTCTCACCTATAAAAAAGGAAGAAAGAGGCATAGCCTCTGCCCATCTGAATCCTCCAAATTGTCTGCAACCCTCCCTCTTTCCAGATAGTGATTCCAGAGTGAGTAATTTGGCTCTCAATTTTTTAATGAAGAATCTGATCTCCTTTTTTTTTTGTGGTTGCTGTGTTTTATGCTTCTGCATAATGGGACACTGAAATTGAAAAATCAGTTTAAGTTCAGGTTTACAATCTATTTCACTTCCTCATTTCCAATTACAATTTTGGAATATTTTGTTGTTTGCATTTAAGGCATCATATGGAGATATTTAACACTTTATATATAGTAGGTTAAATGACAATTTTAATTGACTGTTAGGAAAGTTTAGAAATACATAAAAACTAGGAAAAGATAACTTCATTTTTTTCTACTTTTCTGCCCCATACACCATTTATGCATAACTTTAAATCACATTTCCTTACCAAATTCTGATAATTTCAATAGCCCTTCTTTAATTTCGTCTAGAAGATATTTCTGAAATTTTATGACTGAGAGAAAGATGAAGTAGCTATAGCTAAATTACAGAAAATAAAAATGTATCAAACCTACATATTAATCCCCAACTAAATATACAGAGTCTATTTAACTGAGCAATGAACTCTCTGTTTAAACTATGGGAAACATTTCCTAAATAGTTCTCTTTCCATTTAAATTCCTAAACATTGTCACATCTGGCCAGAGGAAAATATGGGAGGCAAAGCTCAGTAGTTAATAGTAAGTTATTTGACAATTTAGTTGAAAAATCTTACCTTTCACACCTTCCAAAAAACAATTAAATTTGAATCTGGAATGTATGTTATAATTATATTCACTTGCAAATTTACTTTTTTCTGTAAAACCCTGTCATTAGGTCCACATTAAAAAAAAACCCTTATATTTTAATTAGTAATTAATTAATTAATATTCCTAAAAAGAATAATAAAACCCAAACAAGTAGCAGTCACCACATCAGTACCATCACAAAGGGTAAACACAAGGAGATTTATTTTAGAAACACATTTTCCACATGTTTAATATTTTAAAATATGAAAAAATTAAAGATCATTATTACTCTTTTAAATAAAGAATTTGATTGAGAATTAATGAGTTTTGAGAGTTTTGACTATTTTTTACTTTTTCTTCTTTTTTCTTTTTTTTTTTTTTTCAGTTTTAGGAAGCAGACATCTTTTCAATCCCAGATCTTGACCTATTGGGAGTTTTATTTTTTCAACATTATATGACATCATAAATCATACATAAAGCAAATATCTGAAGCATAAATCTCCTATTAGACACACTAGACAATGTAATTTCCTTCATTTAAGCTTCAAAGATTTAATAATGACTCTTTACCTGAATTTTAGTTCTGATTTAGGTAGTGGCTGTCTAAATAATTCTCCCATAAATTGCAGGAAAATCTTAGTTTGAAGGAGGTAAAAAAATAGGGAAAGAAGAAGAGGAAGAGTGAAAGAAAAAAAAGAGGGAGGGAGGGAGGGAGGGAGGGAGGGAGGGAGGAAGTGTCAGAAGGAAGGAAGGAAGAAAGGAAGTGTCAGAAGGAAGGAAGGAAGTGTCGGAAGGAAGGAAGGAAGTGTCGGAAGGAAGGAAGGAAGTGTCGGAAGGAAGGAAGGAAGTGTCGGAAGGAAGTGTCGGAAGGAAGTGTCGGAAGGAAGTGTCGGAAGGAAGTGTCGGAAGGAAGGAAGGAAGTGTCGGAAGGAAGTGTCGGAAGGAAGTGTCGGAAGGAAGTGTCGGAAGGAAGGAAGTGTCGGAAGGAAGTGTCGGAAGGAAGTGTCGGAAGGAAGTGTCGGAAGGAAGTGTCGGAAGGAAGGAAGGAAGGAAGGAAGGAAGGAAGGAAGGAAGGAAGGAAGGAAGGAAGGAAGGAAGGAAGGAAGGAAGGAAGGAAGGAAGGAAGGAAGGAAGGAAGGAAGGAAGGAAGGAAGGAAGGAAGGAAGGAAGGAAGGAAGGAAGGAAGGAAGGAAGGAAGGAAGGAAGGAAGGAAGGAAGGAAGGAAGGAAGGAAGGAAGGAAGGAAGGAAGGAAGGAAGGAAGGAAGGAAGGAAGGAAGGAAGGAAGGAAGGAAGGAAGGAAGGAAGGAAGGAAGGAAGGAAGGAAGGAAGGAAGGAAGGAAGGAAGGAAGGAAGGAAGGAAGGAAGGAAGGAAGGAAGGAAGGAAGGAAGGAAGTGTCGGAAGGAAGGAAGGAAGTGTCGGAAGGAAGGAAGGAAGGAAGTGTCGGAAGGAAGGAAGTGTCGGAAGGAAGGAAGTGTCGGAAGGAAGGAAGGAAGTGTCGGAAGGAAGGAAGTGTCGGAAGGAAGGAAGTGTCGGAAGGAAGGAAGTGTCGGAAGGAAGGAAGTGTCGGAAGGAAGGAAGTGTCGGAAGGAAGGAAGGAAGGAAGGAAGGAAGGAAGGAAGGAAGGAAGGAAGGAAGGAAGGAAGGAAGGAAGGAAGGAAGGAAGGAAGGAAGGAAGGAAGGAAGGAAGGAAGGAAGGAAGGAAGGAAGGAAGGAAGGAAGGAAGGAAGGAAGGAAGGAAGGAAGGAAGGAAGGAAGGAAGGAAGGAAGGAAGGAAGGAAGGAAGGAAGGAAGGAAGGAAGGAAGGAAGGATCTAGTATCTCAGGCAGGACTGAATCCAAGGAGATTGCAGTGGACTACAAGGCAAAACCTCATCAGAGAAAGCTTTATTCCCAAAGGGAGTTGCATTGAAAAGGAGTAATTGACTACAGAACAGAAAGAACCGATTCATATTCTTTGAAGTCAAATCAAATTCCTCATCCTGAAAACTTCCTTTCACAGATTAAGGGCCAAGTTTTCTTCTGTATTCTGCGAAGCACAAT
This sequence comes from Passer domesticus, assembly GCF_036417665.1. Taxonomy (NCBI): domain Eukaryota; kingdom Metazoa; phylum Chordata; class Aves; order Passeriformes; family Passeridae; genus Passer; species Passer domesticus. The sequence continues at coordinate 6,754,846 of NC_087512.1, forward strand.
AAATTACCATGGTATGAGTGAGATGAAAACTTGTCTACAGGCATTTGATTCTTAGATCAAGGAAGCAGAATATTTTTATATGCATTGATTATTCTGCTCACCATTTCACTGTATAAAATCACTATATGACAATTCCTAATCTCTATTTTTCAGCGTATTTATTATTTTATCCTTAAAACGCTTTTTTGCTCATTCCAATAACACCTCAACAAATGTGGCCACTAGGATTAGTTAGGTCCAGGTCTTTCTTATTCCTTCTTCTGATAAGAAAATTTTTATTTTTTCAATTACTCTTTCATATCAAGGCAGTCTGAGCTGTCTCTAAGACCAGCAGAAGGAATGCAGAAGTGCACTTGACACCCAGAGTAGAAAGCATTATAATTTATACAATGGTTCTTTCTTATTTCAGAAAAACTGAGGACAGTTCCTTCTTTCACAAGAAGTCTGCACTAATAGTCTCAGGGTGTTTATCAGTCCCAGGTTTGCCTTTCTATAATTTATAAAGTGACGCTCAAGACTCTGAGCTTGATGTATGAAAGCAGAGTAAGGAAGAGAGGACATAAATGTTTTCCTTCTGCAAGCAAAGGAATAGATAGGATGGTGGTGATAACCTTTCACTGGGAGCAGAGATAGGTGTATATATAGATGGCAACTATCAAAAAGCAGTTGGTTGTATGTTCTTGAAACAAGGAAAATTCTTACCTACCTTTAACCTTGGACAATTTCCTGCACTGACATCAAATGCGCTTTCAGTGCTATGGGACCTCTAAGTGGAGAGCTCTCCGTACAAACTCCTCAGAATCTGAGCCAACACGTCACAAGGAAAGAAGGGGAAAACAGCTGTCCTGAGTAAAGCCAGAACAGCATTACCAAGCTCTGGTTTTTGGGAAATTCAGTCCTTTTCCTACTGTTTGTGTGGCCTTTGATGATACAAGTTCACCTTTGCAAAAGACATTTTGCAGCAGACAGTTCAGATCGCTGTCCTTTAAATCCAGACATTACAACCAGCTGGAAGTCTGCAATGACCTCTTCCATGGCAGAGCAGAATAAATCAGTGACAAAGTGCTAGAATCATTGCAAGAACAAAAGAGGTCCCTCCCTCCTGGAGAATATTTTAACCTCTTTAGATGAGATTCTTGTTACCTCACATGGTCCTCTGAAAGTTAGACATCTAAGTCTAAGCTAGCCATTTATGATTCCTTAAGAGTCAACAGAAAGAAACACAAACCTCCAAAAGGGCAGTTCACCTTGTCCTAAAATAGTCTTTGGGAATGAGTCAGCAGTACTGCCCTCTGCATTACCCATATCTGTCCTTTGACTATAATGGATGGTGAGGGCAGTCCATACCTGTAAACTTCAGACACTGAATTTATATATGAGGACTTCCACTTTCTTTCCACTTTCCACTATTCCAGATTTCACTTCTGCGGAGTCAAACACATGAAATTATAGAGTCCATGTATTCAAGACTTGCCTCTTATAAGTACTTGGATAGGTAACATAATCACAGTATGAGCTGAGGACTGATTTGAATGGAGAAAAGACTTATGTTGGTCACCTTAGTTATTGTGAAAAAAATGTATCATAAACATAAAGCCATAATATCAATCTCACTTTTATGTCCATATACACACACGCACGCACACACACAAAAAGAAAAGGAAACAAGGTAAATTTGGTCTCAATTTACGTAGATGGATAATAAGACTTTCAATTATTGTTGCATTATTTGTTAGTAGGTGGATGAAAGATTAGGTGACAATATGCAAAATATATTTTCTGCATATTATAATATTTAGTAATGTCATTCGATTTTTTATATGTTTCATTAAATTGTTTTGTGGCTTTATTATCTACCCAGATGCACAGCTCAGAAATACAATTATTCAGATTTAGAAGCAATAAAATTTGGCATGCATTTACTTGTATTCAGAATTCCTGCACGGTAAGAGAAATTACTGCATTCTCCCCACATAGCTCGGTTCTCATGCCTTCACTGAACCATTCATTAGAAGGAGCACATTATAGAAAATACACCATTTATGTTAAGAAACCCTCTGATAACAGATGCATTTGTACAAAGCAAATATTTCAATATATCATAGCCTTTTGATCATGACTATAATAGAAGCAAACCTATACACATTTTCTGTAATGCATATCTCTGTTATATGATTATTGGGGGGGGGGTGGAAATGAGTGTTATAGATTATATGTTGTAAGAAAGGCACCTGCAGACAGAGGTTGACAGTCCTTTGAAAACATTATTGAATACAATACAAATTGTTCCATTTTATAATAAATGTTTTGAGGTTGCATTAAAAAGCATGTCTTCTAGCTGAAGCACAGGGAGCTTTCCTATAGACAAGTCATTCCAGCTTTGTTTTGCCTTTGCTATGTTTCATAAATCAAGCACTCAAATATACGACACAATGTCCTGGAGTCATCCCCTGTCCCCTGTAGTTGCGACTGAGTCTGCTCCTGATGGATAGCGGGGTAGGGAGTAAGTCAGCGGTCGTGTCCTAGCAGGGGAGCTCTCAGCAGTGGTGTCTGCTGTGCTCTGTGAGGCTGCACACAGCACCTTGGGGCCCTGCTTGGACCTCAAGCGATGTTCCTGGGCAGAAGCATCCCAGATGCTTTAGAGTGTGTATTTTGTAAAAGCATCCCAGATGCACACTGTCTGTAGTACAGACCTGCTGGGCTGAAATGGGGTGTGACTGCTTATCAATACACAAGTAAATAAGTAAGGGGAAGGTGATACTGCTCAGTGTTCCTTCCAACAGGAACAGTGATTCCACCACTGACTAAGTGCTTCCTTTCACCAGTGTGTTGTTTCTCACAACACCTCCACAAGAAGAGCATCCCCTAGCAGAAGAGCAATAATGAACATCTATTTGCTGCCCAGGAGTAATTGGGAGGATGTTCAACATTCTGACAGTCCCTGGCCAGCAGTTCCCTACTGGATCAGGCCACATTGCCTGGTCTTTGCTCACTCTCAGTGTCAGCTCCTTGCCACTCTGAGGCAATAATTTGCATTTTAGGGAGTCCCCCAAGGCACTGCCATGTGCTGCACTGGGGAACTGCGGGTCTTCAGTCCTTCCTTTCTCTTTCAGGGCTGTACCATAACTGGTGTTCCTGCTGATGGGTACCTTGAAGTTTCATGTCTCTCATGGACTCAAGCTGTCTCCCATTCCTGCCCACCCTTCACACAGGCACATTTTATCTTGTAAGCCTGTGCAAGAGAGGAGAAAAAGATAACCTGGGCAGCTGTGATTTAAGATTTGGATAACTAAGGCACAATATGGTTATCTCCAAGGGGCAATCCCTAAGTGATGTGGGAGATCTATGGAGTATTAGAAACTGACTGTGCCTTTTTTTCTATTATTTATTTCTAAAAGCAGAAAGGCCTTCAAGCAGCAATATTGGTCTGAATATCTCTGTTTTGTAAAAGCCACAGATCTCATCCTCTTCTTTTTCTGCTGCAATTATTAAAATGTAGAATAGCATTTTATTTTTTAAATTAATAACTTCTGCTTCAACATTTCTGATTAGGGTATAAGATCTTTATTACACGAATGAAATCAGTATAATCTTTTTTGCCTAAATTTACACACGTAATACAGACAGCTTTAGTTCTCATTTCTGAGAGGTATAGAATTTTTATTCTTTTATCCTAATGGATAGAATTTCAGGCAATTATGTTGTTTATATTTTAGAGACCAAACTATTTTTTATGTGAATTTCAAATAACTCTATTGACTTCAACAGAGTTACAGTGGATTTACATTACTATAAATGGTAGTACACGTTGGTCCTTAAATGACTATGGGGAGTTTGGATTACCCAATGGATTTGGCAAACCACACTCAATAATTTTGCTAAAAATGTCTTTATTCCTGGGGCCATTTAATATTTATGCACTTGTTTCAAGCTTGTTTCTAAAGAGTACAATGATTTATTATGAACCAACACTTGCACAATAAGCTATAATAAAACAGCTATTTAGGTTTGCTTATGTTTACCACAAAATCAGTTCAAGGCATCTGAGAATTTTCCTTGGTTAAAATAAAGTATGTCCAATATAATGAAGAAATCTTACTTGATATAACTCATAAGCTTGTAGGACAGGCAGCAAAGTGCCCTGGTTTGACAGATGCCGGTGGATATTCATTGCCCACCACATTTTCCTCTCTTAGGGCTTCCCTGTTCCTCTTTTCCCTCCAAATACATTATCTTTTGAAACTGGGGATAAGTCTTACCAATGGTGAAGAAGCAGCAATCTCTTTCTGTGTTTCTTGGCAAACAGCTGAGTTATTTTATTTGAGGGGTAATGTTCTGGGAGATTCTAAATTGTAAAACAAACAGATGGCTGTCATTTATGTATGGTTTTCAATTTGTACATTATAATCTTTCCATTATTATTTTGAAAAAGTACCTAAATAACTTTCAGCTTCTTCAAACCATTAATCACTTCTTTCAACATCTCTGTAATTTCCTTGGACAGGTACATTGTCTCAAGGGAGAAGAAGCCTTGCTCTTCATGCATGATTTGACCCTAGACAGAGGTCATTGAACATTCTCTCACTTATACTGGATAACTGAGTGAGGGCTGAATGAGACTCTTGAAAGGGTCAGGGTCAGCTAACAGAAGGTTTAGACACTATATTTTAATTTCTTTTAGTTTAATTTATTTTTATTTAATATAGTTTATTTTAAAGATTCAGAATCTAAATTTTACAGACTTGGAAAAATTTCTTACTGATGACTGACATTCAAACCAAAGGCAAAAATCTGAGATCCCAGATTTTGGATCTCTTTCCCTTCTGCCAAATGGTGATTTTTAGTAACCAGAGATGACTTTGATTTAACTTTTCACTATGTTCTATCCACCGTATTTTGTTGCCCATCAAGCAAGAAACATTAGTCATCACTCTGAAAACAACAGAAAAAAATGGCTAAAATAGAGGTCTGGTATATATCAGCTGCTGTTATTCTTGCTGCAAGTCAAGAGAATACAATTCCCACAAATTTGCTTAGACTCATAAAGTCTCATGCTCAGAGATACAGCTGGGTTTTTCAAAGCCACATCAAAGCACAAGCCCTGTCACTGCCACAAGAGGAGAAACATTGCTCAACTCGTCAGCACCTGCATTATGCATACCCACTTCCTTCCCTTTGATGACATCAATGAGATCAAAATGGTTTCAGCTCTCAGAAAGTAGTGTTGTGGCTCAGTCATAGGTGTTTGGGCCAGAGAGAATTTGTGGGGAGAAACTCTCCACCTTCAGGCTATGCAGTAAGGTCACCATCAAGCAGTTAAAAGCAATTTATTTCATCATACTCTCTTTCAAGTTTTCTGCTTTCCATGATGTCACACAAGTAAAGATTTTTCAGTTAGCAGAAATGCTTGCTGTGTGGCAATTGTCACATTCTTGCAAACAAACAAAAAAATGAACAACCTAGAGGACTGGAAACATTTTGGAAATCTGTAAGAGAGAGAGAAAAGTTCTCAGGACATATGTGAGTTTTTGTCCATTGCAACTGTCAGGAAACCGAGCTTCTTGTTAAAAAGGAGGCTAAAAGAAAATATGATATAGTCTTGCTGCCATGAGACTGCTCAAGTGAGTAAAGGGGAGAAGGAAGGTATCTCCCACTTACAGGTGTTTCCAAACTGAACAAAAATAAAATGTGTCCTATCATCCTTAAAGAGAAAAGTAGGACTGAAAATAGGGGGGAAAAGGTCAGGTTTAATGCAAAATATTTCCTGTTTAATAAGATAGAACTTTGACATGTGCTTCTACAAATGCCATAGATCTCTGCACATTCAGGAGTCACCACTTCCATACTCTGATGTTTCGGTTGGTTTCAGCTCCTGACCCAGGTGCCTACACAGAATCTATAGACAGCAGAGAGCTATACCATAGACAGCAGAGAGCTATACCATAGACAGCAGATAGCTGAGCTATTTGTGATAGCTCTATCACGGGACACTAGAACTCCAAAATGGATGGATTTGGGCAGCCTCAAACAATTGTGAGCATGAAAACAAATACATTATTTACTTTGATGTGTTGAAGTCAACTGCTTAACTCATCACTAGTCACTCTGTGGCAAAAAAAAAGGGAAATTGCACAGTTGAGCAATACAGAAAACTGACCACCAGGCTGACTATCCAAAAAAGTGACAAGCAGAGAAGCCACCTGGATGTTAATGTGATCAAGTCTCAGTAAAGAACTGTAAACAGAACACATTCCTTTGCAGCCATAAGTTGCTCTAAGTGCTAAAGGCAGTGTGTACTTATTTAATAAGAGGTATTTTTCCATTTTGGCCATAAACCATGTGTAACCATCTCATGACTTCTTATTGTCATGCTAGAAATATATTTTTTTGGTTTTGATATGATTTGTGAAATAAACTAAACTCTGCAGACAGCTGAAACTTCAGTCCCTCTCTCTGGAACATCTGCTGAAGTGTGAAGGAACACAGTACAGAGGTTCCCTCTGCACTTATTCTCTGATTTAACACAAACAAATGCCTTAAAACAATCATACTGTATTTGCTAAACTACTCTAAAGAGAAGCTGCACATCTTGGGAGCTAAATCATAGTATCCCAGTTCTGGTGAGACACCACCAGGTTGACCAAGCTCACTGTGCTGTCTGGTGACATGTATGTAGGATAAAAGTAATTTCCATTTCCATTCTTCCCACTTTGTGGATGAATTCAGACTAATTCTGGGAATCTACTAGGGCCAGTTAAGAATTTAAAAGCCTAAGAAAACACTAAAACATCTATTTAAAAAAAAAAAAAACAACCAAACAGCTGGACAAATACAAATTGACATTTAAGAAGTTGTCAAGACTTGCTATACATGCTGCAAATATAAGTCCAGTCCAAGTCAAAAAACTTCAATGTCACTGACTCAGGGAGAAAAATATAAAAGGCTCTCTGGAGCAAAGCTGACATAGGTCTGATTATGCTGACAGAGGAAAATAAAGTACTTGTTCTTGAATATTATTCTAACTTCCCTGAGAGCTTATTAGGGGACATTACGGCTAAACAGGTAATCAGACATGCCAAATCTATTTTTGCTAAATATAGTACACCTGTGATCATGAAGTCTGACAGTGGACTACAGTTTTGTAATTTATTGATGGGAATTAGATATATTAAGAAGCAAAGAGGTCCCAAGCATCCATCCTATGGTTTAATGAAGTTGTCTCCTTAGAATCATCAAATAATGTAATTATTTATATTGAAAAATCACTTTAAGAACAGGGAGAACAAACATTAACCCAGTACTGTGATGTCCACCGTATAACCACGTCTCTGAGAGCCCCATCTACATGCCTTTTAAATAGCTACAGGTATGATGACTCCAACAGGGCAGCCTGTTCCAAATCTTGACAACCCTTTCCATAAAGAAATTTTTCCTAATATCTGATCTGAATCTCCCCTGACACAACTTGAGGCCATTTCCTCTTGTTTTGTTGCTGTGGCTTGGTGGAAGAGACTAAACTTCACTTCTTTTTAGATATTTTCAGAGAGCAATAAGGTCTCCTTTTCTCCAAAATAAACATCCCCAGTCCTTTCAGCTGCTCCACATCAGACTTATGCTCCAGATCCTTCCCCTCCATTGCCCTTTGCTGGACACTCTCAATTTCTTTCTTTTTGTGAGGAGCCAGCCTCTTAAGCAGGACAGTCTGCCCTCCAGAAGTCCAAGGTGTCAGTGTTGCTGGCTCCATCCTGCTTACTTCTCCAAGAATCAAAGAATCTATTATTCCATGATTACTATGCCTGGGGCAGGCTCTGAACCTCATATCACTGACAGCTAGGACTTCCTGACCAGCTCAGTGGCCTTCTGTGATGGGTGGATACATCAGTGGACAAGGGAAGGGATATAGATGTCATTCATCTGGACTTCTGTAAAGCCTTTGACATGGTGGCCCTCAACATCCCTCTCTCCAAACTGAGATGGATTCAGCAAGCAAACTGCTAGATGGATAAAGAATTGGTTCAGTGGTTGTCCCATTGCACCAAGATGAGCTCAAAGCTTTGGCCCAGTCACAGAGATTTGACATCAGAGGTGTAAGTGAAACCCACTGAGGTTGTAGAGCCCTGTTGGGGGGTTACAGATGCTTCAGGGGGGACAGGCAGGACAGGAGAGCTGGAGGGATGGCACTGTTTGTAACAGAAGGGCTGGGATATGTGGAGCTCACAGACAGCAATGGCACAGCTGAGAGCTCTGGGTAAGAGTCCAGGGACAAACAGATAATGCAGAGGCCTTTGTGGGAGTCTGCTACAAATCAGCCATGACAATGTCTGTGGGATCCTCAGGATGTTGAACAGGACCAGGTGCAAGGTGTCCCTCTGCTCTGCTCTGGTGAGACCCCGCCTGGAGTACTGCCTCCCGCTCTGAGCAGGCTGGGCTGGTGGCAGGTGTCCCTGCTCATGCCAGGGGGGTTGGAACTGAGAGGTTTTTAAGGTCCCTTCCAACCCAGTCCATTCTGTGATCACATCATTACTGAACTGTCCTAGTTGTTACCTGCCTTGGCCTTCCCCTTGATCCTTACCCATAAATCATCAGCTATCTTTAAGATCTAGACAACCAAAACACTCCTTAACATACATGGCTACCCCAACTACCTCTCCTTCTTTGCCTTCTGATGAGGTTAAAACCATCTGCTTCAGCACACCATTTGTGTCTTTGGTTCAAGAAGCCAAACCATGTTTCTTCCTGTTTATTCCCTCATTATTCCCTGCAGCTGGAAGGATTGAGGAGCCCTCAGCCACTCTTCCCAAGGCTCTGATGTCTCTCCTGCTGGCTCTCAGACTTCTTGTTGTAACTTCATGAGTTCCCATCTGGGAAATCAATACTGAATAATTGATTCAGAGCCCCACCAGAGAAGGTCCTTCCCTTCACATTGGTAACTGGGCCCAAGGGCAGCAGCAGCATTCCCTAAGGAATGGGGCCGGTCTGCAGTCACAGACACACCTGCTGTTCTGGGCAGGAATTCACCCCCCTTTCCCTCTGTCCCTTAAGTCCATGAAGGGACAATCGGCTGGGGAGAGGACAAGGATGTGTGCCCTGTCTGTCTGTCGGGCCTATCTCAGGGAAGTCAGGGTGCAATGCCAGTCTGTCTCACGTTCCCTAACACTCCTCAAACTACTTGTCTCCTCCTGAGAGGAGCTGTCACTAGATGGAGGAGCCTCTCTGCCAGGGTGATCTCCCGCTGTCATCAGAGCAGGGCTCACCCTGCAGTTGGGTGCTCTCCCAGAGCCCTGCCAGGGTGGCTGCCTCAGTCATGGTGGGTGTGGAGCTCACAGAGGTCCTGCCTTTCTGCCCTGTGGACACCATTGCTCCCTGATAGAGCTGACAGCGCCTTTCTTGCATGCATTTTGTTAGGAACTGCCGGCCAAACAGCCAGGCTATGCCCTGATGGCTGTGCTGTGCCCTGTTTTCCCACCTTGCTGGTGTCACTCCTGGTTGCCGGCACTCCCTAAGGCCTCATTTCCTAGGTGTGGAGGCTTGGCCACCATTGCCACTGGTCCCAGCTGGCTTCTGTCAACCAAAGCCTCATGATCTGTGGGCTTCCAGCAGCTCTGCAGTCTCCTCCTGGGTTTCCCTCAGGTCAGGAAACTCTGTTATACATTGCACCAGAGTGTTCTGCTGCCAGTCCTGCCGGGGCCAGAGCTGCTCACTTCAGCAACCTCAGGAATACCAAGTGAAAGTCATGTGCTGACAGAGGAGATAATAAAAGGGACATTTTTTCCAAAGAAACCATCACACAAGCATCAAACAGCAAAGCAAGAAAACCCAAAAAGATAACCCTCCCAGGAAAGCTGGATCTGGTACTTCAGAGCAGCAATGGCACATTTTAAAGGAGTCAGTCCTAGAAAAAATAGCATGAGTGAACAGATTCTAAGTACTGATGAATTTCGCAATACCACTGACATCTCAGGAGAAACTCAGTAATTTAAGAAACTAGAAAGGCCTGATTTAATTTAAAATTGTTAATGAAGTAAATATGATGGTTACAGATATTTGTGATAGGATGTCATTTGCCTATATTTTATAGCTTTGTTTGGTTTTTGGTTTTTTTTTCTTTTACCTAGGACAGTAAAGCAGAACAAATGCTGGAGTTGCACCTTTCAATGGAAAACACAGGCATTGCTTTATACCACCTTAGACACTTAAAATCAGGATCAAAATCTAAGCAGAAAAACAGGATCCATTTCTGTCAAGTGGAGAAAAACAGACATCTTCATAGGATGCTTTTCCACACCTCAAGCCAGGAATCTAAACTGGGAAAATTTTTTTCCCTTCTCTCTCTCTCTCTCTCTCTCTCTCTCTCTCTCTCTCTCTCTCTCTCTCTCTCTGTGTGTCTGTCTCACCATGGGCTGTACAGGGAACACAGATGGGAAGTCTGGCTTAAGTGTCTTACTGTGTGACATTTAGAATCAGGGGCTCTGATTCCTGTCCCCAGCCTCAAGGATGATGCTTGACTAACAGTATCCCTAGGAGACAGCTGTTTTCCATGACCTTTTCAGGGACCTTAGGCCAGGCCTTCAATAAGAAAGCTTTTTATCACTTCACCAAGGACTCCTACATGCTACAGGAGTCTGCTCTATCACCCTTTTGCGACATTGGATCGATTTCCCTGAAAGTCTCTACTACAGCTAGTTTCAAGGTCCCAAGTTAATTTTTCGTGGTATTTTTATTTCCACACCCCTTTGAGTCCTCCTTTGCAGCAAACCAAAACCCAGGGAACAAACCCAGGGACAGGACATCTGCATTTCCCTTGGGTTTCATCTGTTCCCTCATGCATGGGGCTATTGGCTACAACTCTGTGCATATAAGATCAGGTTGCTTTGCATAGTGTCTAGCTCAGCATTAACACTCAGGTCTGCAGCTTTTTCCACGTCCTCCGAAATGTTAACACCGGGGCACTCTCGAAAGGCAACTGGGTGGCTGCTGGGGCTGGAGGCAATGCCTGGGCTTCTGCATCCCATTTTGAATCAGGCCCATGGTAGATAGCAAACAAGCATTGCTACCATCTGATGGTTGCTTGGGGAAGTGAGTTTAGATGCTGCAAATGTTCGTCTCGGATAAAAAACACCACTCCCCGTTGCATCAAGGAGCACTGTGCTGGCAGCCTCCTGTCTTGCAACAGGAGACATTCACAGACTTATGTTTTATTTCTAGCTCCTCTCACATGACTCTGAGGAAAACAGGCAGCATAGATGAGTAGAACTGAAAACTGAAGTCTTTTATATAATTAAACACTCATGTGAGGGACAGAGGTGTATTTTTAACTCAGCCAGATATTTTGCTCCCAGGGAGTTTAAAAAAAACCATTATATTAAAAAGTTATTTTATTAACAAAGGGAAACATGCATTATTGTCATAATACATCTTAACTATGGTGGGGGGGAAGGTGGGGAGGAGGAAGAAAAGCTCTAAAAGGGTATCTTTGTTTCTTTTAAAAAGCTTTTTTAAAAAATTTACTTACTTTTCAACGTACAGATAGATCAGGGTATTCCTTTACAGCTCTTTATTGTTTTGATGGCATATCCTGTATACTGAGAAATTGAGGCATTGAGATATTAAAGTTTAAAATCACAGTTTCTCTATGAAAATGGCCAGTACCTGACCTTACTGTGTTGTTCACTTTACACTCCCTTTTGCATGTTCAAAATCCAGCTGTAGTGAATTAATTTGTCACTGAGGACTCAGCATTTTCATCAGTTAGGATAATTGTCCTTTCTTGCATATATTGTGTGGCCACAATGGTTTCTGCCCACAGCACAACATCAGTCCTCAGATCCTTCTTCTCTTCTTGTCCCACACCTATTCATTTTTAATTAAATGAATTAACTGTCCAGTCCATTTTCAGTTTCCCTCCTTTCCTCCTCAACAGTACCTAATTCCAATTTATTTTTCACTCCTTCTCCTCTGTTTTTCCTGCCATATAAATTTCTTGTCCTGAGCTGTTTCCAACATTCTCAAGCCAGGTTTCTCTTTCTCATGTGTGCAGCAAGTATTTCCTCATCTCCAAACAAGACTCATTCGAGGAGAGGAGAAAGGATGTATACCAGGAAAGCACAGGAGAGTCATTGCATTCAGGTACTGAAATGCTGAGTTTCACAGCCCACCACCCATACTACAGTTGGAGCTGAAATTGAATTTAGCAGCTGAAATTTAAGATGTCTCAAAGAACTCAAGGACCTTGTCAATTTTAGAGGCCTGTACATTAAATAAATCGTGGTCACAGCAAGTGACCCACTGAGATCTTGAATCTTTACTACAGCTTATCAGAGCTTTAGAGCTTAATTAACAAAATACTGCCAGAAATCTCTAGATAGGATAAGCAAGATATTTTTCTCTAGTCTTGTTATCTGGGAAAAAAAAATAAAGTCTAGCTATTTTGGACTTTTTGAGGGTTGGATTGGCTTAATTTTTTTGTTTTGCTTTTGTTTGGGGTTTTTAGGGGAGGTGGGGGCGACCCGAATTTGCTGGTTGGTTTTCATTGCAGTTTGTTTTTCTTTTGCTTTGTTGTTTGTTTTGTTTGTTTGTTGTTATTGTAGTTTATTTTTTGGGTTTTGGGGTTTTTTTTGTTTTCACTGAGAAGGCAAGCAAGTACCCAAGATGTCAGAGCTGTAAGGAACCGAATTTAGGGCCAAATGATGGGTAGTGTCATCAACCTTAGGAAGAAACAGGGAAACCAGAGCTGCTTATCAGAGAGAAAATGGCCTATTTTATCGAGGTGACAAGACCCAACAACATCTCATGAATCCATTATCTGAACTATTATCTGCTTTACAAAATGCCAAACTCTCCACTTAAGGAATAATTACATTTGCAAATTGCCATCGTTTGCATAGTTTATAAATTAGACAGTTTAAAAACCTACCTATTGAAAGCACTGAGGCTTCCACATTGCCTGTGAAATAGACAAATGCACGAGTCATGTAAGTTATCAAGAAACTGACATTTAAAGTGGTGCTACACTAAGAAACCAATTTTTGTATTTATTTCTCATCCTGATTTTGGTACCCTGCAAAACAAGAAATGCCTACAGTATAAATTCTTTGTAAAATTAATATGTATGGGAAATCTCATTTGAGGTAAACTGGCATGTATTTTTTATACATATTATGATTTGTTCCTGGAGCAAATGCATTTGTTTATGAGTTAAACAGTAAAAGGCTTTTGTGTACCTAGATCTTTGCGCTTCATCTGAGGAGTGTCAGTTCTTCAGTTTGTTACAGAGCAGTTGTTCTTTCCATAATGGTGCTTATGCGTCTTATCATTTTTTTAGTACCATTATGCGCTTTTAAATTCTTTTCTCCTTATGAGGTCTGGAAATCTCTTCTATCTTAAGCTGAGAAAAAACTTAGGCAAGAGAAATCTTAGTGATTTACCCACAGTCATACAGGTAGCAATAAGATAGCTGAACAGGATTTTTTGTGTAATGTGCAGTGAGGACAACATTTGCTCCCACTCCATAAGTCCTAGAAATAAATTACTTGCTCACTGGCAGGGCTCAGCATTTTTCAGGGGTGTCCTCACTTATTGGGTGGCATAGCTTGGAGTCCTAGACAGAAAAACTGCAGTAACTGTGCTGAAACCTAGAGTTCTTACACAGACTGAAGCACAGCCCCTGAAATCCTTGCACCTGGTGGTACCAGAGCTACAGGGTCATAGCACCTTCTCTAAACTACTGCCAGAGGGCAGAGGCTGAGATGCAGAGTTACAGACAACCAAGGCCAAATAGAAAGTAATTCCTACTTATATTGGTGTGTGAGGCAGGAATTAACACCAACTACAAAAATCCTAATGTAAAAAGAAAAGAATAGAATATAATGGACATAAATATGGTTAAGTTACACCTGTCCTCCAAAAGAAAAGTTGAAGGGACTAGGGTAGTTTGTCCAAAAACATGAGAGGCAAAGTAATGGTTCTTCAGTTCAAAAGTTGCCAAGGCAAGTGATGAATTATTTTTCAGAGGCACCATGAACAGGAAAAGAAGGCTTAAATTACAACAAAGTGTTAGACACTAGTAGTATGTTCTCCTGATGTGGTACAGTTAAGTAACTGAGTAAACTGGAAGTCTTGCAGCATCTCCATTGCTAAGGGTTCTTTAAAACATAGTGGAGACCTGTCAGGCCTCAAACAGGCAGAAAATCAGCCTTAGAAGGACAAAGGAATAGATGATTTCATGATTCTACATCCTAATCCTGAGTTATTTTCCATGTCTTACTAACCAGAGTTGACTTTTATTTCTTCTTTAACGGAAACTCTCTGCAACATACAGAACCAGGAGACAAGCATATGATCTAGTAAACTGAAGACCTAATTTGGAAAATATTCATGAGATTTCAAGGCTAGGATATTTGAGGCAAAAATAGAACCATTCTCTTCAATGATTTATAAAATTGCTTTAGAGAGACAGGGTAGAACATGCACAGTGATGTAGTGAGTGAAAACAAAAGTAATTGTTAACATGTTGCATTTTGAAGAGTAGTGGCACCATTTACCCTCCTGAATTTTGTATCAGTACTTCCATGAGCTCTCCTGATCAGTGCAGATGTGACTTTGGTAGGCATGGGAAAGGCATGACCTCAGTTATTCCCTTGACCTAGAAATGTCAGGGTTAATCTGTTCTTCCAATTTATATCTAGGTTGCCTGCCCTCCTTCCCTGGGAGTGTTTCAAGACAAACACTAAGCAACTGTTCAAAACTCTCAGCTGCTGTTTTATCCTCTATTTGACAAACTCATGAGTTTTTTATAAATGTAAGTCTTACTTTGATTTTTGCCTGCTGCATCAAGCCCCTCAAATTAAGGGTTACTATTTCATGAGGTTAAAATACCCTCATTGGAATATGTCTCCAGCAGCAAAGTACAAACAAAATGGTAACACTCTTCTACTTGCTTAGTATTAGAAATAAAGTTGCCTGGGCAATTTTCACTGTAAGATAATTATGTGCTACCAGGTAATAAAATTTGATGGTGCCTCACTCTACCTAAACCAGTTAAAAAGGCTTGTTTTGTTTTGTTTTGTTTACCTTATACTACTGGTAAATGCTTTCACCTAAGTGTCTTCTCTGTCATCTGTATTGTAATTTGGTATTATCCCAAGTGAGAGCACATGCCTCACAGAAGTCATAACATGGTGTTTTGAAAACAATTTGAACCATCTGAATATTCAGATAACTAGTAATTAAATTTCCTCAGTGTAGATAAACAAGGGGGACCTCTGAGAAGTATGAAACTCTGCTAAAGGCCTTCAGCTTTTTGAAAGAAAAAAAGACCAGGAGTAATATGTGTGAACACCTCTACCAAAGCTTACAAATAGCCATGAAATCCCTATTTCAAGTCTGGGATTGAAAGAGGTCTTCTGCCAAATATTGTCTCCACTGGTTTGAAAAGCAAGTCTGGAAAAACATGAATTTTGCTGGTTCTGTTCCCCAGCATTTCATATATTTTTTGTTGAGCCTATTTCCTTTACAAAAATCTATGACTTTCAGAGAGTCAGAATAGGCCAAAAATGCACCTATTGAATGTTTCAAATAATTCTTGGTAAGGGCTAGAAAGGAATAGAACATTGGGGGATGTTTAGTTGCTTTGTAGTGCGTGTTAAATCTTGGTGCTATTTGTGATGCTGCAGCACTCAGCCTCACATCTTTTCTTTATTTTTCTTCAGAGGTGACTTAGCTGAACTACCCCTTTAACCTTCCTTATCTTCACCTGAATTTTCCCCCTAGCCCTGCATGAGTCCTGCAGTAGAATCTAGAACCTCAGATGGATCATCAACTTCAGAAAACTGGTCTCTTTCTCCCCCACTGCTCTCAGACATCTGTCTTTGGCCAAGAGTTCTCCACCCTTGAGTTCCATCTCACCTCATTCAACAGTCTTGTAACTCATCAAACATTACTTATTAATTTCACTGTTGGGGGAGGGTTCAGCCTAGAGAAGAACTTCACTGAGCTGTATGAACAATGTAGGAGAGTTTCTATTGCTGAAAAATTTATAGTTGAAAGAAACAAGTAGTGAGGGAAACACAGTATTTTTGTCATATTTTTTTCTGAGGTTGAGTGGGAACATCAAACTATTGCCTTCTGTTCACACAAGAAATCTCTGATGTTTTAAAATACTCTGCTTCCCTGCCTAGACTACAAAATCACCTTCCATTTCATCAAGGTTTTGTATTATGCAAATGTGAGAAGACACTCATATTTTAGATGTTCCGATTCATTCCCAACCTTCATCTTTAAACAGATTTATTTGTTGGGTAGTTTGGTGGGGTTTTTTGTGGTTTTTTTTTCCTCTTTCCCCTTTCTAAAATTGTTTAGTTTGATTTCATGCTGTTAAAAATAAAATCTACGATCACCTTCACGTAAAATTTAGTCTGTGCTTCTAATTTGTGTGTTTTCTCTGTGCTTTGGCCACTAGAGGGTAGCACAAACAGCCTCCTGGAGTGAAGGTCCAAGGACCCCCAGGAGGACCACGGGGGACAGGAGAAGTGCAGCAGGGTGGTGAAGCAGGAGCGAGGGGCTGTGGGCAGAACTCCTTGAATCTGCTGAACTCAGCAGTGAAGCCACCCCTGAACCAGGTGGGTCTAGACATGGGTCATTCCTGTTAACCAGGCCTAGGTGTGGTTTTGGGGAGACAGAGAAGGGTATTCATGCATGTATATTAATGTTTTTCAGCAGAGGTTGGTTTTGTTTAAATGAGGATCTGTTTTTGTTTAACCCTTTGGGCAGCATTCATTTGGATCTGATTGAGAATGTGCAGGACATTAGTAGTAATATTTAGAGGGACAAACTGGATAAACTCAATGATGTGTGCAATTAATTGATTTACTCAATTAATGAGTGCAATATTGAAAAAAAAATACCCAAAACATATGAAAGAAGTGAGAGTAGTGACAGTGTGCCTCTGTAAATTCAAATGTACAGTAGCCTGAATTCTCTGAATTGTTTAGAAATTTTGCTTCCACTAAAAACCCTTTGGCTTATAAGTCACATCACTGCTTCCTGACTTTGTCATGAGAAATTTGTTATATGTCAATCCAAAGGATGAAAGGTTTACTAACCTACACACCCCAAGCCTGAAGCAAAGCCCAAGACTGAGAAGAAAGACGGAAGCTCTGGAGATAGAGTGAATTTCCTGTGCAGATACTAAGAAACAAGTCAGACCTGATGTAAAACTGTTCTCCCTTCTACTGAAAATAAAAGCAATAAAATGTTATATCCAAGCTAGGATTTCTGTCCACCTTGGCTGTTCAGAAAAGAGGGTGAAGAAGCCAAGTCAAAGAGAATGAAAACACAGCTGTTTTGTAAACTGACCTCCAGATAGTCTGTAAACTTTAACTGCAGTACAGAAGTGAAAAAAAAGCAGCAAAAAACTTTAGGAATTATCCTACAGAACAAAACAGGATGCAACAGCTGAGCAAGGCCTATTATAAAGCAATTTTCATAAAATGTCTACAGTAGGCCAAGGAACTGCAAAGAAAAAAAAAATAAGAACAGACGGAAAAATTATATAACAGGTTGTAGATCATCAGTGGTTTTTTTTTCCTTCTCAGTAGCAATGAATCTGGTAGTAAAATCAGCAGAAAAGCAGTGTACGGGCCCACTGATGGCAGGAATAAAGCAGACCCAGGGGAAAGCCTAAATGGACAATAATTGCAGGTTATTACATACTGTGCTACAGTACAGTGGAAAGCTGGTCAGCTATTAGCAAGTTTGGAAGGAATAATCAAGAGGACAGAGAAGAGTTTACAATCTTTCACACTCAGCAAAAGAGGCAAGTCTCCAGATCTGAGAGATGGGTAAAGAAACCACTGATATGATGCACCAGGGTTGTATCTCCACTGCTGAGGAAGGAATTTGTCTGAGGAAGGAATTTGTCTAAATATAATTTTTTAAACCCCTGTGGCCTGTAAAACTGTGTTTAGCTGGGGTTCCTGGGCTGGGTGCAGAGGTGTCCTTGACTAATGGACGCAGCACCTCAGGAAAGTTATTTAGTCATTTATTAAGGCTTGAGGCTTTTATTTACCTATGTTAAACACTTTGAGCAAAATCCAATTTTTTCAACATCGACATTTTCTGTCACAGAAGGAGCAGTGGGACATCCCGCTCTGTCCTGGGAGTCCTGGGTTGTATCTCTCTGCCCCAAGCAACTGTCTTAGCTTTTGTAGGGCATTTGAGAGATCACTGGGTACCTGTGTTCAGATGCATCCCATCCTCAGGTACATGGTGTTGTGAATCCAATGGAAAATTGTAAACAGCTCCTAACCAATCTGCAGATGTCCATGGTTCTGCCTCTAATTTATATATCCTTGAATAACCAACCTTCTTCTTTATTTCCTCAGACAAGTGTCACAGCTAAGTGGGATGAGTCTGGACCTGTGTGCCTCCTAGTCCTCAATGTATTTATCCTACCAACGTTCCTGTGAAGGAAAGAGATGCTATAATTCCTCCCTGACATATGGGCAACAGAAACAGTCACGCAGAGAGTTTGTGCTCAAGAAGGAAATTGAGTCTCTGTCTCCTAGATTGTAGCTGTTGAATTGTTCCCTCTTATGTTGTTAAAACTGATTGCCTGCACAACAGACAAAGGTTTAAAAAACAATATTACTACTAATTAGATTCTGCTGCATTCATTTAGTTTAACACTGTAGATTATTTGTATCTGTTTTTTAATGCATCTTTGTCAAGTCCATTTTTATTTGACATATCTCGATTCCATTATGGCATTAGGAAAAAAGGGAGACAGGATCCCAACTTTTCTCCTGATTATTTCAACTCCCACTACACAGCAGATGACTGAGAAATCCTAAAGATGAGTCAGAGGGTGAAACAGAAAGTGTAGAGAGATTGTTTTAAATTAATGGGTGTGCTGAAAAAATATCTGACAAAAGAAAAAAAATCCAAAAAAGAAAAAGGAAAAAAAAATCACATTGCTAGATAAGTTGTGTTTAATGGCTTTAAAGGCTTTCTAAGTCAGTAAAGATATCAGTGTATCTCCATGTCAAAGAGAAAACAATTTGTTGGAAACATATTTTTCTTGATTAATTTTAGTAAAAGATTGTAGAAACAATTAAATCACTTAAATGTAATGCAGGAGAAATTTGCATTGTAAGGTATCACAACTCACTTTTAACTATGCTGTTGCCTCTAGTGCAAGCTTAAAATAATATTTAGCTGGGGATCTGCAAGAGAAACCTAAATGGCTCAGGAAATAAGACCTCTTTCCTTTTCCACTTCATGCCAATTACCAAGTAGGGCTCTGCTGAGGCCATGAAGGATATTTTCATCTTGCAGATGCCTTCTTTCAAATGAGATATAAAATCAAGTCCTGGCTACTGATAGTTATTGAAGTTCTCAGAGCCTGTCCTACCCAAAGTCCAAAAGGCATAATCACAGTTACTCTCCATATACTGATCCTTCATTATCAGTCAAGGAGAATCACAGATCTAAAACTCTTCCTGGTTGCTGTCTGCTGTTAAACAGACACTGTTCTCCACAATCTCTGTCCTTATGGGACCACAATTTTACACCTCATCTGTGCAGGCCATTGCACTGCACTTCTGGGCTGTTGGTTCAACACAGAGAACTATGGAGGAGATTTTCTAAGGGATCTGACAGGTGAAAAACATTTCAAGACATGCCTTTTAGACAATCAGAAATAATTGTAAAAAATTTTAGCCCAGACTCAGATACATATAACAGTGGATAAGAGCTACTTATAGTAATGGGAAATAGGGACATATGGTGTAGATTGCCAAAATGTTCTTTACCAGGAGAGTGCTTTTCATCAGTGAGTACCTGGAAGAATCTGCCAGAGGATAGAAAGTGGCCAGGCATAAAAACGTTCTGCTGCCAGCTGTGGGAGAAGTGGGGGATTTTGTTGGCTATGTAGTGTGATGTTATGAAGCAAAATCTTGGAGATCTTGCTCCCAGATTATTGCTTGTAGCATGGCTTGAGAGGAATCATTTAGCCTACCTGGCCTCTGAGGAGAATTGCTGTCCTGAGTTACTTTACATGGATGTTGGTTCCAAGCCTTCTTTCAGAACTGCCTTGTCACATGCTGTGAGTTTTTGAATTATCCACTCCAAACAGGACAGGAGCACCTTTGCCTTTTCCTACCACTGCATTCAAAGGAGTTTTGCTTGTGTGTGGGTTGATAAAATAAGCTGATAAAAAGACTGGATAACTAGATTAGGGCAAATAGGATATAACTGATAATGACAGTGAGTGAGAAGGCTGGCAACCAGGCAGAGATAACAGGATTTATTGGGGAAATCAAACGTGAATTGAAATGTTTTTTGGCAACCAAATGAGTTAAAACAGTAAAACAAGGGACACCAAACTAGGCCTTCAGAAAATCAAACTCCTGGGCCCAGTGTAACAAAAGAGAGGAGAAAGAGAACGAATGCTTTTTAACAGAGAAAAAATAAAGCAATCAAACAAAAACCAACTCACACCTTAGCAGGGGAGCAGGAGGATGAGATGAAATGATGAATGCTGAGCAGGAAAGAGAGTGGAGCAAATCCTTTTGCTTGGGCTTGAGGCCAGGCTGTGGGAAACAGGTAAATAACATATTGCCTAGACTTGAACTAGCCATGCTTCATTGTCTGCATTTTTTCTTGACCACAGTCAGGCTGAAAGTAAGAGACGTGTATGAGAATATTGTTCATGTATTTGTTTAATGGGAAATACAAAAAAAAAAAAAATCAAGCTTCCTTCTTCACCTCTTTATCTTGCAGGCTGCTGGAGTCCATTGGTTAGGGAGCAAGAATAGCTGATTTCAGGTTCCTTAGCACACAGGGAAGATGGCAGGCTGCAATATGTTCTTTGTATGTTTGCCTTTTGTAGGTGGAGAAATGTCTGTTTCCTTGTAGACTGTTTTACACAAAGGAGTACAGCTAGTTTTTTTTCTTTCAGAAGTGTAATACATGATGTTGGCATTGGTGTTGTAGTGAGAATTAATTAAGCATAGGATTAAGGTGAGTTAGATTAGAAGGAAGTTCAATCTTATTATTAATCCAGCCATATTGTTAAGGAAAACAAAACAAAGCAAAACAAAACAAAACAAGAGAAAAATCTAACAATAAATACTTCCTCACCCATCAGATTTCTCCAAGGTCTTCTTCAAGCTCATGAGCTTTTTGGGTTTGGGCTTTCGTGGTTGATTGTGTGGCCTTTTCCTGTTTTACCTGCTGGTCTAACATAATTTCCTCTGCTTCTAGTGCTACAGGGAAGACCACAAATCTGGAATCCAAAATGAGCCACCACATACTTTCAGAGGGATGTTTTTCTAGGCTGGGGGTGGTGGACATAGGATCACAGTCAGGAGATGAACAGTGATATTCCAAGTGTGAGTATTTGATCTTAAAAAAGATAATGGTTTTATATTGTTTCCTTGAAAGACTGTGTGTGGGGGAGTGAAGTAAGGGAGAAATAAAGCTATTTCCATTTTAGAGCTCATGAAACATAAAACAAAATGGCCCACAGCCACCTCAGAGATCAGTACCAAGGAGTCAGTCCAAATCATCAGACTCCAGGTGTGAGAAAGAAGACAATATTTCCTAGTCCTTTTATTGAGACGGTTTCCCTGGCATCTCTCACTAGTGCTAAACACATAAGGAGAAGAATAACAAAGACTCTAAGTGGAGGGAAATAATGAAGGCTTGTGAGGTTTTGTTCAGTTGCAGCAATCTCACATGTTTATTAATAGAAGGTCACCATGTGTAAATATATAATTTTGGCTGGATATGGGCAGCATCTCTTTAATTATCTGAAGAAAGAGGGTATTCATTATGTAGATAGTAAAGGAACATCATTCAGCAGAAAAGCAACAGAAAATTTCAAGCAAAGAAAGGCATGAACTGCTATTTTTCCCTGTCTCTTGCTTGTCATTATGAGTCATTTCTACAGAGTCTCTCTGTGCATGTGTAAGAGTGTATATATTTTTACACAGAAAACCATAATATCTGTATGACTTATATAAAATCGTATGTGTGCTTCCTTGGTAACTCTGGAGGCAGGCAGGCGCTGGAAATCCTGGGGAAAAAAAAAATAAAGTTAAATGAATGCAGAGCTGACCTGGCTCAGTGTGCAGTGACTGAGGGTAAAATAGAGTTTGGTTTCGCAAACTGAACTTCCTTTCATAGCCAATGTGTCCTAAAGTGCTTTACATACAGTACAATGAGGGTGATGCCGGGAGTAGAGGCAAACACAGAAGTCATTGTAGGCACAAAAATAGCTCACATGTAGCCTTCTATATTAGAATCTGTTTCAGCAGGAGAATGGTCTTGGGAACATTATTAACTCTATATTCATCTGTTTCCTTATTGCCAAGGGATGTTGAACTTCTCCTTGGACAGCCTCTGAGAGGATGGCTTGAAAAGCATCACAGTTTCCAGTCTCTTTAAAAACCCCTGCTATTATCACTTCCAAGTACTCACGTTTCACAGCACAGTTATGACTGTATTGGTCTTTTCTTTCTTTCCTTCCATCTTGGGCCTTGTCTGATCGAGTGTGTGTGATTGAGGATATCAGACTGTTATTCAATCAGAAGACTGGATAAGGGCCAACAGCAGCATTACACTCAGCCCTTTCCATTCATTGTATGCATTGAGTCATATTGAAAAAGAATGTTTCATCCTTGCTAAGATTCCCAGGCATCTCAGCCCACCATCATGCAAATTATCTCTCAGGAAATGATTGAGTCCAAGGGAACTTCTATTTTTTATATGGTATTGTGTACCATAGTCACCGTTCTTGAATGCATTCATGGACCACTTATGAACTTGGAACTGAAATTTTCCACATAGTTTCAGGAATTCACTCGAGATAGTGACTAGTTATGGGTCTTTCCATGTCATACTCTGTGTTTATTGAATGGATAAAAGCATCTCAAGCAGCCAATTTTGATTAGTCAGAAATAAAATATCATCCAGAGATTCAGGTGGAGGTTTACGTCCTGTTTTCTGGGGTCTTGTGTGGGCAAAAAATCTAAATTCATCCCTTTTGAAAAAACAGTGTCTCTTCATTACTGATTTCATTACTGAGTCTGTTATTCAGTTCTAGTGGGAAGCTGGAGGTCAGCACAGATAAATGATGTCCCTACTGTGAGCAGCATTAGAGTCAGGAATGGAATTCTGTCCTTATCATTCACATCCCTCACTTCCAGCACAATGCAAACTTGTGTCAGAACTTTGGAAAGTCTACTGAGTTGCTTTAGGCTTCAGTGTAAGCCAACATATTTGAAGACTATATCCAAACTGAATCACAAATACTTATTTATTTTGTTCATTTTATTAAATCACTATTGTTCTAATTCACTGATTGCTCAAACCAAGGGGATTTGAAAAGGCATACAATAGTTCCCATCCAGACTGCATGTCTCACATTTCTTTCCATGGTAACCATGGCACAGGAGCCTTGATTCAGTCCTGAAACTCATCCTGATATGAGCCCGGGGACTCAAAACACTGTTGGGTCTACAAACTGTTCTGTACTCAATGAAGTTTGGAGACTAATACTACTCAGCCTGACTCAGCCCACATGTAAATCAGTTAATAACAGTGTCTGCTAGTTTACACAAGCTTAAGTGCAAGAAGTACATGGTCCTACTAATGTTCCAACAGTAATTATAACCACTGAAGGCTCTATGTGGATAGATGTCCCAGAATACTAAGGTCAGTATTAGGGTCCATGATGAGATTGTTCAGCTGATGTATTGATTAATCAGAAGGCACATTTCTCTCCCAAGCCTACCTGACATTATTGAGTTCTATATTAGAATCCGTGATTTTCAAATCTTCAATACATTCTATGGCAAGTATAGCAAAATCAATGAGGTGTGATGACTGGGGATGATTTGGTATTTAATCTGCTGCTGTCCAAGTTGACTGCTTTGAAAGAAAGGAAAGAGGATATGGCAGCTAAAAGAGTTCTTTGAAATGTATACTTATGCATTTGATGCATATATTTGAGAGGTAATAATAAAGATTTTTTTTTTCCAGCTTTCAACACTTAGAAACACTTGAGATGAGTTTTAGTGCTTTGAAATTGAGGGGCATGGTGAGGGATACACTGTCTTTGAGTCTTATGTGCTTAGGCAGAAATTTTGACCTCTCAGTACTTATTTTCATTTTAAAAAGTAGAATAGAGGATTTGAACAGCAGTAAGGTTTCTTATTTAATTGTTTGGCATGAAAGAGCAGATCCTTTCTTGATATGGACTAAGATATTTGATACCAATCATTAAAACAGAACTCACATTTGCATGAAGGAGCTCTTCCTTTTAGATAAAAAAGTCGTGGTTTTTTTCTGGGATGGGCTGTGAAATCTGATCTAAATTTTCTGTAAAGCTTGGAAGATGTAAAGATAGAGGGAACTGCTGTCCTTTGGGCAGCCACATTTGCCCTCTTGGGAAGAAAATTTCCTGCAAAATAGAGTCTCAAAAAATTGTATCCTACATCTTCAGTTTAGCACTAAACACTGTGGGTTCTGAAACCTAGAGCAATCCACTTTATGTAATGGAAACTCAAAAAACCACCAGCAAGGCTTTTGTCATAATTTGACCCCTTGAGGTAACTGTGGAAGACAACCAAGCTTTCAGGTTGTAACAGCCTGATTTGACCACATGTCAGTAGGACAAGCTTCCCCAGGCCTGAGGCTCACAGGCTATATGGAGTTACAGAAATTCAACTGATTCAGCTGTGTGGATGCAAAAAAAAGGATCACCTAGAGATGAAAAACCCTTTGTTAAAAATATTTTATAACAACTGAGCCCCAAAGACAATTAATCTATTGTTATGTGCAGGGTTGTAATCTCATTACATAATGTTTATCAGCCACATAAAATTCTTCAAAGTAGCCAATTTGCACATGACCTGATCCCAGCTCTTCAAGGAATTAGAATTCTCTCTCACAGACATTATTAAGGAACCCTCTCTCCCCACTGATTTCATAGACAAGAGTAATAATGCACATGGCTGGTGTTTGCTGGACATCTCTGGTATAACCTCACCCTTATATCCCTTTCTGTGGAGTCTTGGTTCTGCTCAAGTTGCACTGCAAGCAAGCAGACACCATGCTCTCCTTTAGCCCGTTAGTTGGACACTTCCTGCAGTTAAAACCAAGAAATACAGTATTTCCTTTCCTCTGTACAGACTGGGAAGAAGACCAGGCATTTTCTATTCAAAATCAATTGCCCCTGGAAAGCAGGGTCTGATTCTGTCAGTCTGGGACCAAGCAGGGCTCTCCTTCTTCTTTTCTTAGTGCTTCTCTGGCTGCTTGCCAGAAGAAGCATGAACAGCACACAGAAGTAAACTACTGGACAGAAACTCTCCCATTTTGCCTCTGAGTCTCCAACTGATCCTACTTTGGATACCTGTGCTTCCTTTGACTTGTTACATGTGCTTCAGGTGACTTGCTGTTTATTCTAATGGCAGACCTTCCAACCAGGCCAGTGGGTGGAAGTTTAAGCCTATATTTAAGCTTGCCCCATTATTTCACACAAAAAAAATGGCTTCCAACTATGTGTGAAGCTAGTCCTGGCATATCCTAAGTTTCAGCGTCAAAATATGCATGTAAATACATGTACAAACTTCTCTGCTCATCCCATGCCCTTTTTTGGTATAACTAAATTCACAAAGTTCATGATATCTTTTACTCCTTCCATTATTTCCCGTCACAACACAATAGATGCTAGTGATAGAAGGTTTTCTTCAGGAGCTGCTGTAGATGGAGCTGGAACATTTTGTTCAGACTCTTATATCAATTCAGAGCTGTGGAATTATGGCCAGTTTCAGAGGTTACTCCACTATGGACTCTGGAACTGCCTATGTGTTTTCTGCCATTTCTCCCCATGCATGACCTCTTTGACTTTATGCTTTTATCCCTCCAAGCTCTTGCATCTAGTTTAATTAAGTGTTCAAACCATCCTCAGAAAGGCCTCAGTAGCCTTACTTACCCAATTCTTTTCCGAATAACTCTTCATTTTTCTGACCCAACTAATATCCTCACCAAGACTTTGCTAGTTCTTCCAGGAAATGTAGTTGTTTTACCTTCTCCCACCTGCACTGTGACTTAGATTCCTGAATTTCCTTTCAATTTTCCCTCTCTACCTCCCTATCCCAGTTCCTCTTTTGACCTTCTCTGAGCATTTTTCTCATCTGCTGCCTCCTAGAGATCTGGCATTTCTGCTTTCTGAATTTTAATCTACCATTTCCTCTTCAGCTAAAGGTCTGGAGAGATGAACAGCCCTCAGTAACACCTATCTTTTAACATCAACTGCAGATGTAACTGGGGCTCCTAAATTAAATGGATACATGCAGAAAGCACAAAGGATGAAAACTGTCTGTTCTAATTTCAGGCCCAGCACAACCCACCAGCTGGAAATACAGGAAAAGACCTCTTCACCCTCCTATTTCAGTCAATGGAACAAACAGAGTCTGAATCTTTGTATTATGCTGTCACTTGTACTATAACTATTACTTTTAGATCATGGGGAGGTACATGCAACTCAGAGTTTTCCTGAGATGCTGGAAAGCTGGCGGAGAGAAAAACAGCTTCCAGGTGGAAAAGTCATTCTGAAGTGAGCAAGACCCTCCACTTTCCTAGAGAATGCACACTTGAATGTGCACACAGCAGCCTGAAAACCTGTTGTATTTGTTCCATAAGCTTACTAATGTGTGCTTGGCCCCACAGCTAACTAAAACCATGAGTATTCTCTCCCACTGCTGTTGAAGCCATGGACAATTCAAATAACCCTGCTTATTTCCTTTACTGTCTCTATCTGCATGCCTGGCCTTCAGAAGGCAGCTCACTGTACAGGTGATTTACTATTCTGGACAGAAACAGACAAAAAAGAAATAATCAATAGGAGTTTAAAGAGATATAAGAACAGATCTACATTTTATTACATTCATAAATTCTAGGACAGATTTATAAATTTTACCATTAAGGAAACTGAGCATATTTGCAACACCAGTAACAAATAATGCATGTAGAGATACCATCTATCAGACAGCAAAGAACTGATATATTTGTAGATATGTAGACAAACAGATAGGAAGGGAGTGAAATAGGCAGGGAGACTGGTGGAGAGAGGGAAAAAAATCCTTAAGGTCTCTATGAAACTCTAGCAGAAAACTGATGAGGAGTATTTTTGCATGTTTGGCTGTCTCCTTCTCTGTCTGTAGTGTTTCCACATATGTGCATGTGTGGATGCACTCCTACATGGGGTCCCCCAAAAAACACCACACACACACACACACACACACACACACACACACACACACACACACACACACAGAGTCAGCACTTGGTCATCTGCCATGCATCTGCGCTAGAATGAGATACATAAAACCAGCAGCATTAATGCTGGACCCTGACTGTCATTCCCTCTGGGCACTTGGAGAATGAAACAGGAGCAAGAGTGGGTTTTATAAAACAAGTATTCAGTCATGCAAATAAATACAGCACTGAGACTGTGCCTACAACATGTGTTGTTCAAAGAAAGGCTGGGCATATCTTCAGAAGCAAGACATGCCACGGGATGTCAGGGTGCTCTGAATCTGAGCTCTGACTTTGCCATTTTCCCCCCGAGGCTGTAAAGGTCCATGTGTAAAGAGACCAGTGAATTGGGATACTAACGTCACACACCTAATCTCCATGCTCCATTCTCTCAAAAGTTCAGCCAGCAGCTGGGTGCCTAAATATGAATTAGATGCTTTAAGTTTTTTTCAGAGTTATGCCTGATTTTCAAGAACACTGATGTGACTGCAACTCTGGAAGACAACACACTCCAAAAGCTAGCTTGTAATCCATCGTTAACCTTAAATTGAGTTAAGGTCCCCAAATCCCAAACAGGATACAAAAAAAAAAAAAAGAAAAAAAGAAAAAAAAAAGAAAAAAAGAAAAAAAAAAAGAAAAAAAAAGAGGGGATTTTGTTTGGTGGTTTGTTTTTTGGGTTTTTTTTGTGATTTTTTTTATTGTTGTTGGTGGTGTTTGTTTTGTTGTTGGTTTGTTTTTTTTTTTTTTTCCTTGCACACAAGCCCTAATTAAAAGGAAATTATTCTGGTTGCAAAGACAAGCACTTAAATATTAAGAGCTCCCAGAATTGAGGTTACTTGCACAACCTGGATTTTCCTTTGTTGTACAGATGCATTCTAATTCAGACTTTAATTACATGATCATTCACAGAGTAGATGGCATGTGTAGTTCTGTTTGTTAACTGTAGAGGACTGAGGGACTCTGCCTCACATTTGCAGTACACAGAAGAGTGGACTTCTGGGGCAAGTATTCTTTCAGGCAAGTCTTCCTGATCTTTTAACTCATCCCCATCTCAGATCCACCCCTTTCACTCTGTATTCCCTTTCTCTGTCCCAGTCCTATACCAAATTTCCCTTTTTGGCTCTTTCTCAATTTGTCTCTTTTACCCTGCCTCAGTAAAGGCTGAGGTGCCTTGCCTGTGAGTTTACCAGCCCCAGAGATCTCAGGTCCTCTGTGCTTTACCAGAATTTATTTTCTTACATCATGTTTTGTGTATTCACACCTCCATTTTCTCTGATTTTGTACTACAGATGTTTGCCTGTTAGATTTATCTGCCCTCACATTTTTCTCTATTTTCCCAGCTTCTTCCTACAGAGAAGCAGACTGCTGTGTCTCAGCACAACCTTTTCTCCAAAGCTCTCTGTGGCTAACTGGGTCAATACAAATAAATAAACAGAGAATTCTTTAAACCTGGGTCCAAATGACATGTCACCAACTATCCATATGGCTAAATGCTCTTTACCATTAAAAAACCCCACATTATGTTATCTGTAGGGCCTATTGAAAACACTGCACTAGTCCGTGATGACCTCCAAGCTGCACCCAGAAGGTACCTGGGAGGCTGGTAAGGACCAAACTTGTCAAAGACTGTGCTAAAATTAAGGAAATTAATACTTTTCTCAAACTTGTACTCTGAACTTTGTCGTTCATTTCCTGGTACACATACTATCTTTAAATCTGAATCTCAGTCTGCTCCTTATTTGAGTCGCTTTTGAATCCAACCAAATGATACTCCAACCTCCTTGTCTTTCCAGATTACCTGAATTTCCCCCCAGCTGTTTCTTTTTAGTTTCTGCTCTAATTTCACTGTTGGATCTCCCTGTCAGCCCATGAAAGCAAAGGGAAGATACATTCCCTGCTTTTGTCTTAGGTATCCAGACTCCAATTTTTCCTGGCCTGTCCTGGCCCTGAGCTGCAATGACAGGAATAACTCTTTCTGCTGTAGCAAACCCGGTGAGAGCAGAGTCACTGGGGAATCTGGTTTTGGAAATCTGCATCTCTAGTGAGCATCTGAGAATTGCCATTTTCCCCAGGCTTTTAATTGGCCGCTTTGGGGCAGATTTTCCCAGAGATAGCAAAAAAAATCTTGAGAAAGAGCTTCACCTCCTGACAGCTCTTAGTATCATGCTGTAAAGCGTGAGGACAGGAGTGCTTTTCAAAGCATCTCATTTGACTCAGTTCAAACCAGCCCAGTTCTCCTACGGGTTGTTCTCAGGGACAGACAAATAGTTCCAGACAAAATTTTTGAGAAATAATTAAAGAATCTGAGCTGCATGCTGGTGCCCAACTTAGAGTTTCAGCCAAAACACGTGCAGTTTATCAAAGCTGAACAGGATTTTATTAGACTGAGGCAACCTTTTTAATTGGTGGTGCTACCAGATCCTATTAAAGTGAAATCTCCCTTCCTCACAGGGGCGCTGTAAGCATTAATTTGTTAATGACTGCACAATGATTTGATGATGAAAAGGACTGTATTAACATGAAGCATTATTGTCCCTACAATACAGGCTTGCCTGCTTTCATTACTCATTATGTACAGGGACATACCTATTATGAAAAGGGATGTGGAGATAATAAACTTGATATTCTTTTCAAAGGACTAATCCAACCCATGTTTACAGTGTGTGCAGCACAGGCAATAGGAATATTCTGGCGAGCTCTGTTTAGCTGGCAGTTTCCATTGTGTGGAATGTAATGATGTGCATGTATGTGTCTGCACAAGTCCTGTGTCTAAACAAACCTGCAAACACATGCATGCATGCTCTTTTGTACTTTTCTGTCCCTATTAACCATAGGTTTCTTTGCAGCCCTCCCTTTGCTGCCTCAAATTCACCAGTGCTACTTTAATTACAAAATGCCTCCATAAACAAACTCTTTTTTTTTTTTTTTTTTTTTTTTTTTTTGTAACAGCGATACCTTTTGTTTCCTACATTGACTACAAACCTGTGCTAAGCTCCTTTGGATACAAATAATTTTTCATTTCTCTCCTCAATCAACCTTCTTAATTCTAACTAAGGCAGAGTGAAAAAAAAAAACCCAAACAAACAAAAAAAAAACACAAAACCAACCCACACTGATTTATGCATTAATTCAGGGACCAATCTTACAAATGTTCATATGGGTAATCCTTCCTCAGATGAATAATCCCTCTGACCACAGCAGAGTGATTAACAACAATGCAGATTAGGACCTTCAGAATCGGGCCCATACCCTGATGTTTGGGTTCTCACCCAAAATTTAGTGAATGATGGTCCCTCATCTTTTGTTAGATGTTATTAGAGGCCCACATGCAGCTCTCAATTATTTCATTTGATTACATAGCTAATATGCCCTGATCCTGTCAGCACTCCCTGCAAAGCCTAACAAGCTGAAGTAAACAATTCCAGCTGAGTTAGAAGGCTTGGCAGGATTGGGCCCTTTAATAGCAGTTGTGAGCTGTATCTGATTTGTTATCAGAATATCTTTGATATTAACAGTCACATATTTCATTTAGAAATTATCTCAATTAAAAAAAAACTAGCAGAAAATCTGTGAGTATATGAGCTGGTAAAGCTAACTAAATCTAAAGAAAGAGAAAATGCTATTTAAAAACAAGAGTCACACGAATTTATATTTCTTTGGAGCAAAACTTAGCTTGCTGCTACTTAGCTTGTCTGTTTAAAAATAAAATTCACATATATTGCTTATTTGTCTGGAACAAAACCTGCCTGCAATTCTTTTTACATCATACAACGACTGACGGTTTTGAGTGCTGTGGGTCCAGGGGTTTGAAAGTTCAGCAGAAGAATCCCCCTCCAGCAACCTTTTGGCCTATTCCTACCTTTCTTCTTTACTTGCTCGTTTCCTGGAGAACGAAGACAGTCAGGACTGATGTATCGCTGTGTCCCCCTTGCCTGTACCACACGGTGTTCATTAAAAACTTGCTGCTAGCAAGGGCCTGATCCAGCCCTCCTGGAAGTCATTGGAAAGCTGTCTATTGACGTCATGGGGACGAGGAGCATACTAATGCATGCAAGTACCTTTACTAATGCGGCCAGTCCTGTTAACAACACCGAAGTTGTTCACAGGATTAACAGCAATCAATCAAGCCCTTTGAAAGGCACATTAAAAGCCAAAGCCTGGTCTGCAAGCCCTTTCTCACAGGAGGTGTGTGTATACCTGTGGCTGGTCCTGCTGCATCCTTCTGCTCCCGGCCGGGCCGTGTTCCTGCCTTTTTCCAGCCGTGTGAATTTGGGGTAGCATTTCTTCTGAGGAGGTAAAAATTGATGGCCATCTACCCGCAGAATAAATGGTGCTTGTGTTATAAAAAATAAAAATTAAAAAATAAAAAGAAAGAAAGAAAAAAGAGAAAAAAGACACACTAATCTGAGTGAGAAGCAGGAGAAGCAGGATAAAATGGGACTGCAAGTGGCTGTGGGAGGGGGCTGCTTTTTCCCTGCAAGTACGAGGGGAAAAAAAAAAAAAAAAAAAAAAAAAAAAAGAAAGTGAAGTGCTTTATTTTGGTCCCAAGCAGATAAATAATTTTTAGTCTCCTGGAGAAACTGAAGCCTATTACAAAAGACCCTTATCCTTTCAAAATTCTTGTGGACTTCTCTGCTTTTGGATTGCTGAACTGGACCCACTGTGATTACACTGGGAACATTTCTCACTGGGGAACTGTTCAGCAAAAGCTGGTTTATAGACAACAATTTCACTCCTTCTTTGCCTGTATCTGTTTAAAATCTGCTACAGCCCCTTGTACATGTGTAAAGGTGCTTATGGGGTATAGCTTATTTCCACCCACAGCAGCAGCTGTGTTCATCTTGGAGCCCTTGTAGCAATATTTGTGTCCGTATTATTTCATCCTGCCACCCCTCACAGCTGTGCCTGTGCACCAGGGGGCTGTACTTGAACAGCATCCATTTCTAAATGACTATACTTACAGCTCTGTGAAAACGGGGCGTGAACCAGCTCAAAGTTTTAAAAAATAGAGATTGTTATAAAGGGGGCACCCGCACTGAGCAGCAAAATGACTCTTTTTACTGCCCTGTTCTTTTTAATTGGTTTTCATTTGGGATAAACCGTGATTGCAGGCAGAGTGGCCTGCTTGTGGACAAGGTGTTAACAGAGCCATCCCTGGGATGGATCAGTGCCGGGTGTTGTTTCACTTTTCACTGTAGTGGATTTTTTTCTTTAAAAAAAAAAAAAATGTTTAGTCCTCCTAGTTCTATCACGGGTGTGGTTTCAGGATCAGAAAGAGCGGATATTAGGGTTTTTAAGGGGCGGGCGGGGGGGGGGGGGGGAGGAGTGTTGAAAGATTTTATTTCATGTGGGTTTTGTTGTTGTTGTCATTCTTTTATCACAGTCCAAGACACAAGGCAGGATTTGAAAACAGGTGAGTCACGGGGCTGGGAATTTGGGAGCGGGGCTGTCTGAGGGTTTCACCCTTCCCGCGGCTCCTGGGCTGTCACATCTCCGTGTTTGTCGCCTTTAAAGGTTGCAGGAGCGTGCCCAGGAAGGGAAGACTGGCAGAGCAGCCCTCTCACCCCCCCGGCTTGGACCCCAGTGCACAGCACGCCTGGTCAGACGGCAGACAATGCGCGGTGCCTGCCACCAGCCCGGCACCAGGCGGCTGACAGCCGCTGCTGCCCATCAGCGCCCCGAGATATTTAAAGAGCCGTAAAAGGCAGCGCAGGCTGCCGGGGGGCTCCGCAGGGCTGCTGCCCCCAGGCGCGGGCCCCGGAGGGTGGGATGGGGAGGCTCCTCGGGGCCGGTCCCGTCCCGCCCCCCGCCCGCAGCGCTCCCCGCGCAGGGACCGGCGGTGGCCCCGGAGAGGGGCGCAGTCCTGCCGGCCCCCGATCCGATCCACCCCCGCTCCTCTGCTGGCAGGACACGGCAGCACTCTCAGACAGGAGTAGTTGGAATAGCCGAGCCACCTGCAGTGGGGTGATTTTTTAAGGTTTTTGGTTTTGTTTGTAACGGGAGGCGGAGGGGACGGAGGACGGTGCGGGGGGCGGGGGGGGGGGGAGGTGAGGTGTTGGCAGGACACTGCCTTCCTTCTCTGTTATTAAAACAAAAGCCAAATAAAGTGAAAAGGCTGTAAAGCTTGCTCCTTTCTTTTGTTTGTTTGCTTGTTTGTTTGTTTCTAAAACAGAAATAAAAATTAAAAAAAAAAAAAAAATCCCGGTCAGTAAAGCAGGCAGGAAGGTTGAAATTTTAAACTAATAACCTCCTTCCCCCGCGGCTGCCCCTTCCGCCGGCAGCCACACGCGTGTGCTACCTGCGCTCCCGGGGGACGGGCGGCCGGGGGGGTCCCGCTCCCAGCCCGGCCCCCCTTGCCCAACTCCCCGGGGCCTCCTCGGCCGCCTCCGCCGCGGGGCTCAGCCGGCGGCGCCGGGAACAATGGCCGGGGCCCCGCGGGGCCGGGGCGGCGGGGGCTGCGGACAGCCCCGGGGCGAGCGGCCAGAGCCGGGCGGCGAGCGGCCGCAGCCCGCCCGCAGGGGAGCGGGGGTTCGGGCCAGGTAACTCGCAGGCTGCTCCGAGCTCGCCTGCTGGTGTTCCTCCGAGCTTCGTCCCCGCACGGCTCGCACGGGAAGCGGGAGAAGCGGAGAAGAGGGGAAAGAGGGGGAAAAAAGAGCAAGGGGGAGATTGCTCTGAGCGCACGCAGAGCCGCGTTTCGCTGCTGTCCGGATTACTGTTATTATTATTTGGGGGACAAGGGGGAGTTGTGTCCTTAATCCGAGGCTCCCTGCCCTCCCCACCCCCAGATGCTATGAAAGAAGAGCTGATTTCGTCTCCACCATACAGTACACTTTGTCTAGAGAGCATTGTTCGGACAAGCAACTCCCGATCACTGATGACTACAAAATACGATTTATGTTTCCATCAGAGACAGACAAAATATCCTGATGGCTTGAAAGTCGGGCAAGAAAACCTTACTTAATCAATCCCTTTCCAATATACACACGCACATACACACACACACACAGAGCCCGTATAGGAGATAACGCCCGCACTGACTGTACATAACATAAATATCGGCAGCACGAAAATTAACAACAATCATTTCGATATTTTTCGACTCTCTTCAAAGCGTAACAATAATATAGTTTGTGCTTTCCTAGTTTGATGCCATCATCAGTAACATAATTGATATCTTTTTAAAAAAGAGCTAAAAAAGCATGCATTTTATTAGATGCAACATGAACAGATATAGTAAAGAGAGCTTGTAACATCACAATCACAACAACAACAGCAAAAGCAACCTCTGAGCCGGGGGGTTCATCCGTATCTGAACTGCTTTTTATTATCATTTGCGAAATTAGAATAAGAGTAAATAATAAGTAAGAGCATCATCATAACAGAAAGAAGTCAGAACACCTTGTGTTTGGGGTTTTTTTCCCCTCTCAAATAAAAACGCAGATTTCCCGATGATCACTGAAATTATAACGACAGCGATTGATCGGAGGGCTTGCAAAGGAAAAGGAAAAAAAAAATCATCATCATTGGTCCTAAAAACGCAACCGTTCCCCTTTGCTCACTTGGCACAATAGAAATTGACTGTCTCTCAAAGAGCCATGCGCCTAGTGCTATTTATAGCCAGGGGCTGTGTTGGAAGATACCATTAAGCCTCTGCCGGGCAGACAGACAGGGGGGTGGTTGGATAGGAGGAGGGGGTTTAGCCAGAGTAGAGGCAAAAGCAATCCCCCACCCCTAGCCTCCCTTCCCCGTACACACACACATCCACACACTCACACCCCACCCCCTAGTCTGGCTGGGAATTTGAACCGATCCAGCCTGTTTAAACGGAAAGGACACAGATCTTCAATGTAAAAAAAAAATCAGATCAGACCCAGAGAGAGAGAGAGAGAGAGAGAAGAGAGAGAGAGAGAGAGAGAGACAGAGAGGGAGGAGTGTGTGTGTGTGTGAGTGTGTGTGTGTGTGTGTGTGAAAGAGGGAGAGGGAGCGAGAGAGCGAGAGAGAGGGAGAGAGAGAGGGAGAGAGAGGGAGGGAGAGAGAAAAGAAGAGGGGGAAAAAAAGGAAAGAAGATTTTCTCTATGTATATAAAGATGGCCACGTTAGCAAACGGACAACCAGACAATACCAGCCTGAGTAGCAATCACAGCAACCCCAGCACCAACGGGCATATGAACGGATTAAACCATAGTCCCGGAAACCCATCCACCATCCCAATGAAGGACCACGATGCCATTAAGCTCTTTATTGGGCAGATCCCCCGTAACCTGGACGAGAAAGACCTCAAACCGCTCTTCGAGGAGTTCGGGAAGATCTATGAACTGACGGTGCTGAAGGACAGGTTCACTGGCATGCACAAAGGTGAGTTACCTCCTGAACTTTCCCGGGAGAGATCGGGAGAGAAAGACAGGCTCCCTCTCTCTCCCTGGTTCTCTCTTTCTCTCTCTCTCTTTCCTTTCGATTTCATTTCATTTTATTTCATTTTTGGTTGGCCCGGGGGCGGAGGCGGCAGGCTGGGGGGGCAGGGAAAGAAATAATAGACCCATCCTGGGAAGAGAAGAGCGAGAGTCAGGGCAGGGAGTCAACTCCGTTTGGCTTATTTATTAGTATTTTTGTTTCTTTCCCCGCTTTTTTGGGGGGCGAGAGGCAGCTCCCGGGGAGCGCCGGGCGAGCGGCGGCGCGGGCGCGGGGCCGGCGGCAGCTGTCCGCGGTGCTGAAGCCGGAGCGGGTGCTCTGTATTTACCTTCGGGAGCCGCTCTTCATCAGCCCAGGGGTGTGTGTGTCCGTCTGTCTGTCCCTGGGTTTGCTGGCAGCCCCCGATTTTACAGCTGTTCTGTATCTGGCACCGGCGTCTTTTTTTTTTCTTCTATTTTTTTATTTTTATTTTTTTCTTAATTTTTTGGTAGTTTTTTTTTTTTATTTTTACTGGTGTCACATTTATTATTTGTAGTCCCCTACAAAGCAAGAAGTGGTGGAGAGTGAGTTGCTCCGGGGGGACGGTTTCATTTTGGTTCTATTCAACATGGGAACAGGGATATAAACAACAATAAAGAAGCCCATCTCAAGCGGGGCAGGGGTGTGTGCACAAAATCTCGGTATGTCTGCTTGTGTGGGAGAAGGCAAGACAGAAAGGACAGGTGGCAGCTTAGTTCCAGAGGGAAGAAGTCTCTGACCAGGCATATTCCAAGCACTACTTTAATGTGCCCGAAGCCCATGCCGGGAACTTTTTAGGTTTTCTCTAAAGGTAGTGGAGATGTACTCCTCACACCATGCCTCACTTGCTCCATCTCTGCCCGCTCATTTCCCTGCTCAGCTTAGGCTCTCCGGAGGTGCCTATCAGATTAGATGGTGCTCCGTTTTGGGGGTGGGGGAGGGTGTGTGTGTAGTGGGGGAGAGATGCTCAGATCCTCGGGTAGGAAAGTAGGACTCGCAGGGAGGAAGTTGAAGGTAATTTGCATGGTAGCCCATCTTAGAAACAGGAGAAAAACAGAAGTGATATAAGCCACCTTATTAACTCAGATTCTGTATGCGTGTGTGTGTATGTGTGTTTATATTTATTTTTCAAAAAGAAAAGGGAAAAGAAAAAGACTGGGTCAGAAGTGATTGGGGTGTGACTCCAGATTTAGTGCAGCAGGAGAAAGCGTTTTGCACGGGGCCACAGGGAGAGTGGAAGTTGTATCTTTTACAGGACAGCTTCAGTACCAGTGTCTAGTCCAGCTTGGCAGACTCCTGGCAGTGACAGTCACCAGTAATGGCATTACTGGCTTCCCAGCTTTCCAGATGCCTTGGCGAGTTGTAAATCTTGAACTTAACGGCATGTTCAGCAGGCATCTCTTCCCCCTTCCCACTCACTCCCTTCTTTGCTTCCACTCTCAGGAAACGCAAATGAAAATATACCCTGACAGTGCACAGTACCAGCTTTACACAGGCTAGAGAAAATATCCAGGGCTCGGGGACTAGGGACTCAGTCTAAGTTATAGGATATTTCTCCTATCCTTACTCGCCGGTCGCTTCAAACACCCTTCTCATTTTTAAAATGATCAGTGTAGCTCTTTCGAACCTTGCTTTCTTTTCAGACTGTCTTCCAAGATGCCAGATCAAGGTCTGATTGGCATTATTTAAACATGACACCTGTTCTGTAATAATTATTAATAATAGCAATAAAAATAATAGTAGGAATTTCAGGGAAGAAAAGGTCCTGAGAGATTTTGTCTAATAGTGAGAGTAGACACTGAGCTCATGTGTCTGTGTGTGTGTGTGTGTGCATGTGTCTGCAAAAAAAAAAATCTGCAAAATAAAAATAACAGCAGTAAAAGCTACACTGAAAAGAATCACTCAACATAGTGTAGAGGAAATCTTCGAACTAACACTTCGATAAAGTATTTTTTGGTTGTGGGAGGTTATTGTGATTTGTTGATGAGATTTTATTCTTTTGCAATGTTTTATCTCAAACCTGAAATTAATTATTATATGCGCTGACTTCAATTTCTATTTCATAGATTTGAGTTCCCCTTCTTTCAGTTCAGTTTTGCTTTTATTGTGTGCCTGTATTCAGAGAGACAAACTCAGGAAGGGGAAGAGAGAGAGAGAGA
Source organism: Passer domesticus (assembly GCF_036417665.1). NCBI lineage: Eukaryota > Metazoa > Chordata > Aves > Passeriformes > Passeridae > Passer > Passer domesticus. The sequence continues at coordinate 6,792,753 of NC_087512.1, forward strand.
AGGAGAGAGAGAGAGAGAGAGAGAGAAAGAGAGAGAGAGAGAAAGGAGAGAGAGAATCGTTTATCTTCCTTGGATGTGTTTAACACATATCCCTGAATTAAGCAAGATACTAACTTCATTTCCCTTCATTTCATTTCTGTTGTAAAGCTGCAACCTAGGAAAAAAGCCAGGTTGGGAGTCTTGTCACCTCATCAAACCAAATTGCATGAGTTCATCTCAAATGAAACAGTCATTTTTAACATGCTATAAGTTTTGGACTTTGGAAAGAAAATTTATGGTGATGGTTGTTATTTTGCGGGCTAGGGTTTGAGCGAAGCTTCAGTAGACACCGAGTTGCCAGCATTTCACAGATTGGTTTTATTTAGTACATCCGAGAAGAGTTTGAACTCCTTTCTAGTGATGCCGCTGATTTATTAGCTAATCCTGATAAAAATGTGCCTCTGGCTACCTGGAAAAAAATTACTTTCTTGCCAGTAGTGATTAATTACTATTAAGTCAAAAAGCGTGATGGGGCTTTGAAGGATGAGGGTTGTGTTTGGCTTTTTTTATTATTATTTTATCCATTTTATTTCATTTCTAATCTATTTTTTCTCTCTTCCCTTCTCTAAATGCAGTCATGTGAAGCATTGTATTCGCTCAGATGTCCTTATTTTGGCTTTGCTTTGCAGGCATAGGTGAAGAATTGCATAAAGATAGTCCAACTTGGCTCACAGGGGTAGGTTGGCAATACAAAACCCCAAGATGCTTTCCATAAGAGATGCATAATGCTTATACATTAATTGATCCATCACTCTCAGTTGATTTCTTTCCTAATTCAGAGGATGAGGCTGTGGCAGTGGTACACCCTGAAGGGTTAATAGTAGGCTGTAGTTTATTTAAGTGTGCGGAGAGCAAACCTTGGGTGTAGAGGGGGAGAAGGTGGGACTGTTCTGGGAGGAGGGAAGAGAGAGGAATTAGCTTAAAGTGAAAAAACAGCAACTGGAGTAATTTCAGGTGTAATTCCATTGAAACGAGATCAAAGGATGTGTATTCTTGAAAATATTTTGAAGATCTCCTATTGCTGCGCCCCTGTATAGCATGAGGAAATTGAAAATTAAGAACCTAAAGTACATTACTATGCTCACCTCTAGGAAAAACTATCACAAAAGGAGAGTGAAGTCCCAGGCTCTCTCACCAGCAGCTTTGGATGATACCAGTACAGACACCAGGAAAGAGGCAGGGGATTATGATTCTTTTGCAGATACACAAAGAGAAAAAGCATGGGGGAAGCAGCATGTGGGGGAAGGCAGGAAAGGCTTGCCAGATCCCCGAGAAAATAAGATTTCATGGCACGAGCATAGCTGCTGCATATTTCCCCCATCCTCGCTTTTCTCCACACGGGGCAGGAAGAGGCTCCTGCTCTGGTACTTTGCTGAAGGATTGGGAAGAGACTGTGTGCTGAGATCCACGGGTAGAAATCTACCGGGGCTGAGCTGACCCACCCACGCGCTCACACATATGCGCACACACATGCACTCAGTTAACTAATCACACTTAAACAATTTAGTAAGACATTCATTCATAACTTCCCCCCATCTTATCTAGCTGTGGAGTATGCTTAAAGGCTGAGTTACTGGGAGATATAAAGGTTAGTGCTCTCAGGACAGCCATATTATAATGCATTATCTTTGAAGTCATTTAAGGCCAATTTAAGTGGTATTTAGTATAATATTTATGAATTAATGTTATCTAAATATAGGACTGTCCCCATAGGTTTAAACACTCTTTTCTACTGAAGCTTGCTTGTATCCAAGGCCTGGGAAATGTTTTAATTTAAAACACACAGGTCTCCATAATATTCTATTTAGGAAGTCAGAAGAAATCAGCATTCCAGACTTAACTGAGATTTACGGAAACACATGCGGGTGAATGCACTTAAAGTGTGGAGATAGTGTGCACTGGAAAAGCAGGAGTCTTGCATAGACTTGAGATCAACAGAACTCTTTCAATCCTTATTTAGGGGAAGGAAAAGCACAAACCCCCCAAAACGTTCTTGAAATCCACTGCTGCAGTCCCGTGGTTAGGGTGTTCTTCCTACCTGACCCAAACCTCACTCTGTAAGCATTCAATGCAGATAGAAAAATGCAGTATGAAGAGAATAGTTTAGTTCTTTTACAACTTAACCTTCTTAAAAGTATGAATAATTTTGAAATTTAAGACACCTCTGGGGTAGAAAAACAAGGCTTCCATTCATTATATTCTTTTCTGTTTGATTACAAAGATAGATGATAGAAAAATTAAACCTTGTTAAGTTTAAGGATGTTTATGAAGGTTTTGGATATGTCAGAAATTCAAATGCGCAATGAAAATGAGCATTCAGTTAATAAGATGTGTATGTTTACATGCAGAAAAGTATAGATTTGTGTGTGTATACATACAGAAAAAGAGATGTGTACACATTCATGTGTACAGCCTTTGGGAAATGGAAATTTAGTTGAAAAGAAGCACAGCGCAATACAGGTGCTGAATAAACTCCTCCATAATTGAAGCATAAGACTTGCCTGTCTGAAAGCAACACATAGAGCATTTAGTATGGTAGTAAACCAAACAAGTTTTAGGGAGGTAAAGAACAAATAAACTGGAATAAAACAGAAGAGACTTCAAGCCTTAAGTCTAAAGAACAATCCCTTAAAACAATCACAATGAAACTTGATAGTTTGATGGAAGAGAGGAAATAAGCAACCCCCTGTTCATTAAAATCTCCTGTATATATGAGCATCTATGTGTTTTGATTATGTCAAACAGATAGCCCAGATTGTTCTATGAATTCGAAGGGTACACGTTAACGCTTTTTTTCCAGGGATCTGGACATGGATTCTGGTTTCTAAAAGCAGCTGCATACAGTTATGATGCTGTTGTTACGGTTGTGTCAGCATTTCCAATACAAACTCTAATTTTCTGGGATCTCTTGCTTGCCTGTCAAGTTTTGCACTGAAAGCTGTTCCTCAGCTAGTCCCACAACCATATGAAGTAATCATCCTTACAATACAGATTTGTTTAAAAGTTACATTAATGTGGAAAAAAAGAAAGATATTAAAGTTTGTGTGTCCGCAGCTTTTGTTTCTTCTCTTACATTTTTCCAGTTTAGACTTACATTTCTTACACTTTTACAGATTACAATTGCTTCTGTCCCTCAATACCTACATATACTGGTGCCTTTGAGAATTTTATGAAATAAAAAAGGGTACTTTTTGTCCTTAAAAAAAAAAAATTAAGAACAACCAAATTTCATAGAATTTATTTGTCTCTACCAAGGTTTTAATTAAGGAGTGAATCAGAAACTCACTAATTCCTGAAAGAAACAATAGGAATGGGGAGCAGTTTGGTTAATTTTATGTCTTTTTTTCCCCATATTGAGCCAGAAAAAAAATCAGAAATTTCAGCACTGAAATAAAGGGAAAAACTGAGGATCCTTGTCACCTTGCATGAGAAGCGTGGTTCATCTGGTCCTGTATCCCGCATCTGCTAGTGGCCAGTGCCACCGGCAGGGCTTTCTTCAGCAAAGAATTTAAATTGCACAGCATAATAAAAGCCAGGCAGCTGATGGAATAGTCTTTTGAAGGAGATTGTCAGAAAGCACCTGGAAATTTTGTCTGGGTAAAGAGTGACCGAGATTGTGGAAAGTGTTTTGTGCTCAACCGAAAAGCGGCTCGTACCTGCCAGGAAGGGCAGGCAGAGAACTCTCTGTCCATGGTGTTCAAGACCAAGGGACAGAAGGGTGATCAAGGAGGGTCTCCTCCAGCCTTAGGAGCTGGAGGTATGCAGCCACAATTTTCAGCAAGACATCAGGGTGTTTTTTATCATGCACACCCTGTGTGCACGCAATACCAGCCAGCCGCACTGACCCGACAGACCATAACGACACTAAAGGAGCTGTTACTGTCCCTCCCGTCAATCAAGTGTGAACTGAGGTGGTTGTATGTGACAGGCAGTAATGGTTCCAAGGGAGAAAAAGTGGGGGAGATGATCTAGGCTGTTGGACCGCTTACCTGCATTTAAAATAGAGAGAAAGCATCAGATGCCCAAAGACCCATGCAGGTACTGGCTGAAGCTTCAAAGTAATATTCCAAAAAAACAGGGGGCTGCAGAGCTCAACAGGACCTGTCCATCAAGCACTGTGTGGTTTCTGCCCCATAAGACTTTGCACTAAGCAAATGAGGTGCTAAGTTGAATCCTGACTTTAACAAATAGCTGGTGCTTCATTAATCCCTGCGTCACCTTTACTTCAGGAGCAAAGGCCTTTACCTGCTTGCTGGACAGAGCGCAGTGAGATTTCTGCCATTGTTTAAGTAGCTTCATGTTTGGAAATCCTGCTGCAGGTTTGCACTTTTTCAGTGTTTCATATTCCCTTTATAATTCTGGATTTTGGGTTTACATAGCAAACCTCAATACTTGCAGCTAATGCTGCTAATTTCTGTGCTTGCTGGCTTGTCCCTTTACTTAGCTTTACTTCTGTAAGTGAAACTAAAACTAAAACAAAGCTAAGGAACTGACAAAAGCCTGATCTCTGCCACATTTCTCACTCACTTAAATGCTCCACCGACACTTGTATGACGGTTGCCGTGGTTTGTCATGGTGGACTGACCCTTATGCAGTAAAATCTGCTGCAGAAAAAGAGAAAAATATTAACCGTAGTGAGTAAAAAGTTATGGTTTTCTTCCCCCATTTCTCCACTTACTGAGCTGGGGTATATATTGCAAGGGTCTCTCTTTCCTTGCACCTTCCAGGGAGCCATCATCACATTTTGGGGACCTCAGGATCTACTGAGTCACTTTATCTGCGCTGCATCTTGGTGTGGTCTGGAGTCAGGATATCACCACAGAGATTGCATTTGTTTGCCTTTGTCACTGTGAGCCACAGCCTGAATGCACATACAGGTGAATGCAGCTTTTAATGTGCATTCATTATATCCAACTGACATCCCCTTGAAGGAAGAGCAGGCTTATTATTGTCGCTCCTTAAAATAAAGATGGATGAGAGCTCTAAACCTCTCAAATAAAGTGCCTGACCATACGTAGTAGCTAAAAATAAATCATATACGGCCATCTATTCCATGTAAATGAATGGCAAGACATATAGATATAGACATTGTGTTAAGTTTGTCAAGCAGAAGCAGCCAAAAATATTGATCAAGGCAAGGGGGAAAAATTGATAATGAACTGGACTCCAAGAAGACTTTAATTGACAGTGACTTCTGTGAACCAGCTTTGGACAGTATATATAAACTGACCACGATGTAACTTTATTGCAATGCACTCTCCTGTAATTAATTGTCACCTTTGTTAAGACTGGCTACAGATCAAAGGTTTAAAGATACTTAACAGGTTCTTAGTAACAAACCCTTCAGATGCATTAGGAATATCCGACAGTTCAGCCAATGAGGCATGCAGATTTCGATCTACCTCACCCTTATCTGTTTATTTCTCCCTCCTTTGTTGAACACGTAAAGTCATTGTTTAACATTAACTATTTAATAGATTACTTCACTGGTAATTTTAATGTCTCCAGGTTGTGGTGATGGGGACCTTCATTGTAAGGTCTCTCAAAGTATTTTGCAAACAGAAAGTTGTTTATGGTTTGGTAGACTAAGGTATAGTGCAGACACAGTTTGCAGTGCAGACTATTCTTACCCCTTTACATGGCTAAGGTGTTTAATTTCCTTATTTAAACCCAGAAAACACCAAAAAAAGCATAAAAACCTAAAAAAATCCCATACACAAAAAGTGTAGCTGAGAATGAACTTTTATGGGAAAACTGCGTATGCAGTGAGATAGAAGTGTGCCTGACGTTTGTACATCATACACATGCAACTATTTATGTTATGTGCATGTAAATGAAAACATGTATTCAGTACAGACAGGATAATATAGGTTTCTAAATAATTCCTTTCTGAAAGACAGTACAGAGAACATACTCTTATGTGAAAGCGGCAGGTGACTTAAGAAGGTATTCCTGGAATTATATGCAGAGTTTAATATGATACGTAACCATTTACTCATTATACTATTTTAATGATACAGTCACACTTAATTAATTCATCTCTGCTTTATTTGTACATTGCATCTGAGCCTGCAAAATATTTTAGAGGCTACCAGGCTGCCTTCCCAGTGCACCGGGGCAGATAACTCTGGACATGAAGCTTCTTCAAACAGAATAAAAACGGAGCTTTGCAGACAGAGTTGGTCTGATGAGATCTGACTGCATATTTGGTCTGTTTCTAATTCAAATGCCTGTGTATATACTACAGAGGGACCGTGTACGCATGCATGTATCGAAAGGGCAGACTTACATTTGCACATAGTTCCTCTCCTTCCCAGTCCCTAAGGATAGATTCGCATCACATAATATGCATCACTCACTGCAAATGCACACAAATATATTTGTCGGACTCGGTAGCTTCTTGCAGGTAGATGTATAAAGCAACATCAGCCTAATAATATCCCTATAAAACAGCGCTTCCTTCCTAGGATCGAGAGGGATGAAGGTTGTCAGAAGATCAAAAGATATATCACAGTGTGCTTGTAGAAATCCCCTGATTATGTTTCCTCTCTATAATGCTCTAATTCACTATTTGATCAATTGTAAAGGGGCCAATGCTTTAGGAGGGAAGAAAAAGGTGTTAGGTTACTAGATGCTTCAGGGTGAGTGAAAATCACACCTAAAATTATATGTAGCAATACAGTAATGAACTTATCAATACTTCTTTAAGGAATCTGACAGCCCTATATGAGAGATTCAGTTCTGCAAGCAAAGGTCACAATATAGGTATTGCTTATTAAGACTATCGATAGCCTAGTTGACCAATCTAACCAGAGACTGTATAATGTACCTGCTGTTAACAGGCGGGGAGGAGAACTATGAAGAATTTACAGAATTTCCCACATGTAATATTAATAATATTGATTGATTCTAATAATATAATAAGGTAAAGATGCACTTCTTTGAAATGGTGCATGGAGGAAGCAGGGGGAGAGTGAAATACCTTTGCCAAACAGATTAAATTAGTTTGCACTTCTCTGGAAGTTAACCTAGAGAAAATTCAGTTTTCTAACCTAGGCTCTTTTTCCTGCTCATTATTTCACTAAACACAGACAGAAACCAGATTTGCTTTTCTGTATGTTCGGGTCTTGGCCTGACAGGTGCACATAAGCCAGGGACCTGAGAAACTTCTCGCAGCGAAGAGCATTTTGGTCAGCAACTTCAACCCCCGTCAAAATAGGATTAATCCTAGAGAATTCTTTTTCAACACAGAATTGCAATGAAAGTGTTTCATCTTTTTTCCCCCATACCTTTATCAGCACTTAAGGGATGGGAGGAAAAACATGGCGGAAATAACATACGTTCAGCACCGTGTAAAATCTATAATTGATAAGAAAGGACTTTGCAGAGTAGCCACATACCTGCCCCAAAGCCCAGGAAAAGCTCTTCGTTGCCTGCAGCAGTGTTTGGATTGGGCCCGAAGTTACGGGCAGCTCTGCAAAATACCGCTGGTTGAAGCAGGAGCGGCCGATCACACGCGATGTGACTGACTTAAGGTTGTTACTCACCTAAGCCCAGACACACAGACCTGGCTCCATCCAAATTTCCTAACTACTCCCTCTGCAACAATAGGCTGCCTTACCTAGGTAAGCTAGTTCACTCCTTCTGCTCTACCATTCAGCTTCAACCATTCTCGTTCCAGTGTCTATATGGTACTTTCAAGAAGGCTTGCATTTCATTACACCTTTTTTTTTTCCAGTTTATGGGGCAAGTGTTTTTCTTTTGTGAGCATTTAATTGCTTTTAAAACCGATTTATTTGATCGTATTCCATCTTCAATAATACATGGATGAGGATGCAATTTTTCACCCTCTTTTATAAAGATATATTGTTATTCAATTATGCTATTCTGTGGTATTTGTTCTGTTTTGTGCATTCAGAGGGAGCTTGGTTACTTTTTTACTTCACTTTCCTTCTTCCTATCTTCTTTTTATTATTATTTATATGGATTTTTTTTCTTTTTAGAAAAAGAAATCTCATTCAAGATGCTGGCAATAAATGAGAAAAGTAGGAGTGGAAATGAGGAATGGGCAAGACAACCAACAAAAATCCTTTGGCAAACTCTTTAAAAGCTTACCATTGCCTGTTGTTTATTTGCAAGAAGGGATACAGCCAATTTTGATACAAAAAAAAGAGTATCTTAGAAATTATTTAACTCCAAGTTTAGTAACTAACAGAGAAGGGAAAAAAATAAGTGAGTCAACCCGTAGCAACACTGGCAGAAAAGGCACCTAAAGATCTTGCAGAAGACAAGGGTGCCAGAGTGTTGTGTTTTGTTAGGGATTTGGAAAAGTTAACAGGGAATTAAACAAACAAATAAAAAAAAAACCAAGGAACACAATCATTGCCATTCCTTCTGAATATTTGTAATGGCTAAGACACCTCAGAGCTGCTCTGTTAAAATTGCTGCCTGTGCCTGCAGCTTCATTCAAAAGAAGGGCATTATCTGGTGGGTGAGGGCGGGCAGTGAGGACGTCTAGGTTCTAATCACAGCGTGGATAATTACTCACCAACACTCTCTGATGGAGTCACTTAAGCTCGGTGCCTTCAGGCCTGAACTGAAACCTGTTGAATCAATGGAAAGATTCCCATTGGCTCTACTGAGCTATTGATCTTTCATTTCCCCAACTGCAATATTAGGCCAGCAGGATTTTTTTTTTTTTTTTTTTTTTTTTTTTTTTTTTTTTTTTATGACGGAGAAGGTAATGGCATACATTTGACTTTTTTCTGTGTAAAGGTTTTGGTGTGTCTCTGCTGGTAAATGTATTACATCAGAGCCCCTTTCAGCGTAGATCCGGAAAACATGCTTTCAAAAAACACTCAGTGGGGGCATGGAAAATTAGCTTTGCTCATTTCACTTGTAAATGCATATTTGTTGCTGCTTTGCTAAGAAAGGGTCAACAACAATTTTGCCAGTTTTCTTTGTGTGAGTAGGATTCAGCCTTTGTAATTTGTCTCTACAGGAATGTCATCATTCACTGATTCAGGATCTTGATTTATACTTTTTTTTCCCCTTCTTTTAGTGAATCACATACATACTCTTCATTGTTATGGCAACTGAGGGAGCTGCAAAGCAAGGATTTGATGAAGGGCTGCATCCCACCTTTCTTCTTTGAGGGCCTGATCCAAAGCTATTGTTTGCAACACAGTTTGGATCAAGCTGAAGGTATCTGCCTTCACTGAGTCAGTAAAAAGAGCAAGTTCTCTCTAGACAAGTGTACTCCTGCCCTCAGTACAGGCAGAAGGAATTGGCAGTCGTCGCCCATTTGCCGAGCACCGACCCAACACTCTCTGAAGTCAATAGTTAGACTCTGACCCAGCCTCACAAACAACAGACAGACACTGTGTGAATCCTTAAGCAGGGATGTGAATATCCCTGGCTTTGGCAGAGCAGGGTAGTCCAGAAGAGAGTTTTCACTACTGCTACCCAAGGTGTAGGTTGTGGGGAATAAAAAACATCCCAGTGTCCTTAGGGATCCAGCCACAAAAAAATTAATTTAGTAATATTTTCATCAAAGAGGAAGGTTTCAGGTCATTGTCTACAGCAAAGATCTGACAAACAAATGAATCAGCCTCCTTGTGTTTCTTTTTTTAATTATTTCAGTTGTAGTTTTAGTTCGTTCATCAGTAGCTATGTACATGGGATTCTTTTGTTTGTTTGTTTGTAGTCTTTTTTGGTGTTTCCATCCCATCTGTACTCATGTGTTTCATGAAATAAATGAAGGAGTTGGAGTGTGCATGCAGTTATGTGTGTATGTGTGGAGTCGATTATCTAACCCCTAGTCTATTTGAAATCATCACAGTGCACTCAAGTCAATGATATTCTGTCAAAGGTGGAGAGGAAGCCTGCGTGCAGTGTGAGTGTGTGAACACGATGCTGTTTGATTGCCTGAAATCCAACTAAGTCTCAGTTTCAAAGGCCTGGGGGCAGCAGAGAAAGTATTTGTTTGTTTAATTATTTATATATTTACTCAGCTTTACTGACAGTGTTTGCAGATGGGGGAAAAAAAGGAAAAAAAAAAAAACGAAGTTGGGTTCTTGTTTGGAGGGGAATGTGTATTGTATTAGCCTCAATCTGTTCTCCCTTATAACAGCTGCTTTGTGCTGTTAAATGGTCATTTATTACTGACCGGCTCATTGAAAAAGGCCAGAGAGGTGCTGGTAGAATTAGATTTCACAAGTTTATTCATAAAAGGAGTTGCACAATAGGTGTGTCATTCCCCTGTCTTTTCCTCTTCCCTGATCCAGGGACAGGACTTCTGGCAGCAGCTTCTTAATTCAAAAAGATATAGCTGAGCCACCAGCAAACCAGATGACCCTGCTGTGACAAAAGATACAGGTCCTACTGCCGGGCGAGCAGCTTGCTCCCCTGGCTCGGGCCTCTATTCTTGGCCCCTGCCTTTGCTGTTCAAGTGCAGCACCCAGGCTTTCATTCACTGGGCTTGCATCCAAGACCAGTTCTTCATCCTGGCTTCCCAGCCTTCCTAGCCTGGTTGCAAGTACAGGTGTGGGTGTGTGGACTGCAGGCTTAGATCCCGTCCAAGATCAGGTCCCTTCCCCAGGTGCCGCTCCAGGCTCGCTGCCCATTCCCACTTGTCAGCTTACCGTGTTCATGAGTCGTTTATTTTCCATAGCCAAGCTACAGATCATTTCCCCCAGCTCTCACACTCCTCTTCCCTTGGTTCAGCTCTGCACCGATGTTCTGCCCTCGCACCGTCCCTTGCAGAAAACACTTCACTGGTTCATGTCGCGAGTCACCACCTGGCTTCCCTCCGACCGTGCTAGCTATCTCTCCTCTCTTTTCCCATCTCCTTCCCTAGCAGGTTTTGGGAAATGGAAACCATGCTCTACATATTTTAAGAAAACAAAATAGCCATGGGTAGTAGCCGAAAGACCCGCACTCATGAAATATGCAGAAAGCAGATACACAGACACATTTCTGTATGTAAACTACTAAGAGAGTAGACAGAAAAACATTTTTTTTCCTTTTTTTTCCCTTTTGGGATTCAAAGCTCAATGTCCTCTTTCAAAGATTAAAAAAAATAAATAGTGCAATAAGCATTTAATTTCACCAAGACAATTGCACCTTTTTATTTTTTAACTTTGCTTGTTTCACTAAATAAGCAGGTGGTTTCTCACACCTGAACAAAGATCATGCATATGTTTTCCTTTGAATTATAAAAATTGTGATCTTATTCTTAATGATCCCTGGCAGTCTATTCTGGGACTACACTTCAGCCTCTTGTAAAAAATATTTTTTCTTGCTGTTTTGAAACATAACTACCAGAACTTCACTTCCAGAACCTCTCTAGCAATTCAAAACTAACGTGAGAAAGAAAAATAAGCATTTGATGTGGTGTTGCATCAGAGTCTTCTTCATTCAAAGGTAGGTAGGAAGGGATTAGGAGCCTGTTTCTAGCCCAGTCCTCTTACTAATGTTCCATATATTACCTGATCCCGTTCCTAGACCTTGTTCTTCCTTAGTTTGCTATGTGTAAAGAGGAATTTATGATGTCCAGCTTTGCAAAGAGCTTTGTGTGTATTTAAGTCAGAAGTCATGCTGTAGCTTTAGCGGTGATGGTCTAAGGTTATAAATGAGACCAAATTTGTAAGAAGAGGTAATATCTTTTATTAGTCCAGCAGATATAGCTGAGGGAAAAAAAAAAAAAAAAAAAAAAAAAAAAAAAAAAAAAAAAAACCAAAAAAACCAGACTTCCTTGTGTGCTTGAAAGCTTGTCTATTTTTTTCAATTGTATCACTCAGTCTAATAAAAGATATTACCTCTCCCAGCAAAGCTTGTCTCATTTGAGGTGTAAAGCATGCAGACTGGTAATTTACGCCTGTTTTTTGTCTGTCTTGAGGGATTAGACTTTTTCTCACCTAGGTGGACAAGGGGAAAAGCACCCCAGGTTGGTGTTCCTGCCTCTCACTTTCTGTGATCAGCAGCGGTGGCCATCTCACAGGCATTGAGAGGTGCAGAGAAACTCTGACAGTGCCTGTTTTCTGATCCTGGAGATGTCCTTCCTTTTTTGCTGTTCTTCTCCCTTCCAAAGCACCACATGCCCTCTCCTCACCCCTGTGACTGTGATTTATTTAAAAAATTGCTGCGTGTATGTGTGTGTGCGTATGTGTGTGGGCAACCACACAAACATCCCCAAGCTGCCGAGCAAGCTGATGAGCATTTTCTAATGTATTTAGCAAGTAATAATGCAAACCACAGGCAAAAAGTACAAGGACAACAGGTAAAATGCTTAAGCTAGGGAAGACTTTGGAAGGAAGGTATTTTTTTCTGCAACTGTGAATAAATTGCAGCCCCCTCCATGGCTGGGAGAAGTGTTTTGGTGGGTTTTTTTCTATTTGTTTGTTTGATTTCATAAAGTGTTGCTGAAAATACTGAGTAGCAGAAAAGAATCCAGAAGCAGATAGCAGGTTTTCAGACACAGCAAAATCTGACTCGTATGCATAAGGCAGCAGTAGTCAAAGGACAGCTATTACTTATGCTTGGCTTTACTACCAGGGAAAGTGTCGGATCATCTATTCAGATCAGGATAGTCAGCTATGCCAAAGGTTTAATCAAATATTAAACATGGTCAGTAAACTTAAACCAACGTTAGACATGCAGGAGTTCTGTTCCTTTTCAAGCAAGCACTCTAAGAGAGGAAAGTTTTCTCCTGTCTTTCTCTGTTGGAGGCCTTTTGCGGCTGGAGGGATTTTTTGCATGTAGGGATCCACATGGGTGTATGTCTGGATAAACAGGTGTGCATGTGGGTCTCCAAATGTGTGTCCCTTACCCTGCCAAGTAGAGACAGAGTTGATTTTTCCCAAAAAGTTCCTCTTTCTCACTCAGATAATTTCCTATATGCTGTTAACTGTTCGCCCCATACATTTCTCTGTCCATCTGTCCCTCTCCAAACATGTTTTCTCTCCTGCACTCCTTCTCATAATCTCTTCAACAGGGTTAGAAAGGTGTGTGGTTGTAGATATGTGTATGCGTGTATTTGCAAACCCGTTCAGGTAAATGTGCATAGCTGGCTGCTTATTGATAAATAATACACTTACAAAGCCACATCTGCCTCCTTCTTCTGTGCATTTGGGCTGTATTTACACCCTCCAGCTCTTGTTTATTCTGACTGAGGACAGTCAAAGGTAGAACATTTTGCAGGGAGTCATGGTTTAAAATGTTACCTCTCCCTTCTATTATTCATTCTCTCTGATTTTTATCTAATCTCTCTTTGATTGTCCTGGTGCAGCTTAAGAGACAAAGTGAATTTTTATTACATCATCAATATAATCTCCAGCTAATCAGCATCTGTGTGCATTACCTTGCCCCCCTTTGGCTTTTCATCTGTGTCCATAAATAATAAGAATAAGGGCCGGTTTTTGTCTGTGTGCGTGTGTTTGTGTATTGGTATCAGCAAGAGAGTCACAGCTGCACTTTTTCATTTCAGCCAGCTTGTTTTAGCAACACTGGACCCAGCTCTCTGCAGATTGTCTTGACTATCGCCCAGATTAATTTCCTGGTGCCTAATGCTTAAATCATGGAAAAAAATTAAAGTGGTTGAATCCATACACATCTCCTTGCAGCAACTGAACTTTGCTGTTAATTGTAAGATATTTCCATGGCATTACAGGCAACATGACCAGTCCCAGTGGAGTGTGAGGTAGCCGTGATCACCCTATACAGACATTTAACCTCTAAATTTTTAGTGAACACTTGCCACTCTTTTTTGGGTAGGAGGATAGTACATTGCATGTCTTTGAACAGGAAGCTCCGGGACCAGATTTTTTGACTTTTGATTACTGATATTTTTCCACAGCTTGCTGTGTAGCTCTTAGCCTGCCACTCAGGTCCACAAATTTTGCAGAGTTGAGCTCCTATATATTTTTTTTCTCCTCCTTTTCCAGCTCTGGAAGAACAATGAGAATAATACCTCCCCGTAAAGTAAGACTTGTGCCGTACTTTGAAATTCTCATCCTCTACACAGATGCATTGTGAATTTTAAACAGAATCACTCTGCTATCTCTTTAAAATACCCTGATTTGGCAGAGCAAGGCAGTAGCAGTGCCTCTCTGTTAAGCAGGCAGATTTCACATTGGCTTCCCAGTGGCTTAGGGTGATACTCACATCCGATACACAAACTGTAGTGCTTCTGTCCCATTCTGAAGTGCCAGGATCAGTCCTTTCCAAGGTATCCAAGACTCCTCGCAAACACCGTGTATGTTCAATTAGATATGACAAAATCTTCAATTAAAAAAGGCTCATACACTTATGGAAAAATTTTAGACTGATATAGCGGAAAGCAGCGAACCCTTTGGGAAAGAGTATGGCTCTCTTCCAGATGTAATGCAGTTATGGTATAGAGCTGTCCATCCAGCAAAGTGTGCGCTTAATTCACATTGTGGAAAGCCTCCCAGAACGCAATAGGTTCTTAAAGTTGAGCAGGTGCTTAAATGCTTTGCTGGATATGTGGAAATCTGTAGTTCAGATGAAATAATTAAGCGTAGGGGTGTTACAGAAGCCAAGTGAAAAGCATAATTCTGTGACTCAGAAATAACACTCCTTCATAGCTGTGACAGAACAGTGAAATAATGAAAGAAGCACTGTGTACCTTGAACACCTTGCAGGGTGGATCAGGCTGAGACCACCTCTATATTTCCAAATATTTCCTTTCTGAATTCTATCTTCATGGACAGATTCTGATTCGATTTGGCTTGGGAATGGGATTTGCTTCAAGCAAACAGAAACACAGAATATTTTCAGTCCTCATCTTCTGTTTTCTTTTTTATAGCAAATCCTCTTCCCTGGCCCTTCCAGTTCCACTCCCTGTTTTGACAAACCAGCTCATTTATCAGATGGGAAAAGAGGATGGGGGGAACAGGAATATTTTTGGTTGCTTCTGTTTTGCATGATATAATCCCCCTCTCCACTTAGCACCTCCGTAAATAGGAGTTCCAATCTGAAATTGGTCACAGTTTATCGAACTCAGGATGAGACCAGATTGGGTCCTGAGTCTCTGTCAGCCATCTAATAAAGAAAAGAGAGTTTTACACTTCAAACAGATAGATCTGACACTTCATATAGCATCTCCTGATTTTTCTGGATCTTTATCCTTTATTATTTTCTTTTTTTTTTCCTTTTTTTTTTAAATTTTGAATGTTTATTTGCATGCATACTACTAGGTATTTCTTTATTGTTTCAGTATTTGTTTATGCTCCCTTGAATGTTTTTACACCCTTTCTTGCCCAGCTTCCCCAAACCCAGTGGCTAAATCCCTTGGGCAGGTATGAAACCATGATAATTGCTGGATAAAAGTCTACCTTGAAGGATGAAGAGCATCCCCCATTTAGAACTGGAAGCCATGAAAAAGAACACATCACTTATCTGAATTTGCTGTTCATTCATGCACTGTTTATGGAGATTTACAGTTCCTTGCCTGCGCAAAGAGCTCTATTGCATGGTGTCTGCTGGAGGATTTTAGGTGGCAGTATTAGCTGAGGTATTAAAAATGCATCGGAAGGCACGGGGTGGGAGATTAGTTGGATAGAAGGACCCATGAATGAAGGGTTAATTGCATTCAAAGAGGCCATCGTATGGAGCAAAAGAGGCAATGGGTTTCTTTTCTTCAAAATTTACTAAATAGCTGGAAACACGGTTTAATGAATTTTAATGGGATCTTTCTGAATCCTATGCATATTGCATCTGCTGACTGTAGGAAGTCAAAGTATTGTTGAAAGGGAGGGTATTGCCCTACTTTAGGTTTCACAGTTCTGTATTTAAAAAAAAAAATTATTCTGCAACAAGCACTTTATTCAACATATATTTTTCTCCCTATTTAATTCCTAACCCCCCCCCACCCCCTGCAAATGGAAAAGACTTTCAGAATCTGTGAGCCCTCAATACCATAGATTATTCTACTGTTATGTAACATGTGCTTTACATTTATTGAGCCATCTTGTGCTGTCAAGATAAAGGAGGCCTTAGTATTTTCCTTGCTTATGAACCATCGATGAAGACATGGTGATGAATTCTCCTCTTGCTTTTATCTGTGTAAATCTAGAGGAAGGGACTCTCGTGAATTTCTTCTAGGACTACTGTGATATAAGTGAGACCAAGATTTGACCCAGTCTGCTCAGAGAAATAAAGAAGGGAAAGAGCCCAAGTTCTCCTTCTCCTTTCCAAGTGTGCATGGGCTAAGCTGGGATCTCACACCGTACAACTCATTTCCACAGAAGCTCCAGCAGAGGTAGCAGAAAAGCCAATCTATTTGACTTCGATGCAGCACAAACCAGATACCCACTCACGCTTTAGACAGAATGGGTTTAAAGGAAGCTTTTTCCTATGGGAAACCTATGGGAGTCAGGGCATGCAGTGAGTTTGTCTCAGAGCAGCTATGTGGATCCAGCATGTATTTTTTACGTCTGTCTTCACTATGTTGAGGTTTCCCATTGCCTTGGTAACTTGAATTTTCTCTGTTGCTCATCCTAAAAATGCCAGGCACCCTCTCAGGCAGCTGATAGGATAAGGCTGCCCTACTTTTTATTAACCTGGGGCCCAGTTCTCTTTTGGGGTGCAGAGAGAATTGCTGAGACCCTCAAAACAGAAGCTTTGAGGTTCCCCCCAAGCTAGCAAGAACTGACAGGGCTTGCCATCTTACAGGATTGTAGGTCTGTGGAAGGAGAAAACGGCACTGTTTTAACTGCAGCAGCATGATCACGATGGCAAAACTTCTGTGTGAGAAATGTCTACCTATATAGAAATGGTTACAGTCCCATATAAGTACACAAGCATACACACAAATATAGAAAATGTGAAAGGAAAGAAAAAGCAAGCTGGCATTAGGCATTTTTAAACCAATCTGACCATTCTACTGGGATAATATTTTCTGTGACCAGTTGTTGTTACACTAGCTCTGCAGACCCAGAAGACATCCCAACACAGGAACCAGGGCTCCCTTAGAGCAGAGACAACCTCTAGGTCTGGATTTGGAGTGAGACAATCCAGACTGAGAACAGGAGGACTTTACACCCAGGGTTCTTCAAATAAGAAAGACAGGTATTTAAAAATTCTTTGGAGCACACCAGACAGCAAGTCTTCCCAGTACGGAGTTGGTGTAGCTTTTCCCCCTTGTGTCCCATCCCTCCCTCATGTGTTTAAGATCTTCTCTGCTTACAAGCAGGCAATGTGATGCCTGCTTTAATGGCACAGATAAGTTAGCCATGCAGCTCGGAGTGCCAGCCCTAAACCACCTATCCTCCTCTCTTTGATCTGGAATCAAAACAAAAGACACCGGCATCAAAACGATCCTTTGCCAGGTAACGGTTACTTTGTGCGCGTCGCCTTAATTCAGCTGCGAGGAGCTCTCATCTTTGTATCGTGCCCAGATCTCTGCTCGTCTTAATACTTTATCAATGTGCCAGCAAGCTGCGTCTATCGTGGGTACAGCTGTGCAGAAGCTGTCAGCGCTTTTAAGTAAAGCATTAAACAATACTTCAGGAGACAGCAAATTGTTATTTCCTTACCCCTCCTCCAAATCTTCCCTCTTCCCCTCCCTCGCCAAGCCCAAATGATGAAGCCCTTATTTTTATGTCAGCTTCGTGCTCAAATTATACAGCCCAGATGCATTTTCCTTCTCCCCCCTCCGCCCCAATGGGACACATTCTCTCTCTAAGGGGTGGAGAAAGAGAGGCATAGGAGTCCTTCTGAGGAGCTGCAGACTAAATGAACCTCATGAGCAAGCTGGCTGTTTTGGTTGCTCGTTCACCCTCCATTCCAGGTGAGCTGCTGAAGTGAAGCCAAAAAAGACACCCACCTCACCCAGGTCCTTCCAAAGGCACAACCTCTGTTTCATAGCCCTTTCTAGACTTTTAACACACAGTGTTGTTGAGAGCTGCGTGTTAGGAGACATAGTTGTTTTGGGTTTTTTTCCTAGCTCAGCTGTTGGTTTACTCTGTAGACGCTGAGCAAGTAATTTCTAGAGAAAAATTAAAACTGTCTGTCACTGGCTTTAGTGCCTACTGGTTTTGTGTGCTTGTAATATGCATGTTTTGGGGAAAGGGGTCCCTAGCACAATTGGTGTTTCAAGCTGGACGCTAAATTCGAGGTTGATTTAAAAATTTCAAAATACTTAACTTGTTGACATTTCCATTCTGATTCTTGCTTTGCAAAACTGGATAAATAAAATTTCCCGTAAAGAACTTTGATATATTCCAAAAAGGTTAGCAATTGACAGTCACTTGAAGTATCAGGGATCAGACGTTGTTGGGCTTGCACATACTGCGTAAACAGATATATCCTAACAGGAATACTTTGCCAGATTCTTGCTTAAGGGAATCCAGCTTGATCTGGTGCATAATAATCAAGCCACCCCAATTTATTTTTTTTATGTTTTTTTTTCCCGTTTTTTTCCTTTTTTTTTTCCCCTCTTCTCCAGAGAGGGGCAGTTCTGAGGCACCAGTACCTGAGAACAAAGTTTACTTCTCATATGTTGCCTTCAGCACTGAGCCTCTCCTAATAAGTCAGATAGAATTTGATACAGGCAGGAGCAAGGTCAGGCTGGCTTGACTCTGGCTGTGTCTTCCACACACCAGATACAATGCTGCCACTTTGTGGTTCCTTCCTCTGTGTTCTGCTGCACACACTCACCCAGTGCTCTCATCCTGCCAGAGAGCATCCCAGCTTTCTCTCCAGAGAGGACTGGTGACACTCCAATTCTCACACTGCCTGGTCGGGGGAGCCATCCAGCCCTACCTGCTTCCAGAATAGGTTGAGACCAAAAAAAAAAAAAAAACAAAACAAAACAAAAAAACCCAAAAAAACAAACCAACAAAACCCTCTGCCGGTCATCTATTGCAAGCCCCTCGTGCATTCCCATGTGGCACCTACTGCTTCCAACTAAGAGCCTCTGAGTTCGAAGGGAGGGTGTAGGGATGTCAAACTTCAATTCTCAGATAGACACCACCCGTTTTTACTCTCCTCTCCAGATCCTTATAGAGGTGGCTGGTGATTTTGGTGCAAGAAAAATGTACACAGGCCACTCTTTTCCTAGATATCTTTTTTCTTTATTGTCTGTTAGGTTCTTGATCCTCTTTATTTTTTTCTACCAATGTTTTTTTCTTATTTCCTTCCTTCCTTTGAGGAAAAGAAAAACACATACACACAAGAACGCAGCAGGACAGGAAATTAAACCTTTGCACAAAGATGATTTGGTAAGATGCTGGCTTTTCACTCATTTGTTTTGCACTGATTATTTTTTATAGGGGAGAAAGGAAAGACTGAGAGCAAAAGGATGTGACAGAGAGGGTAACTAAGCAGAGGAAAAAAAGGTCCTTTAATTTATTTGGAGATCTCAGACATTGGTTGTTGCTTTTTCCCTAGACACATGAGAAAACCGAAAGAGCTTTAAACCCACCAGCAACACTCACATGAATGAAACGCCAGGTGGAACTGCTCCCATTTTCCTGGATATGATAAGGATAATGGCTTCCTCCTGGCGAGATTCTCCCCACATCATCCTGGTTAAGCAAGCCTTAGCTGTATTGCAACACTACTAGGCATTCCAAAGCTCCTTTTAATTTAAATGAATCCATCTCTTTGTACCGAAAGGTTGTTTCAAAATAAGGCCATAGCAGTTCCTTCAAATCTCTCTTACTCTTTTATGGGGATATGAACATTACATCCAGAAAGCACTGGATGTCTCTGGCTCCCTGCTCATCCTCAGTGCTCACTAGACAGCATGGTTTGCCTCCTCAGAGAGGATCTGCCCCTTGGAGATATTGAAATCCAAAAAGCGGGAGAGAACTGCCACGATTTAGGAATTTGCACTTCAAAAAAGTGGAGGCATATCAAGGGTAGTCACTACTTCCAAGAAGATGTGCCCCAGTCACTAAGATTCCAGTGTTCATCCATGGATGTGCCTTACACTCCTTGGGAACACGCTCGAGTGCAGTAAGAAACAGCTGTGACAGAGTCCCAGCAAACCCCAACCTTCACCTGCAGGCTGGGAACTTCCCCACACATCCTGCACAGGGCAGAGCAGCCCGAGGGAGCGAGAACAGAGAAAACTCTCCTGCCCCATCTGTCCCTGGTGGCTACTATCTAGAGACACACCTGCAGCCCTCGTGCTGTGCAAACACTGCCACATGCCCCATCGTGTATCTGCCACAAGGTTTAAACAGCTCCTTATTTGCACACTCTACAAACCCAGAAAACACTGTGTTCTCTGTGGTTGTTCCATTCTGTGCTCCTATTGGCATGAAGGACCACGCACTGCCTGCTCTTACTGAGGGAGAGGGACAGCTTTAGGGCGCTGAGTGCTGTTATTTTGGAAAAAACAAACGTCATGAAATGCAGACAGAGGCGTCATAAAGGAGTAGTTTAGTAGCCAGAGGAGTGGAGCAGTGACTCTCATCCTGGGAGACATGTTTAAAATTGGGATACTTGTAAATCTGACCAAAACAAGGGGAATGTGTGTCTGTTTCAGGGCAGCATTTATGGGGATGTTTTGCTGTTTCAAAACTTAAGTGCTTATTTATGTATCCTTTTTCTGGAGCAAAGTTCTGTGACTCAGTTTCCTGGACTGCAAAGTAAGCAAAGAAACAATCCCATGTCTGGGAGGGCAACATGCAAAGCCTAGTTCATGCTTGTAAAATAATTGAGATGTTTTGAGAAAGGGTCACTAGAAGAACTGAATAATTGAAAAGGCCACAGGAGATCAATGCACAGCAAAATACATGGTGTTTGCTGATATTTTTTAAAGCACAAGAGAACATTAACAAATAGACTACAATAATAAGGTCCTTAGCTGTTTTTCTTTCAGTTTAGTCCTCAGCATGTGTTGGGTGTTTGGGTTGGGGTTTTTTTTTGGCAATTGTGATCATATTTGCATTATATTTTTTCAGCAACAGCTGAGATCAAGAGTGCATCGTGCTAGATACAGGCACTTGCAGAGCTGCCATATTCCAAATGGACAGAAACGAGCACACATCCAGCAGGAGAAAAGAAGTACCAGATCATGATCAAACATGTTGGGTTCCTAACCCAGAGTTGGAGTGAGATTAAGACTCAGATCCTTAAAGGCACTTAGAGCCCAACTCCCATTGAAATCAATGGGTGTTAGATACCTAAATAGCTTTATGGATCTGAGCATAAATAACTTATCCAAGGGCAGAGCAGCAATCTACAGCTGGGTTGGGAATTAAACACAGATTTTGCAAGTTACAGTCTGATTTCTTAATCACAAAATCATCTTTTCTCTCCATATTTGTGAAATAAATCCCCAGCATCCACATCACAACATGGATACACAATGTCTACCCCATCAAATAATGGGAAACCTGCAGTGACAAAAATGTTTTTCCTCAAAACAAACCCAGTTACAGACACACACATTTCTTCTGTGCTTAAGGTTGGCTTCTGCTCTTTTTTACACCATAAAAACTTCCATGGTCTTCAGAATTTCCTCCCTAGGTTTTCACCCAGGTGACAGAGAGCAGAATCCAACCCCAGCACTATAAGTTCAAGCATTTTTCACTTGGCTCTAGGGAGGGGATGGATTAGACAAACTGAACTTTCTGAAAAGATCAATATGGAACATCTCTTTCAATTACTCTCCAAGGCACTAAGCCTGTGAAGTCGGTTATGATGCATTTATAAATCTTTCCAGGAGGGGCTGTCTGACATTCTCCTCTTCCACCTTTACTCCCCACAAATAATTCCCTGTTGCCTGGGATGGGCTGGCAGGGCAGTGTTACTCAGGGAAGGATCAGGCTTGTGTTTCTCAGAACCAGAACAGATGGGGACCATTTTCATCTCCCTTTGCCAGACACTAAAATTCACAAAATTGGAGAGGCAGCTACCGAACAACAGGAGGGGCCAGGACCAAACCTTCCAAAAGTCACTGCAAAGCCACTGGGACCAGAAGATGTTGCACAAACGAATGTGTGTGTTACACTCTCCAAAAAGATCACAGCCCTAATGGACTGCTAGTTTGGATGCAATTATATAGGCGAATGGGGTGGGGGAGCCCTTATGCCAATACAGCTCCTTTGATTCACAGAACAGGTTTAAAGCCTACCCAAAAAAATTATGCTGAAGGCGTTGATTTAAGTTCATCTCCTACAAGCCTGCTGGCTCTGATACTGCAGGGTTGAAGAGAGGATTTGGAGCACACAGGGAGAGTTTTCTAGAGGACCATGAGTCACTAAACTGTGGCTATGCTTTTCTGTGCATTTACCTGCCAGGACGACAGGAAACCTGCCAGTTAAAAGAGCATCAGGGTCACTTGAGATGCAATCTGTGTCCCTCATTCTCCCTCTCCAAAAACCCTTTCTTAAGATCAGGCTGTCTGAAGTTTTATTTCGTGTTCTGTCTTGGTGTCTTGTTAGGACTTTCTCTAGAGGCATTAGCTGAAAGGCAGTAATAGGCTCGGGCAGCCAGGGATGTGAGTGTTTAATTCATATAAGCTATTTAGACGTTGCATCAACAAGGCTGCAAGATTAACGCATATTAATTCCCATCTTTCAAATCTGACTGCAGACCAAGCCTAAAAACACCGCTGCTGGCCCTGCTGTCTGCACTCCTGTGTGGGTGTTTTTTTTCTTAGAGGGTGTGGTGAGACAGCTTTTGGGGGGCACATGGGATGAGTCTGTGTCTCCTCTTAGGGTGTAATAAAATCCACATGATGGTCTGCAGACAGAAAAGAGATGCAGGGCAGTTCAGACTCCTCTCTGTATTAAATGCACCTTCCTGCTGCAGATGGCATAGTTACACCTTGGGGTTGCCTTGACTCTGGACAAGAGTTTGCCACCTCTGCTGGGGCTGAGAGCCCCACTGCTGGGTGCTGCACAGATGGGGGACAAACAGAACCTCCAGCCTCAAGGTGCTGGGATGCCAGGCAGCAGACAGGAGACAGCAGATGGATACTGGCAGACAGGGCAAGTGTGAGTCGGTGCTGAGATGTTTTTCAGCAACGTGGCTGGCAGCCATCTCACCTACCCAGCCACTTTGGGTTCCCAGGCAAGACCCAGGGGTGAGAAGGGGCTCAGCAGCAGCTGAGGGGGTTTTGGTCTTGGCTTATAAACCCAGCAAATGTGACAGCCATCTGGGGTTGTCTCTCACCAGGTTGCTTCTTGCCCTTCCAGCTCTTCTTTACCCCAACTTGAGAAATGCTGAGAGGGAGGCATGTGCTTGGGTCTTTTTTTGCTCTGACAGCAGTACTGGGCTGATTCCTGGCCTGAAAGGGTCGGCTTTACTGATGTATCTTCACAGAGTGACACCTCTGCAGCCCTTCATCCCTGCCTTTAAAGAATCAGGAGTTCCAGATATGGGCAGGGAAAACGAGGGAGCTGGCAGTGTGTGAGAAAGGCTACAAGCACGGCTGGGGAAATTGCTCTCCTCCCTTTCTTTCCTTTGAGATGACCAAACCCTCGGCAGCTGCAAGGGTCAGTCTCTTGATTTGTCACCCACTGGTGAGGGTGAGACTTGTGAAGGTAGCGAGAAGAGACATTTAGGCACCAGTGTGACATCTTTTGCCCACCAAGCCTGTGGAAGCCACAGCAGTCCAGAAGATGCCCTCTCTGCTGCCAGGTGAGAGCACTGCGGGGCAGCAGCGGGGAAAGCGCTTCAGGAGCAGCTGCAGATTGCGGGAAGTAAAACTGTCCATAACCTGACCCCAACTGCAGGATCAGGCTGCAGTGAGGCTGAAAAGGACCTGCCATCCTCTGTGACAGCATTTGGTGTAAGCGCCAGCCTTATTTTAACCCAGTGGATGCTGTTAATGAGAGGATGTAAAGGCACCGAGGAAAATTTGCATGCAGTGACTGCGCAAGGATTGAATCTTTCGGAGTGAAATTTCTAGTGTGAGACAGTCTTGGTAGATGTTATGAAGAATTAATATTTATAGACCATCTTAGCTCTTAGCTGGGAATTTCTACACAGAGGTACATTTGCATTCTTGGAAAAGAACTTTTTATGAACTTTTTTTTTCCTTTATCACTAAATAGAAATAACTTGTTGATATACAGCATATAATTTGAACGGGTGATTACTGTCACATTTACAGATAATTGAGCAAAGTGCATATAATAGATGTATTTTTACATTGTAGTGGTTACATTATCTAGAAAAAACAGAGAAATGCACATGACTACATTAAAGATTTAGGGCTCTATTCTGCACCATTTAAGTCAATGGGAGTTTGTCACTGATTTTAATGGAAGTTGGGGGTTTATAAGCCCAAGTAATGCAGCTGCTAAGGAATAAATATTGACATAAGTGGGTCAATATATTGGTGTCTTTTAAGTGCTAAAACTCTACTTTGAGATACCTATTGCATTTTTTTTCCTTTCTTTTTTTCTTTTTTTTTTCTTTTTGCATATTCATTGTAGCTGCAGTGCAGCCATCCTGCTGCTAAAAAGCAGGACATGGTGGGTACCAGTATTCATTGTGTAGTAGTGACACCTTCAGGTTACTACCAAAACCAGTCCCCTCTGTGCAAGGCACTGCACACACACGTGTGGAAAAAGAAACCTTTAGTGAGATTTGGCGACTTGGCCAAGGACATAGGGCACATTAGTGACAGAGGTTGCAGTGAAAGCCAGGGACTGCAGCTCCAGGGAGAAATCAGAACTGCACACACCTAATCAAGTCTTTCTTGGGAGGTCTGGGACATTTTTTCACCAGTGGGGATTAAAAAAAAAAAAAGAAAAAAAAGAAAAAAAGAAGAAAAAATAAGTTTAGGTTAAGCTTAAAATTTAATTTGCTATTTTTCAACAAAAAAAACATTTAGGTATTTTATTTTCTAACGTGTCTGTGTTGGATCATCTTCTATACTTTTCATAAAATACAATAACAAAATCAGGTCACATCCATTTAAGAAAAAAGTTATTCCCACAGATAAACTTTATTTTTTAAGATAATAAAACCAATTTGTATTATATTTATCCTTTTTATGTCCTGCTTGAAACAACTTGCCAAATTTCCTCCAAATCTGTGAACAGATTTCCTTCTTGCTAAGCTATTTTTCCCCTACAAATATCAGCTGACAAAAAAAACTGTGCAAGTCTAGTCATCAAGCTAACAGTCTGCTCTCAGTCTCTCCAAACTAAGCAAACAGTATACAAAACAGAAAAGAAATTAGGAAAGAGCCAAAGAGACCAGAACAAAAGCAAAAAGGATTTATTCTCTTAAATCATCAGCCTGGAGTACGCGGATATTACTCCAAGACGCACAAGAACCACTAGAAACAGCCACCTCCATATGAACAGAGAGAGTGCTGTACTCTGCCTCCATCTAATACGTGAGATTTATAAGTGCTTCAGCTCCCCAGAGGCACTCAGGCATATTGCTATATATAGGACTGTTCCCAGATTACAGAATGCCTTCCCTTGACTGTAGCACTTTCAGTCCACAGGGATTTTTTTTTTTTTTGCCTCTTTTTATTTTCTTTTAAAACCAGCTCACTCCAAGCCGCTTCCCTTTGTTTGCTCCACCATCAGTGTTAATCATTGCATGGAAATGGGTTCAATGTCCGGTTCAAAAGCAATCCTAGGCAAATATAGATAAACAGCCTCTCCCAGGAAGCGACAATATTTGTGCGGCACGTAATGTGGACAATAGATTTGTTTTCTGAACAAGTTAGCTGGAAAATCAGTTAGGGCTCTGCCTCACATTGAGCTGTGCCTCCACTGAGGCCAGGACTGGGGGCTGTGGGTGCTGGGCTCGGGCTGGTGGAGGTCCAGAGGGTAGCTGGGACCACCCATGGGTTGAGGTATGCTGCTAGCATCCCATCCACACCAGACCCATGGAGGATGTGGCTCTGTCCCAGCTCACACTCAGGCTTTTTAGCTCTGATGTCTTTGCTTTAACCTGAAGCATTCACAGGGACAGCAACCACCACCCTCTCAGGAACAGTGAAGAGGGGAAGTGGCAGCTGCTGCTCTCATACAGGATGTGATTTCACATGGTTTTGGGGAAGACATGGACAGATCCTGCAAGAGTCCTGAGTTCCCCCTGTGCAGAGCTGGTTTCTCTTTCTCTTTAGCCTGTAGGGAAATCAGTATTTTTGCTCTCCTTCACTCTGAAACTGATGTGTGATTTCATATATCTCTGCGTCTGGAATCACTGGCCTCTCCTCCATTTCTTAGATTTTGTGTGTGTGTGTGTGTGTGTGTGTGTGCTTTCCTTTCCTGTCATTATTTTTGTCCAACAGCTATTTGTTCAGTAATCTCCCCCAAGAGATTAGCACACTAATAGGCAGGCAACAAAACAAGAAAGAAAGAAAGACACAGTACTTAAAGGATGAATACTTGGGAGAGAGCATCAGTCTTTTGATGTCCTGATTCCAGTCGGGTTTATTTGCTATATATATGTCTATAATAACCATACATCTTCGTACAGCTGTCCTACTGCTGAAACAGAGATTTCTGACTGCCTTGCAAACCTTATGCCTCTCCTTCACTTGCAGAGAGGAGGCAAACTACAGCATTCCCAGTACCCAGAGGGGTACCCTGGCACAGAGCAACTCACAATTTAGGGCAGCAGGACAGCTTAGCTGCAGAGTCAGTCCTCCCATCACACATGTTTTCCTGCCCTCTGCCCACATCCTGAAAACATCTCCACAGCTTTCACTTCAACCCCACAGTTGCTCCTGTTCTCATTTTAAGGGGTCTGTGCCTCCTCATGGTGCAGAGCCAGGGCTCCGTCTCCAAACGTAGATGCTGGATTTCGCTCAGTCATGGCTGACTAAAAGAACATCATCTGATCTTTAGTGACCCTACTGTGCTGAGTGGATAACAGCCAGGCATTTAATACAGATGCAGAAAAAGGCAGGGGCACTCAGGAGAGAAAAGATGTCTGCAACTGCGTCACATTTTGCAGCATGGTCTGACAAAAGCTGCAAGTACATTTTTCAAAGAAAGTTTGGTTTTTCAGGCCTGCTCCATCTTTGGTGGTTGCTCTTGCTTTGTTTTCTCTCAGACAGATTCTTCTTTTAAACTGGCAGTGAAGACTTACTTAGGACTGCATTAGGGGCTCTTGAAAACACCCTGGAAATTGATACCACACACTTGGGCGATTTTATTTTTTTTAACAGATTGGTAGGCATTCTTTTAATTTCCCCCTTGTGATTTTATACAGAACACTTTTTCAGGCAGATCTTTTTGCACCCCTCCAAAGCAGTCAATGAAACCATTTGCATGCATACAATTAAGCACAAGGGAGGGGGTGAAAGCAGGAAAAAACTACAGCTACAACAGCCAATAATTTCATCTGAAAAAAACCTTCAGTTGGCTAATATTCCAAAGCAACA
This sequence comes from Passer domesticus, assembly GCF_036417665.1. Lineage (NCBI taxonomy): Eukaryota > Metazoa > Chordata > Aves > Passeriformes > Passeridae > Passer > Passer domesticus. The sequence continues at coordinate 6,820,135 of NC_087512.1, forward strand.
AGTCCTTTTTGAGCAGAATTTCAAAAATTCATGCATATGTCTAACAATAATTTTATACACCAACAAAATTCAGAACATTTGAAAGATAATAATTTTAAATCTAGAATACTATCATACATTGTGCCCCCAGTTTGCCCCTGATCCTATAGAGTTGAGGATGGTAGGAGCTTCATTATTTGTTGAGCATATGATGAAGTAGCTGATGGGGTGCAGCCGCCCTCAAGTCAAATGGACAGCACAGATGTAACAGAATTTGCCCCCATATTTCTGATTATGTGTACACATAAACCCCCCACTTAATGCACTCCAATACACAGAAATCATAGAGGGACAATAGAGGAGCCTGTATCTGGGGAATAAAGGTGAAAAACTTTGGACCAGCCGGAATAAATCTCAAATCCATACAGAAATATAGGAATCTTAGTATCTGACATCTTAGGCACATTCCCAAGAGATCAGAGCAACCCAGTTGTACCCTGTGATTCCCAGTGTACACAGAAGAGGGAGTTACTCAGAGTTTGGAAGGCCATGAACTGGTTACTTTTGATTTAAAAAAAAACAAATTGATGTTTGAAGGTTAATAGGGTTGTATTGTCAGCTCTCATGCACTCAGAAAAATGGAAGAGATCATCCAAAATTATGATGCTGGACTGAATATCTCTAGACAAAATATATTTAGTCATTTCACCTCAAAACAGTGCATTCTGTTTTGCAGTATTTCAATCTATAAGATTTAGATTTTCTCAGTTAACACACAGACTGAAAAATGTACAGTTAAAAAAAAAAGTTGAGATTTTCATATATTCTTACACATTCTGGAAATGGTTGTGAGGAAGTAGAGCAAAACACACCAGACTTGGAGGAACTAGAAGAGAGAGAAAAACCAAAATAAGAAAAAGAATGTTTTTCTTTGAGTATGCACATGGTACATTTAGTTATTTTCAGGGTCAGATATCAAAATTACCCTTTAAATTTTGATTTTCTTGTTACTCATTCCCATTCATCTCCTGGAGTCCAGTGAACATGGTATCAGCTTTGTAAACAAAGCTGACACCTTGAGGGTTGCTTAGAAAACCCTTTCAACACTGAGGATACAATGGGAAGAAAAAACAGAAAGAAAAGAAAGAGAAAACAAAGAGCAGGGCAAGTGTGTGCAACACCTCCCTCACACATTCTCCCAGGCTCTCACCATTTTCACCCCAAGGGGCTTCCAAAGCCTGAGGCTGCTCACTTCTTTCTGTGGTGAACCATAATGAGCTACTTCATCCCCATGCAGCTCCAACCCACAAGTCTTGAAGGCCTTGTACCACAGGGGCATGAGATATTCAATCTATGCCAGTGCATCTGGTCAGAAGAGAGAAGAAAAGTAATTCAGAGGGCACAATAAAACCTTGAGCAGAGTCTTATGGAAACACCCAAGAGGAAATACCAGTCCAGAGACCTGCCTGGAGTATCCAAGGCTTGCCTTTTAGGATTGGAATTTTAGGAGTATACATCACGAATATAAGAAAAAGAGTGATGGCATAATTCCTTGGAGAAGCACTACCTCTGGAACCAGATCAAATGTCTGTAGTAAAAGCTGAATACAAGTAAAATTCACATGCATTTAATGTTTCACTCTAAGTTTCAGGGTCAGATAGATTGGAATTAAAATGTGTCCAACATTTCAGATGAGCCTGAAGTTTGAGAGAAACAGGAAGGACTTTTGTTTTTTCAACATTATCATGTAGATGGAGCAGTGGTGAACATTTCACTTGGAACCAGCTATCAGTGCTCAAAAAAACCTTGAAAAAGTGTGACTTGAGAGAGCAGAAAAAGATTTATTTTGTTCATATTTTTATCATGCCTTTACAACATTTCCCAAATGAAAGGTTGGGCTATTAAAAGGGGTGACTGAATTTACCAGCACTTCTGTAACAAGATCTTTAGACCATCCAACATCTTACAATGAAAGATCAATTTCTATCATCACCTTACACAAAATGTTAGTTTAAAAGTTTAATTCCTACTCTGTGCCTCTGAACAATATAATAACATCCTTTTGCTTTCTGTGTTTTCTGCCCCATGTGAGCTTTGGATTTCTGTTCAAACCACTCTGTATTCCAAACCCAAGCCCCTACCTCCCCTCATCCCAGGTAGACATTTGCATCCTTTAAATGATCTTGTTTATTCTATGTGTTGGAATACAGTTATCTGAATATTAATTATGGTTTTAGTGAAGTTCATCGGTTGAGTGCAGGAATTGAGAATTCTTCCTTTGGTTGCAGCCACCTGCCTAGATTTCTGTGTTTATCTGCTTCACTGAGTTTAAATCAGTTTCTGTAAGTGAAAGTCTGTTGCTTTGAGCAGATGTTAATGCTCAGAAATAGTGTACAGTCTGCCATTAGCATATGTAGCATAACACTAATAAATAGAGGCATGTACCACCCTTGAAGGTGATTCTGATTTCAATAGAGAAATCTTCCCCCCCTCCCCATACTGCCAGCCCTTTTTCTTAGGGAAGCCTCTGGCATATACAGCTGTTAAAAGTGAGGGATCTTCCTCCCACCCCTGGAAAGACCTTAGCAAATGGTCCATTCTGTTTATGCTACATTTGGATGATTAATGATATTGTATAGTGTAACTAAATTGTACTGCTATTATCATCAGGTCACTGCTGACAATTAGATATATCATCTCTGGGGTTCATATACAGATAACAATTTTAACTATGTGGATAAGTAAAGGTTTGATGGTGTCCTAATGTTAATATAAATATTACCACATATTGGAAATCAGTAATGCACCGCATGTGGGGATCGCGTTACACAGCAGCGGCTGCCGGGGAGCTGGAGCTGGTGAGATGGTTGCAATGGTGGTTTTCTCCTTTATCCTCCTTGTTAATTTTTTTTTCCCTTCCCTAAGGATTTTGAACAATCTGTAAAACAGGACCTTTTCGGCTCTGAGAGACCTAGCAGCTTTCAAGCAAAGCTGTAATCAAACTGATTTGGGATGTTTTAGATTTTGGGAAGGGAGTTCAGTTACCTCAGTGCTCTCCTGGCTCCCTGCTCAATGCAGGGCTTAGAGCTCCAGTACTAAAGCAGAGTCACTGGAAGAAAAGTTGTTGTTTGAGCATGGCCAGCTTAGCTGTGAGAATAGAGAAAATCTGAGAAAATCAGGTCCTGAAAGTGTCTTCATGTTTTGTCTCGAGAACAGATCAGTGCTCCTAATCCTGACAGCTGCAAGTAACCATTTGAGAGAGAGGTCGTATTAAGTCAAGATGAAAAATTTGAGAAAGGACTTATTGCAGAAATGTAACATTACAGCTCCTGGCTAAAGTTGAAAGTATATTGAAAAGGTTTGGAGGAGCAAGAATTCAAATTGAGCAAAGCCTCTGCCCCTTTTACTATTCATCCATCAATAACTGGCACATGTCATGTTAGGGCACAGACTAGAAATTAATTTTCTCGCTAATATTAAGAAACTTTATTGCACCAATCCTTATCTTCATAAATCCTGATATATACCAAGAGCAAAGAACACGGAAGTCACTGCAATAATATCAGCAGAAAACTGGAGCATGATAAAAATCAGCTTTACGGGCCTTGCATTTCCATGAGTCTAATTCCCATTTCATAGGGAGGAAAACATAGCAATCTGCACTCAAAAAGAGAAAAGAATCACTGGATCAGAGCCCCCAACTGATTTATACTCACAATTTCCTTCTGAGATAGCAGCAGCGGATGTGAAAAGCAAAGACTACCAATAATTCTGTTCTCCTCCCGGCATGAGAAGGGAAAGATTTTCCTAAACTCAAGAAATTACTGGAGTCAAATGCATTGGACAGTGGTTATTTTTAAGTGGCTTGAGCTATCCACTTCCATCATTTCAGGTGGGTGATACATGCATTTTCCACAGAGGAAGGCATTAAAAATGAGAACATTTTTGAACAGAAATGAAGATACAAACTGAATTCACACTTTAGTGATTATTGCATACCTTATCTGCTAATTAAATTATGGGGTATAAATTAAAGCAAAACACAAAACCAAACCAGAAACAACTAAAAATACTAGACAATGTTGCTCATCTTGTTAGAGAGCTGAATCCATGCTGCAGGAGCAGATCCCTTGTTGGTAAATTTTTAGAGAAGCTGACAAAACAAAAAACCCAAACAAAACCAAAGCAGATCCTAGAGCACCCAGGGTTGTGCAATAGGAAAACAAAGATGGTGACAAGCAGATATTAGCTTCCAGCTAATCAGCACAGATCAGAGCATCATTTTACTGGACATCCTCCACCTCTTGGGAAAGGGATTCATCTTCCAGACAGTATTTGAGTCTCTGGGCAGAGGTACCCAATTTCTGTGGGTCTTAGAAGAAAAAAAGCAAATTTCTTCTCTGCTCCAAGCACACCTCTGCTGTAAAACCAGTCCACTCAACAATTTAAGAGAGAGAAAGTAAGGAATGAATAGCATAAATTCATTTTTATTCCATTGATGTTCCCTTGTCCAGTATTTGCAGTTATTGATCTGCAACTCAGGGAGAAGGCCAGAAACAGTAAAGGATAAAGGTAAGCCCAAAAAACATTGCTGTTCTAGAAGCTGGAGGGCAGAGGAGAGACAAGGAAGAAGAGCTGCAAGAGAAAGGGAGAACAGAGAAAGGAAGAGAAAATTAGAAACAGAGCAAACAAGATTAAGTTTCATCTGACTTATTGGATGTACACTTGGAAAGCAAAAGGCAGAGAGAGGAAGGGCAGGGGGAGAGAACATGAACTGCAGCAAGTTCTGTCCTGAGGCTCCATGCAATGGTTTTGTCAGAGACTCTCTGAGTCTGGTGCCACTTCGCATGATGTGTAGCTTTAATGAAACAAGGAGGGGGCCAGGCAGGAGGGAAGGGAAAAAGAAAAAGTGACTGAGACTCTCTGTCTCTTGCTCAGTCTCTGCTTCTGAGACCTATTGGCCATAACTCTTGCAGGGCAAATAACAAGTGTTCCCCATCCAAATGTAAGCACATTGGCACTTAATCCTATTTTATAAAGGTTATAGTTTTACATAAATCACTCGCTCTAAATGCACTTTAGTAATCCTCCTCATGTTAAGTTTCCCTTTAAGCCTAACTAGGCAAGGAGGATTTCTCCCACTGGCCCTCTGGACATGACGCCACCAAGATTGAACTATGCTCTCCATCTTTAATATCCCTGGAGGGATTCATCTATAATGATGTCAGGGGCTAAGCATATTCCCTTGCCAGGGCGGGGGAATTAAATCCGTCCTTTCCCTGTCTCACTCAGGTTCAGCACAGCTAAAAACAAGTTGTTTGGAGACCAGAGAAAGCTGGTGACGTTTCACTTTTGATATCTTGCTCTCCGTGCAGGTTCCCTAATGTCTACTAAACAGTGAGCTTAGCAGCCTTTTGTTCGGTGATTTCACTATCAGTCATCCCATTAATGAAGTTTATAACAGTCACTGAGACCTCTGCTCTCTGTCATATCGTGTCAAACTCACCCAGTGCTTTTCAGGGTTACACTGGAAGGACAGACTGACAGACGGAGCCAGCCCTAGGTAGGCAGACAGCATATTGCTTGAAAAAAACACATTTCACTAAGGACTCAGCTTAAAAGTACCACTGATATAATTGCTGCAAGTCATCTTTTACGTGTTCTCACACAGACGCATCCCTGATGAGGAAGGTACACTCAAGCTCCTGCACATTTTCCTAATGAGTTCTGTGTTGGTTTCATAGCAGGGTGCGCAGACTGTTGAATCATCAAGCACTCAAGGAACTTCACGAGCTTTGACCAAGTTGGGTGCAATTATTTTAGCAACCTCAGAGCAGAAGTACACTACTCCAGCTTCTGCCTTTACTTTTTTCAGTGAAAAGTTAGTTAGTCCAGAAGGATGAAGTATCCTGCCATGAATACAGAGCTTCATGTGGCCAAAACAGAACTTGAGTTCTTTCAGCTAGCATAGTTGGGCTATCTCTGTGGTCTCTCACTAAGGCACCTTTAATTTAAACCTTTCTTCTCTACACAGATACCCATTTTCTTAGCATTTCTTCCAGTTTAGTCACTCAGATTTTGGACCTGGTCAAGCTTTCTGAGGTTGAATGGATTTTAAGAAAGCATTGGAGTGGAGTAGGGGAGAGTCAGAGACAGTAAGACCAGCATCAGTAGGCTTGTCTTCTGAAAACTAATCTAAAAATACAGCCTCTTTAAAAGGAGGTAAGGTAGGTAATAACATTAGATTGCAGGAGGATTGCCCCTCATGCTTTCTTGATCCCACTCCATAGATCAGTTTTCTGGTAATCAGCAAGAGTATCCTGAATTTATTGTGAGGAATCCAGAAACCTTTTCCAGTTTTCCACTAACACAGACTTTACCTAGCCTTTGTGTTTAAGAAATGATTCATGAGATCCAGGTTTAAATGAGTGTCTCTGTCTAGCATTAGAAAAGAAGCTGATGCAACAGGAAGCAGCTCTTTTGTTCTTTCTGGCCTTACATCAGGCAGGAGACAGTTTATGTGACTTCCAGTCAACCAATGCAAAACCACGAGTCATTGAACTAAATTCCCAGTGTCTGATTCAGAACACGACTGTAAATAGATGACGCTCACTGAAATCACTGTTGTTTAACTCTCCTCACCAACTCTTTGACTTTCCACAGCAACTCTGATTCTAGCTCCAAATTAACATTAACAGCACATAATCCGTCTTAACAGAAAACTAAGGACAGATAGGAGATGAAAAGCTTGAACTCCTCTGCAGAGAGCAATCTCACACCTCTGAAATCCTCAAGCCTTCTGTGTCAGCCTCAGCTAAAATGACTGTAGAAGCCCAAACAGGAATGAAATTCACCCACAAACAACATGAAGAAAATTTTTATTTGCCAGTCAGTGACGATTCATGCATTAGCAAATTCACGGGAAGTTCAAAGCTGCCTAGTTCTGTCACCAGCTTTGCACAGCTGGGAGAAACTCCATTTCCTTGCAATAGTAATGACATTCTACTACAAGAGTAAGAATAAATTTGTTTTCTATCAGACAACCAATAGAAATAATTCATAAGTTTGCCTTATGCAATATGGTTGCATTTGGAAAGCTCAACTGCAATCAGTGCCCCACAGTGCAAGGTGCTGTTCATTCTTTAACAAAAACACAAGCCAAGAGAAACAGAAGAGAGGAAGTCATACACTCAAGGCCGTGCAGCAACTCAGCAGCCAAGGGAAAAAATGAACTTAAGTTTTTTGACCACCAGCCCAGTGTTCCTTATGCTGCACCATTCCTTGTGCCATCAGTGAGGTCAGAGAGGGTTTTTATTTACGCACTTCACAATATCATCATGCAAGAGCACCTCACAGCCTGTATTCTTATTTTTCCCCAAGAAAGTAAAAGCTGCTTCTGTTCCCAGTAACGTAAGAAAAATTGAGATATAGGAAAAATCTGGAGCTACAGCCATAAACAAACAAACAAACAAACAAACAAATAAATAAATAAATAAATAATGTCTAGACTATAATTTGTGGTGCTTATGTCCCAACCTCAAAGGCCCTGCTCAGTTTCTACTCAACCCCAAAAGCACCTATTCCATCAGCATAAATACTCCTTCTCTAATGAATCCATATCTTGGAACAGGGCCCAGATCTGAGGTCTCCTCTGAGTCGCATAAATGCCCTTACCAGAGCATCATTTTCTCAAATCTCTGGTCCAGAATTAAGACACAAGAAGCAGCAAAACATTTTTATCTCCTGCTATTGCAGGATCCAAAGCACCACCTTGATTCTTTTTGGTGCACACTGTTTGTTTTGGGAACAGTAGTAGCTGTCACATCAAATCACTGCCATGTACTTTGTGGGGCACTCATTCACCTGTACTGGTCCAGAGAGCCACCTCCAGCACCAGCATCCCCAGCTGTGCTCAGCACACCCAGAGCAGCTGCCTGCCCCCCTCTGCGCCTGAGATCCCCAATAAAAACTTCTCTCCCCAGACAAATATACAAGACAAATGTTTATCTGAAATGTTTAGGGTACTGGGTTTTCTGAGGATTTTCTGTTAAAATCTCTTTGGCACTAAAAACCAGGCTGGGTCATGGAAACACAAAGCTTCTAAGTTTCTCTAACAGTTAACAGGAAAAAATAAAAAAAAAAAAAAAGAAAAAAAAAAGAAAAAGAAAAAACCCAACATTTCTTCTTTGCAGAGAAAAACAGGCTGGGGCCAAGGACAAAGAATCAAGTGCTGTTTTCTAAAACATTGATTTGAACCTGCCTTACACTTAAAGCAAAACAGAAAAGACAATAAATCCCAAGAAAGAATCAGCAAAAAAACCCACAAGATATCAAAACTTATGGAGCTCTATAGTAAATCTAAACTGCTCACATAAAGGTCTTCCTACTGAAACATCCTAAGAGGACTTTTCTCCTCAAGGGGATGCCAGAGTCACCAAGGTTAGCTTATCCCCCTCCTGCAAACATCTTTGGAAGGTATCACAGCTGGAAGGCTGACGTAGATTTGAGACAGACACACACGCTGGACTGCTCATGCAAGAGACCCCACGCAGTTACAGTGACAGTCACACCTGCTCTGTCTCTGCACAGGCAAGTCCCAGACTGCATCTGAGCCACGCGGAACTGCTTCCATTTTCTGCCCCCCTGTTTGGCTGCACAGAGCCACAAGGCAGGGCAGAGCAGCTCATATGCTGTTCAAACAACAAAGAAAAAAACACAGTGTCATCTCTGAAAAGCAGGAGATTCTTCAACACTGCTGAAAGGTGAGTGATAGGACAGTCTTCTTCTTTTTTTAAAAACACCAAAACAACGCTGGTTCTCTCAGCTGCCACTACAGCAACCTGTGAACATATCAATTTTATGCAGTCACAGAATAAACACCAAGTTTAGAAGACACTGTCCACATGCTGTCAACAGATATTTCATGTCTGAAATGTGCTCCTTAACACTAAACACCTTCATAGGCTTCTCTATTACATAATTCCTCTAGTACAGGTGTACCCAAACTTTTGAGTCAAAACCTTTCTTTTTTGCCTTTTTTCCTTTTTTTTTCTTTTCTGCCTTTCTTCCTTTTTTTTTTCTTTTTTTTTCCCTTTTTTTTTCCCTCTCTTCCTTTTTTTCTATTCCCCTGACAAACCCACTTCATTTCTGGAGAAGTATAAGACTTGCAATTGATGTCTTGACACTTTCTACTGTTTCCCCTAAAACCCACCAAATTGGTTCCTGAAAATTGCTCTTATTCCTATTAGGATTCTCTAGAGAAGGTGCAACAAGAGAGGATTAGGACAAAAAAGGGTTCTTTTGCATAGTTCAGAGAGGGGATACGCTTTTTTTTTTTCTCAGAAATGAAGGTGGACTTTGGCAGGCTTCTGTGCAAAGCTCTGCTCCTGTTCCTGACAGCTCTCCTGAAGTGATTTCACTTGGAGGCAGGAGCTCCTTGTAAGATCAGACCTGGTTCCCACTCACTGCATTTGTCATGAAGGTTCCCAGCTGGTACAAATTCACATTACTTTGCCAAAGTCAATAAAGCTAGAGCTCAAGTGTTGGCTGTAAAGCCATTTTCTTTTTTCTGAACTTTTTCTTTAACGTTTTCCTTTTGAGAGCTACTCTGGGTGAATTAATGATCCATCCAAAGAAAGGGTGATATAAAGTTGCAACTAAAAAGTTGTTTACATAGCAGACCTGTTGTTGAAATCCCTTTGAAGATGTACACTGACTCTGGTTTTGAATTAAGCTCTTAGTCACTAAAAAGGAAATACTTCCTTATTTCTTTATTTATGAGCATAAATTCATTTGCTATCCACCTAGAATGTGGTCATTTAATTCTTTCAGGAAGAATAGGAATGGAATTTGGTGAGTTACAGCCATAGGGCAGTAACTCCTTAACTGTTAAGGAATGTAAAAGCTCTGAAATTGACTTTCAACAGAAGCAAACATCACATCAGAAAAGCTAGCAAGTGGAAAAAGTATTTGTTGTTCTACAGGCAGTTGTGTTCAAAAAAGCTTAGCTCCTAGAGGGTCCCCTTCTTGCTCGCAATCCTTTGACTCTCTCTACATAAGTAGTTAGGAGAGGTTTTGGAAAACTGTAAAAAAAAATTATTGCAGCAAGCCCTCCTTATAAACTTAACTGACTTGCTAGGTCTTTGAGTCTTTGTTGATTTTGTCACTACAGAAGTGTCTATTTGTTTTTCATAGGGGGAATTATTGAAGCCCGATTAGGAAAAAAAAAAAAATCAAAAAGAAACAAAACTAGAAAAAACCTCAATACCTTCCTAATAATTTATTTTATTAGATATAATGGCAGTCATAGAAAATGCTCCTGAAAACAATTAAATATAGTCTTTCCAATATTTATTATTTTTTTTTAATATTTAATTTTCCCTCAAGATACCTGGAAAAGCAATTTACTCAAAAAGCAGGAGGACACAAGTGCAGGACTGCACCAGAAGCATCATATACAAGCCCCAATGTCCTCTCTTATTATAATTTCCTTCCCACAAGCTGCATCTTGCCAAGGTTTCCCCTCAAACTTCCTAGCCTAGTTTTTGGAGGGATGACTTCTTAACACAAGGGGTAGAAACATTGCAAAGACCCTAAAGAGTCAATTTTGCAGCAGGTAGTAGACTGTTAAATCTCTTTGTTTCAGGTTGTGAGTATCCTTATTTCTTGTTTGTGAGCTTTGAGTTTGACTGTGTGTCTCAAACAAAACTGTTGATGCCTTCCCCCTGCTTTAAAGCTAAATAGTTATATTTTTCTTTCCTAGCTGATTTTTGTTCTCCTGAAAATTGTTCCAACATGCCTCCCTAAAAAATCATCTCTAAGCAGCCTTCAGACATGGCAGGGTTTTGGTTTTTTTTTGTTTTTTGAAAGCTATGGATAGACTCATTCTTGCACAGCTCCTAGGAAGTAATTCTCATTAATACAATATGTTAAATCCCAGTCTTGAGAAGACTTTGATGTGTAGGCTTAGGAGATGTTCAGGATGGGATCTATCCATTAAGAAGGGCTTGCTTGGGACAATGAGTTTGTGTATTAGGGCCTAGAGCTGTTAGTTTAAACACAAGTAATAAGATGAGGTTATTCCTGGATGTAAGGCTAAATATAGCACCACCTTTGCCGGCTTATGCTTCTGCCTGTGCAACTGTCTTACTCCTAAATCCCTATGCCACATTCCTGCACAGTTCTGGGATGCTGTTTTATCCCTCTAGGATGTTAATAAGCCTCACTGGCAAGGAAGAGAGCATTAGTCTTTGATGGGTAGGTAGATTAAATATGCACGCATAATAGTAAATATTTATTTAGGTACCTGAGCTATTCTGATTAATGGCTGCATTTTTCTTTTAAACGATTTGAGTACTTTTTAATGGCAATTAATTAGTATTTATGGCATGATTATTTAATTTATTTCACTCTTCTGCTGCTACTACTGTCAGGGAAGCTGGAAACTCCAGGTTTTTACAGTTTTTTCAGGTTGGTAAATATTAGAGTTTGCTTCTGTCTTCTGTGTGCCTGGGGATGCACAAACCAGCATGTCTCTGCTCTATTTCCTGGCACTTATTTACCAGCAGCAGAACTACCATCCAGGGAAATAGGACTCTGATCCTGCAAGCACTTCATGAAGTTTTTTAACTTTAAGTACACAAATAAACTTGTTGTGGTCAGCAGTGGCACAAGGATTACATGCATAAGTTTCCAGAATTGGGACCTCTAGGTCTCTCTAGTGACCTGCTTAGCTTGCAGTAATAACAGGGCAGATCTCAAAGGACTATGCACAGAGATACCCAGTGCCATAATCTGGCTTTGCAGGTCCGATGTAAGTAGTGGCAATATGATTTATTTTTGGCCCTGACTGTTGAAGTGAGAGGAAAAGAAGTGAGGGTTTCGAGAAAAAGGACACAAGAAACCCTTCTTTGTCAGGGGTGTCCACTGCAGAAGCTATGAGTAAAGAGGGTATAGCAATATGTATCTCCTCTCTTTGGCCTGGCAGGTAAGCTACAAGGATTGCAGATGCCCTTCTCTTGTTCCTGCCATCATTGTACAAGGACCTCATTGACTGACCCTGAATTCCAAAAAAACATAATTTATTCTTTGGGTGAATTCCTAGAAGTTGTATGGCCTTTGCTATTAGTTGCTTAAGAGGTTTGAGTTCTCCCTTGGCTTGATGCATGCTTTAGCAGCTGGATTTCTTTTTCCTGAGGCATATGGGTTTGTAAATGAGACCAATACTATATTAAGCCAAAACTCCGGAGTGCCCAGTCCTATTCCAGATTTGTCTGAGGCAATTTCAGAGAAGTAGAGCTTCTGAGCTGATCTGGGTACAGAAACTGCTGACAGCCTTGAGAAAACCTTGTCTCCCAACAAACAGTAAGGGCAGGATCAGCACCTTGCCTGGATCAGGCAGAGTTGGAGGCTACCAACAGGGAATGAGTTGATGGGAGAGGTCCTAATGAAGCAGAGGGTGAGACAATTAGTGCCAAGGGATAAATCTTTCACAGACGATTCTCTTATTCTCTCATCCCCTACACTCTCCTCCCTCGACAGCCCTGAGTCAAGGCAAAGCAAACAGATGGGGAAAAATACAATTAGTTGCAGAGCCACCAGAAATCCAAACAATATTCCATCACAGGTTCTAGGCCAGCACACTAATTTATCGAGTTCGTGGTGCTATTGGAAGTGGCCCGGTGTGCTAACTCGGCAATAGATCATGATAAAAAATGTAAGTGATCCGTTATCGCCAGGTTAATGCGCTTTACTATGCAATTCTGCTAGCTCGACAGAAACATCATTACATAATGATAATGATGCTCTGCAAACACAAGCTGGAGGAGGGGGAGGAGGGAAGGAGACCTCAGGCTCCAGGATTTTGCAGAAATTCCTGGGCAAAAAGCACTGGATTTCCAATTGAATTAAAAATAAATATAGGAAACTGAAGGGAGTCAAGTCTCAAAAAGCAAAGATGTTAAGGAATCATTAGTTCAAAGTAATGAATGCTTTTTTTTTTTTTTACAGTTCATCTGCCTGATTAGGAGTGTTGATAACCATGAAATTCACCAGATATTTGCTATTGTTTCATTTCTCAAGAGCTGACAGGGCTGTTCAAATCTGGATGCACTTTGCTGATAATGTGGATGAATCAAAAAACTGTCTTCCCACCTGGCACATGGGTTTTGGAAGCTTGAAAGAGAGACTGGAGAGAGGAAGCAGGAGGGAGGGAGAGAAGGAGCAAGTGACACTCAGTGCCTGGAACATGGATGCAGAGAGAGTGGGATGAGTGGGAGAGGCTGAGCTGGGCAGGATAATAGGAATGGGGAGAAAGGCAAAAATAAAGCACAGCAGCGTGGTGCTGGTGGGGTGTGTGTGAAGTGAGGGAGTACACACAGGCAGTGCCCTGGGTGAGGAGTCCCCGAGAGGGAGCAGAAATAAGTGTGTGAAGGAAAGAGAGCACTCTGCCTGCTCTGAAGGCATGGCATAGTGAGTGACAGGGGTGACACTCGTGACACAGTCATGATTCCAGCAGATGGGAGTGTGAGAAATCACATCATGAGCAGGGACCAAGAGGGAAATTCTCCTGCCTTTGATGCTTCATTGGGTCCTGGGTGCAGGACAGAGACCTGGTCTCTCACACTGCTTTACCCCCATCTTGCTCTGCATCTTCTGGGTGTGACATGTTTGTCTCATGGTGCTGTGGAAAGCTCTTGCAGTTCATGTGCCTGCCTGGGTATTTTTAGCATTTACATTATAAATCCTGCTGGCTTTAACATTGCTGGGTAGACTTGGTATAATTTACCTTTGGTTTAGCAAGAAATAGGAGCTGACTCAGGGATTAAGGTGTGTCAAGTCAACACAAATAAAAAATAATGCAGGGGAGGATTAGTCAAAGATGAATGCAACACGGGACCTGAGTGCTAATTGTGAGAACAGCACAGGGAAAGAAGAAATGAAACCTCTTCTATTTACCCCCTACTTCTCTGAAGACACAGCCTGTTGTGGGGTCAGTATTGACAACACATTCTGTTGACATGACTCTCTGTAGCTTGCAGAGGTTGCATTCCTTCCTGTGGAACTCATTGTCATTATATCCCAGGTTTTGGAGTTGCATCTCTTAGATTGAGAAGCTCCTGCTAGGCCTCCTACACAGCAGGCAGGGTGGCAGCCCTCAGCCCCATCTCGTGGCTTGCAGCTGCTGTGTGATGTGGCTGTGAGCAGGGGCTGGCTGCTGACAGGATGAATTGGGAGATGTCTGATTTGACACAGATTTAGTTCTCTGGCAGAAGGATTTCCCTTACAGGCTCCAAACAACTTAGCTATACTGGGAAGTGGAAATTTCTGAAGCATTAAAACTCTTCATGCAAACCTGTTGTGGGAGGGAGGATGCAGTTGAGTAAAGCTGGTTGCTATTAAATACAGGGTCCTGTGACTTAGGGGAAAGATGAGGAGTGACCTGGCAACATTGAAAAGATGGTGAAAAAAGGGTCTAGTCTTCCCTGGCCAATCCCTGTTCAGTTTGTTTGGGTTTTTTTGTTTGTTTGTGTGTTTGTTTTTGTTTGTTTGTTTCTTTTATTTTTTTTTTCAATGAAAGACCCTGAAGGTTTCAGCACCTGAACAAATTATAAAACTTCTGTCTTCCCTGAGGGTCAGGGGGCCTATTCTGTTCAAACTTCTGGGGTTCATGCTTTTGCCATATGGCAAAGGCTCAGGGTTGAATCCTTCAATGACTGTAGGGTAAACTACTATCCCCTATCATTCTCATTCAGCACAACTGTCCATACACACATATGGACTCTACAGTGAAGCCTCTGTCACGGACTTCTGGGTTATATGGTGCCCTGCTCATATTCCACATTTTATGGCTAGCATCAGGCAGTGACCAGAAGAAAAAAGAAATTAAAATGGCTCAGTATTTTTTGATCTTTTTGTTCCTGTTCTAGTGTCCTGCCCTTGACAGAAATAAATGGTTATAACAGACCTTGAAACAACAAATTTCATAGCCTTGGGTTGGTTTCTTATGAATTGTTGTCCTCATTGAGAATCTCTTTATATTTTCTTTCAATTGTTTTCCTGCAAGAATATGCAAGGACTAATTTGGAAGGAGAGGATATGAGCTGTTGTGTGTGTACATGGACATGTACACATTCTCTCTAAAGGTAGTGTAAAATTTGTGATTAGTTGTTTAGATTAGTCATGCTTCAAATTCCCACTCAAAATTTAGATGGGTTTTTTGCTAGTCACAGCAATTTCACCATACCCACCCCTCTTCCCCCAATGTTCCTGACACTGTTGTCTGCCAGCAGACTCTGGATTAACTGGAGGTAGGAGAAGGCTGAGAGCTCCAAAATGAATAAAAGTCAGCACAGGATAGTAGGTTTGGAGCTCTTAAGTGCCGATGTTGTGGCCCCAGGAGTGACATCACTTCACACTGCATGTGCAGAATCCCACAAGCAACAGGCTGAAAACTCAAATCTTGCTGCCAGCCTTCTGAACTTCTGTGAGCTCATACACAAGCATGAGGCGCATGAGGTGATATGATGGAGTGGGTTTCTGTGAGTTAGGATTGTGTGAATATTGGGCTGAAACAGGCAGGGTACTGCTCCAAAATACTGCCTTCATCAGGTCTGGGCTTCTAAATTCTCTATAGGATTGGGGTGGCACTGCAGAGGTCTGAGGTAGACTCACGGGGTTAAGTACAGCTGGCATCTTGTCTACTAAGTAATTTGATATTTCTCCTGGGTTAAATACAACTCTCCTGCATTGAATCATCCTCTCTGGTAGTATGTGTGAGCCTATGAGAAGACGTTGCTAGGATTCATTAAGAGAGTACATTTTTAAATTTCATTTTGTGTAAGGAGTGCAGAGATAGAGTGGAAGCACTTAAAATTTTTCCCCACCACACCATGATGTCACAAAGAGGAGGGATAATGCTGGTGCCAATGGAATATGAAGCCCCTATCATTGCACTTGAAGACCAAACCAATGAAAATCTCAGTCATACAAAATGCTTTATATCTGATCTTTCACTGTAAATGTCATATAAAGAAAGGATCTCTCTGATATTTCAAGGAGCAGCAAAGTCTGTGATGACATGCTGGTATCAAGATTTGCATATTTATTATAGATAAGCTGTCAAAATGTATGTTGTCAATTTCACCTTATACTCAGAATTTAATGATGCACATAAAGGACAGAAAATCTTTAATATTAATATTAATATGATTTTAGATTATAAGACTTCATTGTGGATATCAATCACCTAACCCTTAAGGACATGCCACTCAAGTTGATAGAGTTTATAGAAAATTAATGTGATCCATTCTGTATGATCTATTGCAGGATGGGGGGCTCAGGGGGTGGTACGGGGAGTAGGCAGGGGGTGGGCCATCCTGAGTTTGCATTCCTTTCTCGGGTATGTTCAGCCCTTTGAGTAGATTAACTCTGCCTGACCTGGGACTCAATTGCTGTCTTTCATGTAGCTGTTGAGGAGCTGCACAACCTGTAACCTGAGGGAGAGTTTGCAGCTTTGCTGATGGCCCCGTGTTGGGTCAGTGCCTGCATAAGGAGGTTGTATTTCATCAGCAAGAGGTGCTCTTGGAGAAATATTTCACTTCCACTTGCTACTTAATAGCTTTAAAGGGGATGGGTATTACAGCTTCCAAGAATCTAAAGGGGAAGGGAATACAGGAAAGTAGTTGAGAAGGCAAGTTACTCCTATGATTGATATCCCTATAAGAAGAGCATTGAGGTTGACAGGTTTCTAAAACTTGATTGTACAGATATTCTGGTAAAATCACCCTGATATTTAGAGAAAGGCTTTGAAAAGCAGTTACAACCCTTGGTTGGGGTTATTTTTGGTATCTTCTTCCTCATGCCAGAACAGACTCTTTCATTCAAGGCACTACCAAATCAACATTCTTACACCTTCTTTGCATGGGCAGAGGCTTCCAGATAGAATTCAGAGAGGAATTTGGGAGTTTTGATCTTTTACTTCAGTATGTGCTGCTGTAGTTCATTATATTTGACACCAGTGGAGCTCACATGCAGGACCCTTAGAAGACAAAACTTGGTCCAGGCCGCAATTAGATCTGTTCTTTTGAGCAGGGGGACAGAACAAGACCATTGCACACTCTTCCTAGCAATTCTTGTATGACAAGAAGAAATATTTTGTGAACATAAAACATGTTCACAAAACATGTGAACAGAACTAGGATCAGTTTCAAGCTCAGTCACTCACAGGTGGGGAAAAATCTAAATACCAAAATGGTGATTCTTCTTGTGTGCAGCTCTGCTGTCCTGCCCTGCCTTTGCAAGCCTGATGTTCACTGTTCAGCTGTGCTGGTTCAGGGCTTTCATCGCAAGAATACACAACACATAGGTGTAGGCACACAATCTTATTTGCTAGAGATGGTGCATCATGTCTGATTACTTCACCAGCCCTCATCTCCCTTGACATTTGTTCCCAGGAATTAGAGTTTTAAGCTTGCCGATGAAACCATGCCTTCAGCTTGCTGCAGTGTTTCTGGGTCATTTTTTTTGTACGGGCTAAGAAGAAGTCATCCAAATTTAAAAATTATCTGTTTTGCTTCAGTCCCTGAAATTAAATAGCTGATACCACTTGTATTTGGGACTTTAGGAAGCAAAACACCTGATACCGACCTTTTGTATTATATTAATCTGTGAGTTCTGAGAGACATGTAAATTTGTAGGGAGCACCTGGGCTCTGACACCACGGTGGGATAGGGGAGAAGGAACTAGAAACTACCTTGCTAATAATATTCCCACCAGCAGAGAATCATAATGTGAAAGTTCAAGCATGAAATGAAGAAAACATGAATCTGTTTCCTTTATCCACTTCATAATACCTGCAGAAAAGAGGTAGGGGATCTCTTATATTTAGCATGTGAAAGTACCATGAAGCTCTGGCAACACAGACTGGGTCAATGTAGTTAGTTACTGCTGGAGTTTATACACATACATACTCCTCTTATCTCTGAAAAAGACAGTATGCACAGGCTCAATAAATTAAAAAAAAAAAAGGGCAGGTGGGAATGAGAAGGGAGCAGAGATAGCCTGAAATATCTGTAGCAGCTTTAAAAACACCTTTCTTTCATCCTGGTTTTTAATGGAGCTGAGTTCCTACAGATCTTGTGTTAGCAATTTGGTTTCTGTCCCATATTCAGGTGGGGAAGGAGAGATTACATTGCATCTTGATCGTATAAATTAATGGGTGAACACCCTGCACATGTTTTCTTATATTAAATAGTACCAAAGATTCACTAGTACAACTTTCTCTGCATGCTGGCAAAATGCTGAATTGGGAGATCTTTCTCAACATGTTTATGCCTCTAGAACAACTGTGAAAATGATAAATTCCAAAATCTGTCCTATTTTGACTGCTTTTTATCTCTTCTTTTTATTTTTCTTTTTTTTTCCTTCTTTTTCCCCCACTATTCCCCTCCCAGCTCTCTTCTTCTGCTTGCATATTTAGGACACTTACTCATCTGTGTAACTGTCTCATCTATTTCCTGTAGGCCTCCTGCATAGTAGTATAAGCAATGAAATAACCTAATCAGCCAAACACGTGTGCTCTTTCTTGCCTTGTGCATTTTCTTCTGGTTGTATCTGTTTATCTCTGTGTCTCCAATATCTGCTTTTATCTATTAGTATGTCTTCTTTCCCATGTTTTATCCATTAATACCTCTTGTTCAGCTGAGGATAAACTCAGTAATAATTGCACTATAAAATGAAGAGTACACTACATGTCTCGTATTGCTCAGGGGTCTGTTAATTGGAATTTATAAAGTTCAATAAACAGTAATCCAATAAGACCTAAACTCTTATTCATTTATCTTAGAGGTAATATCCAGGCTGCCAGCAGCAAGCTGGAAGTAGTTGAGCCACAAGCCTTGGTCACACATGCAGAATAGATTTGTCTTTTTACCTCTCTGTAGTAGGTACCTGCACTGTGAGTCTCCCAGCATCCGTGTCACTCCCAACAGCAGGAGATGTTTTCCCCCTGTATGGGAGACTTTGAGGAATGTGGCAATAAGCAACTCATGCAAAGCAAAAGGTAATATTTTTTTTTTTTACTCTTATGTCAGGGCCTGTCTAGCAGATCCATGCAGAGGTAATGAGTCCTGTGACTCTGGGTGTTTTTTCCTTTTTTCTTCAATTGGACACTGTGAACGTAGAGCTAATTTAAAACACTGTTCCCCCTCTCACCACACACACACACCTCTTTGAACTCTGCCTTTTAAACCTTAGCCCTGTACCAGAGGTGTCTGCTCTGCCCACCTCCTTCACTGTGGCCTAAAGCACTGCTTATGAATCACATTGGACACCACTGGCTCATTTTCAACCCAGCCTATGTTTAACTGAGGGAGAGAGCATGAAGCATCTCTGTGGTATTTTTCAGTGCTGTGCAGAGATCTCTCTGCATACAAGCACTAAGTTTCCTACAGTCACTGCAGTGGAAGCCAGTAGTAGAGTCCTGCAGACACAGACCTGGTCCTGTCCCTAAAGCAGGCTGGGAAAGCAATGCAGATATGGGGTGAGACAGGGTCATGCTTTGAGGTCTGTTGTTGACTATCATGGGGGCCGATTGAATAGCCCTGCTTTTGGCTATGCAAACAATTAAGTGTTCTGTAATACAATCCCTGCAGATGTTGTACCAAATATATCTCAGTGACAATGCAACTTAAATAGCAATGTATTGACTGGACAGACTAAACAGATAACATGATACCTGATTACTGCTTGATCACTTTGGAAGCAAAAAAGCAGTAGGATTGAAAGTGATTTACATGGCCTTTTGAAGGCCATGTGTGTTTGCTGCTACCTAAAAAAACCCAAAAAAAACAAAACCAAAACAACAAAAAAACCCCCCACAAACAAACAAACAAACAAACAAAAAAAACCCTACAAAAAACCCCAAAAATCAAAATAAAAAACCCCAACCAAACAAAAAAACCCAGCAAACAAACAAACAAAAACCTGTGTAAAAACCATTTGTCAAAAAAAAATAAATAGACTGTATTTCTGGTCTTTTAAATTTTTTTTTAACTTTATTATAAGTTTGGGTCTTTAAACTGAGTTTGGTAAATCGAAATATATTGCTTAGAAACCATCTCTGAAAACAGAAGCTCAGTATCTCAGTGTTTCCCAGCAAGACCCACGGAAACCCCTCTAGCATGCAGCAGTGGTTTTGCTCCTTGTAAATAGTTGCTGTAGATCTGAGAGGATGCCTGGATGGGGAATTACATACCAGAGCTGAGAGTCTCACTCTTTCCTAACACTTTTGCACCTTGAACCAAGACACCTGTCAGCCCCTCACAAGCAAAACATGACAAATATCATTGGCTCATCTTATCAGAAGTGCCCACAGTGCTTCTGCATTTTACCTGGATGCTCAAAGAGTAGTTTGATCTTGGCTGTGTGGCATTTTTACCTCTTCTTCCAGAGGCTGGAGTGTTGCTGGACTTTTTTCACTGATACCTACTCATATCCTGCCACCTGATACAAGCACCCTGCTAAGATTTTGAAGCAATGATATTATGGCAGTGGTTTCTACATCATTGCCTATGCACTGCTTTCTACATCATTGCCTATCTTTTCAGCATGAAGTGGTTGGCAGAGGTTTCCCATCTCAAAGTGACTAGGCAAATGTTCAGATAACCCCACCTGAGTGTTTTGCTTTTTTTTTTTTTTTAATCTAAGGTTGCTACTTTGGAGTCAGCAAATCTTTGAGATGTAGATAGCAGAGGTTAAGAGAGTATACAAGGAAAACCACGTACATATTTGCCCTGTTCTTGTGCTTTTTCACTTTATAGCCTTTACTGACCATCACCAGAGATGGGAGAGACAATGGGATAAATAGATATTGGGTCTGACCCAGCAGGCTGTGGTTACAAACAGCCCTCCTGAGACCCCTCTCTGTGCATTCACTGGCTGCATAAATAACTTTGAACCATCACAGTCTGTTCTGAGAGCCTCAGCCATGTATCTAAAGTGAAGTGGAAGGAATCTCTGTCTCCAGGTCTACTCTTGTTGAGCAAAAACTAAAACAATAATTGTGAATGACAAATGCTCTCCAAACCCCAGAAGCAATGTTGGGCAAGGCAGTATATTTGCTTTGCCTCCTTTTGGTGGCAAAAAACAGTTTAGTGAAGAAAACTGAACATTCATAAACCCTTAGTTCATCAGTGGGAAAGCTGCAATAATGTATTTGGTCCTTTCATACTTCGCTGTTGTAATTTAATATTAAGGTTTAGGACAATATATGTCCCTGTTTTGAGAGTATTCACTTGTTTTAGGACTGCAGGGAAAAAACCCACAAGCTCTGTAGTAAGGAGAGGAAAGGGACCTCAATTTTAGCAACTTCAGTACAGAAATGGACAAAAATCCTAGCCTTGATTCAAAGCTTCAAAACTGTAAAGTGAAGGCTCGTTATGACCTGTTCTGTTAAATGAAGTACAGTGGTTGTTCAGAGGTAATGTCCTCATATATTATCATGCTTAAAAACAGGCAATGTCATAAACTTTTTGAAGCACCTAACATACTACAGAAGCTGCGCAGGCTGGTAAAGTCACTAGTTAACATCTCTAAATCACATAAAGCTGGAAGTGCCATATTCTCTCCTGATGTGTTCAAGGTGACCTGCCATTTTCACTATAAACTGGATTTTAATTTATTTTTTATTTAAGAAGGAAAATGCATCCACTCTGGGGTGGTGCAAAACAGCTTTTTAACCATGCTAGGTCACTGTTCCTTAGGTAGTGGCTAAGGACACGTGGCTAATCATAATGAAGAACTGAAGATTTTGTTGGTGACCTCTGTGCAGATATTGACATATTTTTCAGTAACAGAGGTGGGTACCTTGGTTTCCTCATTCCTTCACAACCGTGATGCTTTTGTTGAGCCCAAACACAGGTAAGGCCAAGGTGTTGCCCTGCAGTCTTTACAGGTGCAGCAACAGATTGAATGTTACCCTCCCTTTTGAGGAGGGCAATAGGATGTGTGAAAATAATGAAAGTGCTGGCCCCCTGTGGGTTCCAAAGGCAGGAATAGACACTAAAACATCTTTAGCTTGTTTTTAAATGCATGCTTAAAGTCAGACTTTTAATGCTCTGTGTAGGAACCAAAGTGTGCAGCCTGGCTTTTCAGAGACACCAAACACTCAGGAGACCCCACCAAAATCAGTGGTGGTGTCCTTGTGCTCAGAAGATCTGAAATAATACCATGACAGTTTCAGAAGGACTGATGATTCCTTTCTCCCATAATCTATATCTAACTGAGGCAAGGTATGCCTAGACCAGGATCATATGGAGCTCAGTGTTTTGAACAGGAGCTTCTGTCCTGTTTGATTTACTCTCGCCACGCTGTGGTTTGCACCAATCCATCCCTCAAACCCTCCTCCCTCTGTAAATCGCAGTACTGCTTCACTGACCATGTCAAAGGTTCACTTTGCTCCTGTAGAAGTCTTTTCCAGCCTGGTTAATGTCACTTAGTGTTTAGCTGCAGTGTTTGTTTTGAATCAGATTAATTAGGTTTCCCATGACTGGTGTGTTAAGAGATTCTTGATTCATGTGTTCTGAATATTGTCTCTGGACGTGTTCTGTGGACAGTCTTTAGAAATGTTTGTGCTGTGGTGATGCTTGTTGCTAATTGCTGTGATTTGTTGAGACATAGAACAGCTGACTGATGTCACTGTTAGCAAGGGCAGGCAGAAAGATAGTATATTTTATTCCGAGGTCAGAAAAAAGTAGGAAAAAAATCCATTGCAAGTTCTAATGAAATTTTTCTTGTGTAGCAAACAATTACTTTGAAAAGCATCTAAACAAAATGAAGTTTTTTGAAAACCAAAGAAAAATCTGTTATGTTTTAGAAATAACAAACAAACTTACCAAACTTACCAAAGCTGCTGTTCCCTGCAGCTATGTTCATGGTGAAAGGTGCCTTTAAGCACCTGCTTATACAGGGGTGGCCAGTACTTGACAATGTTATTGTTTTTCAAGCTCCCTTAGTAAAAATGAATTGTCAGCAAGTTTAAGTACAACATCCTTTCTAAAAACTCCAGTGACTCCCAATGACTTCTAAAACTGTGTAGCTAAAGGTGTAGATTATGATGCTATCTCTCCTAAACTTAAACAAGCCTGCAAGAAGTTGCCTATTCCCTCTCCTTCTAGGAATGCCTTCCTTTAAGGATTCTGAGTGCTTTTACTAACAACTTTTCGTTGTACTGATCATACTGTTAAAACTGTGTCCAAAGCTAAGGTTTATCTCCAAAAATATGTTCATCTCCATCAGTGAGAGGGATCTAGTGCTCTGGCAGGTTTTCTCTCCATGGATCAGTGGTCTCCTTAATATCTAAAAGCCAATGGCTTCTAACTGAAAGTTTGGGATATAATCTTGATTATAGAAAGTGAATATGGTGGGAAAAGAGCTGTTTATGGAGCACTGGGATAAAGAGTGAGGGTGTCTTCCAAATACCAAGGAAAGGAAACCTATTATGTTCCAGCTGCTGATAGTCATAGAGATTATGCTCATAATATAATAGATACAGACATGGAGTTGGATGTCTGAAGAGTCCAGAATTTCGACTTGGCAGATTGCTATGTATTAGCAGCTTTTTAATTTTGCTCATATTGTTGTCTTCTTGATCTATGTAAATTTGATAGAGTACATCTTTCACACTCTCTGCTAGCTCAGGGCTGCTGCCAGTGTGGTCAGGGTGACAGACTGCCATGATATTCTGATGCTGTTGAGGAATTGGTGCTTTTCTAGCCTGCCAGCAATTCTTGGGGTTCCTGGTCTTGGCATCTTGCCTAAGTTCCATCTTTTTTTACTTTTTTACTGTTAACTTTGTTCAGACATGTGTGCATACACCAGGCATTGTCTGGAGACTGTTTTGCCCAAACTGTGTTGTGTGAGGGCTGCACAATTTTCTCTCCATATAGAAGAGGATTTTCACCCCCATTTGGGAGGAAGCACAAAAAAATTAATGCTTCAGGACTTTCACACCAGATATAAAGCAAGAGAAGGAATTGTGGAATTATGGAAACTTTTGAGTTGGGAGGAATGTTTCAAGTTCATCTGTTCTAGTAGTTCTGCACTCAGCAGGGATATCTTCAACTGGATCAGTTTGCTCAGAGCCCTGTCCAACCTCATCTTGCATGTTTACAGGGAGGAGGGATCTGACACCTCTTAGGATAACATATTCTGGTGTTTTAAAAAACATTTCAAAAAACTTTTTCCTTATGCCTCATCTAAATCTTCCTTCTTTTACTTTAAAACCTGACCCCTTTTCCTATCGTAATGGACCCTACTAAGCAGTTTATGCCCATCTTTCTTATAGGCCTCTTTCAAATATTGAAAGGCCACAATAAAGTCTGGAAAGCCAGAATCCTGCCATTTTCTTGAATATTCTTTTTGACATGCTATAAAAGTTATGGTAGTTTATAAATTTACCATAACTCTTATTCTTCCTCCTCCTCCTCTTCTACACGTTCCTCATAATGTCACCAGGTACATATAGCCATTGCTCAGGTAAGGACTGTTTCACCAGTGCTTTGTGTGATTTTGTTTCTGGAAAAAATTCCAATGGTAGGACTTGCAAATGTGCTGGGAATGTAGGGCCAGCCCCCTTTCCCTTGCCTTTGCTGCACACCTGCATGAAACTTACCCCACCAGAACCCAGATAATCTGCAACTCAAATATCTTCTGTGTATCTGAAACAAATTGTGCTGGCTGTTTGCCATGCAATGAAATCACACAGTTTTTCATTACACTCTCAGAAGCCTTAATTAGTGAATAAGGCAGCTGTATGCTCTCAAAAATACATCTATCAGTACAAACGGCTGCCTGATGGTCCAAAATAAAATGTGCCAACATTTCTTTCATGCTTTCTCTTCCCTTAGAGCTCATGGGCAGGTAATTGGGGGGAAAGGGACCACTGAGGATTTTCTTACTTTGTGATTTATGTTCATCTCCAATTAAGAAGAAGAGGCAAAATGCATCTTTAAATTGTCCTTCTGATTAAAATTACCTGTCTCTGTATGGAGTTACATTCCTTTCTGTCTTGTCTAGGTGTACAACTGGTACCTTGTAACTCCTGTATTTGTGGGTCCTTCATGCTTAGAGGAAAGTTTCTCCGATCTTCACCCATTAGTTCCACAGTAGTGTTTGTCAGCATAAAGAAAAATGAATACTTGTCTTGACATATTTTAAAGAGAGCAAGGCTCTTACCTGTCTTAGAGAATTGACCAGAATGTGCTGTTTTTCTAAAAAGGGACAAGAATTTTATTTAAAAAATTGGCATGTGTCACTTCAAATGGCTCTTGGTATTTTTGTTGAATAAATTAGCCCTGTGGGCATGCACAGGTGAAGTTTCTTTGCCTGGAATTTTTCCTGGAATTTCCTCTTCCTTTTTACAGCAACAACTTATAAATGTGCTTGTGGAGGGGTTTTTTTTCAATAACATGGCAGGTAAATAGCATACATCACCCAGTTCCAAAGTACTCCTAATAGGAGGTTTCCACCTTCCTGCTGCTGAAGCATCACTGTGGTTCTATCCTCTTAAATTCCCTGTAGGGCAGTGAAATTGAGTGTTTCTTTTTATAGAGGGGAGAAAAAAATCCCACCTGCCACCTAGGAAGCTTTTGGTGAAGATGGGAATTGAACCTACACCTTTCACATCAGCAGGCATATGGTGTTGATGTCATGAATGATTGGCACAACTTCAAGGAGGAAAAGGGTTAGTTTAGGGTGGTATCAAGGGGATGCAAATTCACATTGATTCCTCTCATCTCCCTGAGCCAGGGAACTGCCTAATGATGCAAACTTGCAGAAAGTGACAGAAAACCCAAGGGAAAGGAACAGAAATGGTACAACTATTTAAAAATTTTATATAAAGAACAGGAAGGGTGATGAGACTTGAGTCCTATTGTGTGTATTTTGTCTTGTTTGTTCTGTTTCCCATAGTGGTGGTTGAAACATCCTCCTTGAGAGACAGAGGGAGAAAGCTCGTTTTATCTAAGTCAGGGGTTCATTGTTGGAACAATGGAGTCTAATCTTTCTTCCTGTCTGCATCTCACATGTACTTGTACACTGTCCTTCTTTCTCCCCCTTGAACCCTCAGAAGAACAAAGTGCCTCTGCTTGATTTCTCATCCAGATCACTTCTGATCCTTCTTCAACAAAATTCTAGCCCAAGTCTTGGTCTCCTGTGTCTGTCTCAATGTAAGAGTCAAGTGTGAGTCCAAGATCTGTCTGGACACCCTCTGGGTCTTCTGTAGAAGACTCAAGGATCAGCATGTGAGTTTTGCTAGCCTCAGCTGGTGGAATGTCTCTTAGCTAGTCTGCCTCTCTGGTTTTCTGTTCCTTTTGGAGATTCGTAGTTGGAAAAGTGTTTACCAAAAGCCTGCTAGTAACAAAAGAAAGCTCAACTTTTTTAGTTTCTTTTAATCTGTATTAAGTGTGTACCCCTAACAACTTCTGACTCACAGCAGCAGATCCTGGAAATTCTAACATTCTTTTGCAGTACAGTGCAGATAGAAAGGCATCAAGTAAATTCAGGTGAACAAAACATCAAACAAGACTAGATTTAGATTTAATTTCCCTTTCCTCACTCCCTTAATTTCTCATATTTCTGCTTTTTGGACTGTATTGTGAGGTTTTAGCTGTGGTTATGATATGAACAAAGAGCTTTGATCGTCAAGAGGCTCATAAACAAAGGGCAGTGCTAATTGTGAAGCTTTTACTATTGAATTAAATAGTGAAATAAATTCTACACATCTGAACTTCCCAAAAAGACAATATTTAGCCTTTGCATTAAAAAACACATTTTCTCATAAAATCATACTCCAGGCTGAATTTTATCCTTCAGCAAACAGTTGGAAGGCAAACAAGCAAAATTTGTGCCCCAAAAAATGCAAGTGAAATAAATACAAGCCTTCTGGCCATCAACAGACTGGTAACATCTCCCAGATGATGTGTTCCTACTCAGAGGTCTTCATTGCTGCTGGGAGGAGATATGCAAGTAGACTTTTCAGACTTCTATTTTGCCTGCACATTTGATCCTCTTTGTGCCTGAAAAAGAGGTAATATATAAAATCAGGGTTATTCATGATGGCAGTAATACCATTAACTGCTGCCTTAATAGCCTGCAGGAAATGAGTAGGAGTATGTATCTTACTATTTATGGTGAGCAGAGGGACACCATGAAGAAGGCTTTGACAGCTCCAGTGGTTTCTGTGGTTCATGTTGTCCACGGTGTGTTTATCTGACCTCAAAATGCACTTTGGCTGAGGCAAGAGATGAAGGAAATGTGTTACCTTCTACAAAAGAGGGGTTGGGGAGTGTAGCTGGACAGGGAGCTGGCCCTGAGGAAGGTGGATTTCATACACAGCTTTGTTACCCCTCTCCTGGTTGAGTTTGGCCAAGTCATTTCATATTTCTCCAAGTATCTGTCTTCTTGTTAGCCAATGGAATAAAAACATTGACCTTAGGTGCTTTGAGACCTACTCAGACATGATAATTTCTAAGATCATGGTGGGATTAACATGGTAGGTTGAGAGTTTTACCCTTTTCTGGGTAAATAGGATACCATTCTCTCAGGCTGTCAATCCCGTAGCTGTCACTTGTCAGAAGCACTAAATTCAGATGCAAAATGTATAATTGCAGACAAAGTTAAATGTACCAGGGTCAAAAGAAGGGGGTGGTGGGAAAATGAGATAAGTTGTTTATATGGAGCAGGAAGGTACGTGTGTGGGGGGAAGTGTTTGGTGAACTTCATAGACCACATCTTCTGAAGGATAGAATTGCATTGCATGAAGATTCCAAACGATAGTTTCTAGCAAAAAGCATTAGCTGCTGGAGAAACAAAACCATATATTGCAGAGCAGCACTTTCTGCAACTTATTTTTTTGAGGCACACATTTGTAAACACATCTAAAATTAGATTTCAGCATCAGAACAATGAGTACTAGCTCTTCATATTCTTTGCTCTCAAATTTTGATGGTTTTTTTTCCCCTCTACAGATCATAATATAAGTAGTGCATGTGTATATAATTTATTTATATTTTTAAAAGGAACTTTCTATATTTCCATCTGTTCCAATTAGACTGAATGGAACAGCTTTTGTAAGTAAATGGAGAGAGGGGGAGGAAAAGAAGAGTAAAAAGAACAAAATGGCTTAAAACACAAACCTTGAATGGAAGAAGAGGAAACATTTGTTGCTTAGCACCAAGACAAAAAATATGTTCTCTCCACAAAAATCCAGAAGCAAAATTCTCATTTCTCCCCCTCCATCTTCCTTTCTCTTTTAGAGAACTTCCAGTGACTAGCAAGGAATATGAGTTAAGAGACTTGAGCAGAGAACGTGACATAGGACCTGGACACAGCATTGGTCCTGTGGCAAATTTTCCTAAATAGAGAATGTCTTTTTAGTCAGAAATGACCCCACAACACCTCTCCATGCTTTGAGTGAGTTTGTACAATCCAAGGAGAGGGTAGATCTTGGTCATCTTGGGCAACAGGATTTCTGGACTCTCCTCCCAGTATCCGCAATTCTGTGGCTCAGGATGATCACCAACATTCATGCTTCCTTGGTTTTGAGAGGTCATAGTTTTGATTTCAAATTGATTTGATTTGATTTTTTTTGGTGTGTCAAAAATTTTTGCCAGAAACTCTACTTTCATGGTGGAGAACTTCAAAATCAGCTAGTCCACTTGGCTTGTTAAGTAATGATGAGAATAAGCCAAGAGTACCCTGAAAGGCTGACTGTTTTGCTACCATTTTCTTCTGCTTGTCTTTAGGTTTTTTTCGTGTTTATTATTCCTTCTTTGTTTGTGTTTTTGTTTGTTTTTTCTCTTTTCTTTTTTTTCTTTCCTCTAAATGGAATGCTTTTCAATTTTCTGATTAAAAACTTGCACTTATTTGTCTCCAGGATTTTTGGCTGCTTTGTACCTCCACATCTGGGTGAACTGAGGCTTCTAGAGTTGGTAAAAGCTTCTCTGAATCTGTCCTTCTTCAACCTTTGTTTGAGGGTCTCAGCAGAAAGCTGAGATATGACCGAGAGTAGGAGTTGTTCCTTTCCTGGGACCTTGCTTTGAAGTGTGGCACTTGGAAGGTTCATCCTTGCTATTGCCTTCCTTCAAGCAAGTAGGAAAACCAACCGGACTGTCCAAGCCCTTTCCACTCCAGAAGAGTGAACAGGCCTTCTTTAATGGCTGAAAGTTGCAGGGAGATGGGAACCCATGCGGTTTTTAGGTTCATAACCCCTCCTTCCTCTTCCCTCTCTTTCCATGTCAGTGTTTTGTTGCCATGGAGACAGTAATTACTCCAGGAGGTTTCTAGACTCTACTGAAGCTCCCATCAGTCTCGCCTCCCACCTGGGGAGCTTCTGACATTGAGTTAAAGGTCAAGTCCTCATGTAAATGTTTTCCTTTCCAAAATGAAATATTTTACCTATTTTGGGTGACTGTGGCAGCAGCACAGAAAACAGTTTGTCAAATCACTTGCAAAGCCAGAGCTGGGACACTTAAATTTAATTCCCATCAGGTACATGGGAGTATGGGTGGAAATCAACAACCTCATAAGTCATATATTAGTCCAAGTTGAATACTTGATTTTCTCTACCTAATATTGCACATGTGCTTTGCCATTCCCTTCCATCCCCCTCCTTTCCAGCTTTTCTGAGCTTCTTGTTCTCATTAATTTGTTGTTTGCTCTCCTGCCTACACGTAAAAGCTGGGATGAAATAATTTTTTATTGACGTTAGTCATAGGCTGACACAGTCCTAGAAAGGATCCCCTGGGTCACTGAGTCTGCCCCCCTGCTATTGCAGCAGGCAACCACGTAATTTAATTCCTTTCATAAAATACCTGTTAAAAGCCAGAATAATCCCTTTTTAAGTGACTGTGAGGGAGGTGGGGGAGGGAAAAAAACCCTCATCCCCTGATGTTCCTTGTATAGAGGGCAAAGAAATGGAGATGTGTTGTTAGAGCACTTAGAATAAGAGGCAGGAAGATGTGGCTCTCTCCAGTTTTTTTTCCAATTAACCCCATGCAGTCACCTGCTGGAAGGTGTTATCCATGTGAGTTAGACTAGACAGGATCAATGAAATCATGGTGCTGATACACAAGTCCTCTCTGAAGAGAAGGACAGTGTTACAGCTTCAGATGCTGCACTGAGGTTCATGTGACCAAGTCCTGCTTGTCTTTGTCCTGGACTTTTCCTAAGTAAGCCCAGAAAAACAATTTCTTTGACAAGGTCTTTGCTGTCTGTCCATTGATACTGCAGATGACTTGCAGTTTTCCAGAGAGGCCAAGGCAGAAAGAAGTGTGTTTGTGATGGCTCCTCCAGAAGGAGTAGCTCTGCTGAGCAGTCCTCCATCCAAGCTGTGCCTGTGCTCAGTGCCGCTGGCACAAGTGACACAGAGGTCGACTGTGCTCTTGTCAGAGACAGACTGGAAAGCAGCAAGTGTAATTTATGGAGGCTGGGCATGCAGTTAAGTGTAAAGTGATGGAAAGTGTGGTGGATCACTGCACTGGTGCACTTGACTTGTGCATCAGGCACATATCTATGCAAGTTCATGTTCAGTTCAAAGACAGTCCTGAAAGCATAAAAAATGGCAGCACTCCCAGCTACAGCATTGTCAGTGTCAGAGGATGCCATGGGGTTTTGCTCTTGATACCTTTCTGAGCTTCTCAGCAAAGCACACAACTGTAATTAGTTGACAAGCTGGCTGTGAGGAAACTCTGGGCTTTTATAATATCCTTGTGTTTCACTGACACCTTTGATCCTGAAGTGCTTTACGAAATTCTGCATGCGCACAGAGGAGACCTTTAGTGTTGGCACTGACATTCAGACACTGCTGGGGTGATCTGCAGCAGGTGGGTAAACAAACAGCAGCTACAGAGGCATTGGGTGCTGGGGAAAGAAGCACTAAAGCAGCTGAAGAGTTTTGGATAGACAACTTGGGTAAGGCCCAAGTGAATGCCATTAGCTCAGAACAAAAAAAAAGAAGGAGTTTTCAAAGTATGTTAGGGCATTGTGTCTAAACCAATGTGTTGAGCTAGGTAGCTTGCAATCTGAGAAAGTAATTCTGGAGGATCAAGTGTACCAATCTTCTTTGAGAGCAATTTTCTTTGAGAGAGGGACTCAAAGAACAGAGGGCTTTTCCTAACAGCTAAAACTCAGGATACAGGCTAAGCTCAGCCAGTGAAGTTGAGCTGATGAAGAAAACAACATCCTGCAAGCAGATCAAAACTGGACTGTATAGACAGCAACTTTAGCATTGGTTGAGTATAAAATGTACATGACTGGACCCCCAAAAGGATATCTGTTTAAGTAGACACATTTTTTTCAGTGAGACAAGTTCCCAATTTGCAGTCTCTTTTAAGCCTCTTCATTGTGGAGGAGGAATTCTGCTGGAACGTAGAGGTTTTCAGAATGGTTGTGAGCAGTTCAGACATTACCATATCTGCAAATCCACACCTGGTACCCAATTGTTCTGGTCACAAGTAAATATGGTACAAAACAGTGTGAAAGAGAGTGCAAATGTCTGTCTTAAAGTGATAATATGGCCTGGCCTACTGGTAAGCTGCTTTTGTTTCCTGAGGTCAGGGTTTGCTGGTCCAGTCAAGTGTCATGCTTAGCAGTCAGGGACAAACACTGACCTTGGGCTGTCTGTCTCTTCTCCTTGGTTTTTGAAGACCTTTGATCTGTCAGTGTCTGACATGGATGCAGTAACTACTGTTTAGTTGTGATTTTCAATGAGTGTTCCAGTCACCACCATTTAGCAGGTGAAAGTAATCTCCTCTTTCACCAGCATGCTCAAAGGAATGGAAGTAGACTTCAGATATGTTTCCAATGATTTGTATTACTGATGAAGAGCATCCTTTAGCTCAGCTGAAAAAGTAGAAAGATTTATTTAACCCCTGGAGGTTTAGTCACAGCATTAGTTAAAAGGCCTTAGCACTGCTGCTGTGGAGTAATGCTGCTTCTTGATATGTGAATCTAACACTTTGGGGAGGTGGGCATTGAGGTAGATTGCAACTTGCCCAGATCCAGAGGATGTAATCAGCAACATTTCTGGCTTTGAGACTTCTGGATTCCCAGAGCTGCACTCTGAAACCTTGGTCTCTCCCAAAACACAGTGTAAAGTCATTGGACTGGACGCAATATTAAACTTTCCTGCTTCACAAACCGTGATCTTCTCTGTGGCGTGTAGCCACAGCACAGCACAGCAGCAGGCTGCTGTGTAGTAAATTCATTGTGTATTGTGCAAGGGACCATTAGTTAGCTTATTATTAATACATGTGTGGGCTTTAATATACTGGTACTGTATCTGTCAGCATCTCTACCAGGTTTGCTTTTGTCCTTTGTGTTTTCCCAAAACAAGCTTATACAATTAGTTTCTTCTTGTTTCCTAAATTATTTTTTGCTGTTCCTAATTATTTCACACTCCATATAAAAGAATTATTGGGGTGGGTAATGGGAGGCAAGGGATCACCTCACCATTGCACTGCAGGCAATGTGACGTTAAGGCAATTTGGATTTGTTTTTGTACTTGTTTATATTTGGCTGCTTAAGAAATAAGAGATACTTGGGATCTGATTTTGGAGGTTAGGGTGTGACTTTGCAGTAGAAAAAAAGATGTCTATCTTATTGGCCTTTATGGCCAAGTAAGACTTTTGCTGAAATAGATTTAGACTAAATCACTGTCAATTCATTCAGAGATTAATGTTTTTACCTGAACATGTAGTGTTATTGGTTATTTCCCTGACTTTTTTTCCTTTATAGGCAATCCTCTTTCTTCTCATCTTTAGATATGTGTAAGTAGCATCTCCAAACATTGCTAGTTATTTACAACATGGGCAGAAGACAGTACTCTGTTGAAGATTGTCTTCTCAATCTCATGCAGATAGTGGAGAAGAAATGTGTGAGAAGGGTGTGAATAAAATGAATTTTACAGCTGGGCAGTTAAAAAACACATTTACATTTCTGATTTCTGAGAAAGCAGCCAGCTCCTTAAACACTGGTTGACTAAGTGTGAATAGGACAAATATCACTTATTTCTTAAATATCAATTAAACAGCCTTCTCAGTTAGGATTAGAATGCAGACCAGCAATAGAGAGAGCCTGAAGAGATTGTGTACAGACCGTGCTGCTGAATTGGAGGCAATGCCTCTTGCCCATCCAGGACAGTGATCCATGTCCCTCACCAAGCATACCTGTGCTTGAAAATTTCGACCAGAACTGGAGTAGCAGCTGCGCTGTCCAAAGCTCTAGGGTAAACAGGGCCTCGAGTATGCTCATTGCCAAGTCATGCTTGGATTGCGGTGGTTAAATGCTCAAACACCATCTGCTTATATACTTTTTTTGCCTTCCACAGAGCAACACCCTTGCTAACGTTTGCTTTCTGGTAGAGATGAAGCATGTTTGCCTGTTCTCCCCAGGTTGAACTAGAGCATACACATCCATTTATTTTCCAACACAAAGTTTCTTGCTTAAAATTTGGGGGGTTCTTTCCTCAGTGGACTATTCCCTTCCAGTGATGACATCGTGCCTTCCCCTAGCTTATCCTCATGCAGAAAGACCTTTGAAGAAAACGTAGTTAAATGGGAGGTGGGTTCTGTACTGGAGCTCATGAAGAGATGCGGATGAAACTAAACAGCCGGAAACACTGGGAAACATTATAGAGGTCAGGGAGAACATACTAATTAAATCTGATAAATATGTTTCTCTTGGGGACAAAAAAAAAGCATAGCAGTTTGTTGGTTGTTGTTTTTTTTTTTTTTTTGTTCTTGGTTGGTTTTTGTTTGTTTGTTGTAGAGTAGGTGCTTTTGTTTGCTGGTTTGGTTTGGTTTTTCAGTATCCCTTTTGTACAGTGAGTGGGGAGGTCTTGAAAGGGGGAGATGCAGTTTACCTGATTACTTATTCCACAACTGACAGCCATGGGCAACAATTCCCCATTAGTGGGGGTGGTCTGGGCTGGGTGGCAGGGCCCTTCCACTTCAAATATCACTAAAAATTTAATATCCTAAATGTGAATGAGTCCTTTCTACAGGGGAAGAGAAAAACAAGGGCATAAGCAGCCAAAACCTCTCTAAATTGAATATTTGTTAGTTTTCCGTGAGGCACTAGTGGGTTTTTAAGCTCTTCCAAGGTTTGAACAAATTAAGACTGAGTGTAAAGTGTAGATATATTTATATTTGTTCCACCTCTTTTGGGTAAGTTGAGGATCTAGAGGAAGAGTCATCAATTCAATGCATGTTCCATTAGAAACTTCTTGGGATTAGATCAGGTTAATGAAAGGAATAAATAGGGCTTTGACATGTTGTTTGGTTTTACAGGACTGTATTGTTTTATGATGTTTTATGAGAAGCACTTATACTACTCTTCAGGCAAGAGATTATTGCGCCTTTTATAAAAAGTAAAAGAAAACCCACTTCTCTTTCTTTTTCTCTCTGTTGCTAAGTAGATGCTATGTTTGTTTGCAGTCGTCATTTCCCAGTAGAAATGCTATGATCTGAAGCACTGCCTAGAAAGAAATGGTTTCAGAGCACAGATTTCACAAGCAAAAAGTGATGGTGTGGTAGGAGGTACCCAAATCATGAACACCCAAAAAAATCTTGGAGTAAATAAGTTGTCTTGGAGAGAAGATGAATGAGCACATCCTAGATGAATACACCCAAAGTCCAAAAAAGCCCCCTTGGGCTCAGTTCTGAAATACTGCTCTTGTTACATTTTCTATTTCTTTAGAACTCTCATATCTCAACAAACAATTGAAAACATTATTCTGACACCAAACCTCTGGCTGTGCAGAGAACATCTGAGGTGATGTCAGTGTTCAATTTGAATAGGTTAGGCTCAAGCTCTCAAAGTTTCTAACGCCTACTTTCAGAGCTGGTTTTTTAGTCTTTCAGCATCCTAGTTAAAATGGGACAGCTGATCTTTTGATTTGCTTTATGGGTTTGGAGGCTGTCATGCCAAATCAACAGGGAGTACTTGTTAAGCTGCTTTGTCTCTGACTTCACACTATTCTGTTAGGGTTTTAATCTTTTCTGTAGGATTTTAAACAAAAACACAGTAAAAGTGTAAAATGCATCCTAAGCTTCATCTTCTCTTGCTACTTTACTCTCCAGCTTTCCTATAGAATGACATCATTATTCTAGATAGTGTCATTTTCACTTTTAATATCCTCTCCCTTCCCCTGTGATGACAATCCCCAAGCAATTGGTTTAACTTTCCAACCCTTCCAGCACTATGGACACCCACAGCAGTTACATGCCCTTGCAGATGGGAGGCAGAGATGAAGAACCAATGTGCTCAGATCCACACACAGCTTGGGAGCTGCACAGACTTGAACAGGGTCCTCTCATAACCTTGGCTTTACAGGAGGCTCTGGGTTGTACTTGCAGACTGTCACTGGTTTTGTGATATGGACAAATGTCTGTTAGACTGGTGTGACCCACTTATGCATGTAACCTAATGAAGCTTTGAGTACAGACCTTTCCTCAGAGGTAAAAGGCCAATGCACTTGCCTATGAAGTCTCTTCTCATTCACCTTTAATATTTTGGTGTTAATGGATCATGCTAAAAAGGATTAGCCATTTCAATTTACATTCTGCTGCTTTCTGCATTTAACATTCTCACTGTAAGTGATGAATTATTGACTATTTAAATGTGACTACAAACAGTCTGAAAGAGAAGGTCTGCTTTACTGTTTACAATGCTGAACTCATACAGTAGAGGTGAAGGTGTTACTTTCTCTTTTTACCTACCCATCAGTGGCCTGCCTTCCCAGCTTTCACCCACTGTCCCAGTACCCCAGCCTGGTGTACTGTGTGATGTTTAACAGCCCAAGAAGAGGCCCCAGGGTTAAATATTGTTAAGCATGTGAAATTTAACCTATATTATTGATATTGGGTTCAGACCAAAGTGTCTGCAAAGTGGCTTAAAAGGAAGAGTTCATTATAGAATAAAGCACTTTGGCAGAAGACCAAATCCACATGCCCTTAAAATTGCTCTTGATTCCTCCCCTCATACTTAAATGTATATAATTACAGAATTGTCCACTGTTCAGAAACCAAGATCTGTCAGATCTTGAAAATAAGTCAGAAGTGATCTAGGAGCAAGATGGGGTACCATTGCTTAGTTCATGAAGCACAGTCTCCTGATCAGCTGTAGCAATGCTGATCACTGAGGTCACTGCTTTTCTGGGCCTGAAATAGCTTTATAGTGGTAAAGAGTATACCTATGAAAGCAATGGTGAGTGCAGAGGCTTCAGGAAACTGTTTCTACAGACAGTAGTGAGGTTTACAAATTTCCTGTGGAGAAATGAAGGATTCATCTTTACCTTGCCCCCTGCAAGTCTCATGCAAGTCATCTGTCCTTGGCCCCCTCCGAGCTTAGAAGTGATTCATGCACCTCCAAGATGGAAAAAAGGTTTCTACCCTTCTATGTTGGATTCTATGGGAGAGAATGAAGAGACCTGGAATTGGTTTCCAGGTTACTCATTGCTGGGGAAAGTACAACTTCCTGATAAATGTCCATTTCTTACTCATGGATGGTAGTGGTGGAGGAACTTGTAAGTCTTCTCTTGTGCATATGTGTTGTGTCTAACATGTAATAGACAGTTTTGGTAACTTTGACATGGGGAGTAGGTCTGTGGCATTTTCTTCAGCTGGAGACAGGGTGAGAAGAGGGACAACTTTTCAAGCAATCAGACTGAGAAAGCTCTAAGCTCTTTTCTATAAAGGCACTTAATTTTTGTTTCTTTTTTAAGTTCTACTTCTGCAATTGTTCTGTAGGCTCTGCATCATAAGTAACTGTCCACATCTGGAAAACAGCCACCAAGGGGAAACATAAAATCCCCAAATCACATGTGAAAACTGAAGTGCTTCTATAAAATATGCTTAGAAACCCCAACAAAAAAGTGAGAGGCAGGCATATGCTTGTGGTGTAGGCAAGATTTTACCATTCAATGTATCTAGCCATGTATCTAGAAAACAAAATAACTTTCCCAGAGCAGTTAGTCAGAAGAGTATGAAATGGGTGGGTATACGGTGAACTCTAAACAAACTCAGCATTGTCTGATTCCTTCTTCACACGAGTGCATGAGAAACACAAACATCTGGGTAGAGGAGCAGGTGGCACCAACACAACCATACCTCATCAGGTGATTGTGTATGACCTAGCAGCTGGCACTGAGCACAGAATTTCTGGCTCCTTTTTCTGTGATAATGATGATCTGAATCTTCCATCAGCTATGGGGAGTGTTTCAATTTTCTTTGTTTTAATTGAAAGGCTATTTAGTGCTAAGTATTTACTGGTACGATATTGTGCATCCATGTCTCTTCATGGATTCATATGCCTGGAGTGTCTTGCATACAAATTCACAGGCGTGCAATAATACATGGTACTGTTAATAATAATTATGCAGATTTGTTCGGGGCCTTTTGTAAAGGAGAACAATACACTTAGAGCTTCTGTCATGCACTTAAGAACCTGACACGGGAAGTTAGAAAATTGTTGACAGAGTTTAAAACAACTCTATTCCATCTCTGGCAAGGTTTCTTTCAAGTTAAGATATCATGCCAGTGAAAGCCAGCAATGTTTCTTGAAACTTGTTGCAAGCAGATGTTCTATATACAAAAAAATATAGGTGAGTATTTGAAAAAATGTGCTTTTATATTCAGATTTCATTAATGTTTTTACATATCATTTTGAAGTAGTGGTGCACCACCTGAAATCAGTGGACCCGTTCTACTAGTTACTAAACAAAATTAATTTTGAAATACTGATAAATGAAAGAGGCAGTGAAGAACTAATCAGAGACATTGCTCAAAGTGTAAATTCATGTGGGAGTGCTTATTGAAACAGACAAATAGCAGGAACTGCTCCCATTGCTGCATGTTTGTGTTTAGTCCCAGTTGTAACAAGCAATAGTTAAAAGTGAAGGTGAGAATCTGAACGCAGTTTTTGCAGAAAGAGGAACTGGATCTTCTGGAGTAGAGACATTATTAATTTCAAGAGACATGCTGACAGAAATTACTCAGTTGTGCGAATTTCCCCTTATTTCTTGTATTTTTCTTGGGTTTTGTTTTTGTTTCTGTTTTTTGTTTAAAATTTTTAATGCATATTCTTTTGGAAATCAAGGTCTTATTTTAAGAATTTTACAGCTGTGAGAAAGAAAAAATGACAGACCTTCAAATCATTTTGGGCCTTTCAGACTATGAAGCGTGATTTCTTAGCATATGGCTAGAGGAAGAGGGTTTGGATGTGCTCTGGAAAATAATTTTCCACAAGCAATTGCCAACTCTGCAAAAGGATTTCCTGAACAGAGACTGAAAAGACGCTTCTGATTCCACTCAGGGTGTTCTCTTTAATGGAAATGTCTAACTTGCTGCAGTAAACCTTGAAGTCCCCATGAAAAATTCATGGAGCATAGAAAAAAAAGCTGAAGGACTTGCGTAGTGCAGCAGGAAGAGGCTGGCACTGAGGCTAGGTGACATGAGAAGTCCCGCGGCTCTGCCAGGTGGTGTCCTGGAAATTGCAAGGAGTCCAAGTCCCGTCATGCTCTTGAGCACTGCTGAGCTGGGAGAAAAGTACTGCAGAGGAACCCAACCAAACCTTGTAATTTAACTGCCCTGCCTCTCTTTCAGCCTTGCTTTCTGTCTTGGGGAAGTCCAGAGAGGAGTAGAACTCTGGCAGTGGATGTGATTAGCTTCTTCTCCTTTTGGAAGGAAGGTGTACATGAGTAGTTCCTAGCCTGCAACCACACACAGTCATTGTGCCTGGGAAAAAAAATCAAAACTGTCTTCCTTCTCTTCTGGACAAAATCTCTGCTCTGGAATCAGTTCTGTTCATTCAGTGTGAATTTAGTGGGAATTGAATTCCTTTCATTCTGTGTAAATTCAATTCAGATGATTTCACACTTGGTGTAAGTGAATGAATTCTACACTTTCTAGTGTAGAATAGGACACACTGCCATTGAATTTAGCTGTTATTTTCCTACTGAAAAGTGATTATAACTTGTTCTTTTTCTGAGAGATGGAGGCTTGAAAGTAAGCTAATGATGCTTCGAGGCCCACTGGGTAATGGAAGGCAAATGGCAATAAGGCAATAAAATTGCTGGCATAGCAATTTGAGCAGTATGACCCTTGTGACAAGGAATTTGCCCATAAATTACACCAAAATAAAAGAAACATAATTGTCAGAGGAAGTGTGGAGTGAGATTTGAAAATAAGTGTAAAATAAATTAAAAATTTGCATTCCATCTTCATTTATGGGCAGTTGTGGGGGCTGTCTAGGGCTTGTTTGGCAACAACATGTTTGGTGTGGACAAAGACATCCAGAAGCAGAAGGAGAAAGAAAAAGGAGAAAGAGTTCCTATATGTTGTTATGGCACACAAGAAGTTAAGAATATCCCAGTGGTCTAGTGATTGACATCATCAAATGCACTTACAGTTCCAAAGCTCTTGTCTGTCTCAGGCCTGTTTGGCAGCAGAGCCAAAGGTCAGAGAGAAATTAATCTGCTGTAAATGAAACTAAATGGATTTCAGGGTGCTGTTTGTGACAAGAGTAAGTGGTGGAAGACTTCAGCATGCAAAGGGCTGCAATTTAGACCTTGCTGGTGAACTGGGTCATTCATCTTTCCCATGTAAAATGAGGTGAACCTAATCTTTCCAACAAAATAAGGATAACAAGATGGGTGTTTTTAGCAATTTAACCCCAGGGCAGCTACTATCTAAATAACTAACTATTTATGTGCCTATCCTGCCCCCTATCAAAAGGAATAAAAAGAATAATGCTCATATAAAAATAAAAAATAGTTAATTGTTAATGTTAACTAAAAGAAAATAGTTAATGTCATTCTAGATATCTCAGCTGTAACTGAACCCCTGGTAATATATTTTATGTTCTCTGAAATTACTGATGCTTGAGTGGCAATTATATCTGAGGAGTACCCTGGACCAATTCTGGGTGACAAAAACATTCTGATCCTGCTACCAGACAGGTGATTTTGGGCAAAGAAATATTCTTGTGATAGCATTATGGAACTTGTTGCAGGGGTCCCTCAACTTCTTGGCCATTGACTGAGGTCATACCCTGCTTCATTCAATCCTCCTGGAGTCCTGTGTTCTTCTTGTTCATTCTCTTCCTCTTCAGTATTTTATTTAGTCTTCTGAAGAGCAATTAAGGCACACAGATTTAAGAAAAAGCTTTGTGTACAGCCTACCTGAAGATGGTTCCAGGTATGCATGTGCCTCTTAACATGAAGAAAACAGATTCTGGTTGAGATTTCTAGGTATTAGAAGGTATAAATAATCTCCTCTTGAAATGAAGTGAAATAAATGTGTGTATTTGTATGAGAGCTAGCTTTCTGTTGAGAAACGTATAATGATCCCAGCTTCTGAGGCGTCTGAGCCAAAATGTGTGTGTATATAAATTAATGTATATCTCAGTGTTTTGATGCTCAAGTGATGGATGCTTTGGGAGAAGATAAAGTAGCCAGGAAGGTATGAATAAATGTCTCACCAGTGCCTATCAATAGGCAGAGACTGCTGCTGACATGTTGTGTCTCAGTGGGCAAACTGTAAGGGCTTTAAGTAAAAACAATTATTGAATGTATGATGTCTAAGTCTATTAGTTGTATACTATTATTGACTGACGTTAGATTAAAAAGCATGTCCTTATTACTCCCTCCTGTCATTAACTTGCCAGAAAAGGTCAGTCAAGAAGTATATTATTACTAAATTGTAGACTCACACATTTGTAGATGAAACCAGAATAAAGCCATGGAGGACTAGAGCCAAACTTTGGTCAGGCCCAGAGCCTAGTTTTGTTCTCACTCCCCACACTCTATAACGCAGCCAACTGCTCCCCATCCAGACACATTGTGGCTTTGTCTGTATTCTGTGCTGAAAACAAGTGGATTTCTCTTACTGTAGCTCTTCCCCAAATGCCTCAGGGTACCTCTGCGCTGTTCAAGGAACCTGGATCTAAGCCTGCATTTGAGTTCCAACCTGCTGTCCATCAATGCAGGGCATGTGCAAGCCCATGGTGTGCTTCATCTAAAGGACAGAGGGAAAAGAAAGGGAATAAAGGCTTTGTGCTCAAAGTATATATTTATCCATGTCATGGAGGGACCAGTCAGCTGTGTTCAGCCTGTCTCTTTCTGTTATTTAATGTTTCCTGCAGCCATGGTGGTTGATCCACACCAAATAGTGGAGAAGATGCTGCCAAATCCTTCCTGAAAGAGCCCGACATCTGCTGCTGCAAAGCAGATGGGATCTGTAAGCAACCTGTCCTAAATCAATTCTCTGTCAGTAGACATCAGGAATCAAAGCCTCAAGCCAGAACATGGAAGGGTGGAGAGTGGACAGGGAAAAAACTGACCATCAACCTTTTTGCTGACCTAAGCATCATAAAAGCAAATACATAAAAAATTTCAGTGCTAGACCACCCTTGTATCTTCTTGACTTCAGCAGTAGTTAGTCTGAAATGCCTGAACATTAGTCCATGAACTCCTTTCTCAGAAATAGTATTGAGCTAAATAGAATGCCACTTCTCAGTGACTTTAGTATTTTGGAAATCTTTACTTGGTGTTTAGTGTCATTGATATAAAATTGCATGATTGGGGGTGCATCTACTTATTCCTTTTCCAGGGATTTTTTAAAATGGTCCTTCAGCTACTCAAAACTTAACACTAAGATTTCAGAACAAATCAAGCTCAGAGGTGGAAATGGAAATTATTCTTTGTCCACAACGTGGACTTACAAATACAGCAGTAGGCTGCTGACACAGACAGATAAATAACTTGCACAAAAAATGAAGCTTTGTTTTGATATTTTTTGGTCCCTTTGCCTCTTTCCTTGTACAGAAAGATTCATCACAGTCTTTTGATTCAGAACAAAGCTTCTTACAAACATCAGATATGTGACTCTTCTTTCAGGAATAATGTCATTGTTTTGGCCTTGCACCTTCTTCCCTCTCTTTCCCTATTCCCAAGTAAACTCCTTGAAATCATCTGGGTTAGTGTGTTTTTATTCTTGGTCTCTTGTGTGCCTAAGGGAATTGAGTCACAAATGGCTTGTTTTCACAAAATTGGTGGAATAAAGCCCAAGCTTTAAAGATGCAGCTTGGCAGCTTTTAAAAGGGCATAAGTAAAGGCATTAAACATTGGGTGAAGTTTCCAGAGTGATTTGAGAAAGTGATTCCTAAGTGAGTTTAGAGAATTTAAAGAAGATTCTGACATTCATTTTTTGTCTCATAAAGATACAGGATGATGAGCCGTTACATTCACATTTAAGCATCTTTAATGTGCTTCTGAATATATGTTATTCTGCTCCTGCAAGAATGGGGAGGGTGTGTGTGTGATTCCAGAACGGGCTCATCTTTAAAGTAAAACTCGGGAATGTCATGTGGCAGAAGTAAGAGGGAGTTAGGAAAAGAGTTTGACATTGTAGTGGGAGGGAGGGAAGGAAGGAGCTGTTTGGTCTTTGTGGAGGAGTTCAAAGTTTCAAGAACTGTTTAGGCATTTGGAAATATCGGTCTTGTTCTGCAGACCAAAATCAGGGAGATTTGGTTAATCTGTTGACTGAGAGCTAGCCATGCTTCCTGAAAGTGAGTTGGAGGACAGGTTTTACGGAGGAACCCATTTCTGTTTCTTAACATGTAAAACCACAGCAAGAGGGACAAGGTGTGCAGACATTAATGTTTGCCACGGGATCATTCTGACTCCTTTACATCCATCCTACTCTCTGTGTTTCTCTCCAAGTTATCCATATCTCTTTAGGTTTCAAATATTCTCTTCCTGTCAACTTTGGAAAAAGTTAAGTTTTTGAAGTTAATCTTAAGGATTTTTATCTCTTTTAAATATCCTATCTCTAGTCTGCTGTGTTTCAGAAGTGTCACACCAAATCCTGAAGCGAAGAGTGAGAACACCAAGCTCTGCATAATGCAGGTGCCCAGGAGAGCAGTAGGCAGGCTGGTTGCTATAACAGCTTGTAGCTGTAGAACATCTTCCATTTCAGAAAAGATCCCAAATCTCTTTATGGACTCAGTTGAGAGAAGGTAAAATGCTCTATGGACAAGTTGGGAAAAGCTGAAAGAGGCAAAGTACTGGGTTTAACTTGGTATCTAGGATAAACAGTCCTGACCTACTAAGTACTCTGTATGCATAGATGAGAAAGGTAGTCAGAGTTCTTCTGCTTATTTCTAGGCAGTTTTTCAACATCTGTGGAAGAGGGATAGCAATTTCTCTCTTTTCACTAGCACTGGTGCAGAAGAGGAATCATGCAACATGGCTAAAAAAGCCCCATGGCTTAGGAAGTTTAATACACTGCACTTATCAACTATTGTGCTTCTGTATAGAGGACAGTTATGTTAGGTGAAGGATGAGATGACAACTGACACTCTGGACTGTGTCTCTGTAGCCTATTTTTCTTTTGGAAAAGATAGAAATGGGGAGGTTTGTCTCTATGGCTTTAATAGCCATGACTCTGAAGTGATCTAATTTGAGAAACATGGATGGGAAACTTTGTTGGAGTGGTCAGGCATAAAACTGCTCTGAATTGTGTGGTGAGTTTATGACACCCTTAAGATTTCTCAAGACACCAGAGGTACTTGCTCTATATTCTTATCAGAAAATAATTTCCCTTGCAGTGTGAAACTGCTTTGCATATCAAGACTCATCTTTCCTGGGAACTTTATCAGTTATCTTAAGGAAAAAATAATGGCTAATATCAGGATTGTTGTTGGGGTAATCCTGGGACAGCTTTAACTTTGCAGAAGTGTAGGATAAGGCTTTTTTATTGAAAAAGGAGGAGTGGTTATGTGCTAAATCTTTTTCACCTGCCACCCTAATACTTAATGGGATTCAGACTGAGGCAGTTTATATTGCACTATGATTCCAAAATGCAGATTCTTCTTATTTCTGGAGGTTTCTAGGAAATGATTGGACAAAAAAATTTAAATGCTCTACGTATGCAGTTCATTTTGGTAGCTGGTTGGATGAGCTGATCTCGCACTCTCCATTTCATAGTAATTGGTGTGAATTGACAGTTCTGTGATTCACCTGAAACTGCTGGGTAGCCAAGAGTGCTGGTCTCAGTTTTCAGAGTTGAACAGAAAATAAGGTTTGCATGGCTAACATGCTTATTTAGATGTGTTACTTCTTACAACAAAACTTACAAATGCATGGACTATTTTTTATTAAATATCAAAATGGTTTCCTGTGTATATGTTTATTTATCAAAATAATGGTGTAGTTTTCCCAAGTTTCCAATAGAAATAATCTTTCTTCCCTCCACCTTTATTTCAATGGCAAATGTATAAGATCCTCGTTTCCCACTATCTATGAAGAATTTTAGGGGTTTTTTTTCTTCTCTTTTTTTCCCCTCCTCTTTTTTCCTTACATTTTCAGTAGTAGAAGCTCCCTTTCAATGTAAGTTGAAATGTATGATATTTGGAAAAAAGGAAGCCAGTCCTGTTTTAGAACAGGGTGGTCTCTGAGATGCCTGGTAAATCACTGCACTGCAGAGGAGGATTTAGGTTGACAGAATGCAGCCTGGAACACAGTACTGGGGGGAAATTTTGGCTCATCAGGATCTGTTCCCTACCATTGCAGACAACCACATCACATAATCCTTTTCATAAGTTTATCGAGCCTCATCTTTAAACTAATTAGGTCGTTTGCTCTCACTATCCTTGTTGGAAAGCAGTTCCAGAGCATCGCTCCTCTGATGGTTGGAAACCTTTTTCTAATTCCCAAATCAAATTTATTCATGGTCAATTTATACTTATTTGTCCTTGTGCAACATTGTCCTTTATTTTAAAATGCTTCTTTTCTCCTTGATATTTACTGTGGGGATGTAGCTAGCAGTCCTATCTATGTGGATCT
The DNA here is from genome assembly GCF_036417665.1 of Passer domesticus. Lineage (NCBI taxonomy): Eukaryota > Metazoa > Chordata > Aves > Passeriformes > Passeridae > Passer > Passer domesticus. The sequence goes on from NC_087512.1 coordinate 6,865,016, forward strand.
TTTTTCCATTTTGCCATCCAGACTGAACAAGCTCTTATTTCTTGCATAATACAGGAATTTGGTAATATCTCTCTGGCTCCAGGTATTGTATTCCACCTTTTGGAATGGGGAACAGTACCCCCTCTTCATGCTGAGCCTTCCCAACAGCTTTGTTAATGGCAATAGTACCCTTTTCGCTGATTTTTGAACATTCTTCTTGACACATGCTTTGGCTTTTACTACAGGAAACAACATTAAAGCAACACGCTGAGATTAAGCCACTGTCCTTTCCTTTTTGCACGTGAACAAAGGGATGCAATCATACCTTAAGCAAACAGTTTGGAACAGGGACACCCCGGGGTGTGCATTTCAAAGTGTCACATCACATCCTGTCACACAAAGTCCACTAGATGACCACCAGCTTTCCAAGCAGTCTCCAAATTTGTGAAGACCTATATGAACCTTGAATGCTGACCAAAAGCAGAACACACAGTAGCTGCAAGCTGCTCTTTGTCCTTCTATTCACAATGTGATACCATTGTAATGGTAGAATGCAATGTGTAAGGGGAAAGACCAGTGTCATGTAGCTCCTCCTGCTGGGCACGTGAGCTGCAAATAAAGGCCTCACAAATGGAGTTCTTCTGGGGACAAAAAGTTCCATGAGTTTGCAGGAATCATAGCCAAAGGGGCAGTGATATGGCTGCAGGGCATCCTCTCAAAAACTGTGAAAGTCTTAGACGTGAAAATGCAGAGCGGTTGAAAGACTTTGTGGATACCTGGCAGTGCTCCATGGAGGGCAAAGACAAGAGGTAGAGTAACACAGCCATTAGCTAGCCCAGCATGTCAGCAAGAAGTCACTGAGGAGGGTTTTTCAGCAGTTGGATAGAGCTGACCATGAGTCATCAAATGTCCTGTTAAACTGCGATGCTAAACTTCTGCTTGAGCTGTCGATGCTAAATTTTATCTGTTTAGCTGTTAAGCTTGGTAAGGCAACTTCAAACTGCAGCATGCATCTACAAAACATGTCATCATTACCTTTGGGCATGGAATTCTTATGGCAACCATCCTGGTGAGAAGCAATTCTGAAATCTTTTTGTAGAGAGAGGAGAGGGAAAAACAAGGTACTGCACGATTAGGGTCAGAGTTGTGTGAAGAAGTGTCACACGTGTGTCAGGGGTGGGGAAGAAGATGTGGGTCTTTCAGAGATATCCAGCACTTTTGCTACTTAATAATAGCTGGATAAGAAGTTTCTGGTATTGCCTCTTTTGTTCCTTTACCACGGTAAAAATTACTGCTGCTTTAGCTATAACATAACATTCTGCATATCCTGATAAACCTAATTTGTTGCAATTAAATCCTATGATGATCATATAACATGTTTCAATGTAAATGAAGTATTGCTTCAGTTGTACTGGAGAAAGTGGCTGCATGGATTTATTTTGATGAGGATGCTGATCTGCTAGGATCCATACAAGAGTGGAACAAACATAGTCCAGTGAGAGAAGCTGAAGTACAAGGAACAGAAAAATAGTGTGCAACCTTATAACTGATATCTTCTATAAAGCATACATATATTAACATAGTTTTTCTACAGAGGCAATTTAAATTCTGCTGTTTCCTGGCTTCTAATTTCCATTTTTAAAAAAAATTACCTCAAAATCTTGTATTTTCACGTTTGAAAATCTAAGGATCTTGCAGAGATTTTATAGTACTTGTCTGAGGGAGGGTGGGGAAGGGGTGAAAGGAGAGTATGCAAGGTTTCTTTTTTCCTCTGGGGGTAGGAGAAATATTATTTAACATTCCTGTGGGTATTTTCCCATTATCATGCAGAACATATTATCATGAGAAATTTGGTTTATCAGCAGAGGTAGATTAGAGAAGAAATTCTGTGATAAATTAGTTCCCTATTGAGCAATGTTGTTTTACAGGAACCAAAATATTTGAGAAATGCTTCAACTCAAAGCTTCTGCCAGCTGTTATACGTGGATCTTGTATATTTGGGTCTGTAAATGGGTTGGTAAGATACTGGAAGCCCTGTAGGGCACTTCTAAATATATAACCTCTTGATTCACCTTTTGAACTGCTCCATAAAATCAAATTATAGGTGGTTCTGGAAGTAGACTGTTATAATTAGTGCTTTTAAGACTGAAGCTTACTAGCCAGGGGTCTACTACTTTTTCTGGAAAACTTATTTACTATAAATTATAAGAAAACCCACAAAACAAAGAGTCAAGCACTCTGAAATCAGTTCACAGGTGGGAAAAAACAAACCAAATCCAAAACCAAGCAAACAAACAAACAAAACCCCCAACACAAATAGAAACATTAAAATATTACAAATGGCTGTGGAAAATGAGAGATTTGGTTTCCTCAAGTGATTACTGAATATGCAGAGATCACATTTGGACCAGAAGTCCCTGAGCCACAAGGCTGAAATCTGAGAAGAATACCCAGAAGAAGCATGATGCACATCTCTGCTTATAAGAGGCCAGGGCTTCTGCTTCTGGCCACCACTGGAATGAGGATATTGAATAAGGTGGACTTTGTCTGGTCTAGCACCATTGTTCTTATATAATGCTCTAGTCCACTACTTTTGAAGGCAGCAGTAGTTGTTCTTTGGGATTTTTAAACTCATTAAACTCTACTCTCCTACTTTCTGACATCAGCAGGGATTCTCCAGTGAGTTTTAGCCTCCCAGAGATGCTCAGCAGCTGGCTCACTATTTTTAGCTTTCCTGACAGAAAAAAAAATAGTAAAATGTAACCACATCTTTGATGTGTGTCTGCTTTCAGGCATCCACTATCCACTGATTCATTGACTGGTAACAGGGAAAAATTTGGTAGGTCACTGTATTCATGAGGTAGCCTAGAAAGTTTCTTTCATCTGTCTTTTAATGTCTTGGTCAAAATGGCTTCCAACAGTCTCTTTTGAGGAGTCTCTCTACAGTCTGAATACTTCCCCACTGGGAGCTATTTGCTGGTACTGTGTTGGTACAGACATGCCTTTCTGTTCATTTCTGGCCTAGAGCTTCTCAGTCTATACTAAAATATCAAGCAAGATCTCATATTAAACTTTTATTTAAAAAAAAAATCAAGGAAAATTATAATAGGTTGTGTGTGTGTCTGTGTGTGTGTGTGAATATATGTGTGTGTGTGTGTGTGTGTGTGTGTGTGTGTGTGTGTGTGTGTGTGTGTGAGATTGATTCTCTTTTTTTCCCTGAAATAAATCTTTACAAAATAAAAATAATAAAAAAAAATAATTATACCACTCAGGAAAATTTGGTGACTGGCTGACTGCACAGCTCTGTCCAACCCTTTGAAAATTACTGGCAATTGCCCAGCTGACCATGGATGGAATGGTGTTTTAATGCAAATTTTATCACAGTTAGTTGATATTCTGATTTCTTTTTACCAAGAAAGGCTATTGAAACTGTTTCCTTAAAAAATGGGCTTTTTCTTGGGTTAGACAATGTGTTAAACTTCTGGATAGAATCATTAAAGTTAGAAATAGGAAGAAGGGGGAAAATGAAGGCCCTCTGAATGCATTTGCTCTTGGATCAGTATTAGCTTTTGTTTATGGTTTCAAGTCACTTAGGTAATAAAAGTTCCATGAAGGACTGATTTGCACTAATGGCTGGGAGAGACAGTTAGTAATGTTTACTTTTACCTTCTGTAGGGTCATAAACTTCCATCTTAGAGCTTGCAATTGTCCTAAATGGCATAAGAATCTGTGGCTGTGATTCTCTCCCAGAGTTGCAAGAATTTCTCTCTCCTAGTGCCTTTTAACAGATTAAGGAGACAAAAACCTCGCAGAACAGTCAGATGGAACAGTGACAAAGAAAGGTGTTGGAAAATTACTGAGTTAAAAGTTTGCACTAGAAATACCCTCTGCCCTTCTGTGCTGATTTAACTCTTCCATCTTTTGCCTCCCTGCCTTTTCTTCAACCCTGCCTCCAACACACACAGACATAGACACCCCTTAAGAGATTCTTCTACTATTGCCCTTGAACTTGTATGATCTGAAAATCTCAGGTTATGTGGTCATTCACTACACTCATGCAAATAAATGCCAATAAAAATTAAATTAACTATGTTCCAGACTAACAGGTTGTTCAGATGCAAAAGCCACTTTGAGGCTGTGCAGGAAGAACAAACACCAACATTCTGAATAATTAGGAAGCATTCCTAAAGCTCAGGCTAAATGTTCCAATGTTGAATTTCCTGTTGTTACCTCCAGTTATTGTTCCCTGGTATCACCCTGAACAACTTTTCTCCAATCTTTGTGCCTATACCTTCAAGATTTGCAGCCTGTTATCATCCATCCCCCTGAGTCATCATTTACCCAAGTCATACACATTTAGTTAATCTTCTCTCATAAGTCAGTCCTCCCAGTCCATTACGAATTTCTATTACTCATCTCTGAAATTCATCTTTTCTTTTCCATTTTTTTCCTTCCATGTGTTTCTGAACACTTTTATGTGATTAGAGATGACAGGATCATTTTAGATGTGGGTTTTCTATTGACACCAAAGGAAGGGATGTCTGATCTGGAAGAGACATACACACTATTGTATATGATATTGCCCATTGCCATCTGAAAATGTCTTGTGGCATTACTGCCTTTCAGCTTCATTGGTATTGTTGAGCACTTGCCTCTGTGGCTATTCTTTACCTGTATTTCCAAAGCTGAACCATATACAGGGTTCTAGGCATGGTTAATCCTCTCCAGCAGGGATTCAGGTGACTGACCATGCTAGTAAGGCACTCAGCACCCTCTAGGATCTGTTGCAACTTATTCTCCATTCCTCTTGATGTGTGAAATCTTCTCTGCTGTGCTGTTTAAATTTAATATCAGAACTTCTGCTTTGCTAGATAGTTCTTCTACAACTGACATTTATCATGCACGTTCCTCCTGCCAGCCCTCAGTGTTTTGTGGTCTACACTGTTCATCATCTAACATGAGTTCAGTTCTCAAAGCAAAAAAAAAAAAAAAAAATTCTGCTATAAGCTGTTTCAAATGTTTGATAGAAATAATTTACTATATACGCAGCATTCACTAATTTTTAAGTTGATCAACAAAAATGTGATCAAAATATGTCTCTGGTAGTTGATTAGTACATGCTTTTCATTCTGTTCTCTACGTGTCAGGAAATTGTACCTCCTTTACTTCATCCTGACAAGAGCCCTTTTTAAACCTAGTACACTGAAGCTTTTTAAATTGTACAGATCTTGCTTTAATTAAATTCAGTTTCTTTTTCACTTCAAAGATTACATCCTTATACCTTTTGTAAAAATCTGAAGTCTTAGGCTTAAATTCATGCAGTTTGTTTTAAATTTGTTACCCAGAAACTTTGTCCCATACTAGGGATGGGAAAAAGCACCTGGACACAAGGGAAAACTGTGTTTTTCCCAGGCTGCCATTTTGAGGTAATTTACTGGGGATGCAATGTATTTGTGAATCTGCACTGGAATGTGTCAAGAAAAAGAGACTGATAGGAGTTCATAGCTGTAGATAGGGTCTTAGGAGGTTTTGGGTTGAAGTTCAACCTTTTCTACAGACTCTTTGTGGCTTTGGACAGGTGGTTAAGTCTTTATTTAGTCTCTGCTTGCCTTGTCTGGATTCCTAAGTTCCTTATGCATGAGGCAGGCTCTTAAAGGAAGCTTGTACCACTTTTTGTCAGAAAGGCAATAGAGGCCCTTGTCCTTGGGACAAACCTCTCTTCCTTTGTGTTATAACTGATTGATAGGGCCTTTGAGGAGCCCTTTTCATCTTTCTCCTGCCATGCTCCCAGAGCACCTCACCTCACCTCCCTTTCTCTCTCATGCACACACACAGACTGTGCCCCATGGTTCTCAGCCCTAAGTAGATAGAGGTTTGTTGATTAGGAAGATTACTTCATCCCTGGAATCTTGCAGAAGAACTTGATCCTACTTCATACCATTCTGCTACCTCTACTTAAAGAACAAACCAAATTGAGAAAGAAGGATAAAGAGAAAGAAATAGGTGATAAGAGACAATACTTATTTGCTTCCAACATCTCTTAGAGGATAGAAGAAGCTATTCAAAGTCAAAACATATGGAAAACAGCATCTGGTTATGGGAGCTTGGATGTTAATTGTTCTGACAGCTGAAATTTGTCTCCAGAAATTTCATGAAGCCAGCTGGTATTGTAGAGTTTTCTCTGGCTCATATTGTGACTCTTACAAGTTTCTGGAGACTTCTAGTCTCAGGGTGATCATCTTGTAGGAGCAGCTGCTGCTTAAAGATTTTCATTTCTATATCAGCTAGAATCAGGAAATATATTTTTTGTGAGTTTGGATTTGCTTTTGTAACATAAAAATCCTAAGGTGGCTTTGGATGTACTTCCCTAAATTCAAACTTTACTAAAACTTGTGGAACATAGCAGAGAGGTTCTGATGTAGTCCATTTTACAGTTCTTTCATATGTGGTGTGGAGAACAACTCAATAACTGTGAGTAATAAGGCTGATTTTGAGAGGTGTTCTAAGGTTCCATTTTGAATCTGAATTTACTGAATCAGAAAAGTGTGGGCTGGCAAACTTGTTAAGAGCAATAACTCTCTAGAGATAATTACAATAGTTTGTTTCTGAATGGAACAGGAGTTGTCTAATAATAGTTCTTTTCTGCAGTTGTTTTAGTGCCTTTTTCTTTCAACCTTGAGCTGGAAATGTCAGAAATCTATATTGACACTTGTGCCCTGTCTGAGAGAATAAAGAATATGAGGTTGTTTAGAGAGCATACAAGTCTGTATTTAGAACAAGCTACTTACATGTTTCTGAGACAAAAGCATAAATAACTAATCATTTGATGATGCTATCAACAAGATGTTTGCTGCATGGGCCTGACATTTTTTAAGGGTGAAAATACCAACTTTTTTTATGCAAAAGTACAAACACATTTCCTGCATATAGACTTGATGTTGTTTTCCAAGAAATGTCTGTTCCTCATCCTTGTGAAAGATAATGAGCAGTAAAAGAAAAAAAAAAAAAAGAAATGAGGAAAAAACCCAAATCAAACTCACTCTATATAGATGCAGAAAAGAAAGGCTTGGACAAAGCTGTAAGTAGCAGAGCAGTCTAATTAGTTCAGAGATGTTTTTTCTTTAGCTTTATTTTGCAAAGATTCAAGGCATTCAAAGTGATTGTTGCTTAACAGTAGCATAACCTCTGGAGACTTAGATGAGCATTCTTGAAGAAGTCTCTCCAAGAGAAGTGAATCCAAAAATCAAAACAAAATGAAGTGGAGGAAAAGTTTCTGAAAGAGCTAAATGTTTTAGAAAATCCACTGAGTTATTCATATGCTGCTAACAATAGAAAGAACTCAAAAGGCAGGACCCAGAACAGCAGGTACAAAGTCTAATTAATGCATGTAGTCTAAGGAGGTTTAACCCGTAACATTCTGAATTTAAGTGTTACTGTTTCAACAGCAGGATTATATTCTCCTGTCTTTCACTAATGAATCACAAGACACAAACCCCTCCCAATTTCTGTATCTTTATCACCTCACTGCAAACAAGAAATCTTTAAGATTTCAAGCTATTTTTTTTTCCTGAATCTGTAATGTAAAATAGGTAACACAATTATGTTGGATTTTTTTGAAGTAATAGGTAGGTTGAAGTGAGTCAAGCTGAGAGATGATCAGGATTTTAACTCAAACTTGATGCATCATTATGGAGTGGAAGCTGGAATCTACTTATTCTCACATGAGTGATCTCCAGAGTTTGTTCCTGACTTTTTCATCAATGACAGAGTTCTGAAACCTGGGGAACACTCTTGCTTGGTCCAAAAGAGTACTTGGCTATAATTTTCTCTTGAATGTCTTTCCTTATTTTAAATCAAAAGCCCTAATTGTTTGCTTATTAGGGCCTGAAAGCATACACCATGCCTTACAACAAGGAGTACACAGGTATTAGGAAACAAATGAGAAATTGAAGAGGCTGCTCTGTTTAAAAGTAAGTTTTCTACTGTAACTCAAAGCATTAAATGTTTCCAGGCCTTATTGGGCACACCAGCACCCTCTGTGGTAGACAGATATCTTAACCAGTAATCTACATTCTGATTTCTTTAATGGTGAGCCTATCCGTTGGCCATTTCTTGAGTGTATTGAAATTAGACCCCTGTACTGGGCAGAAAATGTTCTGGATAGTCAGAATTGCAGAAACTTGAGTGATGAGTCTTCTGTTGACTTGGCTGGGATGATCAAAGTTATCTCTGGAGTTTCAGGATGAAATGTAAAGCTGAAACACTGGCGGTTATAAGAGAACAGCACATGGTACATGGTATATTAATTCAATGGTTCATTCTGCACCTTGCTTTGAGTGAATCAGTCAGCAAATGATCGTTCAAAGCAATCTTGCAAGGAACTTTCAAGACCCCTGGAACAAACCGTCTATGTGTGAGTTAGAGCCAGAAACTGTTCCCCCATCCTGGGGAAGAAAGTCTGACAGATCAAAAGCCTTCCAGTTTTGCAGTGGTGTGGAGGCAAGGTAACTGTGGTGTTGCTTAAAAAAATAAACATGAAGCTTTGGGGGTCTGCCAGTGACAATGTTCTCTCCTGTGTCAAAGATCTGCACTCAAGATCCTGTTAGCCTGATTCAGGTTAGAGCCCAGACTACTGGCTGTCCTGAAATAAATTACTCTTACTGAAGGATCTTGTCAGAAATGGTATCATGGGGCTGAGAAACTTGGTGAACTATCTTGTTAAAAATTTCTATGAGAAATTCTGACTTTTAAAAACTGATGTTTCCATTAAAAAAAAACTACTTGTTATCAAAAATCAGGAGAAAACCATTGTCTGTGTTGTTGAAACACATCTACCAACAGATGCTCAAGTCTCTGTTCTCTGCCTGTACACTGCTAAATATAATTAAACACTGCTTACGCTGAGGACTGACTCTGATTTGGACTGTGCATATCAATGTCTCATTTTGAACTATCATAAATGCATTTTAAGTAAGCTAATATTCTGTAAATATGGTTAACTTCTGCATTTGCAGATTGCGCCACTTAATTTGCTTTTTAGTATTTGTTCATGGATGTATATGAGTGGGTCTTTTGTATGCTTTTAACACAGAGAACCCTATCAAGTTATCTATAGCTGGAATATTACAGCATCATAATAGTTAATGGAAAATAGCATAAGAGGAAAAAGAAAATTAGCATTCCACACAGCAGGGCATTTCGGATGTTAATCTGCCTTGCAATATAATTGACAGGGAAGCTGATATCTGGGAAGATTTTTATTCCTATCTTTTTCTCTAAACAGTTAGTGTTCAGTTGTGCAGCAGGGGAGATGGAGAAAAAGAAAGTTCTAGCCAAGTGAATGTTCTTTACCAGCAAAGATGTTAACTTTTGTCAGAAGGTAGTTAATCACTGAGAGAGAAACAGATGAAGAAATTGGATAAAACATTTCCAGTTCCAAAAGTCTTTATTGATTGTGTCTCCCTCAAGAAAATTCAGCTCAATCTCTGAAACCCTCAAGTGATTAAACCTTGGGCAGTCCACTGTAGACAGAGCAAATGAGAATTGTTTCAAACCCAGACATGTAGAGCTAGGATAGTTAAAGCAAAAAAAGATTTCTTTTTCACTTTGAAATCCTAGCTGGGAGATGTAACCTGAGATGTTGATTTTAAGGCAAAAGTTTTCTTAAGTATCATGATCTTTCTCTATATAACAGATCTCTGAATTTTGAAGCAATGAACTTCATTATTTTCAGAGAAGGAGCTCTCTTAAAACACCAGCCTAGAGTTTGAAAAATGAGGCACAGAGCTCTGGTCCACCACAGATAACTAATATATCTTGGTCTAATTTTTTCATTGGTAATTAGGGCATAGAGAAATTGAGACATCACTAAATGAGATGCTCAAACCTGTGACCACTTGAGAGTTACTATTTTTTTCCCCACCAGTGACATAAACTTTTTGGTCTCCAACCAGTTTCTCTAGAAGACTGCAGCTCTTCTTGAGCTGGAGCATGACCACTAGCCTGTGACCCAAGGTATGCAGAATTACTTGCCTCCATTTTCAGTACACATCATAAGGGTCTTGGAGAGTTGTGCTTGTACTGCAGTTTGCTTTCTGAAAGTCCATAGTGGTCTGCTGGAGTAAAGCCCTTGGTTTTCTGCTTTGGGGTTTTAGGGTGTGAGATGCACAAAAGATGGTAGGGGGAAAAGTAGATACTATGAGCTGATCTGTGTTCTTTCTTCTGTTACAGAAGACTCTCTCATTCACTAGTTCATGTACTGTGAAGGATTCTAACATAACACAACACAGGAAGGCAAATTAAGGAAATCCTCACTGTTAACTAATATATTTGTAACTAAAAGCAAGAGGGTATTTGACTCAAAGAAGAAAAACCAACAAAAAACCTGACAGCCTTGTGGAAATTTTATCTTTTTTTGGGCAATGATTCTGATTTTAGTTACACTCACAAGTATTGGAAAGGCTGTAGTTTCAGAAGTTATCACCTGTCAGCCGAGCTGTGATAACTGGTTGAGTGCATACGCTATAGTCACAAAAGTTTGTGAATTAAAAATTGGCTTAGATCACTCGAGGCAGCCTTCTCAATCCCTAGGGTTATCCTAACTGTTCTGAATTATTGTGGCTGAGGTAAGTATGTGGGCCAAGAACTGTTCCAAGAGAGGCAATGCATTAGGGTTCAAATCCTCAATGTAATTTCACACTTTAGTTCCAACTCCCCTGTCATGAACAGGTCCACTTTCTGCTAGACCAAGGCACCAAGTCTCATCCAACCTGGCTTTGAACATTTCCAAGGATGAGGCACCCACAACTTAATTGGGCAATGTGTTACAGTGCCTCATCACCTTCACAGTAAAAAATTCCTTCCTAATGTCTGATCCAACTCTACCTTCTTAAAGTTTTAAGCCATATTTTCCCTTGTTCTATGACTTCTTGGCCTCATAAAAAGTCCCTTTCCAGCTGTCTTGCAGCTCCTTAAATTAGATGTCCCCAGAGCTTCTTTTCTCCAAGCTTAACTTTTCTCCAAACTCAACTCTCTGAACTTGTCTTTACAAGAGAGGTGCCCCAGGCCCTCTGATCATCTTTGTGGTCTCTTCTGGTCTTTCTCCAACAGCTCCACATCCTTCATAAGTTTGTGACTCCAGAAATGAAAGCAGCACTCCAAGTGGACTCTCACAAGGGTGGACTAGAGGGGAAAATCACCTTTGTCAACTTGATGGACACAGTTCTTTTGCTGCAGTCCAGGACATGGTAGGCTTTCTGGGCTGTCAGTGTGCACTGCTGACAACAACCAACATTCCCAAGTCCTTCTTGGCAGGGCTCCTCTCAATGCATTCTCTGCCCAATCTGTATTTGTACTTGTCCCAAAATGTTTGGCCCAAAATTGGTAAAAACTTTTCACTCGGTCTTGTTGAACTTCACAAGTTTTGCATGGGACCACCTTTCAAGCCTGTCAAGATCCCTCTGGATGGCATCCCTTCCCTCCAGAGGGTGGACTGCTCCACAAAACAAGTTTCTGTTTCAAGGTAAACCTATTGAAGGTGCACTGAAACCCAGTGTCCATGTTGCCAGCAAAGACGTGTAACAGCACCAGCTCAAATACCAAATCCTGTGAAACAGGAACACCACCTGTCATTGTTCTCCACTTGGACATTGAACCATTGGCAGCAACCCCTTGAGTGTGGCTATCCAGCCAATTCCACTAGCCCATCCCTGAAATCAATTTTTCTCCATTTTAGAGACAAGGATGTTTTGTGAGGCAGTGTCAAATGCTTTTTTACAAATCCAGGTAGATGGTGTCAGTTGCTTTCCCCTTTTCCACCAGTGCTATAATCCTGTTGTAGAAGGCCCACAGGTTTGCCAGGCACATTTTGCCATTTGGGAATCCATTTTGACTGTCACTAAGTAGATCCTTATTTTCCATGTATCATGTTGTTCAGGAGGCTCTGCTCCATGATCTTACCCAAAGTGGCCTGTAGTTCTCTGGGTCTTTCTAGTTCCTCTTTTAAAAACAGGGATTTTTTCCTCTTTTTCCAATTAGGGGGTACCTTGCTGATATCCCAAACATGATGGACAGTGACTTAACCACTTCACCTGCCAGTTCCCTCTGGACCCATGGATTTATCTCATCAGATTTCATGGACCTGTGCATTTTGACGTTCCTTAGATGGTCTCATATTCGATCTTCTGCTAAAGTGTGTTGCTGTCCATCCTCCCAGGTCTTGCCTTTGCCTTCTTCAACTCAAGCTCTGTGACTGGCTCTCAGTTTTCAGAATTATTTTGTTCAGTTCACAGAGTGTCTCCTGACAGTTTTGCTTCTTAGGCTTGTGCAAAATCTTCTGAAGACTTGCTATAAAGTTGAAGTTGCCATAACCACAATCATTATCCATCTGTATCTCATACAATTATTATTTGTGCTATTGAATTCTCCAGAGATAAAATTAAAGTAGAGCTTTTGTAATTTCTTTTCTATCTCAAGCTTTTGTTTTTGTTTCCCACCATCTCTTTAACAATCTTGTTTCCCAGGAGAAAGCTTGATATGTCCTCATGCTTCCAAGAGACTGTAGTTCAAAAGGTTAATAGGCAGGTGGCAGTTTCCAGATGTTTATGTGCATACCCAAAAAGCTGTCCACTGGTAGCAAATGAACAGCTGGAAAGACACAATGCAAACACTTGCATTCCTTAGCTGATTGACATATGTCTGGAATGCATGGGAAAAATGGAATTGAAATTAGGAACAGTTTGGACCAAGCCCTTAATTATCAATTAGTTAATTAGAATTTTTGTTCAAATTCTGATATAATTCACAAACACTGTACAGACTGAGTCATCACCACCCATAGAAGTGGAGAATAGAAATAATGCATTGCCTTCACACCATCCTTACATAAAAGATATGTTGAGAACTGTTCATTACACTGCTGAACTTGGGCAATTCAAAGGGGATGGATGGTGCAAAAGTTTTGTAATGGAATATGAAGCCTTCAAACCAGAAGTTATGCTCACACCCAGACCAAACAGCTGATGGAAATTGAACAGTTAAGTTTAGATACTTAGGAGTTTACTATGAAAAATCTTTTTTTTTTTTTCCAGTGAAATAAATGGTTCTGTACACAATCACAAGGTTCACCAGGGAAAATTGATTGTTCTAAAATTTTGTTTCATCTGGGAAATCAAAATGAAACAAAGGAAAAAAAAATCATATGAAAACAAACCCCTTTTTTTTAAAATTTTCTTTTCTCTAAAAAAAAAAAACCAACCCAACATAGCTGCTCCATAAGACATTATTTCACAACTCAGATGTTTAGGATACTGTATTCCATAGTGTTAATCTGAGTGTCTAGTGTTGAGTCTTCTAAGCAACATTCTCTAGGAAGGAAGAGCCCTTTGTTGGGGTCATATGGAGGCCTTACTGAAAGAGGTACCCTAGGAAAAGTAACACCTGAAAGAGGTTCTTGTTCCTTTAAACTTCACAGTACAAAGTAGAGATCAGTTTTGGTTTCAGGGAGGCAGGCAGGATGGTGCAAGAAAGAGTGTTTCCTTTCATCCTAAGATACAAGAAATTCTTGCAGGATGGTATAATAGATAAGTATTGTTTTATGAAAGTTCTCCAGGTTTTGAAAAACTTTATTATTTTAGCTGATGTCTAATGCTGCATATGTGCCTTACAGAGCAATCTTGTGGTAAGGAAAGGGAAGACAAAAAAATCCCCATGAGTTGTCCTTTTCAAGTTCAGGTTTGAGGCCTGCTATGAACATTAATCTCTACTTTATTTCATTTGGCCACTGCTGGGATGGAACTTCTTACCGTCTCTAAGAAACCAAGTCTTACTTAAAAAACAAGATATTATTTTTCATAGATATATTACTTTTTGCCCAACAAGTGTGGGATAGATTGTCATTGGTGTGCATGATATATGAATGAAAAAGGAAAAAGAAACTTCCACACAGCATACATTTTGTCTTTTGGAAAACAGGAGGGGTTTTTTGTCTGATGATATGAGAAAGTAGATTTCTTTTCAATTTCAAAGTCTTTTAGCTCATAACAGTTATATCAGTGTTTGGGTGTATTCTGAGTACTGTTTGGGGGAATTTGGTACTTCTACCACTTTTGACAACAGGTTTGGATAGAACTTAGTGGAGGTTTCTCCCTGGTGAGGACTTGCCTCCACACACATGGTGGGTCTTGGGTGGAAAACACCCACCTTCAGAGAAGAGTTGTCTTCTGCTTACTCAGCCTGAATTACAGTCATGGTACTATAGGAGTAGGACATTGTTACCCCGAACTGTCATCGTGGCAATCACAATGAGGAGAAAAATATAGCTATCATTATGAGAGCTTTACACTGCATAGTTTATCTCTATAACAGTGTGCTATGATGTGCCTAATTAGACTGTATCAGCTGCTCTACGTCTGCTGCTAAAGGGAGACTTTCTTATTGTACCTAGTAAACAGAGAGCTCTCAGCCTGTGATTTAGCACCGAAATTAAATTTAAGCATAGTTTCCCATTTGATTATCAGGCTATGGGTGACTTTTAAGGCTCCTTTTCAATCCATTATTTCTGCTAGCTGTAAACACTTTGCCAGTTTCTTCCTCTTTTTGGTGGATACACACAAACTGAAAACTTATCATTTAAAGTTAGAGGGGAACAAATCAAAATAATTCTAACTACGCAAACTTTTGATTATGCTCAGTCTCCTTTTTTGACTGTCACCTTCTGCATCTGAATCTCAGTTATTGAGACATAATAAATGTTATTGGTGGTTTGAATAAACAGAAAGTAAGAAAACCTCCAGAAAGTAATGCAGGGTAAGAAATAGTGAAAAAATTGTTCTTTTTCTTCTTTTTCATCCCATATCACAGCTTCATTGTGAGAGGAGTACAGTGACTTCCACAGGACAATCTTTGATAAAAAAATGTAAATTTATAGAAAAAAATCCTATTCTCTTTCTTATGCTAACCCATTAAAAGTGTGTATTTCTTCAGTAATATTCCCTAAGGAAACTATTTGGAAAAAACAGTGACCATTGCATGGACAAAATGCTCACAGTGGCAATCAAAGCTGAAAATCACTTTACAGTCTACTGTTTACTTACCTGCTACGTACTTTAAATATTCTTGGGGAGAGGGTGGGTGGGTCAAGATGAGGTTGTGGGACCTGTGTGTTTCTTTGGTAGTCTCTCTGTATTTGTGCTGCTCTTGAAAGACATTCTCAGTTTGAGGGACATGCTGCCTGAACCTTGAAAGTTATGATACCTCCATTTCAAGGAGCTGGAGACATTCTGTAGTAATTTCAGAGAAAATGTCTTCTGCATAACAAGCATATTTTTTGCTGCAGGAACTGGCAGGTTTTCAGTATACTGCAGTAAGAAGAAATAGTTTGATCACATCAGACACACAAATGGAGTAAGATATTGCAACATAATCCAGTTTTACCTGAAGGGAAGCATAGAGATGGGGAACGAAAACACAGCAGGTTTCTACTTTGACAGGGCTTTAGGCTTTGTAGTTGATAAGTTAATCTTTGAAAGAATCAAAGATGTAACCCATTGGTGTATCTCTGAAGTTCAAGTGATCTGTGGGTCAGGGATGTTTTGGAGTGATTGTTTGGGCTTTGGCATTGTGTGTTTATAATTGGAAGCCAGTGAGTCCTTGCAGCAGCCAGTGCAGGGAGGTTGATTGCTGGTGTGATGCAAAAAGAGCGATGAGTTTTTGGTGCAGGTAAGGCTAAACAATAGAAATTTTCCTCTGCAGTATGAAGTTCCAAGTCCTTGTATGCCCTTTTACTTAACGTACCTGGTACAAAAGAAAGGTGTGAGACCTTTCAGCATATGGCAGCAAGGGACTTGTTCCCAATGCTGCTGCTGGAGCAGGAGTGGGATCTCATGCCCCACCTTGCCATCATATGGAACCTTTGAGATCCCTAATCCTGTCCAGCCTTCTGTACCTGACACATAAACATGTTTTGAAGGAAAAATAAGCACTCACTGGTACACTGTTACTCACTTTCCACCAGGGTTCAGAGGAAGCTATGATAGCTTCATTTCTTGACTTTTACTACTGACACACTAAGGAGAGAATTTTATGATTGATTTACTGGGAATGGGATGATGACAGGAAAGTGGTTTGTTCTATGTCTCAATTTCAGAAGGATCTTCTCTGAAACAGTGTTGTTACCAAGGTTTTTCTTATTCTTTGCAGGCTGTGCCTTCCTAACATACTGCGAAAGGGAGTCTGCTCTAAAGGCCCAGAGCGCACTGCATGAACAGAAGACACTGCCGGGGGTGAGTCCAGACTGATAACTTTTTTTTCTTTTTTTTTTTTTTTTTCTTTTTTTTTTCCTTTTAAATCTAAAATGGGTTAAATATGGTGTTCTTATCTCAGATTTGGAAGCAGAAAGTCCCCGTTTGTTTGGATTATTCAGAATTTCCATTGTGCTAATAAAACCAGCAACCCACCCAAAAGGTTTCCATGCACAAAACTAAAAACTTTTTGCCCTTATTGGGAGTCAGGAAAACACAAATCAACTGGTTATGGGCTGGATTCTACCAGCTTTACTCAGCTGATAAACTGCTTTAAGATTCTGACCACTAAAGTGAAATGTTAGAAGTCCTCACCAGGTGCTTCCTCTCACTACTTTTCTTCTCTGAAGCAAGGTTTGGCAGCAAGAAATCAAGAAACAGATCACATTATTGAGTTATCACAGAATGAAAACATATTCCTGATGACAAAGTGGTTTGACTCAGTTACTTTAGTATTCAAGCAGCTGTAGCAGATTGGAAAGGCGGTGAGACAAGGAGAAAAGAGAGAGAGAGGAAAGACGCACACGAGATAATGAGGAAAATTATTCACATGAGCAAGATCTAAGGTTCAGACAACACAAGCAGAACTAAAAATAGAATCAGCATTATGTGGGGAAGACCTGCCCTGCTGGGATGGGTTTCTAGTTAAGCAGTTACCCGGGGGAGGGAGAGACTATTTAGATTCAGCCAGAGTACGTGGATTGGGAACAGCCAAGTGCTCCTGCAACTGGAATGGAACTGGTGTCACAGTGACCAGGAGCCAGTGACCACGTAACTAAGAGTGGGCTTCTGAGGCTTCTAGGCTGCATCGAAACTGAGAGGAAATCTATCCAAAAGTCTGTCTTTATTAGCTGGTGTTGAATGATTGATTGCTGTGTGGCTATAACCTACCTTTCCACCAGATCTAAGACACATCCCTTGCTCTGTGTTCTGAGGGAAGTGTTGATTCTGCTCTGCTTGTTTCCATCATCCTGGGTGTATTTACCTATCTCTAAGCCACCTTGCCAGTATGGAGATGCCCACGCACTTGCTCATCTACATCTATCTTTGCTTAAAAGGCCATACCTTATGCAAATATATACATACTTCATACTTCATTGCCTAAAAATATTTCTGTCAGCTGACAACTCCCTCTGAATTATTTTTTTCCTAGAAACTCCTTAGCAGCAGATTGAAAGTAACTTCAATCTTGGGGGGAATTTCAGTTTTTCTTCCTCTTCCCCCCTCCAATATTTTTCCTTTTGCTTCTCACTTTCCTGAATGATTAAAAAAAAAAAAAAATAGGGGTGTTTCAGGTAACATTTTAACTGAAATATGCTTGAAATAAAATAAGTATTTATCTAAACTAAAGATGTGATGAATAAGGTGTTGTATATTTAAAAAAAGAATAATTGAAATTCCAGATTTTCCACTGAGACTGCATACACTTCCCATTAGGAGGTAGATCATTCACTTGCTAATGGAATTCTCTCTTCTCTATGAGTTTAAAATCTTATCCTGAAATTTTGTGATGATAATGTCTTCAAGAACACAGTGGGTCAGTGAGATTGAGGACTCAGGTGTTGGAGAGGGAGGGCAAGTGATAATTTAGGACCTTTATTTTCCAAAGTTCTGTATATATTCAAGGTTCTGAATCTCAATCTCCGTGTTAGAGACTTCAAATCACAAAAGTCTTAAAAGTCAAAACTGTTTTCTTTGACTATGGTAAAATTCAACCAACTTTTTTGTTAGGACGACAGGAAAACAATTTCTTCCTTGGTTTGTGCAATTTCTGTTACATATATTCCATACTGGCCACACTGTCTCTAGAAGGCCTTTTTTTTTGTTGTTTCCTTACACACTTTCAGGAGACACATAAGGATCTCATTGAGCTAGGAGCAGTGAATCCTCTGTCTAAAAGAGCAACCAGGTTTCTTAGAGTTCTGAACACTGATTTTCCCATTCCTTTCATTTCCAGTTCTATTTGTCTCAGGATAAAGGTTTACTTTCCACCAGCAAATCCTCTTCATGCAGCTTTCTGCCAAGTTTCTGAACTCATCCTCTGAATGATGTCACTGTAGTTTATTTAAGGAAACCAGTCTTGTCTCTTGATAAAGTATCATGCCTGGATACTGTTTTATGATTCCTATCTGAGTAGCAGAGAATTATTTATGACTTACCTGACTGTTCTTGATAACATGCACCAAAAATATCAACCATAGTTCATCTCCATAAAATAAGAGGCACTTTTAAGGTCAGGGGTCTAAGTCCTTATTCACATAAGTTCAAAATGAGACATATATAACATCTTCTCTTGACACTCCACTGTCTGTGACACAAACAGCTCGACTGAGGAGGCATCAAAAACAATTAACAGGCATGGTATAGGAAAAAATAAATAGCACTAGACTAAGCCATTTTTTCCCATTCTCTGATAAACTGTACACTTTCTTGCTCTTGCAATGTTGCTGTTTGTATTCTTTGTACTGTAAAACACAGAACTGAGTAATTTTTAATAATATGCACAGGAATGGTAATGTATGGAAATGGTGAGGCGTGAGGAGGTTTTGTCCAGATTCAGATGCCTCGCCTCTTAGCTATGTATCACTTTGTTTTTAGTAGAGTGGCTACATGCACATATTTTACAGTAATTACTTTCTGGATGTGCTTTGTACGATGACAGAAATATGTTTCACATATTTCTATGTTATATGTAGGACATAAACTCATCTTGTAGAATAATCAAAAGACTTCCAAGCAGGTATGTGTTGATTAATAAAGTCTTTATGGCACTTTGTTTTTCGGTGGGAAGGAAACATGATACATATTTTGAAACAACTGGAATGGAATGTAAAACATAAGGCTATCGTTTGGATCTTCTTCATCTGAATGAGTAAATTTCTTTTTGGAGGTTCTTTTGGAGAGTTTGAAATTGTTTCGCTTAAAATGGAAAGTCAATGTGGCACAGTGTGTATATATGTGTAAAGAGCACTTTGTGATTTTCGGACAATTCAAATTCTAGTGTTTACTTGTGATTGTTTATTTTACATATAATAGAGTGGCTGGATGATGAAGTATATTAGTTCTTTAATAATTTATAGAAATGCTTTGATGTTGCAGTAATTACATTAAAGGTCACATATCAAAGGTAATTTGGTTGAGCAGCTGTGATGGTTTCTCAGAAGCAATCAATATTGCTGTCCATGGCGCTGATTTCACCAAGGGGACTGCCAGATTAAAGGAGGCTTATTACCAGACAGACAGACACGGGGGAAATCAAGAACAGATTGGAGAGATGCACTATTCTTTTTCCTCACCTATAATTAACACTGTTCACCATAATCTGTGCTAATCCTTCATAGCTGGAAACTACCACCTTTTTTTTTTTTTAACTCGCATTATAAAAAGCGAATTAAGGCAAGGGAGAGTAATTTGGAGGAGCAGAAGAGAGAAATTAGAGAAAGTAGGAGTTGACTCACCCCTGGGACTTCTGATGCTGATATATCCCACAATGATAAAATGTAATATCAAACCACAGGCCATGGTCCTAAGGAAAGCAAGGCTAGGGGGGTAAAATGATCTAGACAATGACAGTGCAACGTATGGGAGAATTATATCTGCCTGCAGATTTTGTATAATATTATCTATTTGCCCCACAAAGCTCCACAGGAAATGAAATCGGGGAAATAAAATTATGTTTTAAGTGTAGTCATTTTGATTACAAATTATAGTGAAGCGAACTTTTTCTCCCCTTTCTTTTTTCTTTCTCAAGTGAATGGCAGAGGATAATGCTGAGAAATGTAATTACGCTATCAAGATCTACTTTTATTTATAGCACAAATAAACTGAGCTCTTGTATGATAAGCACAGCAGCATTTTTCTTCCCCTAGTTCTTTGTGGCTCTCTCAGGCAACAGGAGAGAACAGTCCATGTATACTTGGTTGGAGGCACTGTCTCTTTGCATAATGTTAAAACCTTCCTTTAAGACTTGCAAAGAATAACTATGAAATTAAGTATGTACGAAACTGTTAACCTCAGCAATCTGCAGGGCTTCTTCAGCCTGGGAAATAGGCTGGGTTTTCTTACTGCATCTATTCCTCTTGAAAGAGACAGTGGTACTACTGGTATGCTAAATTTCTCAGTGCGAAACATAATTAGTTTTCTCCCTAACTGTTCTGATATTCTTTGTCTCTTCTTGCCATCTAGAAAAAATGCATTCTGTTTTATTCATCATATGCAAAAATATGCATTTTTAACATTAGAAGACAGGTGAGCTCATAAAACTCATATTAAACCCATTTTTTAAAGAAACAAAACCCCTCCATCTAATTTCAGTTGCCCAGAGTTTGAGTGGTTTTGTTTTGTTTTGTTTTGTTTTGTTTTTGTTTTGTTGGCTTTTTGTTTGCTTGTTTTATTTTGCTGGGGATTTTGTTTGTTTGATTGTTTGTTTGTTTTAATAAAAAAGGTTTTTCCAACATTACTGGTCTTACCACTTTAGTTTTTATGTATATGTGAGGAAAAACACCTGAACAGAGAGGAGAGGCAGGACGGCACCTTGCAAGATCTGGCCTCTCTTAAATCCATGTCATAAGGCTTAAATGAGACATAAGCGTCTCATTTATATGTGCAGGACTTCAGAAGTCCTGCACATATAGCATGGATTTCTCTGTTTAAGCAGGCCTTGAAATTTTACTCTCTTATTGTCTTTTTTTTTTTTTTAATGTTTCAAAGCTTTTTCCAAAAGCTTGTGAGAAAACCATTAAACCACATATCACCCTGCATGCTGTGTTGTGCCAAAAATGGTATTATATTCCCACAACTTCCCATTTCAAAAGTTTTTCTCTACTGATGTAAATTGCAATTTGGTCAGCAGTGGTAGGCTGGATGGGTTCCATTGATTAAAGTAGCCTGCTGAACACACAGCCTGCTCACCATGCCCTTTAGATTTTGAAAGAAAACACATTTAATTGTTCCCTTGGGAGAAACATGTCTGTTTTCTGAAGTTAAAAATGAAGATGAAAAGAAATAAAAGCAGATTTGAGGTAAGAGACTTGGGAAAAAAAAAAAAAAAAAAAAACAGGGGGAAAAAACATATTTAAAAAAAAAAAAAAAAAAAAAAAAAAAGAAAAGAAAAACAGTCCTTCAAAATTCTCCAGAAATTCTCCCTTTAAGATTTTTGGATATCAATGTCATGCTTAAAGTGATATTTATTTTTTTACCCCTGGTTTCCTCCTTCTGAGTGACCAGGCAGATAAAGTACTTTTGGACCTTGCTTTGGGCAAAGCAGGGAAGAGGAGAGGAAGAGGAAGCTATAGGCACTTTCCATTTGCTAAAAACCCCTGTAGTTTGACAGTGCTGCTCTGTTCACCAGATGAGATGAAACACCTGGGTCCTATCTGCTTGGTAAACATTAAAGTTCCATTTCACTAGTTAAAGATTGGCTTCTGTATCCCTACAAGGCAGCCTCTAGAATACAAAGTAAACTCTCTCTCTGCTACCCAGTCCAAAGAGCTTTGCAGAGAAAGGACACAGTGCCAGCATCCTGACAGAGCCAGTGTGTTGGATGCACACTGTTATCTCAGCTGAGGCTGGTGTATTCATCACCTTTGTGGTGGCTCACCACACTCAGCCTGAGATGCAAAATGGGAAAAAGGCTTCCCAGTCGTGTCTGAGATTTGATGGCAATTGAAAAATGATGTGCAAATGCAGAAAAAAATAATATTATAAAGGGAGCATTGTCTTCTCTTTTTGATTTGACACCTTTTGGATCTCAGAGGATGATTTCCAAGTTATTCAACAAAAGCTTTTGCTGGACCTTCATTTGCTTTATGTGTTATTCAATGACAACTTTTCTCTCTGACGTGTCTGCCATAGGAGGATCAATCTAATTTTATGTACAACTGTAAAGATGAATGATAAGTAGAAAGGATTCAGGCAAGTACAAGCTGAATAAATTATAAAGGGCAAATGATGACAGGACTGGGGGTCCCAAGAGACAGTGATATGATAACAGAAACTAAAGACGAATTTATGATGGATGTAGTTAGCATGTACTGAGGCTGTTAATTCTTCAGGGTAGTTTTACAACTTCTTGTGATTGGAGCAATCAAAGTATTTCATTTTAAAGAGATGCTGTATATTTTCACTTGTCTGTTCTGCATATTTGTATGTATGTCCTCATTTACATGCATAGCAGTAAACTCCCATAGGCTAGTCAAGCTTACCTCCGATCAAAGGGCCCTTATTCTCCAAACCATAATGCCACTGTTTATGCATAAATAAATAGATAATGTGCAACAATTTGAGGGAAAACCTGGATATAAGGAGGAAAAAAAGTTTCCATTTTCATAGAACAGCAAACAAATTTTTTTAGACCCTACAAGTAGCTGAGCACCTCCAGCTACCTTCAAAGTCAAGCTCAGAGATTGAGTTAGCTCACAGATCCCTGATGAAAAATTATGTATAACAAGTTTCAGGTAGGTCAAATTTTGGGCTTAAGCTGCTGTAAGAGCAGCTGATGCAGCATCATAAAGTTAGAAGCAAATCTGATCTCAGAGCAGTTCTTGATTGCATTTCATTCATACTCTTATTTCTAACTCTTGTTCCTTATTATTAAGGATATTTGCATGAAAATGATCTTTTTTCCTTCCTTTGAAGGGTTGTCTCTTGTCTGTGAGTAATGCTTACTCTGGCCTACATTTGTGAATACCACGGGCTGGATTCTGACTTCATTTACACAAGTGTAAATCAGCAATGATCTGATTGAGGTCAAGGGATTTATATGGCGTAGGAAAGAGCAGACTCAGCTATATTTGTCACTGCTGAAATGATGTCATCGTGAAAAGTACCGTAGCTCTAAATGGGGAAACATATTTTTACCAAGAATCTTTGCATGCGAATGCATGATCTCACAAACACTGAGCATCCCTGACACCTGCTGGGCCCTTCAATAGCTCCCACAGCCCTTTTGCTAGAGAGAGGCCCCAGCCCCAAACTGTAAGAATTAAAGGTGTTTGATGTCTTGGGGTTTCAACAGTGCTAACAATGAACCCCAAGCACTGCCAGTTGCATCACCCTACTGATATGGCAATGATGGAATACACCCAGGAGTAATTTGCAAGCAGTAAACCTTCATTCCTCATCCCACATTCTCAGTCACAGAGAAACAGAGGAAGAGAACAGGCAGTCTTTACATTTTCATATTTTCAATAATGGTGTGAGACATTACCTAGCCCAGGAGTCATTGTTCATAGGCTAACATTTCCATAAACACACACTTCCCATATTTGCACTGCAAAGTCTGCGCTGCTTGTGATCTGTAAGGCCACTGTAAGTTTCTAGTAAAGCACTTAGTAAAAGAGCCTATATATTTGTGTAAGTTGCATTTCTTCATGGGGTGATATGCCCACCTACACTAGAGCTTTACAAGCTGTACTATTCATAGCTTACATTGGTGTGAGCATTGTCTGCCTGATGTTTTTCATGCAGTGTATACACCCCTTAAAATCGTTCAGATACTCAATGGCAATACAATAATTTCTTTTTTTTTTTTTTAATACATGGCTGAAGACCATGCACAAGAGTGATGGATCAGATGTGTATGTCTGCCATCAAAATCACTGTCTTTCAAACACACAGACCTATGTCTTGATGTAATTTAATTTAAATAGTCTATGTAGTAGCAATGAAAACACAAAAACATGGACTTGAATGCTGTAGAGTAACTGCACTCCATGACCGTAATTCCTGGTGGGCAGTTCTACAGTAAGGACTTGAATCTTTCCTGAAACATTATTTCTGGTAGTGCTCCTTATGCTATGTAGGTTAAGAACATCTATGCTTGTTGAAAACATTTCAGTTGCAGAGTAGACAGCCTGCCAGCCTTACCATGTGAAATCCATCCACTGGCTGCAGATCCTTTAAAAAATAAGCTGTGTTCCCTACATTAAATAATCTAAGAGCATGATTTGTGCATTAAACTTAAAACTGTTCTTTAAGTTAAGGACACCTTTTAAAGAACTATCTGAGCTGGATTGCTTTTGGGAGTGGCAGAAACTGTCCCATCTCTCTTCTTGCAGATAGCTTCTGATAGGACTTGACATGATGTAACCCATTTAGCTACCGTGTTTCCCTTCTGCTGCGCTCTGTCTCTGGCAGGGAGAAAGTGGTGGGGAGTGACTGACCATGAGATTGCACTATCAGTTGAGGTGAGCAGGTATCTGAAGTGATTTTGCTCTTTTGAGTAGCTGCAGTGAGAGACTTACAGTGGCACCGCATGTATGAGCTGCTGCACTTGGCAGGTTCCCAGCAATGTCAAATCTCTCTGATTAGTTTCTGTAAGTACAAGGACAAAATTAAGCCTAACCTATTTTTCAAAGAAGAAATGTGCATTTCCCATTTTTCTCTTTAATGGGATCTTCTTATATCTTGTGTCCCATACCTTTTTTTCCCCCTCCCCTTCCCAGCATGTCACTCCTTAAAAAAAAAAAAAGTTTGTTAAAATACAATTTCTTGTAAAAACATGCATTGAAATTTCTTTGATTTCTGTAACATATTTTGACCTTGATATGCATTCATTTTCAGCACCAAATGAATCCTCTGGTGCTAAAATGAAGTTGTTCTCTTACTTTCCCCTTAGGTATGGTATACTACAATCCTAAAATCCTCTGCTACTTTCTAGTGCATATTTTCTTTGACATGTTGCAAAAAATGAGTGTTTTGATCACTGGCTTTGTAGGCAGGTTTTGGCAGAGCAAGTTTTGTCCAGCTATAACTAATCCATTCCAAGCTCAGGTTGTTCCTTCAAACAGATGGAGAAAATTTATTTTTCTCTTGTTCTTAGAATGGCTCAGTAATTTCTATGCTACTATATTGACTTTGCACGGTAAATATGTAACTGATAAGACATGCTTGCGTGAGTTTCTGATTTCATTTACAGCTTTGATCAGTGGAAGAGCACTTTGTTTTCAAGGTGGTAAAACTGGAATCAGTTTTTCTTGGTCTTTTTATTTATGGCTAGCTTAATGTAGAGATCTTCCTTGATAAACATTTGAGGTGCTGCTTGTGTCTTTTAGGCTATTTTGTAGTGTCCTTTCTCAATGAAGTCACACTAATGTCTGCTGTCTGGCCAAGCATCATTTTCTCCTTTTCTCCTGCATCCCATCTCATCATGCACGTCTGTCCTTGCCATCTCTTATCTCCTTTGTAGATTTTCTGGAAACATTACCCTGTGTTCCCGTAATGCCTGCTTGGTGAAATGAGTTGAGATTACAGCTGCTGAGGAGGAACACCGTGCTTCCCAACTACTTCTGCCTGTGAGAGCACATATTTTCTCCAGAAAAAGGGAGAGACTCAGCTTACTGAATATTTCCACCTTTTGTGATGCCACATGTATATAGACTGCAGAGTTGGCTTGTCCTAAACCTCATGTCTCTTGAAATTATGAGTCTTAGTGTGTATGAGCTTTTCAGTGAATACTCATGTTGCCCAAGAGAAACAAGACACCCAGGAGAGGGTTGTACATGTTGTGTTCTCTTGTCTGTTCTTCCTCAGAGCAACTGGGGATTGATTTCTCTGCCTGTGTTTATCCTGCACAGGGGAAGGGAGTGGGATGTGCAGAGGGTGAATCTTTCTGACCTTTCAGGGTACCTGTTTTGTTGGTAGCAGCCTGCTGCTCCCACCTTGTTGTTTTTTCTGCCACTGCATCTTCACTTTGCTTGACATGACTCATGCTTTCACCTATGAGAGGAGAGACACTCCTGGGGAATTTGGGCATGTGTTACTAGCATTCAAGAAGCACAGAGCTTCTAAGGGGAGCCTGAGAAAATGCTGATATTTGAGGGCTTTGTATTTTTTTTTTTTTTGAAGCTACAGTACAGGGTCTACAAATGTGGATACACTACAAAGAGTACAGATGTGACACCCTTCAAAGACAGTGGCTCATGTCCCAGTGGAGGTCCCAAATTTATGAATATTGCTATTCCTCTTTCATTTTTAGTCAGTTAAGCCTTAAACCTTTTCCACCAGTACTCTGAATCCAACCTGCCACAGCACAACGATAATTCTTCTAAAGTGAGCCTGTCCAAACTAATTTCATTGTCCTTGTTGAGTGAAGTGCAACAATTAAGCAGACAGCACAAATGAGTCCAGATAAATCCAGTATTTACAATTATTTCAGTTTGGATAATCTAATGTGATATTCATTGTGCAGCTAAGAATTATGTTTCTCAGTGAGGAGGGGCTGTCATTCTCTTGTTGGCTGGATGTAAATTCAGAGTAACTCCATATGCTCTTGCAGAGTTTAAGCTTCTTTACACCACTGCAGCTCAAATGAGAATCTTGTCCTCTTTCTTTAGATGCCCTATACAGCTGAGTCCCTTCAGCTGTGCTTGCACTTTAGAGATACAGCCAAGGGAGCTCGAAGGTCATTTTTTTTTTCTATTTTGGTTTTTTTTTTCTAATTTTTTTTCCCTGGTCCAGGAATGTGTTGCTGAACTCACTCACTTTAGAGACGCCAGCTTTCTCTGAGCGCCTCTTCACTCTCCAGCACTGAAACACTGACTGACTTGAGTTACCCTTCAGATCTGACTTTTCTGAATAGTACCAGAATCAGATCTCCTCATTACGGGTGCCTCCCTTTCTTGGTATTAACACCTTGTGGCTTGTGCCCTGCCTCTCCACCAATTCCAGCTGAAAACTCATAGCCATCCCAGTTGAAAGGCAAGAGATTTATACCAGCATATCAACGCTAAAAGGCAGATTGCTGCTACTTTCTGCTTCATTTCTTTGCAGGATACATTGCTTCTCATTCCCTCCTCCCAGTCCCCCCCTCTGCTCAAGCAGACCACACTGTGTTGCTGGGCAATTTTCACCAACTTAATCACATTTGGGCCCAGTGTTTTTCCTGCAGACCCTGGAGTGTGCAATGCTTAGGCCTTGGTTATTAGTTTACACAATATATGAAGCCCATTAGAAGAGGATAATCAGGGCTTGGAGAAGGCCACCTCACTCGTTATCTGAGGAGGTTATGTTAAGCCTCTGTAGTTATTAATCATACTTTCCCATGCAGATAGCTGAAGATTAAGAGTCACATTTATCCTCTTTGCTCCTCATTCTTTCGCACTGATGTGCAAACGCTCTTTATAATCGTTGTTATTATGGTTATTCATAGCCCATCCAGTCAGCCAGCACTGCTCCTAAGATGTCACTTGAAGTTTTGCACCTATCTGAGGTGGCCTGATGATACAGATCAGAGCCACTGGAGGTCTCTCCATTTGAAACTCGGAAAACATCCTTGAGAGTCCTAGAAAGTCTCTGTTAGCTGTTATTGAATTGCAGTATCTTGTCCAGAGGCCAAGAGAATTCTGAACAGAAGC
This sequence comes from Passer domesticus, assembly GCF_036417665.1. Classification (NCBI taxonomy): domain Eukaryota; kingdom Metazoa; phylum Chordata; class Aves; order Passeriformes; family Passeridae; genus Passer; species Passer domesticus. Next base: position 6,892,647 of record NC_087512.1, read on the forward strand.
CGACACCATTACAAGAGCCAAGTTTAACAGCAACCCTCTTGATTTCACTTGCCTTGCCTTTTAATATCAGCTCTAACCTTGAACTTTGACTAAGATGATATGCTACCTTGTGGCTTTTTGAAACCTAGCCTAATGCCCTTTTAATCAAAGTGAATAATCCTTTTTCCTTTCTTAATTTTTAAAGCACTTAAGTCAACTTGGATAAAATCAGAACTGTACCAAGTGGACCCAACATTGTTAAAAAATAAATCCAAAACAGTTTAAAAATGAAAATGTTGACTCCACCACGGATTTTTTTTTTCCCCATAGAAATATGTTTAGGTTTTCATCACTATCTTTCTGATATCCTGTGTACACAAAACAACTCACCAGAAAAACTTCTTTAAATGCCAAGTAGTTGAATCTTTTACTCCAATGGCTCTAGTTATATGGCCTTTGGTTCAATAAACTTAAAGTTAAAACAACAGTTAACAACTAACACCATTCAGCATTTAGAGGTTACACAACCATCCAGTCACAGATCACATCAGTGTACAGCTACTTCCAACTGCTTGCACACCTATTTCTTTCCTTTGTGTCCACTACTGGCTTTGCAGAAGCTTCCTCCAAATTTTTTTTTGTCTCCCTTAAAAAAAAGGTTTTCTGTGAGTGGACTTAGTTAATGAAGCAGTAGCCATGTCAGTGACATGCCGAAATCCAAAACTATGGAGACCACAGTATCTATCATGCAAATTTAAAATCACCAGTTCATCCAGTTGTTATAACCTGGATTTACTCTTTGAACCTGAAGTGTGAGTTAAGTGTGAGTTACCATTTACGCACATTTTTCCATCCTAATATTGTTTCTTAATCTGTGAAAAAAGGCAAATTCCAGAATGAACACTTTGCAAAATTTCTTCTTTGACTGAAACAAATAAAATTAAAACTCTGATTTCTCTTTAAGAAGTTTATCTCATCCCCAAATGCTGTGCTTATATACCAGTTCTGCATATCTAGAGGAAATCAGTACTGCTGTATTGACTGAGAGGTCCACTAGTCTCTATCATCTCATAATGTGGCTTCTCCTTTTATTTCTTTTCTTTGTCTTCTTTTGTATTTTTTGTCTTTACCTAGACAGCATGCTTGGTAATGCACAAGACTTTGCTAGAGCATTTAGAGCATTATGGGTTTGGGTTTTTTTTTTTTTTTTGGATTGGTTAGTTTAGGATTGTAGGAGGGGCTTGTTTGTTTTTTTGTGGGTTTTTTTTTTTGGGGGGGGGGGTTTTAGGGTGGATTTTTTGTATTTTTTATTTTTTTATTTTTTTAAATGAAAGTATTTTCTCTAGAAAATGTCAATTCAAGACCTTTTCATTTGAGGGATCATAGTGGATTTGATCATGCATTTATGTGAAGATTGAGTTTTGGATCTGATAGAAAATTCTTGCTCAAATGAAAAGGCCAGAAAAGCAGAAATCAACCCAAACAGGCAGGCATGATATTTGCTTGACATACGTAGCTTCCCTGATACAAATCCCTGCATTACCTAATTCAAACTAAAAAGTGAACAGACACTGGCTTTTCTCTGCCCTCCCCAGCTAAATTTCCTACTCACCTGATCCCTGACTATTTGAAGATATTTACACACATGCTGCCTTTATTTTCTCATCCTCTCCCTCCATTTTTATAGAAATTGCTACATAATTTTCTGGAAATGCTAAGGACTTTTTTGAGTGGATGAATATTTTGGTGTGGTTCATTGAGGCACAATACCAGACCTGGATTTTAAGATGAATGTATAGATTTTTGACGTGCAGTGATGAGAGGGGACCAGGCACACAGATGGAATTTGCTGCACAGGACCTCAGGTTCCATTGAGATGTCAGCAGCTCCTCAGTTGCCTCTGTACAAACCTCCCCGAGGTGGGAAAGTGAGGCTGTGAGATAGTGGAGAGAGAAATACCTAGAATAAAGAGCAGTTTTGAGGGCTGAACTAGAACTAGGGTTTCCATACTCTGGATTCAATACCTGCCTACGTAACAGAGTTCAACAAATCCACTTTTGCCTTGATGTCCTAACTACTAAATGGAATTAATTAACCCTCCCCCAGCATTACCTCTTTGATTGGTAGACACTTAGAGTCCTCCAGAAAAGTGTTTTTTCCTTTCATACGCACCTGTGTTTGTGTGCAGTGCTTAGCAGTGACAACTCCTGGTTTTGACTACAGTGTCCTAGACACTCCTGTGATGCTGACAAAGGATGATAACTGTTGGGAGGGAAAAGCATTCTTCCAATAGAAGTTGATGGCTCAGGATGATTCTAGCCTTTCAGAAGGGGGTTGCCTCTCTTCTCTTTCTCATGATTGACCTGAAAATAAATAAGGAAAGAGTGACATTCTTACTAGTGCTTTATTTTTATATATTTATTTTAAGAAAGGAGAATTTCTCTTAGACTCATGCTGTACTTGTCCATACTGTATTTGACATCTGTGATAAAATTTGGGTCAGATACACTTGTCGATAAAAAGAGGCATCCTACAAACAGCCCTGTGCTTGCATTAGGGTCATGTCAAGAATAATAGACACTATTGTCACTGCAGTGAACCTCTGCATCATATTAAGTATTCCTCACTTCTCTCCTCTCTGCATCTCTCCAAGACATAATACAAGATGCCTATCATGTTCCACCACATCTCACCAAAGGGCACAGAAAGGGGAGATGGCTAGCAGGGAGTAAAACTCATCTAAGTTGCTCCAGCATCAATAAGGACAGGGAAAAATGGAGCATCCATTGTCTTCCTTGATCATGTCTCCTCTCCACTTCTGTGGGTGAGAATCGCAGGAAAATATTGCTTTTGTCAAGGGGAATTTCAGATTCTTCTTGTTATTTTTAAGCACAAGGTGTATGTTGGGGTTGTTTTTGTGAATGGTGTCCTGGGGACAGATGAGGGAATCACATATTGGCATATGAAAGAGATGGTCCTAGGCAACTTCCTTTCAATGTTTTTCGTTTAAGGTTTCCCATGCTGCTCACAGGTACAAGCATCAGACAACTGTATGTATTTTAATTGTGTTAATATGTGTTCTACCTGCTTTGTCTTAGCAATAAGATTTCCTGCTACTTCTCTACACTGTCCATGAACACCAGAAAAATTCATGTGCTATCAAGTACCTGCATCCAACCTCTGACCTGTTCACATCCAGAGATGGCCCTTGGCCTTAACTGCCTCATACATCTTTCCCTGATAGTTCTGGATCAGCACCCACAGCAGTGTGGTGGCTCAGGAGTACCTTTGTATAGCCATCTTTTTGTTTATTAGCACATTTGTAGTGGTCAAGAATACTTTCAACACTGATCCTCAATCAAACCTCTTCCAATTCTGGTGGTACAAGAAGGAGGGCAGACTGATTTCATATCACTCATACCTCAGAAAAGGCTTAGAAGACAGGTCATGTAGGCAAAGTAATTATTTGCTCTGAATTTAATGCTCAAAGTTGCCCTGATGTGCTCTGCTGGACCTTTGCTGTCCCTGAATAGTGTGTTCTGGGGTAGACAGCAAAATCTAGCTCCCCCAGAAGTGCAACACCAAGCTCTCCACTGTACAAAACCACTTTCACTTGACCAATACATCAATAATTCAGTGTCACCTGCTTTGGCATCACACACCTGCACTTTCCCTCCCTTCCTGTTTCTCCTTTCCCTTCTTTTTCCAAAGCCTAGTGACATCCTTTGCTATATTTTAGGTGCTAGCATAGATCAAAGTCCTCTCAGGATCAAACAACGTGCTGCATACAATCCTTACGGTAACAAACAAGGTCTTTCACTGACAGAAACACGCTTCTGTGCTGAATTTTCAGCAGCCTATCAGACTTGATTCAAGGGTACCTTTTGATTCCACACAGAAATCTCTCCTGCCCTTCCCCCCAGTTTTTCAGGCAGAGGGGGAGGGGAAGAAACCCCACTCAGTTTGCCTGGAGGAAAGGGAAGAAGGGCTTTTTTTAAACTTTGGGGAGAGATTTAATATTCCCATGCTGTATGCTTTATTTGTTGTATCAAGTAGCAGACAGAGACCTTTAAAAAGGATGAATGTATCTAATGTAAAAAGCAAGAAAGAGAGAGGATTCAGACACTTGCCTGAGTGCTTCTTACGTCATTCTGATGGTATTTTTTAATATATTGTGGTCCCCACTTCCCAATAAGGTCTTTCTGTTTAAATATCCCTTCAATACAACCTTTGATGTTTGAAGTGACAGGTGGGAACAGAGTATGTTTTGAAAGTTGGATAAATGGGTTTCAATACAGGATACTACTTACTATGGGCAACTATTTCCTATGAGTCCTGTCTTTGTACAACTTCAAGCAGACCTTCAAAGGAGATAAGTGAAAATATAAGTATTAATGTACAGTTTTATGACTAGCTTGTGTCTTTTGTATTCTATCTCTTGGGGCTTTTGAAAAGCTCTCTGAAAATTCAAGTGACGTAGATGCTGAAAATTGAATGCAAATACTAATTTTGCAAATCCCATTTGTAGAGGTTCACTTTAGTTTCCAGTACTCTGAGAATGCTCTTCGCTGCACAACTTAGGGGTTTGTTATGTTTTATTTTTCAGACCATTTGACAAAAATCCCTTTCAAATTATTTTCAAAAGACTATTCTGCTTGAACCTTGGGAAAAAAAAATCCAAGCAACATATTTTCTTTGCCACTTTCTATACAGTCAGAAAAATGGAAAAGTAGGGAATGTAAACAATAAATAATACCCCTCGCCACATTAATGGAAGAAAAATCTATATTTTTGCTAGAGAAAATAATTGCTGATTAATATTTCTGAACAAATAATCTTCACAGTCTATAATTTGCATTCTATTATTAAAAAATCAATCAGTAGAAAGCTCTTCTTAATAATTAAGTTCAGGAATGTTACTGTTTACTCATAATGTTACTGGGTTTGGAACTGTTCTGGTTCATCCTGAATCACAGAGATGGAAAAAAGCACTTACTTATAAGTGGCATACAGATGAAACATATTGCTTACAAGAAGAAAATTAGAAATTCTCCCTTGATGCTCACTTCATCAGGGTCTGTTTATTTACCAGGAGAGTCTTAGTTCCATTCCTAGTTGATATTTCTTCTCTGATTTTGAACATCCACTCTTCTTAGGCTACAAGTAGCTGGCTCACAGGTCCTCAGAAGATGTGAAAAATGTAGATCATATGCTCTGAAAAACTGTTTGTCAGGAAGCAAGAACAGGAACCCATATCAGTCTGTGATTATCCATTATAGGATCACACACTTGCTGGCTTGCTTCAATGGCCTCTCTTCTGGAGTGCATGCAGGGTAAATAGATGCTAATTTCCTTGCTGCATAGAGTGCATTTTCTGTCTTGTCTGAAGAGAGGAGGAGCTCATTTCCCCCTGAAGAATTTCTTTGTGTATTGGTTTGGATGAGACAATCAGGAGAGAAAGTCCTCTAATCACCACGTACTCAAGTGAGATGCAGTGTGCCTTTCTCTCCCACAGTTAATTCCTTCAGATTCTTTTATCACAAATTAAAGTAATGTTTAATTTTCCTTCCCAAGAAACATCCCTGCTGGTCATTACAGATAACTGATGTGGTAACTCAGACGCATGAGAAGCATCACAGAATATAAAAAAACCCCAACAAATTGGCAAAAAAATTATGAATTCACAAACTGGAGTGAAATTTCAAACCTCCACAAGGCAGGAAATGGTTACACAAAACAAATCATAGTGTGTATATATGCACTCTAATATGAGGAAATATGAGTAATACATGGGAGGCTTAGAGAAATTTGATGTGGACTCCAACAAGTTCATTGAAAATCTCACAAATATTCAAATCCATTCCAAGTACAACTCTCTACCTCTGTATGATAATTTCATTGTCTTACCTACCCTCAAAGAAATAAATTCAAGTGGAAATCTAGGAAAACTGTATTATGGGAAATATGGAATGGTTCAATGGAGTTAAAATTTTACTTTTTTTAAAGAAATGCACTCATAGTTTTTCAGATTCTCTGTGAAAATTAGCATTATACAAAAGTACACTGAAGCAATATCATGTAATGAAAACAGCTTCATATAAATTAAATACTAGTGTAATTCTCAGTAAGATTTAAATTTATGAAAAATAACCCAAAGAATGATCTTAAAGTGATTTAAAAGAAAAGGAGAACCCTTGCTAAACTGAAAAACATCAAGAAGGGCTGAAACAACTCTCAGTGAGGAAGGGGAAGACACTAAACAGAAGAGATTGGTTACATTAAGCTCTCTAGATTATGACCCAGAATGAACCAGTTTAGCAGAGCCTTTAAAGAGCAAGAGGCACAGACAACTTTTCCCTACACCCTTATTCACTACCACAGGCAAATTCTTCCAGGCCCAGACCTGCTCTGCACAACTGAGGCTGCTGAAGCATCTTTTGCCAATTTCCTGATAAGCTCAGGGTGCTGGGCTGTGTGAACTACCCTGTGATGTTTGGCTCTTCGGGCACCCAGCCAGACCTTTGGGTGCCCCAGGGCTACAACCTCAATGCCTACCTTGGGCAGTGATCCGGGGGACCACTTCTCTCTGGGGTAGGCGGGGAGCAGCAGGAACATGTTGGAGCCCGTGGGATCTACTACAGGAGGATGAGGCACCCAGCAGCATATGGCCAGTGTGTGCACTGGCATTTCTGGCGGCTGCTGACTCACCGGAGCCTCCGCAGCCGGCGCTCACGTGCCTGCCAGAGGTCGCCTCTCCGTGCGGTGAAGCCCCACTGGTGTTTATTTGATGTCTTCCTGGGAGTCCACAGTTTTAAGAGGTTGTGTGGAAAAACCAGAGGCTTTCTGAAGTTGGAATTAAAGCACAGTTTTACTGTTCCAAAGGGAAGACAATGAGGAGGCTCTTCAGGCTTTGTCTGTGGCTGGTTTTGATCTCTCTCTCTGAGAATTAGTCAATTACAAATGACTCATTTCAGTGCAGAGAACCCAAGTTAGTACTGGGGGAAGGGATGAAGTTGATTGGATTTTCTGTCAGTATGTGGGTAGATTTTTCTTATATATGTGTTCAGTATCTGTTTTGTTCTGCTCTCAGTTGGAACCAGTGAAAAGTCTTCATCTGGATTCCCAGAAAGTAGAGCTAAGTCAAGGACACGATAAACCTCTCTTTTCATGTGAGCAATCCATTATGTCCATTCCCAGTATGTGTGGGAGGAGGTGGAACAGGGCTTAGTAAGCTGATGGTAGAGCTCTTTTATTTCCAAGGATGTTGTTTTTCTTATACTGGGAAGCTGGTGGGAGTTCTGCAGTGAGTAGGTGAATACAATTCTCAGAGGCTGGCTTGGTAGTGGCAGACGTGCAAGTTAAACTGGAAAATGCAGTCATGTGATTTGACTTTTAGATGAAGCTAAAGTGGGAGCAATATTCTGGTATTGCAGTGTTTTTGTGTGAGCTCACTGATCTTAGCCCCTTTATCCAGATATTAACCCTTCTCCATCTCAAAAACTCTCTCCCTGGTATTTGGTATTTTAGGCAATATTAGCTGTAGGCATATTTATAGATATTCAAGGCCATCTTAGTATTTCCTAAGTGCATTCTCACTGTCTTTTTCCCATGCTTCTTTGATGTTTTATAATGTAGCGAGACCTGATGCATGATCCTTCATGGTACGGTCAGCCATCCTCTAGAAAAATGAGTGGACAGGGTGAAGAAGATTATTGCCCATTTTCAGTCTTACCTGAACATTCCCAAACTGTCTTTGTGAGCAATCAGCTGGGTGGTTGAAGTTATTTGAATTTCTGGTTTGTGCAAACCTGATTAATCTGAGCCTGAAAGCAAGATTAATGCCTCCCTGTAGTGCAGAGAGACGCCCAGGTGACTATGGCACTGCTTCATGAGCTGGGTAGGGCTTTGTAGCTCAGATGCTCATCTGCAGCCAGTATGGCTAGAAGCTGCTTACCTTTGGTAGCACACTTTCCTGGGTCACTATACTTTTCATCTTCAGAGCAGTTATTAATGCTTTGAATTCCAGTTTCCACACCTTGGGAAGGTGGGAAGGAGCTAATAGCTCACCTTGACAGATGACATTGTTTCTTTTGTCAATGCTTGGCTTTATTTTCCATGTGGCCTTCTGTGGGGAACAAAAGTCAGGGAGCAATGTATTTATTTCAAGCACATGTACATGGGATACATATCTGGAAAGGAAATATTCAAGCCAGACTTTCAGGAAAGCACTCCATGGGATATGGAAATAAAGCAATGGGTCTTCAGCATTTCTTCTTGTGCTTGGCAAAATAAAGCTGACCATTCTTGTTCTGAAGTAGATGGAAAACCCATCCACAAATTTGGTTCCCAGTGATCCTGGGAAGAAATGTTAACCACAGTCTGGGACATGAGGTTTCAAATTTGTTAGCAGGTCAACTATTAGAAATATAGATTACGTTGGGCAAATAATTTTGCCTCTCTGAATCTTGGGCTTTCACCACAAAAGGAAGACAAAGCCCCTGAACCCTTTCGCAAAGTAGCATAGAGAGATCAAGTATTTATTGTCCAGTCATCTGCTCCCCCTGCACAGGAGAAATTTCAATTTTTTTTCCTCTTAACCATTTCACTATTGTCAGATGCTGGCAAGAACTGCTAAAACACCAACTGTTTTCCCACCTCTTGGCTTTTAAAAACTGTAAGCCCTTAAAATAAATTTGAAAAACACCAACCAAGCAAAAACCTGAATTTATCATCACCTAGTAGGTCTGGATAGGGCTATTCATGAGAACAATCCAAAGGCCTTCACCTTGACTTCCCAACATAGTTTGATGTGATTTTAATCTGATTATTAGACTCTTGATACATCTTGCAAGCTTGTAAAAGATTCATTGCTGGCAGAAACATTTCCGTTACTGGGGAAACTTTTTGTTGTTGTTGATGTATGTGTTGCCTGCCATAAATACTCATCCAAGAGCCAAAGGTCATTTGGTAGCTGCTTAGCAGCTTCACTTTCTGAAATGAAACTCAAGTGTGTTGGATCAGCAGCAGAAAGCTGAGGGTGTAAAATAGATGAGGGAAGAGCTGTTCTGTAGCATTGAAGCAGCCAGATTATTTTCTGTATTTTTTTTCTTTGGTTTGGTTTGGCTTTTTGGGTATTTTTCTTAGTTTGTTTTGGTTTGTGGGTTTTTTTGCTTTTTGGGGTTTTTTTTGGGTCGTAGTTTGTTTTGGTTTGATTTTTGGGTTTTTTTTGGGTTTTTTTTTTTATTTGGATGTTGAGTTTTCTTGTTTTTAGTTTTGTTCTCTATTCTTCTTAATGTTTGGGTTAAGAAGTGCAAAGTGCAGAAGGGATAGCCTTGCTACCCAAACCTTGTGTTTGCTTACAGGGTTTATTTACAGGGCTGCATAGAACAGCCTGTGGCATTAAGGGATGCACTTCCAATACCATGACCTTCTCCTGTGCTAGCCCAGGGGATTTGTCTGCAAAACAGCAGATGTAAATTTGGGCTTGTTTTCTGGGCTAACCAGCATGATTTGGTAACCAAGGACATTGGGTAATCAAGCCTTGACTTAGAAATTTTATTATGTCTACAGAAACGAGGCTGAAGAAAAAACTGAGATTCTGGTTTATGCTTGGTGTGCAACCTAAATTCACTCTGAACAAAACAATAACAACAAAAAATTCAGTTTAGCCCTATGTCCATTCACTTCTCAGTTTACTTCTATAAAGTCTACTTCTGTAGGTACCAATTTCTGCTAGGGCTTGCAATATCTTTCAAAAACCTCTGTGACCCACATGACACAGCACATCAGATTAGGTGGTACAGCAGCAAGTGCTCACTCTAAACTTTTTAATTTGTTTTGTTTGGGGCACCACCTTATACCTCTCTAGATCTCTGAACTTCGGTCGCAGAGGGTCTTGATTCTGAATGTTCAACAGTCATGATTTGGTGTCAAAACTGAAGCAAAAAAACTGAAGCACTGTTGTAGCCAACAGATATGTTTGTCCCTGGTGCTTGAATGGCATTCACTCTTTATGTGTATGTATAGATATATACCAAAACTAGAAAACCTTAAAATTGTCATTGAGAGCAGATTTGCACCAAATATTTTTGAGAAGTTTTGCTTATGAAAACAGGTGTCATCCACAGAAGTGACAGCACTGCCAGAATAGCAGCAGCTCCTGACTGCAAGACCAACACCTATCATCCCCCAGCAGTGAGGAGCAACTGGCCTGTGATGAGGAGCTACCTGTGTGTAGGATCTGTAGTGCAGTCAAGTTCACTGTTAAAATTGTGACTGCATCCTTTCTTGCTTAAAATACAGGAAAATCCCAAATTTAATGAGCACAAATGATGGAAAAATAACACAAAAGTTATTCTCCTGGAAAGCACTGAAATGTTTTCTGGAACAATATTGTTTTCGGTATATTTCTTACTGGGATGGTGTCTCAGATTCAGAACAGTAATTTGACCAAGTTCCCTTTATCCTGTTTTGATGACATCTGGTGTTACAAATCAGTAAGTAAACCTGCTCTGATACTGGTAGAGAATTCTCCTCTTAAATGGTATCTAATCACTGGGTAATACACAGTGTTATTTCTCCTCTTAAAACATCAGTTTTCTCTTCACAGGAGAGAAATAAGCTTCATAGCTTTGAAGTGTGCATTAAATGGAGTAATGTTTTTCTGGCCAACCCTGGTGGTACTTTGTGATCATGGTTATATTTCATCTTCCTTAACTTCAGCCTAATGAAGGCATAATATTTGGTTTTCTTCTTACAGCCATTGCAGAGTAGTAGTTGAGTGTGGCCAGTCATCCCATCTTTCTTTTTCCCTTAATGGAGAGTGACCCAAAGGCTAAGGCTGCCCAAGTGACGTTAGGTGAAACTGCTCTGACAGCATGGTTGGTGAATTAATCCCCAGGACCCAGGCAAATCAGTAGCTAGTCTTCCAAATGAAGCTGGTCAGAAACTAGGTTTTCATCCTATTAACCCACATGCTTAGAAGATTTAGCATTATGCAGCTTGCTATAAGCTCTTCACTGTCTTTATTAAACTATTTATCTGAGGTAACTTCATATTTTCTTTTAGGATAAACTGGAGATAATGCAATGTGCTTGTTTTAATTTGCAAGGTTAACTGATCTAATTATCTGTGTGTGTTTATTTAAATCCTTTTGAGCACAAGGCCCTTGCAGGTGGCTGCTTTGTTTTCCACCAACAGGAAATATTTTAAAATGAGATGATATAGCTCAGTAGGTCTTCTTGTATAAAGGATTTTCTAATAATGTATGAATTTATTAAAGACAAATAGAGAGCTTATTTACATTAAACAAATTCATAAGGAACTATTTTTTCCTTAACTAGGAAGAACAATTGGCACCTACTTCTTTTACTATATGAAAGGATTGTACATTTTCTACAAAAAAAAAATTAGACATCAACATTTTGGGTGAGGTGTTTTGACATACATTTCCATTCTCATATCAGGCAAGTTTTTTAGTGTTTGTGAGTTAATATTTTCACAGTCTTTGAATCTTGAAAATTTGGAGACTTCAGTGGCACAGGAAGCAGCACCACAATTCTAAACTTCTGCTTCAAGTGGAATGAGTGCAACCTTTGAGCTGCTCTGTGTTTATATGCTCTGTAATTTAAAGAGAAGAAACATGCTCCTATGGATGTCTAGACTTAAAAGTTGAAAGCTTTTTTTCCTTTCATTCCTTATGCTCACAGACATATCCTCTTCTAGCTTTCACATGGTCACATGAAACCAAGATGTTCTACTTGCAGATGCTGGTTTACAATTTGCTGTATCCAGCTGATGGAGTTAAGCTACAGCCAGTGCCATCTGGGGAAGCTTGTCAGCAAAGGTGCTGCATGAATGTGGCCAGACAGCCTCCAGAGCAGAGGGGCCTCTGCCCTGGCATCTCCTAATCTTTCAGCCCAGGGATTACCTTGAATAGAGCCAGCTTGTGCCAGCCTGCTCCTTATGTTGTACAGTTACCAAGGTCCCCAGGTTTTGCAGGACCAGTAGATTTCTTTTGTTTGTGCTGCAGAAGGCTTTCTCCTAGTAACTGCTCATCGACTCTGAATACTCCCCATATTAATGAATTACCATGTTCCTCCTATCAGCTCACAAAGCCACCTTTGATAAACAGACTCATTTGCTCTGTTTCCTGACCAAGCATTAGCTTAGTGGCCCAGCACATTCATCTTATCTTTTGGGAGCTTTGTTCACTATAGCAGAGCCGATATCTTGCTTCAGTTAAGCACCTGCCAGTGATAAACAGAAGAGAGACAGGTGCTAATCTCCCTGGGCCTGCCATTCCCCAGGGAAAGAGCCCATTTGGTCATAGATATGAGCTGCTGATGGATATTTTATTGATGCCACATCTCACCATAAAGGGAATTGGCTGAAGCCCTTTCTAAATTTTGGATGTTTTTAAATCTTGGATGATTGGGGCACTGCAGAATGTGCTGCAGTGAACAGTCATGTTTTGGCTAGCATGTAAAACAGCACTGGTTTCAGACAGAATTGTGTATGAGGAAGGTCTTACTTTTGCTGATCCTGCTTATGCTCCAGACTGTCTTTTATAGGCTGTCAAAACAGAGAACCAAACTGAAGTCTTTCCTTGGATTATATGTGGTCTTTACTTGAGCAGAGCCTGCACTAAGTGAGCAAAATCTAAATAAGGCTGTCAAGGCTTTGACCTAGAGTATTTACTCACACGAATCCCAGTGAGAATTGCAGACTTTATACACACTGGTGCAAATGTAAGTGTTTCAGTGCATTCTCCTGTGCTCTGACAAAGTTAATTGTCTAATCTTGACACCAAGTGCCCTGTACTTTTTTAAGTGGTTTATGCATGAGACTAATTATGTGCTGTTAATTTGGCTGCTAGAAGCTCTCTGCTTTTAACATCCATTTGATTTAGGAACCATACAGGGTGGCATTTGCATGTAACTAGTGCAAGGGCTCTGAACTGGGTGCTGAAAGACAAAGGCAGCATATACCAGTGGAGCACTCAGAAAGAGGAGAAAAGTGCTGATTCTTTTGTCTTGGTGTCCAGAAATACTAGGATGCATGATCCACAAGTATAGATAAAATTTTCTAGCACAGAGAAATTTTTCCAGTGTATATGTACTCTTTTCATGTAGAGAGAGTGTACAAGGAAGATTAGTATTTTCTGAAACTATGTTCAAGTGCAAGGAGAAAGAATGTAGTTTGCAAGGGCAAGGCAGGAAGCCCTAGTTTGGGACAGGCTATTTCCACCAGCATACTTGAATTTCCAGTTGTCTCAACTGCTTTGAAGGTACCTTTAAACTTAGTGATATCTTGGCATGCAAGCATTGAAATTAGACAAACTTGTTATTTATCTAAATTCTTGAGGACATGCTAGTGTATCATAGCTAAAGGTGCCTCAAAATCTGAGCAAAGCCCTTGCACAAATTCTGGAAATATCCTATTTTTTACCCTCCCAATTTTCATCAGAACTTCCAGTGACTGCAGCTGAGAGAGAAAAGCATACTGTGTTTTTTGTTCTGCCTCTAGAAAGTGCTGTGGAAACTTTGTACCACAGGACCTTTATTGTATTGTGTTCCAAAGTAGTTTCTCAATGGTATAATGAAGCACTTTCAAAATTTAATAAATTTAAAAAAAAAAGTGAAAAAGTGGGGGAGGCAAGCCATTGTAGGAATCAGATTAATATGACAGCAATTTGTAGGTGTTTGGAGAGGGGGATTCAGGTTCTACTGTGTTACAATCATGTTTTTCATGTCATTTCTATCTGAAATGAAACATAGTGCCAAAGATCTTAAGACAACATTAAACTAATACAATGCTTCAGGAGTGGACAAAGTTGGCTGTTCAGATGCTTCTATTTCAAAAGTTTGAGTAGATCAGAGTGTCTGTAACTGGTTTTGATTATGAGCCACAAAAACACACATTAAGTTTCTGTCAAGGCAGTCTCTGATTTGCAGTTTGGGAACTGGCGGACTGCAGGCTGTCCCCCCACGTCACATCGATGGGGAGTTTAATTTTGGGTTTGAGAATGATGAACCTTGATCTTGAGTTTCCAGCTGAAGTTCCCTGGGACTCTAAGCTCAGCTCCAAAGCCAGTGTTGATCTCAGCATGATGTAGCTCTGAGGCAGCTGGTCTTTGTTATCAACCTCAGACCTTCAGCCTGCAGGCCAAGACCTTTCTGAAACCCAAAGCAACCAAAAGAAAGCAGACTCCCCTGCAAAGAAAATAACAAATTTCTTAGGAGCTTCTCTGACACTGTAGGCCTGATTGTTAAGAAGGTCTGTGACTGTGGAGTTTCTGAAATTATTGCTCTTTTTATGGCAATTTCCATCTGGTATAGAAATCAGGTTGTCAACACACCTGTTTTGAGTAGAAGAAAAAAAATCCAGGTGTTGTTAGTTTATTAGTAATGTATTAGGATCCCAAATTTTTATTTAGACCTAGGGCTGAGAGCTGAATAATTTTTTTTTTTCCTTTGAAACAATGTAGTTTCTTAAGGCTGGAGAGTTATCACCACCTACCTGTGAGCCCTCTTGAGTCTGTAGGTGCATCTTTACCAGAGCAGGGGGCTGAAATAAATTACTAAGTTGATGGATGCATAGCCCGTGAGGTTTTTTAAAGGGGCAGGTGATGCATCAAGTTGGAAAGCAACAAAATAAGGGGACTTGGTTTCTGAAGGCAGCTGGGCTGGGCAGGCAAACAGCATAAGCACAGGGGCAGCTGGTAACCTGTGCTGAGAGGAGGAATAAAGAGGAGCCTCTGTTGAGGACAGGGGAGAGTGAGCCTGCTCAAGCTGAGTGGGAGGCAGTAGGAGGAGGAAAGTTCACTGCCTGCTTAATTGCAGGGGGTGCCACAGTCCCACTGTGTACACAAAACCCTGTCAATAGCTCTGAGGTGCCAGCCTGTTAATTAATGATTTACTTACACTGACCCTTAACCCTGAGGCAAATAAGGGGGATTTGTTTTGCTTCTATTAACTCCTCAGCTTGCTGAGCAGAGGCCCTGTAGTCCCCAGTATCACACGGCCACACAGGAGCTACGTGTTCTTTATTGTGCAAGGATCCAGCTTGTGACAGAAGGGAGGGACTTCTCATGGGGCTCAGTAAAAGAACGAGGGGCTCTGGGCCTCCTTTTGCCCAAGCCTAGCTTAAAAGTGCATGTTGATGTGTCACTGTGGGTGGTGGTAAGGGCAATATGTACAACAGTCTCTTTGGAGCCAGATATGGTTTCCTAGTGGTATAAATGGAGATAGAAGTCCCAATACATCCTCAGGGACACCTGCCATAATTATCACAGTCAGTTTGGCCAAATGGCTCCCAGCAGAGCCTGGGGTCTGATCTGTGGCTGGTGTCAAGCCAGATTTCTGACACAGCTCTGTCTTCCTGCGTGACCATGACCAGGCCTCAAGCCCACACCAAGATTCAGGTCTCCAAATCCCATGCCATAGAAAATCAAGATCTGAGAAGGCATTGGAAAAGCAATAGGAGCAGCAATGATCTCTCCTTCCCCTGAGCAGTAGGAGGATAAATACATTTCAGAATGTAAAGAGATTGATACTATGGAAATAGGAACTCTATAAGTTACTTAGTTCACACACGTGCAACTCCCTGAGGGTGTAACTAGGATTGTTCTGGTTTTTTAGTATTATTGCTTCAGGCATTACACCTGAAAATGCCAGATGTATTTAAATCAAGTGTGATGGTGTCACTGCATAGTAATAGTGTTTTATCAGGGGGATGAACTGGTCTGCTTTCTCTCTCAAGAGCATTTGGAAGAGTATGATGCAGAGTGGTTTGGAAGGCAGATGGGTTCCTCTCTACTGGAGAATTACATTTTTATTAAAGTAGCTAGTTGTTGCTTCAGTGGAGGGCCAGTGGCGGCTGCTGTGATCAATAGAACTGTGCTTTTTATGTAAGATTTACTCTTGCTCGTCCCAGTTTTGCCGAGAATGTTCAGCTTGCAATCGATAACAAGCCGTGATGACAAAGTAGCTCGTTTCAATTGAATTTGATGTCATTAAAAATGTTAAAAAAACTATTGTCTCTTCCACCTTTTTTTTTTTTAGATAAAAGCTTCTCAATGAGAAACTTTGGTGCTGCCCTAGCAACCCAGCTGAGTGAGAATAACCAAACATCTGTTTCACCCTTGCCATTGCTGGTCTAGGATTATCATGGCTGAATCCAGCATCTCCTGGCCCTGTGCTTAGACTGGGTCGTGGTGGCAATTTCCCAAGAAAAGAGGTGTCCATTTTTGAGGGGAGAAGGTTTCTGATGCCAGGTTGTAATGTGATACCAGGCAGCTTCCAAAGTAATTTTAGCTGATACTGCTCTTACCTCTGGAATCAGGCTCCTTTTGGCCTTTGGTATTAAGAGTCTGATTTGTAATTAGAAGAATGACATTATGATAACTTTAAGCTCTGGAAGGTAACTGTTGCCATGTATCTCATAATTTTCCATTTCCAAAGTCAGAACACATTAAGTAAATATCCCTCTTGTGCCCAGAATGGGTGATTATCTTCTATTCTGACTTGAAGAAACCCTGATGCAGGGACTAACTTGTTCCAGCTTTTGGAGAGCAGCCACTTCTTCTGACTCTGACGGGAGCACAATTGAATTTACCAGTTTTCTCTTGCACATTTCACCTTGTTTAATTTCCTAATAAGTTCCTCTTCTTGGGCAGGGGAGTAAAGTGACTTCTCACTCTTCCAAGAAGTCAAGCCGTTCCTGGCTCAGGTGGTTTGGGTCACAGTGACACAGCATGGTGGGGATCCCACCAGTAACTTTCTGCAGCAAAATAAATGGTTGCAGAATTTAATTCACCTGGGAAGTGTTCTGAATTGCAGAATTGACTTTTTCTCTCCAATCTGCAGATCTGTGTCTGCATTTAGAGAACCTGATATTTGCTAGGGAAAACTGCCCTTAGAAAATCAGCTTCCAGCTGTTGTGGGTTTTTGGTTGGTTTTGGTTTTCTGTTTTTTGGTGTGGGTTTTTGTTTTTGTTTTGTTTTTGGAGGGGTTTTGGTGGTTTTTTTTTTGTTTGTTTTTTTGTTTTTTTTTTTTTTTTAATTATTTTTTATCTGTCCCACATCCTGCTTTAAAAGCATCTTTGCACCCAGAATGTTCCCATCAGCAGAAACGGGTATTTTAACAACACAGCCGGGCAGAGAGAGATATGTGTGGCTACAGAACTGACTAATTCTTCCTCCTAAGTAAGTCTGTTGGGTTAACCATCTCCTCAGAGCATGTAGTGCCTCCTCTGAGAGCTTCTCAATGAGGGGCTGCAACAGCAGAATAAGATGCAGGGGAACAGGATGAAATACACAAAGGCACAAAGCATCTTGCTACCTGCAGTTGGTACAGGAGAACACTCTCTTTAGATGGGCTTAGAGGTGATAGAGCTAAAGTCTGACAAATGAGCTTGGAGACCCTGCTGTGTGCTTGGAGCAGGGGGAAGGCAGGATGAAGCGACTGTAGACCAGGCTGACAGACGGACTTTGTGCTGGTTGCTAGGCAAAGGCAACTCATGCCTGAGCCAGCAACCCCCAAACCCTCCCGAGGAGCACCAGAGCTGGAGATGAGGGTAGCTGCTATTCCAGTGCCAAGGAACAACACTTTATTTTGTTAAGAGCATGGTCCTGCTTTATTTGTGTCCTCTCCAGCTGCTGGACATCAGTGGCAAGGTTAACTCTGTCATGGGTGGGGAGAATTTCTTGCTGTGGCCTGCTTCACATATTTTGTTTTGTTCTGTTGTAATTTCATAACCTCAGCAACAAACTTCTCCCCCTTCTCCCTCCTTATTCCCCCTCTCCCCTCCTCCCCTTACTCCAATGGTTTATGAGTTTTGTGCTCTGTGGCCTATTAAGGTTCAGTTCCCAGCCAGTAAAAATGAGGAATTGGTTCCTGCCATTCCACGCAAGGAGTTTTAATGCACTCGGTCTCCTGGAAGCCTAAATGTTTTGTATCGGTGATAGTTGTGTAACATAAAGCCTTAATAAAGGTTTATAAGGGAAGGGATATGAAATGGAGCGTATGGAGTTCAGCTCTGTCTGTGGCTCTGTTGGAGAATTAAACCAGGGAGAACGAGTTTTTAGGAGAGCTGGGGGTCTGTGATGTGTACAAACATCCACTGCTGTGACCCCCCCATCCCAGCTGTGCTGCCTCCTCCCTGAGATAAAAAACTTCCCCTTCTCTGAACCCTGCATGGCCATTGTGAAGCACTGGCCTGAAGAGACATGGTTCAGTCTGAGGTGTGGGTTTCCAGGGTGGACTCTTGTGTGTCTCATCCTGAGGTGTCCTCTGCTGCCCATCTCTCCAGAATCCTTGGAGAAGCACTTCCCTACACAAGTTCTTTCCAAAACTGTGTGTGGAGGGAAGGTGCCTGTAAGTAGAGGTAGCAGCTGGATCATCTCTCTATGCACCTTACTCAGTTTTGGGCTGAAAAGTTGGATTTTACTTCTGCTTCATGTTTTGCTTTACCTTTTTGCAGTGATCCTTGACAAGCAGCTTGCTGTCACCTCCTTTTTGCTGTCACCTCCATTTGCTGTCTCACCTTTTTGGGTTGTAAGCTCTTCAAGATGCTCTCCACTCCTGTGCAGTACCTAGCACAATCTTTCTTCAGTGGTCAGTGAGGCATCTAACACACATAGTTAATATTTAATAGTCTTGTGGCACTCAGATTGGAAATACAGAGACAGTCTCATACCTACCCCTTGTCTTTTCCCCTGTTTCAGGGAGGGTGCCATATGCAGTTACAGCTAGTCTGCCCCATGAATTGATAAAACACAAGCTTTTTATGAGCTTTCCCATCAAAATTCTTGAAAGTAGGTGCATGGGAATTCATTTAGTAGGGTTTGAGGGGTGCCCTTTAGCTGCCTTATGGTATGTAAACATGAAGGTATTTTTTGTGGCTTTGTTCTTTAGCAAAGCAGCACATAATTTTCATTTCATTGAAATGTCTCATAAACATGAGCTTTTAAAGGGATAGGGATGGCAGGTTTTTGACATATAGGGAGTTTGGTTTTTCTCCCCAGATCTTTGAACAAACGGAAGCAAAAGCATGAGAATGTCTTTTCTTCTCAGTCAGTCTTGTGTTCTCAATATTTTAAATTTTAACTTTCTAGAAGTCTTCATGTGGTTGGGGAAAGCACTGACTTTTATTTTGCTGTTGCAATAGTTTTCTGTGTTCTGATCTCTAGACCCACTCCCATTCCCAGCCACCTCAAATTCAGATTTCTGTATGGTTTCTATTTTTATGAAAAGGACATGAAAGACAAACACAAAAGTTTTGATGACTTTGGAGAAAGTTTGTCTTCTGACCTGAAGGTTTGTTTCTTATTTCTTCAATATTGTTCTTCCAGTTATTTCACAATTTCAAAAATTTAAATTCACATCTAATTATAACTGATTTGTCAATTTTTAATGTACACATTTTCAGGCTTAGATTTCAAAACCAATAATGTTGAGATATATGTATGGTGTTTTGGTTTTTTTGTTTGTTTTTAAACAGATGAAAATAAATATCTGAAAATGGTACATTAGGGATCCATGGTCTAGTTCTTAATATTGCAAGAAATGTGCAGGAAGAGTTTAACTCTAAGAAGGACAGTGAACTGTCCTAAGTGATTAGAAATGGTGCTTCTGTAAGGTGTAAATTCCCCATTAATGTATTAAAGGATATTAACAATGAAGCCTAAAAATGATGTATGAATATTGCAATGAACTTTTTCATAGCTGATCAGGTTAATAGATGGGGTGAAGAAGAAGGCTAGTATGAGGCCTTCTAAAGGTCCTCAGGAGTTATTGCAGAGGACAAAAAGCAGAGAGATGAAATAGAGAAAATAGATATGGATAATAACCATGCTTCTGAACAGGTGCAGTTTTCTCCTGTGCAACAGAGGTGACAGAGTAATAGCAAGTGATAACTAAATTGGTGTTTCAGTAATTGCAAAGTCTTGGTCCATGCCTTAGCATCCTGCTGCTGTCCTTGGGTTACTCTGATGAGAGGACAAAGTAGTCATAAATGAATATACCTGTCTAATGATCCCACCCACAAAAAGATAGTGGGGTTTTTTGAATGCTGACAGGCTGCCTCACATGCTGTTCACCTGCAGGCAGTACAGGACAGCTGCACCTGTAGGCATAGTTTTATCTCTAGAGCTATCTTAAATGATAAGATTTGCCATCCTGTGTTTCTCAGTATGAAGGCTGATGTCCAAAAAAGTTTCAGCTATTGATTGACTGACTTTCTCTGACTGATATGTTTCTTTAGCTTGACATAAACAACATTTCCAGGGACATTATGCCATGGATTGGTGTGGGGTACCCATAGAAAGGATGGTGACCTTAATATCACACCCAAGTACACTTCCACTCCTTCAGAAAAATTCCTGTTCAGCCTGGACTAAACCAATTTGTGTTACACTCAGAAGAGTATTTGAGATGGGTGACTCATATTGAAATCAATATGGGTCCATTGCAGATACAAGCTCTGGTTCCCTCTTGGCTTCATTTCCTTGTGTATAAAATGGTGAGAGTGGCAACCTCTGCCTCACAGAGGAGGAGGAGAAAATACATTAAATACTGAGAGCAGCTCAGATGCTGTGGTGATGGGAAGGCACACATGTACCAAGTTGCAAATGCTTCAGACTAAAATGCCAGCAGGAAGAACAACTTCAGCAATGGAAGTAAGTCATCAGGGTATCTGCAAAGGGAAAAAAAAAATATGCTTGAAAGAATCCCCTGAACAAATTAAATCTTGAGGCCTAAAGACAAAGGGAGAGAGAATTAATTTTTCTACAGATATGAAATGTTCTGAATCAGATAAGTCTTGTCATTAGAAAAGGCACTAAGCAGCAAATGTCTGGATAATACCGCCAGCTCCAAGCTTCTCTTGGAACCTCTAAATACATTAAATCCATAAAACTAAATGAAAGCAGCTGCAGTTTTATAGAAATAAAAGGCTCTCATATTAAAAAGCTAAGAGCTTATGAAATGAAAGAAAAAATAATAATAAAATTAAAGTGGGGGAGGAGGAGAGCGAGAGAGAGAGAGGGAGAGAGAGAGAGAGAGAGGAGTGAAAGTTAGAAACATAGGTTCCTAGGAAAGGATGATGCAAAATGCTCCAAGTTAATATGTGAGAATCCTTCAGAGACAAAACAACACACATTCGGCGCTCAGTAAAAAATAATAATATTTTTTTAATTAAAATATTTTTTGGCTTTAAAGAGAGATTTTAGAGTAAAAATGTAATTTTGTAATAAAACCTTTTAGGGCAGTGTGCCCTCTGAAATTCTGGGGGAGGCCCCGGGGGTTTATCTCTTTTCTCATTTCTGCTTCAGCTTTCTGAATTGAAGTATTTGACTTTCAACTTTGAAACGCTATTCTTCCACCTTTTTAAGTTACAAAAAAAGATAAGTCGTTTTGTCCCCCTCTTCTTATTCCTTAAACGCTTCGTTGCATAGAAATAGCCAAGCATATTTTGTGAGAAATTCTGCTGTTTCTTCTCTTTGTGGGAAATGGAAACAAGGTTTCTGTCCAGCAGTAATTCCTCGTGTCTTATGCATCCTTGAGGTTCTGAGAAAAGAATGAAACTGGAGGTGGGGGAATAGTGCGTGCAAAAATAACTTTCATTTGTATGCAAATTTGCTTTCATTAGGAATTTCAGTTCTTCTTTCTTAGATGTATTACAGCAGTGTTTGGAGGCCTGCTGTACAAACACATGAATTCTGCATTGCTAACATCCCTTTGTGCAAGAGCTGTTGAGCCACATCCCTGTGATTTAAGCAGAGCTGCCACTTGTTGTGTCTTTGCTTTTGCAGAGCTGTTAGAGGAGATTCGTCTTGCCCCATCTACAGCGTTTCAAAGTCAACTGTCCATGCATGATTGGGCTGTCTCAGACCCATTTTATAGCCAGGAAAGGGACAGGAACCTTCAGAGACACATTGACCTTTGCCTGTTGGTCTGTATTGCCTATAAAAAGAAGTCTAGGTTGAATAACTCAAACTTGGAGTTCAGATCACTGACTCCCACTCTGTGATTCCTTAACTTGCTGGAACCACTCTCACCAGATGGATGCTTTCTGTTGAAGCTGTGCATCACAGGACTGCTATTTTGCCAGCTATTCAGGAAAACGTGCATGTGGGCCAGATGGCTAAAAGTAGCCTTGATGTGTGGTGATTTAAGTAGGCCTTCTCCTGTTTGCTTTGTGGGTTTTTTAGGGTTGGGTTGGTTTTTTTGGGGGGGGGGGGTTTTTGGGTTTTTTTTTTTTGGTTTGTTTGGTTTTGGTTTTTTTTTTTTTAGTTTTTATGACATGGAATGGATGAAGAGGGAGAAGCTGATTGAACATCCTATTCATAGGAATAATTACTTTTGTAAGGCATTTGAAGGGAAAACAAAGAATTATTTGATTCCTACAAGAAGAAAGGCAAGACCTGAGACAATGAGACATCAGTGAATACATATTAAACCAGCTGCCCTTAAGTAAAATATGGACTTGCAGTTAGAACTGACCTAAGCTCCCTTCCTGACTGTGTAATTGGTTTGATACAAGATGATGGTTGAAATGGGTAACATCCTTCTCCATTAGTCATCTTACTTGAATAAAAGGAATAAAAACTCAGATGTTACCACTGATTCTTTCATGTACCAAAGTTATTGACATTAATAAGGCCTTACAAATGTTAAAAAAATGATAATGCTGTGAAATCTTAAGCTGGAAACTACTTCTCAGCAAAACAAAGTATTTTAAGTGCCATTATCCTTTAAATTCCTGTACCGTTTTGCCTTTTGCTTTGTTCTGATGTGTCGAGCCTGTGGAGCAATATTCTTTCCCAGTCCTCTTGCCTTGGCAGGAAGACACAAAGGCCAGGGAAAGTTGTGTGATTTATTCTAATTTTCCTTAGAACCTCTCTCTTGGTACGCTGAAACTCCAAGTGGGCAAACGCTCCCATCCAGGAAGGCAAAGCTTGTCAGATGTTACCATGACAACCTGAGTGTAATTAAGGCCCGTTTCAGCTGCTAACAGCTGTGTGCATTTTATCTGTCTTGAAGATTATATATATACACACACACACACAGATAAATATATATCTACATGGAAGTGCGCTGTGAGGATATCTGTATCTATCTAGCTGTACCTAAACCCACTCCTAAATTGCTGCCCCTATGTACTTGCATATTAACTGACCAGAATTAAAAATAAAAAAAAAAATTGCAAAGACCTCTCTGTTCTTAAGGATGCTGAAGAACCAGAGCTTCTCCACTGCCTTTCCTCATACAACCACCCGTTTTTAACGAAATGTGGGAAAATAAATATTCATAGCCAATAAAAAGGAAATCTTGCTTCAGGATTAGAGTTTCCAGCATCTTTTCAGGTTGGTCATAGAGACTATAATTTTTGTTCCTATTAAGGAGGAAATAGGAGCTGTTTCCACTAAATGTCTTTTGCAAATGCATCAAGTTCTGAAATAAGTCACTTAACCTTTAGGTAACTCTTCCTGTCTTCCTGCAGGAAGCCATTCTCACATGCACTGTTTCTGCACTCAGGATGGTGTGTGCTGTGGTGTGTGCTGGCACTGTGCTCCTTGGAGCGCCGTGTCTCCAGGCTGGGTTGGACCCCTTGCATCCCAGGGCACCATCAGCGCTGCTCTCCTGGTCCTGTGCAGTGCACAGCAGAGGTCAGGAGCTGCTGCAGGCAGTGCTTTCACAGGAGAGGGAAAAGGACCTGCAGGAATGGATACTCAGACCACCCAAAAATAGGTGCCAGATCGATGTCCCTTGGTAGCCAGCCGGGTCAAGAACCTTTTGAGAGGTGCCTACAGCAGGAAAGTTCACTGTCAGCTGTGAGACCACCCTCCTGAGCTCACTGGCTTTCCCTGCCTGTGCACTGGGCCTGCTTGGAGGATGTGAAAACCTTTCATTGTGCCGCAGTGGGTTAGAGAATTGTTACCTAATAAACAGGGCTTCAGTTGGTTGTGCTGAAGGTAAACACGTTTGCTGTGAGTGCGGCTCGTAAAGGATGTGGGGTTTTGTGAGATGTCACACGTAACTTGTCTGAGGCTGTGAATATATTAGACTCCCACTCAAGTTTAGATACACATCTTTCTAGCAGGGGAGTTTAACTCTTCATGGAGCCCATAGGGATACAGTAAAGCATGGGGAACTTCATAATCAATAAATTTATTTTGTAATATCTATCTAAATTGTCAGAGATGACATCAGTTTCAGTAGGAACTGATGGTCAAGAGCTTAAGTCAACCATTTATGGGGGAAAAAAAGGAAGATGAGGAGGCAAAAAATGAAGAACTGCTTTTGGGAAAGATAGTTCACAAAGTAAATGCAGTGTAATGAAGGCAATGATGGTATTCAAAAGGCAAAAAACTCTGGACATATCTTGTAAGACCTAGATTTTTTTGTTACTGTTGTTGTTTTTCATAATGTTGTCTAGGTTTGCACCTGTTATAAACCATACAAATGTGGATGTCCAGAATGTGTCTGGCTGGCCTTTTGGTTTTGTTTTGTTTTTGGTTTTTTTGGCTTTTTGGGGGTTTTTTTAATTATAATAATCTGAGCTGGTGAATACAGCTGCGTTCTCCTGCTCTTTCCCTTTGTGTGTGAGAAATTATAGGTGCCAAGGGATCCTGTGAACTTTCTGTTTTGGGAAGGAATCTCATTGCAATCTGCATTTTGGGAATGCAGAATTTCCCCTGAGTAAGTGAACGGGGTTATGTCCCCGAATGCTTTTTGCCTGGGGGACAAAGTAGAGGGAGGCTGGAGGCAGAGAAGCCAGCAGTGTGTGATTATGTCCATAAGGTCCTGTGTCTAAGGCACAGTTCTCAGAGGTCAGATAACTCTTTGCAGCTCTGTTTTTGAGTGCCTGGCTGCTGAAAGGCAAATCATCTGGCATCACTTTGCTTGAAATTCTTTGTCTCAATCCTACACTCTCTTCTAGTCTCCTTGGTCATAGTGCTCTTCTTCCCACTGCATGTGATTTTTGTCAGGACACTTTTTTTTTTTCTTTTTCAATAGGAGATTATTGCATAGAGTAAGTTAGGTATTTTGATTAAAAGATGCTTAAAAATCTGCTGAGAATGTGTTTCAATTGTGTGCATATGCCCACGGGCATGTGTAACTTGGAATATGCTCCAGCTTGGATAAAATAGTGGCCACATTCTAAGTACAGGTATCCTGCACTGGGCACTGGTAAAGGTTTATTTAGCTACAGCTGCAAGATAAAGTGGAAGTAGTGAGCTACAGGTTAGCCTGAATCCAGAGAAATTAAAACAACTTGAATGCCATGCTGTACCTTTAGCATGGTCTAAATGATTCCTCAGATTTAAAAAAAAAAAAAAAAATACTATATATATTCAGCATTTTGTGGTATTTATGTGGGGCGAGTGCTGTTCAGGGAAAAAGGTGAGATGAAGGTTTCCAACAAAATAAATGGAATTTCACTGAGACATTTAAAAGGGGAAAAAAGTTGGAATGGTGGGAAGATTGGGGTGACAGTGAGTAGGAGACCTTTGCAGAGTATAGATCTTTTTGTTAGAAGATTTTGTATGGGTTTTGATTTGAAGAATTCTGTGAATGGTCAAAACATATTCTCCCTTTACCTGCACCCCACCCCTTTCCCCCCAAAAAAACTCCACCAAACCAAAGAAAAACTGATTATGAAAACTGCTCATTTTTGCTGAAATAATTCCAAACTCAAGATGTCAAAGAATGATTTTCAGGTCCAATTCTTGCATGTGAAAAGCTCTAGTTCTTAATTTCAAGTTGGCATGTGCTTTATCAGACTGGAAAATCCATCTCTGAATGGAAGTGGAAGAAATAATAAACTGGTAATTGGGATAATATGATACCAAGATTAGCTTCCTGTATAGCTGCAATGCCTCAAGTCATTTTCTTGGGACTGTGATATACCCAGTTATATCCAAGATTATTTTGTCTTTACATATATATTTATGATATACTTAAATCCCCCACTGATGTTTTATAGCTGGGTAGACATTTTGTGAAGCACAACTTGAATACCCTCAGAGGAAAACATCAGCACCACTACGTTTTGTGTGCCATTTTTGGGTTTGTGCTGCCCTTTTCCTACCCCATGAGAGGTGACACCATGAGGAAAATGTTTCGCTGGCAGTTTGTGTGGAGGAGAGGAGGAAGGTGAGGATGGATTGTGGAAGGGATAGAGAGGTCAAATATTTACAGAACTAGGTCACATTTTCCAAGCTCAACTTCTGGATAGCAATCACAAAGAAAAAACTCATTCCTTCAGAAACCAGGATGTGCCCTGAATAAGGAGGAGTCTGTAAGAAAATGAAAAGCACACTTATCACACAGTCAAAGGATCTACTTGGAGCTGGGAGATTCAGCAGTTTAAATGTGCCTTTGGACTGTAAATAGACCCAAACCCCTATCTACCAGTCAAACAGACTCCAGTCCTTTTAAATGTAAGATTTGCTTTAATTACAAAAGCATATTACCATTTATCACCACACTCTAATCCCTAACCATACACCTCCTTAGCCTCTCTTATCCACTAACTTTACTCAGCCTACCCTAACTGATATAAATCTACATCTACATATCAAACATATTCATGAATCTCTGTCAAAAGAAGAAAAAAAACCCAAAACCAACCCCCCCCCCACCCCTTCCCCATCAAGCGCAGGATTAAGCCAGCAGAGGTGTGCTTGTGCCAAGTCTTGCTTTGCTACTGCTGAAGCTGCAGCTCACCAGAGGTAAGGGACAGGGACAGTCTCCCTGCCAGCCTTGCCTGTGTAGCCCATAAATCCCTTTTCTTTCAGTGTGTAGGTGTTTGGTGTCACGGTGCTTTACGCATCTCCTCAGTTGCTGCCGAAGCTGCCTGAGGTCTGCGGCGGTGGATCAGGGTTTTGATGTTGGGTTGCCTGTCTCTACACTTTGCTAATTAGAATAACAAAACTGGTAGCAAATCTTCAGGCATCAGCCATGCATTGCATCAATTAAAAACATCAAAAACAAAGCCTCTCCTGGTTCCTCTCCTTTCCACTTGATCTCTTACTCCATGGGATGATGTAACTGTTTCCCTAAGTCCTTCTCCTAATTACTGCATTCCTTCCTTTCTCTCTGAGCCTTCTTGCAACCCCAGTTCTCTTCCGACATTTTATTTGCTTGCCCTTTCTTTTGCTGCTAGGGGACACCACTACTCTAATAGGGGAAAACAAGCATTTGCTGAGTTTACATACTCTGGCAGAAATATAAGCATGATTTTAAACGAAATTTTTCTTCTCATTTAATTTGAAGCTGACTTTTAAAATTTTCTTTAAAGTACCAATTTTTGCAGCATTTCTTCCAAATGATAGATAAGTATTGTTATCTCAGTTGCATGTGGGGTATTCAAGACACACAAGTTTGAATTAGATGAGCTCATATGTTCTACTGGATAAATTCTAAGCCACTGAGCAAGTAGGTTGATATCTTAGGACATTGACAAAACATGATTGTATGGAATTTAGATAAAACACCCTGAACATTAATTTTGACAGAGCTTGGATTCAGTTTTGAACTGTTAGCATTTAAACTCACATCTCATGTTTAACTGACACAGAAATATAAAATACTCAAAGGAAGACAGAGACACTGCCCTAAATTTTTCTTAGGCTGTTTAGTATGTGCAAAACAAAGCAGAGGGAGAAGCCTCACTGTAAAGATAATTCTTTGTGCAGAGTCTGAAAAATGAGATCATGATATAAAGAGGCTACTTCCGCACTGATGTAATTTCTTTATGGGCTTCTAATATAATTGTTTATTTTTCTTAGATTAATGCAAAAATAGAAAGAGTGCACTGAATATTTCAGGTGATCCATAAATCATACCATGGATATTTTGGTTTTGTCATCTCACTTTGTCCAGCTTGAATTATATTGTGGCACGTGGTGGAAAAGAAAAACACTGCTCAGTGGAATTCAACTCCAAGTGTGCAGGCATGAATATAATCCCCCCCCGCCCCACACACACAGAGATATTACACGTCCCAAAATCCAGACCATCAATATTTTGTCCTTTTTTCCTCCTATTTAATCTCTTGTATGGTTTTGATTTTGTGTATGAGTTTTTGCTGTTGCCAATGAAAACTGGGATGGAAAATCTCATGACAGAGGCCAGTGCCTCCCCATCATCTTCTCCCTTTTGCTGACTCAGGCATTTCAGGAAAGCAT
This sequence comes from Passer domesticus, assembly GCF_036417665.1. NCBI lineage: Eukaryota > Metazoa > Chordata > Aves > Passeriformes > Passeridae > Passer > Passer domesticus. The sequence continues at coordinate 6,920,824 of NC_087512.1, forward strand.
CTCAAACACAGGGATGTTTCTGAGCCTGAACTCTCAGCCTTTCATGTCTCACTTTTCAGTCTCCTTGCTCTCCTTTCACAATGTTTGTTTGCTTGGCATCACATTAAAACCTACCTTTCCTAGGACTTCTTTTGAAATCTCTCTATCCAACCACAACAATGCCCCTATCTCCCTTTCCTCCTTCCTCTCACTCTCTTCATCTGTGAACACTCAGAGCTGCTGTTGGGGGAGTGACTTGTACCAGGGCAAGCTGCATTTAATTCAAGTCACTCCTTACACCTACAGAGCTGCCTTCCTGCTGTTCAGCATATGTTATGCATCCCCTCTCCGTGCCTGGTCCGTCCGCCTTGGCAATTTAATTCAAGTTGCACAGCATCATGCTTAGAGTCTCCAGTTTGCTCTCAAGTGTCAGCCAAGATGGCTGCTGTCATATTCACTTAAACATCCCATGTAGATGAGCCCTTTGTATGACAGGAGAAGGGATTTGGTGGGTCAAAACCAGCACGAACCAGGAGACACAACATTTCCTATTCCTAGCTGAGCTATCCTGACACTTCTGACCAGACTTCACATGCCACAAAGGACTGACTGCAACACACACTTTCCTGATGAGCTTCTTCTTAATTAATTATTTCTCTTCAAAGAAGTTGTGGGGGGTTTGATACATTGATACATGGTACTTGCACTCAGTCCAAAGTAGAGATCTGTCTTTAAAATTTTAGAGAATGCTTTATTAAAATATATATATATATATATATATATATATATATATATATATAGCAAAGCAAAACCCCTAAATTATTGCAGGACATACATAGAAAGCACTAGGGACCAGAAAAGGCAAAAAATGAGTAGTGTTAGTGCATCTGACAATGTGTAACAGGATGCTTGTTCTTGCATCCTTTGGTTAAATCAACTCAAAGTTACTGTCTAGGAGGAGGGTAAAAGAAGGGGGGAGAGGAGAGAGAGCATGAAGGTGGATAGGGAACAGGGGGAAAGAAAGAAAAAGAAAAATCAATTGAAGCTGAGTGAGATTTTGTTTGCCAAGTTTCCAGCTGCTGCTCAGAGTGAATTTTTATGGCCAAGTTATAAACCTTTGAAAATAGGAGTTTCTAATGGAAATGCTGACAGACCCTTTATATGGTGACATTAACACTGGCCGCTCTGCAATTGTCCTTGCCTTCTTTTATTTATTTTCCTCTCTTTGTCCTTAAGGTCCTATCACACTTACTGTGATCCTGGTGAAGAAACAAAGAGAGGGAGGTCAAAATCGCTTAGAAACAGGAACTCTTTGTAAGCTGATGAAGCAGGTTGGGGAAGGGCAATTTCACTGTGTGGGGACAGAAATGCTTCAAGTTATTGTACCCTCCCACCACAAAGCCTCTTGTGATGCAAAGTAGTGTTCAATCTCTCAATATATATTGTTTTATCTTTCTTCTTTTTTTTTTCCTAGTCCCAGTAGCTAAATGTCATGTGAATGGTGTTCCTCCTTGGAGCCAATTAATGAGGTACATTTTTAAGCTAATAACAAAAGTGATCTTGAGAGTAAAAGAAAAAAAAAAAAGGAATTGTACCCTGTGTTTTCCTTTTGGTATTTTGTGTGTGTTTCAAATAGTCAGGTCTCTTTCTCCGCTGAAATTAAAGTGGTCTTTTAGGGGAAAATCAGTCTTTCCTACCTCTTTATTAAGAAACTTGATTATACTATACAGGCTTTTAGTTTACTTGAGAAAGTTTAAATTTCCTTGTTTCTGAACAGCCTTAAAATGAGTCTCAAGCTGTATTTCTGAAGGAGGCAGTCACCTCTGGGTTGCTGAAAAAAAAAAAAAAAGATCAGGAATATGACCTTGTCCATAATTGCTGCCACAAGTTTTCCTTCACGCGTGCAGGTTGGGATGGGGAACATCCAATGACCTGCAGAAAGCAGGCTCTGTGTGGAGCCAGCAAAGGGGTTAACAACTCTGAGGGCACCTGGGGACTCTGCAAAAGATGTGAAACTTTCCTGAAGGAAGGGGAGGAGGGGATGTGCAAGAAGAGAAATGAGGACATCAGTCTTGGCCCTCTCAGTTCCTTCTGCAACCCCTTTACTTGGCAGACAAAAGAGAAAACTTTCTGCATCACCTGAGATTTAGTTTGGTCCTATCATTCCTGGAGACATTAAGCATAAAGAAGGTCTTTAATTGGAGAGGAGAAAAAAAAAAGCATCCCTGATCTTTTAAATCCTGTTACTTACCTTTTCTGGGCCTGGCTGACTCGACTTGCCATCTGCAAGCTGTTGTGTGCACCCGTGCCCTGGCAGCTGTGAAGGGTGGGATGTCACATTTGTGAGGAGAGGTTTTTATGAACTGCCCTGCATGCAAAGGCTCCTCCCTGCCATGGGGGTGGGTTCCAGGCCGGCCCCAGCGTGAGAGAGGTGAGTGTTGGGTCACAACATGAGCATTTGCAGCGTCTCTAAGAATCCTTAGTGAGAAAAGGTGATGACCCCTTCTCCCAAGAGATGACAGATACCCCACTCCAGTGAGGCAGCCTGTTAGCCTGGTGGCACCACTCTCTAAAATCTCTGTATCTGTTCTTCAGGGTTTGTGCCCTAACTGGAGCCAAATGCACCTGCAGAGCATTTGGCCATCATTGGATTTAATAGATCTCAGTCATGCCTCCCTGCACTCCCCAGAAGGTGGAAGTCAAATACATGCCTCATGCTTCAGTGCTCTTCAAACACATGTTTAGCATCTTAACTTTATTTCTTGGTTTCCATTTTGATGGTACACAAAGGGTTTAATGTTTTCATTGTTATACACAGTAGCTTAATTTTTTTCCTTGTAGCCTCTGGGCTGTTGCACCACTGTTATGAGATCCCTCCTAGGAACAGCAGGGCAGAAATGTTCTTTATTATGTGCTTGAATTTAACTTTTTTTTCCCTCTCCTCCCTTCGCTCCCCCCACAGTTTCGTTTGCCTCTCTGGTTTTAATTAGCCTTGCTTTTCCAATTAACATCCTGGTCTGCTGCAGTGAGGCCAAAGGAGGGAACCAGAAAGGCATGGCAAGAACCCCCTTTTCTGAGAAAGACTCGTGGCTGAGGCTTGGAGACTGAATTTTCCCAAGGTGGAGCTGCATTGACTGATTCTTAATAAAAGGAGAATTTGGGGCCCAGCGGCACTGTGGGTTTGTAACAGGCATTGTTCCTTGAAAATATTAAGCTCAGTAGGAAGCACGTTCCCCCTTGGCCTCTCCTAGTCTCAGGTAGTGATATGGAAACTATCATCACATTTGAACCCCTTGCAACCTGTCCCTAGGTGGTAATGCTTTATGAATACCACTGAGCAAGCAAAAAGAAGAAAAGAAACAGGAAAATAAAAGATTAAAAGCAAAACCTTTTGGCTTGTCCCCCAGCACAATCAGCTTGGTGTTTTCAATAAACTAAAACAAAAATTAAAAAAAAAAAATTGGGGCTGAGCAAATCCTTTAATTGGGACTTAAAGATTTTCTCAGACATTTATCAGAAGTGTCAAACTGCTGCTAGTGCATCACCTAATGTGATACATTTAGCCTCTCTAGCCTGGCACTTGCTTTCAATGAAGTGAGTCTGGGTTTTCCTCCCTGATTTTCCTTCTCCTGCACATATCCAGCAAATGTGGGGCACTGTTGAAGTGCAGTCCCCTTGTCCAACAGGCCTCCCAAACTGGTGCTACTGGTCCCAGACCTTCCATAATGGTCCATCCTTCCATAAGAGGTCAGAGCAGATCACAGACAAGGAAAGGGGGACCTGGATCAGCCTTGTTCCCTGGGGTGCAGTGTAGGCAAAGGTGGTGGTGGTGACTTCCTGCCAGGGATGCTCTTTCCCTTCTCTGTCCAGACTGTGTTCTCTGGCTGATCTGCAGTCACAGAGTTCTTGATCCCAGTGTGCCTTGGCAGGAATCAAAACCTTCTGGGAAAGAATTGTAGGCACAAATTGCGCACATGCATATTCGTATTTAGATTGGGTGTCTTTGTCTGGTACTTCTAGATAAATGGCATCTTGTTAGAATATCCCTTTCTAGAGAATATTTTTGGTCTGATACAGCCAATATCTATTTATTGGCACAACCAAAGTTCAAAAAATGGCTTTGATAATGACAGAAAATGCACCTGAATAAGGACAAATTAACATTCTAGAGAACACTTCTCCACCAATATTCTTGAACAGACTAAACTATCAGAGCTTTAATTTTTTCTCTCTGTCCCTCTTCCTGCCTCTGCTCATTTTTCTAGCTGTGATCATGCATCCTTAATTCCATTCAGATTTCTTTCCTTTGAGAAGATGGTATTAAATTAATAGCTTTGCTGGAAATACAAAAAAAAAAAAAAAAAAAGAATGTAGCCAATATGTAAAGTACCTGGAGATTTAACATTTTGCTGAAGAAATTAATAATTACAACAATATGAATCTCATTGCTTTGCCCAGCCCACCAAAAAATTAACAAGTCTCTTCCCCTCTAGAGATAAAAATCTTATTTAGATCTGTCAGGAATATAACTTTTGTTGTCTTTGCAATATCATTGTCAGTGCAGGGACAGGGGGAGGCAAAGAAGATTCTATGTAATGTAATGGATTTTGAATCTAAATATTTGATCACATCATTCTCTGCTGAGATTTTCTTTTTCCTTATCTTACTTCCAACAGTTTATTTTACCCTCTTCCCACTAGGATGGTGTAGCTTTAGTCACTCTTCCAAAAGAGCTCTGTGTTAGACCCTGGATTCAGCCCTGGAAGGGTTATTATTAATAGTGATGTTTCTCAGTAAACTTGCCTCCCAAGGTTGCTCTAGCCAAGATTGTTTAGAAAAGTCCACTGGGATACTTGTAAGGGACACCTTGGGTCTAATGTACTAGCATTTAATGGACAAATCTATTTAGGTCCCTGTGTTAATATAAAACTGTTTTGTTAGTTGTGAAGCAGGCACAAAGCACTACTAATAACAGCTGTGAAGCAGAGCTAATTTGAGCATCAGTGGCCACCTGAATACTGGAAATTCAGGGCACTCTTAAAGCCTTTCTTTTCTTGATGAGTAAAACTGGATTGATGTAAATTTCATTATTAAAACAGAAATTCTTACTTCCCATGGAATTTCTTTTTCATTTCTTTGAAAGCAAAAATTACATTTTTCTTGAGAGAAGAGCACAATTTGATAACTAGGGGAAGTATATTCCCTGATTTTCCATGGCTTGTTTTGGAAGGCTGAATTCAAAAGGATTTGGAGCCTGTGCTAATGTGATAATGGCAATATTGGTACTATTAATTTTGTGTTTCACTCTGCCTTGTCCTGCCATGTTGCAGTTTTAGAGCTGAACAGACTTGTCCCCTGCTCTGTGGGGAGCTGTCAGCCAGATGATCTCTCCAGCTCAGGGTGCTGCTTATTTTCCCTGGTAAAGTGCTGCAGTAACCAGAGCTGCCCAAGAACTGGGGAGTCAGTAGAGATTTCTGGGTGAAGGGAGGTGGTTTATAGTGTCAGCACTGCAGGTCCCAGGGTGGGATGAAATCGTGTCAGATTTCAGCGAGGCCCCCAGATTGCCTTGGTGTGACAGAGAGAAAGGAGGGTACAGAGAGCAGGGAGGAAGAGGCAAAGAGAGACACCAAACCATGATGCAGCCACTTTCTTCCTATCCCAAATTGCCTATGTCTTCATCTAACTCTTTTTAAAATCACATTTTCCACAGCTCACAAAAGTGGTCTCGTGTCTGTCTTGTTCTTTCCACATTGAATAATACAGTGGTTCTAGGTTTCCTTCTTGGAAGACTAAATCCTCATGTGCTTGGTTCTTATCCAGAATCTGGCCTAACAGTCAATTTGTGTTCACTATCTTAAGGGAAGTAATGACCCTATGTGGAGGAAGTGTGGGGGAAAAAAATAGAGAGCATTTTTTTCTGGAATATTTTGGAACGAAACCTTGTAGAAGAGCAGAAAGTTACAGACTATTTAGCATTTTTTTCTCTGGGACAACTGGGTGGAGGAAAGTTTTTGGACAGCTGGAAACTAGGGAATGATGGTATGTGATGCTGTGTAGGTGTTGGATAGCAACACAGCAAGAAACCACACAAGGAGCAAAAGGTCATTTGACCAGCACATCTCTTGTGTCTGCACTGCTGTGCTTTTAAATGATGCATTGCTTTGGTTTTATTTCCTGGGGCCTGTGGTGGATAATACCAACAGTTTTTGTGCTGCCCTGGTATCCTGTGTGCACCAGGGTAGCTCACTCTTGCCGTGACCCTGTGAATATCACTTTCAGTGGCACGGATCCGTCCTGTTGCTCTTGACTCTGCAGTGCCGAGCAGACTCTCCTGTAACTGACAGGTGCATTTCTCGGGGGACTTATTTGTCAGCCTGGAATTCCCCTTCCCCTGCTTTAGCAAAAACCTGTCGACACGATTAGCATGGGGACTGCTGATTCACCAAGTGGGAAACAAGAGGAGATTGTTTATTTGTTAATGTCAGACGTCAGTTCAAGGTAATCTCTGACCCTTGGTCAGGTCTCAGGAAATGAAGCTAAGTGATACCTTGGCCACTTTACTTTGACAGAAGAAGCAAAATATTATTATAAACTATATAGAGATTTAAATGAAAAAAAAATATGGAAAAAGCCTTCCATGGGAGAAAAATTGGTAGCAAGAAATCCCCAGTGTATTATCTCTTTGAAGGTATCTTCATCCACTTTTGTGACTTTTTACTTTAAAAAATAACCTCATCTTAAACTAATCTTGTTCAATTTTCAAGGAGAATTGAAAGAGGATATTAAAAAAAAAAACCAAAAACAAAAACAAAACCCCAAAGAACCAACGAAACAATGGAAAGCCTTAGTGCTAACAGATGGGTAAAAAAGTATGTATAAATTACATTGCCAAAAGACCTTACTGATGGCAAGTTTGTATCTCCCTAATAAAATAATGTGAAAGGTGGTTAATTTGTGGGATAAATTAATAGTTGGCAGCATGAAAAATCCATACGGTACACAATATCCACCAACCCTCTCCTCTGTTGGTTTCCATATCCAATATTGATAATAAAAAAAATATTCTGGGCTTTTAACAGTGGCTAATACTAAGATTTTACAGAGCTGATTAGGGTTTTTCATTTTTCATGATGCCTGGTCTTTACATAAACTGGATGAGACTGGATATATTTTTAAGTCTGAGCCAGAAGATGACTGAATTTTTTCCCTAAAACCCCTCTGATTTTAAATGGTTGCCTAAAGTAGGGTCTTAATCAGTCATTGGTGAAAATTACTGGTGAGCAGCTGCCAGCCTGATCCAAACCTCAGGAATCCTTATTGAGAATCCTTAACTCTATTGTGAATGGTCCATGAAAGCAAGTAGCCTGAGATTTTCCTTCCCACTTAAAACCTACACAAAGGGACTAGGAAACATCCAGGAGTCAATTTCCAACGGAGGAGAGTGTTAAACTCTTAAGAAGTGTTACTCACACTTCATTTTTCTCATGTTTCTGACCATTTACATAGACCTCTGACTCATTGCCTTCCTATGCTACCTCTGAATGTGCAGCCCCTAAACTGGAGCTTGGTCTTGGTAACCCTCAAACAGAATCTCCCACCACAGCAGGTGGGAAAAGAAGAACTCTTGAGCAGATACTCAGTGGTAGAATTTGAGATAAATGAATCCTTGTCTGCTACAATTCCCTCCTAAATACCCTCACTAGCATCCTGGTGAGATGAGTCTCCATTTCTGGTCTGATGATAGAAACAGATGATATTTTAATAGTTCCAGTGGTGGGAATGCTGTTCCCTCGTCTTCCAATGAGGAGTTTAGAAACCGACAGGTAATTAGCAGGAGCAGCTGTTCATATGAATAGGCCTATGTCCAGCTTTCCCCTCTTCAGCTGCTAAGCTCTGTGGAAACAGGGAAGACTGATATATTAGTGTAAGGGCAATTTCATTTCATGTTCTTTTTCCTCTCGTCCATCATTTACAGTAGTTCCCACAGTAGTGATGTGGTAGCAGGTACCATTTAAAGCTGAGACCTGAAAAAGAATGAGACCCTTGACATTTATGTCAATGGATTCAGAATTTATCATTTTTGTTACACTATATGGCTAAGGTTTTTTTGATCTATTTCTTTAAATTCAGAATTCTAAAATTTTTGTTTGCAATGGTGGTTTTGTTCAGAAAATACAACTAAGTGGGTTAAAACAATCTGTTGCATAGACAGCTTCAAATAGAAGAAGATAAAAGTAAATTTTTTTAGAGTTCTTTGGGGGGTTTTTCTGCTTTGGTGTCTTCTGTGTCAACATTTTGTGAGGCGGGTGGGAAAGGAAAGAAATACGCTAGAGGCTTCAGTATAAATTAAGACGTGCTTTCCAAATCATTAAAGGGAATTGTTAATATTCACAGACACTTCCAGGGGTCAGTTCAGCCTACCTAGGATCTGAATTGCCATCTGGCTATGCCAATCTCTGCTCATTCAATACATAGTGAACTTAGGGACCAGACTCCTAATATTAAGATGCTGTTTCCAATTTTGTATTAATATTCTACTCAGATGTGGAAGATTGTACTTCCATTAGAATCATCTAATTCAGAGGGTGCTTCTTTTTTTTCTTCTTTTTTTTTTTTTAATGTGAGCTGTTGCCTTGTCAAAAGGAGTTCTGCTGGTGATGTAGTAATTCAGATTGTAAAGTTATGCATCAATAATTGCATGTTGGGCTCTGTGAGAGGCAGGCCCCTGCAGGGTAAGCATCTCATGAATGTGCAGAGATGTCCTTTGCCTTTGGGAGTTTTCCAGTGTGGGGAAGGAGCAGAGAGGGACGGCAGAGAATTGGGGTAAAGGAGGGCTTGTTCACCAGCAGCCAGCAGTACAGCTGTGAAGAGAACTGGGTGATTCAGCCTTGTGTCTTTGACTGCCGGCCCCTGATTCACTCCAGCTGAGGTGTCAAGTTAGGAGCTAATCTCCTTCAGTTCGCTCTGCAGTCAATGAAATCTCTTGAAGCGTTTCTGAAGGACAGGTTACTTAAGAGCTTGAAGTTAATGAGATAAATTGAACAGTTGGTGCCCCTTTAAGTTGCTGTCACTTCTGCCCATTGAAATCTCCAACGTGCATTTGGTATGGCAGCATGACAAATCCTAAGCAATGGTAATGACGACTTCAGTCTCTCCAACACCAGTTAGCCAATATAATAGAAAAGTGTTAGTAGTATATGTTGTATTTTTGGTTAGATATGCTATTTCTCTAGCTGGGAGAGGTGCTCCATGCAGAGCCCCATCAATAGCTCTGGAAACCATACTCAGTGCTGCTAATTGGATCCTCTGCATTTTCTAAATTGAGGGAGAAATGCTGGAACTAAGAGGCTGGAGCACCTCTTTTCCCTATTCACTCTGCAGCACTTCTGCAGCTGCAACCATTGTTTTTCCAAGTAATTTCCAGGAACCCAGACAAAGGAGATTACATGATCACTACAGTGGCCTCTCTGAAGAGACAGAGTGATTAAATGTGTTGATTAGAAATCTGCTGCTCACCTCTGATAGCATTGGCGTGGATCAAAAAGTCATATGCAGGTGAAAAAAAAACCAAAACAAAAACTGCCTTTTGAGAAGAACTGTGAGTATATTTCCATCAAACACTTACAAGAGTATAGCGTAATTAACAAGTAAGCAATGAGCTGAGTAGTTTTCTAGGTAAGTAATTCACCATATAGAAACCAGACGTATGAATTTAGCTGTTCTGTGTCTATCCCATGCATGGACATTGGGGTGGCCACTCTGCTGCTACAGATACTCAAGTATCAGCTGTCCTAGCCCTGAGCAAGTTTTTGACCTTCATCTCTTTTGTGTCACCTAGCAATATGGTCACTCTGTCAAATTGTAAAGTACATTAGTTTTTCCTTGAAGAGGAAAGTCTTTAAAAGTTTATGTTTTTCTGCTGTCTACTGCAGAAACAGGCTTATGTGGACAGAGAGCTGAGGTGAAGAACTCAGAGTCCCTGTAGAATTTGTAGATGAAGAATTAGATGTCCAACACAGGAGGGTTTCTCCCTTTTTCAGCATATAATGGATGGTGGAGAAGAAAAGACTGCTTGTTGCAGTCCAGAGTACAATGCTTTGTGTGTTTTCTCAAATTTGTAAAATCTAGAAACAGGTACATATTTTCAAAGGACTCATTGGTAAGAGTTGAAACTATTTGTGTTGCTTAGGTGTTGTGATCTGTTATGCTTGTAGTTTTGTAAGAATTCAGCAATACACAATGTCTATTCTGATGTTTTTGGTGTTTCTCAAAATATGGAGAAAAAATCTACAACAGCGGGAGTGGTAATGTTTTATATATAATGAACTCTTCTCATTTTTCATTCTTGTTTGTCTTTTTCTGATTTTGCACCTTGGACTCAAACTGCAAGATGTTGAGGCATTGCAGGTTTTCATGGTGGGGTTCCAGAATGATCCAGAGAGATGTGAAAGCTAACATATGATGCACATTAAATTTCCTCATATAATTTACAGGTTTTACAGAAAACCTGTGATGAAACCTGAACAATAAGATTTCAAATCTGATTTTCCTGTGTCCAAGTGATCTGAGAGCAGAATTGGACATTTTAGTTAATTTTTTAGCTTTTCAAGAGTGTGTGGCCTAAACTCATTTGGGTTAGATTTTATGCACATTCTGGGTAATAATAGGATGTGAAATGGCGTACTGGAATGTTTATCTCTCCAGAATATTGCATTTTTTTGGCCCTAGGAGGCTTCTGTCTCAAAGCAACTTTGCTATTCAGCTACCTGTGAATAAAAGATTCTTCTCTAGGTCAGCAGAGCACACCATGAGCTTTTGAACAAGACCAGACTAAGTTTGGTCCCCTTGGCCATTGAATAATTGAGCAGGCAGGAGATGTCACAAAAAGTGACAAAACAAAACTTTTGAGGCTGCTGTCATTTTTGTTACACTGCAGAGGAAAACAATGTTTTACTCAAAGAGTTTCATGGAGAAGAGATAGGTACAGAATTTTTTATTTCTCCAAAGGCTCCTTAGCAACAGTACTTTTTGCTTCCAGTTTGGTGCCACACCTATAGGCTCAATCCCTCACCAGTGTGAGCCCACTGAAACTGCGGATGAAGCCGCCCTCCACAAGACAAACTCCATTTGTCATGGCAGGTCTGAGTGCAGCCTTTTGAACTCACTGTGTATGGCCTTAGGCTCTTCTGTCTTGAAAGGAGCTGTATTTCCATCTAAAACATACGGAGACTTTTTCATCCTCGACAGGACTCAGCCCTCCTTGCTTTTGTGATGCCTTGATTCCACTCCTCCTGTTGCTCTGTGTCTGCACTCCTCACACTACTTCCTAGTGCTTCACAGACAAGGCCAGGAAGAGCCATAGTTATGTATAATGCTGCCACTGGCTGCAAATGAGGCTCAAGAGCTTCATAAATGTTTAGAAAGTGTGCCAGATCTAAATGATCAGTGTGTGCAACAACAACTTGGTAAATACACAGGTGTATATGAGTCAGAAGAGTACAGTGTCAAGATTCAGGAGATCCCAATGTATGCAGCTTAACCATCTGACCAGTGTAACCAGTTATTTGGTTTGGAATTGTCATTCTTTTTCCTACTCATATTTTTAATCTATTTGCCTTCTATACTTTTTATTTTTTTAAACAAGTGAGTAAAATGAGAGTAAATATTATAATAGTGTAGATAGATGTCAAGAAGCTACATCTTTGAAATCACCACAACACTTTTTGGATTCTGTCTTAAGATTGAGTTTCTGAGAACATGAATCTTAAACATTTTTACTGTAGCTCTATTTTCCATTTTTGTCTGACTTTTTTCAGTCTGTTGGACTGATTAGCCAAGTCCTTCTCTTTCTCTCTCTCTCTCTTCCTCTCTCTCCCTCCTCTTCTGGAATAAGCCCTCTCAAATGTATTCATTTCCTACAAAGCTAATGAAAATAAGGCTGTGGATAGAGGAGGGAAAGCCTGAATCTCACTGAGGGAAAAGCCTTAGTTTAGATTAAGCACATTACTTTGACTAGCAGAGATTCCAAACTCGGAGGAAGACTGGAGAAACTAATGCTTAGTAGTTCTACCATTGATGCACCTATATGCAGGTTTCCTGGCTATCTGCTCCTCCAGAAATGTAATATTATTTAAGTAAACAATTAAATTTTAAAAAAGGAAAAAAAAAAGCAAAAATAAAAGTATATATGATAAGAATTGTACGCTAATTTCAGACCAAAAAAAATCACACTTTTTACCTGGATGACCAGTTTGGCCTAGCTGTTATCACAAACCAATTCTAAACTAGGACTTTTTGTAAGCATTTATTCTAGGGAAAATCATTGCGCTTTCCTCAAAACTCCCTGGGGCCCATGGGATGGAGAGAGGGACAAGCAATTTACTGGCACAGAGAAATACTATTGGAGCTGCATATGAAATTATTTCCTTCTTTTCAAACAAATGGCGATTGGTGTCACTGACCTGAGAGTGCTGCAGAAGTGTCTCCCACAGGAGCTGAACCTGCAGTGGGGTGTGGCAGCTGTGAGACCAGCACCCAGCAGTACTGCACAGAGCTCTAGGACAGGAGCCCACCCAAAATTGCAGGTGAGGGATTTTCACAGACCCTTGAAAGGGGCAAACCTGTACATTTAACTTGAGCACAGTCCCATGTGGTCCCATACACCCAATATGTCCCTCTCCACCTATCCCCATCCAAACAAATTAGCTTTCCTCCAGGAGCTGCTGGGTCCTTTTGCATCCCAAACCTTCACAGACAGCAGCTCTGCTGATCTGACCTGAGTACAAGACACCCTTCACTGCAGCAGGGCTGCCAGGATATTCCTGCCATCAACAGAGCTATCCATCCAATCCTTACTGGTAAATTGGAGCACAGATCACATGCTTTTTCAGGCTAATGATGATATAAGGGAGTGCAATCCATGGGTTGCCACTGCAGCAGCTCCAGGCAAGCACAACCTCTGCTATTCAAACAAGAGGGAGGAAGAAAGCTTCCAAAATTCACCTAGTCTTTGCCCATCACAAATGATCTTTCTCCTCCTGGCTTCAGGCTTCATTGTCAACATCTGAGCCAGGTACTGCTGCCACTGGGACTTGGTAAACCTGGTGTAGCACAGCTCAGTTTTCACTTGCTTACCTTTGACTCTCACAGGTATAGTCAAAGATGGGAAAATACCCCATGTCATTCTGAAAGCCTCTGTCCCTCAGCTGTCTGCCCAAGCAATGCAGCACCAGCCTGCCTGGCAGGGAATATAGTGCAGGATTTTGTGACTTGTTGAAAGAGACAATATAGCATGAATTCAAGTCTGCCCTGTGCTTTTGTTGGAGCAAAATGGGAGTTTTGTCTCTAATTTTGTGGAGAGCAAAGTCAGGGCCCTGGTCGACGGAAAACAACCCTTTTAAACAAAGGGAGTGAAAGGTGGATTTCTTTCTATCAAAGTTAAAAAGTACTTACTACTTGTAATTTGTCTGAATTATGACACTGAAAGTCACCTTTCAAAGAGCTCTCTAAATAGATTTGTGTTTTCCTTTCAGAAGTTCACTGCTGAAAGTTAAGAAATCCCCAATAAACATTAGAATTTATTTACAAAGTTATAGGTGTGAATATGCCGCATAAAATGAATATTTAATATACAAGTGCTCTTGCTTAATATTTGTGCAATTGATTCATTTTTTTTATTATCCCTGTCATAATGATCATTGCTTATTTCACACTGAAATCTGTTTCTGATAGTTCTAAGCAGACACTTTTTCTGTGATTAACATCATTGGACATCTCATTACGGGCAATCAAAGATTTTGATCTTAAATACTTTTTGATAATTAATTTGATGTTTTATTGAGTGGTTTTGGCTATGTGATGGATGCAGGAGACAAATTCTTTGTATGACACTGCAAAAAACTTGGGCTAAATAACTTATCACAAAGAATATTTACCATTTGGAAAAAACAGCTATATTTAGAGTAAAGTCTCTCTAACTAGATCTTCTGTAATGTGCAATTTAAGATTGACATGCCATCTAATCTATAACAGTGGATTACACCACTTTCCTTACTGCTGCATTCAAATATTGAGCCTAGTTTGAAGTATTGATTCAGCTGTCTTCAGCCACTAGAAATATGACAGTTTATACCAGCTATCTGGTTAGTAATGTCTCCATAAAGTGATACATTTAAAAAATACGTGCTTAAAAATAATACTTTAATTTTTGCTTCCTTCTTAAAAAGACCATCATGGTTGTCATTAAAAGAAAATAAAATGCTCTAGTTCTGAAGGACAAGCTTTATAATTTTTTTTTACTGTACTTGATCAGGTCAGATGTACAGTCCTGGTGCAGCTGATTCTCATTTTACAACCAATGTTTTGGACATCCTAATTTTATTTTGATTTTTAAACAATTTTGCTCAAGGAAGCTTTGCATAATTGGACCTTTTGTTCCATCACTGTGCTTGTTCAGATCTGAGCTCATATCCAAAAGGCTGGTCTGTTTAAAAGCTCCTGAGTGTCAAAGCAGGGAAGAGAAATAGAACCATTAGGAATTATTCATACAGCAACAACAAGATTTCAAAGAAAAAAAAAAAAATCCTGCTTTAATTTTGGTGGAGTGGAGGCCAAGCTGACCTTCTGACCCAAAGACACTCTGCCTGCCTGTGGCTCATTTCTTCTGTAGTTCTTCTGGCATCATGTCTTGCTTCAAGCTTCCCTCTGTCCCACCTCACAGAAGGTAACCCAGGGCCTGAGGGGCAGAGAAACCACTAAAGGGAAAATCTCCTGGGGGTGACACTATGCTAATACCAAACAAGTTACAAGATTAAACCCAAACTTGCTAGTGGGTAGGTCACACAGCCAACCCTTTTAGGACAACTTCTTGATGCTGGAGGGAAAAGAATATGAATCAACAGGCAGGACAGAGACCCTGCTTCTGCTGAATGACTCATTCTGTCTTCATTAGCATAGGATCACCTATTTATTTTCCTCTGTGGAAGGAAAGGACTTAAGCTTCCTCTCTTCCTCACATGACCTTCTTCAAAATTATTGTAGAAAACTACTTGGAGATCCAGCACCAGATCTGTTGCTTTCCTGATTTTCTCTTTTCTGTTTTTCAGTGTGACAGCAAATGTTATTTGAAACCAAAATCTTTGTAGGCTACTTATTCACTCTCCTATTTAATTTCCTATATCACGACTACATTATGACATTCTAATCAGGTTCCCACATCACACCCATTGTTGCTGAAGTGACTTTTATTTATTGTTTCCTCCCTTCTCTCTTGTGCCCTCCTTTATAAGAAGGACATTGGGGCTATCTGGGAAATGAAATGACTCACTCAGTGAGAAATCCATTTGTTTCATACAGGAAGAGCAAAACAGATTTGCTCAGTTGCTTGCAGAATGTGAGGGCAAACCTTCTTGGTGGTTTTCCAGTATCTTTCCCTGTATTTTGAGCCTGGGAAACAAATAATTTTGAAATTGCTTTTTCTAACTTGGTTTGGGTGTTTCCTCTCACATCTGTCTCGGGGTTGCTGACTAGAGAAGGAATAGAGGGAGACAGAGAGGGAGACAAGGGGGTGGTGATAGAAGCCTTGGACAGAATCTGGTGAGGTTATCTAGCATATCTTCCTTATTCCAAAGAGGGATCAACTGTTCTTTCCTGTGGAATTTGAACAGGAGGTTTTTTTGAATTCTGTGGAGATGAATTTCTGGCCTGATTATTATCTAATCCCAACATGCAAGATTAAAATTGATAGTTCTAAAGCTGAGAAATACATACGTGAGGAATGAAGCTTTTAGCCGTATTGATCAAACTACCAGTTTTATATGAGAATTAGTTGGTATTTAATCTATCTAGCAGCATATATCAAAATTACAACCTAAGGTTTTTAACTTACAAAAAAAAATGGGAGGGGAGGCTTGGGGAGATATAAATCAATGGGATAAACTGTAATTAGCTTTTTTTCTGATAGATTACAGTTCCTTTCCCAAACGAGAACTCAGTACAGTCACTATATATATTTAAATTGCATTAACTATCCTAAGAGCTGTAAAATACCTGGAGCATGGGAGATGTCTAATATAATAAAGAAAATAGTAAGTAACAATATATAACTAGGAGCTAGTGTTGAATTTTTATGGGTCATGTTGTTTATAGGCTTATAACTGTGCTCTTGGTTGGAGCACGCACTAAGGAATACCTAACTAAGAATCAAAGAGACTACTCTGCCAGAAGATTTGCATGAGTCCTTTTCCTTCATAAACTCTATGAATTAACTATGCTTGAATATGGCAGCCTGCTCATGGAATGTTAGATTTTAAAAAAAATAAAGAATAGAAAAATATGTTAGATTAGAATAGAAAACTTTTGTCAAAATATACTTTGTCTAGATGTCTTTAAGTACCAAGCATAAAAGATTAGAGAGAATTACTAAAATAAAATACAAATTTAAATAATAAAAACAAGGTAACCTATGAACATTCCAGAAACACTGAATTTTAAAATTTCTTTACTTTTCTGACCAACTTGCAAGTTCTCAGACCTGAGATTTTGTTGCAACAACACCTGCACTTTAGTAGCAACTGAACTTATGGCCAAAGAGAATACAAACACAGACCTGGAGAATCAAGTTTTTTGAAGAAGCCTTTTGGCATTAATCAAGCTGACATCTTTAGGATGTTTTTTTCATACACTTTTTCCACCACTAACATTTTCAAGGCTGTGCTCAATCACCTCCAGCACACATGCTCAGTAGTTTTATAACTGGACGTTGACTTATCGAGTTGTCCCTCCTCTTCGGTGCCACTTTTATTTGGCTTCAGATCCTGAAATCCTCATTCTCTAGTTCAAAGTGACTTTGTCAGAGTACCTATATGTGACTTGGTCTTACACCTGGGCCTAGCTGAGGTGCATTTAGCAGCAACTCTTTAAACCTTGGTACAGTCATAAAACCTTCCAAGAAGATTGCAGTTAGCTCATCACCTTCTAATGGATGCCTTGTACAGCCCCTGGAGCAAAGAAAACTCACGCACTGTTCTGAAATACACCTTGGGTTTGCTCTGCTTCTGGTCATCAAATGTTACCACCAAATGTTTGCAATTAGGCCGCCTATTGTAGAGACTCAGGAGTTCTTTGAATATAGAGCAGCAAATGGTTCTGAGATAATGGTAGGCATTATCCTCCATAGGAGAGATCTTATTTTCAGTGACATGCTATCTTAATTCTGCTTTACAGCTGCTTTGCAGGGAAAAAAAAATGCTGTTTCAGTCCAACTCTGAGTACTTGTTTCTTGGTCTGCATCATGGCAAAGTTTTCTTTAGCCCCACTGTTGCTTTCTTTTCTTATGACAATGCATCTATCAGGATTTTCAGGCTAATTTAAGGATCTGCCTGCATACATGTTTATTATGAGTCTCAATCAAGCCATCAAGTCTTCTTCAAAAGTACAGAAAGCCTGGAAGTGCTTAGGATGTAATGAAAATAAGCAGCTTTATGACCATAAAGGAGGAGGGAACGAGTGGGTGGCAGATGAGAATAAGCAAGGGGAAGTTTACATCTCTGTTCTTTCCGTATGGTCCAATAGACAGAATTTCAATTCCACAAAGACCTGAGTCAACTCTGTTGAATTCCCTGGATACAGTAGAAATGCTACATGACTTTAGAAGTTACTTAGCTTGTCTATGGCTCAGTTCCCCTTCCTGCTTACTTGCTTTTAGGCAGCACATTGCTGATAGCAAGGTACTCATAATTAGTGTCAGGGTAATAGATCAGAGTTGCACAGATGATCTGAGAGTAGTGACTTACCTCAGGGACATATGCCAAGTCCTGGCTAGGGCAAGAATAAAGACAAGTCCTGTGCAAGTTGGTGGCTTCCCAGTGAGACTTTCTGCTTGCTGTGCTGTGCTGGTTGACAGGAGAAAGGGGCCACGTTGGTTGTTGTGCTTCAGGATTGGATAGATTATGGACACATACCACCGCAAACAATCAGTTTAAAATATTTCTTGTTGTTGCTATCACTTGGATCTTGATGCAGCAGTGGGTGAAAGTACGGAGTGGAAACACTGGATGAAGCACGACGGACAAGAATATCTGATCTGAAAACTGACCTTGGTCTTGGAGGCTTATCCAGTTTGGTGTTCAGTGTGTTCATCTCCCCACCAGCTTCACCAGCATATAAGAAAGCTGTGCACCTTGAAGGATCAGCCTCCCTTAGTACATTTTTTAGCCTTTGGCAATGCATTAATTAAATGAGAATAATGCTTACTTTCCCCTTGAGGATATTGTGAGACTTGTGTAGAGAGACATTTTGAGCCCTTCTCAAGAAAGACACTGCACAGAGTAAATGCCAAGCATTATGCACCTCTTGAGAATCAAAAGGTCACCCACTGAAGACCAGGCTAAATTCCCATTGATTTTTATGAGAACTCTGGGTGGAGCCCAGAAAAACAATCCCCAGGGCATGGACTGATCCTTCTGGCCTGCTCAGTGCTGGGATCATGTAAGCTCTGATACTTTCTGGAATTAAATAATTCACTTCTTTCTTAATTTTATCATTATTAATTTAGCCTATCTTGAAGAGAAGCAATAGGTCAGTTGGATGGGGGGTAAGGAAGCCACATGGAACAAGCGAGGAGGAATTAATTAGGTATGCTGCTGGCAGTCTGCTGCTACCTTCTGTGGAAGCCACAATGCTTAGAGCTATGGAACTACCAGGGAATGAAAAATAAAATAAAAGGCTTTAGATTTACGATTCCTGCTCTTATGTGTTCTTTCCATCGTTCATATGGATTAGGAGTTAAGTTCAAACATTCCCTGTAGAAACGAGGGTTTGCTGACTTAGAACAAACAGCATTAGGAATACAGGTTAGGCAAACCCAGAGATATTCAGGTTCATCCTAAATTTCAGCTGCAGTTGGTCTGAAGTGCTATGTTTAATTTTTTTTTTTTTTTTTTACTCTGGTGCAGCAATATTCATAGGATAAATCTATATTGGTCAGAGTTTTTCAATGCTTCTTTGGGGGAGAAATGTAAACTAGACCTTACACTGGAATATTTTATAATTCCTCTTCCTTGTCTGTTTCTGTTTCTAACTTCTTCCAATATCTGTCCTTTCTACTGTTTCCAGATTATTTTGGAATCACCTTGGTAATATTAATGTTGAGAAGTCCAGGTGTACCAGAGTGGCAAATTCCTTCTATCTGAATAAGAAGAGGAAACTGATATTTTGGTATCCAGTAGAGTGGCAGTGCACAGAGGTTAAGAACCAAGGCATATTCATACAAATTAGACATAATTAGGAAAAAAAACCCCATAGCTTGTGGCATAGAAGTTATAAAAGTTAAAAAAAAATAAATAAAAAACCAAACCAAAACAAACAACAACAAAACCAAAAGAAAACAAAACAAAAAAGGCAGGAAAAAACCCAAAAAACAACAACAAAAAATTTTAAAAAACCCAAACAACAAAAAAAAAGAGAAAAAAAAACAAAACAAAAAAAGAAGAAAAAACAAAACAACAACAAAAAAAAGACAAGCACAAATATATAGTGAAAGAGGACTGCTTTAGGACTGTCATGCTGACTCAGTCTGTAGAAGCTGTAAGGATAATATTAAACAAGCATCCACAAAGTACTGGATATTTATATTTCTTTTTGGATCAGGTGATCTTTTGGGATTCCTCACAGTTCTGATCACTAGCTTAAGAAACAAGAATACTGATTTGAGACCTGGACTTTGAAGAAGATGGAGAAGGAAATATTATGTGCCTTGTAATATTTTTTTCAGGTGGTCTGGAATACAAGTCCAGACTTAAAATCATGTAAAAGCTGAAAATGTAACTCTTAGCCTACTTGCACAGTTGAATTCTCTTCCTCGCCTGGGGCCAGTGTTGTCCTCAGGGCTGTTTGATTTTGTTCTGCTTGATCCTGAGCACCAACTCCCTATTTTTCATAAATCCAAAAGACAGAGGAACAGATCATAATGAAGCAAATCCCATGATCCAGGAAGCTAAAGGGCTAGAAGGGATCATGAATTGTAAAACCAGTCTCTAGCTATCCCACTAGTGAAGTGACTTCTCCTTTTCACTTGTCACCCTCCCTTGCACCCATTCTGACCATGAATTTTCGGCCTGTACCAACCCATGTTGATACCAAGTCAGAAGGAAAATTTCTTTGTCTCAACATTAGGCAAAACATTCACTGGTGTCATTAAACAAGGAGCCTCTTTCCACAGCATCCCTCCTCTGGAAAGAGCCTTCTGATTTCTGCTTTGGGGAATGCATTAATGATGCCGACAGGGAACACTCTTGCAGGTTGTTTCTTGCAGCGTACGAGGATTTTACTCTATCAAAGGGTTTCTGGCTGTCTCTTAGGGCCCAGGCAGCATTGCTGCTCTAATTCCTGGGCCTGGATTTCATTTAGCTTTTTACTACTTCTAGCCTGGTGTGACTCCACTGACCTGCAGAGGCTTTTCTCTGATTCATGCTAAAGTAGCAGCCTGTAGTTCACTCAGAGATCCAGAATTCACTCTTTCCAATCCCTCCTCTCCATTTCAGCCACAATGGCTTGATGCTGATCTTAGTTTCATCAACACCTGCCTGAAAAATAACTCTGTGTGCACCTGTTGAATGTGTTTAGGGACAAGCCACCTTGGAGCCTGTCTGTATGAAGGGGGACAGAAGTTACTACCAAGCTGCTCTGGTTGTCTAGGGTCATGCATGAACTTCCTTGTGTGTTCTGTTTCCAATTTCACTCCCTCAGATACAAAATCTTTCCTCAGGGGTCTGTGTTTAAAAACTTGTTCTACAAAAGATGGGTGAAAGGGTGATATTTGCATATCTGCAAAGGCACCAGATTTTAGGTGAGAATCTTCATAGATCAAGGATGCCACTTTTAATAAATTCATCTTTTGTACAAGACTGCTGAAACTTCTCTTATCTGACACAACAAAACCAAAATTTTCTAGCAATGCTGTTTGATGTGAGGAGTTCCATTCCAAGCACTTATTTGCTCAGAAGCTGATTTAGAAGTTGTGAGACCTGATGCCTAATCCCAAATTCAAAGTGCTGTCACACATATCAGGTTATTGGAACTCTGTTCCTCGGTTTCCCCAGTTATAAAAGGGAGAACAGCTACCATTTTCCTATGCAAAATACATTGAGGACTGGGCAAATTACACAAAAAGAAACACCTGAATCTAAATGCTATTAATAAGAGTTATTTTCCATGTTGCTTCAAACTCTCAGAAGTAATTCAAAGTAGTAGTGGTGTGTATATATGTGTGTGAGAAGGGAAGCTGTAAGAACATTTATGAAAAGATGAGCGGGCTTAAGGTAAATTCACCTGGAAAGCTTTTGTCAGCATAAGGGGTGGCTTGAATTGAATGACAGAACTATGTGTGTGTTTATTTGTAGAAGTAAATGTAAAACATCTGTTGGGCCCATGTATTCAAGCCTCCTGGGAGCAGCTTTGAAGCTATATACCTCTGAGTCTATGCATTTTCTTTCTCCAGGTTGGTGACTAAAGATAAAAAGAAATCAAAATATGCTTAAAACAATCTCATGTGCCAATCTGGATGTGGTGTTTCAGGCCTCTTCAGATTGTAAGACTTATTTATGGTTTATTTTGTCACCAGCGATCTCCAGTAAAAACCCTGGCCTTTTATTGTACATTTGGTTCTTGTTATATCCTAGGTAATTAGAGAGCAGATCCAGGTATTGAACACACATTCCTTCACTAGCTATCTAAAATTAAAGGTAATCATAAAGACATTACAGAACACATCAAGATTTCCTTTATTACGACATTAATAAGACATTATGCATCGCACCCCATTTGATTAGCATATGGTGCCTCAGAGCAAATCAGTTAACACTGATGCATCTATTAAAGTGTCCAAGCAATATTCTGCATCTCCTAAGTGATGCACAATAAATACACTGCTGTGTGGCCACCCTCACCCAGCCTCTGCCAGGCTGACACAGCCCTAAATCTCCCGCGATGGGCTGGGTGTGCTGCAGACACAACACTGCGATGAACTCAGGGCTTGGAGGGCCCTTGCCAGAAAGAGAGCAGGAATTTGAGGGCACATTTTAAGCCTTTGTAACCCAGCTAAGCCTGTTTTAACAGCAAGCTTGTTTTAAAGTGTGAGTTTAGTGAGGTAGGAGTGAGTAAGGCTTTCGTCCCTCCGAGACACTGCTGTTAAATTACCTGGTTCCACTGCATCCCAAAAGCCCTGTGAGCACAGTTCCCCCCTGAAGTCAGTGCTGTAGCTCAGTGCCTTCCTCTGCAACTGTACAAGTGAACCAGTTTCAAAATATTCCTCCCATCCTTTGTTATGGAACTGTGGCAGAATCAGTAGTGCATGTACTGTCCTGATCCCTGCTGCAGTCAGTAAAGCCTGGAATAAATACATTAATTTTTGAGTTTGATAAATGTGAGTTTTGCCTTGTGACTCAGTGGTCAGGTTTCCATCTCATATTTGGACTCACTTCTCTTGCTCCCAGAGTATAATTCTTATTGCCTAATTCTGTCTTTTTACATTTTAAATTATGCTTTTATCTAGAATTTATTTCTCTCGTCTGCAATTCAGAATTTCTATTATTAATCCTCTGCAATATTATAGACATGCAGGAAGTACAATGAAAAATTCAATATACTCTTTTTTTTTTTATTCTTGTGGTAAAAAAGAAATAAGAATGCTCCTCATCTTTGAATTCAACATATTTCATTATATTTAACATATTTAATAACATTTAAGAAACAGACTAAAGATGTGTTTGGTTTTGGTGGTTTTTTCTTTTGGTTTTTTTGTTCAGAAATTCAATCACAATTCACAGCAAATTCTGTTGGATTGTGTCACATAACTGTGAGATTAAAGCAAACAGTAAATATATTATCCCTTTTTTCCTGGATGGGAAAACTGCATCACAGGATAAGTTACATGACACAACAGAGTAACAGTAATAGCCTGGATATTAAATACATAGTCTTGTTTGCCCTAGATAAAGTCCCTGTGCATTTCTTTCTAGAGATTGTCTCTTACTGAGCAGCCTCTATTGTTCAGATATTCTGCCTGAAAGCTTTTGTCACTAACTCAGTATAGCAAAGTAGGAGCTAAATACTTGAAACATTTTCTCTCTTACTATAACTTTCAGGCACTTCAGGAACATAAAGGACCATTTTTAAGTGTGGCACATCCTATTTCTTTAAAAGAACAAGTCAAAATCTCTGATGTGCTTTTGAACTTCTGCAAAATTCACACTGCACTTTCTTTGCTTGATGACTCTTACACTGTGACAAGTTGGGGGAAGGTTGCCTGAGGTCAGCTGAATCAGACAGGAGTAAGCAAAACTATTCCTTGTCTAGTCTGTAGAGAGAGGATCACCCCGAAAAGAGAATTAGCCATGTGTGACCACTGGGCTCTTCTGCTATGAGCTGACAGCTGCCTGTCTTCCTCAAAATCAGACTCTGTAATTTATTTTTTTTAGAGCAATAATAGCCCTTCCTGCACTGCTAACATGAATTATTTTTTCTCCTATTTTTAGTTTTTAAAATAAAATCCCTATTTGCAAACAAGAAATGTTATCTGGGAAAAGTTCAGTAAACTGTGAATGCTGCAAAGTCTGCAGATACCCAAGAGCTTAGAGGCCACAGTCAAATGGGGAAGAAAGGGGAATATGAGAGTGGAGAACAGAGGAAGGAAGAGTAGGTACTCCAGCACGATGAGAACCATCTGAGCTTCTCTTGATGTCCCTTTTCCACTGGGGTCTTTCATCTGTGAAGCTCCAAGTCGTGCCACTTATGCACTCCTGGAATTGTGGCCGTGTAGCAAAGTGTTTAGAGCAGGGGCAGCCTTGGTGTGTGGCACATGTTGTACATGCATTTTTCTTGAATCCACTCTAAAGTGCACATATTCAGACACACATACATGAGGCCTGTTCTGGGGTTTAACAAATGCACCAGTTTTTTTACAACATAAAGCTCTTGTATAGCTTGAAGAAAGGTGGAAAAAAGAATTTTTTTTAATAGGAAGCTGTAAACTGCAAGGTATTTATTCAAGAGACAAGAGCTTTTCCCAAGAGCTATTCCAGTTGCTTTCAGAGTTCTCTCTGTGTTTCTCTTAGTGAAAGAATTTTAATATTTGTTCCCTTCTTTTTACTTTTAAATATAATGTAAGTGGATCTGTGACAGTTTAAACTCTCTGCTTACATTTTCCCTGATTGAATGGGCTGCAGGAAGATAGGATAAAATTTAGAAGCATGGGTCATAGTTTTGATAAAACACATTTCAAGAATTGCTGTTATAGGAATGCTACAGCTGAGATTTTCACAGCTACTAAAATGTAATCTCAAATGTTTTTGCTTGCTTTGCCCAATAAGAAATTCATCAAAATGGGGTTAGATCCTAATTTTAAAAGCTAAAAAAGATGATTGTCAGAAGTGAGTACAAGATGGTGTGAATTATTTCACCACACCACTCACACTCCCATAACATCTTTAACATAAGATCAAGTGAGGCATCTTAGCTACGCAGTCCTCTCCACTGCTGCCACATCAGCCCTTGAAAAGCTGTGTATTAATTCACACAGGCTCTTCAAAAATTTTATTTGTCTGCAGGTCACAAACCTTCAGGTCTAAAGATGTTTGCAAAGTGTTGGCACCTATTATTTTTCCGTGATGGTACCATGCACGAGCAGCCCCATGAACAGCAGCACCCACATTCTTTACTATGTCCACTTAAACATGCAGGGGCTCTTCTGATGAGGCTGTTCATATTGGTGTAACTTCTCCAGCTACAGAGGTTTCATTGCCACCAGAGTTGCCTAAAAATGCACGCTGAGGGTGGGCAATAGTAGCTAAACCTTTAGATGCAGGGTGGTTTAATGTATGGGATGTGAGCTTGAACATCTAATTCTTTGCTCTGGCACTGATTTCTCTGAAACTCTGAGCAATTTGTTTTACCTTTGAATCCTCCTTTCTCTGAATCACAGTGCTTACCTGCTTTGAGGTTTAATCAAGGAAACTGTGCAAGTGCCAGATACTGTATAAAAGCAAGAGGCAATTATTAAAAGTGGGCTTTGACTTTTTAAAGGTAGGATAACAGATGCTGGGTAATAAATCTCATTAACGATGATAGGGAAATTGTCTTACTTTTGAACTCTTATGGTGTTTGTTCCCTAACTTTTGTTACTGCTTAATACTTATTCTAGTTTCACTGTTTGTTTTCCAAAACTGCTGAAAACAATTAAATGACACAATGAGCTATTATTTCCCTAGGGTGTCCAAGCACTTTCAGATCTGTGCTTATGTTTAGGAATTATTGAAGCATATTGTTTTGATATGGCTTTAAGCAACATGATTGCGTTTCAGATCTAACCAACGCTGAGATCTGAAATCTGTTGAGCAAAGTTGCAGTGCTTTTAAACAGTGTTGCAGGTAGAAATTCATATGAGATGTTTCACCCGTCTAATATTTGTGTATGTGTGTGAACGCTTATCTACTGACAAAAATTATTGACTTAATAGGCTCTGATTTTTCTCTCCCAATTTGGAATGGGAAAAACGTGTCTCTTACTTGCTCATGATGGGAAATCTGCTTCCTGTCCACTTATATCAACAGCTCTGAACGTGGAGCTGCAAATCCAGCCTGGACTTGATTGCCCTCAGAAATGTTTCTGCAGTTAAGAAGCTGCAGTGTAGCACTTGGTTCCACATGAGGAGAATCAGATGGGCTTTAGGATTTACTTTGCTCTGCTAGTGAATGTGCCTCAATTCTGCAAGTTCAAAATGGTGATGCATTTAAAGTTAGCTGCTGCACTTGACTCACCCACTGTTCTTCCTGGATGATTTCTGTCTTGCAACAAGCAAATACACAGGAAATAAAGATCTAAGTTTGGATGATTATTTGTCTTGGGATGATGGGTAAGGCATTCACATTAAGATTTAAAAAAACCCCAGAGTATAAAACTCTTGCTTGAGTAGGAGACCAGTGTCAGTGATAAATTAAGCCTCGACCTCAGTTTCCCTTTCCCACACAATTAGGAGTTTCATAGAAACACCTCACGGCATACTTGAAAGAGAGAAGACAGATCTGTATAAGAGGGAAATATCCTTACTCAGGGTCATGAGAAATACTAATCATCAGAAATACTAAAAGACAAGTGAAACAGAGGTTTGAGAGAATTAGGTTTTGTTTTTTTTTAAAAAAGAGATGTTGCTCTTGCAGACAGAAAACTGTGATAAATAGACATGCAGGTGGTGTACTTGTGTAGTCCTGGGCTTGTTGGAGATGCTGACCCACCCAGACATGGGCACATCTATCTATCAGGCAGCTCCTCTCCGAGAAGTGTCCTATGCTGATTCCCTGACTCATATTGTAAAGAGAGAGGGAGACCAGCCTCGTGCTTAGGATTTTATGATGGAGCGTAAATCAGGTCTGCCTGTACTTGACCAAGGTTGAAACCCACAGTGCTGCATGGTAATTAGATTTTTAAAAGATTTTTTTTCCCTCTGGTTTATTTATATAGCAGTAATTACCTCCAGCACACAGTCGGAGTGACTGCTTGTCTTTCATGACCATACTTTTACCCTTTCATTTGACTGTCCTGTGCTTTTGTGGCTAATATAGAGCTTCATTCATTATCCCCGAGCCCCTTCCCCTGCCAGCCCTTGCACAGTGGCACAGCGGGGAGCACAAGGTTATTCTGTGGCAGCTTAAGTGGGAGTGGATGTGAAGAGCAGAGCAGAGATGTGTCCCTCAGCACGGAGCTGGCCAGACTGCTCCCACGCCTTCCTCAGAGGCACAGCATTCCTAGAGGGAACAGGGCTTGCCTGGGGGCTGTGAGCCCATGCACCCCCTGATTGCTGCTTCTGATTCTCCCATCTCTGGCTCTTTCTGGTGTGACTTACCCGTTGTACAGAAATGTTCTTTAATAAACATCTCGTTTTCCAGCTCTCTTTATCACAGAATCATTAATGTTGGAAAAGGCCTTTAGGATCATCCAGTCCAACCAGCACTGCCAAGCCCACTATTAATTCATGTCACCAAGTGCCACACCTGCATGTCTTTATACCCCTAAAGGAATGGTGACCCCACCACTGCCCTGGGCAGCATGCTCCAGTGCTTGACATTTTCAATGAAAAATATTTCCTAATATCCAATCTAAACTTCCCCTCGTGCACGTTTCTCTTCTCATCTCTTCTCCTTCCATCTCTTCCCACCCTCCTTTCCCATTAAGTATGTTCTGAACTTGTTCCTGGGTTTGAGATGGATTTGCCAGCACTTGTTTTATTGCAATTAAAAATTATTTGGTTCTTACACTTCTCATCTTAATATGAGAAAAGGACAATCAATTAGCTTCCTGCAGAAAAAACAGCTCCTCATTGTTTCAGCCTGACTCCTGACAGGACCTCTGGCCCCTGGAGGGAGGAACCCAGGCTGGAGCAGCTTTGCAGGTGGGACTCGTGATCCCGTGGGGAGCAAGCTGGAACATCCTGCTCCTGAAGGTATGGCCATGCTGGGAATGGAGTTTGTGAACAGCTGCAGCCCATGGGCAGGACCCAGGGTGGAGCAGCTCATGCAGGACTGTCTCCTGTGGGAGGCACTCCACACTGGAGCAGGGGAGGGTGAGAGAAATCCAATCCCTGTGGAGGAAGAGGCAGCAAAGAATGAAACTTTGTGTGTGATGAACGGACCACAGTCCCCATTTCCCATCCCCCTCTACCACTGGGGTTGAGCAAATCAGGAAGTTGAGCCTGGGAAAGAGGGAGGGGTGGGTGAAAGGTGTTCTAAGATTTGGTTTAATTTCTCCTTATTACATTGATTTGATTTGTAATAAATTAAACTAATTTCCCTGAGCCAAATCTATTTTACCTGAGATAGTAACTGGTGAGTGATTTCCCCCTGTCCTTATCTGGAGCCATGATCCTTTTGGGTTTTTTCTCTCCACTGTACAGCTGAGGAGAGTAGTAAAAGAATTTTGGTGGGTGCCTGATGTCCAGCCAGGGTCAATCCACTACGGCCCAACTTCTGTTCTGGCTGCAGTTAGGGAAGGTGATTTTTACGTAAGTCCATTTTCCTGAAGGCATACTATGATCTCAAAACCACATTTGTTCTGCTAGACCGGTTTGAGGTAGGAAGGACTGAGCTGGATGCCTGCTGCAGATCTGTGTGTCCATGCTCAGCAGCACAGGCTGCAGAGGGACACTGTCTTCTCTCTGGAGGTTCCCAAGAGCTCTGGGTGTTCCCAGTTATTATTGCTTAATGTGCAACAGCATGCTCCTGGACCAGCAGAAACATGGGGTTTCCAGGGGATATCTTTATAGCAGTTGTCAGGAGGCTTGAAGCAGAGCAGCTATGAAATGGAGCATTTTCAGTACTCGAAAGAAAGAGAAGGAGCTTGCTTAGCCACATGAGGTGGTGATGCTGCCATCAGGACACTGCAGTCAGTCAAACAAATGCAACTCCCTTTACAGTGTGAAGAAAAATAGGTTTTAAAAGCATCACCAGCCTCCCCAAAAGCAAACAATGTTGGTGAGTCAATAAATGATGGAGTTCATAAAGTGCCATTTACTTCCCCCTCCATCTGCAGTAGTAAATTCAGATCAGACTTTCAGTAGCTGTCTGGCCTCACAGGGGTCTTGATTTCTTTTTGAAAACCATGGATGGCAGTTACTTCTCTTCCCCAAGCTGTCAAGGAGCTGATATGGCTGTCATAGGTACAGTGTACATGGTGTAAGCAGCGTTTCTGTTTCCACCTCACATTTGTAAATGCTGCTGCTAACATCTGAATTCAACGCATTTCTAATTATTTCAGTAACACTGAGCTGGCTTTCTCTTTCTGTGGAAATCTTCATTATTTACCAAGTTTCCTGACAAGATCTTGAGTGAACAGGGTCTATCTGTAGATATTACACTAGCTTCTGTTAGGGGAGACCAGTGAGAAGGAGGAAAGATGCTGATGGTTCACTTCTAGGGGGCTGGAGGCAGAGAGAGCTCTGTTGAAAGGCGTTGGCATCAGCATCCAGACCTTGGAGATCTTCACACGTACTGACTAGCTGCTACCAGATCTTGGTGTCATGGGCTCAGCTGCTTCAAAACCATCACAGCAGCCCACCTGGATCTCTCCAACCTTGTTAGTCGTGTGTCCCTACAGCAGTCAGAGCTTGGGAGGAACCAGGTGTAGAACCACAGGGACATAGAAGTGTTTTCATTTGAAGGGACGTTAAAGTTAGTCTCACCAGAATTCCCTGCAGGGACCCCTTCCACTAGATGAGGTTGCTCAGAGACCCATCCAACCTGGCCTTGAATGTTTTCAGGGATGGGGTATCTCTTCTCTGGGCATTGTGTGCCAGTATCTCACTACCCCTACAAGAAATAATATTTTTGCTACCTTTCACATTAAAGCCATTCTCCCTTCTCCTGCTGTTAAATACCCATGCAAAAAGTCCTTTTCCAGCTTTCTTGTAAATCCCCTTTAGGTTTTGAAAGGCCACAATAAAGTCACATTAAAGCCTTCTGTTCTCTGTGTTAAACAGCCCTGACTGTCTCAGGCTGTCTCCACAGGAGAGCAGCTCCACCTGTCTGCTCATCTGAACTTCTCTGAACTCACTCTGAGATGTCCATGCCCCTCCTGTGCTGGGGACCCCAGAGCTGGACACGGTGCTCTGCGTGGGGTCTCACCCAAGCAGAGTAGAGAGTTCCTTCTCTGTCTTACTTGGACATCTCTCTTTCACACCCTTTCACCTGCATGTGCATGGTGCAGTAGAGATCAACCTGACCTGAGCAGCAATTCACAGCTTCTAACCAATGATACCACGGTCAGATTATCTGAACAGCAGATGCATAGCTCTCAGCACACCACAGACCTGTTCCAGTACTACTTTCTGATAGTGATTAAATGCGGTGCTGGGTTGGTTTTTTTGTTTTATTTTGGTTTTCAAGGTACCAAAAGCATGCACAATTTGAATTCACGGTGCTATTTTTCTACCCACTGAAAGATAGCGCCTCACATTACCATTCTTCTGCAAAAAGCCATTTTTAACAACTGCAGGTCAGGAGTCTGTTTTTCCTTCCCAGCTTCAGCCCACAGGGATTTTCATGATAACATTTAGCTTCAGAGCTGCATGCTCTATGGAGAAATGTGATTCAACAGCTGCCCTTCCTGAACTGTATCCTTAAAGTAGAAGCAAACCTTTCATAAAGCCAGGGATGAAGGAGAACAGGTTTGTATGTGTGTGGATGGGTTTATGTGTATAATATAGCGACCCAAATTAAGAAAATTTTGCTCTGTTTCCTCAGATGACCTCTGATTTCCAAGTACTGTAGAAATCTTGGGTCATTTGTCTGCAGATATAATCTGTAAATGGTGAGGACAAGCAGTGATGATTTGGTTGCTGGAAACACTAGGTCAGGGTGTAGCTGAGGAGGGAACAGAGCACATCCCATTCTGCATGAGAGTGGAGGTCATTCCTGGTTTACCCTGGTAAACTTCCCCCTGTTTCAGGGTCAGGGTGTTATGTGGTCCCTGCCCTGGCAGGGCTACATAAGAGTGAAAGGACAGGGGATGGAAAGCAGTTGACCCCCCACACATGCTGAAGGTAGTGCCCATGCCATGCAACCAAGGCTGTCAGCCAATTTTCTTTGTCTCGTTGCTCTTACAGTCCAAATTATATTCCTCTTTTATTTGGTTGTTGGGTTTTTTTTCTTTGATTGTTTAGTTTCATTGGTTTGCTTTTGTTTCCCCCCCCCCCACCCAGTCTTCTCTTTCCTATAGATTCTCCTTGTACATGCTGTTTTCTTAAAGCTAATTTGTTTCCTGCACATCTTCCATCTGCCCCCTTAGGGAGGAGTTGGACCTCTTCTCTTTTCACCCACAGACTCTACTTCCTGCTGTCATTTGGTGTGTGAGTGTGTTTTAGGGTTCGTTTTAATTATCATTAATGTCCTGAAATGACCTACACGCGTAAGCTGCTTTGCATTCCCGAAAGCTGGTGTGGAGTAATGCCTGGCCGGCTCCTCTCGGGCTGGGTGTGGCTCTGTGATGGATCAGGGCTCAGTTCCTCGCCTCCCCCTGCCCTGCACCCTGGGGAGCCCACACAGAGCCGCCTTCCCCTGTCACCCCACCGCTGATTGAAAACCTTGCTCCATGGATTAAGACACAAAAGTCCTAAGTGAATTAAATTGCTCAGCCTCAGCTCTTTCCTTCGATGAGAGATTTCGGAGAACAAAAGCCTCTGTAGGTTGTTTTTTTTTCACATGGTTCAGCACAATTGGGGCATCTTGCTCTGAACAAAAGAGATGCGGAGCTGAACGGAAATTGCAGGGCTGGTTGTTGGACCCTGTCCTCCACCCTCCCCTCCGTTCTCTGCACCAAGTGCAAAGGGCTGAGAAGATGTTCCTGCTGTGCATGGTGTGAATCAGGTGGGAGTTTTTTGCCCTGCACCTTGGCCTGAGTGTACTGAGGGTCCAGGACTGCCCTGGCCCCAAGGGTGTATTCCCTGATACTGTCACTTGAATTAAAGACGGATGATTTTCACATCATTCCTGCCCTGACAACATTAATCTGATGTGGCTTTCACAGCTTTAGTTGCAAATCCAATCACTTGATGGATGGGAATGTTTACCCACCCCAAATCTCAACTTTCCTGCCTTCCCCGCCTCCTAGCTAGTGTCAGCCAAGTCAGCAAGATCTCTGTCCATAAAATATACCAAGCAAGCTGCAACTTTGCAGTATTACTGGGATTTATGGACAGGCTTAAATGATAGAGGATATTTTTTTTGTTTGTTTTGTCCTTTTAGGCTTTTATAAACAAACGTTTTCCATGAGTAGCTTTGTTTTGCTGAGTTCCATGTCAATCCAGCTCAGATGATGCAGAGACCCTGTCCATCTTTCACAACCACCTTAATTGCAATAAGTATTGTGGCAAAGTGAGAGATGAATTTCATTTTCTGGAGCATGGAGTAAAATTCATGCAAATAACTTTTAAGACTTAAATATTTTCTTTATCAAAGCAAGAGAGAATTTGAATATGGAAGAATATTGAGACAGGTGTGGGGGCAAAATTGGAACAAATTAACAAAAAATTGACAAAAAAAGCAAACAGATCTCACTCTCTGTTTTCTCTAACAGGACTGTAGAGGGTTGAGTATTATTTCTTTTTCTATTGGCCTCCACATGTGACTATCTCAAATACACCCCTTCACTGACCAAATCAAGCAATGCAAGTGTGTTTGGGTTTGTATTTGGATGTCAGTCCATGTCCTTGTGTGACTTCACCATGTGTGGGGCAGCAATGCTCGTTGTGACTGCCACACAGAGTAATTAATTAAGGCCTTTTACACCTCTCTTAGTAGGAAGAATGGGTCATTTTGTAAAGACTGGTCCCATTCTCAAGACCTGGTCCCTTCTCAACAATCAGAAGGACTTGGTGTCATCCTTCCTCTGCTATCTCACTGTAATCCATAAAGCATTGGCTTTATAATGCATTAGTATCCTCTTTATAATCTCTCTCTGTTCCCCTCTCTGACTTTCCTTGAAAGGACAATGTCAAGATAAAAATCAAATATTTACTCTTGTGGGTGTAGACAAATCCTTTCTGTGTTACTTATAACACCTCAGATTATGAAATCGGACATTATTTCAATCCTCTAATTGACCTGTTGTCATTTAGGCTATTTACTTTAGTTCTTGTGGTGCTCAGAGCTTGGACAGTGGGTTCAAAAGAGCATGGGGGAAGAGAGATTTTATGTGTAAGTTGGATGCCTTTAGTCCTTTTATGGCAGTAGAAACCTTTACATCAGGCGATAACACTGAGAGGAACAGCCTGACATTAGCTGTGAGTAAGCACGGTGTACAATCACCTCCCTAAAAATGTTATTTTGCTTCTCTCGTCTCTCATTAAAGAACTACAAAGCATAATTCGTGGAAATTTTTCATGTAAGTGTTATCCTGGAAAACCTGGCTATTAAGGTTTTGTATTGACCCTCAATGTACACTGTAGAGAGAGAAATGCAGTTTGGTAAGTAAGGGTGTGAGTCATATGCCCTGAAAGCTTCATTTGAGGGAGCAGTAAAGTCAGCTGGAAGATCTCTGTTGATTTCAGCATTATCTTCCTGGCTTTGTATGTACTGACCTATGCTACCCAGGTAATTCTGATAATCTAAGAGATGCCAGGGTGTCATTGTTAGACACTCAGTCCCTCTGTAATAGATATTAGAAGGCCCTTCATTTAGAACCATCACTGCTGAAGATGCCTTATGTCAATGTGTTTCAAAGGTATGATACAGAAACTAACATTCTTCTACTTTCTGCAAAACATTTTCATGGTAAACATACACCAGTCCCTTTGAGAGGTCTTTGCTAAGGTTTAACACCAGATCATTTTTTGTTTTCTTGAAACTTAATCATTTCTGCTGAAACTTTTTTGGTGAGGGACTGAGAAGGCCAGAGTGAAGGAGGAAAAGTCTTCAACCTTTTCAAAGGGTTGGGATGTAAGAGGCATTCTTCTGTCTAAGAAAACCACCAAGCTTCAGCAGGCACATTGATGCTTGGTGCCTGCTCACATCATTTTATAGCATTCTCTGAAGACAGTGCTGTTGAATGATGAACATGAATAGGTTCAAGCTTTCTGAGAGATCCCAGAACACTCATGGGATGCTGCAACTTTTTCCTTTCCTTATGTTAAGCCATTGCTGCTTGTTGGAGTGGACAGGTGGCATCATATTCATCCTTCACTCATACAACAGTGACTGTTTTGGTCAACATAAAGGACAAATTGATGGTTACCCTGAGGTGACACAGTATGCTTGGGAGGACCAGGAATGCAGCTAAGGGTGCATCTTGCCTGTGTCAGGCAGAGATAAGCCACTGGACTGTAGGACTATAGAAGGATGTGAGATAAAAAATACTCCTGGCCTGGAGCTTGCCTTCTGTGACTATACACATGGAGTTTAAGCACAGCTTAGTGCCTAATCACAATATATTTCATTGACAGTACTGTTAAAATGGTTATTTCCACCTTATTCCTAATGGTCATTGAGAGGTAGGCTGTGCTCTGCACATGACAAGGAGTAAGTTAATGACTGTCATTTCAATTACTTGTAAGAGATACTGGGAAGATTTTAGCATGTTCTCTTTTCTTCCTGGTGTCTTTTCTCAAAATCAGGAGGGTAACAAAAGTCAGATGTGACCGTCACTGCCCATGGCAGTAAATCCATGATGGAACCTTGATTAAAGTCCATCTCTTCAAATTTGTTGCCTGGTTCTCTGGCCAGCTGACAGACAGAGTGGTATTAGCTGCAAGTGTGAGATCAGATTGGGTGGGTGTTACTTGAATCTTTGCTTCTGCTCTGTTTGGTGGCCTTGATTGAGTCCCTGATGTTATCTGTTCCGGTGTCACACCACTGGAGGATAAAGTCTGCTATCTGTATGGTTTTTTTTTTTTCTAGAAAGCTTTTATATCCCAGTGACCAAACACACCAACCCATTAAAAATCTTGCTCCTGAGTGGTAGGAACCCAAGAAGCTTTTGAGGGAAGGTGTCTTTATTTGTCTGTCTTTTTAACTGCTCTCTTTCACAAATCAAGTTGTTACCCAACAAGTTGACTCCTTGG
Organism: Passer domesticus; assembly: GCF_036417665.1. Classification (NCBI taxonomy): domain Eukaryota; kingdom Metazoa; phylum Chordata; class Aves; order Passeriformes; family Passeridae; genus Passer; species Passer domesticus. The sequence continues at coordinate 6,955,400 of NC_087512.1, forward strand.
CAATTGGGGTACCAAGCTGATGTACCAAAGGGGGAGATTTCCAAGGGAGAGTCTCACAAGTACAAGAAAAACAAGTGGCTTTTGTCAAACAAATTTGTGAAATGGAAAACATCAATCTGTTTTTATACAGATGCTCAGGGAGGGTAAAGATAAGAGGACAGAAAACAGTTAAAAATTGCAATCAGTGTGTAGTGGGCACGGTCAGCTGAAGAGTTAAGTGACAGAGCCTTATTCACTCATATGAATTAATAATTGATTCAGTAACAAATCACTAATGTTGCAGTAGTCATGGTGAATAAGATAATAAATGTGTCCTGTCCAGGGAATGCAATGTTGTTAGAATTCAGCTGAAATTATTCATAAATGTGCTACTTTTCCTCATCTCCAACTACTGCTAGTTTAGCTTTTCTTTTTAATCTTCCTAAGCTGTCACATTAGATGGTGGAGCTAGTCACATTCTATATACAGTGGGATATTAAGGAGAACTGTGGAGACATTATGTCAAATTTCAATAGATAATAGACACAAATTAAGAAACAAAGTGCCTCCATACCTTTTTGTGCTCCTTGTCTAGCTTAATAAATAAATAAAACAGAAGCCCAAAGGCTATTTAATAGCTTCTGCATGTGACCCCTGCAGATGTTCTGCCCCCTCCCTCTTTTACTGCTTGTGGAAGCAGCTCCAAGGACTTCTGTAGCCCTTTGGTGAGATGTGCAGTGTCCTGACTGAAGAGACTGCAGGGTACCTGGTATCTGATCTGCAGAGAGGATTCACAGCCCCTGAACACCAGTCTGAAATGCCACCACAGGTCCTTACATATGTGAACCACTATTCACAAAGACAGCAGTGTGTCCTGGGTGACAGGAAATGAGTGAGGGCTTGTGGTGGTATTTGGAACATGAGGAAAAAGGCGCTAGCCGTGGAGAATCACTCAGCCAGCAATTAAAGAGAAGATGAGGCAGATGGAGCAAGTTTGCAAAAGATGAGAAGTGCCTGAGAATGTCGTAGCTTAGATGATGTGAACAACAAAATATCTCTAGTTTTTCAGGGAAAATGACACCAAGGACTAATACTCGTGAAAGCAAGCCAGACAAAAAATTATAAATAAGTATGTTTTTGGTTTTTTTTGTAATGAATGAGTGTAATTGAACTTTGTCATAACTTGAAATGGGTGAATTTTTCATTGCTTGAAGTTTTCAAATCAACATTTGGATTGCTTCCTAGAGAAGATGCTTTAGCCAAGGGCAAGGTGTTCAGTAAGTGAGTGGAAATTGTGGTGCATCATGTTAATGAGGGGAGATTAGAGAAATCTGGCCTTAAACTCTTTGAACATAATCTTTAAATACATCTGGAAAATAACAACAATATGAAACAAAAACCATCAGCGTAAAAATGAAGAATGCTGGAGAAATTATCAGTGTGTTCAAAGAGGGCAAATAATAAAGATAGGAAACAGTTCAGAACTGCGGCTAATGGCAAGCAGTCTAGAAGTAAGGACAAGGTAATTTTCAGTACAACAGAGGGACAAATGGTAGAACATAGGAGATCTCATTTTAAAAGTGAGGAAAACATGGGGAATTCACATGCCTACAATATTTAGGGCTAGTCTGAATTGCAGTGGACAGTTTTGTAGGAATGTAGGTCAGGAAGTCTTCAGTCCTGCTCTACTCATATTCCTGGTACACAAAGAAGCGCATCCCCCTGAGCCAGACAGAAGACCAAGGCTGAGTCAGAGACAGAGACAATGCCAGAGTACCCTTGGAATACTGAGTTGAGGAAGGGAGGGGAGCACAGCAGAAATCAGTGAGCTCTTTGGAGAGTGATCTCAGCTCTCCCTAGTTTGGTATGTGTACTTTGCTCATCTATAGCAATTACATACAACCTTCTAAAACTTGTCATAAATTCACCTTTTTGCACTTTCCTCAGATTTTGACTGTAACCTCCAGTTAAGATGTAGCTTCCACCAGGAGACTCTTGCTATAGTGCAGCAACACAGCAACCCATTTCTGTCTGGAGATGCAGCAGCCAGAGCAGGTTTATCCATAGAGCCTGTGATTCCCTAAGCTGGAAGCCAGCCAAGATGACGTTGTCAGATCTCTTGTTTTCAAAAAAAAAAAAACAACCTAAAAAAAAAAGCAACACTGCCATGGGGCCCACAGTGATCACACAACAAGAGGGCCTCCCACCTCTGCCTCCCCATCCTCAGCTCCCTGGGTGCTACCAGGGAACAATAAAGCCCAGCAGAAAGGAGCATCACTCCTCCTGTAATCACACAGGATGAGACACGCTGTCTCTGCCTCCCCCCCAGGTTACCTAACCCCTCGTGGTGGCAGGAGCTGTACGTGCCTCCCTGGGAATGATGTCAGAGCAAGGCACAGAGGGGCTGGGGTTGTGCCACATGGCAAGTCACATGCAGTGTAGCTGTCTTCACGTCCTCCTCCTCCTCCCTCTCCGTGTTTACTCGCGCTCTGCAGCGCACTACTCCCCTGTACAAGGGAAATGCAGCTCGCTGGGATGCTCGGGGCTGGGGGACCAGGGTTCACACGTGTGTGTGCACGTGTCTGTGCAGGGTGAGCATGTTTGTGTGTGCAGACAAGGCTCTCCTCCTTCTTTGCTGTTTTACTACCAGATTAGGGACATGCTCTCCCCCTTGGGGCTATGAGGTCCCTTTAAGTGAAGCCTGAGCTCTTCTCCACACAGAAAGAGGGACAAAAAAAGTGAGAATGGGGCTGGAGGGAAGTGGAGAGGACCAGAGTCCTTGGCTGGCTGTTCGCCGTGTCCGCTTGTCCTCCCTCCACTTCTACATTCCCTCTTCCTCCTGCCACCCGGCCCTCCCCCTCCCTCCATACACATACACTCCTTTTATTCTCAGTAAGTTATTAAAAATGTAGACATCACTGGCTCCCAGGGTCAATATGTTGTTTTTAAATTTAAACATGAATTTCCATTTCATTGAGCCTTCAGGCCTAATGAGATGTGCTTTGACAGGAGCAGCTAGCTGGAAAAGGCATGATTGAGGGGCGAGCCAATAATATTAACTCACAGCAGAGTGTGCACACACAGCGCTGGAGCCACGAGCCTTGATTCGCTCCTATCCAGGGCTCCGGATACAGCAGGCAAGGATTTCTGCTGCAGGCCCTGCAGTGAAATGTCAAATGCATTTAACCATCTGTGAGCTCTGCCTGCTCGTGCTGGCCCAAGTTGGACAGCCTGAATGGAGTTTCTTTCAGCTGGGATGACAGACGGGGCCAGGAGGGCTCTGGAAGTTGGGCTTGTCAGTTTAGAGGCCATCAGCTAAAACAAAGGGAAGAGCATAAAGCTGTGGAGAAGGCACTGGGGTGGGACTCAGAAGGTGTAGACTTCCAGTGGCCTAGTGTGTGACCTGGGCAGATCACTCTGCCTTTCAAGGAGGATCAGGAAGTGGTGTTTCCACGTCCTGGTGTTGGTGGTCTCTCCTTTCCCTGGACAGGTAATGGAAAATGCCTTATTCTCCCTGGGGAAAGCTACCAGCACATAAACTTGGCAATATTTCCTGTGGAGAATATGATTTTTCCAACCCATTCTGTATAAAGCACATGTAGGAGTCCCTGTCAAGATTGCACTCTGGAAAGAGACAGCAACCCTAACTCCATTTCCGCAGGGAAAACCTACCCTCAGTTATGAGGTGGCCCACCCTAGCAGCTTGTTCTGAGTGCTAAGGGACTGTAGAGTCCTGAGCCTGGCTCTGTCACCAAATAAATTTGTCATTGGAAGTGACATTTCCCCATATTTATGAAAGATGGCTTATTTCAGAGTCTTTTCATCTGTTACAGACAGAATCTCTTACCTAGCTCCAAGACCCATGTTTTGTTATTCTTAAGGTGTGTAAGACCACAGATGTGTCAGAACAGCAAGGCAGTGAGAATTCACATAACAAAAGATAGGTTGGTCTGATTTTTCCAGCTTTCTATCAGAAAAGATATCAGTTGGAAAGACTGAGAAATGGACCTCAAAAATGAAGACAATTATTTGTGAGTTGTCTCCAAATTAGGATTAGCACAAATGTTTTATCGGAGCTGTGTTTGGGAGAAATTAGATATTTGACCTTTAGATTTTATGAAAATACTTTTTTTCCCTCTGAAAATAGTGATTTAGCATTGATAAAATAAAAGGGGAAGTAGAGTAGAAAATCAAATTTTGGAAAAAATAAATAATTTTGATTTTCAATGCAAAATTGATGCTTCCCATAGACTCAATCAAATTAAAATGCTATTTTTTTTCAATCTTTCTTTTTCTCTATCTGGGCATACAGAAAAATCCATTTCCCAGACCTAATCCAGGCCCCTGGTGATTCAAATCACTTAGGAGGTTTCTGTCAGGTGTGATTTGTAGGCCTTCCTTGGTTTTGTTGGTCCAGACTTAAAATCAGGAAGAGTCTTTCTCATGGTACTTTACTGGGTTTGCTGCTGCTGAAATCCACAGCGGCAGATGCTGATCTGTGTGCGTGTGTGCATTTACAAAATGTGAAGGAAAAAATTCAGCATGATATTAAATGAAAGGTAAATCAGAGCAATAATTAATAATAAAGGCTGCTGAATACTCTGAATCTTTGAAAAGAGTTGCTTTCTTCCCCCCTGAATCCAGCGAGCACTCACTCGTATGAATAACATTACATGCATGAGTAATCCTTTTGAACTCAATGAAACCCAAGTTAAGTATGTGCAGGAGACCCACGCAGGATGGGGACCAGGAGCTTTAGCACTGAGCTGAGGGAAGCTATAGCATTGTGTTTGTACTGTTGCTTAATTGCAAAGCAGATGTAAATAGTAGGTCTCCCCAGTTCTGTTCTGTTTGGGCTTGGCTGGAAGAGATTCCCTCTTGGTGCCTAAACCTTTCTGGACTCATGCATTTGTGGCCTTTAAAATGTGATATTTAGCTTTCAGAAAGCAAATAACAACCATTGTGCACTTTTTTGCACCTTTCTCCTGAGGGTCTTCCAAAGCACTTTTGACAACATTAACTGTTGAGACCTGACAACTCCTCTGATGAGGGACAGCATTTCAGATCTGCAGTTTCTCCTTCTCCCCCTCTCTGAGTCTGCATATATTTTCCACTTGCATAATGATATTTGGACCTTTTATACAGCTTCTCCTGCTAAAATAATATTTGTATAAAAAGCTAAATTTCTGTTTCACATCTTTTCTAGGAATAAATTTCTAACCTCTACACACTTAAAACTTAGGAAAAAATATAACTTAGAAAAATCTTACATTTTGAGGGAAGCAGTTCAATATGTCTTAACATTTGGTTTGAGAGTCCTGGGTGCTCAATTCTGATTTTATAGAGAACTAGATAGATAAAGGTGAAGTCTAATTTAGAGCATTGTGCCCAGTATCATATAAATCATCAGTGTTAGGAACAAGAATAAGAAACCCAGAGTACCAAATCCCTTGCTTTATGTCCTGGCTGACACTTGTAGTAGGAGAGACATGAACTGCAGCAGCTGAGATGGTGTGAGGATTTGCTGCCTTAACATACAGAACGTTTTCCATAAGCTGAGTTTCATGAGTCAGCATTTCAGGGTGCAATAACTTACAGTAATAAACAGGGAAAGAACACCAAGTTTGTGTGGGTAAATTTGGTTCTAAAATGAGTGATGTACTTCGTGGTAATCAGGTACAGTTGTGATTTGAACCCCTTAAAGCCTATGAAATATGTTCTCTGTTGGATGACTCCAGCTTTTCTTCTTTTTTTTTCCCCCCATCTTTTATTTTCAGGGGTTTGTTGGTTTTGTGGTGTTTTTTTTTTCTTTCTTACTCCCCTTTTCTTTAGCTTTAGCTGTCTTTAAGGACAGGTACCTCAGTGGGATATTGTGCATTGCCACTACAGAAAAAGAGAATAGAGAGTGAGGCATGGAGAGGAAGAATACAAATTTTCCCATGCACTATTGATTTTTGTGATTTGCAGAGGGAAGCTGCTGTGGCTTCTATATAAAGTCTGTAGGTGGGGAAGATGGGGAAAATGGGGAAGCAGATTTAGGAACAGTGGTTCCATGTAAATTTTTACCCATCCCTGTCTTTCTGCTTGGTGGAATCTTGGAGCAGATTCAGGCTTTTCATGTTCACAGAGAATTGGAAGCTTAGATCTCTGACCTTTTTAAAATCCATTTTGAGTCTCATCTTTCAGAGAATTAAACAAAGGATTTTGACCTAAAGGGCCATTGGTTTACACTTTCTGATAGAGGGGATAAGAAAGACTAAGAGGAAGGAGGGGAGAAGGAGAGATTATCTGAAGCAGGACCTGCTGATTCAGGTGGTAATTTTGCAAGTGGGAGAAGGAGAGAGAAACCTGTGAAGGGTGCAAGTTTCTGCTTTAAACCTGTGGCAGGAAATGTGGCAAGAACCTTTGGGGCACAGAGTTGGAATAAAGCAGTTTTCCCTACTATAGTCAGGCTCAGTGTTAGAGAAAAAGGACATTCCTGATTCTTTACTGCCATCATAATCATCTGCTTTTATTGCTTTTATACTTAGCCCCTGAAGAAATGTCTCAAATAGCAGAACTTCAGAGACAGAGAAGGTGGGGGATACAAGTATTGGGCAAGGTGGGAGCTGAGACCTCTCAGTCTCTTAGCTTGAAATCTTCATTCTTGATGCTGATTTTTTTTTTTCCTTGGTGTCCTTTCCATTTGAAAATTACTAGTAGCTATGAAGAGATCCCAAGCCTTCTTTATTTTCCTTCTTCCTCATTTTTCTAATACTTCTGTTTCTGTTTGGAACAGATTTTGTGTGCATTTTGGCAATCAGATAGGATTAAATTCTTCATACCTCTTCTTTTTCCCACTGACCCACCCAAATACTTACCCACTCAAAGAATTAAAAATGGAAATGTGCTAGTGAAGAATTCTCCATATTTAGGAATGTTGGAAGGAGATGTGTCCTTTCCCTAATCACTCTAGGAGAGATTTCTGTGATACAGAAGTGTGTAACCACTAGACCTTCATTTCTGTTCTTCATCTTCAGAAGGAAACATGGGTGGGTGTGGAGAGAGGAGGCATCTGACACACCAGACACATGAGAGGGAGGAAGGATTTGCTCCCTGTTGAGGGAGGGGCTCACCCCAGACTTCAGAAAAGACTAGAGCAAAACTCTGTCCCCTCTCACTCCTGACTGCAGGAGGTTGTATAGGACACTCAGTAAACAGACTGGCTCCAGCTGTGGAGTGTTCTGTTGGGAGGAATGGATTGAAGCAAACCTTCATTTTGCCTGGATTTGAGCGATGTTTTTAGTCTTGTTTCCAAAGCAAACAGAGCCTATTCATTCACACAACCCACCCACATCTGCTCACCTGCTTTCCTTCTACCCCCATTTCCATCTACACTCCCCAAAGACCCTTTTCAACCTATCAGTGGGTTTCAACCACATCTGAAACTCTTGATGGTAATTGTGATTCCAGTGGCTGTGTAAAAATTGGCAGAGGAGAGGGTTACCTGAGCATTTCCCTTCTGAGGAGGTGGTGGTGGCCACAGTCTGTGCAGGGCAGCAGCTCCAGTCTGCACTTAGGCAGCAGCCAGTGCAGCTGGAAGGTGTCAGACCCAGCACAAGCCACAGAGCTCACAGGCTTTTGGACAAAGTGGAACTTATGGAGGAGGCTGGCTTAGCGAGATGGGAGAGCATGGGAGGCCTGAGATACAAATCTGTAGCAAGCCAAGCTTCATTAGCTTGGCTTCATACATTGAGGAAGCAATTATTATTTCCAAAGCTTTCACAGTGTACGGAGGATGTGCTGCTCAGCTTAAAAAAAATACCACATCCTTGAAAAATACCTGTATCATTGAGGGATCCAGGGTATGTACAGTCAGTCCTGAGACAAAGAGAGGAGAAGCTAACTGGGCACATTTAGGATAGCTTGGAGTGGAGGTATTAAGATCTAAGTATGATGTGGAAGCTTCTCTGTTGAAATGAAGAAATCCTTTCCATGCAATAGGCAAAATGATGAACCAATTGTTTTAAGACACTGTGAAGATCAAAAGGTATTTGTGGAGTGGGAGGTTTACATAATTAAATAAATAAAAACACTAGGCAAATTTGGTTTAGGAAAATTTCCAGAGAAGGCACCTATGATGACTCTCAAATATGGTTACCCATATAACCCATTTCTGAGACATTTCCGTAATTTCTGATTTCCTGAGAATAAGAGGCTCTGGCTGGGGGGGATTAACTTGTATTCTTTCTATTTCTTCATCCACAAACATCTCCCAATTACTGTCTGATATAGGTGCTGGATTTGAGGAGTCATTAGCTGGGCCAACACTATGATATTTATTATTTCATCCTCATTTGCTGGATATTCTGAGTCCTAGTAACTGAAGGATTGAAGTTTGAAATAGAATTCATTGGGAAGGAGCCATGGACAGATTGACAAAGCTGCTGTGGGATAAGAAACTGGTAATTGTGGCAGATTTATGATGACCTTCATAAACGGGCACTGGAACCTTCAATTCAAGGAGGAAGCCATTAACCCTTTTGCAGATATTAAAATAATGTAATGGGGTACTTTAAGTATGCAAAATTTTTCCTCCTGATGACACACTTTCCTCTGGGTCTGATCTAAAAAGCTGTGCATTCTCCCAGGGGCTAAGCTTCAAATAATAGAGAAGTGTGCAGGGAAAGAAGCTACTTTCACACTTCATAAAAGCAGGACAACTTTCCACCAGGGAGCCAGAAAGCAGTGTCCCTGTGGGACCTGTAAAGGTGTGTTTAAAACAAAAGTGAGACAGGTTAAGAGAAGACTGCAGTGATTAGCAGAGGGCCAAACGTTCCCTGTGTATAATAATCTGATTATTGCAGCAGTGACATCAGCACTTTCACTGATTTAGTCTGTCTGTGGTTCCATCCAGTTATTTCTTTCTGAAAACAAGAAAAATCTGGTAACAGAATTTTCTCACATTATAAAATGCTTCAGTACTCCAAAGTTATCTGAAATATTAATGTTTTGGGAAAATGTGAAGCATTTTGCTTAAGAAAGGCAACTTGATGAGAACAGTAGCAGAATTCCATAGGACTTGGTGGCAGTTGTGGTTGCTAAGATTTTGGGAGGAGAGTGAAAATTGTTACTTCCTCAGCATGTGAATGAAGACATTGAGGGAATGAGAGTTGAAAGGACCTCTTGAAAGAAATATATTTTGAACTTCTGGGGGGAAAAAAGCACTTTTGCTGAGTTTAGAGTCTCCTATATCAGTGTTGTGGCTAAATAATTTTTTCTTTTCAAATTCAGTTCAAAATTATTTTAATGAAAACTCAGTGGGAGTGGTTTATAACTTGCTGCACACTAATGAGGGATTACCAAGTAATTGATCAGCAATATCTTGAGAGGCTTTGCATCACTAGCAGAAAAGGCACCAACAATTTTGTCATCTCAGTGCAAAATGATGGTCACAACTCCTGTTAAGCTTTGAACTGATGCCTCCCTTCAAGTCCAATGGTCCCAGCCCACAGCTTTTCCAAGCACCATTTGAAGTCAAGATGACTTTTATTCCTGTGGCGCTGCATACTTCATCCTACCCTTCAGAACACAATACTGGTGTGAAAAGTGCAGATATTTCCTGGAAAAGATGAAGGATAATAAAACCTGTTCTAGGCAGCATTGATTGCATGACCTTATATGAACAGTTTTTTTTTTTTTTCCCTTATTTCTAGAATAAATATACCTGTTATGAGGTCTGATAGGAAGAACAGACCCTGGCTCCTCTCCATTGCTCCTCTGAGCAAAAGCATCACTTTAATGAACCTAGTGTTCAGCATCCAGGGGACAAAAAGTGCACTCTGCCCTTGCAGGCAGGTGCAGGAGGGATGATTTTCCCCATTAGTGTTTTGGAGTATGGATAACTGCTTTTCCCCAGGATAGCTGATCAGTCAGTAGGATATCTCCTTTTCCACAGCTTCCCGCAGAGGTGGTGGGCGAAAAGGAGAGAACAGCAGAGAATAAGCCTCTTCCAGCTTCTCTTCTTTTCCTTGCTCTCACTTGTTCCTTTGATGCAGCTGCTGGGACTTGTGCCCAGGGACAGTGAAAGGCCCAGGCACAGAGGGGACTGCTCAGAGCAGCCCCAGAGCACATCAGAGGAGCCATACAAACACAGCGTGTCCATGGTGAGCAGGACATTCCAGCAACATCCTGCTGCTGGGGCAGAGCAGATCTTTCCTACAGCTCTTCCTCTGGTGTGTAAATGAAAATAGAGCTGGTAGTGTGGGACACTGGAGTCTGAAACAGGAACATATCATGAACACAAAATGAAAGCGAATGACAGTTACTTTTATCTATTTGTCTTCATTTCAGTGGATTCTCCCTTCACCCATTCCCACCCGCCTCTCGTCCTTTTTTATTGGGTGAATAGCAGTTTTTGAACAATCTGATAGTAGTTGCTAGCTCAGCTCCTTTGCTTTTGAGCTGTATTTATTACTCATTTCCTGATTTCTTACAAAAGAGTTCTGCTGCCTTTGAGATTTACAGAGGGGTCTCTTTTCTGCAAGGAAAGGAAGAAGAAATGCAGGGAAGATTTTGCTCAAATCTGGCAGTGGAAAGATCTCCCCCTCACCTTGTTGCTCTCACTGACCTTTTTTTCCAGCACTCATGCAAATTAACATCAGTCTTTTCTATCTATCCATTCCCTTCTCGCTCTGTGTATCAGCTTCACATTGCAGATAATCATTATCAAGAAAATCCTCCTACAGTGCACTTGTTGGTAGGGATCTGGAAAGTATGCCTCTGTTCAGCTGCAAGGCAGGGCCAGCCGTATCTAATTGATGCATAATTATAACCTATTTGGTCTTCCAAACTGCTGCTGCTGCTGAAGCTTATCTAACCTTAAGAAGGACTGGTTTCAGCTGCTGTAGCTGCCACCTCAGGAATGCCTCGCCCAGACCCACAGTCTCTCTGGCTTGGGCTAATAGACATTAACCCCATTGCTCTGGGTTTTGTTTCCAGTTCCTGACACGTCTGTTTTTGACAGCTGGCCTGCCCTGAGAGGACCTGCATGTGCCCATTAGTGGAGCGAGCCCTGGGTGCACAGCGGGTTCTCCTCTGGCTGTTGTAGTGTGGAGGCTTTTCACCACCACCACACAAAAGCAGTTCCCAAATGGGAGTTTTGGGGACTGCAGGTGGGGAGGACAGCAGTGGAAATGCATGGGAACTTCTGTTCTAAAAAATAGTGTGAATTCTGGGTGCAAGGCCATGGTGATCCCTAGGCAGAAACATACGGGCCCAAGGAAGCACCTTCCAGACCCTCCTGATCAGTGGGAAATTCAGCCTAACTCCAGAAAAAAACCTTCTCCCTGTCCTCTGGCACTTTTTAATGAATGTATTTGGGCCCCTACATCATCCATATGTGAGCCAAGGAGGAATAGAGGCAGGCATGGAAACACAGGTTATTGGTTTAGCTTTCACCCTGCCCACTCGAATACATTTGATTTACCTCCAAAGATTTTTCTGCAAAGGGAAGATCTGCCTGTTTATGTACAAAATTGCTGAATTACAAGGATGGTAAATGGCTTAATATTATCACACAGTGACTGAGATATGAGAGAACCCAGTGATTTGACTTCTCCAACTCTCTGATTTTTACCCTGTTCTCTGTACAAAGTGGTTGTGCACTAAAGTGCACGGCAACTGCTGCACTTTATACTCATTGAATAGAGCTTTTAAATTTGGGCTGGTAGACCTTTCTCTTGAGTACCTGCAATTTACAGTCCCTCCTCTCCACATTTAATTGTGTTTGTAAATAATCAGTATATCTTTGGGTGGAAAAATAAAAGTGCAAAGGATCTGTTATGGGCTAGATTTGTAAACTAAATCTTTCTTCTGCAAAAAAGAGATAAAGGGGAGGAGCCCTTTGGTAGTTTATTTCCTGCACAATTAAAAAGCTCTCATACTGCTGTAAATAAACTCCAGTAACCGTAGTCAGCTGGCACCATGTGGAAATCACTGATTTTCAGGCTGAACAAAACTGTCCTTTTGTACACCTCTGCCATTTGCTGGCACTGAGCCGAAACAGTTTGAGTGTGTGTGGAGAGGCAGCTGGCTGTTTGCTCTGTGCCTTGCCTGTGTAGCACCCAACACAGAGATTTTCTGACTCAAAAAGAATATTTTGAGGACGTTGCATTGGTGAAAATACATAATTATGTGTTGGGTGGTAGGTCATTACTGTGCTGACTGCATTTGTTCCTTAAGCAGCCTGAGAGAAGCCAGTATATCCCAACAGCTAAGAAAGGATTTGCACGCCTGGCTGAGGATCTCAGTGCTTTATCTGCTCTAGTGAACCAAGCCTGCAGCTCCCTAAAATGAAGAGAAATACAGTAACTCAGGACCTTTTCCTTTGTCACTCAGTTGCACAGTCCTGGACCAGAAGGATATTTAAGTGGAGAAGGGAGGAACAGAGCCTAGCTGTGGTTATTCCTTAAAATGGTTAGCTCATTAATTCCTATTCCTAACATTAGATCACATTTTCTTTTTGGGTTAATTGTTTTGTTTTGGTTTTTGTTTTGTTTTGTTTCGTTTGTTTGTTTGTTTTTTAATGGGTTTGGGTATTTTTAGTTTATTTTTTTTTGTTTGTTTTGGGGGGGTTTTTTGCTTGTTTGTGGGGGATTGGTTTTTTTGGGGCTTTTTTTTTTGTTTTTGTTTGGTTTGGTTTGGTTTGGTTTTTTGGTGGTTTTTTTTTTGGTGACTGGGAAGAAAAAAAAAAAAATCCATGACTGGTGTAAGACCAGGATAAGTTTATTTTCATGTGAAGTTTCAGGGTGCCCTTTCCTGTCAGCTGGATATCTTGATGGAGGAACCACCCTCCACAGCCTCCAGGACACCTGCCCTATGGGCTGTGGGGAGATCCTTACACAGTGTCAGTAGCAAGTCTGCAGTACCTATAGCAGAAACTGGCTTTATCCCATTTTCTCCATTTTGGTATCTTCTCACCAGTAAGATGTTCACAAATTGAAGGAAGTTCGCACAAGAGCCACAAAAATGATGAAGGGCCTGTGAGGTGTTGACTTATGAGGAGAGATTAAAAAGAGCCAAGTATGTGTAGCTTGGCTAAGGGATGACTGGGGATAGGGGGGAGGAAGGGAATGTGATATTTATCTCCATGTACATACAAGGATGTAAATTCCAAGGCAGGAGATGAACTGCTTATGATAATACAAAGGAAGATTTATTAGAAGTTGTAGTAGGAAATTAAGCAAAGGAAATTTTCAGCTGAATATCAGGAGAATTTTGTTAAGGGTACGATAACAATGATAAATATTTATATAGCATTTCAATAGTGAGAAGGGGAGAATGGTGGCACAAAGGCTCCTGCATCCAGTGTTTCAAGGCAAGAGGGAGAGATCACTTTCCACCCTGTACTACTACTTGATAAAGGGCTTAGCGCAGAAAAGGGAAAGCTTTCCCTCCAATATGTGAAGCCAAGATGGCTAAAATCCTTGTCTAACCATAAATGGCTTCGGTTCTCTAGCAGGAGTAACTTGGAGAGACCTTGACCACTTTGCCTGGTCAAGTAAGCCAGTCATTGATCAGCTAATGCTGATATTGTAAAAACAAACAGACTGGTTGAACATTTTCCTGGGCAGATCAAGCAGAAGATGTGGCTGTCTTCTCATGACAGGGGCTTATATTCAGAAAAACATTGGAAAACTTGCCATTTACTTAGTAAATAATCTCTGCCTTCCAGCCTGTGATCAATTCATTTCACAGCTCTGTATTTGTGCTTTCTGAACTTAACAGGAATTTTCCAGCACCAGCCCAAGGAAAGATATCTTCTTAGTAGGATGGTGGAAAGCCAATGCTTGAGGACCTGGAGGCAGGAATGCCAGAATATGTTTTGCAAGGGACAGTGCCATAGAAACCTGGAAAGAGTGTGTAGGATGGAAAGCAGTGTCTCTCTGTCTCACATCAATTACAGTGACCCCCATCTGATGCCCCTCAAACCCACACTCAAGTCATTCGCTTGACTTTATCAAGCAAAGGGGAATCCCAAAGACCTTCTGAGCCTTACACACTTTTTCAGAAAAAGATTTCATACAATTCTAGGCAAAAGCAGAGTGGGTTTCTTGGTTTTGGTTTTTTTTTTTATTTTTTTTTTTTTCTTAGTGCAGCGTTCAGTGTCTGGGACACAAAAAAAAAGGTATTGTCAGATGTGTAAATGCAAATTTAATGAGTGCGTAAAAAATCCCTTCAAATCAATGCAAAAATATTCCACAGTGGAGTCATTTTGATTAAAAAAAAAAGGGGGAGGAGGAGGAGGTTGCCTGAAATAAGCAAAATTTCAAGCTAATGGGAATCTCATTCATTATTTAATCCACTCCTTATCTGAAATGTACAAAAAATGGAATCTAATATGGCGTATGTATGTTGTTGTCTTAGCGAAAAGACAGGGGCAAAGGCCTGCAATTTCACTTAATATATTAAATCCTACTGCAGGCTTTGAGCCAGATTAATAACTCTAGCGAGCTAGAAAATCCCAATATATATTTTTTCTAGCTCCATGCATGATGCAGCTTGATTCATAAGCAGCTCTACTGTTGGGCTTTATTAAATACAAATAAAATATCCCTTCTATTGCAAAAGCCCACAAGGTGACAGAAAGAGGAGAAGCAACTGTCCTTGCTAGTTAAAATGTATTTTCTTTGGCTTCCTACTCCTTAACTCAGCCCCCAAGTCCCAGGTCCCTGGAATATTTATACAGTCATAACCCTGTGCATAGAATCCAGAGGGATAGACTGAAAGGAAAGAATTTGTTCCCAATCACTGGGGCATGCTTGTGCAAAAGACCCTGCAGCATTCCTACCCTCAAGTGGACACGACTCAATTTTATGTCTGCTCAGGAGAAGAGTTTCAGCAGCCCAGCACGCTTCCTTACTGTCTGGGACATCTGGTTTGTGGCTGATTTAAGAGTGTTACCCAACGACTCGCTGGCAGCTCTGCCACAAAACCTGGGCTGGTGCTGTGTTTGCCAGGTGGCGTATTTGAATCCCCAGCTTGGAAAGCAAGAACGGTGTCAGGGAGCTCAAGATCACCAGGCTGGTTTAAAAATTGTCAGATTGAAACTGTAAAATGTATAGGAAAGACCCTGTATAATTTTAAGGTTGCTTTGTAAGTCTTTCCGTGTATGTGGAGTGATAGTAAAACAAAGGACTTAGGAGAAAAAAAGAAAATGAAAGTTACATGAACAGCATAGTCCTGCCCATAAATTGTTACACTAGCTTGGGAAATCAATCCTTTTTTGGATGACACTGAAACACATGCTGTATGCATAGATAGGGATGCACTTGAATGTCCTGAAAAGGATTTACTCATGTCCAGCCTTGATCTAAACCTTCTGTGTGCACAGTATTCAAAGCCAAGTTCTTGGGGTCTATGCTAGAGTAAGTGGACAGGGCTTCCCAAAGAGTAGAATTGGATCCCATTGTAGCCCTTTGCTTTGGTGTCTTACAAAGCCAGTAAAACTCCATTTGAATATGCCTTGAGTCTAATGGTGGTGATCCCTGCAGGGAACACCAGCAAAAATCTGGGAACACCAAAATTTCCACGGAAGTAGGTACAGTAAAATGCTGAGGTAGATACAGTAAAAACATGTAGGAGTCAGATCCTTCTCTGGAAAGGTTAATAAGGAGGTAGGAAAGTGAATTAGTGGAGAAAGATATTACCTGTTCTGAAGTGGGCAGAGCTGGCCTGATATAGACCAGGGGACAGGATACCTGCAAAAACACTTTGGGGGAAAGTGATACCCTCTTCTTAATGGTTTATTTAAGGTATGACTTATTCTTTCTAAAATAAACAGAAGAATAAGGTCTTATTTAATTTTTTCCTCTGGAGAAATGGAGCTTTTAGTGTACTGGAACAGGATAAAATAACTTCTCCAATATAATTTCCCAACTCTATTTTTTTTTTTTTTTTAATCATAAGTGACCGAAGGGGTTTTTTTTGTTTTAATTAAAGGAATAAGAAAAATGGAGTCTTAAGTTAGTGCTGCAGGTTTTCAGATATCTGGCAGTGAAATAAGAAAGCAGTGGTTTTTATTGCTGCAGTTGTTTTTAAGGTGGGAAATTAGTGTAAAGTTATTTTTAAATCCACATTAGTATCCTGATGGATTTTTCCACTCACTCCTGGCACAAAACCAAGGATTCCAGTTCTGACTGCACTGAACTGCTGGAAGTGGTGTCCAAAGGGACCAAGGACAAGGGCATGGTGCAGGAGGAGGGATGGTTTTCTGTTTGTGTCTGTGAGGTGTGTGCCATGCTTCTGGTTGGGAGCTAAAACTGCCCTGGTGTCACTGCAACATCTCTGCTGTGCTGTGAGCAACAGCAAGTGGATAACCTGAAGAAATTTGAGGCTGGCATGAGCTACTCTGGTCGTACTTCACAGCTGGGCCAGCCCTCAGGACTGCTGCTGTTGTTGGTTTATTGTAGCGTGCATTGCCACGGGCGCAGGAGCTCCTCTTTGAAGGTAAAAGCCCTGGACTACTAAGTGCTTACCACATGCAAAATGAAAAGATGGTCCTTGACCTGAACTGCTCGGAGATGTGAGCGCCTGAGAGAGGCCACAGCAAACAGATGGAGGGAGAGCAAGGTAATATAGAGCGGATTATGATTTGGTTGGGAAGTTGCAGTGATAGCACACTGGCTGCCTCGTGGGTGTTGAGTGGTTTGGAAGTGTCACTGCAAAGGTGAGTTTCAAGGAGGGATGACGAGGCGGACTCTGTAGTGGATGCCTCTGATGTTGGCAGGACTTTCACATCCCTGGTACACAAAGGTCTCTGGACAGTAGAAACAGCTGACATAGCTTTGGGGTTAAGCCAACACTATCATGCTGTTAGGATGTTTATCTGAACCAACCGTCACAAAAGGCTCTCCCATGCCTACCTCAATATTAAGGACTCAGAGGATTTTGAGGACAGAGCACATAATTTACCCTGACCTTCTGGATGTAGTAGAGGCCACGGGATTACAGTGGTTCCTGCACCAGGCCCCAGTCACTTGGGCTGAATCACAGTAGCTCTCTCAAAAAGGTGTACAAGCCTAACAGAGAGCCTTGAAGGGAGATGGTGTCTCACTTAAATAGGACCTGTGTACGTGTTTGCACAGCATGTGAAATATAGCAAGCATATAATTGTGGGTTTG
The DNA here is from genome assembly GCF_036417665.1 of Passer domesticus. Taxonomy (NCBI): domain Eukaryota; kingdom Metazoa; phylum Chordata; class Aves; order Passeriformes; family Passeridae; genus Passer; species Passer domesticus. Next base: position 6,972,541 of record NC_087512.1, read on the forward strand.
GGCTTTTTTGTTTTTTTTTTCTTTTTGAATGTTAAATGGGCTTAAGGGCCTTTCTGAAAAGCTCAGGGGTTTTGAGCACAATTGTGTACTGCAGAGGCAGCAACTGTAGGCTAATTTGAAAAATTCACGCTGGACACTGGGCTGAGATGTGCCCTTTAAATGATGGTCAGTGACCCAGGAAGAATTTCCTGAGTGCAGGAGGACCTCAGTGGAATTGTTTCATGTCTGCAAGTGTGTGGCTAAGCAGTTTAAATGGAAATAGTACTGAGGGCATATTGTTTTCCTTTGGCTTGCATTTAAAGTGCTTATCCTGTGCTTCACATGCTCATGATTTTACACAAACTTAAGTTCAGCATAAACATTTACAAACTTTAGTAATTCAGTTATATTATAAATCCATATTTTAATTTATGGGGATTTTTCCCTCTTTTTTTCTCAAATGCCATGCTACTTCTTTTTTTTTTTGTTTCCCTTATACAGTCAAAATCATTGAAAAGGTTCACAGATGGTAAAGTTGGCTGTGACCATTAGAAATGAGATTTTAACTAGAGGAATAGAATTCAGGATGTGGGTTGTGTCTATGCCACAGAGTTGCTTTAGAAGCCTTGAGTGGGACATGAAAATGTTATGAAAAGGAGGAGTTAAGGACAAGTGTGGTATTTGGTTTCACAAATTCGTTAGGTATCTTGTCTACCTATATAATAGTGAATGAGGAGAAAAAGCTTTGTTCTGAGAACAGTGTGGAGCACCGATCATTGCTGATCATTTTTTGACACTCTAAATAGAAACAGAAAATAAAAAATTACTGTAAATTACAAGAAAATTTAAAATTTTGCCATAAATGATTGCGTTAACTGAGCCCCATGTTGTTGTCAACATACTTCTAAACTTCCCCCATCCATTATAATTTCTTTTCTCTGCTGAGATCATGTCTGTCTACTTTTTAAGCTCTGTGTATACAGTCCAAAACCACAGTTTCAGGCCCTGCTAAGAAATTGTGTTAGCACTAGGACAGAAAATTGATTAGTCCGTTTTCTCTGTTCCAACTTAAGAGAAGAGTGAAGCAGTAAATAGTGTTAATGCTGAAAAGTGAATTAGATTTCTAACACTGTTTCTGCTTTAATAGTTTTTTCCATTTGCTAATAGCCCAGATAATAGCAACTGCCCTTCAATAACATGTGTTGTTTTGTTTGTATCTTTCTTCTGACAGCATCTTTTTAAAGCAACATGTTACAGCTCATTCATGAAATAGTTATCAATTCTGTCCTTGTTTGTTTCTCCAGGCAAGCTAAGTATGTCCTTGTTAACTGGCTGTCGGGCATTGTGTACCTGCAGGCTGTGCTTAGCTCCCTCCCTTTAAGGGTCTCTCAGTCAATTAAAATTGCAGATACAAATTCCAGGTGCTTTGGAATAGGGCTTTCGAATCCAAAAGCCCATTTCGCACTTTTTTGGATAGCAGAGCAGCGTGGATGGGTGGTGACAGCCTCTCCAGGCAGGAGGAGGGTGTTCCCTGAGAGCCAAGGATGCTGCACCAGATTGGATTATTTTGGTATCACCTTTTCCAAATCTCCTCTATTTTATTAATCTCAAATTCTTCCTTAAGCATACTTTTACCAGTCAAGTTGTTCTTGTCAACTCTAGCTTTCTTATTTACTCATTGCTGTATCTAGACAGTTTCCAAGAGTGTCCAAAAACAGCAGGTCTGTTATGTCACCTGTAGCTAATATTCTTTACCATCTCCTCATCAGCAGAGTGAGAGGGGGAGTGTTCTGTCAGGGTTTCTTTTGTTGTGCCTCTGCAATCCATGTGCTGTTACATGTGAATATTTGGAGGAGGTGGTTAAATTTGCTATAAGAAATTGATGTGTCCAGAATGCTCCTTCATTCCTGTGTTTGTTCTGAAATACTGTATTTGTCTTGAAAATCATGGTTCCCAGTTAAGTAACACATATGGAGAAAAAGTCTGTCGAGCTTTCAAAGCCTGTCAAATACAGGCCATAATGTACAGCACTAGGACACTTCCACATGCATAGTCTGTGCCTTTGAGGGGTTTCCCACGTGTCCTTTGATGATTAAGTGACAATTTGTGATTTGGTATTGCCTAGCAAATTAATTTTCTTTCCCTGTACCAGATTTCTCAACCCACCCCATTCTGTTCTGTCCCAGCATTTCAATGCCTAAATTATTAGGAAACTAGGACAGAGACCATTTACTTTGGGATGTCCATTCAGTAGTTTTCCCAAGTATTTAATCTCAGATTGGTGACTGTAAAACTACAGTAATTTGTAATTGCAATTACTGAGCGATGACAGTTAAATGGTATGTAATAAGGGCCTCTTAGCTACATACTGAGTTTTATCCTAGTTTATCATTGACATTTGATTCAGAGAAAAACTCTCACAAAGTTTTAGTTTTGTAGATACAGTCATCTAGACCAGAAATGTTTGCAGAGGAGTGCTACTCAGTTGGTTCTGTCACGCTGTCCTTGGCAAAATACATGTTTAATTATAAAATACTCTTTTAATTTATTTGATAGTTCAAAGATCTATGGGTTGTTTTTTTTAAAACTTGGAATTGCTATTTACTTGGATCTCAGAAAATATATCTAGCTTTTTTGCTAAATTAAATATCCTAGTTTGAATTTGTATCTTTAAAAAAGAAACTGGTGAAATTGGCATGAAAGAACTATTTGACAAGTGTGTTCTCAAATCCATTTGAATAGCCAAATTTCTTCTTCTGCAACAGTGTGCAAAGCCTGTACCTAATCCCTGGGTGAGAGAACTCACAATTATCTGGATGGAAAGGACCCCATGCCACATATCCCTGGAAACCATTCCTCTCCCCTTCTCCAGGGGAGCTAGCAGAGCTTGGCAAGAAGATGAGCTTGGGGAAAAGTTTCTGAAGTTCAAGTGGGATGTTTGATAAATCACTGTCCAGCATATTATTTGTTGTGCTGTGATTGTGATTAGTCCAGACATAACCCTGTTTTTTTCTGGGGTTATTTCTTTGAGATTAAGCAAAGCATAATAGTGTGATAGAGTTGAAGTTTATAAGGAAAAAGGTTAGAACATTAATTAAACTTTTCTGTATTTATCTCAGTCTTCTTGCAAGACAATTTCTTTTAAAGCCAAAGCCAGATACTTGAATGAAAAATGACCCATCTCCTTAGCTCTCCTATCCACCACTTTTCATGAAAATTGACCTCTCCATTAGATCAACTAATCAGTGGAGCATAACCGAGGTTTAATGGCCATCAAAGAGAAAACCAATTTAGTTTCAGCTGCTTTGACTGGAGTGCATCTGCAGGACTTTGGGCAGACTGATCAGTAGCGGGTTTTTTTTCTGATTGTTGTGCCAAATCTTTGCTAAATTTCAAGTAATGATCTCTCACAACTGTCCCTATACTTTGTGATAAAAGTAAGTTACTGGGTATTTCTCAGGAGGCATTGTCAAGCCCTGGATTTACATGTTTGCATGAGAACTATTATGTGACATTCCTGTGGCATAGATAAGGGATCTAACCTCCCTTCAAACTGCAGGAAGTCCTGCCTTTCTTCTCAAGTGCCAGAGAGGCATCACCAGCAGTAATCACAGAATTTTCACCAAGTACCTTCTTCTGGATTGAAACTCCATTTTCATCAAAGAGTAAGTTCTAGAGTTAAATAAGGTGTTACATATGCAGCAATTTCTTATTTATTTATTTATTTAATTTTTAGCTAGCTCAGTGTTGCGATTCTTCCCTGTGAAACTGATCTTTGCTGGGAACTGGATCCAGTCTTGACTGAGTGTGAGATCTGCAGTAATATGTTAGGGGGTGTTGGTTGGCTTCTTTTTTTGGTAGAGAGGAGTTAACCCTTAGATATGGACCCAAGAAGAAGGTTTGGGAACCTCAGTACTGGCATGATATGGGTAGATCCAGCTGATTAGGATTCTATTTTCCCATGGAGTTTTGTCCAGAATTCCTCAAGAGAAATCTGAAATAACATAACCTGCATCTCCATGCCAGTGTAAGGTTTCAGTGCAAATTTTTTAAGATTTTCTAGTTTGTTTTCCTTCTTATTTTTCCTTCTACTGTAACAGCTCTTTCAACTACCTGAAGTATTCTGCAACTTCATTGGCTTTGGGAGTGGGTACAGGTTAAAAAACTAAAATAAAAACTTTTTATAACTCATTTTGCAGCTAGAGTAAACATATTTCCCATTCTTGTTCCGGGGATGTTTCTGTATCTCCAGACTCTGATACAGAGGAGCTCATTACTAAACAAGTACAGTCAACGACAATAATTTTTGTAGGATTTAAATACAGAAAAGAAGAGAAAAATGCATGTAGAAACTCGTAAATTAAAAAAAAAAAAAAGAAACATTTTAAGACAGAGTAATGCAAAGCTTTCAAAAGCATGAATTAAACCAACCTTTCACTGATTAGGCATTAGGATGAAAGTTTCCATGGGAACATATTATCTCATCAGTCTCTACTTCAGTGTTCCTTGTGTCCTCAATTGAAACAGCTGGAACTAGCTAAATTATGCCATTTTGTTTGTTCTCAATTGTATGAAACCTTTTTTTTTCCTGTGTTTCAACTGCAACACCAAAAAGTCAGTGTCTCTTTTTTTTCCTCTCCTTCTTTCTTGGCCAATGAATCTTTAATTATTTATACAAGTGGAATATCTCCAGGAGAAGTGAGGGAGAGAAAAAGAGAGGGAGTAAAATGAAGAGAAATTGTTTTAGCTTTGCTGGTGTGGAGTTGATCCCAGTCTTGAAATAAATATCAGCCTTTTTGGACTTGACTATTTACCAGTTAGGGAAAAAAAATAAAATTAAAAAAAAAAAAGAGAGAAAATCATGAACCTCTGATAAATAATTCAGGCTCCTCCATCTGTGAAAATGTTGGATTTGGCCTAATTTTTCTTATAAACAAAGACCATCATCTGCTCCAGAAAATAAAATCTGCAAAATTCAGGTTCTGAAGGGGTACTTTTTCCCTGCCAAGATCTGATATATTTTTTTCCCACACACATGCAATTAAAAAGCCAAACCAGGAAATTATAACAGAGAATCAGGGAAGCTATCTTTCATCCCTGTTCTGGTAAAATGTCAGTTGCTTAGGGCTATGCTGTTGAAACACTGGTCAACAAGAAAGGAGTTGTTAGCTTTGCCAGGTTCTGCTATTTAGTGCCTAAATCCCTTTGGCAGATATGTTAGATACCTGATGCTGCTCTAGGAAGGAGACTCCATATCAAGTGCTGAGATGGAGCTTGATGTACAAGAAACAACTTTAATCTTTGTGTTGCACAGCATGGATATCGCCTTCAAATTTGAAACAGTTTTAGTAAAACATCTTAAGTAATTCTGCCCCTCCCAAGACTTTATTTCTTTAGAACTGTAGAGAGAAGGCTGGGTGCAAATATCCAGTTAATGAAATCATAGAGACCAGCTGCAGCATGGAGTGATTTCTGTGACCTCAGCATTCAGAGGTTTCAGGTGGTAAAGAGCTGAGGATTAGGACAACCTGAGATTCAGGGATCTCAGCACAGGTCAGTCTGTAACCAAGGAACTGGTGGTCTTCTGCCTTCTACATCAAAAGTAAGTGTTGGAGTGCAATGGCATGTAGATGATTTTTCCAGGTTTTGAGAGAGCTAAATGCACAAGGGTAGGCAAATGTCAGGGGAAAGACCTGTGGGAAGTGAAGTTGGGAATGGAAGAAAGCTAAGTCAGGCTGCAGACATTGATATATAGTCTAGAAAATTGTGTTCAGAACTAAGTCTACAGACTTCAGAAGGAGAAGAAAATTACAAGGAAGAGAGCCTGAATCCACATCTTAGAAAAATTCAGCAAGAAAAAGTGATTGAAGGAACTCTGAGAAGCCTGAAGTAGAAAATGCAATATGATGCCGGTAAACACACCAGCCCCATGGCAAAGCCTTCTTTGCATTTGGCTTCTTCCTTTAATTTAACAGAGGTCCAGGGAAAAAATACAGCCACAAAACTAGACCAAGCCAAACTTGATTGCAGCTTGTTTGGCAATTATTGTATTCATGTATGCGTGAAATTTCTGCTGGGAACTTCTCAGGGAGAGTTTGTGGCTAAATTTCCATCATTTCTCTCCTAAAACTCTAAAAATGTTAATGAGGGTTGGTGCAAAAACTTGTAACTTTAAAATTAGATTCATCCAGTAAAAATGACCTGAAAGTGAGTTCCCTGTGACAAGCAAACCAGAAATCTCATGAGAGCAGAGTGGCAGCTTTCCCTCAAGAGAGAGTGAGGGTGGTGATCTCAGCTTTACAACATCAGAATCAGACCCAGCTATCTGGCTCTGTCAGACAGGTGGGATATTCATCCACCTGCCACAGATACACATTTCTACTCAAGAGTAAACATAAGTGACATAGAGGAAGAATCTATCATAAAGCGTTTAGGGAAAACAAAAAAAAAACCAAACAAAAAAAAAATAGAAACAAATACAAACCAACAAGCTTTAGTGTTTTTCTTCTACAGTTAAAAAAAAAAAAGAGAAAAAATATAAAAGCCACATTGCCACATTGTGAAATGAAAATTAAATAGATGTGGACACTTGGACTACATCCAGCTTGCTGGACAGTGCTCACAAGGCTGTGCTGAGCTGTGACATTACTTTAGAGAGGAGAAAACAATACATGTGACCATTTCTAAAATGCTTTTGATCCCTTTATGAAGTGGCATTTGCAGTAGAGGGTGGACAGAAACAGCCATATCCAAAGGCCTGGCAGTGTTTCCATGGTTGCTGAAGTCAGATGGAGTGAAGTGGCTGTGGCTGAGCACCAGGGTGCCTGAAGATGTGTGCCTATCCCCAGACACCCCAGGGAGCAGTGGCTGGGGAGGACAAAGAGCATCCCAGAAGTGGAGCTAGGAAAGTATAAGCAGGATTATTTCCTGTAGCTTCCCACAGCTCTCCCTAGGCATCAGGTTAGCCTCTGCACTCCCCTCCTGCTCCGTGGAGGTGCAGTGAGCACTGACTGGAGTTGCTGTACCATGAGAGAGAAAGTGTTTATATCATGTGGGTTAGAGCAACAAACCTGATCGAATTCCCCAAAGGGAGCTGCACTTTCTGAGGCTTTCAACAATCTGTTGGGAAGGTATTTTTTCTCTTTGTCTTTCCTTTATATGTCCCTCACAATCTGAGCATTTCAAAGAGCGTTACACAGACTGCAGAGAAAAGAGGAGAGGTTTTTCTGAGGGTACCCCTTCCCCCAGAGCAGAACAGACACTACACTTGTTTCTTTAGTGGGGTGAGAAGAATGGATGGAGACCTGCCTTTCTCTTCCCTTGCTAAGCCAGACCTGGTCATGCAGGGAAGAAAGAAAATGAAACTTGCTTTTGGGATCAGGGGAAGAAGACAGGAATAACTCCTCTTCGCTGTTATTTCCAGCCTGAGATTAGCTAATTTCTCAGCTCCATTAGGCTCTGGGGAATCTGCTGTCCAGCCCTGCGCTGCCAGAAAATCAGTCCTTTCACAATGATCAACCCATTTTTAATTCATCAGCAGCCAAATCCTGGGGAACAGCTCTGTGTACATGTCTATATGTGTGTGAGATAGTTATGAAAGACCTGTCTTTGACCTCCTCACTCTCAGCAGAAGGTTATTGTCTTAAATAGCACATCCAGCTCACAATTCCCTTTGATCCTCTGAAACTTCAGCTCAGCCACCTGATATAATTTTCATCCCCCTCTCCAACTCCTTGCAATCCCTCCTCCCCATCCACCTCCCCCCCCCAAACATTCAAAGACATTATAGCAGGAACTAATTTTGTCTGGACTATTATTAGATCATGAGATCAGGGCAACATAGAGGTCGTAAAATGTTTCATTCTCTCAGAATGGCCATCGTGCCCCTATCAGGTACCATAACGTTAGGTTTGCTTATTGTGCAGATTGCTTGAGTTGCAAATTGCACATTATCCAGCTTAAACACCTGGCATTTACATTCATTATAACCCTGACACCCCCCCCTTTATGGCCTCCCGTGAGGGTCTTCCAATTGGTCAGAAGCGCAAATGAATGTTTTATGATTATGATGAATAATGTGAGGGGCTGCGGAGGGGAAAAAAAAAAAAAAAGAAAAAAAGAAGAGAAAGGAAAAACAAGAATGAGATGTAGGCAGAGGAAGGGCCTTATAAAGCACTTTGGCAATGCAGAGCTTTTTGTTAGAGGTGTATAGTGATCTCTGTAGCTGGAAGAGGACTCGATGTAGCTGGAAAAATCTAAAGCAGAAATAAAGTAGTTTTCAGGAAGGTATAAAGATGTGTCTTTATTGAAAGAATATTGAAGATTTTGGCATCCTGACACTAAACAAAGAGTTGGATGTAGGGGGTTATATTTCTGGTGGTGTTTTTTTGCTTCTGAGTGATTTCAGGCCAGTACCTGCATGTATTTCCATGTATTTCCTCAGTTTCCCTTCAAACAGTCATCAGGAGTGGATTTAGTAGCCACTTCTCCTCTTTTCTCTCCACGTGTCTCAGGGCCTTTGCACTGAAACAATCCCTTCCTCAGCCCTTCCAGTCTTTGTGTTTTCCCTAGGAAAGGACACCTGGAGACTTGCTGCTAACTGGAGTCACATCCAGATGCAGTTTTGAGGTGTGTGACTGTAACATCCAAATCAAGAGCTATTCTTTCAGTGTTTTCCTGCCTCATTTACTGGCATGAGGAAGGGTCATAGCTTTGAATTAGGAAGCTGCAAACTAAATGTATGAAGCCATTTACTGCACTACTTCTTGGGTATTTGGCTTTTTATTGGCTCCTTCGTTTCTGCTGTCAGTGGCTGCTGGGCCAGCTCTATCTCAAGAAGTCACACTGCATTTTGAACCTGGGTGTTATATTTTCTATTTTATTTCTCAGGCAAGACGTAGTTCCACTACCCTAATGCTGTTATGCCTCAAGATTGTTTTTCAAGGGGCAACAAAGTGGACAGAGTTTATCTCTTGCCTCTGAGGCCATCTTCAAAGTTGAGGAGTCTTGACTATAGTTTGTTTTTGGTTTTGTTTTGCTTCTGCAGGAAAGCTGTAGCTATTTTACAATTGACTTCACTGGAGCCAGAACTTCAGGGCTTATTTCCTAGACTGGTCAGACAGAAAAGCTGGAAAAAACAGTCTCTCTCTTGTGGGACTTTCATACCCTAACAAGAGCCTGGAAATTGCCTCTGGGCTTGCTAGTGCCATGTCTTCCCTCAGGAGGCACACAGAGATCATTCCAGGATGCTCCAAGCAAGGAGGAAAAAAAAAAAAAAAACAACAAAAAAAAAAAAACCACAGGAAAAAAACCCAAAACAAAACAAAAAGTCTAAATGAGACTCCATGTCTCCAGAGATTGTTTCTGTGGCTTAAATGATTTTAATTAATAAATAAATAAATGGGATTGAAAGTTGCCTGGGAGAGAGACTGAGGTTCTGAGATATTTTTAACCCCTCACTCCTCCCCCTGATGTTGTTTTGCTTCATCTCTGAGTGGGATCTGCTGGTTGCTGGGTGCTGCTGTGTGCATCTCAGTCTGGGCTAATGAGACTTTCGTGTGATGGAAAGCTCAAAGCAAGGGCAAAGATAGATTTGACTATTGTGTTCAGGGCTTGTGTGCGTTGTAGGGTACCAGCTGGGCAAGGGAGGCTGAATTTAAGGGCTGGTTTTGTTACAGCCTCACCATTTAGAAACAATCAAGCAGCATACTGATAATGAGAGGTTTTAAACGCAGTCTTGGGCTCTGCACAAAACTGAACTGGTCAAATAGCAAATTGCTATGCGCTGCTTTCTCTCACATTGTCTGTGAGAGTTCACTTATTCATGATGTGCAGTGAGCTCAGGGAAGACACATGCCCGGCCTAAACCCATACAGAAAAAGCAAGTCAGCCTTATAAGACCCAAGAAGACAAGAAAGGAATATTTACCAAAGACTAGCATGACATTTAGGATGGGTAGAAAAGACACTGCTGGAAAGCCTTCTACCTGATGTCTTTGTGGAACGTTGCAGAGAGCAAAGCTTAGAACAGTGGGAGAGATGTGGGCTGCTGCCCCTTACAGGGGAAATGTGTCTGACAGTAGTTTTGTAGTCCGTGTGGCTCATAACCTAAGATCTCTCTGACTAAAACATAAATCTTTCTTGGTAGCAGTGGAGGATTCATGTCCTGAACAGAAGTGGACTCAAGCCCAGAAGGTGATTGAATCAGCAAGGAAGCCCAGTGCCCTGTCTTATATGGTTGTCATCATATTGCAGCCTTCAAATCGACACATTCTTTAATTTTTCAAAATAGCTCTTTAATTGAATTATCAGCCATTGATGAAAACATAGTCTTTGTCCTCTACAGGCATAATGAGACCAATTCCACAGTACTCTTGACATATCAGTTTCTTATGGCAAAGTCCTACAACACTCAATAGGAGTGAAATCATCAGGATTTTATAGAAACAACTCTGAGAGGGCATATAATCCATTTGATAATGTTTTAATGTTTTGATCTCACGGATAGATAGCTCTGGATATTTCAATACATCCTAGAGATTTTTCTAGGATCATATTCTGTTCAATCCTATAGATGTGTGGACATCCAGGTTTCCTTTCTCCTATATCTGTAAACAGCATGGATAGCTGTTATACACAAAAATCTATGTAAGTTGAACTAATTAATCCAAGGAAGGAGGGTTCCTTTTGTGTCATGTTACTTGGAAATTACACTTGTGTAACTTAATCTTGCTAAAACTCCTTGACTGAACACACCATCCATTTCTTCCTCCATTTTTGGAGTTACAGGACAAGTGCTAAAGTCCACTTAAGGGGTAAGTACAGAATAAACCAAATTTCTTCCCAACTTTGTCTAACTTAGGCCTGGAAGCATGAGCGTGATTTTCCTAGCATTTCTTATCCAAGACAGTACAACTGTGGATGTTCTCATTATGCATATAAATGTCTAATCCTATTTGGAATTATGGTGAGGTCTCAGATTTCATGGAACCTTGTGGCAATTTGTTGCACAGGGTAATTATGCAGTGTAGTTAAAAAATAAATAAAAATCTTTTGTTGGCTTCAGATTCATTCCCCCTTTCAGCTTACTGAGACTCTCCCTCTAGCTGGTAATATATGCATATATATTTTATGCAGGGTTTTTCACAGAAAGACTGCTGATCATGATAATGGTTTTTTGGAAGAATGAGGATTGTTCTTTCTGATCTCACTAATTTCTTTCCAGGCACTTATGTCTTCATATTTTGGGAATATGTGTTTACCTCAATATCACTGCCACATAGAAAAAGAAAAAGTAGATTTAGTTACATATTCAGTTTAGGTAACATGATCCTGGATTTGCAAGTGATTAAATTTTTTAAAAAATAGGATTTGAAAGAATATGAAGAATATGCAAAAAGGTCGATGCTACTGGGCAGTATCTGGGAACATGATGTATCTTCCATCAGTAGGGGAAGTTCACATGAAAATTGGATTGTGTTTTAAGATGAGCCATATACCAGACAAGATAGAGAGACATGATGCAGACACTACAGTGTAAGATTCTATGAGAGTGCTTTATATACCATGTCAGACTAAAAACTACAATATCTCCTTGTATTCCCAGTGTCTTACTCTAGAATCAATATTTATGTTTATTATTTTTAATTAATTTAACCCTAATTCCAAGTAATTGAGCCATTTTTTCCCCAGTTGTTATTGGCTTGCAAGTTTTTGGTTGGTTAGAATTTTTTGGTCACATAAAATTATTTTAAATTAAAGTGTTGCAGAAGATCTTGTTCAGAATATCTTCCCCTTGAACTGAGTAGGATGTTATCAGATTTTAAGTTTTCTATAGGAAGTGAGTCAATAAACCTGATGCTACAAAATAGAAAGCAAGATCTTTTCAGGGGGAGTTTTCACTATTCTTATAGGACTTGAGAAACTGGGTGTGAGTCTCTCTTGAATGTTATGATGTGGCTCAAAATATTTAGGCATGGCTGATAATTTCCTGTTAAATTCGAACAGGTTGAGAAATGTGATAAAGATGGAGCCTGTGGAAGGAAGTGAAGTTCTTTTTGCTCTTAGTGATTTATGCTAGCTGACGTCTTCAATTATATTTCAAATTCGCAATTTCCTCTTAATTGTTTTATGGAATCATTATCTTCAGACTACCTTTTTCACGGCTACATGTAGGGCAGTTCTCTGACTCCAGTCCTCTCTTTTAAAGTTTGCCCTTTCTCAGCTGTACTCTTCCCTCACTTTATCTGATTCCTGCCTTGGTATCTGCAAGGGGCTGGCGTTGTGTGAAGCTACAGGAGCAGTACAAAGTTGCCACTCATAAAACGATTTTCAAACATGAGAAACATAGCGTTCAATTTTCCTGTCCGGAGCTGCATCCTTAAGTTGGCATTGATAAATCAGCTCTTTATTTGGTGTCACAGAAGCCAAGTCCAGGAAGATTTCCTGATGCTTCTGGAACTCTCCCTCTCCATCTGTGTGGTGGATAGACCTCTCCATGCAGTGAACCATGAAAGGGCTGCACCACAGATGTTGGGGACCGGCACAGAGCTGGTGATGGAAGCCAGCTCAGACTGGTGGGGCTGGGACACTTTACACCAGTTGAGGGTCATCAGGGAATGGAGCACCTTGTTGGGGCTTTCATTTTGGGCACATTCTCCTAGAATTTCTTGGCACCCCCTTATTTCCTCCACCCTTCCAAAAAAAAAAAAAAAGAAAGAAACAAACCCACAAAAAAAATTATCCCAAACTACCAGAGTGATGGCCTGCCTCACCCTGTCCTCCTCCTCGTTGCCCAACTCGACCACACTGTGAGTCTGCAGAAGTTTAGCAATAATTAGTGCCAACCTCTAGCTGCTCACTGCTTGCTGGGAATCCGGGTTGTCAGCTCCACCTGTCACAGGGCCGTGAGGAAATGAAGCATTGGGAGGCACAGAGATGTGGGAAGGAGGAGGAGAGACGTCCCCACGCTACAAAGCACATTGCTATTAAAGTGTCAGTTTTTTGGTTTACTGTTGCAGTTTGTGTGAAGAGTTTATGGATCAGCAGATAACAGTAATTATCACAGAGACTTTTCTGCTAAAGTCTAATCTAACCTTTTATAGTTTGTACCACAGGGCATCCTTCTCCTCACTCCTCCCCCCACACCCTTATTTTTTAAGAGCTTATTGGATGATTTTATTATTTTATTTTTATTTTTTATGGCCTTTAAATCATCAAAGTTGACATCAGACACCTTCACACACAGAAAAAAAAAGGATGCATAGATTAATTGAATGAGGGGGAGGATGGTAGGGTTTTATTAATAATACCAATCTAGAGAGTTTATTGTAGCAAAACCCAGGAACAGATTAACTGCATCAAAAGAAAAGGGAGGGGGGGAGTAGGGAAGACTTAAAAACTCAGAAATGTTAGTCAAGGTGAGATGCTGTCCTCAAATTTAAAGCACTTGAAAATTTATTGAATACCATTTAAGCCTTGCAAATACTGGTCCCAGTCTGGAATCATTCTGTCAAAGGCAATGCTTTTATTCTCAGTTGGGGAGCAGAATAAGAAGACTTACACAAAAGTGGGAGAGTGAAGAAAAATTGAAAAAAAAGGTAAAAATCACCACCAGCATTGCTAAAATGCGTAGAAAAAGTACCACAAGGCAACTTTCTAACTGTTGGGATTTAAAAAAAAAAAATGAAGTCTTTGGGATAGTGTTGCAAACCTTGTTGGGGTGTCTTGCACTTTTCTTTTACTGAAACACAATTTTTTCAGTGAAAATATCTAAAATGCTTATAAAACATGGTGTGTCATTTTATAAAAGGGACAATTACTTTTGTTATTTTTATTTCTGCCTCCACAGTCTTTGCTGTGCAAGCATTACAAAGAGGTCCTGATGGAGTTAAGTTCTCAATTTATATTATTTTTTCTCCCTCTCTCTCACCATACCCATTTCTCCAGAAGAACACAAAAGGGAAGAACTAGTTTTAGAAATTAATAATGCAAGTCAGCAGGGGTGCATTTTCCTTTCCCCGCCCTTTGTGTTTTCCTTTGAAACACTTCAGTACTGTCAACACAGGGGTTTATTCAATTTGTTCACTATTACGTAATATGGTAGAAATCATCCCGAAAAGGAGTCTTTATTTCTGTTTCCTTGAGTATATGTTTTTGAAAAGCTACTGATCCGCAATTGTAATGTGGTGGTTTGGAGACAACATGCCAGTTTTCAGAGCCCCAGTACAGTAAGGATGTTCAGACATCTAGGAGAAGCTGACAATTGCCCTAAATAGTTTTCATGTTCAACAGGGAAGGGTGGAAATTCTTCATTTTGACATGGAAGGTTGATGTACAATGGGCAAGACATAGGTCAAGTTGATGCTTGCAGCATGAATGAGACTGACTATCTTAAAAACAGCCATGCCAAAGGTGGTCAGTGAACAGCATGATCCACAGCTATCTGAAACTCTTCAGATGTCAGAAAAAATAACAACCTAGATCTACAGGTTCTTTGGGACCCTGGAGTCTCTGGTCTCTTGGCAAACCATCACACTTTATTTAATTTATCATCACATTTCTAAACAGGTAGCCACTGATGATAAGGGTGAATGGTGTTGGATTGGAGCAATATCTTTTATATCTCTTGCATGCAAGATGTTAAGCTCTTCGTTCAGGTATAAGATTTCTCTTCTTAAGGCTCAGGGCATCTATTTGCTATTTTAGTGGGAAAAAAGAGAAGTAACTGTAACTAACCCCTTGTAAGAAGAAGCAATAGTTGATGAATTACCCAGAGGGAAAAGAGTAGGAAAATGCTGAAACACCCTTGAGGTTTAAATTGTTTTGTGTTTAAGCCTGAGATTTGGGAGATCTGGTCCCACTTTATCACAGTCCTTCCTTTACCTCTGTGCTTTGTTTCTATTAGGAGATGTTTCAGAACAGACATATATGGATTTTAATACTGAAAAGAGCAAGTTTTCTCTGGACAGTGGAAATCCATATAGCAACTCGGGGAGCTTCTCTGTTTTGTGTTTTCTCTTGTCTCCATGCTGGACACGTAGGATTATAGGTATCTAAAACTGTTCTGCTGAGGCACAAAGTACAAACTCAAGAGTAATTTCCTGCAGGGACATCAAGGAAGAGTCATGAAAAGGGAACACTGAGGCAAGCTGTAGTGTCTGGAAGACCATGTGGGAACAAAACCCTCTTTTAATTTATTTATTGTTAAAGAAATATAATGGCACTGGGCAGCAGTCACTTTTCAGAGTATAATATATGCCAGGGTATAAGGATGATAATTTTGCTCCTGCCTGAGGAGTAGTATGGGTAGGTACAACCTTGGTGCAGAAATCCATCACTGGTGCAAACAGTTTGCCATGTCCTGCCCATTATCTAAATGATGTGAAAGGTCCTTAGTCTTTAGGTCTTTCCCTGGTGCTCAGCACAAGCATGAACACACCTTGGAGGAATATTAGTTGCCTAAGCATAGTATATTCCTGGATGTCATGTATTTCACTTCTTCATCTTTTTTTTCCTATTATTCAAAAAGCTCTGGTTCATCAAAATTAAACAAACAAACAAACCAAAGCAGAAAAAAACAAAACCAAAAAAGACCAAACAAATAACAACAAGAAAACAACAACAGCTAAAAAAAGACCAAACAAAAACATACAAAAAATCTCTCACATTTTCACCTTCTTCCTTAAAGTATGTCAGTCCAGCCTTTTTCATCCTAAAATGACAGAAGAATGGCAGGAACAGCGAACATGAAATGTAACAGTTCACTTAGCAGGAGAGCAGGCTCCTGGTGTTTGAGGTCTCTGAGTAGCCTCTGTCAAATGGCAGATGTAGCACTGGCGATCAGGCTTTGCTCTTGCTGGATTTAGCACAGTCAGAGGATTTGGACTGTTCTACTCAACTGTGAAAACAAAATTTCCTTTTTCTGTTTTGTTTGAAATCTGAGGAGAGAGGAAAATCAAATGCCCGTCTTTCAGATACACTGAAGGGCAGTTTTATTTATGTCATTATGGGAAATATTTTCATCTTGACGATCCTTCTCTGGATGACTCAAATTTTGACATTGTTTTTATAATCTCTGTCCCCTTTCTTTGCCCCTTGGCAATATTGACTATTGTTTATCTAAGCCCTTCCTCAGTCACCTGAATATATGTTTCAAAGATTGAGTTTCTTCCCCAGAAGTAGCTTTATTCTATTTTCTCTAAAAACTGGAAGGAAATTGCTTCCAAGAGGGTATATGGCAGCTTGGATTGCAAAGGCTACCGGCATCTTCTTTCTCCAGCTTCACAATATGTAGCCAGAGATGCCATTATTGCTACTGGACTTTTCATTTCTGAAATTAACCATGTAACCAGAGGCAGTAGCTCATTTCATGGCTTTGCTGGGAAGCGAAGGAGCCAGGGACAGATATCCAGGCATTTTTACTTTGGCAGCAAATTGATTTTAGCTCTTGCTCTGGAGTTTGCAGCTGGCCTTTGGCATCTGGAAAAGCATTTGCTGAGGAGTATCCAGCACAAATTAAGGACTCTAATTTTTTTTCTTTGGACATTCTCTTTGCAGGAGTATGTTTTACTCTCAGAGAATGCAAAGGAAGGGGGAGAGGGGGACTTCTCAGACCTCTTGTTCCCTTCCTCCAAAACCTCTTGAAAGCCTTTCAGCTCTCTGCAGTGGCCTTTTGGGGGTACAGACTTTTGACTTCCTTTTAGAACTGGAGACAACAGAGCTGCCTAGAGATGATATGAGAGACATGGTATAAATGCTCTCTTTTATGGTTTGACACTCACAGGGCACCTAAAGGCCTCAGGTTTGATGATTGCAAATCTCAGAGGACCTATAGAGGTGTTTGAGTTTAAGCACTCTTGTTTTGAAAATTTAGTCCTATGAGATTTGACAAAGCAGTGCTGCCAGGTTGGTGATGGGACCAGACACAAAACTGGGGAATCTGGCCCTCCAGATGCCTCCCTTAAACATCAATTACATTCTCTCTTTACTGCAGTGGTACAATCATTATCATCATGGCAGCCTACAGGGTTATGGAAAAGTGCAGGGGTTTTCTGCTGATTTTGGCTAAGAGAAATTACATCTTGAGAAATCCAGTGGATTAAGCAGGTCTTTTTACCCCCATTTTAGAAACTACAATATCTGCTGACAACAAAGAAATCAAAATCACTATTTTTTTTCCCCCAGGAAAACTGGTTTCTTTGAAAGCTGAGATGGGACAGTAGAAAAATGAGTGAAACAAAACATGGGGGAAAAAAAGAAACCTGAGAATTTGAATGCTTTGCCCCAGAAATATTTTTACTTAAAAAAAAATCAAAAAACCAACAACAAAACAGCACCAAAAAAAAACAACAAACAAACAAACAAAACAACAACCAAACAAAAAAATAAAAACCCCAAAACATGACCAGAAGTTCCACATCAGGTCTGCTGATTTCAGCTGTTAAATGTTAAAAGCAGAGAGATGTCAGCCTTATAGTTTACATCTTCCTTCTCAATGTCAGCTCTCTTCTCTAGCCAGTGCAGAAAGCCATGCAGCATCTTTCTGGGCAAGATTATTATATTCTATAACGATCTATATAATCACCCTCCCTCTGCAATGGCATTTAGGAGCTGGAAACCCCTTTAAATACCAGTGCCTCTAAGGACCATTCAGTCTGCAAACAGTAGACAAACTAGTTAAGTCTTGGTTTTGTGTTCTCAGGCATCCCATTTAACCATCCCATTTAACAGCCTGCTTTACACTTGCAGCATCCAGAGCATTGAGAAATGGTCACCTTCACCCTGCTCCTTCTGCCACTGCTCACACCCCATCATCCCCCCTGAGCCTGGCATGAACTTAACCACAGTGTCCAAAAGCCCACAGGGCTCTCCAAGACTGTTAATTTTACTGACCCCAGAACAAACTCATTCTGGTGTTGTTGCCTCACACAAGGGGAGATTCCAGCCTTCCCAACTGATACACCCCACAGAGGGGTTTGTTAGTTTTTGTCTAACTCTGAGCTCAGCCTTCTGCCACTGTCTCCACTTGCCCCTCTGGAAATTTCCACTGAGAAGCAGAGAATTCTTGCTGTTAATATTATTGGTGCCAAGAGTCTGGTTAACTCCTTCTGGCTGTAGGTCCCTACTTTAGTTTGAAGAACACTGGAAAATAATATAGAATCTGTGAGTGTCCTGGAAAAGAAAAGGCCTGTTACAGTTTGGTTGGACAAAAAAAAAGTTATTTGAATCCTTTTCCACCAGCCTAAAACTTGCTGGAGACAGATTTTATTAAAAAAGGGGGAAAAAAAAATCTTGCTTGTGTCTTTCAAGTGTCTTTTTGTAACAATACTACACTGAGCGAAAAGGCTTTTCCATCACTCCACACCTCTTGATTAGTTTGGATTATCAATACATCCTGATTATCTACATGGAATTGCTTCAAGAATTATCAGAGGTGACATTAAATTGATTAATCTAGTAAAGCTTTTCTTGCAATTAGATTCATCCTATTTCCAATTACCTAAGCACTTGCCTGGTATTTTATGTGGTGGAAGAGGAATCACTGAGATGGTCTTGTGTGCTGGGTGTACTTTTTCCCCCTTTGTAGAGGAATTTATCTCAGAAATAGAGAATCACAATTCAGTGCTGTGTTTCCAGCAGTGAGAGGTCACTGCTTCCAGACCTTTCAATGAGAGGGGCAGAGTTGAAAAAAATACCAGCTCCGAGTCAAAGTTGTAGAACACAGTCAAAGTTATCTTTTGACAAATCCAATTTCCCTACAGTCTTTTTGGTAATTTCCACTTGGAAAATGCACCAGTCTCCGAGCTTTCTGGTACAATGTTTTGAAGATGGTCACTGCTGCTTCACACCAGAGAAGTTCTGTGTTTGACTTGCTGGTTTATGATGCAGGAGGTTTCTGGCTGCTCCCAGGACAGTGATTCCATGTGAATCACCCTTTTCTGACTCTGCTGTGCCATCCATAAAACATGGGCAACAACATTCCCAAGGTTTCCATACTTTAATCTGGTCCCTCTTGACAGTAAGTTCTTTGACTTCAGGGGAGCTGTACTGATTTAAACCGGCAGAAATTCTGCCTTGGAAAGTTTTTGACGTGTTTTCCAGCTCTGTGGGTGAAGAGCA
The DNA here is from genome assembly GCF_036417665.1 of Passer domesticus. Classification (NCBI taxonomy): domain Eukaryota; kingdom Metazoa; phylum Chordata; class Aves; order Passeriformes; family Passeridae; genus Passer; species Passer domesticus. The sequence goes on from NC_087512.1 coordinate 6,991,638, forward strand.
CACTAAGTTTGCCTGAAATTAAAGGTGAGGGTGACTAGTTGGCTGTGTAAGAGCAGAGTTCTTGTGAGATGCCCTTCTCAAAGGGGGGAGAAAAAGCTGTTTTGCCACAACCCCATGCTGTGTGTCTGGTGTACAAAACAGGACCTGAGAGAGTGAGATGCTTATCAGCTGCAGTGAGAGAAGAGGAAGAGCAGTGTAAGCAGTAGGAGGGAATCTTCACAACAGATTTAAAGGAAACACATTTGAAATATAATGAAAGGTCTTATTGGGCTGTAAAAAAAGTAGAGAAAGGGAGAGGAAACAGCAACCAACCCTGCTGTTGTATTGTCTTGTTAACAGTGTGTCACCAAATTTAGCAGAAGGAAGCTTCTCCCACACATCTCCCCTCACACTACTGCAACTGTCACAACCTCCCGAGCTCTGAAGCACAGCTTTGATCCTGTGCAGCTCTGCCCCAGTTCTGCAGCACACAGAAAAGAGAAGAAAGGGGAATCACCTAGCAGATTTTCTGGGGGAACGAAGAACACCATTGCCAAGACAGGGTTAATTGCCATGACAACAGTACTTCCCCAGCATCTTTCCAGTCTCTGTCAGAAGGGCCCCCCTCCTCGTGTCCTCCTCCCCTCACTGCATGTGTTGTGTTAATCTAATTTGTTCAGCTCAGTGGCTAAACAAATAACTGCAAACCTGGTGCTCATTCAGATGCATGGCAAGAGGGGGCAGCTCTCCGAAATGATATTTACTTGGTTATCTGATGATACACAAGTTGTATAAGAAAGGACAAGGCCTGGGAAGGGAGCAGACGGAGAGCAAGGTGAGATAAAAGTGAAGGGGCTCCTTAAGTGCCGACTGATTTGTGGCTGTGTCCTGCTGCGGTTGGGCAGATTGTACAGAGCAAAGTTGGTCACTGGAGCATGATGTGGAAAGGCTGTAGAGGAAATCTGCTTCCAAGGATTTCCACTGAAGTCCCAGCAGCAACTGACAAAACTGATAGAGGAAAAGAGAAAGGTTTTCTGGAATCACCGGCTCCCAGAACAGTTCTTAGAACAAAATCTCTACTGGTCAAGATCTGGGTCTCTTTGTAAGATGTCTGATCCAAAGAAATGTTTGGACTTTTCAGTTTATTCCTTTATTTAATGAATATGCTTGTTACTATGAAATATTATTCCCTCCTCTCCTGGGATTTTTGTGTTCTCAGCTACCCTCGGGAATGCTTAGCTTTCCACAACTGTGTCATTTGGTTGCCTTAAAATTTGAGAATTCTCTATGAAAGGAAAGGTTTCTTCCCAAAAATTGTTCTTGCCTTGATTTGCAGAGAACATGCATTCTTAGATTTAGCTCAGAAAATCAGAAGTGAGCTACTGGGTCCCATACCTACCCATGGCTCAACCAGTCTGTGACCATAATCTTACACTACTACATCTTTTCTAAAGTTGCCTTTTGGATAGAGGAGATCCCTCCTAAGAAGCAAGGCAGAGAAGCACACGGAAGTGCTGGGCACAGAATTGGGCACCAACATGCAAAAGCTGTCTTGCAAATTGCTGAGTGCCTTGAGCATCTGTTTTCAGTGTGGAGGGTGCAGGCACCTCACCTCTCCAAAGTCTCTTCTATGTTTTCATTTGAAGCAAGGCTTTTGCCAGTGGACATGAATTTCCACACGGATTCCATTGAACAGTGTTATATTTCCAACCAGTCTGAGGAGCCATACTTGTAACCAGCCCATCCCCAGATTTCAAATTATTTTCCCATTATGTCTGTTCTCCCTGGATTCAGAGCAATCTCAGGGACAGGGAACAAACCCCTGAGTCCCCTTCCCTGTGACCCCTGCATCAGCTACCTGCACTTTATGTGCATCTGTTTCCCCTGCTAGCACTGCCTGCTTGGCTGCTATGCTCAGGATGTGCATTTACTGGGGTCCCAACAGGTGTTGCAGCACAGTCTCATGTATTATTAGCAGTAAATAGCAAACCACTGTTGCAAAAGGCTAAATATGTCTTGTTTTCCTTAGCTTGACTAAGCAGAAGGAACACCTATTAGCTCAGGTCTGTTCAGACCTGTAGGCAAGGACTTTCCTAATTTAATGTGAATTTTTCTCCAGTTCAAAATGATAGCCTGTTAGAAACACTGCACATGCACATAAGGTTCAATGCTTCTCTTAGGGCTAACGTGTCCACACTGTTACAGTAGTTTTACGTTTTAACAGGATCATCCATTCTGTTATTTTTGAAGGAAATTAAAAAGTTGCAAAATTTTGGCCTCAAAATGGTTGTTTTTTTAGTGCTTGTGGTTTGTTTTTTACCTTCCAGAGTTTCACCAGTGCTCTCTGAGGCCTTACTTAGTTTAGAGATAGGTCTGTTTTCAGGGGAATGAACATTGGTATGGTACTTCAGCAGTCCTCATTTCCTCCCCTCAGCAGTTTCAGGTTGTTTTTTCAATGTCTCCTCTTTCTGTATTTCAGCAATTATGAGAGATTTGAGGAAGATACAAAAACTTTTCTGCAAACCTCCTGCTCCCATTCCTTCTTTGCAGCATGGGATTTTCCATCTCTGGGTTCATGTAGAGAGTGGTGACCAAAACATCAACATGCTAATCTCAGAGCCCCGGGCCATTTTACTTACTGTTGCTGAAGAACACAGCCCTGCTGGCTGTGCCCTGAAGCTCTTATAGCAAGGAGCTGAATTTTGATATTCTCTTTCCTTCTCTTGCCCTTTTTTTTTTCCCCAGACTTCTTTTTATAATTATATTTATTTGAAATTGAATTTTAAAGGTTCAGTCCCCAAAGCAGTGAGATGTAATTTCTGGTGGATATTAAAACTGTATAAAACTGCTCATATATCCCCTCATGAAGAACAGCTGGTACTCAGAGCGGAGGAGAGAGAAAGAGATTGACTCTACCCTTCTTGCCAGCTATGCAAAAACCCAATAATAATAAATAAAAACTTATTATTTTCCCTTGGAATAGGAAAAAAAAACTCCAACAAAAACCAAAATAAGCCTGAAGTTACATGAAGCATAAAAATTTGCTGTGTAGATTATAAACAGATATTCAACCATATAACTTAAAGCATGCCATTGAATTCAGTACCATGATACTGCCTTGTGCTGGAGGAAGGTCTAGCATGGAACAGCTCAAGATGTTCCTGTCTGAGAGTGCAGGCTAAGAGACAGCCTTAGGGCCTCACTGTATTTTGTACAGTGAAATTCAAGGCTACATTTCTACCCAGGGTCCAGATTGTGATGTCTGTGTTTTTAGTTCATCTTTTCTTCAAAGAAGCATTGGGAAAAAAAGGATGCAAATAAAACCTGGATTTGCATTAACCTGGATGGAGGTGACAGTATGGCCTAGGGTTTACACAGAGACAAAACAGACATGAGCATGAAATAGTGGGACAGAGACAAATCAGTGGTGGTGTTCATTTGATCTACCTTTAGGTGCATTCAGTGTAGGCTTCTATTTCTCAGTTCCCCTCACAGTTAATGGAGAGGTAGGAAAGACAGATGGTGAGTTTTAGGGCATGACTTGTGTTGGCCTTGAGCAGATACCTGTGTTTAGCTGGATAAATTGCACTCCAGACTGGTGGGGCCCTTGGTTCCATCCCCAGTGGCTGTGAAGGGAGCCATGGATGAGACCTGCACAGGCTGTGCACTCTCATTGCTGACAGGTAATTACATTGGCTGATACAGCCAGTGACCTGCTCAGTGTTTCAGAGGCAGAGACAAGAAAGGAGCTCAGGTCTCTTGAATTTGAATCTTGTACTCATCCTTCACCTCCTTTAACAACAGGGAAATTATTTTTTTCTGGTTTGGAGTAGTGGGTATCCTGTACATTTGTCTATACAGATGCATAGCTCAGGTATTTTTCCCTGTTTCTATTGCTTTCCAGCTAAATTAATGAGATTTGATTTCACTGAGAAAGCAGTAGAAAAACAAAAGTGGCCTCAGTGGCCAAACACCCTGTTAGCACAGGGGGTGAAACATCTCTGCTGGCCCTAGTGGGCCAGGGGCCATGAGCATAACTTGGAAAGGACAGATTCCTAGAGGGCTGTGCAGAGGGCTGTTCACCTGATCAATAATTCATTAGGTGCAATTTGTAAATAACTGAGTGGAAAATATCCTTTTTTTTCTTCTAATCATCCCAACTAATCTGCTGATCCAGAGAACAGACATGTTGATAGGGAATGTTATCTCACACTCCAAATGTAGGAGGAAGAGGTCAAGCTTCTTTTTCAAGTCTCACCTCATGGACTTTGGATGCATTTTGGTCCAGCTAATGTTATTTGAGCCACTTGTTTGGCTCCAACCACAGCCTGATCTTCTTAACAAAGTGCTCCCAAATAACTGAAAATCTCTTTTTGAATTTTATATTTTCTTTTATATGTCAGCTTTTACTTTTGTACAGAGGCCTGTGGAAATATCATATTCTACCAAATGTAACGATGGGTTAGGTATTAACAGGTGGAAAATTCAAAGATAGCAACAGAAGTCTATTTAGGGTAGTGGATAAGAGTGTACTCTGTCACCAATCCACTTTACACCCAAAATCACATCTCTCAGTTCCTGTTTCACCTTTCCTTTGCCTCATCTATTTTGACTATATGTTCTTGGATAGAATAGCTCAGTTACCACTACCATCATGATGCTGAAAACACAGTCTGCCCCATATTACCCAGGAATAGTAGGAGTCTCCTCCTCCTCCACATATGCATGCATTTCCTGCTGAAAATGTCAATATTCTGCAGAAACCCATCTGTTTTCAGAGCAGTCTTGTAAGATTTCATTACTGCAGGACAAAAGACAGAGGGGAAAAGGAACTTTTTCAACTTTCCAGCCAGCAAGCTCTAGAGGGAAGGTAAGGGTGACAATTTTGTAACTCAGCGTTGAAAACATATTCTCAGCTTTTTGACATTAAGCTGATGGCCCCAACTTAGACCAGATGAGAGTAGCAGAATTTGAATAAGGTGTTCTTCCTGACATTTATGTGGTTCCACAAAAACACCATAATAGAGAACAACCCTGATGTTTGGCATGTCAATTCTTGTGGCCCAGCACTGTTACTCTTTGCCCTGCCTTACAAGGAGCGTGGTGGTTGTGTGGTAGTGTCTCTCTAACCCAACACAGGATTGCAGGATCATTTAGGTTGGAAAAGACCTTCAAGATCGAGTTCAACCATTAGCAGTGCTCTGCTCCATTAGCAGAGCACTTCCAGGTGCACCACAAAACCATGTCCCAAAGCCCCATATTCACCCATCATGGCCATAAAGAGCAGCCTGTGGCATGTTTTGCTCCTTCTTGAGCCCTTGGGTGAGCTGTTTTCCTCCTCCATCACTGAAGTCAGAATAGTTGATGCAAGGCAGTGTGAAATCTCATATCTCACCCTGTGCTACCAAACAAGACTGAACAGTGTGCAGTGTACATGTATTTAAATATCTGTGTATTTCTGTACACATGAGCAAGTGTACAGCTACATAGATAAGGCATAATTTGCCCTTTGGATTCTGGTCACCCGAACTTCTTTTCTATCTGATTGATCTAGAAATACATAAAAGTATTTAATTATAAATACACTGGAGAAATTTGTATCATCAACAATAATGCTAAAAATATAAACTTGCTTCTTTATTCCCTTTGTTTTCTTGGAGAAGTTAAACTTTAAATTAATACCGATTTAGGTTTTCTAAGAAATCTTGCTGTGATAAAGATCATGCAGTGACCTAAAGAAGTTCACACTGGTTTGAACTCTTCAGCCCCTGGTAGAAAATGTTTAATTACCTTTATTTTGCCGAAAGCAGAGCTGTTTATCCTGCAGTTCTTGGAGATCTCTTGGACTCCCTCTGGTGGCTCATCTAGTACGAAGTGAAAGGAAGGGAAACGAAAAGTTGTTTACTTGGTGTGTTACATATGGGCACTGTTTGTGCTGCCGCTGTGGTTTGCATTCATCTCTCTTAGTGTTCTCTAGGACTGTGTCATCCTCTCTCTGCCTAGTGCTCTTCAGCCAAAACTCAGTGAGGGTGCCACGGGCGCAAGGTGTTTTAATGCCTGGTTGGTGGAAATAACAAACCTAATCCTCAATTCCCCACAGCATTAAAAATAAAGAAATAAATGTCACCATGCACATGAATGCCCAGATGTTTGCAACAGTGCCTGGGGAAATGTGCTGGATAGTGAGCCTGTAAGGCGGGACTCAGGTTACTCCTGTCCTTCACATTTTTTACTCACTAACTTTTTCCACTGTGAAATGTTCGTCTGCTTTGAACCCCAAGTGAAGAGCATTGCCCACATACTCAGAGAATCTGGGAATTCATCCTGAGTAAGAATACAGACAAATACTATTATATTTCATTTTTTTCTGAAAGGAACTTCCTGCATGGAAGCAAAAACCACCAGTGTTATTTGCAGCACAGCTGTTTTACTCTGCTTGATATTTTTCCTTCTTAGTTTTTAAGTCAGCTCTTTGTAGCTGCTTTTGCTTTTGTTGGTTTTGCTTTTGTTGGCCTGGTTCATTGGATTTGTGATTTTTTTTTTTCCTTCTGGCTGGTTTCACATGAAACTGGATGCAGTTTTATGTCAAACCCATCCTGTGCATCTGAGCTCAGATACTGGTGAGTCTGGCTTGAAGTCGGACACAAGTCAGTGCCTCCAGAGAAATATCAAAATATACTGGTGATAACTTCTCTTCAGTTCTATGAGTGCCAGTTCAGTCTTATCCATGATAGAAGTGCTTGCACATCTCAGAAACTAGGATAAGTTTTCCTGGTGCAGACACAGATGCAACAGTAAATCTGTTCACAGTACAGAGAGAGCCAAAAACTCCCTATATGGGCTCAGTGAGATAACAAGCTGGCTGGAGTAGCTTCATCTGCATCATGGCAAGGATCAGGGATCTTTGCTTAGAGAGTTGCCCATGGAATTCTCCATCACAAACCAAGCTTTTTCCATGTGCCCACTCAAGCTGAGCTTCAGGGATGGGATTTGTTTAAATGTCTCAAATATAGATATTTACATCTGAGATTATTAACTTCACCCCTTCTGTGGTCAGGGGAGGGAATGAACAACTTCTCTGTACTTAAAATAATCATACTAAGCACTTGGGTCCAATGACAATCCATTCAAAATGATTTATCTGTAATTGGATAAGTATCTCAAATTCAGATGTCAAAGGTTTAGATGTCAAGAACAAAGTACATCTGAAGGGCACAATGCTTGTATTTAGGACAAAAAGTGACTTTTCCCTTTTGGTTCAGGATGAAGTGTAAAGTGTAAAGTAAATTTTTCATGAAACCCGCTCTATATTGCCAGAATTCTGTGTTATGTGATGCATCCTTGAAAAAGAGTATGAGCTGGTAAAACAACAAATGTTCAGGGAACACACTGAGAAGGAAGAGATTTGCTCAGAATGTGGCTTCCTTGAAGGTGAACTTAGCAAGTCTGTAACACCTTAAGTGCTGAGAAAGGATGGTGACCTGTTATAAAGGACTGTCAGGCCCTGTTGGACTTGGGTCTAAGCCCAAGAGTAACCATCCAGTTACTGACACTTGCAGCACTTTGGCTATCTGGGCAGTTAAATACTTATATATATGTCCTTTTTATAAGTATTTACAGGTGTAGATTGTGCACACTGCTCCATGTATACAAGTGCCTCTGACCCAACTAATCTGTAAATGTTTTGTTACAATAGTACAAAAATTGTTGGGGTTTTTTGTTTGTTTGTTCTTTTCCAAAAGCAGAGAAATAAGCACTCCACAAGTGAAGTTCACATATATGTTAAGTGATCCCTTTTGAGATCAAAATTGGGCAAAAGACTTCATAGAAGGTATTGGGAGTCACAGCAATGCCTTGACTGGTTTGCTGTCCAGGTGCTGCAGCTTTGTTATGTTTTCACCAAAAGTATTGTGTTCTTTCATTAATGGAGCTCCTGAAAGAGTTATCCATTGATGTACTTTGGCCTCATTTCATAGAAGTGGCACACAGTAGTGTTGCTGCACTGATCTGTGCCATCTAATAATCAGTCTACTGCCTACAAAGATGATGTCTCCTAACAGGCTTGATCTGAAGCTCCTGAAGACAGAGGGATGATTTCAGGGGCCTTAGAAGCAGGCCCTCTGCAAGGTACAACTCAGGATAACCTGGAAATAACCAGCTCTGACTTCACATGATCAGGGGCATTATCAGGGAAGAGGGCTGAGGTTCATGCCCTTGCCTCTGATCATCTGGTGCTCCTTTCTGCCATTACAGCAAACTCTTCACTTGCTGTCTCCTCTCAGGGGGAATAACCTCATTCTGGGTCAAGGAATGAATGCTGGAGGGAGGATGGAGAGGCATCCCCATGTTTGTAGTCTCTAGACAGAGAAATGCATGTCAAAAAGTGTCAAAGTCAGCTGCAAATGCTGCTTGCAGAAGCTCCTGGTCACTGGCCAGTTGGTAGGTTACAAATGGCTTGTGCAGCCACCCACAAGATTCCCTCCCTGACAGCGGGTGGGCCAGGGAACAAAACCAGCTCCCTGTACCAAATATCTGCATAAGAATTGAACAGATACATGGAAATGCCAAAATTGCCCTAGCAGATGCAATCCCTGGGAGCAGGCCTGGGGAGAAGAGGAGCAGCCACCCTCTCTGCCCCACTGTCTGCCACAAGGCAGACCTTGTCTGGTGAATTTTAAATCATCTGCTGCCTTCAGAGAGGGAGACATGAGGGGATTTTTTTCTTCCCCATTTTCATTTGCTTTTTGGTTTCTCTTGAAGGCACTGGAAAAGGTTTGCCTTGATACTCACTGCCAAGGCTCCCAGTGATTTCCCCCATGGCACATGCCAGCTGTCTTTACCTACCTGTCTGTTAGCACAATGCAGGGAATCTCTTTGGTGTTTGGGGCTAAATCAAGAATAAGGAGCCCAGTCTTTTCCTGCATGGTTATCAGAAAATAGATGGTGAGCAAAGTACCTCTATTTGCACAGGATTCTCTTTGTTGTACTGAGTGAGGGGTACAGAGGACACCTAGTTATTCAGGGAATTACTGACTTAAATTCTGCTACCAGGGATTCAAAATGATAATCCAAATGGTCCATTCTGGCTTGAAACACAACACCCAGGACCCATAGCTTTAGAACATTAGAGATGTTAGGTCACAGTGTACTCTCTTAAAGATTTAAGGTCATTCATTATCAGATTTTCTTTATACAGTTTTGTATCCTTTCTCCAAATGAGCTTAAAATGAGCTGTCTCTCTCTTTTTTTTTTCTTTTTTTTTTCCCCCAGTCATTAAAAGGCTTACATCTTCCCCAGTATGGTCAGATCTCCCTGGAAATTCTTGTCAGTCTTTTAACAGATCTGACTCAATTACAAATCTTTGAGAAACGCCCCCAAATTGAGATGGTCATGGCCTTAAGTCATCTTGCATGAATTTCATTACACCTCCTATCATGGAGAGAATTTCAAGGGTCTCTAGATACCTTTAGGATGATCAACAGTACTGACTCAGGCATGCAAATAATGTGGGATATTTTAAATTATTTAATTGCATCTTTGCAACGCAGTTTATGTGTATCTCATATGTTCCCAAAGCAGACTTCACCTACTCCAGACAAAATTCTTGACTCTCAGAGTTCTCAAGAACCACAAGTCATAGAGCACCTCAGGTAGCTCTGGTAAGTGGTAACTGTGGGTGCAGTCCAGTCCCTGGAAGTGAAATTCAGTCCTCAGTTTTTCAGAGAAGGAGGAAATTCAACTACATGTGAGCAAGCCTTTCATGTCCATGGCCTGGTTTAGTTTTTTTAGCAGATATGTAAGAGGTCAGAAAAGTAGTTTTGGAAGATTTCCACTAGTTCATTTCTTCATAAAGTCAGAAACTCAGACTGCAATGACGTGCGGGGAGAGGCACAGCCTCACTGTCAGGAGCATGAAGTCATAGAATGTGAGCCTTGACTTGCATATGGGCTGTGTCACCTCACAGGGTGAAGAGAAAGTTCAGCTCAAGACAGGCAGATTTTCAGTGTTTTCAAAGCCCATTTCAGAGTATCCTGAGAGAATGAAATTGTCCTGTAACATACCTTGCAAGTGTACCAGGAGCTAGAGGCCTCCTGTGTGCCTCTGCAGAGAGGAGGGCAAAGGAGAGGTTTATTGGGTGTTTGGATTTCTGTTTCTGAAGGACATTGCCATAACTCGGCTCCTCTCTCCTGAGCAGCTCTGTCAGTCTGTACATGCAGATGAAATCCTCTTAATTCACTGTATGCCCTTCTCTCCCTTTTTCTGGTGCAAACATATGTGCATTTACATGCTCTGCTTTCCTGCATCCTCCTCACAGCCCCTGCCCTCTCTCCCACCCACAAGCTGTAAAAATCTGCCAGGGATCCAGTTAGTAAAAGGTGAATTTTTCCTGCCATCTGGGTGTTTGGTGGCACAGATTCTCTTGGCCTGCCTACACACACTCGCGGGCGCGATACGCCCTCCTCTTTCCCCTTCCTCTTTCTCTCCCCCTCCCACGAGCTGGCAGTAAAAACAAAAGGGAAATCTTCAAAACCACAATGTCAGCTGCCTGTGTCAGTGTGGGTTGAGAGGACGGATCACAGCGTACTCATCTCCCAGTAGGCAAAGGGGACTGTATTTCAATAAATTTACATACTACAGAAGACTCTGTAAGAGATTGCTTTGGGGATCTCTCTGTTGAGTTGCTTTGGGGACACCGAGCCCTTGACTTGCTCAGGAAGGGTTTGATGCCACCTGCTCTAAAACTCTCATGTTCTCTGTATCCTTTCATTTCAATACCAGTGTCCGTTGTTTGCTTCATTGCACAGTTTTGTTTTCTTCCAGTTTGATGAAAGGCTGTTTATTTATAGATCTGGAAATGTTGGCTCTGGGCTTGCTCTCAGAAAAGAGCAATGATAGCTTTCCTTTAGTTAGCTCCTGTACACACCTTGCTCCTGACCTTCTTGGGTCTCACTTAAAATCGTGACCTGTCTTGAGTAGATCACTCAACCTCTCTGCCTTTCTTTAATCTTTGGTTTCTCTTCTGATTAAATCCAGTGGAACTATTCTAACTCAGGAGAGCAATCTCAGAAAAATAAAACATGTCACTGAAAACAGCATTTATGTGCTCATCTCACTTTTCTTCAGCATTATATATAATTTTTTCCTGTGAAAAGATAATATTGAATCATTTTTTGCAACTGGCTCTTCAGTACAGATTACATCTTTTTGTTAAGAAGAGAAGAAGAAATTTTCCTTAGAAATCCCTGCATTTAAACATTTTTGAATTGCATATTTCCACAAAGCATGTGTAGTTGTTGCCCTTTTTATTTTCCTGGCTTCAAGAGAAGTGGCAGCTGTAGAAATAGCAACATTTCCTGTGTTTTTTGAATCCTTGTACGCCTCATGAAAGGTTGCTTCCTCCAGGACCTTAGCTAGACTGATCACAGACCCAAATCCCATCCCAGAACAGCACAAAGCATAGACACTGGCTTCGAAATGATTGTTGCTGTTGCTTATTGAAGAGATTTGGTGCTGTTCCCAAACTTTTTTGGGGTGATCACCTCCAGGTAGCACAGGGAAGACCATGACTATACAGTCTGCTGTAGGACAATTCACCTCTACTTAAGCTAATCCTCCTCCACATTCCTAGGAGCTCAGACTGATGTCATGGACAAGCTGTCCTACCCTACTCTTCAGGTAGGTGAAGTTATCCTCACCCAGAGGCTGGAATTTAGAGCTGTGCATAGAAGTTTGGTTTGAGGAACATAATGAGAGAGGAGCTAGTCAACATTTCATATACCCACTGTTGATATCAAAGAAATGTCTTCAAACTCCCTCTTAGGCACGAGCTCTCTGTGTGACAAGGCAATTAGCCTCCCTGTGGCTGTGTTCCCAGCCTATGCAGTGAGAATACAGCACACAGCAGAGCAGCAAAGCTCAAGTGCTGGTGAGATGTGCCGTGGGGAAGGGGATGGAGGCATTGCTGAGAAGGGATAAAACAGGAGCGAGTAGCAAAGAACCAGGTGAAATGCATGTCCAAACAGAAGTAGCAGAGGCTCTGAACCAGGTCATTTTAACAGTTCCTGTCAGAGGAGCATTCATTTAATGCAGAGAGAGAACAGGTGAGCAGCTGCATTTAGAGAGAAACACCGTAATCTATTACGAGGCTTGGGCCACCATTGATCAATATGGCAAAGTCAATAACAGCTTTTGATTCCAACATATTAGGCTGAATGTCAGATTCATGTTTATTAGAAGTTTTTACAAATAAATCAGGCTTGAAAGAAAGAGAATATGTGTCAAAACTTCAGGCAGAAGGTTGATTTTTATTTTTTTTTCCTCAGGATTATCACAGAATGATAGAATAATTTGGGTTGGAAAGGACCTTAGAGATCATCTAGTTCTAACATCCTGCCATGTTGCCAAGCTTTTTAAGGAGGGGAAAAAATCCCCACCTTGTTATGTACAGAATGAAATTCAAACAAAATCCATTAAATTTGAGTTTTCAGTTAAGGAGGATGAGGATTATCTGAGGTTTAAATTTGTAATGACCGAAGCACCATATCTAATTTTTTCTCCTGAAACTTCCATGTCTGTAAATAAGTCAATCCATTAGTACCTAAAACTCTGCTTGAAAAGAAAGTAATACAAACCCTAAGTACTTTAGGCGTTCCACATGACATCACAGAAATGTTGTCCCTATAATATGAATTCATTTTAAATGTCTGGAAAACGTGAGGACTGTCATATAAATAATAATTTAGTTAAAACACTACAGTAAGCTTTAAAAATAAAAATTTAGTGTAATTCCACCACATAACCTTTCTACCTCAACAATGAATTTAGAATATTTTGACTGAAAAAAAATTAAACTACCAAATACATAAATACTTTAGTTTTTACAGACGTTATACGGAAAGGGTAAAGTGGAAGTGCAAAAGTAAAAATACAGAACAGCTTGAATTTAATCTCCTCTATCTTTTTAATCAGCCATGTCCCAAAACACTTTCTGGGAGTTAAGCAGCACCAGTACAGAGACAATATATTAAAGAGAAGGGGGAATTAAAACATATAAGGAAAGGAAAGGAAAAAGTTAAAAGAGAAGCTAATTGGAATTGACAAGAAAAAAGGGAGGATTTTCCTGATGTCTGGAAATATACAACACAGAAACAAGGTCTGAACATAGCAGTGACAAGATTGTTTTAAAGACACACACAAGAGGTCTCTGTCCTGGATGAAACTTGAGTGATAGGACCCCACAGCTGCAAGTGAGATTCATGTGACTGGTGGAGAAATAGACAGAGCACCATTTTGATTTTTGGTTCTTGTTTATTAACAATCAATGGAGGTCAGCAAAACGAAATCTCTCCTTTAAAAGCGAAAGTCTGAATGAACAAATAGGTGAACAAACTTGTTGGAGAGTAAGTAAAACAGTGTGTCAGAGCTCAGCCTTGAAGGAATATGTAAGAAGAGTTACTTGTGTCCTTATCTGAGTCTCCTCTGAGATGTTAGTGCATCCGATGCATTTTAAAATTTGATGGATTTCTGTGGTCCTTATCTTCTTTGTTCTGCTGGTGCTTTGCCCTTCTGCTTTCCTTTGATCGCTGCTCAGGATCAGTTTTTTGTAGCACTGCTGGGGCAGAGTGTGTTGGCCGCCTTGCTAGTCGATGACCCAGCAAGAGTGGTACAAGGACATTACACGGAGAGGAGTTTTTCAAGGGATGCTGGATGAACAGGTTTATCATAATTAATGAACTCGCAGAGAAGAGCGCCTTGAAATCTCTCTGCTCCAGTCCTGTATCCAGCCCTTCAGCATGTAATTTACTAGGTTCATACATCTTGGTAGGTTTGGCACATTTTGGCAAGAGCTGATGGGCATGGAGCTGAAATAGCATCCCAGAGCAAACCAGTCTCTTGCTTACATGCCAGTGGTGCTTTTAGTCAAGGGACTAAAACTGTTTGGAGTAATATTATAAAGCTGTTCATTCCTGAGAGAGAAAGGCTTTCACCAGTACACATCTGCAGTGCCTGACTTCCTGGTGCAACTTTTAATGCAAACTTTCTGAAAGTTTCCGAAATAAAAACCTGCGAAGTTTCTAAACTGCTGATTTCAGACTCAGGAGTACAGCCAGGGGAAAGATCACTCTGTAATTGCCATGGTTTTTATACACTTTCCCCAAACATCTGTTACAGGTCACTGTCAGGAACAGGTTATTTTGTTACAGACTTTTAGTCTGACCCAGGATGACAGTTTTTACGTTCTGATTAATAGCCTTAATCCAACATCACCCACAACTCCTATAAATCCTCTTAACTCTTCTTTGACTCTTACCTGCCAGAGCCCCAGGAGTGGAAACACTACAAAGAAAATGTTCCTTTCCCTTGCAGCAGAATCCAGCTTTAAATCCAACACAGTCTACTGAGTTTATCATTCTTTTTTTTTTAAGCCTTGCCTTATCTGTTGTTATTGTTCCTCTTGGATCCAGAGCATTATGTGAAAGGAAAGATGGTTGAAATCTAGAGTTAAGGGCCAAGATGATGCTCATTCCATCAGCAGAGGAGCACAGAGAGGTTTGCATAACACCACAGTACCTTCTGGGTTTGTTCCCATGGTGTCATCATAGCACTATCCAACAGGGGATAATTTCCTTTTTTTTTTTTTTTTTGTGTAGTAAACAAAGAAACATCTTACTTTTCAGCCTGCCAAACACATGTACCAAAGAGAAAGAGAAACATGGAAAGAGAACATGTTCATAATCTTACAATGCTTACTAGACTGCAACATGTATTTTCATACTGGAATAAATGTTCTGTTTGCAACCAAGGTTTATTGCTGTACCTCTCCCAGGATGTTTTGAAGTGTGTATCTTGTGGGCATAAAATTGTTTTCTGTAACACTAGTGAGGCAAAAAGGCTTAGTGCATCTTACTTTCTTGTGACATAAAGAATTGTTCTCTGCATTTGCTGTACATACATGAACTTGAAGCCAAATCCTTTAAGAGTTAGTCTTTCCAAATGATTAACAGGACTCGTGTAGGATATACACCTTGATGTGAAACACAATCTGGCACTTCTCTTTTTCTCATTTCAGTTGCAATTCTTTTCTATCTAATAGTTTATTGGAAAAGAAGAAATATGTGGTTTTTGATGGTTTCTGCATGATGCTGCTGTGTTTGATCGGTGCATGTTCACAAGTCCTTTCTTCTTTTCTCCAAGTTCTGCAGCTATCTGCACACAGAACAGCCTTTTTTGTGCATTTAGTGTGACCAAGTCTCTGTTTAAGGCCCCCAACTACTAGCTTACAGGCAGGAAACAGAGAGAGAGAGAGAGTCCTTCTTTGTGGTAACTAACTCTTTATATAATGAGCCCTTTGCAAATTCTCCTTGCATACTTACCGACACCCCTGCAGTTACTTAAATGGGCATTATTGGTCACTAGGTCCAAGGTCATTCAACAGAATGGGGTTGTTAAAAATAGGAATGAGGGTTCAAGGCACAGGGTCAAGAGAAATTAATTGAAAAATCTTCTGCAGGCCTGACATCATCTGTGGAATGGCAGTGCCCAGACACCTCCAGCTGCTGTTGCGTTTCTTGCGAATGTAAATGAATGGCTTCCTTTGTGGCACTGGGGTGGTTTCCATACTGGCTTGTTCATTTTATTATGTTCTTTTACCTTTAATTTTATTTTTTCCCCCTATAGTTCATCTTCTTAAGCAATCTTTTCCTCGGTGCCTTTTACTTTTCCTCCCTGCCTTGTCCCCAACTTTAACCTTTGAACTCTTTGCACAGATCCAGTTAAATGTGAAGTTCTCACCAGCTTTGTGGAATCAGGCTCCCAAATTAACAAAATGCTGTTTCTTTTGCTATCCTTAACTTCATGAAACAGGATGCCTTAGTGGACTGTGGAGAATGCCCACCACACATGAAAAAATATTTCACAAGCCAAAGTGCATTTCTTCCCTTACAGACGGAATTGCTCAAATTGCTTCAAATTGCTATTTGAAGATAGATGGGTATTTTTTTCCTTATATAAAGTTAGAAAACAAAAGTTGTTGCCTAAAAGGCCCTGTAAATCTACTCCCTTCATCATCACACATTCCTATTCTAAGCCTCTGAGCTATTGCAGATCAGGGCAAAAGCTGACTCCCGATGGGAGTTTTCATAGGTCACTAGGATCCCACATTTGAGAACTAACCACAAACCCAATCATGGAAAGTCTAGATGTTTTGGGGCGGGTGTCTTCTGCAGGGTGTCACAACTTGGGAT
The DNA here is from genome assembly GCF_036417665.1 of Passer domesticus. NCBI lineage: Eukaryota > Metazoa > Chordata > Aves > Passeriformes > Passeridae > Passer > Passer domesticus. Next base: position 7,007,861 of record NC_087512.1, read on the forward strand.
TCATTGATAAATGTGTATAATGAACACACATCTGACCTAACTGCCTAAACTCTGTACACAGTCAGCGGAGAGAAATAGGCAATTCCAGAGAGTGATTCTCCTGACATCTACATTTGAATTAAATAGATCGTCCTCTAGAACTGACTATTTCTCATGGGTTGTGAAGGTGACCTAGATGACTATCTGAGATGTTAATGCCAGTACTGTAGATGACTAAATCTGTACCAATGAAACTACTCCCAGTGTTCTGATGAAGACATGCCAGTCCTGAATTGCTTCTGGCTGTTTATGCTTTAGAAGACCCTGAGATCCCTGAGATCAGGACTTGTGTGCCAGGAGAACACCCCTTCCCAATGCTGTTTTTTTGGTTGGTTGGTTGGCTGTTTTTCTGTTTTATTTTGGTTTTGGTTTTGGTTTGGTTTTTTTTTTCTTTTGTTGTTGTTGTTTGTTTTGTTTTGCTTTCTACAGAAACAAGACAAGCAAAAGAGCATCCCTTTTCAACAAATGTGACTGAAGTTATACACCTTTCCCTCTGTGGCTTTGAAGTTTTGGTATGGAATTGGTAATAAGACTGAAGTGTCTTCAGTCTTATTCCAGTACCTTAATCTTAAAACAAACTACTTTCAGAACATTATTTTCAGAGTTTGAAGTGAGAATAATTTTAAATTTGAGGTTCCTCATAGAGCTAAACAGATTTTGGACTATGAAGACTATAAGAGGTGTTGGATTTATTCCCTCCTCTGGTCAGAGAAGAACTTTACCAGGTCAGAAGTCACACTGCAAACACCAAGTTGCCATCTAATTAGGGTATGGTGCTCAATTTGCCAGTCACAACTTCTACCAGTCACCTCCTCCTGCTCCGATCTGCTGTGGAAGATCACTTCTTTCCCTTTCTCTTTCTTCTTTAAAGGAAAAAAAAATATCATTAGGCTTTGAGGGCTTAAAACTGTTGCTGCTGCACATCTCTAAAAATAATATAAATCAGTGCCGAGGGACCACTTGTATTTTGGCTGCATGAGGAACTTTAACAGCAAAAGAAAAAGGGGAAAACTCATCAGTGCGTAGATCTCAAAAACTAGGATGCTGTGTCTGCAGCCTTTCAGAAAGTTCAGAAACCCATTAAAAACTTTATTTTTTATTTTCTTTCCTTTGGCTTTTTCTCTCTGGTAAGTTATTCAGCCTTAACATGGCTCTCATTTACACTTTTAACCAGGCTCGTAATAGAGCAAGGAGGATCATCTCAATCTGATTGCTCCTCTAGAAATAGGTACGAGGAAATATCGGAAAGAGAGATGCAGGGTTTTAGTTCTTCTTTGGCATCTGATTTCGCACTTCTAGCTTACAATCTCAGATATAGGCAGCAATGGTAACACCAGCCAGCAACAGGATGCAGGAGGGATAATCTGTGATATCAGCACGCAACAAGGAATGCCAGAAAGACAGGTTGAGTGGTAGGGAGGCAGAAGGAAGTCAGCCAGCATCACCAGGAAATGAAGAGTTAAACAGAGGTCAATTTGTTTCACATTTAACCTCTTCAACTTCTTGCATTTTATCCATAGCTGATGTGGCCTTTGAAATTCACCTGGAAGAACTGAAAGGCTCTTCCAGGCATCTTCTTTATAGACTCATTTGTAAACACACATTTAAAAATTTCACGCTGTTAATGATTCCCTTGATAAGCTGCTTGCTGAGGCAGCAGAGGATATTTAATGAATTTGAACTACTCCTCCATCCAGTTCCATCCTCTTCCTCAGGTGAAATACTTGCATTCAGTATCAGTTCTGACCCATGATGAGGGTCTATTAGAGACAATTGTTGAGCCAAGTTCTCCCCTGTTGCCATACCAACTGAAGCAGAGGAGTGAATATTCTTAACATGAGCCCATCCATCTAGCTGTTAAAACACAGAAGATATTCTTTCACACATAAACTTGAGGTGGAGAAAGAGTGATAAAAGCTAAACAATCCTTGAAGACCAGATAGCCAAAAACCAGAAGGATCAAGAATACTAAGGTTGTCCAACTCCATGCCCTGTCTCTTACCTACGACACAGACTTACTGACTGGATTTACAGATCAAAGCAACTCACAGAGCTTCTTAGGGCTGTCTCAACCACACTTCTCTAATATCTTTCCTCCTGGCTCCTTGAATATCCCCCTTCATCCTTTCTTTTATTCAAATGCACAGACCGTAAATCTGTTTAAGTAACACGATAATGACCGAAGGAATGGTTATGATGTCACTAAAATGAGCTATATATAATCTACCTAGTGTATTATTGGGAGCAGACAAGACAAGGAGATGGGAGAAAAGAGAGGGAGGAAAAGTACTTGGAGTTAAATATCAATGTTTATTAGCTACCTTCTCAGAGGTGCAACTTTAAAGGTAACTGATCTGTTCCCTTGCGTTTCTCTTGCCCCTTCACCTTCTGTTTCTGATGTATCAGAAGTTTAATTTTGATAACAGAAGTATTGCCCCCACACTCCCTTTGGTTTCCACTAGACTGTCTGATCTGTTTCACTGACATAGCACAATGGAGATGCTGCTAAGAGATATTAAAGTCAGGAATTATCAGCTCGGTAGTGTAATATTATTTCAATCTCATCCCCAATAGATTTTCTGCATAGTGACATGCTGGCAAGGTGAAATGAATGAATGAACCTGGGAAGGTTCATTGCATGGTGAGCACAGGAAATGAAATAAACAGAGGGCAGAGAAACACAATGTTAAGGAGGAACCGGGACATGGGATTTGGAAAGATTGCCTTCACTGTCCTGGTAGAAATTGACCTAGTGGTGGCACAGGACTAGATTTCTATCTGGAGGGCACATGGCAGGAGTTTAAATACTTCTTCTGTAGTGGCAATCGTTTGGTCTGGTTATGTAGATGAACTTACAAGAGAAAAGTAACAGCCCTGTTCCTGCTGCAAGCTAATACTTGAAAGATGTGAATTTTGTTCAAGGGAAACAAAACCCAATGAAGCCCTAGACACAACACTCCAAGTACTGCAGGCTTGTACCAAATAGCAAATCACCAATGCTCAAATGTGGGATATTATTGATTGTGCTAAGTTGGTATGTGGGAGAAAAAAAGTGGGTTTGTGCCACAATCTTTTTTCATTCCTTGGACAATTCATTTTTTCCTTTTTCCTTGTTTCACTATCTGTCCCCTGGGGTTAGACTCCAGTTACTTCCCTAGAGATACTGTGGTATTTCTTAACATCTACCACATCTTATGCACATAGGCAGGTCTGACTGAATCATGGGATCAGACCCCCAGAGAGGGACAGTTGTTGGTGAGGTATGGACTAATCAGCTCAGCTGAAGAGTGGTCATGATATTTTGTTATCTCAACTTGTTCACTGAAGAAATTATATAGTACTGCCATGGAGATCCCTAAGCAACTCTGACTTAATCTAAAATTATAAATCTGGCTTCAAGAGGAAGAAACACAGTCTGTGTATGTCCTTCAACTTTTTAACTCAGCTGATTTGGGATAAATTAAGCAGTGGAGGTGAAAAGACTCAAACACATTCTGCTTTAGTATGGATTTTGGAAACAGGTAAAATGGTGAGGAAAAGACACTATCACTGCTTCCACTGAAGAAAGAGCTAATTGATGTTGTCCTTTATTAGACATCAGAGAACCCAGTCACAAGCAAGCCATTGGCAAACAGTCCTCATTAATTTCACAAAGTCTGAAATAACTTGCTCCTATTTAGGAACTAAGTTAAAATATTGAGGAAGCACCTTCCAGCTCTATCAGTAAACTGAAGTACACTACAGAAAATTATTAGCTTTAACAATCAACCTATTGCTAATGACCAGCATAGACAACTGATTTTATGAACCTCTAGGCAGCACCTCAAGACCAGCTTTGCATATGTACTTGATTGTGTATTGTCATGGATTTAGGCTGATTCTCACTTCAAAGTATTTCCAACTTTCCCTCTGCCTGTCCCACACTTTGTGCCTCTCAGCACAATTCTCACGGCCCATTAGAGAGAGTTGTCCATGGTTCAGATTGCTGCACTCAGCCAAGATCAATGCAAGTCCCATTCCCCTCGTTTTCACAGTCCACTCTGTGCCCCTGCTGTCCTCTGTTGGAAACACTGATCCATCTGCACACCCTGGATTTGCTGCTTCAACTGAAATCTGGCAGGAGTAACATGTTAAAGATGCATCTAGTGGAACCTGCACCCAGAGAAATGCCAGTTGGTGCTTCAGTCACTGCAGGCAGGGAAATCAGCCAACAGAGGACTCACTTACCTGATTAGGTCTTGATGAGCTGCTCTACAAGCTTCAGACAAGAGTGCCTTCATCCTGTAACTCATCCAAAACAAAGTGAACAAACACAGAAAGTGTTCAACTTCACACAATTTCAGAAAATTCAGATTAATATTTTCATTTTGTCATAACTGTACAACCAGTGAATATCCCAGACTACTCCATGAGAAACAAGTAGCTACCTCATTTCCATTTGATGGTTGGAAATGAAGCAGAGACAGCTGTGCTCTGTAGCATGGAGATGCTGGTTCTGAGTGACAAATATCTCAGGTTGCAAAAGGAAAAGGTAGATGTAAAATTTTCTTTTGTGCTACAGCACTTTCCTTCACCTGCTTTCAAATTGAATATGGAGGAGAGTCTGAAGATAGCTACAGGATCTATCAGAATTATCTATGGGACACCACAATCCCATATAGAGATGACCTTCCTGGTCATCTCTTCATCCATTTCTACAGCAGTTCAGTTTTGCTTCTAAGAGCCAAGTGTTGCCTGCAATGAAAGACATCTACCCAGTGACAGATTTTTGAGGATTTAGCATGTTTTAATGACAATTTAGAGTAATGTTAAGGTCTCTCATATTTACTGTCCACAAAGAGAAGGGTTGGTAGGTAAATCCACCCACATGAGAGACACTGAGTGCTGCCCAGTGCTCATTGTATTTGTCTAGATGATAAGAAAGCCTTTTACCTGCTCTTTTATTCGTATGCTGAAGGATTTGAATCTTTGCCTTCAGTCTTCCTAAATGAGTCCCCCAATGACAGAACTTTCATGCCTGCACCCCCTTTCCCTACAAATGTTTTATTATTTATAAAAGATGAAACTGCTCCAGCTGTAAGGACTGACAGGTTAAGATATGTAGGATGTTAAAGCCTCAGGCAAAAGTTTCTGTCTTTTCTGCTACCCATGGTTGAACCCAGGGATCTCATGTGAGTACCTTAACTGTCTGTCTATTCAAGGTCTCCCTGACTGCCATCCATTTATTCTGGAAAGAATAAAAGCAAACTAGACATCAGACACCAAATATGAAAATCCCAGGGGATTTGAAAACAAAACAAAATACCTGACTGACTGATTTTAGACAGTTTCTTCTCTGTGTTATTGGGCAGGGGGGGGTGTGAAGTAGGAACTGTTTGTTTTTTAATCAATTCTATAGACAGAAAATTAAAACTGTAGCTGAATTTTGTGGCAAAGACTTTAAAATGCATTACTTTAATAATTTATATGTCTAAAAGTGTTTTTATTTATGTTAAACTCTTCAAAGTTTTATAGATATTTTTTATACAGTTGAAGGACAGATTTCAGGGGTTTAAACCTCTCAGTCTGTGGAGACTTGCCAATGGGAGCTATTTTTGTGCTACCAGGACCAGTCCAAAATAAGGACTACAATAAGAATCTGATACTTTTTTGTTCATTTTTGTTGCCTGCTGCATTATTGATGTATGAATGGAAAAGAGTAAGAAGTGGTGAGTTAAACAGGGACATATCAGTTGGTCCTGGTCTCTTGCAGCCTGTCCTTTTGTCTAGGACTTTCAGCATAAGTCACATACTTTCAAAGAGTTTTGGAGATCTATTCAAGGACACCCTACCACTGGATAATTAAAAAAAAAAATACCACCACTATTCAGCACTTTTAGTAGACTTCTGGAGTCACAGTACTTCTAGGAAGTCATTGGATAAATCAGATTATGTTTCATCTTGCAGACGAAGCAAATACATATTTTCATGCTGACAAAACCAGTTACAATTGGTGATCTGCTGGTGCCTAAAGTACCATCTGTTTCTCCAGTGTGAGAAATGTTCTTGGTCTTGGGAACCTTGGAGGAGAAAATGTTTGCAAATACCTTAACCTTGAAGGTGAGATAAAGTCCAAACCACTGATTTGGAAAAACTGAGGAACATTACTTGGGACTGTACAGAAACATGAGAGATTGCCACATTTCACAGGGCTCAAAGAACTGAAATTCAGTTTATGTTTGAAAGAAAATATCAGAGAAAAAAACAAAACAAAACAAAACAAAACCAAAAAAAAAAAACAAACCCACAAACAAACCCCAAACAAAACAAAACAAAAAAAACCAACCAACCAAACAAACAAACAAACAAACAAACAAACAAACAAAAAAAAAAAAAAAAAAAAAAAAAAAAAACCAGACACACAAAACCCAGAAACTCCTCAAAAGTTACTTCTCAAGAAAAACTTTCTTGGCAAGGTGAGTTGGACTGGGTGAGCTGGGTGAGGGTGGTTTGAAGAAGAGTCTGCTGCCAGTTGTTGATTGTGTGATGGAGCTGATGGGAATATTGGCTGAGCCTCTGCCCTCATTGTGTTCATTAGCATTCACACCATTCACTGGCCACCCCCTTGCACCAAAGACATTTTCTGAGGTTGCTAATTTTCATGAAAGCAAGTGGGGTCACTTTCCACCTTTTTTTCTCATCTCGACAAGGCTTGTCCCCCAGAGAGCTGAGAAGAAAGGTGCTTTCTTGTTGTCATCTGTGCAATTATCAGCTTTGAACACGATGGCAATTTGTTGTTGTTGTTGATTTCCTTTGTTATGCAAATGTACCAGCTCATTCTCTGAGTGCTTTTTTTCCCCCACACAGCATAAAAAGGAATATTACACATTTAATTTCATGTTATCATTTGTTTCCCTCTGAGATTTCCTCCAGCCATTTTTTGGTCTTCTTCAGGCTAGTGGGAGCTAAGCAGTGGCATTTTGAATTCTGACTTTGTCACTTCTATTTACTTTTTATCATAAAGGGGTATTGTCAATAGGTCTTATGTGGCACCTATAAAACCCATTTAGGAATTTAAATCTCCACTAAAACACAGAATTTATGCTTCCTTTTATGATTTATGAGTAGAAGCCTAAATTCTGCTTTTAATAGTCTACCCATTTATATTCAAAGCAATCAGCTTACATGCTGCACGAGCCTTAAAGTTGTTAGTGCACAACTAAAGAGAATAAAAGCAGGAGGATGTAGACAGGGGCCTAAGCCAGGAAGTTCAGAATAGAATTCAAATTAGGACTTCTCCAGGGCTTTAAGATGCTGTATCTCTCTGACACATTATGATTCAACTCCTCTATGCATCCTGTATTTCACCCTTTGGGAAGAAAAACAATATTTGAAATCAAAAAGCAGGAATATATTTTTCTCTTTTTTTTTTCTTTTTTTTTTTGTTTTGTTTTGTTTTGTTCTTAATCACATAATCAAATCTCAACTGGTTCACTTGCAAGTATAAATCACTCAAGAAGTTGGACACTCCTCTGACTCAATTGCTCAAAACCTAACAGTCCTTACAGCTAAGGTGGTAAGTGGTCTAAACCAGATTTTCTAATTCTAGCTGTTCTTACTCATTTTCAGACAAATTTAGTGGTTATAATATGCAATTTTTAAAAAATCAAAGTGAGTAATAACACTTGTCTGTAATAATGCTTAGAATAAATGAAAGAGACTGATGAGTACTTAGGTGTTTTCAAGTTTTTTGATTAATTGAATTTCTTCCCTCTGAATTTTGAGAAAGAGTGAGTGGAACAGGACAAAGCTCTTACCTCATCTGGCCAATTACTGGTAATTTGTACCTATCAATAACTGCAGATTCATATCTCTTGATTTACATATTTGGAAGGCTATTTGTTGGATGTCAGTTTAATTTGTCTTCCTTTTGATCTTGCTGGAATAAATCTAAAAGTCTTCAGATAAATGAATGACTCTGGAGTATTGCTATCATAACAAAAATTATAATGTGTCTAAGTTGTGTAAAAATAACCCATACCTCTTAAGGGTTAAAGTATTAACCCAGTTTTTCCCTACAACCTGACATCTTTTTCTCGCATGTTTATCATCATTGCATGCAGAGGCAATCTCAGAAATCATACATCAAAAATGGGACTCAGAAGTTATCTGTTTATGACAGAATATCTTTTGCTGATGAACTCTGTTGCAAATGATTTTATGCCTGGTGGGTTTTAAAGGAGTTCTCACAGATCATTATTGAGGTTCTGAGGAATGAATATGAGAGATGAGGCATCAAAACGTGGCCAAAATATCTTCTACTATAAGTGTTAGTGCTGATGAGCATTGTGGTGTGCATAGCAAGTTTTATCTTCACTGTAGATTTAGCAACATGCTATGCTGGAGCTGAAGGAATTCCTTGATCCAGCTTTGGTTCATCCAGTCAGCATACCCAACAGTCTGGTCTGCCTCCCAGTCTGAAGTATGAAAAGCAGAACCATGTAGCAAGATAGTCCCCCTAAGTTCCTTTTAAACTCTCTCCATTTCAGTCCATTTAAAAAAATATTCATAAGTTGTATGTGTAATATCATGCACAATATCTTTTGCTATTTACCTGCACAACATTTTTTTTTTTTTTTGTTCTTAAGAGGTACCGTCAAGGTTTATGGCAAAACTAACATATTGTTTTATTCAATATGTTCAATAGACCTTTTATTATTTTATTCAAGGCCTTCTTTAAGGTGAATTTGGTTTGGTTTGGTTTTGTGGTTTGTTTTTTTTTTGTCTTCTCAGGAAGAAATGTAGGACCCAGCATTTTACATATTCATTTTCATACCTAACTGCTAATGAATGTGGACCACAAGAGGCTTTCAGGTATTCTCCTTCCTTGGGTGTGGTGATCATATATGTACCAGGTGAATGAGGCTTACGCTTCTGGAGAGACAGATGCAAGGCACAGAAGGAGCATGGTGACCAGTTTAAATCCTTAAGAGCAGCCTAAAATTAAGTTTCCTCTTGAAGAAAAGGGTAATGAATTTACCTGTAGATTGGCTAGCACAATCTCACAGCATTTCTTTAATAGAGCCTAACTTCCTGTGTCCATTGCTCTGCAGATTCCAGTCAGGCTCTTTTCCACACCTGCAATGGAACAAGGATGTGGCTCACTCCTTCCAGAGCTCACAAACCCTTAGATGAGGTTAGAATTTTACCCATTTCTCACTCCCAGTCATGTGCTGGGTACCAAAAATAAGATATAACATCTACCCTCCTTTTAGAGAGAAGACATTCTCACAGCATAATCAGGACTTCCCTGGTGAATCTCTGCTTTGGATCTATATGCTTACTCTTCCAATTATGAGTGCTATGATAAAACATCTCCACAAAGGACAAACTACTTTCATAGCATCCGTCAGCATCATTTAGACTCCAGTGCCCTTGCTGACTAGGTTTATAAAAATGACATCTACATCCCAAACTCTTGGAGCAGAAGAAGCAGCTGCCTTTGCGAACTGCCATTTTTTTTCTTCTTATATTATGCTCATAGTGATAAACAAAGCCTCTTTTGAAATATTCATGATACTGGCCCACCTGGGGTATAAAATATCCAGAAGGTAAATAATGAGCTAAGGTTTCACAAAATATATCCCCAGACAGAATGGAACACATCAACTGCTTCCAAAGTCCCAGAAAAATAAGTTCCTTAAACTTACTCCTTGGATAACAATGTGTTTGTGGGAACAGGTGATTTCACTCAATGTCGCAGGTGATTGCAGGTCTTTGGCGTTATAATATTTCAGGGGCATATAACTATGAAATATTTCCTATGTAGACCACATTTAGTCCTCGCTAAGCAGTTGCTTTACCATGGTGCTGAGCTTGACTTTGAATTCTCTAATTTTCACTAGAGCTACTGAGCTTGGAGTAAAATCTTAATCAGCCATTGCTTATGTGGCTTTTTTAGAGCTGGCATGTGTAGGGCCTGCCATAGAAGAGACCATGGACATCATGTCTACTATCAAACTAGTACACAGACATAAGAAAAATAAGAAATGACCAATTTTTCGTCAGTCCCAGTGTTCAGGCTTTACAAGAGATCCTATTCAAGGCAAGCAAGCAAAACCAGCCTCTATCTGAAAACAATTCCTTTTGTAGTCCCACAGCTTATCCTATTGGTCTTTATTTTACAGACATACTGTCTGAGAACAGCTAGTCCCATTATAAACCATCTAATAATGTCCTTCCAAACAATGTCCTGTGGTAGCAAATTCCAGAGATTCACCACTTAAAGAAGCTTTTCCTTTTGTCAGTTTAAAAAAATCCCAATGCTACTTTCTTTATTTCCTTGCTTCTTTTATTGCATGATGTGTTGAACAACATTTCCACATTCAGCTCACTCAGTGCTTTCACCTTTAGTAAATCTTTATGGTATCACACCTCAGATTCCTGAATTGTCTCAGTCCTTCAATTTCCCTTCAAGAGGCAGCCACCCCATCACCCTGATCATTACACTTGTCCTTCATTTTACCTTCTTTAACTTCAGTATGTCTGTCTTGGGGTGTGTAAGCCAGAAAAGCACACAAACCTCCTCAAGGTGTGGGTGCACAACACCTTTTAGATACAAAAATAAGTATCCTATTTTGCTATCCACACCTTCATGATAGTGCCCAGAATCTCATTGGCTTTTTCAGCAGCCACTGCACATTGAGTCAAAGATTTCAGACACCTGACAACGTGAAACCAAGATTTCTTACCTGAACTATAACTCCCAGTTTCATGTTCAGCTTTATGAACTTTCAGATTCATTGTTTAGGTTTTCTGGGGTTTTTTCTTACTTGCATTAGTTTAGGTTTATCCACATCGGATTTTATTTGTCAGCCATTTGTAAACTTTTATGAGACCTGTCAGCAGCTCCTGTCAACAGAAAAGTGGTCTTCATAGCTACAAAGTTATCTGCTTATTTTTTCTCCAGGTCATGGACAAAGGTGTTGAATAAAATTGCTTCCAGGACCAATCCCTATTGACTTGTATCTTGAAAAGTCTCTTTTCTTTAATATTCCTTGCCTTTCATCCATGCATTTACAGTCCCCCTGCTAGAACTTCAGCAGATTATTGAGGTGGGTTTTCCCTTTGCAGAAGCCATGCTGCCCAACAGAAAATATAGTTCATGTACTGTATGATTTTATTGTTTATTATAGACTCTGTCATCTTTCAAGGGATGGAAGTCAGTCTCACCAGTCTGTAGTTCCCAAGATTTTCCCCAGAGTCCTATACACTCTCAGTGAGGTCAGTCTTTGATTAGAAGTTATAGCCTGTCAGTATTGGTTTTGATAGCTAGGTTAGGAATCTCCGCCCATGGACTTTCTTGCACAGTTAGTCCCCGAAACAGAGCAAGAAAAATGTGCTTCCATTTGAAAAAACCTGACATTTTACTTTTCCCCTTTTTTTTTTTTGAATGAGTGAAATTAAAAGCTAACACTGTTTTTATCATTAAAGTAGAGTGAAACCAACATAGCTTTGTGCCATGCAAAAGATAGGGGGAGGGACACAACAAAAAATATACAAAAATTCCCTTCTCTCACTACAGCAGAAAATTATGTAAAAATTTGCTCACAGGGTGGTTTTTTTTGGCTTTGTAGGATAAGGATGTCATTCCTTATTCTGTTTCTGCTTTAGAAATAGGACTTTCAAATTTTCAGCACAAATACCATCTCTGTAATAAGAAGATGTGAAATATGAATGAGTCTTCAGAACTGATTACTACTACAGGGATGAAGAGTCAGGACAGTCCAGCAAGACAGAGATATACCAGTCCTTTCCTAAGTGTCTCATTTTGCTGATTCAAATGTCTCTGCAGTCAGGGTTGTTTGAACAGAATCAAATTTACTTGTAATGAGCCATATAGTGATTCTCTTGTCTTTTTTTCCTCTTTTTTTTTTCTTGTCTTCACATTAATTTCTGCAAAATAGCACATCTGATTTTGTAATACACTAAGCAACTGTTTCTCAATTACACCAAATTTTACTGCTCCTCAGTTGACTTTTAAAGACATGGCAACTTCAACATTATCAAAGGTTCTCCTCACAATAAAAGCTAGAGTAATTCTTCACTAGTTTCATAAAAGTTTCAGTACCAAATTACTCCATGAATACTTGAGTAAGTAATACTTTCTACCAAATTCTTAGACTTGTTTCTGGAACATCATAGATCCTTGGCAATGAAATCCAAATTGCCCACAAAGGTAAACTGACAATTGCTGCACACATCTATATTATTTTTTGTAAGTTTTTTCTTCCTAACTCATCTTTTTTAATGTATGATTTTGAAAGTGTACTACAGTTAGTAAGAAGTGGTGCATATATCTTTGGACTTGAATAGAACAGTAGAGGGATATAGGAGGTTCAAGGAGATGAAATTATTAAATAGGCACTACTTTATTCATGAATTATTAAATAAATTTTTTAAAAAAGAAAAAAAAAGTGATATTTGTTCTTTCTTTTTATTTTCCTGAAATCTTTGTCTTTTATAAAGCAGCTGGTTTGGGTCTCTTTTTTTTGTAGACCCTCTCTGTCCATCCATCACTCAGTGCGTGTCATTTCTGGAGAGCTCATCCAGTCTAACTCTCTCTGTCCTGCCCTCAACCCCCTGCCATGATATTTCCATATGTATGAGAGACAAAACTTTATTCCTATACTTTCTCTCTTTCTTTGTGCATTTTGAGAATCTGGACCTGGAACTTTTTTCCTTGCTGAGGGACTTCAAAGTACCGTGAGATTTTTATATATGAGCCAAGACTCTTACACTCATGCACTTGAGAAATGTGTATATGAAGGAAGATGGGAGAAAATCCAGTATGATCACAGATAAGAATGAAAATGTCATCGTATGTGAAAATATCCCCACATGTCCTTTATTAATGTTGAGGTCAGTAGAGATAATGGATGTTATATATTTAAGTTTCTGCGCACAACAGGCTGTAGAGATTCTTGTTCAGGTTTCTGAAGCAGGTGGACAATCCACATGGAACAGACTGTACATATAGAAACCATTTAATCACTTAACAATGACCATCAATGGTAACAGTCACAGATTACTTTCTTCTCTCTCCATCAGGTATCTCTATCCTGAGTAAAACAAGTCCTCTCCTCAAAGCTAAAGTGTGAGATGTGTTACTTATAGACAGAACTGTCTTACACCTTTGAATTTCCTGCTTAAGCTGGAAGGAAACATTGCCAGCAACCCCAGCAACTTATGCTAGTAATTTTTCAGAGCCACCCACTTTCAAACATTACACCTTCCTTCTGCTTTTCCTAATATTAAAATTCTTCCCTATGATAAAGTGAAGGGGGAAAAGAACCAGGCATTCTGATTATCTGATGAATAGATGTGATGACCTATTCGTTGACATTGAGGATGAAGGCAATATGCTCTGGGCTGCAGAATCTTCCCAAACACCAACAGCCATTCATCATCTGTCCTGTAGCAGAAACACTGGCATGAATCTCCACAGCTGGCTGAATGTGGTGGCCTACTCAGTACTGCTGGGTCTTAAATTGGTTTTTAAGACATCTTTGTGAATCATGGGCAACTGGAGAATCAAAAGTTTCTGTTGAAAACACCAAGGTGAAGAAACCACATAATTTTTGTTTATTTATTGGAGGACTAAATTCAGCAGAGACCCAAGTACTCTAAATTACAGCCTGAGACATGTTTGGAAGTAGTTTACCTTACTTTTCTCATGGCCTCTTCCTTTTCTGAGACTAAAAGGGACTTGGTGACCAACATCAGCACCTGTGCTGCTGTATGCGGAAATTAAAATCCTATGAAGTTGCCACAGTGAAAGACATTTTTCAGTGAAAATACAGCATAAGAATACAGGTTTTTGCTGTTCCTGGACACATAACCCACTTAGCTGTCACAGGAGTAACCAACGCAGCAAAGTGAAATTCATCTCCCTCAGCATAAGCTGAATAGTGAGAGAGCAGATTCCTGTGAATTCTTTACATTAAGAGTTAGGTATGACCTGTCAGAGCTCAGATGGTGCTTTCAGAGCAGCTGAGTTCACATGGCTTTTCAGTGCTAAGACACTTCCTAGAATATGACAGGAACTTCCACCATCACAGCCTGGTTTCAGACATTCCCTGTGGATGTCTGCCAACTCCCTCTATGGCCATGCAGGCTCTATTTAAGACCTTTGCAGTGATGACAGTGCTGATGACCATTTTGACCTTTCATAAGTTATTCATTCCTCCTTTCAGAGTTCCTTTTTCCTAGTTTTCTGTAGTGGTTGCTCTTTTGGTTTAATTATATTAATGTTGTGCAGTGCATCCATTGCCTACAGATGGGTATTTTAGAGAACAGTACAAGAACAAGAGTTTGCAGCAAATCCTTTGTTGTAGAAATAGATACAAAATTCCAAACTTTGCCCCGAGGAACTGTCAATGTGACAACTTTCACTTCCCCTACAACTCATGAAGAAGGTGTCTTTTTGATGCAGCTTGTGGCTAGAGGAACTGTGATCTTTGTGAGCATTTTCTCTGCCAAATACATGACTGAGGCAGTCCTTACAGCAGAAAAGACAGTGTGGTTTATAAGCACTGCAGTGAGGGAGGTAATCAGGAAGTGACAATGGTGGACCTTTCCTGAGCTCCTGTCTGACTTGTCAAAATGCAAGAGAAGGAAGGAGATGAAATTATGTCTGAGCCTTGACTAACAGAGAATGAGAAGATAGTAACACCTCCAAACAATTGTGATTGCTTGGGTTTTTACCACTGAAATGGAGACCCATTTAGGGTGAGGAGATTTTCAGCATTTTAACCTCCTGATCAAGCTGAAAGTAATAAGAAAGCAGTGAATTTCTTTTGTGGTCTGGTGCTTGGATTCAAAGCTTTGACAAGAGGCAAGAATCCCAAATATGTACCTGTAGTTTAAGGCAAGAGAAGAAGTTGTGAAGGCATGACCAGAAAAGGGGCCACTAGTAAAGATATGAATAAGAAAGTGCTTGCTGTGAGTGTGAAGCAAAGGCCTCAATGGATGGTCATTAATCTAAAACTTTCCTTCATTTTTTATCCACCTGTAGATCTCCCTGCTGTACTCCCCTACTCACTGCTTGAAATTTCTCATAGGAAACCACTTCCCTGGTTGCAGTAGTGTTGTGCCAGCACAAGAGGAAAAAAGGATGAGAGGACATGAAGACTAAAGGCAGACAGTTCCTACCCTCTATCTTCCCTCACCTCAATATTCCTAGAAGTATCTGTTCAGGTCCAGCAATAATTACACTAGGGTTTATGTAAGACAGCCTCTGAGAAGTCAAAAGAATGTCACCCCTTTGCAGCACTAAAACCACGGTGATACTGCACAATACATGTAGGTTTTTTAGGAGTTCAGATATTCTCTTCAACTGTAAACTTTTCATGGGAAATACAGAAGTATATTCTAGGTGGGATTTGTCACAGAAAATAAGGAGTCTTAGGCTTCTCTGACTTATACTGAATCCTCTGAAAAGAAGACAGTAAATTATATAAGTATGATGATGAGCAACTTGGATTGGGGTATCAGGGATGAGGAGTGGAATGAAACCTTCTGTTAATTTGAGGAAATGTGAGTCCTTACCTAGTAAAGTTCCCATTTACTTCACTGACTACACCAGGTGTCTCCCAACATTAAAATGTTAGATACTCAGAGCAGACCAGACACTTTCAAGGCTTAAAAGAATTTTCTTCATGTAGCAAAAAACTACATGACAACTTAAAGCATTCTCATGCACCCTGAGAGTGCCCCAATGTTTTCTGACAGCTGACAAACTAAAAAGGACGAGGCTGTCAAATGCAAAGAATGGGTCCCCTCCTTTTGGCTTCTGTCCCTCTGGTCTATTCAATTAGGATTGATCAAGCTGTGTCAAAGGTCCCTCCTCTATTTCAGTGGCCACCAAGATCTTTCATGATGACTAATGATAGGCTATCCTTAAAAAGAAAAGGAGAAGAAGAAATAGAAAGGGTAATGCCAGCATTTCTTTTTTCCTTTATTTCTTTTATCCTTATGGTCCAATTAGGCACATTACCTTTACGGAGCACTAAATGAATTTATTATAGTTGCCATTGTTCAATGATACACCAGGCCCTTCTGCCTTCCAACATTCATTCTTAAGCAGAAACCACCACTTACTCAAGCAAAACAAGATTTAATCATATTTGGTGAAAGACAACATGGAAGAAAAATATTTTTTCTTTCTGTTAATAATATATAAAATATTTGAATTCAGATATGGATAGCAAAGGGAAACTGGGTAACACTGCTGATAAGAAACTTATACATTTCTTGGGTATCTTGCATAAGTTTAAGAAATTAGGCTGAACTCTTCCATCTCCATTACTAGGAATTGAGGAAATGACCCAATCATCCTCTGGCAGTTCCCATACATGTTCATATTTCTCCTAAACTTTTTTCTGGACTTTTTGCCTGTTTAATACTAATATTCAGGTACCATTTACACTTGAAACTATATGCCATATTTTTCTTTAGGAGCTAAGTTTGTTGGTCCATAGCAGCCATTTCAAGATTTTTTTTTGTCTGTCAATCCTAAAATTGGGTGTGATTTATAACAGATATTTCCCAAGTCTCAAATTAGACGAGCCTCAGAAAGAAAAAATGATCTTTTGATCATTGCAAAGCCAAATGCACCAAAGAGTTTAGGCAAAGGTCATGGTAGGACACCATGAACAGAATACAAATTTATGATGATAATTCTTATTATTGCAATAACAATATAAAAACTGCATTTATTTCATTATCCTAGAAACTAGACAAGGACTGCCAAAATTTCCCATCAAAAATCAGTTATATACAGGATATAGGCCTCTATGCAGTTAAAAATCCTTTATTAATTTCTAAGGGTCAATTTTATCTTAAAACTAAAATATATAAAAGAAAGAAACAGGGAGATCCTAAGAGATTTGAAAAGCAAATAAAGCCTGAGAACCTAAATCTGTTAGAGTAACACAGGTCTAGGGATTTTCCTTTCAAGTTCACACAGAACTTCCTGATTTTCACAATCCTATTCATGTCTAGTATAAAATCTTTGGAAATTTGTACTTCGTCTTAAGAACAAATTATTTGCTTTAGCATCTGAGTGAGTTCCAATCACAACATGCCAGAAGCTGCTCATAGCTGAATACCACTGTTCTAAAGATGCCTGATCCAGTGTTTCCCACACACAAACTCTTTCTTAGGACTGAACATAGCAGTGAATTTCCTAGTGTGGTCATGTTAAAACATTAGTGACAAAAATGTTGTGAAATTCAGGTTTTTTTCTTTTCACAGAGTGTTGTGACATCTACTGTAGGTTGACTTTTTCATTCTCTGACCTGAAAGAAGAATCTCTCATTTATTGCCAGAAAGTTTCATCAGGTTTACCAATCTTTTTGTAATACTTAATAGCTTTCCAAAAGGACTGAAATTGAGAGGCTTCCTATCTTCCAGTAAAACACAGTGCCCTCCCACTGTCTGTCTTTCCTTGAAGACATAGAATATATGGCCTTAGATGGAAAAAAAAAATCCTAATGTCAGAAACACAAATGAAATTTAAATATTGAGGTCGTGCAGTATTCTGATTCTGTAACAACACAACACCACTTTTATCCTGAACCTTTGTACTGAAGGGCCCTAAACCGTGATACAAATACCGTAACATTAACACTCATAGCCTTGAAGCATCAACTATTATAATTGTTCAGCCCATAAGGAAGTGAGGCAGACTCAGACTGAATTAATCCAGGTTCACAGGCAGTCAGGAAGGGTCCCAGCAATCTTGATAAACAAAAAGGCTACAGGGATCACATGCAGAGATGCCCTGGGAAGGTGAAGGGAAGTGACAACTACCTAATTACTTGGGCAGGTCATCACTTTAATCATCTATTGTATGTTTTACTGAACCCCAGAAGTCGTAAGAACCATCACTGGTGAGGAGATGCCATAACTGTGCATACCAAAGACCAAAGTCTCACAGAGCTTGCCATCTAAATCACTGGCTACTGATACTGAAATGTAGCTCACTGGCATTAAAATGAAGTCACAACTTCCAAGCTAATGAGATTTCCTGCCATTATTAACATTAACTCCTCACAGAAACAGAATTGCCAGCCCCACCAGCAGGAGCTGAGGAGGTGGTGTTGTAAGACAAGCAGGTTTTGGGAGCAGTGAAAAGTCATGGAGCAAGGGAAAAGAGGAGGAGGAGAAGACGGTGTCAGGGAGGTCCATCTTAAAAAGAAAAAAGTGGGGAACAACATGTCCAAATGCACAGATGAGGAGTGGGAGGGGAAGAAAAGGCAGAGGGGAAGGAGTTGAGCCCAATTACACCATCACAAACAATATTTTTGCCTCTGAAGAAGTCACCACTCTCCTGGTGAGACACAGCAGCCAGCCAGCCATACCATTATCCCACAGCAGTAAAAGGTCTGAGCTGAAGGCACGTATAAACCCTGTGATGGTGACTTGACACCTAATGCACTGACTTCTTGGCTCATGACCTTGTGGCCAGCCCTCAGAAGAAAGAAAATATGCAGTAATAAATGACTCTTCAATCTGAGGGAAGAAGCATTTCAAGAAATAAAAGATCAGAAGTGGAAAATAGATAAAAGGGTTTGTTTTTTTGTTGTTTTTTTTTTTTTTTTTTAAGCAGTGAGTATAATTACCTATTTAAAAAAACCTAATGTTTTAAATACTTTAAATATTTTAAAATACTTTCTTCAAAAAGAAAACAGAGATCTTTCCGAAGACAAATTTCAACTTAAAAAGTCATTGCATTTAATAAATAGCTAATAAGGAAAATCAGTACCCAGTTATATGTAGAGGGTCAGAAAAAACAGTGATGGAGGACTGTTGGCATTGGTGTTATGCCTGGCACTGATGGAGGCCTGGAATGACACCAGCTGGTCTCTACTGCCATGTTTTAAGCAAATTTGGCAAGAAGCACCTGAAAAATTTTCAATTGCAGTTAAAGGATCTAGAGGTCTTCAGAAGCAAATGCATTTCTGAATGAACACATTTACTTTCTGAAAATATAACTACACTGTTTTGGTCAGGGTCCTTTTGGAAGGGTTTGGGAAGAGCATCAGGCTTTATCAACAGGCCAGCATTTGTAAAACATACATTCACACAAATTGTAATTGCAATTGTAGCAGAGACATCCTGTCTGAAGGTTTAAGTTACATTTACGTCTGTGTTGCATGCTTGTCTAGAAAGATTGATTTCTAGCTACAGCCAGTATTGTGGACTAACTCTAGGGTTCACTTTGCCTAAATAAATAAATAAATAAATAAATATTTCTTGCTGCCTCTTGAGGCAGCTAACATTTCTTGGCTAGTCTTAGCTTTCCAATTCTGTATGTCATGGACCTGAACTCTGAATAATGTCAAATGCCTCTAAAATATACATCACAAAACTGGAGATCTGTTAAGATTTCTAATCTTTACTGGTGAGAATCAACTTTTCATTGCACACAGAGAAACCAATTCCCATCTCCTCTCCCTCCAGAAATTAGACTGTACAGTGGAAAGTCTCCAAGTCGCTGCTGTTTAATGGCAAATTGGCTTGGGGCACCAGCAGTACTAGTTCTAAAATCATTAAGTGAGCTGCCACCAATACATCTTTCACAGTCAAGCTGCAGATAAATGGATGGTGAGATTGTCAAAGATGGAATTCAAAGTTACTGATGAGTTCTATCCTCATCCTTTGATTTTTTTAAAAAAATAATATTATTTAATATTATTTTCTTCAAGTGCAACATATTTTTTTCCAGGTGGAAAATAAAGAGCTGTGATAGGAGAAAGCAGAGAATAATTTTCCTCTCTAAAACAATCAACTTCTCTCCCTACTCCCCTTTCTCCAAGACCAAACTCCATTAGTAGTTTGCTTTGATGGGAAGGAGTAAGATTTGTAAAAGCTTCTGAGATGAGGAGAAAGGAGACCTGAAAGAAAGAAAAATGATGCATGTTTTTGTCGAGGGGACAGCAGCGTGGCAGAGACATTTATGGCTCCCACAATATTGATCCTGAGACAAAGGTACCCCTCAGAATTTCCAGGTTACAAATGAACGTGTCTTTCCCCATCCTCATACCCCATTAATCGAAATAAGCTCTCTCCTTGAATCACAGCTTTGCTTCTGTTGCAGGACAGTAAAAACATTGACTGAGGGCTGGGAAAAAATCCCTTCCAGGGGGAGTGTGGCATGCACTCACCTCTCCTCAGCTGCTGTAGATCACAGTCCAAGTGAGAAAGATGAGCAGATTTTTGAATGGGTGGAACATGAACTGATATCTTTGATGGCATGGTTTGATGACAATGCCTGTTAGAGGCATTTCATGAAAACTGTGAAATCACATTAAAACCTATCCTGCCTGGAAGAGGTTTCTCCCTACAACACACACAGCAGAATGAAAGGGAGACATTCAGGGAAAGCATTGCTGTAGGTGCCTTTCCTATCTTCCTATGGAACTAAGCTAGATTTTCTCCTTACTAAAGAGGCCAGGAAATATATATAAAACCAGTTGCCCGTATTTCTGAGATATCATCAACTTTAGGATAGAATAAATGTTCTTCAATGGAAGTACAGATCACTATTTATTGATTAGAATGTTGCCTTACATGACTAGCATAGAGGTTAGGCTTAAAATCTGAATGTCTTAGATGAGACACCCTTCCCTGTCTCCTCTGAATCTTTTGAGCCGGGAAACCAACCTTCTCAGCTTGTTTAATCCCCGAGAGGTTCATAGGAAGAGAGCCATTGGTGATTTTATGAGAAAAATAGCTGTACCTTCAGCATTTTGTTACTCAATAAGGGTATTTCATGGCCAAACATATGGGTGAAACTGTGCTATGCATGAGTCACAGGCATGGAAAATAAATATCTGAGACTGTCAACAGAGTGGTCATTTCATGTCCTTACAGATATTAACTCCCACCATAGTTAAAGTCATTGCCTGTATAGAAACACTGTTTATTGGCAGGAAGCACATGGAAAATCTGAGTCATTTTACAGATTCCTGACATATGTGGGGACCATCAGGGATAGCAGAGTTATAATAGATGATGCTCCTCCAGCACAAGACATTTTTTATACAATGCACTGCATATCACAGGTTCTCAGCATCACCCAGAAATCTTTGATGATGATTTGTGACTTGTTTGAAAGGTTTTCTTGTTTACTGCAGCAAAAAGTTTTTCAGTCTTCTCTAAACTCCAGTGTATTTCTGACCCAAACTGTTCCAAAGAGGTATCCAGATTCTCAGGAATATTATATTATTATTATATTAGAAGGCTTTTTGCATAATCTTTTGTTATAAGCCTTTGGGTATTTAATATTTACTCCACATGGATTTATTCTATTTTATTTTATTGCTAATGGTTAGAATCCATGATATTAAGGTCTTTTCCAGCCTAAATGATTCTATGATTATATTTTAATACCGCCCTTATGATTAATTGCAAAAGGACATTATTAGAGTGCAGATTCACCCCTTTCTTCCTAAGTCAACTCTTCCAATGTCAGGGAAACAAGTGATTCTTCTTTTACAAGAAGATAAAATTATGATGAATGTAATATAAGGAATAATTGAATTGGTGTCATAACAGCAGCATAGACTTCAATTAGAAAAAAATATTTCCATTGTGATAAAGCTCTGGCCATAAATTTCAGAAATCATACATTTTTGTAGCCTTATATTTCTTTGCTCAGGAAATGTCTGTCACTGAGAACCTGAGGATGACTTAAAAATGAAAGGTTTCTCTTCATAGAAGTGCAAGAGGAGAGGGGGGGAAAAAAAAGAAAAAAAAAAGAAAAAAGCCTGTCTTGTAAATGGGATACCATTTTCAGGAAACAAGGCAAAAGGGTAAAGGCATTTTGCTCCCAAGCATGTGTCTGTTAATTCAAGGTGTTTTGTTTAACATGGCAAAGAGCAAAATGTGAGTCTATAGGTCTGTCTTATCTGTAAAATATTTTCTCCTGTTATTCAAAAAGGAGGAAGACAGAGATTAACAAAATTTAAGGACCAGATATTGTAACATCTGAACTTGTTTAGACCATTGCTTAAAATGGAATGAAGTGATGGCTATGGATTTGTGCTGAAGGTTGTCAGGATGAGGTAGTACACTTTTGAGCAAGGTCCTCATTATTGTATAAAGAAGTAAAAAGGGGAATGAGCTTTTCTCATGGCAACATGGTGTTCTACATATAACCCAGAATCCCAAAAAGTTTGGTAACGCATGGACTAAGCTGCGGGGAACAAGTATGTTATCCAATGAAGTCTTAAAAATCATTTTGCAAGTCTATATGTACACATACATGTGCATTTTGGGACCAGGTGGTCCCAGTGGTTAATTACAGTGTTAGCTGTTTGTGGAAAAATAATTTAGTGAAAGATGGCTAACTTGAGTGAAAAGGAAAAAAAGGAAAAAACCACCAAGACATTTCCATACTGTTGATGTTTCATTTTCTTGCACATACTAAAGCATATTTACAAATAGAAGAGAAGCTTAAGTTTCTACAGGGAGCAGCCAAGTCCATAGCTGTTGTGATGTGCTGGAGTATTTCACAAAACTACCTTTAAAATAGTTTCCTTTGGCTTCCATATTCCTTTTTAAATTTTTTCACTAAAAAAAAACCAAAAAAAAAAAAAAAAAAAAACACCAAAAACAAAAACAAAAACAAAAAAAACCCCAAAATACCTTGTGTTGTTTTAGTCCTGTTTCATGATGATAGATATTATTTATGTACTGTCTTTTTCAGCTGGCTGACATAGACCTGCTACTCTGGGTTGTTACTGAGAAAAGACCAGGCAGGACTGCACCCCCTTTTTATCATGGCATTGCCACCATAGAAACACACCATACAGCCCTGGCATTGCTAGGAATAAGTGTCGCTCGTGCCTCTTATTAGTGTTTATTATCATAACTGCTCATTGTATTGCCCATTATGTTAATGAATTAGAACAACAGACCTAAATGTTTGTTGTTGTATAAAGCTCATTAGTCTCTGAGAGGAACTCAATGCAACATGAAGGTTGAGGAGCTGGGTTGCAGGAATATTACCAATTAAGTCCTATATGAACACGCAATTAGGTAGGATGACATGCTTGATTTACGTTGCTTTATGGCTAAGCTGGATAAACAGCGTATCGCTGAAGACGAGAAACCTGCTCCCCCTTTGCTCATCCCCACCCTGCTGGAACCTATTCTAATGTTTCCAGTGGGAGCTCAGCACACAGGAAAGGCTGGGCAAGGTTACCAGTGCCATCCTGAAGCACACTTAACTCTCTCTGCTGAGCTGAAGGACGGGGGCAGAGTGTGTTTCTGTTGTGGCACTTGTTAGTTTAGCTGCTTGCCTCTTTCTCACTGGTGTTTGGTCTTCATGGGGTGTTTTCCCTCAGCACCTCAATCCTGCAGTGGCTGTCAGTTTATAAATGGCTTTATCCCGCATCATACTTCTTCAAATAGAGCACTGGACTTAATTTAGATTTCTCCATCATCCCTTGCCTTCCCTGAGAACACACACAAGTATTTATTATGCAGTACATAATGCAGCATACAGCATTGCACATCACACACACATACATTGTACATCAACATGCACCATCGGGTGTGATTCTTGTGAAGCATCACTCTTCCTAACTTCCCCTTCCCTATTTGTGCCATTATACACATTCATCACAACAGAGGGGAGATGCAGTTGAAAGGCACTTTCAGAAGTTGTCACCTCCAGCTTCTCAGCCATAAATTGTTACCTCCCAACTGAGACTTGGTAACTGATCATATGAGCACTCCTAATTGTTTCAGAGCAAGGTGAAACTTCAATAATGAATTAAACTATGGAATCAGCAACCATTAAATAGCGACATGTTGATTTTTTTTTTTTCACTGTAAGGCATTTTATTTCCAAAATTAGAGGTTACATGTACAAGTTGAAACACAACAGGAGCCAGGAGACTGCTAGTGAAAGACACAGGCAGCTGATCAGCAGTATCTTGTTCTGTGTGAGGCACCTGTCTCTCACAAATGTGTCTTTCAAAAAACCACGTCTCCCCAGTCTTCTGGCTTATTCTGTGCTGTCTTTGGCACCTGCACAATCAGTTGTTGACCTCTGTTTTCAATGACGCTGGCTTGGCACTGAAATCAAGCCACAGAGACAATGAGGTACAACAGAGAGACATTTTATAATGCTGTGTCTTCCTGCCTGAAATACTGCACATGGACAGTCTAAATCCTGGAGCTGTACAGAAGGCTTGAGTTTACATCACTTTTTCTAACTGTTCTAAGCAAATATGGTGTGGCTACATACTAGGACATTTGTTGTGTGGGTTTTTAGCGACTCAGAAATCAAGTTTACTCTTGATGTTATATTGACCAGAATAATATAAATGTGCTATAAGTCAGCTTTGGTAAGACAGTAGAGAGCCACACACCTTTTGCCCCTTGCTGTTGCTGTGTGTGCAATACTAGTGCACCATTTGCTGTTTCAGGTGTGTCACAGGCTTTTGCATCTAGTATTTTTGTTAATACTGGGATAGGGTCAAAGTCTTCTCCTGTTATAAATTGTTGATGAATATTACATCTTTCTCATAGTCTATTCCCCCATTTCCCCTTTTTCCCTATTCAGCATTAAAAAATGTGAAACTTTTGCTATTGCATTGCTTTAAAGTCCTGTCATTTCTGGTGAATAAATACTTAATAACAAAAAACTTGGACACATCACTGGGAAAATGAGTCTGCTTTAGAAACTCAGGTAGCAATCAGCTTGGAATTGAAGTGAATGCTTAAAAAGAAACCTGAGAGGCACAAAATGTCAGTTTTGAATGGAAAGGAGGAGTGGCTATTAAGGGGAAACCGGGAAGATCAGAAGTGTGATTCATTGGGCACACACACCAAAACAAACAAACAAATACCCACAAAAATCAAAAACAGCCACTTAAAAGGGAGAAGAGAGGAGGGGGCCTTCAGGAAGAGAAAGAGTTGAAATGAAACAGTGACAGGTAGCTATGATGTGTTCAAAAAGTCTCTTTCAGGATCTTTCATGGTTCTAGCCTGGAGGCAGAGGAGGAGGACCTGACAGGAGGCATCTGTATATCTGTACAGCCTTCATTTGACATCAAGAGTGTCTCTGTAAGGACTTCTAAAGAAGATTTTGCTGCTGTCCACCTTTTTCTTTCCTAAATATCCTACCCAACCATATACTTTTTGATGAATGGTTTAAGATCTTTAGTTTTGGAGACTGAAGTTTGAAACAGGCTGCATTTCTCAAGACAGACACATTCAGGTTATCTCAGCCCCATCCTGAAGGATCTGTCTTTAACACTGTGGTTATCTAGTTGTCTTCTCTCCCACAGTCGTCCTGGAGCTTTGGCAAGAGTGCAAAATTATGTGCATTGTTAGGAGGAGAGGCAACTCCAAAGTTCTCCATTAGAACCTTCTTGCCCACTCGAGTCCAGTCAGGTTGCCTCAATATTCCTATAGACTGTGCTAGTTACTTTTATCTGGATTCAAACAAGTAATTCTTGATTGCAAGTTTCCTAACAAGTGTGAAATATCCCAAGGTCCTGTGTGCTTTCCTCCATTTTACAAATGAGCTTTCTCATGCAAGAGGGCAGAAACAAAGACACTGTTCTCTAGTACTTCATGCAAAGCAGTGATGAAATGTGAGAGGAATGGTTATTAGCAAGAATAAAAAAGGAAATATTTTTCCTTTATTTTATTTTCCATCTCCACGAAGTGTTTGCTGGAAGGATTGTTCCAATCTGCTCCTGTAGCTGCTAGATCAAATGTCCTATTCCATCTGCCTGCATTGGTTTCCCTTGATTGAATGGACTGAAGGTGAGAGGCCTCTAATATGGGCTGATGAAAGTGGAGCTGGCACTCCACAGCAATGGGATAAAGGTGGCAGGTCTGATTTTTCAAACTTGTCTGAGAACGTCATTCCACTTTATCTCATTTTTAACCTTCAGCTTCAATGATGGGGGAAAGGCAAAAATAAAGGGGTAAGATTCTTAAGGGCTAATTCTGAGCAGTGATCTTCTCAAGCCTAAACTCTATGGAAGTCATTTACTGTCAGGCATTTTAAAAATCAGGATTTTTCTTCCATACTGTCTACTTCTGTACACTTATACTTCTATACTGTGCAGATAGAGGAAGACTTTAAAAAATGAAATTTAAAAAAATCGTTCTCCCCCACCCCTGGTGCTCTTGAAAGACACCATTCTGGGTGTATGTAAAGGGGCTGGAATTTACCATCATCTCTGGGTTTGGGCATCATTCATAGAAGCTTGATGAAAAACTTTTTTAACCAGCCTTTTGTGGGGAGTAAATTTTTCTCATATTTCCTTAGAGTTTGTTAGTTACTTGATGCTTCTGTGAAATTTAGGTCTTTTTTGTCATGTTAACTAACAATCCTAACCCAATGGCTGTTCCATGTTCCTGTTGAGGGAGCTGTCCCCAGATTTCTAGGACAATGGCTCTAAGGAAGACATGACTAAAACCCATCTGGAATGGAGTCAAGCTGTTTACGAAGTAGCTATCCTATCATAGTAGGAACAAGATATTCTCTGCCATGTGCTTCCTAAAAATTGAATGTGAGAGAGGAGTGAATGAAAAAGAGTGCCCACAGAGTCCCAGATATTAAAACTGATGCTGCAGGTTTTGAAATCTAGTCTTTCCTGTTTTCTGGAGATCAGGATTATTTGAGCTAGAAGTGGATCTTAGAGGGACTACGGGCTTAGTGTCAACTTATCTAGCTTTAGACAATTACTTGAAAAACTTCTACTGGTTTCATAATAACCAAAGTCTGTTAAACGTGGGGAGGGGTTATTTTCCAGAGGGAATAGAACCACTTAATATTTGAATTGTTAATTTTTTCTACACTGACTCCAGTGACAGCTCAGGACAGTCACACTCTAAGCTTTAGTATCTTATTTACATACATGGAAGGATCTGGGCCACTGTGTCTCATCAAATCACTCTTGAACCTAGATGGATTTTACCCTGATTGTTATTCAGAACCAAGACCATTTCCAAATCAGAAACCTGTACAAACTGCATGGCAAAGCACAAGGTGTAATTTCTGAGCTGAGCTGAGCAGTAGGATCTTCTGTGGTATCCACCAGTGAGGTGAGAATACCTTTTAGTCATGGCACAAATATGCTGGTGGTGAAGTAGAACAGCTTAGAAAGGAAAGGTCGTCCTCTTCAAAACCAAACTAACAGCGAACAAACTCAGAGCCTTAATGCATACCGATTAAAAGGAAATCAGGATGGGTAATTAACTCCTCTCTCAAGTGTTTGTACAATTCACTTTCCCTCTGCTGCATTTCCTGAGCACTCCTGGTGCTCAGCTCTGAAGATGTTGAATAATGACTTAGACCACTGAGTTAAAAGTTTATTTTCTTAAAAGATCTGTTCTCCCATTCAATCCATTTCACACATTGCCCTCCACCAAGCAGAACAATAAAATGAACTATAATCATAAATCCACGGGTGTTTTGAGGTAGCCCATTCATAGTTTCTCAGACTAACAATATGAGTCAGCCTACAGCACCAGGGAGATGTTAAATTTACGTTGTTAAATTTTCACTCTTACCTCCATGGTTTCTCTGAATCCTCCATTCTCTATTTAATACAGACTGTTAATCTGTTTTCTGTTTATTTTTCAAACACAGGCCTTCTGCCTCCTACACCACTCAGCATCCCGCCCACCTCCCCTCCCCCTCTGACTTTCCCAGAGCAAACAGCGCATTCAGATCGAACCAGATTGACAGGTGTGTGACAGATGGATGGACAGAAAACTGGATCGGTCCAAACTCCTTGGCACTTGAAAAATTGACAACACAACCAAAGCAGCGTAACGGGGAGAGATAGATTGGCAAATGGAATAAATGGTCCCCTGAAAGTTTGTGATTAATCTTTGCCCTGTCAAGTAATGGCCTGATAATGCAGGAATTTAATGGGAATGACTTCTGCTGGTTCAGAGGCATCCATTAGTGTGGAGTAAAGCAGGAGACAGTGGTAGGAATTGCTCCTTTTCATAGCCTTTGCAAATGAGAGAAGATTATTAAAATTGTACCATATGCACCCCAGCTCCACTCTTCTAAATGACAAGTCCACACCTTTCCATTCTTCTGTTCATAAGGGGTGACACTTGTGGGTTTGCAGCTCCCTTCCGGGAAATATTCCATTTTATTTGATGTTACATGCTTCTCTCTAGAATGAACTCCAACCTACTCCAAGTTGGCACTGGAAGAGAAAGATTGTGTTAACTAAAAGGTATATACTTTTCAGAAAGTGATGTTTCTCAGCCCTGTCTTGAAAAAAAGTAGGTTTTCCTCTCTCCATACATCATTTGGCTCAGCCTCAGTTTCCCTATACATTATAAGGCTGTTCCCCAGCAATGGGGCACTGTGGAGGATCTGCTAGACAAGTGCAGATGGAAAATTATGTGTCTGAACAAATGCTGGTGTTGTCTCAGGTCTAAATTGTGCCTCACATGTTGTGGGTGTTGGTTAGCACACTAGCTTAAGGGTCTGATTAAGGTGAGAACACATCTATTCTAGTATTCTGTTTATAAAAACAGTTGTAGTGACTGGAGACATAACATAAGGGTAGGCAATAACATTCTACTGAAATTTATGTTGTAAAGACATCCTGATCTGAAACCATTTGGCTCACTAAATACTAATTGGCCTGTGAATCTCTTTGCTGAACTTTGTTGGTTGCCTCAGCATCTCCTGCAACTAGTGCTTTAGTTCTGTACCACTTCAGGGAGAAAAAATAGCTTTTACTTTCAATGTGCTTGTCTTCTGACTTCATTTGCTTCAAGTATTCAGAGCAGGTGGTAGCACTTTTGTCTTTAGCCCTTCAATTCCAGCCAGGGGCTTATTGCACAAGATGTCAAGAGGGGAGGGAAGGAGCTGATGGGCAAAGGATCCCAAGAAAAGAGCAGGCAGATGTGTTGCATTAGTGGGGTGGTGTTTACTCTCCAAGAAGCCTGGTACAGACTGAGGTACCCCAGGCCTAAGTGATATGAATAACTGAGTCACCTTCACCTTGGCAAGGAGGGGGCTGGCTGGGGAGTGAGAAGGGAGCCCAAGTGCTCAGTCACATCAGTGCAGCTGTAGCTCTGGGGGAGGGAGGATGCAGGGGGGCGGAAGAAGCTCATTATGACTGATAAATAGAGGGCTCCTGTTGTCAGCAATGTCATTGTGTTCACCTTTTTTTTTTTTTACAGTCCCCTCTTTCCAGCTGTGTAATTAATTAATGGATTGGAAGTGCTTAGTTTCCAGTGATCTACAGGTTGACCTTGCACCTTCCCCTGCCTGTCTGTGATTGCCATCAGTAGGTCCAGCTTTCTCCAAAGGCATCTCCCTCTCTAACCATCTCTGCATCAGCCCCCATGGTAGCAATAGTTGATCCTGTACTTTCCTCCCCATGTTATTTTCATAGTTCTGAGGAAAAGAAAGCAACAACGTTCTTTTTTTGCTGGCATTTTTACATTGACTTTGCTCTAGGATAAATGTTGGCACAAGGTGTAGGTCCTCATGTTCCAAAAGGTAGGATTAAGATCACAGGCATTTTAGTTCCTGGAAGGAGGGATGATCATATCATTTAATTTCAGAAGTCCCAAAATAATGCATGCAATCCAAACTAGATTTTCTGGTCCTTCTGCAGCCATTGATGAGAAAGGTGCCTCTACTCTCACACCCAAAGCAGGTAACTGTCCAGAACAGGATAAATCTCTTCCAAGAGAGATATTTTCCTTATTTAGACTAGGAGGACTACAGAGGTTAAAGCAGATATTTTGTGTTCAAGGTAGCTAAAATTAGGCAAGATGTGTTTCATCCTCATCAAGTTTGCCTTGTACTTATAAATGAGATTAGTAGATCCATTTCTTCACCTCTCATTTATATCTTTAAGCATATGTGTAAAGGCATACAATGTTACAACAGTTTATCAGAAATTTACAGTTGTTAATGGGGACTGAAGAACTTGTACCAATAGGGACCTCATGGCTTCAGTCCATAACAGAATTCATACTTTTTGCAGTGTGTGAATAAAATATCACAAGCTTTACAATCAACACCATGAACGAAAGTCTGGGTAAATACACTTGGTGACCTCGCTGGCAAATCTGCCCGACAATTTTGCAGAACAGACTCAGGCTATTGATCAAGTTCGTTGGAAGGGATCTTTTCACCTCAGGGTCTCTGGACTACATTTGACTTAGGGCAGTCAAGAGCAAAAGTGGCTGTTATCAAATGATAGGAGCAAGCTGAAGGTCTCAACCTAGTCTCTGGAGAAATAAGTCCAGGGTATGGAAATCTCAATCAATTTAAGTTATACTAGGGGTGACTGACTAGGTTCACATCACAAGGCCAGTGTTCTCTTGGTTTTAGGCCTGAATGCATAAGAACACAGTTATTTAATCTTTTAGTTTGACATAAGATTGGAAGAAAGTCTGAAAGACCATTAGAGAATCTGCCAGTCTATTGCTTCATTGTTTCAGTTTCTCTCTAAAGGCAATTTTTTTAACTAAATATATCCAACACTGACAGCGTCTAAAACTTTCAGCTACCTTAATAAAGCGTAATAACTAATTCAAGACTCTATTCCCCAGCCTCACCTTCTCCAAGAAGAAATACACCCAACATAGGAGCAGGATTACCTAAGCAAGTTGCAGGAAGGTGCCCATAAGTGCTGGGTCAACCACTTTATTACTCTAGTGTACAGCTCTTATGATTACTCATAGGCTTTGTCATATATTTATTCACCTAGGCAAAACCCCACCTTTCCTAAAAGCTTTACTGACTCAGCCCAAAACTCCTCCTTGTCCAGCAGCTTCTCCTGAAACAGTGACTGTAAGAAAATGTTCAAAGAAAGGTGTTAGTGGAAAAAAAAAATTATTAATAAGTTTCAGCACCCTTGCAGCTAGTTCAAAAGCTCAGACATTTTCTCAAGTGTGCCATTTGCAGTTAGGAACATTGGGTAGATTTTATTTTCTTGAATTCTCCACAGCTTTTGGATTTATGAAAGTAATTCATACCTACATCTAGGAGCAAGTTGATTAACAAGTCTAAGTACTATATAATCAACTGCCTTTCTGTATTTTGAGCATACTACATGCTAATTCTGCTACAACCAAATTCCAGATACTATTTTTTGTGGAAGGTCCACCCTCTCTCTTTCTTCTCCTCCTTAGAGAGATGGTCTTCCCTTCCCTTCCCTTCCCTTCCCTTCCCTTCCCTTCCCTTCCCTTCCCTTCCCTTCCCTTCCCTTCCCTTCCCTTCCCTTCCCTTCCCTTCCCTTCCCTTCCCTTCCCTTCCCTTCCCTTCCCTTCCCTTCCCTTCCCTTCCCTTCCCTTCCCTTCCCTTCCCTTCCCTTCCCTTCCCTTCCCTTCCCTTCCCTTCCCTTCCCTTCCCTTCCCTTCCCTTCCCTTCCCTTCCCTTCCCTTCCCTTCCCTTCCCTTCCCTTCCCTTCCCTTCCCTCTCCCCTCTGTGTGTGAACTACAGGAAAGCCAGGCTCAGAAGAAAGCCAGGACACAGAAAACACGGATGAGTCCACAGGAGAGGACAACCAGAACTCCAAAGTCAGTTTCTGAGACCGATTTTTTTTTGGTGCTGCCTTCTTTGCCGCTCTGGGATTCGGGGAGGAAGCATCTGGCAATGGGTTCTCCTGTACACTCTCTGTTCTCTCTGACTGTTCTCTGCATCTGAGTTAGATGGTGTTTGTATTTCTCCTCTTCAAATGTACATCAGCATTTCAAATGAAACTTCAGACCACCGCGGCAGCAGCCTTTTAAAAGGATACAGCGCGAGATTCCTCTGTCTCCTCTCCTCCGCTGGAGAGCAAAGGCAAACCAGAAGAGGGATATTAATGTGCAAATTAGCGCAACCTGACTGGCTCCAGATTGCTACTTAGAATTTGCATATTAATAAATGTTTTTGTGACAGCATTTAGCAGATCAAGAAGGGCAGAGATTAAAAAAAGTCAACAAGATTTTTAAGCTTTTCCTTTATATTCCCTTCTCCTTACACTGGCAGCCTCCTGTATATATCTATATCTCCTTATACCATATCCATATGTGCTTAGGTTGCATATCTATAGGTCAATGCATGTAAATCTGCCCAGCTCTTGACAGATGTGAGATTTGCAGAACTGCCCTGCGTGAAGTTGGAAAAACAGTTCTGAGCTGGAAGGAGAGCAGGCAGCTTTGCCTGCGTATGTATTTGAATGAGTGTGTTTTGTACACATGCACACAGAGTTAGAAAGATAGATGTAGGAACTGGACAGTCTCCCTCCCCCACCCCCCTTTAAAATCTTTTTCCAACAGGCGCTTTTATCCCATTCAGCTGAATAAATTGGGACTCTTGAAACTGTGATCTTGACAGATGTGAGCTTTTTTTCAGAGCTGCATTGGAAAAAGATAGATAGTGAAAACCTCCAGGGCATTTGGGCTTAGTGGAGCCAGTGAAAAGGGTTATTTCCAAGCGTGCTGAATAATGCATCCCTCTGAATTCCTTAGTTCTCTCTTTCTGTCCTCCTTTCTGTCTTTCACTCTCTCTTCCTTTAAATGCTTTGTGGATGAAATGTTGAATGCCCTCCCAGAGTTCTTCCACCACCATAGGAAAGTTGAGATCAAAATCTTACCAAGCAATGGGCCTTTAAAGTGTCTCATGAGAGTAGTCTGTGGGGGTCAGAAAAAGAGGGGGAGAAAACAAACAGATTGACAAAGAGCAAGTTACATGTACATAACTGGTGCATTAAAGATATATTTCCCTATTTCAGCTAATTAGTTGTCACATCAGTCTTAAGCAGAGAAACTGGCTGATAGCCAGACTACATTTTTTTCAGAAATCTCTGAGTCAAGAACATATGTTCAAAGAGACTCTCACCCCTATTAGATTTGTCTCCCTGGCTTATTTTTGTTTATCTATGACATGTTTATCAAAACAAGAAACAACTTGAAATTATCTCATTGTCAACTCTTTTCTTTGTTCTCCTCAACTTTCTTTATCCTTTCCCAGTTGGAGCTTGAATTTTGTGCTAGTTGGTCAAGGCAGGATTACAGTTTGGAACGAGGAGAAACCCAACTTCAGATTTAACTGAATCAAAATGTACAATTTCTGTATGAAAGAAAGGAAAAAATGTAATCTCTTTCAGGATAAATGTGAAATGCTTTGTTCTTGCCTTGCTTCACACAAGACAGATGTCGGAATGTTATGTAATTATTGTTTGTTTTGTTTTGTGGGGTTTTTTTTTCTTAATTGCCCCCATTTTGGGGCCCTTTTTTCTTCATTTTTTAAAACAAAAGTATTTTGAAAAGAAAACCCCGATTTCCAAACACAAAAGCTTTATTTTTTCCTTTGGCATTTCCACCATAAAGCACTTTGTCTCTGACTGCATTGAAATGCAGTGTTTTGACATTTTGCTGTGTGGATGTCGGGCTAAGTGTCTTGCCTGAAACCACAGAGGGAATTAAGACCGCATCTCTTGAGCCTTCGGTTAGCCCTTAACCACTGAACCATCCTTCCTCCTAGCAACCCCTAGGAATTTTTGAGCAAAAGTGAGCCCATGGACAACAACATGGAGAGGGACACATCCCTTTATCAGAGGCTCATGAGCAGAGACAACCCCAAGCGGTTTGTGGAGAGGGGTAGGCACATACCCCCCATACTGGAGTTGGCATCATCTGTCTTTTTGCTATGCCTCCACTATAAAAACAAAGATTTAAGAGAAGCACAACAGTGGCACACACACCCTTGGGCCACACATCAGTGAGTTTGCTGGCGAGAGCAAAGCTGCCGTGTCTCTGCAATGTTTTTGTCAGGATTATCTGACTCCCAGTCAAGGTGCAAACAAACCTGAGGTCTTCTGTCAATAGCAGCGTGTGAGCTGAGAATCTCAATGTCTTCTGAAAGAAAGTTTGGGAGTAAAAAAAAACAACAAAAAAAGAAAAACAAATGTGGGGAAAGGTTTCTATACCAACATTCAGCAAGTCACTAGAAGAGTCATAGTGAAGTGAAGACAAAGTAAGAGTGACTCTTGATTTGTCTTTTTGAGTATTTTATTTGGCTTGGTTTTTAATCTTCAAATAGCCTTTACTATTTCTCTTGGGAGCCTAGTTCATCATCTCATTTCCATGAGTCTTCCTCTCTTTTACCCTCCCGTGGTGTCACATAATCACTTCTTGCAATAAACCATCATTAGTGTAAATTACTCCAGAACTTCCTGGTTTTGGTTCTGGATGGCAGAATGGTTGTGGTCAATCCCGGTTCTGTTCTCCTCCAGCCCAAAATCCCTCTACAGCTATCTGAAAACCAGTTACACATACCCAGCTCCAAAGAGATGAGAAAATTGGACTCCACACATCCATACAAAGCCTGTGATGCAGCTGCAGGTTTAGATGACATCCAATGACAATCCTGATTTCATTGATCTTAGGATTCGATCCATTCATTTGACCCAAACAGAATTCACAGATTACGTTATTTACCTTATCCCTTCCTTATTCATTGTTTCTTGCTGCATCCCAGTTTCTACCTCCCTTTCCAGTTTTCCCTCTTTTCAGACTATCCTGAAGCATTTTGTCCCAGCTGCCCTTCATCAGCCCACCATCTACAGCAGCCCATAAGAAGCACCAAGAAATCTTCAGAACAAAGTCTTTGCTCTTCACACAGGCTTCTCCCTTGGGTGGGGGAGGTAGAAAAGAGAGGGCACAAAACATTTCTGACAGGCATCAGTTACATTGCTTTATTTATGTCTGGAAGGGCTGAAGGTGTAAATAACATCTTTGTGCAGCAGAAGGAATGGGGACCAGTTTCCCATGTTTTCCAATCTCCCTCTTTTCTCTCATCACATCCTTTTTGTAGATTCCCCCATGTCTAATATAAAAAGGTGAACATACTTCAGTTTTCTCTCAAAAGAGGTTTACAAAGCTTTCCTTCACTCAGCTGTCTAGTCTCATAAACATCCACGGAAAGTAATGTCTTTTTTTGTCTTGAAGAATTTTCTTTCTCTCACTCTGTCAAATTTGGTTAAAATTGCTCAGCTCCTATAAGAAATATTGGCAGAGAAAGAATGGGACAACGAGATAGGTAATAAACATAGTATGGCTCTGTAAATCCCGTTTCCTTAGGAAAACTGGGTAAAACAGAATGTTCAGGATTCAGCCTGGTCCTGTGATGGGCTGGATCACTGCCTCTTACTTATTCTGTGTGAAGAGGGCAAGTGTCAGAGCTTTCCCTTGGAAGTGATCATTGTAACTGAGTGCTCTGGATAGGCTCATCCTGCCTGGATGTGCTGAAAGCAACAGCACAAAGTGTTGTACACTTTGTCTTCAGGTCCTTTTATAGAGTCATAACATTTCAGATGTCCTGAAATGTATGCCTCTATGTCCTGAAACATACAGTATTTCAGTATGTCCTGAAAAAATGCATAAGATTTCTCTTCCCACTTTTCTGACTTCATTTCCCCCTCTTTCTGTCTTCTTCCATCCTCTGTCAACCTCTTTCTTGCTTCTCTCTGGTGTTTGTCAATAAATATTCAATTAATGCTTTCCTATGATATAGATCTGTGGGTGCCAGATAAGAACATCTTCACAGGTTGAATGGTGCTGCTTAGTCTGGTGGCTAATCCTATGCAGATGCAGAAAGTCTGCTGGAAGTGACTTTACAAAATGGAGTGCTCAAGCATTCCTGTTTTATTTTTTAATGCAGATGAGAATTTAAAAGCCTGTGTTTTCTACAATTAATTTTATGTACTATTCTTTTCAATTATTTATGTTCCCTGAATGATAAATGGACTGGTGGAGAGGAAAACAAGACTCAAGGTAGTGGGAATCTGTAGAAAGAATCCTTTTTCCTCATTAGTTATTTATTTATTTTAGACTGGAATAGTAGCCCAGATGATAATTAAGAGAATGTGGGCCCTAGATCAACAGGTCATAAGAGATCAGTTTATCACCTAGCAAGGCTCAGAGGAAAAAGACCAGAACAGAGGAAGGAGGTTTAATCATAATTTTGCCATAGATTTATTGAATGTGCTTTGCCAACTCCCTTAACTTCTCACTTGCGAATAGGAGGAGATAGCTGTTTTTTGCAAAATAGAAATGGATAGCACAAGTAAGCACAAATTCTGTAGCTGATGAAAAAGCAAAACTTTCATGGATTCAGATAGACTTTTCTTGCATATATCAGTGTTGATCCTGAGCCTAGGTGAAAGCTGCATTCATTACAGTCATGTTCATCCAAAGCCAGAAAAGTAACCCAGGGGTAACTTTTGATGTTGGAAGCAGGAGAGAAGTGTTACAGGATGCATCCATAGCTTCTTCAGGCAACCTATGCCAATGCCTCACCATCCTAACAACAGAGAATTCTTCCTAATATCTAATTTAAATCTACCCTCCTTCACCTTGAAGCCATTGCCCTTCATGCTATCTCTACAAATTCTTGTGAAGGGTCTCCAGCTTTCTTGTAGTCCCTTTAGGTACTGGGAGATGCTATAAGGTCTTCCTGGAGTCTTCCCTTCTTCAGGCTGAGCTACATGAATTCTCTCAGCCTGTCTTCACTGAGAGGTGCTCCAGCCCTCTGCTCAATTTGGTGAATCTTCTCTGGGCTCATGCCAACAGATCAACATCTTTCTGATGTTGGGGTCCCTGAGCTGGGCAATATACTCTTCATTTTAATTTTATTTTAAATTTTATTTTATTTTATGCCTTTGTGTGAGTTCTTGGCATAGCACTTACGCAGAAATACTGTCGTGCTGAGTAGAACAGCCTCCCACAAGAAAGCAAATGCCTGCTCGAATAAGTGGGCACTTGAAACCTCTGGGGACAGAGCCTTACCCTCTCTGGTTTCCAGTCCATTTCCAAGGCTTTTGGAGAAGCAACAGGATGGCATTTGGGGCCCTTGAGAAATTGGTTCTAAAGATATAAGGGGATTATTTTAGAGCAAAAGGGAGGAGACCCCATTAAAATAGCGCTGAAATGGAAAGGAAGCTGAACAAATGGAGATGTGTTAGGCTGAGCGTTGTTTGAAGTGAGACATTTTCCTTGAGATATTGATTGGGTTTTTATGCCGTTCTTAACCTAAATCAGATCCTTAAAAACAAACAAAAGCAACCCTGAATAAAAAAAAAATACAAAAAAACCCAAAACCAATGAACAACAGAAAAACAAAACATAAAAAAATGTATAGAGGGTTATTTTAGAACTGAGAAGAACAGCCAGGATTTTCCTTCCGCATACTCTGCTTCCCTAAAATAGTAGTGCTTGCTTGTAAGAGAGACATCTTGGCAGTAATGTATATTATTTTCTTTCAAGTTCATTTATAAGGTTAAAATTAAAAGGTTTGTGAGTTCTGGATGGAATTTTTTTTTTCTCCTTTCTAAATTTATTTCAGCATAAAAGAATTGAGCTGGAAGGAAAACAATGGAGGTAAAAATTATGCACTGGAAAGAACTAGGGACGAAGCCACTTGAAAAATTGCCAACTTTCAGAGACAAATTCATACTAATTTTAGAAATTTCAAACATTTTCACAAATGTATTTTTATTCACAGTTATCCCATTGTGCTTTTATGGTTCTTTAAGAAAGCAGGGCAAGTTGTGGGTGGGAGGATGGTAGATGAGAGTAGAGACCTTCTCCCAGTCTGGGAAAAATAAGGTAAGCAATTTGGTCAATTTTATACAGATTAAAGTTTATTAAAGTCACAACTAGAAAAATCAGCTATTAATTGAGAATTATACTGCAGGTGTAAACTGCCTAGTCCTTTACAGAGTGTCCACATGGACATTTTGAATAATCTCTTCCATCATGACCTTCAGAGATGACTGAAATTATGGCTCTTGTTACACTAACACAGTTCCTTCAGAAGAAAAAGCCAGGAAGGAAAAATTAGATCCATCAGAGTTATAGCATAAATGTTTGTCTTTGTCATAGAGGCTGTTAGATTAGTTCAGCTTCCATAATCTATTTAATTATTGTCTTTAATGGGACAGCCATTAAGCAAACTAGTTACTTTCTGTAAACATAATGAGAAGTATCTGCATTTTTTGCACCAGCCTGCCACCTTCTGAACCAAAATTGTGTACTCATCTCAGTGACATTCCACTCTTTCCAGAATAGATGCTGTTATGAGATGGAGAATGGGAATGATTTCACCACTCCATATATTCCACTACTGAGCTCCATTAACAGTGGAAGATAAGAGCTGGACAGAAAGTGGAGTCTTCACCCTACTTTTCTCTTTTTTTGAGTCTATTGCACCATTGTCAGTGCAGTTTGTGAGGAACACTTGGAAGGCAGGGATCAAGCTGAAGCTGCAGGTTCATTTTTCTAGTGGCAAACAGGATGTGCTAATGAAACACTACTTCCCTGCTTATCTCTGTGGGTGGAGGGGGACCTATTCCCCTGATATACTCAAAGATATCATGTGGTTTGGAGACTCTTAATTTCTAGTGAAATTGTAATTAGGCAAATTGAACAATTACCAAAAGAAAGCTGGGAAATGTAACCAATGTTTGAATTAAGGGCCAAATTCACAAAGCACCTTTGAAACATTTTTTTTTCCCTCAGAGTTGCTTTTAAAATAAATATTTTAAACTTTGAGGAAGGGGAGACTCTAGATCTCAGCAGAACCTGGACCTGACCTAAAGTGCACTACACCACTGAATTTACTTATGACTGGTGGCACTTGGTTTTTCTAACTTCTTTCTGAGTGCTCTTTCTAGTTGTCTCTGTTCTTTTATTTTCTTGAAGATTTTTCCTGTTTACTGTGCTCCTAGAATAACAAGGGATCTGAAAGTATTTGACTCCTAGGAAGGGTTTTGACCCAGTGGTTGCTAGGTGATTAGATGTTTTGATGATGGGAAGTCATATAAACCGATAGCAAAAGCAGTATCCAAAATACAGCACAGGCAAGTGTGAAAATATGTGGGTGATGAGCCTCTAATTTTACACTCTTCATCTTTCCACATGAGGCTGTGAGTTTACAGCTTGCGTGGATACTATCTAGATGCCTGTTGTATGAGGATGAGAGGTGCTGGAAAAAGGTAAGGCTATCTTCAAAAATAAATCCATAAACTCCCCTTAGCTACCAGCAACAGCAAGAAGTCAATCATTAGAGCTCCCGACGAGGATGGAAAAAACTGGGGGAAAACAAGCTGCTCAAAATGGTGCCCCATGGCCCAAAGTGGCTTCAAACACACTGGTAGAAAACAACATTCCAGGAATAAACCTTTTGTTTTTTCTTCTCCCTACCCCTCCCCGTGTGTGATTAGTTCATCCTAATTCACCATTTAGGAAGCAGGAAGCCATGAGGCAGAAGGAACACTACAATGCCAGGCTGCTATTTCTTGCTGAGTAGCAACAGGCTGCAGAGTGGACATACAGCTTTTCCTGGATGTGGCAAAAGGTTTCTTTCAGCCCCTAATTTGCAGTGTCAGAGTAACCCATTATCAAGACGATTAAATTTAAAGAGACTGCAGTAAATGCTAGCATACAGAAGACATCAAGCATCATTAAAATGTAATTGGAAGCAAAGCTTAATGAGGTAAAAGGAAAAAAAAATACCCAGAATCCTTTATGGTTTTCCGCCACCACCCCCCCAACTTGCTTTGCCTGAGCCAGCAACTACTGTATTGAAAATTATAACATGCAAGCTGCATTTTTATTTGCTGTTCTTGCAGCAGCTAAAAAGGCACGATGTTTAGTGTAGCTTGGCAATGAGCATATAAAGTTATATTCGCTGTAATTTTAGACTAAAGGCGGGAATGCTTTTGCTTTCTCAAAATCTAAAGTTTCTTGTAGAAGCAAAGCTAATCTGGTTTCGCTCATCTAGAGCAGACAATAATGGCCAAATGGAAATGTGTGCCTGCAGTTTTGCACTGATCTGTAGACAGCAGTGAGTTTTGGAGCAGCATGATTCCATCTTTCCTGAGGACAACAGGAACAGTGAGACAGGGGAGCACAAAAATCAAAAAGGATCAAGAGGGGAACAGCAGTCATTGTGCCTGGTAAGCCAGAATGAAACTGCAGTGCCTCTGGTAGGGATATGGATAGTAAATGCAATGTTTGTATAGGAGGTAATAGCTCAATAAGGCAGTGGGCTGGTTTCCCAGGTCCTTAAAGGCTACTTGCTACAAAGCATCTGCAGTTCAGCTGGTACTATTGTGATATGTGCTGGTAGGGTTCTCTGGAGAGGCAGTTGTTCCATTCATCTCTGTCTTGCAGCAAGGTTGAGGCCAAGCCTAGACTTTGTAAAGGCTGAGTTGGTATGAGTCCAGCTTTTTTTTTGTTGTTGTTTTTCTTGGTTGGATTTGGGATTTTTTTTTTCTTTTCTTTGTTTTTTCTTTTCTCCCCAAGACATCAAGTCAACACATTTTGTACTTTTTTTTTCTGGAGAAGGAAACAGACTGGCTCAGTTGGCTGCATATCACTATCTGGGCTTGTGTTAGTTGTTGTTCTCCTTGTACACAGCTGCATATTTCCTGGAAGCATCACCATTTCAACTCAAGGCCCACACAGAAGTAGGTTAACAATACAAATATTTTTCACAAAACCATCTGATCCAGCTAGGGTGCCAAGACCTGGCCCTTAAACTAGCCAGATATATTAGTTTCAGTTTGATCCATGATGATTTTATTATTTTCTGTTTGATGTTGTCCTTTAAATCAAAACTCTTCAGTCACCAATGGTGACTCTAGAAGAGAATTTTGTACCTTTGTTAGAGAATAGAAAACCTGACCTCTGGAGAAAGCTGTCTGAGCTACAAATAGAGCCCCAAGCCTGCAGTGTGTGTTTCAACTCAGCTCTACCACACTCCATTCACCATCCCTGGTTTCATTTACAGGAATTCACAACCAGCCTTGTGCATTAGTTTTTTTTTTAAAGGCTTCCAAAAGCAACAAAGTGACCTCAGAGCTTGGGAGTGATTTCCAACCAATGTCTGCACCAGAGGGGGCTCTGAGGTACAAATGCCTGAGCTCATTTGGAGCCAGGAGATATGTCCACACAGCAGCAAACCCAGCTGTCCTGTCTCCTTATCCAGAATTGATATTTACACCAGAATCCACTGTCCTCTTCCAGACAACCAAAAGGACTGACCCCTGGAAGTTTCTAGTATCCAAACATTATCCAAAAACTCTGACCTTCAACTTTTGTCTTTGCTTTTATTGCTGTTCCTATTCTCTGTCATGTCTCTTTTAATTTAAGTCCTCCAGGGAAAAGACACTCTTCCTTATTAGGATCTCATACAATGTATAAAACAGCAGGGCTCTATCTTTTGCTCTCTAGGATCAAGCAAACAACCTGAAGAAATAAATTTTGTCAAAACATGTCAACAGAAGCTTGACTGAGTAGCCCATCTCACTACAGTAAAGGTGGTGTGCCTGATACAAAAGATTACAGATGAATCACTGCTTTTTTTTTTTTTTTTTTTCTTTTTTTTTTTTTTTTTGAATAAGATCCTCTTGCTTCCTTGCACTGTCACATTTATTTTTAATTGCAGATACAGTGTCAACTTAATTCAATATGGGGAGTGATTAGTAGAGTATAACCTGAAACAACTGGACAGGTAGAGCACCCTTAAGGATCTCAGCTGGGCTGCAATTAAATAGAGGTCGAGTATTTGAATAAACTTCAGATTAAATTTTCCCTTCATTTTCTGAGTTGCTCTTATTGGCCAACTATTTTACACTGCCTAAAAATGTAAATCTTCAAGTCTCCAGCTGCTCAAACAAGACCTTTCACTGACACAGTGTTGTCTTTAGATTGAAAAAATTGCAT
This sequence comes from Passer domesticus, assembly GCF_036417665.1. Classification (NCBI taxonomy): domain Eukaryota; kingdom Metazoa; phylum Chordata; class Aves; order Passeriformes; family Passeridae; genus Passer; species Passer domesticus. The sequence goes on from NC_087512.1 coordinate 7,049,687, forward strand.
AGTTGCAGGAAGATGGTCATTGAATCTCTCGTTTTTCTGCCTTTACTAGAAGAATATTTGCCTTATCATATAGAAGTAGAGGGGGGGAAGATATATACACATATATATGTATTGTAGACTCTTCTGGTTTAATACTGAATGTAATTTTTTTTTTTTTTTTTGGTATCACAAAACCCTCTTAGTAAGGTGTCCAAATGTTCTTTTCTTCAGAGAGCAAATGTGAAGTTCCATTGCCCTTTTTATCCCCAAACATACGTCTGTAACAAACTGAGTCAAGTTTTTTGTTATGCTATCTTTCTTTGACAGTTTCTTCTAAATAATAACAGGGGGGTAGAGGGAAGTTAGAGCAATCATCCATTTCATAGTATACCAAAGAACAAAAAAGGAAACCCCTTAATTTTTTGCTGTGTTTTGGCCACACCTTTCACCAAAGTTGAGATTGTGATGCCAAAACTTATAAAGGTTTGAGTTTTGGATTATTTGGATTTAAATATTAAAAAGTACAAGGAAGATGAGTTGACATCTTCACTGCCTGCAAAGTGCTCTATATTTTCAACAGATTTTTAAGAAGATATTGTGTGTCCTCAAGTTGAATGTGCTTTTGCTGCATATAATTGAAGATAGTATCATTTTTTTTAATACAAATTAGATCTGAAGGACCTCTACATGTAATAAAGCAAAGTTCTGTGTCTCAATGTGCTGTTTTTACACATCATGCTGAGCTTTGTTGGGCAATCCTCACTATACTACACTTCTTGCTAAAAATAGGAATACTGTGTACTAGAAAACTGTAGTTAATTTTTTTTTTCCATCAAAAATGTGTTTGACATTTTAAAGGGGGAAGTTGAGGGATGGAGTGAAGGTTTCTTGCCTTTTCAGGAGTATCTGATGCATTTTAGAATTCAGCTTCTTATTTCATGTCAATTTTCAAAACTTCCATTAGAAAAAGGAATCAAGAGAAAAAGGGAACATAATTTTGATCAACCCCTGTGACAGAGAAATAAGCACTAAATTTAACTACATTGGCAAAAATTATAATATATTTCCATGTGGTACTACAACCTCAAACATGAGTGCTGTGAGTTTTGCACAGAGTGTGAAAATTTATTTTGTTTCATATTATACTATTTTACAATATTATAGGGTGAAACTCCAGATTTCAATTTTAATCCCTGTGTACTATGGGAACTCTTGGAAGGTGAAATAATTTTACCCCTAGATTTCAGAACCAGAGGTTTTGCTGCTATCTTGCTATCTTTTGCTTTGGGCTATTTTGGGAGTTTCATTTTATCAGCCTAGTCCTTTATAGAGATTAACCATTGTACACTTATAATTTTGCAATGGCAACACTGAGCTTTATACCACTCTGTTATAGATAAAGTCTCAACCCCTAACAGTGGCCTATCAAAACTGAAGTTGTATAATAATACCTGGGGCTCTGGGTAGACCATCTAGAAATATTTAGAAGAAAGATCAGAGGTGAAGGAGAAAAAAGAGGATAACAGTTAGGAACCACTCTTGTTTTGCCTTCCCTATACCCAAAAAAAAAAAAAAAAAAAAAAAAAAAAAAAAAAAAAAAGAAGAAAAAGATAAAAAACCTCTGTATACACATTATCATAGAAATAGATTGCCCTGCAGCTGCTCCACTCCAGATATATTAACAGCTCTGGGATTCAAGAAGCCATTGTACAAGCATAAGCTTAAAGCCATCAGAGTGACCGCAATGGACTTTTTCATTAACAACAGGATCACAGAGGAAGAATTTACTCAGGCGGAACAATTAAAAAGCATGGAGCTGCAATAAAAGGGAATGAGACTTCAACTCTTTCTCTGCCTCTGTCTTTAGTACTCTTTCTCCCTTCCTGACTCTCTCTTTTTTCCTCCTTCTCTCTTTCTCTTGTTTTTCTAATCCAGGGCTCCCAATGGTCTGGCATTACATCTTCCCTTGAATTAGCATTCCCATTCCCCCGGGAGGGCTGCTGTGGTGATGACTAAGGGAAGGGGTGATAAATGTTAACAGAAACACTTTTGCAGAGTGCTGATTTTTCTGTTTGTAAAGCATGCACCTGCACAAAAGATGCCGAGTGAGAGAAAATAACTCCATCTCGATGGGAGACAAGCGCACCCGGAGACACACACTTACTTAACATACATTACAGGGATGCCCTGTAGTAGTATCACACTGGGACTTGTATGGCAGAGCAGGAAGAGGGAGAGGGGAGGAGAGGTGCAGAGCGGAGAGGATGTTTGCTCTGGGGTTAAGGCTGTAGCTCACGTTTTGTATCACTGGCACACAGCCCCCTCACCCCTTCCTTTCGTGACCTTGTGCATCCCTCTTGCTTGGTGTCTCAGTTTGTCAGCATCAGTGTGGTTTGTGAAGTGGGGGTGGATGGCTGGGGCTAAGGGAATTCGAGTCCCTGAATATCAGCCACACTCTAAGGATGCCTCTTTTCAGGGCAGTTCAGTTCATTTCAGAATCCCCACATTTTTGCATGTGGAATTTTAGGGGAAGGGGGGAGCCCATAGGTGACAAATTAGACTCTGGGGTGGTTCCAGTGCCTGCAGGGTCTGTATATGGAGATTAAGATGAGCAACTAGAGCCTTGTCCCACCTAAAACTGCAGTCCACTCCACTCCTGCCCCACACCATGAGCCCTAACACAGACACTTATCAATAGACCTCCCATCACATCACCTGAGTGATGCGAGTGGGACTGTGGCCTCACACTGGGATGTCCTCATCTTCAAGAGCTAGAACTGCAGGAGCTGTAACTTCTTAAATAAATGTAGTAGATTCTGCTTTGGTATTGGAATAAAAATGATAAATATGAGCAACACATCCACATTTGATGAATTGCAGGGCTAAATGTTCTCATGCATATGTCTGAACCACTTCCTGAGTCACCCACTCTTGGCAACATCTACTTTTGGGCTCTCTATTATTCATGGCCATACTGTATTTGCAGCATTTTTAGCTGAATGGACAAAGTAAAGCCATGGACATTTTCTGGGAGAAAGGTCAGTGCACTCCCCATATTGTAGATTCAGAAGAAAAGTAAAAAATTGTTCAGGCCAAAGATGGATGCAGAGAAACTTGGGAGGGGTATGGTTTGCTTTTGTTTATAGCTATGATAAGTATTTGGTCTAAGAATATTACACTACAAGGGCCTACTAGGCTGCCACAAACTTTGGATAAGTTTGGAAGCCTTTGTCCAATTTTTTTATGATAGTAATGAATTTTGGTATTTTTCTGGCATAACTATTGTAAACAATTATATTATAGAATGGGGGGAAAATACTGATTATTTTTTTCCTCTGTGTATGAGTCACCTACATTAAGAACAAGCTATGGAGGTAGTTTTACCAATTAATATATTGTAAAAATTGTAAAAGAAAAGAAGGTTAAATCTTTCCTTCTTTAGTCAAAGTTCTTGGAATACTTTTTCCCTTCTCTCAGACAGGCTTGGAGACAGTGTATACAACTTGATTCTGGTGATTTTTTTTATCAGGCAGAGACTCAGTTTCTCAATATTGTTGTACATGTCTAGGAAAGAAGGAAGGCATATTTTTAATCTGTTTCCATCTTACCATCAGGCTGGTTCTTCACCAGAGATGGAAATGGGCTAATAAGGAGAGGACATGACAACAAAGACCTAATCTCCTGTTACCTAGCAAGACAGGTTCATCACTCAGTTGGATTGAACAGTCCAAAGTTATGGTGGGTGTTCTGACCCTTCTTTATATGAAAAGTTGACTTGAAAACAAATTCAGAGCAAGCACTAGTTCACTGAAGAGTTCCAACCAGCAAATTTACTTTAGGATCCTTAATGGCTATGTCTAGCACTTTCCTTCAAAGGTTCTTGGAGAAAGTTGCATGAGCAGGTCTGTGAAAGAGCTGTCTGAGTTCTGAACTGGGTTTTCTAGGAGTCCTAAGAAGAGAAGCCAGGGTGCCAGTCTCCAGGCTTCACTCTGCAGAACATGCAGTTGTGAGATGTTGGTAAAGACATCTAAATACCCTGCTCAGAAGGAGCTTCAGTCTTTGACAAATAGAAAGCACTTTGAGCCAGGAAAGCCACTGACTTCATCCAGAGAAGGGAGGGGAAGAGAGGCAAAGGCAATGTTTAATTAGGAAGCTAATTTCATGACATCATGCCTCCTGGCCTTTATTCCATTAATGAAGCTGAAAGTAGGCCACAAACTACAGGGATTTATTCTTCCCTGTTGGGACCGTGTTATATCTGTCTGTCTGCTTGCATGGAAAATGCAACATCATTCCCAGTTGTTAACTTATTCCATAAACATTCACCATTCACTCTTCTTTTCCTGTACTCTCATTTGTACTGCATGCCTAATGCCCTGTATAAATTGCCTCTCTCTGTATACTAATGTGAGCATATTTTTATTTTTTCTTATTATATTTTCTTAGAGCAATGGGCATAGGAAGAGTGGAAGCAGCCACCTCTGAGGATTTACCTGAGGGCTAAGCTCAGAGTGTAAGAGCTGTCTCCCAAGATACTGAGAGGTGCTGAAATAGAAATTGTAAGATGGGAGAGCAAAGAATTAATGTTGGTTTTACCTGTACTGTGGGATGAATACTGAGGATCTGATAACTCAGCTCTTATGTGCAGGGAGAAGAGGGAGAAAAGGACAGTGAAAATTAGCTGGAAGCATTTTAGGATAGAGCAGACTAAAATGCCTCAAGGCCTGGCCCATGCCCTGACTCCAGGCTCCTGGTGTTTTATGATAACGAATCCGTAGCGGTGCCTGTCTCCCCCTCTCCCCAGCGTCTGCTGCTCCCCACAGACAAGGCAGTGGAGCAGAAGGCATGTCTGCTCCATGCTGCTACAGCTCACAGCCCGGGGTCCTAACGCAACATGCAACAGATGCCAGGTCTGGTTCCTGCTGGAGCCATTCTCTGTCAAGAGATTGGGAAAGGAAGCGTCTTCAGCCCTTCTGCCGTCACTGTTGAGGCACTCAGCTGGGTTAGAAGGGAGCAGTGTCTGAAGTCAGCCCCATATCAATCACCACAGCTCCTAAGACAGGACAGAGAAGGACATGTTGGGATAATATGAGTAAATAGCTCCAATGGCCAGCTGCCATGAGCAGGGGCAATGTCATCCCCTGCCCTTATCTGCATGTTTGTGCTCTCTCTGCTGCGCCAGCGTAGCACTCATCAGGCTTGAGGGTTTTATCACAACCACAGAATCAAAGAATATCCAGAGTTTGAAGGGACTGACAAGGATTGTTGAGTCAAGCTCCTGAAGAGTTCCTGAGGTGAGCCAGCTCATGCAGCTGACCAGGCCTGGGGTGGGACCCTTGTAGTGTCAGACAAGCACCAGCACCACCCTGAGAATAGGGTAGGAAGAAATATTTATATGCTGCTGCCAATAAATGCTGTCCCATGGATCTGCAGTGACAGTGAAGTCTTGGATCCCTTTCCCAGACTGCACAGAAACAAAAGTGAAGGCTGGGAAAGTAAGTAAATGCTGTCATGAGAATACAGCATCTCAGCACTGAAAATTTTGAGTTAACCCAAAACAATGCAGTCTCTGAGCTCAGGCATGTGCCTATCCTCTGTGTCTGAACAGTATCAGCACATATTACACCAAGCCACTCCACAGGCCTGCTCAGCAATCAGCTGGGTATATTCATAGATGTTAAAGCCCTGAGGACTACTGCGATAATCTGCTTTGACCTACATAACATGGGCTGGAGAAATTCACCCAGTATTTCCTGGAGTGAAAGGAATTGTTCTTCCCAGAGTGATTTCATTCAAAGTAGGACTGAGTTGATTGTCTGTGTGTTTGTGTGTGCTTGTGTTTAGCTATGCATTATGTTGTGTCTCCTTTTAATTCTTTCTCCATCTCCCATTAGTGGCCTTTTCCCTTCTTCTGAATGCTTAAGCCCTTGAGGATTTAACAGTATTCAGAGGATTCAAAATTCAGACTTGTGAGCATGACAACTAGACATATCACCACAAAAATATGTTTAGTTCACCCCGGAAGATAGGTCCATAACTGCATGTGTCATTCTCTGACCAACCACAGTGAAAAGCTGTGATTCAAATTTCAGATCTGCACCCACGATAATGGTTGAATAAACATCACTTTTGTTTGGTGCTTGACTGCTTAGGGACACCAGCAAACACTGATGAAGTCAGCACTGATGCTCTGTGTCACAAATTCCCTGTATGCAGTGAAAAGGGACAGTCTCAGATAACACAGTCAGAGCAGTCACATCTTGTCACAAGTTTCCTTTATTGTTGGCATCTGTGTTTCCAAAGCAGAGCACTTTTCTCTATCTGTCCTGCTCTGATTGTGGAATCAGCTGTGCCACACCTGCATGTAGCATGCAGTCCAGTCACCCCTGGATTTGGGAAAGCTCTGTGTTTTCTAAGCTGGCAGGCACCAAGGGATGTATTTAGGCTATTGAAAAATACTTCGGTTTCTTCAGGTTCTGGCCTTAGAGATTGTGTGAGTGATGTTTGCTGATTGTACCTGATGCTCATGTGGAAAGGAATCCCTCCTTTACGATTAGAGAGTATGCCTTTAGAGAGTATGAGCTGGGTGCAGCCACCACTTACTAAGTGAGAGGTGGAAGGACTGGTTTCTCCACACCAAGGTATCCCTGTGCATTGTCTGTTTTTCTTGGAAGGTCCTCTTTAAGCTGTAACACAGAGGTATATTTTTCTTTTCACAAAATTTAAGCTACTTTTTGGCTTATGCTCACAAACTATCTTTCATGTAACTACTGGACTGATGCTTCCTGGACCAAGTAAATTTACAGCACAGTGCTGTTGGTTCTCCCTTTTTCCTTGGGCTTTCTATCAGATGGAGGTGTCTGATCAACATGTAGTCCACTCAATAGCAAAGGAAGCCCCAGAGCAGGAAACATAACACTGTGGTGTAGGGTTTCTAGTGACAGCTCTTGAGCTGAATAATCCTTTTTATCTGGTCCCTACCTCACATCAGCCCTGACATGTAGGTCCTTCCCCTTCCTTGGGCCCTGAGGTCCACAAGCAGGTGCAGAATTCCTTCTGGTACTTCATATGCATCTCTCTCTAGTGTCCTAACAGCCCTTCATCCCACAGCACACCCCCAACACTGACAGTCTTTGCCTTCCCATCCCCATCCCCAAGCTCCAAGCAGCCATCTCCTGCCCCTGGGTGCGAGCAGCGAGCGCTGGGAATCAGCCCTGTCCCTCCTGCTCAGCAGTGCAGAGTGTTACAACAAGGTCAACCAGCCTGACCCTTGCATGTTTTTTTATAAATACATCCTCCAGTCACCAGGTCAGCAGCATAAAGGGCTCTTTCTGAAATATGGGAACCTGACAAGTGCTTAGCAGACGGCCCGACATCCTGAATCCGGTCTCTGTGAGATTCTCCTCTCAGCAGCGCCGGCACATGCTGTTCTGATGGTGCAGTGCCAAGTGACTTCTGGGTCAGTGCTGATCTTTGGAAATAAGTCTCAGTGGGGGATTGATGACAGAGTTCTTCTGACCTGAGGGAAATCGGTAGGAGGAAGGCACAGACGTGGAGTCGGTCTGCAGGAGGGGGTGAGGAGGGGAAGGGGCGGGCAGAGGGGAAGGGGGGATGAAAAGCTGGCGACTTGAATATTAAATCCTCTTGAGCCAGGGAGCATGGTGAGGCAGCCGAGCCTTTAGCTCCCTTCCTCATGGGCTGTTTTCCAGGGAAGGAAAACAGCTTTAATCTGTTAGAAGAATCCCAATTTGTGTTTGAAAGCATATGTTTACGCTGGGAATCCAGCAAACGGCACTGCAGTGCTTAACTAGTAGGTCAGTGCTGTGGACTGGGAATTCAGCTCTGCCTTCAGTCTGGAGAGTTTATCTACACAGATCTGAGCTGCCATGGTGGTACTGAGGAGCAGCATCTGCACAAGGAAGGCCCAGAGGATGCTGGCTCTCCAAAAGGCTCACCTGGACCTGCCTTTGTTCTAAAAGTTGACAGGGTTTGGGGGAACTGTGCTGTCCCTCTCTGCTTTTACCAAGGTGCTGGGACCCCCCTTTTGCCTGGCCTGAGGACACTGGCTGGACTCAGCCCTGGCATTGAAGAGTTGTTGGTAAAACAGATGAAAGGGAAGCAACCCTTTGGCAGCTGTGACCTCAGGCAGGAGCCCACGCTCCCTCCCTCCCAAAACTAAAAAGAGCTTGTGGAAGTCTCAGCAGACATTTTGTTACAACAGGTCTGGACCTTGCACACCTTTTGTTGCCGAAAACTAGTAGTGTCCTCTGGAGAAAGTAGCACAAAACAGCTCCTGGGATGGCACCCTCTGTGCAAATGCTGCAGTCACGGCATGCGGAACAAATTCATCCTTCACCCCACTGCTGCTCCCCTGCCCCCAGCATGGTTTCTGAAGGATTTCCTACAAGCTGCAGCAATACTTCACCCTGGTTTCTCATTTGAATCAGCAGGGCTCTACAAATGGTTTCTCCAAGCGGAGGAGCAAGAAACAGAAGGGTTTAACCTAAAATGTGAATTATGTTAGGCCAACCTCCAGCACAACCTCCCTGTTGACCTTACTGTTTGTTTTCAGCCAGGCTCATTTTGGTTTAGTTGCTTAGGGACAGCCTAATTTGTGACAATGAGGGAATGTTTACATTGGGTATTTTTATTAAGCAGGCAAAACCTAGTTTAAGAAAAAAAAAAAAAAAAAAAAACACAAAAAACCCCACGATAATATGAATTATCTCATTGTATCTCTGCTCCTGAAAGATAATGCTGAAGTTATGATTTCCCCTCATACCCTATGTGGGAACACAGTGCAGCACTGTACATGGAAGCACAATAGAATAGTAAGTCTTTATTACTCCTCTCTTCTCAAAATTATCCCTAACGTTGTCCCATAATAACATTCTTTATATTTAAAAATGTGAGTGCAGGAACAGATTCTCAGGATTTCCATAAAAATTATATAGACAGGTACAATCTGCTGCAGGCAAGACAAAGAATACGTGATTCTCTCATTCTTTATTTGATTTGTCCAGCTATTTCTCGGCATGAGACAAGACAAGGCAGGAGTTTCCTTCACCTTTCATAGCAAGGAGCAAGCATGCATCAAATTAGGAAGAGTTTGTGGCCACCTCCCATGGCAGCACTCCCTAAAAATGTGCTGAGGGAAGACCTCTGGGGGAAATGTCACCCACTGGGAGAGGGATTTTGCACTGTGGTTTGGCTGCTTCTGCAGAGCCAGAAAGCAGGACATCAGAGATGGAGTAAGATACTATGGCTGAAATCTAAAGTGGTGCTGATGCCTCTCCCTTGGCAAAGACCTCTCTGCAGAGATCAGGGAAGTTTTGCTACTTTGGGACACTTGGAATCTGAAATTGTAGCTTAGGTTTCAGGTAATTGATGAGTTCATATCCAGGATACTAAATCTCCTTAATTGCATGGTGAATTTTAAGGAGTTTGGGCCAAGTCCCATGATATCATGGGAATACATTAGTTGACAGCTAGGGACAGAGGATTAATCCCAAGTTGTGAAGGCCTGGTGGTGTCTATTCCCAAACTTATTAGTCAGACTTGGAGTTACTTGTGTTTGGCATTAGGAAAGGTGCACTGAGGCATAATCAGCTTCTTCTAGCTTTATCCCATAATGGGAGAACAAGGGGTGACTTGGTGAAATTAATGGCTGGTAAATTTAGAATAAATAAAAAGAACCACTATGCCATGTGCCAGTCCCCTGTGGGATTTACAGCCGCAGGAGGTCATCGAGACAAATACTGTGGCTGTATTATTAAAACAGGCTAGATAATTTTATTACCATTAATAACGTTTACAGTTATGTAAGCTGAGATAATGAGGCTAATCAAATCTCATGCTTCAGGGCATAAACTGATTGCCTGCAGGGGTCAGGAAGAAGTTTCTTTTTCCCCACATGCAGCACTGCACAGCTGGCTAAGTGCTCTGTCTAGGGGCAACACCATCACACTGGCTGTCACTGGAGTGGGTGACTAAAGCCAGCACCATGGCAGTGTCCTCATCCACGCTTTGCTGCCATCTCTTCTTCCTCCATGTGCGCCTGCTGTTTTGGTTCTGACCCCATCTCCGGGTGTGCCCCTCCTCCTCATTTCCTGAGCATCCTCTGCTTTCTCACTCTGCGCCCCAGGTTCCTCTCACTGCCTCCAACTGCCTCTTTCCATGCTGTCTGCACTTTCCCACCTCCTGCACCACCCACACCTTGCCTCTGCACCCTGCCATGAGCTCCAGCACGCTGGCTGGGAGCCCAGGCTAATAAGCCTGGCTCCATTTGTCTGACCCTGTCCAAAGCTGACCCTCTGTGGAACAAGAAAATGTGTTTGTGAGGGGTCTGGGGTTCATGGTAGGGGTTATGAACCTGTGATATTTCCTGCAGCTTCTTTGCAGATATATTTTAATGACTTAGTGCATTTTCTGGTAACACTAAACATCCTCTGCTGAAAAGTTTTTTGCAAGCAAAAAGTGAGGGTGCATTTGCTGAATGTCCAGAAAAAAAAAAAAAATAAAACCAGCATCTTTTTCTTGGTGAGCAGAAAGACTCTGAGGAGAAAGGAGAGGTGATAGGTAGACAGGGAAGTGCTTTTGGATATCTCTTCTGGGGAGCAGGTGAAAATAGCAGTCGTGCCATTGTTATTTTGGGTGAGATGGGGAAAGGAGAAGCGAGGGAGAAAGTGTCATTTAAGTCACATGCAGAGTTTTGGATCTGCAGTGATTACTCATGCAGATATCTGTGCTGGCGTCTGACAGGCAGATGAACGGGCTTTGGGCTTGAAGAGCTGTGAGCAGGGGAGGTCAAACTCCAGGTGAAGGGGTTTGAGATGTTCCCTGCACTGTTTTTGATTTGGCCAAAGCAGCCCTGTACTGATAGCCCCTGGGGCAATTCTGCCTCCCCTGTTACAGCCAGAGAGGGGCATGGTGGGATCAAGGGCTGGATCTGGCTGTGTCCAAGGCTGCCTCTTCAGCACAATGGCCCAAATTTTTCAGTGCCCAACACCACAAGTAGTTATCAGGCCCACCTTCTCACAAATTCTGTGACAGTCATGTGATTTTCTGATTTCCACTTCAAATGTATCAACAGGCGAGATGAGCACTTGAACACCTGCTAGGAAAGGACTTTAATAAAGTAAGTTTTCTCCTGTTGCAAGAGTTCAGATGACTCCAGGGCATCCACAGAGTTGTGAGGAAACCTCATGCACATTTGCTCTTCTCCATCAGAATGGTGAGACATTTTCTTCTTTAAGCATCCTTCCCAATCAACTCAACTTTCTAGGAAAGACACCTCATATTAAATACCCTGCTCAGGGATTTTGTCCCTAAAAATACATGTGAGAAGCACATTTTCCTCCCCCCTCATGGCAGACCCCCTCACCTCCAGGACCTGTGCTCACCTCAAACAAATTGGAAAGCTACAGGTTTTGCCAAAGCCTGTCCTTGTTGTTGCAGAACAACCTGACATGCATTTTAAAGGGGTCTTTAATATAGGCACATTATGGGGGAGACCTCATCACTGAGAAAATCTCTTACAGAACCAATATTTATTAATGTAGACAGGTGCAGAATGCACCTTTCAATACTCCTTTCTAGCTGAATGAACTGAAAATTACTAGTGCTTTATGTAACTCCATTGGGGGCCACTGAAATTTCAGTTTTGCCATTAGATGCTATAACAGATATGTATAAAAATATCTTATGGAGTTGGATTTTTTTCCCCCTTCCTTCTCTTTGATTAATCCTGCTTTCCTTAGATTTCTCTTGCTCTCCTGCCCCCACTGCCTCCATAGCATACTGTCCTCATGTCTGGTTTCACTTGATCATCTCCCAGGAGTCCCAAAAATGTGAATTCCAAGAATCATTTGGACTGGGACTGTAGATGAGAGACACTTCCTTCTGCAAGTGAATGATTGTCCCAGGCATTGTTTCCACTCACTTGGTAGCATGCTTTTCTTCTGCTTGTCCACATATATCTTTGGGATAGAGATTGTTCTGATAGCTTGTATACCTTGGAGTATTTTGTAGAACATTACCCTGCGAGAAAAAACTGTTTGATTTCTGAGCTAAGTTTTACTGATTAACAGAAATATGAGGTTCAGTCTTGGTGCAGTGGGGACAATTCTTAAATATTTTAAAACCAAGTTTGCTTGTAAGGGGCCTTGATTTAAATTTATGGTCCACTTTTGCACATAAAATGGTGTATATGGGATTTTAACACCAAAAATTGGGCTTAAAAGCAGGAGGGCTTGATTTAGAATTAGAAATTTAGAGAGAGTTGGACAGCTCTCTCTAAATAAAATATTTTTTTTAAAAATAAAAAAAAATCTAAAAAAATTTAAAATATTGTTTCACAGACCCAGGGCAGACTAGAGAATTACTATGAGCAGCAGTAGCAGCAGTTGCCCCACTACAACCCCTAGGTAGACAGCCTAAATTGCTCTTCACAACAATAGTGTTTACTCCAATTTTCAGCTCCACTGGTGCAAATACACCAGAGGTTGTATGGTTACAGCTATCCTGGTGGCTGCTGAACACACAGCAACTTATCCTCCCCAGGATGGAAAATACTCTTTGCATCCAATCCCACCAAAAGCCCTTTTTCTTGCGAAACTATCTTCTGAGAAGTTCACTGGAAGATTAAATACCTCCTTCTGCTATTGCCCTCCCCTCTTTATATTTTTATCACTCTGGATGGCCCAACCTTTCCCTCTTAAAGCTGTGCTCAGTGGTAATATAAAACCCAGACAAAAGCACAGAAGCACTGAAGACAGCAGCCAAGTTAGAATTTAGGTTGCGTCCTCTGAGCTCCTTTTCGGAATACTGCAGGCTTAATTTGTTGTTTGAGCATCTCCCATATTTATAATAATACCCTCTATTAAACAACATGCCGTTAGCCATAATTTCCCGTGTGATTTACATATTTATTATTTTTATTTTTATATATACAGAGGGTGATTTTGTCTCTCAGAATCTACTGCTCTCAGATGGCTCTGGTTGTTGCATCATTATTTTTTTCCCATCCTTTACCAAATGATCAGAGACAGATTGCAGGGGTTTTTTGCTGTTTTTTTAAGAGGGTGGCCTGGCTAAAGAAGGGTAGAGTGAAAATGGGTGCAATGCAGTAAACCTGGAATCGACACAAGGAACCCAGAAGGTCTGCTAGGTTCTTGCCTCATTAAGAACTCCATATCTGCTCACTGACTAACCTTGCAAATGAGTTCACGCTCAGTAAAGGAAATTGATTACTTTCCATTGCAATTAACATCTGGTCCTGGGTCAGATCATTAGGATAATTTGTTATAGAAAAAACCAAAGAAGCTAGCTACAGGGTAATAAAGTTTCTTCTGGACCCAATTAAAGATGCATTCTCTGGTTATTTTGCGGGACATCAGCCATCTCTTGGGGGTATTACCAGGAAGAAGGAAGCATACGGAGTGGACAATAGGTGGTGGAATGCCATATATGAGAAAGAGATATCAGGGGAGTCATTTACTCCTGCCTCTAGGAAACGCTCCCATTTGCAGTCTGAGTTTCAGAAATGATGTATGACATCTATTTGGTGAGGAATGCGCAGGGCTGAAGGGTTAGTAGGGACTGTGAATCTCTAGGGGTTCTACTCAGAGAAGGCTGTGTTCCTGTTTTGGACAGGTTCATAGATAAAAATAAAAAAAAAAAATCTCTTTTTTAATTTCACATCCCTGTTTGCTCTGAGACTCATAAAGATGTTGGCTTTCACTGGCAGAGTTTTCCCAATTTGAAAAAAACCTCTGAATCTTGCCCAAGAACTAATAAAGGGTTTTCTTGGATCTGAGACCTACTTTTTTTTCTTTTTTTTTTCCCTGCATATACATATATAAAAAAACCTAAGAAATCTCTAAACATATTCCAAATTTCAGCCCCATGTGTTATTCGAGCTAAAAAAGAAGCAAACACCACCTAAGAAACTTAGTTTCCATTCATTTTTCTTGCAATAACAGGTTTGCATGGCTCTAGGAAGAACATTTTGGGACCCAAAATGTCAGAAATGGAAACAATGCTGTTCATATTCATAGCAGCAAATGCTCTTGTAACAAACCTTTTGGTATTTGTGACTTCTTGGCATTTCTTACACTTCTTTCTGTGACCACTCAGAAGTTCATGGTGACAGGGAGGCACAAATCTAGGTTTTCCTGCAGCACAAAGACCATTCCCTGCCACTGAGTTAAATGAGAATCTTCCTTAGCAGCAGAATGGATAAATAATGTTGTTCTAATTATATATCTGAAACTGGGAAGTGGCATGTCAGAGTTGGGTGGGAAATTATTTTTTTCTCTCACTGGAGAAGAGTTTTTGAGATCACTTTTGATTTAATGTTTTTGTTTCAGTTGTGATGAGAAGTGAAATAGGGAAAATGTGGCAAATAAACATTTTCAAAAATCAGATTGGATCAGGTGAATGTATTTTAAAATATTGAGTTTAAACCACTTAGTTTTCTCTTCATCATACTACATTTATTCACCCTTTACTTATGAACTACAATTTCAAAGCAAAATGTAATTTTCTAGTGACATTCACTGAACATGTCCTCTTTTAAAATTATTGAATCATTATTAATTGCAGATTATATTATTATATTATATATATTATATTATTATATTATATTATATTTTGTTGTTGACGTTTTTACTTTCAATTTTCTCTGTGAAAGTTGAGGGATTTTCTTTGTTAGCAGATTTTTCTTGCATGTATTTTCAGTTCTTTCTGACCAACAAAATGCCAAAATGTGATGCCAAAGAAAAAATTAGAATAAAATTACCCTGTGAAAGAATATAATACTGAGGTATGAGACTTTAGTATATGCCACTCCTCTTGTTTATTTAGTTGTCCTAAGAAATAAACAAACTCTCAACCTAAAAAAAAAAAGTAAATTTTTTTTTCCTGAAAATTTGAGCCAGACATTGCTGACGGCTACAACAGTTTGGGTTGATCTCCTTGCAGCTCAGGATGTGAAGGAGCAGAGCCTGGCTGAGTGCTTAGGTAGGACTCAAGTGATGCATAGACTTCACGATGGCTCTGTGCAGGAGATGTAAATATCGGACTCCAGTGGCTTTGAAGCATCTTGCTGATAATTCATATGGCTACAGATCTATAAACCTGCTGGTTCTCAGGCACCTTTGCCACAGCTATCCATGTTAATGGGAATGGGAAATGAAGCATATATTTTTCTAGTAATGGATAAACATCAGGAGGTCCAGGGAGTTTGAATTCTTATTAGAGAAGACTACTCTACTTGTGAAAAGCCCTTCCAACTCTGGAACAGTTTAGACCTAGATCACTGAAATCTGTATGGGTAGCACCTGCTTTTTTTGATGGGTTGGGTCTCCAGTTTCAAAGCCTCTGAAAGCTAGAAGAGGTTGACCTTTTTAAGATCTGTCTCTGGAGCTCAGTATTATAGTCTGACATCAGCTACTGTCCTGATGACCTTGCATTTATGTTTGTGCTAAGATCAGTCTAAGCTTGTGGTCATTTATGATGAGATCTCAGCATCAACACAGTGAAATAAACCAATAGAAGTATTTTCAAGCACATTAAATGCCCAAGTTATTTATTTAAAGAAACTTGCCAGAAATTGCGACTATCTATGCTGGGATTCATCTTATCAAGTGTAGACACCATACTACCTATATCTCTAAGCAACCTCTGTGTTCCACAGAGAAAATGAGTACTTGCAAGAGGGTTTCCATACTAAAGCAGACATCCTGGGAGGTACCTGTTTTCCACCATTGCCTGTAATGTCACTAGCACAGCAGAAAAAGTTCATGCATGGTAAAAATGTCAGGTTGAATGCTATCCAAAAAGAGTCATCTGCCTACAATCTTCATATATCTTTATGTGACCCAAGGCTGGTTTACATTCTGTGGGTAGGTAAACAGGCCAGTTGCTGAATTTTGCATCACAGTTCATCTCACCCCACATGAAATGTGAGTGGACACTCACATGTCAACATGTGAACAAGAAGAAGAGATTTCCACTGATTAAAGGAAAAGCCTAGACCTCTATCTTCCACATATCCAAACTTGATTGACAGGAATCCTACCCAAGTTTATGGATTCATAGAATGATTTATATTGGAAGGAACCTCAAAGATCATCTCATTCCAACCCCCTTGCCCATGGGCAGGGACACCTTCTACTAGACCAGGTTCCTCATTCAGCCTGGCCTTGAACGCTGCCAGTGAGCGTTGCACAACTTCTCTGGGCAGTTTGTTCCAACGTCCCTTTACTTTCATAGTGAAAAGTTTCTTCCTTCCAATGTCTAATCTAAACTTGCCCTCTATCTGTTTAAAGCCATTCCATCTCATCCTTTCACTCCAGGCCTTGCCAAAAGTCCCTTTTCAGGCCTCTTCTAGGCTTCCTTTAGGTAATAGAAATTTCCATATATTCTCCCTCTAAGCCTTCTGGTCTCCAGGGTGACCAACCCCAGATCTCAGTCAGTCTTCACACTAAAGACTCTCCATCCTTTTCCATCTTTGTGGCCTCCTCTGGACTCACTCCATCATGTCCACATCCTTCTGGTAATTAAAAATCTCAGCTAATGTCAGTGGAAAGTGAGCTAGGTTGCATTTAAATCCCCCACCAGAAGGAGGGGTGGGTGAACTGTCTGTTTCAGAGGGATTTGAACTTGGGTGGGCTATGGAGGCTCCTAAATGAGCTTAGAACAGTTTTATCATGATCTTGGTAATTCCTCAATAAATAAAATTAATGAGTTCTGTTGTCATCTACATCCCCGCTGAAGAGGATTCAGATCCTCCTATCTCTGAAACCACTCAAGGAGTCTTGCTCCTCATCTGCTTCCTGATGATATTTTCTTTTAAAGAAAGGTCCATTTAATATGTTCCTCCCCAAAAAGTATTTGCAATTAATTCTTATCAAGGGCAACAGCTGATTTGTAAGATTACTTCTAAATTGGTAATTAATTAACCTATTACCAAAGGAGGGAGGGGTGCTCTGATTGTCAAGAGGTTAGAGCTGATAAGTGATGAATGGTTGGGTTATATCAGGACCTTGGCTCCCCTCTCTGATCACTTTGGATGTTACCTAACCATGCATTATATTTGAACATGAATCACAGCTCCTCAGTCTTTATATTTCCTAAGCCAAAGCCTGACACACAGAACTATGGGTAGATCTCATTTATTATTTCTTAATTAAAGGCTCAATGCACAAAGAGACGCCTCTTGCTTCACTCTAGCTAGCCAGGAAGATCATAATTGTACTGATGTCGAGGCCAGCTTTCTAAGTAGCTATTGGAAGTCACAGTGAAGAAGATCTGAGCTATTCTGTAGAGAATTCCAGACAACAAAACTTACAGTTATAATTTTTAATTAAGAAATTACTTTTTTTTTTTTCCTACCAGGCTCCAACCTTGATTCCTTCTCATTCCTCTCATGGTTCCACACTGGTGTATTACAAGTAGCAGAGAATAATTAGTTATTTTTCCTTATTTTTAATTTTTATGACTGGGATAATATGTTAAAATCTTTGCATTGACCAAAATGGTTTCTTTCAGGCCTGCTAGTATAACAGATGTTTGTTGTTTCAGCATAGTAAAATAAATTTTTCATCTTACCTTTGATATAGCCTTACAGTTTTCATGTTTAAGTGCTTAGATACTGTATAGAGAGCTGTTTATAATATTTTAAAAAATTAAAATAACAGATTTATGCAACTCAATTGTAAAATATCTGAAAAAAAAATTCCAATTCTTATGGGTTTTTTATGTCTTTTAGCAAAAATTTTCTCTGGGTGAAATAGGTTCAAAGCAGTATTTTATGTAGCCTCACATTTCTGTTTGAAAGAAATTCCATAGGATTGCAAGGTGACAGACAATGTGTAAGGATGAAAACGATCAAACTGCTTTGGTTTTTTTTGGCTGACTCTTTCTCTTTTAAGGTGATGTAAGAGTTAGATAATGCATGACCCATCCTTAGGGGGAGCGTGCCAGAGCTGAGTTGGAAATGAAAAAAAATTATTTTTGACTTAACAAACTCAACCTGGCAATGTTATGAGAGAGAGAGAGAGAATAAAATATGGAAAGCCCAGATGGCATTATAGAGTCACTTTTCCTGACTGTGAGTGTGTTTTCAGGAATTGTCCTGCACTCGGGGATGCCATAAATCCAACTTGATATAAAGCTGCACTGCTCAGTTTCTGTCTGAAAACTTGCATCCTTGGCTTTTTCAGTGGTGGGGTCTGGGGCTTGGCTTTGTTTTCCATCACAGAGAAACAGGAAATCTTTTTCTGTGAGATGCAAAGAAGGCAAGCAGGAGGCATCCTCTCTTTGCTTCCCCCCACTCTGCTATGCTCCCCATTTAGCAAGATAATCTCTTACGTACAAATAATGATAGGCCAGTCATTCCTGAGGAAGGCAAGCATGGGGTAGAAGTCTGACAAAGAGTAAGAAAGCCTAACTTTATGGAAATCAAGATGAAAGGTGCTTTCAGATTTAGAAGTTCTTCTCTCCTGCTGACCAGCCGTTCCCATGTGAGGCTCTGTACAGCAGTGCTCACACAGACAGACCAGGCCAGCAGGAAAGGTATTTGTTCCTTGCAAGCCCAGATGGAGAACAATGTCATGATCCCAGAGACTTCTGGCATTGCCCTGCTATCTGTCCCTGATGGCTGTGTTTTGGTTTAGCAGTCACCAGAGGCAAACTCACTGCCTGAAGTGTGGACCTGTCCACAGCTCAGGAAACTGCTGGGAGAAAACAAAGGAGATTTCCTGCTTCCTTGGGTGTCTTATACTGCTCCCAACAGCAGGGAAGGCTCTTACCAGCTACAAACAACTCTCCAGCCCATCACAGCTTTTTCCTTAGACTTAAACTTGTAGAAATGTGCTTCTTTCTGCGTGTGGGTGTGTAATATGCTAGTGGATGAATATGGGTGTACATACAAACACAACTGCATACACCCATACACACAAATACTGTCATGATCCATCTGATTAGTGAATGATGCACCTGCCCAAAATTAAGGAGAAAATGAGACCATATACAAAAGCAAATAAAATGGGTTTTATTTAACAATAAATGTGAGGTAGAGAGATGGAAGTAGAAAAGAGGAGGAGGCGAGGAGGGAGAGACACAGAAAAAGAGATAAGGCAGAAGATAGTCACAAACCACAGGTCCATCAGCATCCCCCTCATCTTCTTCACTGTAAACTTCCTGGTGATGGGGGTTCTGGAGTCATTCTTCAAAGGCATCACCTTTACACAGTCCAGTTTCCAGGTATTCACAGGGTGGTCTCAGTTGCTGTGCCCATTACTGGGGTGACATGGGTGTGAACCTTCCCTTCCTACACTTTGCCACAAAGGGAATTATTGCCAGGTGTGTTAACCCTTAAACAGATCTTCCTTCCTCCAGGCCTGGAATTAACACCTTCCTGTGGCAAATTCCTTCCTCCAGTGCTTATCTCCCACCGTGGTGATTTGTCTTATTGCAACTTTGTTCCTTGTCAGTATTTGAGACAGGCAACTGTGCTCTTTAAAGCCTTAAAAATTTCTGTACTTACATATGTATACACACACACATATACATATAACAGACACACAGACACACAGACACACAGACACACACATATATATATATATATAATATATATATAGGGGTACATAGCAATGTAGTTTCTTGATTTCTCTTTTGCTACCCAAAGTCAAGACATCAAGAAGAACATGTATTTAAAATTAATAAATTGAGGTGGTTCTTGAAACCAAAAGTGAAGGGTGCCTGTG
This sequence comes from Passer domesticus, assembly GCF_036417665.1. Taxonomy (NCBI): domain Eukaryota; kingdom Metazoa; phylum Chordata; class Aves; order Passeriformes; family Passeridae; genus Passer; species Passer domesticus. Next base: position 7,069,438 of record NC_087512.1, read on the forward strand.
AGGCATTGCAGTGATTAATGTTGAGACACAGAACAGGCAACCTAGTAAATGCCTTATAAAATAAAATTTTAAAAAATAGAAGAGAAATTATTTCAGTACATGTAGTTGTACCTGCACCGCTGCAGAGGTCTCCTCAAGACTTAGAAGTGTTTTTGGAGAGGTGAGTCCCTGCACAGTCTCTCAGGGTGCAAATAGCTGGTTTTGCATATCACTGTGCTAATTTCCAAATAATAGAAGATGTGCTCCAAATTTTTACCAACCCATCTCCTCAGCAAACAAGATCCATGGCTGAATGTTGTATTCATAACCCTGTGCTCGTTGTTGTATTCAGTACTGTAAAACAACCCAACCCCAGCTGTGCTGGCAGATGTTAAAGGTGTGCTTTTAGGGATAGTGCACTTGAAGTGGAAGCATGTATTTTATTTTTTTTAATAGTCTCTTATCTTATTTCCTTCCATAGAATGCAGAAGGACTGTTATTATTATTATTATTTATCAAATCAGTCTTCAGGAACACTAAGCCTTATGAAATGCTTTTTATGTGAGCCAGCAGAGGCCAGTGGGCCACAAGTTAAAAAACACTGGCCAGCTCTCATGGATAAGCAATAAGCTCTACACAGCCACTTACATAGTCCCAAAACCCAGCAGCAGGGGGGAGAGGATCAAAAGAGTAAAAGTGAGAAAACTTGTTTGGGATAAAGTTTAATTAAACAAAACAAAACAAAACAAACAACCTCCCCAAAACAACAGCAATAGTAGTAGTAGTAATAATAATAATAATAATAATAATAATAATAATAATAATAATAATAATAATAATAATTCTCACCCCACACCAACTGATGTCCAGCCATAGGATTGTCTGGACACGCATCCAGCTCTGCCCACAGTTTATGTGTTCATATACTGGGCAGGACAATCTGTGGTATGGATAAGCCCTGTGGCCAGCTGGGCTCAGCTCTCCTGGCCATACTCCCTCCCACTTTCCCATGCCTCTGCTTGCTGGCAGAGCTCAGGACTCTGAAAGGTCCTTGATCAGAGTGAGCACCAGTAAGCAACAGCTGAAACATTGCTGTGTTATCAATATTATTTTCATACTAAGTCCAAGAGGAAGCACTATGTGAACCACAGGAAAGAAAATTAACTCTACTCCAGCTGGCAGCAGGACACAAACTTTCTCTGGAAGGACTTTTCTGTGTAGACAAGCCCTCAGGAAAAGGTGTTTTCAGTTTCTGGTAACATCTTTGCAATATCATGCCACTGCACTGACTTTAACCAAAACTTAGCAAAGCCAGCTTCATCACCAAATACCTCTAAAAAACTGTACAACCACAAGAAATTAGTTGTCTACATGCAAATGAGGTTTCAATTAAGAGGTATTTTCTTTTTGAAGGATTTTTGGTAAGTTGCCACACATTCACAAACCAACTGAAAATTCTTCCAGCTCTTCCAAAAGCATTCCTAGTGTAGTGCAGGAGGACAACAGCCTTTGGTTTCCATGTTTACCTGTCCAGGGTTCCCCAGCAGTACACAGTATATTAACCTAGTGCCCTGATTTAGTTTTAGTCAAAATATTAAACTTTTTTGCAAATCTGGTGTGCATAAACTGTGCCTGTGGTTACCAACATGCTCACTGTTTCATTTTCTAGAACTTGGGATAACTAACTTTATGATGGTGATGTTGAGTAGCCATTAATTCTCATTTCTTTCAGCTATTCCTCAACTCCAGCTTATGAGTTCTTCAATAAAAATCTCCCAAAGTTACCTTGGCGACTCATACGTTTGCCAAGCTGACAGATTTATGACAGTTACATATATAAATATTTATATGCTGCGGCAATGCAATTTTTAAAGGCAGATATATACACTCTCACCGAGACTTTCAAACAAGGCAAAACACACTCAAACAGTGTGACATAACCATGTGTGAGCCAGTGTGTATCCATAAGTGCTGGACACAGAGACACACACCCCAGTGATCGTATTGACTTTCTCACAAGCCTGTTGGCTTTGTACTCATAGACCTTTAGGGGAGCCAGAGCGTGCTGATAGGTATGTGGCTGTAATACACACTTCAGACATCTGAATTAAATCTCCTACTCTACTACACTTTGCTGGACAAGGCACCAGAGGAGCACACCTCCCACAGGAACTCTGTGCAGTTTGTAGACTTCAACTTGGGCTTCTACAGAGCAGCACATTCCTTACTCCACAATAAAGTTGTACACAGGACACCAAAAGATCAGCCCAACAAAGCCAGCTTCAACTGTTTGTACAAGGCCATGCACATATAAGGCATATATCTGGTTGTAATCATAGAAGAATATCCCTGGAAATAATTCTCTTTAATTTTGTCCTATCACATACTCGTGTACCTTCTTTTTAGACCAACTGAATGTCTTTGTGTTGCATTGCCCTAGGCTGGTGACCAGAGGAAATTCTTAGCCTATAAATTCTGGTGATGAGTTCAACTGTTTTACTGTCTGGTAGAATAGATGGAGATGATACAAAGTCCAATGTTAAAAAAAAAAAAAATGAGGAGGTGGCTAAATAGAGAGGAGTCATTTATATGCAAACGGCTCAGCAATTTATAGAATAAGCCAGGGATCTTTTATTTTTGTAAGACTGAGGGGAAGCACAATCAGCATCATGTTAACCTGGGATGTACTCTGAAGGTACCATTTTACTCGCTCCATCTTTCCTTTCTTTGTCTAAAAGTCTAAATATAAAATCACATCCCCCCTCCTTCCCTTGCTTTAAAAATAGAACTGAGATGAAGTCTTCCTCCTCCCCTGCTTTTGATGGGGAAATCTCAGTGGCTGTTTAGATTTTGCTTGTACATTAATAAAACATTACAGGGAAGTAGTAGGAGAGAGAGCAAAAATCTTTCCTGTGACATCAAAATGCCTTTCTATTCTGCTGTTGCCACTTGAATTCACTGCTGCTTCTTCTAATCTCCAGAACTTTGGTTTAGTGTGAAATGTGCACATAGGGTGAGGTTATATATGTGCATATATTTTTGGATGTGTTGTGTCTCCCAGTCCCTTGGATGCACACTGAGTGGTGTGACAAAGGATCCAAGAGAGCCTTCCCTCATATAAGGTCTCCTCTTGGCCCATCTGTGGACATTAGAGCAAAAAAGCTTGGCAAGTTCCCAAGTCCCAGCCCTGGAGATTTTCCTGTGCTTATGGCAGACTGAAAAATTTGAGCAGTATCTGTTGGGGTGGGTTTGCATGCTTTAAAAAGGGACACTTGAGATGAAGGGAGCAAACAAACAACTGCAGAGAAAAGAAAATGTGAGATTCTGAGAAGCAATGGGAATCTGAGCCAACAGGGAAGTCAGGACAATCAGTGTCTTTAGGACACTCAAACTGGGTGTCCAAAGCTGCAATCGAAACTTGAAAAATTAACTCTCTTGGCCTCATCTTCACATCTGTAATTCCTGTTATCTACCATGCCTTTCATTCTCTGAGCATGAGCTGTGCTGGTAAAGTGCTGCTCACTGTCCTGACTACTGACAGCTAGCAAAGAGCCGTGGCAGTCTGACTGCAAATTCAGCTACCTGGGTAATCCTCAACCTAAGCCAAATCACATGGGATAAGAATTAGACAGTGCTGACATTAAATATTTGTGCCATTTTGTTCTCACCTGCATGTATCTTTGCAGAATTTACAGCACTTCCAAATAACATGCGCAAAACTGTTTTTGCTAGATAATAAAATCTTTTGTGATATTTGTAGCTTGCTTTTTTGTTGTTTTGTTGTGGGGTTCTTTAGCATTCAGGCCATCAGGTATGCAAAGTCATCTCCTCATTCTCATACTTTTGAAGGTCTGAAGTTCATTCACCAGCCTTCCAACTTGTTTCCCAGTTCTGCAGCCACAGCTTTCCTTAGGATCTGATCCAAATCCCTTTAATCCCAAGAAAAAGCCTCAACAGGCATGGTTTGTACACTCTGTGCCGACATCTGAGAAAGTTCTCCAGGTTTTTTTTCCATGCATAATGCTGGGAAATATAACACTGTATCTCTTCCTTCACTATTTCCTTTTCTTTTTTTCTTCAAGAGAAACCTTTTTCATTGCTTGTTTTTGCCATTACTGCAGTATTATACAGCATATGTATATATATATATATATCTATACATATTTTTATATTTTTATTCGTATATATGCCTATATATTTGTATTGTTACAAATATACAGTTCAGCTACTAACATCTCCTGGCTTCATGACAAAGAATAGTTTTAAAAGTTTAATTCTATTTTATATTAAGTACAGAGCCTCAACAAAGCTAGAAGTCTTACCAGAGTGTTCAAATCTAGGAACAAGGCCATGTTTGAATTGTTTGTTGGAAGTCACGATTAGGAATGTTCCCATCTTAAATCACTTTCTAGGAATTAAAAATGATCATGCACTGCAAGTGCCCATTGTTCTTTTGAGGTTTGGAAATTAAGGAAGTACAATAAATTTACTGAACGGGATCTACTGTTTCTTGTCTTATTTTCTTCAGGGTAGTTAATCTTAAAATATACTGCCACATTTGCTGAATCTGTTTGTGTGTGTGTGTGTGTATAGCCATTTTGAAGTAGGAACAGAAGTACAGAGAATCCTTTAGGAATTTACTGTAAGTCAGTAATGGATTTTGCTTGTTTTCAGGCCTGGTTTTAAAATGTCTTGTAAAAAAATAATATCCCCAATGCATATTGTGCAGGAATTAATGTGGAACTAGAGCAAAATTACTCTGCCTCTTAGGCATTAAAAAAAATCCCAGTGACACTAAGTTCAAAACACTGCAAAAATGTGTTTCTCCCTCCTTCTCTCTCTCTAATATTTTAGTAACTCAGTATAATTCTTCATTATTGTGCTGTTAGATATATAGGAAAGGGGACCTTGAACATAGAATAAGTGCTTCTAGTACAGCTGTAAGATATGTGATCTGCAAAGCATAATATTACATAAGCCTGATAAAGCAGAATGTTTTTAAGCCATTAGCTAAAGCAGGTTTTGTAGCGACAAGGGTTTAACTCAGTGGTGTACCACTGAGTTTATACTGGTTTAACAACATCCCCCATATAAGGAAAATCCATAGATAAACCTCATCTTTGCAGCTGGACAAGTTTTTTACCTCTGAAGGCTTTAATTTTTTCTCCTTTTTGCCATGGCACAGTTCCATTAACAAAGTAAGCATCCCATACTTATAGAAAATACATTTATCAAAGGACTGAAACTAAAAAAATTGTCTTTATATGTATATGTATATTTATGTTAAGGAAGGGACCCTGATCCCAGCTGACACTGCTGAAGTGGAGCTTGGATCAAATGATCCCTTTCCAAACAAAGCAACTCTGGGATTTTGCAGCCCTGAGGGCAGAATAGTACCAATTTAAGGACTCCCATGATGAATTCAGAGATCAGTCCACTGTTTATTCACACAGTCTAAGCTTGCAGTGACCTTCCAGTGTAGGTCCAATTGAAGAACAGGGGCTTTGGATATAATTTCTCAGAAAATCTTTTCAGTCACTGGATTTTTTTTGTTGTCCTTGGTCTCAGGGAATCTAGACTTTATTCTTTCTTGGTTACTGATTTGCAATGAAACTCCATGGAAGGTACCTCCTCTTCTGTGCTTTACTTTTTCCACCCACAAGGAAGGACCTATTTGAGCCTGGCTTTGAGATGAGCTGAGGAAAATTTTAGGGTATGATTATTTCAGTGGTGTCACTCAAGGTTAACTTTGCTTGAACTGGACCCTGTCAAAACTTGTCAAAATAGGACTCTTGTCATCAACTAGACCCATGGAAGAGGACCCCCTTCTACACCTCCTGTTTTCTTCACACAGGAATAATTCATTTCCTAGAAATATTGTAATTGAACTAAACAAACACAGCAGCCACTTTGTGGTTCTGTGGGAGATGGTATTTAGAGTGGGAGGATGACTAGAGGATATAAGATTAAGTTAAGTGAGGGAAAATTAAGCCTGAACATCAGGAGAAATGTTTTTCCAGTATTAAAGTCTGAGAGGCCGTGATTGCAATTTCATAATCCAAGGAAAAGGAGGAGGGAGAACAGGACAGAGGGGGTTGTTCATGGTATCTTTGAATGACAAAGCACAGCAGAAAATATGTTTCTGTTTTTATTTACTGGACTCCCAAGTACACTGTGATCTGGTCTGGATTGAATTACACAGTCTAATTAAAACAGACCCTTATTTAATGGGCTAGAGACACAGAACGTTTAGGTACACAAATGCTGGTGTAAGCTTTGCATGCAGTTGCATTAATTTGCCTGCCCAGTTACAAGAGTTCTGTGTAGAAATTGGTTAATTGCACCAATTGAATCGCTGATTGGGCATAATACCCTGCACAATAGCCTTATTTGCATATGCATTGATACAGGCTTGCATGTATAGTTATGTGTGCAACGGTGCTCATATTTTGTATATATAAGAGTGCATGTAAATTGCTTGAAAATCTGTCCCTGTAGATCTCTTCCATCTCTACTTTAGATCATTTTTGTTTGCTAAGCAATAGATCATCCCACTCTGATACGAAAATGCGTCAGCTTAGAGAGTGAATATCAATTAAATGGGTAAATAAAATGCTGCCAAAGGTGTATTTTTGTCTTTTATCTACAAAATCCTTTTTTTGTATTTCTCATAGCTAAAATCTGGATTGTTTTGGGGCCTTTTTCTGGCTGTGAAAGCCAGATTTTTCTTTCGGTAATTTATTTATTAGCCCCTTTTCATGTAGATTTATTAACTGTAAACCTGATTGAATTCCATATAAGGCACACCAATGATATTCCCACTAAATTCCATAGGATATGGGTTTAATTAGAATCAAGGCCTCCTAGTACTGGGAGCTATCATGCTGCTAATATGCTCCTCAAGGCTAGGATCTGTTTTGAGGCAGTTATATTGCCCAGTAAATATCTTTGCCTTGATTTTTTTTCTTAGGTAGGGCAACCGAGTCACAATGTAAAGGTCATCTAAAATACTGTTAAGGAAACCACACATCCTGGTGAACTAGATCTTTGTTCACTGGTGAGTCTTTTAGCACTCCTTGCCCTCTCCTGTCTCCAAACATCAGCCAGCTGGCCTTCTCAGTCTCTTTTCTTCAGCTCAGCGCTGGCTTTGGAAAGTAATGAGCCCTCCCGTGGCTCACTTTTGTTGTGTCTCATTCTTCTTTGGCAAAGTAACACATGTTGTCCAAAACAAAACAAAAAAAAAAAAAAAAGAAATGGGAAGAGCTTTCTCAAACCTTTAACTCAATACAGGAAGGGCTACAGGATGAACTAAGAGACCCTGTTGGAATGTTCACCCATTCTTTCCCCTTTCTATTTGGAGCACGCACGAGGATTTGGGAGTGTTCTGAAGAGAACAGAGTTTTCTGAGGAAAGCAGAGTTTCAGACAAGTGATACCAAAAGTTTGGTATTACGCGTGGGCTTTACTCTCAGCACAAAAATTGAAGGTCCTAGTTCTTGTTTTTTAGGAAAGAGACCCTGAAGAAGCAGAAGCATAGTGCTGGGATTAGGCTGGATGGTGCCTGAGCAATCCTAGAGAAACCTTCCATTGCCTGTAATTTGGGTTCTGCTTTCCACAACTCCAGGAACTGCATGGCCATACCACATTCCTCCTTCTGTGGATTTCTTAGTCAGGAATTCCCACCCTTTGTGAAACTATTTAAGACTTTCACAGTGGGTCAATAGGATTGTCAGCAGTTGGACGTGATGGACTAATTGCAGTAAAACAAGGCTGCATTCCATACAAGTAAAATGATATCATGTGAGGGGCCTGACAGGAATACATTAATCTGAACTTTAAAATACAAAACAGTTTGCAGAGCAGTTTCCAAGCAATGAGTGTCCCAGAATAGCTAAAAATTGTCACATGTCAGATGAATGAAATATTAGCTCCCTAAAGATGGGGGCAGTGAGAAAGTGGAGCATCTTTAACAGATTAAACATAAATTGAGTCTCAGAACCTCCAGGTGTAGTCCCATTTTTCAGGGAAAAATTAAAATTCAAGTGTGATTTGAAGGGAATCTGTGATGCAGAAATAAGAGAAACTCTGCTGTTTAGAAGATGAGTCAAAGCTGGAAGGCACTCTTAGCAGTACAGAAAACCATTTAGTGTTTTATAAATAGATAAGAGAAAACAAGGACAGAGTAAACTGGTGCCCAGCATTTAGCACATGCTTAAAGCAAGCAAAGATACTTAAATTAAAAACTGAGATCCTGGGACTTTGGGGAAAGAGCACCTGTGTAAGCACTAGTATCACCAGAAAAGAAAAGGAGGTCTGACCATTTTCTTTTCATTGGAGTTGATGTGTCTAAGGCAGGTAACACCATTTTCCACTAGTTTGTTATGCTCCCTGTCATAAAAAACAAGTCTACTCCAGCCCTAGCCTTCTGTCCTGTAAAAAGTCAACTCCTGTCACCCAAGAGAATGTCTTTGAATAATGAATCCTGAAAACTGCCAAGAATTCATAGCAAAGCCTATCTAGCTTTCCCAGATGCCAGGCTTCCAGGTTCAGATTTAGTCAAGACTTTTGAGAAGCTCAGGTAAAGAAATAGGAAGTGGAAAGCTTCATTATTATTGCTTGTTGTGGCTAGAGGTACAGAGAACTAGTCAGCTAGCAGCAGAAAATTGACAGCTTTTCAAATCCCCTCTAAAAAATTGAAGGTGCTTCGCAGGATTTTTTGTTGTGGTTGTTTATTCCAGTGTTGTCTTCTCTTTTACTCTATGTGTTTTGCTATTTCCACTTTGGCTGTGCTGCAGTAATAGAAATTATTATTCTTGAAGGCCAAACCTTCAGATAACAGCAAAGTAGGGGAAATATTTCCATCAAGAAAATGGAAAAAAAAAAGGAAATACCTTCATCTCCCAAGATAATGCCATACATGATGAATGCACCTCTTGATCACACTAAAGTGTTTAATTCATGTAAAATTACAAAGGCATGAAAATGAGCAGGATTCCTTTTGAAGTCAAGACAGTTTACGTCATCTTGGTGGTCATTTCTCAGGGAGGCAACTCTTGAGTTTATTAATAATGAAGCTGAGAACCCAGAGGGAAGGCTCTTTTTTGTGGGTGGCTTTTTTATTTTTTTTTCTCTTTTTTTAATTTCTTGGAAGAAACAACCTTAATCACTTGGAGTATCCTGGCACCTTGAAATACTGGCATCCCTTAAAATAGCCATAAAATTCCTATCTGCTCAAATAAATTCTTGTCCCAGTCATTTCCTTTAATCACCAGGATAATTTGCTCTCAGTCTACATCAGTCAGAAGATTGAAACCCTGTCCCTACTACAGTCCACAAGTTTCCTCATAGCCTTTACCCACTGACAGCAGCAGTCGCAACGTACAAAAGTTCCATGTGGTGGGGTATTTTCTGAGACAAAATTGTGTCAATAGCATGATGTGAGTGTCTGAGACACCAGAGATTTTCTGAAATCTTAGTTTGTGACTTGCATGCCTGCAGAAGCAAGTTTTGAGTTCAGTGTAGGCACAAGAGGTGTCAAGGTGAGATTTGCGTTAAAAAAGACAGCATTCACCATGAGAGATAACAGTCTGTTGTCCAAAGACATAAAAAGTACGTGGGAAGAAGTATTGATCACTGAAAGGAGGACTCACACACAGTTTTGTGACATGAGCAGCAGTGGCCCAGTGGTTAAATGAATGAACCTTTTCCTCTGGAAGTCTTCTGGAGCACTCAGCAGACCCCATTGGTAAAGTAGAAAATTGACGGTTATATTTAGAAATAACTCAATTATTTCAGTGCCTAAGTTTGCAAAAGATCACTCCGGAGCTGGGAAGAATTTGCAGGAGTTCTTGGTCCCATACTCTCCCTTTTCCCCATACTAAAGATCTACAGTATTTCCACACTAAAAAAATACCTAGGATGAGACTCATCTGTCCTAAACTTGAAGGCCAATAGAGAGACATCAAAGTCTGGACTAGATATACTAGACTCTCTTTATGGTCAATGGAGAGAAATAATGCTTTCCTGAGCATGATTCATCACATCTTGAGATACACACCTCAGTTGACCCAACTGTGTGTCTCCAGGGCTGGCTGTTTCTTTCCATTGACTACAAACATAAAGTCCTGACTGTCTGAAGGCAGATGTCTAACTAAAAGTGAAATTCTTGCACCCACCTGAGAAGTCCCCACAACCTGACCCCTTCAGATACTATGTTTTTAGTATTTAGTCTTCTCCACCAACCACTCATCCCAAATTGTACCAGTATTTATGCTTTGAAGTGGCATTTGAGATAACCTATATATATAAAAGACAAATCATATTCCAAAAGTATGTCACCCACCAACACAATATTTCTGAGGAGCCTGAGCAGCAGATGCCTTTAGATGGAAGTTTACACTGGACATTTAGGTGAAGCTATTTCTAATTTCTCTGTGTGTGTGTGTGTGTGTGTGTGTGTGTGAGTACGTCTGTAATAGCAGATATGACAATGTGGTGTGTATGGGAAGAATGGGTGAACTTTACCATTTCATCCAAGCATTGTGTGCTACAGTAAATATCAGAGATAATGATATTGACTTTAAGGTATTGCAGCTTCAAATGTCAGTTCTACTCTATCTAACACTCCTTTGGATTTGATTTACATCTCTTCCTCCCACCTCAAAAGCTGCAAAAGGAGCATGTTGGGAAGAAGGACTCAACACAGACACACTTTGTTTTCTGGCTCTTCTTTTAATAATTTTTTATTGCAGATTTTTGACCAGGGCTGGAGAACTAATGCCACAGCCCTTTTTTCCAATGCTTTAATTCTGATGTAAATAACTGTGCTTCAGGCTCAGGGGTAAATCAAATGGATAAAATATCATCAGCCTTGAAAGTGAGTTCTCTTGCCAGAGGTGCTGCAGCTGAATCAAAAGGTCAAGGAAGTATTAGTGACAGTTTGAACAGAAATTAAACTAGTCCAAAAAACCAAAGAGCTCATAAGAATAACATTTAAACAGCATTTCTCAGTCCTTTACAGGCATTAACTAAGAAATCCTCACTGCATCCCGGTGGCATAATGAGAAATATGATGGTAGTATTGATACTGAAGATTCAGTTGCAAAGTGCAACCAAATCTGCACCCTATAATTGAGCTGAAATCCTATCTTTTTGATCCTTAGAAATTGCAAAATATTGACTTAAAACTCAAAGTAGGCAGGAAACATATTTTTCATCCAGCAAAAACTTTGCTTCTTTCTGAGCCTTGATAAGAGAATCTTCAAAACAGCTAATTTGGGGGAAGGGGACAGCACAGAAAGAACCCAAATGCTTGATTCACTGAGGGTATTTTGCTTTAATAGTCCTGAAGTGCTTAATTTTCTTTTCAGGTCCTTGGTTTGATTCTATCTTTTAGGAGAGTGTTGCAGCATATCATTCACCATGTAGGATCAAGTGAAGGTTACTAAGGAGGCCAGTTCAAAGGAGGTCACTTTTCCAAAGATCCTGGAAGGAAGCAATAACAAAGAATTTCCCCAGTTATGGCTTTAAGCTTCCTAAATGCTTTAGGTCACTTTACTGCAAAACCTTTTCTTTCAGCTTTTTCTTCTAACACTCTCACCCCTACACTGTATGGTAAAGTTTTTCCATTTTAAGTATTTTGTGTTTGTAGGAAAAGGAAGCACTACCCTAACTAGTAGAGACAGAGACATCTCTATATCTCAAGGATGTAGTTGCTGAAAGACTGTATTTTTCTTAAAAGATTATTAAAAGGACAAGATATAAATTCACAAATGGAAGAAAAAAGTTGCCTATGAAGGAAGGAGTTATTTAAGATGATCCATGGGGTCATAACTAAGAATAATAGGATAAAATTAGGCAAATAAAAACTCACAACATATATCAAGTGAAGTATACCAAGCCCTGGTCTCCCAAAGGAAAGGGTGAAAATTCCAAAGTTGAGAAGACCCCCAAGACAAATTGAGCAAAATGGGGAAACATATACTGGAAGGAACATTCAGACACTGGCAATAGAAATGGCTGGATGACCTACAAAAATATAAGTCTTTTTCTTTCTCCTGGTCCTGGCAATTACTGTCTTATAAATCTAACTTCTCTCCCCATTAAAATAATGGAATATAAAGACAGAGAAAATATCATGAAACTTCTAGAGGACAATGGGATCGTGAGCCATAAGGAAGATGGGGTTGAGAATTAATGACATCAGTGTAAAGACAAAGCAGAGGGAAGGTTATGTGATAAGATTTTAGTAATAAGTTTGATAGAGTGCATCTGAAAATCTTGAACCCAAAAGGTCATTTAGATGCCTAAGATACTGCCACTTCCTTGTTAAGGCTGTCTGTGAGAGAAGGTGATGATAAACAGCAGAGTTTCTAATGATGGAGACTGGTCTGAAAGTACATTGCAGTGCCTTTTCCCTTGTGGTGTCTTCATTCCTAATGCAGAAAAGAACCAGCATGATAATGATGTTTCTTACTAACAGGAAGTTAATCTTAGTCCTAAATGCCTGTCATGGCAAAGAAATGCTTCCAAGGAACGTATCCAGATTTCAATATATTTGTTTGAGGGAATGGTATTTCAAAATTGTTCATTTTTAGGCTTCTCACACTTTGAATTATTCCAGACAATGCTAGTCCGACATGGTGGCAATATCCTTCTGTAATTGAGAGGAAAGTAGTTTTTCATATTTTGTTACATGGCCTTTTTTTTTTTTTTCCTATTAGAAAAACTGAAGCACAAAGAGGTCATTTCTCTTAAATATACTGAGGTTGTTATAGCTGGGAGCAGACAGCCTGACTTTCAGGGCCCTTAAGGACTTTTGAGATCTCCGCATATCATCACAATGGTGCTCACTGGTATGTGGGTAAATAAAGAAGTTAGGGTAGGATTTCTCTGAGAGTTCATTACAAATCTGAATGGTTGAAACCTCTGCCTGGCACAGCTGTCCAGGCTGGTCAGATGTGTGGAATTTTCAGTTTCTTTTCTTTTATTATAAACTTGAGAATTAATTCAAATATAGACGTAGAGGGATGAAAATAGGGCTGTTGACTCTCAGTCTTTTAACCAAGTCATGTGAATTATTTTCCTGCTCTTGTAGCTCTTCCAGAATATGTACAACCTCCAGAGAATGTCTTTAGATGCCTTTTTCTTTTTTTTCAAAGCAGCTGTATTTTTAAACACGGCATATTGCACCGTATCCCTAAATTTTTTCACAGCTCCTTACAGACAGAGTTCTGATTTTAGGTATTGTTCTGTGGGAGAGAATAGGTTCTTGTAGGGGGATTCTCAGTCTGGCTATTCCCCATCTCCTCCCACCTTCACGACCAAGAGGTTTTATGTTGTCTGATAACTGGATGAGTGCAGGTCAACAACGACACATGTAACCTTGTGAAGAACCTGCTGTAAAGAGCCTTCAGTTCTTGCAAAGGTGGTTTTTGAGAAAACAAATTCCTTAGAGGAAAACCTGGTCTTCCCTACTGATTCTTTTGCCAGTTGGATTCTCACTGTACCTGAAACCTGGATGTATGTTGTGCCCAAAGTGTAGCTGAAATATCACTGGGAAGAAAAGCTGCAATCTTACCCTTCAGCCATGACTCCTGTTCCTGATTCCACATGGATCAGCAGGGAGCATGTTTTAATCTGAGCAGACATTCCTTACTTTGCTGTGCCACTCTCCAGCACTAGCCACTTCCCGGCCTTGGTGGTCTGTGCTGGATTCAATCTGAAAGGTCAGACGGAGAGGGGAGGCCAGATGGCCGTGGAGACCCAGCATGTTGGAACACTATGTTTAATTACACACAAATTTACTGCAGCATGTCAGGAGGGACACAGGGAGCTTGTCCCATGGAAAGGTCATGCATTGTGTGGTGGCTTTACCTAAATTACACTAGGAGGAATGGAAGTGAGACCCTGACCTTGTATAATGAATGTACAGCCAGACCCCAGTGGGCACAGTGCATTCATGTGTTCAGTTCTTGCTTCCCCAGACAAAGCAAAAATTTTTTTTTTTCACATACTGACTAAAATGCCCCAGATTTTCCTTTTCTTAAGAAGCACTAGTATTTCAGGTTACAGGACATTATATATATTAGATGTTAAAAAAAAACCAAACCACCCAAAAAACCACAATTAAAAAAATCAAATCTAGGGCATGTTTTGGCCATGGAAAGACAACTGAATATGATATGAACATTTGAAATAAGCTGGGAAACCAAAGTCCAGAGAAGAGTTTAAATAATCAGTTGCAGAAATTTCTTCTTTTAGGGTAATTTGGTGGGGCTATTTCTCTTTGAATTTTAAATTCTCCAACCTTAATATCTGAGGAGCTCCCATATATATATTTTTTTATCCCTTTTGTGGTACAAAAGCTAAAGAAACAGTTTATGTTATTAACTTAAGCACTTATTTAGCCTGGTTTCCTTATTTGCTTGCTCCTTTTCTGATGGAGGAGAAGGTGGAATGAGGGAGGCAGGAGAGTTTCTTTGTCTGTTATTGTTGGTCTGAATCTCAGTGGCGTCCAGTGGTCACCATCATGATGAAGATCCCACTGCTGTGTGTGCATTTGCTCCAGTACAGTCCCCACTGAAAAACAGCTCCAAATAAATGTAACCAAGATTGAGACAGGGAATAGATGAAGAAGGTCATAGAAATCTGTTTTTCAGGATTACAATTGATAAGTGACAAGCTGGAAGGGAACTTTGTTGTCCTGATTTCCAGTCTAGTTCTAGTATTAACATAGGTGTATTCAAAGACGTGAATATGATGTGAACACTTATCTGGGGAAGGTGCCGATTAGAAATTCCTGTAGGTAACTCACAGTGGTTAGGTTTCAAATTACATTAAGAGCTTGACATGATTTAACTGCTTCTGCAACTAACCAAATCTGATGGAGCCTATAGATTTCCTTTTCCTTGGAATGAAAAATCATAGACTGATCTCATTTTATTCAAAGCAGTTGTTCTACTACTGCCTTAAACAATGAGTTTTATATCATTATTTGTCAGTTTGGCCTCCTGGGATATTCCTTTAGTTTCCTTAAATGAGAAATGAAGAACAGATAGCAATGGTGACACTTACTAGTGCCATATTTCTGTATCCTACCATATTACTGGTATTTACTCTGCAGAAGAAGTGACCCGTCATATATAAATAAAAGTATTCAGGACCAGGAATTTATTTCTGTGTTTTTGAACTTACATATTCTATGAAAAAATGTTAAGAAATTTGGTAACTCCATAAAGAAAAGTACTAGTATGAGAAGGTATAATTGCACAGAGTTAGAGTGTATTGCATGGTAACGGAAAATAAAACAAATAGCAATAAATTAATATATAGATAAAAGCCAATAGATGGGAACTATATATCCATATAAAGTTCTCTCTACCCACCATCACACAGATCAGGGACTGTCAAACCTGGAATGTCAAGAATTTTTGTTGCTTTGAAATAACAACATTATGTTTTTGAGGTATAGTTCTGTATTAGTTGAAGGCTGGACTATGCAACTTTTTTAAATGGACGTTTCTTTTTGCTGGTATTTCTTCTGATTCTGTGTGCTTGATTTTGATTTGTTTTATGGGATTTACCACTTCCCTGACCTTCATATTTTAAAAAGCCTGGGAGATTTCCAAGAGCTCAAATCAGTAGATTGCATACCAGCTCAGTGAAAGAAATCATGTTTTCTCATGTAACCACAGAAAGGACATGTGCTTATGGTGCTGGCATATGACCAAGACAGATGTGTGTTAAGGGTTTGTGAAACATTATTTAAACAAGTAGAGGTCAAGATGACAGTTCAGAGGCCTCTTTATCAAGGATTATGTGTTTATATAATTGACAGCTCTAGTATGGTACAATGTTAATGTTCAGATTAATTCCATTTGACAGAGGAATCTGATATTCTTGGAAGTTGCTTCAGATCCTGTACTGAAAAGCTCCATGGAGAGGCATAATCTCACCATCTCTCTCCAATTATGATGAAGTCAAATGGTAGAAAAGCAGTCAAACCTCTTAATTCTTCAAATACCCTCTGTGAAAAACAATGGTGTTATTGCTGGGCATCTGAACAGCTCCACACCGTTAAGTGCTCTTGGAGAGTCATGGAAATGCTATTCCTCTAGTTTATAGGAGGATTGGGGGATGTGGCAATAAAATAGGGAGGGATTGGTCCAGAAAGGTTCATCAGTGCCAAGCATCCAGTACCATGAGTTCTGTCCATCTATATCTGACACACATGTCAGTGGGTCTCCAGTTTATACACAGGAAAGGACAGAACACAGCTTCATTGATGTAGGAAGACATAAAAATAAGTTCTTTCACAATATTACTATCTACAGTGGATATGAAGTTCAGCTAACTTGACACGCCTTGGGTTAAATGTTTGGAAGAAGTCATCAACATAGAGAAATGGTTGCGTGACAATCATATGGCCTCTTTTACTTTTGAGGTCCCCATGTCCTCCTTCATCTGCCACTTCAGGCACTGTATCCTAGAAAAACTATTGCTCTCCTGAACACAAAGTGTAATGTCACACCCTTTCTATAAGCACACAATCATAGGATGGTTTGAGTTGGAAAGGACCTTAAATATTATGTCATTCCATGGGCAGGGATGTTACTACTACTGCACCAGGTTGCTCAACTGCTCAGCTTTTTTTCTCTCAGGGATTGCACTGACCATTCTCATTCTATTCCAATCTCTAACCAGAAGTAGTCCTTGTACCTTCCAACATGACTGACGTCACAAGCTAGCAGTGATCTGAATCCATCACCTCCTGCAAGGCTGCCTGGGAGGTTTTTCAGTCTATTATACACCTGTGCTGTTCTGGTGAGAACTGCCTGAAAGAGATGTCAGTCCTAAATCCAGCTTGCAACAGCCAGGAGTAAATACAGCCCAGTTCTCTGGCTCTTTTCTGGAACTGGCACATTGAGGGAAAAAGGGAAGAGCTCATAGGTTTCATATACTACGTGACCATTATGTTAGAAAAGTTAAAAAAAAAAAACCAAAAAAACAACAAGGCACAACCAAAAAATTCAAAGCTATCAAAGAAAAAAAGCACAGAAACAACAAAACCAATCATGTTCACAGACATGGACCTAAAATGCTTCTCCAGCACAGAGCCAAAGCTGAATTTAATACTGAGAACTTTTTTTCTTCCTTTTATACTGAAACCTCCAATAATTGCCTAGTGTTCCTAGGAATGTAAATTACTCTTTTTGGTCTCTATGTGGGAAGCAAGGAGATGAATGGGAGTCTAAATTGGTTTTGCTTCCTGTTCCCTGTAGTGGTTGCAGGATTAGTCCACTGTGCCTCTTTGCCCTTCCATTTCCTTGAAGACATGGGAAAACCTTCATTTTGCCAGGAGTTACTTACTCATTAAAATGAATCAAACAGGTCAGATTGTAGCAGGCATTTGAAAACCTGCTATCTGTCAAGAATTTTAAATTTAAAATTAACATTGAGTCCTCCTTTAAGACAAAAACCTTGACCTTAAGTTGCGTAGTGATTGGCAAGCACTCCCCATCCCCTGACTCGATTAACATTTAAATGCCATTTTGTGTGAATATGAGTAGCGCCTTTGGAACAAACAAATTACTAATGTCTTCCTGCAGGAAAGGAGCATTAGAAGTGTCTTATTAATTTGATGTCTAATTGAAAATCCCTTCCTTGATCTGGGGAGGTCTATGTGGCCTAGGAGAAAAAGACATGGGGTACTTTTTGCCCCTACAGATGATATCTCCATTAGTTTAACCTTCCTTTATTTCCTCTTCCAAGCATGTTCTGCAGTGGGACAAAGAGAAATACAGGAGGAAACTTGTCTTCTATGTGGAAATGCATGTTTTGTGTTTTAATCTTCTAGGAATGAGCAACAAGGAACAATTTATGACCATTAAGCTTTGCAATCGGTAGTACAGCACCCAACTGCTGTACTAGTGGACAAAAAAAGCTATTGAGAAATACAAGTTTCTCAAACAAATTGACAAAAAAAAAACAAAAACAAAAAACAAAACAAAAACAAAACAGCAAAGCTGGAAGCCTAATTCAGAAATTCTGGCTTTTGGACTATTGAGCTGTTAGGGTGTTGATGTTTTAGGACATAAACACTTTGCAACCCTAACCACCATCCACACCATGTGCTCAGCTCATCTGTGTTTGTTGGATCTCACACATCTCTTGTGGCCAGTGCAGGTTAGAGTCTAAGTAGAATCACAGAACTATGAAAGTCTGAAAACACCCCTGAAGATTATAAAGTTCAGCCTTTCATCAAGTACCACTATTCCTATTAAACCATATCATGAGCCATGTCTACTCATTTTTTGAACACTTCTAGGGATGGTCGCTCTTTCACTTTCCTAGTGCAATTATTCCAAGTTTTCCAATAGTAAGTATCCCTTGTTGTGAGTACACATTAGAGATGTCCCCATCCTTCATCACCCCCAGAGAAGTTTCACAACAAATTTGAAGGTTAACCTATCAGTGATGTGCTCCTGTTTTGCATTTCAACAAAATATCTGAGGCCTGTGCTGTTGGCAGGGGAAAGTATAGGAGGGAATGCTTCACCAGCCAGCGCATTTATCTGCCAGCACTAATTGTGCAAATGGGGAGAAATTTGTAAGATGCAAAGGTGCCGCTCAGAGAACAGCAGAATTTGCTGCTATATCACATAAATAAATATGCATATGCAAATGAGAAATGGGCTGCTTTTTTTTTTTTTTCCTAGGATAATGCCCGCCATCTCCTTCAAATTATGTCAATTTGACATTGTAAATTTGCAAGGTACACACAGGAATCTTGATACACCAAGCCTGGCGCTCGTTCTGTTTCAAGTGTTTTTTCCTCCATCTCATTAACTCTGTCAGTTAATTCTTGTTCAGACACTTTGCCATATTCTATATTTAAATTTTGAATAAGAAAAGATGAGATTTTATTTAATTACTCCCTTGTCCCACCTTTTCTTACTAGAACTCCCATTACAGTCTGTCTATACACTCACTCTACGCATCATCTCTAGCTACAGAGATTTATTTTTTTTTTACCTATGCATGAGCTAATCAGCATGGTCTTCTGTTGAGGTCAGTAGAGAGAAATACAGTCTTTTATGATGTGATTCCTCTCATCCTAATGTTGAAACCTAAAATTAGTCAAATGAATTGTGTCCCAAAAGCACATATTTCTTTGTTGATTATAGAGAATATCAAATGTGACTCACTCAGATGAAGTAATCTGTGTTCAATGACCACATCTGGCTGGACAAACTTAAACTGACTCTATTCTCCTGGAGGAGAAGTGTTCTTGAGGTACCAAACCCAAAATAATATCACCTACTCCTGAGCATCATTCATGACAGAGCTGTGATATCCATGATGTCAAAGATTCCCGCACGCCTGGAAATTAGTGAAGGTGCAGTTGCACCTTTTCCATATGTGAATAAAACCCCCAAACATGCAGACATTTCCTGGATACTACTCTGCTTTCAGCTTTACCAAGATGGGATGGAGATGTTTTGTTTGAGCTTGCCCTCATCTTGTAAGGATATCAATCAGATCGTGTGGTGACAGCATGATCATCATTTTAGCGTTCAAGTCCCCACCCCCTGCCAGTTCAAGGATGCTTTCTCCAAAGAATATTTAATCTGCAGCTATCTTATTCATGGCTTTAAGTAGTAGCATGATGAAAAGCTCCTCCTGACCTAAGTGTTATGCAAAAGGCTTAGAAGAAATATGTTCTTACAAGACGTTTAGCTCAGTCAGATTGAAACATTTATTTTTTGTACAAAGAATGCATCACAACTTTACAGGTGTTCAGTCTTTAAACCTTGGAATTTTTTCCCCATGTTAAAAAATAGTAATAAAAAAAGAAAACATGAGCTGTATATTGATCTGTGTCCAGCTGGACCATGTGATGTCAAAGTACATAAGAGTATATCTGCCTGTCTTCAGTATATGAGTAACTCTTAGTTGCAAGTGCTGAAGAAAATGCTGGTATTTGAGCACTTTGGGGATAGATCTGTCAGCATTTATACTGTTTTCTTGAAACCTTAGTCATGTTTGTCTGACACAGAGGTGATAAATCAGTGCACAGAGTGCAGGTGACCTGGTCAAAGGTGTTTGGTTAATGCAGTTAATCACCTGTTCTGCTCTTCATCATGAGGACCTGCAAAAGGTGTTTCTATAAAGTTAGCTTTTTATAAGCTGGATAAACATAATATAGGTTACTATGGTGAAGGATGCTGACATAGTCTTTTAAGTAAAATATAAAAATAAAGGGCTCTCTAAGTAGGATGCTTTAAAATAAAGGGGGAATTGTGTGGTGAGGCTTATAGTGAGTAAATATCCAATCATATGGCTGTGGACAGCCGTATTCAGAAGATACCTACAATCTCAACACTCTTGTAAAAAAAGAGCTGGGCGAATAGAGCAGGTGATGTAGGATGCAATTTTGCCAATTGTTTCCTGTTATGTATTTCCCCTACATCTGTCTGAGTGAGTATTCAAGATCCTAAATAAAAGAGCTTTCTTTATTTCCCAGGGTGGTTACAACCTAATATACTTTTCATTTGTGAAAATTCTCCTTGGCATCTACGTCTTTCATTTTTCTTCCTGTATTTTTGTGTAACTCTATCAGCAGATGATCTGTTCCAAACTGATGGCATCTTGGAACCCAGGACAGCATATTACTCCTGTAGCTTGGTCAGCCAGTAGTAAAAAGCTTTGGAATGTATCACTGGCTTCCTTTAAGATTTTACCTTTCATCAGTTTCCAAAGGAAAGTGAGAGTAGGCCAGAAGTCTGAGAGGGAAGTATCTTTATGGACTTGGACACTGTAACTTCATCTGTCTGTGGAATAGCCCATTTTGAAAAATTGCCAGTATATGGGGAGCAGCAGAAGAAAATACAAAGCAAATCAGAAAACAGAACATACTGTTCTTCCAGTCTCTTTTCAAGAAGAATGTTTTTTTCCCCACACAAAATTTTGATAATTTGATAAATGATTCATTTTCAAAAAAAAGGGAGAAAACCGGATCTCAATATTATAATTATATTATCTTAATTATAATATTATATCAATATTATTATAATATGGAATCATAAAAATATAATATCTTCTCTATAATTAAAAGCTTTTCATAGTTATTTAAGTTATGTTTACTCTGTTTATATTAAATTTCTTTCACAGAGTGAAACATGATGGGAAAAACCATCCTAAACTTTCAGGAAAATAAGGCAGCTCCTATGTTTCTTCAGGTTCAATAAAAAATAAATAAACTTGCTGTAGGGCCTATCACATATATTAGCATTGTGATGGCTGGTTGTTCTTAGAAATAACAGAAATTGATAGGTTTTCATAGAAGATTAAAATAAAGTAGTAGTATATGCTGTGAAATAGAGGGCAGAAATCTAGGTGTGCACATATCTGCAGTGGGAAGAGGATGAAATGGGAGGGGTTTTGAAATGAGTTTACTTTTATTCAATCACTTGTCCAGGACCTTTCCTAGCGCTTCAGAAAGCTTTCAATAAAAAACAAATAAAATGCATAATAAAATACAAACTTACAACAAAAATTCAAATGACCATCCCAGTACAAGGCCATAAATAAAAGATTCAGCTGGTGAGACACCCACAAAATACATTTTCGAAAGGTTTTTAAACTGATTAAGGAAGTTGACTTCATGTATATTGATACTGGAGGGTACAATTTCCTACAAAGTGCAGGCAGGCAAGGCTTGGTGTATGGAGGGTAACTCAGGATGCAGTTTTGTAAGGCTATAAAACCAGTCCTCCCAACAGGTTGTTCTTAGAAGAAGACTGTCATTAAATCTTAAAGAAAGATTTAGGTATGTGTTCTTCTTCTTTCTTCCTCCTCCATCTATTTTAATTTCAAAAAGTTTTACAATCCTCAGTGTAATAGCTCATCTATCTGCAAAATAAATAGAATTTATTCTGTTCAGCTGAATCATGCAATAATGTAATCAGGAAAGAGTCATAGGCTAACACACACACAACTTGATCATATTAATTTTTTTAGAAAACCTAGCTCTACTTACTAAAAAGGGCTCTAGCAATCTTTTCAATCTACAGCTATGTCCAAGAACCAAATATTTTATTCTGTCTTGGCTTTAAATCTAACTGATGTTTTAAAGAAGATTGATTAGACAATTTAAAATCCCTTAAAATGAAAATGTTGCATTTTTAATGAAGAATAAGGATGGCAATAGAGTATTTCTAGATATTGTTATCCAAAAGTGCCACAATACTGCCAAACTTAATAGATTCATAACACCAGTGTAGAAGTATTACTTGTATAAACACAAGTAATGTGGGTTTAGGTGGGGAGGGTTTAGGTAAGATGTCTGTCTCTATCTCTACCCTCTCTGTGCAATTTTGCTCCCATACCATCTGGTCTTGCTGTGATGACAAGTTTGGGTTCCATATTATTAAAAGTCTCATTTTTGGCAGTCACATGGCTGTGTGATAAGGTAAGGTTGCCTTGCTTTCTCTGTCTATCATGGGTTCAGCAGGCAGGTTGGAGGTAGGAATGCAGTGAAGGCTGCTGATTATACACAGGCTGCATCTCAATAACCCCCTGAGCTGAAAATTATTGGAGTTTAGGACATTATTTAGGATAAATATAATCTTTCTTGCCTATTTCTGCCCTATGCTCCATCTCTGATGAGAGGAACTTCAGCTAGATGGACTTACTGTATAATCCAATAGAACTGGTCTTATTCCTCACAAATATTTACTATCATGACTGTCCTGTGATGGAAGCATAGCATCCATCACCACAGGAAATGAGCTGGAAGGAAACCTTATGACTCGTCATGCCAGATGCACACCCACAGAGCAGAGCTGCACACTCCAGGTATGTCCAGGATTGCTAAGTGCCCAGAATAAATCACCCAAGACCTCTAATCCAATGCATCTGCAATGATGTGGTAGAAACAGATGTATGCTGGAGACATGATAGTCCTTCAAAAACGCTTTTCTACATCCTCATTCACTTACTGGCTTTTGGTTATCCAGTGAGAGTTTTTGCTATGTGATGTAGCTCATGAGGCACTTGCAACACAAAGAACTCAAAATATGATATTAGATAGGCACAGAGTGGAGAGTTTAAGCATGGGAAGATTGAATGACTTGCCCACAAGCATCTCAGGAGTCTGTAGCAGAGCCATGGACCTGTTTTCCAGCTCTACCTCTTGCTTCAGTCTATCACTTCCTTTGTTTTCTTGTTTTTATCTGGCCCTTCTTTCCCTGAGGGCAGAGAAATTTCGCAACTCACTGGATCATTTTGTCAAGGGAGATAGATAACTTTCCAGTTCCTCCCTCTCCCCACCCTCTTTCCCCCATTAGCCAATCCAATTATAGAAAATCAAATATCTTGCTAGAGCTGGCCAAATTCAATTATACAGGTACTTCTGGGTAAATTTTGGCAGTGAATAGTTTGCTTGCTTTACCCAGACTTCTCTCTTTAATAAAATGCTCCCAGTTAGCCAATATATCTTGTTATAAAATAAAACAAAACCCCACATATACATGCAACCATAGATAAGCAGAGACATTTTCTTCAAATGCTTTCTGGGTATAGATTTTCAGGTGTCTCCTAGGACCTCTATACCACTCTGGATCTGAACTGTTAAATCCTGTCTACCTCCAAATGATTAAATGGGATGTCCTGCCTTTCAAAGCTGGAGCTCAGCAGTCAAAAACCAAAACTGCTACTGCTCAAAATATGTTACCCTTTTACTATGGAAAAAAGCCCCCCTCCCCCCCGCAAAAAAAAGCCCCAAAAAAACCAAAAAAAACCAACCAAACAAAACCAAACAAACATGTCATGTACAAGAACATTTTTTAAAATAAGGTATTTAATTTGAAAGCTGTAATTTTTTTATTAAAGAATGTCGGAGCAACACCAGTTGGAAGTTCAAATTACTCATATTTTTATTTATCTCTGTAGGTTTAAATCTTTAAGTTGCATTGCTTGTCTCTTGTGCTTTAAAAGGGGCAATTTATTGCCAGACATGAAGTCCACCTGGGGATCACTACTCAGAGAGGACAAAGTAGATCTCTGGCAACTACCCTTTAGCTCAGTGGAACAAATCTTTACCAAAATATTTGGGCACTTCTATAAAAACTCTGCAAGGCAAAAAACCCAGAACTATTTTCCTTAGGAAGTAAATTATTGTTTAAAAGGTTTTACAGGTGACCAAATTAACTGTTGGATAAGATAAAGGACATACCACTATAACAAAGTGAATCAACCAAAAAAGTGTTGCCTCTAAGAACAGTACCTCATACTATTTCTTTAGGGATGCCCAGACCAATGCTAAAACCTCCACAAACACTTCAAGGTTCTGTGAAATGCAAACAAGAAACATTGGCCAAAATAACCAAGCCTCAACTGTCTGGCAATTATACACTCTTGTCTAAAAAATATTTTGTTGCTTTTTTAAACTTTTTTGGAGCTTCACGTGGAGAAATTCTACAAATATTCTCTCCCTCTGAGTCCTGGTTGTATTTTTGACCTAATGCAACTCATCCAGTAAAATGAGACAGTGGACTGGCATTTGGCATGAATCAGAGCTAATGTATCTCCTTTCTCTCTTGGATAACACCTCTTCTTCCTCTCAATAAAACCTTGTATTATTCAAATGGGGTGTAAAGACAGTGGACCAGCCAAGAAACATGCACTTAAAATGTCTGAAATACAGAATGCTAAACATGTCCTCTGGATCCCTTCCAAGCTGGTTTAGTTACTAGACTTGTTTTGTAAAGGAAATGGGTGCTAAGTGTGGGAAGTGAAAATACATGGAAGGGCACTTTTCAGGCTGCTTTAATGATCACAGCCAGATAACAAAAATATTGGTCATCTCTGTTTTTAGTAATTCTTCTCAAGTTATTCTTCTTCCTTTTTTCTTCTAAGATGGGGGGAGCTGCTGTGAGCTATTAGACAAGTTTCTCTGTCCTGTTCAAGCAACATCTTCAATTCAGTTAAAGAAAAAAAACACACACACAAAGTACTATTTGAGACCAAAATTTTGAGGGGAGTTTAGGAGGAGGAGGGGAAGGAAGAGAATGGGATTAGACTCATATTAGGTAGCAAGAACATCCAGATTTAGTATTGCGAGGATTTTAAAAAAAAATCCCAGAGCTTCAGAGTGGATAAAAGCTTTCTTGCTTCAGTGCCTAAACCAACTTCTAATTAATGGGGTTTAGGAAGACATTGTCCTTATGAGTATGTTATCCCCATAGCTGCCCACTGAAGGGTGCCCTGCCTGTTGCAGGGAAGCAGATGGTATTGACCACTGTCTGAGACAGGCTATTGAACTAAGACTGACTGTTGATCTGGTCCTCTATGTCTGTGCTTTTTTAATCTAATCTCATCTAATCTAATTCTAATGCATTTTTCTTGTCTGCCTCAAAAACTCCCAGGTATATACATAAAATCTTTTTTAATAAATTCTCTAGTTCTAATTGAAAGTGGCCTTCTGGTTTGAGATACCCTCCAACCTTATCAATCCAGCTATGAAATCTTCACCCCAAAGAGTGAAGTCATCCACTGTATGATTTTCTCACCCAGAACCAACAGCTGACCTCTGTAAGGATCAATTACAAACACTTTGATTTTGGAGGAAACCCTCCTATGTATTCGGGGCCATAAGGGGCTGGTTTGTCCTGCAAACGTGCAGGGTGACACAAAAACAACTTTCAGAGTCAAGATGAGCCATCTGTGATGAGCTTTGGGAGGACACTGCTGACTATAAATGAGCGATCATTCTCTGGACACAAGATGTAGAGGAATGTCTGTGACTTGTACACCTGGGTATAAATCATGCCATGACTTTTTTTTTTTTCTCTAACCAGTCAAACAGTCAGTGTTTTGAAGAAGACTTTGTCATATTTAATAGTGCTGTCAACCTTGCAGTTTTGCTGGCCTTTTAATAAGAAATTCCAAAATGACACTATTAACTATTATTTTCCCAGACTTGAGGAAAGCTAGCCACCGCAGATTATCATTTGAGATGGAATGAAAGCCTTCATGGTGCAGAAATTACAAACTCAATTCACCCCCAGGGTAACTTCAATATGTTTGGAAGCCAGTCTGCCACCTGCCTTGACAGCAACAGCTACAGGAGAAGGAATTTGAACCCTTCTGGGCTGGTATGGATGTTGAGACAAACACAGGTTGAAGTTCTTCCCAAAGTAAATAATTTATATTCTATATAATGCTGGTGCATTTTTTTTCCCTTTTTTTCTCTGGGTGCCATCTCAGTGTGAAGATAAACAGAGCTGGCAGGAAATATCCTCTCAAAACAGAGGAAAAAAAGCCTTAAGGATCTTGATAGATAAATTTATACTTGTATTTCCCCACTCTGCTGAGAGATTTATCCTGCAATAAAAGTTATGCCAGAAGCTCAGACAGACAAGTCCAGATTAATGCCAAACTCCTGCCAGAATCACTAAATGATCTGCATGGTCAGAATCTACTTTCCAATATGTGAGAAATGACTGCCCTAACAGATGATTTCATTTTAAGATTTCCTTTTAACAAGTTATAGAAATGACTTGGTAGGTGTTTACCCTGCACATACAGTCACTTTCTATTGTGTTTTGGTGTGCACTTTCACCCTCTTAAGCAGGTCATCTGCCAATAGAGAAAAAAAAGGAAATTAAAAAATTCCTATCTGTCCAGATGGTCCAAAAAAGCAACTCACAGGTGGTTGGAGTCAAAAAGGTTAGAGCTGTTGATTTTGCTAATCCATTCACTCACAAACAGAAATGCCTCTCCTTCAAATTCTTCTATTTCAGTCTTTTGGTGCAGGTAATTTGACCTTACATGGAGGACAAAAAGTGTTTGTTGAAAGATAAGAATGTTTTCAGAGTTATAGGCACCTGAACAACGGATTTCAACTTCTATGGGGTCTTCCCTGATGCCAGCTTTAATTTTTATTCATCACGGTGTTGACTTGGTTAATTGTGCATTGAAAACAGCACCATTTGCACCATTAACATTGGGCTGATCTGTTCTATCAACAGAGGAACACAGCCCAAATTGATGCAAAACCCCTTGCAGCTGAAACTTGTCATATGAGATCTGATTCCAAAAGACATTACTCACAGTTACAAAGAAAAAAGGTACAAAAGAGAAAAGAATGTTTTTCCCCTTCGCAAAAACACAAAGAAATCCACAATAACAATAATAAGTAGAAAAAAGCTAGGAGAGTGGAATTTTGCTACTGTTCAGATATTTCAACAAATGTTTGATCCAGCATTCACTGAAGTCAGCAGGATTCTTTCCATTCCCTCCCTTTTCCAATTGCAGCATCATTAGCCACATTACTTCTAACTGTTGGGCATCTACATCTAATGTTGCCCTCTCAATTGCAGCAAATAAAAATAGAAAATTAGAGAACTCAGCTTTCCATATCAGCACCTGAGGAAGGGGACTGAGCAAAATTTCCACCCAATTACCTTCATGGCCAGATGCACAAGGTTTTGATCACCTTTTCTTCAGTTTGGGAAGCATTATTTGCTGTGCAGCATTTTCCAGGTGATGTTGTAAATGATAGATCCTCATAGGCAAGGTACATCATGTATGGATGTTGCTCCTGAAGCTGCAATCTTTGCACTTCTCATTTTTTGCCACTTCACATTTGCAACATTAACATTGCATTAACATAGGGATGGAGTGTTTAATAAGGGTGTGCAGTTGTTTGGAAATCAGTTTACAAAGCACTTTGGGATCCTTCTGGATGAAAGGTACTATATAAGTGTCAATCATTATTACTATCATTATTATCATTATTATCATTATAAGTTCACAAGGAGACAAACAACCACGTTGGAATAACACTGGGGGCAAATTTTTGCAAAGCCAAAGTGGAGATTTGGGCTGGATGTGAGTGCCATGAATGCACAGTTAATGGCAGTTCTAATAGATTACCCAGCAAGGGGAGCTTTGGCCTTGTGAAAGGATAGGTACTTTCAGAGGTACAACTCCAGTCCTTAAAGCAGCACATCTAGGTAATGCCAGTGAATTTCAGCTTCTTTTCCTGCTGTGAAAGATGATTCATATCAGGACATGTAGAGGGGGATGCTGTGGGAATTGATGGGAGGAAGATTTGTGGGAGCCCTGTAAGGTGGCTGCTGTGCTGGGATTTGCAGCAGCCTGTGAACCTGTAGCATGATGTGCATATTCCAGGACAGAGCTAGAGAAACTCACCCTCTCCATAATTCTGTGCAAATTCCTCTCAGAGAAAAACCGTTTATCTGGATATGTGAGAAAAGAATTCAATAAGGAGTGTCTCTGGAATTTTGAGAACTGGAATGTGTGTCAGAAGAGAAAATTTTCTGGACTTTCAGAAAGAGATTATATTCATAATCACCAAATGTAACTAATCTTCTGGATTAGCATCTCCTGTCCTCAGCACGGTTCTGCAAGGGGTTATTGCCCTTCTCAAATCTACAAACAAAAAATTCTTGTCTGGATGAACTTTAAACTAACTCCATTTCTGGGGACATTTCTACTTAAGACTGGGGGGTTTAGCAGTGTGGATTTCTAGGTTTGAGGGGGTTTGCTTGTTTTGGTGCTTATTTTGCCAATGGATAGTTGCTCAAGCATTTAAATTGAGGCATTTATGAGGACTTTCCAGTAAAGGGATATCTGTTGTGGAACCATGCCCCAAGTTATGTGTAGAAATATAGCCCTGGATTGTGAATACGTCTATAGATGGCACAGGTTCTGGTTTTAATATTGCAATTTCATATCACTGTCTTCATTTTTTCTTGGGGAGGCTAAAAGCCAAGTGTTTGGCTCAAATCAGACATGACATTTTAAAACATAATTATAAAGTAATTGACTGAAACCAGAAGTTACTGTTAGCAGGTTGCATGGCTGAAGTGGAAATGGCCATAAAGCATCTCTCACGACGTAACAGTCCCTAATACTATACCAAAACTGGATCTGCTATACCAGAACATAGGTTTGACAACACCAACAGAAACAGCTACCGTCCCAGCCATATATGTTAGTATTCAGGCACTTACTTCCAAATAAAATTAACCCTCGATCTGGATTTTAAACCACCTAATTTTAGTATAGTTTCTTAAGAAACAGAATTTATGCAATCAGCCTCTTTGTGTTCCTGTCCATCTGTTCCTCCTCCTCAGGAGCTGTGCAGCCACTGAAATTTGACTGATCTGTGGCGTGTTTGGGGTCCCCAGGTCATGGATATTGAAGTGGAGCTAAAGCAGCATGAAGTGAGTTGAAGAGGAGGTGGAGTGAAGCAGCACAAAATTTGGCCCTTCTGAGTGTCTTGGCTTGCTTCTTAGTTTAAAGGACAGACAGATCCTGTTATATTCCATGTGATAATGGAAAGGCAGATGCTACAAATATCCTGCTGCTTTACTGGGCAGGAGCATTCCAGACGATATTCCTCACAGTCTACACCACAGAATGACAATTTAGGGTAACTGGGGCCTGTGGCATGAGCCACATGGATGAAAATCAAGGATAAATTGAGGGCACTGACCCATTTCCTCAGTTTACCAGGAAATTCCTGTCCCTTTCACTAAATCAGGAGACATTAAGACCCATATGGATGCCATACAGTGAAAAGAAAGGGAAAGGACAAAGCAACCTTTATTCATGGTATTTTTTTCTGATAATCCACCTGTCCACACTATTATTGTCTTATAATTAGGGTGAAAGACACTTGAGACAGCAATTCGCTTTTCTTTGTTTTCTTTATGGTTGTGATTATAGGCAGGCTTTGGTTCATGTCTGCATCTTTATGTGCTCTTTTGATTAAAATAATTTAGATTTTTTTTTTTAACTAGGCTCAATTAACCCTCTGTCCCTTAGTTTTCCAATTTGTGAGAGCTAATAAATATGCCCCATTTACAGAAATGTTATTCAAAATTAACATTTTTGCATCTGATTTTTAAAGAAAAACCCTTTGCAAGCACAAAGCAATTTTTGAAGATGAATTTACAGATGTATGATGACAGACAACTGTTCATGAAAATCCAGCTGCAAATCTTAAACACAACTATTTAGCACTAGTATACTTCTCTAGTAAGATTTATGGATTAAGGGACCAAAAAGGATTTGGATTTGGAATTGATCAAGTCCCTCCGAGGTTTCTATTGGCCATGTAGTTCCAAAATAATCCCACTATCATCACAGTGTTTTCATGTTCAGTTTGAAAAACAACAGTTGATTTCTCATCTCTTCAAAGGTTCCTTGACTCCTTAGTTGTTGATTACAATTCAGATGTTAATTGAGGAACTGGAGGATGAGTGTGGGCTGTTGTTTTTTGTGGTTTTTGGGTTTGTTTTTTTTTTTGCAGTGGAATATTTTTGCTGGAGAAATGAGGTGGCGAAGGATGTTTTTGACAAATAGATGCCAATTTAATGCTGCTACGTACACTATTCCTGCTTTCCCCTGCAGGGGCTTCCTTTTACAGTCCCACAATGTGCTACTTTCCAGAGGCTATGCCTCTGATTATCTCAAAGATGACAGCATTTCAAACAGTCAGCAACCCTGTTTTAAACGAAGCTGTGGTGATTGGTTAAAAAAGACAGCCTGAAGGCCTCCTGATGCAGGAAGCCACTTACACATATGACATCTTCCCCATACCCTTACTTCTTCAGATCGACTCAATACCAGTTTCTACCACGATAGTGCCCTCGGGAAATCAAACAATTAATAATGGCTGAGAAAAATGCAAAGTTAATTGATGCTTGTTCTATTCTTCAATGAAAATTGTGGTTGCCCATGATAGATCTGCAATAGTATTTCTCTTCCTGTGTCTTCCCTTTTGGCACTGCTGAGTCTTTGGGTCAGAGAAAGTGATTCTCATATGTATTTGTTAAGTTTCTGGTCTAAATTAACATTTCTGTTGGGAAAACAAGCATTTTGTCCCCAATGTATAATTTTTTTTTCTTCAAATCTTGAACATGTCTTGTAGAAAATTAAAGTTGATTTAAAGATTTTAAGACTCAGAGAGTTGACTCAATCAAAACAAACCATGCCGTAATTTTAGGCTTATTTGTCTAATGTGATATTCTGTGATATCTTCACATCCTAAACTAAAATGGCCTCTGCCATCAGCTGTTTTTTCTTCTGATAGGTAATAATAAAGGGCAACAAATTTTCCTGACTTTCCTTTGTAGAAGCGACATATACAGCATCGTTAAATCCTTTTCTGAAAAAAAGTTTCAAGCCTCTTTTTTTTTTTAACCCTTCCAGTGCCTTCACATTTTATCAGTATCCAGTTTGTAAAACAGGCAGTTGAAAAATGCACTGTTTTGATTTAACATCCTCACTAAAGCCCTATGGATAAGTCACATTTGTTGCCTTTTCCTCATTAAGCCTTTACTCCTGGCATTCACAATCCTCTTGGTCCTGGAAATCACAGAGGGAATTTGCCATGCTGGCAGTACAACCTGAATTCTTCATGTGTGTTGCTGCCTTTGTGTTCTGGATATATGTGCACTCTTGCTTTCTTCCTGTTATAGTTGTGAGGCTACACTTGGGGAAAGGAGGGAAGGTGAATGCAGGACCTTCAGGAAGAAAGGAACATTTGAAGGAGTGGAACGTGGAGACAGGATGTTCCAAGCATAACAGGGACATAAAAAGGAATGAAACATCATTTTGGACAAGCAGAAAAGGGGAGAGGAGACAAAAATGTTGAGTTGTTGGCAAGCACTAAATCAAAGAGGGGGGCCTTGAAGTCAAGGGCAATGCCTTCCATTATATCAATACAATTAATGGCATCCTTATGTTCAGTTATTTGCATTAACAGCAAAGTTAATGCCGGCAAAGATCAATGCTGAGATTAGTGATGTTCAAATCAACATGCTTTTAAGCAAATTATTTCCACTGTCTGAGTCTCTCTCCTAGTTAGTAGCATGAATCTTTGGTGGTGTCTGCAGCTCCATCAGCAGATGCCTCTTAAGGGCTGCTGTCTCTTAAATATAGTCCTGCTAACATTAGTACCACTTGCACAGTAAGCAGGAATATCAGGTCAATAGATCCACTCAGTGTGGATGTCCTGTATATCACGAACAATGGCCAGAAGCAAAATGTTCCTTTTGCATTAGTGATTAATATTACTATTATTATTGAGAATATTTTAATTTCCTTTTCTCTTTGATCCTCTCTCACACAATCTGATTATTGTGCTTATTCGTTCTAAAAAAATGAGCCTGTTGTCTTGGAACATTAAACCCAAACAAATAAATCACACCAAATCCCATGAACCACCTCTACCTATGCTGTAAATGCAAAGTAGTTAGGCAGCTGCAGTCAGGCAGCTGTGGTCAGTAGCAACTCCACAATATGATGGCAATATGCTTCCTGCCAACAGAAGGCCTGGAAACTTAAGACTTTCAAAAGCAGATTCAAAAAGATATCTTTGGCTGGGAGCTGGTGTGAATAAAGCTAAATCTTTGTATCTCAAAGAACCCCAAAAACCTCTTAAGGAAAATATCCTTGATGGCAGTGAGCCAAAATATTCTGCATTATTACTCACTCTTGCATACTTGGCTGAGGGTTGATCCCTATTCTGCTATTCCTATATGGGGCTCCCTGCCTTTGGGCCTTCCTATAGAACTTAGAAGTTCTGCAGCTTTGGTTCTGCCCCTACATTTGGAGGTGACAGGCACCGCGAGCCTTTTGGCGCTTTGAACGCGTGCGATCGCCAGCGACGGTGCTCCGCCGAGACACACCCACATCGCTCCACACAGCTGCTGGCAACTCCTGGCTGGAAACATCTTGGAGAGGACTAATCAAAGCAATTTAGACAATGTTTTTCTACTGAAAAATCTTGTTTTAAAAAAATAAAAACCAAAAAAAAACCAAAACTTTTTTTTTTTCTTCCGAGAGAAATTATCAGGGAAGTCTCTAAGATTCAGGCTTGAATTTCTTTTGAAAATTAGTGACAGTGGCAGAGAGAGGACTCTGGATTAGCAGGCTTTCAGGAAGTTATCCAAAAAAATTCCTTTTTTGCTGATCAGTCAGTTACTCTCTAGCATTTCCTTCTCTATTTTTTTAATCATTGCAATAAATCTATGTACTTTGTGAATCAAATTTTCAGTTTGCTAACAACAAGTTAGAAAATTGGAGAGGATTCTATAAGAAACAACTTTTTAAATATCATTCTGTTCAAAGACATGAATTCAAATTAATCTTAAGTAAGTGCAGACCATTGGCAAGATAGTTTTGCTGGTAATAATAGAACACGGTTTTGATGATATAGCAAGGATATGAAAAATATACCCAGAGCCCTGAGACTGTGTATGAATGGAGCAGTAGAAGTACCAGTAGCAATGGTATCAGTATGCTTTCTGATGGCTGGATATGCAGGTGGGCCATGATGTGCAATATTTTTAGTTATCAGTTAGTATTGGATAAGCATTTCACAAAAATAACCTCTATAATTAAATACTGTGGTTCTGGCACCTTGAAGAACTGTATAACCTACTTGGATCCTAATTTATTTTGATTTCTAGAGATCCTGTCACCTCCCTCATGAAACGGCAATGTTTTCCACACTACACATGGTATTTTGTGACACTAAGACGTAGTGTCAGATAAGCAAAGTGCTTTCTTGCCACCCTTTTCCTTCCTGATAGCCCCCAATCCTTGCTAGGCTATTAAGGGAAGCCAGAGCAAGGTGAAGGGAATGTCTTTGGGCCCTGGTTTAATTCAGAGCACCTGCTGTCTTTCTGGGTGCCAGAATTGTATAGCCTTGTTGGGAGCCAGGATGTAATAGCTGTGCCTGATAAATAGCAGCACTAAACGTGCTACAGCAAAGGTTTTCTGTACTATAATAATTGTAGGCACTGACTTGGTGCAATATATCTTTGCCAGCGTGTAGTGACAGAATAAATAGCTGTTTTTAACTATAGGATCAGGAAAAGCTAATGCAGTGATTGAGGGAAAGTATCCAGCTAAATGTAGTCTGTCTTTGTTATGCCATCCTTCCAGCCT
Source organism: Passer domesticus (assembly GCF_036417665.1). Taxonomy (NCBI): domain Eukaryota; kingdom Metazoa; phylum Chordata; class Aves; order Passeriformes; family Passeridae; genus Passer; species Passer domesticus. Next base: position 7,103,411 of record NC_087512.1, read on the forward strand.
AGTCCTACCTGTGCTGAGGGGGTGAGGGATGGACTCCAGCTTATCCAGCATCCTCTGCTCCTCCTGGTTCACAGCTGGGCTTGACTGTCAGGGCTGTCTTGTCAGAACCCAAGACATCCCTCTGGGTGCCCTGGATGGCTCAAGCCCCTGGCAGGAAGCCAAAGACACTTGGGATTTTGATCCTGACCCATGGAGCAAATTATCAACCTTGCATGAAGAATTACAAGTCACAGAAGTTTAAGTAGAATGATAATGAATTTATCACAGGATGAAAAGTGGATTTTGAGGATTTTACTATAGAAATCTAGGAGGCAAGATGGAGGGATTTGGACATTGTCCTGTCCTTCTTCGTTCTTCTTCCTAGCCTCCATCTTCTGAGTGACATTGGCACATTTGGATTGGTTTAGAATAGAAGTAGGCAGTCTAATATAGGTGATAGGTATTGGAAAATAATGGTAAATAAAATGCACTTAGTTCATAGTATAAGATGTGGACACCAGCCCGGGGGCAGACAGTGTGCCCTTGACAGACCTGCTAGACAAAGCTCTGCGGGTCTGAAAAAGAATGTTTTAGATAAGAGACAATAAACAACCTTGTGAACCAGAGCCGAAAATGTCCGACTCCTTCTTCAATCATCAAGCTGGGAAAAAAGAGCTCTCAGGATCATCCTGACCACAGGGAACCCGAGACTGTCTCTGCCCCCGTAATGGCTCCTGGGCTAAGAGAAGGAGGAGGCAGAGAGGAGGCTGAGAAACCAAACATTCCAGGAAGCTGTTGGAGGGGAAACAAGTCAAGGTCACGAGTTCACAGTCTTTGCAATCTGGTCAGTCTTTGTTGGCCAGGAGAAAATTAATGTGAGTCCAGCCCAACTCCTGGCAAGATTTCCCTCACACAGAAGGGTGCCAGAATGGTTGGTCACCATGCTGACAGTCCTGCAGGGATCAGGATTGAGAGGGGTCTGGTATCTAAGCTAATGTCAACTATTTTTTCCTGCCTATACCTGGGATATTTTATCTTGCTCAGGTGGTTGTAGGATATTTCACACATTCACTTCCCTCCTGTGGATTTTTTTTTGGAAATAAAATAAGCACAGTACCAGGGAAGAGCTTTCATTGATGCCATGCTTCAAGGCAACAGCCATAAGGAAAAAAATTCCTACTTCGCAAAGTGTTGTCAGGGAAGAGAATCCCTTGTGGAGGGTCTATTTGGGATATAAGAGATAAATATTTTCCTCTTGGGCTCTGGAGTTTTATGTAAATCAATTTCATATAAAAGATTAAGGTACAATAGGAGTAACGAGTAAGGGACCTTTGGAGCATGGGCAAGGACAGAAGGGGAGAGCCCTCGCTCCAACTTGACAGTCACTGCAGCTGGCAGGAGGTCAAAGAAGGTGAAGCATTTTGCTTCTATCCAGGGGCTGATCCAAGATGAGAGTTTCCTCCCAGCATTTCCAGAGCAGTGTTTCATTTTCTCTGCCCTGCTTTGCAGACCATTTTTCCTTCCATCTCCCTCTTCTGTGGCTTTGCCGGCTCTTGCTGCTTGTACTGAGAGTACACTTTGCATAATTTATCTCTTTCCTAATGAGGAGATGGAGTCCTGGCTGCAGCTAATGGCACTGAATTAGCTCACCTGCAGTCTGAGCACTGGATCTCATTTACCAAATCTGCTCTGAGTGTCTGGGAGCTCCTGCCAGCCTTTGAGGTACACATCTTGGAGATGTGGCTGGATGGTCAAGAAAGTGCTCAGGGAGGAAAAGTCTTTAGTCAGCTGAGACTGAGGTGTTTGAATTTTAAGTTGCTTCTTCTGCTACAGTGAATTCCATACTCTTCTGATTCTTCCTTAAGTGGAGTTACAAACAACCTACCCTGACCCAGGACCAACAGACCCAGAAAGAAAAGGTCTGCTTGAACAGCAGATCTGGTAATCACTGTACATGCATCCTTTTCATGTACACAAGCAGGGTGTTTCAGGCAGGTCATGGAGGCTTGCACATTGCTAGAGCTTTAATCAGTATTAATTACTTGTAAATGTGTTTCTCCTACAGCAAGGAAAAAAGAAGTAACAGAAAAAAAAATTGAGGAAAGGTTGGAGTTTAGAACTTTCAGAGAAAAAAAAAGAAACAAACCCAAACAAACCAATGTAAAAAGCAACCAAATTCTTCCAGCAGCATTTCCTCTGTAAGGCATCAAAACCTATGGATGATTGCACAAACATTTTAAAAGCTAGGAAATACATGTCAAACTGGGTGACCATTATTTTATTCAACAAGTCAAGATTTTAATGAATTTGGTAAAAGAGTGCAGGAATCCTTGTCATTTTCAGGGTATTTAAATGTAGCTCTGGGTTCTTGGATATAAGTTCCATCCTTATACCCTATCTGTGGGGCAAAGGATCACAAATAAAATACAGATCCATGTCCACATCAGTCCAAAATAAATCCAGTGGTATTCTGGTAGGGCTTTTTCTACAAGAAGTAGAAGTGTACAATCCTGTTGAGTCAAATTAGAGATTCATGGACTAGCAGAACATCTAACTGTGGCAAGTGACACACCCTCAGGAAAAAAGTACCAAAAACAAAGTAACCAGACAGTGATGGCACTGATTCATTAAACATCTGTATTTCAGGCAGTGTTGCCAAGCCTGGAAAGTGTTCTCATCATCACACACAAAAATTAACAGTGTTGACTAAACTTGTTCCACAAACAGAGAGAGAAAGTGGCATCTCAGAAAGATATGAGCTACCTTGCACTAAGACATGTAATCTTTCCTGGACAAAATCCTCTGATGCCTTAACTGATACTTCCTCATAACTGAGCTAAAGTTTTTCTCAGTGATATGCCTTAAGACTATTTTCATACCTTTATTCATTCTTCATTTCTGCACTCTAAGCAGGAACAATTCTTTCAACTGTTTCTCATGCACAGTGTTTTCTCAGCCTCTAACTCACCTTTCTCAGAATTCACTGATCAATCCACATATTTCTTCAAGGAGAGTGCCAAACCTTGGTTCAGCTGGGGCTTTTTCAGCCCAAAAGGACTGTAAAAACTGCGCACCTCTTTTCTCCCATGGTCTAGTTACAGCCACTTTTGTTAGGAGGCATAGTGAACAATGTTAATGCACTGTGCTTAAAGATTGCATCAGTGCCACTGGAAGATATTAAATATTTCATGGTTTGTTCTTGTTTCTTTTCTCATCATACTGTATGACTTCAGCATCTTGTGCAGCCTAGCAGAGGTTGCTTTAGATAATAATGACTGACTAATGCAAGGCAGAAAAACCCTTGGATGATTCTTGTGGTCTTTTCTGGCATTAACTTTTTTTAATCTTCTGTTGTAGTTCCTCATCTTTCTAATACATTCATATGCACCCATAAGTGTGATGCATGTTAATGTAGATAACTACCTGTACAATTATCCTTATAGCAACCATTCCACATGGTTTTCTGATTGCACTTACATGTAAATCCATGGGTGTCTGGGTGTGGGAAAAACATCTGTAGAGACAACACTTGGAAGAATCCAAGTGTTTTCCAGTCCAAGGATTAAAGGCTGGGTTTGGCAAGGCTGCTTCTGTCACAGAAGAGAAGGAACAGAACTGGGGGCAGATCCTTGAAAAACCTGATCTTCCTCTTTATCTTTGCAGTCCTGAAAAAGTGATGGATGCAGAATTAATGTCACATATTTCCAGCACAACCAAAGAGTGCCTAGATGAGAGCAGCCAGGCTGAGGAGCAGAGCCATTTTGCTGCCCCTTAGCAATGTTCTTCTCTGGGCAAGCAACCAGGTTTCTGGACAGATCCATCTCTACATACACCTGCAAGTGTTTAGATAGGAGATTCATCACACCATATCAATGAAAACCATCCTCCAGGACAAACATGTGCTGGAGAGCAGCAGTCCCAAAAGCAGCCTAGATACCAGGAAAATTTCCAGACCCTGCTGCAGCCTAGATATATGATGAAAGCATCTCCAGACCTTGACAAGATCCATGAATCCCTGAGCTTCATTTTCTTTTAGCCCCTTGTTCTTATTCACGAGTTCAGTGGCTTTCAACATAGGTTTTGTTCTATGTCCTCCTTTCTAAGGCAAGAGAACCACAGACATTCTTAATTCACAGAATTCTCTTGAATTGGAAAGAAAATGTTGGAAATGGAAACCATTTGTGGTTCTGGATTGTCTCTCTGTTTGATTTGGGTTTTTAGATTCCTTATCACCACTTCTACCCTGCTCCTTTCCCCCTCCTCCCTGCTTTTTGGGAGCAAAATCTCTTAGCATGGAGACAAAAATTGTACTGGAAATCAGCAACTGGGCACTTGCTCTGTAAATTTCACATGCTGATGCATTTCTATGTTAGCCAAAAATAGCAACAAAACCAACAACAAGAACAACAAAAGAAAAAAAAAATTGTTTAATGCAAATCACTTGCCACTGACTCTTTTCCAAAACAGTAACATTTAGTCTATAGTGCAGCGCAGCTGGCTGCTGGCCCCCTGTGGAGATTTCTGACTAAGGTACCATTTAGAAACAATTTGGCTGATCCATCTTATGTATTTTTGGCAGATCTTGTCCCTCATTTCTTCTTTACTAAGAAATTATGACAGATGAGCCTCAGATACAGATGTCATCTGCTAGATTGTCCTAGAGGATTATTTTAAACCTAGACCACCTGTAGATGTCCTATTCATCCTTTGAATGCCTGTCCCAAGATCAGCCTGTGGCAATCCTATCTGTAAACTCCAGAGCACCTCCTCTGGGACTCTGCAATATTAGTTAAATCCAGGTTCTTCTGAAATCAGTGGTAAAGCTCTGATTTGTGCCCAAACCCTGTTAATCCATAGGATGATTTACAAATTATGGAGATTCCTATTGGATCATTTGTTTGATGATTAATCTAATTTTCATACTGACTTTCTTCTCATCAAACTTGACTCTGTATTTCTAATTGGGGTCAGTATTAGGTTTCACTCAGGTTGCAAATCAGTCTCTTGGTAGTTTGACTTATTCTCAAGAAGTGCCCTTATTTTGTGAGATATCTGCAGAAGGAGCCAGATACAACTAATTCAGGTGTCTTGCCTAATGAAAACCGTGGTTAAATTCAAATCCTTGGGGAACCGTGTGTGCAACACTCTCCTTTTCCTCTTCAGCTGCCCATTGTTGCACTGTCTCTATCTGTACCTTCACAATACACAGGCAAAAAAAGTGTTCATCTATTGTGACCTTCATGTAGTCACTTAATCTCAGTACTAGAGTTCCTGTAACTTTCCATCCTTTCCTATCCATCATCTCTGCTTACATTGTGGAGTCTTTAAGCAGCTTAAGCTTCCTGGTAGCACTAAAATATAAATCATAAATTATATTAAGGTCATCTCTCTTCTCCAATATTATATTTAAACAAAACATATATGGTTTTTCATCTGCTTTTCAACCATTGTTATCTTGCCCTTTTCAGACCAAAATGAGAGCTCTTACTGGATTACATTCAACACACACAAACTTTAGATGTCTGGAAGTAAGGTGCTAAGGTTAATCTGGTCATCTAAACCTTTCTATAGACAATGGAGAAAAAGGATCATCACAGAATAAAGTTTGTCTTGTATATTACAAAACTATGACAAAAGAAATCTCTCTTTGGATATATGTGCATCTCTTTATTTGATCACAGAATGAGTTGGAATGATTAGGTTAAACTAAATAGTACACTGTTAAAATTCCAATTGACAGAGATTAAATTAATCATATGCTAAATACACACTCTTCTTGCTGTGTCTGTTTTACCCAGTGCCCTGGATAAGCATGACACTTCTGCTTTTGTATTTTCTGATTCAGATGTATTTTTCTTGTTGATTGTCTTCTCTTTCTCATGTGAGCACAGGACAGCATTGTTGAAAGTAACATTTTTTAAACAGGTGCTGTTGTAACAGACCCTAAAATAGAAAATGCCGCTCTAAAGATGTCATGTAAGGCTGGAAATGCCTGTGATTGTGCAATCATGAAACATTTCTTCTCATCCCAAGTTTACCATGCATTTCAGTTTTGGTGACAGCCCAAAATTTCTCTGTACTAACTTTCTTATTAAATGAAAACAGCCCACTTACACATCTCTGTTTCCCCCACAAAGATATTTTTGTTGATGTGTTTGAAACTTTGAGATTACATTGATCTTTCTGAAGGTTGAGAAATTAGCACTGTTTTACCAAAGTCACTCTAAGGATATCAGCTATTTTTGCTTCATTTCACACATCATGTGGTGATTCTTGAAGGTGCAGTCTATGACATATAGTGACATGATTATGCAAAGATTGCCAAATATGTTTTAGACAAAGATTCATTACCAAGAAGCTTGAATAACCTTCCATGATAGACAGTAAGACAAAATATTTCAAAGATTTTGATTTAAAATAATTAGATTTTAGAGGTGGCTGCATATGTTTTATACACATAGGATTGTGCACAGGATTCTTTCGATGCAGTCAAAAAGGAGAAATGCATTGTCCAAACCTTACCAACATTAAAGAGAAGCTCACTGACTTGAAACCCTCCTACCTCTACAAGAATGAACTTAGACATGCTAATTTAACATTTTACTGTTCTATTTTCTTTCTTTTCTTATCACATATGTTCTTTCTCATATTCTAGTTTTAAAAGTAAAGTCTTGTAAGATTTACCATGATGGGTGTTTTGTTTTCCTTTTCTTTTAACTTATTGTCTGGCTGTAAACTCATGATAAATTTCAGACAGAAAATGTGCCAAAGTCTACAAACCCAGTGGATCACCACATGGGATGAATAAAAAGCAGAGCTGCTATTTATCTGCCCTTGGAACTAATTAGTAACTGCAGCTCCTGGATCCCTTATACTCTTGATACTCAAGCACAAACAGAACCCAGTTACACTTCACGGTGTCTACTTGTGTCTCACTTGTTATTAATTTCTCTCTAAAAGGCTTCTCTTTGCTCCAGACTGTAGACCAAAGTGATTTAGATGTTACCTGGATCCTCCTAAGTTCCAGCTAGAAATGTGGGAAGGGTTAACAGCATACCTATACAGGATACAGGCTGACCTCCTGCCCCTCAGCAGAGAAAACATTCATCTTTACCAGCTTAGCTTGAGTTGATCCTGCTTTGCACTGAGGGAAACCGACCTTTGGAGCTCCCTCCCAGCCTTGTTCTCTCTGATTTCCTTCAGGGAAAAGGAAGCTATCCAAAGCAATTTAGGGTGGGGTCTCTGGAGAATGCAGTATACTTTCTGCAAAGGGCAAAGCAAAGAAGAACTCATTCTGCTAAAGTTATTCAATGCTATCCCCTGCCAACATTTACTTAATTATCTTTCTGTTCTATAATGGCAATTGAGTTACGGCTCTTTCCTGGAACTTCTACATCCTTCCCTAGTGAATGTGTTTGTGTGTGTATTTTAAAGAAGAATAAATTGAGTCCAATCAGTTCTGCTTTGCTCAAGGCAGAATTTATGATGGCCTTGTTGGAGAAAGAAGCCATGAGGCAGGAGAGGACAGTGCTGCTGCTATATTTTAGCTGCTAAATATGCATCATAAATGGAATGCTCGTCTCTCCATACTCTTCAAAATTCTGTCTCAGGGATATTGTTGCCACTTGTCAGAATCGTGCACTGCCTAAATGTTTTGTCCCTCTGTACTTGCTCAGCTGCTCCAGATTACCTTAGTCCTTGTGAACTGCATTCACCCAGACCTCAGGCACACAGATTTGGTGTTTCAACTCCATCGCCTCACTGCAGAGTCAATTTGATGCCCATACAAAAGCTAAGGGTGATCCTCTGCACAGCACATCTGCCTGGTGAACTGAAAGCATCATTTTCTCTACTATCCACTTTCTCCTGTTACTTTGGAGAAGGCAGCTGGGTGGGAATCTTCTCAGCTAATTGTAGTGCTAGTAAAAGGGAAGGTACTCAGTCTAGGTTACTATTCATAGCTCTCTTAGTCATCAGTAGGGAGACACACCACACGCATCCTTGCAAGCCAGTGGATGACTCCTCTTGCAGCACAGAATGATTCACTGCATGGGGCACCTGACTCCCCGTTGATGACACAGCAAGTGGAGATGCCTGGAGCAAACCCGATGTCTGAGTTTTGCTGGTTTGGTTTAAGTGAGCTGAATTTATCCCTCAGTTACGTACCTGACACATGAGAATGGTCTGACTTCTCCAGAGATATTAGCAGGATATGTACACTGATTTGTTACTAGGTATTTCAGTGAGAGCACAGCAGGTGCTGAGGATTCGTACCTTTTTCTCCCCCAAGATCTCCTAGTTAATATTACAAGTTGCTATCAAAGTCAGTTTAGTCCTCCTTTCATAGCCTACACTTATATAATTACAGAACACTGCTCCTGCAACCACTCTAAGAAAGCCATCAGCCATCAACTGAGTGTATGAGTAACAGCACAAAAGAACAAAATCTATAATCTCTTTACTAGCAGCAGATTTTTGAAAATTAGGACACATGGGAACATTAAATTTCAAGTTTTAGTATGTTCTTCTAGTGCTAATTTTTCAAGATGATTTTCCTAAATTATTGTTAACTTTTTTCTGCAGCATGAGGAAACCCCAGGTTGGGATAAAGATCTGCTCTGCTGCCCTTTACCATAAGAGAATGCAGTCATGGCAACATAACTCAAGTAAAGAAAGAAAAGAAGAAACATTTTTTCAGTTACCGATCATGTGATCAGGAAAAAAAATGTCATTTAAAGAAACACTTGACAGCATTCCCTCCAACTCCCTAACAATGACTAGTTTCCAGCTCCCAAACAAGAAGAGACAGAGTGTAACTGAATACAGGCCCAAGGTGCCTTTGCACTAATCCTCAAGTCCTAAGGTTATTTAGCTTTAGTTTTATTTAGTGTCAAGCTTTCCTTCTATAAAAAGAAAAGAGGGGAAAAAAAAAAAAAAGAAGAAGCTGATGAATTTTCCTTTTCTTATGGAATGAAATGCCAGTACCTGTTGAGCTGCATCTTCATCGCTGCCTTGGGGGTATTTGATTTCATGAATCTGATTAAATTATTCTGCTTTTAGTATTTCTTTAATATTGCTTTATAAAATATACTCCTAGTGGCTTCAGTAGTGAGAGCACTTGCTGTACTTTCTTTAAAGCTTGCACTGTCCCTCTTGAGACTGGGGGGAAGAGCCCTTATTAAAGAGTTCAGTCATAAAAGCTTCTTCCTCTAGGAGAAATACTTTGAAACAACTGAAACATACACATACTTTTTCACTATGATTACAGAGGTATCCATACTAATGCCTTTCAGTGTACTATATGGTCATCTATGATTTCATTGGCAGAAAACATCTTTCTGAAGAAGTTTCAGAACATTGTCATTTGATCAAAGTCTTTAACTGATGGGAGACCATTTTTCCCCCCAGTGGTGAATACCTCAAATTTGCTCTGTGGTGAAATGTTGCATTTTTATATCATGGGGGTTTCTGAGGCTCTGACCTTTTGTAGGGTGAGGCACTGCATGAACATTCAGTGAGGGACTTTCCTGGTGGCAAGGACTGCATAGACCTCATGAGCAGCATGGATAAAATCAAAGCAGATGGAAAAAAAATGAGAGAGGGGATTAAGTAAGGCCAAACTGAGTGCCAAAGGTGAATGGAAGAACTGAGGGGAAAAACCTTTCCTCTTCCCCACCTGCCTAGTACTGCTGTACTGTTACTAGTTAAGAGTCCTGTTAAAACTGAAAATTAGCTGCCCTGTTGCTGTACTGTGCACCTTGATTTGCTATCAATTCTGGCCATGGGGGCTGAGAACACTGGGCCTTCAAAAATCCCATAAGAGTTTTAAAGGCAAAAATTCCAAGGCAAGTCTTTGAAGCTGAAACAGAAGAACCCAGCACTTTTCTTTCTGTGCATTACCCAACATGAAACATGAACATTGAACATGAAACATGAACATGTGCATTACCCACAAAAAGCATGAACAAAAAATATTACAATGTACTGTTAATAGAATATACACCAATGTACTGAAAAGCTTGTGCAAACAATAGGAAAAAGTCAAAAATATAGACTGGCTCCTGATCAGTCTCTATCCTCCTCAGTCTGATCACACATTTACGGAAATTTCTCTTCTTTATATGACTTGGATGCATGCAGTGTGATGTACAGGGAAACACAGCCCTGTCTTCTACCTGCTTCTTAACTGGGAAATCATCCATCTTATTGCTGCTGATGAAAGCCCTTTATTGCTATTAAACGTCTGCAAATAACTCCTAAATTGCATTGCTTCTCTGAGAGGCACTTATTATATACATGTATAAATGTATATAATAATTGTTAGGAGCAACTCACGCATCTACTGCTGGTTTGCAAGATAAATGACATTAATCAATAGGATGCCTACAGAACTTTTGGTGAGTCATTTGTTATGCTAATTGAACCACTTAAAGTAAACTGTCAATGAATAGAGATTTTTGACAGCTGAGATGAGACGTGGGGCTAATTAGTCAGTTGCTATTAAAAAAAAAACCTGCCCAATTTTCATAATGTAATGTTTAAGAGAGAAGATAATGTTAATCATCTGACCAGACCTCTCTCCCAGAGGATATAGTAGCAAAAGGCACAGCCCATCACAAAAATCAAGTTTCTCTCAGAAGCAAACAAAACAAATGGCTGGCTGCACAGAGATGACAACCTTTGCAAGAGAGTTGATGTGTCCCATAGGTTACAGCAAACTTTTTAATTAATACACAAAAGCCCAACTTCTGCTCTAAATTACCTGTGTCCTTTTAGATCAATCCCCTTGTTTTCGCTCAAAGTATTTTGCATTCATGCTGGCAGCAATGAGATCATTGGGTCTGACTGTGAGGCTTAGCCCTAACCTACAAATCAAATGGATTGATCAGATACACACACACTGTCTAGAAGGCATGAGCAGCATTTTGGCAGCCCTTTGGAGCTGGGTTGTAGGGGACGTGAAGTTGTGACTGAGATGACAGGATAAACTTCAGAGTGTTGCACCTCTCTTTCTGTGATAGTTTCCATTTGCAATGCATTCTTTCTCAGTGTTGCCACTTTCACTACCGAAATTGCAGAAGTCACAGCAGCAGGATTCAGAAAAGAAGGCTTTCGGTCTTAGAGCACAACAGAAACTTTCTAATTCTAACAGACTTAGAAATACTTTGAAAGAAATTGCTGTTCCTTACGTACCCCGCCTCTATACAGTTGGATAGTTAAACTTGATTCCACTGAGGCATGCCAGAACCCTTGATGCCTTAAACAACAAGACTGGGACTTTCTGCTGTTAGTACATTCCACCACAACTCTGTGGATGAACAGTGACTCTGGTCAAGTGACTGTAGCAAGAGTCAGTAGTAATTACCAGTTACCAACTTCTCACTAAAATTTTCTTATGCTTGCCAGAAAGGTCCTAAAGACAATTTACCTTTAATAGCAAATTTACATTCTTAATGGCAAATGACAACCAGCAAGGTTGTCTGGAATCCGAGCTCAGGACAAACATTGGAAGAAAAATAAAATAAGCTAACCAGCCAGTCATCTAAAGCGTTGCCATTCAAATTTTCCTTAAAGTAATAGGATACAATAAAGGCAAATTCTTGAATGTGTTGAGGGAAAAAAGCAAGTGTGAACCAGAAACTTCAATCTTGATTTCCTTCTGGTTTTATAACTGTTCTTGGAAATTATTGGACTTCACAAAGCACATTCAGAAAAAAACTGATTTTCATAGTTTTAAATTTTCAGGCTTTTAAAGTTAGCTGCATGGTACAGGTGCCTGAAGTTAATATTTATTAGTAAACAAAGAAAAAGTATTCAAAGCAGCTTTTCAAAGTGCTAAGTAACAAGAAACTAGTTATGTATCACATAAAATATCAACAGTACTGCAGAATGGCTAGGTCTCTTTGTCTTTTTCTTAGACTATTTGTGTATGTGCACCATGACAGTACCTGTATTTCTATGTTCCACAGCAATATTAACAAGTTAAAGAAATAATTTCTGTGGGTTGGCTGTTGCCATTTTTCTGTCACTCTGGCAGTGCCCTTGAACACCTTGACACCCAAAGTCATGCATACAAGTTATTCAACAGACTTTGACTAAGATACAAAGAACTGCATTTCCAGGAACCTTAGAAACAACACCCCTCTTTACCATGTACCCAGGTCAACCTGTAGTTCTGCAAAATAAATGTCACAAATTAGAAACTGCTATTTTCACAAGCCCAGAGTGCTGAGATGTCTTTTGCTGCTGCTTGTAGATGGAAGGTAAGGTGACACAGACTTCACCACGAGGGAATGCTCAGCTTTCTCCAAGGCAATCCAGTTTAAGCAAGCATGAAGCACAAGCCTCATCGCCCAAACCTCCAGACCTACCTAATCTGACAGGTCTGAAATAGATCAAAGCCTACAAGCTCTTTCCTTTCTCTCTGCTTTCTGGTGTCCTGGCACTTAGTGTCTTGCCGTGTCGGGAACACCATCAGAGTTGGAGTGGGTGATGTCCTGTGAATTGAAGGGTTACTTAGGGCTGGGAAGTGTGAAGTGGACATGGCAAGTCTTGGATTGAGTTAACAAACTGAACCATCCGTGAGACAGGGGAAACAAAACTAAGCAAAGCAAAACAACAAAACAAAACAAAAAAGTGATGGCTTCAGAAACACTGAAGTCTTTGCCTCAAGTTGAGAGCAGCTTGTCATGGTGTCAAAGAGATGAGAAACCACTGTAAAATGTATCTCTGGTAGGCACTCAGACACAGACTCAAATCTGTCCTGGGTCCAGCTGATTTTTTGTGTATCCTATGCTGTGGCTCGTTCAGAGCTCAGGCATGGCCTTCAGTTGCCCAGGACAGGTTTCTTGCCCAGAACCTAGCTGATTTCTTGAGGACCTTTCAAATCAAATTTTACATGATTCTGTGCAGGAATATTTATCTCACTCAAGGACTTTTCTACATTCCCCTTTTAATCAGCAGAAGATACAAATCTTTCAGGGCCTCCTCTGGCCATTTGTCTCTGGACATGCATTTTCAGCTTTTGACATCTGCATTGTGCCTTCCCAAATTACAGCTTTTGGAAAAAGGAAGGAAAAAACTTGTTTGTTTTAAACTCTCCTTACATCCTTGCTCTATGCTACAGCAGCTTCATGCTTTATTGGGCATTGAGAAATTTGTTGGTTTAAAGAGCACTCAAATTTCAGACTTTTCCATCTGAAGAAAAAACCACACACATTTTGATGGAGGGTTTTGATTCAGAGAACTACTCATTTTTGTTTAAAAAGAAGCTGATTTGGCAAATCCTTGTTCACAAATGCAAACCCTGTCCTTCATCTACAGTTTGTTTCCTTTCTTTTCTACTAATGCTGAGCAACTTTGAAAGAGATTCATGAATACAGCGGGCTGGGGAATAGGAAACCCAGGGCAGAAGGCAGAGGTGTTCATGTGTGGAGTAGGAAATGAGATTTCCTTCACCTTTACCGAGTACAAGGATTTTAAATCTAAACATTGGCATCTATATGTGTTGAGAGGATCCTGCCTAAGAATATTCTTCTAGAAAACTCCAAATACTTCTTCAGCTGAACTCTAGATTTATAATGTATGCATCAGAAGTGAGGCTATGCCTTGAAATCTGAGTGGGCTTGAAAGCTGAAGTAGCCTTAATCTCTTTAATGACCTCAACTCTCCCAAATTTTGCTGAGAAAAAAAAATAAAGAAATGGGTGTGAAAAAAGATTCAACTTTACAGCCTTGACCTATTTCTAATCCTGTTCTGATTGCTATTTACTGGGCTCCTTTCCAAACATACTGTTTACTTTAGGGCGATTTTTCTCCATCCAGATTAAAATTCCAGTGAGTTTCCCTCATTCCTTTAGACTGTAACCCCAAATGGGCCATGGTATTTTATTCAGAATACAGTAGCTGGATAATGATGCTCTCAGCAACTTGCAGAAACCAGGCAATTTGTGTATGAGGAACTCGTATGCACACAGAAGCACACAGGAGCTCATGCATACAGCCCTGCAAATTGCTTCATGCACACACACACACACACACAGAGAAAAATGTGCTCCATGAACATGCCCACAGTTCCTTCTATGCAGTGCACATATGGACTAAACAATTACACTCACCTATGAGCCTGTCACAAGGCAACAGAAATGCCAGCTGCCTTTGAAGTTTCCCGAAGAGCAGGAAAACGAGTCAACAGTGCTGGCCAACATCACATCATTAATCATCTATTAGCCGAGGTTGTGTGCTCCTGTCACCTGTCACTTTGTAATGCATGCAAATCACTCCAAGAGTAACATTTTCAGCCTGACATTTCCAGGGCCAGAGCTGGGATCAACCTGCTCTTTGTATTCAAGATTAAAAGGAAGTAGCGAAACAAGTGGTGAGATTGTTGGAAGGAGACAGGGAAAACGAGAGAAATAAGAATGGTAATGAAAAATTGGTCAGGAGAAGTAAGTTTAAAAATAGAAAGCTAAAATTGTGAGGTTTTGCATATGACCAGGAAATACTCAGTTTAAAAACATACCTCTGTTCTATTGCTCTTAAAGAAAGTGAACCATAAAAATGACACTGTTTTCCTGATAAACTGTGTAGAAAGGGAGAATACTTTCTATCTTTTTTTCTTTATTTGTAACTTACAAATTTGAAACCTGATCTAGCTTTAGAAATCTCTATCTGAACTGCTTGCCATAAGTTCCCATTACTGCCAATGTCTGAAATAAGATTTTTTTCTTAATTCAATTCCCCTATCTGTGTTTTAGATGCATACGTTAGGAAGAAATAAATTGCTGAAGTGCATGGAAATGTATAATTCTCTCATTTGTCTAGCAAGGGAGTCGAGGTTGACTTGGTGAGATACACATAGGTACAGATATCTATATTTACTGAGTTGAATTTCATCCCTACAGACTTTTAACTCAGTTTGATTTCTGGTGATTCAGAAGGGACAGAAAGTGTGATACCAACCCAACTTCCTCAATTATTTTTGTCATGAATCTTTGAAAGGTAGGATAATATAAACTCCTCATATCCTAGATCTGACCTACCTAAAAATGCCACTTAAGTCTTGATTATCTTTATTATGCACAGTGTTGATTAACCAGGAACTTTTCCAGTAAGTTAGTGTTGCATGACCAGCTTCTCCAGAAAAGAGACACTTTTCTACTTACAAACTTCCCCTGCCATAGTGAAGACATCTTACATTCCCTTTGGATAGGTTATACCTGAACAAATGCCAGTGTTTACAACAGTCTCTATTGTGCTGATCCAAAACAGACTGTTAAGAGAAAAAATGAGTTTGAGGTTAAATAAATCTCAATGTCAAATAAATACCTGAGAAAAACCAGATGGAGATATCTGGTAGTTCAGGTAGAGGTGTTCAAGTTTGTATCTCCGAACAGGCACAAGTTCCCACCTTCATATCTGCCTTTCCTAAAACACTCATGTTAGCTTTCTCTCCAGCCCCTTCCTTGTTATCATTTCTTTTCTTTTCACTATTTTCATTTCTTCCTTTGGCCCACTTTGGCAAAATATGTCTGCCATTTCCCACGTCCGTCCTTATATGGATGAACATGTTAGAGGAAATCTTCCTCACATGGATGAGCATTGCCTCAGTGTCAGCAAAGAATACCCTTTGACTGGAAAAGTATAAGGGGTAACAGTCATCTCAGCTGTGGCTCCCCTCTGGCAGGGATGGTGGTGCTTTCTGCCATACCCTATCTCAGTGCCCCAGGAAGGCAGACACAGGTTAATCCTGCATGTACTGGTGGGGAAGTAATACTGGGAAACCAGAATAAGGTGTCAGCAGTCCTCGCCAAGGTTCAGTTACCTGTTTCCTGTCTTTGTTTTCTGAGGAAGCAGAATACAGAAAATTTCTCCTGCATTTAAAGCCCTTTTTCTTTCCTTTCTCTACTGAGATAAATCAGCTTTATTCTTTAATTCCTTTCCTGGGTGTAAAAGGATGTACCTTTCTGCAGGGAGCAGCAGGGATATGTCTCCTCTGTGGAGACTAAATTAGGGTGCAAAACTCCAAGGATGGAGGGGCAGTATCTTCAACTAGCCCACAGGATATGTATTTGCAGGAGATTTTGAGGCTTATTTCTTTGGATAGATAAACTGCAGATCATGAAGGCAATTAATCATGGACTCATGGACGAGTACATCTGGAAGGGACCTCAAGAGGTCATCTCATCCATCCCCCAGCACGGAGGCAGGATAAATGTGCACAGACCATCCCTGACAGATGTGTGTCTGCTTCTCTCTGCTTCCACTCTGGATGCTTGCACACCATTATCCATCTAGAGAAGAAGCAGATTTAAAGTTATGAGGAGAGGCAGAAAATATCACTTTTTAAGCCTGAAGATTTCCCCCTTAGTGTCTCATGGGGCCTGAATCCAGTTTTTGGCAAAAGGAAGATCCAATCCCCACTGTAAAATCTTATGAAGGGAAGGAGGTGTGAGCAATTTGCTCGTTTTGTAGCCCAGGTTCTGTTCCAAGATGTAAGACCTTTTTGATTGCTAGTTCAGTAGAAAAGCTCAAAATTAAATCTTATCTGGATGTGTGCATGTAAAAGAAAAAAAAAAGAGAGAGAGAACAAAGGAGGAGAAGGAAAAATTAAGTAAAAGGAGAGTGAAGAGAAAGAAAGAGACAGAAGGGACAGAAAAAGATAAAATGTATAAGACAAAAGAGAAAATGCAGAGGGGCAGGGACTAACTTGAAAGCAGCAGTGAAGAAGGAGGAACAGAGGACACACAGACTGAAGTGAAGGTGTAGAGAGATGCAGGATTTGAAGCTGGCCATTTCTAACAGAGAGATCAGAAAGACTTTTTGTTGTTGTTGTCCTTAAGTGACTTCTCCTACTGGCTAACAACTCATTTTATGGCAGGTAAATAAGCCTGCCTAATTGGTCCCTTGTTCAAGAATGGGAATATTGAGCTGAGCCTGCTCCTTCTGAAGTGGGATCTTGTCCAATTTATGGTCTTAGCAGATGTGATCTCTTCAGGGTTCCACTGTAATGATAAATTGAAACATTTGAATGCTGCGTTCCCAGGTCTAGGCATCCAGCTTTGCGAGTGGGGAGAGAGGATCTGATCAACTTTCCTTCTGAAATGACAAATTGTGGTTTCCAGAAACATGCCTTAGTCCCATTTGCAAGCCTAACAGTTGTGGAGGCCAAGAGTGGGCTGTGTGAAGAAGGATGCATCAAGGTCACTTGTGTCTGAAGGACTCTGGTCCAGGAGAAGTTATCTCCTTTGAGAAGGAAAGTCGAGAAGTGCACCTTGACTCAAAAGCACTTTAAATTAAGGTGACACTTACAAACACTTTATTAATAATTAATAAGTGATTAATGAAAATTACTTTTTAGCTGATAAATTGCTTGAAGAAACATTAGAGCATGTTTCAGAAAGACATGGATAAATATTTTTATGCATTCCCATTTATAAATGCTTAGTAATGGGCTCTCAACTTTCAGGTGTCTCAGCATCATTTATCCCCATCATTCTGGTGGCATGCTATAGAGACATCTTATAATCATTTATTTTCAAAATCTGTTCCTATTAATCATGTATTAATTATTATTAAGAAAACATTTGTGCACACTTCTCTTAATCGGAATTCTTGCTTGACTGCCTTTTCCTAGAAGTCTGGAGGAACCCAGCTTGAACAGTTCATCATGTACTCCAGAGACAGGCAGGTGTAAAATGGCAGTTCATGAGACTATCTCAACTTACTCCAGCTAAGAATTGAGTCTAGCCTGCTCTGCCCTGGCTTTATTTTACCTTGTGGTGCAAGGGGAGGATCTACAAGGATGCATATGCATGGCTACCAGTGCTAAGCAGCACTGCTATTGTCTGTAGTGTCTGGGAACTGCAGGATGGGAGCTCACTGCTGAAATCCATCCTCCTGTGAACAGACCAGTGTGTTTCCCTCCTATCTGGAGGGTGACAAAACAAAGCACAGATGCACAGAACTCCAGATCTTGGAAACTTTTTAGGCACCTGTGGAAATTAATGAGCTTGCAGCTGAAAATGGCTAATGACTTACCCACAACTCAGTCCCATGCTGGTTCTTCACCTACTGGGCTTTCTGCTGCAAGGTCAGCATTGGTCTGTGTACACAGAGAGAAGGAGGAGACAGGCTGTGTAAATTCTTTACACAGGGCTTTGACTGAAGCTGCTCCTCCACAAAACTTAGAGCAGTGTGAAGGCTACTATTATTTATACCAGCCTTAAGGACTGAAACGACACAAGCATACCTGAGTCTGCTGTGAGGATGACTGTAAAATTGTCCCTAAATTGCTCAATGAGTTTACAGAGCCAGGCTGGTTATTTCACTAACTAGCAATAGAACAGTAGACAGGACTACCTAACTGATGGTTTTCTGATGAGTTTAAGCCTATGATTCCTAAGCCTGAGCTCACAGTCTCTTGCCTTTGAGACCCCTCAATATCAGCCTCAGGGATGGTGTCTAAAGGAGTGAATTGTTAAGACCAGGTACTAGAGACAACACTTGCTCCATTCCTTGATCTTCCAATTGGCCAAGGGCTGGAGGATCTCTGCTCTGTCCTACATGGACCAGATAAATCACAAATAGAAGCTGTCTTAGCTTAGAACTTTCTTCAAATAAGAAACTCATTTTATTCACTATGCATTTAATAGTGGGAGGGGGTCAATATTCAAAACCACCTCCACTTTTTCAGGAAAAGTTTTTAAAAAAACTCATATTCCTGAGAAAATGAAACAGCAGAAACTATTTCCTTGCAGCTTCTTGTGATTACTTTCTTTCTTGTCTGTCAAGCTACAAATGAAACCTCTTGTGTCAATTGGTTCAAAGTTATTGAGGGGAAAAGAATAGAGAGAGATGTAAATAGACATTAAGATGTAGAATAATCACTAAATCCTTAATTTCTTTAGGAAACAAAACTAAAAATAATTTTAAAACTAAGTCAAAGTTTCCTACATCTCTCCCTGATGCCTTTATAGAGCTCTATGACAACAGACCATTGTGCAGGACACAATAGCCCTGTGACTCCTGAATTGAATTTGTTCTGCCTGTTCATGGCCAGTTTGCACTCAATTTTTATGCCTGTTGCATAGAGGAATCATTTTTCACAGACAATGATTTCTCCATGAGCCGCTCTGGAATATGCACAGCACAGTGACTGGCTGAATTCATAATTACCAATGCTCCTACTGAAAACACACAACTGAAGAAGTTATGCTCTTCCAGAGAGCACAAACAATTTATCTGCCTGCCTAGGTGCTTGTATTCATAACTTGACCTACTGCCTCAAAAACTGTGGATAATCAGAAAAATATTAACACAATGGCCAGTTGTGGGACAGGGACAAGACAAGGGAAAGGACAAGCGGACTTGGCAGAGCTAGGAATTGAACTAAGGTTTAAAACCTAGTACCCATCTTGGCAGCTAAACTCCTTCTCTGATCAAAATCTTCCACTACAACAGGGTATTGAATGTTTTGCCTTGATGACAAATGGCTGCCACTTGGCTGCAGTCCAAGAAATGTCCCTCCCATGCACCGTTGTGAATAGCTCTTCAAAAAAAAAATAGCAAGTACCTACTCAAAAAATAATTTCGAGAGAGCCTCTGTATGAGACAAAAAAAATAAATCTCAGAAAGTCTCTCAGTCTTTTTCTCAACTCCCCTGCTGTGACTGATTTTTAGAATATCAGTAATACCTATAATACCAGTATTACAGGACACTCTGTTGCCTAGAAAGTAGAAGAAAAATATAAGAAGAAGCAAATCTGCATTATGTTCCCATCTTTTTTTTTTTTTCCATTGGGGGTGCTGCATGGCTTGTGTTATTCACTTTCCCTCTGCCTACCTGTAAAATTAAAGTAATTTGGGGAAATTTGCTGAAAACTGCTTCCCACAGAAGGTGTGTAAGGCCTGTGTGTTTTTAATCACACCCATCTGGAGCCGTTATGAAATGAAGAGGGAAGGGCGGGCGCGCACAGATAAAGAAATGCACGTGGTGAATCCACGTGGAGAGCTTGGGAGGCACAGGAGTCTGGGGTTTGTCTCAGTGCAGGAGCTACAAGGAGCAAGCATGGATCATCAGGCAAGAGGGGGGAATTTAAAGGTCTCTGATAGCCACACAGGTCAGCCACACATGGCTGCTGACACTGTGATCCCTCCTGTAGAGTAGCCATCACACGTTCCTGCTCCGGGCAAATGCTGGAAGTGCCTGGTCTGAGCTCCCTCCTCTTTATCAGGGCTGACATGTGCTCCAGTCCAACACCACCTGAGTGCCAGAGGCTGGAAAAACCCTTGCATTCTTTATAAGATGTTCTGGGGGTAGCTAGCAGTATGTCATGCCTCTGCAGGTATTACGAGAAAAGAAGCAGAGACACAGGTGATTACAAATAGATTCAGAGATATAACTTTCCATCCAATTCCATCAGCCCCCTCTCTCTTTAATATTTAGCTATTTCACAATGAACTAAATTGGCAGCAGGGTCTCTCCTGCCGGGTATTTAAAATATATGTGTATACATTATACACAGATTGCTCCTTATTTCTTTCCCTCCTTATATCATTAAACTGGTGTTGTGTCTGCTGCTCTGCAAATGTGTAAATGGCAGCTTCTTTTACGAATAGTGGAAAAGTTTGAATAGTGTGGTTTTGCCGTAGATGAAGTAAGGGAGAGGGAAGAGGAGGACTGTCTGCATGTCTACTGGGTGATGAGTGCGTGGTTGCGGGTGTTAAAGCAGAAACTATTTCCTCAGAGTCTTGGTGGTATGTTCTTTGACAGCCTCCTACACCCATGAAAATGTTTATGTGTTTAAATTCTTCTTTAGGACCCTAATCTTCTTTCCTTATACTGGGCATAAAATATCTAAATGGAAGTCAGGGACCTTTCTGTCTTTTCAGATCACTTAAGTTTCTCCCTTCCCAGTGTGTTAATTTTTGTGCATGGTGGTCTTATCATGGATCAGGGATGCAGAAGTGCCCTAGGAGCACACAAATGTACAAAGGGATGTGTGATTGTCCTGCTGAGGCACATCACAAGAGCAACAGCCTGTGCACAGCATCATTTCTGGCCAACACAGGAGCTCCTCCAAGCAAGGAGTCAGGCTGGGGGATGCATCCCCTTGCAGGGGTTCTGTGGTGTCTCACACAGACACAGGCACAGGCACACACCTCACACCCATACCAGTTCAGCCTGTGGCAGAGCACACAAACACATGGAGCAGGAATGGGTTTGGGGCACTTCAGTGTATGGGCAAAATGTGGCATTCAACAGGAGAGCACCCACTGCAAGTGAGAAGGATGAGTCACCTGGTCAGGGACTTAGAGTGGATTTTTCCACCTTTGGTAATCCAGTCATGTCTCTACTTCATAAAAACTCAAGGACCCTCTCGATTCAAGGGGAAGTTGTCTATACTTCCAGGATGCTGTAATTCCACATGTGTAGATGCCATATTTGTATTTAATGGAGAGAAAACAGAAAACAACATACAGACAAGATCTTCCCAAGTAATTAAGTCCACAATAAGCTATCAATCAATACAGAAAATCATACCTGTTCAGCCTCCTTGGGAGAGACATACCCGAGACCCATCTGTTCAATGATCTAAAAGTGAATGCTTGGAAGAGGCATTTAAAAAACAAATGTAGCATGGAGTGACGCCTCCCTACATTAACCCACTCCAAGGTTCTTGCAAACACAAAACCACAGGGCATCCAAAACCTCTTTTGTTTAAGGTAGACCAGAAAGTAAAATGTTTGCTTGTGAGGTCATCAAGTAACACTTCTAAGCCTCATAGCATTTTTTATTTAACCTTTGAGCATGGACTAAAATTTCCTTTTAATGTAGGCTTGATTTGCCTGTGCACGTATATGCTTAGAGTCATGATACAGCTTCCAAGATTCTACTTAAAAGCCTGTGATTGCCAAAGAAAGTGGTGTGAATGCAGGTGATAGGAAGAGGTTTTCTGGAGACAGGTGCTCTAAAGCCAAGCGGAAGGAGCCACTCTGTCCTGGGGCCAGATTCTGCAGCTTCAGTGACTTGCATTTCATCTGCACTCTCATGTTGCATTTCCAATTCCAGGAAGCTCTCCTAATATCCCACCTTTGCCTGTTCATTATAGTAGCTCTGGTTATAATTAAACCCTTCTTTTAAACAAGATACCAAATCCAGCCTGAAAAAAAAAAAAAATCATCAACGATTTCCATCTGTGTTAGCAAAGATTTCCATTCACTTTGTCTCCTGCCTCACCCCACCCCCTCTGAACACGTCTTTGGGGAGCTTCCAGTATGCTCACAAGAAGGCTTCATCTTCCTTTGGGTAGATGTAATTTTAGCCTCATGGCAACTGAGAACCATGAATATTGAAGGGGCCGTGGTTGTTTCTGGAACTGCTGTGGAGGCAGAAGCCTGATGTTGGCCAGAGAAGGGCTCTGTGCCAGGTGGCCTCATGGTTTAACCCTTTCACACTCTCAGTCACAAGGTGTCTGCAAAGCCTTTCTGACCAAGCAGCCTCTGGCACTGCTCTACTGAAGTCTGTTTACTTGCTAAAGGCAAAGCTGAGGGGCAGCCTCACTGGCAGTAGTTTTCAGGCATGGACTGTCTGGTTGCACTTAGGAAGGTATCCAGGGATGCTGGCTGCCCTTTTCCCTCAAAGCCAAATATGCTCATCCTTGTGCTAGCATTGTCCATTATGCAGTTGGCAGTAGTGCTCCCAAAGGCTTGCAGTGAAACACCTGATCCTCAGGTGGGGATCAAAAACCCCAGCAGAATAATTCCACTGACTTCAACAGGGCTGTGTCATTCCATGCCAGATGAGCAACTACATCAGGAGACCTTAGAGTCACTTGAGAGGCTGGGAAATCATGAACTCTTAATTCTGTCTGAATAGTTCACTGACCTGAGAGGGAGACTGGATGTCATTGTCTCCAGAGCCAGGACATTCACTAGTTTCCAGGGATAAGCAGTACTGTCTGTATCAGGACAAGTGCATCACGGCGCAGTGTTGTCACCCGCTGTGAGAGATGTGGTCTCCCTGCTTTCCCAGGGGGTGTCAGACACTCAGAGACATGTTAGCAGGGGGTGGGAGTCACACTCAATGCCCAGCCAGCCTATACATGCACATCCTTGTCTCTGTGTTTCACCCTGGACAGGGAGTGTCCCTCACACACAGTCGAGAGAGAGAAATATAAGTCAGTGTAAATAAATTGTGCTTCCAGCTCCATTGCCTAGTAGAACAGGGCTAATTTGCCTTTCTTCTAACAGTATTCTAACAATTCACGGCCTTTAGAAGCAATTTTGCACTATTTTCCAAGATTTCTTAAGGTTTTCTTGAATCTAGTTATAATTTTATTCCCCAGAAGGTTCTGTGGCAGAGAGTTCCTCCAGTAAAATATATATGGCATAAACAAGCAATAATTCTTTTATTTCAAATATAGTTTAACTTTTTTAATATTACAAGTAAGTCAATCTTGACTTTCTGTTTAAAAATCCATTTGACATTTCTTTTTTTTATATATAAATCAATTTGATTTCCACTCTGTTTTGTCATTCATGCTGGGGTATCTAGACCATTTCATCTTCCCCATCCTATAGAAACTATCTTTTTCCTCTGATCTTTAAAGCCATCTTTTTCTCTGCCCTTTCTAGTGTTACTTTACTCCTTTTCTATCTTGCTGCTGAATTCTGTGTACCATCATAGGAGACAGAGTCAAACTCATTTAAGGATCATGACTTTCGAATATAATTTTGTTGCCTTTCTAATTCTATTAAAGGACTCTGTGCTCATAGCTCACCTTCCAAAAGGAGGGGGGAAAATAGCAAAAAAAAGATATGGGGTTTTTTTTGTTTTCAAACAGTTATTTTAAAGGAACAAAAAACCAAAACCAAATACACAAAACAAACAAACAAACAAACAAAAATGAAATCCACCCCAAAAATCTAACCCCAACTTTTCTCTTGGATGGATGGGTGTTTTTGCTGTCAGGCTAAAGCCGAATGCACAGCTCCAGGGCATTGTTCCAATATTTCAGTTCTTCAGCTAGGTGATACTTCTCGAGTGTTTGAACAAGAGATGCATCACGGAGTGGGGGAAGGAGGGGTGGAGAGGGAAGAGTCTGTCAGCAAGAGGCCCCATGCTAATCTTCTCCTTCAAGACGGGGGCCTTTTGGAAACCTGTTTTAATATTCATGGTCTTTAGGTAAATAGTCTCTGAGTCAGGCTGTCAGTTTCTGCAAATGTGGCTGTCTTGCTGAAGCTACTGCACATTTATCAGTGAGTAAACAGTGACAGGAGTAGGGGGATTAGAGAATTAAATTAGTGTGTAACCACTCTCCTTCTCAAGTTTTTGGCATTACCTCGTGTGTGTTTTGTTCCAAGTTTTTTCTAGGTTGTATTTTTTTTTTGTTTTAATCTCTGTCTCTCCCTTTCTCCCTTCCTTCCTTCACACACACCCATGTCACATACTTACTCAAAATCTCTGAGATTTAGCTTGTTCTCCTTTTTTTTTTTTTTTTAATCGTGGGGGTTTTAATTTAATTTTCCATCAAAATGAGGTTTTTAAAATAGCAATGAGGTAGATTGGAGGAAAGGATCAGGAGGCACTTGCTGATGCTGGCCAGTTCAGTTTTCTCCCGTCCTGGTCCTTTTAAGTTTCTCTGGCTGAGTTTCCCAGTCGAACAGCTCTGTTCCAGCGAGAGGAGCTGGCACTTCCCATCTGCACCAATCCTATTTTTTCCTCCTCTCTTTCCCTTCCCTCTCCACCCCCCACAGGGCATGACATAGACTCTGCCACCTGCCTTGTACTCATCAGGTTATAAGCCAAATATGCAAGCCCCTTGGCAGCACCACGTTCCTGACATCCTTTGTTGCCATCCCCTGACACCGACACGCAGACACGCGGTGGTCACCCCTTCCCCCAGCCCATCTGTGAAAGGAGGAGACGCTTTACTCTCTCCTGGCAGCCAGAGCCAGACCGGTCACAGAGGATGCCAATTAGGCCTCCGAGACACTAACCAGGTCATGCCCAGCAAATTTCTCACTGGCCCTTGCAGGGGTGTTGGCACTGGTATGGGTGCTGGTGGCTGTAGGAGCACACTCCTGGTGTTGGAGCAGTGGGAGCCCGGTTTGCTGAGGCACCGTGGGCAATTTGGGGTGTTGGCATCCCAGGTAGTGCTTACATCAGTCCCACAACGTCTGCCCCTGTGTCACAGCACAAACAGAGCGTATGTTGAGCATCCTCTTCTGTTTGCTGTAACAAAGCCAGTCTATTGGGAGCCCCATGGACACGGCACTGGCTTCCAGACTTCCTTCCCAGCTCAGAGCAGAAAAAAAAGGTGGGAAGGAAGAAGGAAAGCAACTGCTTCCCTGTGTATCTCCTCGCCTTGTGTTAGGCTGATATCCACTGGCATGTACACTGCTACAGATGGGACAACAGTACCTTGTTGTGTATCCAGCCTACAGAGTTTGTCTTGTATGTGCGTCTGCTCGGTTCAGCCGGGTTCGCCAAGGTGGGTGGAGGGGAGCCAGTGCTGCTGCAGCTCTCCAGATTTATTATTAACACCCAGCTTGAATCAATGCAGCCTCCTTTTACAAACCTCATAGTAAGCTTTCTCAGGAAAAGGTTTCTTTACTAAGCGGAAGCTCTTCCCCATTCTGTGCAAGCTCTTACTTCAGATCTGGGGAATGATAGCTGGGGCTGCTCTTGCTTGCCAGTCATTTGGACTAAACCCTGCAGCAGCCACTGCACATGGTAGTTCGTGTATGGTCTGTCCTTCAGCTGTAAGGGCTGGCCCACTTTCTGTTCTGTTGGAGGGCTGGGGTGGCAGATGGGGCAGTTAAATTTGCTGCTGATGGGCAGAGGAGACTGCTGCAGGTCTCCATGGGGCTTCTGAATCCTTTATAAGGGGTAGGATAGGGTGAACTACTTAATCTGCCTCCACTCACTCTATAACTGTGAGCATTTTACAAATTGCTAGCAGACTTTTCTGCAGAAAAAATGCATAGATGGAATAAGGAGAGCACAGTGCAAATAAATAGGGTTGTTTTGGCATTTCTGTCCCTGTGAACACCTACTAAAGTGTAAAGGGCTGTGTAACTAGCCTGTGAAATAGAAATAAATCCCATTTTGGCAAATTTGCTACTGACCATGTGGACATCCCTGTGACTTTCCCTATATTCCCTCTCCATCACCATCAACCTCCTGCAGGGCAGGTCATCACTGAGGGGGAGGAAAAGATGGTCCCACAGATGGCCTGAGTTCAGAGGGTCTGTGGGAGCGAGATAGCTCTCATTTCCAGATGTCTGTGGAAGAGATAAAATAAAACAAAATAAAGTAAAATAAAATAAGATAATATGTAAGTCACCCATTAAGCCATCTCCCTCCACACCCTCGCTTGCACACATTACCCTGTTAATGACAACCACCCCTGGGGGCTTGACCATTTGGAAATTCCAGAGTAGATGGCGAATGCAGCTGCTGCCCCCAAGCAAGTGCCCAGGCCAAACAAATGGACCCGCTACCATGGTGTAAAGGCCTCCAAGATGTGCAAGTGCTCCCTGCCCAGGATACACCCCTCCTAGTGACACATGGCACAATTCGCTAACAGCAAACACTCATAGATGCCATCCAGCTGGGATGGGAACAGGAGCAGATGCTCCTATTAAAAAGGCTGTAAGACTCAGTGCCCCTGTGCCCTGTTCAAAGGGAAAGTCCAAAGTGGCTTGTACAAACAGAGGCTCTTCTCCTTCTGTCGCCTCCTCCTCCCTGGGGTTGAGTGTGAAAACCAGCCATCCCCAAAGATATTTCTGCTTAGTTTCATGCAGGACATCGTTTATTGTCACAGACCTTGTCTCTGTGTTTGTAATGGTTGAAGCTGCTGCCAGGACTTCCCATGCTGGAGACGTTTTTGTTGTTTTATTTTATTGTTTTTTAAATTTGGTTGTTGGATCTCTGAAATTGATCTAGCTGGGAAAGGACAGGATTTTTTGGGGTGGTGTGTGCACATCCTGCTTTTACAGGAGACCAGTCATAGGTGCATGAATCTCAATTACCGTGATGTAAACAAAGAACAAGATCTTTCCTGTAGTATCAGAAGCAAATCCTTTCTCCCTTGGCACAGAGAAGTGCCTTTTCCACAATGGTTTTGGGAGAGGGTACTAAGATCAGGTGCACTGTGTGTCCCCCCAGAAGATGTGTGTATTTCTCATGTGCTCCCCTGGGCTTCCTAGGGAGGAACTGTGTCAACAAGACAGTTTCTTTCTTTCCCTGTACAATCCCACAGTGGCCCTAGGGAAGAGTTACAGATTCCCAAAGCTCCAGATCTCCCAAGTGAGTATGGTCTTGGGGAGTTTGTTTTCATCTCCTTAATGACCAGCCTTTACACTGGCAAAGAATGAGGTTGTGGGCATGTCCTGTAAGATAGGATTGAACTATGCCCTCAAAAAGAGCCTGAAGGTGCAGACAGCAATTATCCCTATGAAATTCTTCCTTCAAGTCCACATGGAAAAGCAGAGTGGAAGAGGAGAGGGACAGATCACTGCTTCCCATCCCATGTGTGGTGTTAGCTCTTCCATACCTGTGCTTTTGGAGCAAGCAGTAAAGGAAGACTAGGAGCAAGGCTCTTTTTCACAGATTCTTTGTATTTCTCTTGGAGATGGGAAGTGATAAAATACCATTTTTGTCTTCTCTCCTAAACTTCCTTACTGCTTGTGGTTACCTCAAGGTCAACCACAACACAGCCAGCCACCCCCTAAAACAAAGCCAGAATGAAAAAGCCTATATGTAGTGCAGCAACCTGAAAAATAGCCTGGGATGGTGCTGTAGCCCAGGGAAGGCTCTTAATGTGATGCATTTGAGAGAAAACAGACCTCTGGCATAACCAGCAATATGATTAAGGGGTTTCTTTGCTTCCAGTAATGCAATATTCCAGCCTAACACATGCAGGATTAATCAGCCTCTTCCTGTAGACTGGGAGCAGGACATGTGTAAGAAGTTACAGCCCTCGTTTAAACCCAACTGCAGAGGATTTTGCGGGGCTTTTGCTCGTTCTTCTCATCTGCAAAATGCCACTTTGGTGGTTTATGTCAGTCGTAACAGCACCACATAATGTTTTCTGAGCCCAGCTGGCCCTTATTTAGAGATCAGGAGGTAATGAAGGCACAGTGGAATGATATCGATGCGGCTGCTGAAAATTTTCAGGGCTGGATTGCAATTTGCTGGAGTGGGGGCCCCGGGGAGGGGATAACGGTGTGTTAACCCTTTCCATCTCATTGTCCTCCTGCTCCCAGCCAGGCTCCAATCCCTAGCACTCAGAGGGAGCCAGTGAGAAGCTTGTTTGTGATATTTCACAAAGACTGTATGGAGCACCTTGACTTTTGGCTTGTTGCTGTTTTGCCACAAGGACTCAAGGCCATTTTGCAGGAGCTATCCCCTGGTGTGGCGAGTGAACTTACTAGGTGGACTCAGCCAGCAGTTTGTGCCTTAAATCCTCCCTTAACTTCCTGGGATTTTTGAGAGAGCAAGATGACCACTCTTGGAAAACAATGACTCCAGCTCCTCCAGTCGATTGGATTAGCAGGGGCGATTGGATTAGCTGCTAATGAGTAGTTGTCACTCGAGCTGATGCTACCTCACAGCATTACTAAACCAGCATCAGCTGCCCTCTGCACACCTTCCCTGGCTTAAGCTCCATTTACATCCTAAAGCACAATTTAAACAAAACTAGTAATTACTGGGGTGCAGAGGGGGTAAACCTGGTGCAAAACTCGGTGCAGCTCCAGAGGGGTGCAGAAGACTGTACAGAACTGCAGGCTGAGTGAAATCCTTAGGAAGAAAAGGTAAAGCAGCACATGCCATTGCATATTTCTGGGTATTGGACATTAATATGTTGGGAAGGAAACCATGTAATACACAGGAACTAGCACATTTCCTGCAGTTCTGGGGTTTGGGGATTCCTTTGGATTTTTTTATTGGATTTCTCAAAAGCTGCCTAACCTTGTCTTTCCTGTAATTCAGCTCATTCTGATGGTGATTCAATTGAAGGAGAAAAAAAAAAAAAAAGAAAAAAAGAAAGAAAGAAATCTTTACTCTAGCTAAAGGGGAGAAATCAGCGGGTTGTGTGTGTGAGTTGTCAGAAGCCCTGCACATGAGCTCACAATTCACACACATCCTCATCTCTGGTACAAGCACCTAAATCTGGTAATTAGCATGACAGATAAGATTAGGGGGAACTGTTGGGTAGACATAGTTGGTAGCTTTTTTCTGTGCTGTAACTTTTTGCTCTTTCCACACTTCTGGAGCTTTTTTTTTTTTTTTTTTTTTCACAGTTTCAATATATTTTTCACTCTGCCTGATTTTTCACTGTGTTGATTTTTATTCTTTTACCTCCTTCCCCCACACACTCTCTGCTCTTTTGGTTCACTGCTTCTCTTATTCAGAACATGAACTCAATAGCTTTAGAGATCGAGTTGAAACCATGATATTTAGTGGCTTCGAAATTAAGAAAAAATTGTCCCCACCTCCCCAAAGCATTAGCAGGTCTGGTAGATTTTTTTGTCATAACAAGACAAAAAGTTCTTTTCTCAGCACCATTTTGAGTGACTGTTTATTAGGGAAAAATGTTGATTTTCTTTCATTGTTTCTGTGCTGTCTCCACCCATAGAACTGAAATTCCCATATCTTTTTCCTTATGGTAAAAGCCATATAGAGAAACTTGGATTTGTAAGTGTCCAGATGCCAAAGGAGAGATAACAAGCCAGGCAAACTGAGACAGATTCCATCAGCTTCCAGAAAAAAAAAATCTAAAAACTGTCCTCTCATTTTCCTTCTGAAATGAAAGACTACAGCTATAGCAAAGCATCTTGCAAGGCAAACAGGTGGCCAATGTGTTGGCTGGACCAAAAAGGAGCGTAGGAAGTGTTGCAAGCCTGGTTATAATTATTTCCTTGCTCTTTCCTGCTTACAGTGTTTCACTTACGTACGGTCTAGTTTTCCAAGCTTCCATCTACCTGCTTAGCCTTGCATATTTATTTGGACCTTGAATGTGTGATAACACAATCCTACTTACCAACACACGGCCTCTACAAACTGCAGGAACTGCTCCATAGGTATATGGGTGCCTCATTTTGTCATCTTCTGACACTAATCTCTACCCCTACTTGTTAAAGGGAAAAAAAATTCACATCAGTCATTGCTTTTCCTTATCGGATTCATGCACAAATTCCAGGTTTGCATGATTGCCCTGTTGAGGAAGAGGCCTTTGGTGCAAAGTGATAAGGGTTTGGCCCATATTAAGGGAGAGCAAGGGAGGCAAGATAAGGTCAGGAAGGGGAACTAAACATAAACACCACGGTTACTGTTTCTGAAGCACTATTTGCCCAGATTAATACAATTTGTGAAATGACAATCCCTATGGTGGCTTTGTCCCAGCAAACGTTTGCTTTTCGGATTAAGCCTCATTTGATTTTATTTTCTATTTCCTTCTCCAAGAGCCCCGTGCCCAGCTCTGAATCCTGCTGACAGACACAGGGACTCTTTTGTGCTGCTTCTTCCTCACTGAAGTGGAACAGGGAGAATTGCATTTCTTTGCTTTTCCTCCTGCTGCCCTGGAAGAGAAGAGCAGATGGAGGGGGCTGGGTCCAGCCTTTTCTCTCCCAGATATCAGTGGCCTTTATGGTACTTTCTAGTTTGTGGAAATTTGAAGAAAAGACCCTCACACCTATTGATTCTCTTTTTTCCATATACCTGTACATACATATATACACCACAAATATGTATTTAAATGAAACACCTCTATGTAAATATAAACACATTTCAACCTCAGTCTGACAAAGTGAAACACGGGAATTTCTTCTCATAAAGCAGTAGCCCAAATGAGTTCTTTGAAACTGTAAAATACAATCACTGTCCTTTTAAGATCTGTCTTTCCTTCTCCCTTCCCTGTACAAATTTATAGCCTGGACATACCCATTCTTATGAAATTAATTCATCCCTCCCATTCGTCCCTAGACCTTTTCTTCTGCTTCATCTTTTGGGTGTCGTGAATGTGACACACCATTTAAGATCAGTCCTTATCCCCTTATTCCTATCTCATTGCTCTGACTAGTTAGATTCATCTTAGATCCATCAGGCTACCTTGCTTTTATGCTGAAAGCCACACAGCAGTTTCTAGTCAGAGAATCCTGGAAGATGATGGGGAAAGAAAAGAGGGGGAGAGCAGCTTTAGTGATGCTGTGCTGCTTGCTACGAATCAGAAGGGAGGATGCATTTTATAATACTTCTAATCTTTTCCTAAGTAGATATTTTTCTTCTAGCAGGGACTCCAGGGACACACATCCCCCTCACCTTGGCTTTTCCCATGTCTGGAGAGGCTGGTGCCACTTCCCTGCTGCCAGCCCCATTTTGCAGTGCTATCTCAGGGAAGGCATCATGCTGCTGTGTCAGCAAGGCCCTGAACCTCTGCCCCAGCAAGGCTGCTGGAAGCTGGCATCCAGGGCACAGGGCTTGGAGGCAGGGAGAGAGGAGAGAGCTGGGCGGCGATTTCTGCCCCATTAACTCCCCTCTCCCTGTAGTGAGGGCTTACGTAAGAGGGGATGGCGTGTGCCCACGTAGGATGGGCAGGACATCTGGACTCCTCTGCCCTAGAATGGTATTGTTTTGAACAATGCAACCAGGTAAATGCCTTGATAGACTAGACCACATCGCCAAGATTGCATTACTAATTTGATTATGTCACTGTGACATTATTAACCCACTCAAGCATCCTTTAGATGCATCGCTGCATCCTGAACTTGAGCTGCTTTTCCTTCCCAGTGACAGGCTAAGGGTTCTTTCTCCCTAATCTATTGTTCTACACAACTACTACTTTACACAATAATTTCTCATAATACTCAGCTTTCCTAAGAGCTAGCAAGCTTCCTGGCTTTTTCTTTTATATTTCTGCCTTTCTGTCTCGTTCTGTCTTTCTCCGTCTGTCTAATCATACTGGCCTCTATAATAATTTCATAAAACATTTCTCCCTTAGTTTGCAACCATATACATAGGTTCTTGAAGAATAGACCAACCTCTCTTTCACTCTTCTTTAAAAAAATAAATCTCTGAATGTATTTTGCATGAAATCAGCATTGGATAAAAGGCAAATGCATTAACTTTCCCACTCAAAGGTGTGCTCTCTAATCTCTGAGCTGTGGAGATATACTCCTGTCACTCCCCTTTCTTTGGCTATATATATATTCTTTCTGTCTTTTTTCACCAATTTCACAGTATTAGGAGGCAGAGGGTTCAACAGTGTAGCTGATAGCCTAGTGGAAAGGAATTTTCCCAAGAATAGAGCCAAGGAAGAGACTCAGAAGAAATGTCCTGTATGAGGGTGATCATCTCATCCTTGTTAATGTCTAGGCTCTTTCAGCCTGAAGCAGATGATACCCTACCAGAAAGGTCTCCCCACGTCATGTGTAGCAAAGGGATAGTGACTAAAGGGAAGGCTCTCAGGCAGCCTGCATCTGCAGCCTCAATAATTGTGTTGTGCCTACGTCTGCTCTCTCCTCGGGTACGCTGTGCTCTGGTGCAGCCTCTGAAAGCCATGGCGTACGCACACAAGCGAGCGTCACTCCAGATAGTGAGACTCAAATGCATTTTTAAGTCTGTGCTAAATCAGGACCTCAGAGTGTTCCTGGGAGGGGATTTCTCCTCTAAGGCGTTGTGCAGAGCTGTCTCTTCGTATCACATGAATAACTGGGATATTGGGCTCTTAGAGCTAGAGATGCCTTCCTCTTTTAGTTATGCCGAGGAATCATTTCACTGGAACCTCGGCTCCCCAGACAGCTCCCTTTTGCTCTGTTTCTCTACATCACATCTGTGTTTTGCAGCAGCAGTAGCAATACTCTAGCCATAGCAGTAGCAGCACAGGGATTCCACATAGGAACCTGGATCCTCCCACTTTTGGGATGAGGGTGTCACCAAGTAAACAACTCACTCTATTTGCAGTAGTTCCCTGTGGCTCTTTGCATTGTAGGTTTATTTTCTACTGTCCTGCAGTATGTTTTCTCCACATTTGAATATTGGTTTGCCCTTGTCCATCCTATGTTAACTCTCTGCTGCCCTTGTGTTCTTGTGCCCATGGCAGGAGATCTCTCTCTTTCCCTTAATGGGACATAGACACACTCTGAGGACTCAACCTTGGACACCTATCCTCATTAACCTTTTCAGAAACAAAACTCTTGGAAGCTAGTTCCACTCTATCTCTCCCATCTGGACAAAATGCACTCACTGAACTGACAGAAATTACCAGGACCAGTGGGGGGAAAAAACTAAAAAGAGGTGTTAGCTTTCTACTGGACTGACAGGTTGAATCATCTTTGTGTCTTATAAGCACCAAAACAGGTTTATATGAAGGTAGCAGAATCTCAAGGGAGCAGCTTGGTAGGGAACAGGGACTGGCTTTACCCAGGCAAGGATTTGAAACCCAGGAGCAGCCCCTCTGTGGAGGTGCACTCCAAAACAGAGGGGTTCAGCCACAAAAGGGACAATGCTGTGGCATGGATTGCAATGAAAAATAGTATCTCAGTACACCAAAAGCCTCACCCCTGAGCACTTTTCTGTCTTTAGGCTTTTGGGAGCTTTATGTTTAAGGAAAGGCAGAGCTGAAATGAACCCTGACTGGAGCACAATGCAAATATGAAACAATGATGAGTAATATTAAAATTAAGCTGGACAAAGCACTGAGAGAGTAATCCATAAGGGAATAATCTTTCATCAATTCCTTGGAGCCCCAGTGCGGCAACTTATTAGCTCTTTATAGCCTGGAAAAAAAAAAAAAGAAAAAAAAAAAGGAAAAATCTAAGATTCCCTTAGCCAATTGGACTACAAAGTAATTTAATAATAGTAACAATTATAAACATAGTAGTAGAAAAAATAGAAATAGCAATACTAAGATGACTTCTAAGAAAAAGGAAAACAGTTTATTTACACTATCTTTCAAATAGTACTTCTTGTAAAACGGCAATATTTGTACCACTGCATCTCTTTGTTCACCAGCTGCCACCAAGTACCTGCCCTCACTGACCATAAGAAAAAGAAAGAAAACACTGGAGTGGTCTGTCGATCCTGGCTTTTATTTTGAATAGCTGATTTCTCAAGCATGTGCAGCCTGAGGTCTGTCTCATTTGCAGGATACTCTGAGGAATCAGCCCTAACACATTCAGTGACCTGGCCCCTAACAATGCACAATGAGAAATAAAGGGGACTTTATATTATTTACAAAAAAAAGCTAGTGTGTGTCAGGTATTGGCAAGCAGCTGTTTGTGCAGGTGCTGCACTCTCAGCTGAGCTGCAAGAAAAGTCAGCAAAGGGGTTTGATTTCTTTTCATCCCTGTTTTTGCCCCTCACCACTGACAAGTGCTGCAGGATCAGGCCAAATGTCACCAGTTCCCCCTCCTCACTGCTGCAGTGGGCAGTGACTGCCCAAAACCAGCTGTATGTGCCCTCCACCGTGTCCATGCACGCGTAAATCACGGGCTCCACAGAGACACGGAGCACTGGGTGCTGCTGCACACATGCTGCCTGCTGCATGGCAGAGCCTGGCCAGCACGGCTGTGTCCAGGGTGGCCTCACAGCCACAGTTTGCCTGAATGGTCAACACCCCACCCCAGGCCCTGCAGCCACCAGAGAGGCTCACCATGGTAGCTACAGAGCTTGGCACAACAAAAATAGTACACCCTGCACCTACCACCATTCCCCAGCATCACTTCCCACTGGAATTTCTTGCTGTTTCACAGAGAGGAGGCCGGAGAACAACCCCAGCACTGCAGCCTGCACTCGTGTGGTGACCTCTGGGTGCAGGTGTGACGGGTCGCAGGGCACACACAACAGCCTTGCTTCCCTGTTCCTTCAGTCCATCAGGCCCACAACCTCTCTCTTCACACACTTACACCTTTAACCCACTCTTATGTCACTCCCACAGAGTCAGGGGACAGCAGGTTGATCTGCCACACGCACCCCAAAAAGAACAGCACAAGCATGAGCACATACACCTGTGAGTAAGGGGGAGAATAAGCTAAAAAAACCCAGTGCACTAATAGGAAAACAACAGTAGCAAAGGCTAGCTGACGAGGCATGTGCTCTCCTTTGCTTCCTGAAGGGCTTTCATTTGAAATCTTGGAAATGTTAATAAGAGTTAACCAGGTGAGACCGTCAGCAGAAGGGATAGTGGCTGTGTTGGAGGCTGCTCGAAACACCTGTCCCCTCTTACAACCAGCACTGCTCCCAGCTCCTCATCCTTCCTGCGCAGGCAGGGGGAAAGCAGATTCCAGTACAGGTTTCTCGTTTAATTGCTCTATAATGCCATCTTGTGGCTTCTTCAGTCATGAAGCCTGTTTTTCTGTTACGTTTTCCCCAAATTAGGTGATTACCTTGTAAAAAGAGGGATGGGCAGGGAAAAAAAGGAAAGAGAGAACCAAAAGGAGCAATTTATGAGCATCTACCCATATGTCAGGGGCGTGAATGGCTATGGGTGATATTATAATCTAAATTTTGAATGGACCCAATTGATACTCTGAAGCCACCTGCATCCAGTAAACCTTGGCAGACTCCTTCTAAACAGTTTTCACATATTTTGGAGTACCAGGTGATATGTTAAAAATATATTATTATTATTATTTAGTAGAAGGCCAAGCTCAGATAATTCAGGTCCTTACTTTGATGGAAGTGTAAAGAGATCCCATTTCCTATGAAAACCTGGTGTTTGAATGATCTCATTTGTGGTATGGCTGATGGTAGCGTGGGCCTTTCAGAACAGGTGGAGTCACAAAGGAACCATGCTCCGAGCATGCTGGTCACTATTGTGAAATCTGAGAGGGGTGTGGGGGAATTTGCAGGAGATCTGAAATGCTGGACAAGCCATGCAGTACACAGAGATTCCTTTGTCAAACTAGATATACAGCAGAGTGAGGAAAAATATGAGTAGGGAAATGAACACAGCAAGAAATTACATCACCCTGTTGTTGGTTTCTGGATCTGCTCACCCTAGTGATCATTCCAAACTCTGAACAAAATCACTCAGCTGTAGGTGCAAGCTTAGAGTGCTTGGGATGTTTGTCCTAGGGGTCCTCCATGTGTGATTGTGGTGTTTTTTGAACTGAGGTAAAGATTCCCCAAAAATACAATCCACAAGCTGTTTGAAAAATTCACCCTTCAGAACCAGAGTCAGGCGCAACACAGAGACACCAAGAGCAGAATACACAGGCCAGATCTGAGATGCTGCCTCACCCAAAAAAATTCAACAACAGCAACAAACAAACAAATAAAACCAGAACCAAAAAAATCCACCCCACTACTGTCATAAGCGGGATTTAATTCTGACAGCTCCTGACAAAAGCAGGAAAGCAGGACTTCATTCTAGGTGGGAGAAGGTGCCAACATCTTTGGGACCATGTGTGCTGGCTCCCTTTATAACTCAGCTAACTGGTACCTGTGCTGGGATCCTCTGCTGGGATCCATTGCTGTCTGCATTTTGGATCCAAAGTGTACCAGAGGTCCTGGTGGTTTTTTGTAAAAACAGTCACTGTGGTTTTGCTAAAAAGAGCCACGCAGAACACAGAAGCTTCTTCATCTTTGCTCTGCATCACCTACCACTGTTTCCCATTAGTTTTGGCAAGTGAAGCCTCTCATAAGCAATAGTGGGTTTTTTATGAGATTTGAGGCAGCAATGGTAGCAGGAGCCACCATGTGGAAACTTGGTTTTATTCAAGGGGAAAGGAGTTTTAGAAGGTGATATTTGAGACAAATTAGAGGAAAAGAGTATAAAGAGAACCGTCACTCTTGACTGAGTGTCTGCTTCTTGCTTATTTAAACAAAACCCTTGCCTCACCTCTGTTCAATACAGGAATATTGGATAAAAATAGATTAATTAAGACAGAAGAAAAATGTTGTCATCTTTAGGTTTTAAATTCAAATTAACAGGGAAGATTCAGTTCTTCACTACACCAATATAAACAGAGACCTTCTGTTTTTGTTTCAAAGGAAAGTATCTGCATTTTTATAGCAGGAGTTGTAAGCAGTTTGCATCAAGGTAGTTTTTTATTAACAGATTGTTGCAAGAGTTGACGCATTTGACCTGCAGTGGACTCCTTGCATCATCTCATTCAATTATATTCTTTTGTGTCAGATAACCTTTGTGAAAGTGTTCTGCTGCACCTAAAAACTCTAAGGGATTTGCTGTTGATTATTTCTTCTTTACTTTTTTTTTTTTAATTCATCTCACCTAACTTTAACCACCTACAGTGTAAATGTCTCTGTACCAGTTACCTTGGGCTCTCACAGCACGGGAGAAAAATAGGTGTTTCTGGACTGTGATTCATCTGGTCTATTTTGGATGCCTCATTAGGGTGAGATGATTCATAAGCGATGCTTCATTCTCTCCATTGAATAGAAGGGGCCTGGCTCTGTTATAGGCATCTGCATTTGTTCAGATCACTCCCATTCTTTGTTCTGGTTTGGAAGGCTTTTCCACGTCTCTGTCTCCTCTTAATTTCTAGACTAAATTTATTCACAGCCAGTCCAAACCCATCAGTTTAAACAGAGGTGCTCTCCCTCACTTTGGACAGCCAAGAAGCTCCAGTTTGCTGTCAGTCTTTGTCAGCTTTGGGCCAGGTCAAGGGAGAAATGTTATCAAGAGCTTGGGAGAGGCAATGGCCAAGGACAGGTGTGATTCCCTGTATGCTACACGCCCATATAACCTCATGGGATCTTTATTGCTCAGATTAGGTGTTAAAAAAAATAACCTACAAGGTTGAGAACATCCCCTGCTGTGTCTAGATAGGGATAAAGTATGATGAACTGAAACATTAACCATAGGACACAAGTTTTTTAGAGTTTTGTTTTCTCATTGGGTGCAAATCTGGCTTTCCTTAGCAACCCACCAGTGAATTACCCATGAACCAGCCAAAAAGCCTATTCACCACCTGTACCTAACCACATGAGCAGAGAGTTTGGCACCTCTCCAGTCAGAACAAACATTGAGGACAGAATCGTTTATAGGGTAGCTCTAGTCAGAGCTGTCTTGGTCTCTTGTTTGCAACTGAGAGATTATACAGTGTTGAAACCAAACACAGGCTGGGAAGTAATAGGCCTTGTTATCAGCAGCAGCAGAATAAAAGGTTTTGTTGTTGCTGGGTTGGGGGGTTTTTTTAAGTGTTTTTCTCATGTAGATCTTACTATGGGGTTTATTGGGAACCTGCTCAATGCTTCAAATTAAATGCAAGATAAACCAAAACACTGTTCAAATGGAATAAAATAAGATACCATCCATGAAATAGTCTGACTGTATTTTAGTATTTCTTTTCATTCCAAACCAGACCCAGTACCACAGCCCAGCAGACTGAAGCCACCTGGTGCAGCCACAGTAGCTATAAATACTCCATTGCACTGGCTTTTAAATGTTCCTTACAAGGTGGAAGATGGGGCAGCTCTCTGTGCTTTGTCTAAGCCTTCTCCCGTGGCCAGCAGCAATACTGGTTGTTAGTAAATGTGAGAGTGATTTTGTCCTCTTATGTACTTTGTCCATGAGGTCCTAGTAATGGCAATCAAACTCCTGTCTTTGCTACTGCAGAAATAATGGTACCATTATTTCTGGCCAATTTTTGTAGTTAGAGGAGGAAGAACTGCGTAAGAGTCTTTCTTGGGGCATGAAGCTTCTGGAAATTTTGCTCCACATTCTTCTTGCTTGTCTTAGGGTGCTGGTCCTGGTACCTGCAGGTGCACAGTTTTATTCTTTTAGCCTATGTGTTGCTTGCCTTTATGTCTGCTTCAGTTTGCACAGCTACAGCATCAGCTGTCATTGCCCACCTTGCTGACCTCCCCTGCGGTCAATCCATTCACTGAAACGAGTCCTGCATTGTAAGCTGTGCATTACTGCACAGAAATTCCACATTTCTGTTATGGTCCCTCCTTTTCTGCAATGAGCACAGTGAAAAGAGAGGCAATCCATGGGTGAAGCAACACATGTAAAGCCTTCACTGAATTCTTCCACTGTGGTATAAGAACTATAGAGAGGAAAATGTATTTCTGAGCCCTGCCCCATGTGTTGGTATCCTGCTGTGTTCTCAGAGAACATTGAACTTAGGAATAGGAGTACAGGATCAGGACAGAGGTCCAATTTGGTTACTCAACACTACCTTTTTTAGCAGTCAGCCTTGAGAGTTGCAGAGGACAGGACAAGCTTTGGGTGGGTCTGGCTGCAGCAGCAGGGTACCGGGTACATTTTCATGGTGGGCTTGTGGCAGGATCAGCAGTTAGCCTGGTGAAGTGGAACTGATCACAGTATGGTTCACCCAAACAAGGTGAGCAAGTAGAATGCTTTAGCCCAATTTTAAGGACATATCTTTTGGCACTCTTAGCACAGGACACACTGTCTTTGCAAACCCACACTTGCAGCAGGGATGCTGGGTTTCCCAGATGACTCATGTCCTAAGAGAAAGCACCTCTTTAGGGACTGATATGAATAATAAAGACATGGACCCTGAAAAGGCAACATCCTGAGGGTGATTTTATTTTTGAGATTCCTCTGGAAGTGCAGGATGTTCCCTTCATACCCCGAAGAGCACTGACTGCTTCACTGCCTTCTTCTTCCCTCTTAAATTTGTTCTTGTCCCCACTTACTGCATTTAGCATCCCGTGAAGTAGGCACTTCAGCACTGCCAGCGAAATAAACTGCCTGCCACCTGCCTACCTATCTGCAGGTCCATTTTTTTTTCCTTCTTCTGGCTGTAAATATGTTGGTCAGAATCAGAGCTGGCCCCTACCATCTGCATCAGGTTGTATTTCAACACTGCCCAGGCTTGTTGCAGTGAGGGCTTCTGACTTAGGGCTAAGAAGAACAAGAAGAGCTGAGCTCTGGAGGAAAAAACATGAATCAGGTCATTAGTTATCCCTCTGCTTTTCTGGAACCTGGGACATGAAGATACCTGCTTGCTTTCAGATGAATCCCACCATCACAGTGTAAGCTAGCAAGGTGCAATTTTACAGCTCAAGGTGAATGGAGAATCTGAAGCTGTTGTTTGCCTGCATGTGCAATTGCTGGCAGGTGTTAAGCCGCTCCTTCAGAAAGTCTCACATATCAGGGCAAGCCATGAGAAAAACAGAGTAAGGAACCAAGGTGTGCTTTTTTTCCACTGGAATGTCTCTGTGTGTAGGTGATTTCCCAAACCAGCACCCCTCAGAACTTCTGCACTGCTTTGAGCCAGAATGATTTCCAGGGGCCACCTGCTGCTGAAGCAGACATCTCTGCCTGGGCTCCTCTGTGGGGGACTTCATTCACTCAGTAGAGTAATAAACAAAAACTCTCCAGCAGGTTAATGGGAGGACAAGAGCAGAGAGGCCCTTATGTGCTTGCAAGCAACAGAGGGGGCACAAGATTTATTGATCTTTGCTCCAAATCAGGGACAGAGCACTAGTGAGGGACACAGGATACGGGGTTATACAGCGCTTCCCCGAAGGACACCACAGTGAAATGGTGAACTGCCTGCCTTTACAGCAGCTGAAGAACAAGCAAGTAATGGGTTTGGCCTCCCTCAGCTTCTCTCCTGAAGGTCACTGTGCCTAGAATCTATACTCTCCAGAGCTTGGGACACTCTCCTTCAGGCCTGATTACACAGACTGAATTCGCCTCAGACAAAAGTGGGAAGGTGACCTGCTTAGTAGTAGCTTCAAAAAATGAGGATCATTTATTCCAGTAGGACACCACCTGAGACTGAAGCCTTAGTAGAGATACTAATATTGGGTCAGGCTTAGTTCAGCTGGTCCATTGTGGGGACAGCTGAAATTCTGCAGGAATATTATAATAGTTTGTCTGAGACCTTTCTGAGATGAAATGAGATGAGATGAAATGAGATGAGATGAGATAAAATGAGATGACAGGGAATGGTCTTGTGAGAAGGGGTGGAATCTGAAACACACAGCTCTGGGACTGCAGGCTTGCAGTACCTGGTGCTGGTGCAAGGCACTTGTGCCCGTCTGTGGGACCAGCTCTTCTCCTAAACACAGCTATTGGCACGCTGGCTAGCACTTTG
Source organism: Passer domesticus (assembly GCF_036417665.1). Classification (NCBI taxonomy): domain Eukaryota; kingdom Metazoa; phylum Chordata; class Aves; order Passeriformes; family Passeridae; genus Passer; species Passer domesticus. The sequence goes on from NC_087512.1 coordinate 7,144,438, forward strand.
CTGTGTGTATAATTCCCCCTAGTTCCTTTTCCCCTTATGGTTCTATTTCTTCTTTTCCTTATTCTTGTCTTCTTCCTTTGTCCCTTTTATTCCCTCTTACCTTCTTCCCTCCTTCTCCTCCTTCTGGTTGATTCTCCTCCATTCCTTCATTTGGTTTTTTTCCTCTCTTCTCTCATTTATTTGTTTAGAGCAAATTTTCAAATCTATAAACCCATTACAGCAAAGAGACTGTGTTGAGGCAGCCTCTGAGCCTGCAGATGTGGTGGGTCCTGGATTCCAATAACAGAACTTATTTGGAAAAAAACATTATCTGTAATGTGGAAATGGTTTGGCTTGAGGCTAAAATTTATCATCATTACCCTAATATCATCTCAAGACTCAGCTCTGGCAGCAGCTAAAGAAAACACCAAGGCTTAATTCAGTCAGTGCAAGGAAAGAGAGACAGAGGATGGAAAATATGATTTATGATGGAAATCAATGCAATCATAATACTTTATGCTTGTAAAATTGGGCTGTTCCAACAGTGCTCACAGATTGGATAGGCAGCTCTCCACCAAAAAAAAATCATGGCAAGAAAGAATACAGGAGTCTGATGGTACAGGGATAATATTCAAGGTTTGGGGTGTGAATTGGAACAGGTTTTGTTTTGCTGGGGGTTTGTTTTTCTTCCTTCCTTCTCCAGGGATCAGGCAACTTCACTCATCTGAGTTCAATCTCTGCAGGACAATAGAAAGATGCTGTCCTGCAGCTCCCAGAGGTTGGAGGAAGGGGGAAAAGGGAAGGCTAGGATGACAATCTGGACTATCAAAGGAACGCTGACTAGTTTTCCAAGTAAATGGCAAGATCTGGCAGGAGCAGTATCCCCAGTGTAAAAGTGAAAGCAACAACGTGACTCATTCCTCTGCAGTGCGGAGTACCTCTCAGAGACCAGCTGAAGTATATTTACAAAAATTTGAATCAGGCTGTTCACCTCAGCTAAAGACAGACAAAAGCGATGAGACCTGGGAGGTTTGTTTCTAATGTAGAAAAGTAAAAAGCATCTGAACTTTTAAATTTGACCAAATCATGACTCCTTTCATCCCATAAATAAAATAAAAGTTGCAGAGATCATGGACAAATTTGCTGATGGGTTAGCTCAGATATAGTGTAAAGAACATGACTTTTCAAAATGTTATTTGCAATTTCCCTGAACAATTCTTGAAGGATATTCTGCACTTTGGTTGTGTGTGTAGGAATATATCCTTGCAGCATTGTCTGTCCTGGAGAAGCACAACAGTTTAGCATCCCCAGAAGCCAGAATAAGGGAATACAGTCACTCTTTGGGAATGTAAAGAAAAATGCTCATTTATTTATATAATTTCATCAAAGATGGAATACATGATATCTAGGACTTGCAAGTCATTGTAAACTCTGTGCAAAGGATGGTTAAAAGAAAGCACTTGCATTATTTTTTTTTCAGTGGAAAATACCTTTCCAAACAAACTTGGCTTTAGTAAGATGCTTTGGAAATTCTTTTGCTATTTCCTGATATTTTGAAAAATCTCTGTCGCTAAAAGTTGGGGGAACAACAATTTGGAGATTCCTCCTTAAAAATAATCAAAATTTCCAGATATCATTTATGATTCCTCCCTCTGCCTCTCCTCAAGCAGAGTAGATGCATACAGTGATTTGGATCTGTAGCTACTACAGAGGAATAAATTGCAATGTGATGCTGTGAGCACCACACTTACACAGAAAGAGGGGACATGCTGGAGCACACCACTCACTGCACACCAGAAAATTCAAATAAGTTCATGACTAACAGTACAAACTGCTAGGCAGACAGGCTTCGTGTCTTCAGGGATCACGGGAAGTTTTTTTTGTAAATGATGTAGCCAGCAAAGGCAGAGTCTCCCTGTCCTTTTCCAGCTCTCAGTAACTCTGTGGGAGTTATGCAGTGGCCAACTTTGAACAAGTTTGTATAGGCAAGAGAAAATTGAGAGAAAAGGCTGCTTGGGGTGACTCCATACCTGAACTTTCATCAGCCATGCTGAGGGGTACCTCAGTGTCACAGGGGTCTTCAGAAATATGCAGCTGCAGGCAGGTTTGCATTCCCAGAAGGACCATCACAATGAAAAGACCATCACTGCACAAAAGTAATACAGTTCACCTTCCACTCCCAGGGCCAGAGGTAGGGTTACCAAGGACTCTGCCTTATGCTGACAGGGACATCTCCATCTGTGACTTTAAATGCTTAAAGCTTTCAAGCACTGTGCTCTTTGCAGGAATGGACAAAGAAAGAAAAGTACAAAGGAGCCTTTAGTCTATTCTTCTCCATCTCATCCACTTCCACAAGGACATTGACAGATGAGCCTCTGTGGTGCCAGAGAACTTGTGTCCCTCTCTGATCTGAGCTTTTCAAATGAAACCAAGAGGAGGCTGGTTTTGGCAGACATTATATCTTACTCTTATAGATACCCTGTAATACCCCATCAGTATCTGGCTGTCATTTCTGTCACCTTCCAACCCAGATCTTACTAGCTAGTCCTCTTCCTCTCCCTTGCATCCACAGCTTTCTACCACTACCCCACACACCTACACACAGGCAGTGCACACACCTGTTTCCCAGAGATCTGTGTGCGAAGCAGGTTGTTTTCTGATGGCCTAATTTCCCCAATGGATTAGCAGATGACTCTACCACCTTCTGTAATTCTATCACATTGTCCCCGCACTCTTTCTTGCTTCTGGAAAAAGTTTGACAGCGGTAGCAAGGGATTTCAGAGCAAAAGGTCCACTGAATGAAACCGAATTAAAAGTCTTGAACACCTGCAGTGTCAGTGTTGGACAGCCATCTGTCCCTCATTTGAGAGCACTGTTACTGTCTGCCATACCTAATGTTGCTTGTCCCAGACAAATGTTAAGATGCTGCATGGACTAAGCTGATGTACAGGGCCTTGCTTCGCAAATCTATCCTTTGTTTTAAAGACAGAAAGGAAGGTATTGCACAGGTTTGTCTTCTGGTCTGTTAAAGAGATCAGAAGAATTACACTACACATTAACTCCTTTTGCTGTTCAGGAATGATACCTCAAAATAAACCTTCTTTTGCTGAGGTTCGTAAGTCACATCACTTTCTATCTGTGCACTGCCTGAAGTACAGCAACACCCAGACCAGGTACAAGAGTATTAGCTCTTCACCAATTAAAAAAAAAAAAAAAAGAAAGAAAGAAAAAAAAATATATATATACACACACACACATATAAAATTATTTAAAACATGCTAGACTTATGCATATGCATACCTTCACACATGCATACATATGCTTCACATGCATAAGCGATGAGATTTTTCATCAGACCAAAGTGCTGGGAGCAAAAAAGAGCAATAAAAGTCTTGTTTGATACTTAATTCTTGAGCATAGTGCCCATCCAAGAATAGAAGAAACAAGTCTTTAAGGACCTGATAGGTCCAAACATTTTGTACCCTAACAAAATCAGTTTAGCAGGAGAAAATATTCAAGGGCCTTTAGAGGAACCACAGAGAAATTTTTATTTTTTTTTCTAGTATGTTCCTAATTTAAAGAAAATCTGATCACTCATCTCCTCACAGGCTTATTTTTTTGGTATGTCTGTTGAATTGGCAGAAGAATCACAGTTTTTATGTAGGAGACAGAAAAACAGATTCTATTTTTCTGGTGTGCTTGAGAACACTCTTCTGCTACTAAAGCTGATAATGTTTCCTTGTTTGAGATGATATTGAAACCAAGAGATCTCAAAATTCAGGAGAAATGGCTGTCACCAACTCATCAACAAATACTGTAGAGCCTTTGCTGTAAACTGGGAAAGGCATGTTGCAGAGTAAAATTTATTATTAGTCGTTGTTTTTTTTATTCTGAGATCTTACTGTACTTCTGTGCTCTTGTCCAAACACCAATCAGAATCAGAGTAGGAGTAAGTGGGGAAGTTTCCCCATCTTTGCCATGAAAAAAGTCAAACTATGTAGATCCAGTCAATTTGACAGATCAGTGGCAGTGAATCAGACCACATGCTTAGTAAATAGAAGCCCATACCATATAACCATCACTATGGTCAGCATTTAATAGTGAATCTTGCTTACTTCTAAGCGCAGTGGTTAAGATTGGAGGTTTAGAGAAGCTCTTGGATCTTTACATCCTTGGATAACATCTTTGCATTATTAGTTAATTGAGAAACAGAGGCTTTGTCAGTTTAACATTTTTCTCTACTGAAGTCACGGTGATTTGAGCAGTTAATATTTTGCTTTCCATAACTTCAGTTACATATGATAATCATTTCAGAGCAGCTCAGGAGTGGTGATCAGTAAAACCAGAGATAAGGTGCCTTGTGCTGCCACCACTGCTCTCACAGGGATCTCTTGGGGATGAAGCAACAGCATCAACATGGCTGAGCAAAGAGGGGCACGGCAGTGTTCAGAGAAGATTTTCTCGGGAGGGGGTGTTTGGTTTTTTGTTGGTATAGGCAGGAAGCTTAAGATGTTATCTTCAGGCTACAATGTGTGCCATTTTAAACACACTGCTCTTAATAAATACCGACAGCAAATCAGGACAAGAACAGACGCAAGTTGTTTCAGGCGACTTCTGTCAAGTGAACAGTAATGCGCCAGGATTAGTGGCAATCCTCTCCATATTGAAGAGAGCAAGTCGCCTGCAGATGAAGTGCTCCAGGCATTGCAGTGGGTTTATCAAGGGGTCCTTGATATTCTGGAGCAGACGTGCAAGCTGCAACATTATCAGCAGCTTTTCAATTCAGCCATCTCCTGCTGAAAACTGGGTGGCAGTCGTGGTGGGAGTGGGAGGCAGTTGTTTTTAATTTCAGATGCATCCTAAAGAACCCACATGCCAGTGGTTCCCAGTCTGCTGCCTTCCCCCCAGTGATGTTGCTAATGCAACTAGACTTGCTCTTAATAACTAAAATGTTGAAAGCACGGTATTGGCAGGGCAACAGTTTGAGCCAGTGAACCATTAACTTCCCTCCCATCGTTTGCAATCAAAGTCAGAGTTCAGTGGGGATCAAAAAGGCAATGGTAACCATCTCCAGTGTCACCATCCTCCCTTACACCAAGTGTCCCTTGAAAATGCCAGCCCAGAGGACAACATTTCTGGTGTAATTTTATTAAATGAGTGCTACTATCTACAGCACAATATTCTTCTCTCCATGCTGAGATAGGGAGTAGGTGTGTGGGTTATCTCTTTATATGTGAGCAAGACACCTCTTGCATATTCCTGAATAAGGATCTCTTTGGACTGACAGTGTTGAAGTACTAGCAGGCTTCCTTTGCCTTTAAGCAGCTTTGTGCTGCCCTGCTAGTTTAAAACCACCTAAAAAGTAGAATTAACAAATTTTATTGAGTTACCATGAGGGAACCCTCATAACAGAGCCAGCTGTGTTGTTTTACTAATAACGCCATCAAGGCTGGTTTCCAGAAGAATCTATTTGATCACTGGCATCTGGTTTGAATTACTTTGTACATTAGCAGTGAGAGCTGACTCAATCTCTGGGCACCTCAAAGGTCTCTTTCAGGCACAGATTGGTTTGCTTGCTAGATCCTTGTCTACAGCTGAGCATCTAAATTTGTATTTCCAATCCAATTTAAAGGAAACATCCTGAGAAAAATCTGTCCCTGTAAGACCTGTAGGCTGGAAAATACTGAAAAGCCAGGAAATTAAGATAAAAGCAGCATCACATATTCCATGGAAACCATTTCTAAAAAACCTGTCACCACTTCTGGGATTTAGCTGTGCAGAACTTCTGGCTAAGAGTTTTAAAAGAGGTAATTAACAAAATACATATTATGGTCTCTTTGAAGCTGCATGGTGGGGTCTTGCTCTAATAACTTTCACTGCAGAGTTCCTGTCTTGACCCACCCCCATACAGAGCTCAAGAAACATAAGTGAAGGAAATCCAGTTTGGAAGTCCTCCCTAAATTATATCCTAGCACAGAAAAAGGGTTTATATGAACTTGGAAGTCTTTCCTCCGCTCATTCTGGGCTTGAAGCTAACAGCAACTTTTCTTGCCCTTTTTTTTAACCCCCCTTTTTTTTTGCCTCATTAGCCTTCCAGCAGAAAAATGCTGCGTTACCCATGAATCTGAAAGGGTCTGTATTCTTCATGCAATTTTTATGCATTTTATAAAATAAATAGCTTAATCAGACACACACCAAAAGAAGAATACAGACACACACACACAGAGTGAGAGACAGCAGGCACACCTGAGACTGAAGTGCATCCTGTTCATAAAGGGAGATATAGTGCTGATGGCATTTCACACTGAGGTATCCAGGGACCATCACATGGCTTGATGAGACCAAGGAAGCTCAATAGACTTTCCAAACCTAATTAGTACTTAATGATCTGGAGAGACACGGATGTCCATCACCTCTGCTTCAGCCCCTCTGTTCTTCCTCAAATTCTTAATTAACCTTTAAGGAGATGATGTGCTGATGAGTTTCCTAGGATATTGCATTGATTTTTTTTTTTCACACACGCACACATACACGCTTGTGCACACGCTCAGCCACACAACACACACCAGCTCACATATTAAAGAAGCTCTATTACAATTTCTGAGCTCCAATGAGCTCCACACAAGGGCTCTGCTGATCAGTGTTTATTAATGAAGCACTGCCTCGAAAATTGTTAATTGATGGCAATGTACAGAACATTGTCTGGAATTTAACCTTATTCATCATTTAAGTATGGGGGAAACTAGAGCGTGGTGTTAATTAATAGTGTAAGAACAAAGTTGGATCGTTCTGCTGTGGATTTGAAAAACAAAATCGTAAGTGCAAAGAGAGGGAGAAAAAAGCTGTAATTAAATATAAAACCAGAGAAAAAAACTGAGAGAAAATGGAGCCAAAGCCAGTGTCATATTCAAGATGACTCACTTTGTGCTGATAATGAAATAAAAATTTTCTTGTGAGCTTATGTAATATTTTACTCTTGTGTCATATTTAATCAACTCTGAGTTTTAACAAGCTAAGTAGAGGGTGGGGGGAAGCTGCTACCAATGAAGTGAAAACAGATTAATAAGTTTTGAGAAGTTAATAGACAAATTTTCAGATTAAAAAAAAAAAAGAAAATAATCAATGTTGGTAGCTGAATTCACCAGGGGGAAAATGACAAATGGAGAATGCCTTACTTCAAGTTCACTTAATAACAATCTAAATATATGGTGATAATGTAGTGTGCAATGCTAACAGCTGCACTCTTCCAAGCTTGTCTAGATGTTTTCAATGGCTGTTTGTTCTCCAAGTCATATGCTTGATTAATGGAAACCTATCTACTCAGATATTCATTTAAATGACTTATTACCACTTATTCCACTTACACTGTGGTTTGAGTGTGACATTGCCTTCCATGGGACAGTTGCCCTTGCTGAGCTAGGGCACCTGAACCACTTGAGTTTGGGCTCAAAATCTCAGTGTACAGGCTTCAGCCTGTTGTGTTGGGACCACAGTGCTGGACCAGTCGTCCGGTCCATGTAGGAATTTCCCTGGCACAAAGACCTTTGATCTGCCCCAGATCATACCCAACACCAAGGATAAAAGGAGGACAGCTCACATTCCTGGGTGTGCTGAAAAGTCATGCTCTAAAGCACTGTGCTCTCACAGACTAAAGCCCAGTTTCTGCCTGTGATCAGACAAAAACATCTGTGTACAGCACAGGTGAAGCCTGGCATTTCCTTGGAATTGTCTTCTTCTGCAGTTTCTGTGTTTACATCAACTTGGGGTCTTAGCCCTTTAAAGAGATATTTCAGTGACTCCTAGGTTTGAAAATGTAGAGGATGGTGTGAACATGTGATGGGCTCCCTGCTCCAGAAATTCTGTCATGTTTCGAGAGAAAGAGAGAAGGTGGTCTGAGGAAAGAGAGGTAATGAAAGGGGAAAAAAAACAACAAATGAACAAAAAATCCCAAGAAATAAACAATTATACCAAGGGAAAAGTAAAAGTACTGCCAGACTTTCCTGAATTTCAGAGAAATGTTCTTCAGGGGTTAGTCCACTCTTCTCCTTTCAGTTTAAAAGAAAAAACATGCCATTTTGAAACAAGGATAAATCCCATCTATTTTCTTTATTTCCAAATCTCTTTTGTACTTTTTTTTTTTCCCCAGAAAATATTCTGGATGCTGACCAAATTTCTGACTTATTTGATTCCCCCTAAAACTTAAATTTCAAATTACTTTTCTGTTTATTTGGAACATATTTCTTAATTTCTGTTTGGGAAGATAAGGCATGAAATGATGAAATGTGGAGCTACACAAAGATTGTTTTAACTACCTTCAGGCCCCAAATCAGGATTAGTTCTGCCTTTGTCATCCCTTTGTCATCCTTTTGTCATCCCTTGTCATCAAGGCCTGTAACCCTTGAGTCATTTGGCTGTGGGTGATGGGAAATGGATGATGAGGAATGCAGAGCACAGGAGATGACAGTGCAGAGCATCAGGGACCGTGGAGGATGTCAGTGGCTACCAGATGCCATGAGAAGGCAGAGATATTGTTCTCAAAGATGAGAAGAAAGGTCCTGCCAGTGTGTGTGCAATTCAAATTAAGCTCAGGTTTCCTCTGATGTGATTAGTAACTGTTCATGTACAGCACACTCTAATGGTTCATAGTGGGAAAGTATCCAAAGGACATGGAGAGCTTCAGAGGTATCTGGACTGTGTCAGAAGCAGGATGGTGTTTTGCAGAAAGTACAAGAGAACATTTCCTGTTCTGCACATCATGACCCTTAGATGAGGTCTGATTGTCCTGATATCACTCTGCTTTGTGCTTTCCCTGGGAGCTGATTCAGTCTTTATTGCCTCTTCTCTCGTCACATGCCTGGGGACATAAAGGACACCCAGCCCCCCAACTAGTCATGTAAGCTGACATGTAAGTTACACAAATCAAGCCATATAAGAACAGATACCCCATCTCTCAGCCAAGAAATGTCTGGTGTGGATGGTAAAAATGCTCTCTTATTAGTGGCTGTTAAGTGAACTGTTTATTATTTAAAAGTCAGATGACTTAATTGTTCTTGTGAGAGCAAAAAGCAAACAAATGTGCTATAGGCCAAGCTCATTTTACTTCCTATCTTATGGATAACCTTTACTACAGAACCAGGCAGCAACCATACAAGGAGACAGCTGCTATTTTCTGCATCTTTCATTGTTTACTTTCTTCTATCTCTTACTGAGAAGAAAGCTTTTTTCCTAGCCTGTAAAATTTTGTTTAGATGAGCAATGAGAAGGAAAATATGCTGCCTAAATCTAGAACAGTAGCTGACTAGTTAAAAAGAACAATGGTCTTATATTTAGGAAGACTGCTGAATGACAGACCAGAGCAGATTTAAGTTCCAGAAAATCAAAGAAATAAATGAATAAATACATACAGCAAAAGGAAAGAAACCCACCTCCTCACTTTCTATAATGTCAGTGTTTTTAGAGAGCCAGGTGAGGCCATCTAGACCACCAAAGGCAACCCAAAGCTGGTAGCTTACGAACTGTGCTCTTAGCAATGCTTACACCCAGCCCTGGACATTAGAATCTGTTTAACTGAGCAAAATAAACATGTTAATCATGATCCTGGGGATTAGCTTGTAGTCTGCTTGAAAATCACTGCATCATTTTTGGCCACCAGAGCTACTCTTTATCAGAGCCGGTTTCACGCAGAGATTAGGAATCAGCAGGGCTCTCCAAAGTGTACCCAGCACACTCCCAGGAGCTTTTGGGTCAGTGGTGAAGTGCCTTGCAAACAAGCTTCTGGCATGTGTGTCTCAAAGAGGCCCCTCCTGATCTAGTAGGGGGAGTGTTAAATTGTGGATTGCTGCACTTGGTTCAGTTCCTTTCTTCACCCCTATGAGGGACATGAATGTGCAGGGCTCCCTTGTGCTCCCCACGCTGCTCTCTCTTCTACCTACTGTCACCTATGTAGGGTATATAATCTTTTGCATCAATATTAGTTTCTTGTATTTAACACTGTTCTCTTGGCGAGGGGAAGGTATGACTGTGGTGGGAACTTGCTTCTGGGGCCCAGGAGCAAATCAGAAGTAGTTAGCTCTTACCTCCAGCGTGATTCAACCCATCAGAGAAATCCTGCAGAGGAGAGTGCTCAGCATGTGCCAGGAGCTGGAGGAGCTGGAGGGTGGTGAGGCACTGGCACAGGTTATCCAGAGAAGCTGTGGATGCCAATCCCTGGAAGTCTTCAAGGCCCATTTGGAGAGGGCTCTGAGCAGCACAATCTAGTGGTAGGTGTCCCTGTCCATGTCAAGGGGGTTGAAACAACATGGTCTTTAATATCCTCTCCAGCCCAAACCATTTTGCAATTCTGTGATTCTAAGATGCACAGTGGGATCTTCATTGCCTTCTTAAGCCTGAGAGAGATGTCCTCTCTACTTGTCCCAGTCAAATCCTGCATTACCAATCTTTGCTCACCTCGAGTGAGCAAGAAGTAACTTTTGATTCCATGGCTAGGTGAACTTCCAAAGATGGTATCAATATTCAGATTTCACTGACTTGACTTAATGCCTTAACATGGCACGAGGTCAGAATCCCTTCTCAAATAACTTGAAGAGAGCACTTAGTCTTGGAAAGAGAGAACATTGAAGGCTTTGTTTGTCTCCTAGACCTAAGACCTAAGGAAGCTGTGCACAGTGGGAATCAGAGTGGAATCATGAGGCAGATGATTGCAGCTCCTGTCCTAAAAAATATACTTTAATCAAATAGCACCAGTGGTGGTGAGTGTGGCACTACCTGTTTTGTGCACAGTAGGATGCACTCAGCTTTCTGGGAGACATTCACATACTTGTCTGAGTAGCTCACTTGTCTCTAGCAGGTGCTTGTTTTAAAATAGAGCTTTTTCCTCATATTAGAGTTTGTTTTGGTAGAACACTGTCATCCCAAAAGACATCCTCTCCATCCTTCCAATTCCTTGGTGTCTTCTTCCAATGACTAGATTTCTGCACGCCCATTAGCAAACAGCCTCGGCATCCCATTGTGTTACTTGAATGACACTATCATGAAAAGTAAAAATAAAAATGGAATAAAAAATATCCAAATCTGACTGGGGAATCTTTAGAGAACTTTTCTCAATCCTTCTGCCTTGACATGTAAAGTGTTGATTTCAGTCTTTTCCTCCTCCTGTAATTTCTGTGCCTGCTTCCCCCTGTATCCCTCATTCTCTCCCCACTCATCCCTACAGGTATAAAAAACCCAAAAACCATGTAGCTATATCTGTGACAAAACCATGCTCTGTCAGTCTCTGCTGTGCCAGTTTCCCCATCTGCTGCCTCTCTGCCCCACACTGCATGTCCAACACACACTCTAGTCGTGCTGAGCTGAATCAGGTAGGTGCTTGTGTTAGAAAGGAGGAAAAAGCTGAAGACTTCTGCTGAATCTGAGACCTAATCCATGAAACTGATAGTGAACAGGCCTTCACAAAGGGGGGCAGAATTCATTTCACAGTGCAAATGCGCAATTAATGGGTCTAAAAGATGCAGATGTGAAAGTCATTGAAACAGTAATGTCCTGTGTTGCCTATCAATGCAGAAAGATACCTGCTTGATCTTCCTGTGACCAGGCTAAAGGCTACTGCCTTGCAGGAGCCCAAAATACACATTGATTCAATTTCCCAACTCTGTGATGGAGTTCCTTAGGAAACGGAACATTTGCTGGAAAGAAATAAAGCAATCATTACAAATGCTAGTCATTAACAGTGTGAACCTTCATATTCACCTGCCAAGACATTGGTAGCGACTCAGCAATGTTGTTCCCTGAGCACTGACTGTTGGGTTTTAATTACATTGTTCTATTAGAGCTGTTCAAATCAACCATTTGAGAACTGTCTGGCTGCTGTAGTGAAAAAAAAAATAATAATTTGACCTTGACATCCTCTTCCTTCTCTTTGTCCTAGTACTTTTTGGAGGCAATCATTCATACAGTATATATCTTGTATATAACCTGTCACTCTTCGTCCTGCAGTCCTTGTGGGATCAAAGTAGCTTTTCTGGGTGTTCAAGCTCCTTCTTTATTGTGCTGACTTTACTCAGCACCTAAATAGTGATATTCCTGTGGGTGCTGTGTAAATGTTCTCATGTTACCTACCATGGCATTTTCTACCATGGCTCTAAGCCTGCGAGAGTTTGGCCATCATGTGTGTTACCTTTTTCATGCTTTACTATTTTGATTATATATGTCTTTGTTAACACTTCGAGTGTGTCTGCACTCCCATCTACTTTCAGGCAGTGAAGTCCCCTAGTAGTCAAATGTAAAAATGTTCCAAAATGTCAAGACTAGACCACCAGTGTAGCTCTCTTATTATCAGAATAGGTCTGCTTTTCCCCATTCCACCCGCAAGCCAGGGCTAATGAAAGGCAGATGGACAGGTTTTTTTAGAAGTCAAAAGACAAGTTCAAGCTGGTCTCTTGTGGCAGACCTCCCTGAGAAGTTACTGTCTTCATCTCAGCTGACATCAACTTGACAGTTAATGAGACTGTCCAAGTTTTGAAAATGAAATGAAGATACAAGTGCACTGATCCCTAAGTCCCAAAAGATGATTTTATAAGTAGTGGCCAATTCTGTTACCAGTCCTCCAAGATACTGCAGCTGGAAATTGAGTTTAAGCATAGAAAGAGTTTATTGCAATATTACCTCTTAACAAGGGTTTAAATACCATGTCAGAAGCAACACAAATAGAGAGAAACTAGGTCTGTAGTAAAAATGTAAACAACTTCATTTATGCTCCCTTTCCTCATAAAAAAAATAAAGTTGAAAAAAACAATAATATGAGGTCCTTAAGATTTATCTATGGAATATTTTGATTCCATGGACAAATAATAACTGAATGCATAAATATTTATTTATACTTTGAAAGACCACCATGCTGTAAATAGCAATGTGGGTAACTGATGCTTATATCTTCTTCCATACCCCATAATCCCAAATTAGACTCCATGGATATGGTATATATAATAGCCTCTAATCTTAGTGGAAAAAGGGAGTTCATCATGGGAACTTTCTTTCTACAAAGTATCCTGAGAGGCTTAGTACGTCTGGGGAAGCTATCTCACAGCAGAGCACGATGGCAGCATAGGAAATGAAAATGCACTTCCTCTGGCAGCATCTCCAGACTGAAATCATTGGTGTGCTTGGGATTTGAAGAAAAAAAGCAAAAAACTCTCAGTAGACACCACATTAGTTTTATGAAAAAAACATAGAACTCAAACACAACATTTCTCTGAAGAAACAGCTTGATTTCACACTACGTGGTGATTAAGACCCAAGAGGAGAGGCTTTCTCCAGAATGCAGCCACCCACCCATCCCCAGATTTCTTTAGCCAAAGAAGTTCTGTGAGGAATAAGATCATCACGACCTTGTGGAGGAGTCTCAGTGAGATCCTTGTGATCATCCTGCTTGGCTCCAAGTCATATTCAGGAGCAATAGCTTCCAGTTTCCTCCACAGCCACACTCCCAAGGACAGTCAGGGCAACCACAAGGAAAATGAACATTTTGTACAACTGCTGCCCATGTGCAATATTCACACATGGCACCCCTTGTCACCAGAATGGTGATCTATTTTTTTCATTTGTTACCAACAAGAATTTAATTCTGGGTAGTGCCCCTGGGGGAGGAAAAAAACCAAAACACAACACTAAAATAACCTGTGCCTCTCCCATTACTGTCCCTTTAGTTATCCTGTCCCCTACTTCTACAAGAGACCTGCCATTAACAAATTCCCAAACCACTCATTTATTTCCAGGGCTGTGCTGTGAAACCTCATTCTTCAAACATAACAAATCCAACAGCTTCATGAGTTGAGCTATTGTGGATTTTTCCCTGTGACTGCAAATAGGAATGGTCTGTACAAATAAAAGCCCAGATCTCTCTGCTATTACAAGTAAAAGAGTCTGGGTGAAATATCTGCTGAGGAATATATTTTATGTGTTTTCTTTAACTGTCCATCCAAAAAGTGCTGAATGATGGTCGGGTGCTGTGGAGGCACTGATAATGGTCTTACATTTATAAAGCACCATCCATCCAGATGGACTCCCAAAGTACTTTATAAACTTTACTAACTGGTTGTTCCAGCTCCACACGTCACCTTATATCTACCCATCTGTTCACAGCTATAGTCTTACACAGAGCACTTCTTTCACCACTAAAGGGTGGCATTTCCAGATTTGGGATGTAGCTGATGTTTTAAGAGCTCACATCAGTGTGGACTAACAGCTCTGTGGCGTAGCCCTGCTTCTCTTCCATAGCTCTATTGACTTCAGCACTAATTAAAATTAGAGAGCAGAAAATGAAGCTCTCAAGGAATCAGGTCAAAAAGAGATGAGGTGATTTTTGCGTAGTAAAGCAGAGTAAGGCACCTCATTGCCAGCAGATGCTTAGATGTTAAAAGTTTACACAGATGTGTGGGGATGCTCACAAGTTCACAGAAAATCTTGATTCCATATCCACCTCTGCCTCAGAGATATGCAGTGTCTCTGGGGAGATTACTGTTGGCAGACCTAGACCCCCTAATGTCACAGCTGCATTTGGGGTGCCTGTGTAGGTTTTCCTATAACAATGCCCACACAGAAGACCCAACAGCAGGACCTCTTATCTGGGCAGTGACATGCCCAGCTGGACTTCATCAGGCAGTGTTTGCTCTGTCATCTCTCACTGGCTTATTGCAAGAAGTTTGCTCAGATTTCCATTGGTGTTTACTACTACATGGTTGCTGTAAAGTTGCACCACCAACATAGAACTGGAAGTCAGTATTTGGGGCTACCAGTTTGCAGTTAAATTACCTAACCAGGGAATGATGGAGGTAAAGCCACAAGGGAAGGAAAAGGAGGCAGTGAGGGGTGCTCTGCGAGCGCCTGTGAGCCCCAGGGGACTGCTTCTCTTCCAGGTGAAGTGGGAAAGTTTTACGCAGTGCTTATTCATCCAGAAATTGTTTAAAAAAGGAACACGTGTCACTTTACACAGCCTTCTGACAGTTCTATTCACATTTGTTGGGGTTTAGATCAAAATTAGATTTTGTTAAATTCGGATTTGTATTTGGCTATGGGAGGCATTTCGATCAGGCAGCCTCTTCTCTCCTGAAATAAACTGAAAAAGCAACATGATTGTGACTGGTTAGACTATGATTTTTTTTTTTTTCTCTTTAATCTAGAGGATATGTTCAGACAACAATCTACATTTGTGTGATATGAAGATCCATCCAGCACCCTGTAAAAAATCTAAACTAAAAGATTAATTGTTAGTCATGATTACCATATTATTTATTGTTATTGTGTGATGTTGAGACTATGTTTGGAACAGATGGGAATCCAATTAGCTTAGTTCTGCCTTTGTCCGTTGGATGAGACATTAATTTCAGGGCCACTCTCCACCTCATCTGAATAGCTACGAGGAAAGAAATATGCTCAAGGAACTTCATGTTTTTGAGACTGTCATATATTTTGTTTTCTTATGAAAGGACACCACTGGCTGCTAAGCAACAGAATAGCTGTGTTTACATGTACATTTATCTATATATATGCACATACATACGCAGACACAGGGAGTTGTTTACTCAAGGACAAGAGTCCTCAACAGACCGGCTTTCAACTGAGAGTAATTCTATTAATTAGGGCTGCAGTTACCATCCCCCTTCTGCTTCCCCCACCTTACCCCTCCTTTTCTTTCCTCTGTTGCAACTATTACTATTTTTAATTAACGTGCCAAAATGTTCACTTCTAACTATAACAAGAAAAGAGAAAGACAAAAGGGCAGAAGCAGGGAGAGGAGCTCTGGAGAGAAAGACAATTTGTTTGACTAACCCTTTCAGAAAAAAGACAGGCTTGTCAATGATTTCTCTTCAGGATGGTATCCCATAGCCAGGGGAGGAAGCAGAAAAGCTTTTTAATGGGGCTTTTCTCCCAGACAGGAATAATCATGCCTACAGAGAAGTCTTAAAGTAGTCTTCGGCTTGGGGGCAGTTCTGTTACACCTCTCAGTGGTACTTATTTTTTTCCTTTTTAACATCTCCTGCTTTTATTTTCCTCTATTTTTAAGGTGTTATGAATCCTTAGTCTAGGAATTATCTCTCAATCCATCTATATTTTTCGTGCGGTATTGATTATTAGGTTATTTCTCCACCACAAATCCCTATCCCTGGGTTTTAAATGTTACAACATTTGATGTAATCCCCACACTTCAAAACTGATATCCAGACACCACAGTAAATATTTAGGGTTCAAGGTTGCTTCTCTGTTCTTCATCTTTGGAAGAATTTGTGATTAATTGAATACTGATGAAAGGGGAAGGTGATTGAGGTGCTCATTGTAGAGAAACAGAAGTATAAAAGGCAATACTGGAATTGAGATATAAACATAACATTAGCACTGGAAAAAGTGTTGATTGAAATTGGGCATATATGGGTATGAAACATGGCTTTTCATACACAATAAATTTTATTAAATATATACCTTTATTGTTGCTGTTTAAGTTGAAATTTTCTGGGTGTTGATGAAATACCAGAGGAGGTGGTTCAAGAAAGAAAATCAGCTTTTAACTAAAAGAATAATGGCTTTGCATTTAGTAATGTTATAATTCTTCATGGACAATATAAATAATCTAAATGTTTGCCAGAACCTGGAAAAAATAGTTTGCTTATTTTAGTTTTTTTGTTGAATCTTTCCTGTCCTAAGCCTCCTCCCTCTCCCTTCCCAAAATATGTGCGAGAAATTAAAAACATCACAAACTAGCACATTATAAGCCCATCCTTTCCAGTTCTGAGGAGATGTGAGGTTTTAAAGCTTCCAGCTGGCATCCAGCAGCCTTTCAAGACAAGCTGCAGATCTGGAGCCCGCTGATCCAGAGGTCCCTGATTCAAACTCAGTGGCTTTGTCAAGAGGGTGGTGATACTTTTGCTCGCACACAAATTGGCAGTTTTCTGAACCACTGTGCGCAGAAATCCTTGACTCCTATTCATATGCGTCAGGCAGTGTCTCTCATTTCAAATGACATTGGCTTATTTGACTTTCAAATGAGAAAACTAAGTATCGTGAACAGATGAAGAGATAATCAAAACATCTTTGTTCAGGTTTTTGGAAACTGGTTTTGAAAACCGAAACTCCTGAGCCATTCTGCCAGTTCTCACAATATTTTTATCATTAAAAAACAAAAACAACATTTGCTAATCGGTTTCCTAAATCTCCTGCCTTTGGAGGCATGTGAATTGGTACTGATTCACCTTAATAATAATTAAATGTAACTTATGTTTCTGTCAACCCATATTTGAAAGCTTGAACAACATTCTCTTTCAAATGAAGAAGAATTAAGAATCTGAGCTATTTCTAAGCCAATCCTCAGCACTGATAACAGTGCTGCAAAAGCCATCCTTGCTTTGAAAGCATAGGCGTAAAATCAAAAGTAATACAAAAACCACAGAAACACATAGTAGTGAAAAACCTTCCTGGATCAGCAACTTTGATCCCTTACCACTGCATGAATTTGTCAAGGTTCGTCTTGAACATGACCTTGTATCTTGCTCTTCACTTTTCCAGCTAGGCCGGAACTGCTTATTGTTATTGAGAGATAATTCTCTTCTTAATTTCTAGGCTAAATATATTCATAACTGGTCAGTCTATTTCCTCATCCCAAAGAATTTATAGCAATGAGTGGCTAATTGTTAATTCAATTATTCTTTATAATTTTCCTTAACTATACATCACATTTTCTCTCCCTTTTTGCATATTTGAATTGTTATCTATGTATATTCACTCTCCAGGCTGTTTTGGTGAGTTGTGATTGATCAGCAAAATCACAAAATCATATGGTGAATGTGTTTCATTTTCCCTATTCAATAAGCAGACACATATCTGTTATGGAGTACTCATCTTCCTTTAATATTTGAATATATTCTTGGAAATGTGAGGTTTTCTTGAATATTCATTGCTATAGAGACCCATTTCACTGTTCACAGAAAGCGCACAAAATAGGTAAAGAAAATGTTATAAGCAATTCAGTCCTGTCCTCTGAAAAGGGAATTTACCTTCTCACACAGCTCTTGCTGTGTTATCTTCTATAAATGGCTGCATTTCAGCAGTGCCATGCACAAATTTCTTATGAATTCAGTGTACTGTAAAGTACCACAGGACATTTTGGGATGTCGTTGTGGGTGTAGTTTGGTTGTGTCTAGACTGGTATTTTTTAAGCAGACACCAGGAAATGGAATATCCTCAAGATAATAACATTTCATAAGGATGGGTAGATGCTGTCAAGATGAGAAGGTCTAGCAGCATTTCCTAAGGGATTTCAGGGTCTTTGCCAGGCAATTCCAGAACTTCAGGCCTTGTTTGCTTATGTTTTGGTTTAATTATCTGGAGTGAAAGGACATCTTTGCTTTGTATTTGAACAGTGACACATCACCTGCCCTCTCTAACCTCAGCTAACAGCATTATCTCCTCAGGTCAAGTGAGAAAGGCCAGTGCTCTTGTTGCTGTGGGTGACAGGTTCAAACCCTTATAATCATCCATGACAGCACTTGTTATACTTCTTTTTTCATAAGAATTTTTCAAGCTCTTTCTTTCAGCTCCTTTATACTGTGGGTCTTTGGTTCGTAGCTTTCATTTTACATCATTTCCCTTTCCTTCCTCAGCTGCCTTGCATTTCAATGTTTGTATGGTTTGAACAGTTTTCCCTCAGGATTTAACTCACATGTTCATGGTCAAATTTTCAATTCCATAGGGTTAATCTGGGTTTGAAGTAAAACCAGAAGCACATTACAGTCCAGAGCAAGCACCCACTCAGACCTCTGCTGCTTGGCCTCTTTTTCTCTGCCCAGCAAGATGGAGAAAGACACACAAACACAGGGCA
This sequence comes from Passer domesticus, assembly GCF_036417665.1. NCBI lineage: Eukaryota > Metazoa > Chordata > Aves > Passeriformes > Passeridae > Passer > Passer domesticus. The sequence goes on from NC_087512.1 coordinate 7,163,279, forward strand.
CACACCCCCAGGGCACAGACATATCCTGTTCCTTCAGCTCTATCTTCAGCATTATCAAAATTAACAAGTAGCCTCCTTAATCCTGCTCACTCATCCCAAAGCCCTCTTCTTTCTGCAGACGTGGATCCACAGCTGTTGGCTTCTTATCTTGGAGGCTAAGTAAATAAAAGAAAGGCAAAGGAAAAGGAAAAAGACACCTTTCTACTCTTGCATAAGCTCCACACCAACCTTCTTGTTATTGATAAGTGGCTTAAAGTGCTGTTTGGAAGTGAAAGTCACCCTGGTAAGATAACCTCTGGCCTTGGCAATACCTGGCAAATTGCTCTGCATGTCTGACTGGACACAACTTCTCTTACTTTTGGCTTAGACTGGGGAAAGCTGACACCCTGGATCACAGAGTAAGGTACCCCAGTGTAATCCCTTGCACTCCCTAGTAGCATTTTATTAATTGAAACTGGGACTTCTCCCCAAGTTTCTCTCCTGCCATCATGTCTGGGTTTTGTTTTGACTGGCATTTCCTCTGCCAAGAACAGAAAGAGGCATAAAATATGAGATTTGACATTTTCTAGCCCAGGAAGAAAGAATATCTCAGGAGCTGCAGTGGCTGGCAGAGCCCCACTCGCTGGTACCTGGTCTGAGCTGCTGCATGGAAAGAAACCAAGGAGAATGTTGACACAGAAGAGAAAGGAGATGCTGTAGGGTATGAGGGCAGTGGAGAAATGGCAGCTTTGGTGAAGGCTCTTTCCAGGATAGAGTGAGAGCATGGTTCTCTTGGGAATTAATGTGGTGTAATCTTCCTGTGGAAAGCAAAGTTTGACCATGTGAATTAAGCCTGCTACTTTGCAGTGGGTGGGGAGAGTTTGTTGCCTGTGCCACCACTCCACAGTTTTTCTCAGGAGGTAGTGTGTTGCATTATTGTTGTTCCTGCTGCTGTTGTTTTAATCTTTCACGGGAGATTATATAAAACAGCCTCTCCATGAACCAGAACACATCTCCAGGGAATATGATGACAGCATCCATATCTTAAAAAGCCATAAAGTAGAGACACACTGTAGAAGGTAGTCATTCCCAGTAATAAGTGCAGTATGACATCCAGGAAAAATACCCTATTGTGACAAGTTTGAACACTAGTTCAAATCTGGAGAAAAGTACCTTTAAAACCAGAGATGTTTCTATGCTTGTTATTTTAAAAGATTTTCTTTCTCTAAATTACTCCTGCAGCCAGAGGAAAGCCCTTTAACCCTTAGAAGACCATAGCCATTTCCTGCTCCCCAGCTGTGGATCTTAAAACTGGTTCCTCTTGAAGCCTGCATCAGACGTCCTGCCTTAAAATAGCAGCTCCCCTGCATTTTGCAGGACTCACACTTAGGTGTACTTCAGCCCATGTGGACCCTGACCTTGATGGGTGAACAAGCTGATAAGGGTTTTTCTTTTTCCCTGATCTCACACAGAGATTAATTTCTGGACTATATATAGTAGATGTGAGGCCTGATAACAGGCTTGTTTCAGGTCTTTCAGGAGCTGAGGTAGGAAGAGAGGATAACCAGAGTTCCCAGTCACAGAGAGATGGAAGCAGCCTCCCACTTTCCATTTGCAAAATGTGCTGCACCTCAGAGCAAGACACTCATGAGCTATTGCTGTATTCATACCTGGAGATACAATCCTGCTGCATCACCCATGCTGCAGCCCACAAGATGGAGTGGGAAAGAGTTTTCTTGCTGTGTTACTCCACTAATCTAGGAGAATTCAGGCCACTGAGCTTTAACTACCTTGGGCCACACTTTCAGAGATGAAATGCCGCCTATATCCCTGCAGCTACTTAGTGAAAGAACAAGACACTCCCAAGCGTGATTGAAACTGCCTGAGCAAGGTGACAAGCAGGATCCTGTTTAGAGCAAGTGAATGGAAAACCCTGGGCACAGTGCAGGTCAGCCTTTCCAAACAGGATGCTGTGTGCCTCAGTTTCCCCTCTCTGATCATCAGTGTGCAAATTATGCCAGCAGCTACCACCCTCAGGTTTTATTTATGAACTCCAGGACCAATAAGTCAATAGATCCTGGAGAAATGTCACTATTACAACCATCCATGACAAGGGAAAGCACATTCCCAAGCAGGGACAGTGTGGAAGGCCTAATGAACATTAAGCAGAGCACTTGTTCAGCACTGGCTTTGTCGCTGCTGGGCAGCCTTGTCCTGACAGAGCTCCTGTCCAACCAGGGACGTACATCCATTCATCATTAGTCCTAATGCAAGCTTGGGAGTTTTAAAGCCAGGGCTAAATCAGACCATCTTAATTTGCAGGCTTAATGCATTGCATATTATCCGTATCCTTCCTATGGGATTTATCTTGATTAAGTGCTAATTTGTAACTGGTGGTATACCCAATGAAGTGACTGATGAGAAGGGTGCCTGGGTTGAGAGTCTGTGTTTTGGCAGCAGTGCAGACTGGGGATGGAAACTGCTGTTCCCACTGCAGACACTCAGGCAGGCAGCTCATTTTATGCCCATCCCCATCAGCCTCATAGGCAAAGTGTCCAGAAGGGTTTAGCTTGGGTTATTCTTCAGCTGAGATGGAAGCCAGAGGTCTGCAGTGGGAGAAAGGACCAGTCCTGTAGAAGTTTTTGGCCATACTTGAAAAGTCAGTCCCTGTGCTGTTGTATAGCCCGGTGTGGGCAGAACAGTGCAGATCAGAGCAGGTGTAGATACTTCAAATAACCAAGTGCAGGCAGCTTTTTACACACCCTGACTGACATATCTTCTGTGGCCTTTTGGGTTCTTCCTATCTGTGCCCAGATCTGAGCTGCCTGCCCCATCGCCTGCAGTGACACCCTGCCCAGCCCCTACCTGTCCCACTGCTTCCACTCAGTGTTCTCCAAGAACCAGCTGGAGTAAAATGTTGAGTGGGTGAGACCATTTTAGACACAATCACACTCCTGATTTGACCACAAAAACATGTCAGAGCCTAACAGCAACATTAAAATATCGCTAAGATGGGCAGAGCTTTTCCAAGGAGCTACGAAGCTCCTGTTTCAGGATAGTTTTACTTTGTTGACCTTCATTTTGAAATCAGAAACAAACCTTCCACCTTCACCAGACACACCAAATCTCAGATCAATCTACATCAACATGTAAATTTTACAGGGTTTGAGGAGAAGTGACCTTTAAGCAGAAATGGGTTCTCAACTTTTGCTATCACAGCGTTGGCATTTCACTAAAATAAAAGCCTTTATTTCATCCGTCACTTTGGTATCTTAGCTGTGTCTGATTCTGTAACCACCTGCCCCTCCCCTTCCCCCCCCACCCCAAATCATAAAGACACACTGAATATATATCTTAAACAAGCCTTATACACAGAAACACACATATAGAATTCAGGTCAAGCTGTTTCCTAGTCCAATTTTACAGAAGACTGAAATGAAGCTTCACTCAAATTTCTCTGATGTGGTAATAGTAAACCCAGGGAAGGCATCCAAAAGTTTTAATTTATGTTTTATGCTGTACAGAGGTGTTCCCAAATAGCATTTCTCCTTTTGGTTGCTTTTCCTAATGCTGAAAATAGTGGACAGTTTCTCAGCTGATGGATACTGCTTCCTTTTGCTTGAGTAACTAATGACAGCATTTGAGGAGGAAGGGGGGCTTTGTGTAAAAAAGAAGTTAATTAATTTTGGGGGTTTTAATCTCTTTTCTTTTGTACCAAACTATAAAACAAAAATTCTTCAGGAGCCAGAACATGTACCTCCAGTAATCGAAAGAGAGGCAAGGATCTGACTAATAGATATTACGTTCCATTATATGGTCTTGAAGTCAATAAACATTAGGTTACCTTCATGCAGTGAAAAAAGACCAGATTTATTAAAAAATCTTATCTGGAGGGTTTGCATTTCAATAGGATGTGAATTTGCATATTTTAACAATAACCTCCCATCATTCTGTCTGATCTGTGCTCAGTTGGCCATACAGATCACTTTATCTTGAATAGATTATCACCGGTTTAATAAACCCTTCATAATATGCAGGTATAACAATGGTACTTCATTGGATAAAGAAGGCATTAAAGTTCTTTTTCTGGAAATAGGGGTGGCCCAGCTAGTGATTAACTTTATACCTCTGTACATCCCTGTGCTGAATACCGATTGAAGGAGAGTATTCCCATTATTCACATTCAAAATGGACCAGCTCTTCAGAGCTCCTGTTAACTCCTCCTTGCCCATGGCGGCTGTGTAGAGGTGGGAGTATAAAAAGCCAAGGCTGCCAGGGACATTATCTCCAGCAGTGGCCTCTGGAACATCAGGAAAAGCTGGCATTCTTCCCCCAGCTGAGTCTCTCGCATGTGCAGGGTGATCAGTGCCAAGATGTCTCATGAAGGAGGCACCATCTCAGTGCTATCTGGAATTAGGGCCAATACACTGCCCAGCAGAGGGCTAAAAAAGGCTTTTAGGCAAAAAATCTGAGATAACCTCTTTTCAGTGAAAAATCAGCATTTTTCTTCCTTGTCTCCTCTCACAGCTTTTAGTTACTGACCACTTTAACTTTCCACACAGAAGTTCATTTTCCTGGTTGCCCTTTACAAGTCATGAGTCCATCCCACAGCTCCCATGTCCTGGATTGCCATCTCAAAATGTTTGGTTGGGAGAAGCACACTCAGACCTTCGGCAGGAGCACCAAGGAGTCTCTGCCAAACCACAGGCTTTTGCCTCCTGCAGTTTCCACGGAGACAGACTATTATTTACATATGCCTGCAGTTCCAGGCTCCTGACCACCCTTCTCATGAGACACAGGGCAGAGCATTAGTACCAGTGCAGCAGAGACAGGGGCAAATACAATTTTCGTGTTGTCCTGCAATTTTTGATTTCTTCATTTTGTTTCTTTGTTGGCATTTGCACCCTGACTTGAAAAAAACATTATACACTTCCTCTCCAGGGTACCAGTACAAAGCAGGCAGCTGTGAGCGTTAACTGTCCACACACAGAGCTTAGACAACCCGCAGGCTACTGTGGCATTAAGCCCGAGCTTGTAGACCTTAATGAGAGATAATGTTTGCTCAGGACCAGCTCTGTGGTCATGCAGCCTTGGGATCTGGGCTGCCTCACATCTGACCAGCTGGGAGCATAGGAATAATGAATTTAGAGGCTGAGTGTGCATGCATGTGTGAGAAATAGGGAGTATGTCACACACGCATTCCCCAAGACACTCCTGAGAGCAACTAGAACTTTTCACACTCTCTCCTTCCCCTGTTTTCTTTTTCTCTGCTCAAGCTGTGTTCGTGCTTGCTTTTCCAAAGCTCCCATCAGGAGCTTTTTGCTTCACAAGAGCCAACACGCCGTTGTGCTGGCTGACAGTGGGAGCACAGCAAGGCTAGTGAATAATGGAAAGTTATTGACCTATAATAACCTGGCATTATTGACCATAAATGATTTAGTTAAAGTGCACACACACACACACACACAAACACGCACACACCATCTCATGTGAAGGAGCTGAATTTTGAATTTCGTTTGTTCAGCACTGGCTCAATGGAGCTTGTCACAGGGGCATTTTGGCCTGGCATGAAATTAATATTAATCAAAACATCTCTGAGGATCCTTTAAATAAGATTCTTGTGAGGAGCAAGCACAATATCTGCAGCCAAAAGCAGATTGTCCTGAGTCTTCAGCTGAGGCTCCATGAGAGCACAAACCTTTCATGAACTTCAGCAGAGTTCACAGATTTTAAGGCTGAGGAGGACAATTTTCATTAAGCAGTTTTGACCTCTGCCATAAGGCAGTCTAGAGACTAACTACCAGGACCAATAACCTGCCACCAAACCAGAGCACAACATTTAGGGAAAAGGAAAAACATCCACTTTTGATGTCAGTCTTCCCAATTTCCTATTATTTTTTTCTTTCTGCTGAGCCAGCTGTTCCCCTCCGAAGTGCTGACATCAGGTCCTTTGGAGACACAAAGTGTTGGTCGCCCTTCTGAAAGCATACTCAGGGTTCATGGCTGGCCTCAGGTGCCCCTCTGGATCCACCAGTTCAGGCATTGCCCCTCACCCACCCTGATGAGACCCCAGCCCCATCCTGTGCCTGAATGGAGGCCTGTGGAAGTGCAGGTATGTGAGTTGGTGAGCTTGGCTGGGTCAGATGGAGATGTGAGTGAGTACCTGTTTAGCTGAGCCAGATTTCTGAACCGGATGTTATAACCCAAACCACTTGCACAAATGCCATATGCCTTCCTAAGATGTCCATGTTTGTGTCAGCATCTGAATTTTGTGCCTGACCCTTACTATGGAAGGCTCCTGCCCAGGTTTTGACAGATGAAACTTTGCAGCTTGGACCTGCTCCTGATTATCTATCAGTGCTCTCCAAACAGCCATAAAAGCTTCTCATTAGCTTTGTGGGTGCTGCTCTTTATACACAAAATAGCCATGCTGCTGTGCCTGGCTTTCTTTGTTTTCTCAGGGTCAAAGGGATGAAAGGAAGGATTGCTTTGGTTTCAGATTTGCCTGACTGGGAGCTCTTGAGAGAGGATACAAGAATAAAATTTTAACTCTCAATAGCTCTGACCTGTGCTAAGGAAGCAGCTATGAGTTGGCATTTACAGCACAGAAAAGTGTCACAATGCAGGCATTATTTGCCTTGCTTTTCCAAGAACAGGGCAGTATTCTCCCACTTACTCCAGCAGGCAGTGGAAGCACCTGGAGCCGCCTCTGCAGTCCAAAATCACTGCAGACAGGCAATCACTGGAGTCAGAGGTGCGATCCAGTCTGTGTACTGAAGTAACTAACTTTTGAGTACATTTTAAGTACCTAATGAAGCAGGCTTCCCGGAGTAAATCCTTAATTTCTCCATCTAGGAAATTGGGTTTGCATAATTTAGTTGTTTAAATTTAGGCAGCCAAGAGCTCCCTCTGGAGGTCTCCAAGCAGCCCATTTCTCCGCATGGGCACGGCCAGGCACTTGATTCAGAAAGGCAATTTCAAGACGTACCTGTGATTTCAGCACAAGCTAAGTTCTCCCATTCAGGAAATAGAGTCTCCCCCAAATTTACCAATTTTTCCTCTAGAACTAGAGTTAAGATAGGGGGCAAGGCCAGCTGGAAAGGAACATCTGAATTGTCCCTGAAGTCAGGCAAGACACATGGTATCCTAAAGTAGATCTGCTTGTCACAGTGAGCAGTGGCAGCAGCACAGTACCTCATCTGTATGTGCACACCATCACACACCTCTGCATACCCCCGAGACCAGCCCAGAATACCTGACTGTAGCAGGATGTGAACCAGACCACAACTTTTTCAAGGGGCGCAGAGATGGGGCTGCTGACCTCCTAGTTCTCTCATGGAATAAAACTGTGTCTGGGGAAGTTCAGACTAAACATTGGGAAAAGATTCTTCACTGAGTGGGTGTTTGGTCACTGGAACAGGCTCAAAAGAGCACCAAGACTGTCATAGTTTAAGCAGCATCTAAACAATGCTCCTGTCACATAGACCAGTGCTAGGTAAACTACAATGATCATTATGGGCCCCTTACAACTCGAGATTTTCCATGATTCCATAGCTTTCAGCTCTGTCCTTCCTTCCTCTTTGTATAAGGTACTATTATACCAGCATTATCCGTGCCTTGATACCTTGGGTTCGCGGAGCTTCTAACAAATATAAATTCCCCTTTGCACACACCCCATTTAATCAAAACCTTGCTGGTTTAAGCAGTCTGTTTTATTAAATTACCAACCTATGAAGCCATTAACTCAATTAGAAGCAGCAGTTCTGTAGTCTTGAACAACCAAGGGGTAATATTGCAGTGGTAGACGTTATGCAGGTATGGCACGTTATAATAACAGTGAGAGCTCATAGAGCATCTTAAAACTTTACAATTTTGTAGGAATAGTATCTAATTAATCCTCACAATGGGCCCTGAAGGTAAAGATTACTGTCTAACCCCTTTTTCCATGGAGGAAACTTAGTGAGGAAGGAGATGATAGGTAATAGACTTTGGAAAAGCATAAAAGAGCGTATCTTTCCACAGTCTGCATTCACAGTAAGAAGGTTCCCCAAATTGCTGCTTTCCTTCACAGCAAAGCAACACCAAATGACCATTTTCTCCCTTTCTTGTCTCCATATTGTAATGTGTAATGGGTTGAGTTAATTTTTAAAAAAGTCCTTTATTTTTTGGAAGGAGTAGAGGTAGGAATATAAAAGTAAATAAAACCAAAGTAATACTAAAAGTTAATATTAAAAGGAAATCATACAGAAATAGAGGTGATAAATATGAAAAACAGTATGACTTGATTTGAATTTGAGAAAGAAAGTGACAGATTTAGGATCAGTACATTCTTTTAACAAATAACTGAGAGAAAAAAAAAGCTGAAAACACTGAAAATCAAATAATGTTTCTAATAATTAGCATTGCTAACCATAAAAAAATGCATCAGTCATAAATTATCTTAAGAAATCCTGTATGATAGGATAATATAAATTAAAAAAATTATTTTCACATTTTTGTTTTCTTTGAATGATATTTTAAGCATTAAAAATTTTCTTTCTTCTGGAACTAAAATTCTTGTTAAAAAGTTGTTCAGGTCCAGAAGTTGAAGATTTAAGGAAAACACCATATGTCAGGAGACTGATGGTAAAGCCCCAAAAGCTAGAAGCTCTGGCAGTGCTTGTAAGCAAGGCTAGATCAGGGTTACCTTTAAATGCAGAGAGGTTTTCATTTTACCCTTATTCAAAGAATTAATGAGTAGTTTATTTAAAGTATATGATTAAAAAAAAAAAAAGCCCAACGATTGTTCTCAGTGGTGATGGGTCCATTTTATCTCCTTTCATATTTACACCATGTAGCACCCAATTCACACTGCAGAGAGAGAAAGTACAATCTGGCCCAAATTTTCAAATATGCTCAGCACCCAGTGGACCAAAATCTTTTAATTATCTCTCTGTGCATTTGAGAACATCCTGTGTTTGAAACAGAAGGCTCCTTAAGTAGTGTGATTTCTTGCTCGGTTTCCCCCTCTGCATTTTTTTTTACTGTCAGCATCACATCTCCAGACTATCTCTGCACTGTGATTTTGGATAGATCCTGCTAGGAAATACAAGCCTTGTTCTCCTCCAAGCTGGTTCAGACATGTCAGTGCTGCTTGGGTTTGCCACCCACCTACCCGGGAGCACCAGGGCCCAGGAGCTCAGACACACACTTAGCAAAAAGTTACTGGCCACAGCCTCCAGGAAGTTTACAGCTGAACTTCTCGTGCCTCTGAACAATGCTCCCTCTCCAGCCACAGCACAGCAAGGGGAAGGAAGGAGGAGAGTGCTGCTGGATGCAGCTCCTAGTGAGGCCCCTCTGCTTTGCCTTTTCCAACTCAATCCAAGCTGAACATTCTGTGAGAGCAAGTGAGGGGGTCAAGCTTGTGAGCAGGTGGGAATTGGGGTGATGGGGAAGGTAGTAAATAACTTTAAATAACTTGGAGCTATTGGCTGTGATGCCAGAGGTGGCACGCTGCTTCCAGCCACTAACACATGTGGACAGGTGAACCTTTACACCAAATCAATCATCATATTTATTCTAATTGTATCGTAATAGTCCCCCAGGAGCTCAGTTCAAATGAGCTTGACATTATTAAAATTTTAATGCCCAGTTTTCATAGCTGAATGAATATTTAAAGGGTATGTCCCAGGCTTAAGTTATGATGATGAAGAAATTAATGGAATGTCTTGTTTAATGCTTTGGTACATGTTGATGCAAAAAAAAAAAAAAAAAAAAAAAAGAAAAGAAAAAAAAAGTGGCTGTTCAAGGCAGAAAAGAAAGAAAAGCAATATTTAGGCATAATTACAGGAGGAAAGCATCAGTGATGCATTAGTATCAGACACCAGTTTTGTTGGATAGCTCTCAGCAGAGAGGAAATATTTATCATTCGGGGGGTGGAAGTCAGGGTGCAGTCAGGAACCAGAAGAGAAGTAGCTCCACATGAATGACAGATCAGAAACCAATCTCTGGGAGTCCCTGACCAAATCCCTACACAGCAGAATGAGCTTGCTAGCCTTTGTTGCCTGGAACAGAGAGAGAAAATCACCTTTGTTACCCAACCAGGGTGTTTGTTTATTTTAAGTACCCAGATCAACTTTGAAGGATGGCATAATTAATGAGCAAGACTCATCAGTCTGGTAATTATGTTACAGATAATTGTCAAAACATAGGACCAGATGATACCAGTTATACATAGATGGGAGTGAGAGGTAGCTCTTTTTGCACCAGAGGGCCTGATAGAGGCTGAAAGTGGTACAGAGAATTGCACTGAGGGTCTGAAATCCAGAATGATTGTGGGGTTTTGTTTCAGTGTTTGTGTTTGGGGTTTTTTGAAACCTTACATCCTTTTCCCAATTCAAGAAATATTTGGGAATCTATGGAATATTGGTTTTCCCCTTTTTGAACGCTGTACTAAAATTTGCAAGGTTCCAGCTTGTGCTTATTCATTTACTGTTAGAAATTGAGGACTGACTTGAGCATCTGGATGGGCTTAAAATCACACCCTGTATGCATTTCCTAGCTGTAAAGGAGGGCAAAAGAAAAAGTTAATACTCTAAGTCCCTTCACAGAAGATTTTCTCTAAAGGGGCACTATCAAAACTAAGATAATCTTATTCTTCCTCTGAGTATTTCCTTCTTCATTTCCTTTTTTTGTAAAATTGTTTTTTATTTTACTTTTACCAGTGCAGGAGCCTTAATCCAGTGCACAGCTAAAGGGGTTTATCATCAGAACAAAATGTTCACACATCTAATTTGAGATGTGATTTCCAACCAGCTTAGACAAGTCAGTAGATAAAGTGGCATGGCTGCTGGGGGTTCTTCTGCTCAAATGGAACCTGTTTCAGGCTATCTAAAAAAGATTAAACTTTATTTGTTTGTTAATAGAACTGAGAGAACAACCGTAACACCTGCACAGGGTAGGGATACACCTTTAGAAGGAAGCTCTTGTGCTGCAGCAATGTCAGAGCATTCTACTTGGAATAGGTTTAGGTCTGGGCCTCCTGTTGTTCAGAACTGAGGTGATGGACTGCTCTCTGTTATACTACAGCAAGCAGGTGACTTTAACCTTTGAAAAAAGGAAAATTAGCATAGGAGGAAGAGAGCGAACATACTAACCTTGAAAGCAGAGCCAGTGGTGGGGGAAAAACACTTTCTGGCTCAGGGTGGATCTTTCCCAGTACCAAGAAAAACCTTGCTTGCAGTCTTAACCTGGTGACAGCCTCTTTCAGTGTTTGGGGAGGCTGTGTTTAAAGTCATGCTCTGAAGCTACCTGCACATTTAGATTGGTGAGAGAGCCTGTATTTCATGGTCCTGGCAGTGGGTGAAAGCAGCTAGTTAATTTACACAGCTTACTCAGTTGTTTGTTAAATGGCAATGCTGTGGAAAGCATTTCTCCATAGGCAAAAGGGCTGGCTGTGGTTCTTATCTTTGTGGCCAGGCATACAAAGCTACAAGCACAGAAGGTCTAATCTTCTTGGATGGACTGTGGCCAAGGTCTTTTTGCACTCAAAGCATTGAAGTCAATGGAGCTTGGCCTTGCCTAAAGTCTGCAGAGTCAAGCCAAGCAACCATTAGTGGCAAAGGCAACGTTTGGGTCTTGCTTCAGAAGAAGAGATAAAGCTCAGAGAGGGAAGAGCACAGCAGGAAAGTTCCAATAGCCAGAGCTCATGGGCTCAGGATAAGGTAGAGACAAGAGCAGATGTTCATCTCCTAGTGAGGGAACAAGGGTTATGTCTACAATGCCTTCAGGGATACAACTGTCTCTCTGGTCTGATTGCTGCCCTGCTCATGTCCGTGCTGAGGAGTCCTCAGGGCTCTGTGTGACCATGGTGTGCCCCACATGCAGAGAAAACCCCACCTGTCCAACAGAGAGCAGCAGAATAGCACCAGGAGCACCTATGGGGCCCCTAGGATGTGAAGTCTGAGGGGAGGCTTTCAGCTGGTGCAGACAGAGAGAGATCCACCACCAAAAACACCTTAGCTGAGCACACACTGCAAAGCTGATCCAGGACCTCAGCACGTGTTCTCATCACTCATGTAAATGCTGTGATGCCTCATACATGCATTTAGCCATCTGCAGGGTAAGGATCTGTGCTTGTTAGGGTGAGACTGGCTTTGTTGTGTCCATTTGGACTACCTTCATATGCTGGGGGAAATGGAGTGCTCAGCCACTGAGAAAGGAGGTTCAGGGGAGACCTTGTCACTCTAAAACTACCTGCAAGGGGTTCATTGCCAGGTGGAGGTGTGTCTCCTCTCCCAGATAACAAGATGAAATGGTCTGAGCTGTAGAGCTGCTAGGGCAGGTTGAAGTTGGATATTAGGAAACATTTCTTCACCAAAAAGGTGATCAATCATTGGAACAGACTGCCAAAGGAAGTGATGGAGCCATCATCCTTGGAAGTGTTCAAAAAACTTGTAGGTGGAGCATTTTTGGGGCATGGTTTAGTGCTGGACTTGTCAGTGTTGTATAAACAGTTGGATTTGGTGATCCTAGAGATCTTCTCCAACATTAATTATTTCATCATTCTATGACTACACTGTTGCTTTGCCTTGAAGGAATTTGGGATCACAGTGAAAGAGAATGAGGTCTCTTTTTCCTCAACAGAAGCTAAGTTGGGTAATAGAAAAAGTTAGGGATAAAGAAGAATGATTTTTGATAGAAGGTGTATGGGCATACTTTAAAATTGGATCCAGATTTTCTTGAAATAAATTCGAGAAGGAGATTAGAAGAAAGATGGGATTGTGGAAAAAAATTTCCCTACTGATACTAGGGAAGAAGAGAGGAAAGGACAGCAAAAGACTGACTTAGTTTTATATTAGAATTTGATGCATTTATGAACAGAATTTCACATTGTAGTTGCTCATCATATCAGCAAAGAAAGAGTTTTAATGAGCAGCATGCTTACTCAAGAGTTATACCTCTGCTGTCAGGATACACATAGAAATATACCCTTTTATGTAGCTTAGCATGGCCAGAGGGCAAGTTCTGGGACTCTTGACATGCTTGAGTGTAGCAACTAAATGTTGAGGGGTTTCTCAGTCATGTAAGGGATCTGGGGCTACAGACACCTTTTCAAAAGTCACGATACACAAGACACCCTTCTTTTCCAGGAAAGAAAGGTCAAGTGCAGGAGCCAAGCCAGATCCATGAGTGCAATAAACACCCATACAAGTGACCAGGGCATCACTTTCTGTCCTTAGTCACTAAAGGTACCATGTGGCAACACAGTCTAGTGAGTGAAAATACACTTATTGAACACTATTTTTACAGTGTCACTACCCAAAACTTTTAGGGAATCTCCTGCTGTCTGTTTCACATGCAGATTTGCATGTGGAACAATATTTATAAGTTATTAAAACAAAACAAAACAAAAAAAAAAAAAAAAAAAAAAAAAAAAAAAAAAAAAACGGCCAACCAATCAAACAAAAAAAGCTAAAAAATCTGCTTTTCTCATTTTGGAGAATGAGGCTTCACTCCAAGCATCCTGTGTTTTATCTTCAAGCATGCTGAAGACTGAGCTCTCCCTTTACCCAACCACACTTCCTTTAAAACCAGAGACACCATAAGATTAAACACCACATGCTCAGCTGCCCCAGGAACAAACAAAATGATTTGTTGAATTGGAAAGGCTGTAGTTGCCTATTAACAAGATTAGCAATTTCTTCAAACTCAAGCCCAAACTGTGAGGAAGAAGTTTTGCATTTGAAGCCACAGGCTTGTGCATGTGAGCCTGAGCTGAGCTGGAGCTCCTTTAGGTTCATCTACACACAGGAGAAAAGGAGAAAGATGAATCAATAGTTAGACAGATGGATTATAATGTGTTTTATATGATATATAGAAAATACTCTCAGAGAGCAGGGATGGCCGGTAGCAATCATTCTCAGGGGTAGGCACCAGAGCATTGACTGATTTGGAAAGGTCAGACCCTTCAATGGGGTTTTTTTTATATTTCACACATTGCCATTTCAGGTCTTCTCATCTGTTTGTGTACATACCTATGGCACGCATCTCAACAGGCAGGGAAGAGGGTGGTGGGCATGAATTAAGAGTCCTTTACCAAGATGAAGTTTGGGATAGTCATTTCAGAGGCAACGCATTACTAGCAAGGTAAACCTATACAATTTAGTTTGGGGGTTTTTTCGTGGTGTTTTTTTTAAAACAAATTTCTAAAATACTTCCTCTCCTTACTCTTTTGTTAATCCAACATTGTATCAATTTGGAGTGCCCACAGTAAATGTGGTTAATGTGTAATTACACATCAATCCATGCAAACACAGCCCTCACCTCGATTTCCATGGGGACAGGTTTTTGCTCCATGCACTATAGCTGAAATAGGCAAATATAGGAGTCTACTTGTGTAGCTAACCTGTGGTGAAGAAACCTTCCTGATTCTGTAGCATTTGGGGAAATTTCCCTGAGTTGAGCATGTGAGCCGTGACTTTGGTTTTTTGGTTTTTTTCTTCAGAGAAAGGAGATTGCTTTGGATTCACGCTTATGGCTATCTAGTTTAGATCACTGTAATTCAATTATGTCACTCAGAATCAGGTACAGAGTGATTTACTTGAACTTTGCAATTACACATACACAATTCAATTGTAGGTGATTTTCTTGGCTTTTCCAACTTTGACACTGATATACTTTGCATTTCCTTAGGGCCCTCTATCGGGGCAGATTTTGTTCAATGTTTTAAAAATTATGACCCACTCCCATAAACACATTCCTGCCAATACCTTTGCTCACATAAATAGCTGTATTGAATTTGGAGAAATTACTATTGTGCTCATGGCAGACTCAGTTGGCAGAAATGGTAAAATGAAATTCTTCTTAGTGTTTTGGGGAGAGATTTGAAATAGAAAAACCCACCAAAGAAATAAATAGTAAACAAATTTTCTGAAAATTTCAGGGCAGGTATTAAACTATTCCTCCCTCCAATTAACATTTGAGCTATGTCACCAGACCATCAAGAGCACCGTAGTATTTTTAGGGAAGAAGTTGCTCTGGGATTCTTTTTTTCCATGAAGCTAACCAGCAACTACAGAGATGCAGGAGTCCCCAATAAACATTTGCTAAGACCTGCTAGCTGGCATCCTTCATGATTAGGTCACAGATGAGTTTCATCATCAATTTAGGGGGCTGATGCCCGAACAATACCAAACACAACACAACATCAGTTAGCATGAACTGTTTGTTATTCGCCATTATGTCTGTCCACATAATTCAAGCATAGAAGTGACAGGATGTTTGTTTATTTGTATGTTTGTTTAAAACCAGAATTTAGATACTTTTTTTCCCATCAACTATTTTCATAGTACATGATGATATCTTTAAAAGCTGAGAAAGAGGCAGATGTAATTATGTGTCCAAATTCACCCAGAAACTCAGTAGGGAGCTGGAAACAGGCCTTGCCAGCAGTTAGCACTGCTACTTTTTTACACTCTTTAGAAAATTCCAGAAACGCGGGCAGCAGAAATCTTTTCATCATGGTTTTGATACAAACCAAAGCCCCCAATATGTCCTCAAGGAGTATTCAATTATTTTAAGACCTCTAAGGATGGTGGAAAGATTATCATTATTATTATTCATACGGTCATTATTATTCACATGATCAACAGGAAAATCTTCTATGGTTCTGTAAGGCACACAAGCTCTAGAATAACATTTTGTCTGCTGAAGTGACATCATCCTTAAGCACAACCAGAAGATTATCTCCAACCTCTCTTCTGTTTGGTCATGATCTTACTATTAGTGGCATTTAATTCATCTTCAGTAATCTCCTCATCTTTTCCCTTTTTCTTCCTGTCTCAGAGAACATTTTAAGCTATTCAGGATAGCTTCATATTTTTAAGGGATATTTTTTTCAATTCTTTTTTTTTTTTTTAATCTCTGTATTTGTCCATTCTCAAGTAGAGTTTTAGATCTACTTAAAAACGTAAGGTACATTGATGAGCAATGAAAAAGTGGGTGAGACAAGAAGGAAAAAGGTGGTAGGAACAGTGAGAGGAAGAAAGATGGAGACAATGAGAAATCAGCTGTCTCTGCTTCCTACTCTTCTTTCCCAGGTGATCCTTCTACCTGCTC
The DNA here is from genome assembly GCF_036417665.1 of Passer domesticus. Lineage (NCBI taxonomy): Eukaryota > Metazoa > Chordata > Aves > Passeriformes > Passeridae > Passer > Passer domesticus. The sequence goes on from NC_087512.1 coordinate 7,179,356, forward strand.
TAAATTAATATCAAAGCCAGAGGGAGCAGAAAAAGGTTGGTGGGGGAAAAAAACGGCAACCTTAGGAAAAGAAAAATCATGATGCAGAAAAGCGTCTGTCCCCTGTCTAATTCCTGCAGTGGCCTGTAGCTGATGGTGCTGAGAAAAATACAGCAGCAAGCTCTGACATTTCATTTCTGTGGAGAATTGAAAAAGGGCTTGCTATAATTCATCGCTTCTTGTAACTCAAACCCTTTTTGACAGGGGTACCTGCGCTGTCTTTTAACAGTGGCACCACAGTGGCTGTAATTGGACATGAAAAATGATGTTGTGTTTCTACTTGCTAGGAGAATTGGGGTGGGGGTAGGTGGGGCAGTGGCAATTTGGTGTGAGATGGTGATATCTGGCATAATTTGGATGGGTTGGTTTTTGGCAAAAAAAAAAAAAGGAAGGACAACCCAAAATGAAGAAAGTGTGATCACTTTGCCTAAGGTTCGCAAAGGTGATAGTAAATGTGGTATTCATCATAGATGAACACGCAAAGAATCACGGGAAAATGAGAAATGTGATGCACATGAGGTTCTAACTCCACCATTAACATGAATATTTATGGCATTTGTAGGGAAAGGACAGAACCCCTCTTCCTGAAACAGGCACATCCACAGCTGCTCTGGTTCTTCTTCCCAGTACAGATGGGGAGCTTGAGCCACAGGCTTTTCCTGACTCCACACGGGGAACACAATTGTGCATAAAACTCCAGTGTGCCACTCTCTCACCACCTCTCTGAAAACTGTGCCTATATATGTAACCAGAGATCCAAACTAAATTGTTTGGCTCTGCCTAAATCTCTGTGCCTCAGTGGTCCTCAGCACATCTTTGCTACCAAATTGTTGTTGAGTGAAGCACTTCAAAGTAATATTTTTGCCAAATGGGATTCTGAATCATGAATGAAGATAAACATTGTCTTGATTTATAATGGTTTTATAATACAGAGTATTCTGGTGCCATAAAGTCAGATATCTCCATATTATGGAGAGAATAAAAATTTTTAGTCAGGTCTTAAGTGATGGTAGAGAATTTAAAGAGGAGATGAATGCTTTTGAGATTAACAAATGGTAAAACAATTTACTCCTTTCTCAGTGGCACCCCAAAAGGGACAACACAGAACAAGGAAGAAGCATGGTCATATTTCAAATGAGAGCACAAAGAGCATCCATGAGCAGAGGAAAGAAGGACCACTGAAAGGACAGCAGTGTAGCACATCCTAGAGAAAGCCTAACAGTGTACTCACTCTATCTACCAGCTCAGAGGTTGGGTCAGCCTGCCCTAGGTCTTTTCCCATGCAGCCAAATCCCTTTTGAAGCCTTCTAGTGACAGGGTTTAATAACACCTTACAGCCACATCTGTAATTTCACAGATCCCAGGTGGATTTCCTGATGGTATTAATCAAATTTGCTGTCTGAAAAATATTCTTTCTCCTGTCACACTCTCAGGGTCCACCAAGACAGGATATTACACATATTAAAGAATGTCCATAACAGTATTTCCCCAAACACTCTTCAGAAGGCTGCATTTTGGAGTATAAACTTTGGTTTCATTCCACTTAACTTATAGTCACTTCCAGATAAAGAATAAGCAGGGAACTTGAATATCTGAATACCCTTCTCCCCAAGAAGGCATTTCCCTGGAGTTAGAAAGCTACATTGTTCTGCCATTTTATTTCCCCACTTAGCCCTTTTCTGGTCCCCATGACAGGTCCTTGCTCCCAGAGTCTGTATTAAAAAAAAATAAAAATTCCATAGATGGAGAAAGGAAACTTAATTATTTTCCTCTCAGTGTTTCTCCCTATAATTGGTGTCTTTCATGTCAAGATGATCTCAATTTGTATTATGGGCTCCGTTCAGGCAGCACTTTCTCTTTGGTCTATAAAGAAATTGTCAAGTGTATAAATCATAGTGTACATTAAATTACACTAGTCTTTTACTTATTAATTTCCCCAGTTTTTTCTTCCCCTGTTGGATGCTCTTTTTTTTTTTTTCTTCAGAACTGACTGCTTTTACTCACTCCTTAATATCAGAAAGGAAAAAACAAAGCAAAACAAAACAAAAAACCAAAACAAAACAAAACAAAAAACCAACAAAAGTCCAAACACATATTTGCCTCCTTTAAGTTTTGCCAAAGGGTCTGATAATGTCCTTTGCCTTGTGCAAACTGACTTCATTCAACTCAAAAAGAAGGATTAAATCTGTCTAGTTTTCCTCAAGGCTGGATCCAAAAGTTACTTGAGTTCAGTGCAAATATTCATGGACTTTAGCATAGTTCAGATCAGTACCTATGTGGGTAGATTTATGGGATGCTCTGCATCTCAAGGCTGTGTCCATTTGGACTCCAGACTTAGCCTCTCCAGGCTGTATGCTGCACACCTCCTGCAAATTCCTGGCTACTGTGACTATTTCTCTTACTGACTGCCTGGGATGCAGGTTCTGCTGTCTTGGAATGATCACCAGGGACCTCTGACCCCCCTCTTCTGACCATAGGGGTTGGATTAGCCATAGGGCTCCCATCAGGAGCCTATAGTTTGGAATAAGGGGGCAAGTGTTAAAAGTAATCAGGTCTCGAGTCAGACGTTGGCACGTGGATGGTCAACACCAGCCTGGTGCAAGCACGAACAGTCAGAGGCTGAGCAGCTGGGGGAAGCAACCAAGTAATTTGGCTTCATTGTCCAGCACATGAGAAGCAAGGTGGGGTTCGACTCAGCTAAGTCTAAAGGCAAAGGCAAACTCCATGATCAGTAGAGACGAAGAGGTGCTGCAGAAGACCACACACGGTTTTACGCACCTCTGAGCTTAAGAGTGGCTTAGAGTTGCACTTCCTACACATTTGGAGTTGCATGACACTGAGTACTCTCCTCACCTGCGTGGTGTCAGATCTTTGAATGTGTGTAACAGCTAGCTGCTCACATGTGGGTGAGCATAAAGCATAAAGGAGCTCTGTGGCAGGATATCTGTCCTGCTGCTGCTGCTTCACACATCACCTCTGCCCTGCCAATACCTTGTGGCACCTATGTGAGCAACTGGTCTTTGCAGAGGCAGGGGCAAGGGCCGATACAAGGTTTAACTATTAGCAGATCCTTTGTTGGTTTTAGCACTTCAGCTGTCTGGATTTTGTTGGATGGCACAGGCATAGAGGACAGCAGAAACTGCTCAGTAGCATCTGTAGCCATGGATCCTTCTCTTGCAGGGTGTGAGTCTAACTGTAGTCAGTTTATGGATAAGTACATTTTCCTCTAGAGACAACAATACAGCAGGATCTTCTAGGCTCTTCATCATCTTAACCTACTTGTCAGCTAGCTTGATAACTTGTTGGTACTAAAAATGTGTGCAGAGCAATTAGAATAAATCTAACTTATTATGGAGCACTTTCCAAAAAAAAAAAAAGAAAAAAAAAAGGCAAAAATTAGGGAAAAAAAACAAAAAGAAAAAATAAAACTAATGGCCTTGCTGCCCAGCTATGATTAGCCACAAATAAGGGATGGATTAATTCCCTGAAGGCATTCTGTGATATTCATCAGCCAATTTGTGGTCTGACTTTACTAGGAAGACAGATGTTAGGAGATTCCTATTGCCTTCTGACCTTGTGCTCCTTTTGATGCTTGTTTGAACTTATACTTTCTTTGTTGCTTGACAAATCAAAAAGATATTTTCATTTTGCTCAGAGGTGGTCACACATAGAAAGATATTTTGAATAGTCCATCTGCACAGGGTATTGATTGCTTTATGTGACAAGAAGTATGAGGCAGGGAAGGGCTTTCAGACTAAATTCTTAGCTGGTTCTGATCCAGTCTGCATCTCTGGCTACTGACAGGAGGGGTATACCCTCATCCCTGTTCTTCAGGCACCCACAGCTTGTTAGGCACTGCCAGTGAAGAACATTGTGAGCATCTGTTGCCCTCTCTCCTGGGAGTGAGCAGCTCTGGGGATAGTGATGGTCCCCAGTGATTTTGCTGAGTGAGAGTAGGATAATTTGAATAACATAAACCTATTCATGACACAGTGGCAAGGTTTTTAGACCTACTTATATTGTGATATGAGAATGGAAAAATATATCTGAAAAAGCAATAGAAGGAACATCTGGTCCTCTACTCCCAGAAAATTCTCAGTATCCAATACTCCTGCAGCATGTGGACAAATTAGATCCAAATCCAGGTTTGAAATGGAGGCTGCTATGTTACACATGACTACCCTACTGAGCTAACAGTAGAAGTGGAAATTAGCTTTTCAATTTCCTTCCCATCATGCCAATCTCAAGAAATTTTTGCAGTTTAAGTTTCACTGGTCCTGATGTTCTGACAAAGCATTTTTGTTCTTATGCACCAGTGTTTCTAGGGGAAACTATTAGAAATTTTAAAAGTTACGTTTAAAATTTCATGACCTGTGTGAAATGAGTCAGATCCCTCTCCCAATGTGATTCAACACAGCCACTGTTAAGAGGAGTGACACTGATTTATTTGCCTCAGACCAAGCTGCAGCCTGCAATGGTTACTTCTTTGTTTACTAATTGCTTTCCCCCCCCACTCCTTGTGGAGTAAATTCTGGTGCTAATTATGATGCGCAGTAAAGAAGCAAAGCAAGCCTCTGTATATGAATGTCTGAGTCCTCCATTAATTACATGTCTGTCTTTGTTCTTCCTTACAGATGAACAGACCGATCCAGGTGAAGCCAGCGGACAGCGAAAGCCGAGGAGGTAGTTGACTGCATTGCTTTCAGCCACAGTGCTAAATATAATTGTTGTCTCTGGCTTCTCTCAGGCAATGTGCTGATCAATTAGTAACGTAATCACTGCCAAAGAAATTCCCTCCACAGCAAAGATTCTCTTTATTAAATCTCCTTTACTTCGTCTCACTTTCCTCATATTCAATTATTATTTGATTTTAAAAGGCAGGCAGGTGCCAGCGATTGCCTGAGAAACAAATAACTGCCTCGTTAAGAAGTGAAGCATCAGGCACTGACTTAACAAAGTTTAACAGCAGTGGACAGCAATGGGGGTTTTTTCAGGCCTGTGTCAGGCTGAGCTGTAGAGGTGTTTAATTTGGTTAGGATAAAGCAGATACTTTATGGTTTCTCTAACCATGTTGTTTCTGCTTGCACTGAAGCAACTCTGCTTCTGGAAAAAGCAAATTCTGAGCTGGCAGAGTTTTCTGCACCTGTATCAGCTTATCTGGATAAACCTGTTGTGGGAACTGAAGGCTTCTCTCAGACCCTGGGAGTTATTCAGGATTTGCACAGGTACAGCTGAAATCAGGAGCTGGTATTTTGCTTTTCTATTCTACACAGTGGATTTGGAAGGCTTTGTTAAGTGATTGTTCAATAGATCACCAGTGATGAGGTGTTTCCTGTAAAAGGTTTTTTACCTGAACTGATGTGGTGATACTTCACCGTACTCTTCTAATAGGAGCCTGTTTGTCAGATCAAGCACACAGATCACTGAGAGAGTGTGAGATGGTCTGTTATGCTGGATAAATTACCATCCTGCTATTTTTTTCTTGTATCTGTACATTTATATATATACACACACGCATATATATAATGACATGTTTTTTTCCTCTCTATCCCTATCTCTTTGGGAAAAAAATAGAGAGCCTTTTCCTCATCTTTTCAGTAAAAACCTCTAATGCTTATGTATCTGATAAATGTGGGAGTAGATTTTGTCATTTAGTAATGATGTGGCTCTTAGATGTCTGAAAACTTTTCAATTTCCACCATAAATACGAACTCTTCATCATTTGTGGGATGACTATCTTTGTGCTGGCATTAGTGGAAATCTCTGGCAACAGCTATTTAAAAGGAGAAAAATGCCTCACTGAGAAAAGGCACCATGTTCTCTCTCTTTCAATTTGAAAGCTGTGGATTTCAGGGACTTTGGCTGCATCAGGGTGAGGCTGAAACTCTCCAGTGAGTCAAGTTGTTGGAGGAATTTGTATGTAGTTTGTAGTTAAAGGGCTGGTGTTACAGGCTGGTGAAACCAGGTCGAAAGGGGCTCTCTAGCTGCAGAACAGAAGAACCGAGTACTGGAAAAACACCAGAAATCTCAAAGATAAATATTGAAATTTCTTTGAAAATTCTTTCTCTAAAGAAAATTTGGGGAAATTTGGTTAATACAGGATGGAAAGTATCTGATACGATCTGGCAAGTTCTGCATTCAAGGGCCAGGGCACATTTCTGACTTGCAAGAAAGACGTGTCACATCCTCCAGCATTGTCCAGTGTTTTTTTAATAGAACCAGGTCAATTTCCTCCCCTTTCACTCCTTGTCTGATGATCTGGCTCTGTGTCTGAGTAGGATTGGGTAAGCCATGGGCAGTTGTCAATGCCAATCTCCTAGGGGAAAAAGGAAAGGCTCAGCTGCCTGGGCAAATGAGGGGACATTAAGAACATTCCAGTGGAGTTCGTGCCGACAGCAAGAGTGAAGGGAGGGCCTTTTGTCCATTTAATTAGACATACCAAAAAATAATAATTAGGCTGGCCAATTTGCTTAGTGCGCCTACAGGGTATGTAGCTCCCAATCTTTTTCTTTTTTTCCTTTCTTTTTTTTTTTTTTTTTTTAATGCAAATCAGTAATAGAGAACACATGCCTGGCTTTCTGGGGAGGGTTTTCAAACTCCTTTGCTAAGAACAGCTGCTTTCAGGAGCAGTGGTTTGAAAGCAAAGGGCTCCAGTGGCAGCTTGATTCCACATTATCACACCCGTAGCCCCCTCCCCATTGTATTTTAGCTAATTATCTCCTCATCTTACACAAACCTCATCTTTTCCCATCCAGTCTGCTCCCATATTTCTTCTGTCAGTGGTGATCATAATGCAGAGGCCAAGCGGGTGCTCTCATCATTGGTGTGAAAGACACATTGTCCTAATTCCCCACTGACAAGCTGCTTCTGGGCTGGTGATGTTCCAGGACGGCATGACTCAAGGGCAGCTGTGGGAGAAAAGAACAATTGGCACCCAAGGGAGGCATTGTATGAAAACTTACGTTCTTCAAGAGCCCACCGGTTAAAGCAGGCACAGCAAACAGAATGCTAAAAAGGAGGCCGTGTGTCTTAGGAGCACATCAAAAGCTTCATTAGGGCTGCAAGAAAAAGGTCAACCTCAACAACAAAGAAACTTAAGTTGTAGCTTATTATACCCTGTCCCTCTGTCAGGATGGGACATGGGGGAGGAGGGGAGCTTGGGAGGTGAAGCAGCTCTTCCACACAGCACAAGTTTTTGGTCTGCCCAAAATCCACACTCTGGATTTTGGGGAATAGACACCCTGGATTAAGGGGAATTCTGGTGCCAGGCCACAGTGTTAATGAAAAAAATGCAGTGTTCTCTGGAACTGCAGTTTGCAAGCAGGTTTTTACTGGAAAAGGTGAGCAACATTCTTGTGGAATTGAGATTGTGTTTTCTTTGGGGACAAATACGTGCATTTTACAAAAACATGAATCTTTGGATTTTTCATCAAGTTCTTTCACAAGTAAAAGGTGGTGAGAGTCACAAATTTATTCTCTCCTTCAATCAGATTCAGCTAAGTTTTTCCTGCTGTTCTGGAGTCTGGATTTTTTTTTGGGCTTTAGCCCTCCCTGCGTCTTAATTCTCAGTTGAAATTAGAGTGTTAGCATTTAGTGTGTGTGGGCTAGAATTTAGACTATCTAAGTTTGGGAAAGTGTTCAATATTTTGTTTGCCCAAAATTACAGTCAACCCACCAAAAATAGATATGGTGAGTGTCCCTTAATAATTTTTTTTTTTTGTTAATCTCCATATTGTACTATGAGCAAAACTAAGTGTGAAAACCTTTTAAACAAAAATTGGCATTATTTATATTTGCCTAATCCCATGGGAAGTAGAAATTAATGTGTTCTCAATATATTTCTCTAGGGAAATAGTCTAAATTACTGGGAAAATTTTACATTTTACATTGCTTGTGCATGTATGTGCATAGTCAAGATACAAAATGTTCTATAGGGGTACTTCTTCTACAAAATGCTTCATGAAGCTTCAAATACCTGATCAGAAGGTCAGACTCCTTTGAGATTTTATACTTTAACACTAACAGAATTGATAGAATATGATTGAAAGCAAGCAATTCCACATTTTGTTCTGAAAAATCAGATTGTGAGTCTAGCTCTATTAAGGATAACTTATAAACTCTCTTTGGCCTTTGTTTTGGTCAAATTTTATCTTGACTATATGGAAACTACTTTGCCAGAAATTAATTAGTCCAATACAATTTTAGAGATTTAAGTTATAACTCCACATCAAAATTTTGAACATAAAAAATCCCAAATAAAGTGTTAGAATTTGCTATTATTTTCATCTTGGTGGAGGTGGTTTTCCTCAGTTCCTTGTCTGATATTAAGCTCTAAAAATAGCCTGCAGGTATCTATCACTTAAAGTTTCTCAAACTTGGAGAATGATCTCAAGTCTGTTTTGTGGTTTGGGGCGAAAGTTTGGAGCCATTTCTTATTTCATCCACAATATCTCCAGCTCTCACTAGGCAACTCTCACTGCAGCTGGCAGGGTTAACCTATGATAAACGCAGCCCCGAGGTCCCACTATGTTGTACAGGCAGTAACATTTTTTAAAAGGAAAGGACTCTCCTGCTGCTCCAGTTGCAGTCTGTTAGTGATGCTTAGATGCTCCACTGCTCCCACATTCCTCTCAAAGGACAGAGGAAGGTCCGTGAAGGAAACCATGCAAAGATGTACACGGTGTGCTACCCTGGCTCAGTGCAAATGTCACTACCAAAATGGGTTTCATGGTGGTTTTGGGGTCCTCCAGCGTTTTGTGAAAGGGAAACAGAAGGATACTGGACTAAAGAAATGAAAAGTAGAAAGTCGTTTAGGGTTGAAAGGGTGCAGTGTCCTGCAGAGATAGTGTTAAGAGGTTTGCAGGAGAGACTGTGGTGCATTGTATTGCAGTGTTTTCTGCATGCAAGCAACCTGATGAAGTTTCTGTCTGTGCTTCCAAGCAGATTATCTTTTGTGCATGTTTGAGGGAGGCATGTGATGTGTCATGTTTTGCTGCTTGGCAGCTGGAAGGCTTGGACTGTATATTTCAACTAACCTGCAGTATTTCTCTACCTGTTACTTGATGTGCAAAGTCTGAAACTATCTGTTTGATCATGGTTTATTCCTGATTCAGAGCAAAATATTCAAGAACTGAATTAGAGTTAATAACAAACAGAGTGCCTTGCTCATGCACAACTTTCTGTTTCTTTTTATACCCTTCCATCAGCTTGGTAATGATCATGGGGTCAGAACAGCCTCTCCACATGTTCTAAGCCAAATTTTCATTTAGGACAAAAGCCTGGGTCTAATTCTTACTTCAAGTAGGTAGTTTCTAACTTGCTAGCTCTTTTCTGTGGGTGGCAGGGTAATCTGTCCTAGGTCCCAGTAATTACTTGTTATTCCATTGTTTTCTATTTAACCGATGAGAATTACACAGCTTGTGCAGATGCCCAAATCTCTCAGGAATCTTCCCATCTAGGTGCTAGGGTACAGATCTAGGCCTATTTAGGTGCTGCAGTGAAGAAAGACTGGTTGCCTTCAACTTAGTTTGGCTTCACACTGGTATAACAGTCCCAAGTGGAATTATTTCCTTCCTCCTAGGAAGCCCTCTGTAAAGAATAAGTTGATTGCTCATACATTAGACCAGAAAAGTCTGAAGAAGATATTTAAGGATGAGAAAGCAGAGGGTGGTCTTGACAGAGCTCAGCATCTTCTCTTCTGCCCTGCTGAAGGTTGGGCTGTGCATGTGTGCAAGAAGTGCTGGAGTCTGGGGCTGTGCACGTGTCAGAGCTGTACCTCTGCAGCTCTCATCCCTTCCTTAGCTCTGATCCACACATGTTGCCTGCAACATCAAGCTCTTTGGAAGATACTTACTTAGCTGTTTCCAATCTTTTACCTTAAAAAGTTTTCCCACCCAAGAGGCTGAAGAGCAGGTGGAGGGAATATCCTCTTCCAAGGTGGCAATCCATACAAACTGCCTTTATGTGTCCTGCCACAGCTTTTTCCTCAACTGCTCTTTTTTTTTTTCCTTCTTCTTCTTATGATCTACACATTCAGTAGGAGTAATCAGGTGGCACTAGCAAACTATTTGGTGAAAAATGTCATTTTCTCCCATCTCAGAGTTGGGGAAAAGATCTCAATGAACCCATCTCTATTAACTCTTTCAACATCACAAAGTGTGCAGTATGGCTCACATTGATCTTTTATAGCTCAGGCAGAAAATGGCACAGACAGAGACTTGCAATGGTCACACCACATATGAATCCCAGACTTTGCTGATTTTTTTTTTTTTTTTACTGGAGATGCTGACTATTGGTTGCAGAGTAACATTTACAAATTGTATGAAATCTGGACTCAAAACCTCTGAAAAAAATAATTCTCTACACCCAGGGTCTCATATTCCCTTTTTTTCCCTCAGTGTTTACAATCTTTTAAAGAGCATCTCTCTCCCCTCTTGTTTATTCTTGCAGTCTGAAAGGAGGTTCCCAGCTCCATGTCAAATCCTCCTCTTAACTCTCATACATCTCATCTTCCAGAGATTTGTACCCAGTCTAGTCAGCTGGTTTTGACTTCTTTCAGGAGGCATTTGGAAAAAATACTCCCACATTCAAATCTAAATCTTTTTTCTCCATCAATTGTATATCAAATATTACCCACTAGAGCTGAATTGCTGTAGTGTATATTTTTGTGGACAGTAAAGAGAAGAAATGACTGGTTAAAAATAAACCTAATAGTCTGTTAAAATGTCTATCAGAAGTGAAGATGAGCTCATGAATGGAAGAGAAAAAAAATGAAATTAAAAACCTAGAACCTAGGCAAAGGTCTTGATATTAAATTGGGGGGCACCTTTCTGCCTCAGAGGCTGGGAAAGTGTCAGGACCAGCAGCAAACCTTGGTGCCATTTTCAGAGGCTCCTGAGGAATAGCTGTAGGAGATGCTGACATTGGAGAGATGTCAGGGCCTTGAAGCCTGTTTGTAATGTCAAGGGCTGGGGAAGAGATGGGTCCAGGACCACAACAGCCACTTAAGGTATCCCACAAATTTGAGCATCAGTCTGAGAATATGTCCATTGGATTTTATTTCAGATATGAACATCTCTTATATCCTGCACTGTTTTTCCTTCAGCCCTAAGATAAATCTGATCTAGAAAAGACCAATTTAGTACTCATGGAAATCTTGTCTTCCTAGATGTAGCTGGTTGTGGGACTGATTACAGTCAATGGGAAATCAAAATCTCTTGGTTTATTGTGGAATTTCAGCACTATGTGACCCTACTGACAGCTGACACTCTGTTGTCCTCAGAAAGCTATATTTTCAAGCAGGGACAGTGTACCAGCATGCAAATGGAACAGTTAATTCAAAGTGGCCCTGGATGACCCCGTTCATGCTCTCCATTCTCTGTTAAAACTTAATTCTGGGTGAGAAGGGCTTCAGCAGATCCTCACGTGTAGTGTTTTATATTTGATGACTCTGCTGAAGGCTGATGTGCTGTGTTCTGCAGTCAAATGTTGAAAGAATATAAGGGACATCAAACTTTTGTTCACATCTGCCCTTCCCATGGTGATTGAAATCAATGGAAGTGTGCCCATCAATAGGAACTGGAAAAGATCCACAGGACATTGTGTTCTAGTACATGTCCTGAGGACAACCTTTTAAAATCAGGTATTAGGGGAATGAAAGGGAAAAAACCCAAAAACCACACTGCACATTTTTCATAAAGTGTCTGTAACCTAACAATTTACTGACAAGAAGGAGGAGAGACTGGGGAGCTCATCTCCTAGAGGTTTTGATATTGGTTCTGTTTCTTGCTATGACAGAACTTTTGATCAGTTATGTAACTTTGATTCCCTTCTTCTTCACACCCTTCCTTTATTGTCTGCTTGGGCTGTGGTATGTTTTTATTTGCTCATTTCTTGTAGATAGTGCCTTTGGCATTCATGCAAAGGCTGTCAGTGTCAAAGGGTTAAGGCACCAGTGAAAGCCTGTAGCTGTACACAGGAGGATGTGTACAAGGCCAAAAATCAGCTGCAGTGGGTAATCAAGACCCTTCATACTGCAGAGTGATATTTGGAGTTTTCTTCAGTAAAAGGGAAAAATGGAAGAAGCAGTGGGAGGAGAACAGAGGAGGAAATAAAAAAAAATAACCCTATAAAAAACCCTACCTTTATAAATACAGTTCAGCTCCCTAGGTGAACTTGGGTACACCTAACAATCCCAGTATCTTTTTCTTAATGTAAAGGTTGCTTGTCAATGGGGTTTTATACAGAATTAATAATACATTTTTATATACGCTCCACAATTAATTGCAAAGCATTTATGGCACTGAACAGTTAGAATGCATTATGATAATCACTCCTCGTGCATTGACTTTATTGTAAAGGTTTTGCTGATCACTGTAATTGGCTTGTTATTACACAGGAATATAATAACACCTCTCTGTATAGTAGTTTATAGCACATCAATAGCAAATGCATTCCCTTTATTGGAAGCAATGTGCATTTTATTAGAATACAGCTGAATAAGTGCAATCTGTGTAGACAAATGAAGTTTCTAATGACCTGTCTCACAAAAGAGTCGAAATAACAAGCCATTCATTATGTATTTTTTCCACTGATGAACTTCTAGTTACGGTTACACAGTCATTCCTTTAAAAAAAAGTAAGGCATATTTTGCTGTTCTTTCAAAAAAACATTTGGAGGAAAAGAAATATATGGACCAATTTTCTGCCTGTGTTGAATAAAGTAAGGGTGACTGATGCTCACACCTTAGAGATTTCATTTGCTTGTTGAGATTTTCCAAGCTTCTTCTTTGAGTATTTCGTCTGACATTCACAAAGAATCAAAATGTTCTTACACTGAGTCCAAATGCATCTCTTGGAGCAGTGCTATTCTAACCACTCCTATGCAGTCACCAATCTTGGTGTTGTCCTTACTCCTGTTGTATGGGCTCCTTTCCTTTATTTCACAGAACCATGTTTTGTATTTAGCAACAAAAAAATCTAAGAAGGTACCCAGGGGTTTTTTTCCTGTCTGCCACCATTATTCCAAGTCTAAATTTCAGATTTTTCTGGAAATTTAGAGTGACATGAATCTGGCATACACGTTTAATTAATGTGTACTTGTTTATCCAACTATCCCCAAGTCTGATCAATGTCAATCAAGTACCTAACCACTTCTGAAACCTTGAATCTGAGTAAAAAAGATTGTTGTTTTCAGACTTGGTACAGTTATACTGCTGTCCATGGTAGAAACTGAGTCCAGTGTTCAGCACATAAAGCTGGTGAGTGGTGGATTTTTGGTGTAAATTCGGTTGATTAGTGGATGGGGCTAATAAAGCCAAATTGTGAGTTTGATCCTCATACCGGCCATTCACTTAAGAGTTGCACTTTTGGGTCCTCTCCAATTCAGAATATTCTATGATTCTGTGATACACGCCTGCTTCTTCTCAACTCTCACTTGTTTATTGTAGACTCCAGAGAGATTCAGGGTATTTCTGGAAAGCAGGAGCTAGGAAATGTCTGCACCATGGGCAGTATCCTCAGCTGTTGGCACCCAGACTGGCTCAGCCCAGTTTTGACACAGACAAACTCTCTCTGAGTGGGAGTTTCAGTGGGGAGGGTTTTGCCTCTTGCCTGCTGAGATCTCAGACTAGAGTATCACAGCTTGCAAGAAGTTTTAAGACTCCGGAAATACTGGAGGTCAAGAAAACTTTTCTTCGTGACATACACAGCATTTTCCAATTGCTATATATATTTTGCAGTACATACATTAAATCAGCTTGGGAGGAAGAACATCTCTCTATGTAAATAATTTAGCTCTCTGAGTAAACTGTATCTAGTGCTTTTACCCAGAATCTGGGCCTCTTAGGAGCCTTAGATTTAGGGACAGAAGAAATTTTAAAGAGGGCTACTATGCCACTGTTCTTAGAGTGTTACTTCAGGCAGAATTCACTTTCTTGTAGCTTTATCACAAAATATTAAGCATATAGTCTAAGTTAGTCACCTAGTCTCCTCCTATGGACAGTGGAGAGAGAGAGGAGCTTCCAAACTATGATTCATCCTGTCCTAAGACAGATTGGATAAATGGTACTTCAAAGTTTCCCTTCTCTCTCTCCTCACTGAATCAGGAATGAACCTATGGCAATTAACTTAGATTTAGATATCTCACTTTTAGACACCTAAAGAGAGGTAAGATGAATCGCAACTTTCACCTTTTCAGGCCTCAGTTTTCTATCTGTGTCATATGAAGGATGATACTTGACTTTTCTGAAACCCTAGGAAAGATCTATGAATAAAAATTACAATATAAAAACTATGGATTTTAGAATTTGGGGGTTTGTTATAAAAAGAAATGGTATCTTTCTTCATTAATGTGTTTGCGTCATAATATCAGGGGAAGAATAGGAGGGATTGCATCCCTATCAGCCTGAGCAATAGAGATTATCTGATCAGTTTTAATTCCTTCTTAAAGTCAACTTCCATTTTCATTTTTTGTATTTTACTTTGCTACCGCTCACATGCTTAGGACAGAGAGTGAACAAAAAACCTCCCCAAAACCTTAAAACTAAAAGTAGTGGTGTGCAGCATCAGTGTCTTTAAAATGTGTTTTCATAATTAAGAAAAGTATTTTTATCTTTAAAACCAGCTTGCTTTGGAATCTGTGATAGAAAATGAATATGGCCCCTTGTAATATCATTTGCAGAGAGGTAATTTTCAAGGCAGCACTGCACTGAAACATTTTCCCCCAGGGAGGATAAACAGTTGGCTTCAATTAGTGAGGGACTGTTTCCTTTCTTTTCAATTTTAAGGACAGTCTTGCAGCTTGATCCTGCACAGAGGAAAAGAAATCTCTACACAGGGCAATAGACTGCAGCTTGGAAGACTGAGGCTTAAATTCTTGCCTTGCCATGGATATTCTCCTCGACCTTGAAGAGGTTACTTAGGATCAGGCTATTATTTTCACTCCATTTCTATCTGGTGACTATTATTACCTTTGACTGTCTGAATATACACGTAAAATTGGCCGAACATCTTGCTCTGACTCCAGCTTCCTTCTATAAAATAATATTGGTGCTGCAAGGATACATGCATTAAAGATTATTAGGTGCTCAGGTTCTCTAATCATTAGTTCCACAGAAATAACTTGGTTAGATAAATAGTGGTGTTCAAAAGTGTCAAATGTGTTTCACTGCTCAAATCTCACATAAAGTCAATGGGCCTTGGGTGTCTAAATATTCCCTTTGAAAATCTCCCCAAATAATGATGTTCTTCCAAATAGTTGGAGCCAGCTTTGTAGGGCTGATTCCTTACACTTTTATGATGGAATCAGCTCTATCTTTTTCCCATAGGAGAAGCTGCCTATGGATGCTTGTGGAAGGTGAGGAGGACATGCTCCATAGCAGGGCAGGTTTGTTTCATAAAACAATTTGAGACTGCACAATGAAAAGGACTGGAAGAGTGTTAAAAATAAGGGAAAACTAACTTAAGTGTCTTAGGAGTTCCCTTAGTGAAGGAATGCTTTCTTTTAGCACCAAACCTTAAATGAAGGAATTGATAGTTAATAAAATACTTCCTGGCTGTGAACTGCCATATGAATGGTAATTACTTCCAAAAAATCTTTATTTTATACATCTCCGGAGTCACTGATGAATGGTCAGATGCATTGATTGCAAACCACAATATACTAACACTTCCAAGCACACAGCCAATTATCATGAAATTATATTGCCACAGCCTAAGGTACATTGCATGTGGTGCTTTCTTGGGTTTTTTTTAAGGTTTTTTTTTGTGGTTTTTTCTTTTTCCCCCAAATGACTGTGGCTATAATTATTATTATGAATATCTAATGAAACAGAGGTGTGGAAGAATGGGCCAGAACCACAGGCAAGGGAGAATTAAGTTTGTGTGAGTTTAATGGCTTTAGAGATTGGACTAAACCAACACAGTCTCTGCACTCCCTAGACCAGAAATCTAATTATTTACTATCATTCTTGTGGTAATGCCTAGAGGACCAGCCAGGAATGACAACACCATGTTCACTGTACAACATAGAACAGACAAAAGTCATCTCTTCCTTAAAAAATTAGTCCCTAAGGACAACCAGAGGCAGAGTCTGGATACAGAGTTGTCATACAATGTCTCCCCAGGTGTGACAAAAATAATTTTGGTGGGTTGCACATTAGTAGAAATTAGTAGATCAAGTCAGGGGCTGAGAATTTAGCGTCTGCCCAGGGCAAGAAAACAGTAGGATGGCCTTCAAGCAGAGCACCTTTTGGAGACACATCTTCTGACACAGAGCAAGGGACATCCTGAATAGCACATGCAAGAGCCTAAGCCAACAGCACGGCCTCCTTCTTGACAAGGACCATTCTCCTGCACCCTCACACCACATGGTGGGTGAATGAGATCACACCAGAGGCCAGACAGCTGCCTTTGGTGTACAAGCCTGCTAGCAGGAAAAAAAAAAATAAATCTCAGGTTTAGCAGATATCTGAGGGACATAAGGAGCCTGTTATGCCACCATGCCACTCGCTACAGAGGAGGGAGGTCCTTGGGCCCTGGGTTAGAAACAAGGGTGCAAGTCTATAGATGTCTCAAAATACCAACTGTATATTTACAAAGAGGTCTTCAAAGGGACCAAGGCCACCTAAGACAAAATAGAGGTCAAAAATCATGTTCACAACAGAAATTTGAATCCAGTGTCTGCAATTAACTGAATTTATCCCTGCCTCTTCTTGATCCCACACTCTTCCCTGGTATTACAGGCAATGGGGTTTTATTAGAGCCTCTAATGTTTCCTTTTTGAAGTTTGGACTTTGAGAGGAAAGGCCAAAACACTGGAGCACTAGCCATTCTGGTGTTTCTGTCTAGATAAAAAGGACAGGAATAGGGTTTAGATCTAGATGAAATCGTTAGATCTCATTTAACCTTCAGCATAAACTGACTGTAAAATTTCACCCAGATGATCTGTGCTGAGACTTCTGGCTTGTATTTGACTGAAGAATAAAGAAATTTAGCCAGAGAATTACTCTTTTGAGGCTTCAGTACAACTTTGATATCAAACAAGTTGGAATTGATATGAACCTTCTAAAAAGCTTTTAATAATTCAATTTAATTAGTAAGGATACATTTTGGTGATCAATTACATGTAACAAGTGGAATATAGTTTTCCATCAAATACCTAAATATTTGGTATTTGATGGAAAAATATATTCCACTTTTATTTTGGAAACTTCTCCAGTTTCCCCTACAAAAAACAAGGGGCAATCTTTTGCTGGGGCAAAATTTTCCAGATTTTTCTAGAGAGACCTTTGAAAAAACACAACAGAGTAATTCTCCTAAAACTGCATGTGTAGAAATATTCGTGTTTATGGGCAATGGAGTTCATTCAGAACAATGAAAAGGGAGTCTCCTGGAAAGCAGATATTCCCATGCAGAGTATGCAATCTTCATGGCTCCTCCTATGTGGTCTCAGTGCTGTCTTTTCCTTCTTGCTACATGTCCATACCAACACAAATGTTTCTTCTTCAGTTTCTAACTTCCTATTCTGACCATGTGCCAAAGAGGTGAGATATGTTCAGGGCTTTTCAGAAAGTTATGCTGTCCCCAACTCAAAAGAAATGTCTCATCTGCCTGATCCAGTGACCACAGAAATGGTTGTTTGCATGTCTGCAGACACTGTGGAGTGACAGAATTTCCACGGGCAACTTATCAGTAGAGAGAAGTCCTCCATTTTGCAGACATCTGTAACATGGTGACCTTTAACAACATCACAAGCTTTCACTCTCTCTTTAAAGCGTTATATCGGTCCTTAGAGAGAAAAACTTGTAGCTAAGGATTGAAATCAGAAGTGGATCATAATTCTGGCTGTGCTATTCAATTGCCTTGCTGTATTTAGGATACGTTTATTTCTAGCTGGGTTTTTGTTTTGTTTTGTTTTGTTTTTACTTCTGTCTTGAATCTAAAAAAAGAACTGACCAAGCTGGCAGTGACATGTGATTAATAGATTGCACCTTTAGAAAAAGTTAACAGAAGGAGCTTAGCATTGTAGCCCATTATTTATTAATTAAATGCAGACACCCTATTTATACCAATGCTGATGGCATTAGCTCACATCCCTGCTTTGGGACTGCTTTATCCATCCAGTCTCCCAGCATAGTAATGTTTGTTACTAAGCTGGTGGATGTTGCTGGGCTCCTTCTGTCACTTGCTTCTGTTATCAGCAGGAAAGGACAGCCAAGAAGTTAAAGATCCAACCTGAGCATTTTGTTCAAGTGTCTGCTCTGTCTCTAATAGCTTGAGTTACCTTGGCCATATCTCTGGGCTCCTTTGGGACATCACTGCTTGCTTTTTACATCTGTACCTCCCCGTAGCTCAGTGTGCAGTGAAGATTGAACATGCAAGGCAGAATGCTGTGTGAGACCTTTTCCTTTGCCTACAGGAGAAAGAATTACATTAGTGGGCATATAGGTACCCGCTGCTGCTATTTCAGTCAGCAGAATGGGAAAGAGTTATCACAAGTGTTGTTATTTAGCTGTGCCAGGGTAGAAAATTATACTTCACATGACTCTTGTTTGATAAGCTTGTCCTCCTGCCTACCAAGTGTTCAAAGGAAAGTTCTGAAGCCAATACAACCCTGAGGTTTCCATTGCTCCTAACAGCTGTTTTCAAGATCCTGCCTTCAAATGCAGGAAAAACAACAAATGGACTGCAAGAGTCTTCCTGATTCCACCTCAGGGCAATGCCATGGGCTTCTCTGTCACAGGTTAAGCTCGGGACAAGCAGATTGCTGTGAAATTGCCTTCTCTTGCACAATGAAATAGAGGAAGCCCTAGTTGTGCATGACATATTTCCGCTAGTACTAAATCAGGAGACAGCTCTTTACTGTCTCATAAACAAATACATGGCCTTTGGTTGGACCCACTGTGGTTGCATCAGCCAGCAGAGCCAATAGACCATATATGTCTTGCCTTCAGAATAAAGATGGGAATCCAGGAATCCTCACATTGACCAGCTGGTATCCTTGAAAAATTACAGTTTGGGTGTCCATAGTCCAAATAATCAGCTACTCCTGCAGAAACACGTCATAAATGCTTAGATTTGGTAGGGTTTCTTGACAAGTTGTGACACTCTGTCTTGTGACTGTGTCTGGCTCTTTTTTCACACACCAAAGGACAGGTTAGATGCATGAACTAGTCTCCCAACAGTGTCTTCTACTTGTAAGCAGCTGCTTTGCCTGCCAGCAGGATGTTCTGCAACCAGATCAGGCAGTCTGGTAATGAATGGGTTTAAGGTTTTCTTTCTACTCGGGGAAAATTCCTAAGTCTATAGATGTACAAAAATAAGTTTTAAAACCGGGGTGAACTCATGAAACTATTTAGGATTTGGTTCAAAACCCTCTCAGAATGACTCTGGAGTCTGAGTAGGCTTTGGATCAACACCACCATGGAAGTGTTCCTGCAGAACAGTCTGAGGACCTCAGCCTTAGGCACCCTCCTACCATCATTTTGGTGTTTGCTTATTTGAATTTTTGTCAGCTATCATGTTCCCTCACTGAAAGCTGAGCACTGTAACAGCCAATAATTAAAAGTGAATATTGAAGAGTCTTTCAGCATTATCTACACCATGATACAATCTGAACACATGCAAAAGACATTAAAAGATGAATGAAAAGAGTGAATGGGCTGATTTATCCTGGACTGTTTCTCACGGTGTGAAGTCTGCCTTTCACAGCCTGATGAAGTGCAGAGACAGTTAGTGGATTTGCTACCAGGAAGGGCACACATTCATTTCCCTTCCTGCAAATGTATTTAGAGCTGAAATTGAGCATAGGAAAAGTTAGAGCCAAAAAAGCAACCACTGAAAATGCAAACTATCGTTTATTTTGGCAAGATGGTATTGAAAAGAATAAGTTGAGGGTAGTGGAAACTGGCATAGAAATTTTACAGAAGGATTTCTCCCTGTGTGTGTATATGCTTCCAACTGGTTGTTTTTTTCTTCTTTTCATCTGCCCCACATTTCTTGTAGCTTTCCACAGTTAGAAATTGCTTTCTATGGAAATTTCTTAAACACTGTACCAGTTGTGAACATACCCACTTCTAAGCTTAGACAAAAAGAGAGTTGTATGCAAAGTGAAATTGCAATTCCTTCCCATCCCCACTGCTGTAGCAGTAGCATAAAGCACCTCATCTTTATCCGGATAGTGAAGAAGGGAAGAAAGATGGATTTAAAATGGATGCTGCTCTGCTGGATGATGTAGATATATTAGCACTTCTGCATCTCTGTCAGTGACTCTCAAAGCCTCCTTCAGATGCAATCAGCCTCTTCACCTTGCTCAGTGTATGAATAAGGAAACTGAGGAACTGTGACTAATGTGGTTGGGAACAGCACATCACTACACAGCTTGGAGGTGAAGTCACGTATTCTAAATCCTGTTCAGTGCCCTACTTAAATCTGGTCTTCTTCATTCATTTTGTCCTCCTTCCTTCCCCCAGATTTTCACGAGTCTTCTGGATTTTGTAAATGTGCTATAAAATGAATCAGAGGGCAGAGGAGTGCATAGGGTTAGAGAGTTTTCAGGGGAGTTCCCTGTGGGTCCAGCCTCTCAGCACCATAGCACCCACTCATATGCATCTTTCCTGTGGATGGGGAACACCTTGCTGCTGGCATTGCAGGAAACAAAGGAAAAGGTGGTGCTATCATGCTGGAGAGGATGTAGCCCTATTCCTGACCTCCCTGCACCCTCTGTGCTGTAGGAATTCATCATCACTCTCCTGTCAGTTATAGTATCTCCAAGCCATGCAAACACGCAGCATAACACGTACAAATATCTGGTCACAAAAGGCTCAGCAACAGCTCTGACCAAATAAAATCCCCCAAACAGACTGTGAGTCTGGATATTGTCCTTTTAAATCTTCTTTGAAGGTTCCAAATTTTTCCCCCTTTTTATGTAAATCTGTTCTACCTGCACTACCCAAATGCCAGGAAGTCATAGAACAGTAAATACCCCTGCAGCACAAACAAAAATCGTGCTTCAGAAAATTTGTTTGGCTTCTCAAAGCCACGGTCTTGCCCTTTAAAATGAAGGACATGCTTCTGAAAAGCTCTCCTTCTTCTCCAGACCTTTGTTTTCAGCATGTTTGCAGCATGTTTGTGATACCTTTGCTAGTGATGGTATCACAGTTTCTCAAGTTCAGCAAGAACACTCAGCCCAGGGAGACAATAAAGTAATGTCTTAAAACTTCAGAAAGTGTTTTGCCATTGAGTTGATATTAAAGCAACATCTTCAGAAGGCAATATGAAGCAATTTGCTATAAGTTATCCAGTCTATTGGCTAGGACCAATAAAATCCCTGCTCCTTCTTGCCAAAGGAAGTCAGACTTGTAGAGTCAAGCTGTTTGTATGTGCATGTCTGGGCCCATCAGTCAATCTGTCAAGGGTTCCTCCTCTGAGCTTTGAACCCACTGGGTAATTTAACCTGTCGTTGATGGGGTGGAAGAAGTCCCAAAGCTACTGTGTTCCTATAAATTTCATGAAAATAGGCAGCCATGCAGAGCAGAGGGTTCTCATTAGTGTTCATAAGCCCATCTTTTATTAGACATCAATGAACTCATGGGGGTAGGGACACTGGAAGAGGGTTTACACATTCGGCTGCCCATGAAGCAACTTGTTTCAGTGTGTGAGCTCTGATACCCTGTCAAGAGGCCTCCTGTAGTAACAGCTTCTTGGTTTTAACAGGATGTCAGACAGATTTCTTAGCTCCTTTCTGCTGATTTCAACAATGCTTCACACGGCAGAAAAGTCAGCCTGCTGGTTGCATTTCCCTTCCCTCCTCAGCCAAAGCCACTGGGGAGAGTTTCTGCACAATGTTTAACAAGTAGCACAACATCAGAGGTGGCTGCTTTTCAGGGAGGAGTACCTGAAGGAAACAAGAAAAACAGTACGGTCTTTTGAAATTTTTTTGTCTAGCATCACAAAAAGTAATACTCAAAAATAAACAGGTATCTTTACTCAATCATATCTTCACGTTGTCCAAAACAGACTTCAGGATTAAAAAAGGTGTGTGAACAAATCTTAATTTCATTTAACATTGTTCAGACTGACTCAATTCCTCTTCCAAACCCTTTTGCATTAGTAGTGTTAATTTTTTTTTCTTTGTTCTGCAGCTGTTGTTCAAAGTACCTAAGTTTAAAAGAGGAAAGCACACTCAAAAGCTCTAGATACATGGTAGTGCATGTAGCAACAGAAAAAATGGCTCTTCAGCTTTAGTTCTGAAATCCCTGTGCTGTCCTGGGTTGATGCTAAATCTCTGGTCATTACCCAAGCATATCTGTGGACAGAAGTATGTGGATGGAAGTGTTCACAGTATACAGTGTAATCTACTACAGAAAAACCATGGGTCTCTGTCTCTAACAAAGAATTTTGAAGTAGATTTGATATAACTTGGTTAAAAAGTACAAGGAATAAATGGCATTAAAAATATATGCATATACATATATATATATATGTATTTTATATATATATATGTATATATGTATATATATTAAAAAAAAACAACCTTTTTTTTGCAAGAACAGCATTGGATATACTCCAAGCTGATATCAGTCATATGGAAACCTATGTTTTAAAGAAAGACAACTTAAAATTAACGTCATGTCAGAGCTACTGCTTTTCATAAGCACCAGAAAATTCTCCATCCTGTTATTTCTGTAGATCAAAATTTTTTTACATGTGTACTTACATTATTTGTTCTCATTGTAGTATTCTGGATAAAGGAAAAGTCAGTTTAATTCCTCCTTTCAAAGAAAATCACACTAATTTGAATATGTGGATTGCATATAACTAGGCACTCTGTGGGATGTGTGTGCACATGCATTGTTCAGGTCCTATGCCCTTTTAGATTTTTTAAAATTCAGTGGCAGTTTTACAGAAAAATTATTGGGTTTATTTTCAATTTGTCAAAGTATTGGATATTTTTTCTTAGGCTTCATTTCTATATTCTCTTTGCTGAAAGTATAAAATCTTATTTTCTTTCTTTCTCACCTTCTTTATTTCTTTTGGTTTTGGCTTTCTTCCTTTCTTTACCTCTTTCACCTACCTGCCTGCCTGCATCTCTCTTAGGTAATATCACCATAATTTCTAGAAGCTAAAACAAGCAGGCAAAAGAATAAGATCAGCCTTTCTTCTTTTTAAATGGTGGTGACTAAGCAGTAACTCCACATGAGTTCTTAAAAGTCAGTTTGATTTACTGTGGGGTACATTAGAGCAGGCTCTGGTATACATTATCCTGCCAGATAAGTTGTTTATATGTATGGAAGACCAATAGGATGAAGCTGAAAAAAAGGCTGGTTTCTGTCCCTCCTGAATGAATGGAAACAGGAAACAGGAGAAGAGACAAGGAGGAGGAGACAATTCCACCAGGAGGGCATTTCTGCTTGCAAGGATTCTGCACAGTGCTCTCTCCTGATGTGGACCACCCTCTGTATAGCTGGATGTGTGCCTGGTGAGGAACCAGACCAGAGAGAGCAGCTTGGCAGCAGGAGGTGTGCCAGCCTGGTCTTATGAAGAAGCTGAAATTTATTTTCTGAAGGTAGGCCCCCTTCTGTGATCATTATTCACCCCAGCCCTTACAATGTAATTATTTGGCCCTAATAATGTTGTTTTCCTCATGTGAAACATCAAGCTAGGAATCACATGAGGAATGCCTGTTTCAAGTATCTCTAGTACTTCCTGACTTCCTGGAGAAGCACGTCAAGAGGACAACAGAGGTTTGCAGCATTGTCTAAGCCTTTTGATTCCTTTTAGCTTAACCTCTCTGTGGGCAGATGACCTGGAGCAATGTCCCAGCCGAGTGGGATCAGATTATAGCCTTTGCAATGTAGCAGCACAAAGGGAAATCACCTTTTCACTCAGCTGATGTTAAAACAGTAACATTGCTGGGCTCGTTCTCTGATATGCCACGAGGGTAATGTCCACCATTGTCACTGTCCACCACCATTAATGTCACCCCATGAGGTGTTCTGTGGTAAAGGGACAGGACCATAAATGCATTGGGTCCATACAGCAGATGAAGTCCCTACACCATCCAGTACCTGGCAGAGCTCTCTGAAATATCAGGGGGAGAGCTGGGAGTGAGTGGGGGGAAATAGAGCTTGGAGCCTTGGGAAAATTTTGTAGACCTCCTTTGCACATTGCATGCAAATTCTTCTTCCCAGTTCCCAGTGTAACAGTGAGTCTTTGACCACACCACTGAGCCAGGAAACCAGGAGCAAAACTGCAGCAACCGCACTCCCTCAGGCCATGCTTGGCCGTACCTGTTCTGATATTGCATGGAGCACGTAAAGTTTTCAATGGGAATACTTATTTCCCAAGCCTAAATTATCCTTAGTGTTTTTGAGACTAGATTTTCACTGGTCAGGCTTTAGTATGGCCTTAAGCCTCCAATCAATTTTATTCAGATTGCCTGAAGAACTTTTAATAGTTCTTATTTTTCACTTCTGGCAGCAGTCCTGCAGAAGTAGTTTGTTCTCCAACTCAAGTTCTGAAATCCTGGCTTGAAGCCCCAGACCCTACAACCTCCTCCATGGTGACCTGGTGACCATTGACATGGTGACCTATAATGACAAACTTGCTGTTGAAGGTTGTGTTCATTTCCAGGTCTCTTGCTTTATTAAAGATGAAATTCAGCTGGGACTTGGAAAAAATTCTTTTACTAGATTGGCTTTTGTTGCAGACTTACTCATAAGGTCTGAGCATTTTGAATCTAGGATGGGCAATATTCCTTGATTTGGATAGCTTTTTGTCTTCTGGTGATGTAAGCAATGTGCTAGACAGAAAAAAATTGGTGGAGTGATCTACTTAGTGAAAATTTTACTTCCTTATTTTTGTATGTAAAATGCATAGTTGTCTCCCTACTCCAAATTGCTCAATTTCTATAATCCACGAGAAAAATGTTCCATCTGTGTGGGCTGAGGATTTGTCTATCTTGCCAGGATCAGGCTTTAATTTTAATATTCTTTTTAATTTTTCTCATGGGCAAGGATTGAAAACATACCTGAGGATCTCACCAGACATCCAGTACAGATCGTGTTAACACTGCTGTGACTATCAGCGAGCCTGCAAAGTTTTACAGAAATGTCTGGGCACACACATGACTGTTGGAGTTGAAAGGACAATCCTGGGAAATTTTGATCTTGTTATTGATAAAATGCAATAAACTATTATTACTGAAGTGAAACCCTCTCAACTATCAGAGAAGTTGCTAGTACAGAGCTTGCTAAGGATTAATATCTATGTGTGTGTGTGTATCATGGTGAATAATAATAACCACTTTAGTCAGGTGTTCTTTTCAATCCTTTCCTTTATGTCAGCTGTAGGTTTTAATATTTTTTTCCCTTCAGGGGATATTTAAGTATGTTAGCTAAAAAGAAGTAAAGCAAATGCAAAACCAAATATTACTTGAAAACGACATTCATTCCCAATGGGTTGCTGTGCATGGAATTTATCTAGCTTTTCTGTGTGTCTTCAATTATTATTATTTTGTAGAATTTAAACAGGGACATTCGCTCCAAGAAAAATAATATCAAAGATGATCCTCTGGCTCTGCTGTTCATAAGAAATGTCTTTATCCTCATTTTCTCCAAGGGGGAAATAAGGGTCTGAGAGCCATTGAGTTTGGATTAATCTGGATCCATAGACTGAATACTTTCTCCCTCCATTCTCCAATGCTCATTTCCCTTCTTCCCTTCCCACACACTCATCTACTGCAATACATAACAAAAACCCATTGAAAGTGTGACTCTGGGCTTCAAGCCACACTCATCCCTGAACCCAGCTTAATCATGCTGAGGGAACATCATCAAGATGGTGTATTTCCATTCTCTGGAGGTTAACCTCCCTTTACGCCCCCAAGACAAATTTCTTTTCGTTTTAAACAAAACAGCTATCACATAACAGTTTTTCAACAGTGTAAGTTCCAGTTTTGCCTCTCTAGTTAATCAGAAATTTGGTGCAGATCTGAAAATGTCAACTGGACACAAAAACAAAATCAGTTGGCAAAACAGAGAGTGCTGGTCCACATATAATTGCTGACTAGAGGGTTAGCGCCCCAAGGAGCCATCTGGTGAATGCTCTACAAGAAGAATGTTTGTTTCACCCCCTCCCCAAATAAATTTTACTCTTTCAAGTATGGGAGTTAATCAGTCTAAGAGAGAGGCATTACTCAATGAAACAGCTTTCTGAAGAAATCCTCATTGTTCAAGACTTTTAAAAATTGGCTGAACAATGAACTGCTTGAATAGGGGGATTCATTTTGCTCCATCCAGGGAGCAGAGTGAGCATGTGGGACAGAAGAATTAATAAGTCTTTTCTGTTCCTAATTGCTGTAATTTTGAGAAAGAAAATGGAGCGAGAGCATTGCAGCAAGAGAGCCAAGAGCCCCCAGGACAGGAGGGGTTAACACTTGTCACTCTCAATCACACACTTACAGTCTTGTGGCAGAGGACTGCGCAGGGTACCAACACACAGAGCTCACCCAAATGCATTTTCCCCACTGGCACCATCTCTTTATGACTTACTGTGTTAATTAGCTCCACGTGCAGTGATTGCCACCCGAGGGAGAGGGGACGCTGTGCCCAGCGCTGCTCTGCACAGCAGTGGCTTTCAACGAGGCAGTTTTCCACCCATCCCCAGGGGAGCAGAGTCTGTACAGCTGGCAAACAGGAGGGTCCACCCTTCCCCTCCCCTCTGATTTCCTGAGAAATCTGCTCCTGGGTCTTGCTGCTCTCCCCTGGAGCCTGGGGAGCTGCAGTCCAGTCTCGGAATTTGTCCCTGCGACCACCTGGGCTCTGGTTCCCCAGAGATCAGCTCCAGACTGATGTTCTACAGGCCTGGAGAAGGGGGGATTGCTTATTTATTTGGTTTTAAAGTAAGGCTAATGTCTTGGAAATCAGTGTTTCCTCTAAAATATCCTTGTTCCCCCCCTCCCCACCCCAAAATGTTTTCCAAAAAAGAAAAAAAAAAGAGATTTCAGGCTCAACCAAACTGAGTTCTATCCTTAGGAGGGAGGATGTGTCAGCTTAGTACAGGAATAAGTGTGGCTCAAGGGAAGGAGCGTCCCAGCCAGAGGATTGAAGGTTGTTATACAAATTAATGTGGTAATTACAGTATCATCTGGAGAAAGCAACTGTGACTGTGTCCCTGTTCTGCTAAGTACTATAAGCACTGTAATAGAAGAGAAGTCCTGGCATGGTTATAATCTCAGCAGACAACTCAAAAGGGAAAAAAAAAAAACCCAACAGGTCGTTTATTACTGTGTCATGGATAAGAAGCCAAGGCCCAGACAAATTTTAAAGGTATTATCATCACCAAATCACCATCACCTCTGGTGTCATTCTGGTTATATTATGTGCAAGACTAAATTGAAAATCTTGACAGGGGAAAGGGACAGCCACAACTGCTAGGAGTCAAAGTAATTTTCATTTAAAAATGAAAATTTCTGCCAGATTACTCTTTCTTTAAAGTTTCCTAATAATGACTGAAAAGGATAAGAAAATATGTTCATTCTTCATCCATCCTTTGTTTTGAAGAAAAAGAATCTTATCTTGAATTCCAGAAGAAAGAATAGATAGAGAGGACTCTTTCTAAATACAAACACAAATCCTAATGAAAAAAAAAAAGAAATCAGCACAAGAACAGATATCCAAAATAATATTTTTTGGCTAAGGAAATATGTCTTGGTTGGGTCCAAATGTGCCCCTCCAAAACCTCTGTATAAGAATAATTTGCAGAAGGTCACATAAAGAGGTTTTAGCAGATTAGTCTTGTTAAAACTCTATTTTAATAAAGAAAATAATGTTAATAAGATATCAAATGAGCAGTCATAAGCATGAATTAGCAGCAAGACAAAAAAGTGTAAGTATGTGAGAAAGGGGAAGATCAAAAGCAACTTCTGCCCATGCCAAAACAACCCCATTACAAACAAAAAGGACATTAGGCAGAGATTATTAAAAACTAGTCCATTGTTCAGTAATAGCAAACATTTCACACCTCACAAGGCAGAAGCAATAAATCCCATTGATTCCTCTGAGACAATTCACAATTAAATACTGATTTGCAAATAAATAAATAAATAAATAAAGGCAGAATTCATTGTGGCACCTTGCACCGCCAAATCAAAGCAATTGGAGTGGAATTGAGAATAATTACCAGATGTGTTGCTTTGTGCTCAAAACGGCATCCATTATTTACAACTACCAGTGATGTTCCTTATTTATTCCTCCTGCTGGTCTAATGACTATTGCCATTCAGCGTTCTTTTATTTAATCATCAACATCCAAAAAAAGAAGTATCTTTTTTCTCTCTCTATTTTTTTTTCCTTTGGCAGCAGCAGGAAGGGAGAATTTTTCTAAGCCCCAACAATAGCAAATTGCTCTGGAGGAATGCATCATTTTTTTCAGATTGTCCTGTAATATAATTATGTGCATTGCCTTCAATTTGTTGGACTTTTACAGATGTGCAATTCAAATGAATGTTTCTTTAACTCCTGGAGTAATGAATATTTGTTTTCTCCTTGCCTATTTCTCATCTTTTCTGTGGAAGTTATTTCTAGATAGAAACTGACTGGTGGTCATAAGCATTAACAGAGTCTGAAGCTCCCTGGGGAACACAGTGCAGTCATGAAGTTGTTGTACATGTAGCCATGCACACACAGAAAGAAAAGTGTTTGCAGGTGAAGAGACTCCAGGGGCATGGATTTTCCTTTTTCTTTATTCTTCTGTTTGTTTCAAACCCATTTATAGGCAGGGTGCTTGTCAGGTTCATTCTAGGTAAGGACAAAGGGAAAATATTCCTTGAGGAATGAAGAATTGATAGGTAGATATTAGCAGACAATTAAATAATCCAACCCTCTGTATGCTATGTCCATAATAGGCCATTTCATGAGTATCCCCACACTTTTTCTAGGATGTATTTGCATGAATATAACTATTGAGAGGATTTTTGAAGGAATAGGTGAAGATTGAATCTGAATCATCTCAGCTGCAGGCTGTACTAGAAAACATCCCTCTTCTATTATAATCTCATTATTTCCAGAGGTAAAACTTTTGGAACACCTCTTTTCCTCCACAATTTACAGATTGAACATTATTTCTTTAATTTTTCCTCTCACTTTGGCTGTTCAGAATGGATCCTAGTGATCATATAGGGGTTGTCATAGTTTCAGGCCCTTATACACATTTCAAGAATTCGCATATTAAATGAGGAGTTTTTATCGCAGTTAGTCATCTTTGGGGAGCTCCCCAGGAGAACAAAGCCCTGGTAGGGACAGGAACAAAGCCTGGCTTTGCAGGGACAGTGAATGGACACACACAAAAAAACCCTTTTTTCCTCCATTTCAAGTGAAATCCGACAGGTTCTGTCCACTCCAGTCACTGCACTTCCGCTATACAACAGTGGAAAAGTGTCCACCCTGTATCACAGTAAAAGTGTTAGACTAAACTGGCAGCCAGAAAATACTGGGGAAAGACACTAGGTAGCAAAAAAAAAAAAAAAGGTACTTCTGCTACTTGCAGTTTTCTTCCAGGAATATTAGAAGTGAAAATAGTATGAAATTTTGTAGAGATTACAGAAGGCATCACAGAAAAGCTGATATTTGAGCAGCATTTCTATGTCCCTGCTAGCGTCCAAATTCTTCACAACAAGACCTCTGAAGAACCAAGGGTGCAGACAGCAGGATCTGTGCCCTTTGGTGGCCTCTTACACGTGTAAAATGTTGTAGAAGCTGGGCAGTCACTGTCTAAGAAACGTACAGCAAATTTCAGTGTACACACACCCACACACACGCAGATTCCTGAATGGCTCAGAATCTCCTGTCAGCTGGGTACTCTCAGTGAAGACAGACATCACTGCTCCTTGTTCTGTGCCTTTAATCTTCCGTTTTGCTCATTCTGCTCTTTAATCATCAGACGACTCCTGACAGTAATTGTGGATGTCCCTGGATAGATCAGTAATAAATGTATCCTGAACAAACATGCCTGTCAGACTCTATTTAGCCCAGAGCATCAAGTTTATGACCTCATGAAAGAGAATCTGTCTTAAGTTCTCTAAACAACTCTCAAAGTTAATCTCTACTTGTTCTAGTCATTAACTATTTTTTGCCATTTCCCTCAAGAAATAGGGATAGCACCCTGAAAATTGAATGGGTCCCAAACTTTGGACCACAGACATAATCTCTGTGTCCAAGTCTTAATGACTGTGTTGTATTCTGCCGCTTCAAATCTGCCTTTTGGGAAGACTGGTAGCAACAGAACAACATTGCAGGATATTGTTAATAGAAGTACACTTCTGCCCTCAAAGATTGCTCTTGCAGGAGCATGGAGGATAAGCTCTTTTTCTGTATTCACTTTTGAGCATGGTACATCTGCTGTGAGAGTTTCACAGAGTAAAGAAGTGGAGTTGAAGAGGAATTTCTTTCGTTGTTAATTATTTGTGCTTCTGGTCTAGTGACCCAAACTATATTTAGCTTCCCATCAAAGCCAAAACCTGAAAATTAAATGGACTGGAATGGAAAGGTGGTCTCTGTGTCACTCTCTGGATTCTGTTTCACAAGATGCAATCCTCCTCGATTTCCAAAACCAATTTTCTCCCATCATCTTATGAAACTAGAGGTCATCCTGTGAAATGTGATAGCTCACCAGTTTTTATAAAAGAATGTGCCCTTCCTCACAAAAGCAGGGTTCATTAAATCATGCAGCTGATCAGATTGCTGAAGCCTTGATTGGCCGGCAGCCAGGGTGAAGAAATCCATGGGGAAGAGGCACATGGCACCATCCAAATAGGCTGGACCTGAACTAGGGTATTTTAATCACACTGCTATAGAGAGGAAAGAGGAATCTCAAAGAAGGGCAGTACAGGAGCTTTATCGACTTTTAGGGTCAACAGGAGATGGGAAATAATCATCCAGCCACATCTGAGTTCCACAGTTAGCATTTATTCCCAGGCACGGTTTTACTGCTAATCAGAGTTAAAAAATAATTCAAAACCTACCTTTCTCTGCCTTTGTTGCACACCTTCTCTCCACAGTGCCCTTACAGAAGCTGGCAAAAAGCTGCTTGGAGCTGGTACCAGAAGGCAGCTGCTTCTGGAGCAGGGCATAGGAGTCATGAGCAACACTTCCTACAGGACAGAAAACCCAGCAAGTTTTGAGAGCAGGTCCCTGGTCTATGACAAACTTCAGGCAAAATTATGCCCTGGAGTAGCAGATGGGACAAAAATCCTTGTGTGTGCTGGATAGAACAGGGAAAAGTGTGCAGGAACAAGAGAGATTAGGAAGGTATATCTTATGTTATTCTAACCTTGGGACATCAGGGTTAGATGTCCCAAAAGTCAGATGACTTAGAGTGAATGTTATCTTGAGTTATGGGGCTAATTTTTCCCACAGATTTCACGTGGAATGAAAATGGATGGGATTTAAGCAACACTCTAATTTATTTTTTAAGGTGTTCAAATAAAATTCAAAGCCATAACTGGAGACTCAAAGACTAGCCAGGTCTGAATAAGAAACCAAGAGTCTGTCTGTCTGGGATTTGCAAGGCATGGATAACCTGCACTTAAGAAAGGATAAAGAAAGCAAAAGAGGTGCCCCAGTATTCATCACAGCTGTCTGTGATGAGTATGCTGCAGATTTTCTTTGTATCAGCTGAGAAGAGTTGGCAGAGCATCCTCAGTTGAATCACCCATTCCTGAGGCTTGAGGGTTTTGCATAGTTCAGATAAGCAACCATTCTTCTGGTTTTAACCCCAGTGCTAAGTTTTTAGGGAAACTATTACATACACTATTAATGCTTTTGGGTTTTGCCTCTGCTAGAACACATGTTCCATTAATTTTGTGAAAGATGAGTGTATGTAGATTCTCTGTTCATTCTCAGACTTAAAATTCAAAAATATGGATGGTGTTATTACCTAATATCTATAAGCAACCAATGCATATTTTTGCATCCATCCATTTTTACAAGTGGGAAACTGAGGCACAGAAAGACACAGGATTTAGACTAAGGTACAGGACTGAAAGATAAAAATCTCTGATGATTGGTAAGAGCTGCCAAAGGGTCCTCTTCAACTAAGTTGAAAACTGCAAATTCAGAGTAGCTGACCCTTCATTCATAGGAATCAGCACATCCCTACCCTAGGGTGAGGCATTCAAAGGCCAAATGCCTTGCTCACCAACTGTTGTCTGAGAAGTTTTTCAGCTCTTTGGAGAATATTGATATTGATTGTGGAAAACAAGTGTTAATCTGGAGAGACAGACAAACACACATAAATAAAGTGCATTTGAGTTTAAAGAAAAAAGTTAGCGTTATGCCATTGAACTATTGACAAGGCTGTCACAAATATCATCTTGTCTCAGTGTAAATAAACAAGCTTAGTGCTGTTATTTTAGAATAAAAGGCCGGAATAGGTTTTGTATTGACTTTCTAATACCCACTCAAGAGTTGGAAGAAGAAAATTAAAGATAATAAAGTAAAAGTGCAAACCATAAAAGCAGAGACAGCTGGTGCATAGTAAACTGTGAATCTGAGTCCTCTTCAGTTCAGGAAACCAATTGTGTAACTCAGTAAAGGTCAGCAGCAGAGATAAGTTGAGCTTGTCAGTGAATCCCCTTCTAAATTTGGAAGGATGACGACTGCAGGGTGATACAATCTTAGTCTGAACTGATTCAAAGACTGGTGCTCATGTCCTACCCTTTGTGCATGCATTGGAGAGCTGGGAGGTGTTCCTGGGCCCTGCCACATTCGTTTGAAGCTGACCTGCTCCTGGGTAGCTTATCCAATCCACTGGGCAATAGTGCAAATTGGTAATATCATCTCAACTCTGTTCAGTGACAGGGATATTTATAACTCCCGGCAACAGAATCAGGTGTGATCCCAAGCTCTCTGCATTTGCCTTTCTTAGAACAACAGGCACTGATGCCACTTGGTATCTTTTTTGGAGCTCATCACTGTGTCTTCATTAATCCAGGCCTCTTTCTGGGTAAGTTCTGTTCCTAGAATAACCTCATCATCTTCATCAGGTTCTTCTTAGAGCTTCTTGTATTTTCCAAGCTTCTGTGATACTTTTGTGGACTTTCTCACTTCCTTTTTTCATCCTAAGTGAAAGGGGATAGAAAGATTTAAAAAGATAGGAGAGGACTGAAAAGAGAAATCTGATCATCTAGTCCAGTAGCCCTCTCAGGAAGGACAACTGTTTTGCCCTTTGGCTCACCTCAGCATGCTTTGGGCAAATTGAATGAGATGTTAGACCTGCAGGCCCAAAGAATTTGCCATTCCTTTAGGGATGGCAAATCATGTAGAGGAGGACACACTTTCTGTTTACTTCCCAACATTTGCCAAGTAAGGTATTGTTAAAAGAGTGAAGTTAAAGGTGAATAAGTGGTGAGAGTTGGAGAGGTAAAAAGGGTTTGCATAAGGGGCTGACATCATGGAGAGGATTTTAAATTATGGTAAATTGGATGAAGAAGACAATGTCGGGAAGAAGTTATTTATGTAGTTATTAATAAATAACTTCTTTATTTATGAAGGGCAGTTGAGGAAGATATTGACAACCCTAATGACTGTAGGCTGCTGCTCCCCATCTCTGCCTAAATATCCCTACATCCAAGCAATCAAGGGATCAACAAGTCTTTCCATGACCATGACTTCCACATATGATTTTGAGTCAAATCAAAACATCCTTTAGATCTGGAGTATTTCAGACCTCAGGTTCTGCCTTGTGCAGCTCCTTGAGTTTTCCATTATGTTGCCTCCTAACATCCAGCATATCAAGCTCATACAATTAGAGGGTGCAAATGGCCCCTGAGTTGTTGAATACATGCGAAGGATTCATGCAATCATTTAGTTTGAATCAGATTCATTATTGTGTCCAAATAATGCCCTTTAAATAGTTTCCTTTGATATTCCTTCCCAAATTCCTTTTAGCTGGAGAGTCAAATGTGAGGCAGGGAGGAGTTATTTGTTTTGTTTTCTATTTCAAGGGAGAAAATTTGGATGGAAAACTCAGAAAATCCAGCTCTATATAGAAGCTGCAACTCCTTAGTCAGAAAAGAGATGGAGCTGCAATTGTGTGGATAAGCTCTGGTCTCCTGTACTGGGAGCATAAAGCAAAGGGCTGATACAAGTAGTGACAACACTTCCAACTTTTGCACTTCCTTGGAGGTTTGAAGGCAGCAGTAGCCTTTGACTCTTTTTCCTGGCCTCATACACAATGCTGAATTTCAGATAGTGACTCTTGCTTCTGTCCCGCAGCCTGTGGCTCAGCCAGAGGTATTTAATTGCCTTGAAAATTCTCACAGCAAAGGAGAGGTTTCCCCATCCCTAGCCTCAATGGTTAATTACCCTTGTTGGTTAATTATTCTCACTAATTCTCTTCAGTGACAACAAGGTGGCTGTAGGGTTTTTTCCCTACTGAATTTAGTGTCTCCAAGCCTCAGGTTCACCTTTGTTAAAGTGGAAGTAATAAACAAAGAGCCAGATCTCCCAGTATAGATAACCAGCACTGAGCACAAAAACACGTTTCCCATTTATTTAGTTTGGGGTCAGAGTCCTTTGAAAATCCTGCCTGTGCCACTCTGTATTTTGGTGGGCAGGATGCAAAAGTCCTGAACATGACATTGCCTGTGAAATGATGCAAACCCACTATCTCTGAAGCATTGTTCTTGCAAGCATGTATCATATCAATAAAAGATTATCCGAGTTCAGGAATGAAAAAATAAAATGAAGGAGAAAAAGATTGGGAATCATTCACAGCAGGTCATATTGGTTGGACTGCAATCAACTTGCCAGGTTTGATAAGACAGGTATTTGAGGGAGTATTGATCTCAGCTCTTTTTTCTATTTAATTTCATTTTTTGTATTTGTTTATACTTAACATTTAATAAGCATCTTGCATCTTGCCTGTTGGTTACATGCAGACTCTGGCTTAAGTGTTTGTTCCTCCTTGAAAGATTTGTAAAATTTCTGCAGCTTTTGGGCTAGTGTCCATTTCTTCATGGCAAGTCAGGGCTTAGCTCACCTTTTCCTCCCTGTCTTCAGTTTGTATTGGGATGATTAATTAAACCCCAGTTTAATTCACAAGACCAATGCAATTTCCTCACTACATTTTCACTCTGAAAGATTTTTGCAATGGGAATCCTGCCCTGGTACTGTGGTTTCTCTGCCTTTTTGTGCATGCCTGGGCTCAGCACCATCATTTGCCTTCTGGTAGCAATTCCAGGTGCTCCCTGCAAGTGGTTTGTGGGTCCCAAGCAATGTATTCACACCTGATGCCATGCAGTAGTTCTTGATCTGCAGACTCTGCCTGGCTGTACAGAGAAGACAGAGGGGAAACAAAGGCACAGAGGTGGAAATGACTTTTCCAAGGTCATATTCCTGACCGTGTCAGAGCCTGCCTAGACCCCAGTGCTCTCAGTCACTCTCTGGTGAATTATCTCCAGCACCAGAAAACCTCTCCAGGGTGATTTAAAAGGGCATGATTTTAACCAAGCTCAAGGCCCAGCAATCTAATGAATCTTCTCCCAGCGACTGGTATGCACATAAGTCATCTCGTTTTTCAGGCTTTTGTGACTAATACAAGAGCTGTTCACCCTAACCTCCCTGTATGATTCATCTGTGTTTTGTATGGCTTTTGTTACTCAAATTGTAACACTCAAGTGCAAGGGGTAAAAACAAAATTGAAGAGTGATATCTGACAGCAGATGGAGGTTTGATAATATGAAGAGTAGTTTTTTACTGGGTCTTGTTCCAAGTTGTACCAGTGTTGGAGATGGTTAGACTTGGGACAAAAACAACAAAAACATCGAAATAAGAATACAGATCTGAACTTTTTTTTCTCCCTGGGTTTATTTGCAGTATTTCAGATATTGTGCTAGAACAGATTCAGAGAATCATATAATTAGAGTCCAATTGTTAACCCAGCACTGCCAATTCCACTACTAAACCATTTCCTTGAGCACCACACCTACACATCTTTTAAAGATCTCCAGGCATGGTGACTCAAGAACTTTCCTGAGCTTTCCTAGGAAAGCATGCTTGACAATCTTTTACATGAAAAAATTCCTCCTGATGTCCAAATGAACCTTCCCTTCCCCAGTTCTGTTGCCCTCCAGTACCCCAAATAACAAGATGAAGACAGGTCAATTCCAGTGTGAATTAAACCTTGTTTCATTTGCAGATTTGGGGTCTGCTCACAACAAAGGACTACAGGTCAGATAGAAACAAGGTAGTCCAAAGGAAAGACTGACTTAGAGCTGTACCTCCTTCTCTACCTGATTTTTGGTTTTTCATCACATCCAATCCTCGAATGTGTTTTAAGTTCCCCTGTCGCCTTACTCCCTTAGCCAAATAAATCACCACTTTTTTTTTGTTTTGTTTATTTAATCAGCTTGATAGGATGATTAAAAGTTAAAATATATGAGGAGTCTATTCTACTTAAATGTGCTGGGTTTTTGTTTAGACCCTGCTTTCATACAGTGTTGGCTTAAAGCAGTGTAATGGCACCTGCATGATTGTAAATGCTTCCTTTTGTTTGAGAGATGCCCATGAACACAGCATTTTCTTCAGTGTTATTTATATTATTATTATTATTGTTACTATTATTATTATTATTATTATTAATCAAATAAAATCAGTATGGTTTTGAGTCAACAGTTTCACTTTACAGGAAAGTCAAACTCTGATCAGGTTGAATGCTGAGATGTAGGAAAACACAATTTAAACACTCTGTGACTTTTTTTTCTACTGAGTACAAAGCTGTCCACTACAAATAGGAATATTGAGCTCACCTTTGCTATCCTCCACCAGCTGCCCTTTCCAATAATGACTCCATGACTGGTAGTTAGCAGAAGGAATTTTATTTAGGACTCATGTCTTCATAAGATTTAAGACTATTAAATAAACAAAAAAAATTTCCCAAATGACAGGCTAAGTAGGTGGTTAACCAGCTCCAAAGCAAAACACATTTTCAGAGAAACTGCACAACGTAAGCCCTTGAGGGACAAGCTCAAGTAAAATGAAATGGGGTTTGAAAATTCATTGAAATCAGGTGAAGCATTCGAGAACCATCACCATTTAAAGATATTGATGAGCCCTTGTCTGCACGTGCAAGTCCTTGGCATTAATCATTCACACAGACAGGAATGGACTGTACTTTTCAAACAAGATTTGCTGAGGGTTGTTGGGCAGTTTGGAAGATGTGTAGCTGGTGCTGGCTATACTGGGGTAAAGCAGCAGGTGTGGCTCTCCCTACACCCTGTTGCTGCAGTGCATCCCGCCCATCCCTCAGGGAGCCCTGTTTGCAGCTGACACTGGCCAGCCCCTGGACTCCAGGCAGTCCTGTGCCAGGGCTGAGGTTAAAATGCCAGTGTGAATCCGGCCTCTCCAGAGCAAGTCATGCCCCTCTTCTTCCTGCCCATGCCTCAGTTTCCTAAACTAAGCAAAGTACAGGAGACATGTATTGATCTGTCCTGTAGAATCGACGCACAAGAGAGAAAAAAGAAACATTTGCAGGATAAAATTAATAGAAAGTTCTATTGGATTTCATTTAGTATTGGATTTGTGGGAAGTCCACAGTTTTTATGTTTGGAGCTTTCAACCCCAGTATGAAATTCTTGGTTCCTTCCTCTCCCATCATTAAGGTCTGATCCTGACACTCTTTCCTAGCAAGAGTAAACACTGCCCTTTGAAGCTGTCACAACGATTGACATGTAAAAAGTCACATTACAAAGGGTATGGGAAGTGAATAAAGATTTCAGGCTCAGCTTTAAAAAGGCTGCAGCAAAGATGGCTCGGTGAGAGGTGCCTGCTCCCATCCCTCAATCCCTTGCTGCCCCAGAGCACAGGTCTGCATCCTCAGCACTGATGTCCTTCAGATAAACTGTTGACCAGAGCTCCCTTGTCCTACCTATCTCTGGTGGCTGCTGCTCAAAAAAGGCTTAAAAATATCCCAGTGTATCATTTCCAGAAGAGGTGTGACCTCAATGTCTTTGCCAAAGTTCCACTCTCATTGTAACATAAAGCCCAGATGTGAGCTGAGCATACGATGATTTCCAGGGTTTAATGGAAGCAGGAGCAGATCATGTCCTGGGCTGACTGGCTCTGCAGAAACAACCTCCTGCCCACCACCACTGTCACCAAACACCACTCCATGCTGTGTCAGAGTGGTGATCCATGGCATGAAACTCACTCTCAAAGCTCAAAGCCAGAGGCTCTCTGACACCTATTTGAGGATCCTCTGCATTGTATCTGCATTGAGATGTTGCCTGATTACAAGGGCTGGACTTTCCCCTCTGCACAATAATTAAAAAATATGCTGAGGATGACTACCTAATCCTTACCTCTGACTTCTGTGTACTGCATTTGTTCCATCCTGCTCTTCTCATTGTGTTTCACTCACATAGCTCTTCCTCAGCATGGCTGAGCTCTGGAGCAGAAAAATTCAATGAAATTTCAAAACACAAAAAAATAAGGGAGATCCCATGCTCAGTTCTTCCCTTCACCACGCAGTGATGGTATGCCTATGAGTACAGGAGATAGACTATTAAACTTACACCTTTTAAGTCCTGCTTTGGTGTAGCAGTTCTCTAGTACTGGTAAAATGCAGGAGGGTATCTTAATCCAGTCACCAATCCCCCTATTTTTTCCCAGATTCTAAGATCCCCTCCCTTCTCCTCCCTCAGTCAAGTGGAAGGATGTCTGTCCCCAGAACTGCAGCAGTTGGCTGTTCATTCACAGATTAACTGCTCCAGCCCTCTGCCTTATTACTATTCATATTTGTTTCCCCATCCCAACAGGCAGTAATCCAGTAAAAGATGTCAGCTGGTTAGCAGAATCATCTGGGAAAAGTTGGGAGACCCTTAACAGACTTCCCCTTCCCATTGCCAGCCCCCTGCTACTAATTCAAATAGTCCCCAAAGCACTGGGGGGTTTATTTCAGTTTCCTTTCTCTTTGTCTGTTTTCTTGGTTTCGTTGTTGGTTTGAATTTTTTTGTTTTATTTTTCTTTTTTTTTCCTCCTGGACCCAGCTGCATCTCTGCAAATTCGATCTCCAAAATGGAAGCTTGGCTGAGCTGGAAGCTGTCAGCACCAATGGTTAGTAGCTGGCTGAGGCCACTTGCCAGGGAAGGGGGAAGATGAGTCCCTAGGCATCAAGGCAGCATGAAAAGTGACTACATCTAAATACTCCAGCACATGATATCTTTCCCATTACTTTGATTCAAATCTCCCTTAATCCTCAGCTGAGTTAATGCAGTTAGTAGGTTATGAGTGCCGCTTGTGGATGCCACCGGATTTGAGTCCTTCACACAGTTGGTTGGTAAATAATTTAGTACCAGTTTCGCCTGGAACAGAACCTCAAAATAGCCAGGCTGCTTATAGCTCCTGCTTTCTCTCTTCCCACTTTTGTCCCCTTCACAAGCACTGGGGGGGTTGTTTGTGCAGCACAGCCTGGCAGAGGCTGCCATTTTACATGTCACAGCTCCCTCCTGTCCCTGCTCATCAGAATCTCTCCTAATTTATTTGCCAGAAGAGAGGGGAGGGGAAGACTGGGGTCAGGCCAGAGAGCTACACACACGAAAAAGCAACTGAACATTCCTGCCTTGGAATCTGCAAACAATAAGAATTTGCGCAAATTTCTGCCACCAAACTCAGTTTTTGCTTTACATCTGGTGTTTTCAAAATGGTGGTGTATTAATTTATTTGAGATTCCTGAACCTCTTAAATTCTGTTTAAGGTCAATATGGCAAAGGTAGACAGAAAATAGTAATAATAATGAAGGGATATATGAGTTTAGGAAAAAGTCCTGGATGAGCAAGGCAACAAGAATCTCTCTGAAATGTCCAGGAAATCTGGACCAAATTCAAGGGTTTCAATTCTTATTTGGGCCATAATAATATCCCTAATAATGTCCCTCATCCTGTTTTATTTCTTGCCACACTTCTTTGTCTTCTTCCCTAAGACTGACCAGGCTCCTTCTTCATACCAGATTCCACCATCCTCAGCCTCACCCAGCAGATGTGGAGCAGACTCTAAATCCCTGTTGCTCATCATTGCTCCCAGTTTAACTGAGGTTCTTCTTGATCTGAACCATGGAGCATTTTCTCTCTCCTAACCCTATGAAATACTGATAAAGACAGGATTTTACCTCATAGCTGTTTTTGTGAGATCCTCTTGATTGATTTCTGTGGAAGCCATGGGGAGAACAGAAAAAAAGCCTGGACAAAATTTGCCATTAAATGTTCTCCTAAAGAGAGGCAAACCAGTTGCACATAGAAGCTGATGGGTGAAATACCTAATTTTGCTGCATTCAGGAGATTGAATTTCAGGAGATGAAAAGTGCCCAGATTCTTGACTTTCTGGTGGCTGTTAAATTAAATGTTGCTGTGAGAACTGAGAGGATCACTGAGGCCAACCAACATAGAACACGTGGTGTCACCAAAATCTAGACCATGACCACTTTGATCCTCAGACAGGTGTTTAGGGTGGCAGACCACTGCATTCTTGTTTACACACCCTCATACATCCACAAAAGCAGTCTGGGGTCACACTTCCTCCCTCAAACACCAGCTTTCTTAGCACACTGCGTTTTGGTCTGTCTGCCTGCGCAGCTGCAGATAAACCTATTAGCCAGACCCCAGAGTGGTCACCCTCACACCAGAAGTTCTTTGAATTTCATAGCTGCTTGTGAGCCCCCACTTCCCCATCCCAGCCCTCATACGTGGCTTTCCAAACACCTATTATAGGACTCTGCATCAGCATGTGAATTTAGCAGGGTTTTGTCTGTGAGGTGTCAGTTATCAATATGAGGATTTAATTATATATCACAGCTACAGAAAAAAAGAGACCTGCTTGTGCCTGCACCACCTGAATGTTGCATTGTTTTGTGCTAGGGCTTTCACTTGCTCTTGCCTGCTTTGCCCTCCTGTTTATCCTGTTTCTTCTGCAGTTTCTTTCACCCGAGCAGTCGGGCGTTTTGCAGACGAGCTGCAGTTGAGCTGCCTGCCCGTGCTTAGTGAGGTGCAGCACTATTTCGTAGAAGGGAGCAAAGGCTTTAAGGTCAGAAAGTTCATCCTCAGGTCGCTTAAAGGCAGCAAACTTCTTCTGTATTTAGGGACCAGAGGGATGCTTGCCAGAGGTGGTATCACTGTGTGTTTGCATGTCCCATCGGCTCCGATATGAGCAATAGTTGCTTAGCAACTTTGAGATGATAGCCAACTATTCTGATGTCTGAGTAAGGATTCAGACATTTAATTTCAGGGACCCATATTTGAAAACAATGGTTTAGGTGGGGTGATGAAAGTCACATGCAGAGAGGGTGGCTGAGCAGTAGGAGCAGAGCCAAGCTTGCTCCTCAATGCACATTTCAATCAGGAGCAGCTATTTGCTTCCTCTACAGAGATGTTTTGGACCTTTGGTGATAGGAATCACCTTTTCCGTCTTGGCACGACTAAACCTGGCTCCTTGGAATGGAGGGTTTGTGGAAATGGGTGAGGTGAGAGCTAGAAATGACTGTCCCCCCTAAGTGCCTGCAGCCAAGGCTGGCATCCTCACTGATGGCCGTGGTGACAAGGGGTGCAGGGGTGCTGGGGCACTGAGCTGCTCATGGGGGTCTCCAGCTTATCTCACAGACCCTCTCTGAGGGTCACACTTTTGAACAGCCTGCAAAATGGGAATAGTGATGCTTCAACCACATTTGCCAAGAGCTTTGAGAGGCTTGTTTCCCTCCTACAAATGCTACGCAAGATCTAAATAGCAGTGTTATTTCTAGCGTGTTATCCTGAGAGCGAGAGGCACAAACAAGATCCGCATTTGCTGATGGTGACTCACTGTGAGCCTTTGAGGGTTGTGTGGAAGGGCTTGCTCTGATGTTTTTGCTGCTCTGAGATAGATTATTGATTCTCTTTATCTGGTGTTCGTCTTACAAACCCAAGGTGATGAGCATCCTGTTAGTTTCAAGAGCACTGGTGCTATTTTTCTACTGCTTCAAGGGACACAGAATACGATCCAAGTATTCTCAGATGAGCAAAAAAAAGCAGGTCAACCTGGTTCACATCAATTAAACTGCCAACTCCAAAAGAAGGCTGAAAAGTAAGATTGGATAGCAAAAGCAGACCTTGTCCAGTGTGAGGGTTGGGGATTTTCAATTAAATTGTATTTTGTTTGGCTTAGGTTGGCTTCTGTTGTTACTAAGTTTGCTAGGAAGTGCTAGATCATTAAAACCAGTGTCTTTCATCTGGAGGGGGGGCAAAATCCAGAGAAAAATCTCAGAAAATTGTCAAAATGTATTCTGACATTGCTGCCAAAGGGAAAAAATGGGTTCTTTCTCCTTACAATAGAATTTGTTATTTCAGAAATGTAATCTTATTCCCAGGTAATTAATACAAGAAAATGTGTGGAATCTGACAGATTTGTATATACAGCTGTTAAGATACAAAAATAAGGATTTGGCTTTTACACAATAGGGATTTCACTGTTCTTCTCAATCCATGGCAGAAAAAGGTCTCTCCAGCAGCAGCTGCAACATCAACATTCCTTTCTTTGCAGCAAACCCTCCAGCCAAAAATTGCTAGATGCAAAATTTACCACATTCTTCACAAAAAGCCTTTCTTGGCTCACTCCCTCACCCCACCTTCTGCCTTCTTAAAAGCCATAAATATGAAG
This sequence comes from Passer domesticus, assembly GCF_036417665.1. Lineage (NCBI taxonomy): Eukaryota > Metazoa > Chordata > Aves > Passeriformes > Passeridae > Passer > Passer domesticus. Next base: position 7,222,073 of record NC_087512.1, read on the forward strand.
AGGCCAGCTGAAGTTAACTGCAAAATACCCACTTGCAAACAGGTGTAACAAAGGAGTAAGTCTGAAATGAGTGTTCTGCAGAAAAGAGAGGGAGAAAGGAGGTGGGGTGGGAGGCAGGAAGTGGGGAAAGGGGAAAAAAATAAAACCACAACATGATTGAAGGCCTTATAAATGTAAATGGTTTGACAGAAAGGGTTTAGCAGCCCTGGGTAGAAGATTGCACTTGCTGTTTCAAGGCCTTTATTTTCAAAATCACAGCACTGGATCCCTTTCAAAGCTGGTCCTTGTGTTTGCTTTTTCAATCAGTGAATATCAGGTTGTCTTTTTTTTTTTCTATTTTTTTATTTTATTTTATTTTCTCTGCACTCATGTTTCAGGCTTAAATGAAACTGGAGAGAGAGAGAGAGAATATGCGCCATGTTCTGGACCTTTGAAAGAGCTTATCCCTGCTACCTTTATTGCTGCTTATTTATGAATCTCCCATCTCCCCCTCCCAATCCCCCCTTCCTCACCAACCTCCACCTCTTGTTTTCCTGCAGCAAATCCCACCTTCCCCTTTGGATGTTTTTTACTTTTCTTTTTCCTCTACATTTATCTATATATTTTATACCCAGTAAGTCAATCAGTTTCAAATTATTGGTCCCTGAGACAGATGTTTGGTGAGTCATTTAGCTGCGCGAAGTTCTTTAGACGGCTTGCTCTTCCACCTCCTGTTCATTTAAAGCATCTTTTGAGGCTGATTTTTCCTTTTCAAAATGTCTTTAACTGCCGAACGTTTGCTCCCACCGGGCAGTCTAATGATGTTGGACACAATATGTGTGAACATCTCTTTAGAGGCCATCTCCCCTAGGCTACATTCTTGCCTATAAAATCATTGTTTATTTAGTCCTTAGGCCTAGGAACCATCTGCAGTCCCCATGGCTCCTGTTGTTTTTAAAGTCCTATTAAGTTTCTGCACTTCTCCTCAGAGCATTATTTTATTTCTAAATAACCACAGACAACTTCTTGTCAACACGGCTTCTGCCAGGCAAATTAGAGATGACAGTTTCATTCTTCTGACTGTGGTGAGCTCTCATCTGATGTTATTTAATGTGAAAAGCAACTGTTATATAGAGAGTGATTTAAAAACAATGAGGAAAAAATAATAATAGTAATAATAATAATTTTAAAGGAGAAGATGGAGAGGGTGGCCCAGAGACTCTGGGTTAAGATGCTCATACAGCATTTGCCAGCCAGGAGAATATAAGGGATTGGGAGGCTCTATATAATGGTTATAACAAAAGAGAATCAATGAGAGCTGACTTGATGTCATTTTCAATCTTTCTTTCCCCGACTGGAACTGAAAACATTTTTGTTTGGTTTGGTAGGGTTTAATTTTGCTTTCGATCCTTGCTGTCTTTTCCCACCTCACATTCCCCTCCTCTGCTGAGTGAGCACTCAAAGACAAGGACAGTGACTGAGCTCTGTCCTCAAGGGGGGGCCCATCCCAGCCACTCCTGGCCTCATCACCCAGGTGCTGTGAGCTGGCAGCAGAGAGACCAAAATCCAACCTCTTGGCTGAGCAGCATCTCAGAAGCAGGATGCTCTTGGCGTCAAGAGGCACCTCCCCCTTGCAAAACACTCAGTGTAGGAATTTTCCTATGTCTTAGTAGAGGTGTTTCACTTAAACAGCTCTGGCTAACCAAAAAGTCCCTACAGTGGTGTTAGTGCCAGGAGAGGGATGCCTGGGCAGCTACCTCTGCTCTTGCCCCAGACTTGCTCTGCAGGCAAGTGAACCAGCATGACTCATGCCCACACTTCTAGTAATATTCTTCTCCTTAAAGCCAGATGGCATCAACCATTTTCTCTTCTGGGAAAGGTTCCTGGCTCATGGTACACCCCAAACCATGCCCAGGTATTGACTGTGAGTGCTAGCTGCTCAGGGCTGGCAGTGTGCCAGTCTACATCAGTAACAAAACAATAGGGAGGACAAAAGCAAAACACCTGAGCCCAAACTGCCTCCATGGACCATGAGATGGCCATGGTGCTTTGACCTCCCTCAGCTTATGAACAACACGCTGCTGACTCTGGCTTCATGCTGACTGCTGCTGATAAAAGTGTGATCAGGGAGAAAGTGAAAATTCAGTCAGAAAAAGGTAAACCTGTGTGATGTCTGTGAACCAGCCAACATCTTAGTGCATCAGTTTTGCCACCCGCTGATCAGCTGTGAGAGCTGGGCAGGAAGGCTGGACTCAGCTGTGTTCATAAGGCTCTTCAAGACAGGAAGGGAGAGGACAGCAAATGGAAATGATTGGGAGGGGTTGATGTGTTTCGTGAGAGCACCTCCCTGTAGTAGTGCTGTGGCTCTGCAGCCAAACACTCAGACATCAGGGAAGGAGGTTAAGGTGGCTTCTGTCATCTTAACACTGCCTCCCCCTGCATGTGCAGCATGAGGCTGTCAACCTAACCCTCACTTTATGGAAGTCGTGTAACTCCACTGAAGTTTTTAAAAGTCTGGAATTACATTGTGTTGCATTAGCAAAGAAACAGTACATTACACTACTGAGAAAAGAGGCTGGCATCAATGGATCTATGCTGATTGACACCAGATGAAAAGCTGCCATTTACAGCAATCACAGATTAGTTTTCCAGACAGTATGATATTGCATCAAGTGAGTGTTTCTGTAAACCTTAGCTGTTGCCATGCTTCTACAACCCATTTGTCTCCTTGAATGCTCACACTGGTTTTGCTCTATCAGAGCAGTCTACGCTATCCTTATCAACTTAGATGGTTTATCTTCTCAATATGGCTTGTATTCTAATCACCTGGGCACCTACCATCCAGTCTAAATTTGCTTTTGAAGCAGCAGGGTAGCCTTACATACAGGTACAATTCAGGGGGATATGGCAATTCCATTACTATGAAGTTCATTTACTGCATGCTTGGGTGGTCTATATACTTTAGTAAATTTTCACTGTTTATGCTGCAGCTGTGAATAATCTCCTGAGCGCTGTTCTGTTCCAAATAGGTTTTCATCCCATCCTCAGCAACAGCATGCTAGAGAGCCCTCCAGTCATGCATTAAGTACTATGACCAGTTTCTCCCAGTGAAACTCTTCTGACATTTTCTTGTGAAGGGGACAAATTTAAGTGCACAACCACTTTTGTTTCACTGGTTTTATTTTTGAAGTCTGTCTCTATGTCTTCTCTTGGGGTGTACAGTACAGAATGCAAGACAAGGAAGTGTCTCTAGTTCCACAACTGAAGAATGTCTAGAGTCTATGATGAACTTTTTTTTTTCTTTTTGGTGAGAGCTGCTTTTACAAAGCCCTTGAGAAACTTTTGCATGGTTTCAGACCTGACACTGTCATTCAGTGTCTCTTACTTCAGTGGGAAGCTGTTGTTCATATAGGTCCAGGTGAATAGGCAGGATATTTGGAGAGGTGAAATGAATACAGGCTAAGGAGTGCAATAATGGGGCTCACCTCCAGTGCTTCTCAGAACTGGGGACTTCTGGCCCAAGGGGTCAAGCTGACAAAAAGTTGGTCATTCCACAGGAAGAGATAATGGAATGGAGACAATCTGAATATCTAGCTGTCTGTCTCCACTCCTTGCTACCCCAAAAGGGTAGGAGCCCTTTGCAGGAACAGAGAGAGCTCAGTAAAATGTGAGGTGTGCTCGCACTGAGTCCTTCCCTCAGTGAGAGCTTCGTTAAATGGCCCTGACAAGCACCTTAAGTTCTGTTTTAATTTTTGTGTTGTGAAAGTTTATTCAGGACTGAGCTAGTCACCTATTTCTCCTTTAAAATCCAACAGAGAGGAAAAGTTACTTCAGGTGGCAATTCATCTCCTTGGAAAAAACACAGAGCAATTGACTTCAGGAGGAATGGGTTTTGCTCTGCAGAGCAGTGGGACACAAGTTGTGGCTGGGAGATGAAAGGCTGAATCTCAGCTGTGGTCCCTTTTTTGGGACCTACAACCTGGAGAGCAGATCCCAGGTTTTACATCAGGCAAGGTTTAAGAAGAGAAATTCTTTAGAGAGGAAAGTGGTGCATTCTCATCCGAAAAGGACCTGTGGAGGGGATGGATTAGTGTAACTCCATCCAAAAGAGCTAAGGTATGTTTGAGGACGGGGAGGGAATGCTGTGGTGAGTAGTTGAGTCCATCTGTCCCACAGCACAGTCAAGGGGTAGATATATGCTTCTTCAGACACCAGTGATGTCTCCCCATAGGAAATCCAGCTGTTCCTTTTATATGGGAAGAGGGGAGGAGAGAGGGAAAGAAGGGGGGAAATGGGAAGTGAAGAAAATTACTTTGAGCCACTACAATTGAACCCAGACAGTACTTGGATGTGACTGCAATTAAAATGGAAGGTCTTTTAGATGTAGGAAAGAAATCCTGGCTCTTAGAGTCCGTGGAGAATGCAGTATTCAGTAACCACAGAGGCAGGCATACATTATAAATACATCTGTAACTACTGAGATAGGTGTGAAAATGTAATTAACTGGAAACCTACTGAGTTTAAATGGACTTTTAGTTGTTTCAGTTTTTTTTTTCCTTCTTCTTTAGCCCTCCCTCCTCCCATTCTAAAGTTAAGTTTAGACTTGTGGGTCCTCTAACTCCCACTGGCACAGTGTAATTTAGCAAAGGTTGTTCCAGCCGAATTTGAAATTAATAATTTCAAATAGGCAAATCAATGATATTTAAAAGCTCCCTCCTGTGTGTTTGTACAATCTGCACAGGTATAAAAGCTAATCACATCTTGCTGGGGAAGAACATTTTTTATCGGTTTTAAGTAGAGCTTGGCAGTTTGGCGGGATCAAACACCATGTTTCTTCCTTAAGTGTGTGTGCATCTCTGTAATTTAATATTTCTCATTAACTTAGTGCTGGGAAAAGGTGTCAGTGCCGACAGGGAGAGGCCAGACAGCTCCCTGAGAGACCATTCGTGTCACCATGAGGTCTGTGAATAGAAGGAAGGGGTCATAGAAGGGATCATGCAGGATCAGAAACAGGAAGTTAAAAAATAAAGCTTCTGAGGGTATTGCTTTTTTGGACAGTGAAGGGCTAGGTTTGGCTCACCTAAAAGACATAGAGGAGGATGCCAAAATAGAGTCTTCCTTCAAATATCTCTGCCAATGCCATATTAGCTCAGGTCCAGCACTATTTGTTGTTCTTTGTCACGATCAGAGCACTTTCAAATATCATATACCTCATGAAAAATATCAGAAAAAAAATTGCAAACCCTACATTTTTCATAACAACAGTTCTTTCTAACACCAGTAATTTGCTTTTACTGTCCACCTGGAAATAAGATATCGTAAAACCACTCCCAACATTGTCTCTGTTTAGTGTAATTTTGAATTCTATTACTATTTGCAAATCAGAGAATCAGAGAATCATAAAATGGTGTGGGTTGAAAGGGACCTAAAGATCATGTAGTTATGAATACTACCCCCTTTCTAAGTCCTCAAAGACCTTCAGCTGCAATAATTTCTTGCAGCAAGGAGCTCCATAGGTCAACTCTAGAGAAGGCAAAATATATGCTATTTCTATGCCAACTCCAATGTATAATTTATTTTCTGGATTAGTATTTTGCCTGTGCTTCTACATGAAAAGATCCTATTCAGCCCAGTGCTCTCTCATATGGAGAAGAAAAGCCAGCTGGCTGTGCTGAAATACTCTTTCAAAAAGTTCCAAGAAGGAGGAAGAGTCTCACATTTGTATTCTCCTTGCAACATCTCTTAATAATTTAATTCCCATTAGAAGTGCCTGTGTTGTAGGGGGGAAAGATTTATAGAGAGATTTCACTCCAGGTTGGGTTTTTGTCTTTCTGTGTTTTCTTGGCATTTATCATGCATGTTTTAATTTGGATCTGAGTCTTGCTACCATCTGGTCATTATTGCAAAGAAATATTCATTTTCTCTGAGTGACATGGGCTTCATTCATCATGGAACTAGCTGATTGCCCCTCGGTTTTTTTTCCCTATTACTTGGAATGAAGTCTGAAGATACTTAGCACCAGACACAGCAGTAGTCAATAAAGTTTGCAAAGTTAGTGGCAGCTGGTAACTGGGCATAGGAAAAATTAGAAGACACTTTTTAAGCTCTGATTCTTCCAGTCGTTTCCGTACGTCATGCATGGGAAATGCAGCACTAGAGGCCAAGGCAACGTTGCAAAGGATGGGAAGTGAACTGATGACTCCATTCCCCTTATACTATTGAACTGTGAAGTGCTGTCACCATCAGAGTGAAACTTGGAGGTTTTTCCTGTCACCTAAACATAGGGAAGACAAAAAGGAGACAATTTACCCCAGAGGAATGTTGCAACAGCTACGCTCTGTTTCTCTCACAAAAGGAAAATACTTCCAAGAGTGACAGCCTCAGAAGCAGTGCGAGTTCTTCATGAAAAGGTCTCAAAAGCCATAACTCAAGCTTTGAAGGGAAATTAGATATGATCACTTTTAGGCTCCTACCATGCAAGAGCTTTCCCTGGATGTCTGTCACTGCAGACAATGGGCACAGAAGCAGGGAGAAAACAGAGGGGCTCCACTAGTTTTAGGGTTATTTTCCATGTGTAGTGACTCAAAACCACATCTGCATGCCCTTTGCAAATAAATTGCTTGTGACTATTCTTTTCCTTGTACTTCCCACATCCTGTTGTGTAGATCCCTGGACTAATCTGTTTTTGGTTCCCTTTGTTGGCAAACACTCCTTTGAAGCAGTTACTGCAAAGAGGGAGGCTGAACATGTGATGGGCAGGGTTGTGCCTCAGTCTCTGCAGGCTGTGAAAGCCATGTGTCCATCAGGGGGTTGGACAGACAGTCTGAAGGACTGATATCCTTCAGCATCATCACTTATGCACCTCTCCAAATGGGGTATAGCTAAAAAAAGGCCAGCCAGGGGCAGATGGCAACTTGGGATCGGTCAGGAGCAGAGACAGATGGCAACGTGCAACCAGTTGGAAGACAAGTTATTGCATGAGATTAGCTGGAAATGGATGGGAATTGTAAAATGGGACTGACTGGTTGGGAATGTAATTCTGTACAGTCATTTGCAAAGAGCTGAAAATTAGACCACAGTCCTAGCTCCCCTGGCAGTCTTGGACCTACTTATGCTTCCAAACAGTGCAGAACCACACAGATCTGCAGAAAGCAAAGTGATCTCCCAGGGATAAGATCTGGCCAACATGATCTCACTACAACCTCTGGATCTGGTCCTAGAGATTAGCTTCTTTTTTGGAGAGAACAGGACCACTGGTAGCAAGCATTGCAGTTTAGTGTTCATCAACTGTTGTCACTGTGCCCAAGGAAATATGTTTAACAGTTTTTGGACACACAGCACATTCTGTTGCACCATGTCGAGGGTGGTTTCAAATGGAGCAGCCAACAACTGGAGAAGGTGATAGAACAGCTTGCTTCAATTTGGACCATCTGTGACAGTGAGATTTTGGGGTTATGAATACTCAGCCTTCCTCCAACCTAGCAAGGCAGAGAGAGAGAGAAAGAAAGTGGGAACAGCTGTGAATTTGCTGGAGGGGAGAACCAAGCTCCATATTGGGTAGAGCATTATCAAAACACTGAAATGACCAGGAAAAAAAATTGTTCTCAATCAAAATTAATTTTTACTCTTCCTAATAGGTGGCTTGTTTGGAGGCTTTGCTCCTGTTCAAAGTGATTTGAGGTTGGTCAGGTCCCATTACTCCTAGTGAAATCTGTCATTATCTATTCTAACAAAGGCAGGAGGCTAAGCAGAGTAATTATTTATTTATTTGATATCTAAGAAGGAAAGCAACAGAATCATCCAGTGGTAAGGGTGTATGGGTAGAAGAGAACAGGGGTGAGAGAGGCAATAAAAATAGAAGGCAGTCCAGATGTTTACTGCACACTAAAATACTGCCTTTCTTCTCTACTGATAGCACCGAATGCTATTTTGTTTCTTTGGAATTCGTTTTCTGAAAGTGTCTGCATGAGGAACATCTGCTCCCTCAAATCCAGACCTACAATTTGAATAAATTATCAATATCTGGCAGAGCCCGTTATTAATGGCTAGAGTTTTATAAGATTCTCCAGTATAATAATAGCAAAACTAGCGGCTGGCATTCCTCCCAGAGGGACTCTTATTTGTCCCATTTTATTCTGTTCTGTTTTCTTTTCTCTTTTACTCTCTGAATCTGAGCATCATCAGTTGATTTTTACCATAGCTCTTGGCTCAAAAAAAAAAAAAAAAAAAAGGAAGAAAAGGAGAAAAGCCATTAGTATCCTATAAATCAAAAAGAAAAATGACATTCTCAGATATAAAAGACTCCCCTGAGTGTTATGTTATTATTACCTGTACAAGGTTGCACCTGTGGTTTCAGAAACATCTTCTTCCATCAGGAATCATCAGGTAGTAAGATTTCTCACTTCCATGCAAGAGATAAGTTTCATTAACTTCCTCTTCAGCATATACCCTAGTAATTAATGATGCAGAGCACCTTTGAGGTACCCTAATGTAGGCCGTTTATCAAAAAGTGCAACTGCATAGAAAAAGGACTATGTTCCTTCAATATGATAAATCCGAGAGCGTGCTTGGGTGTTCTACATCTTTTTTAAGTACAGCCACTCCTTATTATTGGAGGGTTTGACTTTCAGTGTAAGTTCTGAAAACTCGCCTTCTGGCAGAGAGGTCCTCCCACACACGTGTGGATGGCCACGCACCAGGAAAAGACTCATCACTTCCCACAGTCAGCAGAGCACTAAAGCTATGGGGAGATTGTGCAGCCTAATTTTTGGTGCCACTCTATGGAGCCTGTGGCAAAAGTCATTTGTCTGTGAGCCCTTTTTGTCAGTGGGGACAAAGGAGAATCCAGCAGGCTACCTGCGTGGAATTTCTGCCCTCTACTGTTGCCTAAAATTAGTTTCTACTGCTTTGGCATGTTTGTTCCCCAGAGTTTAGGACTGGGAGATGCCTGTTATGAACCTTAGTGCAGGGTCAGGACCACTGGAGTCATTATTGCATGTCTGAGCTCTTGGCAAGACTAAACCAATTCTTCCAAACTGTTTGCAGAGAGGATGGAGGTATTTGACCTATAGGTATGCCCACTGCAAAAAGGGCTGAAAGGAAGACTTCAAGGTGCTTTAGATTAAGTCCTAATGTAAAAGTTCTTTCATCATATAAGAAAAAGAAAAATATAGAAGGTAGAATAATCATGTCAGCAAATACATGGAGTGTCCAGAGCCCACAGGTTGCCCTTTGTCACTGTGATTTGCTCAAAAAGGCTGGTATCAACCCAAACATAAGGAAAGGCAGATTTTGCAGGAGTCTTCCTCATGTGTAGGTTCTGAAAACTGACCTGAATCAAGCAGCACCCTCTTTCCAGCAGCTTCCACTGATGGTCAGGATGGCTCTGACTGGGTGTGTAGGTCCTGTAGGTGTGGATAAACTGATAAGACTGGGAGCCCATCCCCAAGCACCCAGAGGGCCGGGGACACAGGCACAGGCACAGTCCTAGGAAGGGCAGTCACTAGAACAAACTCCACACAATACCCCTCCCCACATGGGTAGGCAGAACTTTGGGGTGTGTCCTGGGACACCACATGCCAGTATTTTCATATGAAATGCTCCTTTAGTCAACCCATGGTGGTCCCAATACTCTCCCTGGAGGAATGCCACCCATGACTGCTCTTCAGCTGGACACTGAAAGGACTCAAGTCTTTCAGTGCAACCATTCAGCCAAATCCTAATTCACTGAGTGGCCCATCTGTCAAGCCCATGGCTGTGCAGTCTAGACAAAGAGGTTCTGTGGGTCATTGTCAAATGCTTTGTGCAACTCCAGGTAGATGATGTCAGTCACTCTTCCCTTATCCACCAGGGCTCTCATCCAGCTGTAGAAGGCTGTGAAAAATGTCAGGCACAATTTACCCTTGGTGATGTCATAGTGGCTGTCATCTATCACCTTGTTATTTTCCATGTGCTCTAGCACAGTTTCCATCACTATCTGCTGCACGATCTTTCTGGACACAGAGATGAGCCTTCCTTTTTTTTCCCTTTTTAAATGGAGGATATACTTACCTTTTTTCCAGTCACTGGAAATTTTACCAGGCTGCCACAGCTTTCAAAAATTATGCACCATGCCTTAGCTACTTTACCTGCCAGTTCTCTCAGGACCCACAGATGCATTTCATCAGGTTCCATGGACTTGTGCACCATCAGGTTCCTTAGCTGGTCTCAAACCTGCATTTATCCTTGCACAAGCTCCTAAGACACCCCTATCCTTAGGATAAGTCAGCTGGTTTTCACCCAAAATTGGTCTCTGTGAGCAGAGTCAGTCCTGAACACATGAGCTGCGGTGCTGCCTCAGTTGAAAACTTCCATCTCATGCAGGGATGGTGAAGATGAATTAGCTAATTATGTAAAGTGCTTTGGAGATGAAAAGTGACATCTGAGTGCCAAGTATTACTATTAATAACAAAACATATACCTCCTACCAGCTATTATTTCTGCTTTTCCCTCTAAAAAATATAGTTCTGAAGTTCAGATTACACCAGCACAAGTCAGAAGGAAAGCATAAGATTTTCAGGAAAGCATTTCAATTTAAGCAATCCAGAATTCAGAAGAGCCCATTTTCTTTGGCTCTGCCTGCATTTCCACCTCTGTACCATGGTGTCCCCATGCCAATATGACATCCTAACAGATCACAAGCCTTTCACAAAAATCTGCCTGTCCTTATTCCGGGATTTTGTGTAGACACCTTAGCACTGTGATTTGCTGAAAAAGCACTTTGTTCAAATTCTAGGAAAACATCTCCCTAGGTAAACAATATGCTTGATTCCTCCTCAGCAAATTGCTTAAATACCTATTTAAACTCAAGCACAGGTTTTAGGCTTGAGAAAGCTGGGTGCCAGATTCTTGGTGGAACCCCAGTTTTACTGAAAGCCAGAGAGAATGGGAAGGAGAGGGAAGAGAGAAATTTTCTCTGAAAATTCGACCTCACACAAAATTCCAGATTGTGGCATATGAAATGAGAAAAAATAGACTGCAAAATAGGAAATTTTGTACTGTACCATGGAGGGTATAAACAATAAACTACATTTCAGATTTGTGTTGGTATTTAAATCTGTTAGGTGTGTTCTTGCTGGGTGACTTGAAAACTGGACCTTAGTGGCAAAAGCCATTATTGATTTTGGTCTATTACAATATTTTAAGATAAAGGCTTCAAAATGTTTTGTGAGACAGCAGTTAAGTTACAAACTCTGTTGTAGCTATGTGTCTTATTAAAAAAAAAGTATTCATATGTAGCAACCAAGGCCAATATCAATTAAACAAGTCCAAACACTGCAGTGTGTTTCTGCAGGGAGGGGAAGTTTTCTTTTCATGCACCACACAGCCAGCCAAATGTAAGATATTTTGAGAATGAAGCAATTTGTTGAATACACATCTTTGTCCTCGTCTCTCCCCCTCCTTTTCCTCTCTCTCCTTGCACAAAATTTGAAGGCATTCATGTAAAATGGCTCTTAGGAATTTCACACACAGTTTTATTTATGGTAAATTTATTATAAGGATGTTCTCTGTCATTGTCTGAGAGATTTATTTATTGTATCACACTTTTGAAACTGCTGATATTGATTGTTTCAAGAGTTTGCCTTAAAGGAAGAGGGGGAGAAAAACAACAGCAAAAAAACCCTCGCGAATGAAAAGAAATGGCCATGTTGCTATCAATTATTTCATAATGAGATATGAGGAGAGAATTTTAAACATTATCTCTAGCAATACAGTTGAACAAACAATATATTTACTGGAAATTATACTCCAATGATGAATGGCTTGTTTTAAAATAGAGACTTTTCTAATGGGGGCCTTTCAGAGAATCAGTGACACACAGTCCAACTCACAATTATTATTGCATTTTAATCGAAACTGAATTCCATATTTCTGCCAGAGAGTGAGAAGAGTGAATCCCATTTGCAAATATCTCCATCCTGATGATCCCCAAACAATAACAAATTCTAAGCTGTCCAAAAAATATTCTAGTGATAACTCCATTTGCTAGTAATTCATCCTTTTCCTCCTGCTAAAACCCCCTGTTTGCCTTCTTTCTCAGTGTTCAGGTACATTTTCAACTGCAAAGATTAAAAAAAAAAAAAAAATCTTTTCCCACCACTACCAAATGAATGCACCCTTCCCCCACCACCACCTCATCTTATGTAGAATAGGGAATTGAATATTACTCACTGAAGTTTCTAGCTATGACAGACAGTAATTTACCATTTTATTGTGATTCAGTGCTTTGGACAGAGGCACACATTGCCTGTCATGCTGTGTTCATCACCGACTGTAGAGACAAGCGTTGCTTGTCAAATAGTAGAGCCCTTATAATGAGGACACCTAGGTGTAACATAAAAGATTCACAGGCAAAAGGACTTCTTATGGAGGGCTTAAAGCCTCTAAAGCAGTATGAGCTAGTTAGATAATACACAAACTTTAGAAGTGCTACAGACAGATATTTCCCCCTTACATCTATTAGGTATACCAAAAATGTTATCAACAGAACAATATGTAAACCTTTGTGCAAAGTAGGCAGAGCAATTTATTTGCATTATCTCACCACCCTGTAGAAAGGATGAAGGAGAAGGGGTGTGTGTGTGTGTGGGTGTGGGATATGCAACAAAACCGCAAAACCTCTAACCAGGTGTGCGCAAGGGAAAGCAAAAACCTTCTACCTTTCACCAAAGTTGTTGGATGGTCACTAATGAGATTTCCAATGATTTTCATTTGTCTTCATTTCTACCAAGGTTGGCTCTGCATGGCATTTTTTCATAAAGCGAGGGGTGAGGTAGGCCAGCAGGTTACAGCACACGTGTCTCTCCGTAAGCAGCTGTCAGGGGCAGAACACTGACACTCCAGATTGGACTAATCCTCCATCAAACCTAATTGGAAATAATGGACTGGATCTAGCTAGGGTAAATGGACACAAACCCACCGTTCCTCAGTGAGGCTCTCCTCTTTTATGTCTGTCACAGAGCTGCACAACTCATGTGTGACTCTGCCTGTCATTGCCCGCATGGCTCCCAGGTTGGAGCTGAAGTTGCATCCCTTTGGCATGTCAGCAGCTTCTTGGTCAAGTAGGAAAAGGTCTGCACAAAACTTGACAGTGCTGAGGCACTGGTTGTTCAGAGAAAATGTGGCTGCCCTATCCCTGGAAGTGTTCAAGGAAGGGCTGGATGAGGCTTGGAGAAATGTGGGATAGTGGAAGGTGTCCCTGACCACAGCAGGGGTGTTGAAACTAGATGTTTTTTAAGATCTGTTCTGACCCAAAACTTTCTCTGAATCTATGAAGGTTTGCAGAGCATGCAGGCTTGTCTCCTCTGCCAGATGCGGTTCAGGCCCAGGGTTTGCTCAGGGTTGCGGGAAGTGTTGCCAATAGGACAGAGCAGAGGCCATGCAAGGGTCTGCTTGCTGAGTGTAAAGCCAGAGCTGTGCTTGTCTTCAGACACTTGGCCCCTTTGTGTGCTCAAAACAACCTCTGAAAAGCAGCAAGCTCTTCACCAGGGCCCTCTGCAGGTACAGTTGCCCCTTGCTTTCTATCCCTCCCTGCCACCCCAATCTAAGTGGGCTTTGTTAGCTTCAGATTGCAAAGCCCCCTTTGAGCGTACATTTCCAGGGATGAGCAGAGGCATATCTGCATAAGTGGTCCTGTGTGAAGACCATACGCTTGACTTCATGAGAGAAGACTGGATGAGAGGCCCATGAGCCCTCTGCTCCAGACAAGTTTTTCCTAGGCTTCCCCACAACTGAAAACCATGTTAATAAACCCATGTCAGATTTCCTCTGACCAAAGGGACAATGCCTTTCCTCAGCAGTCCTTCCCCTGGATACTCTGTGGGTGGTGGGAATTTTCTCCCTCTCCTCCAGGTCGTCTGTGCTCCCTTTACTGGGACAGGGAGATGGAAGGAACAAAGCTGGATGCAAATACTGCTGGGTGGAAGTTGCACCATGTGCTTTTATATTTTCTTATTTGCACAGTAATGTGAGCACACAAGTTCATCAGTGCATTATAATATGCACATTTTCAGTCTTAGATGCTGTGTTACAGAAATGTGCCTCCACACACAGTTCAGCATCTCATTTGCAGGCAAGGTTATGTTTTCCTTTAAGGGTAGTTAGAAACACAACCAATTTTAGGTACTAATACTAATTTAGGAAAGTGCATGTTCTAATAAAGGTAGTTTAAATGTATTTAGAGGCTGAGGAGTACTTGAACTTTAATATTGCCAGTTTCAGATAACATTTGAATATTAGTGAAGCTAAACTGATTGATTGAATTACTTTAGGGAAGGGTGAGACACAAATGCAACATTTTAGTTAGTCTTATTACATTTTCATTTAGCTTAAGGGAAATTGTAACTGCTTGAAGATTGGATATTAGAATGCCCAGGTAAATTTTTGCAAGATTTTGCTTTATCACTACGTGCATATGTCACATGCTGACATTCATTTTCTAATGCTCTTTCCCATCTTTTGTCCCACTTCTCCTAAAAAAGAAAACAATATGTGAAATTGAAAAATGGTGCTCACTGAGGGGTTTAAAGACATTTGAAATTTGGAATATATTTTAAAGGTCAATTTCAGCAGTAATTATGTTATAATGGTGAAGCTTTTAGAGAATGCGAAACGCAAGATTAATATGTTGCCGGATAAAAAGTGGCAGAAGGCTCTATCTTGTGAGTGTGTGAGTACGTGTGTGCATGTCGCACGTGTCGAAGCTTGCAGGCTCCACCAACACTCCAGAGCAGCTTTCCCAAGCACAAGAGACAGCACCACACTTAGTACAGGGTGGAATTCGTGATTTAATTAGTTAAAATGAAATATTTTACTGGTTTACAGTGTGCATGTATGTAAATCTCAGGTGGGTGCTTTAATGACATGATCATCTATGCAGCTTTATATTTTGTCAGGTGCTCTACTGGCTCATTGTGTGCTCCTTGCTGTCTCATAACCTAATGTGCCTTAGTGTACTAGATCAAAAAAAGAAACATCTGAGTCATGACAATGCCAAACATCACATGAGTTTTCAGCTCTGCTACAGTGAGCTGTGTGAGAAGTTTCAGACCTTCTGATGTGAACTACTGCATAAAACATGGTGAGGACTTAGTCAATGTAGCCAACAAACTTATTTGTTACAAACCCCTCTTTGCTAGATGCAATCCTACCACCCCAGGAATGGCATTGTCCTGAAAAATCAGTCCTGGCTTTTCACTGGTACGGATGGGCACTTTCATCCCTAGAGAGTTTTTCAGTCCTCTGGCTTCTTTTTGGAAATCCAAGCCTGACAGCACACTTCTAAGATGAGCCACAGGGGTGGATCAAAGCCTGAACACAGAAGGGAGTGTTCATACCCTCTAGCTGTCGCTATGTGAAGAAAATCCTGAGAAATTTTGAGGCCCCTGCGCACTGCACCTATTCATTATATAGGAGTAGGATTTCTATTTCTTTTCTTTTTAGCATTTACAAGTCAGGGGATGAGGTCTGAGCTGGTTTTCTTTCAGAACCAGTAAAAAAAAAAATAATTGGCAAGTAATGAATGTATACCCAACTAGTTCTAGGTGGATATCTATGTTTTTGCTGCTCTCCTCTCAGTGCATAAGGGAGGATAAGTGACAAGCTCAGGGTAGGCATCTAACACTTAGGCACTTAATCCTTAGATGAACCTCAATTGCATGCTATTCACTCCATTTGCATTTAAATTAGGTGCCTAAAGACCCCAGGAAGATGGTAAGCTCCCATCTCTCCAGTGACAGAGTGAATATGAAGGCAGAGCCCCCACAGCAAGGGCTGTGATTGCTGTGGAAGCTGAGAGGCACCTGGCCACTGCAGCAAAGCAAAGTAAAACAATAAACCAGGACGTGATGTATAATGAGAGAACTAGTCATTTCCCAAAGCACATCGTAAATAGTATATTTACAACATTAATTAAATGTCTGCAACTAAAATTATTTATAATAGAGATGTGAGAACTCACTAGACTATTAGTGAAGTCAACTTGTTTCATTCCAGAAGGACTGGACAAAGACTTATTACACTGTATATGAAAGTCTTAAAGAGTTGCTGGCTTAGAAAAGTTTCTTTCCAAGATGTCTTCATAAAAATAATGAATGTGTTATAGAGCATAGCTTATGAGAGAAAGCCTAGTTTGTCTTGACTCTTCTCTGACATATTTCCCATATAAACAAGGAGAAAAAAATATGTGCTTGTATCCTAATGAAATAATAGCATACTGTTAAAGAGAGCCCCAGAAAATCTACACACTGGTGCCTTTTGTGTTTGAGTTTCTCCACAGTGTGTAAAGCAAAGAGCAGCAGAAGGCAGACAGGTTGCTGTCTTCATGGTCAACAGTGCCTACATCTCTCCCTGTGAATAAAAGAGGATGTTGGTATGTGCCCTGCCCCACAGATTCCCACACTCCTGAACGATTGGCACATCCCTTGACAGCTTTGGCCCGTGTCCCAGCTGACCACTGGTCCCTACATGAAGGCACACATCATCTCAAAGACCATTCCTAAAAGCCACATGAATAAATTTCTGTCAGGTTTGTCTCCTTTCACCCTGCTCTGCCCTACACTGTGTTTCCACAGGTTCTGCATGCTTATGGGTGCTGATAGATCCTCATGCCACACCTCAGGACGTTAGCACATGTTCTGATTTCCAGGTTTTTCAAACCGCTTTGTTATGTGGGTTTTCTTTCCTGCAATTCTGAGCAGAACCCACACAAATTAACAGACCTATTTACTGTGAGTGTGGTCAGCATATATCAGCTGGCCATGTTGCTAGAGAAGGCTCCTTAGACCTGTTTTATTTAGACATGAAGACATTGCTCTGCTACTTTTGGGAGGGAAGGAACAGTTTCCAGCAGCAGAAAATCCATATCTTTGAGCATTGATGAGCTTTTCTGTTCCTTCTCCAAATATGATCTCGAGCTTGGGGGCTCAAGGGCCAGTTACTGTGAGCTGGTGAGGTCTTTCCCTTTTCCCTTCTCATACACCAGCATTTATTCACAGTCCACTCAGCTGGACCAGCCAAAAAATTAACAGGGAAAGAAAGAGGGGGTGTAAGACCTGTTATTATCACCTCTTATTTTCATTATTTTGATCCCGTTTTATGAGGTTATGAACACCTACCAGCTAGATAAAATTAAAAATATAGCAGGTAACTACCAAACTCCATTATTATTATTACATTTAATTTTTACTTCCTTTTCCTTTTCTCCTCCTTTCTGTGTTTTCATTGAGGTGATTGTACCCACTTCTTGTTTATTCCTTGTCCTCAAGGTCATGCACTATGAAGATTTCTTTTCACTCAGTACACTGAAGGGTAAAAAATCAGGAGAAAGCAAGTCCCTCCATCTTCCTCAAGGAAGGATTTTGCCCCCTGCAACTTCTTCTGGTCCTCTTCATTGCTGTTTCCCATTTAATAAACATCGTAGCAAGGCAGTGTCTCTTTGTCATCTCCCTTCAGACTCCAAGACTGTTATGCGTTAAAGGTCTGGAGCCACAGGGTGTGCCAAAAGCTGGGTCATATGTTTTGCTATGATGTTTCCACTATTTCAGCTCTGTCTAGAAAGGGCAAATGGTCAATCATCTTCCTGAGAGTTAATGGAGCATTTCTGCAGCAAGAGGAAAAAGTGAAAAAGTTTAAAAAGAGTGGCTTATTATCTCAGTCAGCCAAAATTCACCTGGCCTGTCACCTGCCTAGAAGTCTTCATTTTCTTGTCTTTATTCTTCCAGATTTTTCTTCCTTTGCTTTTTCACTTTTTAAGCTTTCCTTTAATTCTGTTGCTTCAGTTTCAGATGAACACCCCTGTTCAGTTCTCCAATTATAATATTTTGAACTTTAACATTAAAATCAGGATATCTGTCTAACATCTTTCCTGTATGTTTCTAAGCTCTTTGCAGACAGTAATTAACTGAATCTGATAACAATTCTGAAAGTGTAGGTGATTGGAGGCACAGAGTGCCTGAGTATTCAGGTGCTTAATTAGTGGCAGAGTGAGAAAGGGAGCCCAAGAGTCCTGACTCCTCATTCCTTGATTTGACCATCTGATGTTGTCTCACATAAAGTATAGGAAAATATGGATCAGGCAGATCAGACTATCTCTCTCCCCATCCCTCTTCATCTTATTCTAATTACCTGTCCATATTTAATCTACTTTATCAATGACAAATACCTCACCAATCTGCTCTAGGTATTGCCGTATGATACTCTGATTACTCCACAATACTCTGGCTTCTGGTCATAACCTTTCCCTTGAGATATTCTCCCCTCACCTGCTCTAGCACCATGGTGGCTATTAATTATATCAAAAGGATCACCTCCAGCTACCTGAACAATTGAATCCAGCCAAATAACCTAATACTTTTCCTTCCTTTTAAAGGGCCTTTAAAAGTCATTTAGACCAACACCTACAATGACCAGGCATATCTTCAGATAGATCTGGTTGTTGAGAGTCTCATCCAACCTGACCCTGAATGTTTCCCAGGGAACAACTTGCTGAACTTTGCAGGACGTTTTGCTTGTGGTGAGGTTTACAAGCACATCTGGTCTGATTTTTTTCCCCACCATGTGCCCAAAGTTTACACCTTTCCTTAACCACTGCTAAGCACACTCCTTTATCATTTGTCCTGACAAGTTTAAATTTGTCTTTCACTTCAGGTAGGGATAATACCTTAAGACAGGTAATATATACATCCCTTTCCCATCTATCCCACATGTTGCATTCTAGATTAAGCTCTTGTACTCCCTTTTTTTTGCTTGGGAAGAGCTGGGGGCCAGATGGAGGGATGGGGGTGAGGTGCTACCGCAATGGGAAGAGCACAGGTCAGTGGGCTCAAGGCATCCTTCACATCTCCGCAAAGACACATTTCAAACTACCTTGCCCACAGTTGCAGAGGGAGCTGTGGCAGGGTTTGACTGTTTCCCTGCTTCTGTTCCTCGAGGTGTCTCATTACTGGTGGGGCCAACCTTCACCTGCTCCTTTCAGGTATTTTGGTACAGCTGGGGGCAGCCAATCCTCGCACGTACTGACTCCACCTGTCTCAGTCTCTGCACTGTTTCTACTGTTCATCATCCTGCCCCATGCTGCCATCTCCCTGACTAATTAATAAGTGAGTCATCTTCTCCTGTGGCCTCAAAATGCATTCAAGCTGTCAGCGGGACATTTATTTATTTATTTTGTTGTGGTTAAAGGACTACTCTCCTAAACAAGGAAGGGATAAATAAAATCAACTCAGACAAGGTTATTTCACATTCCTAATTTCCAACACTATTTTTTTTGCTAGAGTCCCACGATGCTTGTTCATGTTTTTCCCCTTTCCCTCTCCCACCTGCTAACAAAAAAAAAAAAAAAAACAAAATACATTTTCGAATCAAGATAAAGCCATCAAAGAACTAACTAAACATGATTAGAAAGGACCTCTCCTTAATGGGAAAAAAATCATGATTTAGACCTGGCTGCTTTCCAAATATCCCTGTGCAATCAACCAAAGAAACACATTTTAGAAAACAGAATTGTAAAAGTAACTTTGAAGAATCGGTTGCCATGGAAACAGATCTGTAAATACTTAACTGCAAACATTAAGTGACACAGTGATATTCCAGAGCTCAGGATGCTTTAAAAGGATGGCAAATTTCACCCAGCTCTTTAAATAATCAACTCGGCTGTGCTTTGATTTTTCTTCTTTTTTTCCCTTCTCCTTTCTTTTTTTCACACTATTCAGTGCAATCGCATCCCTGTTCTCAGGCATGTGTGATAATGGAAATGCCAGAACTATTTTATAAAAGAGAGTCCTGATCTTTTATAACATGGAAGCAGAGAGGGAGGATGCAGCACCAAATACAGAGTCAGAGCAACCTGTGGAGTCTGAAAATATAGCTCAAATTCATTCTGTTTCCCTATAACTGCAGGGTCAGAAGAAAGTGTGATTGATTGCGGCTTTTCACTGCAAGAAAAACCACAAACTACCAGCAATTTCTTGTCATCTGCCAGGGAAGAATCAGATGCAAGAAAATAAAAGGGTTATGGGCAATTTTAATTTAAACAAGTGGGCACATTTATGTTGTGCTCTAGCCTTAAATCTTGGCTCCAAGTTAACTCACTCCCAGGTTCCCCAGTACATTTCAAGACCCACCTCCTGTCGAATTCAGAGGAGTGAGTATTCCCTGATCCCTTGAGGAGTCAGGGCCCCACTTCTTTCTTGTCATGGAGCATCCATCCATGCCTCATATACTTATCTGGTCCAGTCAAGGAGGTGACTTCATCTGAAACCTCAGGTGTTTGAGGGGCAAAGCCTCTCTCCCCTGCTAAGATCAGAAGAGAATAGAGCATTGGTGTTTTCTCCTGGGAGAACAGTGAGGGGCAGCTGCTGATAGACCTTTCCCTGGCTGCAGGTGCTGATTATGGAAGACTTTTGCAAGCCTGCTTTCCAAAGATTTTGAATGATTGAATTTTCAGACATACTTCAAAAGGTCTACATGTTCTCCCCAGCCTCAGGGGAGGTGAGATGGGTCATCAGCACCACAGTGTGAAGGAAATCTTTAGGGGTGGTCATGACCCACTACATGATAATAGAGTGAACTGTGGTTATTCACCCAGTCCCATCAGATGCCTCTTAATGCCTTTGCTCATCTTCTTGAAGTTTTGCAATGTAGGTTTTGCTGCAGTTTTAAAACCTAACATGAGCAGGTTAATTTAACTTGTAGAAATCTTTTGGGCAAGGTGATTCCTCTTTGGCTTCTGACAGATTCTGCTCAGAGCCTCCCAATACTGCTAAACTAGCATATGGCTTTTCCAGAGTAAGGGGCTAGCAGAGAGGAGAGGATATTTTCCCACTACAACTCTGCTGTTGGCAAGCATTTGGACTTGAACCAGAGATCCTCACTGCTGAGCAACAGCCTGTGAGTATCTGCAAACACGGGTTTAGCTGTTGCTTTAGGAGGAACTTTAATAACCTGCTTGTTTTCATCGTTCTGGTTGGGTTTGAGGTTTTCTCTTCCCCGTGGGCTGGCTGTGTTATCCTACTGAAAGCTGAGCGGTATTATCCTTTAAGCTGATTTTTCTGCTCAGCTTAAGAAAAGAAGGGACAGGCAGAGGAAAGAAAAAACATAGAGGCCAAGGATGCAAGGCAAAAACAGGAGGGGACACAGAAAAGCAGTTTGAAAGGAGCCCTGATCGCCAGAGTGATCACCTTTTACCTACCCAATTTATTTGCTGGAAGTCTGTACGATTGCAAGAAATTCATCCATTCCCTATCTAGTCTAGGGGTTACTAAAATGGACAGCGAAACACAGATAGAGGGAGATGTCTAAACCTAGACACAATGAAATTAGCAATCAATTTATATATATAGATGTATATATAATTTTTTTTTTCTAACAGGTATCTTTATCTCATATAAGTGAAAAGTTCCCACCTGGATCTCTCCTCTGCACAGCTTGCCTATCTCTGTATTTCACATATATGCCATCTGTCTGGGAACCTCTGAGAGAAACCTGTGTGATCTTTGTGGAAGGAAAGTGAGGAAAAGCACATTTTCCTTTGCCTTTCTCCACTCCCTCCCGCTACCTCCTCTGGATGCATGCTTCAAGGAGATGTGTGCGTGTCAGGCAGAACTCAGCCCAGGGCAGGGAGAGGAGAGGTGGCTCTCATTTGCAAAATCTGCAGTGTTTTCATCCTTGCCATGGTGGTGATGGGGTGGGGGAGAGGAAGGGGGTATGGCATGTCACCTCACTTTATCACTGCCTGGGCTCTCGCCTTGTCATTCGGCACTTGCCATGAATCTAAAGAGAGTTTGGCCTTAATAACTTCACACAAGTACTGCACTGCCAGTGACTTTCGAGACGGGTGACAGCAAGCAAGGAATTATAATGAATTGCTGCAAATGCCTTCTTCACACAAATTACAGTTATTTTCCTCTGAGCCTGCAAGCCTTCCCACATCAGGATTTTGGTTCAGAAGATAGTTTAGGGTGTTTTTGTGTCTAGAGAGGCAGACATATGTTTTACCATTGCAGTTGGACCCCTTCACCCTTTTCTTTCCCTTCTGCCTCTCTGGGGTTTTTTTTTTGCTGTTGGTTTGTTTCAGATTTTTTTTCCTCTCATGCAGTCAGAAAACTGATTTTCCCACTGAAAACAGTACAGTGCTCACAAGCCACCCTGTATTTTAAAAGAGAGTGGAGGGAATTTTGGCCCTTGTGATGGCTGCAAAAATTTAATTTGAGGTTAACACCTTTCCTTTCCACCACAGTTATCTAAATTGGACTGTGAAGGTCCCCCTCTCCACTGAGAGCTGTTGTCACCCTGGCTGTTTGTCCATCCTGATATGTGTGCCCTGCTGAGGATGCTCTCAAACAACACTCCTGCTTTCATTAAGGCAGCTGTTTGTGTCTCAATAGGGTGTGGTACTGTTCCTTCAAGCTTGCTTTGACTGTTCAGCACCCAAAGTACCCATGGCTGGTTCCGGCTGTCACTGTTGCCCATAAGTAGATTCAGCTTTGTCAGTCCATGATACATTTGGATTCTGACCATTGAAGAGGGTAAATATCACCCAAATACAGCATGACTTCTTTTAGACTGGTGTTAATGGCCAGTATATGGCCAGAACATGGCTTATAACCCTTTTTCATTTCTCCATCACTCTCCATCCTTTCCTCTAACAGATATTTTTAGCAGTAGTGAAGTGATGCAGTCCTTGGCATTTCTAAGAAGAAATTGTCTGCACAGACAGGTAAATTGCCCTAAAATCTCCTTGGTGCTAGCACACAACCAAATCCTCCATCTTAATGCTCATCCTGGAGCCTTCACTGGGGTTCAGATTATAGCTATTCCTTGGCTGAGGACAGGAGATTTTCTTCTTTTTTCGCCCTCTGTGCTGAACACAAGACTGGAGATGGCACTGTCTTCTCTGTGCATGAATTCAGGTGATTTCAGTGGTGGTCTGCAGAGAGCAGAGGATATATGCCACACAGAATCAAGAACAGCCTCCCCTAAGGTGCAAAAACAGAACTGTCAGGCAGTCACTTTGTGCAGCTTTGCAAAGGTCACTTCTGTTCTGGCAGAGCATCTTCTAAAATCACTAGAGTAAATGGGAAGATTTATTTTGCCTGCCCTGCTTTTTGTTACAGACTGGGAACACAAGATAGTTTCTCCACACGAGACAGAAGTGTAACTCTGAGTGCACTTTAACCTCATCAACTTTAGGTATTTAAAAGACTCTCTAAAGAGTTTTGATTGAGACCATAAGTCAGCTGAACTCTGTACAGTTCAGGCAGCTTTTCACTCTTTCTCAGCATAATCATCCATACAACGAGGCCTTGCTTCAGCTGTTCAGTTCCTAGATTGGTTTTAAAACACATTATTTGTGCTATTGCCCGTGTTACTTGTTTAGTTAGCAGCTGTCATATGTCAGGATCAACTGAGCGATGATAATGCGCAGCAGAAATATTTCAATTATACATGGAGCTATTCTTAAGCATTTAAAAAAAGAGGGATGCCTGTCATCCAAGCCCATGTTATCCCAGAGGTGCACACCTGCTGCTGCTGGGTCTCAGGTGCATTCAGGACCGATATTTGATCTTCTGTTTTCATTGGAAATGGGTTAGATTTAGTGAGGGGTTTTGTGAGAAGAGAGGAAGTTCAGTTACAAGGTGTTCTGAGAAACAAGGGACTGAAGAGCAATATTATTAGAAAGTGAGCTGTTTCAGTGAAGGCTCTGGGAGCAACATGCTGGCCTTTCCCCAACCCAGTGTATCTTTGAGTCACCACTGACTTGGCTACTGGCAGGGAGAGTCTGTTGCTGCAGGCTCTGCGGTGTCAAAGCAGTTAAAGGGACACTGCCAACATGCTCTACCTCTCAGGAACAAAATGTGAATTACAAGTAGTTTCAGGTGCTATGTTTGTCCTTGAGTATCCTTTGCTGATTTCTGTTGTCTCACAAACATGTTTTGAAACGCCTTTCCTTCCCTTGCTGCCATGTGAAAGCCCAATGACGACTGTCAGTCGCCCAGGGAGTGTCGCAAAGTCCATCCCTGGGTAAAAGGGTGATAGCTTCACTTTGTCAGTCTCCCTGCAAAAAAAGTGTGTGGTGATGGTACCCTGCATCACTGAGCCTTGTCAATAAATTTATCAATTAAGTTTCAAGGCTAGGAAGACATCCCTGGGCAGCATCAGCACCTGCTCTTATGGAGTTTTCCCACACATCCACTGCTGGCCTTTGTCAGAGACAGGACATGCTGCCAGGATCCACAGGCTCTCCCTGTGCAGCCATTGACAGGTTATAAAGTATGGTATGTTTATTTCTTACAATTATGTCAAAAACTGAGCCAGCTTCTTTAGTGCTAAAATCACAATTGAATTGGGCAGGGTTAGCAGTTAAGAAAATCTATTTTTAACGTGGAGGTGACTAAACATTACTGGTGTCATCTCGCAGGTACCTGATATTGCAGCTACTTTTAACTATGGCTCTAAAATCAGGAATGAACCCGCAACAACGTTGTACTAGTGTAATCACACAGGATGGAAGTGTGGCCACATAGTCTAAAATTATCCAGCTACCAAAGCTTATGAGTTGCCATCCACATTTTGGGCTCGTTGTGCCTTCTTTTACCTGCAAGGGAAGCAGGTCTAAGGAGACTTATTTGATGAGTTACATCAGGTCAACGGAAAGAGGACAATAAATTATGCATAGCAGAAAAATCTCTAATATAGGAGCTGTGTGTTAAACACTATGGTGTTAAAATGTCCAGATCAGGTGTGAGCACACAGTCAAATTACATCAGTGAAACAGCTAGCTCTGGTACAATCTTCAAGTTTTAACATTAGTTTTATGTTGAAGAATAGAAAATAGATTTTCTGCAACTGGGCATTAATCCCAGATTCTATCAGAACCCAAGGTTGAATCTGAAACTTTTTGAAACACAGTTAAAACATCAAAAACATCAAAGACATTTGAAGTAGTAGTATCTAAGATCAGCACTTTTTTTCATGTGCCCGAAGCTTTTGTGATCCTTTAGCTCGTTCCATGTACCTGAGTAAAGTTTAACCATGGCCTTACTTAAAATAGTTAAACCAAACACTAATATTCCTTTAAGAGGGCAACAGATTCCACCTTATTTTAAAACTTCCTGAGTGAACCAAGCAAAAGTGGAAATGTCCTCATAATCTTCTGCCCTTCTCTCAAGAAATGAACCCAAGCAGGAAAGCTGACTTAAGCAATTACAGTTTTGTCAACATTTGGTTTTGTTCGGGATTGGAATAAAACGGCAGAATATCAAAAGCTGTCTTGGGGTAAGGAGTTCTGGAAACACTGAAACTTTTTAAGTCTGACATCTTTGATTGAAGAAAAACATTTGGACTTTTCTCAAATTGAAATTCAATTTCCAAGCGGCCAGACCTGAGCTGCCACCGTGCCTCAGGCAAATGCTGTGGATGGGGGCACCGTGGGATTTGTAGCCTGGCAGGGGAGCCCAGCCCTGTGAAGGATGGGGATGTACGACAGCAAAACTATTGCTCTCACAAGAAATGGCTTTCAGCACTATTATTTGAATTGTGGGAAGATTCCACTTTAATCAGAAGTCCTTCTATTATCTTTTTTTTTTTCAAACAACAGATAATTATCCCCATTTAAAGGAGAAAATGATCTGTGGGTTTATTAAAGAAATGGGACATTTGACCGAAAACACATTCTTGAAAGGTGAAATTAAGTGTTCTGTGCATAATTTTGAAGGGGAAGGGAAAAAAAAAACACAGAAGAACTCAAAACAAAAACTCTCCTCTCCCCTTCAACACATGCAAATAATTTATTTGATGTGATGTTTGCACTTCAGTGAGTTTGACCAGTGTTCTTCATTAAGAATCCACTAGTCTACTGGATTTTGAGACATTTATGGCAGGGATCACTACTTATTTTCTGTTGCATAATTTAATGTTATTACTAATTAAATGCAATAATAGTAATGAATGCAGTCCTCAGGTCTGAGCAAACTCAGTGACTTGAGCAATTCAGGTTGTTGTTTTTTTTTTTAGTAAGACTTTCTCAAAAACAATAACAACAAAAACAAACAAACAAAAAAAACATAAAAGAGGAAATTATTAATATTTTTTACCAAATAAGAGGCTTCAGAGCTGTAGATATACACCATGCACAATTACATGTCTTAATGCATTAGTTCAGGAACATGGAAGGAGTTGTATGTCATGTCTGTGAGGCTCCTGATTCCAGCAAAAGAGCAGTAGTTGCAAGTGGATTACAGCAGGTCTCTAGTTAAACTCCTGTCTTCTTTGTAGAGAATCGTTCCCTATGCCTCTTTTAATACCTTCCCTATTTCTTTTTCTCTGCTATTTCCAATAAGTGGAAGTGATGAAAAAATCTGACTTTGAGCTGTGTGTTGTGCTCTTCTCCCTGTTGGTCAGACAGAGTTACAACACCACACAGCCAGGTTGCTGGTGAGAGTGGTGCTAGTGGTGACAGGAGATTTTATGAGAAGGAAGAAAGATGGTTAAATTTTTAATTCAGTGAACTCTACCTCAATCCTCTAATACTTCAGAGAAGGAGAGAAAAGAAAAAGGATTGTATTAAGGGGTTTAAGGGAATGGGAAGGGTGATGTCAAAGAACTGGGTGGAATGCAAAACATTTTAAGGAACACAGATGTGTGGAAACAGAGATTTAGGGAAGAAACTGAGAGGTGTATTGAGTGTTTCAAGAGAGACAGATGGATGAGATCAGCTTGCTCTTCACCCACTTCTCCCACCATTCTGCTGAGGTCCTGTCATCAGTGAGGAATGGAGAAAGATGGGCCTGCTGTGGGGAGGGCAGAGCAGGGATGCTCAGTCCTGGATGGGAATCAGGCAGAGGAAATGCTTGGTCAGCTTAGCTTTGAATCAGGAAGAGAGAAGCCAAGAGGCAGAGAGAGGAGAAGAGGCAATTTTGAATGCTTTGTTAATTTAAAAGTGCAGAAGCACAGCAGACCCTGTGCTTGATGTCACTGATATGAATTTCAGGCCTTTTCTTCTCAGAGAGCATCAGGGAAGGAAGCAAGAAAGGCAGAGGTGACCTTCAGCCTTTTCCTCCCTAAAGAGCAGAGGGAAAGGGCTGTCAGATGCAAAGAGGTCAGAAGAGCTCTGGCTGTTACCACCCACCACCAGGAGAAAGGCTCATCCCTGCTTGTGTTTTGAACTACAAAAAGAAATCTTGATGGAAAGAAAACTTACTTATATCTTCCTGTAATGGATTTTAAATGCCTTTATTTACCAGAATTTGCAATAGTTTTCTGTTGGTATCAAGACATCACCAGCTAAAGATAAAGGAATCTTTGAACTGACTGTGCATGGGGTCAGGAAATAATTCTCCTGCTCTCTCTGTTTAGTTTTGCATAATTGACCCTGTGAGTTATGGGGAGTGAAATGGGGAGAACACCATCTTCCAAGGCAGCAAGCACTACCTGGCAGAAGACAAGGACCAACACTATAAATTTCAATGCAGCAAATTCTGTTGACTCTTTTAATATCCACAGTATTTCACCTGGAGAGACATAGACCAGAACCCAAAATGTGCAATGCTAAAGTGGGTAAGTCTAGTGCTGTTTGCCGTGGTTTATTTCATCCTTGTCTAGAAGGAAATCTGATCAGTAGTGTAAATCCAAGTTCCTTTTCTTCAGAACACTTGCCGACAATTTGGACAAGAAATTAACTTGGTGGATAAGTTTTATTTCTAGCCACCTTTATATGCTGAAGTGCTGTGAAACATACCCAGCTGTCTGGTTCCTTGTCCCCCCACTCCCCACCCATGTTTTCTAAAGACAGTTCAACTAGGTTCAGTTTATTACAGAATAGTTGGGGTTGGAAATGGTCTCTGGAGTTCATCTAGGTCAGCACCAGAAGGGGTTGGAGATATTTTTGATTTATGAGATAAACTGCCAGAACAAAGAGAAGCCAGCTAGACTCTGCTGCTTTTATATGTGGTTAGTAAAAGAGCAGGTTTCCTTGTCATACATCCCACACTTCATTTAGAAAAGGAAAGTGCTGGCTTTACCAAAAAGCTTCTGCCTCCTAATACATGTGGAATAATAAAGTCAGTGGCAGACAGCAGTGAAATGATTGCTTCAGATACCAAAGTATTTGATTTTTCAAGCAAAGGGTAGAGGGCTCAGACAGAAAGTTTAGGTGTGGTGTGCAGGAGCTCTTATCTGAATACACAGTCTTCATTTTGGCTTTGGCTAAGATAAAAGAAGATGCCCATCTTAGCAGTTAGTAAAATCTGCTCCCACAGGTGATGACCCCAGCTTCCCAAAGCCTTTCCTACTTTTAGGAATGTAGCTGGATACTTCACTGGAGGCAGATCTTACCAAACTGGTCTTCTATACTTGTATGATCTTTCCCAAACCCACCGGTGGGGCTCAAAGAGAGCCTGGACTCCCTTTGTCTTCCTTGGCAGTCTGATGGTGTCCTCTAGACTTCCTCACACTTCTGTCTTTGACGCCATTGTGATCCTGAAAAAACCCTGAAACCAGTTCTATGCTTCACCATCACTGTTGTTTTCACTGGGTGTATGAGTTCCTTAACTATGGTACAGTCAACAAGAAAAAATGACACAAATTTTGGCATTTTACAAGAAAAAGCTCCAAAGTGTTTCATGGTTTCACAACTGTGCAAATGTACAAATATTAAAAAGTGATGAAAAAGACCCCCAAAAAATCCTAGCACTGATCTGCTTAAAAAGTTTTTGGTTTTTTTTTTTTTTCTTAGCAGTTAAATTTAGCTTCTTATAATTTCTCTTGTACTTTTCAAGTCTTTAGGGCTCAGGACTTGGTTCATATTTCCAAGCTTTTGTTGTTCACAGCAATTCATGTCTGGAAAGGTATTTATTTTTTAACTGAAAACCTGTGATTTGTACACATAACTGCAGAACTCTGAAAGGAGTCATGGATCAACACAAAACATTCTGACACTCAAAGCAGTCACTGGTGTTGGTAATATGGGTTCATTAACTCTGTTCTAGTGGCTTCTTTGAAACTAGCAAGTAAGGTTTTAAGCGTATTAGAAATTCAAGCATAAAAAAAAAAAAACTTGATAAAAGAAGCCAGAAGCAAATAGCTGGTCTGCTATGACAAAGATGGTTCTTAAACTGTGTAAAGTTTTGTGAGAAATTATTTTTCATGAGGTGTGTGCTAGTGATGTCTTTGATGCTTGCATCCCTGAGGAGGATATGTACATCTTTTAAAGTGTTCCTGGAAATATTCCCTGTGAATTCATGCAAGAATTCACAAAGTTTAGCATCAATTTTCTTTAGCTCTAAGCAACCTTTCAGATGTATTTCTCTTGCATTCTAAGTATAAAAGGCAGTGGCCACTCAGTGAACCTAGAAGGTGGGGGTCTTGGATATATATATTTTTCCCCCTTTACTGGAAAAGAGTTTTCTCATGTAAAAGGGACAAAAAAAGCTGAGGAAGATAAGACAAAACCTGTGCAATGTGCAGCAAAGATTCCTCTGAGAGGGCCCAGTGGCTTAAGAAAGACCCTTTGAATGATCAATTCCCTTATGTTGTTCATTGATTTTCTCCTGGTTTTCCCTTATCTTTCCTTTCCTGTTGATATCTCTTTAATTGACTCCTGATTACAGATTACACCAGTTACAAACTGTTATTTGTCAAACAATGGAGCCAGGCTTCTCTCCGTGGCTCAGAAAAATGCATGAAGCTTTTGATAGTTTTAGGAGGTTCAAACTGAACAAACTGTAGAGAACATAAGAAGATCTTGTGCTTAATTGGCAAAGAAGGAATCTGTATAGAGTCTTCCTCAAGCAACTACCTTGTTTACACTCCCAGGCCTTTATACTGCTAGGAAATCCTGTATCCTGCAAGAATTACAATGCAGTAGAATCTGCAACTGAGTTCAAAATGTGCTTCTCGGACTCATTATTAACTTCAGCTCTGTTTGCAATGCTTAGCATATAAATTATTTAAATTAAACAAACTACATAAATTATTCAACTTTCTTTCCCCCCCTTATCTTTAACAGACACTGCAGAAGTTCAGTGCTAGTGGTGTCACACTTCACTGCCAGTCAGATAGGAGTGTTAAAGGCATCTCACAAGGCTGGCAGTGCCTAAATGACCATGAGACTCTTAGGAGGCAGCTACCAAAAGCTGAATGACAGTGACCCTGGAACAACCCACCACCAGTGATGGGCAGCATTCTGCTCAGCAGTAAACAAGGAGGGAGTTACAAAGGGAATCACAGGAAGGATGGTTGCTCTGGAACAGGTGCAATCCAACCCTGTTAAATTCTTTCTGCTTTGCCTTTGGGTGTCTCCAGGGCTTGTTGCTCTTGCTGTGGGGAACCTGAGGTTGTCAACAGCCATGCTGTGAGCAAACCTAGTGCAATGTTATAGGCCTTTCCCCTTAGGAGACATCACCTTGACCTGACTCCCTTATCTCCTGGTGAAGCGCTTACAAGCACCAAAGGAATGTGGTCTTGATCTCTTCAGCTTCCTCCTTTCCTGTCATCTGCTGTATCACCTTCATGGCCAAGGTCCACAGTGGCTAGAATGGAGCTCTGACTTGAAGGCATGTGCAATCTCATGTTTCTTTAGGGCCTCAGCCAGGTGTCTGTTTAGCTGTTTCGTGTAGGCAGGCATGGCTCCTGGCTCCAGGAGGGCAATAAATACAGAGACTGGTTTAGAGGGAGGGCTGTCTAGGGCTGGTTTGTACACAGCCATCAGAGAGAGGCAACAATAAAGTATAATTATAATAGGAAACATGAACACAGCCCACAGTTTCAGTGGACTGTCTGAATCTCATTATACACCAGTCTTTTCTTTCCTCTTTTGTTCTTGCTATTTTCTTAATTTCACATTTCAAGTATGATTTAAGAAAGTAGCCTCCACCATGTCCCCTGATTTTGCTCTGATTGGTTTGTAAATCTTTGAGGACATGGTTGAGTTAGATTTCTGACCGTGTCCAGATATCGTGATACATCACAGCCATGGGGTTTGTGGAGGCCATATTTCAGCTGTAGGGAAACAAATAAATTCTTTTTTTCATCACAGTCCCCATGGACCATCCATGTAATGGTTCAATACAGGTGTAAATAATAGAAGATAAATTCCAAGATATTGATGACTGACAGTTTAGTCTTGAGTTAGTGTAGCTAGCAAGGATTGACATCAATCCAGGCTTGAGGGGAGTAAGACAGAAAAACTTATAATAAATATATAAATAATTTCAAGGACGTAAGGATGGGCATAGCATGATCCTTGTTGAAGTGAGAGAGCAGTATAGATCATACAGCAGGAGGACATGATGTAAAGAACTATCTGCTGAGAAATGTGGTAAAGTATCAGAACATCATGCCCTCTTTGCATGGCTTGAGCATCCCTACAGAAGCAGCAGAACCACAGAGGAGGGGTATGGCCTTTTTGCCACTTCAGAGAACCTGAACCTGCTAGAAAGGCAGGCTCAAGGATATGAGCCTGATGAAGAGCACACTGCCACCCTTGTGACTTTACAGTAAGTCTCATGATACTCAGGGCTTTCCAATTACCCACAGCTCTTACAAGTATTTGTGCATATAAAAGCCTTTTTTTTCTTTGATTTAAAAAGAGTAAAAGATTACATCCTGATCAGAAGTTCTGGAGAACCTGAACTCTTACAGCACAGAAGAGCAGAAAAAACCCACCAAAATTACCCAGAGAAATAATTGAAAAACAAAGCAGAACAAGAGCCATTTTAATCTCCCCTCATGATTCAGGAAAAGCAAGGAGAAGATGCTCTCCTATCTCATTTTTCAGCAGTTTCAGGTTGCTAAAATACAAGCAGGTGAGAGATATGTTGTACTCATTAAAGATGGATGTGGCGTGCTTCTTTCTTTTTTGACCACCAAGAGATGACATTCTGTGTGTGGTGATAACTAAGAGGATAAGATGCTGTTTCTATTGGTTTCATGCTTGCCTGTATTGGAGTAGATAGACGTAATCACCCTGGAGATACTGTATTTACTTCTCTTTACTTATTTACTGTGTTTCTTTTATTTCACTTTAGGGGACTAGGCTGGAATTGACATTTCTTTCTCTTCAGCAGCAACCTCCTCTCTCAATGCAGAGTCTCTGGGCACTGAGTTAAGCCAGACAGTAGAATGGACCTGCTGTAAATAGTGTTGATAAATTGGGTAGATAACACAGCATGGCCTGGTTTACCCCAGTGCACAGAGTAATAAAAAGGAGTTTCCGCCTCGGAAAGGTCACGGTATTGACAAGGGGAACGATTGTGGGAATGGCAGTGGTGAGACGCCTGTCGCTAAAGTCACTTTTCCACAGGAGATGCTGAAGGCCTTTTCCTCACTGCCCTCACCTCTCACAGCTTTTGATTTACTGGGAGGTCTGTGAAGATGAGGATCCCTGGTGCCAAAGAGAGCTGAGCTGCAAGGCTCAGTTGGATCTCAGTTGGATCCCAGCTGGATCTCAGGATCCAGCCAATCCTAAAATGGCCAATTGTGCAAGGACTTTTCCAAGTTGACCAAAATGGGGTAGACCACCCCAGGGCTGGCCTAAGCACCTTTAGATGGTTTTTCACCACAGCCTGTGGAGCAACAAGGTCTTAGTGAGAGTCATGGTGCCACGAATCAGTCACAACACTGCCAAGCAGTTCAGTGGTTTCATGTGGTAATTTTAAAAACAGGTCTTTTTTTAATCCTATGCTTACATTTCTCAGTTCATACACTGGAGAGAACCATAACAGCCAACAGAGTACCCACCTAATAAACAAATTGAAACATAATTTTGGAGACACTAGATCACTTATGGGTCACAGACACTGATCAGAACTTGGGTCAGGTGTGCCTGGCATGATGGAGATCAGCCAAAGAAATGGCTCCAATAGATAA
This sequence comes from Passer domesticus, assembly GCF_036417665.1. NCBI lineage: Eukaryota > Metazoa > Chordata > Aves > Passeriformes > Passeridae > Passer > Passer domesticus. Next base: position 7,254,953 of record NC_087512.1, read on the forward strand.
TTAAGAGTCTCAGACCACTCTGGGGAAACCTGCACCCAAAAATCTGGTCCTCAACAACCCTGCCTGCCCCTTTGAGCAATGAAAGCAAATGTGTGTTCAAAGACACCAAAGCAGAGATGACAGAACATAAGAGTGCAGTGGGGTTGACATGCATCCACAAATAACAGCAAATTGAATAATCTCTAAGCTCTTGCCTAGACTTGCGGTCCTTTTCATGTCACAGCACTTTTAAACAGCTTTCCAATTAACATACCCAATATCAGGACTGGAAATTCAGGTTTAACAAGGAAGGTCTCATTAAAAAGCAAGGCATGCAGCCCACCAGCTGAATTCCATGGACCATGCCAGTTAGTACTGGGATGTGACATGATTATGTAATAGCAGCCATTCTGTGTCGCATCGAAGGTCCTTATAGTCCAACAACCTTCCCCAACACTGGCCAGCAAAGCATGCTTTAAAAAACCAAAACTGAGAGCGAAGTGCTTGTTACAATTATTTTTGTCCCAGTTACTCTTCCAGCACTCCAGAGCTTATGGGATTCCTAAATCAAACTTGTACATAAAGCACTTCGTACATCAATGAGAAAGTATATACTAAGTGATGGCATTGCTGCATGGTAGAGAAAAACATTTGCTCTCCCTAAAGAAGCTAAAAAAGTATGACAAAGTATTGATTCCATCATTTTATTTCAAGAGTGATGCCCATGGTGTATTAGGAAAGGGAGCGTGTCCACAGTAGAGCAAGTTCCTTAGATCTTTAATGTGTTTTTCTACCCTAATAGTATTATAACAGATGTGGTTTTCTGACTAGGAGGAGAAATGGTTTTGGCCACTTTCCCTATCTTTTGACTATTTACTTACTACAAAACTGGCTTAATAGTAGTTTCCAACAGCACTTACGGCCTACTCCCAGCTAGGAAACTCTTGTGAGTTTTTTATAAATGAGAATGAGGTTTTGGGGACATTCCTATTTTGAATTAAGAATTGGCCCACACCAAAGACTAGAGTATGATGTATCATCAATTTGTGTCACTTACTACCATTTCAAATTCAAAGTGACAAGGATTTGGAAACCCTGCTAGATGCGGAACTGTGGCGAAAGGGCTGAGTTTGGCTAGGGTGGGAAATTGTAATGCCTTGAGAAGGTGACAGTAAACTGGCTCAGGGGAAGCTTAAGCAAGGCCCAAACGGTGCCCCATGCAAAGGCTATCTAATTATTTAATACTCCTGTTCCTGGACAGTGGTGTCATGAAGCCCAGAATGGCAATCCTTGCTTTGGCCACACAGCACAGTCTTCCAGGGAGCCAAGATCAGCTCATTAGACTGCAAGATCTGCACTCCTTGCAAGAAGCTGGTCCCTATCCAGTTTTGACAGTCTCAGCCAACCTATGCCATCTGCCTGGGACAGCTCCCCAAACACACAGCAAAGCCTTTCTCAGAGCCCCAGACACATGGAGGGAATATTTCAGAGTGCTGGAAACAGCGGTCACTGTCAAGTGCAGTAGTTTTTGGCCCCAGTGGCCGCTTTGTCACAGATGTTGCTGAGTTCTTTTGTAATTCCAGGCATTTCTGGAAGGCAAAAAATAATTCAGCAATCACAAAATTAGAAAATAACTGGAAAACTAAAATTGATAAGCATCCACCTAATGGTTAATATTTTCCCTCTCCCTACCTCTGACAGCAAACCTCCCCCTTTATCAGCAGAATGACCTGGACCTGGGTTCCTGTGAAGTGAAGTTAGTTTGGATTAGTCTTGCAGGAGGCTCTGGGCTCTCAGTGGTGAAGGGAAGTGAGATAATAGGGCCCTCAGCAACTCACCCTCACCTTAGCCTTGTCCACTGGACACATATGGACTAATGCATTCTGCTCCTATTGCCAAGCAAGTTGGGGATATAAACATGATTTTCATAATTGGGTTTTAACTTACATAGTAACCATCCAGCAGTGATGATAGCTTTGCACCAGAAGAGCCTTAAGACAGAGAACAGCTTCTCTGAAGTGTTAAGAATCCCAGCATATTTATCTTAATAAGTTTTATTACAGCCTGCCAGTTTAAACCTAATGACTAATTTATCGTACAAAATACCAGCAATATATTTTTTGGTTTTGCTAATTAATTATCTCAAACAAAGGTGATATTTATAAAACTGTCCAGAAATGGTATGTGCATTAAAATTGCCTTGCAGCAGGAGATGAAATTATTACTAATATGGGATCAAATTATTACTGTATTGACTTAGTTATTTTATTACCTCATAATGGATTTCTTCATTATTTTCCCCTGGATTGTAGCATTCATGATTGCATTAAAGTCTGTTAATCTATGCAAATATCATTAGGAGCCACTAATAACCATGGCAACTTTCTTCAATTTCAAGGAATGTGGTAAGTACTCCCAACGCATTGTTACGTTCTGTGTAGTGTGATGGGATTAACTCAGCCCCCAAGTCCTTGGGACAGTGGGTGGGCAGCAGATCCCTGTGAGCCTTTCCTCCTTTACAAATAGATAAAGTGTAAGGTGGGAATTTGTTTTTCTGCTTAAGAGGTGGCATGATTTTCAGCTCCACCACTGTAACCCTGCCTGATGTCAACCAAGCCACCTGTTAGTTTGGAAAAGGGCCATGTCATAAATTTCCTCTGTATTTCCAGCCCTGCTGTGTATCCTCAAAAACAATCACCCAACCCATGGCTCAACGTTTTAAAACTGCAGTGGGAATCAGATATTTTCTAAAGGTCAGGTCATGGAGTTGTGGCTTTTGTACACGCAGGACAAGGCAGAAGCAAACAAGGAAGGTGAATTTTCAACACTAGCATAGCTTTCGAGTGTCTCATGTGTGATCTAATGCCTTCACACTGATGTTTCAGAGGTGCTCAATGAACCATTTTTGAGAGGACTGAGATTGCTGCAGAGCTGTGAGTGTGTCTGTCAGTGTTTGTATCGACCACTTCAAAAAAATGCGGACAAATATTAAGCCTTGAATGTTTCCCTTTTCAACACCTCTGAAAACTGAAAGATGCATGCATGAGTAGAATGATAGGTAAGGGAAAATACACAGCTGCTGAATGGTATGACTATTTATCTCCCTCACCTATTAGTCTAATTTCACATCTCCCATACTTAGATAATGAGGTTACAGACACCTTTGTAGTAACGCACACAAAATTAAACAGAGGAAAATCAGCTTAAATTGGATCACAGAGTGACAAGGATGGAATTTCATCTCTTTACCCGTATCTGTCTGTCTGACTATCTGTCTCTCTAAATAATCTAGATCCACATCTTATATGCAAGCAAGACAATCCCAACAGCAACTTTCCAGCAGTGATTTCCAACTGACCAGTGCTACATAATTCCTGCAATATTAGGGTTTACACTGGGCTCTCCTGTCATTTCTGAATGGTACCTGAAGCCTCCTCTTTGAATTGACCTTAGACTGAAATCAGTTTAGGTCCAATTATAAGAGCTAGTGAACTCTGGGTGCCCTTGTTTTGCTCCATCAGCATGTGCACCACAACTGAGAGGAAGACAGGCTTTGAAAATGTTAAAGGCTTCAGTTTTTGACACAAAAGCTGCATTCTGAACTATAAACAAGCAAAATGGACTTGAGATGTTGGTGAGCAATCCCACAGCCCCAGGGATTCACAGGAATCCTGTCTTCTCCCTCAAACAGTAACAAGAACTTCCCTCCAAAAAATCTTGTTAAAAAAAAAAAAAAAAGACAGCCCAAAAACACTACTGGTGTCAGAGTAAAGTGGTGTTGGATTAAGCATTTGCACCTCTGTAAATGAATTAACAATATGTGATTGTTTTATGTTTGACTGTCAATCTGTATTTGGCTCAGAGGGGATAATTTTTACTCAGAATGTGTTAAAAAGTAATTCCATAGATGGTAGCAGTCTTGGACCCTGTGAAACTCTTGGCTTTTTTGCATGAGCTGACCTTGTTTTGTCAAATAAAAAGAGATCCAAAATGGCATTCAGGAAGGGAAAAAGCAGGGTGAATCCATGGAAAACAAACAAATAAAAAAATAAACAAAACAAAAAAAACCTCACACAGAACAAAACAGAAACCTCAACACATTATTTTTGCTCTTTTTTTTTTTTTTTTTTAAAGAAGAGCTACTCTTCATGATGAGATGTAAAATAAAGGGAAAAGCAAGCCCAGAAGAAATGCAGGCATTAAATTGGATGGATGGGCTGAAGCTGTTATGCATTAATTGCATTTCAAGATCAGCTGGGCCCCCTCTCAGCTCGGCAGCAGTGCCCCAGTCTGCTGGGGGGCTGAACAAAGGACAGTAACAAAGCAGCATTAAGGGTCCTATCGAGGGTCTCTCTGGCTGGTTTCCTTTCACAGCCTGTTGGAGAATACAAGCTCATTTATTCTTTGAGTTTAGAGGGATTCTACCAGGAAACACTCTCTTGCAAAACCACTAAATGAACCTCCCAGCTTGAACTGCTTGGGAGTTTTGGGACTGGAAACACAGGGAGTTGGTCTGCTTGTGTTGTTCAACAGACAAGGGTTCTAACTCAGCAAAGTTCTCAGATCAGTCCTGCTGAGGGGGTGCAGTAAATTTCGGTGTGAGGAGACAGATATGGAAAGGGGATAAACATCTGCTTATTGCTACCCAAAACATGAACTTAGAAGGAGATGGGTCTCACCAGAATAGTTTGGCCCTTCTGCACTCAGCATTCCTTTTAGGCCACAAAGAGAGTGCAATTGTTTAATTTAACTTAAAATGGAGGAATTTAAAAGCATATGCTTTGGACAGTTGTGAAAGTGGGGAGCAAGGTTTTCTTCTTACTACTTAAATCAGGGGAGTTTTGGAGTATCTGGCATTGGTTCTGAATGGCTGATAGCTGCTAATAAAAGGTTTGCTCTCAGTCTGACTGGGTGGCTTTAATGTAATTTGGAACTTAAAAAAGGTCTGTATTCCAGGGGTGAGCCCAATTCTGTCATCCTGGGCCCATCTCAAATAGCAGTGAAAGGACATAATTATGTGGTGCAAATCAGGATGGTTTTACTGATGGTGCTGATTTACACCATCTGAGGACCTGGCTTAGCTCTGTTATGGCAGTGAGCTGCACTGCCTAACCTCTCTGAATTCCCTGCATGGATTCTACACATCACTTAACTTCAGGCAAGACTTTCTCACATTGTCTGAATGCTAATTGCACTTCTGTGCTGCAGCTTATATTAAAATTAATATATAATTCCAAAAAAATAGAGATAATTGAACTGACCCAAAATATAACCCCTTTCCTTATTTCTTAAGCACTTGAGTTTTAGCACAAATCTCTTTTACTGCAGGGGCTTATGTTGTGCCGTCAGCAAATGCAAAGAGCAATTAAACATTTAACATGATCACAAGGAAAAGAGGAAAGACGCTGTTTAAATGCATCAAGGAAAAAAAAGAAGCCCAGGAAAACAGCCTCTTGGGTCTAATATAAGACAGAAAAAAATGCACTATGGTCAGTTCAATTCAAGAGCTTTGTTTATTGGGGATCTAGTACATTATTTTTTAAAATAAAATTCTTATTTTGCTGGGCTCCTCAGAAGGAGTTTCAAACAATCCTGAGCCACAGAGATGCCAGGTTGAAGCAAACAATTTCTGGAGGGTAAGCGTTATGATTTTTCACCTTTTCTTTGTTTTCCTTAGTTGGGAGGGTTACCTGGATCTTGGGGAATATCTGCTTCTGGAAAGAGCTGCACTGCATTTCCTCAAAAGAAGAAAAGAAGTAACAGACTTCAAAACTCTGCATCCCTACTGACATTCCTCATTTTTCTCTTTCACACATTTTCCTGTTCTGCTAAAAGCACGTAATCTAACCTATGAATCATCTTGGTCAGTGCTGATGCCTATACCCAAAGTATTAATAAGAGGAATTAGTCCTGTTTGTCAGTCTGTCTGTGAATGAGAGATGTGGGATTAAGTCGCTAGATGATATTTGTTTTCTGTAGCTTATAGAGAATGTTTATTCAGTTGACATAAGGACATCAGGGTCATGCAGCCTGATATGCAGCTTGAGCAGGCAACTGCAGCGTGCAGCCCCATTCATAGGGGAGTCAAGTCCCTATCAGAGAAAGCAGCCCTGATTTGACATTCTGGATGTCTGAGGGGCCTGCCTTAAAAATGCCCTTGGAGTCTGTTTCCCCAGGACAAAGGGATGCACAGCAACGCGAGCTCAAAAAGGCCTCGCTCCTGGCAAGGGCTGGATGGGGAGAGCAGATAAGTAATGGGACACCAGGGCTGCTGTCAACCTGACAGCATTTCAACAAAGATACAGAGGAATTTTGGGGGGCCAGATTTAATAGGATTTGTCAGGTCTTTTCATGGGACACTACTGTTTTCCACTAAGTGTTTTTCAGGACAGTCTTCTCGATTCTGGTGGGTGGTTGAGGAAAGGGAGCCAATGCCAGAAAGCCAGGCAAACAGGTGATGAAGTTGCTCATCAGTTCTGTGGGGTATCAGGGTATGAGCTGCTGAGATAATCTTTTAGAAGAGTCCGACACAGGGAGATTCTGAAATGGGGTGCTGGTCACCAGGAAGGCCACCATGTGCCCATAGCAGACTTTCTCCAGAATTTAAAACAGTGGGAGAGCAATGATCTGAACCCATTTCCCTACATTTTAGGAGGGCATCTGAATGGCAGAAAATGGAATCTTTTTCCTCCTGCTCTAAGATTTTTAAGAGTTAGGATTTAGAGGGCTTTTATTTTTTTAAATGGAAACAGCTTTAAAAGTTTTTAGGTTGAATTCAGATGGAGTGGGAAAACGGCTCAAATATCAACTGCTTTCTGCCTGCAAAAGCATTTTCTTCTCAGATCTTGGATTAACACCTAGACTCAGGCATGACTGAGACACAGAGAGGCTCTGTATTTGCCAATCTCAATTTTTTGGGGGGATTGCAATATCAGACACAAAGCAACATTTTCTCTAGTAGATTGTGCCACTAATACAATAAGGGTCTAATGTATTAATGAATAAGGATCTATAATATGCTAATATTTCTGCATCACATTAATATTCTATTAGACTAATGTATTATTATGCTAATAAGTCTATTAAAAATGCAAAATATAATTATACATTTTGTATGGCTCCACTGTTGAAATCTGATTCCTGCCCTAGACACACTTGTGTGTGCATTTCTAGAAATTGTATTACCTGCTGTGCAAAGTTAGCTTGATCTACACCTGATGTCTTTCATCACGCACCCCAAGCAGCCAAGAGAGGATTTCATACCCCCAAACCCATTAACAGGTGAAACAGATTAAGTGCTTCAGTAGGTCTGCATTTCAGCTGTGGGAGAGACAGGCTGACAGCCACGCTTTACACACGCCTCACCCTCTCTTGGAATTTACCTTTCTTTTCACTGAGCAGCTGATTGAGAGGGGACCCTCCTCTGGGCGGGCGTGTTGTGCCAGGAAGGACTAACACACCTAAATCCCGGCAAGCCAATCCCCTAGGAAAGGGTGCTATGTGAGACCCGTTGAAATAGATCCCTTCCTCTGAGGTGTTTTCTTTTGCCAAGTTTAGGCACTTCCCAATTCTGTGTGCTGTTTATATAGCTTATTCTTTAATGTCTAATTTCCCCCAACACTATCAAAGGAGCCTAATCCACAGGCAGAGAAGGCTGTGACTTCCTCTGGACAGCTAATCCTGAAAAACAGGGCACTGTGTGGTTTTCTCCCTGGTCCCGGCCCTGGCTATGCTTCTGCTCCTCTGTCACTGTTGAATGAGAATTTTCAGTATGCCTCCCACTCTCCATAAATATATCCACACTCCTGCTCACTCCTGAATAATGGCATTTGGAGGAGAGGTCTCCTGCAGATCTTTCTACCACAGCTAAATGTTCACTTGATTGCTTTTAGATGGGCCAATTAAGAATGAAAAGGGAAAGTGAACAGCATGGTTTTGTTTTGTTTTAAAAATGTCATGTTTGCCAAGTTTATTAAGCAGGAGTTTAGAACGAATATTGAATTTTCAAAGACTGGCTCTGATAAAATTTGGAAAAGAAAGTGGAAGGACATGTCCTTCCCCTTGTCCCTGTCAGGATAACTCACTGCCCTGTATCAATGTCTGCATCTCGTGGCACCAGCCATTTAATGGATGTTACAACAGACATCTTTAATGAAAGAACAGGGCTTCTGTTACCTGCCTGAAGATCTATTCGCTTCTTTATTGCCACTGGAAAGAGGCAGAGAATTGAATGGAGAAGGTTTCTGACCAAAAGAAATCCTTTCTAACAGGGAGGAAAGAAACTATGTGGGTAGAACTCATGATCTGGGGAGGCTGAAGCTCTCTGTCACTGGAGGCTGGTTAAAAATGGGGGAAAAGTATCTGTCAGTAAAAATACACCTAATGTGGTTCTGCATTGTGCCAGTTGAGCTAGGGAGCTTCTTGAGGTTCCTGCCAAACCTTTTCTCTGGCTCTGGCCCTTCTTTCATAGGCAGCAGACCCAAGGCTTTTGAAGACCCTCACAGCTCTCAGGGTTTGTCTGTTTGGTACTGAAATAGCAAAGAATTTGGGAAGACACAGAATTGTCCTTAAGTGCTGAATAGGAGAAATAGTTTATAAGTGCATCATAAAACTCAGAAGCGTTCTCAATTTCACAAGATTTAAGGCTTCCATAAGCATATGCTTCACGCAGCCCACCTGTATAGCACTGCCTTGTGCATGAATAACTTTGTTGTGTGGTGGCTGATTCTGTCATAATAAGGGTCCTGCTACCATTAACAGTGACTGGATTTCTCTTTTATAGCAAGACAAAGAAATCCAGGTGTGCGGAAGTGAAAATCTAAACATTTCATGATTATTTTCTATGGGTATTCAATATGATATATATATATATGTATGCATGAGTGATGAGGAACATATGTGACTCCCTGTCTTGAATTTAGGACACATGGTGAATGAGTAAGGGACTCAATTATACAATGTTGGAAATAATTTTATTTTTACTGTAAAAATCATCTGACTTCCAAATTTCACTATTTTCAGGGCAGCAGCAGAATGATTATAAACTGTGTGAAGATACACAAAGCATGGAATTCCCAGCTCTGGTGTATAAAATAGGAAACTCATACTCACATCTTTACACTGTCCATGTTTTCAACGTGGTGGTGGTGTTCAAGAAGTCCCCCAGCAAATTCCATTTATGTTATTGTCATTATTACCATTATTATTTTAACTTGTGACTCATGCACCACCATTTGCTGTGGATTCTCCAAGATGATGGTCAAGTGGTTTCAAACTGCTTCATCAACTTGAAGTTCAGTGGAGCTACACTGATTTACAAGAGCTGAGACTTTAGCCCAAAGCTCCTACTGAAAGTGACAGAAGCTTTTTGCTGGTCTGTATCTCCCTGGGAAAGATAACGCTTTTCACAGGAAAGCTGTTATTTGGTGTGTTCCCTTATGTAACAGCACTGCTGGCAAAGTAGAGAGACCAAAAACATGAGGACTCTAACACTCATGGAATGGCTCGGGGTGCTGAAGTGACCAACCTCCAAAGCACAATGCTGGGCTGTTATCAAACAAGTCCACAGAAGGAGGATTTTACCAAAATCTGCTCTTCAGTTTCTGCAGATATCTTCAATCTACATTTCTGTGGAACAAAAGTTAAGTGTAGATTATTAATCCAGCCTTTTGTTTTGCCTCAGTTTATCTGCTTAGCAAAAAATCTTCCTGTCCTGCCTCCCACCTATATTTTTGCGCCAATACAAATGTAAAATATTTCTTTTGCTTCTCCTAAAACAACCAGAGCAGAAGTTAACCATGTTGATTGTCTTCTTGTTTAAGTGGTATGTTGGCTATTTTATAGGTTTTTTGACCTCTAATTGGTCCACCTACAAGGGGAGATGAAAGTACCCCTATGCACTTCACCTATAACCTTAGATCTGTTGGATAAGTTCAGGTATTTATGAAACCATCAGCGTCTTTAAGACGTGTGTGGGCTGAAAAGCAAGAAAGGCCTTGCAGAGGGATGGTTATGTTGCACATCTCTGTGTCAAAGACCAACCTTGACATTCCTGTGCCAGCCCCCGGAATGAGAGTTTGCTGCAGGAATCCTGAGCTGCAGATGCCTGGTAGCTCATTGTCTATCTGTGAGTGTGTTTTCTCCCCTTGGGTTTGTTTCATATCAGAATAAATGAGGAAAGACTGGCCTTTAAAGCTTATACAGAATGCAATTCCCTTTATATGTAATGCTTCTCCTTTTGACAGTGTGGCTTCTTTTCCCCTCTAACTATTTCTGGTTTTCTTTCTCTTGATCTCACTTTTTTGCAGTCTGCATGCAGGCATGTGTAAAAAATCAGGGTGAGAGGATTTGGTCTCTAGGCAAAGAAAACACCAACAAAAGGAAGCGTAAAAAGCAAATCCCTCTCTCTCCTACTCTCTTTCCACATGGGCCCTTCATGCCCAAGGTTTCATGCAGGAGTGGTTAGCCAGGACCAGGATGGAGGCAAGAGCCCTAGTGGAGAAAAAGCATTTGCAATCTTTGAAAGGAAGTAAAGGTGGAGGAAGACCACCCCATCAGTATAATCCCAGTGCAATTTCATTTAGGCCTCTTGTTTTGTAATGAGTTTTTATTCATCTTTAATTTGACGGGTCTTCTTCCCCAAAGGAAGGCTAAGATAACAAGGGAAAGGGGAAACACAACAGTAGGGTAGAGAACAAAGTCTTTGATAATATTTCTTTTTATATTTGGTTTTTTCCCTCTTAACTGATAGCTAACATGTCTTTCAAATAAATTTCTCTGTCCTTTTACTAATGTATTTAGCAGAAGATTGGTTTTGGAAATATCAGATGAAATAAAGAAATCAAGAAAGATTGCAAAGATTTGATACAGCATCCAAAATTTAGGAGAAAACTAAATCAATCGTTCCTTCCTGCCTGCCTTCCTTCTTCCCTTCCTCCCTCCCTTCCTTCCTTCCTGAGCTAGGAAGTTCAGCAACAACAGAAATCTATTTTGATCATCTGGCTTATATATCTTGGATCATATCGAACTGGTTAGATCAAGCCATAATAGTATTTAACGGGAAAAATTGTGAAGTTTTTACAGTAAGGAACAAGAATAGCAGGAGCAGGATAAGTTTAGCATGGCTTAAATGGGATCTGATGTTTTTGATAAAGAGAGGGGCAAATTTGCACCAAAGCATTCATCACATATTGGAGTCCAAGACAAAGTGAGAAACAGGTTTGGTTATTTTGGTTGATAGGGTTGCACATTTCACTTCCTCTCCCTCTTTCACCCTCCTTCACCCATACATCCACTGGTAGACTTTGAATGTAATATTTTGCACATCTCCTACAACAGCACTACATCCCGCTGGCCATATCTTGACAGGCTGCATCAGTCAATAATGATGTAATATTAAAGGGTAATGACACAGCCATGCAGAGTAATGAGAGAAAGCAATTTCTCTCACTATTTACCCATTTACCAATCGATTGAATTTATCATGTCAAAAACACAGGGATAAGTCCATGAGAGGCTGACATATGTTCCTATTGTGTAGTGGTTCTGCTCAGCTGGCTGACAAAAATGTCTAAGTAAACATATTAAGTTAAATTCTGCTCAGGGTGTGAAGACAAAGGAGAAAAAGGAAACAAGTCTGGACATGGACTTGGAGAGTGGAAAAAATATTACTAAGAAATAAGGAGATGAAAGGAGGTAAAAGAATGCAGTGTGGGTCCATGCAGTGAGCAACAGTTGAGGCATGTGTGTTGTTTCAGCAAAGTAATTAATTAATAGAGGTGTGTCTACTACTATAGACTTTCTCAATACTGCAATTCCACCTTGCAATCCTTCCTTTGAGAGTCTCTACAGGCTCAGAAAACATCTGTGGTTCTCACAAACTGCCCCTAGAGAAGATTAGGATGGACAAACTTCATTTAAAATCAGGCAGAAAGTGAAACCCAGATAAATCCTTAGATTAAGTGGAACAGGACCTGCATTCCCTCCTGGTGGCGAAACAGGGGAAGGGCTTGGATCAGCCACAAGCAAAGCTTGATGACCAGATGTGTCCAGGAAAATTGCATTTGGAAAAAGCAGGAGGCAGATTTTATGCATAAGTTAGTAAGGAATTCCTCAGACTTCCAGGAAACAGAGAATCTTTCAGCAGTGCTGTCATTATTTTGGGTTCTTCCCCCAAGCAATTTGAGGCTGATGTGACAGAACCCTTCTGCACCTTCATTGCTACTTGGAGGTATTGATATTCCCTCCTCTGAAAAGCAAACTGATATACATTTCCAACACAGCTGCTCATATTTGAAAGGATATTTACAAGACAGACCCTGCAAAAGTTGTATGGCTCTTGGAGTAACCCATTAGGAAGAAAGGTGTCAAACTCTGAATCTGGCTGATTATCACATGATGAAGGGTTTGGCTTTACTAAACCACAGGCATCCTGCACAAGCTGTGGGGGAAAGGACATATGTAAGATGCTGCCCTAAAATACCATGCTCAAGTAACTGAGCAAGGCTGTGGGAGAAGAATAGGGTTGAGAGAGAAGTTAAAATCACCGAGATTCCATCAAAGATGGGTATTCACAGGTCCTGGGCCAGGGAGGTTTAGAACTGAGGGCATGGAGAAAGTAGAGGGATAAGGATGTTGCAAAGTATTTTTTCTTTTTATTTTCTTTCTCTGAGCTGTTTATAGATGTAATCCTACAACTGCAGAGTGTAAATCCTACACAAGCCTGAGTGATTATTGCAGCTGGAGGCTCTGGGTGGTTTTGTAACCTCTCTGCTCCACTTCAGCTGCTGAAAACCAGGAGGGAAGAGGAGTAAAGGGAGGGAAGTGAGAGGAAGAAGGGGAGCTGGGATCTAGCAAAACCCTTGATCCAAAAGCCCATCTATTTTTCCAGCACTTAATGCCTCATAGATGCTGTCCAAAAGGGGGAAGGAGGCACTGGCTTCTGGCTGCATCAAAAGCAGTATGATCAGCAGGTAGAAAGAGGTGATTCTACCCCTCTGCTCTTGCGAGGCTCAGCCTCAAGTGCTGAATCCAGCTGTGGGACCCTCAACATAGGCAAGTCCTGTTAGACAGGTCCAGAGAAGACCACAGAGATGAACAGAGTGCTGGGGCACCTCTGGAATGGAGACAACTGAGACAGCTGGGGTTTTTCATCAGCTGGGGTGACCTTCTAGCACCTTCTGGTAACTGAAGGGTCTAAAGAGAATGGGAGAGGGACTTTTAAAAGGACAGGTACTGAGAGGACAAGAGGTGATGTCTTTAAACTAAAGGACAACAGCTTTTGTTTAGACATTAGGAAGAAATTCTTGACTGTGAGGGTGGTGAGGCACTGGCACAGGTTGCCCAGAGAAGCTGTGGCTGCCCCATCCCTGGAACTGTTCAAGGCCAGGCTGGATGGGGCTCTGAGCAGCCTGGGATATTAGAAGGAGGCCCTGACTTGGCAGGGGGTGTAATGATGATGTAACGAGATGATCTTTAGTTCTACTCCAACCCAAACCTTTCTGTGGTTCCATGCTTCCTCCAAAACTCCTTTTCTCTCATGGTGTCCCCCTGTACTGGGTGTGTAGGAAAATGAAGTGTGATGTGATCCAGCACCAAATGCTGGTAGAATTGCCCAGGTTGCTGTCAGCAGGAGCTGGCTGCAGCGTTTATCTCCAGCTGTCCCAGCTCACAAGCATGCCCACCTGGCACACAGCAGCACGCTTGCCTGCAGCATGGCAGAGACAGACCAGGCTGAGACCAGCTTGTGCCTTGCCATGCAGGGACACAGACCAGCCTGTCAGACACAGGAAACCACAGTCAGGAGTCAAATGATTCTTTCTGGCCTGATAGTTTCAAGCCTCGATCACATGTATCTTTAAAAACATTTTGTTTCCATTTTCCTATCTTTTTTTCCTTCATTGAGAGCTGTTAATTATGGAACAATGTGGCAATCTTTGGGACTTGCTCGCAGAGTGTCCCCAAGGGCTTGACCACACAAGGGCACCTCTGCTGCTGTCACTGTCTGCTTTGGGGAAGCTTCCAAAGGAAGGCAGGGGATATGTGAGCAGAGGGAGGGCATTTTTCAGTCGGTGGAGTGTGATGATTTCCTCAAGTGATGCAAATGAAGAACGCAGAAGCAGTCTTCTGCCAGCACTGCCGCATGCAGAGCGTGGCTGTGCCCATGGAGCTGTGCCAGCTCGGAGAGGAGGGGACACGGCCACAATCCCTGCAGTCTCCTTAGCTAAATGGGCTGCTCTTGCCTTGGGACATATCTGTGCAGCACCTAACCAAGTGGGGCTCCTAACGGCGCGCATAATGGAAATAACTTACAATAATAAAGTAAATAGACAGTAAAGCTGTCTTCTGTAATGTTATTCTCCAGGTGAAATGAGATACCAGAAACAAACAAACAGCCTCCAAATGATATTAAAATGTCTTTCACTTTTAATAATTTAAGGGGCATACTACAGAAAGATAAAGAAACTTAAAAATACATTATTTTTCAGGCTGATAGTCTTTTCCTCAGACTATCCTGTCTGGCCCACTGAGGACTCATTGATGTATCCTAGGCTGAAGCAGAACATTACAATAAGTTATTCAGACAAAAAGTTTTCTTTAATTTTATTTACTAACTTTGCCTTCAGAAAAGCTGGTTTAGCTTTGGGAGTTTTGCTTTTAAAAAATAAATTTCCTTCCTCTCTCCCTCCTTCCATTCTTCATCCCTCTCTCCCATCCCTTCCTTTGCTCATCTCCCCCCTTCCCTCCCACCACTTCTATCCTTCCATGTCTTTCTCACTCTCTCCCTTTCTCTCATTCTTTTTCCTGTTTCAAAAAGCCCTAGACTGTCTCCTTGAGTGTTAAGGACAAACTGGCAATAATTTATGTTATAGCGTGATATGAAAAAAATTACATTACACTATAAATTATAATATGAAGGGTGAAATGCCAGGAAGGATGCCAAATGCTGGTGGAAATCCCATTAGACAACAGAGTTCTATTGCCTACCACTCCCTACAGAAATCTTAGGTTTGCATGGAACTGTTTGCTGTGAGGGGAGAGAGGCTGAAGGGGGGAGAAAGAAGAAATACAACACAAAAGATAATATATATAATCAGTCAACTGGAAGTAGGATTTTTTTACGAATGCTCAAAAAGAAAGGTGACTTTTTTAAATAGAAATTTCAAATCTGGCCACCTGGGATTTTGAGGTGCTGCCTCAAGCTGGAGCAGAGGTTGTGGGGAGGAGCTGTCATGTATGTTTGTGCAGCGCTGTCATCAGAGGGGCTTTTGGATTTCACCCTGCCAGACAATCCCTGTGGAAATCCCTCCTTGGGTTCTTTGGGATTTCAGGTATCCCTGCTCATCGCTGCAGGCCCAGAAGCTGCTGGAGGATGTGCAGGGGCTGCCTGAAACCACAACCTCTGGTGGCTCTTCTCTGAGAACAGGACTAACCAGGAATGAAATTAAGGAGGGCTCTTGGAGAAAAATGGCATCAAGGAGAGATGAGAGTCCAGAGCCCATCTCTGACTTTGTGCTTGACTGTTGTTCCTGGTGCCAGGCAGCTGCAGGGGAGTAGGAGATGGGTGATTTCATACTTGTGGGTACATATTTGTCTTAAAACTCACCACCACCCAGCACCTGAGAAGATCCCAGGGACCTGTGGATCATCCTCATCTCCCCATGTATTGTCTGTCACCCGATTATTATTTAATTTTTAAAAATATTCATACACTGCCCATTCCCCTGAATCTCAGCCTGTGTCCATCTCTTCCTTAGATATGATGGCACCAAAAATAGATATCAGAACAATTGAACTGTTCTGTGCAAAAGGCTGTAGGATGCAAAAACAGAGGGCAAAATTTACCCAGGGGTAGAATTGTTGGTGAAGCTGTTGTTTTGCTCCTATCTCATGTCTGGTAAAAATAACTGTTTGAATCTGCAACTATCAGTCATATTTTATAACACTCCTGGGTTAGTGAAGAAACTAGACTCCTCTCTAGATACCGGGTAAGGAAAGAGGATAAGTTCAATGTAAAAAAGGAAATATTTTTTTCATGTACCAAGAATGAGAAAATGTCTATTTTTCTTTAAAGATAAAAGAAATACAAGACAAAAAAAGGGAGAAAATAAAAATAACCCAAAACCACAGATTATTATTTTACTTTCAAAAAAAAAAATAAAAAGGAAACTAAAACCATACCAAACACCCCAATCAATGGAGAGAAAAGCAGCTTTGAGTGCCTTATTGAACTGACCTACAGAAAAAGCTTCAGAGTTTCAAGCCCAAACAAGTCCCTGATAAGATGTGAAATGCAATGGAAAAATCATTTAGGGGAAACAACAGAGAAGCTGATTTTCTCTAGTTTTACAGGTCGGTTCAATAAAGGTTCCTGAACTCCCTTTTCTGTGTAATTCTAAGGAAGGGTCATTTAATTAATATATTTATCTGAAGGAAGAAAAAAAAGAAGGGTAAGAAAGGGAGAAAAACAATCTTAAAACAAAGACTGTATTTCACATTGAGCATTGCAGGTTTTGGTTGAGTCTGTCTAGCACATGAGCTCTCTGGGTACCCACAACCCTTTCTTCCACACGGTTGCTCTCTTAGCTTCATCCTTTAATTTGGTGTATAAATTATCACAAAAATTGTGGAATCCAGAGAGGAAAAACACATCCAAGCACATTTCTTACTCATGTTTTCCTTCTTTAGCTCTTTGTGATTCATTTACTGCACTTTCAACCAGCCCTCCTGGTTTCACGAGATGTTGAAAGACAGCTCAAGCATGTTATTATCTCCCTGCCAGCCTCCAGAAGAGTATCTAGCAGTGTTCAGGGTACCCCCTGCAGTGGGACTTGTGAATGTAGAACTGTGGGGCTCAGTCCTCGGCTCTGCACCATCACTCACTCCCTGCTCCTGCCTTTGCTGTGCATCCTCCCGGGCATGGCACAGCTGTGCAAACCTCAGCACACCCCAGACTCCCGAGCTGGCAGCATCTCCACAGCCTCTGGTGGACACACCTCAGGCTGAAGCTGTCTCGACAGCCCTTGACAGCTCTATTTCTCATGCAGGCAGGGCTGCTGAGGGGGCAGTGCAGTGAAAGGGTTCATCCATCCCCATGTTTGAGATGGCGAGTCTGTACCCATCTCTCAGTGCTCAGCCTAAGGCACTGAATGGGCGAGTTTGATGGCAAAGACCTGGTGTCTGCTGCAAACCCTGCTTAACGTGGGCACTAAAGCCTTTTCACAACTCTGTAGGTCCAGCCCTGCTTCCAAGAGAAAAACTTTACACAGCCTCAAGCAACATGAGAGGTTACCCTGTGAACTGTGCCCTGTGAGTTGCCCAGACCTCTGGTTAGGAGCTGCAGTAACACCATAACAGAAAGGCATTTTGTGCAATAATAGGGCAAAACCACTTCCCGATGGTGTGTGGTCCCTCTAGTGGTGCTCCCCATCTCAGAGCCATGCTGGGGAAGGCAGCAGTGCATCTGGAGCTGGGACTGGCGTGTCTGTGTGCATGTCATACACGGAGTTAATGTTGCCATCTGTGTCCTGATAGCTTCTCCCTGCTACTTTCCTATGATGAAAGATGGAGAGAATTTCCCCCTGCCCTCTTCCTAATGACACTTTTGTTAAAAAGGTGTTCTTTCTGTGCAGAGGGATGAGAAGGGTTAATAGAAAAACTTTTCAAGGTGAGGCAGAGAGCTAAGCCTTCATGCTCTTGAGAAATTGAACTGTGGAGAAGTGTGGGAAAAGGCTTTCTTCCCCCGTCGCACCACAATGCGGTCTGTCTCAAATTTAAAAAAAAAAAAACAAAAAACTGTAAGATTTTTTTTTCATGTTCTTCCAAATATCACTTCTGCTTGTCACAATATTTATAAAAACCCTCTTGCTATCTCAAGCTGCACAGCCTTTGGCTCAGGTTCCTGCTTATGCAAAACAGGGTCATAAACATGTCACTGTGTATTTGATAAATCCATCTTCCTCTTGTCATTGTCACCAAGAAGCTGAGATGACGGGAGATTACTCCGTCAAATCGCCGTAGAAACGCCTGCAGAGTTTATGAATTTTCATAGGATGTAAGTCCTCTTTAATGGGAAGTGGGGCCCAGCGAAATCTTGCTGTTTTTAAGGAAAAGTACGAGCATCTGTGTGTCTTTATCGGTGTGTGGGAATACACAGCACGGCCAAAACTTTACCCACCACACATTAGGAGCTGTGCCAAGGCATCCCACTCGAGAACATCATCCAGAGTTTGTGCCCATTTCCTTCCATCTCCTTCTCTTGCTGTGACCCCAATTCACATTTATGTTAAGGCTTCCCTAAGCCAAACTGGATGTGTAAAAGAGACGTTAAATAAGTGCAAATGCCATTAGAGGGTATTTACTGATCTAATATATTTCCTGTGAGCATTTTCATTACCACATCTTGACATGCTTGTCTCTGCCTTTGCCTCCTCCTTTTCCTGCAATCTAGTGAAGAAATCAACCCATCTTCAGTGAGAATTGCCTCTATGTCAGGGTTCAAAGGCTGGCTGGATTTCTTTTTCTGTAACAAAACTTAAAAGTAAATGAATTTCACAGTTTTCCAAACAGGAAAAAATGTCCTTTTGTCACTCCTTACAAGGATAAAAAAAAAAAAAGACTGACAGTATTGTGGTAAAAAAGAGATAAATATGAATATTAACCTTCAGTTACAAAGCTCTGTTGAGCCAGTGCTGAACTCTGCTGACAACATCCTAAGACCTGGTAACACCTTTAGCTGTTCAGTGGGATTTTTTGCAACTTTCCACTGGCATTCATCCTCCTGTAATTCGACAGCTAATGCCCATCTTGGGAACCTTACAGCTAGGTCTTCTATGTAGATTCTTCTTTGTGAGTTAAATTTTTATATATGACCTATGGTAATGTCTCCTACAGTCCTGGGGCATCCTCTCTTCATTAAAGTTGTTTTGTCTTCATTTTCCAGCATAGCCAAGTAGTTCAACCTCCTGCTGGGATGTTGTGGCTTAAGCCCAGCTAGCAACTCATCCCCATACAGCTGCTCACTCACTCCCTGCCAGTGAGATAGAGAGAATCAGAAGAGTAAAAGTGAGAAAATTCAAGAGTTTAGGATAGTTTTATAAGTGAAGCAAGAACCGCACACAGAAATAAAGCAAAGTAAGGAATTAATCCATCACTCCCATGGGCAAACAGGTGTTCCATCATCTCCACAAGAGCAGGGCTCCCTCATGCATAATGTTGACTTGGGGAGACAGCCACCATCACTGTAAATGTGCCATCCTTCCTTCTTCCTCCAGCTTTATAAGAATTATCCCTGTGGTCATTTGGGGTCAGCTGTCCTGGCTGTGTCCTCTCCCAACTTCTTGTGCATCCCCAGCCCCCTCACTGGTGGGGTGGGGTGAGGAGCAGGAAGGGGCTCAGTGCTGTGCGGTGCTCACATAGCAATGACTAAAACATCTCTGTATTATCATCTCCAGCAGAAAAACCCATAAAAAACACAGTTACTATGAGGGAAACTTACTCCACCCAACCCAAAACAACCACATGGTGCAAGAGTGCAAAAGGCTTTTAAGGCTTTTAATTGTTGTATCATGGTTGTTGCAGTGCAAAAAAAAAAAAGCAAAAACCTCCCCAAATAGCTGCCCACATATGAAACTGCAAAACGGGGAGGATCTCACTCTTTCTCAGCATCCCAAGGCTTAAAGGGAGACCATGATTCACTTTTGATCCTCCTGGCAGCAGTTACTGCAGTGTGTGCAGCCTCAGTGTGTTGGCGCATTTACCCAACAGGGGGTAAAGTAGCAGCTTTGGCTCAGACTTAGCCAAAGTGACCATTATTTATAACCTGTCTGCCCCGTGCACAGCTCTGAGTGTGTGTAATCCCTGCAGTGTCCAGGAGAGAGGGGCTCCAGTGGGATTTTCATCCAAGTGATCACACGAGGGCAGGGCCACCCATGTGCTCTCTCTCAGGACCTTCAGTTTCCCCATGCTGTGACACCAGGGGATGGTGTTACCCGTGCTGGGTCTGGATTTCACCTCCTGGGCTTCTCTGACTGGTGCATTTTGCTCACCATCACAAATTTCCTGCAAAAAAAACAGGAATCTTGATTGTTAGAAGTAAACTCCAGTGGACACACTGGATTAAATCTCTTCCCTGGTATTTCAGGACAGTGCTGTGCATTTCAGCAGCCATCAAAGTGGTTTACAGATCATGCATGCAAATCATTAGTAAGTGGAGCAAAACTTAGAGGAAAAGAATGAAAATCTGGCAAAACATTACCAGATACCACAATCCCATACATTTTCTAGAAGCATGTGACCACTTTATATTTTTCATTTGTGGAGAGGGCATACAATGCAAGGAAGTCTAAAAAAAGCAGGAATATAGCCTTGGTCTGGTTATTTAAAAATTAATTTTCTGCTTTACAATGAAGGGATTCTGTTTTATTGTTTTGCAAGCAAACAGCAGCTTATTCTTCTGAAACTCAGCATTCTTACTTTTGGAGGATGAAAGAAATTTTCAGAGAATTTACAAGAGAAACCTGTTCGTTAGATTATAAGTTAAAATTAATTAAAAATTGGATTCTCTAAGAAATGTATCATCTGTGCTCACACTCTTCATCCAAATGATGTCAATAAGAGAATAGTTCAGACTTCAAACTTTCTGTATGGTTGCAGTTAATTGAATTCTTATGCTTGGGGTATTCTTGAAGAAATTAGGAAGTAATTAGGCTGTGCTATTAACCATTGTATATAATTGATCTGATGATATAGCCAACAAACAGGCCAAGGTCAACAGCTTATTCAGCTCTTGAATTTGATGTGTTCTCAGAGATGATGCTCCATTCCTTCCTCTGTCATGTTTGGGGTTCTGCTGGCTGTACTGGGAGTTATGACTTTTTGGGGGGGATTAAATCTACCTTCTGCTACACAAAACACGACAGGTTGGACAGCTGTGCTTGGGATGCTTTATGTGGCTTTGCACCTCTCCCCAGCTCTGCCCACAGCAAGGCATCACACAGCAGAGTGTCCCACAGCAGGGCATCCCACAGCAGGGTATCAGAGCCCCTTTGGGGCAGCTCTGAACCAGGTCCTGCCGTAGGGTTAAACCAAGCAGGTGAATCCCAGTGCATAAACAAACATTGTGAGTGGAAAGAGACGTCCCAGGCCTCCACCTGCCTCTAACACACCTTGCCCAGCTATTAAAAGGGCATCCAAAAAGTAAATGCTACATACAGCAGTGCAGTTTGGCTCCTTGCATGGCTGTAGCTCTGAGCAGCAGTTACAAATCCAGTTTAACAGGCCAGTGCTCTGACTCTTTGCATTGATTCAGCACACCGGTGGATTTGTTCTTAAAGAATGAAGTCAAAACTCCCTTTGGCTTTGCCAAGGTCTGGCTTTCACCCTGCAGAGCTGCAAATCAATAGAAGCAATGGAAGGCAGAATTCACTGTAAATGCCTCTGAAGGCGGGGGGGGTTGGAAAATGCAATTACTCAGAGAAAGAAATAACTAGACAAGCTTTTCTTATTTGCCTTTTTTTCCCCCTCTCCTTTTCCTCTTTTGGTGAAGAGTACTATTGCAGGAATAGTCAAGAAAATGCATTTTGAACATTTTATAATTCTTCTAATGCAGGAAATTTACTTACAGACAGAAGTACAAAGATGTAGGTGTGTGAAAACATAGTATTTTTCAGTCCATTCAGAAATAAAATTGTTAGAAAAACACTGTAAAATCTGTTGCAATGTGGAATTAGAAGAATGTGACTCAGTTACTTCATGGTGCCACTGATGGCCCAGCATCAGTGTTTGCAGCGTTGGTAGCGTCTACAGAACAATACTTGTCTTCAGGGGCCTTAAAAATTAATTGCTATTAGGATTGTGATGGCACCCCTTTAAGAATATTAATGTAAGGTTTCAGACAAGAATGTGTGTGTTCTTATAGTCTGGTGCATATATTCTTAGTCTTTAAAATAATTTTAGTAGGGATCTTGACTCCCTGGGTGTTGTTCTGCTTTACCTTTTTATGCACATTGCAGGAGGCTGCTTTGGTCTTGCTGTTCCTCATCCAGGGGTAGCCCTTCTTTGGTCCATCTGGAGAAGGAAGGAGCACAGGAGATGGTTTTCTGTACATGCATCACTCCGTTCCTGTGTTTAAAATGCAGCTACCTCTGGGGTTAAACACGACAGCATTTTAACAACTTTCAGTCGTGAAGGATGGCTTCTGCAAGTCAAACTGATTGAGGGCTATCTGACAAGGGGAAGGGGGAAGCAAACACCATGAATTATAGATGGCAATCTGTCTATTTTACCATTACATGCCCACAGTAGGAGCAGATTCATTCCTCTTGCACCTCCCATTGTGCAGTCATCCCCATTGTACATTCATTTCCATTGTTTCTCCTTCCATTTATTGTAGATTCAGACCCTGTCTCAACTGTACATTCTGGCCCCGTGGCAGGAGATCCATCCATGGGCTCAGCTGTTTCACAAACAGATCTAATAGCTGTAGTGTGCTCAGATGAGCATGATGGGTAATAGCAGAGCAGATTGAACTATATTGTCCCAGGAGTTCATATATTTTTATACACTCGTAGGGTACACATCATCTTGCTATGACAATGAGGCTAAGTCAAGCATCTCGGGATGCAATAAAGCAGATTACAATACCATTCTTTCACTCATTTTCACTACACTTCCCCTCCCACTTTCTTTTAACAATGCCAGGCAACTTTACACGCAATTCCCAAATCATGGCTTGCCCTATGTTCTCCTCATTCCCCCCCTAACAGATATTTAGCTCTTATTCCTCCTGAAACAGTCTTCCATGGAGATAAAACTAATAATTTCCTAAATATCAAAGAAAGTTAAGGATATGAATTTCAACAGAAAAACTCCCAGCAATTCAGGCTTAAAAATGGCAAGGTTAATAATTTTTTTCCCACCCCAAGCCATGTCACATTATTAAGTGAAATAAAGCTGACAAAGGAACTGATATTCAAATAGCCAGTGTTCTCATTTACTGCATTATTATTACCACACACCTTTCTCGTGCAGACATGCTAGGCAATTAAGAGCCCAATTAGCCCCTCAGACACAGGAAAAGAACTCCCCAGCATCTCAGTGTGAGCTGTAGGTGTTCTTTCAGAGGGTCAAGGTGTGACCCTGGATGGGTTTGAATCACAAACTTAGCCAAAAGCTTTGTCCTCTTCCCAGTCTGTGCCCACATACCCAAATGGCAGCTGCAATCATCACCTGTCATCTGAGGCTTTGTTCAGCTTTCCCACTTCCAGTTTGGGCAGGGTAACACTCAGTGCTCATGTGCATGAAGCAGGTAAATTGGCCCACGCTGACCTTATACATTCATTTTTTTCATTTCCCCAAGAGCTGAGGGGTGGGGTGAGAGGGAGGTGCAGTGATTAGGGTGCTTCAAAACCTAATGCAAACAGTGAGTTTATAATGCTCTCTTTATTACAGGATTCCAGGTGGTAGTGTAAAAAAAATTGGCTGGAAGAGGTAACATTTATGATAATGTAAAATTTACTCACATTAACAACACACTGTAAAATGGCAAAGTCCAAGAAATCTGAAATCCTTTGTTCACACAGCCGCTTCAGGACTACAGACCCAAAAGAGCAGAATAAGTAAACTTTTGCCTATAACCACCTAGATATGGCTGATCCTGTCTTCTGAGAAGAAAAATGAGCTCTTTCTGGGTGCCTTCAAGCCCAACAGTTGTGACAGTGTGTGAACTCAATTCCTCTTTGTATTCAGATAGTTCTTCCCACCTTGAAATATCCCACTGAGTGCAGCAAACCATATATAAGGAAACACATCTTCCCAACACCGACATCCGTCCGTCCCGAGGTAGCCACAAGCATCTGTCTTAATGACCTGCAACACCACCAGACAACAAATAACAGAGAGAACATCTGAGATGATGGGCTGGTGTAAAATGAGCCAGAGCAGGCTCTGTATAGATTTACACCACTGGAAAGTAGGAGCCAGGGACAGAAAATCATTACTACATGCTTTGGAAAGTAAATGTGTACCTTGGAAGGCCAAATACTGGATTGGAACTGGAGATTAATTGTGGCATAGATGGGGCATTAGGAAATGTATCGTAAGGTACAATCGTCCTTAATGATATTGTCTCCTCTCACAAGAGTGCTGTGAAGCTTTGTGAAATTGTATCAGCAAGGGGTTTAGAGATGGTCCACAAGCAGGAGCCGTGGGAGTGCGACCCAGAAAGGATACTGCCTTCATCTTCAGGGCCATAGTAACAAAGGAAGAAAAAGATAAATCTAAGTAGGATGGAGAAATAGGGTAGTTTGGCAAGATGGCTGTGATTTCCTCTTTCTTTTCTACCTTCTCTTTACTCCACCACTCATTTTCTGCTTCTGGACCCAGTGGGACAAACACAGAACTACGAATTGCCCTGTTATATCTTTCTTTTCCTCCCTTTATTAAAAGGAGGTATGTTTGTATATGGTAAAACACATATAAAATCTACATCTAGAAATAAAACCATATCCAGATTCAGGAGAACTCAGGGTCAAAGCTGAGACAGATTTTAACAAATTTACTTCTGAGAAGTTTTACCAAAATCTTATATGTTGGTCTCCAAAGTGGGACAAAAATTTCCCAGCATCAGGTTTTGTGAAACTTATGGAATAGAGGGCAAGTGGGTACAAACAGGCCAGTGCTCTTTTGCTTGTCCCCAATTCAGGCCACATTTCTAACACTCACTGTGGACTTGGTGTGCTGCTTTTATCCCAAACCCCAGTCAATAAAGTCAATAGAGTCAATAAAGAAGCCAAATATGATGATTTGAGACAGATAAATGTAAATAATTTTCAATATAATTTCCCTCTCTTACCCCTCCTTTTAGTGAGCCCTATCCACACATTATTACACTTTATTTCATTATCAATAAGAGATACATTGAAGTTCGGGGGGGAAGGGGAAAGAAACAAAACAAAACAAAACAGCAACAAAAAAATCTCGGTTTTTGTAGTGGCAGTAAATGTTCAAGACCTGCATTCCCTAGTCCCGTGCACCCGACACAGTTATGCCAGACCTGGATCCCAGCCCCTGGTCAGATCTGCCTTCATAACACTCTGCATACCAGTTTTATGACCCCATTTCTGCACTTCACCAGCCTCCCCGTAGCCAGGGTGAGTCTCTGTCTTACTGACATCGAGGTATTTAGGCTCCTTGTATATATTGGACATGGATTTCCATTTGGTCTGATGTGCCTGAGATGGATGTGCTGGCTGCGCTGCTTCAATATTCTCCTCTGATTGTTAATGTTTCAATTCCAACACAGAAGTACTGGTTATGCTATTTTCTTTTCTTTTTTTTATTTTTTAAGGCCATCTGACTTTGTTTCCTAGATGAGATATGACAGGCAAGGATTGCATCATGGCTTTACAACCACTTATTCATTCACTCTCTGTGCTGCTGGATGTTACTTGGGCTGGAGCAGAGGCATCACCAAGAGCACCCAAGCCCCACAGTTCCTCTAAGGAGAGAACCCAGCTTTTTCCAAATACATTTCCAGGCATCCAGTAAGAAGCCACACAGTGCATGCTAACCAGGTTTTGGGAAGGAGGGAAGATACAGTGAAGGAATAGGAAAGTGAACTGCAAGATACAGGAGAGCCACAGCAGGCTGTTAGCAGGGAAGATACTGTTATCTTTAAACTTTCATGTCTCACTGTCCTGTTATCATTATCACATGATGTAATCTTAAAACATATATCTACTCTAGCAAATTAAACCAGCCAAGGCCCATTTTCTGGCCCACAGGACAAGAGACATATACAGCTTTTATCCAGTTATCTAAACTCTCTTCCACCCAGACCAGAGAGAGTGAAACAGGCATCCCTGGAAAGGATGCCTGGCTCATAACAATCTGTATGGACCCAGCACAGTGTCTGGGTCTGTGCCTTCTATTGGTTTAGCTGATAAATAGACACAAAGCCCAGTACTAAGCCTTTGTGCCAATTTCAAAATTTGGGAAAGGAGAAAAAGCGCATTCAACTACCTTTAACATTTGCAAACTCCATTTCAACTCCTACCCTGGTATTTAGCTGTAAACTTGAGAAAACCCCAAACTTCATAAGAGAACAGTTCCGTTCCAAGACAACGAAAGGAAAGGATTCATGTTGTGCTTCAATTTTGATTATTAAAAGAAGAGTCTAATTCATATCCAGATAGAGATTTGAAGTCCCTACCTGTGGGTACCCTGGGCTTTCTGTTTCTTCCTGTTCTAAAGAACTGAGAGCAGAATGGGACTGCAGCCCAGAAATATGCATATCTAGTGAAGATCAGAAATGTTTGATCCTGAAAAATATTTCTTTTATCAAAATCACCCTGTAAAAAAAAAAGCTACTCTATGTGAACATCACGCTGTGTCTTGCTCCTGTGCAGGAGAGCGTTTCAAAAAGGGCAGGTGCCTGCAAATCTGTCAATGGACAGAAAAAGAATGAATGGTAGTGAGGGGCTGAGGTAAGAGTAAATACAGAACAAGGGAAAATATTATCATGGTGAGAGCAGTTCAGGCAGTGGACTAATGTGTGAAGGAATGGAAGAATCACTTGGCTGGACAAGACAGAAGATTTTCAGCTGGGGCTGGTCAACAAAAATCCTGCCTCTGAGGGGAAGTGAGGTGCTCAGGTGAGTAACACCTGACCCTGCAAGCCCTGAACTCTACCCGAGCCACTCCCAGGTGGGATTTTTGCATCCTTGTGAAGCTGTCCAGTTCCAAAAAAAAGTGCAGAATTTACTACAAGGAGAAAAAAATGGAGCCCAGGTGCCATTCATAGGATGTATGGCAGCATTCTGTAATACATCAGTCCCACTTATAACATAATAGCTGTATAACTCATACAAGGCTCTGGCTCATGTGAGGCATGGAGGTCTACATTCCACAGGGGAGGAATAAGCAATGCAGTTACACACCCTGTAGCTGGGTAAGATTACAACACAAGCAGCAAGCTTTCCAGGCCTTAAATGCTAGAGGGAAGGACAAGGCATAGGAACAGCTTGATCCCTGATTTTTATGAGAATTAGAGCATTTTCACTGCAGAAATGCAGCAATTCTCTGCAAATCTCTCTGTGTATGTGTGTGTGGTCAGCAGTAATTCTTAGTTGTCTTAGCAGTGAAGGTAAGGAATGAATTGGTGATGGGAATTAAATTTGCATTCTTATTCTCTCAAGAGGTGATGCCATCAGTGTCAGTGAAGGGAGAGGTGAAATGAGACATATTCTCAGATGAGGAAAATTGCCACAGCTCAGATGAAGTAAAGGGTGCTCTTCTTCTTTATACTAGCTGAGTATATACTAGTGAACAAAAATATGAGGAAATCCTTATTGCTACAGACCAGATTTCGTTAAGGAATTCAGAGCTCTGGACCCACAGTATGACAGCTCTTTTGCAGCTCTCAAATCACACGGTTAGGCAGTGCAAGATGACAAACTTCAGATCAGCCACAAAGTATGAACAATAAGAACCCAGTCCTTGATTTTCAAATTTTTTCTGTAAGACCTGAATTCAAAGCTTTGGTCTTCCACTATGGCAGGTGATGAACATCACAGGAAGTTACAAGCGAACCTTCAAAATGCTTCAGCCTTGCAGCAAAAGCAACCTTTGCCTTGGAGACTCAGTATCAGACTTCAATAATTCATGCATTTTAAACCCAGTAGAGACTGGTGTGACAATCTAAGCTACACTGCTACATATAACAGGCCTTCAGACTTCTCTGAATTATTTCCCATTTTCAGTCCAAGAGCTATTGTCAAAGTGAAATACGTATTTCAGAAAAATACTCAATCCCATTTTAAAGTAGCTAGTGAGAGGTTATATTCTATAGTCCTTGGTAAAGGTTTCTAATAGTTAATTACTCTAAAAAGGGGCAACTTCTTTCTTCATTACATCTCAGACTTTGTCTTCTAGGATTTGGCTCTACCTCAACATCTAATAAAATAAAGGACCCTGTAATTCCCATATTTCTGCTCTACAGAAAGAGATTAAATAAATGCTTAATTTAAATTTTCTGCAGCTAACTGGTACCTTTAGTCTCTCCCGATAAAACCGGATTATGACAGATGTATGTAAAACTGAGTGTCTCAGGGAAGATGAACAGAGAATAGTCATTCACTGCTTCTCCCAGCTGGGGGACATTGAGAAAAGTTATCAGCCAGCATGCTTATAATGGATCCAGGGAAATTCATTTTTAATGGGACCCAGTCAGGTGGTCTAAACTTTTTCTGCAGAACATATAAATAGTCCCAAAAAGTCACTAGATGTGTTCTCCTTGCCCCTGTTCCTGCCAGTCCCACATCACTGTTGCATGTGCCTCCATTTATCCATAGGTTTAGTTGTGTTGTGGGTCAGGTCCAAGCTTCATATTGGGAAATGCTTAAATAATGGCTAATGAAGAAAAAAAAAAGGGATAAGTATGTTTAACAGGATTAGTTCTAGCATTTTCCAAATGTTCAAAGTAGTACAAATAGCAGTGGAAAGAGGCTCCTTTCCCTGCTCAAAATTTCATGGCTCAGGTCCAGCCCCCAAGATCTGAGTAGAGGTTCCATCAGTGGGAAGTTTGAGGTACTGAGTAGGAAGTGAGAATTATGTGCCTTCATGGACATGAGCTGCAGAGCCTGTCCATAAAGATAATGCTCATGAATTTTCTTCTGCAGCACAAGGCTGCCCCTGAGGATCCCCACAGGCAGCCAGGATCTGCGCACGGGGAAGCAGGCATGAATACACCTGCATTGCAGCTGGCCAGAGTCAACATGCACAAGAGCAGAACAATCACTCTTATCACTCTCCATTCCCAGCCTGGATCATCAGGAGGGTGGAGTAGAGCAACAGAGGTTAAAAACTAGAATGCCTACACTGGAATTAAGCCATAAGGTCTGACTGGACAGGGAGAGGAAGAGGGGGGTATGGATAATTGCACCCACAGGGCAATTAGAGTTACAAGGAGCAGAGGAGCTACACTTCAGTCCCAAGAGTGTGATTAATTGGCACTAACAACCCCTCTGGAGTTGCCTTATTGCTATTATGAAGACAAGTCTTTATTTTTTATTTTATTACTTTTTATTTATAAATGAAATATTTAAGTGCATGACTTTGATCGCCAGGATCTGCTAGTTAGTGCCGGCTTCAGCCACAAGGTGCCAAGATTAAAGATTCATCAAAGGCAAAGGATTAACCCACCCTGCTGGAATGCCAAGTAGCTAGTCAGGAAGAGGATGCTGTATTAAAGCCTTGAGAAGTCCCTCTTTGCTTAGCTTGTTCTCTAGGGCTGTGGATTTGGAGTCTCTCCCTTCCCTCAGTGCCTGCTTAGCTCGCATGCCCTTCTATACCTGTAAATTGCCTAGAAGGAAGAGGACAATGCCAACATTAAAAAATACAAATATTCTGCTAACATGGAGTATTCTCCTTTCAAAAAGAGGTATTTGCAAAGGTTGCATCTCTAATGTCTAGGGTTGGGACCCAACCTCCTCTGTCTTGGTGTCTTGTGGAGAAAGGGCTCAGATGAATCTGTGACTGGTGGTCTTTTTCAAAAGCAGCCAGAAAGGAGACAGCAAAAACACCATCATTTCTCTTTAGGCAGAATCACCACACATCCACATTTTCCCCTAGAGACTTTCTTTGTTTCTGTGTAGAGATAGAATCTGAGCTGCTGTACATTTGTCTGAGATTTCTGTGTGCTTTTTTTCTGGACATGTTCTGTGATATGGTCACACTGATAGTGGATCACTGATGAGGTAAACAGCAAAACTCCACAACTATACAGAAGTCCATGACAGAGGAATGGCCATCTGTTTAGCAGTCTAAATCTATTTTAAATCCTTCTTCCTATCTTAGGACTGATGGTCTTGGAGACATTCATTTACATGCCAAGACTAATAAAATATACTTGTAATTTTTTAGTCCTTCTGCTTATTCTCAGATATCTTAAACACTGATAGAAGAGTGTGTTCTGTGATTTTTGGAAGTCCAAACAATTTCCAGGGTCTTAAGTTAAAAATTTGAAATTCTTCTCCCTGTTTTAAATATCCAGCTGCTAAGTCTGAGCAAACACTTAATTGTTCCTACACCACCTTGCCCAAGGAGGAACTACTGGAAAGAAGAGCTGTGTAAGCATCCACTCCCTTGCAACAGGGCTCTGCAAACCAGTTAGTTCACTGTTCATTTAATGGGATCTGTCAACAGATGAAAGAAATGGGGGAGAAGAGAATCTGCCTTGGACATACAAAATTCTTCCTGATAATCTTGGTCTGTCTGACTGGTGCCTGTCCTCCTGCACTGCTGGAACTCCTTCCAGGAGAGCATAGATATATCTACTTCTTCTCTCTCACATGACAGTGCTTTTCTCTTTTCTTTTCTTTTCTTTTCTTTTCTTTTCTTTTCTTTTCTTTTCTTTTCTTTTCTTTTCTTTTCTTTTCTTTTCTTTTCTTTTCTTTTCTTTTCTTTTCTTTTCTTTTCTTTTCTTTTCTTTTCTTTTCTTTTCTTTTCTTTTCTTTTCTTTTCTTTTCTTTTCTTTTCTTTTCTTTTTTTCTCTCCTCTCCTCTCCTCTCCTCTCCTCTCCTCTCCTCTCCTCTCCTCTCCTCTCCTCTCCTCTCCTCTCCTCTCCTCTCCTCTCCTCTCCTCTCCTCTCCTCTCCTCTCCTCTCCTCTCCTCTCCTCTCCTCTCCTCTCCTCTCCTCTCCTCTCCTCTCCTCTCCTCTCCTCTCCTCTCCTCTCCTCTCCTCTCCTCTCCTCTCCTCTCCTCTCCTCTCCTCTCCTCTCCTCTCCTCTCCTCTCCTCTCCTCTCCTCTCCTCTCCTCTCCTCTCCTCCCTTTTTGCTGCCAAAACAAAGTAATTGATAAGATTTGGGAAGACTTGAAATTTTTCTGGCATCTGGTTAGATAAGGTTTCCTTCTCTGTTGTGCTTCCCATCTCTCTTCTATGATGTAGCTAAGGAGCCCAGCAATCTGCCTTCCCTGCCAGATACCATCATTCAATTGGAAATACTATTGTTTTCTTTAGGCAGATGGTTAGATCCTTTGATCCCTTCACTAAACTCATTAGAAAACCTGGCCTCAGATCAAACCTTGAAGAAAAATTCAGAGGGAAAAATAAATACCATGGTGATGAAGGTGGTGTGTTAGATGCTGGATAGAACAGAATAGAACTTATTTTCTCTCTGCCTTTGAACCAGGGTTTTTTACTCTCTGAAGTCTGCCACTGCTTCTAATACTAATCAGATCACACTGGTCTTTATGCACACACACATATACACGTGTTCATGTGAATGTTTGTGTGTGCCTGTGTGTGTAGAGGTAACCAAAGGCATCTCCACTTGTTTCAGTCCATATGTGGGCTATAAGAGCCATGTGGGACTGGCTGCACTGGACCCTGTGTTCCTCTGCTACACCTTGCTGTATGTTGATAAGGGCTCTGCTGTATTTTTCATTTTGAAAATAAAGGGTATTTTCAGTGATTCGGGCTGTAAGTTGTAGGAAGAATAGCAGCCAAGTGACAGCTGACATGGCCTCTGTGCTTATCAACCCGAGTGCAATCCCTCTGCACCTGGCAGTGCAGAGTGGGCACAAGGGGAGTGCCCAGCCAGGAGTTATCAGAATAGCTCCGTGCCCCTCCCTTGTGTGGAGACAGATTTATTGTGCTGTGCAGGGACAAGGTGCCAGGTTTGTATTTGAGAGAGGAGGATGGAAACTGGGGAAGTCCAGCAGCACAGTTGTGCTCTTCCTTTCGTCTCTTGGAGCAGACATCCAAGGATTCCCCATAAAACAGGACCACTGTGAGTGACAGTCATGCCCAACAGCAGAAAGGGACACAGAGAGGTCAAAGCAGGAGGTGTGGCAGCACAGCCTACTTTGAACACAGCCATTGGCACAGAGTGAAGTGGATTTGTATGACTTTGGGATCTGAGCTAGGTGAGAGGAGTCACCTCCACACCTTCTCATTTCTACTGAAGTACGGAGAGAAATATGAAGGAATTTCCTCAGATCCCCTAAAAGCAAACAAAACCACCCCTCCCAGAGGCAGTCAGTGGTTGTCTGTATGGAACTCCATCTCCCAGGATGAATTGAAGGGTGCTGGACACCCACAGATCCTATCAGTGGGGGCACAGGCTCATCATCCAAAATGCCAACATAGTAGATTTTTCTCTATAGCACAGGACTAGAGTCAAATACTGTGACTGGATTTTTTTTTTAATTTTATTTTTTAATGGATTGTATAATTTTATGACTGTCAAGATGAACAAATAATTTGCAATGAATAATTTATCCAACAGATTTTGATTCTTTTGCAGCTTACTGAATATCCATGAGCAGACCTCGATTTCAGCTGGCTTATTTATTGTTTGAATTTATTTGACATGTTCCCTTTTTCTTTTTTTTTTTTTCCTTAAAACACTATCAACTAATCAGACACAGCTCCTGGAAAAGTTTGATAGTCTGCAGTTGAAAGTAGTTGTAGCAGCCATGAATCAGGGAGTGGACAGTACAATGTGCAGATATTTTGCTTGAGAAATTTGGATTTAATTCTCAGACTTTTCACAGACTTCCAATGTGACCTTGATAAAGAAAGTTGGGAACAATGTTGCTACTATAAAGCTGCCCCTAAGTGACTAATCCAAGGGAGAGGGAGGAGCAAGAATGACCATACTGCAAGCACATCAGTCTTGCCTGATGTTCTATCTTTGACTATGGCCAAGACTGTGTGTCTAAAACAAAATGTAAAATGAGGGCAAGCAGGCAGTGACTCTTCCCTAAGGCATTTATCCCACCTCATTCAGTTTGTAGTTCAAAAGATCGCTGAGACAAAGGTGATGTTTTCCTTTTTGGTAGCCCTTGATGAATTTTAGTTTCACATTAGGGGCATGGACCTGTGGCTAGGGAGGACATAGATTGCTGGTTATAAACTGTGTCTTATTCTGTCACAGACTACCTGGGTTACCTTGATCCAGCCAATTAAGATGAGATTTATTTACCTTACCTAACAGTGTCTATTTAAAAGAAAGGTCTCACTGTGAGCTGCCCTGCTGGCTAAAGATGGGGATGTGTTCATGTGCCATGGTCAGGGGACCACCACAAACCCATGAGAGTGGCTGGTGACTGTCTGGGAGCACCAGGGTCTACTCATTACAATAGGGAAGGTGCTCCCCTCCTCCAGAGATTTTGATTATCCTTGTGTCAGGGGTACACAACAAGTGGAACAAACAAGCAAGGCAAGATAACTGAACAATACTGGGAGAGAACTGAATCCAGGATTATGTCTGGCTTTGCCCATGTGAGGCAGCAGTGTTTTGAAAGCACTGGAGCAAAAGGTAGATTTTTAATTCAGGTTCTTTCTATACACAGACTCTCTGCTGAGATGAAGGAGGTATCTTAATCCTCTGGGAGCAGAGCTATCAAATTGGCTGGATGGCTCCCTCTGTCACAAACAGCATATTTTATGCAATGTACCCACGCTCTGTCTGGTTATGGTAAATCAGCTTTTCCTTGTCTGATGTTGTGTGCAGTTTTACATAGTTGGGTGGAGAGAAGGAGGGAGGAACGACCCAGGTGGACAGAGATGTAAAATACTTTCTTGTCCAAGAGACAGAAAAAAATGCTTGTGAACAGGTGGGATTGAATAACACTTGATGTTAAATGTCTACACTGGCTGTTCAGGGTGGCCCTGAGAGCTCAAGACCAGGAAATCACCCTCTGTGCAGATAATGAGCCTGCAAGAATGGCCCAAGGTGTGTCAAGTATACTCCACTCCCACTGCACAGGACCTCACATGCCCAGGGACTCCTGGTGGGCCAGCATGTCACCAGGCAGGCCCAAACAAACTCTCCACAGGCAGGCAGGCAGGCAGCAGGAGCTGGAGTGTGCCATGCTTCCTGCTGCTCCAGATGGTGCCCTTTCAGGATAATGTAGATGTAGCCACTGAGGTCCTGCCGAGAGACAGCCCTCTCCTGCTGGGCAGCTGCACATGAGATCAGCAGCGCTTTCCAAAGAGCTCCTGCACTGTCCAGTCTGTCCTTGCTCCATTTGGGAGGGCCTGCTATGAGCCCTCTGCCTGGGAGCAGGGCCAGGGCAGCACAGGGTGCCCTTGAGAGAGAAAATGGCCTCATAGCCCTCAAAACATGGGATCCACTCATGAAGGGGTCTGCTTTCACACTGTTGCTCCTCCTTTCTGTGACAGGAGGAGGGAAATAGCAGATTTTATTCCTGTCTTGGGACAGAAGGGTTGAGGGGCTCTTGAGAATTAAAAGCCAGGGTGGAAACACTGGCCATTGCTCCTTCTGCCCTTCTCCACTGGGACAAGAGAAGCTCTGCACCAGAGTCACAGATGAAACTCTTCAGTCTGAGTCTTGTTTCCAGACTCACAGCAGGTTCAGCTGAGACCATAGATGCCAAACTCTATTTAAATATATCACAGGGGCCAATATGCTTTCTTCTACCTTCCCTCACTTTTCTGACCTCCCATTTAGCTTTCTTTTAGGATCTCAACATCATAGGGTACCTCCAGTGTTCTCAGCACCACCCTCTACACCCTTCTCCTCTCTGGATCATATCAGGTCTCCCTGCTTATCCTTCTTCTTATGTTTTTCTGTCTCTAAGGAGTATAGCTATGTTCAGTGACCCAATCATCCCTCCAGAATCATCCCTCCATTTCTTCCAGGCTGGTGAATTTGTTTTGGAGGTTGTCTTGATTTAGGTGAAAGCGTTTGAGGCCTGAATCTATCAGCTACTCAGAGTTGCTCAAATTACTTTCAAAAAGTAATTTGTCACTGATTCCCACATCCAAAAACTTATTGTCAATCTCGTGTTCTTGGTGACTGTCTCACTAAAAGATAGTCACGTATCCAAAATTAGAACCCGGCTGCTGCGAGCTCTGGGGAAATAAACCTGAGGTGCAAATGAAAGAGAGGTGTTTAGCGAAAAATATAGTTTGGTTTCCAGTGCTTTCTTTGATGGCTTGCTAGAAACCAGTCTCCAGTCTCTTTCTGGCCCTTCAGCAACGCTTCTAAGCAAGTTATGCATTGCAAGTGACATCCTGTGGGTTTCTCCCCACTGCCCTCAGATTAAAGACATGGTCCCATTTGCCCATGAACAATGTCCAGGAGACAACAGATACCAGGGCACCAGACAGAGGGATGAACATTTGTCTATAACAGGGCTCGAGGACATTTTCTGCCATTCCAGTTAGGACAAGGTTCATCTTCCTTCCCTCAGGTATCCTAAAAGCCAAATGTCTAATTTGGGTTAGTCATACCAGGCCTTTTTTTATAATGAATACACAAGAAGGTGCCTCCAGAGGTAATTTCATTGCAGCCAAAGACAAATTTGTAAGAAATGCCCAATGAATTCCTCTCAGGTTGTGTTTATATATCAAAAAAAAAGGAGGAAAAAAAAGGAACCTCAGGATGACAGGCTTAGAAATCCACCTTTTAGACATCCTCATCTAGAAAAGATGGATCCCACACTATTGGGAAACTTGGTTGTCCAAAGGAAAGCATTCAAGACAAAATGTTGCTTGCAACATCTTTCCCAGTGCAAAGGACACTAAGTGGAATTTATGCCAATTTCTTTTTACAGTATTGAAATATATCTATATATGTTTGAATTGGAGGAAGCACAGACTATTGCACTAAAAATGTGCTAGAAATGTGTGAAATGCAGGCAAAGCTGTAGGGAAGCAGAGAAGAAAGGGTTATCATAAAAAGGGAAAAATACGTAAAATGTTAATATCATAGCACATCATTGTGATGTTTGTATGGTTAGTGAGAGGGAAAGTCTTGTGAGCCTGAGCTAAGAAAAAGTTCTTCCTTGTTCCTCAGATTTATTCTTAGAAGAGAAGTTCTAAAAAAACCTGCACCTTGACCCCAATTCAGTAAAGGAAAAAAAATTAGGAATTCCTGAAGCTTACCTTATTCCTAATTTTCTTGTTTTTCTTTGAAAATTACCTGTGTTCATACATGGAAGCAGACAAACTGCCTTATAGGACATTTCTGCAGAAAGAGCTGAGGTGAGCACAGATAGATGATGTGTATTACACTTTCTACGAGTGATACAAATTTTCAATTAAAGCTGGGTCTTTTTGACAGCATAAGATTAAGATGTTTTCCTCAAAATCCCATTTATTTTCTGGAGGAAGCGAAATGTCTCTCCAACAGCACTTAGGCACTTTGCTGGGAGAAAAACTTCTCCATTAAAAGGCTGGATTTTGATTGAAAAAACATGAGTGAAAATGGCAGAAACATGTACACGGAGTCTGAGCTGAGGGAATTGCAGCAGTAAACTGCAGAGCTGAAGCAATGTAAACCCAAGGTCCCTCACGCTTAGCTTGTCACAATGACATGCTGGAGGTATTTAAATATATCACAGGGGCCAACATGGAGAGGGGAAATGCCTTTCCTTCTTCTTTCATCTTACAACCCAATAGGTCATTACTGGTCATGCTATCAGAGTTGGGAGGAGACAAAACAAAAACCTTGTTCAAGGGCAGTGCCCAGATCTCTCTGCCACAGCCAAAATCCAGCTCTGTCTGTTCTCCCAGCAAGGATCTTCCTTGTCATGTGAAAATCACAGGCTGTTAATCCATCCATGGCATTTACACTGCCATATCCAACCATGGCAGGGATCAGCCACTGATAGTGCTGATCTACCTAATCTCTCTGATAATGCAGAGCAGAGACAGGAGTCAGTCCCAAAAACAAAGATGGTTCTCACTGACAGTGAAGCAGTTAAATTTACAGGGTGAAAAGAGTGGGGGGTGAAAAGCAGAGCAGACTTGGCTATTGAGGAATCATCCAGGTTGTCATAGGCTTTCTGTTCTTTTGAATGTAACAAAGGTTTTTGGCTTTATCTAATGTACTGACCCAAACTTACTGTTTAATTTGCCCCAGAGAAATCCCCACTCCCTGCAGCCCTAATTCCAGGGCTGCCCATTTCTGCAGCTAGCTCATGTTCAACAGGCAAACAAGGAGCCACAGCATTTGGGAAGGAACCAAAGTAGCTTTGAGGATAAGGAGGATACAGGTGAGTCAACTTAAAGGGCAGCAGGAAACTGTACGGACCCTTTAAAAATGCTCCCATAGCCAAAGCTGTCCTTGGTTTTCTTCTTACTGATCAGAAAAAGCACTTTTCTCAGACAGGGCTGTTTTGCCAGCTTCAAAGAAGGTCACCCTTCCTCTGGGTCGTCTCTTACTTGCACACTGAAAGAAACACACATTTATGTTTCCAAAAATGTGGAAGTATGTGCAGATATGTACCTTGCACAGTATCATCTCCCCTGAATAGGAAGAAGCCTAAGATTGGCCTTGTTCCAAATCATGTTGAACACGCCACCTGGAAGGAACGGAGACATCTGGAAAATCATTCCACAATCTCTGAGGAAATTACAGGAGAAATACCGGATGATTGGAAGAACAGCCCTTTGTGGGATTCTTACTTTATCAGCCAATTTCACTTGGATTTTTTTTTTCATAAGTAGCATATGTTCAGAACTTTAATAAGAAATCTTTGAGTTCTGGGGGATTATTTATTTGTTTATTTAATTTTCATGGTAGACAAAAAGAGTTTGAGAAATTTCAGAGGTGGCAGAGTAGAGAGTGAGGGGGAAAAAAACCCAAAACAAAACAAAAAGTAAGAAATATCTGATAATTCACACTTTAGGGTGCAATAGTGGGGAGGTTCCTTCTTTGCCTGGAATGTGATGCAGATTAAATGAGCCCACAAGAAGTCTTAGCATGCCTGGACTGCAGAAGGAAGAACCATTGGATAGTTCTTCCCAAAATCCTCCAGCAGACAAGCTGAGTTGTTTAAAAAACAGCAGAGTTATGTCGGTAAGAATGAAGGGCTAAGTAAAACTGAGATTCTGTGTGTCCATGCAAAATATTGACTGCAGTGTTGTCAGTGTATGGGGGAATGAGGGAAACAGAAAACATGAGCTGCTCTTCTCACCTGTGTGCAATGCCTCTGATGCAGAGCTGCTCTATCCTCACGTTTGCAATCCCCCTAAATATGTGGATTTTATACAATAAAGAAATCAAACAAGAAAAAGAGATAGAGCACATATCCCACCAAAATTCACACAATGCTCACCTACTTAAATCACTTAAGAACTTCATCCTGAATATCTCAAATGGAATTAGGTATCCTCTCTGTTAAAAGTATTGCAACAGATAGATGTGCTATCCCTTTGGAGTTAGTTAAATGTGGGGAATTGGTTGGTATTTACTTTAAATGCTCCCTGGAGATAACAAGTAAACTGTACTCTTCCCACTTCTATTGTGAGGTGAATGGCAGAGAAAGCATTAGCTGAGGTCATGCAGATATTTGGGGAAACCAAACCATATAAAGTATAAGAAAATCACAAGCGTCTCCACTTGAGCCTTACATCCATTCTGCACTTAACAGAAATACAATTTGTGCATTGTGTCTATGCAGCTCACCTCTAGATTTAACTAAAATTCCAGCATCTGCTCTTTCTGATTGACTCACAGTGCTGTTCTTGTTTGCTTATACTTGCTCCAGTAACCTGAATAAATTTCTCACATGAAGTTCATACTATAAATCTACATCTGCAGTTGAAATCACACTCAGGGGTGAGGAGTCTAGATCTTCCCATTGGTAATAGAGAGAGTTTGCATGGCTCAGTTTAGATTTATCCCAGATTTTCAGGTATTTGCTGGCAGGTGAAATGAACTTCAGAGACTCTCACCCATCCAGTTTGGCCTTCTCTTTAAAACCAATGAGAATGAGGGAAAGACTTCCTCTAGGGTCTACATCTAACCCCTCAGCAAGATCAAGCTTATGTTTCCATCTTAAAGTTGTCCATCACTTACACACACACCTCCTCAAGCCTTAACCATGTTCATGGTAGAGTAAGGAGCCAGGAGCCTTAGCCACCCCCAGTACGTTCAGGGGATGCATTTTGTACCAGCAGCAAGCTTCAAGGGAAGAGAGGATCCCTTGCTCTGCATCTCTGCTCACTGCCTGTCGTATTCCTTGCAAAGTCTGAAACCTGGAAGAGCAGTCTGTAGGTTGGGGACAAATATTAATCCCTTTGTGTCATCCAGATGCTGACACAAGGCCTTGGAGAGGGGAGTCTGCTCTGCAGAGTTAGGGAATAGTGGCACAGAGATAGGACCATGTACTTTGGACAAGTAAAACACACTAAGCTCCTAACTCTGTCATAAAATTCAAGAGAAGCATGGGAAAGGATGCTAGCTGAAGAACTCACCCAAAGGAACTCTTCCTTGTTGCTCAGGGACCCCTCCAGTGCCATGGGTGTGAGCCCATGTAAGATAACATCAGCCATTGGGGTGCCCACTCCTTTTGACAAAGGTCTTTTCTCCCTCCCCTCTTCCTTGACTTTATCATTCAGTTCCTTGTGAAATAATGTGAAATCATCTGTTATCTCTTTCATTTAATTTGTAAATACACTCCCAAATGGCTGGGAGCACATGTGTCAGTCCCTCCTTCCAAAGGGAAGGAATGCAGGCTTCTGTCCTCACAGAACCTGTCCTCCATCCTTGCACGATCCTGCTCACTCTACATCAGCTGGAAAGATGTTTAAAAATGGGTTTGGGTGATTTCTTCACATGGCTGGTGTGTGGAGGTGTTCAAGGGTCAGTGGGGAGCTGCAGACATGCCTCAGATGCCCCCTGCATAGCTGGACAGAGAGGATAGCAGACACCTCCACAGGGCTCAAATGTGTGATGTCAGATGTATTTGGCCCAACAAGCTGTAATGTTTTCTATGGAGTACTGTCATATCTACCTTGAAGACAAAATTAATAAGAAAAACCCCACCCTTCTGTTCATATTAGCTTTCACGCTAAAGACCACTAAGTATGGAGTGAAGGGAAAAGACAAAATTCTGGAGTACATAAGCACTTACTCAGCAGTATTAGCTAAAGCAAGGAGGGTCTTTGCATTCCCTTTGCCATATCATTACTTCAGATAGTCCTTGGACTGCACCTCAGTCATTTACAGAGTAGTTGAGACCACAAATTTGTCACCAGCTTATGCGGCCATTCTGCCCCACAGCAGACTGTTGGAGGAGTCAAGGCTTCACCCGTGATTGTTATGATTACTATAAATTATCTTTTCATTGCACACTGAAACCCTCAGGCACCGAGCACCTACAAAATCATGTTTCTTTCGGCAGCAGGTGCAGGCTTTCAGTTCCTGAGCACCCTGGTATGGCTGAGAAGACAGCTGAGACAGCCATCTGGAGACTCGGGAAGCAGCGTACCTGGTTCTCCAGCTCCTCAGCTCTCTCACTGTCTCCATGCCTGACAGAAACAAGTCTTTCCTCTGCCTGGCAGCACACAGAATTCGTGGGTCACATGGCTTGTTCTGCACAATACATTCCCTGCCAGAAATCCAGAGGCAGCATCTTACACACACACACACTGCACTGACCACAAATGGAGCCAGAAGTTAGGTTTCCCATACTTTAACAAGTAAACACTTAGTAAATGTTCTTCTTTCTTTGGAAATCAGTATAGACTGATAGCTAAATAGCCATTTATCTCTTGATCACTTTTCCTAGCTATAATTGTATTTAATTAAGGGTAAGAAGTGCCCATGGGACATTTTATAAGAACCATGTTAATCCCCTATTGACAGCACTGTAACGTGTTTCATGTCATCTTGCTGGTTTTGGTGTGCTCTAGGATTAACCCTCATTCCTCAATCCTAGCACAAAGCAGGTGATTGAGGCACGGAGGAATGGGCAAAGTGCCCAAGCTATGTCAGCAGGAAGGTGGCTGAGCCAGTTTTAAAAGTCAGGAGTTCAAACTTGGTCCAGCACTTTTGTTCCTTAAGACCTCATCTGTTTCTTTCAGTCTGTAGCCTGCTTGGCAGTCCCAACAAAGCCAGAAGCCCAGCTAGGGTAAGAGGAAACTCTCCAGGCAGCAGTGTATTTCCTCCCCTCTCTCTCCTTGGACCTGGAAAACATATTGCAATAAATAGACAGAGACAATCAGTACTTTTATAGACAGGTCTCCATACCAACAGGGATTTCATCCTCACCTGCTCCTCTAGATTGGGCTGATTGGCAAAGGCAGGTAAATCCCTACCCTTTGTTTAACGAGATGGGAAAATGATGGAAAGCAAGAAACACCCACAACCCTCCCAGGTACAAATGCTCAGGCTGATTCAAGCCCTTTCAAGTGGTTTTGTCTCCAGCGATTTGCACTTTCCTGCCTCCCATCCCTTCCCCACATTCCCATTCCCTCTCCCAACTCTGTCTTGCCAAGTTCTTCCACCGCTGTTATTATTTGTGAAGCGTGAGGAGAGTTATGACAAGAGAGGGATGTCATTAAACCACGCCGGGAGGAGATGTCAGCCGCCATGCAAACATCTTCCTGACACTCCACTTTCAAACGATTTCAGAAACTGCACTCAGATGATTTCAGGTTGGGTAGGCCTGTCAGCTTGGATGGACGACACGCGTTGCTTTGGTGCCGGAGACAGCTCCGGAGCCTCTCAGCCGGCTGTTGCGCACACGCGTACACAGCCCCGTCCCCACACACACAGCTGCACATCATTATTTTTATGCCACTCCAAGACAGATATCCTTGAATGCCGCTGGAAGCGTCAAACTTTCACTGCGAGAGAAAGCTTTAACATTTAGAGGGTTCTTGTGTAATGCAAATGAACCAGAAAGGTAGGGAGGCATCCCAAATGCCACTCAATGCATTTATAAAAAGATAAGGTGACTTTGTCCTACCCTGCCATATCACTTCATTACCAAGTGTCAGCAAAGAGCCTGGCAGCTCGATTGGTTGATGAAATCACATGACCCAAGTGTTATCTTGCAAAAACACATGAAATTACTAAGCTTCAACAGCAAAGAAGTATAAATAACCCTACAGTTTATTCCCATCAACCAAAAAAAGACTGTGTATCTCTTTATTTCCTCTCATTTTTTCCTCCCATTGGGGGAAAGAAAAAGAAATTCCCCATCTAATTTATAATTCAAGATATTTTGCTATCTAATATATTTATATTACTTTCTTCAATATCTAATTGAAGTGCTTTGTTTATGCATTATTCATTTGATCTTTGTTTTCCATCCTTATTGTTAACTTCCAATGCAATTTTAATGGGCTCATGGTCAGAGATCAGGGTGGCAGACTCTTTGATGCCGTGTTAACTCACAGACAAAAGGGCAGGAAGAATATGTGAGTTAGGAAGACATTAAAGCCATCATTTCTGATCCAGATCTGAGCTGTACCTTGCTGGTATGTGCCTAATTTTCATGGAGGCAGATTTTCTGGCTTTGCTGCGGTGGTCATTTAGGTTTGGGTGTCACACTACCAGCAAGAAAGAAGAAAAATGTAATTGCTTGAGCTTCTGCAGAAGTGGGACATTAGCCAGTGCCTGCTGAGGTCTGTGGTGTTCTGCTGCTCTTTAACCTTTCAATGTCTCTGCTGAATCGCTCACACAAGTAAGCAGAGGTGAAGGTGATAGATGTGGCATGTTAGACAGGAAAATGGGTTGTGTTCAAGATTTTCTAGTGCCTAAGGTGGTGCTGCACAACCAGGAGTGCACACTAGACTTAAGCAACACGCTGCTCTGGAGTCTGTGATTCAGCCATAGGACAGCAGAGCCTGCCTTGTGCCTGAGCAGGTACCAGGTATGGCCTTTTAATTCAAGGCATTGGGGTTCTAGATGGGTCTCCACCTCTTGAATGCCTCCTGGGCATAAATTTTGTTATGCAGTCACTCATTGATATTGCAGTTAAACTGTCTTCCACAAGCAAAAATTCAGCATTTCTCTTTCAGCTGAAATATTGCAGCCCAACCCCACTGAGATAAGAAACATTCAGTTCACTGCTCACTCCATCCAGCCAAAAGCTCACTTTCATTTTCACTCTTTTCTTCTCAGCTTTGATCTCAACAAAGGCATTTTGCAGCAGACAAAGAGTTAACAACAGCGTAGGAACTATAATTCAGCCTAGGAAAATAATGTATGGGTATTCTTGGCATTTCTGGATACCGGCACAGCTGTAGCCCTGTCTCACCCATGAACAAACATTCTTGGCCAAGACACGGGCTCTCACAGACCATTAAAGGGCTTCTGTAGGAAGGAGCACATGCAGCAAACAATGCTAACCTGAGTTTACAACTGCAGCCCACTGAAAGTTGGCATGGAGAGGTAGTGGAAGTATTAAGTGATAGAAGACATAGAGCATTGAAAGTGACAGGCAGCAGATGTAAATAGAGGCAATTTTGTGCAATAACCCACCAAATTCCATTTTAATGAACTTAGCTCTCCAGTCTCCACAAGACGAGACATTACTAGACAAGAGAGAGTGAGAGGGAGGTCCAAAAATAGTGTCAAGAAGAGAGAGGCTGCTAAAAAGTCGCAGCAGCAGTCCTGCAGAGAGCAGACTCCTCTGGGAGTAAAACCACCAGCCAGCTCCACTTTGCACCCACAATGGGAATGGTGGTGGCACCAAGGATGCCTAAGGAAGAATCTGTTCTCACAGGATGATGGAAGGAAAGACACGAGGAGTAAATTATGCTTTGCACATTCCGACAAGAAACCTGGCAGCGGATGGTGGAAATAAGGGAGATTTGTAGGATTGATGTTTGTCTGGGACCAGTCTGCCTTTGACTTCCTTTCCTTTGTTTTGCACATTTATTCCCCTTGAATTAACTCATGGAAGAGAAACAGATGCCGTCAGGAATGAAAACGGCATTTTCAGTAGCTTGGAACTAGTGTTTGAATGGAGGATGTCAGCATTTCCTCTGAATTGTACAAATCAGTGGCATTGTAACAGGGCTATTGTTTATAGATGATTTTTTTTTATTAGAGATTCTTAAGGTCAGTTGCTGACAAATGTTTTTCAGAAAATTTGGGGACCATTTAGGAATTCTCTCTCATCTAATGATACATAATTTCAAAAGTTGGAAATAATATCTGCCAGGTGTTCTGGATTTTCATGCTGAAATAAAACTCCATGTTTTCTGGAGCAAAAACTCCTGAGTTTGATTTCCTTTCCCTCATGTTTGACTGACAAGCATTGGCACACTGTTGTGAATGAAGAGTTGCTGTCTATCTGAACTCAATGGCCTCAGACGTTCCCCTAGATGATTCATGTTATTCAAATGATCAGAAATCTATAAATCTCAGAATGGAAAAGTGCAGAAATGGCATCTTCGTTATTCTTCTGGTTCTTTTTTCTCATCAAGGATGTAAGAGACAGTTTTTCATATGTAGTTGCTGTTTCAGATTCAACATTTTCATCCTTAAAGTTTGAAATTCCTTCATATTAGTCTTTGCATGTGGTTAGAAGAGATGACCCTCTCAGTTAGAAAATATTTTTGTACAAAATGCATCAAATGCAAATAAAATATCCTCATGTAAACTCTTGCTAGCTACTTTAGAACCATGCTGGCAAGTTTATTTCTGAAAACAGGAAAGAAGCACAGTATAGCTGATGGGCTTACCATGGGGGAAAAATGAAAACATCAGTGAAAATATTACTGTTGTCTGTAGAAAATGTAATTTTAACTCATCTTCTATCTGTCATAAAATCAACTCCTTTAATAAGGCCACATTCTTCCAAAACCTAGAAAGTACTGGAAGTTAAATTTCCAATCTCAAAATAGTTTTGATGGGGAATCTTTAATCTGGCCTGAAACAGCAAGCGTGGTGTTACGGCTGTCCCAGTCAAATTCCTGGTTGTGCTTGGTCATCCTTAAAAGATGTTAATGGCAATG
The DNA here is from genome assembly GCF_036417665.1 of Passer domesticus. Classification (NCBI taxonomy): domain Eukaryota; kingdom Metazoa; phylum Chordata; class Aves; order Passeriformes; family Passeridae; genus Passer; species Passer domesticus. The sequence goes on from NC_087512.1 coordinate 7,299,664, forward strand.
CAAAACAGTCCTATGCTTGTAAAAACGTACAAATCACCAGAGGCTCCACATGTCAACCAAAAAGGGATTTCCTTCCTTTCCCCACAGATCTGGTCTTTTCTCAGGGTTCAAAAGAATTTGAATGTATAGTGGGGAAATATCTTTCTAACACGAGAGAAGGAGTTGGGGGTGTGGGGGAGACAAAAAGACACAGAAAAGGGATAGAAAATTCTACTTGATTAGCTTCTTAGCATCAGTTGGATGTGACAACTCTTTGAATATGGATGAAGTCTACAAGAGGGATCATCTGCCAGCAGTAGTTGTTACCAAGGAAGTAAGTGATGCTGGAGGTCGGAGGGCACCTGTCTCGCCAGCTAATGAAAGAATTGTGGGAGACAGAGCTTTTCTATCTGATTAGTATAAGGGCTGTAATTCCTGTCCTTCCCACCCCCACACCTTCTCTGCTCTCTCTTTTAAAATGATTCTGAGGCTATTGTTGTTATTGTAAGTGGGATGTGAAAGAGACTGTCCTAGGAAGAGCTTTGCCTCTCCTAAGTGATATTTTGGCCAACAGCTTTTGCCTATCTCATCATCCCACACAGATTCTGGAAGGGAAAAGCAACTCTTTTCTTTAATCTCTGCCAGACTTTTTTCCCAGTCATGCTGGGAGCTGAAAGTCACCCTTGATTTTCAAGGGGTAAAAATGCAGTTGTTGGAAGGGACTGATTAAGCAGGAATGTATACATGGGTGTGGGAGTTAGAAGAAATAACAGGAATGCTTTGTCTGCAAAAGCAACAAAAAAAAAGATTTTTTATAATTACAGGCTATTGCTTTAACCCACTTTTTTCACCCAATTTACTGCAAAGATAACCTAAATAATCATATAATTAGTCCTCCTTCTAGGCGTCCTGAGAACTCCATCCTCACCCTTCCAAAAACCCCACAGCATGAACAGACCTTTAGGCAGGGCCATGGACACAGATCAAAACCTGATGATTTGAGGATAAAGTTTATGAAAGTCTGATTTGAAAGCAGATTTAGGCATGCAGCATTGTACACTTACCAGTGCATTGCAAACACAGGAAGGAAGAATGTAGAAAAAGGATGTGCAATAAAGAAAACACACTTGGGAGTTTTAGGGATCACCCTGTGTTTTCCAAGGCAAGGCATAAAACAGAGTCTTCTCATTCCCAGGCCCAGAAGGTCCCTCTGGTTATCTCAATCTCTGTCTCTCTCTAGCTCACACTTTCCCTTATGTGAAAATTTGTTACAGAAGCTCATCATGGCTTAAATCAGAAAGTTTCAGGACAGTTTTGGTGGTTTTCAAGAGCAAATAATTTGGCCCATGCATTACACTGACAGACCAGAGATTTTCTTGACCTCTCTAAAGTGGTACTGGTGTGATCCTCTTATTTATTTACCAAGTAAATGTCACTCAGTGAATTTAAGATGCTGTCAGAGAGTATGAATGTACACACAGGTCTTACATAGCCAGGATCAGGTTTCACAGAGTTTAATTAATGCTGAGGATTAGACATTTTCCTTTCTACTAGCAGAGGAAAGAGAGAGGGATTCTGGAACTTCTTCATTGTTGAGCTATCACTCAAAAACTTTGCTACACCATCAATCGATACCATGCAATTGGGAAAAGATGGATACAGCGAGGCAGCTACTCCCATGATAACACCCAAACATGGATAGTTATACAAGGCTGCAGTGAAAGGCACATCTATACCAAGGTGCTGTGATTGAAGTGTCCTACTTCAGATCACTGTGAAAAGCACAGAGAAATGCCTAAAAAACCCTTGCCCTAACCAAGGTCCTCCAAAAGTTTTTCCCTGCTGTTCTGCTGAGGGCTGATATAAGTCAATTTTCAGGTGTAATATCTTACTAGCTCACAATTTCAAATATATTTACTAGCAGAATTCACTAACAGAATTCACACTCTATTGATGTGAAAGCCTTAACTTGCCACCTAATTTAAAAAAAAAAAACAAAAAAAAAACAAAAAAAAAAAAAAAAAAACAAAACCGGGTCATGATTATAGACTGCATTTTTTAGTGGAAGTTATCTTTTTTATATGTACATATATGCATATACTTGTATATGTATATATACATATACATACAATTGTATATGTGGTTTACCACTTTTGAGTGTGTTTTCTTATGTAAGTATAGGTGGCAGGAAGAAGGGAAGTAGTTTATATGTTGCTTCTCATTTTTCTATGCATTTTAAAGTCTTGATAATATTAAAAGAATGAAGATGAGTTCAGCAGAGATGGGACACAGCTAATAGTGTTTCCTCTACAGAGTGGGTATCTGCAATTTTAAATAAATTGTGCACTATTGTGCACATTTGGTGCCTCTGCCCATAGGCACTCAATCTGAAATTAGAAGTATTTACTTTCATGTGCTGTTGCACAGCCAGCTTTAGGGAAACCATGGCCCTGTTAGGTTCTGCATAATCCTGTTAGCATCCTGAACAGCTTTAAGGAACAAACTCACTTTTAAACTAGTTGGTCAGGTTTAATGTTCCCTAAATTTACCCACATCTAAGACATCTAATTAAAATGCAGATCCTTCCAAGGATCCTTCCAAGTCAGTCAAGACTTGAAATATAGAACATGGAGAGAAAAGTGCTTTTTTAGGGGAAGTGTGATTTGGCTGAAAGCAGATTACTATATTACGAGGAGAGTTGTGCCCTCAACTTTGCAGAGCAGATCCCTGTAAACTACAAAAGAAAGACAAAGATGATTATCTCAGACAGAGGCATGTCCTGTAGTAAACACTTATATTTTTCCAAATGTATCTCTCCCCCTTTCAAACACAAAACTCTAAATCTGTGTATTATTGAAATCAATATTTAGTTGTCTTTTCAGACATAGTGAAAATGCTATTCAAGATTATGAGTGAGGATGGATTTTGTACAAATACTTTATTAACTGGGAAATGGAAATATATTCATGCTCCTATCAAATAATAAGATACCACAATCAGTTTACTTGATTGAAAATGTGAGAAATTTTGCTGATGAGGTATTTTTTAAACAAAGCTATTTCTTTTCATTTTTCTCAATTTCCTTTATTAATCTACTTGCTTTAAATGAAAAGGGAACAAAACAACAAAATGAAAAGTTGTTACCTTTTGGGTAGGAGAGACACTCAGAAAAACTGTGGTGATTTTTTTTTAAATGTGCATTTTCGACTGTAAAGAGTATTCAGACACATCTCAGTCCAAGTGAATGACTGCCAGCACCTAACCACAGACCTGGGGAAGAGTTGCCCAGGGCAGTCTTTGAAGGAGGGGGAAGGTCAGGGGTGTGTGGGAGGTCTGGGGAGTCAGGATCAAACAGATATATTACATACTATATTTAGATTGGATATCAGGAAAAATGTCTTCATTGAAAGCTTGATCAGACATTGGAAAACCAGCCCAGGGCAGTGGTACAATACCATCCTTGGAAGTGCTCAAAGGGTGTGTGGATGTGGCCCTTGGGGGACATGGCTTGGTGCTGATGAGTTAACAGCTGGACTGGATGATCTGAGAGGTCTTCTCCAGCCTAAACAATTCCTTCAACCTGTATGGATCTTGTGTTCATTTATACAGCTGTAAATGAAAGGAAAAGCCACTCCCTGGGCAGTTTTATCTTTCCTTCCCCATACAAAGGTGCAGTTTGCCCAGCAGATGGGACAAGTGATCCATCCTGTCAGGTACAGCAGTGGGCTGTGCCTGGTGTGTGTGAAGCCTTCCCTGCTGGCAGCACCTGGCCAAATGCATGGAAAGGACAAATTTCTCCTCAGGCCCTGCAGACTGACCTGGTGTACTATTGACACGCACAAAGACAAATGCTCTGTCCAAATTCTGGGTTGTTGCAGGTCATCTTTGCACCTGCAGAGTCAAGACAGCCCCTTAGGCAATGTCTGGGTACAACACATGCACGAAGTCAGGGAGTTCCAGAGACAAAAGGCATCTGTGGGGACTGAAACGGGAAGGGCCTGCAGCAGAGGACAGCCCAGACCCAGGACAGCTCCCTCCACCTTGGCCTGGTCATCATTCATAGCAGGAGAGCCTGACATGGGGGATGAGCCTGATTGATTTAGATTGAGTAAGGCACTATCGCTCTGCTTTGTATTTTAGGGTGATTGAAGTGTCTGGGTACTTCCAGTCACTTCCAGCAAATGAACCCCCAGGTCTCTTTATGCACTTACCTGATTTTGAAGAGAAAAGGGCCAGGGACCTGTGTAGGCATCAGACAGCGCACCAGAAAGGGAAAGGAGATGATCCATGTGCTCAGTTCTGCCCAAACCCTCAGAACCCAGTACCAGTACTGTGGTAGGCTAGGAGCACACGTTTGTTTCAATATTCATTATTAAAATCTTGTTAGGAACCCCTTGATCTCATGAGGAATGGCAGCAGCCAGGGGAAAGTTTGAAGAAGAAAGAATCACAGAATCTTCTGAGTTGGAAGGGACCCATGAGGATCATGGAGTCCACCACCTATCCCTACAGAGGAAGGAGATTGGAGATTCAAATCTGCTAGGTGAGGAAGTAGGGTGAATGTATTAGGAAATGTTTCCTTGATCATTTTATCAGACACCTAAATTAATGGGGTTTTCTGAAAAAAAATTTAAAAGGGGTTTAAAAAAAAAGAAAGGAAAGCTCGCCATTCAGCAGTTCAGCTCCAGATCTCTACAACACTTTCAAATGAAGGCATTACCACAGAGCACATTTTATTCCCAGAGACACTCTTGAGCTTGTGCAGAGGGGATTTGCATCTGTAAAAAGGACGGAGAGAAGGAGACAGCAAGGCTTAGCCTTTGTATACATTGCCAGAGCTGGAGGAAGGGAAAGCCAAGGAAGGGGGTGTTTGACCCTCACCTGGGTAGCAAAGAAATTGGAGACAAAAAGATTTTACTCCAACAGGCCCACCTCCTTTTTGTTCCCCCAACTCTAGCAGAGAAATCAGAGTTTCAATCTTCTGTTGTCAGGCTAATACATAAATAAATAAAGGCCCAGATAAGATAACAGCCACAACAACAACAAAACATGTAGCAGCATCAGGGGCAGGAAGGATCAGCATCTGCTTTAATTAAAAATCTGCCTTCATTGATTTTTTTTTTAAAGGAACACATTTGTAGGGATATGAAGATAATGCTTCCACTCCATCTTAGTTCAATGAGTGGTGTACGTCCACTGTTAGCTACAAATAAGCCTTTGATCATTTTACTGCTGTCTGTAAAAAAATAACTTTCCCATGTATTTTCCTTTTTTTTTTCTTTTCCTTTAAATTGGGAGCTTAAAGAGGGGAGTGGCAATAGGCAGACCTACTTGGGAAAATCTCCAAATGAGGGTGGGGGAGAGAGCAAGGAGAGGAGAAATTAGAGTAAATACATGAAGCTGCATCTAGCAAGGAGGGATCAGGTTGCCAGAGCCCAGGGGATGAAGCAACCAACTGTACCAGCCTCAGCTCAGAAAACCCAAAATACTCTGCCTGCTGTTCCAAGCTGCCTACACCTCTCCAAACATAACAGTCAGAAGCATGTTGGTGTATTAAAGTTGCAGGAAAGCATGCATTTGAGCCCAAATTTAACTGGAGTGCTTCATTGTACTCACCCTCAGAGGAAAACTGAGATGAGGGACGAGGCAGTGTGGGGAATGCTGGTCCACGTGGGGGTGGGACATGCAGGACAGAGTTTTCCTTGCCCGAGATGGCACTTAGCAGTGCAAAACCAAACATGTGAAGATGCAGGTGGGTGGCAGAAAGCTGCCCTCCTTCCCAGGGAGAGTGCCTTGGTGGATGCAGTGTGGGTCCCACCTCTGCTGACAACCTGAACAGTATTTGTATGGAAATCACTCATGTTTCCCGCTGTAAAATGAGCTTAAGACCACTTTGCCTGCCTCCCAGGGCTTCCTGAGGGTAAGCAGATTAAAGGTTTGGAAGCATGTGGGCGCCACAGCAGTGGGGAGCAGAGGCCAGTGTGGCACAGCCGGGGCTTGGGGGGATGCAGAGCAGATTGCAGCCACCAGAGCTGGGTCCTGCTGCCTTCACGTGTCACACAAGTGTGAGAAGCCATCGCAGGTGGCAGCACTAAGGCAAAGTAGGCTCACTGCCTGGTCAACAAGGGATTTGGATGCAGTTTCTATCCGCCTCCCTCCTCTTGCCCCAGCAGCAGCAGCTGGCTTAGCGCGATGGGGCTCTCTGCTGCTTTGTGCAAAATCCCTTCCCATCTTCCTGACAGCATCAGCAACCCCTCCTAGGGCTGGCCATGCTCTCTTGTGGTAAGGGGAGGGCAGAAACAAAACCAGTTTTTCCTAAAGGGCTGAGGAGTGTGGAGCTGTCCTTGGTGTGAAGGCAGGGGGAGGACAGGAGGCAGGAGGGGACAATGTGGGGCATCTCTGCTGGGGACTGTGGGGCTGCACAACCTGCTCCAAGATCCCAGGGAGTAGATATGCCCCTTTTGTCTCTGGGTGTCTTTTTGCACGGTCTCTGAGGTATTTCTCCATGGTTGCACCTCATCCTGACCATCAGCCCATGACTTCCCAAGGGTTTGGGAGGAGCAGGGAGTAGAACGTGGTGCATCACCAAAAAGTTGCATCTTTCTGCCTTTAAATTGTGTGCCTCAGAGCTCAGTTCCTTCCAGTGGTTGCTGCTGAGGAGAGGAGCAGGAAGGGTTTTATGTTTCCAGGGGCACCATGGCACGGGACACACATCACAGGGTCAGATCACTGGATTTTCTCCTCTGTGGCCTCACCTCTGCTGGCTCTGCACATCCCATTCCCAGGCAGCAGTGACAGCATGAGAGGGTCCCTGCATGTGCGTGTGTACCCACTGTACTAATACATATGTATGTGTATTTTTACATATCAGTTCTATAGGGCTCAGCAACATCAAAAGGAACCTGGATAATCAGAGCAGAAGATATAAAAGATCAAACAGAATATCTTTTAAACAGATCTGAGAAGCTTAATTTTCATCCAATGTTACTGCAGGAGCTTTTCCTTCTTTTTTTTTCTCCCTCTCTCCATTTTTTTCCCACTTCCATGAGTTTCTTTGATCTGTTTTGATGTCTTTTTCAGCTCCTCTTTCAAAAAAAACTCTTTTAAAACCTTTTTTTTATTTTTTTTTTTTTGCTTTTCCTTTCCCCGAAAGTCATGGAGGCTTCTAAGAGTAAGAAACTAGCTACATGCAGCATCTCCCCACACACTTTCCTCCCCACAATGCACATGCACTCCACAGTCCCTGTTCTGCTCAAAAACCTCTGACTCCAGGGCAGAGGGATGAAATTAAAACTGCACTGAGTGAAATGTTATTTCCTTCATGTCAAGGGTTTTCAACTCGGTCACTTTTGAGTCTTGTTCAGGGTTTGAATTGGACTACATTTGTGGCAAAAGCTGCTCCCTCAGTTGTATGTCTAGCAAAAGGCCAACTTCACAGAGAGAATCCCGGCAGTCTTCATTTCAGACCATGCTATCAGTTCACATTGACAAGGATGTGAGTGTAGGGTCAGGTCACCAGAGTTTTCCTTTTGATTTCCTTAAGGCCTGGACAAACTTACTTAACTTTTCAGACTAACTACTGAAGAAACTACTAACTTCTATAGCAAACCTGCTATGCCTATAGGCAACAAGGAAAAATTAAATTTCACCCATGGATGAAAGTCACCTAAGAAGAAATGCTCTCTTCATAGCTCTATGGCACATTTTTCACCCTGGTTAGGGGTACACCAGAACACTTCCTCTTAGTTGTCCCAGATGGTTTGAGCTCTGGTGTCCCTTCAACACCCTGCAGTACCAAGCTCCCACACACAGCATTGCCCCATGCCATGCTCAGATGTACCAGCTCAACCTTGACACACTGGCCTGGCATCCCAGCAGTTCTCCACAGGTGCCCTGGCCATGTGTGGGGCAGGTGACATTCCCATATGCTCCCAACAGCCTCAACTCTCCCAGCTGCCTATCCCATTCCTGGTTTTGCTCCTCTTTCTGTGGCAGACACTCTTTCAAAAAGCCTTTCTCCAGTGAAAGGAGCACTCCACCAGCACTTCAGAGCAGGCTCTCCACAGCAGGCACCAAGCACAGGCGAGAGCTAAACAATATCAGCTGAGTGAAGTCAGGTGAATATATGTGGCAGGGCACTGCAGGGGATGGCTGTCTGCTGGGCACAGGGCAGATAAAGCCAAAACTCTTTTCACGCTAGCCTTAAGCAGGCTGCAAGCAACCTCTCAGGATGCCAAGGCTCACATTCCTGCATTAAGGCTCTCCCTCCCTCAACAGCTAGTGCCAGAGCAGTAGGAATGCTGGTCCTGTTCTTCTAATTAATATGATTTCGATCTCTCAGAGTGTCCTCAGAGCCCAGATAAAATGTAGAAAGTGTAAATACTGTACAGAGACACACAGACTCCTCACAAGACTGCCTCATCTTTCAAGCCGAGTTAGCCTTTCTTGCAGCAAGCAGATGAGCTCAGAGGAACAGAAAAAAAAGCCTGAGCTATTACAGCAGAAGTTTTGTGTGAAACCAAAACTGCCCTGCAGATTGGAAATCTATTTTCAGTCATTCCAGTTCCTTCCAAAATACTACTAATAATAATAATTGAAGTTCTGAGGCTTTTCAAGTAATTTTTATCCACCAGCCTCCTCTGAAGTACAAAGCCAGCTCATGCCTGTCAGGCCAGCTGGGCTGAGCTCAATCCGAGACACAGGGTGCCAGAAATTTAATCCTGAATTTCCCAAATCTAATCGAAATGGCACAAGCCGTGATTAATAATTCACTACTTTATTACTGATACGATGCCTCGGACTATCACAGCGTCTGAATAATTGATTTGCCAAGAGGGGCGACATGTCCTTTCCTAAAGCAGAGAAAGTTTGACCAGAGAGTTGCTGTGTAAAGCTGGCTAAATGTTTTAAATAGTTTGAGACTGGATCTCTGACATTCACTTGGTGTCTAAGGACAAGCTGGGAAGAGGCAGACAGGAAGTTTTACACCATCCTCACCACAGCACAGATCAGTCTGTACACAGTCTAGAAGCAAAGGGATAGAAAGGTTAAAAAGGACTAGAAGAGAAGGAAATTAAGTTACCAGAAGAAAGAATCCTTATCCTACAAAGTATGCATAGTATAAATATTAGCTGCCTTTAGATTTGATCCATTAGGTCTGTGTCTCCTTTCTCTCACACTGACCCCTCTTTTGACTTATGATGGTTCAGATTCACTGAATCTAGGGGAAGGTCAATGTCCACAGAAGACCTGAGCAAAATTTGGTGTAGCACAACCACATTTTGTATTTTCTCATCCTGGAAGGCTGACTAAATTCTGGACGACAGTCCTGCTGTGCCTTGGGATTAGAGGCAAATTTGGGCGAGAAATGGTGTTTTAAAGTTCTCCAGAGCTGACAGCCCCATATCTGGGCCTTGAAAATGCCTAGAGTCAGTATTTCAGTTTGAACAGTAAACAAAATTTCCTTCTCCAGTCAAAACTGGACATCAGTGTTCCCATTTGTAAATGGAAATATTGAGCACTGGTGCACTGTTTTCCACATATTCCTGTGGATGGACAAGAACTCGGAGTATTTGAAACCATAGCTATCATCTCAGCTGTTGTGGGATGCTGACAGTACCATGCAACCATTCTACTTCATGCAAGTAGAATCCTGAAGAATCAGAGGGACTTTGGTGAGGGCAAACTCTGGCCCTGCATTTAGAAAAAATATTATCTGAACTCTTTATATCTTGCCATATATGCAAGGTGACAGGTCTACCAGAAAGAAATCCCATCTACATGCAGTTTTGTTGAAATTTTCAGAGCAAATGGCAGCCTCTGGCACTTTCAGGGAGCAAAACAAAACAAAACAAAACATTTAAACTGCTAGCTGAAAAAGCAGTCCTTTTCTCCTCTCTACTTTATTTTAATACAGAATTTTGTACTTATAAAACAAGTCACCTACTGGGGTAGTAGCAAAGGGGTTAACATAATTGGGGCTGCTTTCTCCCCCTGTCCACTTTGCCTTTGGTAGTTAAATCGAAAGCAAGTGGTACTGCCTTATTACTATCATTGTGCTGAGATATTGCATTAAAGGAGTTTAGGGTTTCAAATTGAATGTCAAATATAATATCACAGTGTAAACTTGAAGTGCACAGCTGAGCAGCTCCAGAGGGTTGACGCCGCCCGCCCGCCTGCCCAGCAGCACTGCCAGCCACTGATCTCCATTTCAGCCCACTGAGCTATCTTCAGATGCTCACCACGACTTGCAGGCAGGAGAAGGGGGCCCTGATGGATGTCAGGCAGCTGCAAATGGAGAGAAAGAGAGTTCAGTGTAACGAATTGATTGCTGGGGAATTGATTGGAGTTCTGTATTGCCTCAGCTGTAGCAGCCAATCATAACTAATCAAGCCTTTGTCACTTCAGGCTGGAGCAGCATCATGCTTGGACCAGGGATGGGGAGAATGTCGTTCATTTTCCTTGGCAGAAAAGTTCCTTGTTGGAAAAAGACCGTGGCCATCGCCATATGATTTTTCTACCACAGTGCTTAGAAGTACCAGAGATCCAGTCTCATACCTGAATAGTTCAGGTTTTGAGTAATTTTCCAGATGCATAGACACAATCTTGTCAATGCTTTCCTCTAGTTCTTATATTTATATTTTTTTCCATGTTCTTGGTCTGATTTATCCTTTTTCTGCAGGGAACATTAATGAAGTATGCTGTATGATGGAAAAAAATGCAGAGTGCCACATACAGGCTTAATACAGGAAACATGTTTTTTATCCTCTTGTTAATGTGAACTAAAGTGTATTAAATCAAATCACTGAGAAAAGCAGATTAGACCTATTCACAGCTTGGAGGAATCCATATGTAGCCCCGAGAACAAATTCTCATTGAAGCAAATTTTCATTCAGTGCAATGAGTTGTCTCAGTAATGTGTTCTTGAGGTAAATACTTTGGTACCGTTTCTTAAGTGGTTGGAGGACTGCCAGTGTTGTTCATCTTTCCATCCTCACTGATATCACTGCAGTTATGTCCTCCTTATACCAAAATTAGACCTGTTTAGAAAACTGACCTGACACTGCAAAATTGTTTTCTAAGCGCTGTGAAAATCTTGGACTTAAGATTTAGATAATCTTAGACTTAACCTATGCTTTTAGTCTGCTGAAAAAACTTTGAAAGTGCCCTGAAAGTCTTGTTCATAGTCTTTGTGCATGAACTGTTTGAGGATGAAGAAAACTCCCTTCTCATCCTCCCTGCTTTCCTTATAAATCCTCCCTGAGCATAGCCCATGTATGACTAAAATGTTCCACACTTTCTGATTCCCTAAAGGACTGTGTCCTGGGATGTCAGGCCCAGTTTCAAACTGGCATCTGAAACTGCCCAGAGGGACTGGTTCACCATTTAACGTGGGCAAGAGCTCATTAGCTACATCTTCTGATAGCTGAGACAGGTAATGCAAGGCACACCCCACCTACCACACCACTCCAGTGAATGAAAACCCAGCAAAAACACCTCCTGTGCCAGTGCATAACTTGCAGAGAGGAAAAGGGAGACTTCACCCCTCCAAATTCCCTGTTCATCAAAGAAGTTACATGTGTCCATGCATGTCTCTGCTCTGCAGGGAACTCTGACACATGCTGGACTTAATATGTGTGTAACTTGACACAGTTTTAGGACAGGCTTCAAGTTGCCCATGTGTGTCAGTGCTTTGCTGGACAGGAATGGATCAAGCCAGGATGGTTTTTTTGGTTTTTTTGAGGGTTTTTTTTTTTTTGTTTTTTTTTTTGTTTTTTGGGGTTTCTTTTGGAAGAAGCATTGCTAATTACAAAAGAGTACTTTAGCACTTGGCATCATCTTTTGATTATAAAAATATCTACAAGCCATTATGAAAATAAAGTCCACTTGTCACATGAATTATGGTATACGCACTGTTGACTCTCTGCAAATGAAAAGACAATTTTTTCAATGTAAATGTCTGAAAGAGATAAACCATTCCCAAAGCAGGTGGAAATGTATATAGAGCTGTAGAGCAAGTCTGCTGAAAGTGAGAACACCTCATGTAGGAAAGTCTTGGATCAACTCCACAAGTGTGATACAGCTTCTTCACTTTCATTACTCAACATCCTAGAGTACAATGAAGAAAGATGGTTACTCTAGTTGATGCTGCATCTTGGTGCTTGTCTACCATGTTGCACATTGTCTTGTAAAAGATTAAAAAGAAAAGAAACTTAAAAACCTGTGGTGTTAAGTTAGAATTTTATAGCCCTGTTGGGAAATAACATGGCAGGAACAGCAGGCTCATCCTACAGATGCATTATATTTTGTGACAAACTCTGGTGCATGCAGAACATCCATCAATCATTGAGATAATTTTCCATCTCATCAATTATGCAAATTAAACCAGAAAAACTATGTTCAAATAACGCTACGGGCCTGAAATAAACCCAAGAAAGCGAGGCAGCTTGGAGGGAAGGTTGAAATCCTACCTTCCCTCTGCCCTGCCATGCACTGGCTTTTCAGGAGACAGGCTGTGCATGACCACCATGGCAAAGCAGTCTTTTTGTTCCTGCCAGGAGCTCCAGTACCAGCAAACCATGCCATGGCTGCTAACAGGAGCCTGAGGGACAGACCTTCATATTTCTTTGGCTGATATTCAATATCCATTCTTTCCAGACTGATTAGGGCCAGGACCTAGCTAAGGTGGTTGTGAGGGTGTTCCATGGCCCTCAATACTGTGATGCTGAGGGACAGGCTGAGCTATGAGCCACTCACTGGGTGTGTGAAGTCAGAGGGTGGAGGGAGAAATTTCAGCTCTCAGTGTCTGACTTAATTTCCCATCTCCCAAAGAAGTGCCAGCACAAAGAAACTCCTCCTGTGGAGGTCCTGCACCTCTCACAGGGCTTAATCCTACTCTTCTAGTTTTTGACTGCTGTGGCGTGACTTAATGAACAGAGCCACACTTGGAGAGAGAAATCCATCCCCTTTGAAAGAGTGGCATGGGGCTCACACGGGTGGTGGATGCTGCCCACGTGAAGATATTGCCATTCTCCCAGCAGATCTTACTCAAAGGCAGAGCAGGATAGTGCGAGTTAAATACCTCGGAGCTCAAAGCTCAAAGTGACAAGAATGACAGTGGATAAGACATTTGTTAGCTTTTCAGGGCTTTGGAGCAATCTTGCAATCAAAACTGCTGTCTTCTCATTGATGCTGTGTTGTCACCATGAAGCCTTGAGGAACTACAAACATCAATGCAGATAATGTAACTCAACTGCCAAGTCATGGAATAAGGAAGACTCTCCAATATCCTGGTTATCTATTACTATTATTATCATTATATATTAATAATGATAACAACAACAACCTGCACAGTGCTGGGCTTCATCTTCTATTTTGTTTACCTCAAAATCAAGGCAGTGATTCCTTTGACTATGTGTATCTGCAGGGCATACATCTGTACCAGAGAAAATCTCTCTTGGCTGCCTCTACAGTCAACAGGGAGTTAGGCAATATGGTCAGTGGAGTTTGATCAAGGTTTATTTCAGCTCAAAGTCCCCATCATTCAGTCACAAGAATTTTACTCTGCGTAATACTGACTGTATTGATGAGATCTCAGCTCCTGTCAGGGCATTTGGGCACCATTTGGACAATGTCTCAAACATTCACACCTACAGTATAAAACCTGCTGTTAGCTGGGATCCATTTCACAATTGTTCCAGGTCTGAAGCATCTAGTTTTAACAGTGCCAGAGACACATAACACTACAAAGAGGGCAAGTCAGTGATTGTCTGATCCCTTTGTTTCTGCAGCACTCTGCCCTTGTAACTTTCTTCCAGTTTCTAGAGAACTTTCTACTATTCATCAGCTGTAGACTGATGCCTTCTCAGCTGGTATATAGAGAAGTTTTGCTGCAAGAGAAGTCAAGTGAAAATGTACAGAGAATCAAATGCTTTCCAGTCAAAAACAAAAGATTTGGAGGCAGAAGGAAAAAAAAATGTAGTTCCCTTGCTGAAGGACAAAATGCTTTTCAATTTTAAGTGCCAGCATCAAAAGACAAAAAACCCACTAAAAAAAAATCCTACTCTTATCTATTTACCTATCTATCTATCAGAAAACTTGGGAAAAAATACAGACAATCAAAACCATTGCTTTTATCAGTGCACCCACACCACAAAACATTTTTTTGCCCTCCAAATTATTACTAGTGAAGCTGTTTGGTAGTTCTTTTTCCTCCTGCACCTCCATTTCTGATCACAAATGCATTGCTTGTACTCCCTGTTGGTTACACTCCACATTTGTTATGCGACCACCAGCTCTTAAATGTAAGTGAAGAACTATACTCCACTGATTTGTGTCAGTGAAGCTGTGTTTGGGAGATAATTGTTCACTGGGTTTATTTATTACAGTCACTCTCACAGGATCTGCATCACAGTATGGTCACAGCACGTCTCTGGAAATAAAGCAAAATGAATTGTATAAATAAATCGGGTACATTAACTCTACATGAGCTTTGCAGGAGCAATATAGTCAATAGAACATACTAGCAAAAGTGACAGGACATTATATATTCAATGACACATGCTAACGAAGGTAACAAGAAACACTTATTCCATAAAGCATAAAAATATCAAGTAGAGACAGAGGAAGTTTGAGTCACATCCAATTAAAACAGCTCATTTCTGGCAGGTCAGCTGCACTTGACAGATGTCCTCATATACAGCAGCACCTTGCAATGATCTTTGTACCCAGCCCAACTCATCTCTCATTAGCAAGACATTTCATTACCAGTCTGTGGGACCATCCTGAGCGTTGCTGGTTTCTGTCTGCCCAGCAGAAATGCTGTTGAAGCCAAGAGCTTCCTAGAGGTGGCTGTCTAGCCAGAGAGGGAACTTGGCACTCAGTAAAACCCACCTACTCAGAGGCACCTGAGGCACTTTCAGCCACATTCCCTGAATCCCCCTCATTGCACTCTTTTCTGACTTTTTTCCTACAACTTGTAAGATAATTTTTTTTCTAACCTATTTTTCACCCTTTGCCCTTCTTCTCCTACACTTTACCTCATGAAAACCTCTAGCAGGATTCTGATATCTCTTTTCTTCTTTGTGGAGAATATCAGCTGACAGTAGGATCTTCTGTGGTGACAGGAGAGCATGGGAATAGAGATAGCAAGATATTACAAATTATCTGCTTATTTTCTGGGAAATAATCCCTCTGCTTTACATAACTCTACCTAGTTATGTAAACAGCTTCCACAGGAAAAAGAGGGGAACTTTTCAAGAATTTCTCTGTCAGGTAGAGGTATATATTATCTTTGTGTTCAAAAATACAAGCATACTTAGGTAGTTCTTTTCATCTACAGGACTTCTTCAGAGGATTCAGTTCTGGGAGAGCTGCCAGTGACCACAGTAGCACCCCCTCATCCACCAGCAAATTAAATAAGAAAAGAGACGATTTGTGCATTGGTTTTGCCAGAACGCTGGAGGGTCCTTGTAGTTTAGCTAGTAGACCATAAAAAGTACTTAGCGATTCTTTCATTCTCTTTCTTCATACTCAGCTTGATTCTCTCAGCCACAGGTTTTAATTAGACAAAAAACTTTGCTTTGACTGTTTTCAGGCCATGAAAATTTTGTAGAACTAGAACAGAAGTGATTATTGACTCAATGAAGAAATGAATGGCTGTAGAGTAAGGCATCTATGTATGCATATATGGACTAGTGTAGTAGGCATAACTCAGATAGAAATAAAAGCATCAGAAGCATCTTGCTGCAGCTCTAGCCTACCAGGAAAAAGCATACTTTTTGTTATTTAAAAAATATACAAATTATACATTATATATTATGTATATAGAATAAATTATATATGTATAGTATGATTTTCTGTTGCTATTTCCCACTCCTTCCCTTTTCTCAGACCGATCATTTCTTTTAATAAGTGGTTAACACTTGATCCTCAAGCTGATGGGCAAAGACTTGATTTCAAGGATTACATTTCCATTGTTACTTAACATGTACCATAGTATTAAGCTATGGGGAATCTTTATCCCTTCAGTGAATGACTGGCTCAGTGACACATTTTTTAGGTAGCTCCCCATGACTGACAGTCCTCATTTGGCATCTTGTTACCTCCAACACTCTTCCCTCACACATCCACTTTGGCCAAGGCCAGAGGCACCTGCCTTTCAGCACACCAGTAAGGGAGAAAGTTGATTCCTGTTTCTTTGTCCTCTGGACCAAATGATACCCACACCACCACACACCCCTTTAGCTAATGAAAGCCTTCCCAGAGCCGCTGCTGCTGGTGAAATCGACCTGTGATTTATGTTCATTAACATCATGAACATTACTGTGAAATTTTTCACCCTGGCACTGTCTTTTTCAAGCAATAAAAAATGAATGACTTCACCAAAAACTCTCCTGTCACAGCAACAGGAAAGCCACTTTCTGAAAATGTGGTTACTCTGCCTCAGCTTGGAGCAGAAGTCAATGGGTGCAGCTCTCTAGATTTATAAACATTTCTTAAAATTAATTTATCTGTGAAGTCCAACATCTTCAATGTAGTGGTACCTGTCAGATACAAATGATTCAGCTATGCAAGATGAAATCCCAATATGTCAATATGATCTACTGTAGAAACAGGTTATTTTTCTTTCCCCTTTTTCCAATATTAGATAACTAAGTCTCCATCCAGATACAAAGAAACAAAAGAAACCACATAATATAACCAATAACATTCAAATGCAATATTTAATTGTAGTCTTACCAATGGGGTGAGAAAGTCTTTTGAAAGCAATGCTGATTTTCAGTGTCTCAGCTCTACATGCTTTTCCAGACACCCATATAAATCCTCATTGTCATGGCAATGTTTGTTTCTCTCTGGCCTAAGCTGAGATAGGTTCACCATGGGGTTCTGTCCCTTTATGACACTTTTCACTTGTTTTGGGATATTTTTTTCTTTTTTTTCTTTTTTTCTTTTCTTTTTTGTTTTGGTGTTTGGTTTGGTTGGTTTTTTGTTGTTTGTTTTTTTTTTTTTTCACAGTACAGCTGTGGTAACTGGAGGACTATAGCACATATGATTTGCTCTTACAGAGCTTTTTTATTAATTCACAGCAGCAAAGTTAAGATCTCATATTCCGATTTGTAGGAGGTAATCTTCAGAAATGAAATTTGCTGAACGTTCATTTTGTATCCCTCTTATGTCAGATGCAAGGAGGAGATGGAGCACCTTGTATCCACTCCTGCAAGAGCCTAAGATTAGAAGGAAAAGATACTGCTCATATTTCTATTTCATTTTCATTTGGTACAGGCTTCGAGGTCAGTTTGTCTTCTATCATTCCATAAACACACAGGCAGGGAACAACACAGCAGTGAAAAGATTTTGAAAAAGCTGCCCCCAGATTTTAGCATCTCTGTGGTAAATATGTGGCATATGTAGAACAAAGGTGCAGCTGTGATATTACTCACTGTGTAGATTGTCCTCTTCTGAGGGCCAAAATAAAAGGAGTGTAACTGCACACACAAGACAGAGAAAGGCATAGCAAAACTTTTTAAGGAAAAGTACTTATCACTTCAAGCAGAGAAGTCATGACAACTTTTTATCAATGGGAGGGAGAAAATTAAAGATGTGGCACTCTTGTGAGCACCAAATAAATTGCAATTAGGAGAAGGCTGAAAATTAAGCAAACCTCAGAGTGTGACAACTATAAGATTTTCTTTTGATAGTGGAAGTATGGTCCTTCCAGTGAAGTGGCAGAGGCTCTTCTGATTATGTTGCCTAATTTGAAATTGGATTGGACAAAGTAGCTAATTTCCCGTAACAACAAGCTGTGCTGAAACTTAGGTGAGGGAAGTTATTCTAATGGGCTTTGGGAACAGAAGGAGGGAAGAGTCTACTGAGATGATCAAAGAATTCTAGTTTGGGCATCACTGTGAAGCAAATTGTTCATTAAAACAGTAACTACTTCTGTCTCATTATTAAACTTGAACGTTTCTGAGCACCAAGAAAAATTCTTGTCAGCAGCATTAGACTACATCTGTCCTTCACATTTTTCACCCCAACCACCTTCAATGGAAAGTGAACTTTGATCTCAGTATCTACATGATCCATCTAAAAGTAGCCCTTCTTTCTCAACCTCAGCCCAAACACAATCATACCCTGTCTGAGGAAAGTCAGGTGCCATTACCAGCCCAGCACTTAATGTGCAAATAATGAGGAAAGTGAGGGAAAAACACATGGCTAGTAAAGTAGAAGCAATAATAGTAATAACAATAAATCACTTTAGTTATAGATTATGAT
Organism: Passer domesticus; assembly: GCF_036417665.1. Classification (NCBI taxonomy): domain Eukaryota; kingdom Metazoa; phylum Chordata; class Aves; order Passeriformes; family Passeridae; genus Passer; species Passer domesticus. Next base: position 7,317,915 of record NC_087512.1, read on the forward strand.
TTTAATATCAAAAAGTACATTATAAACATTCAACCATTAAAGTTGCACAAGCTTTGATAACCTATGTTCTCATGATTTGCATTCTGGACTGCTTATTACTAACAATATTAACGATACTGTTTTGCATTAGAGCAACAAATAGTGATCTTAATCAGGGCCTGGAGGACTCTTTCATTGCATCACACAAATGTAGATGCTTAAAATAATTACTAGTTTCAGACCTACAGCTTTATAGAGTTTGGGTGGGATTTATCGCAACTTTCACTACCTAAAAGCAGGCATCACAAGGTTGTAAAATGAGCATGAGTGTCCTAGTTAGCAGCAGACAAGGTGATTTCCTGTCAGCCTCAACTTCCTGGGCTTATACAAGGCAATAAGAGTGTGGGTTAAGGATATCCAGGGACTGAGATAACATGCTGTTATGGGTCTTTGAGTGCTGGAAATCTTGAAATACAGCAGTCTGATTTGTGTGTGTGTGTATTTAAAATGGTTTGTGTGTCCATCTGCACACAGAGAGAAATGTATATACAGATAGATGGACACTTTATATGGCTCATTCCTATATTGCCATTTCTTAATAGATTTGCTTATTTTGAAAATCTCCCTGACTGGCATATCATTCCATATTATGTAGACATCATTGAAACAGGCATAACAAGGAGCAATTATTTGAATCCTAAAAAAGGAAATATTGAGTTTAGACATTAGTTAAAAAAAATCTTAATTATAAGGCAAATTAGGCACCAGAATGAGACACTAGAGGTGTTTTCAGAAGAGGTTAAAAAAAGACCTTGCATCAGGGGTGAGGAACAAAACTCCACTTGTAATAGAAGTGTTTCAGTGTTTCACAGAAAACAAGAAGTTTTGTGCCCCAGAAATTTGTGTCAGAGCCAGAGCTAATTCCAAAACTCTCAAATCCCAAATATTGCCAAAAGCAGATGTAATGCTACAGGAAGAGGTCATGTTGTTTGACCCCTAATACTGAGTATGTCCAAAAATCCCACTCTGTGACAGCATAGGGGGAAGACGAAGGAAGAAAGTCTTGCTCACTCTAAATCGATCCCTTTCCCTGAAAATTACATGGACTATGTAGATCTTCATGGCTTTCCTAGACATCTCTCCCAGACAGCCAGCTTTTCCATGCCAGGGAAATCTGATGTCCAGCACTACTTCACTCTGATTTTCTTAGAAAAGGGAAGTGAAAAAAAAAATCTGGATGGCAGCCTCTGGCAGCCAGCTCTTCATATTTCTTTCACTTACTCTTCCCATCTCTTTTCTTTTTATCTCTTTTGGACTGTAAGTTTCATTCCAGCTGGAATGGACCAAAATATATCTGTTGAATATGCACAGAAAAAACACCATTGTGGAAGAAAAAGACAGGCAGAAATAAAGACACACCTTTGGGCTCTGCCAAGCTAAACACTGTTGGTGTGTGTGTGTGTATACAGAGAAAACAAGCATAAACATGTGCATGTGTCCACAGGTTCCATTTAATTCTCCAAAGCAGAAAAAATAAGGCTCCAAATTTCACTTCCCTGTTGTGGGGAATAGCCAGGCTGAGAACACCCAGCTCCAGCACACTGGTGTCCTCCACCAATACATTTGATGAGCAGTAAGAAACTGTCTGCTCTACACAATTTCCCACCAGTTTACTTGTACCCTGAACTCCCCTACTCAGGCAGCCTGAGAATCTGGGAGGTCCCTGTATCCTTAACTGTTACATTTCTCTAATTACCCAGACAATGTGACAGAAAATTTCCTTTTAGAGATTATAAAAGCCTATGAAATATGAATTCTTCCTTGAAGGATTTGTTTGGGCTGGTGTAGATCAACAGTGGTGTTCCAGATTTTCACCTTAACAGCACAAGGTCCTGTCATGCAAAAGGAAATTCAAATAGTGTATGGGTAGTGCAGGAAGCCTTAGAAAGGATGAATTTGGTCAGATTGGCAGGTCTGTCTGTGACTGCTTACCTGTAATGCCTGGACAAAAATTTATTTCAGACAGAATCTGTAGGATTAATTTCATCACCACATTTTCTGTAATTCCCTGACAGGAACTAGACAGTTCTAAGTATTTATGAGTAAAGGTGATGGAGACAAGTGATTTTGGAGCAGTGTAAAAGCTGGGAGCAGGGTCTGATACAGCTTTCCATGGTGAGACCAGAGTATGGCTTCCTCCCACAAACAACCCTTCTGCCCAGCTTGCAGGACATGACCTCTGCTGCAGCCACTCTCTATCCCACAGAAGATCAGCTTTGGCAAGATACTTTTGTTTTTCCTTCTCTGAAAATCATATAGTGAAAAACCCACAAGAAACCACAGTGAAAGCTGCAAAATTGCCCAGTGCTTCACTATGTTCACCTCACAACTCTTTCTTTTCAGCACAAAGAGAGACTTCTCAGTCACTTAAATCCAAAATAACCTAAAAGATTTTTTCTTCCCCTCCCCACTGATCTGGGTTTCTATGGACCCAAAAGAGAAGCACTTCTTTCTGACAGAGCATTGCTCTAATTAATTGCACCCCACTGCCCAACTGCAGTTCTTCAGGTGCAGATCTGCTTCCCATAAGGGAGATTAATAGGCAAAACCTCCCTCAACTGGGCTCTTTACTTCAGCTTCCTTTCCTTCTGTCATTAATGTTATTTTCAGTAATAGATGTTTTGAGTTATTTGGGAACTTGGTAAATTAGATTCATTTATAGTGTGATTTAAAATAACTAAGTAAATGTGCTGAGCACTGCTTAAGAAAGACTGTGTCTTCCCAATCTCTGACAGCGAAAAAGTCTGTGAAAGTCAGCTGAGCTTATGTTTTAGTTAATGGCAGAGCTGGGGTTTCTAGATACAGATTTTTTCAAATAATGATTATGATGTCCTATATTTGCCTAGTCCTTTCCACTCTAGCATTCCCCATAGCATATCCCAAATGTCTTGTCAACCCCCAAAGCACAAATTCTTTATTCCCATTCAGCTAAATCTTTCTCTTCTGCCATGGGCTTTTGCTTGAGTTAAGACTTCAAGCCATGCTCCTATGTACACTCTAGTTTTGCTTTATATGGTACTCAGAGGAAATTTCCTGTGGGATGTAATACATCAGCTGTTCCAGCAAGGGAAAGCCACATATCTGCCCAGGGGTCTGCTGTAAGTCAGTGGAGATGCTCCACTGGGCAGAAGAGGAATCCCTTAAACACAATGCTAGAAACAAGGCAGGAAAACCTTTACAGCCTGCATAGTAAGGGCTTTTTGTGTTACTTTGTTTTTTTCCAGCCCAACAAGAAACCTGCCTAGTAGACCTGCCAAAAGGCCTGAGGGGGATTTAGGTAATTCAGTTTGGACAATATCTTCCACCTTGGCTTGAGCTGCTAGGGAAACTTTCACAGTTTTGATTAATTTTTTCCTCTCTCAAAAGCTTGCCTTCCAAGTAGACATTGCAGAAATATTCTTGCAGAAGTTCTTGAAATAGTAAGCTTGTCTTGTTTTTTTTTTTTTTTTGATCAGCCTGCTCACAGCCTGAGAAAGCGTCAGTATTTCCCTCTCCCTCAGCCTGTTTAAGACCCTCTGTTTAAGGACAAATGTCCTCCAAGGAGAGAATGCAAAGCCCAGGAAGACTGATGAGCAGCACTCGGTTGTTTGCAGAGCAGTGTCAGGCATCAATAGGCTCTGCAAGGGGGAGCAGGCAAGAGCAGTGCCAAAAGACACCTGTTCCCTATCTGTCTCCAATGTCTCACACCTCTCTCTCCTGCTTTCACTCTTTTTTTTAACACAAATTAATTGCTACTGCAGAAGCCACTGATAGAGATAGTTAGTTGACCCCAGTGAGCAAATCAACTTCAGTGAGGTGGAGAGAGGAAAAAAAATAAAAGCCTCAAAAGAGTGATCTTTCACAGTGTGTTTTAGCAAGTCCCCAGGACAACTGCTTTTTGGCACATCCTGTCACACCCAGGTCCTGCACCAAATTGGAAAGAAGGGCAGGCTGTACTTTATCTACCTCTGCACAATGAACTGGCAGGGATGTGACACCGTGGGTGGAAGAACAAAATTAAATTCAGTTTCTTGTCGTCCTCTGGCTATCTTCACTCTTGCAGAAGAGGAAACCCTGTGAGAGGCCCAATAGAAAATCTTCCCTACCTCTTTTTTCAGGTGTTAGGATGGGCATCCTCTTCTGGAAAGATCCCCCCAAAAGGTCCTGCCCATTGACCAAATAAGAAATGTCATTTTTTATGTCCTGCCCCTGGTTTCCTAAGGGCCAATAGAGCTACAGACACCTCCTGCTGTCATGTCACCTCAAATTGTCACCCTTCTCATCCCAGAAATGCAAATCATGCAAGACCAAGTGCTGACCTGTCATTCCCCTGATATACTGGCTAGAAAATTATATGGACATCTGCATTCTTGTCTGCTGCCACCTCTGCCACAGCCTCCTGCAGAGGAAATAAAGCCCACAGATATCTTGTTTGTAGCCCTCCTTATAGTCCTCCTTTCATCCTGCAGCTTGGGTGCATCTGGAGCCTCTCAGAAGCTCAGTGGTTACTAACTGAACCCAGCAAACTTCAGAGGGAATAAAAAGAGTCATGCAGGTTTTCAGGAGTCTCTCCACACCTTAACTGAACCAAAGCTCACCCCTCCCACTAAGCCTTGCACAGATGTAGCTTTGCACAGACAACCGAGCAGTTTAGGCTCAGATACAAAATTTAGAGCATTTTGGTGATATAAGAAACCATAGAGGAACTTAAATACACAGCAAGATATACCTTTTTGTGAAAAAACTAGCTTACAGCTAATGAAATAATACTTCTGAATGCCTGTGCTTCCCTTAGGTTTTCTTCATGCTGCTGGGAATATGCAACATATTAGTTATGTTCTCATTAATGTAGCTCTGAGATATATTTGTGTTCTCCATTTAGCTCTGTCTTTTTTATCAGGTTTTCTGTATCCCCACACTCATACTGAGCAGGTCCAAACCCCTCATTGCTGGGCAGGAATGAGGGAGAAGAATTTCAACTGGCTTTTGTAGGAACATGGCCATCCTCTTCAGGAATCCCCATGCTGGGGTAGAGAATGAAAGAACAGGATATATGCTCCTTGAATACTTTGCCTTCATGTGCCCTTTGCCATGTGCTGATGGGGAACTATCTCCATGGCTTTGGAAGCTGGAGTTAGGGGACAAGAGTTACAAGCAGATGTATGCTGAAGGCTAAAGAAAGGCTTTTGGGTTTTTTCCAGTATTCTTTTTTTTTTATTTTCTTTTTGAAATGAAGGTTGGGTTGGAAACACAGCAATGTTTGTTTCTAATTCAAGGCCCAACAGAAGTGTCAGAATCTAGTTTCTCCAAGACATAGCCTGACACTTCTGATCTGTTTACATCTCATCAGCAGAGTGGTGTTAAACCCAGCCAAGGCAGAACAAGGAGTGCTCCGGGGGAAGAAATGTTGCTGCTGTAGAAGTCTGAGTTGGTCAATGGCTGTACAGCACTTCCCTAGCACCCTTCTCCAGAACATTTCTGAGCTGTAAAATAGAAGTCCTGGGTAGTGCTTTACAGACTCCTTTTTCCATAATCTTTATGAGCTTATATTCCAGCTTGGGTTATTGTGTTTTGCCAATTGTATTTGCAATGGTATTGAATAATTTTCTTTATGTTCCTGCAAAAACATAGAGAACTATAATGCCTCTTTGTGTATCCCCTGATGCCTTGCCATGGAAGCACCTCATTTTGCAAGAGGTAGTAAAACAGCTCCTTTGAGTAAGAAGCTACAGTCTGAAGGAAAGAAAAGTAAGGGACTGCCTCAACACCTGCAGTTTGAGAACGCAGCCGTGAGGAGCTCTTGCACCTCAGAACCCCTGCAAGCTTGATCCATGTAAAAAATAAATGCATTTGTCTCCACTAAAAAACATTTTGAGTTTTGGAAGTTTATTTCTGCTCAAAAAGTAGTCAGTAACACCTCTGTGCAGGCAGCCTGCATGCCATCCAGGACACAGCACAATGCTAAATGTATGAGGAAAGAGAGAAGCCACCACTGGAGGTGTGCAGAACAGGGTGGCCCATTTCCTTCCTCTTCCAAGCTCTTGGCATTCTCATCTATGCCATCCTCAGTTTGCCTGCTGTTATCCTCAGACCACCCTCTGTGAGTGTTCCAGTTTTCCCTACATAGCTAAAAAAAACAAACAGTGAGAAATAATGACCAAGAGTTAAGTTCCTCTTCTTAATGCAGGAGTGGCAGTAGGACTGTTCCAGCCTTCTGAATACTGTGCAAAGAAAAAAAAAATCCCACAATGAAGTCTAAACTTCTTTCTTTCCACCATCAAGGTGGCAAATGCAAGGTCTAACCATTTATTTATCAAAATCACTGTAGATATTTTCTTCACTGGGAGGCTCAGTACTTTAGGCTAAAATCATCCATCAAAACTAGGGAAAGGGGAAAAAAAGGCTTTTCACCTTCATGGATTACACCCCCCCCCCCACCCCCCGCTACCCCCTCCCTTCATCTCACCTTATTCGTGCTTAAATGGGTAGAAATTAATCTTTTTCTCCAAAGATCCAGCTGGCTGCAACACACTCTGTGCTTGAACAAGCTGCCTGCATTGGAAGCATTTTTCAGGCTCTTTGTCTCTATCTGTTTACCCCTCCCCAGATCCCTGGGCCCTGATTGACATCTCATCTCATTTTTATATTTGACACCTGAGAAAAAAACCAAAACAAAACAAAACAAAAACATTAAAAACCCAGCTTAAAATAATGACCCCTATTTACGAAAGCAAAGCAGCTTTTCTCAAAGAAAAAACAGGCTTCTCACCAGGAGGTGTTCACACTCTCCAGTAAATGCTCTTTGCTACCAGCCTTGGCAAGGTGGATTTTGTGTGTGTGTGTGTGTAGCTACCCTTGCACACAACGTGTGTATGTTTGCATCTTGTGTAATGTTTGGTGCTGCCTTTTCTGAAAGCTGAGATGGAAAAACAAACACACAGCAAGTCGCGTGACTGGCTCCTCTGTGGCTCTGAGAGTGGGATGTCTGTCCTGTGGCAACAGCTTTGATAAAGCTGCCAGCAGCTCCTCCTGGAGGGTCCATTAATGTACCCATGTCCTTAAAGCAAGAGGTTTTGGGACAGTTCACCCAATATACTCAGATTGTGTGCCAAACCCACTCTGAACTGGAAAACATGAGTTTTTCTCAGTTCACTTCAGACAGAGAGTGAGCAGAAACCTCTGAGGGATGAAAGTTTATGCTGACAAGCCTGATGGTGTGAAGGGACCACTGAGGGTTCAGATGTCTCTGTGGGGAGGATGAGGCAGAGAAATGCCACTGTTTTTACTTCAACAGCCATGAAACAGAGCCTGCAGACTTGATTGGTTATGAAAGGTGATTGCATCCACATTTATTGCACTAGGAGGGAAATTATTGTTCAGCAAGGGAAAAAGTGAAAAAAAGGATTGACATCCTTCTCTGAGGGAACATGGGATGTGCGTTCAGAAATGAGGCCATGGCAAAGCATCTCTATTGCCACCTTTTCTCCTGTCTACTTCTGTTTTGGAGGGTTAGTCAGCTTGGGCTGAGATTGCCTTCCTCATGTTTGTATAGAACTCCTTTCCTTGGAGAAAGGAGTTCTGAAAGGCTTATAGCTCTCACAACAAATAAATTCTTCTTTATGGATCAGGAACCACTTTGGTTTTTAAAACTTTGAATGGAGCAGAGAGATTTTGATCCCACAGATCCACACAAACAGGTGTATATCTCTTCTGCCATTCCCAATCCACTACTCATAGAAGAGGTGCTGGGGTTGGAATAGTGATATTGAGACATGCTGGTCTTGCTCATTCTGAGACAAGTTCCCTGTATCATCCTTTCCTTCCTTTGCAGTGCAGCACTGGGTCTGATGAGCTATTAACATGTCAGCAGAGACAGACAAATCAGACTGTCTGAATCAAATGGCATTACTCTCCAAGACATGACAAAGCAACAACAAATGCATCAACTCTGTCTTTGATCTCCTATGATTACAAACAATGAAGCTTCCAACTTTGTAGGAAGCAGTTTTCACTGCTCCAGTGAAACAGCTCAGTGCCTGATTCCTTGGCACAGCCTGCAGCCTCTAACCATAAGTGTGTGGCTGTTACAGATAACATGGCACTTCTGGGAAAGCTGCAATAGTTTGTGCATTTTCCAGAGCCAAATTCCAATTTGAAAGGTCCATTATGCCTATCTGCACACCCATTCAGCCTCACACAACTGAAGCAACTGGCTACAAATTCCCTCTTTGCATCCTTCCCTAAACACTTGGTTATGGTGTGGCAGAATATTGCCACAACTCATGCAGAAGGACTTGAGTTTTGAGGCCAGAGCAATTAATCCTCAAACAGGGCATCCACTGTTTAGATAGCAAAGCAACCTACAAATTTTAGGGATAAGACACCTTCTCTGCTTCTTCTCTCTCCTTCAATGCAATTCTGCAGGAATTAATGAGATCCCAGGTGCCCTGATGGGGGACATCACATGAGCCAGAGCTACCTTTCCTAACAAGGATGGGGCGACTTTCTCAACAAGAAGAGGTGGAACCTCAGACAGCCATACACTAGTAATTGTCAAATGTATATCTTTTAATGGGGCAGTTAAGGGGATTTTACACTTTTCTTTGAGGCATTGATCTCTGCTGGATATATAATAATACTGGATCAGAAAGGCTGAAAGCCTTTGTGGTCTACGTCTCTCTCCTTATTTCGGCTAAAATGATATGAATCCCCTGAACATTAGACAGTGTTCTTTAGAGTGAGTCTACCTTTTTTTAAAATTTTATTTATTTATTTATTTTAATTTCAGGTCAACCCAAAATGTACTTTTTGTATAAAATATACATTTGTAATTAATGTGGTGGTTATTTAAGCAATTTGCTCTTACAGAATTCAGATCAAATTTTATTTAATATTACTTTGAAACAAGAAGTCATCAGCTGTTGGGCTTTGGTACAGGATCAAATATTTGCTCCAAGGGCAATATTTTCATTTAAGGTTTTTAATTGTTCCTTGATCCAAAATCCCACTATTTAAATTTTGACACAAAATTCTCCTCTCCATGGAATGTAGTAATGGACCAAAAAAAACCCCACAAATTCTCAGCCAGCCATGTGCCATATGTCCTCGGGTTTGCTTATCTTACTAATTTGCATATCTCACATATCTTACTCTTACTGTAGGATGATTACTGGGAGGCAATCAGGTCCAACTTGAGGATGTTCTCAGACTCAGATTTTCTCCCACATTTGGACATTCTGATAAACCATGTCCACTGAGGTGTGCTGGCTATTTCGCATGAAGGTCTGACGATGTATATGCAGCAATCATGGTGAATGCTTCACAATAACTCAGCTTAATAACCCAATATTAGCGTGTAATTTTCGGTTGGTGTAATTCTTCCCATAGCCTTTAAGAGTGAACATTTTCCACCTATTCAAATCAGCTGAAGATCTTGAGCTTGAATCTGGTTTTTAACTGCTTGGTCATTAAATTAGGAGCTTTCCAGCCGCGATGCGATTGTATATGCAGAGCTAATGCCTATTCACTCATAGAGGCCACCCGAGATCGCTGACTTCAAAAGGCTCCTCATGCAAACAGCACTGTGAAATGCCCAAATTGCTCTCTGCAAATTCTGCAAACTGAGAGCAAGTGTCTTTGTTAAGTCCACGAGGAAGTGCACGAAAATCCTATTTGCTGACGTGCAAAGGCTTTGTAAGGCAGAGCCCCCAGCCTGAAATCGCTTGATTTGTGGATCCTTGAGATTAAGTTGAACTGAATGACATGCAAAGCTGGCAATTGAGATAAAGAATCACTCTAGGCTAAGGAAGGGAGGCAGCTAAAATCTGAAAACAAAGGATGTTAATCTCACGCTCATCATCTTTAAACAGAGCACGTTAAAGGAGCAGGTAAGAGGTAAGGCTCAGCCGATGCCTTCAGATTACCTGACGGGGATGTTGTCTTTTGTCTTCGCAAACCTCATTTTGATCTAGCTGCTGACAATTCTTCCCCTTTCCTTTCCTCCCCCACTTCCATCCCCTCAGGCGGAACATCTCATCCCAGTGGAGCCTCAGCCTCAGCTCCGCTCCTCGGCTCTCAGGCAGGAGAGAAATCCTGTCCACATCACGGAAACTTTTCTCGCAGTTCCCAGCCTCCCCCCGGAGTGCGGTTTCTTTGTCCCTCTGCCCCTTTGCCTGCCAGGACCCAGGGGGTCCTGCCCAGGCAGCATTTTGCAGACAAAAATGACACCTTGCTGTAGGACATGTAGCTAATCTGTCTGTTAAAACACAGAGACAGCCGCATAAAAACATTTTTCCAAAGTAGATGTGCGGAGCCCATCCACTGAATGGAGCTGAATCCCACTCCCAGAGTTAGGTGAGACACTTATTTCTGACAGCCAAAGACCTGAAACTGTGCTGCAGGCTTGTACTTCAGCATCCCTACCCAGGACCCGCAATGGCAGGGTCTACCACTTAGTGTAGTTTGTCACAGGTGGTCCCAGGCGTCTGTGGACAACAAGCATTGTCCTTGTGCAAATTAACGCCGTGGTAGGGTCTGGCAGCATCCAGCCACAGCAGGATAATCGGCAAAGGGAGATGCATTTAAACAGTCTTGGAAACATTAGAAACATTCCAGCACTGCAGGTTAAAAACTGCTCCAAGATTGCAAGTTCGGCATTTTAGGGATCAGTGGGAGATTTCTCTGGAGATTAAGAGCAATTGAAAAGATCGACTTCCTCTCTATAGAGAAGTTCTAATAAGGCTGAAAATGAAATGCTGTCTCCCTCAGCCTTCCTGGCAGAGGAGCTCCAACGCGCCCCCCTGTTGTTTCAATAATTCAAACTTCAGCTTTAGCCAGCCAAATAGGCCTGAAATTCACCTGTGAAAGTTCATGAGGCTAAGTGGGATTCGGAACAAACTCCTCTTGTTTCCAAACTCATGTATAATGCAGCGAGGAACTTTGCTCAAAGCTAAGCTTTGGCTCCCTGTTATATTTACGATGCCGTTATATATTAAGATTTACAAAAAAGAGCAGGAGGCAAACGGATAACACCACGCCAGAGGTAGTGGAGTGGGACGGGAAGGAAAGAGCCACCAACTTAGGGTAAGCTGACACTCGTCTGTAGCTGGGCAGCACCTGAATCTGCCTCTTCTCCCCTGTCAGCTCAAGACTGTGGCATTTCCCAGAGACAGAGGAGAGATCTGTGTCCTTCAGCAGAGAACAAAATAGACAAGGCAAGCACAAAAGGACAGAAGAAGCAACACTGTGATGTAATGGCTGTTCCACTAGCCAGATGTGAGGAAAGTGAAGATGAGCAGGAGCATTGCAAGGCTATCACTCTTGCTCACACAGTCACAAAGGTGTGTCCCAGACAAGCTGTCCATCTGTCAGTGCTGTCTGTCTGCAGGAGCATCCTGGGCCAGCTCTGGGGGTGCCCAGTTACCCCTGGCAGAAATATTTGCCAGTGTGCCTGAAATAGAAATTTTAGAAGTACACTTGACTTAACAAAATGAATTAAGCATTTAATTTTTTAGAATTATGTGTTGAATTTTAACCTTTTTCTTAAGAAACCTCTGCCATGGTACAAAGGGCATAGGAAATGCAAATTTCTGAAGCTTCTTACATCAGGTTGTGGAGTCTATTTATTCCGCACATCGCTTCATGCCCACAGAGCACCATGGCTAGAGGGTGTTGGGCTGGCAGTGCCACTGCATCCCTGGCAACGTGGAAATCTAAGCTTCAGCAGGGTTTGTTTCACCAAGAGTTACTCAGATAGTACAACATGTACCACTCTGGTTTTCTCCCACAGACCCATGCAGTAGACTGGAAGCAGTTGCCTTCTAGATTCACTTCCCTGCTGGTTCACCCTCTTTGTATTAAATTCCTATCCACAGACTGTAAATAGATTTCTGTAAACCTACAGCTGTTGCCCATAGAAGAATAGACATATCAGCTTTATGTAGCTGGTATTAAGTAAACTAAATCCATGACAGGGTATTAGGAATCAGCTTTTTACATCTACTTCAATTATCATTGTTTCACTGAGGAAATACATACAGTGATTATATCTAATCATGAATTCCAGTGCTGATCTGAGATCTTTTCTCTTTCCTTCCTTCCCTTCTTTCTTTAATTACCTCACTAATGTGGTAAGATGTTTATTGTTGTTGTTTTTTTCATTTCAAGTACTTGATTTTTTTTTTTTGCAGTTTTCTGGGACTGGAGTAACTGAAGTGCAATGTGATTCATTTGAAAGAGTAAATATTTAACTAGTAAATGGCACCTTGTTTTTTCCAGATCCCCATGTTCTTTCTAACCCTATTCATACAGTATATAGGAGCAGGAGCGTATCCAAAGGAGGTCAATGAAGTTGGTGAAGGGTCCGGAGCACAAGTCTGATAAGGAGCAGCTCAGTTTAGTTTGGAGAAAAAGAGGCTCAAGGGCAACCTTGACAACTCCCTGAAAGGAGAGTGTAGCCAGGTGGGAATCAGTCTCTTCCTCCAGGTAACAAGAGACAGGTTGAGAGGAAATGGGCTCAAGTTGCTCCAAGGGAGGTTTAGATTGGCTATTAGGGAAAAAAAAGGGTGCCCAGGCATTGGAACAGGCTGCCAAAAGCATGGTGGAATCACCATCCCTGGAAATGGTTTTAAAAAAGGTGAATATGGTGCTTAGAAACATGGTTTAGTCATCACTTTGCAGTGCTGGGTTAATGGTCAGACTCCGTGATCGTAGAGGTTTTTTCCAGCCTTAAAAATTCCATGATATTCATCTTAGAAGTATGAAATTACATTAAAAGAAGATAAATATTATAAAATTGTCTATGAAAATGTTAGACAATACCAATATGAGGCCAAGCCAGGCAAATTTAATTCTTCTCAATTGTATTTCTATTTCATTATTTCACTACTCACTTCTTGATTTGATAATTACATTGTGTTTTTTGAGAGCTGTTAAAACAGAGTGCGAAAGCCAAAGCTGTAGTGAATCAGCTTGTTGTGTTCACTCAAGAGCACAGGCATCTTAGGTCATGATGGACACCCTTGCCCAAATAAAACAGAAATTACTCTTTAAAATTACACTCTTATTGATATCTTGTAGGCTGCAGCACGCAAGTGTAGCAACCTCTGCTGTTCTAGGGACCACAACCAGCTGGGTGGGCTTTGGGTTGTGTTTGCCTCCTTTGCACAAGGCTGTCTGCTGCTGCTTTGTCTGGGTGTTTTGAATCTTGACCATATTTACAGCTTTGCTAAGTGTATCAGAGGATGAGAATGAAAAATTATACTTCAAAGTATACAGGTGCTACGAGCTGAGGACATTCTGCAGGATTAATTTTGGTGTAAACTTGTGAGAAGTAGGAATGTTGCATTTGTGTTTCTTGATGAAACTCTTTTTCCTGCAACATTTGCTGCATTACAGTTAATGGGATTTATGAGAACAGCTTGTGATTCTCCAAAACTACCTGGTGCGGTCATTTCAGCCAGCACAATGTGAATTATGCAATAAGCCATCACTTTAATTAAAACAAATTGCATTTACTGTATCAGTCCATACTATAAATCATTCCCTAGGGCCCCTCTTCAAGGTTTGTGCTTGGCCTACTCTTGAGAAATGTTGACATCAGCCTCCATTACCAAAAATATTTTTAAGCATTTTGTTCTAATATTCTTCTTCAGGATTCAGCTTTTAAGCTTACTGTCCTGATATGGAAAACAAATTTTATCTGAGAAAGCAGGGCAGAAATCATGTGTAAAAGCTGAATATCTCATTTTCCCTTTCTCTTCTGGTCTGCAGTGTGCACTTTAGTAGACTGTGGCAGTGGATTATGAAGTTTATTAATTGAAATAATGATAATAATAAAAGCCAAAAAAGGAAAGATGCAGATTAATTGTTTTCATCCAAAGTTAGGAGTCACATGGGATTCCTCACACTCCCTACTATAATTAGACTGAACAACAAGACAACCAGATTATTAGTCCTTTGTGTATCTCCAGTTTAATAAAGAGAATGACCATTGGGTATTTGTATTCATTTGAGCTCAATGCAGCTTAAAATGCATTGCTAAATGCAGCATATCATGCTGAAGGATGAAGTAACTCACATTATAAGGAGAAAATATCATCTTTTTTGTGACCTCTGATGAGAGGGCAAGGGTTTTTGCTTCATTCTGTTGGATCAGACATGCTGAGACCATTCAGCACTACCTAATGTTTAAGTGAGTGTTTCCTTGAGAGTTTGTTCAGGTTTCCTTGTTTTGCAAATTAAAATAAAGTAGTTAAGTTCTTTTCTCAAAAAGGGTATCGTTAAGTGTTCCCTGAATTAGAGTTTTAGACTCAGTGGTGATTTCTGCCTTTAGCCTTATGAGAGACAAGCTATTGCAATTCTGAAGGAGATGCTGTTTGAGACAGTCCTGCACAGGCTAAAATGCAAGTGGGGTCCTAACCAAAGGCTAATGCAAATTTTAAAATGTCAAGCAAGATTTTGCAGCCCCTTTTGCAGAAGTTGCTTGACTCTCATTAATTTGGTGGATCTTGTAGGTGGAGCTGCTTTGGTAAAATTTATGAGGAAGGTGAACCATTTATATATAACACCAGTTACTTTGAAATTGCTGAAACCTCATGATGAACAACTGGGTCATTGAACAAAAAAAAAGACCCCAGAGCCTGACTGGAAAACCATTAAAGCCAATGGAAAGGGACCCACTGGCTGGAGCCAACACAGGAGCAATTCCACAGAGAATAATCCAAACCAAATCTGTCTTCATATTTATTTTCTTCTTGATATATACCTAAAAGAAGCCCAAGTAGATTTGTAACAGCCTTAATATCTACCTGTTTGTTGTGAAGATTATCTCACTTTACAACAAAGCAGGTATCCATCTCCTCCAGCAGCCTCATCTTGTTGTTGTTCAGGTCTTCAAATGAAAGCTTCTGTCACACAAAAAAACAAATATATCCCAAGAACAGATTTAAGCATTGAGAAGGAAAGAAGACAATACCCATTTTCTTTCCCTGAAAAGAAAAGTAGACACAATTGGAAGCAGCATATGCCCAGACTGTTACTCCTGTTCTTCAGCCAAAATAAAGTCTGAAAATAATTGGCATCAATAAGCATTATCAAGGACCATCTGGAACACACATGTAGTGAAAAGTGAGCAAATACCTTCAGAGCAGTGGATAAGTACCTTAGTTGCATTACTTATATATTTGTTGTATGGAAAAGACCATTTAGCTTATGAATTCAAAAGGCATTTATTGATGCTGTAGTAAAGGCCCACTGCACAAAGCCAGGGAAGCTCAAAATGCTGAAGCCAGCAGAAAAGGTCCTTCAACCTCCAATAAACATAAGTACATTTTCCATCTCTTACTATTAGGCTTGCACTGTATCTGAGTGGTTTACAATTTCTCATTGTCTTTAATTTCTTTTGTTGCCTAAATTTAATAATAATAAAGTGGCATCTCATGGACCCTGTGGTCACCACATTCTTTTTTGTTACAGGATGTTCAAAGTGAATGCCTACATTTTCTTTTTAATGATCCAAAATAGTTTTGCTTTGGTTGGTTTGGGGTTTTTTTCCTGAAGTTTTGACAGCTCCAAAAGAGCTGTGGAGATTATCTTCCAACTTTCTAAATAAATTCACTGCTGGCCTGTTAATAAGAAAGCATAAGAAAATTTCAACCCTCAAAGGTAATTTTGGGGGAAAGTCATAAACCACTGAAAACAGCAGCTTATAATGAAAGTGCCATCTCAGCCATAAAAGGTACCTCAATGCTCTGAACAGACACTGTAAAACATGATTGAAAGGGAGTTTAGAAACATTGCTAATGGCCCCGACATAAGGAGTGTGGCTATAAAAGATGAAAAGATGCATGGCTAAAACTGCCCACCACAAGTCTTTGAAGAGCATCTGACTACCCAGGCATGCCAGAGACAGCGATTGCTGATGGACCTGGTCATGCAAATCTGCTGAGACAGAGACACCTTCAAACACCTCATGCTTTTGCTCCCTCTGAAAGTGATGCAATTGCTCAGCAGAGACACAGCTCGCATGCCCAGGCTCATCCTGGGTGGCATTTGGAGGGTGGGGATGGCCAACACTAAGCAGGACTGTGGCACTCAGCCTCTAGGTCTGAAGAGATAACATGACCTGTTGTTGTAAAATTCCAGTGTCTCATCAATCCACTTTCAGGGTTTCAACATCTTTGTTCGGTTTTCATGAAACTGTGTCATTTTTGTTGGAATGAAAGTCTGGAGAAGACGCAGGAGTCTAGCCTCCTGCTCACAGCAGGAAGACTTCAAAGTTGGTTTTGAAATAGTTCTGCTGTTCCTCTTTAAGCCAGGTGATTTAAAGTGTAATTAATATGTGCAAAACTTCAGCAGGCTGAAAGTCATTTGATGGACTTTCAGGGTTCACGTTTGGCCATGCTCATTTTGCAACCTGGTCCTTATGATATCTTTAGTGAAAAGGGTGTTGGTCTGTGCTGAGATTCAGTCAGGAGGACTGTTTGGTTAAATTTATCCTACCCTTCAGGGAGCAAATTCTGAGTAGGAGCTATATTTTGAATATCTGTAGGTCAAGGTTATGCATGACCATGACTATGCATTTTATTTAGGCCATTCCAAAAAATGGATTGTAAGACAAATCTGTGTTGAAGGATATGTGGTAGAACTATTTTCTTTTTTAATCACTGGTCAGAAGATGAAATAATAACAAGAAGGAGAGCTGTGCCTTGGGGGCATCTCACTTCAGTGCTTGCTTTCTGCCTGAGACCCGTCTGTTTCTCATCCTTACTAACTCCATGCCAGAGATATGAAAAACAATGCATGCATCTAAAAGTCTTTGTCATGGGTTGACCCGGGTTGGACACCAGGTGCTAACCAAGCTACTCTATCATTCCAGTTCTCAGCTGGGCATGGGAGAGAAAAAATACCTCAGCAAGTTCCTGGGTCAAATAGGAATGGGTAGAGATCACTCACCAATTACCAACAGAGGCAAACCAGACCAAACTCAGGGACATTTATTGAATTTATTACCAATCAAATCAGAACAGGACAATGCAAAATGAAAGTCAAGTCTGAAAACAACTTCACCCCACCCTTCCATTCTTCCTGGGCTTAACTTCACTCCTTATTTCTGACTGTGGTCAGTTCACTGCATGTTGTCTCTGCTGCTCCCGCCCCCACAGGAGTTGGACTCCTCTCACTCTTATCCTGGTCCAGCCTGGGGGGTCACTCCCAGAGGAGGCAGTCCTCCATTAACTGCTCCAGTGTGGATCCCCCTCCAAAGGGTCAGTCGTCCAGGAGCAGCCTGGATCTCTCCCATGAGGTCATTCTTTCCGGAAAAGGCTGCTCCACTCTGGGTCCTCCAAGGTGTCATAGGCTTCCCACGGGGTCACAGCCTCCTCTGGGCACCCCCCTGCTCCAGCCCGGGCTCCCCCAGGGGCTGCAGGTGGATCTCTGCTCCCCCTGCCCTCCCTGGGCTGCAGGGGCACAGCTGCCTCAGCCTGGGCTGCTGCAGGGGCTGCAGGGGAACCTGAGCTCCAGAGCCTGGAGCAGCTCCTGCCCCTCCTGCACTGCCCTGCCTGGCTGCAGGGCTGCTCCTCTCACATGTTCTCAGTCCTCTCCTCCAGCTACTGAGCTGTTGTGCAGCAGTTTTCACCCTTTCCTGTTAAATACTTTATGCCAGAGGTGCTACCACAGGGGACCAGTGTGGACCAGTGGCAGGTCCCTCTTGGAGGTGGCTGGCATTGGCTCTGTGAGATGCAGGGAAGCTTCTGGCACTTTATCACAGATTGTAGCCCTGCAGCTCCCCACTACCTTGCTACTCAAACCAAATACAGCCTGACTTTGCAAAATCCTTCCTGTATACAAGCTGCCCAAACTTGAAAATGTCTTCAAATGTTGACAAGTATATTTCTGAATATGTTCCCAAATATTATCTAAGGATCAGAGCTCCAGACATTTTCTCAGTGTTTATTAGCAATTTCAAGGACTCAGAAAATATAAGTCAGACCTAAGGATGTCGTGAGGTTTTGCTCGTTTAATAATAGAGTTTAGGTTCCTTTATTTGTCTCCTGCTGAGCCTTTAGCTTGAACTTGGGTCACTTTCAAACTTTGGTATGCTCCTGAGGTCTAGAAAACCGGGGATTTATTGAACAAGAAAGGAAAAAAAACTCTCAAGTGTACACATGACAGCAGAGGGCAAGGCCTCAAACAGCTTGAGATTGCTGTAAAAATCCTGATGGGTTTCTAAGCCCTATCATTGTCGCAAGCCTCTAGCAGGCACTACTCCTTGTAGCCAGTTAGACTCCTCATGGGAGGCTGCAGAGCATGCAGCCTTTCCCCAGGGCCAAGAGGTGAGTGTCTCAGGCAAGATGTTAGCTTGACTTTTTTTAGAACAATTTCATATTAATTCTTCAAAGACAAAAAAAGAGTAGAATTGCTATTTATATTTCAGAATTGCTGATCTCTTTATTTTTCAAATTATTTTTTAGCTTACTCTTGCTCCTTAATCTTTTGGTTAGCATCTCTTTCTCTTCCTCCCTGTTCTGGGCCAGGATGGTGCCTAATGTTGAAGGTGATCTGTCCTATTTCTCTCCAGCCTAGTGAGGGAGATGGAGGAGCAGGGCAAGGAGAAGACTCTTGTTCAGTAACAAGAGCACCTCTGAAAAGCTGTGGAAATGGTTTTATCCCTTAGGTCTTCTCACCCTGCTGGGTGCTTTTGTGAGACTGTCCAGGACACAGGGATACCCTAAAACAGTATTCCAGGTGTGAGCATGAACTTCAAGGGGTGCTCAGGCATCATCTTTTGCTCTCCCACCTATTTCCCCCCTCTTGCAGCAGCAGGAGGTGCCTGGGGACCAAATCAGCTTCTGCCCAGTTCCACACCGGGAGTTCTGATGTACCTGGGCTGGGAAAGGGTATTTGGGAAATGTTCCTTTCCTGCAGCCCTGGGAGACTGCCTTCCACTGCTGAGGGATCACCTCCCCTCCAGCCCCAGGACTAAGCTGACCTGATCACCACCATGCTCCTGCCTGTGCTACCCACAGTTACCAGGGCAGGGTGACATGGAGGTGAGACGCACTCTGCCTCTCCAAGCTCTCTTTCTCTCAGCAGTGCCCTTCACCCCTTGGTGTTGTTCTCATGTCATTCTGCTGGGAGAACAGGAGTTTGTGAGTATGTAACTCTTTACAGAATCACAGAATCATTAGGGTTAGGGAAAAACCTCTGAGGTCATTGAGTCAAACAATTAACTCAGCCTTGTCTTCACCATTAAACCGTGTCCCCAGATGCCACATCCATGCACTTTGGAATGCTTCTAGGGATGGTGATTCCATCATTGCCCTGGGCAGCCTGTTTGAATGCCTGACCACCATTTCAATGAATAATTTTTCTAATATCCAATCTAAACTTCTGCTGGTGCAGCTTAAGCCTGATTCCCTCATGCCCTGTCACTTGCAATCTGGGAGAAGAGGCTGATGCCCACCTGGCTGCACTCTCCTGTCAGGGAGTTGTAGAGAGTGAGAACATGCCCCTCTGAGCCTCCTTCTCTCCAGGCTGTGCCCCCCTCCCCACTGCTCCCTTTAAATGCTCCTTATCAGACAGGTGCTCTAGATCCCTCACTAGCACTGTTCCTTTCTCTGAATACACCCCACCACCTCAATGTCTTTCTTGTCATGAGGGGCCCAAAAGTGAGGCCAGATGTGGCTTGTGTCAGTATGACCAGTGTGATGTGGTGGTGATACACTCTGGGCACACTCTGTGCTCCCCCCCATCAGACAAGGAGGGCAGCAGGACACTGACTGCTGGTACTTGGGGATACTCAGGAGAAACAGGCAGCTCAGTGCAACTCTTTTTTTCTCAGTGTTAAGACTCAAAAGGAAACCCACACGTCCTTCCTGAAAACCTCCTCTGCAAACCCACGTGTCTCTCTAATTGAAACAGGGCAGGGTCTGAAACCATAGGAGTCCACAGCTGCTATTTCTATTGTGCATGTCTGAGTCAAGGTGAAGAGAAAAGTCAGCAAAATATCCCACAGGGTGAATCCTCCATGTGCCAAGAAAGCTGACTACACATTAAAGGTGAGAGCCAGAGCTTGCAAAGCAGTGATGGCTTGGGAAGACAGAGGCCTTGATTCCTTCCAGCAGCCTCCAAGTGTTATTCCCATTAACATTGGCACTAGCCATCACCCTGAATACCCCATGCACCAAAAGACAAGTGAAAGTGAGCAGGAGGGAGGGAGGTGATAAAGTTGTCAGGCTGTAGGCAAGGCTCTGGCCTCCAAGGACTGGCAGAGGCTGTGTCGTTTAGAGACACATCTTGGGATGTGTTTTAAGAGTAGATTGGAGATGCAAGAGTAGATTGGAGGATAGGGGTGGTTTTGCTGATCTTGCAGAGGACTCATCTTTGGTCAGTTCACAGTGCTGGAACATCAGGGTTCTGCCTTTTTCCTCTCTTTTATCTTCATTATCAGGGGAAGAAAAGCTCTGTGTGGCACACAAAACCCCCCAAAAAACCTGAGATGGCAAAGCTGCTCATGTTACCTTCCCACAGGTGACAATCCATCATTTGGTAAGTGTTGCTAACCCTGTGGCTCACAAGGCACCTGCCCTGACTGCATCCAGGGTCAAAAGCACTTTCAGGCCCCCACCAGCAATCAAAATCTGTCTTAAAGAGCACAGCACACAGTCTGTGCCATGGGGAGACAGGAGAGAGTGTCACTTCTGCACTGGATCTCTGCTTTGGTGTTGAAAGAGCAGCACTCAGATAAAACACAGGGCTGTAGACAGGATGGTTTCTTTTTGCCATGAACAAGTCTGAATGCCACAGAGAAATCAAAAGTATCCTTGTTACTGAAGATCCAACCTCTTTTCAGAGCAGTGCAGCCTTTCTTCAGAAACTTTAGTAATTGATGCAGAATCCACAAGTGAGTCATTCCTCCTTCCCTCTTTTTTCTCCTCTTCCTCCCAACTTGGCACCAAAGTGCACTAAGAAAACAAGACATCAGGAAGATGTCTTCTGGATCATTGCTGCAGCATCTTGTCTGCCTTCAGGCTCTGGTGTCAAGTAGCTTCTTCCCTTCAGCCCTGAAGCAGCAGTTTTCAGACATGACCTTCCACCCCTTCACAGCTCCCTGTGTCTCTGAAATGTCCAGAGGTCAGCCCCTCACTGCCTCCACAAGGAGACCTGTTCTGGAGATTCCTGCCTCACACCAGCCCCACCTCATGTCCCTGTCATCTCCCATCATGTTACCAAACTGAAGGGGATACCAGGAGTGTAGATGGTGTCCTCCACCGTGACATGGACTCATCATTTCACTATTTGTCGGGGAATGGCAGCTGTGCACTGCTCGTGGAAAGGTAGCCTTGACTGACTATCTAAAAATTGGAGGTGACCTAGCTGTACAACTTACTGGTCAGGAACAATGTGACAAACTTCATCTTTCTTCACTGGCAGCCTCTAAGGTTAGAGAGGGCCACTACCTGTCATAGTGGGGAGGAGAGAGACAGCTCTATGGATGTGTCTGTCGTGTATGTGGAGGTGGGGAGAGGAGGGGTATGCTCTTATTCTTTCTTTCCTACTTAGTTATATTGATTTTCAGTGGCTTGAATGCTTGGAATGCAATAAGGGAGCAATTCCCTTCTATGCTGGCTAGTAAACATTGCCTGTAACTTTATTCTGGGTCAGGAAAGTCAGCACTTAAAATTAAAAGTGGTTCCAGAGGAAGAAAGCCATATTTTAGGAAATTCCAGCTGGGGGTTCCTTGTTACTGTACTTCATTTTAAAATCCAGTGTCGTGTCATGTCGTGTCATATATGCCTTTAAAAAAGCATTTAACTGATATATAGTCTCATCTGCTCTTTACTTGCAATATTTCAAGCAGAAAATATTTTTTAAAAATTAGTTCCCTGGCTCTCTGAATTTACAGCAGAGCCCACAGACTATAAAGTGGAAGGAGTTGAAATTAAGCCCAGGGGAGAGAGAAGTGCACTAGAGAGAAAGTCTCATATGCCAGGTGCTTAAACACATGCATAGTTTAAATCCTGTGCCATCTCACCAAAGTCAATGGAGCTGCTCTTGTATTTAAGACTAACCTGCCTTAAATTCTGGGACATAGTCCCTAAAAGAATGTGTGTAATGTTGGGGTACAGACTGTTATGCCCATAAGCTGCTCCAGGTCTAAGGTACAATCAGCTGTGGAAGTTCCTTTTTTTCCTGTGCCAAGCTTCTGTGCTCAGGTCTTGGAAAGCCAAAAGGTTTCCCCAAGGCAGGAAAACAAATGTCCTGAACAGTCAGATTGAGGAATGACTGCCCTTGCTGACATGTGGCTCCCACATGTGAATCCAAGCTGGGATCTATGTTCTTAGGATGAGCATTTTCGCTAGAGAAGTTCCTCTCAGCAGAGGCTCATTTCTTGAGTGCTGGAAATTTTACCTGGAAAGGTTCCTTCTCATGGATCAGGCACTTGCAGCAAGTAATTCACATGTACTTAGGCAGCACTACTGAAAACATGGTGCACTACCTTTTTAGTTGGATAGACAGGCATTTTACAGAGCTCTGCTCCTGGCACTGTAAAAGCAGGAAACAAGTTGGAAAACACCCAGTGCAGGAAGCAGGACCAGTGGTGTGGCTACCCTTTGGAATGCCACGTGCTTCACCAGCACAAGCACCTCCTGTGCCCTGTTTGCATTCTGTCCTTCTGCAAGAGTCCCTGCAAATCCCCTGCCCACTCTGCTGTGCATCACGGGCCCAGCAGCAGGGCTGTCACCACTCTGTCAGGTCTCAGGGACATCTGAGGCTGGAAACCCCGCTGGGGACATGAAGGAAACCTGGACAGTTTATGAGATGGCAGGAGGCAAAGTACATCTAACTGGGCCTGAACTCTGAGGCACAGTCTCCCTGGCTCCCCACCTGACATGTACAAACAGTGACAAGCCCTGTCACCTGCTACCTGATGCAACCATTCCGAAAGCTGGGAAAGCCAGTCATGCTGTTAACAGCTCCAGCTTCCCCAAAGAAAACCCCAGAGACTTATGACAAGGAACTGCCTTGACTCAGGCCAAATGCATCCATGTTAGGAAACTCCACAGCTGGCTCCCTGGGTGAAACAGCCTCAATGAAAGGACACCAGCAAGGCAAGCAGAGAAAGGGAAAGAAATGGCATTAGTGTTTCACCCCACCTCTCCTCCTTGTCCCTTCTCTTCCCATGAGAGGAGAAACCCCTGGCTGAAAGATCTCTACTCTGGGAGTAACACAAGCTGCTGCAATCCTTTGCATCCTCCCTGTCTATGACTCCCTGCTTACTCATTTTCATGCTTTCCCCTGGGCAGTCTCCTAAGCACAAGGACTGATGGAAGCACAGATATCAGCACAAGAGGATCATCTGAGCACCTTTCTGGGGTCTCAATTTCCTGCAGCTTCACTGTTTTTGGTACCCAAAGTTCTGTTTCCTGGAGGTAAATCACAACATGGATTTTAGGGGCTAGAAAAAGTTGGGTGCTGCTTTTCTGAGGAGACAAAATGTGTAGACTTGAAAATTTTGCCATCAGCAAAGAAGCTCCTAAATTTCCTAGATTCCCAAACAACTCTCACAGAGCATCTACTTTCAAGATGCATTTTTCAGAATGCTACTGCTATTCAAGTCTCCATCTAAGCAGTCATGCAACAAGCATCACTTTCAAACAATGGTCAATTGATTACTTGCTTCATTAACAATGATGCTATTCCCTGGAGAGCTTTATTTTTAGTCTTATATTACGCTTGTTTTTTATTATTTTTGTATCTTATGATTTGGTCATTAATGGGTACACTTGCATTTCATGTCATTGTGACTGACTTTCCAGGAAGGAATTCTCAGTGCAGTCCAAGAACTTCCATTAATAAATGTTTGCTGTCAGGAGATATGAGTGTGTTGCAGGGCTCAATGGATGTTTTTATCCTGATGATGCAGCAGTAAATCAATTAAAAACATGATTGATTGTAAAATTGTAGCTAACTTGCTTTTGCTTTGGGATTTCACATGACCTAAGTTAGTCAGTATAAATCTGACAATGTATTAGTCATGTAGTGATCATCTTGCTGGTATCTGCAGTGAGTATTATTATCTGTAGTCCTAATAATGCATATAGCTAAGGCAAGAGCAAGGGCTAAACCTGGCCCTGGCATATCCTGCAGCTCTACTCCTGCACAGAGAACAGAACCTTGTCCCACTGGTGATTTAACTCCTTTTGGCAACATTTGACTAGAATTCCCTTTACCAGAGGATAAAATAAATCGAAAGGGCTCTTGAAAGGGCTCTCTACACAGATATGTTCATTCAGATTAAGGTATAGTGTATATTTAGCAAAGAATAGCTGTTCTTAATTAATTCCCTGTCTAGTTGCTTTTTTTTTTTTCAGTCAGACTACTGTAGCCCAAATTAGATTAATCGACTTTGGATATTCTTGCTAACAATCACTTTCTCTTATTAAGCATTATTAATATTAGTTCTTAAAAACTGATGATTCTGGAATAACTCGCCACATTTAGTTATATCCCAAAATCTCTAGTGGTATACAATGGCCAGTGTGCTCTGAGTTGAGCAGAAGTCCCCACACTCCCCATTTAAAGCTTTTGCCAAGAGCACTCGGTTGTGTCTGCTCATCAGAGGGAGTAGTTTCTGTTCTAAAATCAGTTTAGAAGTCTTCTGTCCTGATGTTCTGCAGTAAAGCAGTAAACTTATTGGTAACAAGACCAAATCCAGAAGCCACTATTCAGCACATAGTGCTGCAAGGGAAATGTGAACCAGAGAGAATGAAAAGACACGCGCTCAGAACAAAAGTTTCATCCCTGTCTCCCACATACCTATCCAGGGCTTCATCCAAACCCCAGAAATGTTGATCTAAGTCCTGCTGTGGGCTCTGAGTGCAGACCGGATGATCTGCTGCCTCTCCATGTGCAAAAGCCTGCAGAGAGGGGCAGAGGAACAATCTGCATGACTGTGTGCTCCAAGAGAGATTTACAGAGACAGTGCGCATAAATCTAGATAAGTTATACAGTGCCACAAATACAAACAGCAACCTTTCACAAATTCACATACACAAATGTACCTCCAGCGTGAATAATGCAGTGACAAAGTGAGCTGCCTTTGTGTGGACATCTTTGGTATCAGCAGTTAGGAATAATAGTTGTCTAATTGTAGTCTTTCATTGTGTGCTGTGTCAAAGCGTGGGCGAGTAATTGCAATCATCAAAACCCTTTCAGAGTGTGTGCAAAGCCCCGACCCCCATCACCTGCTATCAAGCCTATCTGATCCACCACACACATGCACTTACTGGGCAGATGAATTAGCTAGATGGGCTCTTCTATTTTATTATTATTATTGTAGTTATTATTATTATTATTATTATTATTATTATTATTATTATTACTACTACTATTATTTCTTTCGGGTTTTTTTTATTTTTCTTCAATTAAGGTTGTGTCTGATTCATGAAGGTGGTTTAGAATTTTTAATTGTTGTTATTCTTTTTTTGGGGGGTGGGGGGGGTGTGTGTGTTAGAGAGAGAGAAAGACAGAGACCAATCACTTTTTGGGTGAGATAATATAGATGACAGACATCAACAATTATACAAAATAATATGGTAACCAGCAACTGAAAAAAAAAAAAATAATTGATTCTCATGGGCTGGTGAGTGTTACAGTTTGAATGTCTTTCTATTAAAATCCTTGTAATATACACAGGGAGAAACCAGGGAGGAGGGAGAGAAAGCAGCTCTTTTTCAAATGTACTCATACGATGGAGCACAAGATATTTTCAGAATGCAAGAGGGACTGATTTCCATTAACATAATCCTATTTCCAGTATTTTTTATTAATATAAACATCTTGGCTCTGAGAATGCCTCCTGGATCATTTATACCCGCTGTATTTTACGTTAGGTTTGGGGAAAATCAAGGAGAGCACTAAATATATACATATATATATATAAATTGAACCTATTTGTTATATTCATTGTGAATTGCCAGCTGTACAATACCTGAGTGGAGAAGCAGATTTGATTATCAAACACAATTAGGGCCTGGTTTTGCCAATGTGGAGCACCATGTAAGTGCATATTGTAAATATCTGTATAGAAGACAGGTACATCACAATCATGTGGGCTGCACACTCTGTCTTGCTGCTGGAGAGGACTTGCAGTGATTTTCTTTGGTTCAGCCTGCTGCAGCAAGGAATCCATCTCAGTGCTGTAACTACTGTTACAGAGACTACATCTTGTTCAGGGAGCACACAGATTCATGGGTGTATATCTGCTTTAGAGGGTCACAGCTCTGAGTTTTCTGGTGTCTGCCTTTGTGTGATAGATCATATCTATTTATTAATAGTATCTGGTACCTCCAGAGACTCAGCAGGACGTGTCCTTTTTGCTGAAAGTATCTTCTGTTGCATAAGGACAGCCTGTAGTTTCCATGGCTGTCAAACACTTGCATTTGCACACTTAAATTTCTGCTAGACAATTTGGTCTGCAATTAAACTTTCCAAGGAAGCAGGAGAAGCTCTACTTTTGTGCAAAGTTCAAATAAAAGGGAATTTTGTAGAAATGTAGAATCATTTAGGTTGGAACAAACCTTTAAGATCACTAGGTCCAACAATATTTATAAAATGTGGACAAAGTTCAATGAAGAAAATTCCTCATTGTGAATTTTCTCAGACTGTGGGTCAGGCCTCCAAGGAGAACATATGCAACTTGTTATTTAGACCACTAAAAATGAGGATAGGCAATATATTTTTGAGTATTCAGTAGGGAGATATATTATCAGATACCCACAAACCCTAAGAAGCCTTTTTCATTTTTGATTGCTGTAAGTTATCTCCACTGTGTTGTCTGACACTACTGCCCTCATTCTGTACACTTTGAATTTGCTTCTGTCTTTGAAAGAAAAAAATTCAGATGTACCAAAATACATACATTTTATAAAGCCTCAAAGCAATCAGAAATGGTGATGGTATTGAAGAGAAGACAAAGAAAAATACCTGATTGGAAATGTTATAGATTGTAGATTTTGCTCATTATTGCCACTGCAGAGGTCACCATTTTTCAGATAGCAGAACACAGGTCTGGAAATAAGAATTTACCTCTATTGGTCTCACTGTTGCTGTAATATTTGGGGCAAGTCATTTGAGGGTGGAGTATGTTCGTCCACAATATACCTTCCATCTTAGGAAGATTAGGTGTTTATTCACAGCTGTTCATTTGAGATACATTCAGCAATCAATAAGGAAGAAAATATATTTTCCAATACAATCATTCATTCACTTCTAAAACTGATGAGAATTAATCACTTTGTGGAAGTTCATTTCTATCTACCCACATTTTCTGGAGTTCAGTGGCCAGCTTAAGTAAGTTCTTGGATGGCAAAAATCGGAGAAGAATACCTCCCTTAACTACTTATTCCTGTTCAAGCTGGAGAAATTCCCTTTGATAGAAATTTTGGATTCAAAGACCTATAACTGTTTTTTCCCCATCTCTAAATGCTTAGAATTTTGCTCTCCAGCACAAGAATAAGAATCTTTTCTGATGGAGTTTCATAATGATCTTGTATTACTTGTTTCCTCATTATAATGGTTCCAAAGGGTTAACTGGACTAAATCTTCATCTTAACAAAGTTGTAAGTGCTTCTTTTGTTAATCAAAGAGAACTGTTACCGATTTCCAGTTCCATTACCACTTGTGCTTTGCCAGTAACGTTTGGCCTGGATGTATTGAAGCATTGTGCTAGAAAGCAACTTTCTTAAATACTTATTATCCACATGATAATTAGCCCTGACTGAGGTAATTTTTCAGGCAAAAAAGCTAATTTTTCGTGGTTCCTACTCGGGAGACAAAAGTAGAGGATTCAATAAAATTATTATTGGACAGGTTTCTAAGTTCCAGGATGGGCTTCATGCAATAGCAAGTGCTCCAGTGTGTAACCCATATTCTGATGGCACAGATTACCTTTGCTGCTGAGTTATCCTGATGTCTGTGCTCATGGGTGTTCAAGGGGGAAGAGTGATGATGTCAGTCCAACCATATTTTAAAGGTCATTGGTGCAGAACAAAAATTATGTATGAAAACTTGACATTTTCTGCTAAATGGAATTCTTGTTTCCCGCCTCACCCTAATTAAGATAGTGCTGAGAAGTGCTTGTCATGGGGAAGGACTGTACACTTTGCAAAGACCAGCCAGAGGCACGCTCAACTCCAAACTTTTTACAATGTGAGATGAGTAACAGAGAGGAAGAAACAAAACCAGAAAACGGAGTTGAGAGAACTATAGCAAGAGGAGAAATAGTTTCAACGCACACATGGTCACAGTGTTGTGAAAGTCAAACGTGAGTGCAGGGGGACCAGTTCTGGAGAAATTTCAGGAAACTGAGATGGGATTGCAGCTCACTTTAAGGAGCTCCTACCATGCATAAAGGGCCAGCATGGGAGAAACCAGTGAGACACTTGTCTGCAAAATTCAATTACTGGCTGATAGAGGATGTTATCACAGGATAACCAAAGATGGGAGCTGGCATTCCAAAAGCAAATTAGAGATGTGAGGTAGGGGGGCGATAGGCGGTGAGGAGCCTTTCAGAGGTCCCTGTATGGACATTGAACCATAACAGCCACTCATCAGCTGTATAAAACTACCAGCAGCAGTATCCCCAGGCTGGGAAAGACTCTTCTTGGCAAGATTGTGTACCACACCATGCCATCCAATAGAGCCCATCTTATTGAAAACTGAATCCCTTTGAGTTCTCTGCAACAGCAGCAGCTGGAGGGGAAATAACAGTAAAATTCTATGGCCATAATAAAACGCATTAGCCATCTGAACACTCATTTCAATCAAATAATGCAGCCTATTCATATTTAAACAGGAAATATTGTTTAATGTTTATGATAATGATCAAATCAAATTTTAAAAATTAAACACGAAATTAAACATTAAAGTGAGGTTCCAACATTGGGCACTTGGGACACCACTTCCAGCCCACATCTGATGGTTGCAATCAGCAGGGTCCATCCCCTTACCTTTGCTTAGTGCAGCTCCTTGAGGAGGATGTTAGAAGAAGGCTTTGGTGTCACTCAAATGACCACAGCTGGTGCAGGGTGGCTGATTTTGAGTTGATTACTCCAGTCTCCCTTTACATCCATTCTGCTTTCCATGGCTGTGACACTTAATGGTTGTTGAGGGGAAGTGGAAATTCCAAAGGAAGAGTCCTTTCATCTGGATGAAGCTAAATGGGACTTGTTTTTCATCCAAGTGGAAGGCAGTTGTGTTCCTACTGAAATATTTTGGACTTATTAACTTTTTCCTGAAGGGAACAGGGAAAAGTTACACAGTTGTTTTTTTCAAAGCACTAAGGGAAACAGAAGTAGAAAATGACACTGTGAAAAAGCAAGTTCTTGGATGCATATAACGGACACAGGAGGCAAAAGTGCAAAATAACACTTTATTGCTCTTTAAATACCGTTCCTTTGGGGTAGAACACAGCAGCTTTTACACACCAGTAACACACAGCCTTTTCTGTAGTGGCAGTAACTGGTGCAGAGCTACAGATTTCAAAAAATAATATGTTGCTTTACACCAGTGGAGTCATGATCCCAGCTGATTAATTTAAGGTTTTGACAGCACTGTCAAAGTTTGTGTCTAATGAAGACCTTGGAGTGATGGCTAGCAGTTAGGGTATTTCTTTTAGACCATATCTTGTGCTACAGTAAACTCAGAGCCAGGAAACAACTTTCTCCCACATGAAATCTGTAGTGATTTTATTGATACTAAGCCTAGCAGGTTTTTTTTTCCCAGCTCTCTCCACTTGAAGTCAGCAGAAAAGCAAAGTTTGAAACTAAAAAGTATTGAAACAAACTCATTGTTTCTAATATCCCTAAGCATTGCAGCCATGGACCTTATCTGTGCTGTGAGCCTGTGCAGCAATGTTAACCTTTTGATCTAATATTTGCATCTTTCAAGGGAGTATACCCTCAGTGTAAATTAATATCAAATTAGTAAGAATCAATACAAAATTAGCAAAGCTTTGGACTACCAGTGAACTGCATGTTGTTTCTTGGAGTAAAAAAAAAAAAAAAATTATCACAAAAGAGAGACTCGACCTGCCAATCCCCAAACAGCAATGTTTGCTCAAATTTATTATGGAAGGAGCATGCACAGAGATTTCCATACTATGAAAAAATAAATAAAATGACTCAATAAATTATCTGGGAAAGTACAGAAAAACAGAAGGATTTATCTTAACCTGTGTCTATTGCTCTCATCCCTGTACCATGCACTTTAAAATTGGATTGGTATCCTATAAGAGACTGTCAAGGATTTCATTTGTTCTGCTTGACATACAGATGTACAATTGGTAAAACTGCATCTTATCTTAGTAATTGTCTACACTGCTAAGGCTGTACCTAGTTATTGACTTCAAAAGTCAGGTTCTGTCTGTGCAGTTCCCTGATCCAACATCAGTCCAACCACCTCGAGCTCTATCTGCTCATCTTTCAGCTCACCTTCCTGAGTTAAACCACCTTTCTTATTGCAATAGCTGCTTTTCAGCTTTCTGTAATCAATCAAGACTGGAGTGTGGGGGTAGAGAAGTGAATAGCTTAGTTCCCTGGTTTTGGTAACATCCTTGTGTATCTAAAAGAAAGTCATTGTGTGATGGTGCTTAAGAACTTACTGAATATTTTGAGGGCTTTTAAATAAAAAAGGGTTTTTCTAGAGTTTGGAGGGAGTTGTTATCTAGCTCTAGTTAAATTTCTGTTTAGTAAAAGATTCATAGCATTGAGTGATCACAGAGAAAAATTTCTGTCAGTCTGATGGTCTTTTAAGCACATTTTGTTCCAAATCCAGATTAGCATGTTGACATTGTAATGATTCAACAGTGCTTTTTCAAACCTGCAGCAATCTTCCCTTTTCACAGGCACATGCTGCAAACAGACCCACTTGTAAAACAGGGCACTTTATTACCAAAAGAAAGCCTTTAAAAGCAAGGTTTTTTTGGTTTTTTGTTTTGTTTTTTTTTTTTTTCCCCACTTCCATCTGTAAAGAGCTTTGATTCTTGAGTTTACAATTTAAAAAACCAAATAATGCCCAGATTTTTTTCTGGGAAGCCCATGTTTCTATGGCTTTTGTGTATTCTAAATGATGGGCATTATATCTGCAAGTATTCTTCATGGAAACACTTTAAGCAACTGTTGGGAGAAAAACGTTATAAACAAAACCTTCCTTTCTTCCAATATTCTCCCCTGTCTCAATAAACAGTAGTGCCATCCTGGGAACTAGTGTTGCTTGAATCCCAACATCATGGATTCACTTTTTCCAAGGAAAACAGGAAAAATATAGAACAACTATAGTCAGTCAGACCAACAGTTTTTCTAACACATATCCCATTTCCTAGTCTAGTCAGTCATAAAGCAGAGGAAAAATTACAAGAGCAATATTCTTTCCTGGCTTCCTGCAATTGGCAGCTCAGGGATTTCCAGAGTCAGGGGTACATTCTTTGTATCAGTAGTTTTCAATGGATTTTTCTTCCATGAGTTGTCCTGCTGTTTTTGAGTTCACGTGGATGTTTAGACTCTGGTTTTGCATCACTGGCATTTCTCATTGTTTGAGCAGAACCATTTGTCCCTGGAGGAGGCAGAAGTTAGTCAAAGAACCTCAAGACTGACAACTTGTACACTCATAAAACAAAGCACTGAAGTCTCTTTTCACTTCCCCAAATGCTGTCAGGCAAAGCGTGGATGTAGCTGGCATGGCAGTTTCAGAGAGAAAAGCCTGGCTGCGCAGGGCGGTGAAGCTTACCAGATGTCATCACTCAAGGTAGAATCCCAAACCCACGGCGCTCTGTAGGAAAGCTGTGAACAGCAGGAGTTCAGCAGCTGTGGTACAGCTCGGCAGCAGGAAAGCACCTCCAAGGCCAGGCTGGTGGAAGCATAGGTGAGCTGGTTCCACATTTCAGAGTTAAAGCCATCTCCAGTCATAAGTGAGAGCTGCAAGACGAAGAGCACGAGGTTTTCAGAGGGTCCTGTGGCACCTTTTCCATATGCCAAGCAGTCCAAAAAAAAAAATGGTTTTTAACAGCTGGCAAACCATGCCAGTTCTAGGGATGGCAGGCTGTGCCCACGTCAACCAAACAGCATTCCAGCTCACAGTGAGGAAATTCCTCTGCTCTTAAGAAAAGGTCTGTAGTTGTCTCGGCTTTTTGGGGAGATGATGTGGGTTTTCAGCCCTGTTTCTTGTCCTGTGTTCGATTTTCAAGCTTCTCTACATAATCAGTGTTTGCAGTAAAGTGGAATGATGGTAAGGACCCACACAGAAACGAAGATAGTAATTAGATTAGTATGTAGATCTGGGATTGTCTGTTACACCAAGAGCTGTGTTCATGTGTTAGCTTTGTTCCTGGGCCTCGTTTGTGAGAAATCCTTATTTCAGGACTTCACAAGAAATGCATTATGGCTTTTGTTGTTTGTAAATTTTTTACTTTATACCTTTTTTTTATTCTTTGATTCTTTTATGGACTCCCCAGGTGCCTGTTACAATGTGGCAATCAACACAGATATGTGCAGTAGAAGAACTTCCCCTTTACAAATAACTCTATGCAGACATGGCAATCTACCTCAGGGTATCTTTCAAAATTGGGGAAAAAAATGTCAGGGAATGAATCATGTGATGCTTCAGAGAGTTTGTGGGTATTGCTCCCTGATTTTGGAGGCTCCTCTCACTTTTCTCTCTCTCTTCCCTCTTATCCTCTCACCTTAATGTACTTTCATAAAGACAAGTGAGTAAAACTGGCATGAGCAGTCTTCAGGGATCCTTTGTGATGCCCAGTGGTCGAGGTCCATCCCCAGAGCAGTGGTGTGTGAGGGGCAGCTCAGGAGCATGTCCTGCTTTCAAATGTCTCCACACACCTGCTACTGGCCTCAGCTGGGAACTCCCTGCAGGCACAGCTGGGCAGTGGATTTGAAACTAAGCCTCTATTAAAATAAAATAGAAAGCATGGCATCTTTGGAAAACAGAGAGCCTGGGACTGCAAACAGTAAGAGCGCAGCATGATGCAGACCCAAGGCAGGATCTGGCTTTGGATGATGCTCACAATCCTCTGTCCTCTGGGCTTGCCACCCACACAGCTGATTTCCTCAGCCGAGATTTTGCAAGAAAGGAGGATATATCCTAACCTTCACAGCAAAACTGAATGTTGTCTTAATCAGGCTTAGATGCCCAGGAGGAAATGTAGGCAGACAGGTTTTGCCCTCTGACTGCCCCAAGAAGGGCCAAGTGTCTTTATGGGGACAAGGGTGACCAGAGACCCCTGGAAAAGTGACCCTGGGGAAGATCTGACATCCAGCTCTCTGCAAGCTGCAGGGGAGATGCCTTTCTGGAGTGAAGTGGGAACTGTCTGTGGCCTTTAATGTCAGCCTAAAATGCCCCCATGTGATGACCCTCACCAGATCAAATTACTGCCTCTGTAGTTTGGGGGTATGCATTTTTATCTTTTTCTCTATCACATCAGGAAAGAGAATGGTAAAACATTTTAATGGAGATTTAGCTACCATTACTAGGGGAAGCTGGTGAGGTCTGATACCATTTGACATGAATATGCTGGGAAGAGTCAGAAAGGGTATGAACCTACATGATTCCAGACAAACACCCAGACCCAGCACAGTTTTGAAGGAGCACAACTGGGATCTTACTGGGTAAAAATACCTTTCCAAATCCCAGGGCACTAGGACAAAATGTTATAATATATAAACAGATTATTTTCACCAAAAATAAAAATCAAGACCCAGTGTTGAAGAACAGATTGCCGTAAACAAAGGTACCACACGGAGATGGGCTCTGTGTAAAGAACAAATCCAAACAGAACAAAATTGAGTGGAATGACACTAAGGAATCTAGTTTAGATGGAAATGGTAAATAATTTCCACTTTAAATGCTTTCAAAATGCATCATTCACCCTATGAAAGACCTTCACTACTTTAAGGAGAAGGAGGATCACCAGGTGCCCCTGCAGATGCCCCTCAGCTCTGACAACCCAAGTGCCTCCTCCATGCACAGGTGTTACCCCTGACTACTGCCTGTGTTTGCCATATGTCATCCCTTTTCTGTTCACTGCCATTTACATGCTGGCAGGTTGACTTTTTAATTAGGTAAGAGTAGGCTGAAGATTTCAGATGTGGGCGCTTGAGAGACCCTCCCCTTCACAGCAGGCTCAGCTTCCTCAGCTTCAGCTCAGGCTGACATTATATCAAACTGTGCCTCTCTCCAGTGGGATAACCACAGTTTATTTACAAGCTACAACGGGAATGTCACACTAAATGAAGACGAAAGGTGTGCAGGAAGTGTGATTGCTGCCTGTGCCTTCTTAAGAACTGCTTATTAAGGAAATCGTCCTTTTAAGCAGCAAAGAGCCACCAGAACTGGCCATGTTCAATACTGGGGCAGGATCTGACCTGCTCACCAGCACCTCTATCGATAACATTCCTCCTGTGGCAATGATGCAGATGATAATGAGCGTATTAATAATAAATAACACTGTGTGCATTTATCATGTCCCTGATCCAAAGGGTGGGAAATGCTTTACCAGCTAGAAAGTGTGAAGTCCCAGAGCAGCTCTTTTCTCTGTGTGGAGCCTATTGCTACCCTAAGCAAAGGGACTTTTGTCATTTGTGTTAGCAAAGAGAAGTGGCAGTAGAAACACTGGATTCCAGTCACTACGGTGCTGCTGATTCATAGTGTGAACTTGGGGGAGTTATTTCAGTGCTCTGAGTCTCAAGTTAACCATCTGTAAAATCAAGATAATTATATTTACAGTGCTTATTTCATAGAGGTGCTGTGAAGATTAATTAATGCATATATATTTACAAAGTGCTTTGAGATCTTCAGGTGAAACCTGCTGCATATGTGTGAGATATTAATTTTATAAAATACCTTGAAACCTCAGGAGCTGCAGTGTCTTGCCAGGTATCACTACATTTTATAGTGCTTTTGTTCTTTGTCTAAGAAAGTTGTTTTGCAGGTAGCAGTAATATATTGTGTTAATGGTGTGATATTTAAAAATAATAGTTTTTCACCTTTCCTTTTGACTTGCTTTTCCATCATGCACTATGTGCAAGCAGATTATGGGTTTATCAAACAGTAATTTTGGGTAATTATTAGAAAACATATTTTTAACTTCTTTTTTTTTTTTTTACTTCTGTAGATCTCATCACAAAGAAAATCCCTGTGTTTATTTGATATTGGCTATTCCAGCTGTGTTGGTTGTTTGTAATCAGTTAGATAAACTACAATGCACATGATCCAGAAAAAAGATACAGGAAGGCACAGTGAGGGACTGAGGATTATATGTGTTTATTTTATGTGTTGTGGGCAGGATTGTTCTCCCCTAAATTTAGCCATCTGAATATTAATATTTAAGTCTAAAGTTGTTTGAAGTTACTTCATACTCACTGGAAAGAGGTGGGCACTGGCTCAGAGCAGCTTGCCTGACCTTTTTTAGGTAGGTGAGATCAGTGCAGCTGACCAAATGTCCACTACAGGGTAAATGGAGTGTATTGAGTTCCCCAGTCTGTAAAACAATCCCTCCACTGGCTTTGGCAACATAAAAGGACAGACTATCTGTAGGTAAAAATGTGGATATTTAACCTGCCATTGAAATCTCACCTCAGAAATATGGCTTCATTAAGAGGATGAATACTGAATTATTTGATGCAGGCAGATATGCTGAGAGTGCCACATTTCTTACAGTTAAACAACAGTGGCTTCTGCAGCACTGAGTAGTCTGTAAGCATCTCAGTGTTTGTAAATAAACATGAAAGAACAGCAGGTTTTGATAATATAAAACTCCCATACACTCACCAGTTCTTATCTCTGCCTCTTTCAGCTGTTCCAGGATTGTGCATGTTAGTCATATTGTGTCTAAGGTTCTCAAACTGTGGTATTTCCACCACCTTTATTTTAAAGCAATTCTTCAGTTTTAGGAACTCAAAGCCAAGAAGATTTTCAGTAGAAGGTTCCTTCCTTAATTTCTCTCTCTGACCTGCGGTCAAAGTCCCATGAACCACATAATTCAATTCCTCCATTTCTCGATGTTTTATATTCATCTGCAGATAGCTGCCACATCCAAAACACACACCAGTTTTCTTCTTAATTTTTGCTCATTCTCATCACCTTTGAAAAAATTCTGTATCCCAGATCTATAGGAAAGTGAATGGAATATTTGCACATGCTCACCTATATACAGAGAAGTCAAAGCATTCAACCAAGGAAGCAAACAGGTGAAGACTGTTTAGGCATCTTCATGTTTTTTCCCTAATTCAGTGGACTTTTACCATAGTAAAATTACTTTTACTTTTTTTTAGCACCAGCTGGCCACCTGCTTTAATATGCACATTTACACACAGACCTACATATGTATGTTTAGATAGATAGAGATATATGGATTTACATTGGCGTCTTGAGAGAGGAATTCTTTTGATTTTCTCTGGACATCTGATCTTCCTCAAGGCAGTTGTCATTCTACATTAATTTGTCTTGTTCTGCCTCAGCTCACTCTTTTTTGTCTTAAATGCCATATTAGAAAATGTTTACAAGCCCCCTGCCTCCTTTGTGGCTCCCACAATCCACGTGGGCACCTAGGGAAGCATGCTGTGATGCTCCCTGACACATGTCAGCCCACATCTCATCAGGGGCTCAGCTGTGTCACCCCCGATGATACTGCGTGGCAAGATCAGTCGTGGGCTACATTACACCCAATCCTGCCCCCAGGGGAGGTGGGAAGGACTATGCTAATTGCTTCTGACCCTCCAAGATCCTGGAGGGAAGCCGCCTTCATCCGGTGCAGCAACAGGACAGATCTGTTCAATGGAGAACACGTTGCTGCAACGTGCACAAACCCCTCCAGTGCCTTTACAAGGTGGCAGAAGCCTTTGCCCTGTGCCTGTGGTGAGATGATGTGTCACAAGAGTTATGGGATCAGCTCACCTGGAACTATTCCCAGCAAGTACAGGAGCATGCTCCCATTCACAGCCCTGTGTGGAGTTATAAAAACATGTGCTTGGACCCCACTGCATAGGTGTTGCTTCAGTGCCCTCCAAGAACCCCCTAAAAACCCTGGATTGTCTCTTCAGGGATCCCACAAAGCAATGCAGCTGTCTCTGAAATTGAGGGAAAACATGAAAAATCAGTACATTTCAAAATACTCCTGCCTATTCCTTACCTCCTTGAAAGAAAGGAGGTTTTATAGATTACTAGAATCATAGAGTGTTTCGGGTTGGAATGGCCCTTAAAGATCTCTAGATCCACCCCACTGCCCTGGGCAGGGACAGCTTCAGGCCCAGTCCAACCTGACCTTGGGTGTGACACCCACAGCCTTTCCAGGCAACCTGTGCCAGTGTCTCAACATCCTCACAGTAAAGAATTTCTTCCTAATATTTACTTAATAAAAGGTATCACCTCTTTTCACAGCCAAGAGAGTGCTAGATTTAAGGAAACACAGGAGCTTCTTCTGTTGCCCAAGACTTGCCCCCAGCCCTTCAGAGACCTGCCCTGAGCCAGTGGACCAGCACACAAAAAAAGAGGATGAAAGACCCAGCTGTTCTCTGACCTGGCTCTGTACGTCCACATCATCAGACACACACTTGTTCATGTCTCTTGTCACTGTACTGAAAGATAAATGTAGGACTGAGAGGTGCAATCATTGCCTCATCACATTCATTCTTTTCTTTTTCCTTTTCTTGCTCTCTTTCTTTCCAGTGCTCCTTTTTCTTCTTTAATCACACCTTACTACACTCTGTGCTTTTATGCATCTCCTGCCAAATGACGTGCACAGGTGTCTGGCTTTGCATTTCCCTGGCATGCAGATATTACTGTCTTGTCCTTTGCTGGGCATGAACCCCAGAGCCATCACCTCCAACAGAATCAGACCCCTCTTCAGATCATGTGTGCATGGTTAGGTTGTAGAAACATCTCAGAGGGGAAATAAATGCATGCAATTCAATGAAACAGTTAGAGCAACACTGGATAAAGAAAACAGAAATTGTATTTTTTAGCGTGTTTTCAATCAAGCTTTCAGAAGCAGCAGGTGCCCTAGTGGGAGCAGAAGGCAGTTTTAAGATAGCCTTACACCAAACCAGTTCCTTGCCAGTTTTCCTGAATTAGACATTGGCTTTCATCCTGCGTGATAGATATTTTGTCTCTTCCCTAGTCCCAGAAACAACTAGTCCTTGTAGAACAAAATCCAGCACTGAAAACCCCTCTGCACTACATGCCAAGGCAAACAACTTGTTCTGCAAGGCAGGGCAGGAAGGCAGGGGGTCAGAATTGGGTTAGGCATTAAGGCTGGAACCTCAGTACAAGATGGGGAGGGGGAGATTGTTGGGTCATTGCTTGTTTGGGTTTATTTTACTTGATTATCCAAGGGATGCTGAGTAGGTGGTGTAAGATTTTACTCAAATTGCTTGTGTTTAAATGCACGTATACACTGCACACTCACAAGCACATGAAAACTGGTGTTTCAGTGTGGGGGCAGGGGATGGGGTGGGAGAGTGGAGCTGTCAGGACGATGTCATGGCAAAGGCATCCCATCAGCTAGAGGGGGAGATTTTCTGGGCCTTGGTTTGAGAAGCAGACAGATGAGTGACAGGGGTTAAAAGCTTCCTGCTTTCTTTCCCACACTGCCTCCTTGACGGTAAAGAGTTCCCTGTCCCTCACACAGAAGGTGCTCTGAGATTTCAAAGCATTTTGCTGGAAATACTGTGCAGACTATAATAAGCTATTGTAGCCCATGGCAGAGAAGCCCAGCTGAGCCTAATTCCCCATATCCTTAACTCATCAGCCTCTGATCAAAATGCAGGTTCAGTGTCCTAGAGTACCATTAAGTAAAAAAAAAATGCACACAAAAAAACCCAATTAGTACATTTCATGATGTTGAGAGATGTCAGACTGTGCACCCTGGGCATGGCAGTCCTCTGCTTAGTCATGAGACAGGCAGTGTAATCTACCCCACAGTCTCCTGTGGGCCTGACCCAGAGGTCCTGAAACCAAAGGACAGACAGGAGCACGAGCTCCTCCACTCTTTCATTTTCCAGCTGCCTGGACAAGGCTGTCACAGGCAGACACAGTCACTTTTGACACTAAAGGCACCATCATCCACTCTCATAAGGAGCAGAGCACAGGCAGGACCACCTCCAACACTGGCAGCAAGGAGCTTTATGTTAATGGTGCAAGTTAGCAAGGAAAATTAGGAGAAAGATAGACAAATGGAAAGAAATAGAAATGTGATTCTAAACAGCTGTGATGCTCCTGGAGATCATTGTTGGAGACAGTGAAAAAAGTGGTGACATTTGGCTCTGAGTGATCAAAAATTACAGAAAAACAATAATAAAAAGCACCCGAGATTTGCTGCACAGCAAAAAAGTTTGTTACTCAATTATTCCTGAAATAGACTACATTCCTCATAGGCTCCTTTGCAAATTCCCTGGGGGGAAATTAATTGTATGCCTTGCATTTAACCAGTTCCCTCTCCCAAAGAGGTCTGGGCTCATTCCATCTATTCCTCACTTTATCTTGGATCTTTAACACTTAATGAGCAGGAGATTGGACCCATGGCCTTGTTGTCCAGCACCATTTCCCTCAGTAGAGACTGCATCAAACTTCCTGGACTAAGACACAGCAAACCTCACAGATTTCACAGATGTGGGAGAACACGACCTCCCAAAGGTCTCTTTGGTTCATTGAGCCTGAAGATGAGACATCATTGTGACACTAGTGCTGTAAACACCTAAAGAGATGAGATCTCAGCTCAAAAATCACACCTCTGAGCTTCATTATTTAAATATTTCTATGCCTGAAAATAATTATGCCAGAAAACTATAATGAAAACTTCTCCTTAGCCAGGAGACAGTCAAATGGGCAGTAGTAAATCAGTGACCATGACTTCTTAGCTCTCAAGCCGGGTTGTGAGGTTCCTGCCTGGTACCTGTTCCTATCTCCAGGTGAGGCTGGAGTGGTTCATTTATGCTTAATTATGCATTTTCCAGGGCAATGCAGCTCATGGCTTAATGTAGATTGATCCACTGAGTGTGTTTAAGTGGGTCTCTCTTGGCTACATCATATTGGACCCATTTTTTGCATTTTGCAAAACCAGACATCCAGGTAACACAGAAAAAAAAAGGAAATTTAATAAACATTATATTTCTGTGTTTTTCTTCTATCAGTACATTCAATTACTTCTTTCTAATAAACAAGATCCATTTGGGATCAACAGGTCTCAGGACTGATTTTATTTTATTATCATCAAGGAGAACTGGCTTTGCTGTTAACCTTTCCATTTGTTTAAAATGCCCTGGATTTCATATTCAATTTTTATGCTCCCTATTTCTGATTGTTTCCTTGAAATGAAAAATTCAAGGACTTTGATAAATGGATTGAAAGGTTGCCTTATTTCTTTGTCACTTCTGCCTTTGCCTCCTCTGCAAAATGCTGTTTTGCAAATCATAAAAATGGGGATTGCAACAAGTATTCATCAGAGTATGGCAGGGAAGGCTGCAGGGGCAGAAGAGGTTAGACTGTCCAAGTGAGGGGAAGAAGCAAGAAGCTGGTGAGAAACATTTAGGAGCTGAAATTAGTACAAACTGGCATAGGCTGGTTGTCCCTGTAGTCCCTTTGGTGGTGGTAGCCATGGGCTGAAACCAGGGTCACACTGCCGTGGTCTGTGGCAGTCTGGGAGCCATGGAAAAGGGCCTTCAGTGGGTTTGTGAAAATCTGTTGAATAACTCATTTTCTCATTTGAGATTAATTTACACCCTTTTTATAGTAACTCCAGTTGAAATAGTGCTGATACAGGTATGTGTCAGACTGTGAGAGAGACTGATAGTTCTCCATCGCTGCACAAATTGTCACCTAAACTGCAAATGGCAACACTTGTCCCATACACCCACCCCACACCTCTCTAAGCAGGATCACAGTTTCTGGGATATTCCATACCCCTTTGAATGAGGCATCACAAATAAGTGACTTCCTCAGAACAGTTTTTCTTGAACTGAGTCACAGAAAATAAGCACCGAGTGCTAGAAGTTTCCCCATTCAAAACATCAGCATACCCAAACAGCAGCCTCCTCTAAGGAGTCAAACTCAGGCCTTAAGTAACTGCAGAATGAGAAACCTTAGGTACTAATTAGATTATCTGTCCTGCATGAGCTGAAATAGGGTTTCTGTCCCTCCTGCATCATTGCAGTCACTGCACTTGAGCTGATACCATGAGACCTGGAGATCTCTCCTAATACCACCAAGAGTGGTCACTTCATAGTGAAGTTGGTCAATAAAAAACCTCCCTGTGTCACTGCACAGAGAGAGAGCTCCCTGCAGGGCAGGCACCTGGGACAGCTGTCTCTCCTACTTTTCCATTCCTGCACTCAGCTTGTGCCCCCAGAGCCCCTCAGTTGCCTTTCCATCTTCTGAGCCCTCCAAGCCCCACTGCAAAGGACATCCCATAGGGAATGCTGAGCCAAGAGGTGACTGAACCCCCAGTGCTTCACAAGGAGCTGCCTCCTCAGAGGGACATGATCACTCCTCAGTGCCCGTGTGAACATAGCCAGTGGTGAAAGCACCAAGACCTTTCAGATGATTCAAATGTGTGATTGTCACACTCGTCCCTTCACACACCCCTATCAAGGCAGCCAGGACCTGTGTTCCTTCTGGCTCTGCACTTTTCACTCCCTTTCTTTGTGTTACTTTGGCAAGAAAGGAAAATGTTCAGCCCCCAGCTCTGAGTCATTGCCACCCTCCCAAAAAAACAGTCGCGTCCTGAACTGCTCTTTCCCAGGAGCTGTCAAGCACATCCCAGTATTCACCCCAGCTCCTTAGGCAGCTACAGACTACAACTTGTAGCAGGAACCATTAATACTATTAATAACCTCTTTTTAACATGAGACCTTTTCAAACTGCTGGACCCAAAACACTTGACGCATTTCACTGCCTACATGTTGCAAATCCACACCCTCCGAGGAATTTCACAGCCTGATGCAGGCTGAACTCCTTGCACCTGCAGAGCAACATCACAGACAGACCTCAGGCTGTCCTGCCCGAGACTCATAATTGCGTCACCATACAAAGGAACAAGGGGTCCTCTGCAGCATAACAGCTCCCCACCGTGCTTTGATGTGCCACCAAACACCTCCACTTCTGAGCATTCCTGTTCACCAGGGCAGCGTCTGTGCTGCGCAAGCTTCC
This sequence comes from Passer domesticus, assembly GCF_036417665.1. Taxonomy (NCBI): domain Eukaryota; kingdom Metazoa; phylum Chordata; class Aves; order Passeriformes; family Passeridae; genus Passer; species Passer domesticus. The sequence goes on from NC_087512.1 coordinate 7,360,146, forward strand.
ATCTTCCCAGATCGTTTCTCCCAGCAGCAAAATACTGGAGCTGTTCAGACCAGCAGGCTTACTGTGGAGCATCCAAAAATTCAAGGAAGGTGGAATGCAATCCCTTTAGAGCATGAATACTTTCTGCAGCAATGATCTCCTGTCTCATCTGTTTGCTATTCCATCCATCCATCCATCCATCCATCCATCCATCCATCCATCCATCCATCCATCCATCCATCCATCCATCCTCATGTTCACCATTATTCTCACTACAGGTGAACACCTACATTTCCATGGAAAGGGCAATGCAGATTTTTTCATTTATGGCCATCTCATCTCACTTTGATTTATTTAGAAGGCAGACCTATTCTTTTTTCCTTGCCTTCACTTTGGATGCCAAAGCCATGACTTACTTACTTGAGCATCTCTGACCTTTACTGCCTGTGACCGTGTCTCACCAAATACCTCCTCTGAAAGGGTTTGATTTTAAAAAGTGACCATTTGCTAAAGGGAACAGAGCATTTTTTTGCCTTTGCAGTGCCACTTGTGTGCTGGGGAGATACAGTGTTTGGAGGACTGCTGTGCCATACCCTGGCGTTCGAGAGAAGGGTCTGGCCTGCATCAGGGTGAGACTGATTGTAAGAAAGGGAGGGAAAGTGGAGATAGAGATGCAAGAAACCTCGTCACTTCCACAACTGCTACTGCTCAGGAGAAAGGAGCAAAAGAAATATATATCTGCTTGCCTATTAATTTAAATCTAGACACAGGAAGAAGTCAACGAACTGTAATTTATGAGCTGTCAAAGACTGAAAAATTCCTTTTGACACTGTATTTTCAGTTATTACATGCTTTCCTGCAAGACGACAGCGTAATTCTGTAGGGAGTCTTCTAGTGAGCAGCACAATAGCAGAGGGCAGTGGGGGCTTTCTTATTATCTTTTCTTCCCCCTTTCGTCTTCTCTCCCACTCCTTTCAATCATCCCCCCTTTCCTACCTCGCTGCTTGCCCAAACAGCAGCAAGGAAGCAAATCAGCAGTAGTCCCCATCCTGTCAGCCCTTCAACACCTCCAAGGCAGTGCTTGGTGCTGGGCTGGGTCTGGCACCATGCAGAGATTTCTGAGGACTCACTGGGTGATGGGAATGGAGATTAGGCAATGGCCACAACTCCACCACAGACAAGGGAAATAAACTCTCCCACTGTCTCTGGCATTTTAAACACTTGAGCTGGTTTGCCTCTGCCCATGCTAGGTACCCACCACCCCTGCTGGCACACCTTTTAGTTGGGTCAATCTCACTTGTATCAGCACTGATTGACAAGTGCCAGCTCCCTCAGATGCCCAGAAGTTGGCAGCACTGACTGCCTGGCTCCCTGCTTCTCCAAAAAGTGAATCAGGACAGTGGAGATTCCTGCCAGGATCCTGGATAGCACATGCTCCCCTGGAAAAGAGCAGTTTCTCCTCTTTTCTAAGTCTTTCTAAGCCCCCCTGAAGATTTGCTCATTAAAAGGCAGTGGTAGGATTTTGGGATGGAGACCCCTGGACAGCACAAAATCCAGAGGGTGGGGTGGCATTTTGCTGGTAGTGTTTGTGGAGGGGAAGGCATGAAAGGGTCACCTGCCCATGGGCATCTGTCCACATCTCCATCAAGTTGTTGGGACACACAGGTGTGGGAAGTGATGACAGTGGCAACTTTGCCCAATGTCAGATGATGGAGGAACTCAAACTAACATCAAATGAAGTTTGACCTGAAAATGTTTCTTTCTTCTGAATCCAACCTGAAGTTCCCTTGGCATCCAGCTCATTTCCTTATCACTTGGGGACAGGAGTGGGGGAGGCTTTCACAACAAATGTCATTTATCCCTGTATTTCCAAATCTTCCATTTCCTTACACACACAATTGCTTTTTAATTTGAGTTGCCGGTGGTAGTGGTAAGGTTGTCTTTTTGCTTTATTTTTTTCTTCCCAGCTTTGGTTTCTCACTCACAGCTCAGAAAACCCTTTTAAGGTCTATTCTCTGTGATAGGCACTTCGCCTCCTATTTAGAGAATCACTCCCACACGCTGCACGCATCCATATGCAAACACGCAGACACACGATTTTTCTGGGTGAACTGAGCTACAAATCTTGCACTTTAATATAATTTAGGCAGCCTGTGCAAAGCTCTCTGAAGTCAGGATTATGGACTAGTCTTCTGAAAAATGCTGTAGAAAAGTCCAGAGGAAAGGATCATGATTTTTGCGGGGCTGTGCTGCAAGGCAAGTGCTCACAATCCCCAGAGTCTGTTCCAGGCTGTGTGTCTGTTTAACTTCTGTGGGTCTCAGCCACCTCAAGCCTGAATCTGGGCCAACACTACCACCTACTATACTTAGGCAGTGTTTGAATGATTATGTTAGACCTTCGTTAAGTCTGCTATCATTGCTGTGGTAGCATGTTCTTTCAGAACTGAGTATCAAAACAATCAAGGCCAAAACTCCCCTGGATTGCAGGTGAAGAGATGAAAAAAAAAAAAAAAGAAAAGAAAGAGGTTTGCCCAGAACTACTCTCACAGCAAAAACAGGGAGATAAAAGGCTGTCTCTTGAATATGAGGTGAATCCTTAGGGACCTGGGGGCAAACTGTTGTATCTTCTCATGAGTGGGTTATTGATGGACAAACTTTCAGTCTTTTTGTTAAAATTCAGGAAAGCCTGCACCAAATCCTTCAAGCTACTGCTCTCTGGGTCCTAACTTCCACTTAGATAAGGCGTGAGCTACTACCTGAAAAAAAGACAGGACAAGTAGCTGTCTGAAAGACCAAAGACCACCAAACCACCCAGGGCTAGATCTTCCTCAGTCTGGGACAATGTGGCTGGAACAGGTCAAAAAAAAAAAGACAGTGGAAGTCAATGATGAAACAGTGAAAAGGACAAAGCAGGACTCAATGCATGTTCCCTGGCATATTTTGGTTAACATTACATATGCTAAATAAATGTCAACCCAACTGGGACCTGGGCTTTGTTTCCAGCTCAGAGAAAAGTTCAGGGAATCTGAATGAAAAAAACCCTATTGCCTTTACATTCCTTCACTGTGCAGGGAAGTCTCTGAGTGCATACAGTACAACTACTTTTGCTCCCAGGAAAAAAAGATATTGAGGTGGAGAAAGGAAAAAACTGTCCTGTGCTTCTTGTTGCATGAAACACTCTTAGGAATTATGACTTTGGTTTCCTTTATTTGCTGGTCTCTCCAGGTCTCACAATCTCCTTGGGAGTAGCTTGTAAGAGGGTACTTAATCCCAGGGTCCCACAGAAATAATAGTGGCAAGAATATGATAAAGAAGAACAGAGTCATTCTTAGGATAGTTGAGTCACTATATTTGCAAAGATAACATCTACTCCCCCATAGCAAACACAACCTGCCAGTGAACCAGCCATTAAAAATAAGCTGCAATAACCAAGAGCAAAGAACAGAAATAGCTGAGGTCTGTGCCCATCTTCTATAGCAATATCTGGAGAAATGAAAATGCAGTATTGCTTAAATACTGTTGTTAGAGGATGGTGCTGCAGCAGAGGTGAAGTCCTGCTGTTCAGGCTGGGAGAAGGAACAATGCCAGAGGCAAGGGAAGGAAGGAGAGGGGCTGTATGTCTTTGAGATCCTATCTTCCCCGTGGCAAAACTGACTGATTGAGTTTTCCTTATCAGTATAAGTTATCTTGAGCTGCAAAGGTTCTCTAGAATTGGAACTTCCTTGTAGTTCTTGCTGAGCACAGTGTTCAAGAGGGTGGACATTAAATGGATTAAGAAGTGGGTAATGGACAAATCTCAAAATGCAGTTGTCAAAGAGAAACCATGATAGAGTGAGGGTATTTGCAGCAGGGCTCTACACGGATCAGTAGCCAGCTCTGACGCTAGTCAGCATTGTCATGAATGATGTGGAATTAAATATCCCGGCTGATAAAATCTGTGGATAACACAAAATGGAAAATTGTAAGGACAGAACTCTGATACAGAGTCATCTAAGTCACTTAGGTCACTCTGAACAAGCTTTGGCTGGCTAAGACATTATGTGCGTGTTTTTGCAGAACCAAATCTAAGTTGACTCAGGGCAGAGTAGGGCTGCAAAATGGGCCTAAAGAATGAGGGGCTGTATTTCATAAGACAGCAGCCTAGAAAAGTACCTAGGCATTGGTGTAGAAAAGTGGTTAGCATGGCTGAGGAAGACAACATCATCTCCCAGCACGGCGGTGGGCAAAATCATCTAGCAGGCTTCTTTCTATATAAACAAAGAACATGAAGGACAAAGATGATTTTTTAGTAAGTGACACTAGTGGAGACAGTACTTCAGAAAACTGATCCAAGCCTGGCATTCATCTTTTAAAACTGTAATAATTTTTTCAAAAAAACTGTGTAAATGAAACACATGAATCTAAGTGCCAGATTTGAAAAGTTGTGCTCATGCTTGCCTGAGAGAGCTGCAAGAGACTATGGAAGTATCTTTTCTGGGAAAATAGGCTATATACAAAAGAGCACTTTAATCACCTGGAGGGAGACTGCACTTTTCCCCAAAACTTTTCTGATTTGAACACGATGCCAAACACATTAAAGCGAGAAGTCAGAGACAGGCTCTTGTCACAAGAGGATGCTCATCAAAGCAAGCTATGATGCTGTTGGTTGCTCTGCCTGTTGTCCTCGTAGTAAGAGTTGGCCCCTGACCAGGACACGCATTTTAGCCAAAACACAGCCTATGGGGATGGCTGCGGGGCAGCAGCAGGATGGCTTCAGCACCCTGAAGTGGTTCAGCAGTGGTTCAGCCCCCTGGGGCAGCTCTGTGGGCATCTCGGTACCAAGCGGGAGAAACCAGACCCCTACAAATCCCTTTGGAACAATCAGTGTGAGCCTCTGACTAGCCTGGGGTTAAGGGGGTTTGGGGAGAAAGGAGGAGTGTGCCCCTAGTATATTTTCCCCTGTGCAGTGCCCATCTTTGCTTGCTGACTGATGCTGCAGATCACTGGAGAGGGTCTTTAGCTTGGGGAGCGTGCCGAGCCCGGGCGCGGGCTCCGTGTGTCAGTGTTATCGCTCGCTGTCACATTTCGAAAGAGGAAGCGAGTCTGTGCCACGCACACAGAGAACAAAGCCCTCGCCAAGCCGAGTGAGAGTTACAACTTGTCAGCACGTCTCTCAGCCTGCCGAGGGCCAAACATGAAACACAAAAAAAGGCCTGAAACGAGGGGAAAAGGGAAAATAATAGCACAGCGAGCTCTCAAGCTCAGAAAAGGCTTGCTATAAAACAGCACCTTCGCTCCCTGCCTCTCTCTGTGTCTCTGAGTCCTGGCTACTGATGAAGGGAAGAGATGACTCCCCTTAGCACAGTTACAGTACTGTTGCAGTAATAGGGACCAGAGCCAAGTTCAGATCTGGCTTGCATAGCCCTCCTTTCTCCACACACCCCAAAAAGCATTGTTAGCCAAAAAGCGTTATTAATAATAATGAAATCTGAGGTGGAAAGAGCCTTTGGAGGGTCAGTTTTTTACTATATGGACAGTAGAGCTCTAGTGGTTAGAAACATCTTTCTGAGACTTGGACATTACCCTGAATTAGCTGTTTAATTTATCCCATTACTAACATTGAGTAGGAATGGGATAACAGTTTTTTATATATGCTGATCTTGCCTTAGCTGTGTTGGTGGGACAAATAATTCTATTATTGCATGGTGTATGTCTGTAATGTTGATTTATACCTAGTAAGATATCATTTCAGGAAGCTTTTGAGATTTATGCTTACTAATCATTTGGTCCAGGTGTGTAATTTTCTGTATCAAACACTTTTGACATGGATAATATGCCGTGGCAAGAGAAAGACAATAGTATGGGCAGCACAGTACAGGGCTGAGATGAAAGACCAACTTCAGAGCACTTCTGTAAAAAAACAGAGATGTATCTATACAAACTGACTGAAAACAGGAGACAAACTTCATATGGACTCCATCTTATACTGCCAGTTGTTGTTGATACAGTTGGTGGTATATGCATCATTCAGGCTCTCTGGTCTAATTAAAATTAGATGGAGCAGAGCACTGTCAGTAGAAAACTACTTGACAAATATTTGTCTTTCTCCCATCATGGCATTGTGCTGCATCTCCTTCTGATGCCCATACTGGTAAGGGATTGAGTTCCCCCCTATTAAGACTCACCTGGTGTTAAGAAAAAAAGCATGCAGTCCAACACCCTTGCCACAGGCAGGGACCTCCTCCTCCCAGACAATTTGTTCAAAGCCAAATCCAATCTGGCCTTAAACGCATGAGTCTTCTGAGTAGACAAAGAGATGCCCCTTCTCTTGCAGATGTATGGAAGTCTTTTGTCTCCAGCTCTTCCCTTTTGCTTTCCTCCATGAGTTCTATAGCACAGAGTCTCAGGTATGAGCTTGAGTGGCACATGTAGGATCAAGGTGTGGTTTAAAGCCAGGATTTTATCTAACTCTTGATGAGCCAGACAACAAATTCATTAATCCTGAAGGAAAACGTAAGGACAATAGTGGTCCTTCAGATAGGTCAAGGGCACCCAGCTATGCTACTTTTACAAAAGCAGAGCCCTCATTCAGTAAGAGTTACTAGGCAGCATTGGGCTGAGCTCAGAAGGATTAAAAAAGACTGATGGAAAGGAGAAACTCAGCAAGGAGACAGACGAGGCAGGATTTGGCCTTGAGCAATCCTATCCTCCTGCATGTGAGAGAAGATGATGGAGAAAATATTTGCAGATGCAAGCCACTCATACATCCTAGACATCCACTACAACCAACACCTGTTTTCTGTGATTTCAGACCACAGCAGCCAAGATCAAAAATTATGGGACTGTCCCCACAGGCTCACCAGGGGAGGGCTGACTAAACTGTGAGAATGGGGAGGTGCCGAGCCTTCTCCTGACCAAGCTCACCCTGAGACCCACCTGTCCACAGCCCTGCCAGCAGCACCAGTGCCTGCATTAAACTGCCTCTGCAGCGGGAGGCTGTTTATGAACTAATTCTTTACTGCTGGCATAGCACCCAGCTCGTTTTCACCTTTCTTAAAGGTTAACCTCATTTCCTTCTATTAGTTGGTTTTAGCGAATGCCATTCGGCGCGGCAGTTAAAGAGCTCTGTCAGCGGATGGAAATGACAGTGGCATTTAAAGCCAGCCAGAGTTGAGAGCTGGGGGGGTGGGAAGGTGGGTGGAAAAAATAATCTTCAATAAAATGTTTGTAGGGAGATGTTAAGTGACATCAAAGAAAGCAGCCCTGCTTTCCCCAAGAGGAATAATCTTTGGCTCAACGTGCTCAGTGGGATGGGTCTCCCCTGAGTTTGAAACCAGCCCAAATGCAGGGAGAAAAAGTGACTGGAAGACTCCAGAAAGGGCTCTGGATATCCCACCTTTATGGATAACTTCTTTTTGGGTCCAGCTGGCCTTACTTAGTGACAAGTGTATGCTGAATATTACTGTCACTATAGTTCCCCTGTGAGTGTGTTGATTATGAATTCTGTTGCAAGCCCTGCCTGGCATTTCAGGGCACCCTGTCTGATTCCAATTTTACTGCATTCCTTCACTTCTCTGCAGTGCTGTTTTAAAACCTGGGGTGAGACCTGGAGGAAAGTCTCCTACTCAGAGGAAGGATGAGTTTTGCCTGTGGAGGAGATTTCACAGGGGGTTTGTTTCCTTTTCCTTACTGCAACAGAACGGTGAAAGGAGTGTAAGCAAACAGGCTGAATCAGGGAAATACATGCAGACTACCAAACCCTGGCACAGAAAAGGTGTGATAGGTGTAGTCCAGGTTCTTGCTGTCCTTCTGCTCTGTCCTCACCAGATCTCTCCTGGCATGGGTGTAAGACATTGTTCTGCATCAGGGAGAATCTGCAGTACCCAGCAGTGGCAGGGACATCCGAGCAGTGTTTCAGCAAATCAAGAGTCTGATCCAAAGCCTGCAAGGCTCTGTGGCACTCTTTTTCATTAACTTCAATAAGCTTCAGCTCTAACCCTGAATCCCCAATGTTTATTTCAAGCACTGGTGTAACATCACTGGAATATAATGTTCCTCCTCAGATACACCTTAGGGTAACAGTCTAAATGAATATGTGGATAAGTCAAGCCAGATCCTGCTGGGTGACATCCTGAAGCAGACCCATTCATTTCCTGGGTCATTTGTCAAGCTGGCCAAAGTATTTCAAAAGATCAGGTGCCTAGCCCAACGTGTAGTTTTGTAACAGGCAAAGCATTCCCCTGGAACAGATTCATTTCAGTGAGATTTTTGCCAGGGGACATTTTTTTTTTCTTTAAATTAATGCATTGAGTTCTCTTTTCAGGAGGTACAAATCTATCATTTTAACGGGATCTTTTTGATTTAATTTTGTTTCAAGTCTGTATTGCATTAAACCACTAGCTTCCATCCTGAGTTAGACCAAAGGTTTGTCTAGTCCAGCATCCTCTGTTCCAACAGTGCCCATTAGAAACAGTAGGAATAAGGCTTTTATGAAGAGTGATCCTCCCCCTAATACCCTCTGGCTTCCAGCAGACAGAGGTTTAGTGACTAAGATAGATTTTGCATCTGGATATTCATGTTTTATAGCACTGAGTGGACATAAGCACTAATCTGTCTCATTCGCCTTGGAGCTAATTTATTACTTTTGCATTCAGCAACATCCCATGACAGAAATGTCTTTTATTTATTCATATAGTGTGTGAAAATATACTTTCTTTTGTCTGGCTGAAAACCACGGCCATTCTGCTTTATATATTTTATGTTTTGAGGTTATTAAGACAAAGGCTTTTTATTCCTCTGAGACAATACCCTGTAACATTTCACAACTGAAGAATTTCCGTTTCACAAGAACTTTGGCCTCTCCAATTCAAAGTGGAAGTACATTTTTTGAGCCATCAGTATTTCTTATAGAAAAAAAATCCACTTTTCATCCAGTTTCAGTCATTTCATTATATCAGTGTAATTGAGGGTGACAGCAGCAAAAATAATAATAGCAAAAAAACCCCAAAAAACAAAAACCAACCAAATGTAAAACTACCAACAATAACAAAAAATTGACTTAGGCACCCTGGGAAGAACTGGCAAGAATGCATTAAAGTTTCATAATAGCAGTTTCTTCCTGCCAGCTGGGCTAGGAGAGTCACAAGGACAGGTTGGGAGGATCAGACACCCCAGCCTAATCACACTGGCACCACATCATGTGCCTCCACCTTATTGTTCAGCTGCCCATATGTAGGTGTGTTCTATACAGAAGCAGTGTCCCATTCTCACCTTCATTCTTATCAAAAAAACCACTCCAAATGGGACTTCCATCCAGATAGAGCAGAACAGGTTTAACAAAAGTTATACTGTCTTTTTAGGTGACCTGGCTTGTGGGGAAAAAGTCACTGTTAGGCTGTCCTAGCAGTCAGTGGGATGTCTGGAGAATTAACTGGGTGGATCCTATTGGGGTTCAGGTCTTGTACTCTTCAGCTGCACCTGGCCACATGCACTGCACACCCAGCTCGCTGCCCACATCCACAAGCAAACCCTTACAGGATTTCAGCTCTTGCTCCATAAAGCAGGGTGATTTTTTTTTCCCCCCAGTCTTCTTATTTTTCTGCTTGCAGTTGCAGGCAAGACTATCTCTTTACATGCTCATAAACACAGCCTGAAAAACTCCACTTTTGATTTTAACTAAGGATTCCAGATACAGCATCAAACAAGAAATGCATAAAACTTCTGTGTGAAATACAGCTTCATAAATGAAGTGAACATTAGGCTAAGAGCTGTATGAAGTAGGAAAGGTGTTATTGAGACCTCTGAGACGTGCTGCTTGGATTCCTTTATTATTATTGTTTTCTTTTGCCTTTTCTTCATTTTCTTTGTTTGTAGATGAGGGCATGGAGAGGAAAAAAGCCAGGAAGTTTATAAAAGCAATAGAGAAGGGAGTTGAGGCATTTTGTGGAGATCTTTAATGACATTCTGTATAATTTGAAAGTGGGGAGAAAAGGGGAGAGAGAAAAAGGGAATTAGCAAAAAAACTGGCAAAAGAAAAGTGGAATGTGGAGAGAAGCGTGTGGATGAATTTTAATGCAATCAGAAAGCTGTAATAATGGTAATAAAGGAATATATTCAGACGTCAAGAGAGGGAGAAGGGAACAGGACCCGCGACACCAGAATTTAAATTAGACATAGACGTATAATTCTCTTTTCTTCCCCCCCTCCTTTCTTCAAATGAAGAAAATGGAATTTTTAAGCACAGCAAAGGAGGGATTAACAATTGGCAGGTTTTCAGCCCTTTGTCTTTTGGCGAATCCCATTTAATCACCGTCTTTAATATTAAGGAGGCTGTGGCCGTGCGGGGCTGTCTCAGGCTTGGGGGAAAAGGGATGATATACAGAGGAAAAGAGAGATAACACTTAGGTTCAGGCAATTGTGAGGAAGTGTTTCAATTACCTCCACTGAAGTCTTTAAAAACTGAAGTTTAATTTGATCTGAAATGTCGTCCCAGCTTCTGCAAGAGAAAATATGTCCTTCCCACCCCCCTTCCTGCCCATGCCCACACTGTTTCAATAGTCCTCGGTGCTCAAGGCTGGAGTGCTACCACAGATTAATGTCTTGGCCTTCTAGGCTTCTGGAAAGGGTTTCAAAGCTTCGACAGGTCACCAGTGAGATGAGTTTAGGAACTGAAACTTATTTTCCTGACATACCAGTCTTGACACCACTGACCCTGCGGAGTTTGTCAAGAAGCTTCTAAGCTTAGCTCTGAATGGGTGTGAAAACCAAATGGCCCCTCAGGCTCAGCCTCAGCCTTGTGTGGCCACAGAGTGAAAAGGGGATATTACACATAAGAATTAAGATCTGTTAAATTCCCCAGAACCAAGGGCAGTGGGAGTTGTATTCAAATCTGAGCTGCCTCTGAAAGATGAGTGCAAAAGCATAAATCACTGCTCATTTGAGGTGTCATTTAATAGTACAAGACAGTCTTCTCCTTCATCTCCTTCTTCTTCTGGAAATCCATCAAACTGGGCCGAGATAATATTTGTGGATTCACAAGAGGAAGGAGCCAAAACAGTCATGCAAATTCCTGTGAAGTTTAGTCATGGCACAGCTGGACACATCCGCTCTTCCATGCTGGGTCTCCTTAGGTGCTTTTTTCCAAGAACCTTTCCAGGGTTGTTCCTGGGAAATGGGAACTGTAACAACAGGCTGCTAACAGCTATGGAAAGAGGTCTAATGTTACCTTTTTTTCATGATTGAAAGGTTGATTTAGATTCAGATATTCTTCCTGTTGTGGCAGGATTGTGAAAAGAAAGTGTGTGTTTAGGCTATAAATTGTGTTTAGAAAGATCAGATTTTGACTCCCAAGTCTTTCCCTAAAAAACACTGCCTCAGGAACAATTCTCAAAAATATTCCAGTTGTGTGTTTCAGATAACAACTAAGAAGAATCATAAGCTGTGAGGCACAGTTCAGAGGCAGAGCCTTTATGCTTTGCCTGGCACAGGGTTTTAGACTTTTTTCACCAGCAGCTTTCCAAAGCAAGGGCTACAAATAAAATGGATCTTTTCAAGTTATTTTCCCAGCTCAATATCAAACACCATAAAACCTGTCATTTAAGTTATGCACAGGGAATCTGCATATCTCTTGGCAATGGACAGTTGTGACGATGCTGTTCAGCAAGTCAGAACCACAGATATTTGTCTTGGGGTTATAATATTTGCAGCAGTACAAGAAGAGTCTGCTGTTAGGATTGTTTAGGCTATGTCTTCATGGCAGGGTTTTGCTTGGCCCACGGCCAAAGTTTTGTCCATACCCTATGTGCACAGAGGAAGTCTGAGTGTGTTTTCATCTGAGCAGCCCAGATGAGGCTCTCGGTTTGCACTTGAGTTTCACTTCAGTGTTGGTGCTCAGAGGGTGTTGCTACAGCAGCACAGACCAGCCAAACCCAAACCACACCCACCCACCTGCTCTGAACAGTCGTCTCCATCTCCTTCCATTTTTCATCATGGCTCTGCACTTTTTTCATCCTGCTCGTACTCTTGCTCTCCCAAATAATACCTGGATATGGTTTACAGCTGCTGCACATCAAGGATCTTTCCCAGTTCCCTTTAGAGCAGGTCTTTCTTTCCTCAGGAAGGTAGGACTGTAATATAGACTAGGACACTAAAATAAGAGAATAGGCCCAGTCATGTTTAATTTAAAAACATCATCTTAGATATTGGGTTCAACATCTGGCAACATGTTAATTTTCTTTCCAGTTTCTCACAGGGCCAACAGCAGCCAACAACTGTGTTCTCTTAGACACAAGCACTTTGATCACTGCACCACTGTCTTTAGGAGTCACACTACTGCAAGACATTAAAATCTCTCCCTGGAAGAGAACTTCAAGACTCACAGCCATTGTAATTTACCAAAGTAGACGTATATTGAGGACTAAACCCTGCCTTGACTTGCCCAACAGTCTTGCATGTAAAGGCGCTCCAGCCACTTAAATCTGATAGAAGCCATCGTAGGGTTCAGCCGCAGATCTGACTCCCAGCCTGCCAGGTACATTTCACTATTTTTGCCAGGGCTACCTGTGCTCCTGGAGTATGGCAAACCTCACCAATGCCCAGCTTTGCCAGCTGCAAACACCAATTATTCTTTTTGCAGATGGAGAAACTGAGGCTGCCTTTTTCACTGGGTAATTTACATAGCCCATATTTCCACTGAGACCACTGTCCTTGGCAGAGATATAAGTATTTAATAACAGTAACTGCATAGTCATCCATCTCTTTGGTACAAGGAATAACAAATCACTCTAAGAGAAAAGAGGGTTTGCTTCCCCTAGTTTCCAAAGCACAGCTTAAGAAGGGACGCAGGAGTCCCAAAAAACCAGTCTGAAATGTACAGAAAAGAGCTTCAGCCAACCTCTTGAATATCCTCATCTTCCATAACTGGATCAGGAATGATTTTCACTCTCACTTTCCCAAAGCAAGATCTAGGTTCTGTCTATTGAAAATAGTTTGTGGCATGTTGAAAATAAGCAGAAGACAGAAGTTCCTGACTCAGTGCGTGCTTAAGCTGGAGAATGACTCGCTGCAGGATGTGCTGGATGCTTGCAAGAACACACGGGTTCAAAAGTCCACTGAACAATTACATCAAAGAAAGACACATCAGAATCTACTACATATGAAAAAAAAAAACAAAATAAAACAAGTAAAAAAAAAAACAAAACAAAACAAAACAAAACAAAAAAACCAACCAAAAACAAAAAACAAAAAAAAGACAAAAAAAAAAAAAAAAAACAAAACAAAAAAAAAACCAAAAAAAACCACCCCACACTGCAGACTCCAGAATTCCCTGAATTGCAGAGCACTGAATTCGAGGAGAGTATTTGGGGGGATCAACAAAATTCCCTATTCTTTTACTGTTTCATAGATATCCAAATTAGCTGTTGCAGAGAGAGCAAACAGAATCAGACAGACCCTGTGTCTCTTGTTCAGCTGTTATTTCACTCTGTTTACAGGATCCATGTCCAAGTCAAGACTCAGAGTGCAGCCAAGCAATTAAGTAAGAGAAATCCTTCAAACCAAGTTTTTTACATGCAACAGTGGAGAGTAACGCACCTGTGGGATGAAGCTTCCTTCTTTGCACGGGAGAATTATGCTCCCACACCTGGGCTTATATTCATTTGCGCTTGTCCCCATCACACAGCTGTTCAGATTAGTGTTATTCTCCCTAGCCCGGGTGTCTCAAAGCCTCTGTCTCCAGCAGTTGGAGACCAGCAGCTGTGCAATCATATCTGCTAACGTATGGGATATAAAGGATCTGTTAAGTAAAACCAAACCAAGGAGAGAGGAGGGGGAGAGATCAGTGCAAAGAAATCAGTCCTGCTAAGATGTGGTTAGGGATGCCCCACAACACCCAGCTGCAACAAAGAGGTGAACTCAGCAAACATTTTAAAGCCTGCAGCAGAATTAGCCCCTTAAGGGTGTTGTTTGATATGGGGAGGAGGAGGGAAAAGGGGCCAAATAGGAGATGCAGGTGGAAGGAGGATTTGTTTGCTATTGTTTGGAGTTAGGTAGCACTATGCTTCTGTTGTTTGGGCTTTTGAATCATGTTGGATTTTTCCCCCATCCTAATTTTTGAACCACCTGTAGTTTACAAGGTTCATGTATTTTCCAGCAAGGTACCACAGAGAAGATAATTAGCTAATTTACAATTAGCTACAACAGTATTCATAATCACTTCCCCTGTGGAAAGGGTGGTAATCATCATCACGTAGCTGCAGGACTGCTGTGAAAATGGCAACAGGAGTGTAAAACCCAGGCCCTGGGAAATGCCCTGCTTTTAGCCTATTGATCACCTGATTAGCACAGGTTAAGGGGAGTGTTGGGGCACTCTCACTCAAGAGAATGACAGGCTTGAGTTTGCAGATTTGAGTTCAGAGCTCAAACCAAACTTTCATAATATTCAGGGCATCTGCAGCTCACCCTTCTTCTCTCAAGTTCCTTCTTTCTTCTTTGATCTGTGGAGGATTCTTTGGTCATGACTGTCTGAAAGAAATCCAGGTTTATAGCTCTTTTTCACTACGTCACTTTGGCATATGCCTGATCCCATTGTTTGCAGTTGGGAGTTCTGAGGAATGAAAGGCTGGACATGAGTCAGCAATGGGCTCTTGCAGCCCAGAAACCAGCCTTGTCCTGCACTGCATCAAAGGAAAGTTGAGGCAGGTGGTTCTGTCCCTCTGTTCCATTTTTGTGAGGCTGTTTTTGTATTTTTGAGACTGCTACACCCAGCTCAGATGCCCTGGTATAAGAAGGTTGTGGACCTGTTGTGGATCATCCAGAGGAGGCCACAGAGATAATCAGGGGGCTGAAGCACCTATGGAGCACTATGAAGACAGGCTGAGAGAAGAGAAGGCTTCAGGTAGACCTTATTGGGGTCTTTAAATACTTTAGGATGCTTATGAGAGATGGGCACAGACTTCTGAATATTACCAGCACCAACAGGATAAGGGCTCCTGCTTATCAAACAAAAGACAGTCCATTCATTTTAGATACAAGAAATACTTTTTACACCACAAAGTTGGTGAAACACTGACATAGGCTGCCCAGAGGGGAGTTTCTCATTCTTGAAAACCTTCAAGATTTTGTTGGACAAGGATCTCAGCAACTTACTCTAGTTGAGGATATCCCTCCTCACTGCCAGGGGCTTGGACCAAATGATCTTTAAAGGTCCCTGCCAACCCAAACCACTCTCATTCTGTGCATGTCATGAACATTCTCTGTGCTATCTCTTCTTCCTTCTTTGCCAAGGACAAATCAGGAGAGCAGGCAAGCAAGATCAACTCTGCTTCATGCATTCTCTCTGGTAAATGTGCCACTTGGTCCTGTGCACCGGCTTTTCTTCTCACCCACACCTGCATAGAAAACTTCTCCAGGCTGCTTGTTTGTTGTGTCATGGTGCCAAGGAGATAAACTTAAAGGCCTTCCCAGTGCCAGCACCAAGGCACTGCAGCTGCTCCCCCTCTGTGTGCAAGCATGTTTGGGAAGGAGGGGAACAGCAGCAGGCACAAATAATTATTAGCTATATAAATTAGTCTGGGACACAGAGATGGTGAATCTGTCCCTCCTCATTTCCAAGGCCTGGGAAGTTCTAGATGGCAAAGCCGCTTCGCGCTTTCCCGATACAAGGATTCAACCTCTTTGTTTTGCATCAGGAATACAAGAACACAAGTGTATTTATATACTCTTATCTAAATGTACCCCCACGCACACACATACATTAGCAAGAGCTATCTGGATAAACACAATCCTGTGTCATGTCTCCCTGCGAGTGACCCTAATTTTCCCCCAGTCCCTCCACAATTGCTGTGATTCTTGTTCTTGTCCTCTTGCTCCGCATAGGGTCAAACATCCTGCATCTCATTGTCCCTTCTGTCTCTTTAATTAGTGCCCGTCCTCCCCCTTCTCCCCCTCGCTCCAGTGTCCCCCCTTCCCATCTCCTTTCAGCACTTGGTTTGCAGTGCTCTATTATTTCACCTTTCACGTGTGCCGCCTCCTTCTCCCAGGCCCATCTGACACCTCTGCCTTACACTCATCATGGAAACATAACATTTAAATACAAATAGAACAGGGAATAATTTAACCCCTATTTGCACTGGGGAAGGTGCTAAGGCTGCATATAAACACCGCAGGGAGGTCTATAGATGTATATTTATCTGACAAGTTGTGTTTCTTCATCATGGTGCTTTGCAGCCAGCTTTTCCTGACAGGCACGAGCCTCCACTCCTGGCAGAGTGGTCAAGAAGAGGGATGCCTGGTTCCACAGGGGTATTGGAAATGTCACCAAAGGGACATCTCTGGGAACTCTGGTTTGTCATTGCATTGGTCTTTCTCTCCCTTCCTGTCCTCCTGTGAGGATCTTGGAGTGCTACCTTCTGTCACTGTTGTGATTTATTTATGGCAAAATAGGGCAGACCTCAGAGGAACTTAATTTTCAGTATTATCAGAATTCACCATCAAAACCTCCTTGGCTCTCCTGGGTGGCACCACACACAAAAATATCCACCCATGGTTGGACATTTCCATGGCAAAGCAGGCATGATGGCTCACCTTGTAGAAAAAGACTGATAGTGGGGTGTACAATGATGAGGGGAGACAAAAACATGAGGAGAAGAGGCTCACGTAGACACCATATTCGTTGCAATGTTGCCAGGAAGCGTCACTGCTCACAGTGGTGCCAGTTTAGAGATGTTGCTGCAGCATGGTTAGTGAGGAGTCCTGAGATGAGACAGAAACTGAATTGTGACATGGGAGAATGTAAAAGAGAGAAATTTGGACAGGTTGTTCCTCACAAAAGCAAAGGGACAATGCTCATATATGAATGACTACTTGATGCACAGCCATGTTTGTCCTTGAGGAGGCTACATGGAATAGCCTCTTTCATCACAGCTGTTCTTAGACGCGCTGAGTAAGCTCACTGTCTTCATTCCCCTCACAAGGAGGAGATGGAGGATTCTCCTCCTGTGTGCCCATCTCTGTTGAGCAGGTCTGTGTGGTACTGTGAGGTACAGCTGCCTCTCTGTGGCCACAGACCAGTTTAGGTTGGGGCACAAGGTCATGTCCACAGCTCATGCTGAGGACATGTCAGATCATGGCCTCTTTTCACCCTTCTCTTCTGCCCTGGACAGCATTCATTTTGGTCTGGGACCCATGTCTTAGGAAGTCTGGTCTGAAGATTTTTTGTCCCACAGTCTGAAATGACATTGAGCATTGAGATTGGCAGTGGAGGAGATAGAGGACTGAGTCTGCCCGGTGCTCTGAAATTTAAGTGTAGATTCTGAGACATGTGTAGTGGGAACAATGTCTCACTGAAAAAGGAGGAAGCATGGGACTCAGGATGATTATATGGGTGGATTGTTTTTGGTAGAGACAGAACCTACAGGCAGGAAGAGCTTAGGGACAGCATCATCTAGAACTGCTCCAGGCTTGTGTGCAGCCTGAGACTCAGACTTTTGTAGGACGTAGCACCCTCAAATCTCACTAGAGGACACTGGAAACATCTGGTGAGGAGCACCAGTGGTGTGCACACGTGCTCAAGACACACCTTGATGACCTCAGCACATCCCCTTTTCATTTTATTCTTGCAAACTCATGGCCTTTTTTAGACATATTTACAAAACAGAAGTAGTTTTCTTGGTGCTTTCATGCCAGTTTTTTTTGCCTGGGATGTAGAAGAGTAGTGTATGATGATGCCCAGAGTGTAAGAGAGAATAAAAGACCATAAGAGAATAAAATCATTAGCCAAGACCTGGAACATATTAAATGGTCCCTTCTGCTGGACTCTTCCATCTCTTTTTCTATTCAGTATATGTGACAAGAATTGTTAAAACTCAGTGTTGACTTCCCTGAAAGAGCTGGGATGTGAGAGGCAAATGCATCACTTTGTTATAGAAACTACTGAAAGTAAAAAAAAAAACTTGTTAAATCAACTCATTTTTTATCAGTTTAGAGTGTGATTGTGTAAAGTTCTGATGGCAGGTATAACAAATGATTCCCCTGACTACAAAGGGTGCTGTTTCTCAGCATGCTGGTTTGGAGATGGGTTTGGGGGTGATGTCCAAGCAGTGGCTGTCCATGGGGATCCCCTTCACACCATCTCCCTGGACCAGCAGTTCCTGGGGAAGGTGATCCTCGCCTTTGGCAGAGCTGACCTGATGGTCAGATGACCATCTCATGGGCAGCTCACCAAAGCACCACATCCTCTGCCAGCCAGTGCAGTCCCAGTGCACTGCAAATAGGCGGGGTGGGGGCATGTAAAATAATAATTTGAGAAGTTCCTAAAACACCTGGTTTCAGCTTTGCATAAACTAGACCAGACAAGGCAGTTTCAGGCCAGTTCCACACTAGAGAGTTTTGCTGACAGAGGAGGGATGTGATTTTTTTTTTTTTAAGATGATACATTTATATTAGCAAAAAGTCTGGTGAAAACAGTTACACAGCTAGAGGAGTGCTTTTGCTGATGCAGCTTATTTGAAACAGGGGAAGCTGTATAAAGAACAATATGACACTCTTGTCTTGTGCTGGAAGTGTTTAGCAGACACAAAGTTTCTAGGCAAACCTTTTGCCAATCATGTTCTTAGCTCTTTCCAGCTGATCTGCCCCCTTCCTAAAATATCTTGGAGGAAGCTGGTCCCATTTGCTAGGCAGGTTTTTTTTCCAACACTTGGGAAACCTGTGGACTTTGGACTGGACTTGTTTCCTAAGGCTCTATTGTGCCCTAGACTAAAAGACACTCCCCAGTGTAGAGCAGCTGCTTCTCCAAGGCTTGTACCTCACATCTTGGAGTCTCTTTTGCAGGACACTTTGGCCATTGGGCAAACAAGCCTTTCACATGTCCAAATCACCTTCTTGTGAGGTGGGAACAACCTACAAGTTGCATGGGTTTTTGGTGGGGCTTTGTGCCCCACCACTACAGTCTGGACTATTTTTTTGCCAGCAAAGACCTCAAAACACCTCTCTGCATAATAAATTTCAACATAAAGTAGGAATATTTCTTGCTTTAATAGGTCTATCAGAAGGCTATTTCTGTTTTTCTCACCTATCAGAAGTTTATCTGTATCTCCCTAAACCTATTTTTCCTATCAGTTCAGCAGCCTAGCTGAAGGCAACATAATTCCTGCTTTTCTGTGGGCAGTACACTTTTCGTTGTCGTGGATAACTTGACTGCAGGGCTGAAAGCTCCTAATATCCTCATTCAATAGCCACTGCATGAAAAATTATTCACATCCAATGCTGTAAAGTAATTTGCCAATGTGCAGGTGCATCTTGGAGAGGGGAATTTTGATCAAACACTGGTTTGAAGCAGAACAGATTGCCTACTCCAGTGATTTCTCAGTGAACAAAAGTGACATGAATTGCCCAATTAGTCAGGCAGAAAAGGGTTATTGCAAACCAGTGTTTTGTTCAGCTTTAGGTTAACCTGTACACTAAAAAAATAAATTAAATTTTAAAAAATTATTTCGATATTTACATATACTTATTCAAATTAGTTACATCTGCTCTGTAATGTGCTCTGAAAAAACCCTCGTGGTTCACACATTTACATAGAGTTTAATGAATCATAAATAAGACATTTATGAATCATGTGCAAATGGCCTGTTTACATACACGATGTAAACAATGTAAATTTCCATTTTTCTCAGTGTAATGGTAGTAGTCTTGGAACAGGAACCTGATCGAGAGGAGTCACTCAGCCTTCTAGGAGATCCTTCTGATAAACATTTTTTTTTTCACCAATATTTTTTGGAGGTGTCCCATGAAGATCCCTAAACTTGGTTTAAGTCCAAATATAAATCATAGAATTGTTTGGGTAGGGCGGGACCTTGAAGATTATCCAGTTCCAATTCTGGCTCTGGGTTCACTGCAGCAGGTCCCTGTCCCTCCTGTGCTGGAGCCCAGCTCTGGATGCAGTGCTCCAGCTGGGTCTCAGCAGAGCAGAGCAGAGAGGCAGAATCCCCTCCCTGCCCTGCTGCCCACGGGGCTCTGGATGCAGCCCAGGACATGTTTGGTCCTGTGAGTGCACAGTGCTGGGTCACACTGAGCATCCTTGCTCAAAATACAATTGTCCACTGGCAGAAAATGTCCTGCTTTAGCATGAAATACCACCTGCCTGAGCTATCTCAGATACTAACAATTGTATAAGTTAACTTTATATCTCAAAAAACAGTTTAAGTTTCTAAAAATTTCGGCTCATTTCAAATGAACTTATAAATATATTAAAATTTCATCCAAACTTGTAGATACATGTCTCTGAGTGGGCATGAATGACAAATCTCCAGTTTACAGGCTGTGACTTCCGTTATATCCTGATTTCAAAAAGCTTATGTTAAACATTTTTTTCCTGCAACTTATTTAGTGTTGCGAGGGCTACTAACTTATGTTATTTTTCATTTGGACTTGGTTCCAATATACTATATTTATCACATTCCTCTTGGATTGCAGTCTGATCAATGTTGTCATTTCAGTTACTGCAAACTGACTGCAAAAACTGATCAGAAGAAGCTGATTTGGAAGACTTTGGTGCCTAGATTTTAAGAGGCAGATAAAAACTTTATAAATAAATAACCAAACCATTTTTGTTTGTTGTGTGGTGGTTTGGTTTTTCCAAAATTTGCTGGATCATTTCCAAGTACTCATGTGAAGTCAGAAGCTGTTAAGCTTTTTCAAGCCAGCCACCTGAAAAGACTAGCAGCTTCTGAGATGTGTCACCTCAGTGAAGTCACCGTTTGTGTTGCATGTGATACTGAGCCATCCTGGCTTTCACATCCCTCCTGAAATATGGTAAGCATCTCTTTATTTTGTTCCAGAAGACAGAAAACTCTTTGTGGGCATGCTCAATAAGCAGCAGTCGGAAGACGACGTGCGCAGGCTATTCGAGGCGTTTGGCAACATCGAGGAGTGCACGATCCTCCGGGGACCCGATGGCAACAGCAAAGGTAAGGGATGCCTGTGCTGGGCTGGACCCTGTTCTGGAGTGACAAAAGTGTCATGCAGCCCCCAGAACAGCACCTCTTATTTAAGAGGGGGCACATTTTTACTCTGCTGGTCACTCTCTGCTTGTGCATCAGAGGAAAAAGCTGATGACGTTGTAAAACACTAATCTCCAGTGGGCTATGGGTCACCACATGAAAACTGATGCCTCCCCTCTGAACAGAGTCTTTGCACTCAAGATGGACTCCCCCCAGTCCTGTTCCTGTTGAACAGGATGACTCTTTCCTTAAAAAAATCCAATATTGGTACTTTACATCTTGACTCACTGGCTCCGTCATCACCTCTCTTGGTGTCTCATCCATCAGCCCCAGGTCTTTCCCTTCTTCACCTGGTCTTTGCATGGACTCATACCAGCCAGTGCTTGCAGCTGCAAGGGTACAGGTGCCAGTGTAAATATTATGCTCATTACACATTTACTCTTTGAAATACACAAGTACCTCATTGCAAAACTAGGTGCCTTTCCTCCTTCTGCCACTTTTTTAACCTGTATAGCACAAAAGATCTTCTGCTACAGCCTAGGCACAAGAGTGAGGCTCCTTTTTTGTGCAGGAAGGTCATATTTTTCCCCAAAAGTCTCTAGACAAAGTAACTTCAATCTGAATAGGAAACCCTCTCCTCCTGGCAGTTAATGTGTCCATTAAATATTGATCTTCATATAAGAGAGCATAAACTGTGTTGGCATCTGCAACACCAGAGAAGAGGCCACTCCTGCCGACACAGTTCTTATCTCATATTTTGACAAGTGACAACATCAACCAGCACATTTTTTGCAACAGGGAGGAAAAAAAAAATCCAAATTGCAGTGATGCACTGGAGAAAGATATGGTTATTCCATAAAATCACTGGTGGCTGAAAAAAATTACTTTACACCAGCCTCATAGCTGTTCAACAGTCATCAGCACAGATCAACCTTCTTGATATAAATGGCTGCAAATAAACTGTGGGCACCATTTTTCAGTTTTAGGGTTACTTCATTTCCACAGCACCCAAAGACAGGGTCTGGCCCACAGGAAAGCAGTAGGCTAGGATGTCCTAGAGAAGCTCCAACCATCATAACAGCTGACAGTTAAGCATGTTATTCACTGAGCAAATCATTAAATTGGGGAAAAGCAAAAAAAACATGTCTGTCTGCTTCCACCTGGAATGAAATCTAATGACAAAGGAGTTAAACAGAGTAATAATAAAGGCAATAAAGTCTGAGTTCTGTAAGAAACAAATTCCAGAGGACATCCAACCCACAGACTTGTCTTCATAGTTGCTCTATCTTTTCTTTTTTTTTTTCCTTCTAAAACAATTTCATTATAAGACAGAATCTGAGTGGCAGCTCCATATTGCTAACCAGTTTAATTATTAGTGCTAGCAGGCTGCAGTCTCAGGCTGACGTTTCACTGAGCTGTTCAGGATCAATACTGAGCCTTGACAGAGTTAATATTACCAGCTTCCATTTGCTGGTGCTATTTACTGAGAATGTGAAGCTCCTAATTTACACACACATGATTTTGTGCATGCACACATGCACACAGAGCAGTCAATCCAATGGAAAACTTAAGGCTAGTGCCCTTATCTTAGGAGACAGTCAGGCAAGCCACAACTCCCACAAAGTTATTCCCAGTCTGCAATGTTTTCCATCTGCTAGAAACCAATATGTGACACACATTGCTTGTGAGCTACTTATTTTGGGTAAAACCCATAAGGCTTAAATTCTACGTAAGTTGAGATTTAAGCAGATTGTCTAAATTCCAGATAGCAGTCAGATCCCATGCACTTAAATCCTACCCAGCCCACCAGGTAACCCTGTGGTGAGCCTCTACACCCTTCAGGTAGCTCAGTACAATAATCCTGTCACAGTCTAGGCATAGCCAAAAAGCTGCCTAAGCCTTTCCTGAAGCCATGGGTGCTCTCCTGAGCACCATGGGCCATGGCCTTCAGAGTCTGCAGGAATACCTCCTGCATGAGTTGCAATGCTAGAACAGTGGTTGGAGCAGGTAACCAAGTGGTAGAAGAGCTGGGACTGAGGAATTTCTAACCCTGAAGGGGAATGCAGAACCTGTGTTTCCTGGGAGAGGATGGAGTGCTTCTACACCACTGTAGGTAAAGCTCACCACGGTCCAGGCAGGAGTACAGAAGTTCTCAGGTGAGGGATCTGAAGCGGATCCAGAAGGACCCACAGAGTCTCCAATGCTGCTGCTCTCTGTGCAGCTATTCTTTTTCTCTTTCTATTTTTTTTTCCCATTCAGCAGTCTGCCTCAATAAGTCAAAAAGTAAAAATTTCCAACAGTACCCTCCATAAGAAGAGCCTTACCACCCTGTGCAATTACAATCTTAAGGCCTGATTCTGCAGTCTCCTCCAAGCTGACAAAACAATCAGGGCAGCCCTTCCAGCCCTAGTCTGGAAGCAATGGAACAAGAAACTCTTAAGCACATGTATCACCCTGTTCAGCAGAGGTTATATCTCTGTCTGTGTCAAAATCCCTTCACAGTCCAGAGCTGCTCCTGTCAAAAGGACACCATTGTTCTGAGAAGAGTGACATGACTCACATCCCCAGCTCACCCGCTCCTGGAGGCAGTTCTGGTGACAATGGGAAGGAAGATTATATGCACTTCTGGTGTTGTGTACAGAAGCCATCTGATTGAATGCACAAACAAAAAGGACAAAACGTTGGGATCTCTGCTATTGCCATGCCATTTATACCAGTAAAAGCTGAGTTTTCACTCATCTTGCTACCTCAAAACCTGCTGGAAGCAGTTAATAGAAAGCAGTAGGAGGGATCCCATTAGCATCCTGAGCATTAAACAAGATAAATGCCTGCTACTCCCTTTATTCCCACCTTTATCCAGCTCCACTGATCCATCAGGACCCTCAGCACAGGGGTGAATTTCACCTGACAAGACTGAAGCCTTCAACATGACAGCAGCACCACAGCCAAAAATCCTGCTCTAAATTAAATTGGTGGCTGGAACTGGAAAGCTTTTGTATATTTGCTAATCAGCATCTTCTTTTTAGAGGCAGAAAGTACAAAAGAATCTCTGCAAATAATTAAACACCCTAATTCTGGATTATCTCTGATTAATGAAGAGGAAGACGCAGTATCTCAGGAGCCTGGGAATGCTGGGCTGGGATTATGTCATAATTGATCCCTATTGTTTCCAGATGAAGTTTATCTATCTCATTTTCTCATGACTGTCTCTTCTCAGCTCCTTATAAATTAGATCCAACTATTAGCAATAATCATTGGGCCTTTCCTGAAATACAGCACAAGCACAGTGCTGAGGGTGAACACAAAGTGAACAGCCCTCAAAGTGAGCTGTAAGATATTTTATATGTGTAGCTTATTTTTAGAAGAGGCTATCACTGCTTTCTTCAATCTCACTTCTCTCAGCTTTCAGTGATGATTTTAGGGACCTTTGGGGTTCATTCTTCTACTTTGCATCTCTTGTACTTTTACCCTGCACTGTAGGGATCCAACATGGTGTGAAGACTCCCTAAACTTGCTGTAAAGGGGCTGAAGGAGAGACATCCCACTGTCAGGACAGGCATCCCATGCCCTGCAATCTGCATCCCTTCAGGAAAACCGAGAGGGCTTTGCAAATTGATTAAAAGCTCAAAAGTCATTGGTAGTAATAGAAGGGAACGGAAGCCAAAACTTCTCAGATCTCTCCCAATCTGTTCCAGAAACTGCCTTAGCATATGGAAATTACCCTTCCCATCTCTGAGTCAGTTTGCTTGTGGCTGGGAGTGTTGGCAATACTTTCCCCCACCTTAGAAGTGCATGTAACCCTTTGAAGTGTTGATCATTTTTGCACTCCAGCACATCCCATAAATGCACCTTTCTGCCCTGAAACCTTATGTAAGAGTTCGGTGTGAGTTTCCCCACACAGCAACACAGGCCAGAGAAACACTGCCCACATTTCTCTAATGTCCAGAAGAGAACACCTACACAGACACTGACTTTGCAGCTATGAAAAACTAAGATTCAAGTTTTAGAGGTGGCAGGATGGTAATCAACACATGGGTACCTCTCCCACCCCTGCTACTTCACCAGAAGGTGTCTCATGCTTTGCCAGACCTAAGTGGCTTGGAGCCAAGACAAGCTCTGGGCAGTCTGTCACAGAGCTCTACCAAGCACTGAAATTATAAGGTACCTTGTGGGTTTGGAGTAACTTGAATACCTTCTGTACATTTGTCCTGTGGTTGCTTGTGTCACGAATGGGCAGCTTTCCAGTAACTTGCACATGCTTCCATGTTTTTTCTCACAACTACAGAGGGAGGAACACTCATCACTAGGTCTAATATAAATAAAAGAAACAGCTTTTTCACTCAATAAATTGTAAAACTGTGTAAGATTCTGCCATGGAAAGCTGTGGACATCAAAACATGACTCGATTCAAGATGTTCTTGCTAAGTTTGTGTCTGTCAGTACTTACTACAGGTAGTGTGGGAATTCTGGGAGCAGCTTAGCCTTAAGAAGTCTTCAGGCTGCTGAGGTTTGGACCCTGAAAAAGGACCAGGACACTTTTGTTGTTCTACTGTCTTCCCAACCATATTATTGGGCAGTTCTGAGCACAGGATACTTAGCCAGATGGAATTTCATGGTATTCATGCAAACTTTCTTATGCTCTTTTTTTCCTCTTGCAGGGTGTGCATTTGTGAAATACTCTTCACATGCAGAGGCCCAAGCTGCCATCAA
Source organism: Passer domesticus (assembly GCF_036417665.1). Classification (NCBI taxonomy): domain Eukaryota; kingdom Metazoa; phylum Chordata; class Aves; order Passeriformes; family Passeridae; genus Passer; species Passer domesticus. The sequence goes on from NC_087512.1 coordinate 7,385,813, forward strand.
TGCCTTGCATGGCAGCCAGACAATGCCGGTGAGTAGCTCTGTAACACAGGCAAGTGAGAACTGGGCCAGCCCTGGCTGCCCTGTGGCCTGATTGAGGAGGAGAAATTATTAATCTGTTCTCTGCAACTCATCATCCAGGAAGGCCCAGGGCCTTGGGTGTGCTTAACTCAGCAGAGGAAAGGCTGGGATGGCAGTGTCAGTCCTCACAGGCACAGAACCCCACTGGGTGCTGTGTTCTGCCATCAGCAGTTTTGATGTCCTGAAAAAAAGACATATGTTTCATACATGCCAAAAAGTTTGGGTCAGACTTGCCATGGGCACAACTATTCAAGTTTCAGAGGAATAAACTGGTGTGTAAGGCTTTTGTCATTTTACCTCCCCAGAGAGTGTCTGTCTCTAGGCAAAGGATAAAGAACTTTTTGCCAGCTCTCAGCAGAGAGCAGTATGTCCACATCATGGTTGTAGGGGCTAGAGACAAATCACAGCAGTGATGGGTGCCTGTCTCTGTTACCACAAAAGTACCAACCTGTGTCAGACCAGTTACTGGATCTTCCAGGAAATATCTGAGAGATCAGTCCACTTACACAAATTTCTAGTCATATGGGGTTTCAAGACTGATTGTTCAATTAAATAGAAATGGGGTTGTATTTCTGTGCAAATAGATATTTTTGCACCACCATGAGACAGAGAAGGATATAAGGCATTCCACTGTCAGTATGAGAAGAAAATCTGGTACAAGTTGTTTTGGTTTATTATAATAGTGTATTCTTTTTATTACTAATTATTCACAGTATAAATCATGGAAGACTAAGAAGCATGTTGACAACTTGGAAAGGATACAAGAAAGCTCAATTAAAAATATTTGAGAGTGTAAAATCTCCCTTCCAGTAAGAGACTCTAATGTAAATTCATGAATTTATCCAAATAAGTTTAAAATGGGCCCGACAGATTTTCTCTAGATCTTTGCAGGGATGAAAAAGGAAATTCTTTACAAGCATAAAAGGTTTCTAAAAGTAGCAAACTATCAAGATCTCATTTTTTGGAACCCTATCTTAGACAAATCAGTTTAAAAATGGTACATATTTACCAGTGAGAGTACCAAAAAAAGTCTCCTCAAATATGGGGTCTCCATTTTTTGAAGTACTTAAATACTTTTAAGAACTACTTCCTAAAAGGCTCCTCCTAAAAAAAAAAAAAACAGATGTTGGGCTGGATGCTGATATCCCATACTGATATATTATGGACATCTTTCCTGAGACAGGTTAAAGAGGTACTTTTAGTAACTTTTTTTCAAACTTTGACCCAAAGTGATAGAGTCTATAAGCTGACATCAAGAATTTCATTCAGTAGGGTGTGGTACCACAAAAATGTTTGGTAAAAAGTCAGTCCTCATCCCAAAAATCCTGCAAATTCCTGTGACAAAGGCAAGAGGAAGACATGAAAAAACAGACAAAACTCAAGGAGAGTTAAAGCTTTTGTCTAGATCTAGTATATCCAAAATATCATTATTCCTCCCCAGGCCTTTCCCTTCCTACTTTCAGAACACTTTGGATTAGAAAAATATACTCATGTCACAGCCACCTGGAAAAAACTTATGACTTCCTCCTGGTGGTATCACCTGACCTTAGGATATACAAAACACCTGAGAATTTGGCCACTTCACGGATCAATTTTATGGGGCCATTTGTCCTCTTGACTTATCTAACTCAAACACCTGTCATAGAAATATTCTTTAATAACCAGAGCTGGGCATCCGAAAAAACAATGCAATTTATCCTTTACTAGGTGGCCATCTTAGAATAAAGTTTCCATAGCTTCACAAGTTTCCATGGACTGGCTGAACCTCACAGTACATACTCATAGCGCACAGAAAAAGCTAGGAGGAAATTCATTTCATTATAAGCTAACTTACATGGCATTGCCTTGTGTCTCCCATGAGCTACAAGCAGGCACAACACTGCTACCATGTCTTTGCAGACCTGTGAGGACCTGCAGAGTGACCAACACTCAATGAAGACGTGGAGCACAACAGGTGCTGAAAATTTATAAGGCTGAAAATGTATAAGGCTCTTCGAATGAGATAGGTCAAATCCTGCCAGGATCTCAGTGCCCATTCTTGTTTTCATGGTACTTGGGGGCCTGCAGCGTTGCTGGGGATTCCTTGGACGTTCACAGGGAAATGCAGCCACCTCGTGGTGAGATGCTGCCGCAGCCCATCCTGCTTGGGAGGGAGCGGGGCATTTCTGCCATCTTCCCTCAGCCCCCTTCCATTCCTCTCGCCACTAGGACTGGCCTCATTTGCCTGGCTGCGAAGCCAACTCAACGTTGTTGCTGTGGCTCAGCCAATTTCAGCATCTCTTGGTTTGTCCTCGTGTACCACCAGCAGGGCAACCATCATCATTCCTGTCAGGTCTCGAGCCGCTCCTTCCTGCGGCAGACTCCTGTTTCTCCACAGCTGTCAGGATTATTGCTCTACTGTGACTTCCTGTTCACACAACATATGTTGCCTAATAGTTTCAAAAGGCAACTTTCTTTTATGAAAGTTCCTTTCTTTTTTTCTTTTTCTTTTTTTTTTTTTTTTAATTAACCTTACCTTGGACAAGTGCCTGACCATCAGCCATTACAAACCCATTTCTCAATGCAAGGCACTTGCTTCTCCTAAGGGTCCACCAAGTCTAAATCTTTCCAATTTTTACACAATCAATTTCCTTTAGAAATAAGCTACCCAAAATCCCCTACATCTGAGCAGGCACGAAGTTCCTTCTATACCTACTTGTCAAGAGAGCTGCCTTTTTTGTCTTTTTAGATCATATTTTCTATTATCTCATCAACTTTATGAGACCCTTTTACTGGATCTCTATATCATCCTTTATAAGAAATCATAATCTTAATGTACTTTTGCTTGTATTTTTAATATATTTACAGTAATTATATGTTCTGTACTTTTAGTTTTGATTACTCCATCCCCTCCTGTCTCTGTTTCCCATCCATATGGGGACATAAACAGGTCCCTTCCTATCATTCTCTTCTCTTCCTATTCCAAGTCTTGTCCCTAACAGCCTTTTCCACCAACACAAATTCAGCTGCTATTGCTGTAGTGACAGCTTGCTTAACTAATTTCTCTGCTTCAGGACTGACTCCTGTCCAACCCAAAATCTAGGTCCATCTTTCTGTCTCCTGGTGGATGTTTAGCTGTCAGAACAAGCTCAATGTGTATAAAACTGAGCTCTTGAACTTTTCCATCCAAAACCTGTCTCTTCTATCCTCCACCTTCATTCTCAATCACTGTGGACAATATTATCATTCTACCTGTCAGTCATGCTCCTTCCTAGGCATCGTCCTCACTTGGTTTTCTCCTTCTCCCCATGTCTTCATACCTGGACAGCAGCCAAATTGCAGAAGGGTCATTCTGCAGAACACATCTTACTAATCTAAGATGTGGCCTTGTCCATCCACCCACACAGAAAAAAATCTTCCCAAAACTTCGTTGGACTATCATAGAATGGTTTGGATTGAAAGGGACCTGAAAGATCACCTACATGTCCATTAGCAGGAGTAGAGACACTTCCAACTGCAACAGGTTGGCCAAGGCCTTATCCAAGCAGGCCTTGGTCACTGCCAGGGATGGAGCACCCACAGCTTCTCTGGGCAGCAGGCTCCACTGCCTCACCACTGTCACAGTAACAAATCTTTTCCTCACAGCTGACCTAAGCCTGCCCTCTTTCAGTCTGAAGCTATTCCTGCCATCCTGTCACTCCAGACCATTTTGTCAAAAGCCCCTCTTCAGCTCTCTTGTAGCCCTTTAGGCACAGGAATATGCTACAAAATCTCCCTGGAGCCTTCTCTTCTCCACCCTGAACAACACCAGCTCTCCCAGCCTGTCTTCACAGGAGAGGAGTCCCAGCCCTCTGAGCATCTTTGTGGTATCCTCTGGACTCAATCCAACAGGTCCACGTCCTTCTTGTGTTTGGGGCCCAGAGCAGGATGCGGCACTGCAGGAGGGATCTCAAGAGAGTGGAGTAGAGGGCAGAGTCACACACATTTAAGTCACAGTAACTATCCTACCCAGAAGCTACACAGGGTTAAAAATTAGAGTATTTTTGCATCCTTTTCACCATCTTGCCCATTGTGGCAACTTGGAATTTCTTTGTTTATGAATTCATTCCTGCAAGGGGTAGAACTGTACTGTGTACATTTCCTGCACAGGGATGAGAAGAAGTGAAGAGTGTGATGTGCTTGACTTATCTTTAACTGTCTGAAAGTTTGTGACCTATCCTCAATATCTTCTAGGATTCCTGCAGAAAGGAGAGAGAGACATTTCCAGAGATTTGTGCATTCTTTACTTTTTCTGAGCTAGGACAGGCAGTATCACCTTCTGGGCATGCCTGTCCCATTATAATGGATAACTCAATAACAGACTTAGACTGAATACCAGAGGTGGGACTCATCTAACCTAATTTGAGACATCCAGAGGTTAGGAAACTCATGTGTGAGGTTGTCATCTAAGTTTGTCATCTAAGTTTCTCTTATAATCAATAGAGGGAAATAGACACCTATGGAGAAATTTTATTTTACAGAAATAGATTTTGAAACCTGTCAAACTAATAGGCAAGCCCAAATAGAAGTGTGCTTTTTAGCTAATTTTAGGCATCAATTTGCTACCGTACTCCAGCTCCAAAATAGTGGATCTTCATCCAAAGTGCAACTTAGAATGAAAAAAAGACCAGTTCTTAAAAACTAAAGATAAAGCCAGTGCAGCTTAAAGTGAACACTTCACATTCAGTGTGGAGAGACCTGAAATCTGTCCTGGATGTTTGTTGCCCAGAAAAAGCAATTTGGGATTCAGAAACCAGGGATCCTGCAGCAGAGTCCCCTGACTCCTGTTCCATTAGATGTGCTGTGAACTTGCTCAACACACTAATTGTCAGCACTATCTTCATTCCATATCTTTCTTTAATTAATGATGTTTAAGGCCATCAAGGCCTCCAGCTTCTGGTGGCTTCTCCTGCCACACAGGCCAAATCCTCTCTTTGTTTTACTACAGAAGCCTGCAGCAGCTTGGTCAAAGCACTGCATTTCCTCTGCATCCAGGCAATAGCATTCCAAGTCTATCTCCGGCTGGCTGAATATTTTCCATGAAAATTACTTTTCAGATGGAATCCTTGCTTTTGTGAAAAGGGAAAATGTGAGACTTGGATACAAGCACTGAACAGACGTCTGCCTTTCAGAGAAAGACTCAGTTTAGCTGAACTTTGAAAAAACAGTAGTGTTGCAATGCACAACTTGGTTAACTTGGAGGCTTTCATTTAAATATTTTTCCATGCAGCTCTTATCAACACAAATGGCAAAACCAAATTCAAATCTCTGTCCAGGAACCACTGATATCAAATTATGTAATTATTGCTCAGTGTTGTTAGATGACATATAGATTAGATCTCTAGTTGTTGTACTTTACACTTTTTACTGAGCATGAAAAAATGAATTGCATAACACCTTGAATGAGGTTGATTTTGTGCATCTGTCCATCATGTTCTTTGGAAGTCCACCCATAGTTCAAAAACTCCCAGGTAACATGGGTAACAGTCAGGTGAAAAAATTGTCTTCTTTCCTTAGACAATGTACTGTCCATCCCTTCATACCATTAGAGATCTTTTTCCCATTATTTAAGCTAAAGGAATTTATCACCTCTTTGGCTTGTCAGGTACCAGCGACTTAAACATGAGAGTATCAAAAACTGTCCCAAGAATCACGGAATCACAGAATGGTTTGGGTAGGAAAGGACCCTGGATATCATCTAGTTCCAACACCCTGGCATGGGCAGGGATGCCAGGCACTAAACCAGCACTTACAGGTGGTTTTGTCCTTTGGCAGTGGCCTCTTTCAAGCTAATGGCAAATGGTGGGGCACTGGTTCTCATCCTCCTGGCTTTGGATGCTCAGGAACCCCACCAAGGAAACCACCCCCAGGTGACACTAATGACTGCTGCTGTTATTGCTGTGCATTCCCGTGGTGCAGCTATGGCTTTGCAGAGCTCTGTGAGGCTGCCTTCAGACACAGCCCCACTGTGGAAACCAGCTGAACAGCTGTGCTCACCCCCCACTAACACAGCAGAGGAATATTTAGGTGAATTCGAGGTGGAGGGGAAAGCAGTGCAGAGTCTACAAGAAGAAGCTCTGAGCGGGTGGAGAAAAGGAGGAAAATGGGCCTTTGTGGGCACAATGAAGCTGCAGCCTGGGTGCTGCACTTAGAAGTGGTGGGGAAGCAGATTCTGCAGGAGCAGGCTGCACCAAAGCACTGAGTCGGCAAGAACTCCCTGGGAGGAGCAGCCTGGTGGCTCCGGTGAGTGGGGGGCCACAATGCCGTAGATCAGCTGAGGTATTTTTAACAATTATTTTGATATAAACAGCTCTGAACTTGAGGAGCTCCATGTAAATGGGAAGCAGTGGGGCTTGTAATTAGATTTGTGTACACTTTCATAAATTGCTGGAAAACATCAAAGCCGTGATAGAAGGCTGTGGTGCACTTTATTTCCTTCTTCTGTTCTTCTGTTAATTGAATGGTTGATGTGTGGATAGGAAGCGTTGGCTTCGCAGAGTACTATTTACAGACCCGCTGACAGCTGCACTGTGAAAATTAACAGGAACAGAGCAGCCTCTGTCACAGCTCTTCCCATGAGGGACTTGCTTCAAATTAGATCATTTCTTTCATAGGAGAAACTTTCCTCATCGCTCCTCCCTTCTTCGCAAATACGCACTCACATCCAGCTGCACACTCCCCTTCTCCCCTCAGGCTGATGGCAGCATTTAGTGCTCAGAAGGGTTTGTCACTTCCATGAAGTTGGGGTAGTGAGGCTGCTGTTTAAAAGCTGTAGTGCATTCCATTTCCATCAAGACACATTCTTCAGGAAGTTACCCAAATCTGTGAGCCAGGTGCATGGAGCCACATCTTTGTGTTTGCAGGTCTCTCATTAACTAGAACATTATTTTCATCCTCCCAGAAACGCTGGTATACATCCTCTCAGACTACTGCTGTTGGAAATGTGGTTACTGTTGTCCCTAGAGAAAATTGCTGTGTGCTAAACACCATAAAAACCTGTGACAGGACAGCTCCTACACTCAGCAGTTTGCTAACTAAAGGCCAGGGTTAACCTGGCTGGATGAATTACTTTGAAGTGTCAGTCAAAGTATAAAACTTCAAGGTCATCTACATTTTTGTTACTGTTGATGGAGAGGGTCTAGGACTTCAGAGAGACTGTCTTGAGTAGCTGAAGGTTTAGCATTGATTCCCAAAATGCCTGCAATTACATCATCTGAATGTCTCCTTAATAGACAAGACACAAGAGAGAAGCAAAAGAAACAATCCAATGAATGGGAGTGAAGAAGTCTTTTGCATAATGAATCTATATGTTTCGCCTGTTCTTAGCCAAGTGACAGCAGTTCTTGTTCCTGGTTCCACTAGAGAAGTAGTAACCAGTGAACACCTGAGAATCTAAATCTTATTATTTATTGATATCTGGGAAATACAGAGTTGAGAATATCAAAGTTGAAGCCTTCAGTTCATCCTGTCACTCACTGAAAATGTCTTCAAAACATCCTGGTAACATAAACAGAATCATAGACAAACCCACAGTACAAACAGATAACAACTAAACAGACCACCATTCAGAATATTAATTAACCAACAAAATTCACTTTCATTGAGATTCCAGCATGGGCTCAATTTCTCAGTTAGTAAAAGCCACATTGTGAGAGTCAGTAGAGACAGAGTCACTGAGCCCCTCAGGCTGACAGGGTAAATAGAATCACAGCATCACAGAATCATCAAAGTTGGAAAAGATCTCTAAGTCCAACTATCAACCCAGCACCACCTTTCTGACTCTTAAACCACATCACCCAGACCCAGATGCCTCTTAAATGCCTTCAGGGATAATGACTCCACTAGGGTGATATAGTCCAAAGCCTGACAACCCTAACAGAGATTTTTTTTCTAATATCTAATCAGGATGTCTTCTGTCTCATTTCCTCTGACCTTCCATTGCAGCCATAGTAGGAAAAAGCAGTCCCCACCTTGTAACCTCCTTTCAGGTGGTCACAAAGAGCCATAAATTCTCCCCTTGAGCCTCCTCTTCTTGAAACTAAAATAGGAAATGGAAAATCCATTAGACTTTTCTTTTACATGATCACAGAAACATGAGAAGGAGATTCTCAGAGGTAACCCAGGCTGAAAGTTGATGAAACTCCAGTATCTAAGTGTCCTTCATGACTCATACCCAAGTTTGGCTGAAAGCTAATTGCCCAAAGTGAAAAAGCCTAGCCCAGAGTGAGGTACCATCACTGCTACTCCACCTGCCAAATTAATGCAGAGGACTGAGGCCTCGTTTTACGCCACTGATGTTAGAAAAACTGATGGGTGAAATTTGAGATGTCGACTCTGACCCTGTTTTTCTCTTTTCTGTCGATCTTGAACTCTCTAAAGGACACACATTCCTTGCAATGTTTTTGTGCAACACAGAGGCTGTCTTGTTTAACTCAGGGCAAAACACAGCACGTCCATTCCTTGGGTTAAAAAATAGTAATAACTTAGAAAGCCATTAATAAGTCACCAGCAGCAGGCCTGGGCCTCTTTCTAGTAATGAATGATTTTTTGAATATGCTACTTAAACAACATTTATAAAGGATGAAAAAAGCAGTCAACATGTAATACCTACATGTGAGTGTGCAGCCATTTCTACCACCAAAGTCCAGTGACTCTTGGTAGCTCATCTTTGCTTTCCATGGAGCAGTGGGCTCTGGATGGAGGGGGGAATAAAGCTCATAGACCCCAACCCAGCACCTCCATCAAGACTGCTGATTCTATAAGCTTTGGGACAGCAGGTTCCCATCTTTGTCATAATTTTCCTTAATTCTTCCTATAAAAAGTAAAATTGTAAGACTGTGTTCTCTGCCTCTCCCATAGTTTCATAAATTAACTAATTAATCATGTTTCTGGGTCCCAGAGCAGAGATCCAAGCAGCCTGGCTGCCTGACACAGGGTGTGAATCATGCTGGCACCAAAGCTGGCCTTCTCTTGTCTGGTTACACCTCCAAAACCACACAGTCATCCAGCAGGACACTGAAGTGACATGAGGGAGATCAGTGGGCATCTTCCCTGGGCTTCCCTGCTCCCTCTGACCCACAGCCTGCACTGCCTCCAAACAGGACACAAGCAGTAATTGCTTGTGAGCCACGTTACCTCAATCTGGAAGAAAATATTTGATTGGCACCCACCCATCCCTTCACAGGTCCAGGAGGTGCTGGGCTTTAAATCAGCAGCTGTGGAAGTGGCCATGGGGAAGCAGGAAGAGGATCATGCCACTCCTGATAATTGCCCAGGTCCTGGTGATAACAGCAGCCCCTGCAATTCTTGCTCTACTCAACTCTTGCCTAATCTGTGTGAGATCACTCCACTCTTGTCCAATCTGTGTGAGATTAGCACTTCAGGGGCTAAAATAATTCACAAGCAATGACTTTCCTGGGATATCAGAGCCACTGACAAGCCTCCAGCCTGGGAGAAATGAAACAGTCCCTGCCTGCCAAGGGAGTTCCTGGCCTACTGGAGGTAGCTCCACTGGGCATCACCACCTTCCTCTAATAAGGATTAAAGATATCAGCATTGTCTTTACCTCTTCTGCTTGCTTTGGGGGCATTTCTTTCTTCCTCCTCTTCTCTTCCTGTATCTTTTGATCTAAGCCTCATTTATATCAGTGGGAGATTCCTACATAGTTAAGTAGGCTCTAGATCAGCATTCAATCACTCTGGATGCTTCTCATTTTTTCCCTTTAATTCACTCCTTCCCAGCCTTGCTCAGGTGTGTGCTCAGTACTGATAGCATGCATTCTTGTGAGGAAAACAGAAAGATCTTAGAAAATGGTAGGATGCTATCCCTGTGCAAAACATAGCATTAGTGATGCAGTAGCTATTTTCCAAATGGGTTTTATAAAGTTCAAAATTAATTTTTAGAGGACAAAGATGTCCTCAAAGAATCAAAACAAAGAATCAAAACAATGACTTTCAAAGAAGTCATGAATATGAAGCATCCTACCAGACACCAAAATCTTTGCCTCGGATGGCCACTGGCAAGTAAAATCACATGGAAGAGCATGTTTGACTTCCCATTCCAAAGGTCTCTCTGGTATGGTGCTCACAGGAATAGTGGTTGTGAAGGTGGAATGTTTCAGTCTTAGTAGAGTGGAATGCAGCACAGGCAGATCCTTCAACATAAACCTTCAACTTCTTATTTCACCAAAACCCAGGAGAGCTGCACTGAATTTACACCATTTCATTGCTTCAGTTGACCATCTATTTATCTGTGTTAAAGCATGGGTGATACCTCCCTGAAAGCAGAATATTTTCTCAATTAACTGTGGAATCATAGAAAAACTTGGGTTAGGAGTAACCTTTAAAGCCCATCTGGTCCAGCCCATGGCTAGACAGTGCTCAGAGATCTTCAGTTTAAACATGCTGCAAAAATTCAAATCTTTTGCTATCTAAGTTGAGCAACATGGTTTACACCACGATAGCCTGGAGTCTTGCAGCATGACAGGGATCTGGGAGGCACAGTCATGTGCAGGCTGCTGGCAATGCAGCGCCATGGAAATGTTCTTTTTTGTCATATGAACAGCTGAAATATATCTGCCCAGGTTGCCAGCCCTCCCTCAAATCTCTTTCTTTCCCCAAGTCATCTTAGGCTGTTCATGACCTCATCCTCAGGTGCCAAAGAGGTGTGGAATTCTTGTGAGCAGAGTCCTGAAGGATCAGGATCTCCATACTTGGTTGAGATTCTACTTTGTTTTGACAATAGCCAATTCACATTATGACCCTGGAATAATTCCACTTCTCTTATGTTCATCCTTGCTTGTTTAACTGAATGGAAAGATCATGCATGGGTCTCTGTACTGCAGCTACCATATATGGTTTTAATAGTAATAATAATTTATAAAAAAATATTAAGGGATTTTTTTGGTGTAAGTATATTTTATGAGGAAGTATATATTTAGTTAATATGGAACTAAACATACCTAATCTTTCAAACCATGTTGCTCTTATTAGAAAGGGGAAATATACCACATTTTCTTTTGGCTTCTTAATTTTATGTTTTTCTTCACATAGACAAAAAAAAATTATTTCCTGCTTTCACCGTCCTAAATATCAAGAAAGAATCTCTAGTCTGTTGGTGTAACAATACCTCCCACTTCATAATGCATTAAGGGAGGTGAATGATTTTGTGAGGACTTTTATCATTCATAGACTGAGCTGAAAAATGTTTGAAAAAAAGTGTTTGAAGAACTCTGCTTTTAAGTTTAGGTTTTTCAGATACCTGGCTTTGATTCGAGAGGCATACTAACACCTGGGTTATATATTGAGTTCTTCCTAATTAGAATTGGGTACAGTGACACCAGGACTCAATGATTCTGTTGTCCTGTGGAAAGCAATAACTTTAGCTCTGAGAGACACCTGGTAAGTAGTGTATGGGCAAATAAAACCTAAATCAAGCTTCCACTCCAAATAAATTAACAGCTCCGGAGACCTGTGAAGGGAAGTACCTGCAGCAACTCTCTCTGCTTAGACATTGCATGAAGAATCTTCTCTACTGAGGGAGCAGCATTATCAAAGGGTCCATCACTACAGTCCTGGATGAATGCCTCCTTTCCCCTCTCCATCTCTGTCACTCTCAAGAGTGTCTAAACCAGCTCTCAGGACTGTAAAGTGGAAATAGCTCCTAGTGACTGCTGTCCTACTCATCTTTCAGATGAGACATGAAATTGAAGCCCTGAGTGCAGAAAAATAACATATTTCACAAGATGGGAGGGATGTTAGTCCTGGTCTTTTGGTCACCTTCCAGCCTGGGTAATTACATTTCTGCCTAGCAGAAATTCCCACTGCTTCACAGTTTAATTGGACAGTAGTTTCTTTCTCGCTTGCCTAAAATCCCAGGCTGGGGTCAAACCCCACTGTCTAATTCAGCAGCCCTCTTTTCAATAGAGCTGCATAGGCATCTCCAAAAAAATTCCAAATTTGTTTTTAAACTTGCCAAATGACCTGAGATGACAGAGCCCAAAGCAAATAAATCCTCCTTCAGCTTTTGGGCCTTAACATCAAGGATCCTCGCATGGAAATATCACCCTGATTGACTTGCTGAAGGTCAACATCCTCCCAGCTCTGTTTTGTAGTCACAAAGGGAGTGCTAAGGCAAAATTTCCGCCACAAGAAAACCCATTTTTGTGGTGACACTTAGGAATACAGTCATTGCCCAAAAGATGAGCGTCCAGCAGCACCTACTCATTTAAGCATCTTTGTGTTCACGGCTGACATTTTGGAAGGTATTTTAAAGGATCTGCACATTCAGATCTCTTATGCTCAGGAGCTTTAGACACTGGAACTTTAATAGAACCAATTTAAAAAAAAAATGTTTTTGGCCTAGAACTTTTAACTGGCTCTATTTGAGATAACAAAGATGTAAAGGTCCACCTACATGAGACACCCTTGTGTTAAAGTACTTAAATGTATGTTTGCCTCCAGCAGGAAATTCACTAAGCTTAAAGTGAAACACAGTTTAATGACTTAGGCAAATTAGGCCCAGATTCATCAGTTTTGAAGGAAAAAGGTGTCTAACCATCTGTGGAGATTAGTAACCGAAGGAATCAGAGCAGATTTATAGGGCTGGCAGAAAAAGGAAATTCAGGCATATATTTTGCAAGGCCAGACCCTCACAGAACTTTTCCAAATATTGTTCTAGGGAGAAGCAACTGGACACATGAGCAAGTAGACAGGGATTGGAAGCAGAGCAGCCCCCTGTAATCCAAGCAGAAGCAGAAGGAGACCTGCTGAGTCACTTAGGTGCTCACAAGTCTATGGGACCAGATGGGATCCACCCTAAAGTGATGAGGGAGCTGGTGGAAGAGCTCACCAAGCCACTCTCCATCATTTTTCATCAGTCCCAGCTCACTGGGGAGCTCCCAGATGGCTGGAGGTGCCAATGTGACATGCATCCGACAGAAAGGCTGGAAGAAGGGTCTGGAAAAAAACAGACCTGTCAGCCTGACCTTGGTCTCCAGCAAGGTTATGGAACAGGTCATCTTGGGTGCCATCACATGGCACCTACAAGATAGCTGAGGGGTGAGACTCCGCCAGCATGGGTTTAGGAGGGACAGGTCCTGCCTGACCAAGCTGATCTCCTTTGATGATCAGATAAAGGCTGTGGATGTGTCTGCCTGAACTTCAGCAAAGCCTTTGATTCCATCTCCCACAGCATCCTCCAGGAAAAGCTGGCAACCCATGGCCTGGACAGGAGCACTCTTTGATGGGTTAAGAACTGGCTGCATGGCCAAGCCCAGAGTGGTGGTGAACGGTGCTGCATCCAGCTGGGGCCAAAGTGATGTCCTCCAGGGATCAGTCTTGGGGCCAGTCCTGTTTTATTGATGATTTGGATGCGGGAGTTGAGTCCACCATCAGCAACCTTGCAGGGAACACAAAGTTGTGGGAGAGTGTGGAAGGGTAGGAGTGCTCTGCAGAGGGACCTCAACAGGCTGTATAGGCCGACGATAACAATGGATGGGGTCCTGGGTGCTGCACTTGGGCCACAACACCCCCCTGCACTGCTACAGGCTGGGGACAGAGTGGCTGGACAGTGGCCAGACAGAAAGGGATGTGGGGGTGCTGGTTGGCAGCTGACTGAACATGAACCAGCAGTGCCCAGGTGGCCGCAAAGGCCAATGGCACCTGGCCTGTACCAGGAACAGTGTGGCCAGCAGGACCAGGGAAGTCATTCTTCTGTACTTGGCACTGGTGAGGCTCCACCTTAAATACTGTGTCCAGTTCTGGGCCCCCAGTTTAGGTTTTATGTTGAGATGCTGAAGTGTGTCCAGAAAGGGCCAACAAAGCTGGTGAAGGGTAGCATAAGTCCATGAGGAATGTCTGAGGAATGAGTTTGTTCAGCCTAAAGAGGAGGCTCAGGGGGAACCTCTGCATCACTCTCTACAACTTCCTGAAAGCAGGCTGTAGCCAAGTGAGGGCCAGTTTCTTCTCCTAGGCAATAGGACAAGAGGACACAGTCTTAAGCTGCTCCAGGTGTGGTTTAGGTTGGACATTAGGAGGAATTTCTGCACAGAAAGGGTGATTAGACATTGAAAGGGACTGCCCAGGGAGGGGGTAGAGTCACAGTTCCTGGAAGTGTTTAAGAAAAGACTGGATGTGGCACTCAGTGCCATGGTCTGGTTGACATATTAGTGTCTGGTCACAATTATCTCAATTATCTCAAAGGTCTTTTCCATCCTAGTTGAATCTGTGATTTTTCCCTTCTGCCAGGCAGTAATGTTTGGCCTTCTGAAACGCTTTTACTTAATCTGTGTACACACTCCATTTGGAAGACCATATCTAATGGGAAAAAGTTCCAACAACCAGGCAATAGATTTGTTTTCCTTTGCCTTTAAATGAAATATCAATGGATGGATATTTTATTTTTAGCTGAATATGAAATTTCACAAGCGACCTGTCAAGCTCCTGTTTTCAAGAACGACTTTATTTCACACGTCAAGACAGCCTGGGAAATTAGTTTTTCTCACAGAGGACTCTGATTAGGGATTACAAAGTGAGTGTGGCGCAGAGTGATTTTTCCTCCATCTTTTCCCTCGCCCCACCAACCTAGAGAATGCCTGGTTCTGCTGACTAAGGGGAGCAATTCATTACCATGCATTGGAGGGGGATGGAAAGAAAGATAGCCATATTAAGTAGACTTGCTGGCCCAAGAGAGAATAGGAGAAGCATAATAATACTTAGCCTTTATCATTCTTTTCATCAGTAGATATCAAAGCACTTGAAAAAGGAGGTTGATTTGAGGGGAAAAGAGATAAATTCCAATTGCAAGCAGCCCATTGCAGAGGCACCAGCAGGAAGGCTCACTTTCATGATAGTATCTTCTGACTGTGGATCTGCAGGGTAGAGAAATGAACAGGTCCTTTCCTCTGAAAAATGCAGAAGTACATTTTAAATGTTATTGACTTACCCAGTGTAACTCTCATGGGGTTTGGCAAAATATGAGGTTCAGTCCAAGAACCAGAGAGAGCAAGGAGATTATGTATTACTAGTAAATGACAGAGCAGACAGAACCTATTGCCTTTGCCAGCAGACAACAGCTGATTTACACCACGGTTTAACTCCTCACGGAAACAATAAATAGTCCAGATGAAGGGCTGTGGCATTTTTACCCTATGGAAAACCTGGTCCATTCTGGACCATTTCTATTGTTATCCAGTGGATTAGTAGAAGTCACTGGAGTAGAAAGCAGCCCTGTTCTGCTGTATGTGAACAGCAATATTTGGCTCCACTGTTAAAAGTCCCGCACTGGCTGATCTGATACAGTTTACTGCCTGATTTCCTTTGGGCCACATGAAAGAGCTGCACATGAGGAACCACACAGTGAAAGCATCAATCCCAAGGTCAGTCTTCATATTCAAGAGCAATGCAGCATTTCTACTGGCTACACATCTTTAACCGCTTACATGCACATCTCATTGCAGAGAACTCTTAGAAAAACCTCTTCTTTTTCTCTTCGTTCTCTGTAGTGTATGGTCTAGCTTCAATCTATTTGCCAATGGCCTTTCTGCCCTGTGTATATGATAGCAATGTTCAAAGAGGCCTGAAGTCCTGCTGCGACAGGCAACCCAGAAAAACATCTCTCAGGAGGCAAGATGAGATCCCATTGGGTCAAACAGCTGCTGTGCAGTCACTATGACTCACATCAGAAGGGAAGAACACTCCAGGGGCGAGCACTTCATGTGGAAGTTACCCATGTTTTCATGATGCCATCTACAATAATAGCTTGCTTTTCAACAGTGTGAAGCATCAACAAATGCCTAAGGCAGTTGCCTGGCCCTAAGACTTCCAGGGCAAATAGAGATGGAGAGAAAAGGAGAAGGAAGAAGACACCAACTTATTTACACTTCTTGTCATGCCAACAAGAGCAGGTCACATCTTCAAAATCCCTTCTGCAGCAATGAATACACTCTCACTCAGTTTCAAAATCCTCCATCCTGCATTGTGCCCATCATGATGCAGGCTCTGCTCTGCAAATCACAGCAGCAGCTCTGAACAGCCCAATCTGCTGTGGACCAGTGCCTCCCTCCAATACAGCTGCAAATAGGTTTAAATCATTAGATGCAAGTTACCAAACAGTCTCTTGGATCAGGGTTAATTAAATGAGTGTTGAAATCTAATTAAGAACTGGTCCAGGTGATAATTAGCAGGAAATGTATGCATTAAAATATTCATTTGTCGATGAGCTGCAATTAAGTGTGTGATTTGGGGAAGGATCAATATCTGCATCATGTGATCTGAAGAAAAATTAAAAGTCACCCAGCCTTCAACAGAAATGCAGGGGAATTTTGGCTACAGGGTTTTTTTTTTCTCTCTTCTCCTCCACTCCCCCTTCTGTTTAGGTTTTATAATAACTGCTGAAGATTGCTCTCCATCTTTGAATGGAGCATTCATCTCTGCATCTCTTTGTTTTCCTGAAGCACTTCTTTCAAAACGTTGCTCTTCATCACATTGTGTGAGGGGGTTATAGATTTATTAAAGAGAGACTAACAGGTCAAAAAGAAAGATTCTTTGCCAATGAAAATCACTTTCTCCCAGTACAGATTGCTAATCCAAGGGAGCATCACTCATTGTGTGGTGTTAGATTGTTGGGGTCTTTTTTTAGCAGGTTAGTTCCTCAAGTCTTTATTCATAACTGAGGATCTGAAGAGGCTATTGAATATGTATAGCTTAGACTTATATATATGTACATCTATAGCTGTGGTTTACTATACTCTTCCCAATTTGTAGCAGAGCAATTCTGCTTTCACTGAGACTATTTTTTTCTGATTACAGGTACACAGGGGTGTGTGTAAGCCAGCTATTAATAGTTTTCTTGTGCAATTCCAGAAAATTCACCCTCTGCTAGGAAAACAAGGGTCCTGCAACAGTTCAGCTCCTCTGGCATGGAGCTGGTCTTCCTCTACTCCCACAGCCAGAAATTGAGCTGATTGTTTCCTCACTGACAGTACTTTGACCAGTGAACACCAGTTTGTCAAAACAGAAGCTATGGGAGCACAATTATTCAGCTGCTCGCTGTCAGTGTCCTGACAGTCCACCTGCCCATCTCCCCAGGCTGGGGGGCAGCCCAGATCCCAGGGCAACTTCCACTGCTGTCAGGGCTGCAGCCAGATTGTCCCTCCCCTACACCTCCTCCTTCCCTGGGGAGGCTGCCCTGTGGGGAAGCAACTAATCCATGAAGTGAGGACTTCCTTGGAGAAAGACCAAAAAAATACCTTCCTAGGTAGATCTATTTCTTCTCTTCTCTGCCCCCTATCAGAAATTTAAGGATTGCAGCTATTGACCCTTCATCTGGTTTTGGGAAGGAGAGGGATTGCTTTCATTCCCAAAGCACTACATTTTTCACAGATTTCTGCAGGCAGCTCTCATGATCATCCATAGTTCTGTGCTGGTGCTGACTGCAGACATAATCTTAATATTGTAAATCTTTCCTGGAAATGTGTGGGCTCTTTCATGGTAGCCTCTATTTCCTACTGTTTGTAGAGTGAGAGCTCAGGTCCATTCAGTACTATTTTTGCTCCCTTAGTCTGGCAGTGCTGAAGAGATGCTCTTTCATGATGACACATACACCCTGCTCAGCATACTGACTCCTGTCTCTAGGCTGGGCTGAGATTTCTCACTGGACTTGAGGGTTACAAGACACAACATTGAAAGGGTGATCCAGTTCAGGGGTCTGGAATGCAGAGACCTCACCCATTCCAGCAAAACAAATCAGTCTACGAATCCTACCACATTCATACAGCAATCCCTCCTACCTTTTGTTGCACTGTGTCCAGACCTTTGTCTTCTGATTCAGCATTCTGGGCCTGAAGATTGAAAGAATATGGCAACAGCTTTTGCAGAGAAAATGTAAATGACATCCTAGAAGCTTGAATTTTGGAAAGTAGGAGCCAGGCTGCTAGCATTCACCCTCCAATGTTCTTTACTTCCTGATACTCTCACCCTCTTGCAAAAGTCAAAATTCACAGCCTGATAGGTTGCATGGAAAATATCAGCACCTGGATCCCATTCTACTAAATCTCTGTTAGATGTATGAACTGATGAGCTGGTGTACATCAGGCTCATTCCCTGTGTGTCTCCTTTTTGTTTCCTGTGCTGCAGGGAGCCTCTTCAAGCCTGGTGGTGAAGTTTGCTGACACGGACAAGGAGCGTACGATGAGGCGCATGCAGCAAATGGCAGGACAAATGGGCATGTTCAACCCCATGGCCATCCAGTTTGGAGCCTATGGAGCCTATGCACAGGCAGTAAGTATAGACAGCAGCTCTCTGCACGTTCATGGGAGGGGGAGTGTCACCTGGAAATGCACAAAAACTCGTGGGAGTGGGCAAAAAGCCTGAGCAGAAGAGGAATCGGTGGCTTATCTGTTGAACTGGTTACATGATGGGAGTAAAAATTAGACATGCTGTCCAGGGTAGGCTCTGGGAATCCCCCAGGTGTGTCCAAAGTGTCATAGACAGAAGAAGTGGCTTCAGTGTCACTCTACAGACATTGGTCAGGCAGCTGGAGAGATGGCAAAGACACCACTGTCCTGATGTTCTGGTCCAAAAACTCTTCTTGCATTATTTTTAAACTAGAATAACTCTTCTAATTTCCAGACAAGGTTTATACTGATATGAAAGGATACAGTCTGCACCTTTACATCACAAAAGTTTCCTCTGTTTCTCACCAGATAATACAGGTGCATTATGAGGGGAGGTGAGGAATCAGGGTGGAAGGAAGAGGAAAAACAATTTTTGGTCTTCTCCCATCTGCTTGAAACAAATGGATATTTTTCATTTTGATTTCTGTGAAAGCAGAATTGGACCCATACTCTTTTTTTATTATTATTTTTTCTGATAAAAATGCTAATAAGGAGAAAAAAATAAGTTTTAGATCTTGACCCATTGGATATGACAAGCTGGTGACACCAATTACCCTGGGGACTTGGGAGCTGTCTAAATGATGGGATCACATTTCTGTGTGGCGCTTGTAGACCCAGAGCGTGCTCAGATGCTGTCTCTCAATCAGCCTCCCTATCTGCTCCATCTCACAGGCTCGCATGAAAGGGAAGGAAGGGAGCGTCGAGGCGCGGTGACGTTGCCGTGGTCCCGATTAATCCAGCTCGGACTGCTGGCTCTCAGATATCAGGGTGATTGGCACCTCACAAATGCCAGCAGGAGATGGAGGAATCGATAGGGGAGGGGGAAAGGGAGACAGCAGTTTTGCTCAGTCTGGAGTCAAAGAGCTAAGCCAAGTCAAGAGGAGGGAAGCTGAAAAATCAGGAGCACGACTGTCATGACTGGTGATGCCACTGCCACCAGCAACTCTTGTGACATTGGTTGAATTGTTTGACCCCCTGATCTTGTTTCCTCATGTACAAATAAACCTGATGATCAGATTTATTTATTTTCTCATCTCCCTCAGGGACATGGCTCTCTCTTGTACTGTCTCTCCATGAGCTTTCTCAGAGGGGTATGACAGTAACAGAAGTGTAAGAATTGCCTCAGCTCTTAATAGTAAGGCCAGCACAAGAATGAGACATCAAGCTCTCTGATTTGCAGCGTGTCCTCCCAGCTATCCCCCAGCAGTCCAAACCTGACTGATGTCTCTATAAAAGAATTCCCAAGCAATCCCATGACAGTGGTTTTTTAATGGTTTGTAATGGTCTGTCGCCATGGGGGAGGTTGCTCAGGACCCTGTTGGTGCAGTTTCTTGCTGAATTTCCCCCAGAGAAGCATCTTGCATGTCACTGTGACTGGATTAGCTCCCAAAAAGTCTCAATGCACCAAGGTGGTCAGGGCAGGAACGCCCATGGTGTGGCTGCTTGATGGATTGGTGGGCAGCCATGGGTTTGCCAACCCAGCAGCATCGCTGAGGAGAGGCAGCAAGGGTCTCAGTCCATCAGAGTTTGACAGATAACCTTTAGTGTTGCCATCAGGACAGATTTGAGCCCCAGCTCCTCCCCAGGTTACCTCCCTTACAGCCCAGCAAATGGCCATGCCACAGCTCCCTGCTGCTGTACCCTGCCAACCCCCTCAGCCTCAACTTAAACAACTTTAACCTTGATAACAGCCATGGTCTCAGCCAAGCAACCAGTCCTGGGGTTCAGCAGCCATCTGGCCTCAGACAGAGGAAAAAAATGAGGAAGCAAAGGGAGTTCTCCACTGTGTGTGTTTTTCTATCCCTTCCTCATGTGCCACCTTCAGCAGACCAGACAAAGCTTGGCACCAGTTCTGTCTGCTGTTTCAGTGGCACAGAAAGTCACATCAGACCTGCCTCACCTCTTTTGTATGCAGCTCAAGGCAAGTCAGATTTCATAGCTTCCTAAAGCTCCCAGAGCCCCTACTCTAATTTATTTCAGGGTAGGTTTTTTGGTTTTTTTAGGTTTTTTCTCTTCAGCAATATCTTCCCATACTCATTTAACTTCCCCTTTTATGGAGCAATTATTTATTTTATTTCACAAGTGTACAGAGCACCAGCCCTTTTCATTGTCAGGTTACTGTGGATTTACATCAGCTGGGTACTGACAGCTGCCTCTGCAGTCTAGGGCCAGGTTGAGGTATAGATCTGGACTCAGCCTGGAGAGAAGGAGAGTGATGCTACCTGGCACCACCTTTGATTTGCTGCCAGCCTAGGAAGAACCTGCAGGAACACTCTCCACTTCACAGAGCACAGCACACCCACTTAGGGTGGCCAAGCCCAAAATCACAAGCAGTGACAATCAAAACAGTCTGTGAATGGTAGTACAGTCCTGGCACAAATAAGCTACAGTTCCTGCAGGTCTTTCTTTGAATAAAAGGGGCAAGGAGTGTTTCGTGCTTGTCTCATGTCAGTGATGCCTCACCATGCAGAAAGGAAATGTGCACAGATCAAAAAAGGGTGAGGGAGATGGGAAAATGCAGAAGAGCAAAGCAAGAACAAAGGAAAGAGCCTTGGAAAGTGACAGATACAGTATAAATTATTTAATTTTTAAATTATTTAAGATAAGATCAAAGTCATAAATCAAGTTTGCATAAAAAATGGGGTGGGACTGTTAGCCACAGTCTTGTGGCCAAACTCCAGCCATGGGACTGATTGCATCCTGCAGCAGGGGATAGGCACAGAGTTAGTGTGTGAAAACAGACAGGCTGGGACAGAGACAGCATAGGCAATGCTAACACTTGTTCTCTGGCCTGGAACAAGTCCTTTCTCAGTAAATTCCATCTCTCCTCACTCTGAAAAGGTACAAATGGCTGCTGCTCCTGAACTGCAGATAATAACTGCAGCAAAAACTTGGAATATCCAGCACAGCAGAGCTCTCAGACATCACCTTAAGTGGTCTCCTTGGGAAGTTAGGGCAGCAGTTACTACCATGCTGACCATAAAACCCTGGGTGCCCCGTTCTGCCTCCCTGTCCAGCTCCCATGGAGATGAAAGGATATTTCTGCTAAATGATCTGAGGGAGTGCTGACAGGAAGAATTGCTTTCCCCAATACTTCTTCAATTTGGGTTGTGAAATTATTTTGGAGAGATACTTTAAAAAAAATCAGCTAGCCCTATGAAATCAGGGGAAAATTACTGACTATGGGCTGCTTTCTGGGTATAATAGTTAATATATTTAAATTACCAAAATGGGACAGTATATTTGGTAAATACTACCTGTTATGCAAATTATTTGCACTGATCAGTTCCAGAAGAGGAAGCTATTTTGAAGCCATAATACTTTTTAGCAGGGATAATACTATATTTCTGACCACTGGCTCCCAGGTAATTCAGAAATAAAGAACACTAAGATTTGGGGTCTACATACAAATTTTTAGGTCTTTTGGGGGGTTTTCCACAATTCTCAGAAAGTAAGGAATCCAAGGTATTGTATGTCATATCTTGGAAAGACCCTAAGACATGAATTAAGATGTTGCATATTTGTTTAGGGTTTTTTAATACCCTGATTATATTTAAATTTTATTTTCAAAACAGAAATTTCTATTTCTAAGAAAACATAAGAAGTATGAAGGACAATTCTAATTTTTCTACCAATTATCTTCTTTTTGTTTCAAGGCTTAGAAAGTATTTTTAGACTTAACTCCCAATAGCCAGTTAGGTATAGCAGATATGAATTTGTCAATTACACAATTTTACCAAATATGAGTCATATCACAGCCTGATTGATTATTTTACTTGCCTCTTTCTATCACAGGGATACCATGAGGATTCATTAGCTAAGCCTGTATAGATCATTAGAGGTGGGAAGTGTGGGATGCTGTTACTATTATTATTGTTATTATTATTATTGTTATTATTAGTAGTAGTATTACTATTATCACTGAATGAAGAATATGGAAAGTCAGACAAAGCATTGTGTGGTTCAGACACAAAGATAGAAAATAGCACTGGAAAAAAAGGAGAAGGTCATCACATTGTTCAGAGTAAGACTGGAGGGCAATGATCATGCTATTTCAGAAAGAGCTCATCAGAAATAATCCCCCTTTCTCCTCTTCCCTTTCTTCAGTTTCACACTTATTTCTTTTGGGGGATGGGGAAGGCAGGCTGTGCATGCTTTTCCTATTTCTAGCAGGATTTTTTGCTCTAAGTTCCTTCATCCTCCATGCAATTGTTCCTCCTGTAAGAAAAAGACATTATCTCCCGCCCTTGAGTACCATCAGCAGGAAAAAGATGTGTGAGACAAACCCTTACAGGTGTCTCTACTGACCACACAACACTGCCACCCCTTTCCATGCTTTAGATGGCTTTTCCAGTGCCTCTCCCCCTGTTTCCAGCACTGGGGTTGTGACTGCAGGCTCCTGTCTCCTGGGGTGCTGCCCAAGGCAGGAACCAGTCTGGTAGCACCTCCTGGTCTCCTCAGAAGATAAATATTTGAGCAATAGAAAAGACGACAGGAAAGAAGGAACAAATCCTTAAAATGGATGGGGAAAAACTCTAAATGCTGAGGCAAAGGTCATGCAAGGGAAGTAAGAGAAGCAGAAGGAAGTACGTCCTTTCAGCTAAGGGAGGGAAAACCTCCTCTCTGTCCCCTTGGATCAGTCTGAGATAATAAGGCTGCTGCCTTCCTGATTAGTGCTCTGTAGCCCCAGCCCAGGCAGGGAAAATCTGCATTTCAAATGGCATATTTTAAAGTACACAATACCCAGGGGCCCTGCTGCTATTGATTTGCCTCTGGTGGGGTCACTGCCTCACTTTCTGCAGCTTTATTAACTGGGACCATACACTGGGTCTCTTTCAAAGTGAAAGGAGAGTGGATGGGACATTTATCTTCAGGGGGAGCTGGGAAAGGAGTGGGGTGACTTTCACTGGGAATGCCTTGGAGGTTTCAGAAGGAAGACTAGTGACCCTTACAGGACT
Organism: Passer domesticus; assembly: GCF_036417665.1. Taxonomy (NCBI): domain Eukaryota; kingdom Metazoa; phylum Chordata; class Aves; order Passeriformes; family Passeridae; genus Passer; species Passer domesticus. The sequence continues at coordinate 7,409,261 of NC_087512.1, forward strand.
TGTTCTCCTTCTGTAAATTTCCCTAGAGCCACCCTGGGGGGGAAGCAGGTAGGTGTTATGCAGTCAGCTTCTTTCAAGGTGACTGAATTCCTGTCCTCCCACCCTCGTGGTGCCATTGGACTCAGCCAAGCTCCGACCATCAACCACTGGGCTGGGTAGGAGCCTCCTCTTCTTTCCCCCTAACCTTTACCCCTGAGCAACTCCAAACAGAATGGCATGGGCACAAATGGGATCTGTGACCTCAGAAGTTTGCCAGGAAATTTGTCAAGGGTTGAAACACCCAGACATTCCTGGGCCTTGGCTGAGGCCACCTCTCCAGCCAAGGAAACAAAGCCATCAGCTGTGGTACACAGCTGTGTTCAGGTGTGCAATGCTCTACTCCTTCCAGCTCCAGACAGCCCCACTTTTACCCTGCTGACTAGGTCTGAAGGCTGCAGAGAGGACTGTGTCCTCTGGATCATGGTGTAAAGGGCTCATTTCAACATGCCAGAGGGGTTCCCAGGGGTCTAAGACATCTCAGAGAATACATCCACAGAGCCCTGAGATATTGATATATAATAGATATTGGGTGACTGTTCTCTTCAGGAGTGCCTCTGCTTTGTAGCAGAAGCACCTGATCTAGTTTCTCATATCACAGGCTAGGACTTCATTTTTGCTGCATCAGAGTGAAAAGGGGTAAGAAAGTGCTGGAGGCTATAAAACTATTTTTTAAACATCTACAAAGCTACAAATATATGGGAAATATATTTTGAAAACTAAAACAAATCTCTAGGTATCAATCAGGTAAAAATACCCAAAACAGAAAATGAGATGTGAGTCAGCACACCAAGTGTTGGAGTCAATCCAGTGTTAAAGAAGGGTGGATGGATTCCCCTTCCTCCTTTACTTCCTTGGCATACTTTCTAGTGTTGCCTGCTCAGTACCTCCTCTGGAGAATAAACTCAAATGATGCCCAGGAACAAATGTACTCCTTAAAGGAGGATCAGCATAGTGTATAATACAAAAGGTTGTCTAATCACTCCATGAGTAATTGCAAAGAGCAAAATATCACTAATTAAAATGTCAAAGTACCTTGTGCAGGGTAAAATAAAACAGGGTGATTAACCATCAAAGGGAAAGCCACCACTTTGCCACTACAGTTTATTAGGCTTCAAAAAATAAGACTCAAATCCAGCAGAACACATTTCACCTGTAGAACAGACAATGTGTGAAGTCAGGTATCCTGCATTACATTGCTGGAGAAATCAAAGCAAGTTTACATAACATGTGAATAGTTATTCATCAGGTTGTTGTCAGAGCACCCCTTACTTTGGACTGTTTATGGATGCTGACAGGGAAAGTTTCAGCATTTGGATGACTGCAGTGATCTCAAGGGTTTGTTTTAGTGTACATGTGTAAGAGCAGTTAATTTAGCTGATGCTTCAATATTAAAATGAACAGGAGGGAACAGTCTGTTCCTTGCCATGACTTCTGAGGTCTATTTAATTCTGAGAATCATGTCCCATATGCTTAAAGAACAGCATCAGAGGGTGATTTCCTGATGGGAGAAAGAGTGAAATCAGAGAGAGCAGTGAAACAGAGTTACTCCAATTTTGGAGACAGCAAAGACATGAATCACTTCAAAAATCACCACAGAAAAACATTTCTCTTTTCCACTATTATCATCAAGTCACAGATTACCAGGGATTGCGGAATGTACAGAGTGAGGTTTCCCAAGCTTTCTGCACGTCTTTTTCCCCCCCACACACACCATCTCTAAGCACCCAGAGCTTGTCACTGCTGAGGGTTGGATACTCAGACATTCCTACCCTGTCTGGCTCTTTGTACAGCATCAGGGAAGAAAACAAAAAGCAGCTTCTCCAAACTGTCTTTTTCCTCACACCAGGACCATTTTAAAATCTCTCTCCAGCCATATTGCACACATGAGCTGCATCAGGTGTGTGCTGGGCTCTGAGTGTAACATAAGGATTACAAAGCCTTGTAATGAAAAAAGCATTCCCAGGATTCATAAACATTCACCGGCATTCTGCTCCAAAATTTTTAGCCTCAAATGCCTGAAAATGCAGCCTGGGTTCCTTATTTCTTTTTATAGGTGCCCTGAAAGAAGCAGCATTTTGACTTTCTAGAAAAAATTAACTGAGAAGGTAAATCCAGATCAAAAATACAGGGAAATGGTTTTCTCATTAGACAAATCTAATCTTGCTAAAACAGGGGAGCTCCCTTCTCTTGTACAGCACTTCTGGTTGTCTCTGATAGTGTTGGAAATCAGTGCTATGACCTGGTTAGAAGTTTTGGTTGTGGTTTTTTTCTCAGTACCCAGCTGAAACCTCCTAGCAGCATCAGAAAAAGTCTTTTTTGTCACTGACAGGTGGAGAAAAACCAGATTATCCCTAGAGAACTAGTCAAAATTTCTGCTTTGGAGAAAGAATCCCCTTTTCCTGGTCTCGTATCAGTAACCTCCAGGTTTTTCCAGAATTTTGGTACAAGCAACATAAGCCACGAAACCGCTCGGCTCAGGTGTATTGTGTTTTGTCTGTATGAAGACTCTTCTCTGCCTTTCTGACCAGAGAAGTACCAAGCAGCTGTTGGGCCGAGTCCAGGTCACTGGAGCCCTCCACACTCAGGAGCACGTGGCGGGGTGGGGACCATAATGACCCCACTTTGCAAAGGCGCCCTTTGCTTCCAGCAAGAAGAACGACCAAGCCTGGGGGGTACCACAGGGGTGGTGTGCTGACACCCCAAAACATCGGGGCGCATCCCACCCTCACCGGGGGCCCTCCCGCTGCCGGCGCCACAGGCTGCCCCGCCAGCGACCGCGTGATATTTTTTCCCTGCTCTCTTTGTTCCAGCTGATGCAGCAGCAAGCGGCGATCATGGCCTCGGTGGCGCAGGGCGGATACCTGAACCCCATGGCCGCCTTCGCCGCGGCCCAGATGCAGCAGATGGCGGCTCTGAACATGAACGGCCTGGCAGCCGCCCCCATGACTCCAACCTCAGGTACGGGGACAGCGGGCTGGAGAGGGCAAAGGGCAGGGAAATCGGGCCAGGTCCCACAGGACACCTGGCAGGATTTGTTAACTCTTTAGAGGATCAGGCTCTCCTCCCCAGGGGACAAGTGAAAGGACCAGAGGAAAGGGTCTCGAGTGGCACCAGGGGAGGTTTGGATTGGATATTAGAAAAAGTTCCTTTTCCAAAATGGTTGCCAAACATAGTAACAGACTGCCCAGGGCAGTGAAACAGTGTCCATCCCTGGCGTTATTTAAAAGGCATGTAGATGTGGAATTTAGGGACATGCCTTAGTGGCAGGCTTGGCACTGCTGGGTTAATGGTTGAACTCAATGATCTTAGAGGTCTTTGAGAACATTTTCTATTCTGTGCTTCCATGATATTTCTCAGTCTGATCCCACACACAACTTCTCTTTACTCTAAGAGCCCTCCAAGTGTCCCAAAACACCCCCACAGTGACCTACACTGGTTTATTGGGGCATATATGTGTCCAGGGGGTCAGTGTTGGTGCTATCACAGCCAGGCTGTCCCACAGACTAGCAAAATAGAATTGTGGGGAGATGCAATATCATTAACAAGGTGAATTTTGCCCTTAGGACACATGAGCATTTCCCCCTGTTGTAAAATTGGACAGAAGGTACTCAAGGAAGACATCTGCTGCTACCTGGAATGAGGGTCTTTAGTGAAGGGGTATCTGGCTGCAGCAACAAAGACAAGTAGCCAGTGAGGGGCTCCCAGGATCTAACTAGGCTGTAAAAAGCCCATTCTAGGAGCTGCAGTATATGGTTAAGCAGGCAGAGAAATAAGCTGGGATGGGAACAGGACTGTCTTTCTTGGGGCTTCAAGAACATAGTGACCATTTCAGCAGGAACAGGTCAAGGAATCATCAGCTGTGGTAGTCCTGGACTGACATGTGGCCTAACAGCAGGGAGGTAGGGAAGCAGGAAAATGGGGCCAAACCTTGAAAGAAGTGAGCATTTGGATAGTTTTTCAATATACTAGAGTCTGGTAGGGAGGCAGAGGACTCAAAGGAACATCTTAAAGGACCATTTGTAATAGAATATCACGAGAGAGTGGGGAGAGAAGGGAGAGTAAGAAAGACAGATCTCATTCCACAAGACTATGGAGACCCAAGGAAAAGCACTTGACTCAAAAATCTTATACTGCACATTTCAAAATATATGTTTACACAATGATAAATGTATAAACAAAAAGTCGATGGAGCTACTGCAAATCCAAATAAAAAAGTGGCTTAATTATATGTGCACCCTTTAAACCCACTGCTGGCAAGATTATCATATTTGCATTAGCTAGATTTGTTTTGTGTTGGTGGGAGCAAAGAGAACATCAAACAAAGACTGCCTGGAATTCAAATATTGTCAGGGTCTGTAAAGCTGAATCTAGGCAGTAGCTTGCAATGGACCCACCACAAAAAAGCATAAGCTCTTTTGAATATATATAAGTCTATTCTTGAAAATAGTGTGTTCTATATCATGGCTGTGAGAGCACCTGTACAATAACCAAGTTCTGTGCCCACCAGGATCTCCAGCTCGCAAAAAACATCCCAGCTCTTTTTTAGTGTAATCATTTCCTCTTCTGCTATGACCAGTGCCTTTCAGAGTCATAGAATCATGCAATTTAGGTTGTGAAGGACCTTGAAGATCATCAAGGCTAACCATTAACCCAGCACTGGGTTCAAGCCCACCACTAAAACCACATCCTTCAACACCACATCACTGTGTCTTTAAAATACATCCAGGGATGGCAACTCCACCATTTCCCTGGGCAGCCTATTCCAGTGTTTGACAGGATGAGGGGACTCATGTTAAACTCTCGCTGTCAGAATAGAGGAGAGGAAACTCATGTTTTTTACATGCTTTCTGGATCACCCATGACTGGTCATTATTGAAAATAAGATGCTGGTTTAGATGATCCCTTGATGTTTTTCATGGCAGCCGATTTTGCACTCTCCTAATGACATATTTTCAATCACAGAGCCTATTCACTTTGGCATTATTTCAGATTTACCTTGAATGAGTAGCTTCCTCCATGAAAAACCTCTGTGGTGGGTTGTGGAAATGTCCATTGACAATTATTCCTTAGGAGAAATGTTTAGACTTTGAAATTACTCCTTGTATTACTACAACACTCACAAAGCATGTGATAAGATGCATAGAAAATGTTTCACATAATGTCTGAGCAAGCAAGCCTACAACACTACCAGCAATTTCTGAGTAGCCAGGAGATATCTGAAGCCTAACATTAATTCTCCTGCTGGCTTTTGTTAGCATTCAGAAAGCCAAATGGAAAATGATCATTCTGCTTCATAGCAGGATTTCTAGTCATTGAAGTATATCTTTTTTCTGCCTTGGAAGGAAAATGAAATATTTCAAAGTTCTCAGAAAAAAAAAAAAAAACAGGCACTAGAAAAAATGTTTGGAACATTGAAAAAAAATAGAAAGGAAGTGTTTTGATCTTGCCGAAGCAAAAGAAAAATTGTGCTAGGAAAAAAGATTGTGGTAACCTAGAAGTCCTAGAGGCTTTAGAGGTATTGGCTCACCACAGTGCCTCTGTGCTGGTATCTTCAGGCCCCCTAATACACCTGGTTTCCTCTGTGTCCCACCTCTAGGAGAGTGGATTCCTGGGAATATGACCATAAGTTCATTCATTTCCATGGGACCTAGGGGCTCAGAGTTTTGGATCCAGGAAAATCTAATAGATGAGAGACAGTATCCATCTCACCTGGCTTTAACCATACAAAACTTAGACATCTCATTTGAACTGCAGTGCATGGAGTGCAATAAGCACTCCCTATGGGTAATTCAGACCAAGAAAATTGTAACATTCTTTGCTGTCATTTTAACAGTCTTCCATCAAGGGTCAGGCTTATCGCACACAACAATCCATAATTGTGAGGCAATTAATTTGACATTTCTGAGAGTTTGGTTCAGGTTTTACATTTCTCCCATCACTGCGACAATCTGGGTGAAAAGTGGGTCTGGCAGTGGGTCTGCTACTCTGTTACCTGCAGAGAGGGGCTAGAAATGAAATTTCATTTAGGCTTTCTTCCTTCTTCTTCCTCCTCTCCCTGCCTCCCTCCCTCCCCCTCTCTCTCCTTGTTGTAAATCTGCACCTGGTGTGGCTACAGCAAGAGATCTCAAACGAGGGATGAAATCCACAACTGGCATGCACCACCACCATTTGTTTTCCACGGTGGCATCATGCCAGCTTTACTCCAGCTACAGATCTGACCTCTCCAGGGGGGTTCTTTATAAGAAGAAAATTGAAGAATTCCAATAAATATGCCAAACTACCTCAGACATGCACAAAACAGCAAGCACAAATCCCCTGCTGCAATTTTAGAAAAAAAAAAAATTATTTACATTTTCTATGCAAATAAAGGAGAGATCCAGAAAAGCAACTGAAATTTTAAGTAGCCTTTGTGATTTGGAAGCTGATGGCATATGCTAAGAGCATTGCCTTTGGACTTCAGTTGCCACTGCTGGCTCCCTGTACCTCCACAGAGAATGTTTTTAAAGGCCAACACCATTTAAATAAGAAAAGGGGAAGCAGCAGCTTGTCTGCTCAGGGTATAAGAAATGAGCTAAAGTACTGCCTTTTTATTTTTTTTTGGGCTACTCAAATCCGAACATATTAAAATATCTCATGCATCTCTAGCAGCTTTCTTAAAGCGCCAATACAGATTTAAGCAGTGGTTAAAGGGTGTTATAGGACTAACCCATCATGGAATGCTGCAATGGTGAAGAAAATATGTGCAATTGGTTTAAAAGAGAGGTTACTGCAAAAAATCATGCTTTCAATCAGTAGTATACCCTGACACAGAAAGATATTGTTGAAGATAAAATAGTTTAACTTCCCATGCACACCTAGCAAGAGAAAGATATGATTTCAGGCTCATTGAAAACTCATTTTTGGTCCCTGAAATCATCCTGAACATGTTGCAAGAAGAACAGACTGTCCAGTCATTTTACACATACATAGGAGTAAGACAGTGAGGTAGCAGACAGATTTAATTCTCTCCCCAGAAATTCAAGAATTCTCTACCAGTGGGTGACAAGATCCCACTCAGAACATAAAGACAAATTTTGTTTTTCTGAAATAGCAGCATTACAGTCCCCCACAGGTTGCATCTGGGAAGAAGGAAAGAATAAGATTCCATTAAAGGAACAATTTTAGTCCAAATTTTGCCCCAGTTTATTGAGATATTTATGATATTTGTTAAAACAGTATGAAGTCAAGTTCGGACCAAACAGTAACATTAAAAAATGTTTCACTGGCTACCTTTAGGCTACAAATAAACTTGACAAGTCTTTTAAGGATCCCTAGTGCTGAGAAAGTTCAGAATGAGTTTGCACATGAAAGGTGTATTCATGAGAGAGTGCAGACAGAGCAGTCCTGGAAATCAGTACACCCACAGAGATCCAAAGGGAATCTGATAGGTACTGCTGTAGAAAGCTGGGGCTGAGAGTTTTTGGAGGTTTTTCAAGCTTGTCTTGAGTGCTTTCTGAGCAGGGGAGCAACTGCAAGCAGTCCATTTATTTGCTCAACAGCTTAGGAGCTTTTTCATTTCTCAGTTTTTTGGTTTTTTTTGCGGGTGGTGGTCGCAGCTGTTGTGTCAGCAGTTTTCTCCACGATGTTGTTGTTTCTAGTACTCACCAGCTCTGCCCTTGTGTCCTCCTCCTTTTCAGGTGGAAGCACGCCTCCTGGCATAACTGCACCAGCTGTGCCTAGCATCCCATCTCCAATTGGGGTGAATGGTTTCACTGGCCTCCCGCCGCAGGCTAATGGGCAGCCAGCCGCTGAAGCCGTGTTTGCTAATGGCATTCACCCTTATCCAGGTAAGCCAGACTAATCCTGTGCCCACAGCCTGTTGCCTCACTCCTAGAGATACTGTCCACACCCACAGGCTTTGCCCAACAAAAGCCCGTGGCATAGGTTCAGAAGGGTTACACCCCACACCACCAGGGCTCATTATTGCATTGGTGTATTGTGTCTTATGCAGCTACAGTGTTAAACGGTTCAATCTGGATGATAAACATCAAGGGCATGTTGGAGGTGGAAAAACTGTGTACTGAATATTTGAGTGCTCATCTGCTGGATAGCTTGTCTGGTGAACACAGGACAACCAGCATGTTTTGCTTCAGCTGAAAATCGACCTGACTCCTGAGCAGTTCATGCTGGCAGATCCCCTGTCAGTACTCCCAAGGGTCTTGCTTCTGGTTAGCCTTGAAGGAGCTGTGCTAAGCCTGTCTGCACCCAGCACTGGTATCTCCTGCTGGAATTCCCCTGCAGCCAGATGGCTCTGGGAGGATGATCCAAAGGTCCACGTGCCCGCTGACCCAACCAGCTTCCTGTGTGCAGGGAGCAGGTGTTGACCTCCAAAATTCCTGCTGCACACAAATCCTGCTGCCTTACCAGGCCTGGGGAGTGAAGCTGCATTAATATAGCCTCTGAATGGGCTCAGGGTCATCCTTTGGTGGCACACTGCAGGAGAACTGCTGCTGGGATTCACACTGTGCCTAGCTGGAAGATGCCAGCACTACAGAAGTGATTTTGCAAGCACTGGCAATCAGAGATGGATGAGGGAGGTTAAAGGATCCATACCTGCCCCTATACCTGTATTTACAAATACACATACAGCCTAAATCTGTAATTACCAATTACCATTCCTTAATGTGCACTTACATTTTTTCAGCATCCTCAAGACTTGAGATAGCTCTCTCCTCCAATACACTTCCTCTAGAAAGTCATTTTATACCATTCCTGTACACATACTAATGGTAACAATCATAGCAATAAAAAATCTAAGTAAATGTTACTAATTGATCCTAATCACCAGCTGGCAAAGGAATATTTTACCCTGGGGAACTGATAGATTGATCTAGTTTGTTAGGAAATCAAATACTGAATTTAATGTTCCAGCCAAAAAGCCACAAAAACTCAAAGAAAAAATAATTATTTCAATCTTAGCCAGTTCTGAAAACTCAGAAGATTCATCATCATAGGAAAATTTGTGAGCTACAAGGAAAAATACCATATAGTATAGAAATACCAAAGTCTTACCTAGGTGTTGACAAATTATTATCCTCCTCCCAACACTTTGCAAACATGGACTTTGAGTTCAACTCTAATCAGAATTAAAATCAAGTGACTTACTGTACTCAAAATTAGGCATGTGTATACGTGTTGTAGCAGTGTAAGGACAGGGGAGATTTTTGAGTTATCAGAAGACTGCAGAAAGCCCTTAGAATGTTCAGTGAGTTCAACCACAACACTGAGAAAGCATTCTGTCTTTAAGGTTGTATAAACATGGCCATCTGTTCTTCTGTCCATTTATTTCAGTTTGCCTATTTGCCAGTCAATCATTTCTCTGTTTATTCATCCACTTCTATGTATGTCTGTCCTTTTTTTCTGCTTTATTTAGATCCTTTTAGCCAATTTCAATGATCCATTACTGTGGGTACAGAGAAAATATGTTCTCTCTAGGTGAATCTTAATGGCTTGAGCTTTTGTTACTACCCCCATCTATCCCCATAATTAAAGAATACCTCAGTTAGGTATTTCATCCATGGATATATAAAAGCCAATGGCCTTAATCTGATTCTCTCTGAGTTTCAGAGAGACTTGCTCAGGCAGCAATTCCCAGTAAGTCCCTGCACAAACACCAACAGGCTGACACACGGAAAGGTGACAGTCACCCTGCCCCTCTTTGCTGCAGGCAGAGAGACTCCCTTCTGCCAGTAGAGCTGACATCCAAACACTCTGAGCTGTGTAAAGTTTGGATTTATCTCAGGGTAACTTCAGCAATATATTTGTCTTTCTCATTGCTCAGTTTCCCCATAATGTGGTGACACCTTAAGTTGTACCAGAGGTGGAAAGGGAACAGTGCCAGGTCAAGCACCCACCTCTCATTATGCTTTTGTCTGTCCCTGAAATGCTGAAAGCAAGTCCACATAGCTTACATCACGCATTTGCTCCATCTAATTGTGTTCCTTCTCATGAGCATTTATGCACTCTCCAAACTTTCCTCCTTGCCACAGGCTTTATTCAGTCCTGGAGCTTAGCAGCATGAAAAATAAAAGGATTAGACATTTATATGGGTAATGAGAACATCCACAGCCATATTAGACTGGATAAAAATGTAGATAGGACACAAAACTTCATGTTTTATGATATAAGCCAGCCACTAATTGCTTGGGGTTAGAAAGAAAATTTCATCACAGGGCAGCTTGTTCCATCATTATGGGATTTTTCTCACTCTCCTCTATTGCATCTCTTACTGCCCTGTGGTTCTGCATGGCTCTGTCCCTAAATGCAAGGGTAAAAATAAAATATTACAGCTGAGCAGGCAATTGCACTAACACTATAGAGAAGGGAAGATCATGACAGTCCCCTTCCAAAGCCAGCATCTTCCAAACAGCTTTCTTTTATGGTGTATCTCTCATTCTGAAAGTGGCTAAGACTGCTGCTGTATTATGTACATAATCATAGTCTTGCTATGATTATGACTTGCCATATATTGCTTAAATCCTGAATATTGCTTTCAGATACTCCTTCATACTCCACAAAAAAAAACTCAAATGTGGGTTCACATCATTATAGCCTGTAGCAGAATATTCTTTGTTGCCTGAAAATAGCAAAACAGGACAGTGTATATCTCTAGAGGCATGACATCCATATCACTCAGACCCTAATAAATTCCATTAATTGTGCAGTTTGTCTACATGTTCACCTTTCTGACCAACCTTATTATTTTTGATTCTGCATCCAAAGGACTCCAGAATACCATAGTCTTTATAAAAACAAGAACATATTACATTATTGTATTTAGTCTATAATTCCACTCTTTTTACTTCTGTCTTCCCTATGCTCTTTTTTCAAGATTCCCTTTGACTGGAGAAGGGATGTACATGGTGTCACTTCAGTCAGATTACCAAACCATCCACGCCTTTGTGGCAAATGGATGAATACTTTGAACATCCCTACTTGCCAGGGCTTTGATCACAGCCCCTGTCCCTGCAGGAATTAGCTTTCTCTGTTAATCTGGTCAGGCTATGGATTCATGCCATGGCACTAAAAAAACATTCCTAGCAGTCACAACCTTTGCAAGCCAGGGTCTCACCTTCTCCAAGTGCATAATGCCTCAGTGCACTTTTTGCCACGGAGTGAATAACAAGGCAATAAGTATTCCCCCTTCCACTAGTCTAAGCCCCTTTGGAGATTTGACCTTTTTGTGTATTAATTCCTGCCCTTTAATCTTTCAGTTTGCAGAGCTATTGAACGTGGCAATGTGTCACAATATATAGTGGGGACAAAGAGCATAATCTGTTGTGCCATGATCTTGTGAGTCACTTTGCAGCAGCACAAGAGCGTTTGCCATTTCCACATTAGTCACAGTAGCAGGGATTGCACTCTTCTGCCAAAGCTTCTTAGCCACACAGAGCCTCTCTTGTAACCATGTGTGATGTACAGTAACAGTAGACACCATCTGCACTGGCTTCTGCTGTGTTCACATCATCAGAATTCTGCTCTCTGCTAACAGGTCCTGCCCTGCTGAATTACATTGTGAGGGACTAGACAAAATTCTCACTCCAAAGATAAAGCCTCTTTGGTAAGAGAAAGGGGACATAAAGATGAGAAAATCAGGAGACCAAAGGGTAACAAATGAGAGAGAAGGGACTGGCTGTCCAAGAATCAGTGAAATTAGAAATTGGAAAAACTGGAAGAAGGAACAAAGCAGAGCTCCCAGAAAATTGAATACTGCTCCATAATCTCCTGTCCGGTGATGTGCCCAGAAAGAAGTGGAAATAGTGGAAATACACCACATAGCATCTCACACCCCTTTACTGCTCCTGGGCTAAAGGATGTCCAACTTGACCAAAGCCAGCAGTTTGGTAGGTTTGTGGAGCCTTAGATGGGGAATACTTTAATGAGTGCTGAGTTCTTCAGCTTCCTCACAAGGGGAAGCAGAGGGGCAGACACTGATCTCTTCTCTGGTGACCAGTAGCAGAACCTGAGGGAATGGTCTGAAATTGTGTCAGAGGAGATTAAATTTGGATATCAGCAAAAGGTTCTTCACCCAGAGGATGGCTGGGCACTGGAACAGGCTCCCTAAGATTATCGTCCTAGCACCAAGCCTGACAAGTTTAAGAACATTTGGACAATGCTCTCAGGCACATGATTTGACTCTTGGGGATGCCCTGTGCAGGCTTTTGATGATCCTTATGGATCCCTTCCTAATCAGGATACTCCATGATTCTGATTAAGTGCATTTGGTCTGGAATTAGGTTGCTGAGGAAAAATAAGCTAAGTCCCCTCAGTTCTTTGTAATCTATTAAAAGTGTGTCAGCTCATTTATTATTTTCAGGCACATAGTGGTTCTGTTTCTGACTGCTCACTACGTCCAGGTCTGGCTCTATCATTCCACCCTGAAGACTCAGCACAAGTTTCTCCACCCTTTAGCACACAGTACATCTGGGCTAGCAAGACAGCAATCTCCACTTCATACCCTGTTCAGAGTCCAGCCCTCTCTGGTGAGGAATAGCTGTCATTAAAAAGTGGGCAGCCAAGATTTTATGCCCATGTTTTTCCAAGTCACCACTGAGACAGTAAGGTGTGCCTCACAGGGGAATTTCTGTTCTGTAGCAACTCATGACTTTGTAACAAACCAAGACCATCAATTCATTTTTCTTGGTTCAACAAAGAGGTATCAGGAACCAATTTCACCCACTGCCAGCAGAGACAGCATTCAGACTCCATCTGTATTTATTACCATTACCCAAGTTAATTTTGCAGTTTGTCATTTAACAGTGCTGCTGATGGACAGGCTGCTGCTCCAGACCAGTGAGTCCAGTGCCAGTCCTGACCACAGCAGGCACCAACCAGCGGCACTGGGCAAGACCAGGGCTTCCCTAGTGCAGGGAGAGGAAAAGACTGGCTTCCCACACCTCAGTGTCCACCCTGATATTTCAGGCCTGAAAGGTGTTAGACAAGAAGAATTTAGAGAGGAGGTGAATCAGGAGAAGAGATAAAGAGTGACCTGCCTCCATCTGTAGAAGGTCCAGAATGAAAACCAAACCCTATAGCATTTGGTCTAGACATATAATATGGCCTAGAAATGTGCCTGGCTCAGCTACCCTGAGGCTAAGTTCCTCACTGCGGGAAATCTCTGGCTCTGTATTGTTTCTCCACCCTAAATCTCCAGGTGAGAGCTTTCCTGTTCATATTTTGTATCAGCAGTTCCTAAACTCCAACAGTGAGCACCTGAGACATCATTATGACTAGGAAGCATTTATTTGACCCATTTGTAACAATCTGCCATGTGCCATAAACCACGCTTTACTGGTAAAATAAACAAGTGAAGGAATGCACTCATTAAAAATATAATAACAAGTTGCCATCTTCAATTGTAGTCTAAACCACTTTAATGATGCCATGTACTTCCAATGACCGTGCTGCAGCTGTAATGAATGGGGTTGTTTAAGGCAGTTGTGTGAGCCTTTCCAGAGCAAAAGTGTTTTCTCCTTTGATCTGGAAGAAGTGCAAACACAAATCAGATTCCATGCTGATGTCTTCAGTAGCATCTATGTGAGTTAAGACCTTGAGCCTAATTTTTAAAGATGACTTAAACTAAGCTCTCCCAAAATATAAATGTTAGAGTGCCTTAAGAGCTTTTAAACCTGACCCTGACTTCTGTGATTATAGTCTTTGGCAAAGAGAGGGAAGTCTGGTCCTGGCTTTCCTGTTGAGTGTTTGTCACCGTGACTAGCTATGTCCACCTGTCTGCCTTTTTGAATCACCTGTGTCTTTCCTGCTTTGTTGTCTGGAAGCTCTTCATTGCCAGACATGTGTCCCATCATGTTTTCACTCAGCATCTGTCTCAAAAGGAATCTGATTAGGGCTGGGGCTTGGAGGTGGCACTGTTAAGAAAATAATAAAGATAATCCTAGTTTCCATGACTGAACTATATTAATTTTATAGATCCATGTGTCATTCCAAACGAGCACATACAATAGCTGGGGATGCCACCAAAAGGACTTTTTCCTACTAACAGGGTGAAGCAGAGGGTACAAAACCCCTGGATTTCTTTGCTCTTTTGATGTGTAGGGGAAGAGACAGAGGGACAGCACGTCTTAAACTGAGTAGTGTCCACCCTTAAATGGCAAAACGAGACTATAAAACACAGGATCAGCCTCTGTTTTCTGCCAGATCAGCACATTCTTTCTGTTATTGCAGTTATTGTTGTGTCTGAATACCTAATTAATTACAACAGTAAGCGCTGGCTTCTTTAATCACAGCATCAGCTGTCCTAATCAATCTTAATAATATGGAATCTGTACTATGGCACCCATGAATTTTAATCTACATAAATTTCTTAAGACCTCTCGCAAGCTTGTTGTACGAAATGATATAATTATGGATATAGATTAGGGCTGTAGAGAGTGATTTAAATTGGATTTAAGGAGAAGGTGAATAGAGCCCTCCCACTCAGTTATTTATTTATTTTAATCCTGGCCTTCACATAGATTTTTTTTTTTCCTATCATTATGTTATTACCCCCCCACACTGACTGCACAGCACTGCCTCTCTTTGATTGCCCTCCTCCCCCATCCACCTTCCCAAAGGAGATCGTGGCCAAGCTGCAGCTCCTGAGAGGTGCAGAACACCCCCCCGGGACAGTGAGAGGAATGAATAGGTGGGGCAGAGCACAAAGCTGAGGACCCAGATCACAACATGCTGTTCCAGACCTATCTAGGAAGCGTCTGTGCAAAATAGAGTGGAATAGATGGAACTGAGCATGGCAGTCATGGAATGCACAGATAATCAGAAGCAAGGAGTGGAGAGAATATCACACAGAAGTAAGTTCACTCCTTCCACCAAAGTGAAATCACAGAGCATCTTAGGAGCCAAAAATGTGCCAAGCTCTGCTTTTGTCTTTCAGAAGCACTGGACTCCTCTGGTTTCAGAGAGCAGATCACTTTGGATTTCTCTTACCAGAGCTGGGACTAGGAGGCTGTCCCATAGTCCACTGATGGAATTTGAAGGTCTCTTTTGCTGGCTCAGGCTGTAACTATCATCCTTTTCCTTGGCAGCCCACTCACTTCTGTGCAGATCCTCCTGATTTATACCCCTGACTACCACAGAAGACTCCAGCCCTCTGTCCCCTGCAACCATTTTCACCTGGGGCAGCTTGTCTTGGTCAGACACTGGAGTCAGGCTACTGACACCTCAGGAAGGATTCTTTATAGACTATAACTTCAACCAATTTTATTTATTTTTAACAACGTGCTTCATTCTGCTACCTCCATCCATTCATTCTCTGACAAAAGCTAAATGTCAGGCCCAACACTAACTGAAAGCCCCTTTAAAAAGTTGGATTTCAATACAGAGATATATCAGGAGTAAGAAAGTTTCCTGGTGTTAATTTTAAAGCACTTGTATTTCATGCTGACTTGGGAAATCATCCTCAGTTTTTGGCATCAGGGAGAGGATTTGGAAAGTGACATTAACGGATCTACTTTCTTTGAAGGACTTGGGAGTTATTTCTTGACTTCTGCCTAATGAATAAGTGCTGCCTTCGTTAAATTTATATTTATGGCCATATAGTAGGTCATTGGCTTGTTTTATGTCTCCAGGTTTATGGAAGGTTATCTGCCATGGTCACCTTGTGGCATCTTGGCCAGGACTGTCTTGCAAAAAGACAATTGTATCTGAGCAAGATTTTTCCCGTGGAGATATGGAAATTATCAAATTAATATAGAGGAGATGTCGAGGGATAAGGCTCTTGCCCTGAGCTGCCAAATGAAGTTACTATTAGCATCTGTTTTCACGGTACACCTTTAGTTTGCCCTGGCAAGGCCAGATCCTGGAAAGCAGCAAGGCCACAGGGACTTCAGTGGGGCTGATGTGATTGATGGTTCTCCTCTGGCCTCTCAGGAGCCTCTCTGCTTTTTTTTTCCTCTCCACCAGCTGATCCCCAGCATTTACATTGCAACACCTTTAATCTCGGAAATGTCTGTGTGTTGGACACGACACCTTCATGGGTCTGGCCACAAGGAAATCTGTTTCAGATGTTCTCCCTAGGAACATTTGCACAGAGTCAGCACATCCAAGGTCTTTGGATGATGATTCAACTTAGAGACATACTGCTGCTGGTCCAAAAGCTGCTGTAAGGTGCTCTGTGATGTCCATGTCTCTCATCCATATCTCTTATAAGCCGTTGTACACCTACTTACCTTGTGTGCCACTGTGGGCTGGCATCTGGCACAGGAAGCACACAGAGGAGCTGAGGTGTTTTCCCAGCCCTGTATGTTTGTGTTCAACTAATATTTTCAGTATCAAAGAAGACTGGTAAGCTGGATGGGGAGAAAGGGTGACTGAGGCAGGTTAACTCTCCCACTAATGATCTATGTGAAGGCCACCCCGTGAAGTTATGTGCAGCTTATGGAGGAGCAAAGCAACCCTTCCTGATGGTCTCCTTGTGCTGAGATACAGAAAATACTCATAACTCCCAATCACTTTGAATTTTAGCAAGTGGTGGGCTACAGCCACACCTAACCTCTGTGGTAGGTCGACTCTGAATTGTGGGCTCCTCACATAACCAAGCCCTTGATGAACTCCTCATAGGTCATTAACATGTAAGAGGGCTGTCACTTTGCAGAACGCAGCATGGCCACAACTTCCTTAAATGTCTAATCTGTGTCTTGAGATTCCTGGATCAATACCAGCTGTTGGATTCATCCATGCTACAGCTGGGAGCAGAGGCAGCTATGCCCTTCGCTAGGTCTGATTCATCTGGCAGGGTGAGCAGCAGCATGAAGATGTGCTCATGGCTGCCCAAGATGCCTTGGCTTCCTGCAAGGGTGTCGAGCCAGCCCTGCAGCCTGTGTCCCTGCCTCTTCATAGGCTGTGTTGCCCAGCATGGACATGCCCACCATGCTAACGTCAAGTCTTCATTTGCTGAGTAAACACAGTCTCCAAGCTAAGGAAGGCAAGTCCTTCAGTGAGAGAAGTCATCACTTTTAAGAGGTGTCAAGTTAAATTCCTGCTGGTTGTGACTCACCACAACTTTGGCTTTTCCCAAATGGCCAAGGCAGGGTATGAATCTACAAGTAAAACAGAGCCACAAGCCAAAATCTACAAGTAAAACAGAGCTGCTGTCCCCCTCCAGAGGTGTTTTCAGCTCTCCTTTCAAGAGCATCCAGGGATGGTTGGGTCAGTTAGGGCCCCGTGTGTTAGAACAGATACTTAGAATATTTTTTTCCCATTTGGAAGGGATTCCCAGGTTGGAGAAAAGCTAACTGTAACCTTCCCACTGGCTTGCATGTGCTGTGAACCAAGACAAAACCCCATGCATGACCTGGGTCACAAGGCAGCCTCAAGAGAAACACTCAGTTAGATATTACCCTTGGTGGCAAGTCATAAATACTCGGGAAAATAATGAACTCTGAAAGCTTTAGTGTGGAAGGCAGAAAGGCTTCATTTCATGGCCTGTTATCCCAAACACTTTAAATAAATTATTTACCCAACTCTAATATTTAAACTTAAAAGTGGGGGATTCTCAGCATGTGTTTCCTAAGCAGAATACCTTAGTTCTGATGGTCAAAGTATGGTTCTAAAAGCAAGTGAGATATCCACAGGTGGGATAAGCAGAGCAACTCTGCGGTGAGCCAGATGGTCGTGTCCAGGAGATAGACTCAGCTATAGCTGGGAGGTCAGGAAGCTCCCACATGTGCCCAGATAAGGCAAGGAATAAAGGAAAAAAACACAGGACAGGTCCTGCTTAGTGAGTCCTCTTGTATCAGTGAATTGCTAATTATCAG
This sequence comes from Passer domesticus, assembly GCF_036417665.1. Classification (NCBI taxonomy): domain Eukaryota; kingdom Metazoa; phylum Chordata; class Aves; order Passeriformes; family Passeridae; genus Passer; species Passer domesticus. The sequence goes on from NC_087512.1 coordinate 7,427,110, forward strand.
CAGGTCAGGGGGCAGAACAATCATATCCAAATCAGCCTCATCTGGGAGGAAGGAAATACTGTAAATGCGTTTCCTGAGCAGCAGAGACAATTTCTTCTTCTGTGCTATGAAGTTGCCTTTGGGGCAGAGATGGCAGATCCTTTCCTTAACTGCAGTCTGTAAAACCATAGTTAAAAAAAGATTTGCCTCTCTCAGAGAGGTTCCCTCACCTCTCTCAGGAGATATCTTCTACCTGACAGGACTTGAAGGGTCTAAGTTATTATAATCCATTCTCCTAAATGGGTGAGGGAACTGATGTATCACTGAACTTTTCATAGCTGTTCAGTTTTCTTGTGGAGCAATATGACCAATATTCTGTTTTATGAGGAAAACAGTTTTAAGCAGAGGTTAAAAAGAATGAACTTTAGTTCATTTCTTCTTCAAGAAGAAAGTAGTAAGTAAAAAAAAAAAAAAAAATTGTATTTCCCAAACATTACCTCCATTATTTTTCTGGAACAGCTACTCTTTAAAATTGAAGTGTAGAATCTCTAGTCTGCCTGCCACTGACCTCCCACAGGTTTTAACAAATTCTCCACACACTGTTTTGTAAAAAATGAAAATCTTTACAGTGAGACAGTGCTTTCCCATTTCACATACACATATGTTGAGGGACTTGCCAAAAGTCAGCCAGGAAACCATTCCAAGCTAAGACTGCAATCCCACTTATTTCTTCCTATGACTACCCCAACCTCAAAGTCTACATGATCCAGTCATATCCATAATGAACAGGAGCTTCCAAGCCTTAGCCAGCTAATTGGGTTTGCCACCTCAAATTTGGTCGTTTCACCATTCCTCCTTGTATTTTGGGAGAAAAGTGTAAGACCTTGCAAGTTTCCATCATGACCAATGGTGATCTTTAAAGTTAAGTTTCAAGCTGGTATTTCTATTTGTAAGAAAACACTTTATCCGTGTTCCTTGGGTATGTAATACTCACGTATGACAACCTCCCCCACACTTTGCCATACAGTCAGTGTCTTTCCTTGGATAGGTGTATGGCACCAGATTTCCTTCCAAGAGGCCCCCACCTTTGCATCCTCCAAGCCTTGCCTCCAGCCACACCTCTGTGCGGGTAAGAAGGAAAAAAGGTGGGATGGATGTGGGAAAGTGGCAGTTCCCTAAGGGATCATCCTACAAGGAATAAGTTGGAGGGACTGCATAAATGTAGAACTGTGCAGTCCCAATAAATACAAATTAAACTCATTAGAAGAAGTGAAATATTAGGGCCAAGGTGACATTTGGACTGGAGGTTTAGCCAAGCTTTGCTTTAAATTTTTTATTGATGCAGATAAAGAGCTTATCCAACACGTTTCTCTCTCTTTTTTCTCCCTATCAACGAAAGGAGAAAAAGAAAAAAAAATTCTTAACTAGCTTTGGTTGTATTTGAGCAAGACTTCAAAGTTTCACAAAAATAAACAGTTTTAGTGGGGAGGAATGCACACTTGTAAAGAGAGAAAATACACTTTGAAGCCAGCAAGAGACTGCATGCCTTATGCAGAGATTCACAGCATCCTCCCTGGAGCAGACAAGTGGTGTCCCCCTCCCCTCCATGCAGCTTCTTCTCTCTCACTGGGGGCTGCCTGGCAGCAACACAGTCCTTCGAAGGGATGTGGGGATGACAGGAGCCATTGCTTTGTTCTCTTCTCCTTCCTCCTGCTATGCCCCTGTTGTTTTCTGCTCTGATTGAAAGTTTCATGTGACTGTAGCTGTCACTGAGATCTGAGTTTGCACAGCACCTAGCACAGTGTTAGTCCTGGCTTAAGATGAGGGTTCTTTGGGGTTGATTAGTGCCAAAAATCTGCATGATCAGTGCAGATCCATAATTTAACTTGGGAAATGAGGAGAGAGGTTTATTTGTCCTCTGCTCCAAGGTCTCACAGGGCGATGGCTGGGTGACAGAGCCCTCTTAGCCATCCTGGGGGGTTCTCTGCATTCCTGTCCATAGGGCAAGTGAGCTGCTCCTCTTCAAACCTCAGCCCCTGGGTCTGTCTGTTTCATAACACATATTGATGATAAAAGATAAGGGGAGAGTGCCTATCATGTTTTAACCCCTTAATTCCTTGTCTCTCTTGTGTCTCCACAGCACAGAGCCCCACTGCAGCAGACCCCTTGCAGCAAGCCTACGCTGGAGTGCAGCAGTACGCAGGTCGTTAGTATTAACACTTTCTCCCAATAAACCTTTCTCTTCTCTAAAGCCATCACCCCCTGAACACACCTCAGGGGGCTGAGGGAAGGGAGGTTTTTACTGACACAGGGACAGGCTGGGGGCCACAGACTCCCTGATTCAACTTGCACAAACATCGAGACATCCAGGGTGTTCTCTCCCAGAGGAGGTAATCTCCATGGAGAAGCTCCCACTGACCTGCACCCCAGTGAAGCTTCATCAGTAGAACTGAGTCTTTAGGGTTTTTTTAGGGTGTGTCTACTGGCCATGCCCCACTTAGTCCGTCTGAACCTTACTTAAGAGCTACCCAGACCTCCTCCTGCTTCCCAGCAGGTTTCACCACAGCTCCCCATGGTTCAGCCTCCACTCGAGCTGCCCTGTGTGCTGAGCAGCTCCTTTGCAGTTGATGGACTGACACCAGCCAAAGTGACCTGGTGCAGACCACGACCCTGCCGTGTTCAGCCTCCCCTCACGAGTGTCCATGGCCAGCGTTGCGAGGAAGCTGCCACCCCAAAGTCATTATTTCCTGTGGTAACTGGAGCAATCATGGGTTCCTGCTGAGGAATGGCTATTATCTCGTGTCAGCACTGTATCTGGAAACTTAATTTAATTCTCCATGTAGGGCTTCATTTGCCGGTGTTTTAGTTATTGTCATTTATTGCTTGTGAGGTTTGATAGATGGGAAGCAACTCAACCCTTTGAGCTGTTAATTAACCCCTCTGCACACACATGGCCCCTATCCTCTTCTCTCTGGTCTTGCAAGCGACCCATACTCTGTATTTTTAGCAGCAAGGCACATCATCTACCATCTGTGGTAGTGAATGACTCCCCTTGTTTGCTTGGTGGGGGAGCTGAGATGGGGAAAATTGTTTAATTGCTGCTCACTGTTTCCACTGTGTTTGTGTGAGAGAGAGGAAGTCTCTACGGGCATGAAAGAAAATGTATATCTGAGAGCGTATGTGCAACTGTGCCTATACAGCCTCTGGGCACATGAAGGGGAAAACACACGTGTGAACTGTTTTTATGAGCATGGGAGTTAATCAGGGTGCCAGAGGTGAGGTGGGGGAAAGGTGGGCACGTGCTCTCTGCGTGGCTGTCAGCGTGGGCACCTCTGAGCTCACAAGTGAACGTGTTCCTGTCACCTCGTGGAATGGTTGGACAGCTCTGATGGGATTGGTCTCAGCAGAGCCCCCCATTTACAATGCATGGCTCCCAAGGTGTCACTGCTGATGGAGCTGGAGGGAGGGAGGGCGGGAGGGAGGGAGGATGGTTCAGGTGCTGTGGCACCTCCTGGAGCACAGCCATGGCTCTTTTGCCACACCTCTGGCTGCACGAGATGGCCCTTCACAGAGCCAAAACACAGGGGCAGAGCCACGTCTGGCTTGTGTGGTGGTTTGGAGTGAAAGCTCCTTGCTTCCCAGCACTGAAATCTGTCCTTTCTTTTTTCCCTTTCTCTCCCCTTTAGCTGCTTATCCTGCTGCTTATGGCCAGATTAGCCAAGCGTTCCCACAGCCACCTCCCATGATCCCACAGCAACAGAGAGAAGGTAAGTGAAAGTGATGTCTTCCTTTGTGACCCCAGCGAGCCATCTCCATCTCATTGGTTCCCCTCCTCATGCACCTAGAGCATCCATTAAACACCCAATTGCTTTGAATGCCTGGTCCACTGAGTTTTTCTCCATTTCCATATGTGGCATGGTGTCACTGTCACCAACAGTACTGTGGTGGACCGTCCACGTGGGGAACTGCTGATGAGATCTCTTCAGTCCCCTGGGAGGAAAGCATGCTGGTGTGCATGAGACATGGAAAGACCAGCTAGCAACATAGCCATTAACGTCCAGTGATTGCCTCTGTTAGAGACAAGCAACAAGAATGCAGATAAAAATGCAATTGTATTGGAATAAAGAGCTTTATGGGAAACAAAGCATTAGTGGCCCTTCATTAAAAGGCAGTAACGTCATTTCAGACACCTGCTGTTTGGAGAACAAGGACTTGCTATTTAGAGCAGCTGATCTAGTCCTTTCAGCCTTTCAGCCTCCACCGATAATCTGGAAACATCAGTCAGACCTTGCAGAGCACAATCCCTATATCAGGATGAGAAAAAACTTGTAGCTAAAGTTCCTATTTCTTTGCAATGACTATGAGAGTTGCCTGGGTAATCTACTCCACAGGACTGGATGGCTCCACGGAAGACATGAAGAGTAAGGAGAGGTGAATCTACCATTTTTGCATGTACATGCCTTGGGAGAAAACTGTGCCGTGTAATATTTCTTTTACAGTCAGTGGGGAGCAGTGGAGTCCCCAGGGGCAACTTGAGTGGTTCCATTCCAGTTGTCCTCCAAGGAGAACTGCTCCCTTTTGTCAAGAAGGAGGAGTGTGCTTGCCTGAGTGAGACATTAAAGTCAGGTGCTCCAGTTTAGCAACTCTCATTTTAAATAGTTACATTTTAAATTTTATCCTCTATTAGATCACTAATTCAGACATATTCTATATTATATGTGTTATTATATGTATGTAATTACAGTTAATATTTTAATACAGTCTAACAGTCAAAATGAAATTAATCTAGATTACACCATCAGACTAAAACATTCTGATGATCTAAAACTACTTTGGGGGAGAAATCTCATTTTGTAAGAAAATTAGAAATGTCGTCATTTCCATCTAATTTGGAATTAATTTTTTCCTATGTCAGAATTTCCTGGGGAACACAACTTCCAGCTTCTGATTAGCTCTAGTACATGTCCCTGCTGTGAGAACAGATGCACAGACCTCTCGTATCATTACAGAGATGTTTCCCCCATGCTGAAGGACTTTGCTTTTTATTACTTACTGGGGCTAGATTAAGCACAGGACAAAATGGCGAGCAGATCATTGCTCAGCAAAGTGCTGTGCCAGGAACCACCAGAAGCAGGAGCAAGCTGTGGTGCATGCTTTGAAGACCCTCTGCCTGTAGACCCCTGTGTTCACAAGGCACGGTGTGTCTCTGTGGGTTAGGAGTGAGTGTCACCCAGTGGACAAGCTCTCTCATAACTCTGCTCCTTGCTGAAAGCAGCTGGCATTGAGAATGAGGATGGCTGGGGGACAGCCATGTGAGATGAATGTCCAGTGCAGGCTGCCATTCCCAGTGTTCCTCATTTTCCTGCAGTGCTGAGTGGCTCTGTCTTTCTCTGTTTCTTGCTAGAGGAATATTCTGTAAAGCACAATACTCCCCCTTAGCAGAGGGTCAAGACCTTTAAGCATCTCTAACCTTTAGCAGGAAAACACAGCGAGAGGGAACTCAATAATAACAATAATGCTCAGTGCTGAGGAGAGTATTTTAGGTTTGCAAGGATGTGCGCAAACATTGATTTGTTAGTGAACCAGCCCTACAACCACAATAACACCAGTGATCACATTATTAATGACAATCTCAGCTCTCCACTCCTGGATCCCAGTTGGATAACAAGCCCGGGGACGTTTTGCTGCTGCAACATTCCTGTAGAGATGAGTCATTATTGCCACATGAGCACTGAGGCTACTGGCAGCTGACAGGGTGTATAGGGTGGAACTGATCCAAAACTACCAAAGCTCAAGGTAAAATCTTGATTCAGGCCATGTCAGCCACACAAAACTTGGAGGTAATTTTAAGTCTGTATTACTCATCTTGATGTAGTTTCTGAAACTAAGAAGTGCAACCCCTTGGTACAAGTTTGCAACTCTTTATCAGTGCTGTGTTCAAACATTCTGGGCAAGCAGAAGAGGCAAAGAAATTCCATCCTCTGAGTGTTTGCTGTAGAGGCTAGGTGTGCAGCTAATAAAATGCTGCAGCCTGCTGGGATGCAATGATGGGTAGCTGATGTCAGAAGAGGTATATGCTGAAGGTGGGCAGGCAGGGAGAGGCTGGGTCTGCAGCTGTCCCTGTGCTAAAAAACTGACAATGAGCTCAAGTGTGAGGAGCATGGGCAGAGAAATGGCTTGTCAAAAGCTCAGCCCAGGTCCAGCCCAGCCAAATACACTATGTGGTTCTGCACCCTCAGTCACAGGTTTTTCCATTATCCAGGGAAGTTTGTCTGTAATCTACAGAACATCCATATACTGTACAGTCCTTAAAGCTTTCCTTGCTTTTTTGTCCGAATCAAGGCTAACAGTTCGTCTTGTGTATAAATGAACAGAAATGTATATGTATCATAAAATGTATACATGTCATAAAACCAAGAGGCATGGCAGACATCAGCGTTGAAATGAAGCTTCATTTTTTCTGACAATGTGTCATGGGGGTTAGATTTCAAGCTACACTACAGACCTTTTCAAAACAAAAGTAAAGCCTGTCGTAAATAATTTTATTATTGTATTCAGCCCTGAATTGCCAAGTATAGTCGTCTCCAATAACCCATTAACTCTGTTCAAAACAAGAACTTTTTCCCCAAAAAGAGATTTGTAGCCTTTGTTAAGATTTTTTCCATACCAGCTGTGTTTTTTCTGTTGTTCCAGTATCCTGATCAAGCCCCTCAGAACTCATTGCATTCGTGCACTGAGAACTGACTAAGATCTCTAAAGAATTCTGAGATAAACAAATGGAGCTCTGAGCAGAGCTCCATCCTCCCTGGCCTTGAACACTATCAGGAATGGGGCATCCACAAATTATCTGGGAAACGTATTCCAAAACCTCACCACCTTCACAGTAAAGGATTTGTTCCTTATGATCTTGTCTTTGGTTTCATAAAAATATACCTAAGTGTACAACAAGACAGCCATACACACACACAGCCTTCTATGGAGTGCCCAAGTGAATCAGGCAAAAACATACCCCAAAAAAGCTAGGAGGGCTGAAGAAGACAGATCTTGTTTTGTGAGTTCTTTACAGAGGGCTCTGGCTGTGACAGGTGACTTACAGGCAGATTTAACAAAAAATCACTTGTTAAATTCTAAAGGCAGTAATTTCATATGTGAGGGTAACAAAACAAATCAACCCATTTTTTGTTTGGGTTTTTTGTTTTTTTGGGTTTTTTTTCTCAGAAGCAAGTGAAGTTTTCAGTATTGGAAGTTAGGAAAAACCCCTCTGTAGCTGGAAACTAAGTGAGTTCAGCCTTGAAGGTCTGGGTCAGTAAGGGAAGCTGCAGCACAGGTTTCCCAGGCACATTTTAGAGCCAAGCTGATCTACAAGAATGGTCCCTGCTCTTTCACACACTCCCTGGTCTATTCCTTTTGGTCTCTGAGTCATGTGAGGAAAAGTTGATTTCAAGGTGAACTAAGGGTTGTTCTCTCCTTGAGCCCAGGCTAAGGGTGGTGTAGCTAAAGTTGTGTGCCTCCTGGCCTGCCTTATGCCTTGGTAGGTGTTTCTCAGCACACACAGGCAGACTCCCTACTCATGCACAACACATCCAAGACCGCAGGAAATGCAGCTGGTATTTTTGAAAGAATTGGCCAGTTTTACAGTGCAAACTGCTGGCTCTGGTGATGTCAGTGGGAATTTTGCCACCGACTGCAGCAAAGCCAAGATTTTACCCATTTTATTATAATGTGGATCTCAAATCCCACAGCAGAAGTGCTCTGGGGCACGTTCAGATGAAGGAATGAATTTTTTCCCTGTTATTCTGGACTGTGGTCTGCTCCTGGGCAGAATTTTCTCAATTTTAACAGACACCTAAGGGGGTTAGTGTTTGTTTAACACTTTCAGACTGTTTCATATCTAGCTTATTATGCCAATAACTCTGTATTGTGTGGAAATGGATGGCAGCAAGGATTGGAAAAATTATAGTTGCCCAGTGAGAAGACTAAAGAAGAGGCAGACGGGAGGTGGGGGGAAGCTGGAAAAGCTTGGCATGAAAGAGGGGAGCCTGATTATGGGCCACTGAGGTTCAAAAGTAATTTGGCTAAGCAGATGACCGGGTGCCTAATTAGTTAATTATCCCACTATACCACTATCCCCCCCATTTGGAAGAAACCCTGTTACCATCCTCATGACCTTTAGGAAATGCACAAGATGCAAAGGATCAGCTGTTCCTTCATGACAGTCCTTTTAGCAAATTAGTGGGGAAAATTGTGCTTAGCAAATATTCATTAGGGCTTCATTTTCCATTAATCCAAAAGGAAATGTGGAGAGCCTGTGACTTCAATCATGCTGAGGCCCAGGAATTTTAATGAGCTTTAAATGGGCATCTGCCAGAATCCTGACTTCGCCGTACTTCTCTTGCCAGCCGGGGGGATGAGTAATGGGTAATAAAAGGTGGGAGCATCTAGACGAACTCCTCTCCCTAACAGGAAAGGCAAAGTTGTAATTTGCTGTGTTATGACACTGTAATTATGCCCTGATGAAGAAAACGAGAGTATTAAAAAACCTTTTCCTTCCCCACACTGTGCCCCAGATGTAAAAAGGGGAAAGTTGACTGAGTCAGGTCACAAGGTTGTAGGCACATGGGCAAGGGGGAAGGAGGAAACCCTCCTTCTCTCTGACCTCTAATCCTTTTGGCAAAGGGCACACAATGTATCCCCTTCACTTCTATCCGTCTGAGTCAAACAGAGCTGGAGTTACCTGTCGAGGTCAGTGCAGAGCTGGGCAGCAGCTGGAAGTACCTTTAGAAATAAAATGATGAAAAAAACAATCCCGGTCTCATCAAAGTATACAGTTTTCTGCTATTGAACACTGCAAATGTTTTAAATGTTTAATTTTCTTTAACAAAACCACTTGGACACACATTATTGACTGTTGCTCAAGGACAGCATGCATAAAAATAAAAGTCAGGTAGAAAATTTACATTCAACAAGAGGCAGGTTTGCCCTCTTCTGCCCCAAAACACAATTTCAAGAGAATATTTTTTGAGGGTCTCTACTTTAACTTCATATTCCAGCTAAAGACACCTCTCTGGATGTCTTCCAGAACACCCCCTAAAATTGGTAAGATATGTGTTGCAGGATTGAGGCAAAAAGTCCAATCCCTCTTGTCTAGTAATTTGGATTTAAATGCACCTAAAATCTCTCCTGCAGAATGCTCTAGAATGAAGGACATGGCCTAACTGTCCAGATCAGGGGGAGTCTTCAAGCTGATTTGAGTGGGGGGGATGAATGTAAAATTCTACAGAACTAGATGAGCCTGTAGGTTTGAGCATATCTTTCTGCTTATTATCATCATTTGTGTGATGTTATTGTCATCACACAGATTCAAGAAAGGTAATGAAACTTCTGCATGCTTCAGACACTGGAAAGAGGCAAGGGATAGTGTGGGTCATCCAAAACTCTGCAGATTAAATGAGGTTATTAAATGAGGAACAATAAAGTCTATGAACCATATTCTTTCATTCTCTGTGTTCTTATTCCTCCATTCTGTTCTTTCCATGGCCACATGTGCTGGTGCATTCCTCTCTCTCTAGATTTTATCCTGGTGTCCTGGGAAAGCTGTTGAAGTTACCATAGCATCTAGGTGACTTTTTGAGTTCCTGGTCTTCTACTTTGCCCATTCCTCTGAGAGTCTACAGGCTGATTCCTAGCGTGACCACTCACCAGGCAGAGAGAGAAGATGCCAAAGTAAATCTCCACCATGTGCTTTCTTGTATCCTATTTCTCTTCATTCATGGGTCTTCTTTTTCTCTTGATAGGACCAGAGGGCTGTAACCTGTTTATCTACCATCTGCCCCAGGAGTTTGGGGATGCTGAGCTGATGCAGATGTTCCTGCCTTTCGGTAATGTCATCTCCTCGAAAGTGTTTGTGGATCGGGCGACAAACCAAAGTAAATGCTTTGGTGGGTAAAGATAACAAAACAATTAGATTCATCCAGGAAAGGGCTTTCTCTGAATACTTTACCTTTCAAACTGCTTTCTTTCTGCTTAAGCTTTATGATTTCTCTCAACTTACTCCTGTCAATACTTTCCCCCTTCCTTCTTTCTCTCCTGATTGTCTCATGCTCAGAGTTGTGTGTGCTGCTTAGAGGTCTAGGTTTGGCTTCTCACCAGCAGCAAGGTGCTGCAGACACTGGTGGGGTCAGAAAGTATGCCACTTGTATAGGTGGGGAGGGTGCAGAATAGACTAAAGCAACTGGAGCAAAATGGAGGGGGCTGGACATAGGTGAAATTATGAGATTAGCAGAGGCATCATGTTGCAGAAGGGGAATTTCTGTACCTAAGGCAAAGGACAAACAGGCCCTGGGGCTGAAGGGAAGACAGAGCTGTAGGGTCAGCTTTCCTGCAGCTGTGATGCATTAGACTGCAAGGGGGTAAGGGCTCAGCATCTGCTGAGAGCCTGTTCTTCTGTGGGATGGTGGCTGCTTGGTAGATCACATTCAGACATGTTCTGACCTACTGGACCTGAGGCAGCACTCCAGCAGATAGAGATGGGCCAAGGTAACCCTGTGCTTCAGCTGACAGGCCGTGCTAAGAAGCTGGGTTTGAAAGCTGCACCTGGCTGACACAGCTCTGGCCTCACTGCTGGCTCCATCCCACCAGCTGGAGCAGAGAAGGAGCACAGCCTGGAGCTGCCTGTGAGCCCAGGCAGGGACACCCTGAGCTGCACCCCCAGTGGGAGGGCTCAGCCAGCCAACAGCCATGGAGTGATGTATGTTTGGGCTCTCACTGGGATACCACCTTTTGCAAGGCTGGGGTTCCTAAGGGTCCCTTTTGGCAGTGTGGCAGCATGGGGACCCTGCCACATTTGATCCTATCATACCTGGTGGACAGGGGATCTCTCACAGCCATGTGCCCACTACTGGGATCTGTAATTTTTGATTCTCTGCCATCCTGCACCTCTTGCAGACCCTCCCTGGGAAGTGCAACAGAACAAACTATTGCTTTTCTTTTCCTGTTACTTGCAGCTAATCTGGATTCTGTCTCTCAGGCAAACTTCCAGAGTTAAGACTCATTGGAGTTTTCATTTGATTTAAAAATCACTCTCAATCTCCACACTGTGCTTTCTTTCCATGCTGCCTTCCCCTTTCCCCTCCTGAACAGCTCACCTCCCAAATCTCTTACCTCATCCCTTACTACCCACGGTGCATGTCAGAGAGTACTTCCAGAGTTTTGTGCCCTTTATCTATGCACATTTTCTCCTGCCCATCCACAGAGGGTCTGAACAGGCTATTTTCAGTTTTGTTTGAAGGAACCCTGACCCCTGATGAGAGGGACACAGCCCTCCCAGTCATCAGGAGTCACTGGGTTGCTCTCCAGCACTAGAGGAATGAAGGACAAAGAGTCTGGCATGCAGAGGAAGTTGGCAAATTCAAATTAAAACTCAAAACTACGAATTAGCCCCAGTGAATCCAGAGCCCATCTGCTTTTTATATACAAATTTGACAAATATATGTGTACACATAAATCTCAAACAAGTTGAGCAGACCAGCACAGTTCTGGGTGACACTGAAACTGATGCTCCAAGGAGATCCACAGAATGGAAATGAACCTTTGACAGTGAAATTGTCATCTATGTTTAGAGGAATTCTGGGCCTGGTTCTCCACATAAATGGCAGCCTTCTGGGCAGCTGTGAGCCTTATCCCCACTGAGTTCAAAGGCTGATGGCTGCAAGGCCCCAGAGGACACAACACGCACCCCGTTTGTGGGCAGGGATTTGGGGCCACTTCCACGGTGCTGTGAGATCAAGGCTGGGAGTTAAGCAGGACCCGAGGGGGCTTAGCAGAAACTTTTCTTGAGTTTTACTTGGAGAAACTAAACATCAGCTTGTTGGGTGAAGTGAACTGCAAAACTAACTGTGGGATATTGAAGGCTGAAGTAGGGAGGCGTTCCTTTGGAAGTGTTGACTCAAGCACACAGACATGCAAAAGAAGGAATTAAAGATTGCTGGTGTGTCTTGGTCACCTTATATCTGCTTGTGAGATACAAACACCCAGGTCCAGTTAGTTTGGGATCCCAGGTGTCAAGTCCCAGTTGTCTCTGGATTTCTCCTAGTTTTCCATAGAGCTGAGTGACTGCTGTGGCTGCTGGTCTCAGACAAATATGTTGACTATGCTTCCACATCCACCACCTCCAGAAGGATAGAAATAATAGAAGCACAGGTAGCTAACTATCACAGGTAGGTTACACTGATTTTCAAAACTTCCCACCCTCCTGACCTTCAGATTTAAAGCAATGCAAAAATATAAAAGTTATTAGAGAAAATCAGGCCTTTCAATTGTTTTGCTAAGTCTACTGAAGCTGGCATTTTTGTTGAGGAAATAAATTTAAATAAAAAAATAAATTACTTTTTCCTAAAGGAAAATAAGGGATTTTATTAACTTTGAAAGTAAGAAAATTCCTTCTTAGCTGCTAAAACATTTCCCAAAACTCAACATGTAAGAACACAGCATTTGCATTCTATTTCACTTTTTTTTAGTGCAGCTAGAGCTCTCCAACTGCTAGCCTGGGGGGACAATTCTGTCTGGCCCCAGAAAGATATTCCACTATTATATGACCTTTTAAAATATATCTGCTAAGCAGATCCCAAATAAATTGCTGTAACAGAGTTTAGCCCCAGGTTGTCGAGAAATTGTCAAGAAGTCCTGCTTTAGACAAACTTTAAAAATTCTATGGAGAAAAATGTCACCATTTTTTTTCCACAGGAACAGAAAAAACTTTATTTGATGCCTTTGTCTCACTGTTGAACAACCTGTAAACAGCTGGCACAAACTGAACAAGTCAGTAGAGCAGCATGTCAAAATAGAATTGTGGAGGTCCACAAGGATGATCAAGGGGTTGGGTCACCATTCCTATAAATGGGTTGAGAGAATTGGAGTGTTCAGCCTGGAGAAGGCTCCAGGGAAACCTGAAAGCACCTTCCAGTATTTAAAGTGGCTGCAAGTGAGCTGAGATGGACTTTTTACAAAACCGTGTACAGATAGGACAAGGGGCAATGACTTTAAAGTGAAAGAGGGGAGATACAGCTTAGCTATTGAGAACAAATTCTTGACTGTGAGCATGGTGAGGTCCTGGGACAGGCTGGCCAGAGAAGCTGTGGATATGATGGAAGTGTCCAAGGCCAGGTTGGATAAAGCTGGGACCAACCTGGCCTGGTGGAAGGTGTCCCTGCACAAGGCAAGAGTAATTGGAACTTGTTGAACTCAAAGGTGCCTTCCAACCCAAAACATTCTAAGATTTTTTTCCCTTATTATTTGCATCTGAATTCTTGCCTGCATTTTGAACACAAATTTATCTCTTTTTGCCACTACTGGCAGGACAGTGTTGAGGCAGCTACAGGAATATTAGCAAGAAAATAAGACCAGAAAAAAACTTTTCTCCTGGAGTCCATGAGCCTGCAGAGAACCACTAGCACCTGCACATGCTAAAGAAACCATAGTGTGGTTTTGACATTCTCAATTTAGAGGCCACTGCCTCCTGGATGACAAAGAGTAGTGAGGAATGCCAGCTACAGTAAACACCAACGCCAGATATAAAATGTGAAGGTGCTCAGAGTATGTCTGTTGTTTTCCCTGGTGGGACTGCCTGCTCTACCATGTAAGGCTGCTTAAGAAACAACCCTGAATTCTTACTGAAAAAAGTAGCTTAGTCTGGGAGGATTCCTTGCCTATGACTTTTCTTCTGCCACACACATCCAGGCTAGACCCAAATCCTTCATTTTCTCTCACAATTTTTCAAACCTCTGGCTTTTTTTTTTCTCCTGTCCCTGAACTGATGCAGCTGTAACATGGCCAAATGCAGACCATCCTTGTCCTTCCCATGCACCAACACCCTGCGTATCCCCATGACCTAAGCCTCCATCAATGACCATATCTGCATCCCCTTGGGTTTCTTCTCAGGCACTGTTCTCTCCCCATTCTTGCATTCAGACTTAGTGATTTCACTTTCACAGCTGTTCACCATTCTGCCCTTCTCTCTCCTCTATCACTGGTTCTTCACTCACTGCCCAGCTGACCCCTGTAGCCTCTGCCCACACACTCCTTTTGCAGCCAGCATGTTTCTCCAACTGGGCCGTGCTGTCAATTCCCAGTGAAATGGCAGGACTCGTCTCACTCAGAGAAAAATTACACTTAGTTGGACACTCCTCGAAGACGGTGACTCCCATTCTCAGGGTGGGCTGGTCTAGGAAGACTTGCACGGAGGTAAAGTGTGCTGCAGCCTGAATGTCAACACCTGCAGGAACCCAGAACTTGTGTCTGCACAGGGCAGAGTTTGCACTGGGTCTCTCACGTTCCCGCTACACGTGTGCCAGTCATTCTGTGTGTAGGTGTGCTAAATGTCAGAGGACGTGGATTACATCTCTGTGCTGGTCTCAGTGGTTCTGGTGATAACTCCCCTCTCAGTTATGTAGATAGTTTAAATGTGAACAGTTTGTGTACAAGGCTAAAAGAGAACTCCAGTAAATCAACACTATTAAGGCTGCTAAGGCAAGTAGGCAATGTGAGAAGGGCAACTTTTCACCCTGCCCACACATGGCTAACTCTACCTCTGTCATAGGGTGACGCTGCAACACAGCCCAGCAACACTCACTGTTGTCTTATGAGACACATCTAAAGAAAGCACTTGAAAACATTAAGTTAGTGAAATACAGAGACAGACATATTCTAGAAAAATGTTTTAACAGAGAAGAGAGCGAGCGAGACAGGCTTGGGCAGTATTAATTAGGAAGATATGTCAGAAATTAGAAAAAAGAGAACAAGGATGGGGAAGCAGAGGTCAAATGGTTATCCCAAAGTGTCAAATAAGATGTAGATAAATTAAAGCTGGAGGAATTGCTTTACTGGAACACTTGCTTTGCTCCAGTCACCCCTTTCTGAGAGCAATAAGTACCTCAATCTGCCAACTTTTTGCACACCATTGAGCAGCAGACACTGTCAGGCCAGTTCTGCTCCATGTCCCTGCTTTGTCCCCTACATGTCTCCTTGGCATGTGCCTGTTCTTCATACCCATTGCTGTAGCAGCTTCAGCTTCTCCCCATGGGACAGTGACTCTGGAAGGCTGTGAACAACCTGTCTAATTCCCAGAGAGACACTGTGGTTTCCCTCCACTCAGCTTGACATGCTCTGACACCACAGGTGTAAGCAAACACAAGTGGCATAAATTTTTCTCCTTTTCTGCACATTCCAGATGCACTTTCACATCCACAAAATGCCCCAGCCCCTTTTGAAATGTTCCACATTAAAGAAAACAAGGAGCATTCCATCTTATAAACCGCAAAGACTTCTTAGGACCATAGGTTTATATGTCCTAAAGGAAATGTCTTATTTGACTCCTAGTACAACACGAACATTGATTGTTTCATTCCAGATTCCTGCAGGGAGTGCATTTGAGATGTTGCTAATGGGCCACCTCATTTGGAAAAACATCCAGTCTTATATGAAGATGCCAAAATAGGGAAAATAACATCACTTGATGAGGGTCATAATAGTTAATTAAGTTTGCTGTTAAATAATTCTATTCCCTACTAAACTCCTCCTAGCTTATGAAAAGAAACTGGGGAGACAAAGGAGAGAGATTAAAAGTGAGAAAAGCAGTGAGGAATGAGAACTGAACACAGGAGGGGGTGAAGCTCGGGAGAAGGGCTGAGGGATGGGCAGACCTTGTATCCTGTTATTAAAAACATGCTGTGGCAGTTAAATGCTGCAGTGTGGTGGCAAAAAAGGTGGAGTGGGAGATGCAAGGCAGCAGGCAGGTCATGATGATCTACAGAGTTTCAATCTGGAAGCTGAAATAGAAAGAAGTAAGATGTGTCAAGAGGATAGGACACTGGCAATGCTGTACAGGGCCCTGGGACAAGGGGCATTGCACATTAGGTCTAAAGTGCATTGGCAGCACTCCATAAGACATAGGAGAGGAACAAGGGACCCTGAGGTACATTAGGAAAATATTGTACAGCACCTGCTGACAATGTGCCTTCAATGTGCACTGCCAAATATGGCAGTTTCTCATTTAATAATAAAAAAAAATTAGAAAAAGGCAGCAACTCTCCTTGGGTTCATCCAGGAAATTAGCAGGTGCAGAAGTAAGGTGTTGTAAATGAAAGAAATTCTAGATGCATGTTCATAGCCCATATGGGTGATCACAGCTAGGTCAACCTAGCTGTTAGGATTGGACTCCCCTTCTTGGAAAAGTACACTGACTCCTTTGCACAGGTCTTTAGGATTCATGCATGAGGAGAGTTATTTATCAGACAAAAGGGTTTAGGAGTTTCTTTTCTGATTATTCTTTCGGTAAATAAGAAATTCCCACCAAATATATGCATTATTAGAAAGGACTTGAGGGATGTAACTCTGTTTGTTGCTGTTATCAGTACTATGATTACTTGATTTATTTTTTTCTTTTTACTAGTAACTTGATTTCAAATTTCCTAAGGAAGTCTCTACCTGATCATTCCTCCCTGTAGCCCTTAGGACTGGGCTCTGTCCTTTATTTCACATGATCTAGTGACAATACATTTTGTTTCAAGGCTCTGGAAAATCTGTTTGTCATTCCCATAAGGCTACAGCCCACAGATCTCAGCTCAAAGAGCAATGGAAGAAGTCACTTGCTTGAGTGCCACAGTAGAGACAAAACAGAAATTATTTTCCAGGCACATTAAGCACGACTGACCCCTGATATGTTTCAGTTCAGATCAGCACTGGTTTGTTGTGGTCCTCTCCACTCTGAAGGACCTGACACAGCCAGAGAGCCAAGGAGGGACTCATAAGGTGTGTCCAGCTCAGCTGGAAACTAATCCAAGGGGAGGAGGACACCCCCAAAGGGATGCTTTGAGCTCTCAGAGAGAAGGGGAATGAGACATAGAAGTTTTATATTTGCTAGCCTATTCCAAAGCTCTGAGATTTCAGGTCTGCAGAGTGAGGATGGAGCTCTTCCAGCTGATAAGGAAAGAGTTGTGTGAGTAAGAAAGAGAAGGAGCTGTTCATCAAACTTGCTGTACAGCACCTCCAGCCATTGCAGTTGGTTGGGGGAGGCTTTAGGGGGAGGAGGACGAGCGGGAGAAGTATTAGGGCTGTGAGCCACTATTCATTTACAAACTATAATTAATTTGATGTTTAGATTAATTTCTGATGCACTCTCAAAGGTGCATTGAAAGCATTTTTCCTTTATTATAATGTTGATTGCTTATTGGGGAGATAAATCTAACTGTCAGTTATGCACTGACTTACCAAAACTTTCAGACCAAGCAAGCATGTATGCATAAGGAACAGCTGTTTGCAGCTCTCCAGTTAAAGGGACAGCTCTGTCTTTTCCCAATAACTCACATTACAGAAAACCTCTATATTGTACACAGGGACTTTTGCTTTCTTTTGTAGCTCAACAATTTATTAGACAAGAATATGTCAGCAGAATCTATCTTCCATTTATCTGGGTGTCCATGTGTCTATTGCTGTTCTGTCCATCTCCCCCCACAAGAGATAAAATCTACCCAGATTTATTTTTTTTTAAGTTATGGGTGTGTGTTTGTATGTACCTACTCACATGCACAGTTACACCATCTTTTTAAATGTTCTTTCTCCAAGGGTAATTAGATGAAGGAACTCATTACTGCAGGGTCATTGTGACTCCTCCTTCAGTGACATTCAAAAGGGAAATGGTCACTATCTGAATAATAGAAATAAGAGTTAAGAGTTAATACCAGAAGAGGACTTTTAGTGCTACTTTGATTCCAGTCAGAAGTTTCTGTTCAGAAGTCAGAATAATAACCCCTCCAATGGGCAGGCCCATTTCTGAACTCAAAGTGATGGATTTGCAGAGTGCAGAGGTAACACATCCTACTCTTGTGGGACTGCAAACCCGCTAGAGCATTTTGTCAACCCATGGCATCTGGGTTTATTTTTTGATGTCCCAAGATCTCTGATGCAAGGAAAATTCAAGCTGTAGAATGGATGAGTCTCTATCAGTCCATGCAGCCATCCATCCCCCCATATACCTATTTTTAGCTTCCTTATATCCACACATTCTGCCTCATCCACTGCACAGGTCTGCTCTTCACCATCTTGAAGTCTGTTGCCTGGTTAGTTGCTGAGCAGCTGTTCAATAGGTCCTCACATCTTCATGCTTGGCCCCAAGCCTTCCTTTTATATGATACTCAAATTTGGCCATGAATATGAATTTATTTTTATTTTCTAATCTGTTTTCCTGAGACTCTTCCCAGCAGAGCATTTGAGAGGTTCACAGAGCTAAGTAATGGTATTTTGCTGGTGCTCATAGTGTCCTCATTTCACCAAGGGGACAACGAGGTAGAGAAATATCCAAAACTATTTTTTGATCTTGGATTCTTAATTTGAGTTGCCACAAACCTGATCAGTCTATTTACCTGCCTTGTCTAAGAATAATGAAGAGCATGCTATGTTTTTGTCTGCATCAGATGCAGGTATAGGCAGCAGCCTTTCTGCCAGTGAAATCTCAGGCCATGCACCAAAAGAAGAGGAAAACCTGGTAAATCTTTCTCTTCACTGAAAACTAAAGAGGCTTCACACATCTGCAAAAACACTCTGACACAATTTTATATTTTTTTGAACATTTGTGTGCCATTATCTCAGTTTGGGCCATGACAATTAAGCTACAGCTGGACTTTGCTTGGGCATGACTCAGCAATGACAAGGGACAGGAACATCCACTTTTGAGAGATAGGAGAGTTTAATGACATAGATTCAAGCCGTGGTTTACCACTGGCTCTCCAAACCTGCTCTATTTTATTTAATAATAAAAAAACAGCCTAGAGGTCTTACTAAAGAAATTCTGTGATATATTATATACTTAGCATAACTGGGATGTCATGGCAGAAATAGGGACAAATTCCAGTTTTCCAAGGCAACATCTGCTTGTACAACTACAAAACTATCCTTTCCCTGCCTTATTTACTGTCTAAATTCCAACACTTACAATAACACGTCTGAAACATTGCCATTTTCCTTGCCCTGTTATGTTATTCATTCTCAACAGTAATTAAAACAAGGATGCCATGAAAGAGAAAAATACAGAAATGTGTGGTTAGAAGCAATGCCTTTATGCATATACAAAGCAATACAGAATTAAAATTTTATAGGTAACATAATTTCTTGCATTTCTAAATTGAGTACTTCATTTTGCAACCTTATCGTTGTTTCAATTTGTGGTTACATGTGATATCTTCCCTTTTTAAGTAAGTAACCCTAAATCAAAAACTCCCAGATAAGATCAGCATCTTCAAATAGTATATATTGACATATTCAAGAGCTGTCATCAGAGTAACAACTTGCAGATCCCCATAAAAACAAGTGTATCATTCCTAATGATGAAATTTTTTGTTTCATCGATAAGAAATCCCCAACAACAATTTGGCATCAGCTCTGCTCTCACCTGTGTTGATCTGTCATACCACACATATATAAGTAATTACATTTTATATATATATTAAATAACATATGCATAGGTATTCACATTATACAAGTACTACACATACATTTATTCAATAACAAATATAAAAATTTGCAGATGCAATTGTTATTGAAAACAATGAAAATTGCTGAACAATTGTTTGAATTTTAGCAACCCGCTCCTATGCTTGCTGGCCTTCAAGGTGAAGAGTTTTCCTTGCACTCAGACTGAACCTTTGCTGTTCCAATTTATGTCCCCTATCTCTTATTCTCCCACCATGCAGCTCTGTGAATCATATCTCAAGTTAGAAGGGACCTATAAAATGTGCACAGAGCCCAACCCCCTGCTCCTCCCAGAACTACCAAAAACTAATTAATATGGTTACGAGCATTGTCCAGATGCTCCATGAACTCTGACAGGAAACAGATTTTCTTCTTTTTGGGCAGTATGACCTAAAAATCTGATTGTGTTCTGACCAGTTAAAGGTGACATTAATTTATTTTCCTAAAGATAGGTCTCTACAGACCCTTTAAATTCTTCTTTAGAAGGGTCTTCAGAAATCATAAAGCCTTTAGCCAGGTCTTTGTGCATCTTCTGACATGGTTGAATAAGTTTCAGAAGAATTATTGTTTTGCTGTGTTTTTCAAATATTCTAATGAGAGAATTTTTGCTACTGGGTTTTGAATTTGATGCAAAAAGACACTTTTTTTTTTAGGGGTGGCTCATATTTTCACCCCATCCATTCAAATTAAGATCCTTCTACAAACTACTAACATATCATCCATTCTCAGGTCTTTAATTTTTCTGTTCAAAGGCATATACAAAACCATGTCTTAGAAATATATTTTCTAGTCCTCTTAGTTCAGTAATTAAAACACAACCTTATTTTCTAATATTCTACCTAAGGGTGGATCAAGAGCTCAGATGGGTCACTGTGCAGAGGCCCCAGAGCCAGAACTAAATCAGGATTCAGTAAATCTGTGTTACAATTCAGGTCCCAGAGACTGAATGCAACTATTCTGAGGAGCTAAAGACTGTTCTTCACTGAGAGCTCCAAAATTCAGGCCTTTAAAGGCCACTAAGGGTGAATATTCTGCTAGCAGGTCCACAGGAATTTACCAGCATCTCTGCTGTAATAAGACAGTTTTTCTTTCCCATTGTTGTTTTTGAAAAAAGAAGCCAGATGATAATTTTCTTGCCTTTTGGGGGTGGTTGAAAATGTGAAGGTTTTACAATGACAGAGAAAGTACCACAAATGTAATAGCTGGTTGAATTTTTTAAATGTATAAAACTCTTTACTTTCTACTCTTGCTACCCAGCATAGGCCAGTGCCAGTTCACAACCTCCTGGTCTAGATATTGAGAGATTTTCTTTTTTCCTTTCCTTTCCCAATGACTCACTCCATATGAGGAGGTTTGTTTTCCTGTTAAGTTCACTTTTAGTTTGGTTAGCTGTTTTTCACACAGTCGCCTCCATAGAAAGTAAAATATTCCTTCAAAAATCATGGCCAAAAACTGTTCATCACCACTTCTGGCTTCTGAACAGAAACTTCCAGAATGCTGCACAAGAAGCTTCAGGCCTTTCAGTGTCTGTTGAGTTGTCCCAAACTGCCCATAATGAGGTGTCAGGTGTTCAACAACCAGCAGGGAAGGGGTGGGCAGTTGTCGATCTCAGTAATGGTCAGCAAGAGCAAGGTGGGAAGGTTCTGTGCATTGCTGCACCAAAAGCAAATATATTTCAGAGTCTTCCTAGGACATGAGAGAACTGCTAAAAATACTGACTAGTTCACAGCTCACCTTCATCACAAGATTTCCTAGTTTGTTTAGGTGTTTTGGCTTTTGGTTTCTTTTTCTTGATTAGTCCAGGAAGGAATTTTATTACCTTACCTACTATGAAATATTTTCAAGAACAAGGTCACTTTTTATGATACTTGTGTCTTATAGATCAAGAAAGATGAGTGGTGATTTTAGCAGTTGCCTTGTTCATACATGCCTTCTTTATCAAAAAGTCACAAATGAAGCAGGATCCAAAAGAGAACCAGGAGCAAAGAAATTAGATTTAGATGAAAAACAGATTATGACATGGCTGGTGGGAACTTCAATAATTATTTTCATCTGGTTTATATTCCAAACTTCAACAAAACAAACGTAAAAATAGCCTTTATTTTTATTCAATAACAATCTCAATGCATCCTTAACTGAGCATCATCATTGATTTAGAACCTGTGCAAAACCTACTTTATACTCATCCTTTATTTCCAGTTTCACATTGGAGAAGAGCATATATCCTCAAAGGTTCACCGGTTTTTTTCAACCATGTGATTTCCCCCATAAACCTTATTCTGGCACATGATGACATCAGATGTTTTCAAGGAAGGTTCAGAAAACAAGTCAAGAAGAATTCCATCCATTTCTGAGAGCATTTAGGAAATAGCTTCAGTCCTACACATCATTCAAAAAGAGGACAAATACTATTTAGTCATCTACGCGTGATTCATCACTGGCTGTTTGTTCCTTGTGAGGAAGATAATCATCATCACCTGGGCTGGAACATTATGTTTCATATAGAAGAACTACAGTGTTTTTTGTCCACAGCAGACATGTATGTGTACTGGTCCAGTGTGTTTCACGGGCTCTCCAAAAAATGGCTGAAGCCTCAATCCTTCACTTCTTCCATCAATTCATCAGTTCTACTTATAAGAATGGGCAGAACCACAGTCCATAGCACCAGACAAGTAATTGCTCATCCTTTAGAAAACCTCTGTTTACAGGAAAAAGAGAAGTTTTAATCTTTACTCCACTGTTATGATGAGAGATCTGCTGTGGTTTTCTATATGAAAATTTTACTCCCTTTTATCTTTTTCTAAAAAGTTAGTCCTGATCACATGCCCAGATGTATATATGAACTAAAACCTTGGATCACAGAATCATAGAAGTATTTGGACTTGAAGGGACTTTAAAGATCATCTCATTCCAGTCTCCTGCCATGGGCAGGGATACTTTCCACTAGACCAGATTGCTCCCAGCCCCATCCAACCTGGCCTTGAGCAGGGATGTGGCATCCACATCCTCTCTGAGCTATATATGCCAGAGTCTCATCCCTCTCACAATAAAGAATTTCTTTCATATATATAATCTAAATTTCCCCTCATTGATTTTGAACCCTCAGATCAGATCTGACCATGCAGTTGTTTAAATTGTCAAAATTCTAGTCTAATCTAAAGCCTTATGGTTGTGCTTTCAGCATGAATCATGACAACAATTTTCCTACGAAAATGAAACACCATACAGATTATGAAAGAGAAGACTTGTAGCTACAGTGGTCTTAATGATCTTATTCAGGGTCAGGATCTATAGCCCTTTGCTATGGCCCCCCTTGCTTTCAGAGGAGACGCTGCTTCTTCTGCCTGGATGTTTCTCCACCTGGAGATCATCCAACAGGCAATGCACGACCAACTTCTCTGCACACTCCAGCTCACACTGTTGCAATGTGGAGAGGTAGTTTCATGCACAGGAAGACAGGAAGGCAACATAAGGAAGATACTTGTGTATTTCAAGCTACCTTCTGCACTGGGTGTTCTGACCTTTAGAGAAAGTTAATCATGCCATCTACTTTCACTCTTCATTTAATCTCCCCTTCCCATCTGTTCAGTTTCTCTCAGCTGGAAGCAAGATGAAGAACGAGTACCAGTCAGCCCTCTCAGTGGTCTGCAGCTCACACTTTGGGGCCATTCATTATAAGGCATTAACATCAATTGTCACCTGTATCATGACTGTTACCTCAATCCATTCCAGATTAGTGAGGAAGAGCTGATTCTCTAAATATCTGAACTGCAAAATGAACAATAGACAGACAAATATGCAGTGCCAGAAGAGACTGTTCTGATCCTTTGGATGGAAGTCTGAAAAAACATATGCCAGGTGCCTCAGCTCATGTGACAGGTTAGAACCTTCTGCTTGAGTCATGGCATCCCCTTTAGAAAATCTCTTAATCAAGGTTTCATGTGATAGGTGATCCACCCCTATTGCTAAACAAGATGTTTTCCAAAATAGTTAATTACCTTCACCATTTAAAACATGCAGACTTGGTGTCTTATTTCCATGTTAAATTTGACAAATGCTTGCTTACAGAAGGCAGATAAGAAATAAGTAAGCTCTTCTTTTTCCCCCTATTCTAAAAGAACTTCATGTTTTGTAGGTATTATTTATAGGCAATGGCCAGAAGTAAGTTTAACTTTCTCTTCAATAAACTGTGGCCACTATCATTACACTTTCAGACCTATAATTACTCTTCTACTTCCAAATAAGTATTTAATTTTTTTCCTAGAGCAATCACTAGAACTAAATGCAGGATTCCAGAAAGGATCTTTCCTCAGTCATACTCAGGTAAAACTACCTTGCTGTTTCTAGAGGACATTCAGCAAAGGCAACTTCATCCCAAAACTAAGTCTCGAGACTTTGAGAATTTTAACACAGTCCTGAGAGCTCATATATTTGGCTGTTACTATGACACCCATCTTCTTCTTAAGAGGCACTGTTTTCTAATGAGGATTTCCTCTTTTTATGAGTGACCCACTTGCTTTTTCCTGGAGATACTTAATTTTGCATTTGATTGGATTAAAATGAACACCCTTTAACTGTGTCCAGCCTACGCAGTGACCCAGGTCACTTACTTCTGTCATTATTTCACCATTTTTGTATGATTGGCCAATTTTACCAGTAATTACTTCAAATGTCTTCCAAGTAATGCTAGAGAAATTGAATAGCACAGAGATTTCAGCACACCGCTGAAGGAGCCTACTAGAATCTCTGCAATTTTGTTTGTCACAACTGACAGATTTTTTTTGTGGTCTCATTTCTGGGCTGGTTTCATTTTCTCTAAAGAAATGCTGTCTGAAATACTGTAGCAAAGTTTAAATACACTTTATGATAACTTACTTTATTCACTGAACTTGCAATTTCATGCAATCAGTTTCATTTGATAGATGTTATGTTCCATGAAACCATGATGATTGGTACTAATTGTGTATCTTTAAATTCTTTGCCACATTATCTCATATCAAAATTTTCTTACTTTTCCTGGCACTTATGAAAGTTTAACTAAGTTTATCAGGTCACCTAGTTTATACCCTTAAAAATTAATATTAGATTTTTTTCTTTTCCTGGAACATTTTGAAGGTTTTCTAATATTCCATAAATTTCTAAAATGAACATTAATGGTTCAGCAGATTTCTGAGCCAATTCCTTGAATATTCTGAGTTTCCAATTATCTCATCCCACAGATGGGAAATATTTAATACTAGTTGTTTAGCACAGTCGTCAGTTACTGACTGTTCATACATTAAAACAAAATAAATGGATGGATGGATGGGATGGATAGCTGGGTAGACAGATCTCTCTTGGACATGATTAAACAGCAGTGGAAGGTTAAATAATCCAAAAAGTCATCCAACCCTATTAGACACTGGAAAACAGCTGAAGTGCTATGCCCTTGCTCTGCAGACACACTCCTTTATTGAGTATTCCAGTACCCATAAATCACCTTATAATACAATACCTTCCAATGCACACATACATTATAGAGCTACTTACATACAGATTGTATCCTGAAATTCTTTACAGCACTAAAAAATTGCGAGGCAGCAGCTAGTACATTGTGTAAAGAACACAGCAAGGTAAAGACCTTGCAAAGCAATTAAAGGAAACCCTCCATTCTCTGATAAGACTAATAAACAGGGAGAAAAAGAAACTGAGGAGTGGTAGGAATTAAATAGGCTGAAGTAACAGGGAAGGTCTGAGGAGCAGGTGGGCAGGTCCTCATGGAGGGGAGGACAGGAGTTACTGAACACCACCCTTCCCTCAGGAAGACTGCTTTGATGTGAGCACCTTACTGCTGCCTTCACAGAAAAAAGTGCCTCCCTAGATCTCACCTTTCAGTTCTCAGTAACAAAAGCAAGGAACCCATGAGCTGAGGGAACAGTTATATTAATAACCAATTATATCAATAACTAGTTCTTTAATTACTGTCTCAGATTCTTGGAGAAAGGACAGGAGAGCAAGATCTCTGGTCTAAGCAATTGCCAGCACTTTCTGCAGGTCCCTCCATTTTGGTATTCTCAGATACATGGTGATACTCTTGGGGCTGTCCTATGTAAGGCCAGGATCTGGACTCAATGATCTTTGTGGGATCACACTTTCAGGTGAGGATATTCCATGATCCAGCTGTTCTACTCTGGCCAAGCTTCCTTCCCACAGCCTAGGGGGAAGCACTTTGGACACAAGGGAAGCAAGAGGCATGGACTTCTCCTTTACTAGTGCCTAGGCCATGCATGTGGCATTTCTTCCCTTTCTCTCCCAAAGGCTGAGCAGCAGATCCTTGCTCTTCTGTTACTGTCATTTCTCTCTAGTAAAATGAATACAGGTTGAATGTGAAAATGAAAAAGTTCAGAGATGCTCTTCTTAGCTGGTAACTTTCAAAACTGAAGGAACAAGAAGCACCAGGAAAGATCCTTCATGGCAGTCAGACAAATATTCTGATGGCCAGAACTAGTAAGGAAAAAAAAAAAAGTCTGGTCTGAAACAAGCTAATAAGCAGCAATTTCTACTTGCTTCTGTTGCAGTATCTTGCAAAGTGTATCTCTGAGATGCTAGTGAGTATCTGGAACATGGATAAAAATATTCTTCTTAGTTTTAAGACAAGTTTAATATCAATTTCTTTGAGGTCCCTCTTTTCCTTCCTATTGCCTGAAGGCAACCGAGTTATATGAGTGGACCTGCTGTAGGATCAGCTGCCCATAGTTCAGGAGTCTGGAGGAAAAGCTTGCTCATTTTTGCTCTTGACTGATTTAAAGGAAGTTCAGTATAGTTACCATGCCATGGGCTCTATCCAGAGCAAAACCTCTGCCCAAGAGAGACAACGTGCTATTCCAACCTGGTAACAGATCATCAAGAGGCTGTTTTGCTCATTAACCACTAATTCTCCTTGCTGGATGCAAAGCAAACCAGAAAACTCAGAAGGACCAATTAAGGATCCATGGAAATATATCTGTGTGCTCCTATTCAAGACTGCTCTTAGTGCACAAACTAATTCATGGACATGCAGAGAAAACACAGGCCATAAACAAAAAGTTTACAGTTACAAAAGAGTCTTCAGATGTACGCTTACATAGACTGTGAATTCCCTTCTTTATTATCCTGGCTGATTAAAAGAGATAAACAACCCTTAGGTAATATCTGTTACATAAAGCAATTGGTGATTGTGCTGATCACATAGTGAGGAAGGCACAAACCTTCCTCCCCATGTCACACCACAAGAACTTTCTCTGGAAGAAAGGGGGAGAAAATAAAGCAATTCCAAAATTGTACCCCAGTTTTTGACCCCAACAGTTAACACAATCCTCTAGGAAAAGAGCAAGCCAGAAGTAGTGGGCTCAACAACAGTTTCTTTCCTGGAAGATGCTGTGCAGAATCAGAAAGATTAGATGCCCTCTGTTGCTGTCCTAGAAGCTTTCACCATTCTCTGCCGCTTTTGATAAATCATTTATTAGAACAGCGTTTTTACATAATCCCTGGGGGGGGAAAAAAGGGAAAAAGAAAAAAACCCACCAATATCCCCCCCATAAAGTAGATTTATCACAAAATGCTGTCCTCCTACCAACTGTCTTCAGACCAGAACATATATTTCTCTGATTATTAATTAACTGATGCACAGAAAGAGCTTCAAGCTTTTTAACCTCTCCCTTTCTCTTTTGTCCTTCAAGCATGTAGATGACAACGCAGGGGTGGTGTTCAAAACACAGATAGCAGCTGTAATACTGCCATCATGTTTTGAGCCCACAGGATCAAATGCTAAAGCCATTCAGGAACTGAGTATTTAAGTTATTTACTGAGTACATACATTCTATTCCTAGTCATACGTGTTCAGATCTGTCATAGTACCATGAATTCTGCTGGCACAGATGAGGAGAAACAAAGATTGTTGACTGCCAATACTGCATCTAACAGCAACAAAAATAGTCAAATCTCCCAGTAGGCATTTGACCTGAGAAGAGAAAGGAATATGCTGTTGTTAGCCCAACATGCCTGTCTCTCTGCCCATCCCTTATCCACGGTAAAGTCTTAAATCTCAGGATAAGCCATAGCTTTTCTTCTCTTTGGAGTTCATCCAAATACCTTCCACAATATGAAACACAGCTAGACATAAATAATAGGAAAGGGGGAGACTTGTATGAACCAGCAACTTCTGAGCATATCAAGGCTCCCGAAAACTAAAACAGTGAAATGAAGCTAGAGTAATTAGCTGCTCTGTCCCTAGAATATGATCACAAAGAAAATACACAGTTATTGGCATTTGCCCATCTCTTTCCCCAGCTTTCCAATCCCAGTTCCTCTGCACTCAGCGTCCAGACAGAGAAGATTTTTATATTGCATCAGTGAATACCAGAACAACTAAAGAGAAAAAAATCTGGTCCAAATCTAGGCAACTAATACCAGAATCAGAGTACAACTCCCAGCTTCATTATCTGGTCTAAATGAAATATAGTGAGCGAATGCTCTTCTGATCTCTCTTATTAGTCCCATTTGTTAAAATGCTGTATTATTTACAGCTTTGCACAGAATGAGGAAGTGGGTTAAGAATTCCATCTCAAAAGCAAAGTGATGATAAAAACTGGTGTATCTTTGTGAGCTTATCTCGCAGCAAAGTTCTTCCAGAGGCACAACTATATTAGCATACAAGCACAAGGGCTTATCATCCCTCAAAGGTCTAGTCTTGGCAAAGGTAGAGAGATAATAATCTTCTGTCATAGTGGGCAGCATTTCTGAAGGGGTTTGATTCAGCAATTAACATCACTTTGGGGAGTGACCCACCAGGGATTTTACCTTGAGATGTCAGTCCTAACTTATGGAACCAGTAGATCCCAAAACAGAGGTTGATTTAACCTTGGTGCCTGCCTTCACTGCAGCCTGCACTGCTCCCTGACCAGTGATTCATTTGAGCACAGCTAAGGGTGTCCTGACAAAAGAGAGAAATCCTGCCCTACCCTCCACTGACTGCACTGGCAGGACCCCCACTGTAGGATTCTAAAGTGTCTTGTTCAAAAAAGGATGGATGTGCAGGCACAATCTGGATGTGCACATGTAGGCAGGAGGAGGGACATCCCAAAAGGACCTCTAGCAGGAGTAGAAATCACAGTTCCCAGGCAAGGTATGTTCTCTAAAGGCATGAGCTAAACAACTATCCAGCTGCAGCCAACTCAGCTTTGATATGGGACTGCTGTGTGTATATCAGTAAAGTAAAAATATCTGGCACTTCTCCCTAGCATTGGGGACAGCTGGCACAAAATGGCATACACCCAAATTATTAAATTCTCTCTCAACTTCAGAACATGGTGGATACATCCAAGTTAACCACTGAACACAGCCTGTCTTCTGTGCTAAAACTCACACTTTGTCCAGGAGTTGTTTGATATTAAACATTAATCAAAAAAACCCTCAGCACTACAGGTTATTAGGTTCCAGTTTCTCTGAACTTCCCTGGAATAGCTTTAGTCTACTGTTTTAGATGTAACTGATGTGTGTTGGCCAGGAATATCAGCAAACAAGATGTGATTTTTGAAAAGAAATGGGTTTCACTACATCCTATATTCAAGGATATGAGGTATATAGACAACATATTTAAGGTTGAAGCTCAAGCAAGGCATCCCCAAGGGAGTTTCCAGAAGTCTGAACATACTTGGGTGAAACCAGGAAGAGTTTAGTTTATCCAGTTGCTGAGAGTGAATCATAGGTCTTTGTTGATAGATTATTAAAGTAGTCAGATGCAAACTGGTAACATCGCCAGGCACTGACTGCCTAAAACATGAGGGCAAGAGGAGATCCATTACTACTGAATAAAACCACAGCTCATTACTCACTATAGTCCTCCAGTTTTCTTTGAGGATTGGTGTGGACCTTGGGAGTACAAGAACAGAATTTTGTCTGTTCATCTTCAGAGCTGCAGTGTTGCTACCTCCTCATCCAGGGGGTTGGCAGGAGAACTGTGAGGACAGCCAGTTTACTTGGAGCCTTGGCTTCAAGAGGGGAGGACAAGGAAGATTCTCTGTTTATTCCATTGGCCTCCCTTTTAAAACCCCATGTGCCATAATCAGCAAACCTGTTGTCTCACTTTGAGAGACTAGGACCATGGGTTCCATGACCTGTCATGAAGTTACATGATTAGCTGAGGTCAGGGAGCACAGCTTAGTGCAGGGGTGAGAAGGTGCCTTTGCGTGCACGGCTCTGTGTCTTTTTCAGATGCAAGACACCCTATACCCTGTGAGACTCATTCCAAGCAGGAACTAGACCAGGGAGGAGAGGCTGCAGAATGAATCCACAGCACAGCCCAAGGCTGTAAGCCAGGCCTGGTTCTGCTGTCAGGAGCAGGTGTATACCTGGCAGCAAACACTCAGCACTGGCTTTTTGAGGGGCTTGCAAAAACTGTCTCTTCATTTCAGCCTGTCTGTTGAGCAACACCGGGCTCCTAGGATTGATTTGTGCTGCCAGAGCCTTGCAGGGGTGGGTAAACAGATGGCTTTGTCTGGAGAGCAGGTTGGTCTAGGCTAGTCTCACCCAAGGTTTGTGCTCAGAAATGTTGCTGGCACACAGGGACATTTCTGGCAAAAGCAGCAGAGGCAATGCTTGTACAATGTGATGGCCCCCTGCCTCACTAATATCTCAGACCTGTGGTCGCTCCAGCTACAGCCATAAACAGCATGAGGAAACGAGGCCTTTTTTTGATCAAACACGAGAAAAAAATTAAAAATAAAAATAAATTTAAAAAACAAAAACAAAAACAAACAGGAAAAAAAAAGTAAAGCTACACCAAAAGCTGAATGCATTAGATGCATTGCATCCTGTGTGGTTGACCTATATTATTTTATCAGACTGTTAGAGAGCAAACGAAGACAAAGAATTTCTTAGGTGACCCCTACATACAATATTCAGTCACTGTAGTTGTTTCTAGTGCTGGATGTGCTCCGTGATTGATTGGGAGATTTGCTGGCAAAATTTGAAATTCTATAGGAAAATAATGTTAGGAAACACTTTGTGTTCATCTCTCAACTGCAGAGTAACATGGAGTTTGCAGAAATTGCCAGTGATTCAAGCCCTTCATATTGCTTGGCTGGCCAGCAATCAAACCATTCATGCTGACTATTACAATAATGAAGACTTTATTAAATTCACATTTTACTTATATTACCTTAATAAGGAAGTAGCAGTAGGTGTGTCAGGTTCCCCTTCTCATTAGTATTGGAAAGCAAAGGAAAGGCTGTGATGGCAAGTTAAGGAAGGTTTAGAGATTTACCCAAGTCACAGTGGAGGGAGATAGAGGAAGACAGAGTGCCTTGAGACCATGCATTACATCTGCTGCCTCCCAGCTCAAAGTGACCCAAATCTTGTGGCACCAACGTTTGGATCCCTGTGCTCCACATAGCCTAGTGTTCAGACTGGCACTCAGACCAGGCACTGTCCTGGGGCACTGATCTGTAACAACCCCTCCTATCCTTTGTCCCACATTGGCAATCATCCTCTCCTCACTCTCCTGCCCACCTGCCCACCCTCCTTCCTGATCACCTCTCCCCTCTCAGCGCCCTCACCCCCTTCCCCATGTTCATTCTCAGTGGTCGTTGCATGTACGTGCCTTGGCACCCTTCAGCTCGTTAAGTCCCATGCCTTGCCTCATGTTTCGACAGGTTTTGTGAGTTTTGACAATCCTGCCAGTGCCCAAGCTGCTATCCAGGCCATGAATGGATTCCAGATTGGCATGAAGAGGCTGAAGGTGCAGCTGAAGAGGCCAAAGGATGCTAATCGTCCCTACTGAAGGGTTGTGGGAACCACTGGATACAAAGCACTAGCACAGGTAACTGCATGGGGAAGGGGGTGTCAGCTACACCTGTAGCGTCTCTCTGTGTCGTAGACCCTCAAGGAGATTCAGCTCTGTGACTCTCTATTTTCTGCCTTTTTGACTCTGGCTAGAGCCACTCTGCTCAGACACGCACCCGCGCATAAACTAGGAACTGTTTGTGTGTGTGTCTCTTTAGAAAAAGAGATGGAAGGATGCTTAACACGGGATAAGACAACTCCCTCATCCCAGGGGCATCCTGCCATCTCTAGAAAGTGTTTCTGGTCACTAGAGGAGAGTCAGCAGCTGTCCTGATTCCCCCTACTCAGTGCAAGAGAGCACTTCTGGTGCTTGAAGACAATCTGCAGTTAAGAGGTGGGACTGGGCTGCGGTTTAATCCCAGGTGACTGGACTGGGACAGTGTCTGTCTCAACAGCTCTGTGTTGCAAACGTTTCAAAGCATTCTTCATTCTTCATGCGGTACAGTCTGTATCCAATTCCATCTCAGCATAATAACTGAATGTAAATATGTCTCCCTGACAACCAAATAACCCCGGATTTATTTCATCACAAACCCAAGAAATTAATACAGGTTCCATGTTCACTTCTTGGACAGTTGCTTTAAACTCCTGTGTGTAGATAAAACCCAACAAAGCCAAGGAAGCTTAGCTGGAGTAAGGACCTGGGGTCTCGTTTTTAGACTCATGCGCCATGTATTGCTGGAAAGAAGCCAGCTGGATGTTTCAAGGGAACTTCTAATACATGTAACAACACCAAAAATATCAGAAGCCACAGCTTGTCTCATTGGAATCTCAACATATCACCAATAACAAACATGAAGGTGTTTCCGAAAACGGAAATATTTTCCACACTGGCTGGCTATTTCATTAGGTAATTCTTTGAGAAACAGAAATATAAACCCTTATGTGTTTGTTTACAGAGACAGGAGTCTCCCTATTGTTAAAACTGTTCCACACCAGAGATTCCCCAATAAACTCAGCACCTAGGGAGGCCCTAAGCAATTTGTACTCCTGAATTAGTGATAAAGAGATTGGTTAGGTGACCCTTCTATGTAATTTTAGCTATAATGTCTAAGATTCTGTGATTTTTATTCAGGCCTCCTTTGATTTATCTAAGGCAGGCAGGCAATCACTATCTTCAATTTTCCCAAAGAAAAACAGAGTGTTTTAATTTTTCACTGGGATCCCACATATCTTTGAAAAACATATTTTTCCAGTCTTCAGAGCAGTATCCTTTCCAGTGAGAGTTCAGGAATGGGATCAAAATGTCTTTGAAAGAGGTGCTGCACTGAAGACAGCATAAAGGAGATTAAGAAACCTTTCAATAAACATATTAGGTGCATGTACAGGAAACAGCCTCCATAGTTTAGAATCTCCTTTATATGTGACTACATGAAAATAACCGCCAATGCATTTTCCCCCTTCAAAAACCTCTTTTCTTTTCCTTGCTTATGAAAAGGCCTCTTGGAAGCTTGAAACCAAAACATGTTGCCATATCCAAATGCTTTTTGCTTCATCACACTGGCTTTTTTTTTCTGCAGGCTTTGCTGGGGGAGAGTGGGGGGGTGCATGCGTGCAACTGTGTTAAAGCAGGGGCTGCCTTTGTCAGGGAGGCTTTCTGTGACACCTGCAAAGGGACCAAGAAACACAAAGGTCTCCCTAGGTAGGCACCAGGCTTTATGTCTCAGCATAGGTGTTCTGGCTGAGGATATGTTTGTTTCTCATGGTGGTGTAAGAGGATGCAGGGCTGTGGATATCTGTGCTGTTCAAGACTCACCAGTGTGAGTCTATGGTGGTTTTTATCATCATGGTTCACCATGAAGTGCTCTGAGGTCTCAGCTTGTTTCCTACAAAAAGGTTACTCACTAGTAGGACGAAGATTTGTTGCTTGGATTTGGTTTGGTTTGGTTTTGGGTTGGTTCTTTTTTCTCCCCCAAAAAAATTTACTTTAAATTATAAGTAAAAGAGTAATATAATTCCATATGTCTCTCTTAAGCATTTTTTCCTTTCTTTTGCTTCTACTAAGCATAACAGTCTTGAAGAGCTGCCTCTAGATAGGAAGTCCTTTAGCCTTCCTGGATTTGACTTTGGCTTCACTACTCTGCTGCCCAGAAAAATCAGTTTTACCACCAGATCACTTCCACCCTTGGGTTAGAGAACCTTGTTTAGAGAATTGTTTTAGAGACCTTATCAAAATGTATCTCAGATGCATGTCCTTGTTCTCTTGCATACTCACACCTTGTTGAGCCTGTTGCAGGAGCTGTACCCAACTTTTGGCAGAAAGGAATTTTCCAGAAAAAAAAAGTTTTATACATGTGTTTTTCCAGCTGACAGAAGGAATTGTCCAAGTGTATGTGGTCCCAGGAGGACCCTGCAGAAGCATTCCCCAGGAGAGGATTTGGGTTAGCACAGGGAGAGCCATGCTGCAATAGGCTGCAGAGGACACTTGGTGACAGCCAGGATACCCAGAAGGTCACATGGGCTTAAACCCAGGTCTTTCTTCAGCTCATCGGTCTTCCAGGGATTGGGAACATTGATACCAGCACTCTAGAAGCAGGCAGGATTCTCAGTCAGGAAGGCCAGAGGGCGGCTTTCCCACCAGGGCTGGGCGATGGTGATCAGCAGAGGGCTAAGCCCTCAGGAATAAGCCTGACTCAGAGATAGGCCAGCTGTTCTCGGCTAAGCACAGTATTATTGCACCTCCACTGCTGGCTTGATTTGCAACTTCCTCTAACTGATGGAAAGATAATAACTTCACTGTGTTTTTTATCTATCTTTACTTTGGATGCAGCTCTTCAGGTTCTTTAATTCCAATTTGAAGCATGTGTATAACCGTATTGACACCAGAGTAATTACTCATGTACTTCAAGAGGATGCTCAAGAAACTTTTTAATTGGGATTTTTCCAAGGAAGGGCTTTTTTCTATTGAACTGCTTTCAAAAAATAAGAAGTTGCCAACAACTACAACAACAACAACAAAAAATCAGCACCCAGTTTGACATAATCCACCAAAGTGGTTTTTCCTAACTAAGAAAGAAAGGCCCTCACTGAATTTTAATTCTGGATGCACTTTGAAAAAAAAAAAAGCTTACAAATCTCCCTTTTGGGACACAAGAAGTCTAGGCCACAGTGATTTGAAGTCCTTTGTTTTCTTTGCAAGTGCTCTAGCACTGAAAGGTTTTCTGTGATGCAGCAGATAAGTCCAAAGCTGCAGCAAGCAAAGCCCTGAAGAATTCAGATGGCAAAATGGCTGCCCCTCTTTTTTCTCTTTTTTCTTTATGATTAAAGAGGTAGCTGCAGGGGGACAAAAAGGAAGGGAGGAATGATGGGCTGGGAGAAAGCAAAAGAGAGGAGGGTCATTTGAGGGAACTCTGCCAAAATCAGTATATTCTATTGCCAATCCCCCCTCAGGACTAGGAAACAAGGACTCGGAGACACTCTGTGTGCCTTTCAGATAGAAAATGCATAAAATAATTAAGAAAAAAAACCAACCTGAAGCCCACATCTCCCTTAGGTGGACATTGCTAGGAGCCCTTCACGCCCTGTGCTAAGAGGAGTTGCAGTGCCTGGGGCTGTGTGAGCCCTGAGCCCACTGCCAGGAGAGGCAGGCAGGGTAGGACAGCACTGCCTGGAAAAGTGCAGAGCTCTCAGCCCTCCCAGAGCCCAGGGCAGAGCAGCCCAGGAGCATCCAGCTGATAGATCAATGAAAGGCACAGCACACAACAGCCCTGAAAATCCTGTCCATTCCCCTTCTGTGCCTTCATTGCAGTGGCACAGTGATGCTTTCCACCTCAGACAGACACTGCTGCTGAAGTTTTATTTAAAGCTAAAGATGCAGAGACATTTGGGGGAAGCTAACCCAGAGCACTGGCATGAAACTGAGTGAGACAAAGTGAGTGTGAGCAAGACAAACTGAGTGAGGCAAAAGGGAAACAGAAAAGTGGGGGAAAAAAAGAAATAAGAAATAAGATCAACAGCAAGATTTTTTTAGCTGTGCTCCAGACTAGTGACAAAACATTGAATGGATGCACTGCCCAGGCAACCTGCTTCTACAAAAAAACAGGGGAAATAACAGTTCAAAGCTCAAAGGTCCTACTTCACAGCTTTTTTAATATGGACTGATGTCTGGTTTATTGTAAAATGTGTGAAATACATGTTTTTGCAGCTCTCTGGAATAGGCAGTATTTTTACTCTGAGGATGTATTTTTTGGTTTTGGTTGGGTTTTTTTTTTAATTGGAGTTCATATTTTACCAACTGGAAAACTTTGGCTTTTTCTCTTTTTGTTCCCTAATAAGAGAAAAAAAATAACAGCAACCCAAACTCCATTTTAAAGTAAGAATATACTATCAGCCAAAAATAAAAAAAAAAAAAGCAAAATTCCAAATTGCCATAAACAAAAATATGTGAGAGGAAAACTTCTGGCTTCTCTTGTCATTTCAGATGGCTTCAATGCAAAGTCTAGTGAGAGTATTTTTTACTGAAATTTTTTGTTGCTTATGCCTCCTAGATAGCTTTCTATTACCTCTAGTGAGAGGCTATTCTGCAGCTGCATTGATCTCACTGTTTTCTATTAGGCTATTCATCTTGAGATTCATTCCAAATACCCTTTTTCGAGATAAAATCCCATTTCTTGTAGTTATGCCTCCTACAATCATGCTAACCAGCTTCTCTTCCACCTGCACAGATTATTGTTGTTTCCCTCTTTTAGTCATCACTTAGATCGTTTAGGACTTGCTTACATTATGGAAATTTGCACTAGTATAATTGCATCAAAACAGTACTCCAGCACAAGCTTTAATATGAGTGAATAAAGAGAGAAAAAAAATCAGCACAGCTTAATTTTGGAAAGTCTGTTCAGGTACTGGAAAAACATCACCTCAGCCAATATTTTTTTCTGTTCTTTGGATTACTTTTGTTTTCCATTTCCACTGACACCTGTGATTAAATTAAGCATCACTCACTGTGTTTGCAACCTAAACTTTGTGCTGTTGTGTGTGTACTGAGAGAATGGAAGTGAATTTTAGTGGGGGAGGCTAAAACAGGACCCCTGAAGGTGTTTGCAAGACTGACAAGAAAATCCTTTATTTTTCTGTCTGATCATTTTTAACCTGTCTGTCCATTTAAATTACTGATAACTTTATTATGGCAAAATTCTCATGTCTGTTCTAGAAACCACAGTTTCGATACCAGAGCATGTAAAATCCCATTGCTAATTATTTTATTCTAAGATTGGCACACAATACAATGCACTGATGGAAAACGACAATAATTAATTACTGCATTTACTCCAAAATTACAATCACTAATTACTGCTCTGAGACTGAATTCCATTCAGCAATATTTGGAACTTGTTCTTCCTCAAAGCAGGGCAGCTTTTCAGGAGTATTGCTGTGTTTGCATCTAAATGAGTCCATGTAGGTCACTAACAGATCTGCACTATTTGTCATGGGAGTGATAGAGCAGCACAAGGCAATACCACAACACTTTCCCTCAGTTTGGAGCAGGAATTCTTCATTAAAACCCAAGTCCCCCCTTTTTATTTTTAATGTTAGATAATGTAAATACTTCAGAATTAAATAATATATATTAAAACAGCCTCCTACTTCTCATCTCACTGTGATACTCTTGGCCCTGGTGCTCTGAAGTAAACTTCTGGAGGATTGTGAGAACTTTTGCCAAAGACTCAGCCAGCAAAGAACCTTCTGAGTTTTTCCCCATATGTACAACACTGTGAAAAGACCAGGAGCTTGCTATGGTGGTGCCCTCTTCAAAGGCTTCCAACAACAAAACCCCCAAAGCTCCAGGGTTGACTGGAGGGTGGTAATTTCATATTCAGCCACTTGAGCAAGATTAGTGCAGGAGATCATACAGACAGTGTCACAGATTACCTGAGTAAGGCAGGTTTTAGAGCCTTTCTGGGCTCAGTGTAAGCTTCAGTTGCATCAGTTAATGGGCAGCTGCAGTAGCCTGGAAACAGCAGCCTTGGAAGAAACATTTCTACCGGGTTCATTCAGCACACAGATCTGCTGGGCCAGTGCATGAGGGACTGCAACTTGAAGAGAAATGGGAAAATATAAGAAAAGGAAAGAGTAGGCATTTGAAACAGCAGTGATTTGAAATGAGAGCCAAAGAGATGGAAAAACACAGGAGACATCCATAGCCAAATTTTTTGTTCAAGCAGCAGCAGCAAACACTGACAGAATGAATCCTCTGCTAAATAAAATATGTACAAAACAAATGAGAGAAGGCAAAGACCCACAATGAAAGAGGATTGTGAAAATACAGGATGAGTCCTAGAAAACAAGCACAGTCATTTTTCTTCAGGACCTTCCGATAAGTTACAAGTCAGCAAAATCCATTGATACTGGGACATGGACAGAGAGACCAGTACTCACAAGTGAGCAAACAGGAAACAGGAGTGTTATCAATTTGCAAATGCTGCTCAGGGAGAGAGCAAAGAAAGGTTGAGAACTTCAGAGATGCTCTTCTCAGATGGCCCCATATTTGAAGGCAGATAGAGCTTTGGTGTGTTCAGTTAACACAAACATCAGCACCATTAATGTGGCTTTTTGTCTAGGTAAAGACAATATGAACAGCAAGCAGGGCACAGCCCTCTATGTCTAAGAAGAAGGTTAAAACCCCCTCAAGGGAAACTGGAAATTCACAATGAAGTCAGAGTTATGAGTTAGCCCCAACATGTACACAGGACTCAGGTCACTTGTGCAGCATTGATTAGTAAGCTGAAAATGATCTGATCTTTTTGTCACTGACCTTTGAGAGCTACTGCAGAACTATGAATTGAAGCTCTGTGGGATAGTGTTTGGCACTTGCACTGTAGAGATAAAGAAAAGGGAGGCTAAAAAACTCCATGAAATTTACTCTGCAGGGGAAAACTGCTACAGGAGTTGGCAAGAATCTTAATAAGGGGTTGCAGAGCACTCCATCAATGTGAGCACCTTAAATTGATGTCCTTATGGTTTGGAAGGCATATACAATCAGCTGCACTAGAACACTGTTTCTCGTTCCCACAGTTATACCCAGTGATACATCAAATGCAATAATTGCATATTTGAATAATTCATAGGTACGGTAACTTTGGCCAGATACAAGTGAATATCAAAACTCTGGTCTCTGAAGTGTTTGATTCAGCTGTAGCAGAGAATTGAAGGTTTACGGTGCAAACCTTGCTTCTCAGGTGTCTTTCATCCAGCCCTGTGACTGCAGTTAGCAAAAAAAAAAAAAAAAAAAATAAAAAGAGAGTTTTTATTTCAAACGGTTCATTTTCCCACTTAGCTGAGCTTCATCCAACCTTTTTGAAATATTGGGTAGAAGGCTGAGCTGGAGGGGAAAGGAGAACAGCAGTCAAGTCATTCCCCAAGCAAGAAGCAGAGTAAATGAAAACTCAGTGCTCTGTCTGGAAAAGTACTAACCACAGCCATGATCGGGCTAAGTTCTCAGGCAGCGTCAATCACCAGCTCCTCTGAAGCCAGTGAAGTGACACTGATTTATGGCAGCCAAGGATTCAGGCCCACTATTACTTATTTAACTCTAAATGTTCTCCTAGCAGAGATGTTTCAATTATTTACGGTTCTAGAGGGAGATGCAATGTCCCCATTCTGGGTGCTCTGGTCTTCTTAGAGCAGAGACACTAGGGAATGATCATGCCCACCTCCAAATATCACCATGGCTCATTTTAAAAATGCTTTTTTAGGATAATGCCTTGCAAATAGAGGAAAATCTCTTGCACCCATGGAAAGCTGCAGCTCCACACTCTAGTAATCCTCTTTAGAAAGCAGATTTTCCCCATTTATTGGAAGATACATTCTCCCTCCCCAGCTCTTCAGATATCCCTTTTTCCTGTGTAAAACAGATCCAGCAGCTGAGCTGCCTGAAGCATTTATTCTATGCAGAGCAATAACACTCTAAAATCCTCACAGTGACACAATGCCTACCTTTGAAATTTCTGGCTCTGTGATGCCCAGTCCTTGACGCCAAAGATATCTTTTGGTTGATTTGGATGTGCTGTAGACCACAGTTGCCATGGTAGACCCTTAAAGGCAGATTGTTCCAAAAGAAAACAGGTATTCACTACCTTGATTTCTTAAGGATTTGGAAATAATTGGGCCATTAAATCCATGGGTTGTGCAGTCAGCTAAACATTTGTCTTTGCTGGATAAGATTCTCTATTTTTCTCTACATTTCTCTTCTCTCTTGAAGCATCTTCACTCATGAGCAGAGGTTGCATCCCATTTGCTGTGATGTATGACAAGTGAATGCTTTCCATGCTCTTTATTTTCCTCTGTGCATTCTCCTTGCATGGTACATATTTCCCCACCTTGGCAGATTGGACACTGGGAAAGGAAACCAGACATGCAGCCCAAAGCCAGCTGTAGGAAACTGGGCTCCTACATGTCAGTTTTAAGAGATTTGGTGCTTTCAGAAGGGGGTTTATTTGGGGGGTTTCTGTCTTCTGTTCAGGTTACAAGATCATACAGACCTTGTTACACAAAATCCCAACAGGAATTCCTATGGGCCTTGTTCCCATTACCCATGAAGACCAGTGTAATGCAATTTAGAGAAAGGTGTACAGATCCTCATCAGGAGTAAAGGAATAGCTCATACCTGGAGAAGTATTCCTACCCTTAAACATGAATGGAGGAATTCTTGAAGAGCATGTAACGTGCTGTTAGTAATTAGGAAAGGCACGCAGACTGGCACCATGGTTATCTCTGGGGTGTTTCCTCTTTCAGCACAGACCCACTTCTTGACAGCCTGACTTCTGGTGCTCACCAGGGATTCCTGGAAGTAACCCCAGGATGCCACTTAGGATTAAAATGCAAATAATTTCTTTCTTCAGAAATGCTCTAGAATAAATGAGTTGTCCTGAGGTTCACAGGTATCTGAAGAAGTGCTGGGCCTGTCCTTCATCTGGGGAAAAAAAGTAGGCTTTAAAGGAGTGATGATGATTTGTGCCAACCAAAGACTTGCTGTGGGATTTGGCCACTTACACTCAGGGAGCAGAAATCTTCTGCTTTTTCTCTTCTAATCTTTCAAATTGCCTCTGTAATTTTTTCCCCAAGTTGTGTGTGCTCAGTGTGTTCTGTCGATGTGAGAAGTGGTAATGTCACTCTGCTAGGAGTTTTATGGTTCACAGAAGGCAGGATTTGTATTGAGACAGACAGATAGATGGATGTCTGGTGCCTGCACACAATGTATTACAGAGATTGACCCAAAATTTTCAACACTAAAATCCCAAACAAAAGACTAAGGGAATCTCTGGCTGGGAGATTTCAGATGGATTTTATATCTTTATTTTTCTGATTAATACAAGTCTTTAAAAGCATATCATCCCTGTCCCTTTGCCCAAATATTTGGAGAAGATCAGAGTAAAGAAGGATCAATAGCAAATAAGTAGTCTACATTTTCTCAGGTGTCAATGTAAAGGAGGTCAGACATGTCATACTGGGGAGGGAAGGGAAGGATACACAGTTAGGGAAGTCTGGTGTGCATTCAGGTAAGGAACATTCCTCATGACAAAGGAGGAGGTGAATCCTGTTGCCCATGGAGCTGGTGAACTCAGGAAAGGTGGCAGTGACCAGCCAGGCTCAGGGCCACACTGAGATCTGGGCTCTCCCTGCCCATGAGAGGGACGTGGAAAGGAGCAGAAGTGCTGGCTGATGGGAGCAGTAGGGACACCATCCTGCCAGGCTGCCTGCGGAGCCTGGAGCTCCCTCCTAATGAAGGCGAGCGGCTGGGCACAACTGGAGGCGAGCTGTTCCCCATTTGTTTGTGCTCCTCAGAGTGGCAGGGATCCGCTCTCCATCAGAATAATCCAATTGAACAAAATGATTCATATTAGCAGGCACATCTGTCTGAGGCCAAAGCAGAACCCTGGTGTTAGTTTAATAAATGACGTTCATTAAACTCAGCTGAAAATATAATCTGGAGAGACTGATGGGGTGAACAGAGCAAAGAATAAGCAAAAGGAGTTAGCAATTATCAGATGTCATTTGTTCTACTGGTACCACAGAATTGGAGCTTGTTTGCTGAAATCTTAATTTCATTTTGCTGAGGCAGAATCCATCAGAGAAGCTTATGCTGCCGCTATGATTCCTGTTTGTCAGCCCTTGGTAGGGAATGTGGCATTTTTCTTTCCTCTTTTTCTACCAGACAGAGCTCTGAAGGAACACAGATACCAGCAGAGAGCACAAGGACAGGAAAGACTGAGGTAGCAGCCTTTCCTTTGCCATGAGAAGACTGCTGAGTAAAGTTCCCTGTGCTGCAATGGAGAGAACACGGGCAGTGCTCTGGGACAGGAACTTTGGGTATTTCCAATGCAGCAGAAACCATAAATCCTCCCAGCTCCTCTGCCGTTTCCCCTCCATACCAAGATGGTGTATAAACACTTCTCACTTGACTTCAGGAGCATTTTGCACTCTATAGGGTAGGGGCCAGTGTTTCCACCAGCAAATGTATCCCTCTTTTCAGACTATACTAAAGTTAGGGTCTTCTTGGTGGTCAAGTCAGGGAAACTCCCACAGCTGTGCACTGGTGGCTGTCCAAGGCAGCACAGGGGAGCAGGCACAGGCACAGGCATGGAGGTGTTGGAGGCAGCCCACATACCCAGATCTTAACCCTGATGGTCTGGGGCTGCCTCCTTCAGGCCCAGCTCTCTCCCTGCTCCAGCTCAGCCAGCTCAGTTATCTGGCATTAACATTCCTGGCCATAAGTCTCCACACAAAACACTGAATCCAGAGGGAGTGCTCTTAAGAGGGAGAACTGCCTTTCCCAATTTCTGCTGAGCAGAGGAGAGCTTCTTGGGACTGACTTACAGAATGGTCAGCATTTGAAGATTGGCTGGACAACCTGTTTCTTGCGAGTTGCTTTGGTTTTGTTTAGTTTTAACTTGTCCCTGCGGGTATTCAAATGGTCCTTGGTGTGCTCAGGGGAAGGCAAAAAAGGATTTTATATTTATAGACTTGCCAGAGCTATCGAGTCCTAGCCAGTTAGAAAAAATCAAAAGAATAATGGAGGAGAAGGGAAAGCTTGACCTCATGAGCTTTCAGCGTTGATTAGTTTGTTGGTGTCAGGAACCTTTTCTTGTTCAGGGCAGACTAACTGTGAAATAACTTTTTTTCCCCCTACTCTTTAATCTGTCTC
This sequence comes from Passer domesticus, assembly GCF_036417665.1. Classification (NCBI taxonomy): domain Eukaryota; kingdom Metazoa; phylum Chordata; class Aves; order Passeriformes; family Passeridae; genus Passer; species Passer domesticus. The sequence goes on from NC_087512.1 coordinate 7,469,606, forward strand.
CTGTATTCCCAAGGGGAAGGAGGAGCCAATACCTGCCTTCCTGGAGCTCTCCTTCAGGGGAAGCAAGTGCACAGACTTGCACACCAGCAGCAAGGGGCTGGTGGGTTTGGGTTTTTTCCGAGATTCATCTTCTCAGTGTGCCCTTTGGCAAGAGGCTGAACAACTTCAATTTCCCTCAAAACTGTGTAAGAATCAGTTGCTGACACAAGCTGCTCTGGAGATGGTCAGAGGTTTTTCTCGCCCTGGTGAGCACAGAAGAGGGAGGGAGAGTTGCAGAGATGGGCAGCACCTTTCTGATATTTGCCCTGGATTCCACCATGGCAATCAGGCCTCCTTCACAGCCTTGGAAGTGGGGGAAACATGCACTGAACCCCACCTCTTGCCCACTACCATTCCTCACACAGGTTAATCCTGAGCTTCTTGGCACAGGGAGGAGCATAGAGGCTTAGGTTAACATGATCCTGTCATTTGTATGAGACTGGTGAGAAACTTGCTGAATTTGCTTGGTTCAGCTCTGTGGTTCAGGCACTCCCAAGCCAGCACAGCTGCAGGCACAAGGGGACATGCTTCACAAGCACAGGCTATCTGAGGTGACAGTGAACCAGAAACCCAAAGAACTGAGACTGATCAGACTCAACTGGATGCAAATAGAATTTGAGATTTATTTTCAATACTCTTTTCAAAGTACATTGAAGTAATTTTATGAACCAGGCATCATGGGAATCAGGACATTGGTTTTCAGTGCTTTCAGAAAAAAAATATTTTGTTTTGGATTTCTTTTTAAATTTTCAGACAAAAAGTTTTGACTATTTTTAAGCAGTAATAATGTTTGACTGATCACCTGCATTTTCTACCCAGAAAAGCTTTAAACAAAAATGTGATCCAGTTCTAAATTAGAATCATATAAATACCTCAGCTATAGCAGTGAAATGAGTCACAGACATAAGTCACATGCATAAGTGTTTTCAGAATCAAATTCTGAGACACTAAAATTCACCAAGAGATGTGAATTCTTCATACAGAAACCACTCCAACTAGATGGTGGAATTCTTATCTTTCTCCAACTCAAAAAGAACTACCATCTCCTTAGCTAAAGTATCTTCTTTTAGAAGCTTCATACAGAATTTGGCTTCAAGAATGTTTGTGGGGTTTTTAATAAAAAATTATGAATATTTAATAATTAATAGAACTATGTAAGTTTATTGAGTCATCCTGGACTTTAATCAATTTGAAATATTTGGGGCACCAATTTCCACCTTACTACTCCTCACTGGAGGTACATGGGAGCTTTAGTGCAATTAAAATGAAGCAGGAAATATTTTTAGTTAATTGCACTGTGCACCTTGAAGGTAATTTGAAGCTGCAGGCAAAAAAAATAAAATATCAGAAGGTGTAATTGAGTGCTGCAAGCTGGAAGTTTGTGTTTCTGGCTGCATTCTGATTTAAAGGGGTGTAGAAACAGGGCATGGAGCTGGACAGCCTTGGCAGAAGGAGAGTGAAATCTCACCGCTGGAGAGCAGTGCCTGGATGGATCATAGGCCAGCCCTGCCACTGGCACAGGACCAGCTTTGAGAGGGTCACTGGAGAGCACGTTCCTGAAAGGGATGTCAGGCTGGGAGATGAGATGAGGTCTCCTCCTTTTCCAGCCCCAGACAGACAGCGCTCCAACATACCCTTCCTGTAGCTGGTGAGCAACTCCAGACCACATCCTTACCCCTCCAGCCCAGCAGGCAGCTGTGGGCTCTCGTTTCTTATGGCAGACACTGGAGCCACTGCTGGAGTGTTCCTGGGAGGGCACAGGCAGCTCAATTGCACCTGCTGAGATCCATGAGCTGGACTTCATTAGGGTCTTGAGGTCATCCTAGGGGTCTGCTGAGGAAAGGAAGAGGGGAGCAGGATCCCCATCTTACTGTCAGCAACAAAAGCAGGAGAGTGTAGCAGTGGTTTGATCAGCATTTTGATAAGGTCTAGTCAATCTATAAAGGGAAAAAGCAGAAACAGCAGAGACTGGGCACAGAGGCTTTCTTACAGCTTCCCAATTAGACTTAGTTCTCAACCATGCACATTTTTTTAATTAAACTGTTGGTACAATGCTCAGGAGATAGAAAACTCCTTGAGGCCCTCTTGTAATAAAGAACCTTTCATTGTAAGCAGAAAGGCAAGCTTAATTTCCTCTCACACCTAATATTCATCTGCAGCAAAAGCAGGGGTGAGCACTCTGTATGAGGCAGGATAAATGCTCCTCAGGGCACAGGACCCACTGATTTGGCCATTGGGAGGGAAAGAGGCTACATCCTTTGATGCAAAAGTAGCCATTTAACTCTCATTTGACCTTTACCACCACTGCTTCTCGAAATGACCCGAGTTCATTGCACTGATCTTTGCTTGCAAAGCTCTTGATTGGCAAAATAGGGCTGGGAGAGGGAAAGAGCCACGGCTGTGTTTGAATGAGCCAATAAATTCTGGGTGCTGCTGAGGAGGGTCGACAGGGCTGTGACCACTCAGAGCCCACCAAGCCCTTAGCTGCTCCTGGCTGCAGCCCTGGAGGTGGGCAGAGCTCCGTGCTGCAGCCAGCCCTCCTGAACCCCAACTCTGCCCAGCCCAGCCCTTCCTCCCAGCTCACCTCTTCACCTCCTGCACCCCACCATGAGCCCCACCACCCCGTGGCCACCTCTTCTGCCACTGCTGGGAGGCAGAGGGAGAAAAGGCAGCGCTGCTCAGGGAGCCAGTGACATTTTCTGACTGCCCAGGCTGGATCTGCAGGAGCAGCTGCTCCGTTGTGGTGCTTTTTCATCCGCTGCTTGAGACTAATGGCTCTAGAAAAATAGATAAATCAGAGGTGACACAGCTATTGCTGCTTGACAATTTTTCATCAAACAAGCTGGGGGAGGAGGGGATGACCAAAAAGTGACATTTTGACCAAACTGGATGTTTCCGCAGCAAATTTTCATTCCAGTGGATTAAAAAATAAATGCAAACAGCACAAAAAACATAACTGTCTTGATTAAAAATGTCGTCCTTCAAAACACTAAATTCCTCTTAAAAATGGACTGGTTTTCAGAGTGATTTAAAAAAAGGCAAAAATTAATCTATTTCTCTGGCCACCTCCTCCCCCCAGACTTGTTTTGTTTATTAACTAAAATACTCACAGGAAAGAAAGCCAAAATAATGGCAATTTTCCTCCAGAAAATAATTGTCATTTTTCAACTAGCTCTTAATGTAACATAGCTAAATGAGAGCAATCCTAGTAACAACACTGCACAGCAAGTAAGTCATACAATTATTTGAAAGAAGGGCATTGCAATTTAGGAGCTAATTTTTATCATCACCTTAAATTTATAAATGGGAAAAATGAGGCAGGGTCATTAAGAATATAAGAAGAAAACAAAACAAAAAAAGAAAAAAAAAGCCAAAAAACCCCAAAAAACTGCCACAAACAAACAAACCAAAAAAAAAAGAAAAAAAAAGAAAACATTAAACATTAACATGTGAAATGTTGGACTCCCATCTCCCTGTTAGATCACATTGGCTTCTCTTCTCTGTCTCTGTGTGTGTGCAATTGTCTCTGTTGATACATATGTACATGTAATACCTCTGTACATATACATATGGATATGTTGGTGTGCATTTTCATGTATATAACGATTCATGTATACAATCTGTCTGCTTTTTAACCTTCAGATGTTAGAACTGAAGCATCTGACAAAAATACTCTTTCCCCACCTTCCCTCCTCACCCCCCCTCTAAAAATAGCACCCCAAGAGTCCAGGTAAATGTGTTGATGTCTGGTATAAATCATCAGGCTTCTTTTAATCCCAGCATGGATGCAAAGTCCCCTTCACCACGCTGCCCTTCCCACTCTAGCACATTTGGGCTCCTCATCTTGGGCTCACCACACAGCCTTTGCAGCGGTTGTCATAGGGATAGAGTCTGTTTTGGAGAGCCCTGCCTCCATTTTCCACCTCTGCCAGACAGTCCGGGCAGGAGCTGGAGTGGGGGGAGTCTCTGTGGGTTGGATTGGGATACAGTGAAGAGGAGGACTGAGGCATAAGGAAAGCAGAGCCATCCCACAGCACTGGAGGTGAAAACAGAGAGGGAAATTGCTATAGAAACAGTACAAAAGGCAGGGGAGAAAAACACAGGCTGGAGTTTTAATAATATTGATCAGCTTCAGAGGCAATAGCTGTGCAGGTCTACCACAGGTAGAAAAAACATCTCCAGTTCCTTCCAGTAGGTGTGCATGGCCACAGCTCCAGCAGACAGATGGACAGGACTCTGACTGCAGTTTTGGGTGCAAAGGCACACATGTGTGTAATTAGAGCTTAATATATGTTGTATGAAGGTGAAGAAGTTGTCATATGCCATGAGCAGAGACTGTGCGAGAACAGGAGGCTGCCACTTTCCTGCTGGAAGAAGTGGCGGCCTTTGAGTTTCATCAGGGAGAGGTTTGTTAGCTCCAAGAAAGGAAAAAGGTCTAGAGATGATCCGTGGAGACTTGACTAATAAGGACTCAGGGGAGAGACACAGTAGAAATTATGTGGAACTGGAGGCAGTAGATTTCTGCAGTGGAAGAAGAGCCCAGCCTGGCAGCCCACCATGGTGGTGTCAGTGTTGGCACAATTGTGTCATCCTGTGAAGGACACAGAGCAAACTTGTACCTGCAGCTGGCTGCATTTGCTGCTTAGCAAATATACAATGACAGCTCCTGTGGTACTCATCAGATAGTCAGGGAGTGTTAGGCTTGTGCCACTTGCACACCCCTCTCAGGTCATCTACCTGCTGTAAGGGTATCATGGAATCATAGTACAGATTAGGTTGTAAAAACACCTGTAAAAGTATTAAATTCAGTCATTAGCCCAGCACTGACAAGTCCACCTCTAAATTCTGGCTCTAAGCACGACATCTATGCCTCCTCTAAATACCTCCAGGAATTTTGACACCACAACTTACCAAGGCAGCCAGTTCCAGTGCTCAACAAGCCTTTCAGTGACAAAGTTATTCCTAATATCCAATCTAAACCACTCCTTGCCACCCAAGGCTGTTTTCTCTTGCCCTGTCACTGGTTACTGGGGGAAGAGACTGACCCCCACCACTCTGCAACCCGCTTTCAGAGGGACAGTGATAAGGACTCCCCTCAGCCTCCTACTGAGCTGTGCCCTGGGAGCACCACTACTGATTCCCAGCATTTCCCTCATAAACTAAATGGATCACCTTGTCACAGAAGGAGATCAGGCTGGCCAAGCAGGACCTGTCTTTCATGAGCCTGCTCCCCTGGTTGTCCTGCATGTGCTGCATGATGGCACGGAGGATGATCTGCTTCACAAGCTTCCCCAGTGCTGAGGTCAGGCTGACAGACCCGAAGTTTCCTAGATCCTCCTTCCAGTCCTTCTTTTGGGTGGGCATTGCACTGGCTAACTTACATCAACTGGGACTTTTCTGGTTAACAAGCATGCTGATAATGATGGAATTGCTTAGTGACCACCTCTGCCAGCTCCCTCAGAACCCAGTACCACACTACATGGGCAGTGAGTGTCTCCCATCTCCCAAAATGCAGAGATTATCCTCACAGTCCAGACAGAAACTGCTGTTAAAAGCTTTACTGTGACAGAAGTGTTTGTAGCAATAGGACTACTGTGCTGACAGCACAGGTTGCAAGGACATGACTAGATTTATGTTTGTCTAACCAAGGCTTTAACTGAGATTCATTTCCCCTGATGGTACAGACCTACACTGCAACTATTCCCTTCACAGCAAGTCAGTCAAGGTCCTCATTATAACCATGAAAGAGATACTGGTTCCTTTTGCCCATGACTCACAGTCTTATCTGAAACAGTTCCTAAGTGTGAGTGAATTGGGACCTAAAATCCCTGTGTGTCTCCACTAATGCTGTCCTAGAGTGATCTGTTCAGATGAGGATGTCTGCACCTTGAATTCCATCATTAGGACCTCAATCCCTTATTTCTCCCCAGTGTTAAAGGAGTACAGCCCCAGGATGTTAGGCACTTGCTGCTTCCAAAAAAAAAGTTGGACATTTACCAGATTTATTTGGCTATGGTTTGTTCAGTGGAGCAAGACTTTGGGCATGTCCCTAGAGGCTATCAAAGTGTCTTCTCCTGTCCACTGACTAGGTAGCTGCTGCAGACTCCTGCTTTAGAAGAACAGCTTCATTTGGTCCTTGAAACACAGACCCAAGTTAGGCAGACAGGATTACCACATGTCACTTTGGCATGAAAGAATATTTTAAAGTGACTTTTTTTTTTTTTTTTTGCTGTTTTTTTTTAGCCTCAGCAAGTCCTAATCCTTCATCTGTACATATATATGTTTGTGTGTGTGTGTGTGTGTGCGTGTGTGTGTGTCACCTGCAGTATCTGAGGGTGTCTGTGGAGGACAGGCAGAGGGATGGTAGTACCACCTCCAAAGCAGTGGTCACTGATTGACCAGTCCCATCCTTCCCACTCTGCACATTAAATATTTTCCTTAATAAAAATTATAGCAAAGAACTTCTCCCCATCTTGACAGTTGCCTGGTTGCAGCATCCATGTGTAAACCCACTACCCACTAAGCTCCACTCCTGATCCTGCAGTTGGTGCTATCTATCCCATATTCCAACCCCAGACAGGAGATGTGTGTTGTTGCTACTTCCCAGGAATAGGGCAGGATATTGTCAGCTCCACCAGATCTTTCCTATTCCTGTGCCTCCTTTGCCCTCCATTCATTGAATCAAAGCTTGTTAACCCTTCCTTTTCCTGCTAGTGCAGCTGAGGTAAGGAAAGACACAGGCCTTGCTGTGATGGTTCTGACAGCTCTCCTTCCTTCCCCAGCTGCTTGTTTTCCTGTGTTATGACATGGCCAGAAAGCCCAGAGGGGTAAGAAGGATGCCAGAGATCTTTTCCTCTTCCAGGAACTGTAGAGCTGACACCATTTGCTCTTGGGTACCTAGGGACACGAATGACAACAATTCTTCCCTGGGCCATCTTCAAAAGGACAGTTTTCCCCATCTTGGACTGTGAAATAGCTGTAGACACAGATCTTGCATCTGCCTTGGGGATACCAGTCTATTGTCTTTGTCAAACCCCAGGAAGCTCAGGCTGACACTTCCAGATCATCAAAGGGCAAGACTTTGGGGCCAGGCCATCAAGAAGGAGTCAGCTGCAACCAAGACAGCATCCAACTGTGGGGAAAATGTGGAGCTGAAGCCAGAGCTCAGATCAGGGGCTTAGTTCAGCATCATCTCTTGTCAGCTAAGCACAACTGCTGTAGCCAAGAAAGCATGTTTCAGTTCACAGAAACAGTAAAGAAACCCAAGACAAGCAAACAGAAAGCTGGGGAAGCCAGCATGCATGACTTCAGGATAAGAACTGCCAAAAATATTCTTGTGACACCCCAACACGAGGTGAAATTTCATTCATGTGCAGTGACTTTTCAGAAATAGGCTGCAAGGAGAGATATGAGCCCTGCCAAGGAGACAGAAAGGCAATACCTGAGGAACAGGGTGCAGAGCTGCTGACTGAGACAAGTGTATTTTTGTGTGCAGTGATTTTTGGTGTTTACCGAGGCAAAAGTCCGTGGGCCAGTAAAGGGACATTTTCCTTCACAGGAAAGGAACAGGGCATTTCTATAGGCTGTAGCAACCAATCCCTGGAAGGTTTTATTCCTTTTTCTTTTCCTTTGCTTTTTATTTTCCTTTCTCTTTTTGATTTTTTTTCTCCTTTCCCCCCCCCTTTCTTTTCTGCTCTCTTCTCTTCTCTTCTCTTCTCTTCTCTTCTCTTCTCTTCTCTTCTCTTCTCTTCTCTTCTCTTCTCTTCTCTCTCTTCTCTTCTCTCCTCTCCTCTCCTCTCCTCTCCTCTCCTCTCCTCTCCTCTCCTCTCCTCTCCTCTCCTCTCCTCTCCTCTCCTCTCCTCTCCTCTCCTCTCCTCTCCTCTCCTCTCCTCTCCTCTCCTCTCCTCTCCTCTCCTCTCCTCTCCTCTCCTCTCCTCTCCTCTCCCCTCTCTTCTCTTCCCTTCTGTTCTCCTCTTTGTCTTGCCTTTTGTTTTCCATTATCTTTTCAATTCAAGCCAGAGCTAAATACCAAAGGAGCAAATATCCTTCTTTTAATGATGCTGATTTAGGGACCATTGTATCATCTGAATCCTCCTACAAGTCTGCTTCCCACACCATACCAGCATTGCTGTTTCAGAGCCCACCATCCTGTGAACTGCTAAACGGACATGCAGCAGCCAGCAGTAGCTGCTTTCCTTTTCAGTTTTCTTTTTTTTTTTGTTTTGTTGCTGTTTTGTTTGTTTGGGTTTTTTTTTTTTTTTTTATTTATTTATTCTCAGTAGCCAAAGCAGTTCTTGGCCTATTACTGCCCCGTGAATTTAAACCTGGGATGTAAACCAAATCAGAGTGGTACCCGCTCCGGAGCCGGTGCGAGGCAGTGGAGAGGCTCCCGGAGGACTCTGGCCAGCCTTCCAGCGAAGCCCAGGAGGCTGGGGGTGGTGCGGGGAAGGCCGGTGCTAACGAAAGCATTCTGGTTGGCAGTGAATGTTTTTATTTTCCAGACTCCGCAAACCGATCTGTGTCTGCGCTCATCCATTCAGTGCATGCTCTCCTCAACAGCCGCTGCATCACGCTCTGTTCCTGTTCGCTGTTGACCGTGTGTCCACATTTAAGTGTGTGTTTTATGTGTGTCTCTGGCTAGGCCTTCTCCATCCTTTTTTTTTTTTCTTTTTAATTCTTCCTTATTTTCTTCTTTTCCTTTCTTTTCTTTCCGTTCAGTTGGTTTGTTTTGCTCTCATTCTTGTTTAGTTTTCTATAGTTTAATGGCAAGTATTTCCATTAGAAATTATTTTTAATTGATGCTGTGTTTGTAACATTTTTTTTAATTATTATTTTTATATATATCTTCTTTCCCCACCTTTCCCTTTTACCACACTATATATAAATATATATATATAAAAAATCTTTTCTTCTTTTGTCATTCAATCAAATTCCAACCAAGAGCCAGTCAAATCCACCACAGTCTCGCGCTGAGCTAGGAAAAAAGTTCTCGTAATGACATGAAAGTGGAGAATACAGTTCCCCAGGCCGTAAGTTCAAATCAACTCGAAGTTGAAAGTGTGACATGATGGCGTCATGTAACAAGCTAAGAATTGGTTGCATGACATGCCGTCAAGTTTCGTGCAGGTGCCGTGATTGAAGCATTTTTCTTGGATGTTGTATCAGTTGATGATTGGCCAGTCATGATCACATGTGCCTTTTTTGACTTTGTGCTGCCACAATTTTTTGCTGTGCTCATTTTCGTTTTGTTTTTGGTGCTTGCAGTGGTTTCTTTATTTGTCGTTTGATTTCTCGTCAGCGTTTTATGCTTCTTTAGATGTCACATAGAAGGAAAAAAAAAAGATGGATTCCTAATTCTTTAGAAAAAAATGGGATTGTTGTAACTACAGATAATTTGGAAAAAAAATGTAGAGAGAAAAATGTGTGGTTAATTTTTTGCACTGAAAATCTTGTGATTATTTTTTTTTTCCGGAGAATTGGGGCCTTTTTCAATTGACACTTTTTTTTCCCCTTAGGATATTTCAAATCACTTTCTAAAAATTAAAAAAAAAAAAAATACAAAAAACAAAACCGGAAAAACCAAATCAAAACTAAAAAGACTAATGATAGTAATGGTAGTTTGCAAACTATAGAAATCAAAAAAACCAACCCCAAGAAAAGCCTCATTGTATGTCTTTTCAAGAATTCCTAATTCTAAGGTGCCGTATTACAGCAACTCCAGCAAAAATTAATTGCTTAGAGGGAGGGAGGGATTGAGTGGGAAAAAAACCCATCCAGATCAAAAAGCAAAATGCATCTTTTTGTTTACAACTGAAAAAGGGTCCTTGACGAGTGTTTTTTATTTTTTTATTATATTATTATTTTTGGTGTTGTAATTGTTTAGACTGCTGTGTACGGTTTGCTGTTTGTTGAACCAACAGTGTGAAAACCTGCCAGCATGGATTGATATTCCGCATGACACTTTTCCACCAGAGTGGACCTTTTGCAGTTTCTAAGTTTCTTGATGTAATAAATCACCGAGTGTATAAGAAGAACCTGTTTGCTAGAAGGAGATAAGAGCTAATCCTTAATGATTAAGCATCCTACTTAAATGTCAAGCCTAGTCGGATCATGATTATATTTTTTAAATAATTTTTTTTTATTTAAGAAATGTTAGCTTTACCTTTTTTTTTTTCCAAAAAAAAAGTTTATTCCAACAGTCTCTTTTATTTAACCTCCTGTAAATTGCCTGTTCAAAGTCCTACTTTCTGACATTCACAAAGGAGTAGATGTTATTGGCAGCTACGTCTCCACAGAAAGCTCATACACTGTCAAAGATGGCACCCCATTAAAATATAGTATATATCCCCTTTCCTGATGCCTTTCACCCTACAAAAGCCTGACAAGCAAGATTGTGATCTGGCGTTGCAGAGCGGCACTTAAAAATAATTAAAATGCCGCTGTCTTCATGTGTGTAGTGATACAGATTTACATAGACATGCCCTAATTTTATTTTTATTTATTATTAATATTATTATTACTAATAGGAACAATTGTGGTTTTCTTTATCATGATCGTGACTACCTTGCTTTCTTTGGGTTTGATCCGGTTCCCACTGAAGTCAAGGGGAATCCTTCTGTTGATGATAAGTGGGAGCAGAATCAGAGCCAAGGCAATCAAAAGCAAAACACCAAAGCAGAAGCCCCATCCTGTCCCAATTGAAGGGAGAAGAAAACATCCATTACTTTCAACGGGAGCAGGATTGGGCCAAAAAGAACAGGCTTGATTTTAATTTCATTTTCATTTTTAGGTCTTTTTTTCCCCCACTCCTGTCTCAAATATTCCCCCACACACCTTCCCTACTTCCCCCTCCCCTTTTTGATTTAATTTGCAATGATCTTCTTCATTTTTTAGGGCAGCAGCTGAATGGGCCACATTTAGAAAAAAAAAAAGTATATATATATTAAAAAAAAAGTGAACTGTTGGATTACATCTTTGACATATCAGCAAATATCAGTCAAGCTGAAGACTTCAGACCTATTCTCTCTTTGATTGTTTAGACTGTAACATTTCTTCAAGAAAAGTATCACATCTGCTGACTTCGAAGGACATGCGCTTGAAAACAAACAAACACATAAAGTAAAATCAGAGCAGGAGGAAGATGAACCGGGATTTCTGAAGAGACACTGATATCACCACAGCGGCTTTTCTTCAAACAGGAGATGCAAACCTGGATTCTGGCAAAGGAGTGCCTGTTTGCCACCAAGGATGCGGTTACCATGCGAGACCCATGGTAACAGTCACTGAGCATCTTTATCTGTCATTCCTTAGCTATATAGGGACCAAAGGACAAAACTTTTTACCGCAGACTTGTAGCTGTATGTAAAATATGGAAGTTCTTTCCTTTTCTCTGAGCTGTTCCTAAAACAGTTTTTGAGAGTGATTATATGAAATATGTAAAACCTAAAAAAAAAAAAAAAATTAATAAAAAAAAAACCAAACAAAAAAAAACCACAAAACCACAAAAACACCAAAAAAAAACCCACAAAAAAATTACAAATGCTTAAATGCTTTTAAAATGGCAAGATAATAGTTCTTTGATACTTTGGGAGGTTCTTTGGTTATACATTAATTAGAGTCTATGAAGCTTTCATATGGTTTTCTGTATAATACGCAAGGATTGCGTTGTTAAAGGCAGGTAAGATGGATATCTATGAAAAGCAAAAAAAAAATAAATAAATACATAATTAAGTACATAAAAAGGCATAGAAAAGAGAAAGGAAAGATGGTTGATATTAAATGGAAAACAAAAAGGTTTGTAAATGCTTCTAACTCTCCCCATTTAAAATCCTAATAGTTGTACAGAATTTAAAAAAGAAAGTTTAAAATACCTATATAATAGAAAAAAATTAGACAACATAAAAATAAAAAAAAAAACAAAAAAGCAAAAAAAAATAATACTACATAGAAGTTAGCGTTAATGCTAAAAACAAAGATGTTGTAGAACTGTAATTTTGTAGAGTTTAGATTGAGCATAAATTCCTACTCTCTGCCAATTGCTGTTGGATGCTGTTATTTATCGAGGAGAAAAAGGAGAAAAATGGCTATTTTGGCAGCTTTTTTAACTGCAAGCATTCCAGCTATTAAAAAATAAACAAGACAAGACTCAATTCTGTAGACAATGCAAACGGGAAAAAAAAAAAACAGCTGTCTTTTTATCAGACGTTAGTTCTAACTTGAACAAAACACAGCTAAACGCTTCATGTCTTCATGATCTGCTGTCCGCAAAATTCCCATCATCCTATGCTTCAGTAGCTTCCATATTTGCTCTAGAAACCTTCAGGGCAAGGGATTAGCCTAGTACCTTAATCTTAAAAAAAAAAAAAAAAAAAAAAAAAAAACTAAAAACCTAAAAAACCTTAAAAAAAAACCATAAAAAGTAAACTAAAGAAACAATCTCTTTGAAGAATTTCTGAAACTGTTTACAAGGAATTTTGAAAAACAGGGGGATGTTTAAAAAAAAAAAAAGATGCTGGCTCTGTTTTCTGTAAATAAATTTGCATATTTTGTAGGACTTTTAATTGTAATGATAGAGAAAAAACAAGGAAAACTATTTAATGAAAGCACGATATTTATCTTTGGTAAATGACTTTAGAGCAGTTAAAAATAAGACATTGCTTTAAAAAATCTGACTCAGAAAAAACAATGAATTATTTAAGAACACATATATTTTAAAGAATATCATATTTATTATAATTTATTTTCACAGTCTTAAAACTTGATTTACATAATTCTCACACTTGTTTGCATCGATTGAGCAGTGTGATAATTGTTTTTGATTATTATTTGGTTATACTCTTGGTTTTGGTTAATGCTCTTGTTTGTTTTTCTCAGCATTTTTTATCTTGATCTTGAACGTTCTTTCTTTATTGTTTTTCTTTTTTGGTTTCTTTTCTTTTTTTTAATATTAATTTTGATTACATATTGGGCCTGACCGTGCAGTCCTTACTCTTCCAAAACTCTCATGGGGATATAACGAGCATTTTGCCAGAGTAAGGACTGAAGCAAACTGAGCCCACAGCTAGGAAGTACAGATGTGTAACGCAGCTGCAGTTCCATACAACTGCTCTTTCACTCTCAATTCCCTAAAACTCCTTGTAATCTTCTGTAATTATTGAATGACGCTTTCCAGCTTAGCCCTAAATAAAGCACAGTTTAAAAAAAAAAAAAAAAAAGCCGTGTTCTTTACTTCTTGATGGCTTTTCTTAATGTGTTTGCTTTGAGAAAAAAATGAATCTATTTCGACTCTTTCATTAATATACATTGTTTGAGTATCAGAACAAATCCCTTTGTTATATAAAACGTATCTCATTGGATTGAATTAATGACACTGTTTCATTTAATGTCTGCTTGATATTCCAGAGTGGTTTACCTTAAACCTAGTAGGTTAGAAGATCAAATAATGGTACATACAAATTAGTGTCATTGTAGCTCCCATTTGAAGCCTGTTGTTTGATTTCACGCTCATGGTTTTTTCATGCTGATAAGTATAGAGGCCAAAGCTCGGGACATTGCTCCTTTTGCTGCTTTGGGAAAACCCTGTGAAATTCAGCAGTCTCCAGAGACAAGGCTCAATTTCTTCCTCAGCATCCCTCACATCTTTTCTTTTCAACGGTTATTTTCCTTTCCCTTGAAATGGCTGTACCAGATCAGCTGAGCTGAGGTTGGGGCTGAGATCAGGAGCCTTTGCGTTTTCTCCCTGATTCTTGCAGCCACATCTGCATTTGGACAAGTTGCACCAGCTAAATCCACCTCTAAATGAGACCAATGTGCTTGTTATAATTTGAACTCCATAGGAAGGAGTTCTGTAAGTAGAAACTCCTATTATTAATACTATCAGTTACTTAAGTCTGTTCAGGGCAGTAGAAATAAATTAAATACAAATAAGATTGTGAATACAAGGAGGGAACACGGTCAGTATTTGCTTTTCTTCCAAAGGTAAAGGCAAATACAGAACTGCACGTACAACAAACCTATCCCTGCTTTTCAGCAGAGAAGATGCTCTGCAGAGGACAGAGTAAGCTAGAAATGTGGGAACTCAGATGCCACTGAAAGAAAAAATGAGGACTAGATTTCCAGTAAGAAGAGGTTTTTGTTCCAAAGGTTATTCAGGGTCCTGTCCTGAGCTGCAAGGATGAACAGACAAAAGCACGGCCTCTTACCTGGGCCAGGTTGAGGATGAAGTGTCAGGGAGGGCTGATGAAAATCACTACTTGAAGGAAGAAAACAGCACAAAAACAGGGAAGACTCAATTTCCCAAACTGGCATAGCAAAGGGAGAACTAAAAGGTGCTGCCTGATTGTCTCCCCACTTCCCAGGCCACTTTCCATACCCTCCTCTGTGACCTTCAGTGTCCCCAGAGCTCTTCCCTACACTGCTCGAGGTAGATGCTGTGTCTCTGCAGCATGAGTCACATCCTGATGTATCTGCAAGAACACATCCCTGTTATCCAAGCAGGATGGGCTGCACCCCCGGGGCATCCAGCTGGGAACACTTCTGGCCAATGAGATACAGCTGAGGGCTGTTGAGTGATGATTGTGAGACAAGATTTCGTCTTGTTTCAGGTACCCTGCAATATGCAGCAGATAAAATATCCAGTGTTGGAGGGCAATCAGTTCCCAAAGGGAGACCAGAAAACACTATTAAAGATGACTCTATGACTTAGGTCAACACCCCAAAAATGTTACACTTTGAAGGGAAACCTTTGGGGTTGCTGGAGTGGGGAAACTGGATGTGAGGACAAGCAGGGACAACAAAAGAGATACCATGCATGGTACTGTCCTTTCTCCCAGGTCATGCCCATGTGTTACACTGCAAGCCCAAAGAAGTGGTCAAATTTCCAAGTTCAGCCCCAGGGAACAGGGAAGCACTACAAGGCTCTCAGCCTGCTGGAGGTTCATTTACACTGGTGTGCTGGGAAACAAAGCACAGCTGTCACCACACTGCTGCCTAAACCAAGTGATGGGTACTTGCCATACTCAGCTTTCTGGCTGTGCTATAGGCACTGACTAGAACAAAATGGACTGAAGCACAAATATAGAGAGGGTCTAACAGCTGGTTAAAACACCCTCTTCTGGGCTGTGCAGACTACCAGCCCTGATTTAAGTGCCTGTCTCAGAGAGACTCCATGCTTCTCCCCAGAAAAAGTTCATCCATTTACACTGCAGGTGCTGCAAAGCAAAACAAATTGCAGCACAAGCCTGCTTCAGCATGGGGCTGTGTTGATAGGACAGGTAATTATCCAAAGAAACATCCCAATCTGAAGCAATGAAAATGAAGAGAGAGACCAGGTCTACCTGAAAGCCTGTAGCTGCACGTCTGTGTGTGCCAGCACACAGAACACTGTATTACAGAGGTTCAAAAGCCACTGCATGTTTGATGCTGACTCCTCTCTCTAGTTGGTAGCTGCTAAGTCACATTATATTAAACTAAAGGGTTTTTTAAAGGTCAAACATTCATATTTCATCAATGTGCTCCTTGGTACCACTGTGATTACAGTAAACTTCATTCCTATACCCATGAGTAGTTCAAGGCAATCTTTGGTACAAGAACAGGGCATGGTTTGCTGCCATTCTTTGAGAAGTTCCATGAGGACACCTCAACCAATTAGGTTAGGACATTTTCATGTCCCTAAGAAAGCAGTTCATACCCTTCTGGAGTCACTTTTCCATATCAGCATTTCTTGACAGAAGCACTGAGCCACTCACCTGTTGCACACACAAGGTGAAACAATTCCTCTTCCCATCTGCATCCCATTCCCAATACAGGAAGATGTCCATTAAAAAACTTTATTTTATTGAAAGATAATGAGGACTTTGAACAAGGCTTCAGAGTTCTCCCTGTTTTCCCTTTCTATAACAAATATCAAAATAACGTTTGGAAATGTCCTTGCAAAGCAAGGTCAGGAGTCCTCCACCTCCAACATTTCAGTTTCCAACAGCACATTTCTCCCAGTCCCAAATATGACCTGGGGGCAGCGACAGTCCCATAGGTGTAGAACCATGAAAGGTGTTTGTGATCCCAGAAATAACTCACACATCACGGGGGGATTGGCAGATGGCAAACTCATCACCAGGGGCTTCAGTGCAACACTGTGCAAGATTGTGCTCAGCACCTCCTGGAGAGGGAAGCTGCTGATGCTCTTCCTTAGTAATGTCCCTTAGAAAAGCTGATTTGAAACAGCCTGACTTGTCCTGCCAATCCAGAGCCAATGAAACAGGAAGAGGCTGCAAACTCAAAATGAAAATATCTTCTGGAATAGCATTACTGTCTACTTGTTGAGGAAGTCAGTTCTTAAAGCAGGTTTCAACACCACAGCTTCTCTCTCACTACACTAAACATATTAGAGCAAACACATCCCCCAAAAACACTCAGAAGGTTCCAAGTCAGAGCCCTTGTGTTTCATTTATTAAGGTATGAGGTCACTCTGGTGTCTCATAGAATGATGGAATTGTTTGAGTTGGGAGAAATCTTATAGATCATCTGGTCCAAGCCTCCTGCAGGAAGCAGGGGCTGGATCAGGTTGCTCAGAACCTCATCCCTCTGCACACTTGCCCTCACCATTGTGCAACCTGCTGTTAACACCCACACAACCTGAAACCTTCCCCACATTGCCTCTGAGGAACCTCTGTAACATCAGCACTGGTAAACACACAATGATGACTGGGGGCAAGAAACTCCCTCGAAGCAAACATCCTCTCACTGTGGCATTCATGAGGTATCCTGAATTCTGGGTCTCAGTCTGGTAAGTTCTGAACTTGGCATGGACCACCTCCAGCAAGCAAGGCAGGGGAAGGTGTTTCCTTGCACAGGTGTAGGTAAGCACATGCTCTCCCCCTGTAAGCAGCAGCCTTGCAGGGCACAGCACATTCACATGAGACACAAGAACAGCAGGTTCAGATTCTTCCCCATCCGGATGAAGTTTGCCCCCTGAGAATCCCGTGACATAGAAGATGGCCCTGATTATAAAATGGTAGATCAGCCCAGGGAGGTGTTCACAACTCCTCTCATTGATCTGCCTCATCTTGTTTAGAAAGGTGGAAATAGAAATGGCATCAGGAAGTGGGTGACTCTATAACCTCTCCTAGGAGACACAGGCTCCACTCCTGAATATGATACACATTGTACAGGGCACTGGCTTTCACCTTGGTGCTCCTTAGTCTGCCCCTCATGGCATTTTCTTGGGGTGTACTCATTGCTGGGGTGCAGCTACTGCTTTCAGCATTCAAAAAGAAGAGGTACAAACATGCAGGTTTCTAGTCAGCTGGTGAGTGGGTAGGTAAACTGTCCCCAGTGGGGAACCTCAGCCTGACATCCCAAAAATGGGTGCCTCTCCCCCCCCCCACAGAGAGAGAGAGGCTCTAAATTTCTCCTCACCCTTGGAGGCAGATCTGATCACATATTTTATTTTCTTCCACAGACAGCACAGAGAATGCAATTGCCTAATTCAGTTTGGTGAGTCCTACCAGATAGCAAAACACCCACAAATTAGGCATCATGACTGTGATGCCTCCTTTGTGATTCCCTCCTACAGAGGGTGAGAGATGATTCCGCTTCAGCGAGCTACAGAGCAGGCTCCAAAACTGGAAGGGTTGTCAGAATGCATATTGTACACAGATCCTCCTACCAACTCCTACAAGAAACGATTACCTTCTTTCAGCTAGAACAAAGAGCTATTAAGTGAGACAATGGGCCTAGCAGCATTGGTGAACCATCTGTCATCAAGCGTTAGACATTAGCAATGTCTTTTTTAAGCCAAGCCAATAGAAGCCCCCAGCCACTGTTACAATGGCACACAAGCACAGATGAAAAGTGTCAGCCCAACTTATCCTTGTTTTAACTCCTTCCACTTGGTCTGGTCCGTTGCTGCTGCTTCCTGTAGCAGCCCTAGCACATGCAGGACCACACAGATTTCTCACAATAACCATCAAACTACACTTTGCACCACAATTCACACAATCTTGGCTGCTCTGGGGTGCAGGCTGATTTGTTTTGAGGGCTGGCAACCAGGAGACTGATATGAGACACTTTCCCTTCTAGACCCAACTCTCATAACTCCACGGGACAGCTATCCCAAACACCTCTAATTGTGCTCCAGAGCCCAAATGCCAAAGAGGGTCTGGGTCCCTGTACACAACTCTGATAGCTAATTAGCAGCAAGCAGCCAAGGCTAAGAGAGGAAATATGAGATTTAGACTGAGACACATAGAAAACCGAGGAGAGCAGGCTGACCTATGTGGGGGAACAGTCACCAGGCTCCTCTGCCCAGCCTCTGCATCCCACTCAGCCAAAAATCCTGTTCTGTTCTGCTTGTATAGAACAACCTGAGCCAAACCTGGATAAAGAGCTAGAGAGCTACCTGGCTCTACAGATTAAGCTCTGTAGCTTAAGCAGGAGCGGTCCTGTATCTGGCTTATTTACACCTATCAGTTTCCAGCCTAAAAGCCTCACCTTAAAGCTTTACTAAGTATTTTCTCTCTTTGATTACCAAGCTTTTGCAGTGCTGGAAGGGGGCTGAGTTTGAGTGAAGTACTGGACATCTAAGGTGTTTTATTTTTTTCTAGAAGTAAGGAATCCACATAAAGCAACACGTTTGCCTGAATTACAGTTCAAATCCAGTTTAACCAGAGACTGGGGAATTTGTCCATCCATGCAGGGATGGATACAACCAAATGCCAAATTTTAGGACAGTTTTTCACACATCAGATTTAAAGGAGCATTTCCTCCCCACAAACAGTGAAGAACAGCAGGCAAAGGTCTGCAGATGAGATGAGAGGACAAACTTGGCCTGACTGGACAATGATTTGCCTCCACCCAGATCATGTGAAGTCTTTGGTGGTGCTGGATCAGCGGGGTCCCTATCACTGCTCACAAGCCCAGCTGGTGCTTTTTTGTTGCACTTTCAGCTGGGGACCCAGGAAAAGAGTGAGATGTCACTTCTCAGTGGTTGGTCCTCCAGGGCCTGAGCACACAGATCTGCCTCGCCTGTCCCATAGGTGACAGGTGGAGATGGCCATGCATTACACCTGGCTAAATTAGGAAACTGCTTTGTGCAGACGGAAACCAGCAAATCTCATTGGGGAGGTAGTGACTGGGAGAAACCAAGTGAAGCAGGAAGTGAAACAGATTAGCCATGGTTTGTACTCCCTGTTTGAAATAGCCTCAGAGGGCACACGTGGTTGGGTTCTGCATGCAGAGAAGTGCCAGTGTTCTTGTGCACCTCCACCCTGAGCTGAGCAGCAGTGACTCCCAGCCAACAGGTTTGAGGTGTGTTGGTGTGGCCAAGTGGCCACAGGAAAGCAGGACTCAAGGGGTGTCAATCCACCTTCTCCCACTCTCTGGAAATAGGAATTCAAAAACAAATATAGAGGAGAGACAAAACTGGAATTTGAGCCAGAGGGACAGGTACTGGTCAGCATCATGTAGCAAGAAGGGAAATGTTATGGAGCAGAGATTTTCAGATCTTCAGCCACTTCACTACATGACTAATGTACAGTGTGACAGGTATGGAGATGAGTGAATCTGGGGGCAGTGTGCAGCACTGTGCTAAACAGATCACTGGGTTCTGGTATGACCTGCCCTGGTCACTGTGAAATGGCACCTTCCATGGTGACTGGAAACACCAATGAAGAAGGCACACTGCTGCACAAATTCTTCCAGTGGCTGGTCTTTTATAAAGCTCCTCCCACGTCTTTCCAACTGGGGTTGTGAAAAGCATTCAACGATGGCCTCTTTCCGCAGAAAAATAAGTTAATGGGAACATTTACAACTGTTTTCAGTGAACACCTTACAAAAGTCAACAAGAAACTGCAATTTTAATGTGTCAAAGGAGCCAGAATATCAGAATGTCCCAACATGCCCATCTTTTACCCAATAAAATCCACGATTGGTGTGACAAGCTGTAATAGACAAACAGCTATGCTCTGTCATTCTTCTGTGTGAAAACACCTTTAGCCCTTTGCCTTATCAGGCCTAAAGTCATTTCTTTGGCAATAAGATCAACAGAAACCTCTGCATTTTTCTTCCAACAGTTAAATTATTTATGAGCTTTGAAAATAATCCCACTTTGTCTTCTAACCCTAGTTTTGCATATATATATGTCGACCCCTGTGAATTCTTCAGCTAAAATATGCATTCATTACAAAAGCATTTCAGGGTATTTTTTTCTTTCCTCTTTATCTACTTGTTTGAATATGTTGTAAACTTGATTAATGTTGCCTTCTAATCTCTTTCTTTCTAGAGAGAACACCTGGAGCTCTTTTAACCTGCCTCAAATAAAAAATAAAACCCAAGAGACAAACAACCCAAGTGGCAATGTCACACTTCCACACAACCCTTTCCTTTCCCTGGCCACGTATTTCTCCTCTCCTGAGAGGATGGACACATGGGCAAAACTTGTGTCAATGAACCTACAGGGTCATGGGCTTCTTCTAAAGCCCCCTTCCCTATGCTCCTAATAACCTGCTTAGTTTCAAGCCTCTCTCAGGCTGGAATAGTTTGGGGAGATTTATGACAGCAATTCTTCTGGTTCCTTTCACAATGTGTTTTCCGCTATTCTCATCTATCGCTTTGCCAACATGCATCATTTATTTAATACCAGTCACTAGCCACATTAAGTTTTTTCTTTTTTTTTTTTTGCCTTTTTTTTGTTGAGGACATTCCCCCCCATACCTGGAGAAATCATGCAGGTAAATAACATCTGAGCCAACACTTTTGGACCTGCCTTTTCTGCCTTCATCCACAGCTTTCCAGGGGTATCAATCATCCCCGAACTAGGATTCTTCTCATTTTAATTATGCTAATATCGCCATAATTTCATTCTCGTTAACAGCAATTGAGTTTCAGTCTCTGCAGATGGTGGAGCTGGACAGTTACCAAGCCACATGCCATCTTGAGAGGAGGTTATGGACCAGTGCTTAGCCTGTGGCAGTGCTGCTCAGCACCGTTTCTGGGTTGCATCACTTCACTTTACCCATTTGTGAAATGGCATATGCCTTTGCCTCATACTGGTTTTGAGATTTACAAAGGGCGCTCCTAAAACTAGAGAGACCATTTCCCAACTAGCTCATTCTTGTTACAATACAAACCTGCCTGCTTTGACAATTTCAGGTGAAGGCTAGAGAGGAATTATGCTGTTAATTTAAAGTGGCTACAAAGAGGATAGACATTCCTGACAAGGAGCCTCAGGAGAAGACAAAGCAGAACAAGTGCAAGGCTGCACCAGGAGAAGTTTGTTCTCGACATGGGAAAGACATTAGTGAAAACTATCAATCACTGGAACAACCTCCCCAGGGATGTGGTAGAGTCTACATCACTGGAGGTTTTCAACGTGCCATTGTATTCCACTGGGTGCTAGATAATCTCACCTAAGATCCCTTTACCAAGAAAATTTGCACCACATGGACTTTCTAGGTCTCCTCCAACATGGGATGTTTCATGATTCTGTGGCCTGTGGTTGTTGTAGGTGTACAAAGATGTGTGAGCACGTTATCCCCAGGAGAGCAGGTGCAGTCCCCACATCATGGCAGTGCTGCTGGGAAGGACCTGTGGTTTCCTCATCCAGCCTCCTACTGAGATTAGGTTGGGCCTTCTGGGTAGGTCCCTTGTTATTCTCACGAAATAAAGCTATTAAAGGCTACACAGGTAAATTTGTATGGCCACAATCACACCTATGCTGTCGGGACTGGCAACCAATGCAAGCCCTCTCCTCACCATTGTCCAGCCTGGCAGATGGGTTTGCTCCATCTCCTTTCTGGACTGGGTTTCTCTTTAAGGAAAACCAGTGTGGGCAGAGTGAGTGGTGAGCACAAAAGCAGTCACCCAGAGAAATACTGGGCTATGCAGAGGGACCAGGACCTCAGTGCACATTATGAGGAACTATCCTGCCCCACACAGCAGCTCCAGTTGCACCCAGTGGAGAATAGGTGGTTTCCCAGATGTACCCTGGGATAATCCATCACTGCCTTTCCTCGCCAGGCCTGGTCCACCTGCACCATTTGTGAGGTACTCACACGTTCCAGACACAATCCTCAGCTCTAAGATAAGGGAAATCCCACTGCTCCCTGGCTGACAGGCAGAGGAAACTTCAACTTAAACCTAGCTACAAGTCAGAAATCAATACTGCATAAACCAAACTGCACCAGTTCTGCAGGAAAGGCCTGACATTGTGACTGAAAGTGTGATGAATGATTTTTACATGGATTTGATGTCTGGGTTGTTGGGTTTTTTAATCCAAGTACAAAGTCTGGTAAGGCAAATAGAAATTATGATGGACTATTGCAGCTTTCTGGTCTGAAGAACATATTAAAATCTATTCAGGAGATGATATCTGACCAGCTTCTTATGCAACTGTTGCCTCCTCCTACTCCATTTGACAGCTGACCTCCCTGATAATCAAAGTAAGACACAGATGGCAGCTGCACAGCTGAGGTAAACATGAAATGGTCTCTGTGACAGCCCAGAAGAGTCATTGTTTTCCCATCCCTAAATCAGATGGCAATCTAGGATCCCAGCCAGACCTATCTTCCCCCAAGCAGTAAAAGCAGACAATGAATGAAGAGGCACCATAGTCAAAAGAGTGAGAAACAGTCTCAGTATGATTTTGTATTGCAGTAAGTCTTCAGATACTTTTGGGATATACTTTTGGCAAGGATATAATCCATGGCAAGGATTTGTTTTTCTTTAATTATTTCATATGTTGGTGGGGGATTAATTAAAACATGAGAGAGAGTCACTTTTTAAGGGCAAAAGGTTTTGAATTCTGCTTGCTGATCAGGATGACAACAATATTTATGCTGATGGCCAAAAAGGGCATTCCTGACTCCAATTCCATTTCCAGAAAACATTAACTTTACCTCACGGTGCATTATTTGAATCGGCGCACGTCGCCAGGGGTTGAATAAGACAGTTTCTCCACACTCCACGACAGAGTACCGACACTTACTAAATTATGCTGTTAAATACTGTAGTATGGTTATAAAATACAATGAAGGCCCATGGAAAGGTGCCAGCCCCTTTCTGAGAGAGAGAGAGAGAGCACTTTTTGGAACCCTGCCTGTGGCCCGTAATTTTCACTTCCTCCTACTACAGTCTGAAGTGACATGAAAGGACTTGTAAAGTCAAGTCCAGGAGGCTGGTGGGGATTTGAAGGAGTAAAGATGAAGTTAGAACATCGTTGGTAGCATTTGACCTACTTGAACTTTGCCAGGAAAGAAGGAAGGAGCCAAATCTCCCACACACCTCTGCAGCAGACCACACTGAAGGAAAGAAAAAAAAAGAAAATAAAAAAAAATCCAGCCTGCAAAATCTACATTTTTCAGCCCAGACAGGGCCAAAATATTGAAAACATGTAAACTCTAATGGAGAAAACTGTTCAATCAAAAGAAGCAAAACTTGACAGAAAAGTTTCTAGCTAGCAAGATATTTCAGTATTTCATTGGAAATGGAACTTGGTGAAGGAAAAGAACCAATGGCACAGGATGGAAGAATTGCTTACACAAACTGAGTCTTGATTCTTGTCAGGTACTGCAGCAATTCACATGGACCTTGACATGTAAAACCAACAATGAAGTCCTCTAAGTCCAGCAAGCTAAAAAATAAATGCATTTTCTTACTAGTGATTACAAAGGAGTTGAAGGATGGAGAAGGAGACAGGATGGACCTTTGTGAAAAATATTTCAGCAGGAAAGATTTGTCTTTCTCCAGTGGTCATAATGTGACTTGTCACACTCTGTGTGTGCCTAAAACCCTTCACTGCAGGAACACAGACAAAATGGTGTTGCCCACAAAGCTTAAAATCAAGCTGAGGAACAACAACAAAAACAAAACCAATACATGACACCTATTCAGGTCAGCTCAGTGACAGTGCCTGACAGACAACACACACAATATTCTTCCCTCCCATTTGCTACCACAGTTCTACAGAGGTTGGTTAGCTCATCAGAGGAAGGCTGAACATAATAATGAGGTGGAGATGGGTGAGCAGAATTCACAGAAATGTTTTGTCTTTTATGTTGACACATACTTTGATCTATTTCTTATATCCACTCACCTACAAACTTATACACAAATCCAGCCAACCACTCAGCCTAAAATGTGTGCCCTTAGCTGTCCTGCATGTAAGCTTTCATCAGATGGTCAAAACTGGAGAGCAGCAGAATTGTCTTAGCAACAGTGTTTGAGCAGAAACACACTTGGATTTACCCAAACCACCCTATACTAATTTTCTAGGCTGGATGTTTACTGGAGGTGATTCTTTGTTACACACTGTCTCTGGAACAGACTGAGCTTGAGGCATGGTTTTCAAATTCATTAAAAATTCACAACAGCTCTGGTGGCTGCAGAAAATCTTCACATGGTTCCTAGGGATAACTCTGTCAGCAAAACCCAGAGCTACCTTATTCCACACAACCTACTTCTTAAAACCCTGCCCAGCCCAGGCACACATGGACAGTGATTGCCAGAAGTTACTTCTTAGGGAAAGGATTTGAAAGGAGCTGCTAAGCCCAGTGAAACAGGACAGACTGGAGAGCTCCTGCCGACCCCTCCTGCCACTAGGAAGGAGGGAAACAGCACTAGGAAGTGCTTTGCCTAAATGTCAGGATGCCTGACACTGTCACAAAACACACACGTACCACACAGGGGAACACCACCAGCTTCCAGAGAGTGCAGCCTCCAGTGAGTGGACCTGCAATGCAGGAAGCAGCATTAAGGAAGATGTTAAGCCAAAATAAAGTTTATGTCAAAGAAAACTCCCCATGCCAGCAACATAGGAGTCACTTTCTTTCCCACCCCACCCTCCCCCACCTCTTTAGTTCTTTCTCATCTCCAATGAACTTTTGGAGCAAAATTCTCAGTGCAGTTGGTCACAGCAGTTCAGCCGGGGACAGGGATGAGTATCAGGAGTGGAACAAAACACACAGAAGGGTCCCTTTTACATTTTCAGAGACACAGACTGTATTTTCCCCGTTCCCTTGGGCTCTGTCACTTCACTTTCAACTCCCACAGGCAGCGCTTGGAGAGCAAAGAAAGTGGGGGAGAGGTGTGAGAAAGCTGAGCCATCTGCCTGGAGGAGAGCAGGGATACAGGCACTGGCAGATGAGCTCTGCAAACACTGCCATGGTGTCCTCAGGTCCTGCCACGTGCTTCTGCATCCTCAGTTCCTGTCACGGGCACCCTCACACACGGGGGAGATGGACGGGAGTCTGGAGGGAAATTGATGAGATGCCAGACTTCCAGAGACAGGCAGAGGTTCCCCCCTCTGCTGCAGGAAGGAAGGGTTGGTAATAAACTGTGGGGATAAATGGCAGCAGCTTCCCTCACTGCTTCTGCCTGCTCCCTGAGGAGGTGTTGGACCATGAGAGTGAGGGCAGACGGAGGGATTTAGTGAGCAGCCACGGCCTCTGTGGCAGCAGGCATCAAAAACACTCCCCAGTGCCAGTTGTCCTCAGACAGGACTGCTCTTGGTCCACGGTTCCCCTGGCTGTAAGATGTCATTTTGTTGCTCTTCCTCATACTTCCCAACATGACAAATTCCTTTTCAAGCAAAAGTCTTTTCTCCATCTCTATCCTCCCATTATAAATATATGAGAAAAAACAAACCAGCCAACAGCAACCAACCAACCAGCTCTTGACATAAATCCTTTTGGCTCATGTTTTTTATAAATTCCAGTGTTTCTTTATCCTTCATGGATAAATCCTCCTTTAACTTCATGATCCCATAGATCATGGAGTTAAGTTTCACTCTTCTCCACAAACTCCGAGCAAGAGTTTCAGGCAAAGCTCAGCTCTTGAGTCTTCTCCATGAAGCACCTTGGGAGAAGTCAGTGTGTAGAAGCTGGGCAGGGGAACTCTTCCTCTGCTTGTGGAGAGTGGACAAGGTATGGAGTGAGCATGTGTACAGGACAATGCAGCATGGTTTGTCTGTAGATATTCTGTTTTATTTCATTGCAGGCATCACTTCAGTCGTTGTTATAGTGGAAATGGTCCCATCTAGCTGCCAATACCAACATCTGAGCCTGAGATCATCACTGTTTGGGTCAGCAGAGCTCTAGTCATCAGACCTGACTGCATCATCAGATTGCATGCACAAAACCTGTGACAAAGACCAGCACTGAAGTCCAAACCTCAAGCCTTTGCTTCCTCCTTGAGTGCTGCAGTCTGCTCCTTTCTGCTCTTCTTGGCTGCAGACTGAGATGCAGCCCTGAACTGAACTGTCCACCTGAACAGACCCTTTCTCAGAGGACTGGATACCAAGGCGTGTGGAACTGCATCCAAGGGTTTCCCTCCACATGCCAGCGCTGGCAGAAAAGCAGAGGGGAGTCAGAACACACTAGCATTCAGAGGAAAGGAGCTCCTCGCTCCTGGCACTGGGGGCTTTGCAGAGTTGCTCAGAGTCCAAGTGGATGCAGTCAGCAGTTTTGGGTCCCCTACTGAGGTTCACACCAGGCTTGCAGACCTCAGCCTCACAGAAGAAGGAAGCAGGGGGATAGTTTTGCTGGATCCCACCTGTATCTAAGTTCTGGGCAGTGAATGAAGGAAACACCTAAATTCCTGTCCAGCCAGTGGGGAGGAACATCTGCTTTTCAAGGCTTCAGAGAGACAACTTTTACTGAAACTGTCAGATAGGGTCTTGGAAAAAACCCCATCCTCTCAGATGGCTGGCTAGCAAATGCCACTGCCCCCACCAGCTACCTAAAATACAGTAGCAAGCCTGGTGCCTATGCCAGGCACACCTGCTAATGTTCAACTTTTGTGTTTTAACCTCAAGAGAAGCTCTTGTTATGGTGAAATATATGGGGCAGCAGAGCATGGCAGCAGAGCTAAAGCCCATAGATCATGGAGTTAAATATTCTACTGTGAGCTGAAAGTGAGAGCACACAGTTTCAGCCCATGTGTTGGTAGAAGTTATGAGCACGCGAGAAAAGGGGATTTATAATGAGAATGGCAATTCAGCCTCAATTATAGTGCACGACTGTCTGCACACTATAAACTGAAGGTTTAATAATGAGGCAAGAAGGCTGAAGGAGAGAATTTCATTGTGTCTGTTTCACAGCCTGGAATTCTTACTAAATTCATCAGATTACTTGAGTTCTCCTGACAACTGTAGCAGTATAACTAATTTTAAAGGGGTTTATTGTATATTCAGACTGCAACAGAAGATACGGGCAGAGAAAACCCCATAGCAAAAGAGATCTCCAGATTGAGAACTATAATGTATATGAGATTTGAAAGAAGTAAGTGCTAAAAGATGTAGACAGCAGTTTTTCAGGGTCCTTAACCTTGATGAATAAATGAATAAAATCCCTTAAAAAATTGCAGTGTTTCTTTCAAGTGGTTTCCAGCATGTTAATGATCAAGAGAAGCTGAGAAAATTGCTGGGAAAGGAGATGACTTTCCTCAATATGCTTTTACCACAGAGACTATGAGACAGACATGAATTGTAAGCAAATAATACGCAAAATATGACAGAGAGAGAAGAAAAGAGGCTCTTTATCTGCCCATAATGCATTTGCATACAGATGTGTTGACTGCAAGACTTTGTGATGCTGCCAAATCAAAGCTTTAATGGAGGCTTGGAGCCTTCCAGTTCTTCCATATTCAGGTACTGACACAGGATTCCCCTGTATTGTGTTTACCTTACTACACCAAAAGAAAGAGAAAAGAATACACAAAAGGCTTTTTCCACCACCACAAGCATCCCACTCACCATGTACAACACCCCTCCAGCTAATAATGAAGACAAAGGGGCCTGAATAGCCAACCCCTCTAATTTCTATCAAAAGTATTGCAGAAGAATTTCAAGACACACCAGTAGAATGCACTGCAGAAAAGGGGCATCTCCCCACCTTCTGCCACACAGGAAGGAAATGTCTTTTTGGTGTCCTGGCATGGCCTTGCCCAAGGGAACTGGAGGAAGGTGTAACTGAGGCAGGGAGCACCAGGCACTGATGGGCAACTTGTCTGCTAAAAAATATCCCAGATTTAAAAAGCTGTCAAATGGCAAAGGATAAAGGGGTGCTGAAGGCTAAAATTTTGAAGGTACCACCTCTAGCAAGGTATTCACCCCTCAGGTTACCATCTGACAGTGCTTGAAGACAATGCTCTTGTCTCTCCCTGTTTTTGAACTCTCCCCAGCACCAGCATCACCCACACACCCCTCTTCCCTCCTGGCCCCACCAACCTCCAGGTAATAATGTAGCTGATTAGATCTTTCATCATTTTTATTGTTATCCACCCGCAGATTAATAAAACAGCGCTCCGGCTGTTTCTGGCTGACCACATTCCCTAATTTATCATAAAGGCTTAGCCCGAAACACTTCTATCTGACATGAGGGGGGAGCTGCAGCCCCTCCCAGCTCAGCACAGCTGCAGGAGTGCTGTGGTCCGCAGCAATACCCGAATTCTCACCTCACAGAGCAGAAGTTAACGCGCCGCAGCCGAGCTGCTAAAGCAAAATTACCAGAGATTGGTACCAGAGTCACAGAGGTGGAAAAATGGGGAGTTAACTCCAGCTCACTGGAGCACACTGCTTCATATCTGTACTGTCTCTTAATATGAGGGAATATGCTCTTAAAGCACTCCAAATTTTCTGTTTAAAGACAGTAATTGCAAGGGTGACTTAACATGGCCTCAGGGACTATCCTGTAAGAATTGGAAGACTTGATCCCTTAAAAGTCAAGCTGGAGGAATCATGAAACTGGCAGTGGAGTCCCCACACATCCCCACCTCCTTCTTGTCCCCTCCCCTCCCATCCTCTGCCACATCCCTTCCCTTCCCCCTTTGCCTTCATGAAGCTACATTCCTCCTCTACAGGGTACTGATTTAAATTCAGAAGAAATGCAAAACTCAAATGTCTTGCAGTCCAAAGGATGATTTTAACCCACAAACTCAAAGGCAATGTTCCCCAAAATCACACAGAGCTCTACTAAACTAATGGCCTCCTTCATTTATTTGGAGTATGACTGGCTAAGTGAAGGTGAATTCTTCAGTGGTCAGTGTTATACTGGGAGCAGCTGTGACCTACTCACTGTTCTACACCCCAAAGTAACAGAAAAGTGAAGAACTTCTGTCAGGTAAACATTTCCATAGGATTTTTCCTGTTTTAAACTGAACAACAAAAAGAATTTTCAAATTAGCAAAAGAGAAAAGAAAACCAAAAAGGTGAAAACCTTTCTGTTAAAGAAAAAAGTGAAAGAATTCTACAGAACCGACGTTGTTTTATAGAAAGATTCCATTTAATGAAAAAAAAAAGTGCCAATTTTCTAATGAGAAATATTTTCAGGGGATACATTTCAGTCAGGGCTGTCAGCTGTTACTTGCCTTTCAACTACTGACCAAACAAACCAAAGCAGTCTTTGTCTTACAGAGCTGGGGTGTCGTTTTGGGAAGAGCTGAGTGTAAAAAGGTTAAGGTCTACCAGACTTAACACATCCTTTATCTGAGAAAGAGCCTCAGACTTCTCAAGGTGGTGCAGTGACAGTGAGGGAAATAAGGATGGAGCAGGAAAGAGGCACACAGGGTATGAACTGCCTCCTCCTTGAAGACACATGTCCAGCTGGCTTCCATGGCTCTGTGTTAAAGACAAGCATCCTTATTCCCTGCAATGCAGGGCCATGGAAATCTGGCACAGTTGCTAGTGTCACCAGGAAAAGGTGTGAGCTGAGGGCACGCAGGAAAGGCCCAGAGCTGCCAATCTCTTTCGATGAAAAACACTTTATCTATTCTGATATCCAAAATATTACATGTTTGTTTCTTCTTGTTTTCATTTTTTGCTATTCCTTTTCCTTGTCCTCATTTTCAGCTGAGCCACCCAAAATTTCTGTGAGTTAAAGAACCAAGACTGATTTCAAATGACTTAAGGCCAAATCCTTTTGTTTATGTGTGTGTGTCTGTGTGTTTTTGTCTCTCTTTGTTTCATTGGAATCCTGTGCTTACCAGGGCCTATGAAGGGACAACCCATGGACATCAGGGCAGTTCCACAGACACCCTTCCTCCATACCTTTCTTCACAAAACACACAGGAGCTTAAGAATGTTGAGATTTCTTTCTCCTCTACCTAATTCTTCTTCAAAGGACTTAAAAGTTAACATTAGAGGGGCACCAACCAGCTGGAGGGCACATGAAGTAGAATTCCATTTACCTTTCCACCTTTCAGAAGCCAGACCTTGGTGACACATATCCCCCCTCCTCCTTGTGCCTGATAGCTCATGCATGCTGCCTGACCAACCCCTGACCTGGGTTATCTCACATCCTATGTCAGCCTCTTTCTCTTTTCCTCCCACCCAAACCTGAGACAGAAAATAGCAGTTAGAAAGATTATCATGAGCTGGTTTTTTTTGGAACAAAAACTTGTTGCTTAGGTCAAGCAACAAGTCCCTCATGAACAAATGATGCTCTGCCCAACCAATTCCAAAGGAAACCCTGGCAAAGTCAGGCTAAAATGGAACAAATGCAGCTTTGCTTAGCTTTCCCAGCCCAGGGAGGACATGGGTCTAACTCACAGCTCCCAGCCCAGCCCTGCAGTGACAGATGCTGCCTGGAACTGAAGGAGAAATGATGATGCAGGGCTGTTCCCTTCGCAATGCCGTTCTGTCACCATGGAGGCAGACAGCGTGCTCTCAACAAGTTTATCTGCAAAGTAACATGAAAATTCCTCACAGCAGGAGAGATTTGACAGGACGTGCCTAGCACAGCTTTATAAAAAGGTTTCTTCAAATGCTTCCAAATCCCATGGATCTTTTTCTTGCTTTATCATCCTTTTCAACATCCTTCTTTCTTTCGCTTTTTCTTTTTTTTAGTGCCTTCACAAGGCACGTTTATCAACATCAAAGCACATTCTCTTACAGCTCAGTTTTCTCTTCTGAATCCACTCTTTCAAAATCCAAACTACTATTTCTCTCCACACCCAGTGAATTCACCAGGAACAAAACTTGCTTCTGTGCACAAAATCTTCTTCAAATCTGGGCAGTATTGACATCCTAATGCAGGGACCGAGATGCCTTACACAAAGGTGAATTCCTCTGAGACAGAGCATTTTTATTCGATACTCCTGCAGACTCCACTGTGCCTAAGCTAAATCTTGATGGCTACCTCACCTCTGAATTCCTCCTACCTACCAAACCAAACCAGAGGTTCATGCTGCTTTATACTCATAGGCTGCATTCGGGATGTTCAGCCCAGACAAACAAGTGCTTTGCTCTGAGCTGTTGTCACCAGAGAGATGCTAAAGGCTTGCTCCTGCAGCTACCACACTGCACTGCAGGCAGCCAGGGCTCAGGATTGCCAAGTCCTGTCAGACCAGAGCCCACCCAGATGGCAGGGCAGTGCTGAAGGTGCTGAAACCTGGTGCTCCCTCCCCATGTAGCCCCCAGGCCCCCTGAGGTGACATATTCCAGCAATAGGTGTCTACACAGCTGAAGTGAAGGAAAACTTGGACCCAAGAACAGGTCTAAGCCTCTAGCCCCACACCCTCAGAGCTGTTAAAACTTCTCCTTCTCTCCCTGATTTCTTCCACTGTAAGGAAGAGCTCAGCCAGGTTCTGTCAAGCTCTAGAAATATGAGTGTGTCTGCACGGCATAGGTAGGAAAGTTTCCAAGGCCCAGACTGGTCTGCAACTGTGTTCCAGACGGGACAACTTCACACAGGTCTGCTTCCATTAAAAACACCAAGGCAAGTCCCACAGGATCTTTAAAATCCAAACCTGGATCACCTGACAATCCCCACCTAGCACGGCCTTACATCTCTTCTCCTCAGCACTGGCACTGCCATGGGCACAGCAGTAGCTTCAGAGTGGCTTTTTTCACCTTTTGGCAAATTTCATTTAGCAACTGGCCATGGGAAGGACAGAAACTGAGTTAATGGATGTGCAGTTGCTCTCCTCAGTGCGTAGAGGGCTGTGTGTGTTGGGGTGGGGACGCGAGAAGGTGAAAGGGTAGTTGGAACTGTGAAGTTTGAAGGTGAAAAAAGTCTTTATATCTGGATTAGTGGAGTCCTGGGGCCTTCAAAAATAGTTAAAATTCCCTTTTTTGAGTAATGGAGAAGTAGTTTGCATTGATCTTAAGAATTTGCTTATAGTTTTCCCTGGAGTTCAATGTACTGGGGAGTGCAAAGCTGACACAGCTCAAAAGTTTTATGAACCTCAGGTAACAGCGTGAAAGGAAATTTTAATAAATATTACATTTATTTAAATTTAATTTCTTTCCTTGTTAATAATAAAAGCCAACCTTGGTCTTCTGGGCTTTTCTCATATGCCTGCTTAATACAGCAGCGAAATCGTGGAATTATTTATATTTTAACTTCATTTTCAGTAAATCGTCAATCATTCACCTTTCAAAAGCATTAAATTCAGAGACGAACAGCAGGGGAGAGGGAGACTGAAAAATAAATATTGACTTTCAGGGGTTTGTTTTGGGTTTTTTTAAGAACAGGGTTAGAAATAGAAGCTGTTGTGGGTGATGAGTAAAAGCACAGAAAAAGGAAAAGACATTTATGCCTATAGATTTCTCCCCATTATAGTCCTGCAACTCTATTTCTGCTTTGTTTGCAGGAAGCTACAGCAGTACTTATGGGTAGTGGCCCTTGCTGGCTTAAAGATGCACTTGGCTGAAAATTTTGGGTCTTCTTATCATTGGGCAAATGGTCTTCCTTACACAGGACACCCACTACTAGCCATAGATACTGGTATTGTCGGCAGCAGCAGAGATCCCAAGGAAAACCAAGAAAGGAGGATTGACAGAATTGAGAAATCCACCAGGATTGCAATGTGGTGACACTTACACCATGTGAAGATTCCACAGATTCTTCCTTTCAAGTTCAGTAGCCCGATCAAAGCCTAAAGGTAATGACAGTGTCTTGCTACTGGTCTCTGCTGTCCTCTGAGACAGAAGGACTCCAGCCAGCTGTCCCTTGGGTGCTCTAGAAACCTTCTGTAGGGTTCTTGCTGTTCTGTGAGTGACAGCATCTCCTCAATCCCCAAGGAACATCTATCCTCTGCACCAAACTCACCGGCTATTCCTCCCCCTAAACCACCTGAAATCCCAGCCTGTGCAGGCTAAGACACATCAAGAGGGGCTAAACAGGGCCTGGCAGATAGGTGGAGAGGAGGCAAAGGCCATACATCATGTGTTGTGCTCATTACTCCCTCAGGGAACACTCAAGTCAGAGCCAAAGACCACAGCAAGAGGAGCCCAGCCTTTCAATTTGGGCTTCACAGCACCCCAGTGAGCCACCTGACAGACTGGGTTCAACTGCAGCCACACAGCCTGGCTTCCAAGGCCTCTGCAGGTGAAATCTCCCCCAAAACCTTTGGCAGTTTGTTCCTGGAGACAGTGACCAACACAAGAAGTGCCTGGATCCCTGTATTTGTGTTCGGCTTGTGGGCACCGGTCTGTCTTGTGCCCTTCTTTCCCTTGGAGGTTTAAGAGTCCTCTACAGCAGGTGCACACACACAGCAAGCTGCCACTCGAGCTCGCTGATGAGCTGAACAAATTGCTCTCTTGGAAGCATTTTCTCCAGCCCAGATTTGTGTGGGTTTCTGCATCCTCTCCAATTTCTTGTTTTTCTTAACAAAGCACATGTCCCCAGACTGGAGATGGGTTTCTGCTGCCCAACCCCTTCCAAAGGTAAAACGAGACCTGTCCTTTCACCAGCCTCCTTCAAGCTGACATCAGCTGGTCCCACCACCACACTGAGAATACAGGCCCAGGCCAAGGACCTTCTTTTAGGACCTCTTAATCTCCTTTAGGGATATTGCCTTCCCAAGGCACTCTGCACCCTGGGACTGGCCAGCTGGAAAGCAGCTTGGCAGAGCAGGACCCAGGGGTCCTGGTGAACACCAAGTTGGGCCGAGCCATCAATGTGCCCCCGTCACAGACAAGGCCAACAGGCTCCTGGGCTGCCTTAGGCTGATCACTGCCAGCAGATGGAGAGAGGAGATCCTTCTTCCATACCCAGCACAGGTGAGACAGGCTGGAATGCCATGTCCAGCTCTGTCCCAGTATCAGTGAACAGCACATCCCACAAAGGGCCACAAAAACTACAAATGGGCATCTGATGTGTGAGGGAGGACTGAGCCCTGCATTGGCCTGACTGTTAAAGAGGTGGGGATCTTAAGAGGATCTTGTCAGTATGTATAAATACCTAGTGGGTACAACTAAAGGAGACAGATCCAGAATCTTCTCTGTGGTGTGAGGGAAAGGCCGAGGAGCACTGACTGAAATACTGGAAATTCCATTTAAATGCATGAAAAAGCTCTTTTTAACTGTGATCATGCTAAAACACTGCAACAAATTCCTAGAGAGGTTGTAGAGTCTCCTTCTTTGGACATATTCAAAATACAACTGGGCGTGGTCCTGAGCAACCTGTTCTGGCTGCCCCTATTCTGAACAGAAGGGGCTGGAGCAGATGAACCCCAGAAACGCCTTCCAACACTTCTAATCTCAGCTGTTCTGTGATTCTGATGTTCACCAGCCCATATTTCCACCTGTCCTCCTGGTTCCTATTCTGTCTCCTGGTTTGAAGCTGTGAAAATATATGTTCTACATGCCTGGACTGCTGATGTCCTTTACACACATCCTCAAGCCATATTAATCACTCCTCCAAACTTTAGGTTATCTGTACAATTTAGCCAGCAGTGTTGTTTTTATGTATTTCCAGACCATTGATGGAAACATTAATTTGCATCTAAGTTATGACTGCCTTCTCAGGAATGCCATAGGAAAGTGCTCATTAAACAGATTTCCTGCTCATAATTTCTGTCCAAGATCTGTCAAATACGCATTGCTCAATCCATCAAATATCAGCACATAAACGAAACACAGATTTCCAGTCCATATAGTCTTTATGTCCTATTTCTCTCCATTTAACAGCAACAGAGACCTAGGAAATGACTGCAAGAACTGCAACACATCCACACCCCCTCATATTCTCCACGCTTCTAGCAGCTGCATGTTTAAGAGCAGCAATGGCAACCAAACTGTTGGGTCCTACAGTCAGCAGTGGGCCTGAGTTACTTTACTTCTTTTTAAGTGGTTTGCACGTTAGTTGTTCACTGTCACAATGAACTCCCTAACATGATTTTATGCCCCAAGAAAAACTACTTCCCCTTTTTTATTCTAAACTTTCGTGTGATGTTTTCACTGGATGTTCTCTCCTTTATGCCACATGGGAAGCTGTGAGTCATTCTCCCTTCTTCATGTAATCCCTAGCACTCAAGATTTCATAGCCTTCCATTCAGGCCATCTTGTCAGCCTCATTGTGTCAGGCTTACTTCCAGGGAAGGAGTTCTACCATTCCCACTCCTTCCTTGGAGCTGGTGCTAGATGTCTGCAGATAGCCAGGCAGGGCTTTGTCCTTTATCACACCAGGCTGCCTCTGCAGCTCCCAATGGCCTGAAACCACCCTGGTCTGGGTTGCATCCAGTCGGGACAACACATTTTCTTAGGAAGCAGGGCACAAACCTCTCTGGTTCACAAGGAAACAGAGGCTGGAGCCCTTACAAGCTTCTGCCCTTTGCACAAAAAGCATCCTCCTTCCCTGCTGCCCTCCCGGGGCAGGCAGGCAGACCGCAGCTCACCACTCGAGCAAGCGCGCGGAAGGGGAAACAAAAATTAAGCAGTGGTTAAGGGAATAGGAGAAGAAAAACAGATGACCCCCTGGAGTCTGGGGCTGAGCAGCACGAACAGTCAGAGCCCCTGGAAGCCAGCTCATCCATGCGCACTGCCCTTGCTGCCTCCCTGTTCCCAGGAGGGGGCCTAATAAATTTTACAAAAGAGCAAACAGCTGAAAAATGCTCGTATTTAAAAATATATTGAGAGAATTTGCATGTTGTTCCCTTTTGTGTGGGGATGGCATTTATACACCCGGCATTTCAGCAGCACCGCATCTCAGAGCACTTTACATAGCAATTAATTACACACTGGTAGTGGAGTGACTGTCTACAGGCAAACTCATCAGCCATTATCCACTCAGCAACATCCAGCGTACAGCTGTGAACATTTGCATTAGCAGAAAGTCATCCTGGCTGCCATTAGCAGGGTGCAGGGTGTCAGCAAGGGTGAGAGGGGTCGGTTCATCCCTCACTCCTTCCCAAAAAGCCTTTGACAGCCACCATCACAGCTTTCACAGCCAAACTTGTGACCCTTCCCTCATTTGAGCCCAGGGAGATGCCGTCAGCTTACAGCACACTGCAGTCCAGATCCTGCACCATCATGCCAGCTTCTCCTACAAGATGGGAAACACTCTTGGAAGGGAGACTTCTGAGACAGCACATAAAGGTACAATCACCAAATCTGTGGAGTGGGTGGCTTTATGGTAGGAACACTACCCAGAGCAGTGACAGGTTCTATCTCATTTCCTCCATGACACCTCCATGCCCCAGGATTACTTCATCACTCCCCAGGTCGCTCCAAAAACCAGTCTGGAAAGACACTGATGATCTGAAAGGCCAATGTCTGACAACTGCTGTGGCCTCAATGCTATTTAGAAGTACTTTACAATGCCAGATTCTCTCCTGAGTGCCCTTTGCCTCTGTTTTACCCACAGCATGGCAAAAGCATGTGTGGCACTGCAACCAGGAGATCAGAGGAAACTTGTGAGCAAAGAAGAAGATCCCAGTAGTGCACTGACCTTCAGAGGGGACCTGAGGACAAGAGACCAACCAGCAGTACTCACAGAACCCAGAGATTTCCTAGCTAAAGCATTAAAATAAACTCCTCTACTATAGCTTTACCACCAGTTGTGAAAATGTCCCTGGACATTAGAACTTGATCTTCTGTATTGTAAGTTGTTAAAACACTACCTGGCATGTTTTTGGCACAGTCTAGCTAGGATGCTCCCAAATGATGCCTAGACACAGCCTGGGAATTAGCACAGACTAGTGCCCATTCTCAGTAGGCAATTTGGATGCAATCCCCCTTTTTTGGAGGGTGAGAGAATTCAATAGTACAGATGCAGGATATCCTGTGCCAGCTGGCCTCTGCACAAGAGAGCAGACCTAGCTACAGTTAATTTACAGGTATAGATGCAGCCTCAGAGTCCTGGACAACATCCAGACGATGATTGCACCCTCCTTTCAATTTCACCAGCCTGAATTGCAAAAGAAAGCCACAATGCTTCTAATCTTTAATTGCTGCTGTGGACCACTGAAATGGTTTTGTCTTTTGATCCTGGATAAGTTGATCTTTGAATTTCTGAAAGTTAGAGTGTATGAAGTCTTTGGAGCTCCTTTGAAGGGCCACATGAGATATGACTGCAGCACAAACCACTAGGGTCTCTTCTTTCTATCTTGCTTGTGTTTCACGTGTGCAAAAATATTCAAAACCATTATTCATTTTGCGAGGCTGGCGTGTCTCTCCTGCTGAGCCCACCATGCCAGCTCTAGTGACCATGAGACCAGAGGGAGCACACAACCACAATCATTATTGCCATGTGGCAGGCAACAAATCTCAGCCAAGAAGGAGACAGGAGAACCACCTACAAACCCATGTATCACAGACCTTTTCCAGTTTGAGCTTTTTAAAGAACACAAGATGGGTGGATGAGGAAGATCTAATGGACTTGGGAGGATAAGTACAGTCTTACAAAAGACAACACTGGTGCACAAACCCAGCTCTCCAGCCTGGAGTTCTCCTCTCTTTAAAGCTGATTAAAGCAGAATTCTGGAAGGATGGGACCACTCCCTGAAGGCAGAACAGGTCTCTGTGCTCAACCTGCCCACCCACTCCACAGCCTGAACTTGCTACCCAGGGTTGCAGGCCCTGTGGCACAAAAGGTGGGCAGACAGGGTCTCTTCCCAGACTCTTCTGCAAAGAAGAGAAGGGAATTAAGGTTTCAGTGTCTGGAGAGGGGGGAAATCCTTCCAAGTAGCTAGTTTACAGCAAAACCAAAAAATATTTGGAAACAGAATAAGATAATCTCTGTGAGGTTTCCTTTATCTTGTTTTTGTTGACAGATTTCTAACATTCCCTTGGAGTACAGACAGACACAAGAACTTCTGGGAAATGGGGTACTTACCCCACTCTTTGATGCAGGCTAGATCCCATTATGTGGTTGACTCCTATCAAACTTATCTGCCTTTAATCATTCACTTGTTTCCTGCGAGACTTCCCAATTTCTTCTCCAAGCACACCCCAAGCTCCTTTCAAAACCCTGGCACCCCACAGAAATTGCCACTTGGCTTTTGAGCTTTCAGTGGTGTCTCACTGTTCAGGGACTTCAACACAGGCAATGAAACAATTCAGGAAATTGAGAAGGATATTCCTGAGGACACAAGACATGGGAACAGTAAAGGCCACAGCTCTCTGTGCTCAGATGTCCATGAAGACTTCCCCTGAGCCAGCAGCCACCATGCTTGGCTTGGGGACTTCATTTCTACTGGGCTCCTGGAAGCTTCTGTAACCAAAGCAACTGTTTTCATGTTAGTGTTATAGGGATTTTCATTAGTTTTGTGGACTTTTTCTCCATTCCAGGCTGTAGGAAAGAGTGCCTGATCCCCTGGCCCTTACCTCCTGCTGGTATCCCTCTCCACAGCTGCCTCAGCAGAAACTGCATTTTCTGTGATGCACAGCCACATCCTGGGAAACAGAGCTGCAAACCACCAGGCAATTGCACAGATTCCACTAGAGACCATCTCAGAGAAGCCACTGAGCTCGATAATTCTGATTTACATAGTGGAGCAGCTTCCCCTCTCCGTGGGAATTGCCGGGTGGCATTCCCTGGCCTGCACGGCGCCGGAGGTCAGGCTGCTGATCAGAGCGGTCCCATCTGGCCTGAAAATCTATAAATTCAGATCTGGATGAAACTGGGCAATTTTGGATTTGGATAAGCATTCATGAATTTAAATGAATAAATAATAATATAATAATAAATCATTCATCTCACTGTCTCGCGTGCGAGTCCCCTCGAAGACCTGCAGTTCAGAAGCAGCCAAAGTTTGACTACCTCTGCAATTAGAGCCAATGAATTTCAGATGAGGGGGAGGGAGGGATAAAAAGCAGGAGAAAAGAAATGTTGGGGGGACCATTTAGTCAAAGCAACTTCCCCCTCCCTGCAGGCCATGCAAGGACTGGATGCTAACAAATTCACCTCACTGCTGGCTCGGGGTAGTGGCACTGGTGAGAGTTTTCATCTCCCAATACATGTACTCAAGACAAGCAAGATCCATAAAGCCAGTGAGTTCCAGATCTGCTATGTTAATACAAAGCTTGCACTCCTCCACAGCTGGCTCACTGGGCTAGGCTCAAGATTTCCTGATTCCATCCCAGGAAACCATGCCTGTCAAGTACATTTCCTTTTTGTATTATGGAAAAGAGCTTTGGGCTAGAGCAATGCTGTGCTCTACTCAGAGTCAGGCTCTCTCCAATGAGAGGTAAATCCATGGGCAGTCACCATGGTGGAGAGGAGACACCAGGCTGGGCTGCACTTCTGATGGGCAATCTCCACTCTCCTCATCTCTCACCCAGAGCTGTTTCCTCAATCCTGTTGAGGGGCCTTCTCCAGCCACTCACTTTGTGCAAAATATCCCCTTGAGCCCCCCCCAAACCAGTTCTCTCCTGATCCTCCCTGGTGAGTTTCTGCCCTCCCCAAACCTCTGTGTTTAATTTCCTCTCTAAACCAGCTCTTGCAGCTTCCCCCAGTTCAGCCTCCTTCACTCATTTCATTAACATGCTGTTTACTTCTGCTTGTAGATCATTAGCAGCAATATTAAACAACTGGCAGCCTGCCCAGGAGGCTGTGATCTCTGGGGTTGATGACTTGTTTTATTTTCCCTCCCTGAGAGAGCAGCAAAAGCATCAGAGTTGGGTGGACATGGAGAGACCCGAGCCAGGAGCAGAGATGAGAGAGGCGGCTTTCTTGCCTTTCCTGGTAAATCCCCACTCTGCTTTGCCTTTAAATTCTTCACACATGTAGGTCCTTCTCTAATGGGCATGCTTCTGATATCTTTACTTGAACCATTTTCTTGAAATAAGCCTTTGCTGCCCCTTACTCTTAAAATCACTCAGTTTGGAATCAATGAGTCCACACCTGGGACTGAGTTTTAGGTCAATCTCCTTTCAGGACCCTTGTATCACAAATTCCTTCTGTTTTCCTACTGAAAGATGAGCCAACAAACTTACTGACTGATTTCAGTCTGTCATCTTACTTGCTGTGGCACAGGGATTTAACTCCTTACAGCAGAACTCATCTCCACGACTCAGACTCCTGAGGTTCTCATATGTTTCCCTTAGAAAATTCCTCTAAGGAAGTTTGCAGAGGCGTAGAAAAACTTTGCGTTCAACTCAGAAACTCAGAAAATATTTTTAGTAACCCAGACCAAGCATGAAATGGACCCAAGGCAATCTATGAAGCCAGGAGGAAGCTCAGACCAGAGCAGAGGCACTTTGGTACCTTGCAACAGCTATTCTGTAGTGAGCAGAGCAGAGAACTGGCTGCACATTTTCATTAAATATTCATCCATTTGCTTTTTAATATGATGATTTTTTTTTTCTTTTTCTGCCAGGGAAAGCTGAAGGGAAGGAAGGGTGAAAGGGAATTGGCACATTCAAAATCTTCCAATATTATGTCAACAGAAATGTCACTGGAAAATTCTAATTCAGACAATTTTGACTGATCTCTGTTCATATTTCCAGTGCCTCCACATCAGCCCCTAGGGCTGTTGGCCATCTCCTCCTTGGAAAGATAGAGACTGTCCTGTCCACACAGGGCTGCAGGGGCCTGCTGTTAGCACTGTAAAAATTTCCAGTGCTAGTAGGGATATCTTTAGAATATGCTCATGCTCCTTTATTCCTTCTTTTTTCCCAGATCAGACTCCTGCCAGCCATCATCACAAAAGCCTGGAAAACTACCTCTGGATTGCTCACCAAGGCACACTTACACCAGTTTGTTTCCATTCTAGCACTGCCACAAAGCATTTTCCTCCAGTCTGCCCATCCCCTGGGGAATCACTGGGTCCCCTTTTGCCCCCAGTTACTCAGGTTAAGGACACCAAACCCTTTAGACTCTCTCCAGCTGAAGTAAAGGGATTCTTCTTCTAACCCATGGTCAGCAGATCCTGCCATCAGGAACTGGCATAATGAATCTGAGTAAAAAGCCTCCTTTCTGTTCAGTAACTCCCTCCTCCTGATGTGCTGCTATTTCAGACAGACTTGAGAGTGTTTTTCACTCAAAGGCCTTCCATCAAAGGCCACTCACGTGGGGCACAGACCTCTTTGTAATGTTTCAGTCATTCTTTATGATTTCGCTCTTTCTCCACCTTGCTGCTGGTTTTCCCCACACCTTCCTGGCCAAAGGCACCACACTCTGTTCCAGAGGTATCCTGCTGTGCCCATCGCTCCATGGACACAGACTGCTGTGTCCCCACCTTCAGGAGTGTGCAGCAGAGCTGTGTGACGCACAGAAGCTGCATTTCCTCTTCACCCCCAGGTACCTAATGTCCTCACATGGCCTTTTACCTCTGCTTCCCTGCCCACTTGTATTCACTCTATTCCCAAGACAAACATCAAGCTATCATTCCCCGCTTGTCTTTCCAGCCCCCCCCCCCACCAAATCTTTTTGTTTTACTTCCACTGTCCAAACCAGCCCCTCTAGCTCCTCCCAGTTTAGTTTCACCCACACATTTCATTAACATGTTGTTTATTCCCACTTCTAGATGATTAGGGAAGACATTAAAAGACTGGCAGCCTGCCCAGAGGGGCCATTACCTTTGGGGTTGATGACTTGTTTTATGCACCTCTCAGAGTGGTGAGAGCAGGTCTGGAATGTCCTGAGCAGCACAGGGAAGATCCAGGGGAAGCTCCACATCTCCACGTTTTCAGTGCCCTGATGATCTCTGCCTGCCCCCCACCCCTGTGTGGAGTCACTGGGACAGCCCCAAGCAGGGCTTTTTAAGAGGGGGCAAGAGGGCATGAGGAAGAGAGCTGATAGGGAACATAACTCTAGGTCAGGGATTTTTCCTGCTCTGCAAAACTGGGGGAAAAGAAGGGTGACAACTAAACAAAAGCATGCAGGTCATCCTCTGGCAATGGCACACCTGTAAGGGGTGGGGGACGATGTGACAGCAAACAGAGTGTGTTTTAACTCTGACTGAGGTGAAAATGGCTCTTTAGAGAAAATACCCACTGAGTACCTGAGTGTCTCCGTGGTCTCGGTGGGGAGCTGGGTAAAATCCCTTTGCAGACTCTCTCTCAGCCTTCACGAGCCCCAGTTTCAGCAGGGACAAAAGCTGGCACGTACACACTGTGGAGGGGCTGGCTGTACCAGGCACCT
This sequence comes from Passer domesticus, assembly GCF_036417665.1. Classification (NCBI taxonomy): domain Eukaryota; kingdom Metazoa; phylum Chordata; class Aves; order Passeriformes; family Passeridae; genus Passer; species Passer domesticus. The sequence goes on from NC_087512.1 coordinate 7,511,944, forward strand.
GGGGATCCCAGGACAGCTGTGGAGGCAGACACCTTGACACCTGACAGGCTGCAGCCTCAGATCTCTATTCCACTTCCCCAGTGGGAAAAACACTTTTCCTTGGAAAATATCTCCTTTGCCAATGCAGTGCCCACCACCAAAAAACCCCCAAAAGGCAACTTACACAAGGGGAAGGTGTTTCCTGATGGTCACTTCACCAGATTGGGTGGTCTTTGGAGATCCTCAGGCTGCCAGATTAGTCTGGACAGTCACTGGAATGCCTCAGAGCAATGATTTTTCTAAGCAGCTCCAAGTGTAACAGTGGTTCCAGACCAGAGCCCTTCCCCACATGAGTAGTCACATTTTCACCAGGTGGGCTGCTTTCAGTGCAAGGAAGATGCTGGTCACCCTTACAGAAAAGCACTCTCTTTTGGAGCTTTTAGAAATACAGATCTTACCTGCCTTTTACGCTCCTTTAAAGAACAAGATGCAAAGCGATCTCTTCCCCAATGAATAAAATCACTGAATTGAGAAAGAAAATGTACCAGGTGGCTCCCACTCTTTCCTGCCTTAAAAAAAAAAAGGAAGAAGAAGAAAAGAAGGTAAGAAAAAGGTTTTGAGCTGTTCTTCAAAGGCTGTCTGATTTGCTTTGAATAATATAAAATGATGATGGAGGGAAAAAAGAGAATATTAAACTCAAGGCTGTAAAAGCTCTGCTCTCAGGCTGAGCCACTGAAAAAGATCCACGTACACTTTTCATGAAATAGCTGCAATGATCTCCCCTTGTCTCTGTAACAGCTGGGGGATCAGCAGCGATGCAAACCTGGATCCAAACATGGCCTGGGTAACAAAAGCTGGGGTGCTTCTTCTCTGGAGATGTTTCCCCCCTTGATACATCCAAATGCCCCATCCCTCACTGTGGGTTTCTCCAGCAAACTCCCCTGTGTGCCCCCATCCTGGGCCAGAGCTCTCAGAAGAGGGAGGCAGGAAAGTGGGACAGGAGGGACACGCAGAAAGAGAGGGGAAAATGAACGAAAAAGTATTTTCTTCTGAGATCCCCCGAGAAAATTAGTGTGAAGCTGGAAGGAGCTGATTGCTGTCAAGGCCTGCCAGAGCCCAGATAGCCAGCTGCAGTCCCCAGGCACAAATGTGATAATAGCCAACAAGCTAAAATCATTAACAGTAACGATTGCCTCTGGAAAGACCCCAACACCTAGGAGGAAAAACCAGTGACAGGAGAGGGAGGAAAAAAATTAAAAGAGAGAAATTGTAATTTCCTCTTAGCATTTCTGCAGTCTGTTTTCCATAACCCTCTGATCCCAATAAAGACTGCCTCACCTAGTTATGGCTCAGCCTGGCTTTCCCCAGCTGGACTCCAATGATCAGCTCTTCTCCTCTCTCTGCTGGTGGGAGAGCAGAGGGAATGAGGGTGAGGGAGGAGAGGCAAATACTTGGTGAAAATAGCCCTCACCTTCAGCTGGATGGTTGTTAATTACTACAAAAAAGGATCCTTGTAGCTTTGTTTGGATGAGCCAAGCCCAAGTGATGAACATCTGGGCATGGCTCGTGACACAGAAAGAGGGAAAAATTCCATTTCTCAAGCAGATCTCTGAAGTGCCACAGACAAAAGGAGGACTGGAGTGGCCTGTTCTGGGACCAGTCTGGATCAACTTCTTCAACAGCAGCTTGGAGAGAGGATGAGAATTTGCAAGTGGTGCCAGAATTAGGGGACTGCTCTGAGCTGTGCTCAGAGACAAGACAAGTTTGGGATGGGTATAAGAAAAAGATTCTTCTTCATGAAGACAGTCGAGCATTGGCAAAGCTGCCCAGACATCTTATCCATCCCAGAGCCCATGGCATGCCCATTCCTGAAGGTGTATAAGAACCATCAGGAGAAAGCTCTGAGCAGCCTGGGCCCATCTCACAGCTGGCCCTGCCTTTAGGAGGGTGCACCAGAGACCTCCTGAGGTCCCTGCCATCCTGAATCACCCTGTGATCCAAATCAGACACCAACGCCTCTGCTCTCTGGTCACACAGCCAGCTTCACCACCCTTGCTCTTTCAGCACACCTCTGTCCACTCCAGCATCCTAATACTCCTGGGAATGGCCTTTTCCTCCGAGGAATTTTCTGTGACCATCAGAATTGGAAAGCAGGCCATAGTGAGTCTGTGTGCTCTGTGTCAAAATGAAACATTTTCAGATAAGCCCCTTGACTGCAAGGCCCCTTAAATCTTCAGCAACTCATATCCCAGTCTGCAAACCTGAGAAAATTTCTTCTTTCTCCCCAAATCCCTGCCCTATCCAGACTTTCTGTTTTTCTAACCTCAACTCAAAGCAAACTCCATGCGAGCAGCCTTTGGTTAATCAACTGCTTCTGCAAGGAAGGAAAATAACATCAGCTTTTAACATTAAAAACAACAGATTTTGGCTCAAGTTGTATTTGTGAGAACATTGGAGTCATGTGTAGGATTTCATGCTTTATCTTGGCACAGCCCCACGTGCCAAGGGGGTGTATCCCCTTCAGGGGTAGGTGATGGGAAATGGGAAAATTCACCCCTGAAGTATATGGCCCAGAGCACAGCCTGCCCAGGACAGTGCTAATATTAGGGGGAGAGGAGTACATTCACCCTAAAAATCCGCAGTATAATGCAAGGCTACATTTACCGTGTTCTCTTTGGACTCATTTGCCTTTTTGCAAACAATTCTCTGCAGAGCCATGGCTGGCATTCAGGAAAGAGCAACGAAGTGGAGCACCAGGAGCTTTTTGCACCAGCCAGTGAGCCCATTGCTAAGCTGCTTTGTGCAGGAGTTGTAGAAATCACATCCCATGCTGACGCTCACCTTCTTGGGGAGCTGGAAGGGAGGACCACATTCCTTTCCAAAGATTGTCGGGGCTCAGAGAAGCATTTAGCAAAGCCACACTGAACCTGTTCAGATGCAGCTGGAGTTTGTAAAATAGGGAACTCTTCTTCCAAAATTAATTCCTGGCTTTGGATTTCTCTGATGTAAAGAGTTTAATTTTCCAGCTCAGAAAACTCTGTGCTGTTCCTTTAGTGAAGGGATAGGAAGGCTCCCAGCCTCCCTGCCCTGACCAGCAAAAACACAAATTCTCAGGCTGTTCCTGGGAAGTTTCCTCCTGCACCTCTTCTTACCCACAGGATATCCTCACGTGTCCCTCAGTCCCAGGCCCAGTGGTGGGAGAACACTGCACCAGCTCAACAGCACCGACCCAGGAGAGGCTGGGTGAGAGCAGGCAGTGAGCTCTGGGGTTTGCCCAAGCTCCCACAGGACCTGCTAAAGGACCTGTAGCAAATCACTCAGGATAACCAGCACGTCAGGCTGTCCTTGGTACCCCCAGCCCTTCAAAGAACTTGTCAGGGCAGCACTCCCCACTCAGGGATTTCAGAGACCCCACCATCTGCACAGCTCCCTTGGCACGTCCCAGCTTGGCTGCCCTAGTTCTCCCAAGGACCACAAAGGCTGGCCCAGACTTTTCCTGGCATTTTCTAGGGGGTACTTAGGCAGTTCTCCTGCACATCTGGTGTCTTACACTGCGTGATGGGTTATTGATCAGGAGACATGCAAGGGTGTTTTGGCATGGCATGGTGGGAATCTGTCCTTTCCCAGCTGGACTTTCCACTGAGGCCCACTGGAACATTCATGCCATGGGTGGGTCTTGAGCTCCGAGCCACAAGATGCTTCTCAGACACCCCACTGGAGAATTTAACAGCTTTATTTGGATATTGGGAAAATCCCATATGAATACACACTGGTGCAAAGCTTGAAGGAACAATTTCATGAGCTTCCCCTACTCTCACTACACTCTGAACCCCTCTGCTGCAGGAAAGTGAGTTGGCCAGTTCTCCTCTTAAAAAGAAGCACCTAAAGATACTTAGAGAATGTCTCCAAGACACTGAGAGTAAATCATGTGGCAGATCCCCAGCTGGAAGAAATCAGAAAGGAGGGAAAGAAAAAGATAAAAGTAAACAGAAAACTTCTTATACCCTGAGATGGGAGCTAAAAGGTGGAGAAATCCCATGTGAAGGACTCTGTTCAGAAATCCTGGCAGAGTTTCAGACATCAGACTTCACAGCCAAGTAACTGATGGCAGAGATAAGAAAAAGAAACTGTCAGAAGTGTACATAGTGCACACATCACCTTGGTATCTAATTAGCTAAAGGAGTCTGAGTCTTTACTCAAAAGTAAAAATTTTCCCAATGTACACAAAAGCTGATTAAACTTTAACCCCTCTCCTCCCCATAAATTAACAAAGAGACCCCAGTCAAAGTGATATGGTACAAAACTTGGTCAAACAAAAGTTTTGGAGCTCTTATCTCCAGTTTGCCTTCTCTGTTGAGATTTACCATCCTTGATTAATAACTTTTTTTTTTTTTAAGGAGTGTGTCTGTTGCTAAAGCTCTGAAAGCTCCATGGTGTCACTGGACTCGGAACAGAACAAGACTGATTCTCTCTTTTTATGGACCAGCCTGCATCTTACACACATTCTATCCCTTCATAAAACACCTAGGAAGGTGGATATTCCCAGTGTGATCACAGCCAGTCTTAACATCCCAGGGTTTGTCTACACTGGGTCATTTAGTCTGAATTAAATATATGAAAACAGGACTGGTCACACCACACCAGCAGCTCCTCAGGCACGTCCATTTGATGTCAAAGAGGTCTCTCATCTCTTTTGCTTAATTGAAGGGGTCTTACTTCAACTCATCTTAATTCTGAGTGTTGAAACAGAGTCCTGATTCAGTTTAATTAATCCCCTTTAAAAATGAATTTGAGTTAATTCTCCCATGGGCCTCAAAGCAGAGAAGTGCCCAGAAATCACTACGTGGCTTAATATTTAGAATGAGATGGAACTCTTTCAGGGTGAACTACTAAACCCCACCTGAAGATTTCATTTTCCTTATTACTGGAGATTGAGGAAATTTTTTAACTCAGAAAGCAATTATGGGCAGTGCTGCCATGCCCATGTTTTGATCATAGGTTTGATGAAGTGGAAAGGTCACAGCTCTTGAAGTCAAGTGCTAGGATGATATTCCCACATGCCACATAAGTTTATAACTGAAAAAACATTGGAAAAAGCTTTGAAGCGTAATAATAAAAGCAAAAACAAGACTTCAAATGCATTAGTATTTTTCTAAATCATGCTTTTTTTTTTTCATCCTTGTGGTTGGCAGTGTAACATCCAACAGCATCTGCAAAACACTAAGTACTATTTGAACAGACCAAATGCTTAGGAGGGGAGCCAGAAAAATGTTCATAGCAAAATTTACCAGCCCTTAAATTTAATTACAAATCCAGAACTAAAACTGTATTCAATGAAAATTTCACTGTGTGAGTGCAGTAGAGATGGGCCTGAGCCAAGGGGGAGCAAAGAAGCAAATCCAGACCTCAGGAGCTTGGACGTTGCTCTGAACTTCACAACTGTGGAAGAGGGATGAAAGACCTGGACTATTCAGCTTGGAGAATTCAAAATCTCTGTCCATCACCATGGGTAGCCAAAGAGCATTTTCAGAGCCAGTGGACACAGGCACCCCACCTGCACCACCTCCCTCCCAGGGGTGTCACATCCAGCTCCAATGGGGATTGCCAGGAACTCAGCAAATTTGAAATCTGGCAGTGCCACATGCACAGAGTGGGCAGAAAAGTGAGATCTGGCACATACCAACAAATGCACCCTGACAAATTTCTTTGAAGCAGTCCTGGCCAACAAAAAATCTGGCTTCTCTTATCTTTTTCCATCTCTCCAGTACCTGCCCACCTTCCACCCCGTGGTGAAATACACAAGGTTTTCAGTGACTTTGAGGAGACTGGGTTTTTTTTTTTATTTCTCCCTCCACCAGATCTCATAGAGGTTCGGCTGCCAAGTGTCTCTGTCCAGGGAAATTGAAAGAAGAAAATGAAAAAGCAGAGGCTGGCCCCTGTGCCTGTGGCAGCTGATGGGCCTCAGCTGTGGACAGCACTGGGCAGTGGTCACAAGCAGCCTGGTGGTGCAGAAATTCTGTGCTACACGAGAGATGCTCTTGTAGCTCTACAATACTGTCCACATTTATTAAGTGAAATCACTGCCTGTTTTCTGCAGCATTAAAAGTGAGCTGGAGTACAATATATTTATTGATTGCTACTAAACACACCCTGGGCCTCCCTCCAGCTTCCTCTCTCCTGTTTATTCAAGCAGAGCTCAAAGCACAGACACACACCTGCATCCCCAGGACAGGCTGAGCCCTGGAACAGGGGACACAAAACTGCTGCCCCAGCCTCTTTGTTTCACCTCTCAGCACCACACAGAGGGGAGCTGAAATCACCAGGAAGGAGAGGGAGTGACAGGCTGATGATGGGACCACTGAGCAGGCAGGGCACAGCTACCAGAACCAGCAAGAGGAGGAAATGGGTGTTGGACTCCAAGGATTAAAAGGAGAAGAGCAGATGAGGACGAGGCTGATGGAGGTATCTCCACAGCTTTCCCTGGGCTGGGTGTCAGGAGGAGCAAGAGTCCTGCAGCAGGAAGAAATGCCAGAAAGGAGAACCCAGCCCTACACAGAGTTGTGGGGATGCAGCAGAGAAGCCCAGGCATAGTCCATAAGGCAGTGAATCCCACTTTGTTACTACTCCTTGACACCCTGGGGACCCACGGCAGAGAAATGAGCCCCTGGATTTATCCCCCTTTTCCAATTAGCCTCATTTCCCCTCCTCCTCTCCCTCCGCCCTGCTGGAATCAATCCTTGTCCTGGCATTTTAAAGGGCAATGTGCACGTTTTATGGCTGTCCCCTATAAAACCATTCTACATGATAACACATCCAGCCCTTTATTAGGGACGTTTGGCAAGTTTATTAGCCAGACATTTTTCTGCGCTGACAGATGAGGTCCTGCCATCACTTCCCTGAGCACGGGAGTCCCTCCCCCGTCCCCTCCTCCCCTTTCCCGAGCTGTCCAGCCCCACGATGCCAGCAGCCCAGACATCCTCAGGCCACCTCCAGCCCCCTCCCTGAAGTCCTCAGTGTCCTACACCTCACCTGCAGCCAGGTGAGGAGCAGCAGCAGGACCATCCCCTTCCCCCAGGAACTATTAAATTGAATACCCTCTGCTGCAGCCACACACAGCAAGGTCCTATTAACCCTTCAGAGCCAGGAAAGTGCTCTTGGCTCAGTGCAGGCATCCAGAGGGGCAGAATGTCACATCGTGGCAGGACAGCTCCTCAAGTCTATACAGCAAGGCTGTGCCTTGAGGAGCTGGAAGGTTTTTAGGTATCTCAAGGGCTAACTGCTCTCATTAGACACCAGGAAACCAATTTGGCCTTTGTAGTCTGGGCACTGTGATGCTTTGCCCCAGTCAACCCCAATCCCAAGGTCACCACAAACATCAGATCTTGTTTCTGCAGCACTCCATGATGAGATGAAGCAGGGGCACAAGTTCAGCAGATGTCACATGAGGCACAGGGGCTCTGCTTCCCAAAAAAGCCAGAACTGTGCTGCCAGAGTGGGCTTGTCTCAGCCCTCGGATGCTGACGCCACCGAGGCTGTGTCCGTGCCAGCTCCTCCTCCCTGTGAAGCTCCAAGGACTTGATGTAAAGCCAGCTGCAAGTTTTATTGTCCTGCACTCACAGCTGTCCATGTGTGCAGCACTGAGCACAGGGGTCAGCAGGGGTTTAATGGGAGGTCAGGGATTAAGAACAGAGACTGGAATTTATCAGAGTGCTCACCTGGTGCCTCCTTGCCACACTCCAGGGCCACTGGCCACTGCCGAGGGGCTGCTCCCCACACACCAGCACAGCCAGAGGGGATGAGTGCCCAGTGAAAGGGAGCAGGCAAAGCTCTGGCCCAGCTCTCATCCCAGTCAGGCTGTTGGGCAGTCAGGTCATGGCAGATGATCCCTGTCACCTTTCAGGTGCTTTGTTGCACATTAAAGTGGGAAGCGAATGCAAGGCCGTGTTGTGAGTCCCACCCTGCAGGGAGCCTCCCACCCAGCTGTGGTTTCACTCACTGGTTTTAACCCGTTGCTGCTGTTTAACCCTGGGCAGGGCCACTGGGAGCAGTGGTGGGCTCCCTGCAGCTTCCTGCCCCGTGTTGGTTCACATGTCACATTCCCAGGCTGTGTTATTCTTAAGTGCTGTAAATCTCTCACTATTATTCTCCCACTTGATATAGTGAGCTGTGTCATTTTGAAAGGAAATACATAACAGTATATTAAAGAAATCATGGATCTCCTCATTCATGTTTAAAACAAATTTATTACAATGTAAGAAACCCTGAATAGCATGAATTTATTATAATGATTTAAGGCTTCTGGCACTTGAGTTAAAAATGTCTCTCAATAAATAACTTTCCCTTGAAAACACAGCAAATTAATATAGTTTACCATTTCCAAAGTTATATAAATCCAAGAGGCTTAAATCAACAGTGCGCTGGATAAGATTACTGTTGCTCAGCCACAGACTGGCATCACAGCTCAGAGGGATGGAAAAATCGGTGAAAAATGAAGCGTTTTTTTTTTTTTTTTCTTTTCTTGGTCACCTTTCTCTCCTTTCCACCACCCTAGGCTATGTCTGCTCTGTGAAAGTCAGACTAATGTGAAACGGATGACAGCAGCTGTGGCCTTTGCACACAGGTATCATTAAAACAGAGCGGCGACTCCGCCACCAGACTCAACAAGCATCACTCTGATATTTCCCCAAAGTGCCTCCAACACACACAGCCCCGCTGCTTTCCATAGCAGTGTTTTAATTTGACTGCAACCCAGGAGCTGAGATGTCTCCAGCTTGGCTGCCTCCAATGCTGCTGCAGCCTCCCAAGTCTAGAGCAAGCACAGGGCTATAAAACTGCTTGGACACTGACCCTGGCCCCAGTGCAGGAACACACATGGATGAACTAGGAAGGGAAGCAAAACCCCACACGGGGCTAGCAGGCTTTTGCCTGGCCCAGAACTTACTCCAAGAGCTGTCTGTGGAGCTCAGCAGCTGTTGGGGACAACAGCCCGTGCACATCTGTGCATCCTGGGGAGCAGCGGTTTGGTTCAGCTGCATGCACAGCTGGATGCCAGCTCACAGAGAAAATTTCTCACATCTTCTCCCTCCCCATGGACCTTCCTTCTCCACAGGCCACCCTCCAGGAAGCAAAAAGAGCTCAGCATCATCAGCTGAACAACCAGGCAGCCCTTCCCAGGCAGCCCTTCCCTCAGCAAGGCTTTCTACGGCTTTTTACTTTATGAAGGCCTAATTTTTTTCTCTTTGCTGTCAGCATGTCAATTTTTTTCCACAACATAGGTGATGACTACTTTTTAAAACAAAGTACAGCACCGGTGACATCCTGACAGTGCCAATACAGCCAGAGTACACCCACCTGAGCTTTTCAACACAGGAAGTTAGGGCTGTTAAGAGTCAGATTGACAGCCTGGGTAAATTCAAGTCCTCTGTTCAGCAGAGGAGAGACAAGGAGTTATTAGAAGCAGATACGGCTTTCAGGTCATCAAGTCCATCTCCCACCCCACCTTTTAATTGTCTCTCTCACCCATGCTATAAATATCTGACTCTTCTCATCTTGTTTCCTCATTATGTCAATTATAGCAGTCCCTGATCATTTTTATTACTCCTCACTGCGATCTCTCCAATCTGCCAGTAAGCTCTCTGGTAATGAGATCCCTGTGCTAAAGGCACAAGTGCAAATAGAGGGGCACCAGCTCCACTGACAAGGAGCCATTTCCTCTGCAATTCAGAGATGTCATTGCCTCCCCACCTGCAGCTCAAAAGTCTTCTCGTCTGTTTTTGTTGCTATGACTGCCTTGTGCTTTGCTCACTCCTCCTTCTGAGTGGGGTCTCCCCCATCCCATCAAGAATGTGTCTGGCACATTGTTATCAAAGTGATTGAGTTCACAGGTTCTGCACCCACAAGTTCATGCTCTGTCCCAAACTGAGTCCTGCAATCTTTTTTCTTTCCTGCTTGGTATTTCTACTTCACCTTACTCTTTCCTCCTCAACTCTTCTAAATTTAGCAGGGCCTCCTGGTTTCACTTCTTACACAATTCCTGCTTCAAGAAACAAAACCATGATCCGAAATGCAACCAGACCTGGTACTCATCCCAACATATAAAAAAAAAAAAAAAAACAACCAAAAAAACCCCACCAGACTACAGAAATGAGGCCACACTGTCACCATTTCACATCAGCAGCACTGGAACTGGCTATCCTGCTCTAGTTTCAAGATGCATAAATGCTAGACAAAGTTTGGAAACAAGCCCTCCAAATGATACAGAGGCTGAAAAAGATATTAGGACACAAGGTCATATCAACAAAGAGAAGACTCGACCAGGAGTTTATCACTCCCTTTGGGGTACTCAGTCTGGCAACATGTCAACTCTGTTATCCTGCTTCTAGAGGCACAACAAAGTCCAGCAGCTGGAAATTCAGGTAGATAACCTCAGCCTCAAAATAAGGCAGTTTTGTAGCAGCAAGAAAAATTGCATGCTGGAAGATTTTGCCAAGGCACTTTTAAAATTTCATTGCAACTTTCTCACAGTCATCTCTAATTCAAGAATGAACTAGAGTTTGTGTCTGTGAATTCATCTTTTCATTTCCTTCATTATTAGGTGTAGAAGAGGACAGGAGTTCCCACTCTGTTCTTAATGCTCACAATACTCAACACATTGTGTTTGGACAAGTGCTTTAATCAAACCCATGCTTCAAGGTTTTAAAGTAGTTGCCAGTAAGAACCAGGAAACATACCTTTTTTCAGCTTTTCACTTTCCTCTTGTCTGCAGACAGGAGACCAGAAAGAATGAAATCACACTGGTTATTGCATGCTCTGAGTGAAAATTATTTTGTTTTACATACTCAGGATATGAGTCCTAAATCAAAGAAATGAGGCTCTCACTGCAGCTTGAGGAGTAGGTCATCTGCTGGGACCACCTGGACTTCTCTCACCTTATATATGTCAGGACCTCACCTCTAAGTGACATCTGAGTTTCTCCAGTTTAGCTCCCCAATGCCTTGAAGCCTCCTTTCAAGCCTCAGAATACATGAAGCCTGAGAGCTTCAGCTTCTGTTCAATAAGAATGTCTGGCCCATATGTTTCTGCTCTTACAGATTACAGTTCACAGACACGTTTTGGTGGATACCTCCAGTGCCTTCTGCTGTGGGCACTGATATAGGTCACAGCCCCTCTGAGATGTGGTGCTCAACACAGTTCAGCACAGAACACACAGCATGCTGTGGAGGGAGACAAATTGGCTTCCCTGGAGCTGGGAAACAAATCCAGTTCCCCGCCCAGCCCATCCTTTTCCTGCAGCTGGGATGCTCTTCCACCTCCCATTGATAAAAACCAAGCACCAACACTGGCCAGGCCAGGTTGGGTTTCTTGCCGTTTTTTAGCTGAATTCTGCTTTCAAACACCCTAGTCAGGGATCACCACGAAAGCTCTGCTGCACAGCTATGCCAGAGCTGCTCGAGCTAGATGTCTCTCAGCTACATGAAGTCACAATATTGTAAAACATTTATTGTCACTGTGAGCAGACAAGCTTTCCAATGATGCAGGGAGCAGGTTTGGATCAGGAGAGGCATTTTCCAGAGGAAAGCCACCCAGTCAGAGCAGACTACATTGCTTCTGCTGGTTTAAATCACCTCATTCAATATTCTGTGTTGTCTTATGTAGCATGCAGTTATGTAAATTTATAAATCATACACTAATTAGCACACAATTTCATAAATTTAGTAACAGTGAAAAAGGAGGTTTCTAACTAACCAGGCTGTGCTCTCTCCCCCACAGATGGTACAAATTCAAACACAGCCTGCAGGTCGTATTTGAGAAAATCTCTGCTGCAACTTCTAGAGTTTAACCCCAGGCTCACATGCACTTTCAAGGGCTGTCTTTTGGCTATCTCAGGCTCAATCTCTCTGAAGTGCAGCGAAGCTCGTTTCTCTCCTTCCTTAACACAAACCTCCACAGCTCATTGGATCACTGCAAATTTTGTTTATTCTGATTTTTGCTCTCCAGTCTCCTATTCTTCAGCCATCTAAGTCACCATCCCTTGCAAGCAATTAAGTTCAGTCCATGCCTTGGGTTATACCTGGGTGCTGCACAGTTGCTTTCCATGTGCTCTGGCCTCCCTGTTCAGCTCCTCTAAAGGGGAGGTGCTAAAGTTAGGTCAAGGTAATTTCCTTCTTTCCCTCATTTTCCAAGCATGCCTTGGACAGTAGCTCTTTAAATGCAGCAACATGATTTGAAAAAGGGTGTGGAGTCATAAGGGTCTTATGGGAACCAGTGTTTGAAAACATTTCTCACTTTAAGATACAAGCACACAACTGTCCTTCACCGGCTTATTCTAGTTTAACAACTCATCCCTGCCCTCTGGTTCACTCCCACTTTATCTCCACCTTTGGTACAGTGATCTGCCTTGCATCTTTGTCCTATCTTGCCTTCACCTCCATCCTTTCTTCCTTATTCTTTAACTCATTTTTTTTTGTCCCAAAACATAGTGCTGGCTCTTCAGTTCTCTTCTCCTTGAATTCTGAGACCTCTCTCTTACTTCATGCTCCAAAGGAGGCCATGGTCCTTCTCACAGTAAGATCCATGTCCTGGAGAGGAAGAGAAGGCTTAAAACAAATTCTTCATGTATCTTAGCAAACTGGAGACTCACAACATAATATGATGTGATGCTGTGGGAAGCAGAACACATTGTCAATGGCAGTATTGACAGCTGAGCTGGACAAAAATCAGAAGATAAGCCAAATAAAAGTCTGGAAGAATAAATTAAACCCCCAGATAATTTATTAGATTAAGACCTCACATACATATATAAATACTTGCTCGAGATGGGATTCAACAGCAAGACTGGAAAGGCTAGAAATGAAAAGGGTGTGATTATTACAGGTCTGTGAGGTGCAAGGTGCACAAAAGCAATAACTACACAAACAGCCAGCAAGTGTGTGTGCACAAACCACGTGAGAAGGACACAAACTGAAGGCGTGGGTAGGAGCCTTAGCAGCAGTCATGTTACTCCACAACATGGAAAACACAGCCTGATGGGTAGCTGAAGGATAGTCACTGGGAACACTTTGGACAAACAGTCTATGCTGGACCAACATCCCAGCAGCAGCTCCCAATATAGAAGCTCAAGCTTAAAAGGACACTGTCACGTCATTGCTTTTTCTAGTTTAATTTTTGCATTTCCTCTACTATTTTAGCAGATGGAAAACAATTCCCCTCCCAGTACCAGCTACTGATTTTGTCCTTTCCTATTTGACAATCATTGATTTTTTTTTCTAAGGCTATAAATGTTTTAATAACTTCAACTTTGTAGTGCCTCATGGCAAAATATCTTTGCTTGCACTGACTGCTAAACACTATTCCTAATGTACTGCTGATAACTAGAGCAAGAGCCAGCATTATAAAAAATTACTTTCCACAGGGTCTATGAAATTAATAGCTTTTGTTTCATTTGTCCACATCTCATAGAGAGTTAAAGCATACAGCTCTTCACCCATCAGGCGTTTCAGCCATCTTTTACTAGAAAACTTTTAATTCACAAAAGTGTGCCCCCTGTATAGCCCCAGACAGCACCTTCAACATAGAGCCCCCAACCCTGACAATGTCCTTTTAAAAAGAGCTGCAAACAAAAAATATAGATTTAAGCCAAAAGTCACCTTCAGAATTAGAATTTTTTTAAGTGATCATAGGAAATCCCAAAGCAGTTGAATATTGGCACCCACAAAAGAATCAAATAACAGAATGCTCCCATGGAGTGTTCTCAACACAAAGGCATCTTTCAAGAAATATACATGTATTTTTTGCTGCTTTGAAAGGTCAGTTAGCATTTATCAGAAAAGGCAATTAAAGTTTCAGTCAAACTGGAAAAGAGACAAGATGCAATTGGACTGAAATCAGAGAACAGTTTCTCTACAAATGCCAACACTTAAAAAAACCCAAAACACCAACAAAGTTAAAAAAACACCATGAAACAAACCCAGCCTCTAAGATCTATGTGACGGTTATCCCCAAATTTCCTGCTGGTCCTTGTATATTTTTCTCTTCTTTCTCCTCCTTTTCCCTGCCCTCTTTAAGCAGCAGACTACTCAGCCAGCAGAGTAAGAAAACTTATGTTCCCAACTGCTCTACTTGAGCCAGGGTACTGAATACATCTTTGGGGCTCTTAACAGAAACCTGGGCCTTCACAGGCTCAGGGAGTAGAACAAGAGGGACATTCAACAGCAGATGGATATATTCCAGAAAACTGTAATACCTCACTAAAAGCAGGACAGACCATGCAGGGACTTTCCACAGCAGTAATTTTCTGATTCAGCAATGCTGCTTTCCTCCTTTAAACTCCTCCAAGCAGCTTTTAAAATTCAGCTGGGATGCACAGAAAGGATATCACCTAATTTGTGATTAGGACTGGGCCTGAATGGAGCAGCCCAGAGTAACCTGAGGTTTTTCTTCCCCTTCACTCTCCTTTTGTTTCACTGATGGAGCACGGTGCTGCCAGGGGCTGCGGTGCTCTCGTCTGAGATCCACCTTGCAGATCATCACACATTGCACAGGAGCAGTGTGGGGAGGCAGGCAGGAGCCATACCCCAAGCATCAGTACAGCAACTCAACCCAGCCATTAAGATAAGCAGGGTTGCCTAAAGAGACTGTCTGAAAAGCAGTACTGGCCCATGAAGTGGTGTTTGCGAGCAAATGGCCTAGAACTTGCCCGTACTGGATCAATTCTACCTTTCCCTTGCTGCAATTTTACTGTGCAAAATGAGTATTTTAGACTCATATTTCTAGGAACACATGCCGGTGGCTACTGTTACAATAAAATATGAACACTGCATTGTGGAGAAAATGACCATTAATCCTGTAATGTGCAGTCATTTTTACCAATTCGGCACATTTCTTTAAATAACCAAGTACATGCAGTAGATGGAAATGCATTTAAATAAACTGAAATAGATACAGCATGAATAATTAAAGCTGGCAGGAAAGTGTGCATTGTGAGCTGCTAGTGGAAATAATTACTGATTTGTCTTATTTACAATGGAGCCTGGATGCAGGATCAAAATAGTGCAAGTTAGTGAAAATGTCTTAAGACTGCTCTTATACTAGCACTACTATGTATTTCATCTTGAAAAGTACATCAAATAGGTTTTGGATCTCTACGATGTCTGACTCTGTTCTGCTGTTTCAGGGTTACATTACCCAGCACATAAACTCTGTCAAATAGCACTGATTTAAAGAGGAATATAATTCAAACCTGTGCCTAGTATATCAACCTGCAACATCATCTATTAACATTATCAGACACTGTAGAGTTGAGCTCACAATATATCCCCTAAAAACTCAGTTGTTAAATATCAGAATGTTGAAGGAAAAAGTAGATCATAAAATCAGTGAAAAAGTACTAAAGTGCTTGTACCTTTATAATATGCCAGGTTTTAAACAGACTTGTTTAATTAGAAAATAATCTACTTTGAACATGCTGGTTGTTGAATGTTAGGCAGTTCTTGCAAACTGCTTTAGAGCCAAAAAATCAATAATGAAATATACTTCCGATATAAGGCTGGCAAAACTGTGACTTCAATGTATTAGAAAATGTTGTAGATTTTAAAAAATGCTATTGTAAATTGATTACTTGGCACATGAAAGGTTTAGGAAAAAAGTTAACACTTTCTGATTGGCGTATCCCAACAATATACTTGCATCATGATCACTAAATCCAAAATGAACCTGGATGCTAATTAGCTATGTTTTAGAAGAGGGAAAACAAGCAGCGATCACTCAAATAATTTCAGAGTAGGTGTAGACCAAGGAGTAGTGTCAAATGAAGAAGATCTCCTCGAGGAGCCGACTCTCCTCCAGCTCATCTGCTCTGCTCCTGGGGCTGCAGGGGGTCTGGCACCAAGAGGAGGACAGCCTGTGGCTCGCACAGCAGGGCGTGTGAGGTTTGTTCCTGTCACAAGGCTCCCGGCAGAGCTGTCCTGGAGCTGATATTGGGTTCATAGCCTCTACCAGGTCAAGAAGAGAGACTTGGTACCTACAGAAACACACCAAGAAAACAGAGCTCTGTTAAGATCACAGCACCATGCAGGAATTGAATCCAGTTTTCCTGCCTCCATAAATCAGACCAGACCTAGATTTGTTTGACAGGGGCCACCAGCACAGAACCGATTTTGCTG
This sequence comes from Passer domesticus, assembly GCF_036417665.1. Taxonomy (NCBI): domain Eukaryota; kingdom Metazoa; phylum Chordata; class Aves; order Passeriformes; family Passeridae; genus Passer; species Passer domesticus. The sequence goes on from NC_087512.1 coordinate 7,528,083, forward strand.
TATGGACTCCTGTCAGTAATGACAACACAGAGGTACTGAAAAAGAGGCAAGCAAAGCATGGGTGCTCAGGTTATTTCAGGCTGTTACATCAGCTTTTCCATTTTAGGTGTGTAATGTCTTAGTTGCACTCTGGAGACTGAACACAGACCTCAGAGAGATGACAGCCAAATAAGGCAGACCCATGTCGGTAATGGTAAAGTGACTTATACACATGCTGCACTCTTTTTTTTTTGTTGCCTTTTTTTTTTTTTTTTGTTTTGTTTTGTTTTTGTTTAAATAGACTCCTACACTTGATTTAGTTTCTCAGGGATTTGAAAACAGCAGGAGACTTTATTATTATTACCACAAACTACCTGTGCTTCCTGTAAATCTCTGTGTACTATATGGAGTCTGTCTGGTGGAAGCACTGAAGGAATAGAATCTAAGCAAGGCAATACAAAATCAACACTTGAGGCACCAAGAGAAAAGGCAAAGGTGCTAAGCATCACTCAGGCTGTCCTTTAAGTGCAAGTACAGAGATGGGGGAAGGTTGCAAGCCAATGAAATCTGGCAATGCTCACTGAATAATGGCATGTACTTGAGACAGGGACTTTCTATTAATATTCACAGGAGACAAGGCTTGATCTTAATACCAGCACAGGATTGATCATTACAATATATTTCTTCCTGTCCAATTTTAAATGTCTTAAACAATACCATTTCCAGTGCTTCCCTAGGGAGCCTGTTCTCCAGCAATCTCTCAGTGATAAGTAAGAGATATCACCTTAGAGTTCTACCCAAAAGTCCCTTTGTTCCATGCTGCTGTTAGCACCAACATGCCTGGTGTTCCCAACCCTAAAGTGATTCGCACATTCAAAGGCTTCCACGCACAAAACATTATTCACATTATTCACCCAAATGAAACTATCAGCACAGGTGATTGGATCCATACAGTATTTCTCTTTGTAAGCAAACAGAGTTCATCTACAGCATGAGGAAACACCTCAAGCTATTCTCTGCTTTGAGAAAAGCCTCTGTTTTACTTTTGTGACTGTAAAAACCTAGAAAGACTAAGAAACTAAGACAGCTGGGGGAGGTTTTTCAACTCAGATGGGATGAAAAATCCTTAAGAACAAACATCTACAGTAGTTTATGGATGTGAGAGATTTGCAGTGGTCCATGTAGCTCCTAAAGGCAGACCCCCACCTGTCCTGTCCAACAGCCTTGTGCAGCAGCAGCAGGTTAAAGGTTTTCCTACCCTGAACTAGCAACACCATGAAAAACACCCTTATCTCCACTAGTAAGTGCTACATCCCATCCATCATCAGAACACTGTCACAGAATCATTTAGACTGGAAAGGACCTCCAAGACCATCAAGTCCAGCCCTTGACTGGTCACTGCCCTGCCAACCAGACCAGAGCACTGGGTGCCACATGCAGTCATTTCCTGGAAGCCACCAGGGATGGTGACTCCAGTGCCTTCCCAGGGAGCTCATTCCAGTGCCTGACAGGACAAGTTCACCCATGACCAGGTAACTCATTATTTTGTCTGAGACACAGAACCACTTCCTCGGCTCAAAGGACTTAGCAGTGGCACTGATGGGTTAAAACCAATGTTAATGGTGACTACTGAAGTTATGCTATAAAAGCTGTTTCTTTCAATTTTTATTGTTACTTCCAATCTGATGGTCAGTGTAATTTCTAATACAGTCTGACTTGACATTACTGCCTCGCAGGGCTCTCTCCTGTTTTGACTACAGGTTGTTTTATTTTCCTGCAGATGTGTTAGCTTTAATCTCACTCACAATCAAAAAGCTAATTTGCAAATTTCTTTTCCACATTTTAAGCTTGTCTACATCTGTCTTTCTATGATCTAAGTAGCAAAAAATCATTGGTTCAAAATGAAAAAATACAACTTTTGTTTCAATTGGATCTTGTTCATGGCTAACCCTAAGCAAATGTGATGTCTTTTAGTTACCCTAACAAAAAAGTTCAGAAGGACGTTGCAGTTTTGGATAGCCAAACCAGATCATTTTAGAGAAATCTGTTGTTTGTACTAGCATTCAGAAAGTATGCTTTAAAAATTGAAACTCCTCAAAGATATCTCCAACATAAAATGGAATGAGCTGCACCAATAGCAAGAACTAGCACACAGATATATGAGATTTTTCACATGGAGAAAGTTTAAGACTAGACTCTATATAGATACACACATATGGTTTGAACCCCAAAGAAACCGAGTTAACACACACACTGCTTTCATTAGCCACACCTAAAACCTCTTTTTAGATTAATCTAGTCTAGCATACAAATGCTTATCTCCTCTGACGGCAGTGCTATCATAAAATTTCAATTTGTCCAGCAGCCACATGCAATCACAGATTAGGCAGGGGAAACCAAACCAGCCAGTGCATTTACAGAAAACGTGCAGGCCCTAGATTTCAGCAGTACCTTCGAGTTCATTTCTTCTGCAAGTTTATCTAAGTTTTACAGCATTTCTGCTATCAGGAAGGCTAAATGATTTGGCAGATTACAAGCGCAGCAAATAGCAAAGATTATGTAAAAGACCAGGTGTTGTAAATCAGTCTATTTGACACCGTAGTTATATATGCAATAAAGTGAATGAACTCCGCTAACAGAGAACTCTGCTAATCTGATAAAGAGAATGCTCCTTGCAGGTATTTAGTGTTTAATCCCAGGATAATGGTTTGCCCGGTTCGTCTAAGTAACATCAGACAGGATCTGGCTGGAGGCAACAGAGTACACCTAGAATGGTTTGAAACTTGCAAAGACAATTTTCTCACAATTTATTTGTATCCTAATATTTAAAAAGACACAGAATGCTTGAATCCAACTTTCTCTAAAACCAGGGTATGTATTGTTTGCATGGCTTGAATAAAAAAAGTAAAACCAGGCTGTATTATTATTATTGCAACACTTAATGGCTTCAGTGAATTCAAAGTTACAGGATCACGCACCCAAGAGTCAGAACATTTCAAACAGGAAAACTGATTTGGCAAACTTGGCTTGTGAATAGTGAATGCTCTTTTAAAGGAAACTAATGGCCAAGGGTCCCCTTGTATTGCTTGCTTCCAGAGGAGAAAAAAAATCCCAAACATTCAGCAGAAGTACCAGCATTGTATATTAAGCCACATACAGTAATTCCTCATGTATAGATGTTCAACCAAGCAACCAAATGTCCCATCAGTGCTGGTGCTTACACACATTCTCTTTGATAGGTTTTGCCCTCCCAAGAGAAGGAAAATGGCATGGGTAACTGTCCCTTTAAGGATGGTGATAATTCAGTCTGTCCTCACTTTTTTGGTACATCTGCTAGTGTGCTGGAAAGGCAGTGAGCAAGGGGAGTGTAACCCAGGTTCTTGTTAATGGATCACTTGGAGTGGATTAGAATGAAATGTCACATAGTCCAATGGGTTAAAATAGGCTCAGTGGGAATGCCCAGGTACCTCCCCTGAGTGGGGGGAAACTTTCATTCCTCTGGTGGAAGGCCCCAGAAATGAGTCTGGGGGCACTTAGGGAGTCTTTGATAATTTATGATCCATTCTCAGGGATTGCCTCTCATTTGAGCCAAAAATGCTTCATCAGAACTTCCCTGAGGGGGAAGGGGAGTTAGGTAAGGAAGTGCAATTAGCATAGGAAGAAGAACCATCTTGCAGGATCCAAGCTGTTATAGTTCACCTCTTCTGTCTCATGCAGACTAGCATATGTGCACCCAAAAACTCACCTCCTCCCTCGGGAGATGCAAACCTGGCCTCCGCAAAGCACCCTGGCACCTCCACAAATGGGCAAATGTTATGAGTCATTAATCATTAATAGTCCAGCCTCTCACAGCATCTCCGCAACAGACTGGAAAATAATCTCTTTTTTTGACACTTCTCCCATGTATACTTTTTCATCTAACTTTAATGAGCTTGAAAGTCTGCATGTTTCATCATGGGAGAAAAAAAATTGTAAGGTCTACAAGTTTGCATTAGAAGTCTAACTATTTAGACAGATAAAAGTTTGGTGAAAGCCTTCTAAGTCTTCTAAAGTCTCCAAAAAATTCATCAGGAGACAGAACACGAAGAGCTAGTGTAAAAGTAGAAGGAAGGCAGGGCCATAGGCAAGAGAACAGAGATGAGAGTAGGGAGACTAGACCACAGTAAGCTTTGAAACTCTTCTATCAATGAAGAACTTTCACCTTTGCTTCTATTGTAGAACATAAAACTCCAAATACAGCTCACAGAACAGCACAGAGATGCTCGTCTGGGAGGCTGGTACAACTGGGATCAAGCTGGTCCAGTTGGGTCAGAGCAAAATTGTGACCTGGGTAGCAAAATCCACCCTGGTCAGGCACTGCACCGTGCTGTGAAAGCATTCCCTTCATCTCCTCTGCATTACCAAAACAGGCTGCTAGAAATTTGTCTCCTCAGCCACTAAAACCCTTTTGCAAATTTTATTAGAAACTTTCAGCACTGGCTCTTAATTAAATAAGCATCTTGTAGAGTTTATAAACTCTTAATGTAAGAAGAGTTTTGGAGCCTATCACTAAGATAACAGGAAACATAAACCATTATGATTCAGAACAGATCATTAACCATTCACATTTTAAAAAGGAAAACAAAAATAAACACAAGATGGCACAGACCCAAATCCCTCTTTTCACAGTGTGTCTTTTTAGCTGCTCGAGCAGCAGGAATACAGCTCGCTGAACGCCTACAGGTGAATCTTACTTTGTCCCATGTTTCCAAACTGAATGGGAGGAAGGCTTCACATTTTTATGACAAACACACAAATATGGCTCATGCTCTGGGAATCACAGGATCACTTATGCCCAGAATGGTTGGTGAGAAATCACCTGAAACCACTTGGTATTCCTCCTGATAAAACCTACAGGGCAATCAGAGCTCAGACAGTCCCACAACATACAGTACCTAAAAAATGGTCAGATTATGCAAGAGTGATGCACAGAACACGTAACTGTGCAGGATATTAGAAAGAACAGTGCTCTTGAAGGCCTGCTTGCCTCAACTGGCTGAACAGTGATGTTTATTTATTTAGACATTTGGGATATGCGAATGGATTTTTAATGTTTGTCTATTTCCCACTGCTGGTAAAATATATTATATTTCTTACACACTGTCCAATTTTTAAACTACACTATTGTATTTTCATATCATACAGTGCCATTTAGCTATTAATTCCATTTGTTCCTTCCTGAAAAAAAACCAGCACAACTTCAACAAGTTTGATATTTGAAGGAGTGGGAATCTCCTTATGAGACAAAATAACTAAACTTATTAGAGTCATAAATGCTCTGGCAGTAAAATATATGTATATTTCTTTAAACAAGCAGTGTCAGATAATATTTGATCACTATATTTAGAGACATCTTTTCATTTACAGTCTCTGAAAATTTATTCTTCAACCATAAACACGAAGGAAACACAAGCAATGTCTCTTTGCAAGGTGATAGCATTTCAACAAAGCATACTGGCAATACAGTTTTGTAGCTGTATAGGCTTACTTTATTTAACTGTACCAGAGGAAATAAAAAGGTTTATTTTTATACTACTGCTTATATTTTCAACATAAAGTTCAAAGTGATTTACTAATGTTACATGAATTGCCTTTGAATTATGGTACAGTATTGTGCCTAAGTACAAAGCCTAACACTATTTTGTATTCATAAAACACCACCTGCCCCCGAGCACTTTACAAATGCTAAATACAGCTAAAACCACATTCAAGGGGTAGGGAACAGACCCATTTTACAGAAAATTAAACAGTTTATTGTTATGATAGAGCAAATATCAAATCACTGTTTGACTGGAACAAACAGGGCAAATAAAAGCAGAGAAAAAACAGATGCACATAAGAAGTGGCCTGAGCAGTCAAACTACCTGAAACATGAGGACACCACACTAGTGATACAACCTGGGGTTATATAGAAGAAACACCTAATCACCCACACCCAAGCTAACCCAAGCTCTACACGTGAAGGGAAGAACTCAACCCAAATTAGAGCCCTAAGTACTTCCTGCCATCTTTAGTCTGGCACCCACAATTACAGCATAATGGATGAGAAATTATCTCCATGGCTTGTGCTTCCAACATCCGTGTACAAACCCACTGTCCATAAGTTTCCCTGTTTTTTCAACCTGCAGTTTCCAACACATCCTGTGACAGCAAGCTCAGGAAGTTCACTGCTGTTGACAGACATACTTTTGTTTTCTGTTTTAATATCCTGCTAGTTTTGCCATAAGGACTGACTGCAGTTAAGTCTCTTTCAAGTGGTGAAATCTCTGATAAAAAAACAGCTGCACATTCAATTTATCCACCACCTTCACAATTTTGCAACCCTGATAATTTTCTCAAGTCTTTTCCTATCCAAAGTCATTGCTTTTTGGTCTCTCCTTAAACTGCTTCAACCTGCTGATCAAATGAATTTTTCTATGCACCTTTCCCAGCTCCCACTGCAACTTTCTTGAGAGGCAAAGATCAAACAGAATCAAAATATGGGTACAGCAAGACCTATGTATCCACAAGCTGTTGAGAAATTCCAGAAAGGTTTGAACTCCACAAATCCTAACCACATACTCTTGAGTTCAATATCATGGAGGCATGGTGTTGATGACTCTTCCCCAGATAAATTAGTTTTATTTGATTTGCCTTTTTGGAGTTGTCTGCTACTGACATATTATTGGACTACTGAAAGAACTTAATATTGAAACACATGAATTTATTAGGTCACCTAGGACATTTTGCTGTTCACTTCTCCCTTCAGATCACTGATGAAGAACCAGCCCAGTGAGTTCCTGGTGGATCCCTCTGCTAACTCTAAAAAATTAATATTAAGTCACTTTGCCTGCTATCATTTAGCCACCAATAAACCCCTAGAAGGAATTGTCCTCTAATCCCACAAAAACTTTATTTCTTCAGCAACCTTTGGTGCAGAACCTTGGCAAAAGCCTTTTGAAAATCCATAGGGCTGTGCTGATACCTCAGGTTCTTTCTTCCCCACTCCCTGCTCTGTGAGAAGAATCCAAGTCTTAAGCAGCAGGCTACTTGGCCCCAGGACCTGAGATGAATATGTCAATGAACATTAGAGGCTGGGTGAGTAGGAAATGAAAGCTGAGAAAGAGAAGCTGATTTTGCAGTCATTCCCTGAAAGGCCACACATCAGGATAAGGGAGCTTGTCTTTCATGTGTGAGCGGCACCTTCAGTGACCAAAACACACCCTGAGGGGATTTTCCGATGTACTGAATGTCAGGACACCAAAACTGAAAGAAACCACAAGACAGTGAAGGACAATTCATGAGGCTGAAACATCAAGAGAATGAACAAGATTAAATTGAGAATTAGAGACAAAGGGACTGTGACAGCCTGAGATTCCCATTTTACTTTCAAACAGGCTGGAACTCAGAGCAGATACTTCACTGCTGGGATACAGGAGGAGGCAAAATTAACAATATTATATATGTATTTAAAACAAATCCAGGTGGAGACATACTTCTCACCTGCAACAGGTCTTTATCTTCCAAAAGCATTGCAGAGTTTCTTAGTTCTTAAAGAAAAAGACCAGACTGCAGAATATTTCAAAGCAATTAAAAAAAGATCTGAGCCTTTTATTTAAAATATATCATACAATGTAAAACAGAATATATTTATACAGTGTCCTCAGCAAGAGCCTCCTGGAGTGCTGTAAAACCCACACCCACGTAATAGAGAGCTTACACTATCAGAGACTTTTAGAGAGCTCTCCGAGGCAGTATTCACAGAATCATAACCTAGAGAAGGAAAAGACTTATTAGACCATCCAGCCCTTTCCCTGCTGACAGAACTGCTCCCTACAGTGTGCTTCCTCACATTTGTTGCTAACAATCAGCCTCTCTCTGCTCTCCTTGGGAAGCCATTCCACAGCCAAATATATCTCATGCTATCATTACCATTATTACTTATTTATGGGCCACGGTATAACCTAAAGGGCCTTGATCAGGATCAGGGGGACCAACTCTAGTACCACTTGTAAGAGCACTCCTCTCTCCAAAAGAGCACACAGTCAAAAGAGGTAAGCCAAAGCCCAGTGGGAAACATATAACATACCATTAAGGAGAACAGCATAGCATGGGAAGTGTCACAAATGTCCCATGAATTTTTGCTTCAGAGTTTGGTGGGAGGGGAAGGGATGTGCTACGAATAAGAACATCTTTCTGATAGTCACCTAAACAAAGAGGGTTTTCTTCCTCCAAACTTCACCCTATTAGTTATGGGTAAAGATCAGGCATGATCTGAAAATGAAGACTGATGAATCAATTGTCTTTTTTTGATGCAAATACACCATAAGTATTTAAACAATGCTACATTTTTTCTGCTCTAGTCTCAGTCAACATTTATCTGAGCCACACGTATTTAAACATTCTCTCATAAATCAATACCTCCAGCATTGCAACAGATTTTGCCACTCTCTTCCCGTCTTTGACAATTTTTTATCCAGTAAGCAATCACCCAGAAATAAGCACCATATCCCCTAGAGGGGCTGAACAGAAACAGAGAGATCAGCTCCCTCCAGCACTCACGCAATGCTTGTGTGTGCACATTCAGCCCTGCTGCTGCTGCTTCCTTGCCCCACAGGTCCCTCCCTTACCTGTAGGTCTTGCAGAGCAGTGAATTCAATGCCTCATTTTCTGGGGTTACTAACAATTATCACCAAATCGTGGGGAAAGCAGCAGCGGAGATAACAGCCCTTGCACAGGAGAATTTGGACAGAAGCAGCAGAATTGAATAATATGTCTGCTAACCGAAATGTGCTGTGCTTGGCAGTTCTGGGAAGATGAAAAGAGCCTCCCTCCCCAACATGGTACACAAGAGCCAAAGAGGACTTGAAAGAAGCTGAGATCTCTGGTTTGCCCCTGGCCGTTTGCATACCCATCAGTGCCAGTGCTCTAAAGGATACCAGATCCAGCAACAGCATCTGAAACAAACTTGAGCCCTAAGGCAGGGCTGATAAAGAGATTTTTCCCCCCAGTTTTCTTCCCGGCTTCACCTATGGTAGCATCCAAGTAGCTGTCATTACTGAAACAAGAGTTACTGCTGCTCTCATTCCTCCTTGCCACACAAGCAGGACATTTTCACTTACCTGCTCCTCAGAGACCAACAGCTGCTTTCCTTACCTTTCCACATTCCCATCTCAATGCTCCCAACCCAGTTATCCTACCTCTTTGCTGCTGGTAACTCAGCCTTTGTTTTTCCCCATTGGACTCAGACCCTGCTGCCCTGTTGCCAACCTGACAAATACAATCCAAAGTGGTGCTTCATTATTTTTGTCTCCGTGTGTTTTTAGTAGTTAAATAATAACTAACTAACTAACTAACTAAAAACCAAGAATAAGAAACACGGCAGATAATTTCTTTCAAGGTATGGCTGCAGGTTGCAGCTCAACTGGCATAACTGAGGTTGTAATAATTCTGGAAGAGGGAGGGTGAACGACAACATGAGTCCTGGGAAGTAAAGAAACCTTTTAAATCAGATCTTCCAGTGACAGAAGAATAATTTAGAATGAAGTTTTTTGTACAAAAGAGAGAAATTACAGAACCAGGTAACTACCAGAGAGTTTAACAACCACCTTCTGCCATCATTCTGTTTGTATTGTCCTTCTCTCCCCTCCCACACAGCCATTTCTGTGTCATCAAGTCTGAAAGCTCTTCAGATCAGAAAATGAACCTTGGTGTATGTACAGCACCTGGGGCCCTAATTCTGCTGTGATGTTACATAACAACTTTGCACTTCAGAGCACACTTAGCTTTTATTCCTTTTAAGCACTCTATCATCACAGCACATCTTCAGCAAGATCTTCACCCTTTATTGTTCTGGGCCAAAACTAAACTGTCATCATCTTTTCTGCCATACTTCATCCCCCTACATCTCCTGCCTTAACAGCCTTTCTTTTCAATTTTTTACTCTCACAAGTTTGTCCCCAAGCATCCTTCCCCTCAAAGCAAACTCTAATTCAATGAATCATCTTCAAAATTGTGCCTTTTCTTCTCTAATGTACTAAAGCCTCTGACAAAGGGTTGCATATATAAGTCATGGTACAGTCCTGCACCTCCTCTCTACAAGTCTCAGTGCTGCTCCTAAGTTTTGATTTCTTTTCCACTTTTCATCTCTTCTTCCTAGCACACTTTCAGCAAACCTGGGACTACCTCACCCTACAACTTTGTGTGTATTAAAAAACTACAAAACAATTTTAAGGGGCATGGCTTAGGGGAAAAAGAACCCCACACATACAGCTTGCTAAGTCTATCACCATTTCCATGGATTAGCAGCCTGTCTTTTTCGCAAGCTCAGTCCAAATTCCCAGCCTGCCAGATAATAAATCAACTTTTTGCTTCAGTTGTACAGTCATTGGGAATCTGCATAGTTTTAGGTCAAGCATTTATACCCTTTTTATGATTCCAAAGTTTCTTACCTTGTCATTTAGTTACTGAACTGTGAGCTTTCATTGACTTTCTAACCATTGTGGCAAGAACTGTGAGTAGCTGTGCAAGATTTAAAACCTCACTGAGCAGAGGAGCAAAATCAGACTGCAGTAATTTTTAGTATATATTGGGGTGGAACTGTGACCCTATGGAAGCCAAGGGAAGTTCTGCCACCATTTCACTGGGGTTAGCTTTCTTCCCTGTCATTTCTTGTGCTGGGGTGACTAAGTATTGCAAGCTCTCTATTTTATACTTTGGAAAGAAGATGGCTCAGAATGCTTGGAAATAGTTTATTTTACCATTCTATTTTCCTTTTTATCCCCCCCATTCTGGTTAAATATTTTACATACAGTCAATTGCTGTACCTAAACAGCAATTCTTCTTGTGGTTCTGCATGATCCTTCCTCTCCCGCTTGTCAGCTTAATTTCTTCTGCTGTGGCATGGAGTGTGTAATAGCAAATCTTGCACTCAAATTCTTCTGTTCTTAATTATCTCTGCCCTGTCAGCTATATCAGTGAAAACAAGTTGGCATTAGACAATTCAGACACAAGTAAACATCAAGTTGTGATAATATAGAGTCCTGCATTACTGTCATTATGGAAAAAGCTGTTTCAGGGAGGCTTAAAAAATTAAATAAACCCAGCACTTCTAAATGGCTAAAAACCTAAGGATATCTAAATTATTCTTCAATATCTTAATCATCTGGGAGAATCGTGATCTTATATAATGGCCATTTTAAATGAAAGGTTTGCTGCTCTACAAGGTTACCACTTCATTTCTAATTGTGAATTAAAGTATAATTTAGGGTGGCTGTATGCCAACTTGACTAGAAAAATTTAGACAGTAACTCTGGTTGAAAGAAGGGGAGAAAAAGCAGTTAGATTTCTTTAAGTAATAGAAAATCACTCACCAAGCTGTACTTTAAAACAAAACACTAGAGCTTTAACTCAACAAACTGACTTGAATTAAACCACAGAAAAAAGTGCTTGCACTGTAAATCTTACAGGGCAGAAGTGATGGTAGGTTATCATTTTGTTTATTAGCATGCACTTTGGAGAGTTCAGGGCAAGTACGGATATGCATTCATTCCATTTTATGCTGCACATTACTGAAAACACATTCCTCATAAATAATTCATAAATGCATTGTCTGAAATTTCAGATTCCAAAAATACAACACCGTTTTCAACTTTATGGTTGCTTGGTCTTCAAAACAGAAACAGACAATTGGATGGACGGACTTCACAAACCCGATAAGAACCCATCAGTCCGAATTACACTCCAGAGGTAAATGCAAATATCTCCCAGCCTCTGATCCCTGGAAGCAAGACCATGATGATAGACACTGCTTGTGCTAGCAGCCCCTCAGTAGGGAACAGGCAGAAAAAGAGAAAGAGCAGAAGTAACCACATAGTGAAGTGTGGTGGGGAGCTAGTAAGTTGAAATTGGGTAGAAACCCAAACAAATTTAAATTTAAGGTATATTAACAGTCAAAATACAAAGACTGAATATAGCTTGTCTTGCAAAAGCCCATGCTTCAGACCACACTGCACTAGAAACGAGCTCTGCTTTTTGTTCTCAGCTTTTAACTAGTATCACTTTGTTTATGACATAGTAACTCCCATCATCTTTATGTTAGCTATGCTAGCATGAGTGAGGTGAATAGGTTCTTGCACTTCATCTGAAGTGTAATTCCTGCAGGGAGCAGAGTGACCACAACATACAAAAGAAACTGAAGTATGCTTCATAGGCTGAAGTGCTTAGGGTTTATATACACAGTGATTTCTGTATCTTGCTGACATTATATATGTAGCTTATACTCAGTTGGTTTTTTATCTTCATACCGTGCTCAGAAGCCTGACATCAGATAGCAACTGCTTTTCAGCCAGATTTGCATTCACTTGCACTGTTCAGCTCACCTCCCAGTGACAGGCACACACAGTTTTGGGTACCTTATTTAGAGAAACATTTGGTGCTCAGCTCCTAACAGAACAACAGCCCATGATCTCCCTATGCACCAGCTCTTTATATGAACTAATTCCCTCCAATTTACCTGAGAACAAACATTGCAACTGAGCTCAAATACTTGGCATCCCAACACAGTGACTGCTTGGGTGCAGACCATATGTGAGAAAACAACGCTCTCATAAAAATTGTATTCCAGTACCCAACTGCTGTAAAACTTCTCACTCAGTGCTCCAGCATGGAAAGACTGGGACTATCTGTCACTCTGTTCCATTTCCAGGTGTGCTGAACTCTCTGGGGTAATATTTAAATCAGCTGAGATTTCATACATCAAAGATGAGGATACATAATTCAAGAGGAGTCACTGAGATAAAACAGTAGCTGTAAAAAATACGGTGTGTTGGTGGTGCCTGGTTTAGCATGTCAAAGAGGGGCCACTGCTGGCGAGGAGCCGCACGCCGTCGGCACCAGAACAGGTCGTGTGGCAGAGCAGGCACAGCCTCTGTCAGCTTCACAGGGACACAGCCACCGAGCAGGTCTGGCACTGTGCAAGTACCGGGTTGCAAGGCACCCTACAGAAAAAAACAGCAGTGAGGCACGGAGCACAAGGCACTCAGGCCCGGTGTCCCTTGGCTATAGTCATCACACGCTAACAACCTCTTTCAAAAACTTTACACAGGTGGTAGGTGTCCCACTGAGATAAATTACCTACTTTCAGCTGCTGAACAGATGGGCAGGGAAGTGAAATTTTAGTTTGTTCATTCCCAGCAGTAACTAGCAAAGATGATCTCGGCTGCTGCAGGATTACTTTTCGATAACCACACACCTGCGAACAGTCCATGATTCTGTTAGAAACTACATAAGGTCATTAATACACTACAAAATAAGGCAGGGCACTTAACAGCTCAAGAAACTGATGCTAAGTCTCTTATTCCCACATTCTTCAGAATATACTTTAGGCTGAGTGAGGCCAGAAAGTGTACAGAGAGAGACCTCAACAGGCAGGAGAAATGGGCTCACAAACATCTCACAACCTGCAACAGGAAATGCCTGGTCCCATGTCACATTCATATTTTCTGAAAAATCCCTTTGCCCAGGATGTTTCTCCTGGGAAGCTGAGAAGCCTCAGAGTAAAAGGAAAACAATATTATCTCATTTGCTTCTCCTGTGTTTTACTCCTTTGGAATGTGGTTGGAGATTGTTTATCCAACAAGTGGTTGTTTCATTGGTTTCATGTGAATTGTTTTGATGTATTGACCAACCAGTGCCAAGCTGTGCTGGGACTCTGGAGTCACGAGTTTTACTATTATCTTTTTAGCTCTCTGTAAGTATCCTTTCTGTATTCTCTAGTACATTATAGTTTAGTATTCTTCAATATAATATAGTATCATTAAATAATAAATTATCCTTCTGAGAACATGGAGTCAGATTCATCATTTCTTCCTGACACAGGGGCACCCTGCAAATACAACAGTCCTGTGCTTGGGGAGTAATAACCCCAGGCACCAGCACATGGCCGGTTTGTCTGGCTGAAGGGAAACTTTGCAGAAGGATCTGGATACTTGTTGTCCTGATACACAAAAAGCAGAACAGAACAGATCAGTTTGGCCTTTGCTGGCTTCCTGAACAGAAGCCAGCAAAGGCCAGAACTGCTGGAAGATCGAGTTGATCTTCCCCCTCAACTCAGCACCAGTGGGACACAGCTGTGCCCTGTGCTGGATTCTGCAGTATTAGAGACATGGAGTCAATGACAATGATTAAGGCTTTGATGTATCTGACACAAAAGTAAAATGTGAGAAAGCTAGGACTGTTCAACCTGGAGCAAATGCAGCTCACGGTGATCTCACCAATGGGTATAAATACTTGATAGGGCAAGGAAAGAAGCTGGAGCCAGGGTCATCTCTGGAGTGCCCAGTGAAAGGACAAGAGATAATGGGCAAAAATTGAAACACAGGAAATTCCATTCAAACGGAAGTAAAAGAGTTTTCTTGCTGGGTGGTTGAACATTGGTACAGACTGCCCAAAGAGGTTGTTCACCAACACAGACCAAAAGGGCAAAGACTGACTACCAAGGACTGGACGCTGACCTACCACCCATGCGTGCAGGCATCATACAAACAGGGAAGTTTAAAATACCAGTCAATGCCTGCAAACCAGGAATCTCCAGAAACAAATCAAAACATGAACCAAGGACTTCTGCCCAGAAAAGTCTGCAACTCATTAAAACCAGGATTATGGGAAACCTGATGATATATTCAAGGAGTGACAATTTATACTTCACCAAGTCACTTATAACTATTCACATGCAAGTATATCACAGTATAGCCCAAACTCTGTACATATTTTTTTTATTATTTTTTAATAAGATGGTCACAGCCATACTGTAAAAACCTTAACAAAAATAGTTTTAGTACCTTCCCTTTAAGCTTGCAAATATTTTCCTGGCAGAAGTCCTGAGCTAACTTTACAGCAAGATCTCTCAAAGGAAACAGAACTTTAAAAAAAAAAAGCCTCAAAAAATACACTACAAAATGAATGTGACCCAGGGACTTACCCTTCTATGCAACAACACGATCAGAGTGCACAGAGACAGTGAAGTCCACAGGGCGTGAAATTAAAATTTTCACACAGATACAATGAAGTAATGATACAATGTTACAACCTTGGCACAAAAATCTTCTGGTTTGAGTAAAGTCAATGTCATGTGATGTTACGGTTTGTGCACTGGTAGAAAGAGTCTGCTGCTAAAAAGTTCATAACAAAACAGAAGAGGCAAAAGCAAGAAAATTGTACAGCTAATTACAACAGACCTGTACATTCTAGTGATCCAGACATCCCTGAAGATGCTCATCACAATCGAATCAGGCTGTCAGTGCAGGCTGAGTTAAGAAAACACACTTATCTTTCATGTCTAGAAATCTAGATGCTGAGAGGCCATTAGGAGATAAGAAAAAGATTGGCAAGGAAGAGGGAGGGAGAAAACAACTCTCTTATGAGGTCAGTTTGTTCCCTACAAATGAGGTAGATATACAGGTTCAAAATTCCAAGCATATGGATAAGAACAGGGATGCACAGAGCAATTAACAGAGTCAAGCAGAAGCTGAGATGAGCAGCAGCTGGAGCACTGTTAAAGTCCTTCTAGGAATTGCTTCACCTGCTACAGTAAAAATAAAAGGCTGTGCTGGAAGAACACTGGCTCCTGAGCAAGGACAAGGTCATCAGAACAAGTGAGGAGCTTGAAAAATTCTGGGTAGCAGCAGGCACAGGGGCACAGACACTTTAGAAGACTGTGCCACATCACAGTGGTCACCGGCAAAGCAAGCAACCTTTGTGCTGCAGATACACCAACACAGTCCCACAGGGATTCACCAGATACTCTGCAGGGAGCAGGATGCTCTATTTCTAAGAGTATGGAAAAGTCTCTCACAAATCATAATGCTGCTTGTACATTAGGATGTTTCACAGAGACCCAACAGACTGACAGACATGGATGTATTTTATAAAATATATTTACAGGCCTGAATGCTGTGGGGAAAGAATCAGAATTCAGTAATACCGCTCATTTCAAACCACAATTTTGTGATCACAGGCACAGAAGTTAATGCATGCAAGAGCTATTGGCAATGTATTTCCAGTAACCCTTCTGGAAATATAACAGAGAAAATCAGTCTAACAGTGCAAAGGTCATTCCTTACCAGACAAGTTTCTCATCCTAGTGATCCAAGACGGTACACACAGAGAAACATACAGCCAAATGTGACTTAATAAAAACTTCAAGTCTTCAGCTTATTAATTTTTTTTTAATTTTTCTCATTTCATTCCAGTGATTTCATTAGGTTAGACTTCTTCATCTTTATTATAAAATAATCAGAA
Organism: Passer domesticus; assembly: GCF_036417665.1. Taxonomy (NCBI): domain Eukaryota; kingdom Metazoa; phylum Chordata; class Aves; order Passeriformes; family Passeridae; genus Passer; species Passer domesticus. The sequence goes on from NC_087512.1 coordinate 7,544,379, forward strand.
CTGAAATGTTTCAATAAACCCAATTTCTGTTTTAAGTAGTAAAAGATGATTCAACGCAGATGAAGCAAAAACGGAAGTTAAAAGTACAATGGCATTAGAGGCTTTGAGAATATACTTTAAAAGATGTTAAATACATAAATTATATATTAGTACTGTAGAATGTCTTTGATTGTTTTTTACATTAAAAAAAGAACTGTATGAACAATTTTTTTTCACAGCATAATAGAATAGTTTGGGTCAGAACAGACTTTTAAAGGTCATCCAGTCCAATCCCTTGTAGTAGGCAGGGATATCTTAAACTAGCTAATTTTCACCGTGTTCTCCAGCAGTATGGAACAAAGCAAAATACTTCAAAACTTACAGGTGGGAAGAAACAAAGGTGAAAAACAACACTTAAGTCACCACCATTAAAACAGAGAGTACTAACTTAGTACAGGTCAGAAACAGAGATATAATATAATTCTCAGTAAAAGTTTTAGATTTCAATCATATTTCCAAATTATTTCCCTTCCAACACACTCAAACTAAAAGAAATCATTTGTTTTTTCCCCCCTCAGAGGGCCACAAACTAAGTACCACCCCAAAAACAACACAAAACAGGTAAAAATTAACTAACATGGTCCCAAGCTACTGGGGAGCTAGAAACACGTTGCATGGAGAAATTTAAATATTAAATATAATCAGTATCTCCAATTAAATAAATGGTGAGAAAAAAATCCAGCAAGATACTTCTTGATTATCTAAATGTTGAAGAGATAGCTTCAGTGCTCTAGTCACAGCCCATCACAAAGCCAAACTTAACAATGACCAATAGCATGTGTTTTTGAAAAGGAAATGTGGCCTAGGAAGAGAAAAAAGTCACACCTGCAGTAGAAACTGGTGCACTCAGCATGAACAAATATCTGTAAACAGAGACTATAACATCACTCTCTGTTTCCTTCAACTCTGTATCAGAAAGCTAAAAGCATGTTACCTGTTTCAGGGTTCCCCAAAGTAAAGCCGACAAAATAAAAACACGTTCAGTTCAGCAGCTCAAATTTCAACATTCTTTACACTGAAACACCACCATTACTTTCCCTAAACAAATGTGGAAGATACCTTGGCTCTTTCATTACGCCACCTAAGAAAAATCAGAGCCCAAATCTTCTGTTATGATGTCCTACTGAACTCATGACAGATATGCAACATGGTAAGATTGAGACACAAGCCCAGATATTGGGTTTTTCCCAATCAGAAATGTCTCAACAAGAATTATAAGAGATGATAGTTATTTAAAAATAGATAATGATTTTAAAATTATTATTATAATACATATATTAAGAATTACTTTTAAAAGCTTTATGAATTAGAAGAAATGACAATAACAATCTTATGTGACATTTAGACACAAAATATGTGACATTTAGAAACACAATAATGATAAAAGGTCAGGATACAAGCTCACTGCTGGTTTCTGTCTTCTTGTACATCATCTGAATTTCCCATCTCACAATTCTGTCTGATGCCCACCAGTTTTTCCAGTAGACAGGACAATAAAGAAGAGACAAAATGTTCTCTACTCATTTTCTCCAGGTCACTTTTAATTTTATAAAATTCTGATAGTATCCTAAACTTAGCCACCTCTTTTCCAAGCTGAAGAGTCCTAGGTGTACTGTTCATTCCATAAAACCTCTCCCACATCTGGAAGCAATCCATTGCACTACCCAGATGTGAAAACCAACACACAGTAACCACTATTGAGCAAAAATTTGCTACAGCAGTCTTTCACTTCAGAAGTGGAAACAATAGAAAAATGAGAAAGCTTGTTAAAAATAATAGTCAAAGCAGGGCTCCAAAAATGGAGATTCAACCTATGGAGAAAGAATTCAGAGGGATGAAAAGAAACCTTAGCAGGTGAAGTGAAATAGTAAACTGTCATCCACTCCAGTCTAAATGAAGAAAATGGAACAAACTGCTAGCTCAAGGGAAGGAAAAAAAAATACCACAAACCCACAACAAAAAAAAAGCCACAAAATCAAACCCCATAAAGAATTCCAGCCAAAGACTAAGGGTTATTCTGCTGAAAGCATTAGGTTCAATAATAAACCCCAGTTTTAAGTATATAAAATATAGAAAGTTTAAGTTAAAGCTAGAAGGAAATGAATTTACAAAAGGAACAGGATGATAAAGCTACAGCAGAAAAACTCCATGAGATGAACATACATTCACTATATGGGAACTTATGAAGTTTCTGAAGCCACAGAGGAGATGGTGGAAGACCTGTTTGAAGCTGAAATGTCTTGCAACTAAATTACAGAACAAATCAATGTAAATGAACAATAACGAATTGCTGGGATGAGTTGGTACTCACTTAAACTTCTGAAGGAGTTCAGGTATGAAACAGCTGAACTATTAATTGTAGCTTGTAACTAACTAACTAAAACTGCTTCTATTCTGAGCAAGTGTAGAATTTTTTTAAAGTGATCTGGAAAGATGCAGAAATCTACAAATAAAGAGGTCTAACATTTAGAACAAGCAGATTGATAGAAATTATCTAAGGAATTAATAAACTTAACATATTGGCAGAGACTAAATATAAAGTCTTCATTCACTGGGGACCTCTACAAGATTAATAAGATTATTATGTACCCAAAAAAGAAAAACATAGTTTATATAGTCTATCTAGAGTTCCAAAAGTCCTCCAGCAAATCTATTACCAAAGACTTAAAAGCTGACATAAACTAAGAGAAAAATCCATTAATGTATATATAACTGGCTAAAACTCAGGAAATTAAGAGAAAACATTAAAACTGGTCTGCTATAAAATGGCCAGAGAGGTCACCAGTGGAGCTCACAGAAATTTGTGAGGGCCTGAACTCTTTAATGCATTCACAAGTGGCCTAGAGAAAGGACAAATAAGGAAGAGACATTTGCTGATAATACTACACTATTCACGGTAGCTCAAAGAAAAGCTAAATGAGCTTTATAGAGGCAGAAAACTATACTATCACAAAGGCTTAAAAAAGTATATTAAAAACTGGAAATGGGGCAAATCAGACACTATAAAACAAGAACTGGTTACTGTCCTTAAGTGACAGAGAGGCAGGAATGTATTTTTGAAGAAGGAAACTCATCAGCTGGAAATAACTATTGAATATCTGACAGAGCTGTGTCTGCCTGCTGAGACCATCCCCTGGTGCACAGCACACCTTATGGGGAGGGATGGGACAACAGCGGTGCCAGGCCCTGCTCAGACCAAAAATCATTGCAGTACCACAGTCCCTGAGTTCGAGTTACAGGGTGTCATCAGGTCACAACAGGACTCTCCAAAGCAGCCAATCTTCCATCAACCACGACTTTTATTGAAAATGTTACCACATCACAAGCTCATGTACTGCTGAAATAAATGCTGCATGCTCAAACCCAGGCACATACACACCCAGTCCCACAGTGGAGGGCTTTACATCTTTGAGGCCTAAGCCCTTCAATTCATAGTACAAGCATTAAAAGTATATTAATAATCAAGGGTACTGACCATGCAGCACACAGGTTAACCCTGCATTTGCCTCCAATCCATAATGAAAATACGAATGACAAACAACTTATTTTTAGTTCCACATAGTCAGCTAGAAGAGGGATAAGGTGTCACTGTGTGTTACTCCAGGCTTATTTTACAGCTCACAGGATAACAGGTATGGCTGAAAGGATATTTAGGTGGCTCTAAAAAAAAATAGTGAGGGTAACTAGCTCAGTTGTCTCAAGATGAGCAAGACAAATTCCACCCTAACTATACCATCATCACAGTTAAACATCATTACTGCATGGACCAGCCAAGCACGAAAATGTGTTAGGGCAAGATCCTGCCCTAAGGAGTTTACAGACTGAAAGGCCCAGGGAAAGTGAACGACAAAAGAAAACAGGAATTATTACTAAGCATAAGCAATATGGTGGAATGATGGCAGAGACATCTTTTGGGACAAAGGCTTCTTAAAGTAAGATGCAATTATCCTGCAAATATTATTGGTCAATTCCTCCCATCTCAAAAATAAAACAAATCTCAAAAAAACAAGAGGAAATGTCTCAGAAAGATGAGAAGAGAAATTACTACAGTACTAGGAACAGAACAGTTGCTTAGAGAACCATGAAGACAGGAAACAAGACTGATCTTACCTTGCAAAGCACTGTAGAAATTGCCATCACAGTAGTTCTAAAAAAGTTTTTAGAAGAACAAGACAGAACACTCAAGGTATCAGTGCAGGAAAAAGAGACACTAGTTTGGTTTTTTTTGACAAAGGAGTAGAGGAAAATACAGAGGAAACTCAAAATATTTTGAGGCTGTTTTCATTGCTGCGATTACAAATGCAAACAGGAACCACGTTCAATGAACCAACATTTGCTTAAGATGTGATGTGCTATTTGAGAACCTGCAAACGTGCACAGGAAAAAATTGTAAAAAATAGTACTTAAAATAACAATGAAAATGATGCAGAGAGTTAACTCAGTTTAATAACATGATTTGTACTCTATTTTCCTTTGCTTATTATTACTTTCAAACTACAGTCAAGTTATTGTCATACCACTGAATGATGGAAACCTTGCCAACTACTTCAAAACTGACACGTTTTCTGCTGCACTGAGCATTCCCAGAAGACATTTCCCCTCATTTTAATACAAAATCCTGTCAGATCCATGGGGCTGAAAAAAAAATGTGTAAAGGATATGAAGCTATAATAGACCTCCCCCAACTAGTCGAGTTTGGAATAAAAGACGATCAAAAAAGACTCAAAGATCCAGTGCTAGATTAATGCAAATATCTGCTTGTTTGCAAGTGTACTTTTTGATTAAACTGGCATACATCAAGTACAATTAGAAGGGTTATTTATAACTAAGAAATACATAATTCTGCATTTTAATGAGGGTGACAATTACAGCCAACAGTTGGTAATTAACATTAATCCTTTTGCACTGCAAATCAGGATTTCCCAATATGATTTTCATTGTCTGCAATGGACACACTGAAACTGTTATTGCAAAGCAGCTATTAGGTGGGCTGCCTTGACACAAATAGGTGTTCCTGTTACACACAGTAAAGAAAGAAACCAATGATGTGTTAAATTTGATAACCTCAGATGTAAATACAGAATGTCACTTCAAAATTTACTTGATGTCTACAACACAAAATACAATCAAGGCTTATCATTTTCATGGCCGAACCCAATTCCAAGTTTCCCAAGAGCCAGGCTTCACAGGTGAAATCTGATTTCAACACAAGCTTGAAATCTCCCATTGTTAAATTTGGTTTAGATTCCAGCCCTGGTTCACATCTGCATTTCCCCCCTGAGACTTCAAAGCTTTTAGTGGTTGTAACCGAACAGAGCAGATAAGGAGGAGCGTTTGCCCAGTCGGTATCAGTTTCCACAGCAGAACTCTGGAGCAACTACTAAAGACAGGAATAATCACTAGTGAAGCATTTGCAACAGTAGCAAAACTTTATTGCAAATTCTTTCCTTAAGCAGGTTATCAAAATAATTTTGGTTCACAAACCCACTGAATTTTAAATCTCAATCTTCCTAAATTGCTTTAACATATTTCTATTCCTTGAGTAAAAGTTTCTCTGAAAATAAGTTCCATGTCCATAGTAAATGCTGAACTTATTAAACACTTCTCTTTCTTATATCAGTAGTCTTCAAAGAGATTATGTAGATTTGCTATGTGTCTTTCCAAAAGAAGGTATTTCTGGTTTAGCCTCTCAGCTGTTGTCTTTTCAAAGAGAAGTAATAGCAAACTCTTTTCATACTGGTCTTTAATAGGAAAAGAGACCTAGCCCAAATCCTATTTGAGGCAAAGATCACAATGCAGCCAGTAAATGAAACCTCTAGAAGACTGCTGAGGTGTTCAACACCCGGGTCAGGCAACTGGAGAGGGATCAGTGTCAGGTACAAGTAAATGAGAAGGTAGAAAAGGAGAACTGTGAGCAGTAAGCCAAGAAACCTACAATGCACTTCTTACAAAGAGCTCTAAAACACACATTTATTTTGTAAGTATGAGATAGATGGGTTATTTCTACATATAGAGGTGCCCAACTAAAATCAAGATAAGTGATATTAATGTCCTATGGTCAGTATTATTGAACCTCGAAAGCAATAAAGTATGAGTCGATAAATATTACATTTGCAACATAGTTAACATTCTTCTACTGTCTCTGGCACTTATTACACATTGTAACCGCAAGTCTACAATACATTATTCATATTTGGGGTGTCACTGAGTGATGGATTGCTGTAAGAGAGGCTGTCCTTTAAATAAATCAACAAATAAAAATGCAAATGTTAACATTTTCAGCCACAACTTTTTCCATCTTGAATGGGGAATGAAAATTTCACATTATATCGACAGCCAGCAGAGAGAACAATTAACAACCTACACTGTGAATAAGAGAGATTAATTTGCCAATGTCTGGTTTTATCACTTGCATATGGAACTACATTGGACTTTTTGCACTGCTGGCTTTCTCAAGGAGTAGGCAAAACTTGTGTCTCCCACCACTTTCAGAAACTAACTCACCACCCTACTCCAAACACACTTTCAATCTCTTTAAATGTTCCTAAGTTAAATATGGAATGAAACTTTTCTGCTCCTTTTGAATCTTGAGTGGTGTCTGATTCTAAGGGTAAAAAGAACAATTCTATTTCTTTGGCAGTGTTTCCTCAGATTCTACAGTCTAAGGAACTTCAGAAATGGTCTTAAGTTGATATCCATATTTAAGCATCCAAAATGCAAAGATATTAAAATCAACTACTACATAAGTAAGACAAATGCTTGAATCTCATCACTGTCATATTTCCTAACACTCAGCACAACAGACCTACTTTAGACAATTCCAGTGCGCATTATTAAGTATACAATTCTGCACATTATATTTTACATCAGATATTAATTTGCTTAAAAGTCCCTGAGTACACATTCACCTGAGATGTGCTGGGCAATTGGGTAAATAGTTTTGTTTTTAAAATGTCCCTAAACACAAATTTACACAATACAATCTGTTTATAAGAACTCCAACAGGCCACTGTAGTCTAACAGATAATAATACAGCTCAAACACAGCATTCATATTGCAAGAACTTCTAAATCACTTCTTTTATTGGCTACAAGAAACTTCCCTCCAAGACAATGCATTCAGCAAGTATGAAAGCTTTGATCTGAAACTGCAACCAAAACCCACAGACTTAATGCTGAAATCCCTGACTATCACACAGTCCCTAATTTACCTAACTGTTCTTGAATTCGCTTTGACCAAAGTGAAAAACACTACAGGAGAATTATCTGTTTCCATGGTGAGCAGAACAAACTTTGCCTGTGTCTTTTTAAGTGCTTAATTTCTGCAGTGTTACAGGACTTACTGTGCCAAACTCAATGCTACGTGGGGAGAGCCTGACAATTGCAACAGGGCTGTAATCAAATTAAATGGTATTTCAGAATGTACAATTTATAACTTCCCTATTTTTTATTCCCCCAGAAATAGCTGAATACTTTAATTTATTGCAGTTTCACTTCTGTATGCAATACAACATTTGTTTTGCTGAAATCAGTACCTGAGTATAGCTAAGGTAAGATCTAGTTTATGTAAAAATTTCATTGCCAAGTGAAAGCATCAATATTCAATATCATAAAGCCAGTACTTCCTCTGTGCAGCTTCCCTCCAGTTCAGCAGAAACACAGACACTCTCTTCCAGGCAAACACCAGTTATGAAAAAATGTAACTGGTCACCAAAAAGGTAACATTTAACACAATCAGAGTAACCATGCTTTAGGAACAAACCCACTCTTCCAAATTTTCCCAGCCCCAATCTTCCCTGTGAATTTTTTTTTTCACAAATATATTGGCTTTGGTCTAGATGAATAAGCACATGGAGTAGAAGAGCTTTCCAGGCCTGCTGTGAACATAATTTCAAGGGCCTCATGCAGGTGTAGACACTTGGCTTAAGAACACTGAATAACCAAATTTGCAGTGTTTGGCCACGTTATGGAAGGCAGAGATAGGCATGCACAGAAGCCTGACAGGTAAACAAATTCACTATTAGCCCAGTTCCAGATGCCAGATAAGAAAATGCTGGTGTTTTCATTTTCTTTCAAAGATATCACTGAAATCACCCTGTGCATACTTATTTTGCAAGACTGGTCCTTCTAAAGGTCTAGCACAAAGGCTCCCAAGGTTTGCATCCACCTTCTAGGGACACTTATTTCTTGTTCGTGACATGATTCATTCTGAGACAGAGAAGGCAGCAGGACTGCAGCAATTCCTTCTCAAGCAGGAGGTAGCTGTAACACATTGAAGCCACCAGTTGAGCCCTGCCAAGGCAGGCTATCATGCCAACACATCTTCTACCTGCCATGCCTGCTTACCCAGCCAGCCCTCCCCAGAAGCTGTGCTAGCACCCTGATGCCTCTTGCTGCCAGGGAGCTTCTGTCGCTTTCCAACACCTTCTCTCTGGCAGGCTTTGCATTGCTGCTGCTGCCGGGTGCCAGGGCTTGTGCTAGTTAAAGCTGGCACAAACACGAGTTGAATCTAGTCCTATAAATTTAAATAGTCAAAAGTAATTAGGTTTACATGTACTGCTGAATAAATAAATTTGCTCTTAGGCTAGGGCTTTGTGTTGCAAGTTTCAGATCTGTGCCAACTGTTGTGGTTAAGCTGTTAACCCCCCCAAATCACAGATCATAATGAACATGCTGACAAACCCTAACTTTAGTGGCACAAAAGCAGCAATAATTCTCAATATTGATTAATTTAGTTAGTTAAACCTGCAGTCTAAGCTTATAACCATTCAGTGATAAATTGAGACTGACCTGCTGCCCAAGCAGGTTTTTTGATGAAGGATAGAATCAGCTTTAAGTTTCCCCAGAAATACTTGTCCATTTGCCATTTTTAATTAGACAAGGCCAGGAATAAGGGAAAGCACAATATGGCTGTTTAACCTAGTTAATAATACCTACAGCACCAGTGGTGAGAAAGAAAGGGAGAAAGCATGGGAGAAAGTGCCCAGAAATACAGGATTTTTCATCAACTGGTAAAATAATTCTCTAAAGATGACAGCTAATCAGACTCCTTTTACTGATCACTTTACCTGGTATGATTTCTAGCAGCATATTTCAACAAATATTTTACTCCCCTCTGTGGAAAAGAATAGACCATCAATCCTCTTGAATAAAATTTCTTTTTCTGAGCAGTCTTCATATGATGTGCATAATTATATCTACTCCTCAGTGCTTGAATGGAATCTCAACCTAGCACTATTAGACAGTATCAAGCAGTATCTTTACACACACTTTATCTGCTATGCCTGCCTTGCAAAGGTAACCACTGCTTCTAAGAGAAATGGTTAGGCAATCTTGTGGTTTCTGTTAGTTTAAACATACAACTACTTGTGGGAAACAGCCCAATCTAACTCAGTTTTTAAATCCTCCAAAAACTATCATCCCTTCCATCAGAAGAAAAAAAAAGTGTTTCCATAACAAGTAAGTACAAATTTGTCAATATTGATAGTGGTTTTTCACCTATTATATATCACAAGTTCTCTCAGAAGATAGAAATAAAAATGCCAGCTGCTGCCAAGAATACAGGGATGATATCAAGCATACATTTTGCAAGTCCACTGGGCCAAGAGAAGATTAAATCTGATTCTAGCCCTCTCATCCTCCAAAAAACATTTAACTCTTCTCATGAACAGTTACACATTCCTGTTATGACACTGTACTGTTACCTAACTAGTGGTATAAAATATTGCAAGTTCATATTTCAATCTGCTTTTTTGTTGCTTAACTGAAAATTTTATTATGAAAAAATGTGGAATATGATAAAGAAAAGCAGGGACTGTATGTTGTTCTTCTAGGAAGTTACCACTAGAAATGTAATCCTGCCTAAAGAGGGCAAGTTGTTTTCAGACCTTAAAGCATAACAACAATGCTGCTTTCAGTTTTTCATTGGAACAGAAGTGATAATGCTGCTTTTCCAGTGCATTTAGTGCAGACATATAGTATAATCAGGAATTGCTGACTTAATGTGATTTTGTTGCTTGTCATTAAACATAAAATAACTCTCATACAAAACATTTTAAAAGAAATGCCATTTGATAAAAATGGGAGTGGGGGAGGAGGTGGGCAAATGGCGAGGGATTAAAACCTTCAAGCAAATGTAAAACCTAACAGGGTTAACACTGTCCATTAAAATTATTTACAAAGGTATTTAATGTGTCAGGACTTGGAACATAAAATACTTTCTGTTCAAAATCTAAGTAAAATTAAAATGTTAGAACTTGGCATATGCTTGCTTTTTTTATTCTAACACGCAACTTAAGGCTTACTATAAATGTCAAAAGGATATGGCAGGTTTTAGTTTATATTATTCAGCTTGTGCTAATATGAAACACCATAGAAATTCAGTCACTTCCCTGCATCTGGGAGAATTTGATGGTTGTGTTTGCAGAATCTTAAACCAGAGATTACCCAGCAGCTTACCTTGAAGGGTCATGCTGAATCGGTGATACGGCTGTGGTTGCAGGCACTCTGCTGCTGCCCATCAACCCAGGAGACATGGCTGCATCCTTCCTAAGTCCTGAAGTTGTCCCTGTGGAATGAAGTGAAGACAAACCAGGCATCAGAAGCTAGAGATTTTGGAATAGATATTTCTCATCTCAAGTCTGCCTTACTACAGAACATTGGGACAAAAAACTGAAACAGTTTTTGAGTGAGAAATACACATAGAGAAATGACAGAGAGCTCATTAGTTGACAGTACTGTGCACAGCATCCTTTTCAGGACCATGCAGAATCAAATCTGTAGAATAAGACACACTCTCCAGCCTCCATCCTACTGCCCAGAGCTTGGCAGGCTTGCATGGTTATTATTCCTTAAGCGGCCCACAGGATTCAGCTTGTTTCACAGATGCAGTTCTCTTTACATGCTTTAAGATGTTAGTTCTCCAAGTGTAAGTATCACTTCAATAGTATTTCCATTTAAATAAAATAGAACTGAGAATCCATTCCTTCTTCCCACTTCCTAATAACTCTTGAATTACAAAATAATCTAGGTTTAAAGGTGAAGTTTGAAGGTCATGTAGTTCAATCCTCCATTGAAACAGCATCAACAGGTTTCAGACACTTATCACATTAGGTCTCACTGATAGAACCTCTCTGGGAAACTCCTCTGGTCCCACTGTTTGACCAGCCTCAGAGTCAAAAATGTTTCCTGTATAGTTAATCAGAATTTTCCGAGTTGTGACTTTTCCCCGTTGTCTCTTGTGTGGCTGTGGATGACTTCCAGAAGGCTCATTCCCTTTCCTCTACAACCTCTCCTAAGGCAGCTGAAGCAAGAAGCAAGATCCATGCTGAGCCATCTCTTCTTACACCTGAATGCACCCAGTCTTCTCAGCCTCTTGCTTCAGCCCCATGGCTGACCTGGCTGCCTCTGCCAGACTTCCTACATTTTGTCAGTGTTGTCTGTGCACTGTGGAGTCCCAGACTGGACACAGCATTTATGGACACAGTCTCACTGAGCTAACTGGGGGAAAGTGTCATTTCAGCACTCTGATCACCACAGTTGTGTGATTATGGCCCAATAAGAGGTCCAGTCACTCCATCACACAGGCACATCACTGACTCACTGCTCTTCAGCAGGACACCCCATTCTTTTTCTGGCAAAACTGCTTTCAAGTGTCAGTTCAACCCAGCTGAAGGACATTGGCATTTCCCTCTGCTGAACCTAAGACACGTTCTGTCAAATCATTTTCCCAGCCTGTTAAGGTCCCTTGAATACTGTGCCCTGTTCTCCAGCACACTGACTGCTTCCCCAAGCATGCAAACTTGCTGAAGGTGCCTCCTGTCCTGCTGCCCAGGCTGTTGATGTTAAGCAGCTAACCACTATGAACTAGCTGCCAGCTGGACTGAAGACAACCCTTGAAGGCTGGTGGTTCAGCCAACTTTTCATTTACACACCTGAGAACTGAGTTTCATTGATCAGATTTAGTAAGACAAATAGCATACAGGTAAATAAGAGGCAAAGGGGAATAGGAAAATTAGTAGCTATCTGATCTACCACACAAAAACCTGTGGATCTGGGCTTTTTTATCTAGCCTAATTAGTTGTGTGCAACCAACATCACTTAACTATTAGAGTCAGTATAGGGAAAACTAAACATATCAGCAAAAACTGGCCAAACCAGTGTTTAGCTCCTTATGTAACCCTGTGATGACCAAATATTTCTCAGCTCTGTGAACAGAAGCATTATCTATCAGCCATACTGAAAAGCAACACAAGTTGTAATTCCAGCTCCAGTGTGAAATGTACGGATGTTCAAGGAATTATTTAAAACAATTCATTGATTTAAGATTTATAGAAATATATAATACAATTCAATAAATCCATATGTTTCAAGATGCATTTTAGAAAGACTAATAAAAAAATACATTATTACCCTGCCATAATGAACTGGGTTTCAGCACCTTGCAGTAAAAAAAATCTTGCCTAAGAAAGAGTTAATTATCAGTGAAAGAAGTCTGGAAATATCATGGGGATATATGCTGATTGTGTGTCCCTGGTAACTTGATAGTGTGCCAATTCATGATGAGAAGAGTGGGTACGCATATAAAGACTGGAAGTCTCTTGCTTAGAGTTTTGACATTACAATTGAATAAGAAATATTTAGAAACCATTTCACGTGACAGTGGAATGAGGCAGCTGGACTTTAAGAAACTAATACCAAAGTAATAAAAACCTTGTTAACACGGGAGAAAATATTCACTTGCTAATACGAGACAAGGCTGGCACACCGTCAACATACTACATCCACAGAAAATGAGATGTATCTTTGCAGAAGAAGGTAATATGTGGACTCAGAAGTGACCAACACAGCCTCAAGGGGACTGTTCAAATACCAAAGTTTGAAAATATTGCCAAAGCTAGAAACAGAAAACAAGAAAAGGAACTCAGCAGAAATTTACTGAGGCTGTTAGGCTGCACAGACATAAAGCAGAGGCATAAAGAAATCCCAAGTAAAAGTATATTATACAAGAAAAGTTAAAAAATACATCTTGGAAAAGGCATGCAAGTCTTTTGAGGAAAAAGAAACACTCAGGAACAAGCAAATATATAAAGATGATTAAATCAATAACATTCCCAAAAATGTCCAAGCTACTACTAATTTTAAAATATATTATGAGAAAAAAATAAAGGAAGGGAAAATTGGCAAGTAGAGGATAATGAAGACCCTGTTGATGTATAATACCTGTCTATATAAAGCTGATGAAAAGAAACTACCAGGGGAAAAAAGAAGATACAAAGTCTTTAGTCTGAAGGATATATATTTCAGGGCTAAAGGGAATTAGTTAATGAATTTATGAAGTGACTGGTAATTATTTATGAAAAGTCATAGAGAACTGGGGTGATACAAATGACAGCAAATTAATTAGATTGCAGGTGTTAGAAGACAGTATGAGACTGGAGACATTGCAGATGATCTAGAGAAGCAAGAAACGTGGAAAAAGAATAGACACATTTACCCCTGGAAAAAAGAAAAAGCTCTTCCATAGTGTAGTAATTTAAATCCTGACACCAATGGAAAGAATCTGGAGCAGCAAAGAATCACAAAAAAAACCCCCCTAGATATAAGCTTGCAAGTCAAGCTACCCCCAAAGCAATTATAAAGTCTCGTAAATGGTAATGTTAAGAATACCATTTTCAATTTGGCTAACTTGGTACAAGAATGATTTAAAGTAGATTAAAAAATCATTTGAGAAAACTCAAATAGCTATATATTTCTGCTTGAAAACAGACAACTAAAACATTATGAAAGTGGGGAAATACAGCAGTCTATATTTAAAAGTGTAAACATTAAGAATGAAGAAATATGGATGAGGCTGGTTCAAGCAGCAATGGAATGAAAGTAAGCAATGGGAAATCTAGGTTGATAATCATAAAAGAAATCTTTATGACTTGAATAATGGTAATATTCATAAGACTTAACATTTATATAGTACTTCACATCTTCAAAGCACTTCACTAATATTAACTAATTGCTCTATTCAATTGTAGGGAAGAGTCTTCCCTCAAGGGAAGAAGTTCCAGATCCTGAATCCCTAAGAAGCTACATCAGAAAAGCTACTGAAAAACAAACACTATCTAGAGAAATCAGCCCCTGGAAAAGTACAGGGCTAAAATGAGCTGAAATAATTTTCCTTCTCTGGCTTTTTCTTTTTCATATGAAAAAGGAAAGTGTGTAGACTATACAACATCATGCAGACATTATATCCAACAGGAAGAAACAAAGGGGAAAATAGTTCTTTCTTTTGTTTCAATGCAGAGGTTATTCAGGAAGTGTTTGTAAAGACGAATACTTAAAACAGAAATGTAGAGAATTGCCCAGTATTGCAGAGTGCAATGGGTGAAAGTTTCCCAACCCCACAGCAAAATTTTCAAGAGCAGAAAGGAAAAGAAACACACATTTCTGTACTCCAGTGCTTTTTAACTAGACAAGTTGTTAGATTTTAGTACACGTTGACATAGCTGGTGGTGACACCAATAAAAACAATTTACTGCTGAAAGGATCTAAGACTTCAGGATTGCTTCAACTGCTTAAAGTTTTGCTGGTAATACTAAAAAAGTTTGACTACAAGACACAAACACCTGCTAAAGCAAAGGAATAAAAACTAAGGAGCAAGCAGAAACAGAAGACAAAATCAACAGTGAGGGAATAAAAAATTATTTCCTAAGTTGATTCAGTAAGCTTCTACCCTGAAAAGAGAGCAGAAGTGACCCTTTCCACTCCACGAGGTGAAGGGACCACGTTAACAATGCTCTTTTACCTGTTACTAACCATTGTCTGGGAGAAGGAAAAGTGTATTTGTTAGGAAATCATACTTTTCAAACCCATTGTTGTCACAGCAAGTGAGCAGTCCTGTAGGCAGGAAAACTTTCTACCATTCCAGAATGAGAACAGCTTCCTGATTAATAATTTTAAACCTGATACAAGTGCCTGTGCTGCTGTGGAGGGACACTACTCCGTGGGACACAGCCACCATTCCCGGTGGTACAGCAAGCTCAAGGGCTCAGATCAGCACTCGCACTGCACTAAGGAGTGCTTGGATAGAGTCACCATCCTGGAGAACATATAAATAGACCGGACTGATACCAGCATGAGGAAAAACAAACCTCTGTAGCAATAGGTCAGCATCTGAGGGTTGAGAAGTTTTCACCTGAACATGTTTCTGTACACAGCACTGCTTTGTTCCGTCCAAAAGGCCACCTTCAGGTATGTGGCTGAATGACGTTGAGTTTCATGCCTCAAGATATCACCTTGTGGATTTCATTCCCCTTTTTCATACTGCATTGAACCAGAAATCCCTGGTCAGCAGCAGATGGGAATATCCAGCAAAAGCAAGGATAGAGCAAACTAAGTCAAAGGCTATCCAGAATTAAAAATCTTGACATTGTGTCCTGGTGATCCCCCAAGATTTAAAAAACACTTTACAAGTATGTGTGTGCGCCTGCTAAAGGAGTCCAAATATATAACAGAGGGAAGCCAATTAAAAAGGTACTAAATACAGAAGACTTCAACTTCAGTGATTAGTGCTAGGTAATTTGCCTTGTGATAAACAACCATTCAAATCAGTAATAGACCTGAGGTTGTTCCACAGCTTGAAAGCATTCCTCTGAACTTTATCAGCTATCACAGCAAGTGCCAATGTTTGTAAGTCAAATTTTGCAATACAGCTCTACACCATAAAAGCCAGCAATCCCAGTAAGTGCTTGCAAAAGATGCCCACCATCTTCAGAGACCATGCTGACTGCTACAATCACTAAATCAGCATAGGTGCAGCACAGGTGCTATGTGCAATAGCCAGATGCAGCTTGTAACTTCTCCTCAGTCCTACAAAATGAAACCAATGAATGAAGAAGAGGCCAGGTTGGATATTTTCCCCTGAATCTATAGAAAATAAATTACTTTTGGGGACTACCCCAATCTAAGGAACAAAACCCACCATCCAGCTGTGAAAAATCCTTGTTTCATCACTGCAGCATAGAGAAGGAGGGGGGCAGAAAGAAGAGGAAAAGAGAAGAAAAAAAAATGATAGCTGAAAAAAACCATAAAAGAAAACCATCAGTGAAAATTGCCCCTGAAACTTTGCAGAATTGTAACGGCTTTCTCTTGCTTAAATTGATTGGTGTAGCAATGTTATAAAATGACTATTAGGATTCATTGTGCACAACAGAAAGTGTGAAATGTCAGCAGATTATACAGCAAAAGTAATGGGTCCTGAACCCCTGTTAGTCAAAAATGATTTTGTTTCAAATTAGAAATTGATTTTTTTGGACACAAGCCCTTTACAGGCTTCCAACTTTTGTAGCTGTGCCTTGGAAGAGATTAACCTCAGCCACTGTTTGGGTCCAGGCTGATGATACCCTTTTGAAAGTTTCTTCACAGGGACTGCTTTTTAATGTTGGTACGGTCTTAACCAATAACACAAGTTATTTGTTCCTTTGAGAACTGCACCACATTTCTTCTCATTTTGCCATTTTCTTTATTTTTATGCTGACATATACAGCAAACTGGCTGACAAGTTAAAATAAAAAAATAAATTAAAAAAAGCTAGTTCATAATTGAACCAAGGATTATGTCCAAGGCTAAGCAGTGAAACATCCAAGCTGCTTTTGTTCCCAACTTTTTCTCTTCATAAAAGATTGCATCTCTGCTTCTTAAGTGGAGGCACCAGGCTAAGGGCAGGATAGGTTCTAGCAGTACAGACATCTCTGTGTGGCAAATTAGCAGGTTGTGATGGTGAAGTCATCACTCAAGGAGGAAAAGAATGCAAAGACCACATTTGAAGAGCAAACCCCACTGCACTTATTCTCACTGCCTTTTGGGAAAGTTAAAAAACAAATCATTGAAGGAGTTTTCTGTGATTAAGGGGCTACATTTTTCTATTTCATCAGGAAGAGCAGGCAGGATCACCACTTGTTATTTAATTTTTTTTTTTTTTATGGAGCCAATACCTGCTCTTAGGTTGTTTTAAACACCTGTAAAACTTCTTTCTTTAATTGTGCATTTTACTCATATACTTTTGAACACACCAGCACAATCATGGCCTTCCAATAAAGTATGCTTCCCCTTACCTTTCCTGGACTTGGTGCCTTCCCTCTTGGTCTGCATTTGAGGGCTTTGCCCATCATCCATGTTTACACCAAAGCCAACCATTTTCTTCCCTGAACTGCTCCCATGACTGCTCCCTGGTTTTCTGGAGTTTTTGCTCACTGGAGATGTCCTCAGTAAATAATCTTCATGTTTCAACACCGGGACACTGGGAGGAAAGAAAGATTGTGCTGTTACATGATGCATTTGTCCCATTAACGCTGCACCGAGCTCTCTACCAACTTTTACTCTCCAGAAGCATAAACATCATGCTGCTGGTTGAGCTCTTGTTGAATCCATTTATAATTTCTGAAAGCAGAACGCCTAAGGCTTGAAAGTTACCAACACATTTTATCAGGAGTCGTTGGTTATCAGCAGCCACTAGCACACTGACAACTGTATTTGGAGTTTTGCAGCGTTGGGCACATTCCCTAAAGCATTAGGTCCTGGATTTCTTGAGTGGTTACAACAGCACCAGTGGGATGAAGACATGCAAATGAAGATGAAGATGAAGATAGACTTTGTCCAGCACAATGGGCCAAAATTGAAAGAAAGAGTAATTTGAAAAATGTTCACTTTGCTAGAATAAAGGGGAAACGAAGATTACATGAAGAGAAATCTGAAATTTTAGTTTGCAAAAGGGAAGCAGATCACAGAATCACATAATCATTTTTACTGGAAAGGACCTTTGAGATATCTGAGTACAGTTGCCAAGGCCACTTCTAAGCCACATCCCCAAGTGCCATTTCTACATGTTTTTTAAAAGCCTCCAGGGAAAATGAGAAGCTGATTCAAGAAGAAAATGGACGAGAAGAGAGGAGAAAGAGGTGAGACTGATGAACAGAGGTACTTTTAAACAGGATAGAGAACGTGTGAGCAAACTGGTGGGAGAGAATGTGGTGCAGAAGTGCAGTATTTTGAGTAACATAAGGAAAGAGAAAGTTGACCACAACCATTATGGTTCAAGATGAACTTCAACACACAATCATAAACACTGCATGAATAGAGGCAGGAGGCAAATCTGGTGATAGTGAGCAATCATGACCTCAAGCTCTGCAGACACAGGCATCTCAAAATGTTCTGGGTAGACAGGAGGATAACCCACATTTCTCTCAGTAAAGAAAAGCTACTGCTTTCAAATTCTACTCTCTGGAAAATAACTACTGCTTTAAATGACAATTCCCAATGTAAGTAAGTCATTAGTCCTTGTCGTAAAAAGCTCCTTTATAAAAGAAATTAAAAATATTAAAAAGTATCTTTGTATTATCCACATGAAATAATACCATTTATTCCAATATTATATTGATCTATTTGCAACTATGGAAGCAAAAAACAGCTTCCTTAAGTTATCAGAAGATTAAACAAATCTTAACAGCTGGATTCTGTGAACCTAGAGGTCTTTTCCAACCTAAATCATTCTATATTTCTATGCTAAATCTTTTTCCTGTTTAAGCACCAATTTTTTTATTGGCAACCCAAAGGCTGTCAATGAGTTTTTATTAGTTAGGATAGAGCTTCATGGAGGCTGAATCACAAGAATCTTTTACCCAAAAGCTTGCACTGACTGAAGTTACTCTAGATCTGAGGAAAAAGCAGGAAATGATAGCTAAATTAAAAGTTTCCCATCAATGTGCTGTATAAGACATTGCTTAATAGGGCCCACTGAGCCTGTTGGACAATTAGTATTACTCCTGTATTATTAATGCAGAACAGTATATAATGGCTTATGACCTATAATAACTGACTGAAGTGTTGGATATAACTTCTCCACATAACCTCCGTTTACTTTAGGGCTTCTAACCGTGTGACCACTAATAATACTGCAAAGCGTTTTTAAAATTTATGGTGGACTAAATTAGTATCTTATTTGAATTATATGAAATTATTAACCTACTAATTCCTGCAACTACAAGAGCACCAAGAGGTGGTTTTGGATCCTAGCAACTGCTTAAAGAGGCTTAAAGGTGTAAGACTTGACCAGATTTCCCTGATATAACAGGACCTGACATTCCATTTGCTTGTACTTGGGATGATTAACAGCATTTAATAAAACAGTGAGGCTGTCATTATTTGGATGCTTTTTGAATTGTTTAAAGCACATTTGATTACAGCCTACAGTCCTCATGTGATGACAGTGACCTTTGGCTTGCACATAAATAGGTGATTACTTGACTGGTTCTCCTTCTGAATGCAGTATCTTCTATGGTGCAGTTACCTCTATACTACTGAGTTCTGTTTTAAATACTGCAGTGGCAGATGCAATTCAAACAGAAACAGACACTAAGAAGAAATTACATAAGCTGAGGGATAATAAATAACAAAAGCAAGTGTATTTGCATTTATAACCTAAATAAACAACTACAGCCTCATTGTTTATTATATAATAGAAGTCAGCTTATGCTAAAGTTTTGCTTAAGTAAGGATAGAGTCTCAAATCTTAAAATGACACTTAATCTGAAAGGGGTGCAGACCAAGGAGAGAAAGGGATAATACAGAGCGATAAAAAAATTCAGTAATTACCTATCTACCACAATTAAATGAAGAAAACATAAGGAAAAAAAATCTGTTTCAGAGCATAATTACTCATTCACCTCTGGAATAATTAGTAAAATGAATGATGTGACTATTGCAACATGGAAATTTAAACTCAACATATGGTCAAAAGAAATCAGCTATTTATGTCTGGAGAGATTTAGCAGCAAAAGAGGTTCTATTTTCAAATCCAACTACCCATCATGTCATTCAAAGGCACCACAGTTAGTAGGACTTCCTGCAGGTCACCACAATATCCAATGAACTTTCACGGCACTCCTTGAAACTACCCAACAGAGAAGACTTTCTAAATAAAGACCTTATTAACCTACCTACCCTACATACCATGGCCAAAAGAGAAGCGAGTCTCAGCACTGCTGCCTCATTGTGAATATCCAAGTACACCATCACCAAAGGAAACGCACCTTGAACATTCCTTCCATCCTGTCTGAGCCTCATATCGCGATATTCCCGCTGAGCGCGAATGGCAAATTTTAAATGTCATTCAGGACCCATTGAATACTGCTAGTATTTGCATTCCTTAAAAAGTAGAAAAACATTAACCTTTTGTTTTATTGAATTAAAATGCCATGGAAATGCTGATGTAGTCTTCAGAGACTGAAATACTTTTACAAAGAAGAATAGCTGTCATTTATTAGACACAAAGAACAATTACTTGATAGGATGCTTTCTGACAAAAAGCAGATTGGTATTCTCATCATAGAAAAGGCATTGTAAAAAAACCCAGCACAGACCTCTGAGACTTGAATAATTTAAAGCTGCATTTGGTGCAATTTGAATTTTTCTTTAGGGAGGCAAAGTTAAATACCTTTAATTTGTTCTAATTATTTCAAATTTGCAAGTTAATTATGGCTGATCATTAAATAACAAAAAGGACTATCGTCTCCATAGAGTTTTACCTCCTACCCTCTGCATTACTTAAGCTAGATTTTAGTATGCATGAATTAACTTTCTAAATAATCACACGGTTTGACTAAATGGCTCAGTAAAATGAGCTCTGATCCTCACAATAAGCATTAATGGACATTAGAAAGGCTATTGGGACCCATGTTACTTACATTATAAGTATTTTTAATGGGGTCTTATTTACTAATCTTTATGTACTGCTCAAGTTAGGGCATCATATAGATACATTATTCTGCTTTAATAGAGGAAAGTCAGTTCTTCAAGATACTAAAATAAATGTCCACTTAGAGCCAACTAAATTCATTTTTAAACTAATGCAGGAAAACTCTGATAGAATATAACTTGTTTTAGCTGCTGATCCTGATGAATCAATCCAACATAATGGCAGCCTTGTTCTGCAAATGGAGTTTTGCAGATCTGTTGAATCGCTAAGCAACCCAAGCAGCTCAGGCTCTTGCCAGAGTCGTGCTTACTATCAGCATGTGATTTACCTCGCCCACCAGGCTTCCTCTCTTCCCTGCTCCATACCCAGCGTTCAGCTGACTGGGTTCCCAGTCTTCGATCCCAGATTTGGATGCTCACCTTCCACTGAACTCTGACCTTTCCATGCGTTCTTCAGTGCGGATCAGCGGCATTCAGAGAACAAGACTATGTTGTAGCTACTCAGAATCCCGAAACGCAAGGCAATTCATGCCTCTGCTATGCATGTTCAACAGATGGCTGCCTTAATGGTACCCTACTGCACTCTGCTGAGGCAAGGGCTTGCAAGTTTAAACGTTATCAAACTAACAGATTGCCGTGGTAGGTTAGCTCCAAAAGCAAACATGTTGGAATGTTATTTTCCTGTTCTGTAATTTCTGTTTTAAAAATAAAATAATTAACAGTTCATGTGTGCAATCTGCTGCAATTATATCAGGCCAAGAATGCATAACACTTAATGATGCAAAACTGGTGATAAGTAGACAACCCAAGCAATACGTTTTTGTAGCTGGAACCTGAATTGCCATTTCAGACGCAGTTTGACAAACAGGCTGAAAATTGCTTCCTCCCCTGCCACTTTGGCTGGGAGTGTTTTCCAGCCAGATCAGTTTCCAGAGTCAGTTCAGTATAAAGCAGCAGCACTACAAGCACCGGGACAAAAGAGAAGATGCCAGGATCTTCTTTTCAGTAGGGATCCAAATTTAGATCAGTTCACATCAAGCTTGTTATTGAACAGCACTTTTGAAAACCACCTGTTCCAAAGTGGGGCTGCTTGGGAGGTTGTTTGTCTGCATAGTAAATAAAAAAATATTTCTGGGGAGAAAGGAAGCATTGTAGACTTTGGACGTGTGGATCTGAAAACAAATGGCAGTGGTCTGCAGAACAATCACAACTTTTCCAGTCCCCTCAAGTGGAGCTGAGGAGAAACACGTCAGAACGTACAAACCAGCACAGCAGCACACAGGAAAGAGAAGGGAGATTGATCTACTTGCTACTGCTTTGTGCAGGGTACACAAATCCAGAGGGCAGCTGATCAGAGCTGAAGGGAGGTAAGAGAGATGCAGGTGAGGAGGAGAAGCACAGTGCGAACCTCATCCCTGAATGCCATCACCTTTCCTTTCCTAAAAAATGCTTTTTTACCTTAGCATTTTTTCCTCCCTTTAAGAAGCAGGAAAAAGTTCTATTCTAATACAGTTCTTGAAGACCATATTCAAGCCCAGAGTGAGATTTCATGGGCCAATTATGAAATCTGGCATTTTGAGGCTTATGTTAGATGCATCAGCATGTTAATGGCACTGCTGGGATCCAGTGAATGTCAATAAGAAACAGCTGCTTTCCTTTCTTGAGAGCATGTGCATTTAAAGCTTTGAGATCAGAGAATAGTTTGGGTTAGAAGGAGGCTTTTAAAGGTCCCATGGTCCAATCACCCTGCAACAAGCAGGGACATCTTCAATTAGAACAGATTGCTCAGAGCCTCTCCAAAGTGACCCTGAATGTTTCCAGGGCTAGGGCATCCACCACCACTCTGGGCAACCTGTACCACTGTTTCACCACTCTCACAGTGAGACGTTTCTTCATCATATCTAACTTAAATCTGCCCATAAAGATGAAAAGCATGGCCACGTGTCCTCTAGTTACAGACCCTGTTTCAAAGTCTATCTCTATCTTTCTTAAAAGACCACTTTAGCCATTGAAAAGGTGAAGTCAGGTTTTGCCATCACCTCTCCTCCAGCTCTCTTTAGCACCACACCCATCTCCCTTCTCACGTAATTTTTAGGCAAAAGGCAGGAAGGCCTTTTGGATAGGGACAGGTAGGGAAACACTTCAACAGTCAGTGAGAGTTCTGGAACTGAAATATAAATATTATCAAATCTGCTTGTAATAAAAGGATTTTTCATCACAGAAAATAGACAGTGATTGCCTACAATCTACATGTTATTATGCAGACAATATATTGCTGAGCTGTCATGCAGAGATTTCATCTCTTACAGCACTCTTCAGGCTCAATGCCCTTGAATCCAGTAATGCCCATGGCTGTGTCAGGTTTCTCTGCTGTTTTTTTGGGTTTTTTTCCCCCTGTTGAGCTCCCTCTCTCGAATCTACTGCATTTAATTTATTTTTCTCTCATCTTACAGGAGATACACTTGTACCTATGCTAAATTTTTTTCTCAAAGTTGTACCAGGGAACAGCAATCTCAAGCTGTACCAGGGTACAGCAATCCACAGCACAGCTTCCCCAGACCGCTCTTTCAGGGACCAGTTCCTTCCCCATTCCCTTAGTAGCTGGTGCTCAGATATTTAATTCCACCAGCAAGAATTGAGGCCACATATGCTCTTAATTAGCAATGACCTATTAGATCATACCAGCCATAGGTGAAACCCTAGCCCCACTGAATCAATCAGAATACTGTCTTTATTTTCAATGAAGTCAGGACTTCACTTAATTTACATGGTTAGAGGTCCATTTGTAGCAAGTATTAAGCTAAATTTAACCTAGAATTACATTCATGCCTTCCCTTTGAAGCCCTCTCCTTCCTCTGTTTAAATTCACTACATTTCAACTCCCTACCAGCACCTTTCCAACATATCTGAGTTTCCCTAATAAACAGCAAAATTACAGCTGTGATTACTTTTCTATCTTTTCTGAATTTGAAGAAAATTCTAGCATAAAGGTTTTCAGACAGTCACAGAGAAATGGCCACAGGAAACAGACCGGTCAAGCTGTAGCAGGGCAAAATTCTGTGACTGTTTGCTTGGCCTTTCTTACAGAGCAGAGCAGAGCAGAGCAGCTGTCGTTCCAGCAAACTCTGCTGTCAGCCTTCACAAAAGGAAGTCATGTAAATGTCAAGTCACAAGTACAAAAACAATCCTTCCAAACAGTGTCTATATATCTGAAAAGCCTGCCTGGCTGTCACCAGTCAAAGCACCACGA
Organism: Passer domesticus; assembly: GCF_036417665.1. NCBI lineage: Eukaryota > Metazoa > Chordata > Aves > Passeriformes > Passeridae > Passer > Passer domesticus. The sequence continues at coordinate 7,568,409 of NC_087512.1, forward strand.
GGAATGATGAAAACCCTGTTTAGGACAAAGTTTTTGAACTAAATCTAAACTTTTTCAGTACATCAGGCAGCATCACTCTCTCCCTCAGAAGGAGAATCACATGCTCTTCCGCAAAGTGAATGCCAGTCTTAGTGCCTTACCCAGCATCAGTAGTGTCTGGCTGAGAGCCAGCCCCAATCATAAGATACCCATCGAAATGCCATATGCAAGCTATCTTCTGAACAAACATGCCCCAAATTGGATTGTAATTTGGTTGTGATAAAGGCATAGAAGAACAACACATCATCTCTACTTGGCACACTCAGAGCAAAGGCTTCACAGTGGATGTGAAAACAGGCTGTGGCAGAGATGGGTGTGGGTGTACAGGTACATAAGCACTCTCTCCTCTACATAAGTTTCTAGACAGGCTGATAGGTGTTGATAACAGCAGCTTTCAGTAAATGAGCAGCAATTGCAAAAGCCCTTTTTCTGATCATGATCACATCATGGAGCAATCATTTGCTATGGGTAACTGACAATACAGTACAGGAGGAACACACTAAGGGTTGAACAGCAGATACAGAGTTTTCAGTATGCCTACTAGTAAGATATTCTGAAGAAAATTCCTAATTAGAGAAAAGATACTTAAGATTGCATTTTTCTGTACAGGTATTAAGAGTTACATGTGCACGGAAAATATGGAGTTTTGGAGGATCAGAACAGTTGAAAAAACACACAGCAACTACAGTTGCATCTGTTCATTGACAAAGCTGCACTTGATTGATGCTAAGTTTCAAAGTTCAAGATACGAGTAGGATACATTTTCACACCTGATTTCTAAGTGAGGAAATGAAGGAACAAAATTTCAGATTTCTCACTGATAGAAATGAAAATTAATAACCACTAAACTGGGCAAACAGACATAACTCTAGCAATATTGAGGTGACTTTCTGGGTCACTGACAGCTCCTCCAATATCAGGGAGCATGTCGCAGGGAAGGTCTCTTAAATGCATCAAATTCCATAATAAACACAATTAGAGTTTTTAAGCTGTCTATTCTTCTGAGACTGCAGAATCTGATTTCTCTAACCAGGAACCATTACCACAGAAAACAACACAGAAGCACCCTTGCAGGACCCATATTTTTCCATGACATTCCTATCCTCTTATTTTAATCACCTCTATCTGTAACACAGGATGATTGAATCAAGCATGATAAGCATAGGTTACCACAGGTTTTTAGGGTTATAGTCTGCTAGTGTCAAAGTCTTACAAATCTTGGGACTATTGAATCTGGAAGCTGCAGTGTTTTACTTATTCCAAAAAGCCGTTTGCCTCCTCTGCCAAATACAAACCTGACATGGGTTTCAATTTTTGATAAAAACAATCAAGTTAGAATTTTGCCAGGTCTGTAACTACAAGCATACATGGCATCCTAAATATTCTCATACTACAGGATCTTTTGAAATGGTGCCATACACTATCCCAGATCAGGGAGAAACACCCTTCCTGATGCATCTTCACACTTCATTGGCCTTTTTTCCATTATTAAATCACATCTGTGGGACATGGTCACTCTATGATTAAAGAGTATATTAATGATTTACCACTACACTAGTACTCATCCATATTATATTGCTTAGTAAAATGAAAACACTGAGATTGTTTATTGATCTGCTTTTAAAAAAATTCTATAGCCTGAAAAGAAGCAAATAGAGAAGTTCAGACTTTGGACTTTACTCTGATTAGTAGATTACCATGCCCAACAGATGCAGATTTGACAAGATAGCTCCTGGTAAAGATTTAAAATAACAATTTTAGCCACTTCAGTTGCCTTAAATTCACTGAAGTTACATATTTCACAGGGCATGTTTGATGGCTAGTGACTGTAAAATCAAGTATTTATTGCAAGAGCAATACAGACTTAGATGCCTAAATAATAGCATACAACTATAAAAACCATGGCCCTGGGCCCCACAGAAAAAGCAACATACTAAAGATTTCCCTTCAGTGCATATATTTTATGTGAATTTGACAGCACCACCAAATACTGACTCAACCAGGATGTTTAGGGAACAGATTTAACACATTTTTGCACTTGTATTTAGAAAATATTCAGATATAATACAACTGAAACCAGACGGAAACCACTGCCTCACTGAAAGCAGTTACCACTGAGATATGTATTGGCATTGCTCTGATATCCACTATCAAGGGGACGAACAAAGGAAAGAGATCTTGGGACAAGGCTGTTTGTCATGAAGCTCTGGGCTGACAGTTCCCAGCCTCTGGAAACCCTTTTGGTCCAGACACAGGTGATTTTTGCCACCACTATTGATTTTTGGGTAAGAAAGTCTACCTTTGCAGGCGCTTGTCACAGCTTGGTGGAAACATCTGTCCAGAGCAGATGCCATCAGTGCTGCTCTGACACTGTGACGTGGGTTCAGGGGTTTGCATTATTTGGGCTGCCAAACCATTTCAGCCTACTGAGTCTACAGCTGCTATATAAAGTTAGTCCATCTCTCAGAGACATGGTTTGCTCAAAAAGGATGCAAAGATGTAAATGGAGATTAAGGAAACACAGAGATAAAAAGAGAAGAAGGATTAAATATGCATTGATCAAACAGGAGGGCATGTACTTATACAAAGAGGTGAAGTCTGGCACTATTGATAGAAGACTGAAGACACTTGCAAATTGTTTTGTTTCAAACTTTTGTACATGCTAGAAGCCTCACAGAAGTGTTTCCATAAAGAAGAGCTGATGACTTATTACCACAGTGGAGTTCTAATGCTTTTCTCTTCAGATCACCAATGAAATCTTTTGAGTATGGTTTAGATTTTAGGTGGCTTTACTAGGCAGAGATCATCTTTGTGATCAGTGTGAAGAAACACATTAGTTTGAACCTCACCAAATTGGATTGAGGGCAGGGAGGGAAAAAGAGCACTCTTAAAAAACTGAGGATGAAATAAGGAAGGAAAAGATAAAATGTAAAACAAGAAAGATATTGTCAGAACACACAGATGGAGGCAGAAGTCACCATGACATGACCTAGTGGTTCCAGAAGACAGAAAGAAATAGGGAATGTAGTAGCAGCAAATGGCTGAAAGTTAATCCAACACACAAAAATACTCCAAGTGCCACATAACTGACGGAGTAAAGAAGAGGTGGTGGCAGAGAAAATAAAATAAGAAACAGCTTTATGACTTTTAACAGACAACTGGCCCCTGAAGGTGAGTTTAAAAGAAGCAAAGCAGACAAGACCTGAAGAAGCAGCCAAGATGCCCATTTGGAAAACTTATTTTGACACAGTTGAATGAATACTGAGCAGTTAAAGAAGACTTTAAAGTAGTCAAGGTGCAAGAAGAAGGACTAAAGAAAGGGGTAGTTCTAACTGTTGACACAGCAAAAGGATATTTTGTCAGCCAAGGAGAAGGAAACTGCAATAGCTGTCAGCAACCCAGGTGCATGCAGAGAAGGAGAGTGATCTTGAGGTTATAAATCTGAGTGGCAGGGAGGATGTGGCATTATCAAAATCAGAAGTGAAGAGAGATTCAGAAGAAAAAGTAAGGAGTTCTGTTTTGGCCAGATTAGGAATGATCTGAAGGCAAAACAACTGGGATTATATGTCAGGGAGGCAGTCAGATACGCAAGACTAGATGGAACAGAGCAGAAGGTTTAAGAGTTATTGGCAGGGAGATGATAGCCAAATCCGTGTAACAGGATGTTGTCATCCAGTGGGTATAGAAATCTCCAGTCAAATCAAGGAGTGACTAAATCCCTTCTCTGCCACCTCACAGAGGTTCCTACCTAGTTTCAAACAAAATTATCTAAAATAGTGCTGCAAAAACATGCATAAAAAAACCTGACTTTCCATAAAATCTAAAGATCATACTGTTTCTAAAACTAGGGCAACCACTAAATGAAAGTTAACCCGAACAATAACTTTAGCTAAACTTCAGGTCACATGCATTTAATATAATGAGATGAGGAATATGAAAAGGCCATTCATAATGGAATTCATCGAGTTAGGAATGCCATGCTTAGCTGCCTTATAACATATAATTAATGATCCTATAAAAATCCAGCAGTACGAACTCTCCTGGCTGCCCGCAGAACTGTTCTTTATGCTGGGTAGGGCAAGCAAGCATCTGCTTCCACAAATACTGCCCTTTGAGAAGCTCAAAAGCTTTTTTCCCCTGTTCCATCAGGGACCACAGTGCCATTTCCATGACACGCTGCGCTTTGAACCATTACCCAAATCAGACTATAGCATTTGGCAACCCACTACACATCTGTCACGATAGACTGGTTAGTGGTCAAATGTTAAAGAAAAAGTCATTAACTCTCTTCCATTGCTTCTAATACCCCACCTTCCTCCAGATTATTTATAATCCCCACTAAGCCCACCCTCTGTTTATAGTCTTCTAACACAACACTGAAATACATACTGCCTGGAGATCTGTGTTGTCTTATACCACTCCCAACCATTTGGTACAACAAAAGATGTTCTCTCTCCATCAAAAGGCCTGACCCCTCCTGAAGCATTGATGCTCGAATTCAAGGTTAAAGGATTAAGGCCTGAAGCACTGGGTACCAGAGGAAATGAAGCCAAATATCGAAAGAAACACAAAAATCAATCCTCCTCACTGCAGGAGCAGTGTGAAGAACAAATCAGCTGGGCTGAATCTAAAATTTTCTCTGCGTGGCTCTCAAAAATTAGCACTTTTATAAATATAATGGGTAGTCTGCAAAGCCTCAGCACCTGTGCAAAGCCACAGAGTCCAACTCAATATATCAGTATGGTCTGGGAAGTTTTATGCCAGAATAATTCAGTGGCAAATACACAAAGTCCACTTCAGAGAGAGCAAGAGCTGAGAAGTGAGTGAGAGCACCTCTGTTGTTATCTTTATATGTAGTCTGCGAATCTGCAAGTGGCAGAACCTAACATTTACTAAAGTTTGCCTTTTGCTTTAATTCTCTGACTGCTGAAGTGCAGCCAAGGTCACAGGAGGGGTGGGGGAGTGGGTTTTAGCTTAGTGTAGCTGTGATCATGGGCAGAACAGCAGGGTACAGAGGATTTCTTGCTTAACTTTGTAATACCAATAGCTTTTGTTCTTAGTCCTGCCCCATCAGTTCTGATATAAGCTTTAAATGGCATAAAAGTTGTGTGGGTGGGTTTAAAATTTCCTGATTCAATACTACCTTCCAGGACATTTGTTTTCTGAGGTTTTTCTTAACTTTTCCAACTGATAAATTTCTGGGACATACAAATGTCTAGATTAAACAAAATATTCTCCTCATCCAAGATTATACATAAAAATAAAAAGTAACAAAACAGTATGTCTGAAAAAGTAATCCACTCCAATTTATAAAAATAGGATTCAGGTTTTCAAAATTCAATTCAGGCAGTAAACTAACAGTGTCTACATTTTCCCATAAAGGAGGCATCTGCAAATGACTTGCAAAAATGTCTCTCACTGTCTGCAAGTGTTGGCACGGAACAAACTCCTTCAGGAGATGCATGCATTTCACATATTTTAACTCAAAGAAAAAATTCTCCAAGCATTTTCAGTTTTGATGTGGTATATTACCAAACCAAATCCATGCAGAACACTGGCAGCAAACACAAGTTTTGTGAAAATACCAAAATACTTGTTTTTTAACAAGCCTGTTTTCACCAACTGCCCTCCTAAGCTTAGCAGTGTTTCTAATGCCTGAGTGTCTGTGCTCCTTGAAGACCTCACCTACAGGCTGAGTGCATCTGCCTATGGAAACCACTTATGGCATTTCCTGCTTACATCTTACACTTCCAGTCACTCAGTAGGCTTCCTGCTCAAGGTTACTTTGGACTGCAATGGGAATGATGTAATACTGCTGTGTGCAGCAGACGTGATCATGAGAACAGAATCAGCATAATTCAGGTAAATGTTAGATAGGCAGCTTGAAATCACTGTTGCAGTTGAAAGTAAACCTGAAAATTAGATTAGTGAAGGAACCAGGTCAGCAGAAATGAACTCCACTCTCTCCAGTCCGATAAGGATCACTGCCTACCCTAACAAAAAAACCCCAACTTTAAATGCATGCATAGGTATATGTAAAAAATTGACACACACTCCCCTTTATGCTTTTAGTAACCACATCAGAACAAAAACCTTCACCCTGTACAAGAAAACCTACTACCTTCAGTGTCTGCACGTGGCACTAATGAAGCAGAAATGTGTGTCTAACTCTGACTGTACTCTCCCATACGTCACAGCAGACTCCAGCAGCCATCTGTTGGAAGGATGCTGAGCCTATATATAGCCAGACACCACCACGAGAGAAAGAAAAACTCGTATCTGCACCTAATTCAGCGTGTGCATTATTGGCAGATCTGCAAGCACCGTTTTTTTTTTTACCGGCCAAACAAGTGTTCGCTCCACAAATATCCTATCTAAAAATGATACAAACTTCAATGTAAAATTATCTGGAACAAGAAAGTAACTTGGTTGTTAAAAGGAGCACTAACAGGTGGGAAAGCAGCTTCCAGATACACAGATTTTATGGGCCATTTGCAAGCACAGTTGATTTCATCCCAATTTAATGTGCCAGTCTGCCAAAACAGCAAATAGAAAAAAAACCAAAAATCCCAACAAACTATATACAGTACATTTCTAAAAGTTGGCCAAGTCCTATATAGATATACCTCAAGAGACGAAGGACAACTCAGAGATGACCTGAAACCTGGGAGTCTTGGACAATGAGCCAGTAGCAGCCCTGGTGAGAATTTCTCCTGCAGGGGCTCAGGACATGGACATACTTCAGGACCTGGGAGGTGGCATGCTGGAATGAAAAACTGAAAAGAAAACTCCTCATAGGAAACCAAATGGGTGCTACCATTGTTTTCCAATTCCCTTCTCCTCAAAAACAGGAGTAATGGGGCCAGCAAAAGTCAGGCCAGCAGTAGCAGAGCCATTTGATTGCATGTGATTTTTATTTAATATTTAAATTATCTGGAAGGAGGAACCGAGTGAACAAATCTGGATATGCCTGGGACAGCAGGGGGAGCTGCGAGTCTGCGTTCCTCTGCAGGTCTATTTAATTGCATTGAATATTTGGACAAAAGCACACAAGTGTGCTTCCACATCACCACAGAAAGATGCCTGCATGTCTAACAAGGCTCAGAAAAGAGAGTTCATAACAAAGCATTAAACAAGGAGCAAGAGATAATTGTCACCTTCTCTCACTAGATAATAAAAATAGTTGCATCATAAACATAAAAAATGTTTTAAAAGACCCCTGACAGCACTCCCTCCTGGAAATATCACCATAGCAATGAGCATCCAAGTACAGGGGAAGTAGCGCTGAATCCTGTGTTTGATATTTTGGAGTAACTAAAAATACAAACCAGCAAAAATACACATGGTGATATAGAATGAGGCACACAAACATAAAGAGCCTTCAATGAAACTAAAGGTGGCAAATTCCACCTGAAAATTTTTAATACACCAAGAAAAAAATCCTTTCACCAGGCTGCATGCATTGAACGAGTGCCTGCAGATAACTGTAAACACATCTGATAGCTGCTGTATCCAACAATTCCGATTTAGAACATTTTGCACCGGTGTGTGTAGAGGCTCAGTGGCAGAATTGTGTGAAATCCAAGGCAAAGATGCCTGTTAGAGAGGAGGCAATAAAGAGCCACACTTGCAGAGCCTTACAGGAAACCTAAGACTCGGAAAAGCAGGGAATCTTGAATGTTAAGATTTAGGCACACAGCAGCACTCTGGGGAGGGGTGCTTGCAAAGCGAAAAACTGCGTCTCCTCAAGCTGGTGCCATTAAATACATCTTATTTCCATGCCATTCAGATCAAAGTTAAGATTAAACGAAGGAGGGAAGAGTTTTAAAATTCCTTTCCCAGATGCAGATGTCAGGAGCACACACAAAAGCAGGTGCTGGGTGTATTGATCCTACTGAATACGCATGGAGTGGGTACTTGAGCATGTACCAAGCATCTGTGTCTGGGAGATGGAAAGCACTTTGTAAAAGGCTGTTTTATGCTAAACAAATGCATCAGGTTATGTTTTTATTTTGAATATTTTAAAGCATCTTGCAATTGGGGCAGACTTGAAAAGAAATTATACAGACAACTTACCATTAATTGCACAAGCTACCATCTCCATAGCTGCAAATTGTCTGTGGGCTCACTTAGGAGCACTCCAAGCTGCTGAAAACCATCCTCAATAAAACCTGCTCTGACTGCTGCACCTTAGAGAAATGGAGATCCCGAATCTGAAGGCAGTTCAGGTCCCAAATGCTGGCCCAGCTGCAGCTAGGCAAAGGGACAGGCACATTTCTTCTCAACATCAGGGAAGGGACAAATCCAACACTGCAAATTCCTACCAGAATAGGTATCCAAACAGGCTGAGATGGACAATGCTTGCTGACAATAACAACAAAAATACCTTAATAGCACATGTAGAAAACAAAACAGGCACCCTTTGAAAATCTGGCTATAGCTTGAAGTGGCCCCTGAGATCAAAGTTTTCATTTTCACTAACAGACTATGAGGAAACTCTGTATCAGAAATCAGACTCTGCACTGTATTTGCTTGTGGAATCTTTTTTGCTCTCTTCAATGAGGGAAAAAATTAATCCCTACAGGAGATGACAAGATGCCTTTTAAACTACATACCTCACTTCTGACTACAATTACCTTTCAATAGTCTGGCACAGCTGCATACTCCTATTTGCCTTTTTTTTTTTTTCATTAAGGGTTCCTCTATTATTTGTACCCATCCTATAGCATTTATGCCTGGCAGTGATGCACATTCCCTTGTCTACAATTCTTCCTACAGATAGTAGAGGATAAATTGCAATTAGATTTTTGTAATTGTAGATAATTAACTCAAAATGAGCTGTTAATTATATGAAAAAACTAATGTTTTTTTCAGTTCTTGATTATATTATTTATTTTACTTCTCACTCGAGCAAGTTTCCTACTTTAAAGGTATTTCACCATTTCCTTTAAAACACCAGGATATTTTTAAAGTAAGTTTTGCTTATTTGAAGACTGAAATCAAGTTCTATGCTGTGAGATTTGCTGGAAGACCTCTCATGTATGAACTGGAAGTCAGAGAGGGCTGATTTTCCATTACTGTTCAGTTGGCATTTGCTGTAACAAGAACTGTTTGATAGGTCAGTTAAAAAGCAAACACCACCACCATAAAAAAAGAGCCTCACATCATAACACAAAAAAAAAAAAAAAAAAAAACCAAAAAAAAAAAAAAACCAACAAAAAAACCAAAACAAAACACAACCCACACAAAAGACTAAAAAATAAAAAGGCAGGTAAAAAAAAACACCAAAAGAGACAGTAAAAAAAATGTATGTCTACAAGCTCTTCCTCCTTTCTAAGACATGGCCACACACTTACACACTCTCCCTCTCTGCACTGAAGAAAACAGCACTTACATATTCAAATGCATAAAAGAGATAAATGGACTTGTCTTCTATGGCCTCTTTAAGCCTTACATTAGAGTAAATTATTTAGGGACCATTCATCTGGTAACCTTTGCAAAACTGAAGATTGCATATAAGAAGAAAAACTTCCAAGTGTTTTGCTGCCAAACTTTGTAACCAGCTGGCATGGCACCTTGAGACTGCTCAAACACACAATAACTTTGAAAAATGACAGTAAATTAAACCAGGGGAATGAAGATAGGGTGGGGAACCTTTTGAAATCTGGGACTCTCATTTTGTTAACAGCACAGGTTTTCTTCATTTTCCCTGTTAGAATATGTAGATATTTGTAGGTTTTTGGTAAACTGTTGCCAAGAAGCTTTGCAGATGTTCTAGGTTACATATCTCCTCCAAGGGGCTTAATGCTGCTGCATCTTAAACATGTCATGACTCTCCATCTTTTTTGCTACAGTGATAACCCTTTGATCACTTCAGTTTGTGTGAAAATGAAAGAAACAAGCATCCGAATACAACAAAGATATGCCAGTAACTCACAGCAGCCAAACACCTGGTTAAGCAGCGAAGTATTCCAAGAAAACTAACAACTCCTGCTGTTCTGGAGAAAAAAAAGGCTTATCCTTTTCAGTGGAAAGAGATCTCAGAAAGAAAAATAAAATCAGTATAACAAATTTTAAAAATAAGAAAAAATAAGGTATTGGACTCTTAGTTTATAAATGAATTATCAGTTCTTCCAGTATTCTCAGAACAGAGAAGTTTATTACTTTGAGGTATTCTCTTGTTGCTAAAGAAGGAGTCATTCAAAGCACAGCTGCTCATCTTGTCCACCATTCTTTGGTCAAAAGAACACCTATAGTTACAGCACAGAACAAGAAGCTGCTACTTTCTGAGAAAAGGAGAAAACCTTGCCAGTTTTTATTTATTGCTTTATTAATAAGCCTGAATCTTTTTCCAGTGTCTACTTGAATGTGACAGGGTAGGACAGAAGGAAAGTACAATAGTGTACTGATTGAAGTTTTAAATAGCAAGCAGGATGGAGATAAAGAGCTAAATATTGGCTTAACTCTGCTTCCAGTTATTTCAGTGGTGGTTTGCTCTGATCACACTGAAGTAGAGGTGCAGTGAGAGGTATTTAAAAAATAAGTAACTGTTACCAACCATGGAAGACCTATCTGAGAGTTAAAGGATAATGTTTTACATCAGGTCCAAATAGAGACTAAAGAGATGTTCTGATCTTAATTTAAGAAGTAACAAGCAGCACCTAGAACAAAGAACTAAAACTAAGATTTTGTGAAAACTCCATTTTGCACTGGGCTAAGAGGTGGCACACAAAACCTGAAGCCTCTTCAGGAAGTCGCCTGAACTTTGAGTAATAACAGGTCAGCATAACTATTGAGTTGACTCATAAAACACAGCAGCCAGTGAATTTTACACTTCCTGAAGAAAAAAAGCTCTTAATCTGAAACAAACACATGAACAAATACACTTGGCAGGCAACAGCACACTGTCAAGAAGATATACTGACCCTGTGAAGCACTTAGAAGTGAAGAGAGAAATTACCTTAGCCCCATGCTGCTGCCATTCATCATCAGAGCAAGATCTCTGGATGTTTCAGCAATGGGCACATCTTCTGAGCCAGGTACATGGCCTCTAACCCTGGAAAAGACAAGTTGCTTCTGCAGCTGGTCAAATCACAACAGGAACTTGCCTCTAAAAGGTGACCTATGTGTTTGCAAACAGGGCACTTTTGCACATTAAATGCTTTAACAATTATCTTCACACTTTCAAATATACTTTTGTATATTTGAAATATACTTTCCAATACTTTTGTATTGGAAGTCTGGTTCAAGCCCAGTGCCTTTGCTTCTAAGGGTTACCACTGGGACAACCTTAGACAGTGCAACTCAGCTGAGTACTAGCATTTCAGCACCAGAAAGGAAAAACAACAGGGAAAAATTTGCACTTTTCATTACAGAAAAGCTTCTTTTACAGATTACAGCACCAGACATCAAAGGCATCCTGCATAAACTGCATAGAACAGAATTTGTACAAGATGATTGTGTGTCCTCAAACTATGGGCCCACATATGATGCTCTGCTCTTAACAGATCACTCCACCTTCTCCTTTCTCTCCAACAAAGACATAAAAGTCATGATAGAGGTATTTCTTTTTTATTTGACTAAAATTCCTGTTTCCAAGCTTTGCTTTTACTGGGCTGCTCCAGTGAGGTTTGAACCAGGAGGAGTCACTGAACTGCATATACACACCATTTCTGATAGCTGAGCAACCATTTCACACAGAGAATAGCTGCAAACTGAAAGTACTACTGTCACATGAGGCTAAGAAGAGAAATGTGGAAAATTAAAAGTAGTTATGATGCAGTGTGGCAGAAAAAAATTATCAACTCACACTTTAGCTAAAAGATTAGAAAAGTTTGTTGACAATAACTGCAAGTCGTCAAACCTGTTATTTGTCATTCAATGACAATGGACCTTAACCAGCAGTCCACCCAGGCAGAAGGACAGACAAAAATAAACACTATCTGGAAAATCATTTTTCTTGTATGGTTTTTTATGCTGTTATGATGTTCTAACTCAGTTAGAACCTCTTGACAATGAAGTAAAGGGTATTTGCGCTTAGCTAAACAAATTTTTATTGTTAGCAGTATATAAAATTACTCTGTTACCAAGTGCAAAATGAATTATATATTTGGAACTGAAACAGAACTGTGATGCCTAAGAGATTTACCTCTAAATATGAAACATTTAATTCTAAAGATACTGAAATATTTTTAAGAGAAAACACATTATATTCTAGTTGTTTTCTTAGAGAGAATATGGCAAATCTGACTTCACATGCACCTGTGAAAAGAGGTTACAAAAGTACAAAGTCCTCAGATTGGTCATATATAATTTTTTTTTCATAGAATTCTTTTTAGGTAACTAAAGCTCTGTAAACCATAAAGAGCTTTTTTCAGAAAAAAAAGTAACTACAATAGATATAATGGTACTAACAACCACATCATTACAGATATTTAAGGTACATTTTTTTCTGAACTTACGCCTCCAAACCTGAAAAATTTCCATTAGAAAAAAAAATGCACCAAAAACCTCACTTTGTATGTCCTTCATATCTACTTGTTTTTCATTAGAGGGATGCATGCATAGAATTAAGGTATTTGATGATTAAGAATCCATCTGTTCCTACTTAATTCTCACCTGAAGTCATAATCCTTTGTTAGCAACTTCAGTCATTTTCAACACACACATTTGTGATTTCCTCTAAGACAGGTACTTTTAAAGCCACATAAACACATTACTTTCAATGTAAACAACAATCCAAGAAGACCACCAAAAGACAATCTATATTACAGTACTCTCTTTTACAGTCTGAAAAGTAACCAGGGGGCTGAAATGAAGAAGGGAAAGTGATGTATTCCTCCATGGTGGTTTATAGTACACGGATGTAGGAAGTGGGTCATCTAATGCAGACTCTCATGGGGTGCTATTAGCAGCTGCCATATTAAAACAGTATAGAAATAGCCATCCCTCTGAAACACTCCTACCACCTCTTCCAAAAGACTGCAGATTTTTCTCTGTTGTTTTTCCTTTCTAATGCTGAAATGCTAGTACTCAGCTGAGCTGCAATGACTAATTTAACCTGCTTCCATTCACTGTTCTGCTCACTTTAATAACATCATACCAAAAAAACAGTTGTTCCCTCTTTCTCAAAGACTATTTAGATTGTCAGGAAAGTGTTACCTTCTGCAACAAACTCACAGGCCTTCATCTCACATTTCTATGGCTGCTCCATCTCCCTTCAAGTTTTAAGCATATAATGTGCCTCAGCCTTGGCATTCTCCCTTTTCACTAACACCACTGGAAAGAAAATGTCTTCACTACACTGCGGTCCCTTCCTGTTCCATAAATATATGTGGGAAAACCCCATATATTTTTATATATCCCATATATAAATATATATATACACATATATATATGTGCTTGTGTATATATATGTAATTGTCTTCATCTTTTCTTCCAGTCCCAACCTAGGAGGGTGCAGCACTTCAAAACTGACCTTTCCAAGGAAAGAAGAGAAAATGCCACATTTATGCCATCCACGCTCACACTGCTCTCTTGCCAAATGTCTGTATTCCTTTCAAGTGCCTGCAGTAAGATCAACCTCTCATTTTCTACTACTGCTTCTCTTTTCCAACCTAGTCTTTTAGCAGTGTTTTTCTTCTGCCTTTCTTTCTACCACATACTGTTTTCCTCTGCTGCTTTCCACAGCTGTCATGCTGCTTCCCAAAAGTATATGCTAACAAACTAAAGTCTCCTCTCCTCTACATCACTCTTGGAAATTGTGTCATAAGCCTTGCCTGTCTTGTTTTATTCTATTTATTGTTGCCTTCTTCTGTTCTCCCACTTAAATCAACTGTTGCCCATGTGCTTACTAGAAGTTTTAGAATTTTTTTTTAAATTTAAGTTTCAAAATCACCTGTTATAATCCATACGGGATTGGTGTAGTTGCTGTTGTTTTAGGAGCAATTTTGCTTCTTGCTTAGTCAATAAATGTTGGAGTCGTTCCTTTTCAATTTCCAGCTCCATTTTTTGAAGAAGCAGCTTCTGCCTTCTTTCTTCATACAATCTTTTAGCCATCTCTGTTTCCTTAGGGCCTGAGTCTGTGCTGTGATTCAGCCTAGAACCTCTACAGTGCCTGGAACGATCATAGGTCTTGTGAACTGTGCCCGAGTGTTTTCTAAGTAGCTGGCTGACACAGCACCGCTCTACCACACTCCCTGAGCTCCCCACATGCCTCCAGGCACAGCCATGACTCACTTGCTGAGGGCATTCGCTCTGAAATTTACTTGCTCTCCGGTCCATCTCCTCAGCTTGCTTTACATGGTGAGGGCTCCTCTGCTTGGCTGGGGAAACCACATTGTTGCACTTTCTGCGCAAGTCGTTTTCCATTGGATAGTCCTTCAGACACTCCTGAGGGTTGTAATGCATCTCAGTCCTGTAATCGTGGTTATTCCTGCAAGGCTGAGACAACACAACACGGGCTGGGCTTACATCCTTCAGTGCTCTACTGTTCTTATGAAGTGTCCAAGCTCCCCCAACACCCAAGTAGGAGCTGTCCAGCCCCAAAGAGTGCTGCTGGCACAAGCTCTTCTTACTGGATACCTGCAACAGGAGAAACAAAACCTGTAAATCACTAAAATTCATCTTTGTTCATCAATTTCGTTTGGTAAATGTGTTCTCTTCAAAACAGAGCTGCTGGTCCATGTTGATGGACATACAGCCAAACCCGAGAAAATGTTTACCAGAACACAGACACAAATGTGCTATCAAATCTGCATTTCATTCCATCTACACAAGTGTAATAAATGTAAAACTACTGTCTGCAGGATCCCCAGCATAAAATGAGTCACTTCAGAGTATCAAGTAGTTGTGAGCATCGAGGGTTATATAAAATCAACTTGAAGAGTGGCAAAAAACATTAAATGTTAAGGTTTGAAAATGTTTAATTTTGAATGCCGAGCCAAAAAATCCATTCAGCCACTATAAATACTCTTTGATTGGCTATTACACAGCAGGAGATTTGATGTAAAACATTTCACCTTGCACTGAATGGTATATTACTTACCGCTGGAAATTTGATGAGAGTTTTTGAAATATCTTTACAGAAACACAGATAAAAACCAACTACTTTCTGTAAAAAATGGTTGTACATCAAAAGCTGTCATTTAAATACAAAACATGTTTAAATACAGCTATAAATGTAAGTGATTTTTCAATTAAGCTGGGCAAGTGATTATAGTCTGATAAAACTCTGAAGAAAACAAGCAACTGTAATTCACATTTGTCAACCCAGTACAAGCAAACTCTAGTGGTTTTGTTATAGTCATGCATATTATGCAATAGACATCACAATCCTAGTTACATCCTGGAGTATCTTTGCACTAAGGCTCATCTAGGCAGTTAAGAATTTGAGCTTTTATGGACATTACAACAGCAGTGTATCAGGCACACACATTTCTTTTGCTACAATTGCGCATTAATTTCAATAACAAACTGAATTTAAGCTCCTCCAGCCTTTGGGACCTTCCACAAAGATATGGGACTTTTTAATTACAGAAGCCAGATTTGTTAAAGATAGCAAAACTGCTGCAGTGTAGGTGGTTTAGCAGGGAAATCTGGAATCCACTGATGAAAAAAAAAGGCATTTTTTGCCCTCTGGGAACACTTACAATAGAGAGGCATTGTGCACATGGAGTGCAAGACAGTCAGCCAGACCCAAACCACTTGAATTTAGGAATGCAAGCAAGCATCCAGCAATGATTAGAAGAGAGATATAATACAAATCTATGCAGCATTTATATGTATAATTTAGATTCTTTTTCTAATAAATAAACAAAATACCAAATATACTCTGCTGCCCTTCAAGACAAGCAATTACAAGTTTCTTGTAGACTTCACAGAATGTAAATTAATGTGGATTAGCACCTGAATACTGATATTTTATTATTTCCAGTTTTGTGCATACAAATATATCCTCTCTCCCATGTGATTGAAAGCCAAGGATGTCAAGTTTTGCCCCAAAGGGCTCAGTGAGTTGGAGGCATTTGCATTAATGTCAGTGCTAAATGTCTGAGGAAAGTCTGGTGTTTGGACTGGGTGAAAAGTGCAGGACACTAAAATATTTTAAAGTCAGAGGGGCTGGCAGGGCAACTGAGCAGAAATGCAACATGCTGCCAAAAAGACGGTGTTTTGTTGTTTATTATTTGCAGCATGCCATCCTTGTTGGCAGTATTTTCCAGACAAATAAAGGCTACAAAGCCCTTTTAATCTGAATTGGTCAATACAGAAAAGGACGATGCAGTCTCTCATTTCCCACATCACCTGTTTCTGCTTATAGAGGATTTAGGGCACCTACAAGAAGAGGCTTTCAAGGTGGAGGGTTCTCCAGTCCCCATGGACAGCAGAAGGTCTCAGATCTGAAGATATTCTTAGAGCATCCTATCAGGGCTGGCAGTGTAGGGTGGTCACAAAAAGCAAACACCTGTCTTTCTGCAGCCCATAAATAGTAGTTGAAAAGATCACACATAAAAAAACGAAACTCAGAAGTTAAAACATCTGAGAACACCACCTTAATTTTAGCAGTTTGCTGACTGGAGAGACAAGAGATTGTTAAGAAATCTAAGCACATGAATGAAGATTTTACAAAATAATCATCAGGTTTAAGAATAAAGGTCCACATTGCAAATTAACTTCATGGCTGAGACTCTATTACGAGTCCCTGAAGGCCCTAAAAGAGAGGTACCAGTTAGCATTTGTTGACCTTGGCCGCCATTAAGTCTGCCCTGATGGTCTCAGAAATGGCATTGACATTTAAAGACTTCATAACAAGGCAGAGAAACTTTAATGTTATTTCACAGATACAATATGTTTGCAGGGGGGAAGATTCTCATTAATGTCATTGAATGTGAGTGGGATTTTCTTATTCCTTTAGAAGGAGGACGTCACGTTAGGCAGAAGACTGAGTTACTACATGCCTTTGATGGCTACTGAATACTTTGTAGAGTCTAACTCCAAAGAAAAATTAACTATTGGGAGTCAGAAACTAGTCAACAACTTTTTTTAGCAATTTGTGGGTTTTCTGCTAAAGCCATAATTGAAAATACAGTTGCATGGTAGACATTGCAGGGAAAATGGACTGACATTTACACTTTTGAGGGATGAAAAGAGACTGGTGCATGACATGACAGATATGCAAAATGCAGGTCAGGTAAAGGGGAAATGTAGAGGAAAGAAATATTCTGAAGACCCACTTACTTCTGTGAGTCTAAAGACACAAAAGCATAAGGAATAAGATAATTTTACAAGATGAGTCTAAGAAAGATACTGCCTACGGGATGCCTGGAAACCATGACAGGCCATGGTGGAACAGCTGTGCTTGCTCCTCCATGGAGCTCTTCCAGGCTTGCTGTGCCATATTTAAAGATACAAGTTCCTTTAACTGAGGCTTAAACAAACTCAGACTGCTCCTTGTAAAGTAAGGAGTTAATAAGACTTGATCAGATGTGAAACTCTTGTGACACAAGGAGATACTAAAAATTGTTTAAATAATCTTTAAAAGGATTTAAAAATGGAGACACGTGTGGAAGTCTACAGTCTTTACTGCAACCCCAGTAATTTTTGCTCAGGGATTCAGCGCAGAGCTTAAACAAACATCCAGTCCTTAAAACTTCCTACGAACAGACAAACAGTGCACCAGTTTTATGCACGCAGCATTATGATCTCTGCAAATTGTTCTTAAATGCAACTTGTGTGCTTTGCAGTTCTAATTCACAGTTCTGGCAGAGAAAGCACAGTTACAGACTGACTCCAGCACAAAGGGCTTTGTACTGCAAGGGATGAACTAGCAATGAAGCCTATCTTTACGACACCAGCACAGGCAAGGTCCTGACAGATTTCATTGCATGTATAAACATCTTTAAGAAACAGTCCAAAATCGTTACCTTGAGAAGTCCTGCATTTTGAGGGACAAAAGCTGGCATCCTAGTAAAATACAATGTTATTGGGGTGCAGAGCAGAATTGCTGGATGTTAACAGCATTAGGAGTTTAGTTCATAGCACCCAGGGTTGTAGTTTTTAGCTGAAATATGTCTGAATACAGGCAAAAGAGGCAATGAAGTAAAATAATTCTCAGTTGTATCTTCAGGACATTTCTCTAATCTGGATTTTCAGTTCAAGAATTTCTTTTGGCGGCGTAAAAAGAGTGGAAGGAACATGTTGTTTCAGAACTAGTCAATTTTCCTGATCTAAGTGGGGACATTGAAGGAAATTAAGAAAAATGAAGAGAAGCAGCAACCAGAGGAGAAATACAGAGATTTAAAGATATTTAAAGATGATGCAGAAACACACAGAAACACCTTCAAGAGCACCATGGGCACATACTTAAGATTCTTCACCAGTGTAGTTGTTCTTTGGACATGATCAGCAAAATTTATTAGGAAAAATTTGTTCACTGGAAGCGTTGTTAAGTCCTGGCACAGGCTGTCCAGGGCAGAGGTGGAGTCACCAACCCTGGAGGTATTTAGGAGACATGCAGATGTGGTGTTTAACAACGAGTTTTAGTGGTGGACTTGGCAGTGCTGGGTTAATGGTTGGACTCAGAGGTGGTTTCCAACCTAAACAATTCTGTGACTCCATCAGTGACCCAGATGACACCTTCACTATACAATCTAAGGTATACAACCTAAACCTGGAACTCAATCACCACTCTGAATGGTTGATATATGGGTCTCATCTGAATAAAGCCTGGCTTTGGGTTTCAGGTCTATCAACAGTATAAGCACTTGTTTTTGTCAGCAAAATGAGGAGGATGTACTATAAATAAGGTCAGATAGGATATTGGGGCAACAGAAATGCTGTTTTTAAGAACAATTACATCAAATTATAGGACTATTTGAAGTACATTACTAGTGATTAAGGAGCTATTCTTTCCAAAATTCTGTAAGAATTTATCAAGGAGAATGAAAAACCATAAAGATTTTAAAGTATATTAGTAGGATCTACTGAAGTCTATAATTTTTTTTGCTTTAACACATATAATCCTTTGTTAAAATCTGTACCATAAATAACCCAATATCAGTTATTACAAAGTGCCATGTAATAGTACAGCAACTGTCTCTGTCACTACCTAAGATAAATACAGTAGATAACTCCTAAGGTAAGCCGACCATTTTTCAAGCAAGAAACAAAGCACTATTTTCTGTAGAAATTATGTATAGCTATGATTGCCATATTCCACTAAATAAAACAACTGGTCTCAAATGAAAAATACCTTGAATGACAGCCAGCAACCTGTATTTTTCCTGTAGAAATCTACTGAACTCAACATACTGAACAGGAGTAGCTAAAAAAAAAGGTAGTATCACATCACAAAAAAGTGAATCTATAGCTGCTACCTGACAGCAGAGGAACACCTCCTATGTTTGTGCTGCCTTCAGTATTTTTTCTCCTCTTTGTTAAGAGGGTTTGAGCTGGCATGCCAGGTGCACAAAAAACCTGCATTCAAAGTAGCATGTGAGCATTTGCTGGCGCTCAGCTTTAAGTGTATATTTTGCATTCATAAACATGCCACCCTTCTTCTCCAGCTACCCAAACACTGTTGATAATTACTAACAAAGGCTCCCATTTCAGATCAGCAGACTGGTTTTTTGCTGCCTGATAAGGCAGTTAATAATACAGTGCTCCAAGAAAACTAAAGAGAGGTGTCTGCATGTCGAGTCTTGGAAGTCACTGTGAGCAAAATGTCTATTAAGCCCACACAGTACCCACACATGGCAATGCAATATTTGGCCACTAAATTTAAGCAAACATGTTTGTTTTTCAAAACAAAAATGTATCATTCCTTTTTGCACTATAGAAACATGCCACTACACTAATCTTGACAGTACCAGGTCCAACTATTAAGATTCAATGTGCTGCCAACATTATAAAAATAATAATAATAAAAAATCCCAATCTTCTGACTTCAATTTTTTACTTCTGCCCTTTATTTTACTGAAGAATCAGTAGTTCAAGACCTAGATAAATATTTCAAAAACTATACTATTTGTGAGCAGAGCAGGTCACTACCATTTCCCAGTGCATTTGGAGTTCATGTGAAATAAGGGCAAAAGAGTGATGAGCTGCATTTTTAACATGGGCATATACAGAATAGTCGTCTAGCTGATAGAGAATGTGTAATGCAACATCTGCACCGTATGCCTTGCCAAAGCCCATCCCAAATAAATGTAGTGCATTCTCCCTAGTGCAATTAACTCTTGTACTCTGGCAGGTTGTGCTAGAAGATCATCAAGGTAGATTACCTTCCAGCATATGAACTAAATACTTACAGGTGTTATATCATCAGTTATTACTTACAAACTTCTGCATTTAACAAGACATCCAGGCAAATGAATGATCTAATTTATGAATTATTTATAAGAATTTCACAGCATGCTCCTGGCGTCATCCATGGCCTTTTCCAGGTCATATGACACCAATTAGAGCTGAATTTTAAATTATTCAATAACCTGAACTCTCTTGTCATTTAACATATAGATATCAATGCAGTAAACAAGTTAAGTCTAATGGGCCCTGGAGGTTTGCGTTCCTCCACCCATCAGCAGCAGAGGCTGTATGCTACCACTGGAATAGAAAATAATAGAATGCAGCACTCAAAAACATTTGCAAGGTTTTAATAAGTTATTTTGCCTCCCTTAGGGATTTTTGTATAACTTACAAGCCCTGAATCTAAAACATATTAAAGTCCTTAGCTATGTGCTTTCAAAACAAAATTAGGACATAGCAAAAGAGCAAGTCTGACACTAACCCTAATTTAGGCCCTTAATTTGAAATGTAGTGGAAATTATGGAGTAAGCAAGATTTACTACGCACAACTCATTACCTTCAGGCTCTCCTACAGTAGAGCCAAAAATAGCCCCTCTCCCAACACAGATACACCTGCCTATAAAGATAAGGCTACACAGAGGGGAATGGAAATGTTAATTTAACAGCTATCAGTTGACAGTGCACAGTTGAGGAGCATCTCATATTCCTCACCATTTGGGTGGCAAAAAGACTTCCACTATTCTTCTGTCCCAGCAGCACTGGAGACACTAGTGATGTAGAAACCCATCAGGCTTTGGGTACTTGCTTCAAGATATCACACTTTAGAGAGGTTTACGGTTGCACCACATCATTAAAAAATAGTGAATGTAACAGCCTCCGAAGCACAGACGCAATAAAAGATATCTTAAAATCATCATTTTCTATAATGACTACAAGAAGAACAAGAAGGTATCAACAACAAAGATGATGAGACAAACAGGACCATTAGATATTTTACTGTGCCTCAGTGTAAAGTCTGCAGGAAATGCATGGCAAATGCATGCCATGTCCTGGCTCCAAATCTCATGAGCCTGTGAGCATCACCCCTATTCACTGTTGATCCATCCTGAGAAGTCCAAGTCATATGGCAGAAAATTTCTGAGACTGGGTGCACTTAGTATAAGCCTAAACACTGCCTAACACCAGCACAGCATCTGTGTCTCAGCTTTCTGCAGGCTGCTAAACTAAACCCCAGATTCAAACCTCAGATGGTCACTTGCAGACCCCTGCCTTGGAGGACCCAGCAACCCCATTCATCTGCACACACATTTTCTTTGCCTACTGCTTTGCAAGGATTAAAAAGTTTCCTGAGATCTATCCAACACCAAAAGGAAAAGATAGAAAGGGAGATGCTCAGCTTATCCATTTAAACACTATAGCAAGAAGTTCTCTAGCTATTGCTGTCAAGATAAATGCCAAAAAAATGATGTTGAGAAAACATCATGCCAAATAAGTAAAAACACACATATCCAAAATGTCTAGCCAGATTAGCAAGAATAAGGATTTAGATAAAGCACACAACATTGGCTTTTCTGCTCCCTGACCTTATCATAGGAGGGTGCTGCAACAGAGTTCTCCGTGGTTTTTTAAACTTTTTAAGAAAAATAGCAAAGGGGTGGGGGAAAAAGACAACTGCCTAATCTCTCAGCACACATTTTAAGAACACACAAAAATAGCTATAAGGGATTTTATTTTGGTTGGCAGCCAGATTTAACTTCATTGCTACACTGGGCAGCATTTGATTATTTCACATTAAGGGTAGTAACATGTTGGACGATAAGAGGGAAGTTCATATTGGTTTTCATTAAAGAGTAATATCCACCATGTATTTGGTTTTTCAAGGTAACTTTTTCCAAGTTATTTTAAAAAGCAAACAGTTTTCCACTTGGAATCACAAGTTTAGCATATCACAGGCTACACATGTTCCCAGCTATTGCCAGTCTCTTTAGAATTCAATCAACATTTGCTCCAAAGTCATGCTTTCATAGTTCCAGTCACAAGACAAAAGGGCAAATATACTGTGACCCTTCTAAATAGCCCTGATTATTGTGATCAAACAGAAGCCAGATACTGATGTGGAGAAGAAGGTGCAGATTTTGATGTGTGAAGACTACTGCAGAAGTAGACATTGAATCAGCATTTGCCAACATGCACCTCACCATGACAGCCAATATCACCTTCCCCTGTATTTGCAGTAGGGATAATTCTGGTACCCACTAGCCAAGGATGAATTGTAAGTAACAGACAATGTTACTCTGAAAATTACAGAAAGTTTTACTTCCTTCAGCTGTCTCCTGCAGCATCCCTGGGGTATGGACGAAGGCTTTGAAATATTTCTGCTATGCAAAGAAAGGAATAGGTAACATCTAGGAATCAAAAGCATGTTCAGAAGTAGAGACAGTGTTTTGGGAAAAGAAGGAAAAAAAACCCACAAAACAACTAGGAAATTATTTAAATAATAAAGAAATCCCACACATGCAAAAGCAGAAAATCTTTTGATTTTAAGAGTGGAAAGGTGTGCTTAAGCGAGCGCTTTCTGTCAGGAGTGTCCTTGCACTAAGAGCTAGACAGCATTTAGATTCTGCTAATGATCCCATCTCTGGGAAATAATTCATAAAAAGTAAACAGTAATTTTCATATGCCTGCCCTTTTGATCTTACATTTGTAGGGAGTATCCTGAGGCTAGCCATGGGCGCCCTCGTGGCTCTGGCTGATTGACCTCTAATCTGCCCCTCAAGTAACGATCATGCCAAGGAATGACAACAAGAGTTGCAGACATTTCAGTGCAATCTCATTAAAGACAGACTGACTCACTTCATCTTGTCAAAGAAGTTTCACACAAGAAATAAAAGCTTTTTAGAGGGATTATTTTATTTTGTAATGATGCTGTTCTTCAGAACAAAGACCGGAATGAGACTAATGCACCAGGACCTGACTGGTACAGAGCTTTACATTAACTGGCCAAATGCTGACACAGTTATGTGGTAAATAGTCTCGGTAGCAGCAAATTAAGAGTGTCTTCTAAAAGAAGCAAGTCAGAGCCATAGTACTTGACCTCTCCACATTTCAAAAAAGTACAAATACCATTTATAAGATAGCAGTTGTCTAAGTGACTGCTGACATCTCATCAGCCACACAAGGCTGTGAGCTTTGAGATCCCAGCCTGTGTGGTTTTTTTACCCCATTCTAACCCTTAGTAAATGCAAGAGGGGTCCTTATGTCCCTATATTCCACTGGATATGAAGCTAAGAGAGGAAAACAGCCAGTCCAGAGCAGCTGACATCCAGAAACTTGCTGTCATGCCAAAACTTGCTATCATGCTAAGGTGAATAATTTATTGAAAAAAGGGATGAAGAAACTACAAACTAACCTGCTGGAATCCAAAGAAATGGGAGTACAGACTATTTCCTATATTAGAGAAATACCGACAAAGCATGTGTGCTCCCAACACACTGCAACAGTGCAACAGAGAGATAAATTAAAAAGCAGCAATAGAGCATTAAGAGCTGCCCCCCAAGTGCTTAGAATATTAAGTTGTACCTGAATGGTGGCACAACTTTATCATGGGCATATATACTATGCTTCCACTTTCTGCTTCAGTCTTTTCAGAGTTCATATCTCTGCTCTTGTCAGATTCTCTTGCCTTAGCAAGAAGTCAACATCTTAATTTACAGTTACGTAAGAAAAGCACTCTGGAAATTGAAAGGATTTGAACTTTTTTTACTAAGAACATATGTAGCTGGAAGTTTTGTGCAAACTACAACCAGTCCTGAAGAAGTTACACCTAAGCATGATACTTCATGCCTCATGATCTGTTACCTAATCTGACAGTCTCTGCATTGGACACTAGTCCCTGAGACCTCTGAGCAGCACAGGCAAATGATCTCATGGGAGTCTGGAAGGCTCAGCTTGCTGAACATAAAAATTCAAGGTTCTCTTGGCACACAGGCTGTGATTTCAGTGAGAGATTAAATGTTTTCTCTTTGGCAGGCTTGCAGTATGTCAAACAGGTACATAAATCAACTAATGAAAGACTGCATGCAAAGTTGAACCAAAGAATAGGAACTGGCATGGAGAAAAGAGCAATCTCTCATTCCCAGGGTAAGCCAGCTATTGCCTTTTGAAGCTCATCACCAACATGCTGATTCCACCACACTTGAAATGCCACAATGGATGTCCCAGCAGACATACCGTGTATGGCTGAGGCTCCTTAAGAGCTGAGGGCATTCTCAAGTGGGTTTAGTACTGTTGGAGGTGGCAACCACTGACAGAAGGAAATGACCTCTGATATATCAGGCTACAAAGATCAACTTCCTCTTGACCTATGGAAATGGATCTTTTACAGTCCTGCTTAACACCATAAAGTACAGCAATATTGTCACAGCTATTATTTGCATAAAGTGGTGCTAGATGTGTTGTAGAGCAGTTTGACAGTCCAGCCTAATGGGTCTCAGCTGCAGAATATTGATATAAAGGCTCTTGTATAGTAACCATAGGCCATTAGGTTGTCTGAATGGACATCCATCACTACCAGCTTGTGTGAAGAAGAACATTAAGTTAAAAAGGCATGACCAAGAATAAATTGAAAGGCCCTTCACTACTCCAGGGCAGCAGTGACTTTGTGAGGCAATCGCTTTCACTCCATGGCACTGCAGTCTGGACAGACAGACCAAGTAAAACCACCCACAGTTTTATGAAAGTGAGATCACTTTCATAAAGCTCTCAAAGTCTCAGCAATTGCAAGAGCCAGAGGAAAGGACATCCTTGCACAAAGTCGGGCCTTGGTCACAGGCACACAAAAATATGCAAAATAACTACGTATATTATCATAGTCTCACATTAATAGTTAGCAAAACATTGTGCCCTGCTTACAAGCTGCAGGACAGGGATATGGAAGAACAGTTTCCAGCTGTGCATCCCTACATTACAGTCTTTTCAGGTTGCAGATGTGGACCTTCCTTTCAATAGAGAACCATTATTTTGTTGTGTCATGCCACTTTAAGAGTTCTATTGTGATAAGCAGACACTCTATACCTCTTTTGTGCCATTTGCAGCCAGTATATTAATAGACATTCATACAAAAAAAGAAAAATCTCTTCCCCACATAATAGCAATTAATGTAGCATATATAAGAAAAATGAAATTTGAGCTTAATTATTCTCAAGTAGGGAACTAATTTTTGATGGGATTTTTTTGTTTTTCCCCAGGGCAAACCACAGAAGTTTGTGGGTTTTATATTTTACCTTTCCTCTGGTTTATCATTCCCTACTTTGTGAACTCAATCTGTACAGTAAGACTGCACAAATGCTGAAAGCAGAAACAGCCCATGATGCAGAAAGCAGAGACAGGCCATGATGCCAAAAGGTATAAATTTTTGAAGTTCTGACAAAATTCTAATGCAAAGTTGAACCCTCTATCTGGGTTCCCAGGCCACTTCTTTGGATAGAGTTAGTTAATAAATGTATTCTGATTACCAGGCTTAAGCCTTTCTTATTCCATTTGAAAGAGCTGCACTTCAGCTCTTCTCCTTAAACTCTGGATTCAACAAAGAATAGTAACGCTTTGAGGCTGAAAATCTCTAAAACCACTCAGTGCCAACTTTAACAGGAGCAGAATTAGGTCAACAGTAAAATTCACTCCCTCCAGGAACAGAGTTTGAACCACCCAGTTGAGCAGAGAAGAAATTTTCATCACATGTTTTCATATCTGTAAAGTCCCTTGGGATTTGTAAATAGTAAAAAAATAAAAATTAAAATTAAAAATTCCAAATATTGTTGTAGAGCAGAAAGCACTATCCTACTGGAGAAGTAAAAACAGAGATTGAACATCCCTCATAGTTACATATTAAATAAGTACATCTTTTGAAGTGTCACAAACTTGATGGGAGAAAAAACATGAAGTCACAAGTATTCAGAAGAAATGAGTGGGGGGGGGGGGGAAGGAAGAAGGGAAAAGAGTCAAGAAGAAACCCAAATCACATTGGCTCAGTCAGGTATTTAGAATGAATTTTCTTTAATTAGCTGAATTGTAATACAAATTAAAACTGAATTTCTTGTTCATAGTATAGTCATTGGAGGGGAGGGGATGCAGCTGGCTATTTCCAGAGCAGTTCAATCTAGTCCAGTTCTGCAGGACTGAACAGGAGCCAGTTTCCGTCCTTCTCAAAAAGACCAAAAAGCAACTTGGCAGCAAAAAGTCTGACTGCAAGCTCCATCTCAGAAATACTTATTAAGCACGACAAACCTGTGGCAATTGTGACTAAACTCATTAAAATCACTACAGATTATTTAAAGTCTTCATGCCTGACATTCAAGTCATTTATTATGCTTTAAATGTCCAGGAAAAGAAGCTGTAGACACAGGGCAGAAATGAGGGCTTTGATACCACAGCAGATCGCTACGTGATGAGCAAAAGGAGTCTGGTCCCACACCGTATCTTTGGCGTGAAATGTTAAACTGGATTGATTATAGAATTTCCCCTTGGTTTTGAAATCTTTTGCTTTCTGATGGCAGAACTGTTGATGATTCAAATGCCCAAGCCCAGCTTTCAGTCTGGATAATGACCAGAAGCAAAGTAATCAGATCTCTTGGATCAGTGTCTGTCTCATGATACGAGATAAGATTAATAGTTTCATGCTGATTTGCCATTTCCTAGATTAGTGTTAAATTACAAATTTACAGGGGGGTGGGAGGGGATGTGTACCATATGAAACTCTCAGAAAAGGGCAAAACCAAAGCACAGTTATCATAAGATAAAACCATAAAACAATCACAGCCCTTGGGGGACCAGAAGCTCTGTGCACTCTGTGCAGCCTCTCATGTGTCAGATCATCACAGGGTGCCTGGGTATTTCATGATAAGATTATCTAATGTTAATCTCATCACTAGAATTGCCTGCAATAAAAATGTTACAAACTTTCTAATTTTAATTACCGGGTTCCTGAAGATAACTACTTCAATTCTGTTTGAGGGGGAAAAAAAAAAAACACCAACAAAAACACTCCCCACGCTTTCTCTGAAGTTGGGAATACTTCAAATACCAAAGCTGGATTTGATGATTTTCCACGTCTTTATTTCTGTAATTATTAACTCCTCTCTTCCCTTCTATTTCCACCCAGTCATCCTGACATAGGACAATAAGTGCCTACAGGATAACAGAGTTTCTTCCATTAAATTTCACAAACTACATCCAAAAGTGCCAAATACCTCAAAATAAAAAAAGAATGCATCTATAAGTAAGCATTCTTGAAATAATGAAGAAGGAGAAACTTTTCCTAACTGAAAATTGTCAATGTGATGACCTTAGCATTAGCTAGCAAAAGTGGCAACCCTGACTGCAACAACTCCAGCAGCAGAAGCATATAAGCTAATTCCCTGGAGAAGATTTCTGTGTAGCAATCTCTTCAGAACCCACCACAAATTTACTGAAGAAATAATCTCAGGTGTTAGTTACATTAACTGGTATTGCAACACAAGCACACACACACACACACCTTCCTTGCATTGTAATTCTTATACCTGCAAAGCTTTTACAGCAAATATCTCCCTCCCAATGCCCAGTGGCAAATCACTGCAGAGGTATACATGCCATTTTCTGTCACAGAACTTCAAACTCCAGACAAGAACTTTCAAAAGAAGATACTGAGCAAAAATCCTTTAGGGGATTAGTTTTTGGGGGCAGTGGGGCTGCCCTCAGGAACACAATATTAAATAGGAGGGAAAAAACCAAGCTTAAGGACTCGGACAAATTCAAGAACCTCCCATTGTATCAACTTGATCTGGTCCAAAACCACATTGTCACCACAGATCTTCATTAATTCCTTAATAGTCCACAGTTTGGGTCTGATGCTACGTTTTTTGTCAAACCTTATTATTGTTGAATTAAGGACTTCATGCTACAAAAAAAAAAAAAAAACAAGTTTCTCACAAGAATTGCAACCTGGTAAAGCCAAATAAATATGTCCTAATCACACTGCCTTTGGATACCATTCTATTGGATGCTATGTAATTTTCTGTAGATGAAAGTAGAGAATAAGAACATTTGAAGCAATTTTAAGAAATAGATTTTCATTTTACTCACTGCTATGATACAATTTGCTTATACATCAGTTATTTTATATATGCATACATAATCTATTGTCTGCATTTTCCTTGTGCTTTTAGCATAAAAATGGTTAGAGAAAAATCTAGATGTGTATTTCTCCTGAGTTCACCAGTTCCTGCTGTTTGTTTCTCACCTGAAGTCATAATCCTGTCTTTGACATCATAATCATTTGCACAGCCACCAATTGAGATGTCACAAACGGAGGATTATGGCCAGGTGGGGAATAAGCAGCAGGAGCAGTTGAACTCTTAAGAAACAAAAATCTTGTTTTCATGCAAATGTCCTTCATAATAGAGAACAAAAGAACAAAGGGAGAAAGCTACAATGGAGAGAAAAATACAAGAAGCCAGATTGTTTCTAAATACATGATCTCCCTGAAGTTCCCTCTGAGGAGTCAGCTGCCAATTAACAACTGCACAAATCATTACAAAAATAAAACAAAACTTGACATCTGATGATTGAATTCCCCCCACTGCCCCCACTACACATATACACAATTTTCTACTTAACATGAAATCAGCAGAAATACAAAGCACTTTGAGAGAACTTGTAACCTTTAGAGGTATTTATATATTCTTGGCAGTAACTAAGCACTCTTCTCTGTCGTCTATAGATGAAGACACTGAGGTCAAAGAATACACAGGACCTCTCTGAATCTCAGTCACAAACAGATTGCTGAAGATATTAGGTACTATAAAATTCAGAGCTGAAGTGGCACAAATTCTGGAGGAACAGAAAACCCATAGCTCCAGTTGCAATCCAATGGGAGGCTGCTGCAGAAGGGCTACTCCAGTTTACCAGTTCCTAGGAGTTAAAAGAATTACAAGCAATTTTTATATTTTAAAAAATCATTCATAAATTAATCTGTCTGAAATTGATAGCTAGAATCAATTTGAATGCCAATATAAAGTCACTGGGAAAAAAATTAAATCAAAACTGCAATCCACATCCAAAACAGCAGTAACTTTATATGTAAAGAGAAATCCAATCAGCTACACTAATACTGCTCACTTTGTAAGGTTGCTGCAAAAACATCTACTAGGAATAATCCTGCTTTGATTTTCTTCTTTTATTCACGTTTGGGTAAACAGTGCTAAACTGAAAAATGCTTAAAACTGCCATGTTCTTAGCACTGCTGCTACACCCTTATCATGAAAATCAGTGTTTCTGCACCAGTCTAATTAAAAAATACAAGAAATTCATTTCCAAAAAGGAAAAGAAAAAAGCACTGCTTCACACGCTTGTGTTCTGCCTCACTATTGCTTGTGATGATGCTGAATATATGCCATTAAATGTGACAGCATAGATAGCCTACAGCTCAAACAATTGGATCATCTGCCTGTATTCTATTCCCAGAGAGTCTTCTGGACATATCCTGTCCAGATCTAGTCACAGCACAGCAGATGTGGCAGCTTATTCCCTCAGCAGTAGTGCAGAATAGGAACCTTAGCATGAAAACTATGCCTTCTCTCCTCTTATTTACAGTCTGCGATTTGTGGTGCTGAAGCATCAGGACTGTTTCAAGTTCATTTGAATTGTCCCAATAGCCTGCCTGCAAATAGAAGTGCCATTTGACAAAGGAGTAATTCAGTAGGAAAAACTTTTTGACTTTGCCACTAATCACTTTGTATTTTAGAGCTAACTCCCTCTTTCCTCCAAATCTGAAATGAGTGCAAGCAGGACTATAAACAGTATTCCAGCTTTTAGGCATATCAAGCATGAGAGCAGACTGCTAAAAACACAGATCAGTCTGGGTATCTGTACAAGACAATCACACTTGGATAAAAACCTAAGTAGTATATATTAAATCTAACCATGATTTTTAGCAAAGGAGTTGCTGAATAACTCAAAGATCACTTAGGATTTTGCACTTGATGGACAAACCTCTAACTATCCTAACTAGCTTTTAAACAAACTGTTAACTGCTCTCAAGTTGTATTTACCTTTGAAATCTGCTGTTTCTTTTTCAGATCTCAGAAGAAGTTTGACTACACCGAAGTTTATTAATTTTCCCAGTCTTATCAGTCTAGTTTAACAAAAAATAGTAAGCTTATCTATACTTTTGGTCCCATATTTGCTTTTAAACCTATTCTGTATTTTTAAATAGAAGTTAGATTCATCCACAGTATTGTAATAATCTTTAAACCTGTCACTTTAAGAGTCCAGATGGCAAAAGAATCTTTTGCTCCTGTATAAATTTATGTATTATGTATTAATAAGGCTCAAATTCTATATTCAGAAAGCAGATATGGATATTTATGAATAACTCAAAGAAAATTGCTTTACAGAAAATACATTTAAATTCCTCCCTTCATTTTTCATAAAGGATGACGGGTAGTTTGTTACACTAATAATCACTTGGAACATGCAAAGGGATGTTTCACTATGTTCCTGTATCTTACTGGAGGCAGTTACCATACTGACAAAACTTGTACTATTCATACCTAAAGAAGCAGACATACAAGAACATGGTCAAGTTAACAGCAAGTGAAAGTCATAGCTTTACCTTACTTGTACTGAAGCTTCTCATCTAGTAGGAAAACGGGTACTTTTTAAGATTTACACACATGTAGTGAAAGCTGAAGTTCAATCACCTGGGAAAGAGTAACTCTGTGTTCGTACTGCATCTTTACTTCTAGGTGGAGGAAACTGAGGGTGGAAGCAATTCTACACTAAATACACATTCAAACCCTGTATTTCCTAAGACCTTTGTAAGATGAGCAGCACCCATGCTGAGAACTGCCTACTGAGAATTCCAAGACTCAGCCTTTAGATAGCATATGGCAGCAATGGATAATGGACACTCTAGGAAGTGGCAGATAGAGGAATGCCAGTTAAAACATCTTAATAGCAAGGAGGCAACAAGTCCTTCAGAATGAAAAAAATCTACTCTTAGAAATAAATCAAACAAGTACAGCGTACTTTGTTCAAGGCAAAAAGAACAGAGGATGCAAAACCATGCATTTGAAACCAAGGACTGAAGGCCAGTCCAGCCACACCTCTACACAGTCTGTGGTAGCAGCATTTCATTCCTAGAGGCCACTGGTGTCTGCTGTTAAAGTGCTAAAGTCTGGTAGGTAACAGTATAACTGATGTGCCTCCCAGCCAAAATCCTCACTGTCATAAAATGGAGTGCTAAGCAGAGCTTTAAATAAAGTTTGGAAGTGAAATGTTCTCAAACATTAGCCTGTGATTTCTGAAATTACAGGTCAACTCTATTACCCCTTGATGCTTGACTTCTGAAATTCCTTAAAATATGCCACTTGCTTCCCATTTTCAGGAACGCACCTCATGCGGCCAAGCATATGGAGTCAATAAAGGTGTCCCTTCATCTGCCATCTGAAGCTTTATTTTTCTCACTTATGAACTGCAACTGGTTTTAGTAATAGCAATCCCTGCACACATTTGAAATGCACTTCCATTTTCCACATTGCAGAGCTATATGGCTTAGTAAATACATGCAATTTAGGTTCAAAACCATAGCTCCAGGCACTACATATCGAGAATTTTATATTACTGAAAATTAATGCCTTTTTTGCATATGCTTGAGCAATATATTAAAAAGCTATGTCTTATATGTATCAATTGGGATTTTCTCAGCCTTCATTTCTAAAAAGAATCATGCATACAGAGTTGCATTTTGGTTTCTTCTCAGGGCTTTTAATAAGAGAATATGAATTTATTTTAATTCATCAAAAGCAACTAACTAGAACTCTTAGAGTCTCGTATTTTGTACTGAAATTTGTAGGTGTTCAACTGTACCAATATCAACCTCTGAATTCTATTCTCCAACTGAAAAAAATTGGCACCTGCATGTACAGTACTCATGCCATTACCCAAGTAGAATAATCAAAGTAATAGTCATAATTTCTTCCAGCACAGAAAACTGCAATCCCCATATCAGAGCTGAAATGAAAATAAATGAGGTTATGATACTTGCCGAAAGGGGGGCACCAGGACTAAATAATACCTTGATGCTGTTCTCTCCTGGAGAGCCCTATTTCATCCTGAAATCTCCATTCTCCCATGCACATGGAGAAGAGACAAAGCTATGGGTATTACTGAATGCATATTGAAGGTGCCTGAGGAATAGAGCAAGAGTCTTGCTCTCTGCTTGCTTTCTTCCATGGCTTTCTTTTTCCTACCCCAGGCTCACCAGCGACCAAGGTGTGAATGCTGGAGTAAGTCACAGCTTAGGGATGCTTCAAATTAAGGGTACAGTGGAAGTGGCCCAAGAGATGGCCAGGGAAGGGCCAACAACTGTCAGTCCTTATTCCTCCTCACCTCAATACAGAAGGGAGAGCCTGGAGATAATTTGACAGAGCTGGCTGGAATGGCAGGCCACAGAGCTGTGGGATTGAAAGCTTAATCATGAAATCAGCAAGCTGTGTCAAAAAACACTTGAAACAAACATCTCACGCAGAACTCATTTGGGAGAAGCCTTTCATTTCTGCCATACATAAACCATAAAGAAGACAGAATTGGAAATAAACCTTTTTCTTCCTGTGTGTCTTACTTGCTTCACTCAGAATATGCCTCTGCTCTGAATTCAGATTTAAACTTGGGGATGTCATGCTTCAGAAAGTAAAACTAATGTGGAAAAGATGAAAAAGAACTTTCAACATGCAATCTAATACTCTTTTTACCTTCAAAGTAAAGATGGAAGCATCAATTCAATGAAACAACGGTAAGAGGAATCAATTAGCTTATTTCCCTGTGAATGTTAGGAGTTCACAAGCATTGTTAGGGACTATACCACATAGAAAACCCACACAAATAATTACATAAATTGGAAGAATTTTAAAAGAAGTATCACCTTCTAATTCACAAAGGGAATAAGCTGTCCCAGCTGCTCAGTTATGAAAGAGAGTTCCAGAAAATTATAAACATTTTCATTACAACAGTTTTAACTCACCAGTATCTGAAAGGAACATATACAACTTGTACACACGTCCAGTTGAAATTAAAGCTCTAGATTTATTTGAAAAAAAAAATTCCAGATTTTGATTTTGGGGGGTTTTTTGAACCTTCAGTCTACAAAATCCATAGTAATGTACTTTGTTTGTGTTCTTCCAGCAGTGGGATCTCCCTGGAACTGGAGCAGTGCCAGAACCATCCATTACCACAAGGCTTGGCATCAGCAGGGGAAACCTTTCTAGAGACACTTTTTGAAGGTAACTTTCAAAGTCTTTCCCTACATCACAAATATTCTAAATGCACCAAAATATAATTTTCTCTAAACAAAGCGGTATTCATCAAATCTTCAACCTATTATCCCACATTCTCTTTTGGAACAGACATGTCGATAGAACAGCATCGTCAATCAATCCGATAGATTTTGAGTGTATCCGCAATGAATCTACTCTGCAATAAATTGGCTTGAGTCATTTAAAAACTCCTATCTTAATGTTAGGAGAAGAAAAATTATTATTTTGATCTACTCCTCCTCCCCATAAACCACCTTGGGCAAGGGCTAAGCATTAAAAAGAAAAATAACCAACAGCTGTATTACAGCAATAAAGCCTAAAGAAAAAGGACTGATCAATCCAGAGGAGAAAATATAAAAGACATCATTCTATATAAAATACACACAAAGATTTTAACTCAAAAGTTTTCAACTGTGTCAAATGTGTTACAGTAATTAAACAAGCAGACAGGGTGCCAAAGCAGTAGGTAGCTAGAACACCCACATTTTTCCCCCTTTTAAATCTTTCTGTAGTTTACTAAAGCATTGGAATTTGTATCCTTTCACAAACACAGTTCTATTAAGGTACTTAACAAGAGCACCACAGGCAATGATGACCCATAAACCTCTATGTGGATTTCTCTGCCAGTGTCTACAGCACCACAAAAGGAGAGCTAGGATTCTCTCCTCCCTCCCTGCATTAGGAACTTGCAATTCCTTTTCAGAAACGATTCTCATTACACTTCTTCCTCAATTCATGTTAGGTTTACTTCTCTTGGATGAATCCCAGCTATGTTGTACTGTGTCTCAGATTCCTATCAGCTCACCTTAAAAGATTGTTTTCCTTCATGAAATGGTTGGACCTGAAAAAACATAATTCACTACAATTTCATCAAATGGCACTGAGCAATTGCTTAGCTCAAATTATAAAGAAAGAAGAAGGTTCACCAGAAGGCAGTTTCTGCCGCCCATATAAAATATATTTCTGACATTTGAGCAATGTAGTAGTTTGGAAAGCTGCTGAGGAGCTGAATGCTCCCACCTTTCAACCATTTCAAAGAGTCAAGAACACTCAGCATCAGCGGTATTAGTTCAAGCTCATGTCAGATCACTTTATCTGAACATATATTTAAATATGTAAAGTAAGCTATGCATATAACCAAAAACGGCACAGAACAGAATTAAGAGGGCCATTTTCCCAAGGCAGAGGATCAACTGTAAGGGAGTAGCAAATCACCCTTCCAAGAAGAACATCCTTCAGAAGAATCCCAAGACAGCATTCCCTTATAATTGAAGGCACACAAACCTATTTCAAATCCTTCTGATACTGTAAGATCACCCTAAAAAGTTTCCCTAAAATAACTTTTAGACTGATTTATCATTCTGTTCAAATCAATTCTCTTCAATGCATTGCACTAAGGAAGACTAGCTCAGGTACAGCTGGCATCAATGACAGCACCATGAAAACTGAAAGATTACTTCTAAAAGGGTTTGAGAAGAAAATGCTCACTGTATTTCATATCACAGAGTCTGAAAGACAGCATGTTGTTTATAATGCTTTCTTAAAGTACTACCATTAAGAAAAAATTAAGATATATTAAGATACAGAGAGCAATTTATAACACCAGTGATCTGGTTAAACAAACATTTAAAAAGCAAAACATAATACTGGCACTAACAGTGCCTATTAATACCAAATAATAGGCAACCGTTATACGGGCTGCTAAAAATGGGTGTGAAATGATGAAATGCGAAATAGGGACTGTAAAAATGCCTTGTGATAGCAAACCACAAAAGAAGCCTACCATGGGAAGCAATGGAAACCAACTTTCATGCTATTTAGGCTGGACAAAAATGTTTAAAAGAAGATCTAGAAGGAGAGAAATCCTACAGTGGGAGCAAGGAGTCGAAGATGAAAATTTTGGTTACACACATAGATGGAGAATGCAAGGGTAAGATGAATTATCAGAGTAACACTGGAAACGTGAGAGAAGCCCAAAACACTCTAGGTGGAAGGGGGGCAGAGAAGGAAAGACTAGACAAGTTCTTTGTCCCTATTATTTCTGATATTTACATCATTTTTCCAAAGCAATGAAAGCAAGCAACAATTTCCAAGTAGAATTAACAAGCACACAGAAAGGCAATAAATATGGGTTTTAAATGGAACATCTAATAAGAAAAGAAAGTCTTTCTCTTTTCTGCAAATGGAGGATAATGACAATTTAAATAAAAAAACCCATAGAAAACCATATTCATAATATATGGTTTCTGCAGGCTACAAAAATCATTGCGAGGTGCTGTATACTGCAGAGTTTTATGACATTTTTTGGCTGAGTTGATGATTAGGAGATTACATAAGCTGTTTATTACTTGCTGCAGCCTATGGAGCGCAAAAAAATGAACTGGTCATTTAATTTACACTAAATTTGTCCCAGATAGCAGGAAAAAAAGCAAAGCAACTCACTGAAGACAGAGCAAGCATTAAAATGCTGCAACTGAGAAAACAGCACGATTTTCCAATATCGCATTGTACAGAGAAGAGAAGTAGTTTGGTAAAAGACAATTAGTATAAAAAAGCTCTTGAACTCTGCCTGGACCCATGGATTAATGCCTAGCAACAGAAATGTGTGCATGTGTATTCACTTGCACGCGTGCATGAACATAATGGTTGTGGATGGACAAGGGAAGAGCTCGAGAATGACACAGGGCAAGGGAGGAAAAGAACGGCAATTCAGTCTTCATGTTTCCCCAAAGTCTCAACTAGAACTAATCAAAATGAATTCATCTGAATGTCTGTGATGGCCAAGAATTTAGTCACACACAGTCTGGCTGTCCAAATGAATGGTGAGGAAAGGGCTCACATCAATCAACTTCATCTGAGAAGATTGGCACAACTTCAATAGGGATTGACAGAGTTCAGTGTCTGCCAGACTGATGAGCCAAGCACCAAGCTGAAAATGTTCTGACTATTCATAATGACATTGCAGTCTAGGGCCTTTGATTAATTAATTCAGGAACTAAAGTATTCAGTTACTGTAAGAAGAATATCTGAGGTAGCTGCTTCTCACCCTTTACTGTATATGAAATCCCACTGCTCTGTACTTGGGCCTGCACTGGTGCCATTACTGGAACGCCTTTGCTGCTATGCTGGGTCTAATCTACACTCCAGTTCCTCCCCTCCCTCAAACAATTTACTTTCCTACAAAATAAATAAAGCCTTGCAAATGCTCAGTGCTTTGCCTTTGAGAGATTTTGCTAAATGAGCCTTCTTCAAGCCACAAAAGAAACATTTGTCTTAATTGTTACTAATAATGTTATCTTTCAGCCCTCTCCGAAAATCTCTGACCAACAGCAGGGCCCTCGCCAGGCACTGCTGAAAGTGTCGCTAGGTAGCATTACACATGCAGGTAATTAAGAGCTTAAAAAAAGAAGGTTGATCATTTTATTGCATTATTGTTCAGACGGAAGAAAATTCATTTTCATTAAGATAAGACCTTTCTACTCATTCTCAGCCCTAAATCTGGTTAGACGAAGGCAAGGTGTCTGCTATATTAATGTATTCCAATTAAACACAATTGGGTAACACAAATAGGAAACTTGAACAAGTTGTATTGAAGTTAGGGAGTGCTGCTACACTTTCTTGGGCATGCAGTCACACTGACAGTGTTTAATGGAAACCTTGGAGGATGAAAGACATTATACGGAAGTCAGATTGAAAAAAATCTCCATACTCAGCTCTCCCCAGCCTAAGTTATCTCACCAATATTGTCCTCGTATTTGTACAGAGTAACCATACAGACTCAGTGTGTAGTTACCCCTTCTTTCTTTCCAGTATGCATCACTTTTCTGCTTAGCAATGGTGCTCTCTGTAACATGATGTTTCCCAAAAAGAATTCATCTGCACTGAAAAATATCTGAAAGGAAAGCAACAAGCTTGACATAAAGAGTAAGATCACAAAAAAATAGCAGCAAGAAAAAAAAAAACCCAAGGATTAAAGGTAGGAGAGTTTATCAACTGACCTTATTTCTCCAGTATTCACTTTGCACTCACTGTGCATTTATTTTTTGAAACTCCGTTTGTTCAAAAATAATATTTGTATGCTTTTTGCTGGAACAGTCAAATCATCAAGACTATGGCCCATGTAAATGAAGAAATATAGCTAGAGTAATATATATGCTGCTTTAATATGAAAGTGAAGAGGCATTTCCTTAGTTTTCATGCCTATTTAAGCAATCTTCTTGTTCTAGAATAAGTCTCACCTGGCAGAAGACCATTAAGCTGCAAAGCACAGAGAATTCACAATGCACTGCCATGAAGGGCCCTTACAGGCCACATACAATGAATCCCTAATGGAAATACACCTGGTAAAAAGGATGCAGTAAACTCACAAGATTCACAAACTACACCCTTCTCCAAATTACAAAGTGTAAGGGACACACAAAGACTACAATGTCTATTATAATCCAAATGCTGTATTTATAGGCTTGAGGCTGTTCACAGCTTTCAATTTGATTCAGCCTTCAATTTAGATTCAAAACTCCAGTTTTAGTCCTGTAGTGAGTAATATATTCCATATAAAGACTATTTTGTCCTTCTTAGCACTGGGAAATATGACCTTTAGGAAATTTTGGCTTAGCTCAAGTGATTTGGCTGCATTTCTCCCTTCCTTCTTTCCATTTCAATATAATTCAACTTCATCTGTAAAGCCCATAGAAGCCCATAGGTAGAGAACAATGTACTGATCTGTTACAAAGCAGCAACTGGTAAAGAACTTTTTACTTCCTCTTAACTTTTAATCAAGCACTCTACAGTAGTTTCTTTAATGAAATAAGATTTGTTATGCCAGTAGCTAATTCTGAAAACCAGCTTAAAAATCAACTATAAGCAGAGCAATAGTTATTTCAAAGCTGAAGGACAAGACACTCAGGGAAACAAGAAGTCTGTTAATTTAAACTGAGATACTAAGATCCAGAGAGTCTCGATGAAAATGAGACGATCTATTACTAAAGCAAAGCCATCCCACCAAAAATGTCTATATACAAAACCGTACTGGTTTTTTTTTAGCCATATGTAAGGTGACACCTTCCACTACACTGTTAAGAGCTGACATGGAAAAGGGAATTTTAAAACCTTTACTCCCTTCTTCTATCCTGTTGTCACTGCTGTGCACTTCAGCCTCCCTGGCCCTTGGCACAGTCACCTCTATGAAAACCACAGAAGTATTGCAAATTGACTAACAAGATTAGCAAATCCACGCTTGACTTGCTCAATAAGGTGTTGATGCATGCAGATATATTTGCCGAAATTACTTCGTCCAGGAGCCTTCAAATCTCGCTGGAGCCCCTTCTATTTTCAGTCCCTAATCCCTAAACCTTTCTAACCTGCATATAAGACAAAAAAAAAAAAAAAAAAAGAAGAAAAAAAGGAGCTGAAAAGGAAGGCGAGGAGATAATGATGCCCTCCGCGAAGGCAGCCGATGAGGAGTGCCTCTCCCAGCCCCTGCACATACAGTCAGTGCCAGCTGTAGGCCAATTAAACCCAGCCGCTCGCAGGTGTTCACAGAAATGACTAACACAAAAGAAATTCGCACTTCAGAACTGCAATATTTAAAAGCTTTGAGGTGGAACCAAGAAAGATAAAAGCCCGAATTAAGTTTATTGCCACCTTGTGCTTCACTCTAATGCAGGTTTTGAACAGGGCCTCCCACTGGTATTAAAACTTGGATGAACATCTGCATTTAAAATACAGGAAACTGAGCACGTGAAGTGCTTTTAAAACGCCAGTTGCCATAGTAGATGGGGGCTTTAGTATATGTTCATTTATTATTATAGTTGTACAGCAATATGGTAAAATATATTTGCCAAGTGGGCAATACAAGCTCAACTCTAAGTCAACATAATATGCTAGATTGCTTAGATTTTCATAAATATTTTTGGTGCTTATTTTCCCTAAACATAACTCTCATTTCCCAAAATAACAATTTCTTTAATTTTTAATGAGAACAAAACCATGGCAAGATCTTATCATGCTCTCTTACGCTCAGATTAAAAACCACAAGAGGGGAGAAAAAGGGAAAGAGAGGCAGCCCCCTGACAACTCTCCATGTTCTCTTAAGTGGTTGAGTGACAGGAACTATCCGATAAGTGAATTCTTTCCCTCTCTCTACAGAGCAGCAGGCAAAGTATCTGTAAAATGAATTTCTCTTTGTGGTCCTATACCAAAAATAAGTATACAAATTAACATCCAAATGTCTTTAATTCCCATGATATGTCTATTAAGCAGCAATTCTCTATAAGGCTGTTTAGCTATCCAAACAGCAGCCTAAAATTATTATCTCTATAAGCTTTCCATAACTTATCACTGAGTTCCTATGAAAAGCCATTAATTTTGGCCTCTCTCTATCTTGGTCTCGCAGGAAATACTCTGCAAAGGGATGTAATAAAAATGTGATTTCTGCCATCATTTCATTAAAATTCCCTGTTAAATTTCTATCTGAACAGTGTACATAATATAAAAAAACTCAAAGCTCTTATTAATGGTGCTGTTCCTTATGATATGGACTTTAAAAAATAATGAAGACCATTTCTTACTTGTAAGAATATTGTTCATTTTTCATTCCTATTAAAATTTAATCTGGAAGTTGTTTAAAAATGTTTAAGTTTCATTACATTTCAACATCTTAAGAACGGGAAGGAGCTAGCAAGTTCATGAGCAGGAATGCTGTCACTCATCTGTCTCTTCCACTGATATCTCAACAGTAAATCACTCAACACATCCATGACTCAAGATACCCATCTGCAACACTTTACTGCTCACCCATCTCACGAAAGCACTGTGAGGCAATGTTTGCGGAAGATCTTCAGCCCCATGGGTGGAGGATGCTAGAGAAGAGGAGTAAATGCTTCCTCCACAGTATCTCTGAAGTTTTGGGAGAGAGTTTTTTGAGGTTTTTATTGGGGTTTTTGGTCTGGGTTATTTTGTTTTGATTTTATTTTTGGAGGACAGTGGGTATTTATGGAGGAATAAAGCAAGCTGAAATCAACGCAAAAAATTGCAGGCAATACACAACAAAAGCACATTAAAAACAACCAAGTGTTAAATATGGAAGCACTCTTAGCAAACACTACTGAGATGCAACCCCAAATTGTCTTTTAGAAACTGGAGAATCAGCTTGTGTGGAGTGTTAGTCGGGTTCTCAGAAGTGGAAACAAGGCAGCTTTTCCCCACAGAAACAGCAGGTTACTCCACATTTTAGAAGTTTCCTAGAAGGAATGAGTGGTCTGACTTCCAATGGTCTTCTCTCTCCCTCCTTACCTGTAAATACTCAGTGGCAAGACACAATTCCACCCACCTGGATCGGTCTGCTGCAAGGGCACATCCCTGCACTCAATGCCATTCAACTCAACCAGCCCAAGTCGAGAGAACAAGACATTGTTCTGCAGCAACACTGAGTTAAATGAAGTGGCAGTAACCCACCAAGAAAACTAAAATGAAACTATCAGAACTGGGGCATGCATCTCTTTACAAACACTGTGCTTAAGCACTTTCTACAATCAGGTCTTTTATTCGGGGGTTTAATTTTAGACATCTAAGTATAAAAATTCTGGCCCATACATCTAATGGAAGCATGCGATTGCCAAGCTGAGAATGTTAAATCTAATTTTAGTTTTTCTTTGCGCACTTGTTTTTTCACACAATTTCTGCAACTGAATAGGAAAATATCTGTGATATTTTCTGGACTGCATTCACAATACTCAATTTAGTCATTGCATGTGGTGTAGTTACAAAGCCTACTCCAGTGAGTTTGAGCTTTTTCATTACTGACAGTGACACCAAAATTTAATTCTAAGCCGTTGAAGTATTTTCTGGGGAATTTTTTTCAGTGCTGAAAATTTCTATTAAAATTAATGTTAACATATTGTGATCTACACACATTCTAAATTTGAAATTATAAGTTTGCTCAAAGTCTTCCTTTTAGATTTCTTTGTGCAACTATCACCTAGTTATTGTGCTACAGGCAAATTTTTGAATTTTCTTCCTCATAGAGATGGGCTCATAACAGGGATATATTGATTTAAGCTAGTTTCATTACTACTAATGCTCTGCTAAATTTTAAAGACAATGCAATATTGAACAGAATAATGTGTTCTATTAATAAGCATGCTATTGAAATACTGAGCAGATTTATTGCATTTGGATGTTCAAATAAACACTAGGATCATTTTATATATATCATCTCCTGCCTAAGAAGATGACTGAAATGGGATTTGATTTAAAAAACAATAATAAAAGCAACAAAAAATTGTTTGAATAATTAAGCAATGGATTTTAATCAAAAATAATATTCTCTAATCAGACATGTGTGGGCAGTTGTTTAAAGCAGTACTTATTCCTTATTCACATGGACTTAAAGGACCTCTAAAGGCACTGGCTGTAGCAAAAGTTAGAGAAAAAAAGTTTAAAAGGAGATTGAAGGTCTGTTTTGTAAATGAAATAAAGCAAAGATGGCAAAACTTTAAGTTCACACTGCACAGCGCTTGGCTCTTGCACACATACTTAAGCTGGCTCGGGAACCAGAAGTTAAGTATCCATGTCAGTGCAGTATCTGCTTGAGCCTGCTAATTAAGCTTGCTGAGAAGAACTAATTACTGATGCAGCTCTACTGCTTCTGGGAGCTGAGCTAATACCACTTTGTGGTACAACATATCAGCCTGTTCAGGGGGTACCTGACCAAAGCAGGGCACAAGCATGCCCTCAAGTAATTCATTTCTGATAACAAACAACAAATAAAGATCCTGTTTCTTCACTGGTGACCCAGCATGTGATCTCCCACAGGCCCTCTCCTCCGTGCCTCATCTGCCACATAAAGAAAATCCTGCTGCAAGACTGCCTGAGCAGGGAAGGACTCACTGAAAGACAGGAAAATAAGCACCTTCTGATCACTAGCATAACTGCAGCCAAGGGTCTGCACACACTGAAATCTTCTTCATTAACTCTGCTACAAAGCATCCTCATTTCCTGCATTCTTGACTGCCACAAATATTGTATTAAGTGCTCAGGTTAAAAGAGAACACTTTAAACCATTTTCCAGCACAAATTTGAGCTGCCATAAAACATTTGCTTCCTATCTTGCTGTAACAGTTCTCCATAAGAATATTGCTAAAATTACATGGGAATCCAAGCTGAGGAGGAAAAAGCAAGATTGCAATCAGAATAGCAAGCCCCGCCAGGGCTAACAACAACTGCTGGTTACTACTGCTATAAGATAACAGTGAGGCAGGCACAGAGCACCACTGTGCTCCCAGCAAGCACAGGGCAATATGCTACATGGACATCCTTGCCTTTCCATCTCTGCTATCACCACTACATATTTTTCTTTCATTTCTCTGTTGCTTGCACCCCAAACCATAAACCAAACAGGACAGGAATTCTGTTTTATTTACATGTGCAGTGCCTTCCTAAATTACTCCAAGATTGATGACTGCGGCCCCTCCATTTTCCCACACCTCTGCAGTGACACAAATAAAGCAGAAAATCTAAAATCTCTTTTGTTTCCAGTTTACTACAGCAGTACACAAAAACTGACAGCTCCTTTGGCTGTCAGTATATATTTCCAGGCTCAGGACCCTGTTGCCCAAAACACCACCAGACTGCCCAGTAAAGAGCCCATACACAGATGTAAGCATCAAGCTGTGCTTCTGCAAAATTGCAGCATGGGTCAGAAATCTGTATCTTCCTTTAGTATTCATGCTATACCTAAAAGAATGGAGCTTGAGCTTCTAAACACTAAAACAATACAAACAACCACACTAATTCTTTATAACCTGCTATTTCTGCTTGCACATGCTGCCTGGCCTACAAAAGGTTATGCATATAAAATTGTTAGGTTACAGTTATTATCTTGTTATAAAGAACATTTTAAGAGCATTTGAGGAATGAAAGGGCTTTTTTGTATTAATATTTCAGTAAAACTACAAGGGTGTAGTACTTGCTTCTGATGTATGAAAAACTAATTTCAATTCAGTAATGCAGCATAACTGCAGCACCAAATCCCAACATGCCTCCAAAATCTTAAAGATATAAAACTAGGCCACAGTCAGAACCTAACCCAATCTTCACTAGTTCAGCAGCAATCCTCCACTGCCTAAACAAGCTCTCTAATCATGGCTATGTCGAAATCTCTGCCTGTCAGATATTAAATCTTTATAACCCCAATACTGATTAAGTGTATTTTAAAATGTTCCCAACAATTATTGTCATTACAGAGGACCTCTCATTGACCTGTGCTGCATACTTTCTACTGTTCTTCCAATCATTTTATTCCCTACCCACATTCTCTCTACAGCTTACCACAAAAGCATAAAAGCCTTTTTTTAATTAAATGATCTCATCTTTGATGGGCAGCTGAACTTGGCAAACTGAAGACACCCGCTGTGTAGCAAAGGCACATACTTATTCTTACTTATAGAGTAACTGACAGAGTTTCTTCCAAGTTTGAGAGAAATATCAACTCTGGATATCCACAAAGCCCTCTTACCATGCACTTACAGATATTCTTCACAATGCCTATCTCAGAAGATTACCCTCTCAAGAAGAAATAACCAGGATGAATTCTTCTTCTGGGAGTATCTACTGAGATAGCATTATCCAACAGAGCATGGCTATGTCATCTCCCGGTTTCTACCTTTTGTCTCTTTCTCATTCTGCTCTTACATTCTCATTTCACCCATTTACTGTTAATCTCCAGGTAATAATTTCTGTAACAAACAAGTTACAATGCGTGCTTTAGATAAACATTATGTAAACATCAGAAGTCTTCTGATTATCTTCAATCATTCTTAATCTATACTGGCTTACCAAGTAAAGT
This sequence comes from Passer domesticus, assembly GCF_036417665.1. Lineage (NCBI taxonomy): Eukaryota > Metazoa > Chordata > Aves > Passeriformes > Passeridae > Passer > Passer domesticus. Next base: position 7,612,947 of record NC_087512.1, read on the forward strand.
ATTTGTCGACTACTATGAGCCCTCTTCTCAATTATGTCCTAGAACAAGCTTTAAAAACTAAGTTCATAAAAGAAATAAGGATTGAGCACTTCAGGTCTCTCTAACATACAGTCTTTAGCTAGTCACTCCAGATCCTTCCATGCATTCTTCTTCAAAGGATACACTCAGTTCAGCTGACATGCTTCAAGATTACTTCCCATGCCCCATACCTTTTGAAATAACTGACTGCAGCAATGATGAAATGAACCTTACCAAGTGCCCATTGGTAATTAGCTCACTTCCCAGCCAGCACAAGTACCTGGTGCCAGTCCTTTGGTTTCCATGAACAGGCACAGTTCAGGCACATTACTGCACCCTCAGTTTAATCAAACATGAAAACCTGTGTGCTACCTGGTGTTCTGGGCCTTATTTAGGACCAAAATGAGAAGCAGCACTCAGAAGCAGCAACCTGAGGAGTCTAACACAACCCTACTGGCATTTAAATGGTTTGCCATCTTGCATGAACACTTCTTATGGCTATTTTATCTCAAAAATAGAAAAGGGATAACAGACTTGATTCACCACTCTTATGCCAGCCCAACTGTTCTTATTTCAATAGAGGACTCTGGTACAAAGGGAGTAATGCCATTATGAATCATGACAGAGCTTTGTTCTTGTGGTTTGCAAGCACAGAACTTGAAAAGCTTTACAAGTGCTGGTGGAAGCACTGTTGACCTCACTGTACAAATAGTGAGCTTAGGCACAGAAAGCTGAAGTAATTATCCAAAGGTCACAGAGCGAATCAGTAGCAGATGCAGGACAAGGAGCCACTTACATTCACTCCCAAATTCTGTCGTCCCTCCCTGCCTCCCCCTCCACTGCAAGGAAGTTGTAAGTGTGAATCAATAACTGAGGTCACCAAAAACTTTCTGCATGCAGATTGCAGTTAGGTCACCCTCAAAGAAAGCAATGACAAAAGGGAAGGTGCTTAATGAATTTTTCAATGGTCCTTACATAAGGATACAGCAATCCAGGAGGAGGTGAGAAGATGCTCACTCTGGAAGCCCTGTAACAAGGCTGCAGTGACAAATCATTACTCCCAGAACACTGCTCAAGGAAATGTAATGCTGCCATCTTCCAAATGCTGGGTTATAAAACCTTTCACACATTCAATATTTAAAACTGTGAATTACACCTGAGAATGTATCCAAACTTCTAACAGTATCAAGTCATGCTAATGGTTATCTGTTTATAGGTCAGAAGGGCAGTAAATTATTGCAATGGAAAGTAGTAAAGCCACATTGTATCCAGTTGTGCTGTTTAACAGGTGATAGTGAAAAGTAGGTGATGCATGGAAACTTCAAATTTTTATAGCTCCTGCCTCAATCTATATTCACTTATATAAAGATGTCACATTTTTAAACATTTAAAAGTCAAATTGTCTGGAGAATAGATTCATATAAAATTTATTTTCAGAAACTGATATTTAGCCTACTGCTATCAGAGTTGATTGCTCTTATGTATAAGCTTTATTCAAGTTTCTACAGGTTTGAAAATACAAAGACTGACATTTCAGATCCCATACTCAAGTGTGTCATTAACCAGAAATTGAAATGGGAACATTTCCACTTTCTCAGAAATACTCAGTTTGTTAGGGTGGTAAGTGCATTAACTGTTTTTGAGTTTTTGTGAAGCTACTAAATATGACTCTATTTCAACACAGACAGGAAGGGGGAGTCACAATGGCAAAAGAAAAATCCTGAATTGGTTCCTTACCCAGCACAATATGCCCTGAGAATTAAATAGTTTCAAAGCTCTGCCAAAATAGATATTTGTATGTGGCTAATAGCAGAAATGTTTTATTCTGTTTATGTCAAAGACACGTTTGTCAGGCGCTGGACAGCCAGACAAATCAGGGTCTAATTAGTTCAGTCAATTCCCTCAGTTTTATCCTTTCAGTCTACACTGAGTTATTAAAGCATCAGAAATAAAATGCTACTGAGACAGCAATAAGGGAAATAAGATGTCAGAACTCTATTAACAATGGCATTTTCAGGAAGCAATGTAAATAGAAAATCAAATTTATGCAAGAAATATATATCAGTAAGTAATACTTAATTTAATCATGCTGCATTTATCTTCAAAGCAGCTTTCATATCCAACTGATTTTAAAAAAACACTTCAACACATCAACATTGTGACTTCTTTGGAACAGTGACCATCATTCAGATTCAAATTCAGTTGCCTACCTAATACAAGAGGATATTGGTCCCCAATCCAAATACTACAGTTATACAAATAACAGTATGTGAGTAATAATTTATTCCACCCTCGACATTTAGCCAGCTCAGAAAGAACGTGTGACAGTTAAGCAGTTGCAAGATAAAAAGAACCGGAAAATGCCACATTCAACTGAAATGACAGGAAATATTTAGGTAGACAGAATGTAATAAATTTGGCAGACTTATGGGAGTTTAATTGCCCCTTTGTGGAAAGAGATAAATACATGTGAAAACTGTAACTGTGAGGACCAGTTCCTGGGAGGAACAGCTTTCTGTTAGAGGCGTCTCAATCTTCGTTACTTGAATACGACCGTCAGAGAAAGGAAATTTTCCTGACCCACAAAGGTGATGGTTATGCTTGCAGCAGCAGTTCCCAGCTCTGCAGCTGGCACCAAGGGAACAGTGGCCTCCTGCCCCAGAGGCTTGTCACATGTACTCACAACTTACCGGCCCTGCACCAATTCACATCTGCTAGCACACACATTGAGACCCTACTTCAAACTGCATGTGCCACCCACACAACAGAGTCTTATTACTGCCACATGTCCCCAGAACTGTTTTCCTGCCCCCTACACTGTGAAACAGTGCATCTTACTGTGATGGCTGGCAAGTTCCACATTAGCTCTCACTCCATGGTTTGATGGACAGTCATCCTGTCCATCAAACCATGATATGGCAAGATTCCTCCCTAACACAGAGAGAGGAAAAAAATGGTGATTACATCCAAAGTAAGAAAAGGTTTCTCCTAGGCTTCTGATGATTTAAAAAATTACCAGCCCTCCACTTTCCAGTGTTTCTGACATTTCAAAGTGGTTTTGTAATATCCTTAAACTTTTTATTTCATGTTTATTTTAACAGAAGCCTTAATCTCTTAATTCAACTTTTTAACTTGCTTCTACTTGGGGAAAAAAAAAGGGTTAAAAAGGAATAGTGAACATCTCTAGTTTTGTCCAGATCTGTTTGACAGCCATTTGTTCCCACACAGAAGTGCCGACTTATGGGTCCAAAAGGTTGAAGACAAATTAAAAATAGTGCTCAAAATACTTATTAATTTTAAGAGAAGGGATTAGTTCAACATGTAAAGAGCCTTAATAGGCTCTGAAAATCAACAAGCCAGACCAGAAAAAAACATGCGCCTGCTTATTACGTAGGGTTATGCATTTCAAATGCACTGTTGATCATCTTAGTGATGATCACATCTAATCGTTAAGGAAAAAGTAAATGGAATAGCTTCATATTTAATAAAAAACATCTAATAACATCTAAACTGAATCATCTGCTGGATTTGAATAACTTTTTGCAAGTGCCTCACAGTTTCACTCTTGCCATGTACACAGGGACCCAAGAGTGACTGACACTGCTGTCACTTATCATTAGAAAGAAGGAATCAGGGAGTAACTTTCCAATACGTACAGGTCCACTGAGTTACATGGTCTGACTGGAAGCACTGAAAGGGAAAAGCTGTAAGTTTTCAAATACTTTTTATCAAGCAAAACTGTAGTCCTCTACATTTACTTCTTAAATAAGCACGCTATTACTACCACAGTGTTTTCAAAAGACTGTTTTAATATAAGTAATCTTTAAATAAACTGATACTAAGAATGCAGAGGGCTGTGTCTACATAATAGAGGACTCCAGTGTTGTCTTGTATTTTACTCACAGAAGCACATCTGTCCATTTCAGATTAGGTGATTCTTTTTGCTTCTGATGAATAAACACATCCATGAAATGGATCATATAATATGTGTATCTGCCTTGTATCAGCATGGAAGGGAGGAGTTTTCCCTGTGTTGAATACTTAGTTTTTCTAACCCAGCACAAGCAAAAAGACTACATGTTTGTAAGAATTAACTTATGTATGGAGAAGTCCCAGGCTAACTGAGCTCTCCTTACATCATCTCACAACTAGATCTACAATTCAACTTTTACACAGCATTTTAAATTCACTGAGCTTACATTCTCTAACACTGGGCATCCATTCCTATTTAAAGAGCAACAAACTAATCCAGAAAGCAATTAAATAATTTGATGGTGATACAATAACAGAACAGAATTACATCCCAATTCATCTACAGCCCTCACCTACCTGGCAGACCACAGTAGCAGTCCCAGCTGCACACTTACAGGTAGAATTTTCATGGTCAGCACAAGTAATGAAAAATATTAATCAAAATTTCTCATGTCCTGTTAATGATATTCCCATGGAAAAAATGAAAAGCAATGGCCTAAATATTTAAAGACCTTTTTAAATGTGTGTGTGAACTCTCATTTCTGCAAGTAAAAAGGACTGCCTCCAGACCTACTCCTGGCTCTGATTTTACCTGTAGCTTGGAATCTACAGTAAGGGTGTAAGATAATGTTTCAAAAGGCTGACATCAGCTGATTAACCAGAATGTTCAAGTCATAAATAAATAAATCTGGGACTTATTTCTGTGTTAAGATTTAGAAAAATTTGGAAATACTATAGTAAAACAACCAGACAGATTATTACATTCAAAGCTTGCTTACAAATACACCAGTTCAACTGGGAATGCTGAACTTGTGCTGATGTTTCAGCCATAGGTTTTTGTGTTCAACAGGTGCTAAACATGAGTTTGCTGAAAAGGAGGTTACTTACAAGTCAGTCAGTGTATTCATTCACTTGATGTTTGCACATGCGCCCAGGAACACAGGTGGCTTTCTGCACTGGGGGGCTGGTCAGAAGCAAGTCCTTCCCACATGTGTGCTGATTCCAGGACACCACTGTGCATCCTAGGTCCTCCGTCCCTCAATCTCAAAACTTCCAGGGACCCCAAGGAAGTGTACTCACACTTAACGCAAAAGTTACAGCTAAAAATAATCATTCTGTCTCCTTAAACCCCATACCTAAACGTGCACACTCATTACAAGGGACACACTCAAATACAACAAAACCACGAATGACAAGGAGTCGCACAGCTGAACAAGTTCTGACGGACAAGTACTCAAAAAGAAGCCACATTAACTGCAGAATGTTGCACTTCATATCACGGGCATAAGGATCTCTGGAAAAGAAATGGTCTCCACAGCTGTCACTTAACATTTACATGAGTGACTTCAGTTGCTCACAGGCGACTACCTTTGCAGTCCTGTGCTCTCACTTAATGAGACAAGTTCTCCATTAAAATTTTCAGTCTCATTTTCTGTAACCATGAACATAAATGGCTCCTGACTAAAATTATGTTCTCAATATGACTGTGAATTAAAGCTTTTCTGCTCAGGTTTAAAAGTGACAGCCTGCAAGAGTAGGCCTTTGACCCAGTCAAAGAGACCAAGGTTCTTAGAATCACACAACCATTTAGGTTGGAAAAGAATTCTAAGATCACAAAGTCCAACCACTAAGTCAGCACTGCCATGTTCACTACTAAACCATGTCCCCAGCTGACACATCTACACATCTTCTAAATGCTTCCAAGGATGGTGACTCCACCACTTCCCTGGGCAGACTGTTCTTACAATTGACTCCTCTCTCAGTGAAGAAATTTTTTCTCATATCCAACTTAAATTTGTCCTGGCACAACTTGAGGTCATTTCCTCTTGTCCCGTCACTTGTTACCTGGAAGACGAGACTGACCCACACCTGGCTACACCCTCCTTTCAGGTCATTGCAGAGTGTGAGAAAGACCCCCTGAGTCTCCCTTTCTCCAGGCTGAGTCCCTGCAGCTGCCTCAGCCACTCCTCTCAGACCTGAGCTCCACACCCTTCCCCAGCTCCGTTTCCTTCTCTGGACACACTCCAGCCCCCTCAGTGTCCTTCTTGCTGTGAGCAAACAAAGCTGAGCACAAGATTCCAGGGGTGGCCCCCCCAGTGCCCCAGCCCAGGGGGATGGGCCCTGCCCTGCTCCTGCTGCCCACGCTGTTGCTGACACAAGCCCGGTGCCATGGGCCTTCTTGGCCCCTGGGCACACTCCAGCTCGTGTCCAGCCCCTGGAAACCAGCCCCTGCAGCTCCTTTCCCACTCAGCAGCGTTCCAGCCACGCTGTCCCAGCCTGGGGCACTGCCTGGGGCTGCTGTGACCCAAGGGCAGGGCCCAGCACTGGGCCTGGCTGAGCCTCACACAACCGGCCCTGGCCCATGGATCCAGCCTGTGCAGATCCCTCTGCAGAGCCCCTGCCCTCCAGCAGCTCAGCACTCACACCCAGCTTGGCCTTGTCCTCAAACTGACCACAGGAGCTCTTGATGCCCTCACTCAGATCTTCAATAAAAATAAAAACCAGCACAGTACAGAGCCTCCAGTACAGAGCCCTGGGGGACACCACCAGTGACCAGCTGCCTCTGCAAGTAATTCCATTCACCAGCACTCTCTGGGCCAGGTCAGCAGCCAGTTATTTTTCCCCAGTCACCAGTGTACCCATCTAAGCTATGACTAACCAGTTTCTCCAGGAAAATGTTGCAGAAGACAGTCAAAAGCATTACTAAATTACGGGTAGACAGCAGCTCCAGCCTAATCCACCAAGCAGGTCTTCTTTGTGAAAGCTCTTCTGAAGTTTTAGAGCAGAGACTTTGATCAGATGCATCATACAACTAAGGTACCGATGTTCATGACTCAGCTCCACAGAGTTAAAAGGAGTTTTTGAAATTACACACCAGAAAACAGAAGACATCCTGCGTGTTTTTCTGGTCTGCTCCAGTCAATAGAACTGCTACCACTTATGGAGAACAGATGGGGAAAGATTTAACATGGAATTAAATGCATCTATTAAAGATTAATGAGAAATTACTTTATTTCAAGGCAGAGATCAACTTCAAGGTAACCCAGACTTCCAAGAGAGGTCAGAGGACATAATTTGCTTTCCCGTAATCTAAATCTTAGTAAGTAACTCAGCCAGCCTGAGGGTCCATTCATATGTGTGGGTAGCTTTGAATACTTATGTTTCAGATTTACCATTTTCTTGCATAGACAGGAGAAACTCATGTATCCCTTTTTCTGTTGATGGTACTGTGAAACATCTTTGGCACATGATGGCACTGAGTGTCTACATGATCTGTTTCTACCCATGTTCCAAAATCTGAAATTATACAAAGTTTCAAAATACGTGTGCTGCCGTAACGTAGAGAAACATGCCAGACATTTTCTAGAATTCACCATAAATAGATGGCAACCAAAAATTGTTATGCAATGATACTTAATGCATTCACTGGATCAGAGACAGGCAATCACTCTGCTATAAACCAAAAATCACATGCAACATGTATGCAGACGTGCAGTAAATGCTTTAGATGCCGTGTCTGTGCTCATGCCATCTCACCAGTTACATTCTGCTTATAGAAGATGAGTGCAGCTGTCTCAAGAAATTTGTCCTATGATGGATAAAATCCTGGAAGAAGACTCCTTACAAACTCCAAATGGCAAACTGTGCACCAGAAAAACTTTTAGTTCAAACTTTTTTGCAGCTCAAAATGAAAGACTCAAGCTAAATCTTAGGGTATTCAGAACTAACTCGAAGAGATATTTCTGCAGGCAATCATCCTGGTACAGACAGATAACGAATTCCCACCTTCTTAGCTGAAAGAAAATTACACCCTCGGCTCTCATGAAAAATCTTTCTGCCATACAAAGACCAACCTTTAGTGCCCTGAACTGATAATCACCTGGCTTTCATTAAATAAAGACACTTCTAATTAAACAACCTGATCAACACATAGAAATGTGTGCTTTGCAGGCAAGAAATGGCAAGCAATTTATCTTTCAATATAGTAATCACTTATATCACACTATCTGTAATCTACAGTGATGAATAAAGGTATTTAGATTATGAAATCCTAGATGAGTTACTGACTGTATTCATTTCAATAGCGAGAAACGGCAACTCAGTGTTTGCATTTTCAGAAACAGGATTCCAATTCCAATTCAAATTGGATTGGCCCAGAAACATTTTCACTTTTTACCAAAGTATGTTCTCACAGGATGATCTCCCTCTTGAAAGGCTGGTGAAGAGAGAACACACAACAGTCAAAGAAAAATTCAAGTTAGATGGGAACTGGGCTAGTTATCTGGTCTACACCACACCAAAACAAGGCAAGCTTCAAAGTACGTTAGGTTCCTGGTTCATTTGGGCTTTGAAAGCTGCCAGGGTTGATCTTCCTGAAGTTCAGGAATGTAGTGTTTATCACAACATGAAGGATATGCCACATTTGGAGGAATCAGACAAGTCTAGGAACAGGGAACTGGTGAATCGTAAGTACAGGAGAAACTGATTTTCAAGAATCTCAAGTTTTGAAAAAGGCTAAATACTGCTAAATCAAAGGGCATGTGAATAGGTCAAATGGACTGTACAACAGTAGTGACAGCATATGGCTGGGCAGCTGGTATGCTTACACTCCTAATGACTGCCAGATAAACAGGAAACTGCACAAAGTGATGGATAAAACAGAAGTTTTCTTCCTCAAGACCTGTAGCATAACACAAAATCTTTGACAGCCACGGCATTCATATGCAGCCTTGGATCCACTGAAGAAAGCCTTACTACCACTTCAAAGTGAGAGGATGCTGGCAAGTGTGGCCACAATTCACTCTCCCAAGAGCCACTACAATGTTAGACTGGAGAAATTGCAATATCACATCTAAGAGTTTGCAAAGTGCTTCTCAAGGACAGGCAGTTCTGCTGCAAATTTGAATTCTTGTGTAAATCCAGAGGTGATGTTTCACAAGTGTAACAGCATCATCAGAAGCCTACAAAGCCAAGAGGAGTTTTGATCTCGGAGAATGGAAAGGAAGGCACTGTCTTCTTTCCAGATTTATCCTCCAACAGAAAAATATGTACCAGATATGACTGTTCACCCAAGGAAAAGATTTCCATAGGAGGGACAGTTCTTAAAGCTAAATGGATTAAACTGAAAGAGGCATATTCAAAGAAAACAAAAGGAAAATCAAAATATTTTAAAAGAGACTAGAGACAAGGCTGACTAAAGACTGTAGAACAAAGAGATGGCACAGATCTCAGTTAAGCGGTGAGCTGAGAGTGAAGTGCTTATCACAAGGAACAGTGTCATTCACATCAACAAAATAGACTGGGCAAGCCAGACAGTTTTGCTGTGGCACACATTCCAGGAGATTGAGTGTGGATGGAATTCTGTCATGAATGCTAGCAACGCACAGGTATTGCAATACTGATATTTCCTTTTTGCTTAAATATTTATATCCATCTGCATTCCTGTTCAGTGTTGACATTTTTTAGAAAAGACAGGTAAATTAACTATGACCTAGTATCTTAGAGGTAAAAGGAAAAAAAAGCATTGTTTTTCTTCCTGCTATTACAGGGTAGTCTATTCCAGACCACCCTATATTTCAAATATCACTGCTAATCACTTTGAACACCCATGAAAAAGCACCTAAAACCTGACATTCTCAGCAAAAAAACCCAGAAAGAATGAGGATAAAAACATTATCTCATTTTTACAGATAAGAGAAGCACAGAGAGAGATCAGAGGATTTGCAGAAAGTAACACAGGTAAGGCAAGGCTATTCCTGACAGTTACTCATGCAAAAACTGTCTCTGTCTGGCCTTGCAAAATTATTCCAATACCCTTGAGTCCCTAGTCAAATTAGTTCTTTATTTATTATCCCAGTTTTCAAGTATCTTTCAGATGGGCTCATTCATTGTTCCCATACAGCTGGGTAAACAGACAAAGTCAATTCCATGATGAAGGTTTACCTTACAGCATTCAAAACCCTTCGCATATGTGGGATTTTTTTTTTTCTTTAAGCAAGCTGAGAATGTGTTTAAAGGTGACCTGTACTGAAAAAAAATGGAAGTGGGGAAGTTTGGGGACAATCACAAAAGAAAAGGCTTCTGAAGATTGATGTGTTTCAATGTCTTTTTCAAAAGAAAAAATTAAGAAAACAAGTAAGTAATGTTTGACACTTTAGTATGTAATCATCCTTATTAAGGCAAAAAAAAAGGACAAGAATCTTAGTTGCCAATATCAAAAGAAAGCAAGGCTAATTCGTTTTTACAGAGAAAGGCTTTTTTGGACTTTACTGTGAAGTGATACAACTACATTCAAGAATTTTTAAGAAGTGATTAAAGAGAAATAGCAACATAATAAAAAAAAGGGTTTTTTTTTAAAAAAGCCTTCCCGAAAGTCAACTTTGCTACGATTTCACCATATGCCCAAAGCAGATCAACTCTTTCAGGATGCTTGCATGATGCTTAGGATTGAACAATGACCTCGCTCCTGATGAGAGCCACTGGCCCACCCCAAAAGAGGGGGCAGACATCACAGCGCTGAGGGAGATGGAGATGATACACCATTGAAAATAAATTCTTGATATTCCTTTCCGTCTATAATCCCACTCCATTCCCATGCTGCTTCTACACAAGGAAGAACTGAAGCCTCACACACACACACAAAAGAATCTTTGTGAATCAAGGGAATTAGCAGATGTGATGGTAATCTTCCACAAATAAGAAACAAACGCTGCCAGCCATACTTGTAAATTCAAAGATTAACATTAATAAGCAGTGCTAAGACTACAGGTATTATCTTTCCTTAAGGTGATAGAGCTCAAGAACCCCAGTTCTGCAGAAACTCAGCTGCTTGTCCAACTTTTGTGCCTCAAGTCTTACCCTACACTGAAGAATATCTACAGATTCATCAGCCAGAATGTGCCAAATCAAACTGGATTCCTGACAGAGTTTAAGATAGCAGTGAAGTAGTGAGTATATAAACTAGGTCAGACATGATTATCTAGAACAAGGGCAATTTTCTTTACATGTCTGTGTAAAGCATATGAAAATAGACTGAATGTTTGGGTGCTGCAGAGAGTACATCCAAGAATCATTTTTGATAGAAAAGTTTAACTACATTTTACTATGAATGATATTTTCTATTAACAGCAAGGCAGAAGCTTATTTTTCAGTAGAGCGCTTCCTTTACCAAAGCGCTATCTCTCTGAATCTGAGTCAACTTTAGTGACCACTTTAATATTCACTTTACAATTAATGCTTCTTTTTATGGGTTGGTAGAAGGTAAACCAATTTCAGTTCGGCTTCTAGGTATTGAATTTATTATAAAAAGTTATGTACTTAAAACTCCTATAATGAAACCAGAGGCATCATGAGATATTAACCTAGAGTTAATGCTGAGAAGGCCAGTTTGAATAATTCAATTCATGTCACCTTAAGTATCTTTTCAAATGGAATTAACTTTATCTCACAAAAAAAAAAGGAAGTTCCATGTTCCAGTTACTGATTATTGACTCCACAAGAGTTCTGACTTAAATCATCTTACCACCATCTTCCCAGCAATTTTATTTCACTACTACCAGGATGCTTCTTTACATTTTGAGGGCTGACTTTCATTATAAAGAAGCAATATTAGCTAAGAGGAAAACATGGTTTCAGAGTTACTGCTATTGTTTGGTGATACTAAAACAGACAAAAATAAAAGTTAACACCAAAGCCTCTGCATTAGTCCAGTACAGCTACAAACCAGGGGCTGCATTTCACCCACATGCACACAGCTACTGCAGTCATTTACATCCTGTAGAATCTACCTCTTTTTACAACAATGCCATCAATGTTTGGTAAGCTGCTGTTCTCTTGACCATTAATTGTCTTATTCTAACAGAAAACCCAGCATTTAAATGCTGAAAGGAGATGTTTCCAAATACCTATCTAGGCCCAGAGGAAAGTGACAGCTCATGATCCAAATTATCATAAGGTAAGAATGAGGAAGATGGGCAGGTGAAAGTTAAGATACAGGTGTGTTATGAGTAGAAAAGTTGTCCATTTTTTTTAAAGTTGCAGAGTTAACAAGTTAAACCAATTGCTGCTAAGATGAAGTTTTAACTATTTGTTGTTAATAACTTCATGTTGTAATCACCTGTTGTTAATAGTTTTTCTTTAATCACCTGTTGTTGATGGTTAGAAATCCCTCTTCATCAGGTTTCCCCCTGCTGCTTCCTGAAAAATGACACCTGGGACTGTGAGGAGGAGGTGACATTGAGGCTGGCATACAAATGTGGAAGCACCTCACCCAATCTAGCAGGAAAAACCCTAAAAAAATGAGCCACCATGGAATTAAGAGATCTAAGTATTGTCTAGAGGTGAGGAACTGAATCCAGTGTCTGCTAAGATCCTTTTCACCTTTCACCCTAACCTAAAGGATGTCGGCTAGAAAGAGGACCTCGAATGTCAGACTGAAAAACTGGAATCTCCTGGTGCTCTCGTGAGGATGGAAGCCCCAGCTCTGCCTGCAGACCAGCAGACACAGCTGCGTTCTTCCTCCTCCTCTGTGCCACTCCTGGGAGCAGCAACGGCATGTGCGCGACCCATCGGTTCTCCCCACCTGAGCTGATTTTTAATAAAGGCATTAAAAAAGGAGAATGATCTCCTGCCCTATTTATTTCAGGTGTAGCACTAAAAATTACTCCAAACTAACAAGTAAGAAAAAGGGGGGGAAATGAACAGAAACAAGAAAGAATAGCTCAAAACAAGTGCTTCATTATGGAGTACAGTTGCACAGTCCAATCTTTCTGCAAGAGACAAGAAAATCGGAACATCATACATGGAAACACAGAGATCCCGGTAAGATCAGCAGTGTCCCATAATAAGAAGTGCTGATTATGTCTCCTACACAGTTATACAAAGGAAAAACTATGTGGCAAGCTAGCTATCTTGCTTTAAATCCAGACATATGCAAGATTTCCTTAGCCCAGAGGAAATCAAGAGAAAAGGAAAAGATTCCAGACAGATTTGAATTAAAACAAAACTCACAAAGATTTCCATTATCCTAACATTTCAATAAAATTGCTCTTGTCAAAGTCCACCTTAAAACAGAAAGGGAGAGCACAAAAGCTTCAGTGAGGCAGAAGGAACTGGCATGGGCAGTACTTGGAGCATGAGGAAAAGTGTTCTGGGTCTGTCCTCTTCCAGTTCTTTCCTCTCAAAAATCCCCCCCTGCTGTGCTCCCCTTCAGCAGACCCCATCAGGCAGACAGACCAATGCTGGTATGAGCTACTGTGTTAAGACAATACTCAAAGAGGAAAAAAAACATTCAAAGAGAGACCCATCAGGACACTAAGAGCTCACAGTTCAAGTAGTAAAAGATGTATGAAAATAACACCAAGTCCCATCAAGAGCAGCCCAATGACCTTTCTTGGGTTTGGAAAGCCATCCCATGAAGGAGTGCTCGAGGGAAAGAACAGACAGGGCACAGCAGTCCTGCTCACCTCCTCACAGTTTCTAAACTGTGAGGAGAAACACAGCACAAAGTGCTTGTTTGGGTGAAAAATGGTAACAATTTATAAAGCCAAATGCAAAGAACAAGAAAATTGAAGAGGAAGGCTAGAAACATCAGAAACATTTTGCACGCTATAAGAAAAAACAGCTGAAGCATGTTTTGACAGGTTTTTATCTATGCCTACAATGCTTTGCACACAACAAGAGGACTAGGGTAATTTCAGACCTGCTAGGCTGGAGCTGTAGAGTATGTAACCATAAATGAAATGTCAAGGCAAACCTCGATATAATATCTGAATTTGCATTTGTGGACAAAAGTATCTGTAAACGTACAGAAAAGAAATAATGGAATCAAAGAGAGCTTGATAGAACTTTGCACATGAAATCAGAAAACAATTTTAAAAAAGTCTCTGTGTATACACTGATAGCGTGATTAGGAGGACAGATGAAGAGGAGATGAACATGGATTGTTGAAATAATTTGATAGTCAGTGGGCTGAAGGTTTCCTATTATCTGCTTCCATGCCTTTGTCCTGTAGATGTGATGATACTGGTTCCCTCAATATTAAGGGCTAACCTAGTATACGATAAATGTATTTGAAGTTGAAAGGTTAGAAATGAAAGGCAAAACCTGAAAGAAGGATTGGCATCACCCAAAACACAGCTATCACAGTGCTTCTGGACTTCATGGACCCCACTGGAGTACTTTCCATGGAGATCCTCAGCAAGCTGCATGCCATACAAGCAGCAACACAGACATCATCCATTCTGGGAGGATATTCTTGTTTTGAATTCAAAGCCATCACAAAAATGGAGGGCAGATATAAACACAAAAGAATGGAAATTAAATGTTTATAAAAGATTAAAAGCCTGACAAACAGTCCAATGTCCAACAAAGTTGGACAAAAAAAAAAAACACCAAAAAAAAAAAAAAAAAAAAAAAAACCACATTATCAGGACACAAAAAACTCCTGACATCAGTGAAGTCACAGAGTATTGCTACCTGCTTCCTGAGAGAATTAAAAGACTCCTTCCTGCACAGCCTCCAGTCTCCTGAGAAGCAGGATCTGCCTGTATAATTCTCACAGCAGGGAACCACTGAGACCTTCTTTTGGATACTCTCTGCTGATGGCTTTATTTCTAGCCCTGTTATAAATAAGCCTTTAAGACTATTCCAGAAGAGGGGACCAAGGACATAACCTCTACAAAAAGGCATGGTCTTAGGTAGGTTGGATTCTGGAGATCTATCTACAGATGGAAGCTGCTACCAGAGAACAGAAAGCAAGAACATGGGGTAGAGCCCTTGCATAGGCAGTCTTCTCTTCCAGGGTATAATCTGCCATCAGCAGGGATGCAAACCAAGCACCTAGCTATCAGGGGAAAATCTCAACCAACCATGTTCTCAAGGTTTTGGGCACCTACATACAAGAAACATTTTACTACTTAATTTAACACCTATCTCTAGTCAACATTTTCTGGTTTTAACTGCATCTAGAACTACACGTCTTCTAAAAATGGCCCAAATCAGATGAGCTGCTTTACAGACTTGAGAAAGCTATTACTGACCAAATACATAATCTGTAATGCCCCTTTCAATCATAAAAAGCCACAGTGAAAATGTGAAAGGCTATATCTACAGTGACTGCAATTATTTTCCTGTTTAAATAACAGAACAGAAAACATAACAGCATCTTAACTTTTTCCTTGGCAAAGGTGTGGGTTACCATGATTCCTACTCCATTGCAACATGGTCAATTAACTTCACCCCTTCTACTGACCCAAAACTTGTCAGGGTTTTTCTCTTTCTTTGACTGCAATCCATGTATTAAGGCAGGGACTCATGGGAAGCCAATCACAAAATAGTATTCAACACCATAAGATGTAAGATCATGCACTCACAGTCTCAAAAAGATGTTTTGACTAGGTAATTTAAATAAAAAAGAGATGGCAAGAAAAGAGCTTACCTTCTGGTCCTTTTCCTTGGCAGCACTGAGTTCAGAAAGGGAGTGTGATAGTTTTTCTTGCTGCTCAGCTAGGTACTTCTGATAAAGGCTCAAAAGTTCTTGGCATTCTCTGTACTGCTGCTGCAGAGGTGCGACATCAGAAGTTAAGGGAAAAACACTCTTTAGCGAACAGTTATGGCCAAATATATACCAACTTACTCTGTAAATCTGATTTAGATCCATAACAGTTCAATTTAAAAACAGATACTATGTATTTGAGTAGTGCCTAATGATGATAAATCTGCCTAGAGATGAATGTTCAAGTACAACCATCCTCCTTACTCAGAGTGGAAAAAGAAGAATTGCACCAAATTCTTTTACCATTGGAAAAGGGACAGCAGGCAGGAGGCAGGTGATGACATTGTTTCAGCTGGAACAGCTACAACCCTCTTATTCGTATTCAGCAAAGCCAGCCATTACCAATGTTTATTTATAAATAAATAAATAGCCATCCAAGTAAGTAAATAGTCCATTTTTAAGCACAGACATTGATTCACAAGCCCACATACCCAAATCCAATCTCTTTGCTTGAGTGCCAATGGCTCAAAACCCCACAGCCACAGATGCAGTGCTACAGGCCTTTTACAGACCAGCAATAATTTTTGGACAGTAATCTGGAGAAGCAGCAACTGTGGTGTTTGCAAGGATATTAGCAACAGTGTCCTGCCTTGCTTGCAGCATTGAAATTCCAACAGGAGATAAATCTGCTCTTCACCTGTCATTGTGTAATTCCCTCCCTTGCTCATGTAGCATGGTAAACCATTTATGCTCCCCTCTCTCCCCCCTCACTTTTAATTATGCATGCAGATGGGATAAGGGCTCGCTGTCCAAAGAGATTACTCTGAATAAATACTTTAATAACAAGTCACTGCAATTAAGGTAGGGAACAAAAACTTCTTCAATCTTTAAAACGGTGTTGAGTTACAGATTTCCTTAACATTTTTATGATCTAATCATTGCTTCTGGGCAAATTCATGTTGCAATCACTTTTGCCAATCATGGCTGCATAAATAACTCACTGCTTTGTTATTCCCTGTTATGACCCTAAGGGTTTTTTTTTGGTTCGGTTTTGTTGCCTTCCCTCTCTCCCCCCCTCCTCTCTTCCTATTCTTTTGCAGGAGGGGTGGCCTTGCTAGGGCTTCTTTTTGTTGTTGTTTGGTTGGTTTTCTTTCCTTTAAATAAAAGGCTACCAAGAGAATAAGCAAAACATTTTAGGAAGGAATGGAAGGTTAATAAACCCCAATGCTGAAATCAATCAGGAGAGCTCTCATAACACCTTTGCTCAGCACCTGGAAATATGGGAGGGTACAAACAATGGTCTTAACAAGCTAATTGCTTTCCAGAGCCAGCCAGCCTGCCTGAAGCCGGAGCTGTTTTACATTTCAGTTCATTTCGTCAGAGAGCACCAAAAGGCTGAAGTGATTTGTGGTGGTCTCAGGAGTCTCTGCCAGCTATGATGTATATAAAAGGAATTTTTTATTCCAGTTGTAACCATAGGCAGTAATGTTTATAGTAGGTGAACATATTAGCCTGGACGCAGGGCATGAATTTTACTCTAGCAAAAGCCAGTTCATTTATACAGCCTAAGAGTTAAATGTCGGTATTTGAAGACAAATTATAGGGAAATTCATTTAAACCCATGTTATGTGGCAGAATATAAAAACAGACAGTCCTATCTATCTTTATCAATTTTTTACAGCCCTCTTAATTCACTTTGCTTCCAGCAACCCCTTCCCCACAAAACAGATTTTGCCCTCTCCTCCCTCCAGCGAGCACACTGCTGGCATCAGAAACAAGCACCCTAACCAGCCTTGGGGCACACGAGTGATGGCCAGGCAGCCATCCTCACCCTTGCCACTGTGTTAGCAACAGTCCTGCTGGAAAGCCAGACAAGACTGCCCGCACTCCCAGGCCCCATTTGTGTTCCACAGACTGCAGAGCCCTCGTGGTACACATGATGCCACCACCTCACGCATGTGGCTGCCGAATTAATTTAAAATGCAGTTTAAAACAGGACAAGAAAAATTAGCATCAGCAAAGCATGCCAGTAAATGCTGATTGTCCAAAGGGCAGTTATGTGATCATGAGTGGGAAGGGCAATGGCTCACATGAGCTTGAATGGTGGCTGAGATGTCTCCGAAATTCTTGCGAGATTTGCTCAGCCAAAGTAAAACTCACTGTATTAGAAGATTAAAACCTTGTTCATTCACACAATCACTCTACATTATACAAAGTATTGCTACAGCCACCACAGTGTGTGTTTAAAGCCCTGCTTTGCTTACTTAAGTAAACACGAAGCTTCTAATATGAAAAAAGAGTTAATTTATTTGCGACACATGCAGAATAGCTGAAAGTATGGCAATTCTCAAAAATGTGCTTGTACATTTACTGCAGAGTATCTTCTTAAGGAAAAAAAAGCCTTAATATTAGATCTTACTTTCTCATTCTATTGAATTTTTTGCTAAAAGCAGCAAGATTATCTCCTTTCTTCTCCTACAAATTAGCCAGACAATACACAACACTGCCATGAAAATATTTAAGCCATTCAGATATAACAAGATCATACGTCTACTAAGGCAATACAGTCTTTGGACAGACATGCACGTTATAAATATTTTCATAATCTGCTTTAAAAAAAAAAAAGTTGTAAGGTTGAAAAAACAGTATAGGAGAAGTCCTACAGATTTTCATTCCAAAAAAAAGTAATATACCTAAATGGACACATTTGGTAATTCTTCATGTGTTCGGCAGCACAAATATTGAATTTGTAAGATGTTAGTTACCTGGGAGAAGTGTCACTTGGCATTTCACTGAAAGGTAGTTTTATGTCCAAGAAATATGCATTTGAATGTATTACAGTAATATTTTTTATGCAGTTTATTAGTAAAGTATCGAGGTTGTATGTGGAGGAGAGGGAAACAAAAAAAATTTAGAAATGCAAAGGTTAGAATTTCAATAGCCACATTTACATGTAATACTGCAAGTACTACATATTTTATAGAATAAATTAGTTAATTTTTTCACTGAATGTAAGTCAAAGAATTAAGAGCTCATTTATGGCTCTTATGAGATAATAACCTCAGTGGAGATAGCTGGCTTTGAGAGGAGGAGCTGCTAGCACACAGTGGTGACATGCTTACAGAAGCCAGGAATGGATGTCCAGGGAGCCAGGCAGGGAACAAAGAGCTTTTCCTTGGGGTGAAGCTCCCCAAGAAGGCACAGCCAACCTAATGTTCAACTGCTTCCAAAGATACTCTCCTACTCACCCCCATGCCCACCAGCTCTGTTGCCCCTTAGATCACTCACTCCAGGCCTGAGCATACAGTCCCAGCAAGGCAAAAAGACAGCCAGGCACAAGATCTGGCATGAGGCAAGCAGAGGGAGTGGAGCTGGGAGCAGAGGATACCTCTTCCAGCAACAGTCACCTGTCTGGATGTGTTTATCCACCTTGCAAAGTCCTAATCCCTTCCTTCAGTTCCACTTTTAATCCTCAGGCTATTAAGTCTGCTCCATGGCTACCTCAACTACTCACAGCTTACTCCTTGCTGAAATACTGTCAGCCTCCCACAGGCTGAAGTAGAAAAAAACCCAAAAAAACTACAGTTCCTGCTTCCCCAGGAACTGGGAAGACAAGGGCCAGTCTCTAACACACCCACTGACTCCTTTCATGTTCCCCATCCACTGCTTCCACTGGAATTTTGAGCAGAAGCAAAGCCCAGCTTAATATCTGGAATGTTTTAGTTCAGAGCATCCACCATCTACCTAAGAAGCTCTTGAATTTACACATCAGCCTCACCATGATTGTGCAAGCTATGTTGATGCTGCAGCAATTCAAACAACTACTGGTCTCTTCAGGTCCAGGTTTCCAAATGAAGCCAACATCAGGTTGCTCCATGAGGACTATTTACAGAAATTCTGCTTTTCTTATATCACTTTTTGTAAGAGGGAAAAAGGCAACCAAATCAGAAGAGAGAGACTCTTCTCCTTAGCAAGAAGATTTCTTTGGGGGACTTTTATAATTTAAGATGAAATGTTTTATCTCACTTTATTAAAAGAAAAAAATAAATTTAAAGCAGCTTCCAATCACAGCAAACTGAGTCTGGAAAAAACTTTTCTAGAAGCTACTAGCAAAAGAAGAGAACACAGCTAATGAGATTCTTTGCAATCAATCTAATAAAAAAGGCTTCCTGTATTTTCAGAATGTTTGCAAGAACTCACCACCTAATGACATTTTCCTCACTGGTTTGCCAAAAGCATTTTGGGACAGACAGCAGCTCTGTTGTTCTCTTTTTACACATGGGAAAACTGTGTCACGGGGAGTCTTTGGGCATGTGTGAGCATACAGGTGCAGCCCAGCAGCCCCACACTCCTCAAGCCAGCTCCAGGACATGTCTTGCAGCTGCAGGGTAAACTAGCACAGCTCAGGCACAACACTAGCAGACCAGACTCATCTTGCACCTGATTAGCGCAGAGTCTGAGTTTGCCTGCATTCACCCATGCAGAAAAGCCCTAATAGACCTCCCAAACATCAAACAAGACGCCCAGTGATGATTCATTCCTGTAGTCCCTGACTGTAGCTTCAGCTTGGATTATCCTTTCACTCGGCTGCATTCTCTGATCCATGGCCAGAACAGAACACAGGAGCTGAATCTCCATCTTCAGTCACCACATGCTGCAGTCCATCAGCCCCCATAGCCAATGGAAGACTCTCTAGAGACTCAGAGCTATTACAGAGATATGCAAAGATGAATAAAGCAATCAAAGGAAAGAAAAAGTCAAACACACACAAATTGGATTGGAATTTAAATCAGACACCATTAACTTGAACTCTGTGGTAGAAACACCAGAAACTTTCTGTGATGAGATGAAAGTTTTTTGACATGTGCACTCAGGACCCAGTAGCCACAAAGCACTGGTGTTTTTAAATCCCTGCTTAAGGACATGCATCTAGAAACCTGACTAGTTATCATCATCTTGGCAGTTTCAGCAGAGTTTTCAACTCTTTTCACTGCCTCAGGTAGTCCCTTGAAAACAAATGCTGTGAGAAAAACTAGACAAGGAAGGAGATACTGAGGAAATGCCACTGACAGTGGGTAGATGAAGCTACACTAAGCTCTGAGAGGTCTTTGGTCTCCCAAGAAAAATCTCCTCAGATAAACTGCAGGCAGAGCTGAGCTCGTCTGCAAGCTCTCCAAGCAGGTGTGCATGCCAGACCCATTCAAGGAGCCGTGCACAGTCCCCGCAGCACAGCATCAAGCACCACGTGCCTGATCTAACTTACCTCGCTTTGATGTTTTTGTGGGGTTTGTCTGGGGGTTGGATTTTTTTCTGGCAGCAACAGCAACACTACACCACTTCCAGAATGCCTCTGGCCTGCGCCTGGCACGTGAAGAATGTCACAGCAAGCTCACAGCTGTTTAACAGACACACCACTGCATCCATAGCTGTGGCACCATGTACTGCTACAACATTTCACTGCGCTGTTCGTAGCCCAAAAATCACTTTAAAAAATGCTGCAAGAGTAAGAAAGCATATCACCAAAGTCAGGCAAAGGCTAAGACCCACACAGCTGGGTCTCCCAGCAGTGCTACCTCTGTAACCACAGCTAAGGATCAAGCTACCTCTAAGCACTTTGGTTCCTAAGGGAACCAAACTTACAGAGTCTGCAGAACTCCAAAGACCCACAACAGACTAATGGCAAATTCCACTGCAAGTGTGTTCAGCTTGAAGTGGACCCACACTTTTTTTCATGCATCACCCAAGCATGTATTTTTTACAGTATTTTGACACATAAAGCAATGGGGTTTATTTTCTGCCTTAATATTTTGCATATCAATAGGAGACAGATACTGTGCCTTTTGGGAAAGAAGCAATATGTATGTCATTCTGATTTCCACCTGCAGGCTTTTTTCTCCCTAACCAAAGAAAGGATTAAAATAATGCAGCTTCAACTACTTACATATGAAAAGTCATATGAATAAAAATAAACTGCTGGTATTAATGAATTAACATCTAAAAGGAACACTTTAAAATATAAACTAAGATATTCTAAGCTCTTTCCTTTAGCATTTCACAATTACATACTTCATTGGAAGCTGACCCACATTTAATTTTAAAATACTACTTGGGTTTAACACATACAGTCCTGTGCTTTGAAAATTTCATCTCAGAAGAGCAACAGGACAGCATTTTAGAAATCAGACTACCCAGGCATGGATCAAAGTCAACCCTAACATGTTTCTTCTGTCTTAAAATTAAGAGAAATAAAATAAGTGGTTTGACTCTATGTAAATCATTGTTCTGAGAAAGGGTAGAGACTACTAAGTTCTAGGAAGGTTTATTATCTAAACTCTGAAGTTGCTGCAAAGACTGAAGGTAATAAAATATTTTATGAACAACTTCACTTTGCTCGTTCTTATATAACTGAGTTTATGTGGACTCCCTGGCACAGTGATGCTAAGAACCTGTAGGGAACTTTCTGCACATCCACTTTTCGATGTATTAAAGAAATCATCTGGTGAGAGTCTGAACCTTATGAGCCTTCAATTCAAAACACAATTTCCTTCTGATCCAAATGCCTTAGGAAGCACAATTCTGAAAACACTATAAAGAAGCAAGTCACATACAATAAGACAGAGTGATCTCCAATCTGAAGCCCAACAGTTACATTTTAATTTACACTTGAATATTTTAATGTTGTTATCCAGTCAGTAAATTAACTCAAGATGCAAGAATAAAAAGGGAAGATGCATAGGGAAAAAGGTCACAAGGTCCACAAAAGTTAAGAACTTCACTTCTGTTTGAAGCATCAGCATTATGTTGTTGAATGCCACAGCTCTCATATAAAGGAATTGCTTAATACATTCCCATTCTGTTTGAAGGGAAATTAAATTTACATTCTTTGGGAATATGGTATTGTAATTAGTTCATGACTTGATTACACTTTGAAGTGAGCCGAGACTGCATATGGTGCATACAAATTAGTTAAGTTATGGTTACCTACCTACAGAAAAGCTAGTGAGTTAAGAAAGTTAGGGACAAAGCCAGGGCAGTCCTTTGGAGCTTTCAAGAAGCACACAAAAAACATCAAATTCCAATCTAGTCTCTGGACTCCCGGATGGCAGGTGTGAACAGAAATAAAAAACAGTTTCCTAAACAACTGGAAAGTTGTTTTCAAAAAATAATCTTTTCATTTCCACCTATAGCACCTGTAGTGCCACTGTTAAAACTGATCCCAAAAAAAAAGCAGTAAAAGATACAAGATTTCCTACCCTGGTTAAATTCACACTGTGATTTATCCTAGTACTTGTAATTTTGTAATTTCTTTTATAGACAGCCTAAATTTTATATTATCGACCAAGATACTCTGTTCCACACAGATGATGAAATTCCCAAGTTCGCTTTAACACTCTGGAAAATATTGAGATGCACAATGCAAATATAGTGCATCTAAAATTGGCCAAAGAAGAAGATAGCCCATCTGATTTGATGAGAGCAAGGAAAGCACTTAAACCTAAAACTAATTCCCAATATAGCAGATGAACTCAGAGAAGTCTCTAGCATACTTTCAAAATGCAAAAGCAGTTTAGGGTACAGGATTTGATCCTATGTATTGAAAATCCTTTCCACAGGATATGCCAATCAAGACGGACAGCTTATCTGCCATGTTCTCTGGTTCAGAGGTGGGTAAGGACAAAAATATCACACACCATCATATGCCAGCAGATGTGCCTGGATCGATAGATGCAAATACCATCTCAGAGCTTGCATTTTCTGTTCCAAGTGGAAAGCACATCTCCAGCCTTATCTTCATTAACACAAACAAAAGAATACTTACAAGCAAAGAAAAAAATTAAATCGAAGATTTATTTTACAGGCTGGCTCTGCTAACAACTTTGTTTTACTGAAAAGGAAGGAAGAACATAACACACAAAAGACAAATTATGCTGCTACTTATACTGGCAAAAATATGCATTTTCATAATAATGAAAAGGGGATCTAATGAGAGGAAAAACTAAGAACCTGAATACACAAAATACAGACCCCACAGATCGTTGCAACAAGATACTGATCCTGGTACGAGCCATGAAAATTTCTACTTTTAGCATAAGAACTGCAGTGGCAGGAGATTTTCCTCACTAGCAAGAAGGAATTTGTTCAGAACATACTTGCTCCTTTCAGGAGAGCTCTGCCAATGACTATAGTGACTTTCAGAATTTAAAGACTTCCTTTGGCATTTGCTTAAACGGCACAGCTACCCAGCCTCTTCCACTAGAAACTGTGAAGGAACTTGTTACT
The DNA here is from genome assembly GCF_036417665.1 of Passer domesticus. NCBI lineage: Eukaryota > Metazoa > Chordata > Aves > Passeriformes > Passeridae > Passer > Passer domesticus. The sequence continues at coordinate 7,636,711 of NC_087512.1, forward strand.
TATGTATTTGTCTACCCGCCAGTAAATGTACCATGCATTTTTTATGGAAGAAAGGAGCCTGGAGACTCAGACATACACAATTTCTGTGCGAAACAGTCCCAGCACCTGAGAACAACTCCACACATTTCATCATGTACGAGAGAAAATAATCACAACCTGCGCTGTGCGAGAACACAAAGCCAAAAGGAGGCATTGTACCTATCACCATCCACACAAAACCGGCGCTATTTTTCCTTCTACACATTTAGAGCGCAAAATTAAACAAATAAAAGGAACACTGCATAATTTAGCTTTCATTTTGTATCAAATTGCTCATAATTGTAACCATAAAACGATAATATTGTGCCATATGTGCATCTGCAGAGCCGGCAGCGCCGCTGACCGGCCCCGGCCGCGCCAAAAGCGGGGCTGCGGCGCCACCGTGTGTCCGTGCCGAGCATTGCCGCCGCCCGGCCCCCGGGCAAAACGCTCGGGGTTAATTTTCCTACCCAAAACCATCGCTTTGCAACCTGAAAATGCGCCGTGAAATCCTCCCGCTACTCTTCTTCCTCAAATTGCCCTCTGCCCCACCCGCAGAGGGAGTCACGGCTTTATGTGAAACACCCATCGCTGGGAACGTTTGCTGTTTTAGTTGCAGGCCTTTGTGAGAATTAAAATATTTTTGCAGTAGCCACTGTTGCTGTTTACACAAAGCCATTTGTCATCTCAGTACTACTCGGTATTAAAACAGACACGTTGCTTACTCTAATTTGACAATGGAGCTCCTGGCAGAAGCCTGAGGAGAGATAAGGTGGGAATTGAGGTATCTGAGAAAGGATGCTCAGCCTCTTATGTTTCAACACAGTAAGAGGAGTTATTTAACTGGATAAATGGGAGCTCGGAGTCAGAAGCGTGGAGAAAAGGGGATGTAGAGGCAAAAGAGAAATGGAATGTAAAAGCTGAACTTACTGAGAGCAGAACTACAGCACCTCCATCTCAATTAAAGAACATGCATAGTAAATCAAAAAGGTGTCTGCTTTGCAGGGAATGAGAATGTAAGATCACAAAACATCAACTTGTGTTATAACTAAGCTAATCAGGTTTGGTCTTGGTTACTATCAGAATGGGGATCACCTGAGAATACACAACAGTGTCTGTCTTGTTGCTTCCTTGCAGGAAACAATCAATCATCGCTTTTAATTTTATATATTTGATGTTTCTCACTGAACCTTTTCCTTACTCTTGAACAGGAATAATGTTGATGGAGAAAGGCAGCCTCCTTCAGCCCAGCTCCCACCACCATCAGAATGAGAAAGTCCCCATTTGGGTCCTTACTGGAAAGGAAACCTGGGTGCTAGGGAAAGTTTTTGTTTGATGCTTCCTAACAGGGTTGAAGATAACTCTGTATCTTCCACAGCGGGCATCAGGCTTGGGTATTTAAACTTTCTTATCTCCCCTTTTTAAAACAGAACATAATCAGACAGCACCATGCAGATTTTAATCTGACTATTGGCAAATGGTGCAAGAGGAAAGATGAAAGTCTGTAAATGTTGCTGGACAAAAATAGAAAAAAAAAATACCAGTGAACCAAGGAATCTTGCCTTCTTATGGAACTGTCCTCAGCACTACAGCTAGAAGAGCACCAAATGTAAAAATCACAGATCATTCTAGATATTTTTTTTCCTTTAAAACTATTGCTACTTTGACAGTCTTTCTAACCTTGTTAGAGCACAATCTGTTTGCATGATATGGATGAGAGAAACGCAGTGCTTCTTTTCCTAAGATCAAGGTCAAAACAGACTCCATGCCAGCACACTAATATTAAGGAAGGTGTCCTCAAACCTAAAAAAGGGAAAATATTACATGATGGAGTGCTGGAAAGATCTTTTCCACCACGTGCTGTACAAATCTCTAATGTGGTAAGGACTTCAACATGACAAAGATCCCAGAGAGCTGGCCCTTTCCTGTGAAATCTGGCTTTAAACATGCCAAACTCAGAAGCACTGGTTTCACTGAACTGAGGCCAGTGAAGGAAAGATTTAATAACAGCCTCATTATAAGGTTCATTGTTGTAGGACTATTTAATATACAAGATTAACACATCTTATCTCCCACTTTCACTCAAACCTATTATACCCCTCATTAATACATGCACATTTCTACATCATTTACAGCACTCAGGAATCAAATATTACTGTCTGAAACAGGGTGTGTTCTGCTGCTCTTCCTGGTGATAGGCTCTTTTTGCAATAACAGTACTCAAAAATAAGCCTCACAACTCAAAATTAGAGACATGGGTAGGTAAACAGGGCTGTCTAAAACTGGGAGAAATATAAAATAAAAATCATTTGTTTTGCCAACACTCTGGATTTCATTTCCTGATTTTGGTTCCCTCACACCCAGACCATTCAAATATTGTAAGACAAGAATCTTCTGCTTTCCCAGCCTAATGAATAATGGTATCCTTTCCTCCTGGCAATTTGAGATGTAGAAGTAGGTAAAGTGACCCACTGCTCCTCAAATTAAGAGGCATTAAAAAAAAATTTCAGATCTGGATGATCAGAGAAGAAAAGGAAGCTCTAAGCTAAGAACAGCACAACACTTCCCCAGATTACATTCCTTTGTGTCCACAGACATAGCGGGGCAGGCCAGAACAATGAACCTTAAAATTATATGAAGGGGAGGAAAAAATATCCACTGTTATGTTCTCAGGAGACCAAAGGCTGCAGGTTGGCCTCTATTCTTGCAGGAACTGTTGTGAGTTTACAAGTATCTCAGGAGAGAGAAAATGCACTTGTCCAGCAACTCAGCAGATCCAGGTGCCTACAAGCCCTCCTGTGTTCCCCTAAGCTCTGGAACTGCTCTCCACAGGAGGCTGCAAATGTTTATAGGGACTCACCTGAACAAATTCCTAAAAACAACAACAACACCACCATCCAATGTGATCAAACACAGAGAAACATTCTGACTTCATTTTTATATACAGGTTTCTGGACACTGTGAGAATTTGGGAGGCAAGTATTATCCTGCCCTTATATTTTTCTACATGCTTTTGGCCACTGACAATATTGTAACACTGCACTTTCATGCAGCACATATGTTTTATATTTTCATCATACTACAACTAGTAAGTTAAACATACTAAAACATTCTAAGTACAGCGAAGATACCTTTCCTCGAATCATCTGAGAATTGCTACCCCTTGTACAGTGTTAGAAAGTATGTTTACAAAATTCCCTTTTCCTCACACCTTACTTTCTGAAGCCACCCCACGGTAACAAAAAGGTTTTCAAATCAAATGGTTAATACTTATTGAAGAGAAAGGAAATGAATGACCTGGAATGATTCTCCTGAGAAGTACTGATAGCAAAGACTTAACTTCCACAGGCCAAATGTATAGCTCCTATGATTTTGTCTACTGTTCTTGGAGATAAAGATGTTTACTCTGGCTGATTAATTTCATATCAGAAAATGTAATTCTCTGGGACAGGCCAGAGTGACCCATTCCCACTGAACTTCAGGCTTTTTGGAATTATCCATGCTTTCAGATAAAAACAGTTGTGTGGCTTTGGAAGTTGTAACCTTCTGCAAGAAAAAACACTCCATTCCTAAATCCTCACATTTATTACCACTAAAGAACAGCTCACATCCTGGAGGTCTTCTTGGGTTCTCACAAGGAGCATACCAAGGTACACAGCTGATGTGTATGGACCACGGAAGTCCAAGGTATTGGTGGGGAAAAAAAAAACTCTTTCCCATAGCTGTGATTTTTTTCTTCCTCCCACTATAGCTCTGCATTCATCTTAGAGAAACATTGCTATGTGCCAGCCTTGAGGGTATCGGTGCCGGAGGGCTGTTACTCCTGAAGACAGGAATTCCTGAATCTAAACTCAAAAGTGCTCATCAGAAGAAAAAATAGCTGAAAAGAGTTTGCGTAAAGACAGTTACTGGCAGCAAGAAAATGATACTTTCAGATATAGTCCTCTGACAGGATTAATATTTGAGTAAGCAAATAGTTCTTTGGCAAATTCTTCACTTATTGCAATGCAGTCAGAATCACAGTGAGATGACTCCATGCATACAGCAACTGCTGATAATGCAGGGATCACCACAGATGCTTACAAGGGCTTAGTGAACTCAAGAAAGGAATAGGCCTTCTTGTCAAACACATTCCCGTGGTTATAATAAATTTTTGAGCCAAACCAAATACAACATAAGGAAATGGAGAAAAAATATCAAGAACTAAAAGGTTTTATATAACAGGGCCCTAGAAAAATCAGATAAATTAGGGGTAAATAAATAAATAATTTTCTAGACAACAGGTGATCAAGGTGACCTGCACACCAAGCTATATGGGAATACCTATTTCCTGCCAACAAGAAGAAAAGGAAAATTACAGTACACTAACACCTCGCAAGGACTCTGGACTAGAATGACTGGTTTTCAGGAAAAGGACCACAATAAAATTAAAGAAACAAAGAAATAAGTATAGACAGCTACCCTCCTCCCAGAAGTTCAAAGCAGAAGACAAATAAAGGGCACCAAAGCAGTGAACATTTAGTCAGATTTTCTCATTGATAAACATCATGGAGACTATGGAGCCCCCAGATATTTAACTTATTCAGTGCAGGATTAATTTAGAAGCCAAAACAGCAGCAGAGTTGCTCGGTACCTCCCCTTAATTTCAGCAGGTCAAGGAAACATCCATTCATTTTTCATCTCAAATGGAAACTTATTCCTGTGTTAACACGAGGAACCTTCATCACTGCAGTATCTCAACAGCTCGTGGGTATCAACAGACTTATTGTCACCATCCCTGTATGTTCTCTCTGCAGGGAAGATTACATTTGATATGGAGGAAGCTGAGATACAGACAAGGTATGTGATTTACAGGACTTCACAGAAGTAAGAAAACCCACATGTATCAGACCTGGGAGTGTCTCCACAGCAGCCTGCAGTGCCATTCTGTCAGCACCATTCTCTGAACTGTTGCACTCCATGCTGCTGATGTGCCTTTCTGGACAGCCTCCCTAACTAGCCCAATCCCTAGATAAACCAGGAAAAAAGGGATGTGCACTTTTTTCCAAGCTTTCATGAGTAAGACATTTCATATATTCTTGCCTTCCCCTTCCAAGGATTAAGGTGAGAAAGAACTGAAGCAAAATACAGACAAAAATTAAAGCAGTAACTGCACCATAACACATGTGCCGCTGAAGCAAGAAGGAAGAGACAGCACCAAAACATCTTCAGATCTGACAGGTTGCTCTGCTACCAATCTGCACGAGCAGGTGAGACATGTCACTCCATGACAAGTATCAGAAATAAAGGAGCTTAATGCAACTTCTAGTGTTTTATAAGATTTCTCTCTATTGTGAGAATGGAGACAACAAGCAGTTCCCACAAAACATGGGGAGATTTTTCTCCCCTGAGCTGCAAAGCTTTAAAATTAGCACTTTGTCTATGCTTGTTCTTTTAATGTCTGCATTTATTAAGGAGCAAAACAACCATGCATCTGAAATGCCAGAGAAATATGGATCCATAAATAATGCCACATTCCTATTCACACCTAATCTAAATATTTATGTAGTAATTTACCAGCAAAAGATGCAAACTATTCTTTAAATGCTACATTGTATTAAAGGTTAACCACGTGACATGTTTTACTATAAGGCTCTGAATTATGTTCAACACAAATTTTTAGTTTCAGTGAAGGTTCTGGTGTTGCAATGGATGGACAGGGACAAGGAGTTTTAGTCACCTCTAAAAGACAAATGCTGAAGTTTGGACTTCTTCGGTATTTTTTCAGTCCACATAGCCATAGGCCATGCAACTCAGCACCACACTGACTGGGAGAGGAAGAGCCACCTTCTCCACAACTGGAAAAGCTAGAAATAGCTCTACCACGGAGGCCTGATGCTTACAGCAGGCCTGTTGGTGCAGAGTTGCCCTTAGATACGCAGTCCCTGCTGGAATCAGGGCCAAATCAAAGGGGCTGTGCATGCACCCCTGAGGAAATGTTAAATGGAATAGCAGAACTGCCCCCTGAACAAGCACGTGCTCTCGAATTTCACAGCTGCTAGATGCAGTCTCAGCTGACAGTGAGGTAACAGCTCTCTGCCCAGTACCTTAGACAGGAATTCATGATCCACTCCTCACTCAGTCCTACAAAACCCAGCTTCTCTCTCTTCATGTCCTGCCACAGTCATCATGACATATTTATGGCCATAACTGTTCCTTTTGGTTCCTCCTTCAGCTCTCACCTTCATACCTTCTGTTCCTAAAACCTTTGATAGTAGACATAGTTTCCAACTTATCTTCTATTTTCTCTCTTTTACAAGGCTTTCTTTAGAAATATTACTTTGCTGACTTCGTTTCCAATTCTCTTGATCTCTACATGATCTCCACATAGAACACTTTCTTCATGCCATCACTTTCCTCAGATGCAAGACCTTTGAAGCTCACTGCAGACTCAGCCATGCAGGAACTGATACAAAGATTTTCCTGTGTTTTCTGTTTTCACAAATAGAGCCTCTTCCATTTACGTTACACTGAAAGACATCCACTCTTTTGTGACTTTTTGAGCCTATAATGTGCCACAGTTTTCAAGGTCATAAAACAGAGGGGTAAAAAAAACCCCCACATTTAAGTTTAAGTAGTGTTCTGGGAGCTAAATATCTTCCAACTTGTAGTATAAGAAGAAAATTAACACTACTGCCAATATGCTACCTCCTATACTGAAACTCTCATGAGAAAAGAAATTCCCCAGGTCTAAGCACAAGGTATTCACAAATAAACATTATGACCCATTTTAAATGTCCGACTTCCTCACATTTCCTTTCTGACTGTTAAAGCAGATACCTCTAACTCAACAGCAGAAAAGGCTCACTTTCTCCAGAAAGAGATAATCAGGCAGAGCAACATGAGACGTAGTAATGTTCCCTGCTTCAGCAGGAGATGAAGTGCAGACTTATTGACAGAATCTGCATTGGTTCTCATGTGCTCTGCCTGAAGAAGCTCGCCAATCTGAGGCAACCCTTTCAGACACTGGTATTTTGAACACCACTGGTCTCTGGGACTATCCTTTTTCTGCACCTCGCTGTATTTAGATCGAAGAAACCTTGGCAAAAAAAACAGAGGAAGCTGGAAGCATAAATGTTCATTCTTAAGTTGCAGTAAAATCTTTCATTTCAATGATATACAGAAGTACTTGGAATGTATTACAGCTGATAAATGCAGAAATGAGGTATAGAATACTACTGAAAATAGACCTTATTTGTATGCACGCCATACAAATATGTTAAAATACGTAGTTAAATATGCTGTTGGAGTTAAGTAGCTTTCATAGAAGAGAATCATTGCAATTATCAGTGGTAATAGCAAATCCTCTCTGATACAGATGTTTACTTCCTGTTCTAAGAACTAGGGCAGGAAACAGCCATGTTAAAAATATTTGTATAGCACCAGCCATAGTGTCCCTATTTGTTACAGCTAAGTGTACAACCTGTAACAAAAATAGATAGTTTTCTCTTCCTCCCCCTCCAGCACAACTTAATATATTTAAAACCTTTAGTCAACAACCAAATGCCTGCTACCATATTTTGGCACAAGCTGTCTCTAACTACAGTCCTATCTCCTCAGTTAACAACTGGAACACGGAATTAGTCATCTCTAGGAAACAGATAGCATTAGCTTTTCATCACAAAAAGCTCAATTAAAGCCCATTTGAGAGAAGCTGAGCCACTTCTTTATTGCGTTTTTTCTTTTCCCTGCCTCTTGATAGCCAGGCTGAACCTAAATATCATTAACTGCTGTGAAGGCTAATATGCAAAGCCTAAGTACAGACCTGACTGTGGTGAGTGCCTCTCAGTTCTGATGCATGGTGGGGGAAAAAAAAGGAATTCATCCACATACAGACACAGTTTCTTCCCCATGCCTCCATGTTTACTTCTTGCCAATTTCTTTCGTAAAATGGGAGAGGTGTAACTGTCTATTCAATTTTTTAAATTTCACTGTGTGCCTTCTGTTTCTTAGAACATGGCAAATACTGTCTCTACACTATATCCCTAGTACTTAGAATGCAAAACACTTTATGACACTTCTAGCTCTGGGAGAAGAGAAAATGAAGCATGAAATAAGAAATATACTAGCAGAACAATATTCATTGACACTGGTGAATCCATATACAGCTGCATTGGGAAAGTATTAGTATTTGGGCTTTTAGGCTTTTTTTTTTAATATGTTTGCCCAGCTTGTCTGATGTCAATGGTATGTCTGCCCTTGCAGCTTTTCCATGTAACTTGCAACCAAGATGCCAAATTCATCAAATTATGCTCAAAACTGACAGATTTATACATTCTCATTTAAATGACAAATATTTTTAAGCTAAACTATGTAATTATCCTCACAGTTCTTCATAAACTCTGCACCCCTGGAAAGATACAGACACATTTGTTGAAAACTCTATGAGACCAAACATAGAAATAGAAATCTTTTCTCTCCTAGCATGAGTCTAGAACTAGAAATAATATTTTCTTTCCTAGCAAGGATCAAGACAACAGATTCATAAACAATAAAGCCATAAGCACGGAACAAAACATATTAAAAACATCTTGGCTGACCAAAAACTGACTTTAGTTGAAAAAATATTTTACAAATTATTTTTGTTTCTTGTAGCTGGTACTGAAATTGAATGAAAATAGCAACTAAAAGAAGAAAAAAAAAAATCACATTCTTCAAGTCTATTATGACCAGTAATACTCAATACTCAATTTAACATGCACTAATTCAGTCAGCCTCACACTGATATTAGATAATGGGTCCTTGCATTGTTTTTAATATACAAAAATTAAAATTCCTACAGAAACATACACTGGCATTCACAGGACTAAAATGTGTCACACCCAACAAGTAAGAGTTGGACAAACAATAACTGGAAGAAAATGCATTGCAAAAACAGAATAAAGAATAAAAACTGCTGTTTGGACCAGACTTCTGAATCTCAGTCCCAGAAGAGCAGTGATGAGAATCAGCTGTCTACAGCATATCCTGGTCTGGTGTGTGGCAGGAAAGGCATGGGACCCTCCACAACACCACACCAGAGAAAACGTAGAGACTGGCACCTCTGCAGCAGCTATCAAAGCAGAAGCAGATTTATGTATATCAGGCTATATCAATACTAAAATGGATCATATCTCAGCCACTTAGTGCCTCATGCCAGGAATTCAAGTTGGAAAAGCCCTTCTTTTGGAAAACAACTTCCCTTCAGATGCCACTTGTACTGCTGCCACCTTCCTCACAGCTCGGGGAAAATTTCCCTCGTATTCTACTTTTAATGGAAAAACCTTCCATGTACTGTAGGAAGGCACAAGACAGATCAGCACATCTTTGACCCAGTGTAATACTGACTGGGTCAAAGCTACAGCACTGGGTATTGACAATGTGAACACATAACAAATATGTAAAAATCATTTTGTGTACGTCTTTTTTTAATTTTATTTATTTATTTCCAGTGTCTTGAGAAAGGACCATTTCCACCAGTTCCACCTCTCTCCAAATCTACCTGGACCCTTTTTGAAGGGAGAAGCTGGTATTTCATGGTTTCTAAACAATTTTCAAAGCCTACCACTTTGGTCTCAATATATTTTCAAAGAACAAAAGGAACTACCCCAACTACCTTATACATGCAAAAAACCCACCTATAGTTATAAATGTACAACACAGAATACCAAAAGAATTTTCTCATATTTTGCAGCAAATTTAGTTATAGACCACCACAAATGGACAATTGGTTTTTTCCACTTCCATAAGGCAGGATTCAAAACTGTCAGGGGAGACGGCAAAAACAAAAGATGACTTTCAACATCCAGAGTAGAACATGCAATGTAGCTAATCCTTTTGTTCTTTTCATCCCAAAAACTGATGGGGACTTATTTACAAGAGATACAATGGAGGTGGGGGGGAAGGTGCTTAATATGTTCTTTGCATTAAGGATAATATGAATTTGGTAAAAGTGTCTTGTATTTCCTGCTACAAAAATGAAGCTATTGACTAAGAACTCCAAAATAATCTCATGCCACAAACACCACACACCACTCATCACAGCTGAGATGCTGACATTTGCTGCAGGGCTGGTACTGCTGCACTGAACTTAGGCACATAATCCACCTCTTTTCTAATTTAACTAGAATCTATTCCAGTCTGTACAAGAACTACAATCTTAACTGCAGAATATGTATATTTTTCCCTTGATTGCGTCTACTTGTTCTTTCAAGGGCATTCCCATTAGGAACAAACACTTCTCCATCCTCTCTCCCCCTGAAAGCAGAGTGAAAATAATCCTATCAAGGGAAACTTATTACTGTTTCCAAATTGCGCCTGGCTCTCAGCAGGCACACTCTCCAGGCAACAGTTTTGCCGCTACATTATAACTAATTTTTTTTTTTTCCACATGACATTTTGTACTGTAAGTAGGTAGAGGAAGGACAGATGTAGTGGTTCGGGATAAGAACGAACCTTCTTGAGCCAAGCAAAAAAGCAGTGTCTCCTCTCACTCCGCACCCTCCATCAAAGAAATTTTGTTCTCACTCCTCGGCACAATTTCTTAGCACGTCGCACCACGGTCAAAAACAGACCCTTTCACAAATTAACGCTGCGAGAGACAGGTGAAACCTGCAGTTGGTTCAAATTTGGAGCTCCTGGCTGCGGAGGATAATGAAGGAATAAAGGAAAGAGGGGAAGAAGGAGAACAAAAGAAAGCCCAGAGCCACCGCCGGAGTCCCCGCAGCTGGACACGGCACTCGCTGTCCAACGCTGCCACCTGGTGGCCACGCGGAGCGGCGACAGGCCCGGCAGCGACAGCCGGCTGTCCCCGCATCACCACCCGGGAAACACAACCTTCCCTTGGATCCTACGGCTTTCCGCAACCTTCCCAAAGAGATTCACCAGAACGCTTTAAATAAACTGTTCCCAGAACAAGGGGAAAAAAAAATACAAAAAACAAACTCAAGCCAAGACATATGCACTGGAATTAAATGTAGCACATTTGATTTCTAGTGGGTAGATGAAGAGTAATTTGTAAATTAATTCAAGCTAAATCCACTGAAGGCTGCTTCAAGATCAATTAACAAAAATGCCTCAAAGACACAGACCATTATTCCAGACAAAGGGAAACTTACCCAAATACATACCAAGGAATTTATGTATAGCTTCTAGTTTTTTAAACAGAACATCAACAAACACACAAGCCTTACTGACAGAGCCACATGACATTTAGCAGGATGGGACAACTGTCTGAATCAAGAGACAAAAAGTCATATCTTAACTAATTCTTCTGAGTAAAATAATCAAGGGAAATAGACACTTCCTTGGGAATAGGAAAGAGAGAGCACAAGAATTGTACAGTAACAACAGAGAGCTGTGCACGTCAGAACACCACTTCAAAATCAGATTGAACAGAGGTCAGGAGCTAGATCCCAGCCTTTAATCTGCAAACGTAAGAACACCAACTCTCAACCTACCTAAAAGAAAGGTCATACACTGCCATTCTCTCTCCCAGTAACCCGCACGGCCCAGCTCCTCCTTGGGAGACTCTCAGCTTAAGAGCAGGTTTGGCTGAGAGGTATTATTTAACCACGTCACATTCACCTGGACATCACCCTCTTCTGCATTTCACAGCCTCCCAAAGGCATTTAACCAGCCACATCAATGTCCCTTCCCACCACATGCTTTCATGCTCCTAACCTGAATAATGTTCTTGCTCCTCACCACATCTGCCCGTGCACCAGGGAGGACCCCCTCACACACCAAGCAAAGGCATTTTTGAGAAGCTGGACCATTCCTCTTGATTCCAGGACCCAGGTGTGCAACCCTCACAGACTCACAGCATCCACACCCTTCCTGTTCATGGGAGTGAGAAACAAGAGTCTACAAAACCCACAGCAGGATAATGTTTTAGGAAAATGTACTGCAGGCTTGACATGAAACAAGGGCTTCGTTAAAAGACAGGAAAGCAGCACGCCAGGCTGACTCTACAGACAATGCATAGCTCCAACTTCCCACTTTTTGCACAGCACCTTTTCATGTCAAAGACAACACACTTGTATGATACTTGTTTAAAAATCCTTTTGGCCATCAGGGAGTAACACTTTAGAACAGGAGTCCAAGGAAGCTGTAAGAACTATGCCATAGCTGAAGTATCAGATTAGAAGAAAATACTGATGCAGTCAGTTCTACAGGCACATATATTGTCAGAAATTACAAAGCTTTAAAGCCATTAAATCCTCTTTGAAGCTTGGCTTCAAGCAACTATAAATTTTTAAGTTTCAACTATTCTAGATTACAATTTCAAGTGAAAGGGCCTGGCAAGCCTGAAGCACTTGGAATAAAATAAATAAATAAATAAATAAGTTTTTGAAAATACTGAAAATTGAGATCCTGAGATTTAGCACCAGCTTCAAAAAAATATAAGTTAAGATGACTTATGTCAGGCTTCTTTCCTTAATTGTATGGGGAAAGTGCACACAGATATTTCTAAATAATTTAAATATTGCAGCTATGGTTGGTCATACTGGCACAACTCAGGCCTTTCTAATTCTGATTTCTTTATCTTCTGAATAGAAAATACAATTAAGCTGATTTTGATATTTGTTCTCATAATTCTCCAACAATAGTCTGACCTTGGTCACTGAAAGTCTTCCTTTGGTTGAGTGAAACAGAGCACTTTTTCCTTATGAACTTGCTGCATCCTTAAATACAGCACACAGTCCCTGCATCCTCATTCTGGTGCCTCTTTGTTTCCAAAAATGTCACCAGTCAGGAGGACAATCAAAATCAAATCACTTTTCTCTCAGCAGGTCTCTGTAACACATTCAGCTTGCTGTGTTTTCTGTTGTTTTAAATCTGTAATGTCCTCTTCAATTTGTAAATTTTTAATTGGAACCACAAGACATGCAATTGTTCTCCCATTTCCGTAACTCCTGGGAACCTCATACCACTATAGTCTTGTTATTGAGCATTTTACTCCATGGGCTCTGCCAGTTGGATTGCAACTATTTTCACCACCTTTTTTTTTGTCTCTATATTCAGATTTCTATCTTCCTATCCACATCTTCACTGGAAAGTCAGATGCAGGTAAACTTTTATCACTGTCCACTGCCTGCATCACTCTGTCTAAGTATCTACTACCTTAGAAATTCAGATGCAAAACGGAAAGATTGTACCCGCTCCAAGTAATTCACACTTGAACACAATCTTTGCAGTAAACTTTGCACCTTACTTCTTTCCTCATCATGATCATAAAACAACACTCTGGAGTTTGTATTTTCTCTGAATGAGATTCCCCAAACGTATCCTGATTCAGTCAGCTATAGGAATTCATTATTTTAGTTCGATCTAATGCTCAGTCTTGATTGTGTCTGTGTCTCAGCTGTCACTTCTTGACTTCTCCACCTCTTCCTATCACTTCAGTGCTTTACTTCTCTACCTTGCTACCCACAGTGTTTTCAGCCTTTACTCCTGCTGTTCTCTGGACTTCAAAGAGGACCTGTATCTGCTTTCAAAGATGTTCTGCATAGGCATTAGCATCAGACTGCCCTCATCACTAATGCTTACCCTAAATCTCATCTACTAAGCTTCCATTTTTAATTACATTGATTTGCAAGATATTTGGATGGCATATATCCAAGTAAAAACACTGTAAACGCACATACCTAATACAGAAGCATAAATATAGCTCCGATCAAGTCACATTTGAACCAAACAAATTGAGGCTGCAAAAGTAGAACACTTTGAGATAAGTGTTGGCTGAAACAGGGGAGTAGACCAGACATCTCCAGTGTGCCATGTTCAGCATGGCTCACACGGCTGCAATAAGCAGCAAGCAGTGCTCCAGCAGAATATTCCAATTGGCTTTCAAAATAAATCTCAAGTAGGGGGTGTAATAATCAAGTTGGTAAACTCAATTTGAACATGAAACGTATTGATTTCTTCTGTGGCTAATCACCATCGTGATTCTAAATTATAAAGATCAGAAAATTCTCTTCTCCCTGAATGCATACAGTAAATTGCAAACCAACAACAGCCCACAGAGCTGTAATTGCTATCCTGACAGGATAAAAACGCCTACTCGTCCGATTGTTTTTGTGAGTCCATCTCCTCTCTCCCCCTTTTCCTCTGCCTTTTATTTTATCTGTTTTTTCACCACAAATGTGAACTTTGGGGATAGAAAAATGAAGAGCTTTTTCCAGATGCTTCCCACTGAACGTAGTGCTTCATTTGATGCTCCAAAAACCTGCCCTTTCTGGAAGGGCACTGCACATTCTCAGGTCAGTCACAGACTCAGAATGGTTTGTATTAGAAGGGGACCCCAAAGATTACCTAACTCCAACCCCCTACCATGGGCAGGGACCCCTTCCACTTAATCAGATTGCTCAGAGCTATATCGAAGCTGGCTTTAAACACTTCCAAGGATGAGCCATCCGCAGCTTCCCTGAGCAGCCTGTGACAATGCCTGGCCAACCTCAAAGTAAAGAATTTAATATCTCATCTATTAAACCTATACTGTCAGTTTGAAGCCATTCTCCCTTGTCCTGTCACTACAGGCCCCTGTAAAAAGTCTTGGCTCATCTTTCATCCACGTCCACAGTCAATAACCATGACTAATGAATCTCACTTATTACTGTTACTTCCCTATAACCTGTGCTCCATTCAATTGAGTATTTTCATGCATTCTGTTAATCCCACCCCTCTGTTGGTTTTTGGTTTGTTTCTTTCAAAGCATAGTCATCCCATTTCAAATTACTCCTAAAATACAGATTTCACCCAAGTTCTGCAACACTTAACTAATCCATGAAGATAGGCAACTCTCTAGATCCCACAAGGTAAGTGAGCTAACGTGTATGTCTCAAACACCACTAACCAGACGGCTGTGGAGCCAGCCAAGGATTGTTGGTAAGAACAGACAAGAATTGCTGGTAATAACAAAGGATAGCTGGTATTAACACACCATGAGAAAAAAACTGGAAGTGGCTGGGGAATGAGGCATACAGGGATAGAGCAGCACATTTCCAGGACAGACATCCTTGTCCTGCTGGAGAGATCAGCACAACACCACAAGTGTAGGACTGAGGCCAAGAAGCAGGTATGGGCTGTACAGGGATACAGAGACCACCAAATACCCTAAAGCCTCCAACCCATTTCCAGACAGGTCTGCAAGAACTGACTGCACATGACTGCAAAATTACATTAGAAATTTACCTCCAGTGCAGGAAAACTCTTGTATAAAAAGGTACCCCCACAAAGCCCAGGACCCTGTGTGTGCCCCCCAGGATCCTGAACACCCCATCATCTGCATCAGTGATGGAGCCAGGATCTCACTGTGATCTCTCTTTATCTCTTTCTTCCTCCCCCTCTTTAATTCATATCTCTCTCCCACTCCCTTCCACTTCACCTTACCTCTTTATCCTAAACCCACTGCCATGTGCTTTTAGCAGGCCAAGGACATACCACTTTTCATACCAAGTGTTTAATTTATTAATATAACTTTGTGATTGTTTGCAGATGCTTTGACTCCCATTGTTCCTTTCAACCATGAGCATCTACAAATCTAGGGTGCTCCCTTCTCCTTAAGAGTGGGACATTCATAAACACCAGAGATATGAAAGGAAATTCAAACTCTGACTCGTAAGATCTATCATAAATATCATTAACCAGTTTGGTGTATTTTGCCACATTTCTGTCCACAGATTTCACTTTCAGTACGTTAAATAACCCTGAAGGACTTCGAATTTACAGGCCTGAAATGTTTAACACTTTACACCATACTATACAACTTGGATTATTTTTCACAACTGTATTGCTCTGGTTTTTTGCTAAATTTAATATACCATATGCTTATCTACTTCTACTGTCTTGGTTCCCAAAAGAGCATATCTGTTTCATAAGGATAATGCCTCATAGGGTTAATGTTTGTATTATCTGATGTAGAAAAACATGGATAATCTTAACTAAGTGTGTCTGACAAGACACCCATGAAAAAAAAGCCTTGCACATCTTTGTTGGGATTACTGCAATACAAAGCTGAACCCTGTCTGAAAACAGTATCTCTGAGTAAAGTACAGAAAGGTCCCAACCTCAGGGTGGAATGAACAGCAGAATTTTCTTTTTTGATTTTCTCAGAGATATCATTATACAAAGCAATAATGTTGATGCTGTTCGTTCAGAAAAGAATCTGCCACCTTCAGAGATCAGGACACACAATACGGGCAATTAAGCCTTAACTGAGATTTGGCTCAAAGTAAGCATAGATGCAAATTAAAGTACAGCAGTCTGGAGCTTACTAGAAGGTCCTGAACTATGACCTTCATCTTTAATAATTAGACAAAGAATCATAAAGATCACTTTCTAGTAAAGAGCTGTCTGAAAATTACAGTAGGAACAAGTTTTAAATATCATACCTTCATACTTATTTTCTGCATTATCATCCCTTAAGAGAAAGTAATGATGCAAAGTGTGGAATGTCTTTTTGTAGAGGGGTAAGATACCACTCAGTGGTATCTCCACATTTACCACCAGAGAGCTTACATCACCCTGTATTAACCTCAAAACTAATATTTAAGCATAACTGACTGCTTTAGACAAAATCAAGAGAGGGGAAAAGCAGCTCATTTGAAAAGAACATCCTGTCTTCTAGCATAGAACACAGCATTATTGTGCAATCAGAGTAGATGATAACTTTGGCAAAATAGCTGCACTTTTAACCAGGGCAACAGAAGCATTTTTACCCCCAGGTAATCCCGCGCCACTGGTGCTTAACCAATTCTGTAATAACCTACACAGAAAGGCTTAGAGCAGAGTAGCTGTCCACTCTCCACATCTCTCACTGCTCAGAGAAAAATCTTTCATCCTCATCCTTCCCACTCTTTGCATATTCAGCTGCATATTCCCTTTCAAAACAAGACTAGTTGTAATTTTAGCAACTTCGAAGTCTTAAGTAGGAAGATACAGCTCAGGCATTAAAAACCAGAGGGTTGCCATTACTTGAAAGGAGTCTGGTGGATGCCATTGTCCCCTGCATTTGCACAGATGAGCTGCTAATGAGAGAATTCAGCCATATTTTCATTTGAACTCTAAAATGTCCTCAAAAAGCTCCGATTCTGTGCCAGAAATTTCATCCTCATGGGTTTAAGCAAAAACAAAGAGGAATTCATTTGCATTCTCTACACAAACAGTTTTTAGCTAGCAGAAGGCCATTCTCTGATGTCAAGGAACGAGGACTATTTTGCTCATATCACTATCCACAACTGTCTGCCTGCTCATGTGAGGGCCACACCAAGATTATTCTAAAGTTTTGATATAATAAAGAAATCCTGTTGATAATTTGCATTATCAATTTTATCAATTTTAAAAGAGAATTCACATTTCCCATACCTTTCACTGTACCCAAAACCACTACATCTCTCCATCTGCCAAACTGAGGCTTCTTCATTTTAGAAGTGTTCCATGAGATTCCTAAAATTTAGGTCTTCCGTTAGGCCTGGATCTTACCCAGCTGGATGTCTATCTGCCAATGGCAGCTCCCTCCTGAGAGGTAAGTAAGGAAAAGTGCCCTACCATTATGCACTTGATCAATTCTCCCACTACATAATTCCAGCTAGAACAGAAATCTCTGCACCTCCCACTAACCACACAGGTTGGTCACAAACCTCTGCACAGGCATACAAGTCTTTTCTTTCCTTCCCTGAGCGGGAGGGAAGGAAGCAGAATTTCCTAATCACTGCAAGGATACAAAAACTGTACATTCAAAGAAAAGTTACAAAAGCATACTCCAAATATTTTGAAGATGAGTGCATTGCTCCAGAAAAGTCTTTGGACATGGTTTGAATACATACATATATACATACCTACATTCCTCATACAGACAGCCACCAATCAACAAGAAAACCCTCTTAACAGAGGTAACAAAAATGCAATTATTATTAATTAAATTATTAAAACAAAAGGAAGGGCTGCTCTTGGACACTCTGTAGTAACTTAATTTAAGGAAAGTTATCAAGCATCTCTAGACAGAAACCAGAAAAGCCATCAGTCATGTTCCTCTGTGTTTTAAAATGACGCCTCCTGGAAGAGGAAAGTTTCAACATACAAGCATTAAGATATTTTCTCTGATGTAAATCCCTCCACCTACTCAAGGACCATGTTGCCAAAGGTGACAGATACCATATTGCACTCACTGTATCTCCACTAGACAATAAATTAAGTTTGCAATATAAAGTTGTTCAAGAACAAGATAAAATATCAGCAGCCACACATCCAAACAGATACTTAACATGGAAATGGCAAAAGGCACGGTTTCAATTTACACCACTTGATTTTGTAGAAACCCTAAAGCTGTCTAAGGAATTAATGTCTGTGTGCAGACAAATGGAAAATGCCTAAATGTACCAGGAGGAGATTAAGGCTGAGTCTGAAATGAAAATATAGGAAGACAAAAGCAGCAGTAACTTGCAAGACCCATTGTCAGATAGGTTCTTGCAAGTAGAAAAATGACACAGTTTGACATAAGCAGGTTTAATACCACATCTTAAGGAAAGGGACTTCAAAAACAATATTGGATGGGGAATCTGAAGTTCCCTTTCTCTGTGAGCAAAAGGATGTTTTTGCAGACTACTGCAGGCTGTCCTAATTGGCAGTAGATCTCATCTTCACGTTTTTTAATGAAGTCTGAGTCCTGCCTTCAGTGAAGGCAAAAGTTTTCTCCCAGAATTTACTGTGCAAGCTCAGAGATTAAGACCAAAAAAATCAAAGGAAAACACAAGCAGCAGAATAAAAACATCTGAAATTTAAACATAGTCCTACTACAACCTTCCTTTATTATGTTGCACAAATTCTCATATTTCTATTTCATTTTCTTCATTTTTATGAAGATGAGATGGCTGCAATACATTTTAACTCACAGAATGAGGACAGAATTAAGAGCATTTGCAAACCACTGATCTCCCAGAACGAAAGGACCTAGATTAGCACAACACATTATATCAATCCTAAGAACAAGCTGATTTTAAGTGAGCAGCAGCATTATGTAAATCAGTTACAGGAAAGAAATTAGAAGAAGACTCAAAAGGCTTGAGTAAATATAAAGTTTAGTACAGATATATACCCATTGGCTCCATAAACACATTTTCTATTTTCACACACAAAATGGAACCTACTGCATTTCCTAATTATACTGCAAAAGAAGATGACCATTCCATAAAGTTCCAACTACATTATTTCAATTTAGTAACCCTGTATGCTCTCATAAAGCCTTGAAACATTTATATAGAGAGACATATACAACACATCACCTTTCTAATTTTATAAACACTGAAAGAAAAAAGCCATGATGCATACAAATCCAAGTTTCAGGGTATTTTTAGAATTGACTGCAAAGTACAAAAACCACCTGAAACTTCCCATATCCTCAACAACACTATCACTCTTCCTTGAAAACATAAGTGTAATTTTGCTATTCATAAGAGACACTAGAGTTTCCCAGTTTGTGCAGATTTCAACACAATGTTGTTACAAGCTGAACAATTATTAGAACAATTCTTGCCAAAGTTTGTGTACTGACAAGGTAGATTGCATACTGCTATGCCCAGAAAGTAAGGTATTCATCAGGTTGTTTTCATGGTTTGTCCTTTGAAAAAGGAAAATGTTGTATGGGAAAGAATATAAAATGCTAGGTACAGCTTAATATCCATAATTTCATGTTTATGCATGCTTATGCAGATCACAAAAATAAAGTGATAGCAAAAAATAAATCAGTTTGACCTGCATAACCAGGGCATAGCTGAGAAAAGCTCTATTTTCAAGATGGTCCCATGGAAATTATTAAAACTAGTTACAAAAATTAAAGATGTGTGAAGGTGCCTTTCCAGGATGACAAGTCTAGAATTATTGCCTAGACAAGCAATAATGACAAGCCTAGAATTATAGTTTTAGAACAGAAATTCTTCTATATTCTCAAGCATTTCTGTGAGATGCACAAAAGTGGTCTCTTTCAGGATACTGAATACCTTCTCTGTGGCTCCTATGACAATAATGTAAGGGTTGTCAACTTCACTGAAATATATCAAAATCTAAGGCAAAATAAATGCAAACATTTTAATTCACCATTACAGTTCACAAGAAGAAAGTAACAAGCAGCAAGGCATGCTAAAATTCACAGTGCAGCACAAACATTACTCCAGCCATACCACATATTCTGTATGACTAACAACACAATTTACTAAAACCAGTAAAATAAAACCATGTATAACTGAAAAAGCCAACACTTCAAAAATCTGCAATGAACTTATTAAAAGCACATATGCAAAAACCTCACTAAAACCTACCACAGAATTCCTAGACTGGTTTCACTAACAAACCCCCACACTTGGCGTATTTTGGTTCCTGTTACTGCATATTAAGGTGAACAAGCAGCTACTCATGCTCCTTCTCACATCTCTCATTAGCTCTAATTAACATATCCGTACTTCTTGTATCCTGTCTCAAGCTGTCCTATGTTCTCTTAAAAAAAATTTTAACTCCTAGGGCCTCTAACAGAAGTCATTGCAACCTGGGAAACATAAGCCATAATTTTTCCCCTTCCCTTTTTGCCTTCATATTCAGGAAACTGGCTGGCTCCTTAAATTGGGAACTTGACTTAAACAAGGAGATGCATGCAATGAAGCAGTACAAATCAAAGTCATCTCCATTTCTGTGCATGTAACATACCCATAACTGAATGCAGCACTCTTCCAGAGAGCACAGAAAACTTTGAAATACCACCAAAAACCTTACAAGTCAAACTTTTCCACTTTTTAACAGGAACAGCTGCAAATATGCTTCAGACTGGCATTTAAATGAAACCTACAATGCTAACTTGAAATGTGGTTCTTCTTTTTCCTCAACTGAAAACTCAAGCAAGTTTACTTTTTGAGATAGAACATGTGTCTGTCCTCATACATTCACTCCTGCTTACTGATCTCCATCCCTCCGATCACAAAACCCAGAATTGCATTTGTGATCTTCAGAAACTCAAGACTGGGCATTCATGAAGCTGACTACCAGATAAAGGGCACCTTTAAAGGAAGAAAAAGTTGTATTTGGCATAACAGCTCCTCAGCCCATGACTGCTGGTTTCACCTTCCCATCATGAATTGCTAATGCAATGCAAATAAAAGTACACACACTACTGCAACCCAACAATATTTTGTTCACATATGCACACAATTAAACAGAAACAACATAGTTACTAGAACACGAACTTCTGTCACAGATTGTCTTCTAAATTAATAACATTAATCTTCAATGTTTATTATGGTAGTCCTGTAACACGACTTGAAACAGATCCCTACACATCTATTAACAAGTGAATAAAAGTCTCTTCTATGCCTATAATGTTTATTATAGGATCTCAGTTCTGGTCAAACAAAACCTTTAGACTGAATTTTTTGCCTAATTAGGAAAAGATAAACCTATTTTGCTTATGAAGGACAGATCTGCCATTTGAATGCACTTTTGTAATACCAGCATGGAAGCTAGAGAAATATAAAATAGTATGAGAACTGCATTACATTCACATAAAGGGCAGTTTAATAATTCAAGGTTTATTTGGAGGTTTGTTTGCAACTGTAGGAAAGGTCAGACCTTATATGAATAAGGTATTAGGGTTTGCACATGAAGTCTAAGGTAAGGATAAGTAAAAAGGCTTGTTTACCATGCAGTTGCTCAGTGCAGTAGAGAGCTAACATTTTTAAAACCAACACAGTGGTAACAGCATGGATTACTGAAAGGATTCTGCATGCACATCAGTACACATGCATCAAGAGCTCAACTGAAAATCACAAAATCCGTTAACACACAGATCGTGGGAAGTTTTACTGTTTTAAGAGATACGTGGCTTTGAGTTACACTTGACATCCTTATTTTAAATTTCTTATTGCTCTTCCTTGCACTTCTTGGATTTAATACTTTACAAGACAGACTCCCATGCTTTTGCATTAAACACTTTCCACACTGTTTAGTGGCAGTCTGATACAACAAATTGTTAAGTTTGGACCTGGCCTATACTGTTCAGAAGAGAACTCATTACACCAATAAGCATCTACTTTGTGCATCCATAAGTGGATGCAGAAATAGATATATCCAAGAGGATGCAGAAATGCATATATCCTGCCGCTGCAGGACTGCTGAACACATACCTGTACATATTCAAATATGCACATATTTTCACATCAAATAAGCTCAAACCAGCTCTTAGCAAAACACTTCCTCAAAGAAGACAGTGGGACACTAAAAACACTCAGTCTAATAGGAGCAGAAACGAAGACATAACTTAGTAGCAGCCAACAGAAAACAAAAATATTCCACAGTTGAAGAAAACACAAAAAGCATGTTTCAGGAAAAGCAAACTTTGGCCTGGTACAGAAATGCTTCCAAATCACCTACACTACCTTGAAAGAAAGCAAACACAGAAGTTTCTAAGCTTGAGAAATAATTATTTCTCAATAATAAATAAAATAATATTTTTATTAATTATTTCTATTCTTCTAACCCAAGCTTCACTGATCAAATTCATAGAAATCTTAGTAAAATAAAAGTATTTTATTCAATCATTTTTCCCTCTTGATCTAAAAAACAGAAGTGACTTCTTCTCCTGAAAACCCCTACATCCTTTCTGTATCATCCTCAAGAGTCTCCTGGTAGAAATGGCAGCACCATAAGCTAGCAGAAGGGGCCACAGCATCAGGCAGGTCAGGTGCAGGTAGGAACACCTTGACCATCTGCAGTATCTCCACCCCTTTTCCAGATGTGAGGGAGGAGCAGAGGACCCCCACACTGGCTCAGCCAACAGCCAGGCTGCAGAACAGGTGCAGCACAACCCAAACACAGCATCATCTGTGCAAGCTGCACATCCATCAGGAAGGATTTAACCAGTCTGCACCTACTTTAAGCAAGAAGCTGCGATTATTTTATCCTGTGGTTTCCTTTACTTACTTGCACTTTCACATCATCACGATTTTGTTCTGCAGTTTAAACATGATTCATACCCTCAATTTAACTTTGATTCATAGTTTCTAATAACATCAGTCCATTGTCCAAACACTGCAAGGGGATATTAAACAAGCTTAGACGGTCTAGGGAATTTGCCCACCAACATTAAACACAGAATAATTGGTTGCCATAATATTGTTTTAGATAACAGTTTCAGATAAACAAAGTATAAGCGTAATGTCCCTGCTCTGAACCAAGAAAATAAAAAAAAAAAATCAAGAACTGTTGGACAATATTGCAAAACCTTGTAGTATTAAAACACATAAATGGTTATAGCTTATTCCAAAGAATTGTTACCCAATTTCAAATTATATAAGTGCAGAAAAACAAACACAAATAAAAATTTTGAGTTTTATGAGTGGGTACTGCCCACAGCTCAATGTGAAGCTCTATTGTCTTTGTCCAGACTCTGTAAGCTAGCTTACTAGCTGCAAAATGACACCCTCAGGAGTTTAGGTTAAATTGTCACTGGTTTGGAAATGTAGGCATCTGGTAATAAACACACACACAAACACACACACACTAAAATTAAACTATGCCTAATATGTACCTAAGTTAGTTTTGAACTCTTATTAATGATACACTTCTCTGTACAGCAGAGAACACCCTAAAAATGAAGTGCTGAGCAGATGGCTTTTTTAAAGTGTGATTTAAATATGTGGCACATGCATGACATGTGCCTTCCTTGATTTTCCAGACACTAATTGTTAAATAAGACTTCTGAAGTGCGCATAAATGCATGGAATTCAATAATCAGTCAAGTATTTAGACACAAAAGAGAAGTCAGCAGAATTTTATGGATAGACAAAAATTAACTTCCCAAAACTAGAGTATATTCTGTGTTAAAAACATAGTCAGCACTATGAAAAAAATGTTAGAATAATACAAGTGCTTGTGCACATACACAGAGACACAAAGGAAATTGTTTGCATTTTCACACCTAAAAGCATAACTATCCCTTTGTACCACTATACCATTTACCTTATGAGATCTAAGTACTAATAGGAAGGTTTTCATGAGAACTGTTTTCTCCCATCTATAGGGAATCTACCCCTTTGCCCCAACAGCCTGATACCTCTTTTTTACTGTCTGTATTCAGTATTCTTTTCCCTTTCATCCACATCTGTATCATGGGTTTGCCAGTGCTGCCCATTCCTAGTAGTCTCCCCAGCACAGTATCATCAATATTTTTGGAATATACATTCCTGCACACACTGATTCCAAATACAGCAAGCATACATACTCCATACTTGCATATATATCATTAGGAGACTTCTAGGACCTTATCCTGTCAAACCTTATTAAAGTGACATTTCTAAGGCTGACATTCCATTTTCTCTAAGCTTGTTTTGAGCAGACATTTAGTAGAAACCTCCCCCCATTCAGGATTTTAATCAAAAGAGAAAATTAGGAAAAAGTTAAGTCTGCTATCTAGGAAAAAGATCTATTAGGTCTTGTCTGGACTAGAGAAATGTATTCTTCTAAGAATCAATTTAGTCTTTGCAATGCACTTGTAAAATGTCACACGTTCACACACAGAAAGCACTGCAGATCCTGTTAAAACTAGTTTCATTAACTCTAAATGCTATTTCAGTCAGGCTGAATTAATGGCAGCTAAGTTAAAGGTTTACTGGCATTGTAGTTAATGCTGATCAAAAAACCTACCCATCACCTTCCCCACAATATACTCCTGGCCCTTTGAAATCTGCCCAACTTTACCATTTCGGAGACCCCCACCACAAATCTGTGGGATGGCACCCAAACTGCAGTGCATTTCACAAAGCACAACTGAGGACAGAGGAAACCTGTGACAACTTGAAAAGCTTATCAGTAGTGGACACTGCAGAGCTTAATTTGCTGAGTGAGAAACAATTCAAATTTCTAGACAAAGGCTTACAGCTATGGCAAAGCCTCCAAATCAGAATGAAAATCGAAACTTAAATTCCGGCTATCTGTACAAAGAACTAGCAGCCAGCAAGAAAGACAGATAGTGATCCATCCTCTGCTGGAAAAGAAAAGGATGCCTAGAGATCTCTTTCAGGTTTTTTTTTCTAATATATGCTGCTAACAACACCAATCATCCACCAAAATTACTTTTCAAACAGAAGAAGAAAACAAATATGCTGAAATTTAAGAAGATTCTCCCTTTTTTCAAAGAAGACAATATTTTCATTTTGCATCATATGTTTGGTTGCTTGTCAAAGTTTCATCACAAATTGTCATGTTTTGCTCATTATTAAAAAAAAACATTATTTTTTTTCATCAGTAGCTGGAAGTCTAATTGTGTGACTGATTCAGTATTGATGCACCATGCATGTAGCAATGACAGATTGACACAGTTTCAAAAAACAAATAAATCACTTCCATTATGTCAGAGCACAATCACCAGAACAGCAGGATCACCACATGAGTCTCTCACTATGTCATGAAAGAACATAAAACCAAACATGGCATCTTTGAATTTGTTTGAAATACATTTTAGTGAAACAAAATCGCATCTCAAAGTATTAACCATGCCTGCAAAATGGAAATTTAAAATGCTGATCATCAGCTCTACATGAAAAAAATTGTTGCTTGTCTTTAATTCACTTACTTTTCAATATCTGTTTAAGAACAACTACTATATAAACCAAAAGGCTGATCTAAGAAATAAAGAAACAGAAAAAATAAAAATATATAAGATGCTAGGAGTTGTTTTCTTTTCTAGACAAGATCCATCATAATAAAATGGTAGGATCAATTAACAACAATTTCCTAGCAGTACACCAAGGCTGTCTAATCACTATAAATTCTGTTGTAATCTTTGCATACAACAGTTTATTTCACCAAACCATTGTCTGTTCAAGGCTCTAAAAACTGTGGGAGACTCCTGTTGTAAATGAATTTTAATCAAAATTTGCTTTGAGCATTACTGTGTTTTCCAAGATTCCTAATGCATCCTTTTCATAGAGCAAGGCACATAGCATTCAACATTCTGCAGGACAAACTGCAGCAAAAAATTGGCATTGTGGCAATAGAGGCAACATCTCTATTAAACTTTTAGAACAAGGGGCCAGCTGAGTTTTAAATAAGACAAAGCACCACATGGCTACACCAGGAGTCTCATGTCTGTCAGCACGTCTGTTCCCAGTTGACCAGAGTTCCGACAGATTATTTGGTATGCAAGTTCATTACTGAATCTGTCCACACTCTGTACCTTTCATACTGGAGTTCTGTCAGGCCAATGAAAACAACCTGACAAACATCCTGCAGTGCGACACCATCCCTCTATGTATCTGTTTTATTAATGTGCATTCAGTGCAGCTTAACGCACAAAAATGTTACAGTGAATTATTCTCCTGTTACCAGAGACTTATCTTGCCACTAGGCCTATTACTGCATTTGATTCTCAAATTGGCTTTGTAAACATGAAACTGTTATGTCCATAGTTCACAAAAAAAAAAGTGTGTTGATGATGATTGTTCTGGTATAAAAGTTTACAAGCATGGAAAAAACTACTGTCCATTACCCAGCTGACTTTAGAAGACTGACTCTGCTTGAGATAAAATTGAGATCAAAGAACCCTAATTCCAAAGATGAACAACAAATTTTAACAAATTCAGGGGAAATGTATCTAATACAATAAACTAGTACTACTAACTCAGTTTCTCCACTTTGTATATTCATTGCCATAGAACTGACAAAAAAACAGGAGATGAGCAAAAAATAAAAAAGAAATACTGTGTGCATTCACATAAATTTATAGCTGAGTCTCCTCAGGAGAGAACGATTCCATGAGCTGCACTCAGGATTCATGCTGTGGCTGGCTACTGCACTCCTTTCTGGACATGCCCATGTCACAGGCACACAAGGGGCTCTCTGAACACGTCAGCTGCAGGCCCACCCAAAGCATTAGATCAGAGATGCCACTGGGATCAAGGTGGGTAAGGCAAACACTGCCAAGGGTGAGAAGCAGGATTGAGCAAACTGTCCTCCAGGCACATCTCTCCAAGGAGTTCACTACAGCTTAGACTGCATGGGCACCATGTAGGTCATCAGTAACATTTATTATTCAGGAAGGATATCAGAAAGTCCCAGAGAGAACATATCCAGAAGCATGATGACTTCAGAATGTGTGGAGCAGAAACTCCAGTATATCATCCCTAATCCTCTTCATGTGATGTAACAGCATAATTGGAGTCCACGAGGGAGAGAAATGCTTGTTGTCCTATGCAGCAGCCCAAAGAAACAACAAAGCCTTGTGCTTCACACCATTATGTGCCTTCCCTTGAAACTTCCTGCCTCCTCCCACATCCACACTGCTCCTGACTAAAAACAATCTTCAATGACAAGCAGACATGAAAAAATAATGTTAAATTCCAAAATATACAAAATATGACACAAAGTAACACAAACTGAATCAACTTACAGAAAATACACAACATAACCCTTTCAAAATACACAGCATTGAAAAACAGATTCACATTAAGGAACACACTTCAAAGACAGTTAGACTAATTATCTTCCAGGAAAATTTGGAGAATATACTGAGCAGAAAGCCTCTTTCCCAGGGAATGAAGATTCACATCATCTAGCAAGCAGATCCAAAGAGTGAAAAGGAGTTTATGTATAATCTCATATACTTTTCATGAGTCTTATAAACTTCTGGCAGATTTAGTAATCTTCCATAAGTCTCCAGATTTCACAAGTCCTATTAAAATAAAATTCCTGACATTGAAAGAAAAAGGAAGTAGAAGAACACCTTAAGCAATGCAGTATGGATAGAGGGGACAGCAAGGGGAAAGAACCAGTCTTTATTACAGCTCACAAACACATTTTGGGTTGCTCTTGAGGCCAAAAGATATAAAAGAGACAAAATACCACTGATTCAGCATGCCCATAGTACTTTTATGTCAAAACTACAATCTGCAGTGCAAAGCTCCTGCAACTCAAGTTACCCACACTTTACTTAATTTCAAGGACCAGCAGAAAATAATGACTCATTCAGAATGATATTAATTGCAGAGCTTTTCTTTCATATGTTTTCTATGAAACATGAGGTAAGAATATATTTTAGTGTCTACAAAGAGCAAGAGATATGGCAATGGTAAAAAGCAGCATATCATCCAAAAGAGGGACAGATGAAGGCAAAGATGGAGCCCAAATAAACATCAAAGGACAGCATTTAGCAACTCTGAATTAAGAATCAATTGTCTGGTAATTTCTGTCAGAATTATTTCAGCCATGTTTATTTCCTCAGGCACAGTGAAAACTCACAACACGAAAATCAAATGAAACATAAATTTGTTACAGATTTATGTCCCAAACCTCTGATTACTTTATTATTGGTATGATATATATATATATATATATATATATATATATATATATATATATATATCAATCATACCAATAATAAAGTAAGTATAAATATTTTTAATATGTATTTTAAAAGGCAAAAGTCATAATGCTGGAAAGTAAACCCTGACTTTACTGTGGGTAGCACCATTCACAATTCTTAGACACCACTAGCTACTCAGTTAATGCAAATCCAGCTACATTATACCTTTTTTCCAAAATTAAAACCATTCACAACAGCTCAATGTCCTTGAGCAGCAAGCAAAAGAATGCCCCCAGTGCGGCATGTCCCTGGCTGATGATAAAGCAAGACTGAACACAATTCCTGATGGGAAGAATTGAGAAGACACCTTTGTCATGGGGGAAGTTACATTGTACTTAAAGTTACATTTTAATTTGTCTGCTCAGTCATCTCAGTAGCTTTGCAGACCAACCTTTAATTGTAACATACATGTGCATTTAATCTGACCTTTGAGGACTTTCTATAACACCAATCAAAAGTTTTTCTGTCTAGCTTTGCAAAGATGAACTTCATCAAGACAAGGCAAGAAAAACCAAACAAATCCCAATTAGTCCACACTGCTGTTCTGACTTTGCTAGGCTTTCTGACCTTTCAGTCATACAATCCTTTTCAGCTTTGTTCCATTTCACTCACATTTCCAGCCTGCTCTAATCCAGAAGCCAAGATTCCCCATCATTCATACAACAAGTGAAACTTCTCTCACTTTGTCCTCTCTTTTCCCTTTGAGAGAGGGAATGTCTATTGCTCTAATCCCTTCTACATAAACATGAAAGTGAGGAAGAACCATTTAAGAAAAACACTGGCACAAGAACAAGCATGTTTAAGCTAGCTGTGACTGTGTCTCGCCTAGAAATTAGGAGGTGTCATAAAAAAAAAAAAATAGAAGCTCTTCTAAAACACTGATCCTTAAAAAACAGCACAGAGAAGAGAACTAACAAATGAACCAAGGCACATATTCACAGCTTTAGGAACAAAATATGTTAAGAGGATTGTTTGAAAGAGCCAGAAAGTTCCTGATAGTCATCTGTTCCCTGCAGATGAACTAGGAGAATCTCCAATGCATTCTAGTCCAGTCAGAACAATGCAACCACATTGTTGTTAAAATCTTTGCACTGTCCTGTGGTTGTTTCCAAAAAGACAAGTGTAACATAGTAATATGAACTATGCCAACACAAGAGAAGTTCAATACAAACAGTTCATTAAAATCAACTAGGATTCACAGGTTGCATGTACATCAGAGCAGATGGACCCAGGAAATACCCAGATGGCTTCCTGGGGAAACCATGAGCCTTTGTGGGTTACCAAATCAAGCCCCACACTACCAGAGACAACACCAAGGCAATCCTTCCCATAATCAAATTCAATCCTGAAGGTAAGTTCATTCCATTTGCTCCCATCACTTCTCTCTGCAGATAATTAGAAACATATTCCTCATTTTCAATTTCCCTCTTTTCATAGGAAAAATTTCTGCAGTAGATTAATTAGCAGGTTAAAGCAAAGAGCAATGGCAAGTTAAATATGGTTATTTGCACTGAAACAGAGCAATAAGGCCTCACAGCACTTGTCCAGTTACCTGAAGTTACAGCTGGACATTAAAAGCTGTGCTCACTCATGTCTTACTCTGCACCAGTAAGAGAATGTTGAGTAACATCTTTAAAATCATCTAAAAATCTTTCATCAATGTGTCCAGCAATATTTATTCAAAGACAGTTTATTTCACCAAACCAAACCCAAAACTTCTCCCTGAAGATAATAAAAAAATAAGAAATCCACACAGGAAGAGTTATTGTATTATAAAGGGTGTTAAATGCTTTGCTTGCATTTTTATATAATTACGAAAATTCTACTCTCTGAAGGAATTACTTGAAAGCAACACACTTACTTCAGTATCCTGTTCTCTGGATGTAAACAAAATTAGACCCTCCAGTCTTTGTGACCATAATACATTTTCTTTACCCCTTCTTTTATTTTTGTATTTTGGAACTAGCCATATTCCAATCCTTCCCTTGATCTTCCTACACGATTTCAAAGTGTCACAGCTTAATGTGCACAAACATGCCAAAAACAACCTCTACATGAAGATTACTAAATGCCCAAATTGCACTCCAAAAATTCATTTACAGAACTTCAGAAGACAGCAAGATGCCACTTTATTGTCAAATTCCAAGCTGAGTTTACAGAACTACTAGGTGGGGGGAAAAAGGCATTTTTACTAACAAGGACTTAAAATATGCAGAAGTCAGATGACAAACCTTCACAATGGCATTTTCACATTTCCAAACAGTGACACCAAGAAATTCAGATGGCAAACATGTAGCTTTGTATATCAAAACATGTGCCAATCCACCAGAAATTAAATTGTACAGGGACAAGAAAAAGCCAGGCTGACTGCAAACTACTGAAAGAAAAAGAGCTTTGCTAAATCAATCATATTTGAACCTTCTTGAAGGTACATGAACCCAGCAGCCAAGAAGAGTCTTGGCCTGCGTACTAAATTTAAGCATAATTGTGACTTAGTGGGTTAAAATTATAGATTAGGATGCCACTACAGCATGCACTATTCCCTTGCTGCATCTGCACTGGCACCTGGGCAAGACCCAGTCACTGTAAACAACATCACACTTTGGTCTCCTCGTTCATTCAGCCAGGACATTTTGAGAAAGTTTTGATAGCCACAATTGTTTTATTCTATTTTATTCTCACTACTTGGGATATACATCCTTCAGCTGACTCATTTTTTAAATCACTTCAGTACTTAAACTGTCACACTCGGTGCATAATCTGACACCACAGAGTCATAGTTTGAATATTTCAGTTCTATTACTTTTAATTCTGTACCAGTTAATCATATTTTATTTAAAGGTAAAATGTTAATCTTCTGATGTTAAAAATCATCATATGTTACCTTTTTATGGCCGCATATTAAAATAAGGATACTTGCCAATTACCTAGAGTCTTCTTTTCAGGATTTAAATGAGACATTGACAAGAGGTCAGCTCAGACTCTGCAGTACAACAATCTGCTCTGCATGCCAGAGGTGCTCTCTTTAAATTTCCCAACACTTCACAGCTGAAATTAGCACATCTCACCAATTGCTAGTCTACATTGGTGTGTCCATATTTAATTCTGAGTAAAAGGTGTACCAAAAAGCACCTGGCTCCAAACTGTTTGCTATAAAATCACTGCCCTATTTCAAGCTCAAAACTCTGACAGAAATCCTTCAAAATTCCTATGGCTCTCCCTGACATAATGCAAGCAAATTTTTTGTTGTTGTTTTAATATTGCTACTTCTCATGACTTAAAAACACACCTCTACCACCAGAATGAGGTCTTAGACTGTAAGCATTTCCCAGTAGGGATTTTTGTCTCCATACTTGTCTGCAAAGCAACTAGCAAATTGTTAATCATCTATAATTAAAGACACCATAAGCCCAGAACCCATCAGAGTATATATCCAGTTTGCTCACGTGGCCTTTATGCATAAAATATGCCTTTTCATTTCACTACAAGTACCTTTTTCTACTTGGTTGCCTTCTTCCAACCTTCTTTTAAGACATTATTAAGAAAGGCATTCTTTAACATGTATTTTTTATGTATAAAACAATGAAAATTACAAACCTGTATAATATACTTGTCTCAGCTTCTCCTTGACCCTAAAATTTTTTGTTTTATTTAAAATTTTCAGAGTGTGTCCATGAAATGCCATAACTGAACAACATGCTTACATTTAACCTTCATGTCACACAAAGGCCAGCAAGCAGTACCACAAATTTTTAAACAGGTGAGTAGGAAAGAAAAACAGCAGAATTGCCTGGTGTCACATCTGGTAAGTCAGCAAAAGCAGAGAACTGAGCTGGAGATCCACTGAATTTCCAGGCTCATTCACATGGGCCAGGAAGGGCTCATAAGCAACACCCTCTGTATCTCAATAGTTACTTTTTCCTGCAACCAGACTGCATACTGCAGGCTGCACACACCTACTCTACATTTAGCACTCTACTTGCAACAGTAAGAAATTTATCTCGAGATAAATTCATACAGAACGAAATGCAACATACGAATTTCATTTTTAAATGGAAGAAAATCAGTGCAGTTTTGGTGGTGGTGCTCATTATATTTATTTATTTTTATTCTATCGTTTTCCACATTCAGACCTACAATGATTGGTATGTTGCTCAGGTTTTTGATCCTCTGCTTTCAGTGTTGACTTCAGTAGATGCATCAAAGCCCTTACATTCTTTAAAAAAAAAAGTCAGCACTGTTCATACAACTACCATCCACACTTAGCTGGCAAGAGCTTATATACCTCTTCCTGTCTGCAAAATGAAAAAAAAAAAATTTAAGTGTAAGATTAAAAACCTGACAATGTACAAGTCAAAATGCACTTGTCCAGACAGAGCCTAGCAGGTGAAACTGCTCCCTCCCTTAACCTCCTTTACAGCATGCTCTGCTGCCAAGTAAGCCAATGCATGGACCACTGCCTGACCAGGCAGCTTCTCTGTGAGACTCCATACCTTACACAGGTGGCAAGCTCAAGGCTACAATTTTTATTTTAACATAATTGCCTTGAATTTTAGAAGACTCTTCCTCCTTCAGGCAGAGGACAGTCTCCCACTGTTCACAATGAAGGTATCTGCTATTACAACATTTGGAAGTGACTAATGGGGGTGAAAGCTAAGTTTCATTTCTTATAGATTCTTTAGAATGAAACAAACTATATCTAAAAAGTGCAGATATGCTTTTTTATTTCTTTTGCAGTTCAGGGGAGGGGGGAGGGAAAAGCATCACTGATTTGTATATTAAAGTGCAAGCATCTGTCCTACTGATGACATTCTAGGGAAGCACATTAGCATAAAATTTAACGATGTCAAATAAGTGGATGTGAAATAGGGACTGCGTAAAGACACTATTTCCAAGCCTGACAGAAACATCACTGTTTAGAAATGCAAATGATACCATTATGTTCAATAATTATATGAAAATATGAACAGTTCAGCATGTTTTCCAGCCCTGATGGCGGTTAATGGGATGTACGCTTATGTAAATAACTACTATTAAAGCTAATGCTGAAAAAAACTAATAAATTCATACTAAAGCAACTGATTTAGTACGCTTTTAAACCCCAGCAGTGCTCACTTATTAGAAAGGAGTGCATTCTTATGTTTAGAACTCATTACTGTTACAAGTCACTGCAACTCCATCAATTACCATGCATTAATGAAAATGGGACACATACAAAAAAAATTATTGCCTCTCAGCAGTTTTCTTTAAAGACAAAATATAGGGGTATTACCATCACTGGGCCTTGAGGGGAACTTATCAGCAGCATAATCCTTATTACTACAACTGTACTCCCTGTTCTATAAACCCTGGGGTATTTTTTGTCCCAAGAAGGGGATGACCTTTATGTAAATCTCTTGCCATACGCACAATGAAAGTGACCACACTGCCATCAGTAAAAGCTTGCCATTTCCACAGTTAAAAATGTATTTAAATAAACACCAGGATCTGAACTGAAAACTGTAAATGTGAAATGAAAAACTACAACATCTCCTGAAACTAGACAAAAGAAGGTGTAATGCCAATAGAACTAAGGATAAAAGGTATATGTGGAAGTCTTGAATGAAGTTCTTGTATCCAGATAAATTCCATCCAGTTTTACACTTACACTTTTAATATCCCAGAGAGCCATGAAATTAAGACTGTAAGGATGCTATTCATTCCTCTTTGGATGTTTTTCCAACTCCTCAGTATTACTCAAAATTCTTAGCCCTTGTTAAACATCACAACTGATAGAGGAAACAAAACCAAGAGTGCTGTTATAGTAATGAATTCCTAAGGAAATTAAAAGCTGAGATTGACTGAATGTCTATAACTCTACAACTAACCCACTTTCATTTTCTAAGTAGTCTATGGAAATGAGATATTAGTGTAACATCCACTAGATCCTAAGAAGTTTAGCAAGGTTAAAATGCATTGTATTAGTTTGCATTGACTGACAGTTTAAAATTAAGGATGGATTTGAACAACCTTACATGAGACTATGGACAAAGAACTGATGCCAAATGGAGAAGATTAACATATGACAATCATCTGTGCAGTCTCACCTGCTGTAAAACAAGATGGCATTTTGCTATGGGAAGGCACAGACTTGCAACTCTTGACTACAAAAGCTCTATCACTACGGACCATGAAATCCCACATCAGTAGAAAGGGGTTAAGAAACAAATGCTGTTTTCATCGTGCTTGAACAGTGAGAAAGTTCTTACAGGCCAACGTCCACTATAAAAGCCAACGTTAAATTAATGCTATGCTTAAGTGCAATGTACTCCCCCACAGCACAAGGCAAAAATAAAATCAAGCCTAGCCTGAAAAACTTCCAATTTAAAAGCAGGCAGCAAAACAAGGCTTTCAAAAGGCCAGCAGCTCACAGAATACAACAGCAAACACATGATGACAGTCACTGTGACAAATGTTTGATGAGAGAGATGGAAGAAAAAACCCCACAAAACTATCTGATTGCTTTCACTAAATCTCTGTTGAAAGAGAGGTATGAAGTGTTTTGCTATCTAGACCATTAAAACTATTTCATGAGTGAAGGCCACTCTAAAAACAGTAAGACAAATTTGCTACTGATTAATAATAAAGCCATTCATTTTATTCTTCAAATCTAAAGTAATTACAAGCTAGAGCATGGCAAATGGATTTAGAAGAAGCCATTACGTCAGAAGAATCCTTTAAAAAAGAACAGTAATTTAAAAGACTGAACTGAATAATGAACTCTCCTGAACAACAATTATTATGAGATTGATTTATTGAAAGTGTATTTAATTATGCAAGAAATGTTTAAACTTTCCAAAATAGTGCAGGAAGACAGAGAAACCAATAGCAGAGTCAGCCCTACGTCCTCATTATAGTTGAGAAGCTGAAGCAGATGGAGAATTCATTTAGTTTAGAAGGATAAAGTACATCAATTTCTCTGAATCCACATTTCTAGTCAATTTGTTACAGTACCAGCTTCAACAATTAATGATCTCATTTTCCCATTTGTGCCTCCTTTTAGAAGAACTCAGTCTTTGTTTCCAAATGAGCAAAATGTCATAAAGAAAAAAATGTAACTCAAACATCACTGAAAGCTCACATGCCTAAAGCCAAATGTTTCAGCAATAACCACGAAACCAGTGGTCAAATTCAGTCCTGTAAGTAGCCTGGTCAGTTTAAGAATCTGGAAAAAGCAGAAAGATCTGTCTTTCACCTGAGACACTTAAACTGACCAGCCTGACTCCTACAGAGAAATTTTTTTTTACCTGAACTACTTCACCTTTTTTTTTTTTAAATACCTGATATTGATGCATGAGAGTGCCATGGCTGAAGGTGCATTTCCAATGACAGATTTCTCCTGTTTAGTTTAGACAGGGACAGCCCATCATCATGTCCAGTTCTGTCATGCCCACAGGACAGTTTATATAGATAATATCATAAACCTGTGCTTCAGATACCCAGAGCTGGGAGACAGGCTGTCTGGGAAGCATATAGCTACCCATGGGTATCCACAATCTGGAAGGTCAGAACTCCAGCTCTTACTCAGTTTCAAAATCGTCAAGTCTCTAGTACAGGTACAGATAACCACAATGTAAAAATGTCATGAAATGAGAGATGAGAGAATGCTACTAGCCCTCAACACTCACCTCAGGGGAACTGCAAAATTCTATACAAGAGCTGCTGGGTGGGAACATCTCTGCTTCAGTCACACACACAGAGAACACCATTCCACCCTTGGTATAAAACAGAGAGCAAACACACTTCTCCCATTCCACAGCTGTATTTCTATGCTGACAGTACCATCTTACAGACATCCTGCACCACTGGGTGCAGAGGTTTAGGGCAAAAAGCCTGTCCAGCTCATATTCTACAGAGGCTGTTGTTGACTGCCTAGATATTGCCTGCTGATTCTGGGTATTTTCATAACACGGACAGTGTTGCTAGATTGTGCTACAAGGCACTAACTAGGATTAAGCACAAAAAGCTTCAAATTAATCTCCAACCATTGATCCATTTGAATACTCAACATTACAATATGTTTCACCTTGTTTTAGTTTAAAAGTTCATGAAAAATTCAAAATATCTTATTTACCCAATAGTCCTTGACTGATTCTTCTACATTTCAGTTCGTAAATACATACATTATTTAACCAATACTGCAGTTACAGAATAGCATATAAATATTCAGGGACTTTTTAATAAGTGCAGCTTTTTTTCAACAGACCACAATGGTTGCTTAGAAACATTTACTAGTAGGATACCTGAAATAACAGTAAGAGAAACACCTTCAAAGAGTAAAGTACTTGGATAAAATGGAAGAAAGGAACAAAGTACTAATTCTCCATTCTCCTCACACACCTTCAAACAAATTATGATGCACAAGAAGATATATAGTATGCATTCACATATGAAAAATAGAAAGGGAAAAAACTTTAAATGATAAGCTGAGGGAGCCAAGTTAAGAAATAAAAGAAAAATAATGACGGTCATTTCAAACCCTCAGTTCATAACTTGTCAGAAACTATACCATCAGGAACAGACTCAGCCAAAGTTAATCTCTAAAATTGTTACTGAGTTTTAAATAAATAGCCTGACTTTCAAAAGCACAAGTTTCCTGCAAATGGCATATTTCCCTTTCTACAGAAATTTTCTTCTTACCTTTTTTTTTCAGGGGGAAAGGGTGGGGGCACAGTAAGGCAGGGGCCCATTTTCTTATACAAATGCCAAACTGCAGTGTTAATATCTGTGCCCCACCTCTCCCTGACACTGTGCTGACATTCTGAGTGCAGACTGTCCCCTTGCCAACAGCACCCCCAGGGAGGCACACACTGGGACCACACATCCAACAAAGTACAAGGCCAAAGCCCTTCCGTGCAAGACCACCTTTGCTCCTTCATCTGCGATGATAACTTGGTGGGTCTGATTGACAAAGGAAAGGAAGCAGAAGTGTTCATATTTTCAGAAGATCAGATTTAACATTATAGGGAAAATAAGGCAGAACCAGCAAGTAAAATCTGTATTCTGGTATCTCCTTTTTCTACCATTTTGTTCTTTGCATTAAGCAAGCCAGTAACTCTTTTTCTTCTGAAAAATACTACTAATTTTACATTAACACATTAAAATAGGAAAAGGAGAAAATATGTAAGTGGCCCTAATTTATGCATGCAAGACTTATGTAATGAACAGTACTATGGCAAAACTAAAAGCATTTTATTAAAGTCTCTAGATAATACTTATAAAGCTCATTATTCTTCCAGCAAATTAATATTCTATGTCTCACTAACACTATAAGCAAATGAACTGTTTTAGTTAAATTAATATTCATGTTAACTGCATGCAAAACCAACTAATTAAGTAGTTCTATAATATTAAGGACATATGTAAACAGAGTCTGTGATCAATTTTAAGGCAAACCAAGTAAATCATACAGGATTTGTTCTGTGAATTTGGCTGGGTCTTCAGCAATCTGTGAGGTGTCCCTGTCCAGGGGTTGGACCTAGATGATATTTCAGGGTCAAACCATTTTGTAAGTTCTATGTTCAGTCAAACAACAAAAAGCTCAAGTAACCCAGGTGCATTCTAAATATAAACCAAAATAGTATCATAGTACAGCTGACTAGTTTAAATCTACAAAAAAGAAAAAAAAGTTTGTAATAAACAGAATCTCTTCTTTCCTTTATCTGCCTATTCTTTGTCTATATAATAATAATAATTTAAACAGAGCTTAGAATCCTATAACCAATTCTTAAAAACAAATTAATAAGTTCTCTTCACCTATTAGTAAGTCTTTACACAAGTGTTACAGCTGCTTTTTCTTCTTCATTTATGCAACTGCATCAAATTTACATGAAAAAAATCTGTAATGGTGATAACAAGAAAAGCTAAAGACCACAACATAATTTCTTTGAGCTATGAACTATCAGTAGTATTTGTTTCTTAGTAATCTCATAATTTTTTTCCTAAGACATACGTGATGACAGTATTGGGACATCTTACAAAGGATATTTTCCTGATTGTTAAATTAAATTATATTTGGGACCTAAATTAATAATAGGTGCCTGAAAATACATCAGAGGAAAAAAAAAAAAAAGGAAAGCCAAAAGCTTTTCTATTAGCAGCTCCTAGCAAAAGAGGAAAAAGATGCAACACAAGTAGTCTAAGTGCATAACATGATGCATACTGCTTATCCCTTACTTTGAAAATGCAAATGAAATACACAAATAAGAACAAGTTGCAAGTCACACACTCCTAAGCCAATTCCAGAATCTAGACTGCCCCTAGAAGCAGTTTAGTCACCACACAGCAGCAAAGAGAACACCAATGCCAAGAGTAGATGCTGTAGAAGGCACTACAGGAGGTGATACATGGCAGTTCTCACATTAACTTAGTCCCAAATTCTATTCAAAAGTTCAGAGGGTGCTTCAATACCCTAAACAGATACATCCCTGCTTGCATCAGCTGTCTTACAGTTGTCTGACTCATCCTAGGTCACCTGCTGCCATCTTGGCTCTTATTAACCCTAGCTGCTTATCCCAAACATTTCTGAAGCTATCAGTCACAGGCTTTTGTTACTTTCACATGAGTCATGTCCAGCCCAACCTCCTTTTCCACATCTTTCTCTCCAGACACGTTCCAGATCCTACTTTCCCAATTCACACGCCATTTACAATTTGCCTCTTTATCTTTTATGTAAACTTAACTTTCAGAGAGTGGTATTTTCCCCCATCACTTCATCGTCTTCATAGTTGTAAGATGCTTTCATTGGGGAGGGCATCAAAAGAGTGTGAGCAGCTGTTACTGGATTATCCAGTTCAGCCCAGCTGGGCAAATCTTAGTAAGAACAGCAAAAGCTGTCATCCCTGAACACCACTAAGTGCCACATCTTCTAACAGCAGCACTAGAACTTTCCAGTTTATTATAAGCAAAAGAGCTTATTACAAACAAAACAAAGTTTTGATCCTCTTTTGGTTTTGGAACATTTTGTTTGAAACACTTCAAAACAAGTTGCTTTTGAAAGAAGTCAGTCTGAAGTGTAAATGTCATGAGATAAACCAAGCCAGAACAGCTACTTTTAACCAAATTATAACATAATAGGCCCAAATACCTCTTTAAGAAGAAGGTGTAGACCAACTGAGTACTTGAAATCCCTAATTTTCCATAATTCTGTGATACTAACTATTTGGCAATGCTGGCAATAGGCTGGACTATTTATAGTTCACAGTATGCTCATCACTGTTGTTCTCCATTAACAACAGCACCCCCTATTTCTAAGAACTCAATTTTCCAAGTTTCACCTGCCAAGAAGGGTAGAATTGACTTCTATATCTGTGTGAAATTTTAGGTGCTGTTCCCTACCCGGGTAACACTGAGCAGTTCCAAAGCAAATGTGAGTTTGGGCTGCAGAGAAATGCTGTTCTCTAAATGCTGATAAGTTACTCAAAGTTTTGTAGTGAGATCGTTGCATACCACCCATCTCCCTTCCCCCAAAGCTTCTGTCACAGGTCATCAGCAGCAAATTTGAACAGAGGGGTCTTCACATCTTCTCAGGGGTAAAAAAATCAACCACAACAAAATAAGGATGGATTTTCCTCAAAATAAGGATTTCAAGC
This sequence comes from Passer domesticus, assembly GCF_036417665.1. Taxonomy (NCBI): domain Eukaryota; kingdom Metazoa; phylum Chordata; class Aves; order Passeriformes; family Passeridae; genus Passer; species Passer domesticus. The sequence continues at coordinate 7,676,776 of NC_087512.1, forward strand.
ACCAAGCAATATTTTTCCTTCAAGAATCTAAAGGAGGAAAAAAACCAAAAACAAAACAACAAAAATACATGTTGCTGAAAACAACCACACAGTCCCCAAGCTAAGTGAACTAAACCCTTACCAAGCCGAAATTGCAGTTTGCTGGATAGCTGCATTTATATCAGAAGCACCAATCTGTTACTGCAGGGTACTTTTAAATACTGCAGTAAAGAAAGTTATCTTATAGAGAATAAATAAGCTCTGTGGGGCAAAAAAAAAAAAAAGATAAAATTGATTTTAACAGACTTGAATTTTATTTTCTTATGGTATTATATCCCTGATATCTTATTTGCATGTGGACACTATAATTCAGAAGAAATTAAAGAATTTCAAGTTGCTGTACATGAAACAGCTATAATCTGTATTCAGCCTCAGCAAGTAATTTCTACTATTTCTTGTCTCTGCAACAAGCTTTAAAAAATTAAGTGATCAGAGTTACACTGAAGATCTTGAATCATTCATGTATGATAGGCAAGTATTGCAGCAGTTAAAATTACATTGTTTTAAATTATAACCTTGTTTTATATATCTAGGTTTTACAGAGTTTTATGAAGTGTAAAATTGCATGCATTAACCTTCTGCCATGTCTACCAGACTTCTGGAAAAGTACTCATGCTTGTGCAATCTATTTCTGGTAAAGAAACAAAAGGAAAGGGAAAATACCCCAGACAACAAAACAAAAAAAAAAAGCAATCATGTCTACTTTTCACTAGCCAAATAAACTTCATGTGAATTAGTGAAATCTTTGTGTGGATGAATAACAAAAAACCAGGAACATGCATCCCACCCACATGCACGAACTAACTGAATACACAAAATGTAATATACAACAAAATACTGGCTTCAGTGAAATCAATGTCAAAGAGCTGTTGTCACATCTAATGGCTCTTGAAATACCTCAGACCTAATATTTTCCAGTAACAGTTCACAGCCAACTGTGTTGATGGGTATATTATTTAGGACAAACAGACAAATTTTTTTTTCCAGAAAAATAAGTGCTATTGTGCTACAAGGGATGCTCTAAGTCATCAGGGCAGTGCTCTCCTGACAGAGACCACACATCACTGAATGCCTTTCCTAAGCCAAGCAAGCTCCACCATAAAGAAGCACTGGTTTTGTTACACCTCCAGTGCTAAACTGTGAAATAGGATTGCCAGAATTTTCAAGAACCCTCCTCTAAATTTATGTTTAAGTTTCTCAATTATCTCTATTTCTGTTTCAACACTGGCCAATAGCTTGAACAGCCTCTTTTTGTCACTAACTTTGTTTTTAACTTGAACTAGGGATGGCTCAGGACTGAAAACAGTACTGCACACTGGGCTCCATCATGCTTTTTAAAACATCCATCATGCTTTTTAAAACCTTCCCTATTGGCAATGCAGCTCCCAATCAATCACACACTATTTGCTTTTCCTGTAGTTGCAGTCCTGTCTCTTCCCTATCCCACTGCAGACAATCCTTAGCCCTCTGAGAAATTTAACAATAAAGCATCAATACCAGAGATTTGGAAGAGAAATGAACAAGAGAATTTTGCAAAGGTCAGTCACATCTCAGAAAGAAAATTAGCAATTTCTGCAATGGTGACTTTGCATGTGATATTCCAGGATTGGGACTAAGCATATGCAGTTTAAAGAATTGCAAGTCACAGTTAGCAAGAAAAGAGAGTCTGCTAGCTGTTTTATATAGAAACAAACAAACCCTACACCAAACAGAAAGTCTAAGCTAGCTAAACTTCCTAGTACATATATTTAATTTTTATCCATTTAGTGTAGATTCCCTTTCTCTGGACATGGAGAGAAATGGAATACCATGCAAGTTTTAGACCTAAATTATGACCACCTAACAGAATTTTACAAAAAATATCTATAATAATATTTTAATGTGTAAATTCCTTACTGTCATTTTTTTAGTTGACAAATATCTATTTCATAGCAAAACAACATCACAGGAACAGCTGGATGGCAGTTTAAGCTCAAATGAACCAGTGTCACATGCTGACAAGTCATCTCTCTGATTGCTTTTGAATGGCAGCACATGCAGATTTATTCTATGCCATAAATTAGAACAATTATTTCTCTGTACTTCACTTTTTATTTCAGTGAGCCATTGCACATATTTTTAAAGGATATCTTCCCTTTCCTTGATGATGAGTTCATTCTGCTCCTCTAGCTGTCTGATCTTCTTCTCAAACGATTCCTGTTCAGCTTTCAGCCGTTCTTCTGTCACCTCTTTTTCTTCACTTACCCTGAAAAGAATTTGAGAAAAATAAAATATATGCCCATAACCACAGTGCCTGACTTCCAACTCCTCCAGCACTTTGCAGGTAAATGTATAACATCCTCTCCACCCTAAACAGGTTAGTTCATCACAATGTTTATAATATATTACACTGGAAGATACGTACAACTTTATGCAATATATCTTTTTTTTTTTTTTAAACACCAGCCTCAGTAAAGTATATGCACTTTAACGGGCAGCATGGAAGAACAAAGTTAGGGCCTGAACCCACAATTAGGTTTGTCCAGTCTGATTCTCTGCAGCCATAATGAAGATTCACTGGGATACTTACAAATTTAGGACAGGAAGACAGAAAACTCAGATGAGAGAGTTTAGCTGACACGACAGGAAGAAAATTCTGGAAAACTTTTCTGTTTCTTAATCTATAAACTAATCCTTCTTTCACCTTTACTGGTCAAATACAAGTCCAGGAAGGAATCATTTTTCTTGTTAGCTTTCTCCAAACAAAACTGTTTGTCCTTTTCTGAGGATTTTCAAATATCAAGCTGCAGGCGTAAATTATCCTTTCTGTCTGGGGCATGGCACCCTGTATCTTGCTGCTCAGTGTAAATAATTGGATCAAGATTAAAAGATGACAATGGGAGAAAGGCTTACAATGATCATTTATTCTGCACCTCAAGAGTAGGCTATAAAAACAATTATTCTGGTATCACGTAGGCAAGAAGATCATTATGCACAGTTGATCCTGTAACTATGCTAAAAAACGTGGCTTGGAAATCATGGTTCTATAAAAGCCCCACAAAAATATTAAGTAATGAGCTTAGACTAATAAATATTATTGCTCTGCACTTAGGCAATTTCTGTTGCTGAAGGCTCTTAAAGTTCAGTCTTTTATGATGATGAAACAGCTGCCACAACACAGGTGACAGGAGACCAAAGCAACACAACTTTTAGAAAACTCCAATTTTAACTTCCTTAAAGTAGAACAATCTTATAGGAAGAGGAAAGAGAAGGGGGAAAATGAAATATATATGTGTAAGTATTAGACTAAGCCTTCCACTCATCCCATTAGACTAATACTCTGAACAAAATGTTTCATTCAAGGACTGAGCCATACATTTGATATCATTGTTCCTCTTAAGAGGGCACAGATTTGTTTTGATCTTCCAGTGGAAAAGTCATAAATACCACAACTGGGTCACTCCCCTGGAGTGAATTATAAACCAGCAGTATTCCCCAACTCCAAGATCAACCCACAGCCCTTCCCATATCAGCTCAAGCAGACTGCATGAAGTTGAAAATAATAATACTGAAACTCACACTTTTTCTCTATAAACCTAGAGGGAGACAGACAACAAATACCAGATAATCAAATTCTTTAAATTAGGGTGGTTTGAAAGCTTGGATCAAATTATTAATTGTAAAGTTTCTAATGTACAGGGAGGGAAAAAAAGACATGGATTAAGTATAAAAGCATTCCATTAGTCAAATGCACAAGGTCTCACTTACAACCTTGGGCCCAGCCTAGGAAGGTGTGATGAGTCCAGCCTGTTCCTAGGCTCCTTTCCTTACACTCACAGGCTGTTAAAAGGGCACACAGCATTAAAGAAAAGTGGTAACAGGAACTACCTGTACAAATTCTGGACCCACACCAACAACTCTGCCCTCCTCAGCTAAGAAGGAAACAAACTTTTGAGGAATATCCACCACACATCCTTGCATTAACAGCCACAATCTGCAGCACATTTGCCACAAGCTGCAGATAGAGACTTTCATATTCAACTGTGTCCCATTTGCTTCCTCTGAGCCCAGGGCAACCACCTCAATGACTACAACATGTATGACCCTCCTTCACATAATCAGTGAAAGATGCAAAAACAGTTAATTTTTTTTAAAAAAAAATTAATTAGAAAACCACAATGAAGAACACAATGACCACGTGGACAAAAGATGTGAATGAAACAAGAGCAGGGCAGGCAACTGGAAAGAGAGAACAAGTACCATCTCCAGGATTCTATGAAAGGAAGGAAGCTTGCTCAGTAACTTGCAGGAGTGATGCTGCATGAGAAAAGGGTTTGGGGCAACAAATGCTGGGCTATGCTGGCACCCAATAACACTAAAATTGAACAACAGTATAAGAAAAAAAGGCATGAAAGAAGAGAGCACTAGAAAAATCAAACAAAATCTAGCAGGCTTTACTAATCTCTAGATTCTGTGATTTGTTGCTTATATCAGTGTGCATCACATTCACGTGCTGTGTTTGTATTTAACACATATCACAGCAAGCTGTCACACTCCCAGACACATGAATATATTGTGCCACATATCTTACACAGTAAATGACTGAGAACAGTAAGTGATCTCAGAAGAAATGTGGCAGTATGTGTTTATGTATCACAAAGCAGGAGACAGCCCATAAAGGGCAGGCGAGATACAAAAGACGGTTACTCACAGGAGGTGGCAAAAGGAAGTCAGAGAAAAGGAATACAAGAATCTCATCAGATAATGCTGGATTTATGTCACTTCCCATAAATAGCTCAGTGAGTTGCTTTTTTTTTAATAAACTTATTTCTTTGCCTTCTGGCAGTAAAGAACAAATGATTTTTAGCAGAACTATGGAGGACTTCACTGATGCTGTACAAAAACATTACAAGGCTCATATAATGCTCCTCGAAAGTATTTTCACCCTCTGTTCACTCACTTGGGTCAGAAAAGAGCAGTGAAAGAATGAAGGCACAACTACAAAGGGCTCAACTGCTCCACTGAGCAACATGCTGGTATCCAGCTCCATTGTTCTTGCTTCCAGGATCAAACAGACAACTCACAGCTGAGAGCAAAGATGATGAATCAGTGGAACTATTCCTTCCATTTAGTCTCTGCTATATTTTCTTGCATTCAATTCACATTCACCTACCTTTTGCCATAGGACGTGCACCATCTTTGTTCAAGATTTGCTTTAAATTCAGCAGTTCAAAGCCTATATAATTCTACATGCATTTAAATAAATAATTTTATTTTGCAGGAGCCTGTTTAGAAAAACTCATAATGCAGGTATATTGACAAAAAGCCCTGCTAAGACATCCACCTTAGTGTTAAAATTAATTCCTACTTCACCAGTTCCAATTATTATTGTGTGCTCCCAGGTCCACTGCTGATACTAGTATTTCTGTCTAATCTAAAGAAGGAATTGATCAAGGAGTTTGCTGATGACACTGACTCATTCCACTGAGTAAGCAGAACTGATGCTCTCCAGGTAGAATTTTTGAAGCACTGCACAAGTCAACAGCACTTCAAATTTTATTTGTTTAATGAAAAACTGACATGCACAAGCAAGAGCCATGATAATACTCACATCAACACTACACTAGGGACAGAACTCCGCTCTTTCTGACTAAAGGCAGAATTGGAAAAGCAAATTAAAAACAGCGTCTCTATTTTTTAAAATTTTAAAAAATTAGCTTTTACCAAGAAGAATCTGAAATGCAATAGGAACATTGAAGCTCAGCTAGTTAAGACAGAAGACAAACTAAGCAAAAAACAGACATATAGACACTGGGAACTTCACTGATCAGTCCTACACTCCTTGGGAACACTTATCTTTTAATAAACACCAATCTGGTATTAGTCTGCCAACTGGCTACCAAAGATTAAAAAAAGTGTGGTGACCATTCTTGAAAACTATGAGTTTTAAATTCCATACAAAGAATGGCATCTGGAACAGGGAAGACCACCTCCAGAGAGGGGGAGAAAAGAAAGAAACAGAATTTTTGTCCAAGGATCAGGGTTTACAAACCTGATACATTTTACTCAAGCATCAGTTTGTACACATTAGGAAAAAAATAATAAAAAAACCTCTGCTATCGGCCCAAAACCTAATTGAAATTTCTACACAATGGATAAATTTAACGATATGCAACCTGCAAAATGCAAAACTAGATTTCACAGCATGAATTTATAGCTACAAATGACTTTTTAAGCACAGAAAGTAAGTGTGATTGGTGATGCAATAATCCTGGGCATGCTTTACCTATCAACACAAAGTAATTTCCAGACAAGCTTAGGGATATCTCATTTGCACTCTCACTGCCGGACCAATTAAGAAAACTGCAGCACAAAATTGCCCCTAAAGTAACACACAAAAAACAGAGAAAGATTTTTATTTTAAAGCCAGGTAACAATTTGGTTAAATATAAAGTAGTGTAACCCAGGAGAGAAGGCAACACAAAAGGCCAGACACACAAGATTTGTAATACAAACCACAAGCAAATTTTCCTTCAAAGATCTTAAGGACTGGAAGAAAAACAGCAAATATACACTATAATAGCTTTATTGAAACCTCTTCAATACTTTCCAGTTCTGCATCCAAATCAACATTCTGTTTTGATGCCCATTTTCACCTTTTGTTAGAAAATTTCAATTTCAGTTGGTCATTTTCAGCTTCATATCAAAGACAGTAGAAAAGACTAGTACCCCAAACTGCTAGCACCCTGCCAAGGGTTTAGGAATCCAGAGTCTTGGGAAGAGGGAAGCATTTTCTCAGTAAGGGATAACAGGCTGTCTGAAAGCTGGTTTAGTAGTTACCAGTTACAAGTCATTCTGGGCATGCCAGTGATCTTAGCCAGAACACTAATATAATAGCAAAAACCATCTTTTGGAAAGGGAAATCACTCCCTCCCATGGGTGCAGAAGGGCATTATGATACTTTTCTATCTAAATTGCTTTTGAAGATTTCTTTGCAAAGACAACAGAAAGCCATCTTTCTCCAAGTTTATCTTATTCAAAGAAAGAAAGAAATGCAAAATAGTTAGACACCAATTTCTGCCACTGAAAACAAAACTTAAACTTTCACAAACCACTCTACATCACTTAATCAATGCTTCTGTTCACTCAAAAGGCAAACTCCATATGTGAGCTGTACAGGCATTTGTGATGAGAGGGGAAGTATTTATGATGTACCTGCCATACTAGGAGCCCCAAAGTCACAGAACTATGGCTATATACCAGTTAAGAGTGAAGTGAATCTTGCAAACACATACACACGTTCACTCTCTCTGCTAAGGAGTTATGATCCTCTCCATTTAACTGAAGGCCAAGAAAGAGATCTCTCTCAAAATCTGCATATCACTCAAAGTATTTCACCCTAGAATACTTCATAATCAGTCTCAGTGTGGTGTCTAGTAAGTCCTTAATGTTCAACAGTCAACTGGCTACATCCCAGCGGGCCCCACGCCGCTCCCTCTCAGAAGAGGCTAATGTGTCCTGACACTGGCAGTGAGTACGAGCCTAAGAATCTTTCTGTGTCTTCACCATGCCACTGCTCATTTCATTACATAAGCTGATGACTGCTTCAGGAGCAGCCTGCAGGAATAAAAGCTCAGAGAGAGTCTTCTTTGCCTCTTTTGAAAGGACTTTGCTTATAGGGAGAGACAAAATTTGCTCTTACTGTGCCACTTTCACCACCACGCCAGGAGGACCTTGCTGAAAACATGAAGGTGCCACACTGGTTGTCTCAGAAAATAATGACTGATCACACTCAAGAATACTCCACTCACTCACAAAGCACTTTGGCATTCAATGGCATGACTCATTCTTCTCAGAAATTTTAAAAGAATCTGCTGACACAATAAATTAAAAAGCTCAAATTTGCAACATTTGAGTATTTTAAACTCTGGCTTCAGTCTGCCACTCTCATTTCACTTTAAAAGGATACATTCAAAGAAGGGCAAGATAATGGTTAGATTTACAGGCAGCAGCACAGATCAAAAACTACGATTGAGGATTAGAAAGGATACAGCTGAGCCCTTTCTTTAGACCCTGTTTCAAAATCCAATTCCATAAAATTCCGAACAGCTAAGGTGATGTCAGCCACTGGAATCCCCAGCAGGAGATCTTTATAGCCAAGAAACTCTTCTTTTTTTTTCCCAGAAAAAATTATATTAATGTAGCTAGCACAGAATTTACTCATACTAATATGAAGTCTTACACTTCAGCAAATTAACAATTGCACTGGCACACACACCCTCAATGTTCAAAAGTGCAGGGGGAGTGAGAGTTGGAGGAAGACAAGTATAAAATACAAAGAAAAGTACAGGAGAGTACTTTTGAAGTACTCTCCTTCAGTAGTCACAGAAGTTGAGGAAAGACCACAACCCTGAACTGCTGAAGCAAGACCTGTCTGAACCTAAAGCCCCAGGAGTCAATCATATTTTGCAACTGGATTCCAAACAAACAGAATTTTACCACCTTAAAAGAGCTTTCATGCAGCTACTTACTGAGCAATCTATTTCTGTTCACCATCCTGCAATAAATGTGCATGAATTAGCTTCAACTACCATTCATAAATAATTGCAAAACAAGGAACAGTGAGCCCAAGTGAGACCTTTATTATTCCAAGTATTTACTGCAGGACAGTGTTCCTGTAAAACTTTCAACATTCGGCTGCTCCTTTTTCTTCTCCAAAGTGGCAAAGAATGTTCTACTGCTTGTAAAAACTCTCTATCATTGCACAACTAAGGATGAAAATTATGGAGAGTTTAAAAAAGTGACGAGGTGAGCGGAATTAAAGTTCAACTTCCCTATTACTCTGCAAAGGACTTTTAATTACATCCAATAAAAATATGATTAGGTTTAAAAATAAAAGAGAACTAAGTATAAAATAATAGTGTTCCACTAATTTTACTTTTCAAAATTAATGTTGCTGCACCTTCTATTTTTCTTCAAAGAAATGTCAGGCAGAAATATCAAACTGTCCTCAGGGAAAAATCACAGCATCTGAGATTTAAGAAGAATCCCATGCTCGAATGAATTACTGTACTACTATTCACTAGGGAGCAGTGTATTATGAGGAACAATGTAATAAAAGGCTTTTTTTAATATTAGAATATACCTCTATATATCAACAGTGGCAACAGTGTCCGAATAGCTCCAACATCTGACAATTTGTAACCAGGCTTCCCACCAATCTACTCTTTATGACAGTCTTAACTATACATTTTCTAACACAAGGCATGATAAAATAGAGTTGCAAGCATGAAGAGCTTCAGAAATTACTAAAATACTGTATGGCAAGAAATCCTGTATCAGTACAAATTATTAGCAGGTAAAATGGTTCACTGGATAAGGATAATCAGAGAGAAAATATTCCTAGCTGCACCAGAGAGTTATTGCATGACCTTGAGCAAGTCACTTAATTTCTCTAATTTTCCAAATTTTTCTATATAAAATGAAAAAGGACAGTAATGCTTGCCAATTATTGCACAGACATAAGGGATCTATGTCAAAAAGCATTTAATTATTAGCAGTAATTATTAACAATAACTTCTAGCCCAAAGGACCTGGGATCATCTCACAAGATCTTCCCCACTGATATGGCAAAGCCTGCCAAAGGCCCATGTGCTCCTCCTCATTTTTACAGCCACTCTGTAAGAAACAGATTTCCAGAGATTCTGAGGTGTTAGGGACAAAGAGTAGGACAAAAACCTCTTCACTTTAATTCAACCTCTTTTTACCTCCTTTACCTTTGAGAATGTAACTAGCAGTGGAATGAAACTTAAAAAAAATACTTCTGCTGAAGCTGAGGAACTTGCACTATTTCTGCCTCTCCTTTCAAGGAACAGGTAGAATCTGGAGAAATTAAGGGAAGTAAGAAGTAGTTTGGCTAGGTAAGTGATGATTACATAGGCAAATCATTACCAACGTGTTTCAGCCACAAGATCAGCAATGTACCTTTAACATGGCCTTCCATAGAAAAGCTTACCTCTGCCAAACAATAAGCACTACAAAGTTTCATACCAACAAAGTCTGTCATTTCCAAAAGCAGATTGTGTTTACTTGTAGTGCTTGATACACACAACAAACAAAATCCTAGCCCTGTCATTGGGTTATTACAGAAGTATTCCTGGTCACGACATTTTGGCCTCCCTTTTAAACATATATTTAGGGGCTCAGGAAGTAAGGAAAAACCAACAAGGCTGCTTCGTACTTTTTCCAGCAAGAAAAATTACCTTGTGCAAATATGCAGGTTTTTCAAGCAGTTCTACATTGCTTGATGTTAATTAGAGAAACTACTCTCTTTAAACTTAATGCATTTTCAGGTGATGCTTCTTCTTACCTGGCAAGTTCTTTAATTAAGTTCGCAATGCGTCTCTTGTCCTCAGGACACAAATCCTTTAAAGAAGCACTCTTCATTCCTCCTTCATTAGTGCCCTGAAAATTTAAAGTTACATTTTAGAATGTACTGTTTAAAAGAAAACAAATAATTCATAAGCTATTAAAGCATTTCGAGACCTAATAATTAGAAGCTGAAAATAGATCAATTCCAACTGGAAATAAAATTCATATTTTTCAAAATGTAAGTACATTTCAATGAAACAAATTACCAAATTGTGAAGAATTATTTTAAGATATTTGTAATTCAAATGCAAGCTGCTAGCTTCAATACTAAAACATGCTGGGTAAAGTTTTAAGACATGCACTATTCCTTGATTCATACTACATAAAGAGGAGTAGGTTCTCATGACTTGGAAATCTAGTGCAGCAATATCCAAATCCAACTTCAAACTTTATCATATTAGGATCATAACATAGGGAGGAAGAAAAACACCATGCTGCCTTAGCATTTACAATCAAAGCATACACAGCAAAATAACGTTAGCAGAGAGTACATCCCTTGTTTCATTTTTTTAACACAGAGAAAAGAACACACACCTTCACATGTGGCTACTGTTTGGTTTTACTGGCTTATTTGCTTATTTTGTAAATATATACTATATTTACGAATATATATAGAGAGATAATGAATTTTTTTTGGTAGATATATATTATACTGCTAAATATATGCTATTTTCGTAAATAATGCTTGTCAAACGAAGGCTGCAGCAATGCTGAGCACTTCAGATCTTTCAGGCATTCCCGGGAACGCAGAGAGAACCGCTGTACTTTCCACGTGTGTCCACCAGAGGGCACTCTGCTGCCCGGCATTCCCGACTTCGGCTGTTCCCGAAGGAAACGGTTCCAAACTGGTTTTATTCACCAAAAATTCCTGTGATGGGGTATTCAGTTCTGTAGCGCAGGTGGTAAGCACGAAATAGGAGCCCGAAGATAAATTCAGCAGTAAGAGCCATGCTGTTCTGGCCGGGATTTTGGCAAGTTTCAGTATGTCCTCTCAATCTGAAGGAGTTTCAGTTTATACTTTTACAAGCCCCCTCCCCTAAGTGCATGCAGTGCTTTAGATCAAGATAAAAGAAGGCCACGAGATGCCCTGCAGTTTGGCCAAGTCAACACAACAATGCACAAAAGAATACAAAGCCAACACTGGACTTCTCTCATTGTCAGTAAAAGCAGCTGATCTACACCAGAGAAAAGCGACCCCTTTCCTTCTCAGCTATTTAAACAGCATCTTAAAAACAATTAAAGAATAATGACCACTACAAAGGAGGTGATGTTTTCACAGAGACTCATGTCATACCTGCGTGATCTTTCATTTTAACTTCAGTGTATTCTTCTCAGAGGCAAGGGGAAAACAATTTCACAAGGCAAATTTCATCACTTTTCAAAGGGCATTTGATTTCACAGGTTTCTTCCCAAACATATGTCATTCAAAAATGAAGAGAGAATGTCTAACTTGACTGAATTCAACTAAACGTATGGTTGAAGGAATTTCACTTTGCAGGCTAAAAATGTGTGATTTTTTTTTAGCACACTGATGATGAAACTTCTTTAAGAAAAATGAAAAGTTACAGACCTCAAAAAAAGATAATAAAGCTTGATCATATTAGTGAAGGGGATTTTAACAGAATGTCACCCAAACTGATGTACATACTGTCAGACAAACCTCTGTGGGATGAAGAGGAAAATCAGCTTTTTCTATCACCCACAAGTATGCAAAGATGGCACACATGAAATTATCAGAAGCAGACTTGTACCATAACACACATCAACATGGAGCTGTGGAATAACGCACAGCAATACCTCAACCATCTGAAGAAGACAACAAAGGAGGTAGCAGCCAAGACTGTCTCCTTTTCCCAGATATCTGTCCTTTCTACACAGTCCAGGATGGAAGACAGTTTTGGAACTCAGTATGGAGAAGACATTCTCCACACCTTGGAAGCTGATAACGGCATGACAAAATCATGCAGAATCACAGAAAGGACAATAGCTCACCTACTCCAGCCTAGAGCATTTTACTCAGAATTATGTGCAGGCCAGGCTGGATGAGACTCTGAGCAGCATACACTATTGGAAGGTGCCCCTGCCCATGGCAGGGGGGTTGGACTGGATGATCTTTAGGGTCCCATTTAACCCAAACCATTTCATGACTCTGTGCCATAGTAAAGCCATCAGCTCTCCCTAGACATGCACACAACGCTTTGCAGAAAGTGAGTTGTGTTGTTGATGAAAATTCCATGCAAAAGAAGTTCTTCTTCAATAACAAATAAAAACATGTGTTCTGTTTGTTTCAAGTATTCAGAGCTTATCTTCAGAGTACAAAGTTTCCATAAGAATGTGGCAAGGCAAGCGAAAAACAGAAGGTTTAAAAAGACCTTTTAAAAATGAAACATAGCTTTGAACACATCTTGTTATCAATAATACAAAAGCACGAGTCACCAATTAAGATTTCACATATCAGGCATTATATTTACAAAAAGAGTACATCAAAATCCATTTATACAATGGCTTTAACAAAAAAGGAGTAAAAATTCCCTAGACAACAAGTAACGCAATCAATGCACCATTCAACAAAACAGATTTTAATGTGGCATATGAAGGCATCTGTGAGGCAGCAGGCTTGTAGATACTTATGAAGAGATGCTTCTACATAAAGACTCTGCATAATGGGGGCTATTTGTGGAATTTATCTGCATGCCACTTAACAACATCATTTGCAAAGTAGAGGTACATACCAGCCTCTAAAAGCAAGCACTGATAAACAGAGAAAGGGAAATATACATGTCCCAGAAAAGCCCTAAAAATTAATAACTAGTTTAATAACTAGCCATGTGTCATGCTGAAGGGTTCCAAGGGCAATGACACTGTCAAAGCAACAAGAATTGAGTAACCTGTCTTCACATCAGAGTTTTGAACATACGTGTCTGACACACAGCAGTTACTCAGCACACAGAAGGCAGAGAAGGACATCTTAGATGAAGAACAAGATTTAACTGCATGACAATAAAACAGCAATGCAGAAGCAGTCAAAGGTTTTAGATCCTGCCTGCAAGTGGGAAGATGCCAAACAGGCTGGCCCAAGATGACTGCTAGGCAAGAGACTCAACAGTACTCAAATGACTTACACAGTCATTGTACTACACAAACCAGGTTAGAAAAACAGCATCTTTCAATAGATTTCTAAACATCACAGCATCTGTCACAATACAGAATAACCTTCCAAAGGAAACCCTGCTGCTTTGGAATTTCTAATGCAAGGAACTGTAGAAACACATCACCTAGTCTCACAGGAGGAGACCACAAAATTCAAAGCACTTGACATCAACTGACAAAGCTACTTCTACTGCTCAAATGCATTTTGAACTTTTAGTATCAAAAACAAAAAGTGATTTTACCCTTCTAACATGAGCAGGCACAGCAAAAAGGTCTCTAAAATGAGTTTTTACTTGTGTAATTTATAAATTAAATGACTAGAGCAATGAAAATGAATAAACTGAACAAAACTTCTTGCAAGTTCAGCTAGTGAAGTACAGGTTAGGCACTACCCAGGGCTACATGCATTGCCTCTGTACAAATACACGCATAGAAATGTAATCTGGTTTTGGGGTTTACATAGCCCCACTTACACACCACCTAAAAAAATTAGCACATTCAGCCTTTGTTCTCTTCAGGTGATAATTTCTGCTAGAAAGCCACCATGTAAAGCGGGCAAAAAGTGTAAGAGACTGTAAAAATAACTACTCTAAAAGTGTTTTAAACATTTTCAACTGATAATTTTCATCTGTTTTTTTTTTTTCTACAATGTGCACTCTTAAGGGCAAGAAAAATTTTACTGACCTGCTGCCCTGTCAGACCTCCTGTACCTCTATCAGGATCCATGGAAACAGAAGCAACAGCTACAGGCACCTTCAGCTCAGTTTCACCTGTTTGATATTTTGGCAAACACCTTGTTCTTAAATTTCCTTTTGCAGACACTCCTGTAAGTGAAAGACAAGCAGAACATGCAGATTATAAAGTGAAAAGGGGCCCTATTCTTGCCTTCCACAAAAGCAACCTTGCCTTAGCAGCTCTTTTTTTGGAAAAGAATGAGAACCTCAGGAATAGGTCTGCAGTTCCCCCTGGCCTCTCACTCCATACAAAATTTCATTAAGATGGATGCATCAGCAGAAAAAGAGGCGCATGGCACTGAAGCACACCCAGACACAATGAGCATTTTGTAAATTCTGAAATGCACATTATGTCTTCAGACTGAAGCTCAGTGCAAATATACTGTGTTTGAGTAAGATGCAAAAGCATAAAATTGGGTTTCTGCTTTGATACCCAAAGACAGTAAGGAACCAACCAGCAGTAAAGCTGTTAAAAGCACCACTCATATAATAAAATACCACTTTTTCTGTTACACAGCCAACGTACTGATGCTCAGGCTGTTTGTTCCTTCCATGACCAGGCAAATGAGTAAGGCAACACTGCACACTCCACAGATCATTTGTCAAACACCTCCTGCCATAATTAGAATTAGATCACCACTACAAATGGGAAGAACATGAAAGCACTGAAAATCCTGATGCTGCAATTACAAGGTGCCAACATTGGCACTAACACTAAAACCTCCCAGGGCCAGATTAAAGCCCATAGCTACTTGGTACTGCCTCAATGTTTGATTTTTGACTATTCAGAAGTGCAAAAAGTTTTGAACAAAAAATATTAAATTCATAATAGCAGATAATTTACAATTATATTGGTAATTCGTTTCAGAAGAATAGTGAAAGAATACCAGAATTCAAGTGAAAGAACAAAATTATAAACTCTAATATCTCCATGCTTGTACACAAACGAAAACAATGGTCCTGATATTCTCTTCCACAGAAGTGGTAGAAAATTTCCCACAGTGAATCAATTTCCATCATTTAGGATCACTGCTTTCTTTGCAGGGCCCAGAGAAAAACAATCCAACTTCACCTGGCTTAAAAACCTCCACATGTGTTTTGTAGTTCAACAGAGATGTTTGGCCAGTAGTTTTGAAGAGTACCCCAAACCTAAAGAGTACAATTCCTCAAAACTTATAACTGCTGGATGACACACACACTATTTCAGTCTAGAGTTAACCATCCCCAGATACGTTTCCAGGACCTCATGTCACTTTAAGAGCTGTGTTTGAAAACAATTAAGAGAATTCTGAAGGGGAACTAAGAGCATTCATCTTTTCCCCAGCAATGTACACAAGTATGCAGTCAGTAAATCAAGGTCAAAAGAACTAATGAAAAAAAAATTGCTTTATCTGTACACCATGAATCTTCATTTCAATTGATATCTTCAAAATTTACAAAAGACCTAACACCTCTAATGCTTCAACATTCCGTGGAGACCACGTTAAAAATTCAGCTTGCCTGATAAATTGGATAAAGCCACACTGTACCTGCAACAGAAACAACTCCCCTGGAACTATTCATCTTATACAGTATGCTTATCTAAGCAGCAGAGCATAAATCCTCTGCTATAATCATGTATGTCCCATCACAACTTATGATGACTTTCCACCTTACATACACTTAGGTACACAAACCACACACCTGAAAAGACATTGCAAATTTTATCATCCACAGGAAAAAACCTTTGCTTATGTGTATTAGAAGGTCATACCTGAAACAGGTACCAGTGGATCTTCTTCATCAGAAGCTGCATGTGGCTTTGTTAAAGGAAATAAAAAGAGTGCAAGCTTAGCTCTTTAAGCAGGACTGTAAAAAGAAGTATTTTGTCTCTTAATTTTGTATAGCTGTTGATAAGAAAACAGCATTCTGGAAGCGAGAAAAGAAAGGAAAACTTGGTTTAAAAAAAAACACCACAAAGATAGCTAAAACAAAAGGCCTTACTCCTTCTTCCCTGTGCATTAACTTTCAGCCTGTAAAGATTATCTCTGAGGTCACCTTTGCAAAAGATTCCAGGGACCAGCCCCAGTTACAAGACCAATTACTAAGATAATGAACTAATATTATTTATTTAAACAGTTTATATGGAACATCTTGATATGTAGGGAAAGCAAATTCTGAAACAGTGTTTATTGATATTGCAATGAAATCCATTCTGGGAAATACATTCTAAGAAACATAAATGAGGATAAATGCAAAAGGTTTCATACTGGTCATTCTCATCTGATCATCACATGATGAGTAATACATAAAAGCTTGAGGACTGATTTTCTTTAAGTTTCAAGAACTTTCAAATATCCCAGAGGTTTAACTGTTGAATTACATGACCACAAAAAACACTTTAAAATCACAAACAACAGGGCACCATATTATTTGTGCTATTAGCAGTCACTATGACTGTTAGCACTGAACTTGAATCCCTGCATCCTAAAAGCCACTAAAAATAGGACTCAATATAACTAAGGGAAGCGTGTAAATCATACTGTCTTCCTTAAAGGAGCAGTTTCATTTAGCTGAACTTACAGATTGTTATTCCCACATAAACAACTAACATACTTGTGACTTAATCCCAGTCAGCAACTCAGTACCACAGAGCCACTCCCTGTCCACCTCCCTGTCCCAAGTGGGAAGGAAAACCAGAGAGAAACAGTAAACCTCATGGGTAGAGATAAGAAAAGCTTAATAACTGAAAAAACAGGATAATAATTCTAACTGCAACATGAAGGGAAGAGGGAGAGAGAATTAAAACCTGAAAGAAACAAGTGATGCACAGTAGAGCTGCTCACTGAACAATGCCCAAGCCTTTCCCCAGCAGGAACTGGCAGCTCCCAGCCAGCACTTCCCAGTTTATGTACTGGGCATGATGTTCTATTATGGAATCTCCCTTTGGCCAGTTTGGGTCAGCTCTCCTGGACATGATCCCTTTCAGCTTCTTCTGCATCTGCTCGCTGGCAGAGCATGGGTCACCCAAGTCCATGTTTTTGGGTAAGCACTGCTGAGCAACATCCAAAACATCAGCATGTTATCAGCATTATCCCCATGCTAAATACAAAACACAGCATACCAAGTACAAGGAAAAGAATTAACCCTATTCCAGCTGAAACCAGGACAATACTAAAGTGGAAAATAAAAGCACAGGGCACAAAATTCTCCTCCACTGTCTTTTGTTTATACCCCTTTACTTTCATCAACTTTCTACTCAATTATCTAATTTCTTTACTGTTAACAGATAAATGCATTTGAGGTTTTGCAGTTGCATTCATACAATAAAGTAAAATTGTGAAAATATTTCAGTGTCTCTATACAAACTCCTGCCCTAACTAGAATTTGATTCTGAGAGCACCATCTCAAAAACTTAATTTAGTAATTACCACAGAATGGAGAGATCAGGAAAAGTCTAGGCGTTTCCCCCTGTGGACAGCAACTTCAATCAACACCCACTGTCCATCACACTTCTGGTACTTGTCACACTGGAAGGGCCTGATCACAGGCTCACTTATGATCTTGTTGATGCACTTTACCACCTGTAAACAACTATCACTCATTAGCCTCACACCAGTTTAAAAACACATTCAGTGAGTACTGGAGTCAAAGCCAGCTCTCTCTACAAACACTGAGAGCATTTCTGTCCCCACGTGTGAGCCACAGCCTGCCACCTCCAGCTGCCAGAACACACTGCACAGCACGAGGAAGCTGAACAAACTCACGAGGAAGGCACTGTGCGTACCCTTTCCAAAAAGCACCAAGATGGATCAAAAGTCCAAGTCTGGATCACAGCCCAGCCCAAACAGCTGTGTCAGCACAGTCACAACAGCAAGCTGCAGGGTACTGAGAAGTGTATGTTCAGCTCACACTGCTTCAGGAAACTTCAGCACAGGCAGTTCCTACTCCACTGACGTACGGTTAATCTGTGTGTCAACACATGGCTACAGGAAATAAAACCATCTGCCTAAACAACATCCTGCTTTTAAATGTGCCTCTGGTATTGCCAGCTGTTGCGGATAAATTCCTAGTAGCAAGATGCAAAGACTAGTCAAAGTTATCACTATTACTCCCCCCAGCTCCCAGGGTGACTCTCCTGGTGAAGCTTTGCAGCACAGTGTATTAGAACAACTCAGAGCAGGCTACCTCAATCAGCTGGACTGAAAATCACAATGACTCAGAGGCTGATTCATAAGCAATGTCCTTTCCTCAGAGTAACAGACTGGGGACAGCACCAGCACCAACATTTTAACATTAACCCACTGCCACGTGCCTCCAAGACTGCCAGTAAGGCAGGTGTAGTATTATAAACCCTGCACCAGCACAGCTGAAGTTCAGCGCAACAGCAGAGAGAGGCACTGGAGAAACTCAACACAAATTCCTCCTCTTCTTTTGAAAGCATATGCTGACATCATTTTTAAATTGTGCCACGTGCTTTTCTAAGAATTTAAACTTTTCCAAGGTCAGAGGCAACACTGCCTATTCACCGCAACACGTAGAATGGAAATGGTTGTCAGAAAAAACTTCATTCCTTGGAATATCGCGATGCATGAGGCCACTGCTGGGCTCTATAAAACAGATTTACTTATAGGAAACAACCTGTTGACTCATAAAAACAGACTGTCAATGTAATTGCATCAACACTTCTACAACTGAGCAAAGTAGTGACAATGGCAATAAATCCGACATGTGCCACACATCTTCATCCCATTCACAGCACAGAAAAAGTTGTAGACAATCTTTTTTGCTTTACACAGATGGAAAATGTTAACAACATGCTCCCTAAACAGGTCATGGGATGGTTGGCCCATTTCACTTGCACATTGTCCCAGGAAGTGTGCAGTCAAACATAAATAAAAGAGCACAGACATACTCTTCTTTCCAATCTCTTCCAGTTGATGCTGAAATCCCACTCTCAGTCTAACAGCAATGCTTCAAACCCCTCATAACTGAAACTAAATTGTCAGCTTCCAAATTTCCACCAGGCCACACTGTCAGTTCTACCCCAATGACTTCAAGTCGCTGAGCCTCCAGCTCAGCCACACAAGAACAAACACCAATGGCAGCTCCGGGTTCTCTGAGCCACACAAGCACATCTCTCCACAGCCAGGCTTGCACAGGCTGAGCTCCCAACACCACAGCCACCAGCCACGCCATCTACGTGCCCAGCCCCACGTAGCCTCCCACAAGAGGAGCCTGCAGCTCCTCTGCAAGTGAAACCACCCCAACCTCACACTCATCCCTCACAGACAGAGCCCTCCACGTCCCACACAGGCTCACCCAAAACGTTCTGCTTCTAGGCAAGTTTAGGTGCCAGTCACAAAAGACACATCTCTTCTGGCTCAGCTTCTAGCCATAGTTTCAAAGAATCACAGAATCAATCAGTCTAAGGTCACTGAATCCAACCTGTGACTGGACACCCCTGACTGCCAGGTCCAGTCTTTCCTTGAACACCTCCAGGGACAATGACTCCTCCACCTGCCTGAGCAGTCCATTCCAACGCCCGATCACCCTTTGTGTGAACAAATGCTTTCTAATGTCCAACCTAAACCTCCCCTGGAGCAGCTTAAGGCCGTGTCCTCCTGTCCTGTCACTTGTCGCCTGGGAGAAGAGCCCGACTGCCACCCGGCCCAACCAACCTCCTGTCGGGCACTAGCAGAGGGTGAAAGGGTCGCTCCTGAGCCTCCTTTTCCCCGGGATGTGCAACCTCATTCTCTCTACTGGTTGCCTGGCAAGTCCCCATAAACAGAACGCAATTTCCCCATTTCCTATATATCTACTTGCCCCGAGATTTCACAGCTGGGTCACACTGAAGAAGACTTACAACCCTCCCTTCTCTCCCAGGTCACTTTTGCTCTGAAATCCCGCGTAACCCCTACAAACCGGCACATACCAAATCCCTCTCCTCAGGCTAAGCCCCCTCCACACTCGCCAGCGGAGCCCTCACACAGCCTCTGCCACGGCCACAGAACCCCACCCGACCCACAGCGCCGCATCGGTTCCACGCCAAACCCCTCGCCAGACCTCCCCGCACGCCCGTGGCGGCCCCTCCCGCCGCTGTCCCCTCACACCGACCCCCAGGCAAGGATACAGTCCCGGCCCCGGCGAGCACCTCCGCCCACACCGGCGGCCGCCGCCGCCATCTTGAAACAGCCGCCACTCCCCGCATACCCCCGCCGCCCCCCCGACTCTCGCCGCCCATTGGCTGTCTGCGCTGGAGGCACGCGGAGCTTTGTGAGGCATGCCGGGAATCGTGGTCCTCTGAGCGCCGGCTGCCGCCATGAGCCGCCCAAGGCACAGCCCGGAAGAACTATTATTCCCAGCGTGCCCTGCGGCTACGGGGCAGTAGGAAGGCCAGAAAGGCTTTGTTCTCTGTCGGGCTGGGCAGAGGCAGGAGGGTCCCGCGGAGGATGGAGGAAAAACTCCCCAGCGGCATCAAGCCCTACCTGGACAAGCTCACCTTGGGCGTCACAAGGATACTGGGTGAGTGGCGCTGAGCTGCAGCCCCGCAGGGTGGGGGCAGGCCGGGGGCGGGGGTAGCCACCCGTTTGTCACAGCCTCCCCTGTGAATCGCGCTGCTGAGCAGCCTATGCACACGCACAGACACATCCTTGTTTCGGGAAGCAGCGGCAGGAATCCCGAATCTCCCGACTTTAAGGGTTCCATAAACACCAGAGAAGGAGAAACTGGCGTTTTATGAAAAATGATTTTACCTCTGAATGGTAAAAGGTCGAAGGGACCGCACAGGTGATGGATGCAGCCCCAGCCCTGATCCAGGGCAGGTTGCTCAAGGCCTTATCCAGCCTGGCCTTGAACGCTGCCAGGGATGGACATCCCCAGATTCTCTGGGCAAACCTGCCAGTGTCTCACCACCCTCTAAGTAAAAATTTTCCTAATACCCAACCCAAATTCCCCCTCTTTCAATTTGTATCCATTATTCCTTGTCCTCTCACTTACAGTTCATAATGAAGAGTCCCTCTCCAGCTTCCCTGTAGGCCCCCTCCAGATATTGCAATGTTCCTATGAGGTCTCCACACAACTTTCCTGTGTAAATTGTGCCTAACTTTGAACCTCTGTGATGATGTGGGGTGAGCAGGGAGCGTGCCTCATGAAGGGGAGTTCAGCATGGTTCATCAGTGTTCTGGTAGAAGGCCAATTTGTCAATCTGCTGGGGATCAAATCCCCATAAATAATTGCCCTGCAGCTCGTTCCCACACTGAGGCTTGTTCCACAAAATGCCCTGCTTGTAATTTCCAGGTTTTGCTCAGATATTGAGCCTTCTTGCGTCGCCTGAGCTCCCTCTGAAGTTCAGCAGGACTGCAAGGCATCCAAAGGAAGTATTCTCAGACAAAAACTTTATTCATATCAGTGGAATCACAAGGATTTGTGGAAGTATTTGTGTGTGCAAAGGATTTCAGCATTAGGCCTTTCATACCTCAGCAGCACAGAGCACAGGACTGTCTTATTTGTAAGGCTGAAAAGCCATGCATCTATCCCAAACCATGTGTGCAACAAGCTGCAGTCTTGGAATTTCTTCCTGGGAATCTTGGAGCCAAAATTGAGCTCTGTTATTATCTCACCCCAAAGAGGCATTGAGTTTCACCTGTTAACCTCAGTGTACCTGTAGTTGCACTGTATCTATGGTTGCACATGGGTTTGTATAGCTGCTCAAACAGATGAGATTAAAAGATCAGGGTTAAATTCTTTATCTGAGCTTCAGTGAGGACAGGATTTCACCCTCAATCTCTGATCAGTGTTGTCATACTCACTTAATACTGGACTTCTTGAGGTGGTGGGGTGGGTGGATTTTTTGTTTGTTTGTTAGTTGTGAGATCAGGATAAGGTTATCTCTGCTCTGTGAGTGAAACTGATGATGATCATCAGAGCAAAAGCTTCTTTGAAGTAGCTCTTTTCAAAAAATTACTGTCCTTGCCCACATTTTCACCACCCTCAGGTGCGTGAGAGCTGTGAGATGTGAGCTGTGTGCGAATGCTGTGTTGCCATATAAACTCTTTTGGGTATGTGTGTACACCAGCACGACGTGGCAATGCAGGTATGGCTCTGAAAGTCCTGCAACGTCCCTTTCACATGGAAGGCGTTTCCTGGTTTGTGTTTTCTTCTTTTTGTCTCTGTGTCGTTGACAACTTGTATTGTGCAATACAGCAGTCCATCACGGTGGTGTTTTACTCCACTTCTTTTCTCTGCCTCTCCACACCTGCTGGGAATTTGGCACATTTTTTCCAGTGAAGTAGTCTAAGGCATTTCAACTGTGCCACCAAATTAATTGCTTAGCTAATTGGGAAACATTACCAGTCTGTTCAGTGCTTGTTTCTTTCAAATAACAAAGGGTATCTCATTCAGAATGACGCCTTGCTCTGTATTTATTACTACTGGAAACTATCTTACTTTAAATCTTTTGGAAAGTCTCACGAAGTCACTTGATATTTTCTGCCTAGCATAAAGTACAATCAGGTATTGTTTTGTTGGTTTGGGGATTTTTTTAACTGTAGTCTCTGTAGAAGTCCCTACAAGAAGGGATATTTCTCACAAGCATTATGGAGTCTATACCTTGAGAGGCAAAAAGGGAGAGATCTTTCCCATTGCCAGTATTAATTTAGCTGATGTTCTGTGAGTAATAGAAAATTCCAGAAAGGTTTATTATTCATAACTAAGTCAGAATGAAAGGTGTTAGCTCTTCTGCCCAAGACGGAGCCACACTTCACTGTTAGCACTCTATATTAGATAAGAACATAACTATTAAAACATTTTAAAATTACGCTGAGTCTTTAGCCAACTTACAGGCAGTATTAGCAGTACTGTAAAGACTGAAAATCCTGTGATTTCCTGCTTCAGCTTTGTGTCACACCATTACATTGACTGTTTCTCATTAATAGTGCAAAGCGGTTTTGGGAGCTTCCAGATGAAATGTCCTAAAAATAGGGCGGAGTTTACTATGATCTTGACTCAGATTAATTTATAGGGTGTAGTCCGAAGAAGTTAAGCTTTTTCATGTATCTAGTTGCCACTAAAGTGGCTTCTTCATTTCTTCCATCTAGAAAGAAAAGCAATTAATTGCAAAATTTACCCAAATGGCGCTCCTGTCCATACCTACATGCATCTATTAAACATGGTCTTCAGTTCACCCACAGTATATTTTTAATATAATATTTGGGCTTTTAAGATGGAATTTCTCTTTCTTTTGATGTTGGATTTGGTTCAGACCTCTTTAGAAGTTGCATTCTCTCATTCCTAGACATCTTCTTTGACTGATACGACATTTAATCTTCTGTCATCCCAGCCAAGATGTTGTGCATGATGAATTAAACATCCCTGCTGTTTTCTTTGATCACAGAAATAACAATTACTCTGTTATTATAATCTCCTCAACATGTCATAAGGTTTGCATGGCTTAGATGGAAAAGACCAGTTAGGTAATTGATTCCACTCTCTTGTTCAGACAGCTTATATTTGAGCAAGAGACAGATTGCCCTGCCTTGGACCCACCTACCAGAAGAAACTTGGTGAAACATCGGAGTCTTCTCTATGTTGTGGGTCCCCCTTGGCCAGACAAATTTAACTATGTGACCAACTATGATTTTTTTTTGGTGTCTTTAACTTGGAGTTTGTTTATCTGATGCCATGTTTTATCTTCTCAGTTATCTGACAATGTAACAATCAATATTTCCAACTCAAGTGAAGTTTAGGCTTCCTGAAACTGAGTCCCACTCTTCCACCAACAGAACAGACAAGGCCAATGCTATTGATAGAATTAAAAGCCTAGCATTGAAGATAAAAAACAAACCAAAGCTCTCTAGTGCCTGCTTTTCCTGTCTGGTGCACTGTGTATGTTTTACCAGAAAGCAATTGTAATGTGTGTGACTGCTTTAGGGGCCAGTACTTTCACAGCAGAGCCAGTCTTAAAAGCCTTGCATAGTTACCACTTCTATTCCATAGCCCTGTCTGCTGGGCTTGCAGTTCCCACAACAATTTAGTAGTCTTTCTGGACTTGATCCAAAGAGAATTATCTCAGTGGGAATTATTTCAGTTGGCTGTGGATGACATAAAACATTACAAAATAGTAATTGTAAAGGAGTCTATTCTTCCATCACACACCTGAAAGCACCATGTGGCTTAGTATCTTACATTTATATAGCATTCTTTCCCATAAAGTACTCAGAAGATTTTTATAGATTGATACAAATTCAGTGCTTGTAACAAATTTTCATGTGTCCAGCTGAGGTTCCAGAGAATTGATGTTTGCTCATGCAGATCCCTTCAGCATGATCAGGTTCTGTGTCTGTCCAAACCCACTGAATCCAGAGCTGAAATGTGCCTGCCCTTGTGGAATAGGGTTGTTAGCAGTTCACAGCAGCACTGCACTACATCTTGTGCCCAGGTGAGGATATCCTACCCAACCAAAACCACAAGGCATGCTTACAATTAAAGATTCATAAAAATACGCCTCAAAACCCATCACTTATTTTTTATTTTCATTTTCCATAAAGCCTCTGCAAAAGATCACACCTTGAAGACAAATTGTGTGCCCTTACATCATAGAATGGTTTGAGTTGGAAGGGACCTTAAAGATCACCTTGTTCTAACCCCTCCCACCCTGGGCAGGAATGCCACCCACTAAATTAGTGTATGTGTAGATATATCATGATATGTACATATATATGTATTAAAAAAATCAAAGGATAACATTTTGTGCAGCACTAGACATCCTCATGCCTAGACATGCAAAGTACAGTTACAGACAAAAGAAAGTGACTGCTCAGTCACCAGTACAACACTTGCAATCATTAATGCCTTTTCCCTGGCTGTCACTCAGATTAGTTTGCAAAATTGTCTGTCTCGCAGTGTTGGTGTCACCCATGCCAGCTGCAAACATGCTCCTCTTTTCGTTTCAGAGACTTCCCCTGGAGTTGCTGAGGTGAATTTTGTGGAAAAGGAGCCAGCTGAACGCCACACAATCGTCTCTTGGGAACAAGTGAGTATTTTCCTGATAAAACTGCAGTGAGGTCAGTTTGAATGCACAGCAGCCCGTGGAGAATGCCAAATGCAACGGCAACCTTGTGTTTATGAGACAGCTTGTTACCAAGTTTGATGTACAGTGCAGCCTGAACAGGTGTTGTTGGGTTTTTCTTAATCAGGTATCACTCTTTTAGGCTGTCACATGCACCTGATCTGTTAGAGAAACATCATCAATGTGGGTACATTCAGCATGACAGCTCTAAAAAGAAACCACATAAGTGTAGTAGGCAGCTACAGTGGTGACTCAGTGGGGAGCAAACAGTCTTCTGACTCAAGTCTGAAAACATTTTCCAACTCCCTTTCAAATAAAATGAAGCAATGCATTATTATCCATGGCCATTAAAGGTAAAGGCCTCAAGCTGGCAAATAACACTGAGCTACCCAGTTTGTTCCAGTTATCTTTTTCTATTTTTAGTCTCAGCCATGCAATTTCTCATATCCCTTTCTTTCTCCTCCTCTTTGGCTGCCCAACCCAGTCTCTTGGCCAGGGCATGTCCTGTTGCCTGTTCTAGAAGACTATGAAAGGACACGTGCTACCTTTACTCTGCATCACCTGACCTTACTGCATCAGTCTGTGTGATCAGGGGGCTCCTGAAAACTGTTGTGTGACTCAGGGCATTTTCATTCCCTTTTTGGAATATACATAGCTTCATTAATCCCATGGCCATGGTTGAGTAACTGCTTGGTAGGTGTTGCTTGTGTAGGCATGGGACAGTAGAAGCACTGTGGGCTTTGGAAAGGGACATGGCAGGGAATGGAGTTGAGTGAATCACCCTGCCTCAGACCCTGGCTGTGGCCTAAAGCAGCTGCTCCCAGAGACTGCTCTTGTTACCACTGCATAAAATACCTTCCCCTTTGACACTGTGCCATTTACTGCTTTTCCTAAACAGTGAGGAAAAGTCTTACACTCGTTTTGATAACGCTCTGTTCCAATTAGTGACATTTATCAAGAACATATATAATATATATTTTTACATATATATATATATATTCCAGGTTGGAATGTATGTGGTGTAAACCTGTGTTACTTACTGAAACTTGTTCAGAAGTCAGCAGTTGTGGTCAGGGAGAAATGTCCTGTTTTTCAGGTTTGTGTAAACCGATCCCTGGTTTCCTGTAGCTGTTGTTCAGGTATTGGGTTACCTGAGCTGGAAAGTTTGAGGCACCATGACTGTAATCCAGCTCAGGTTGGGAACACAGAGTGATATTTGCTCATTCTTCTGTTGAGTGGAGAGGACTGCTTCTCCTGGACACAGTGCTCATTCCTCTCATTTTCAGGTGCTGCTTCTCCTCTAAACTAAAATGGGTTTATTTCACAACTGAGCTATTCTTGTGAAGCCAAACAAATGCTGTAGCTGAAGCACTTCATTCAAGAGAGGCCAAAACAAATTTCAGTTCCCACCCTCCCCCTCTACCCGGGAACAGACTAAGTCAATTGTGGAAGTAAATATTGAAAACTAAATGAGTACAGTTGTGTTGGACTTCTAATAGTGAAGGACTTGGTTGTCTGTTTCTTTGGTTTTGGTTCCCTTTGTGTTGACAAATTAAAGCTCCCTTCTCAAAAGGTAACTGGATTTTTTCCTTTTTTTTTTTTTCTTCCCTTGAGCTCTGGGGATGAAGTGTAAATCTAACCCAGTCTCCACAGTTGCAGGACAAAATGTCCTGCCATGATGATTAAGTGCAATGCACTCAACAATTCACAAAGCCGTTCCAGGATGAACTTGTACCTCATTTTTCCTGAAACTTGCCTTTCTTGAATTTGAATACGTTTGTTTTTATCAGATTTATGACCACTAGGTGGCAATACTTATACACATAATCATTTCTCCAAGGCTTAGATTTTTAAAAATATTTCATCAGAGTATATTTTTAACTTCCCTCTACATCTTTTGTTATGAAACTATTTGCAAACTTTTGAAGCTGTTTTTCTGTGATGTAGGAAAAACTGGTGAAAGTGTTCCCAAAACTACATTATTTTCCCCCCAACAACTTCACTCTCTCTCTTGAGACTCACCAAATAAAAGCTTTGTTCCTTAGATTATTGTTTAATGGAATCAATTTTTCCACTCCTATTTCAGTTTTGCAAGGAAAGATTGTTTTACTGAGAAAAAAATCCAGGTGTTCAGAAGCTCTTAAGAGAAAATCAACCTTTTAAAAATTATTAATTAACATATTATTTTATTCATGCTGGGTATATGCATTTTTTGTTTCCATCAGTATTTTAAATTGTGCTGTGCCGTGTTTGTGCTGCTATATAACTGGATACTGCTGTGTTTGAAAATCTCACCTTGCTGGGATTAAAATAATCTTTAAAATCTTAAGCTTGTTGAATGTCCCTTAGCTGCAGTGAAGCTTTGCAGGGGAAGCTGAGCTTCATGACAGGAGTTAGTGCAGTAAGGCTGTAGGAGAGAAGAGATTTTTTCCAGTGCAGAAAGAGCTGCTAAGTGTTACATGTCAGGAAATCAAGCTGGAAATCACTCCTGAAGAATTTATGAGAAATCAGCACATGCACAAAAATGTTTAAGGATTGCCAAGTGTACTTACATGGGTAAAGCATCACTTCCCCTAAAATTGTAGGCAGTTCGTTATATTTTAATAAAACCAGATTTTTCAATATTTCCTCATATTTAAACCTACTAAGATGTTAACTTTTCCCCAAGGTAGAGAGACAAGAATTACAAGAGGGAGTAGAGACAGAGTTACCTGGTCACCAGAAAACAAGTGCTAATAACTATATCAACCTTAGAAACCTTTCCCACTCCTAAAATTAGGCTGGCAATGGCCTTACTCTCCTCCACATGCAATTTTTAGAAATAGGTGTTACACTCCAATACTGCTAGGAGGCACTCTGGTGCAGTGTATGAATCACATTTTCTTTTTTGTGTCAGCTGGAAGAAAAATTAGTCACATCATTGTTTTGATTTTCAAAAAATAGAAAATTGCATTTTTGTTAGAGGGACACAGAGGTACTTGAGACCATTTCCGTTTGTTCTTCTCACTTGTTACTTGGGAGAAAAACCTGATCCACACGTGGCATTCAAGGACTTTCAGTACCTTTCAGGTGTTAGAAAGTGAGAAGGTTTCCCTCAGCCTCCCTTTCTCCAGTCTGAACACCCCAGGCTGCCTCAGCCACTCCTCTCACACCTGAGCTCCACACCCTTCCCCAGCTCCGTTTCCTTCTCTGGACACACTCCAGCCCCCTCAGTGTCCTTCTTGCTGTGAGCAAACAAAGCTGAGCACAAGATTCCAGGGGTGGCCCCCCCAGTGCCCCAGCCCAGGGGGATGGGCCCTGCCCTGCTCCTGCTGCCCACGCTGTTGCTGACACAAGCCCGGTGCCATGGGCCTTCTTGGCCCCTGGGCACACTCCAGCTCGTGTCCAGCCCCTGGAAACCAGCCCCTGCAGCTCCTTTCCCACTCAGCAGCGTTCCAGCCACGCTGTCCCAGCCTGGGGCTGCAGGGGCTGCTGTGACCCAAGGGCAGGACCCAGCACTGGGCCTGGCTGAACCTCACACAACCGGCCCTGGCCCATGGATCCAGCCTGTGCAGATCCCTCTGCAGAGCCCCTGCCCTCCAGCAGCTCAGCACTCACACCCAGCTTGGCCTTGTCCTCAAACTGACCACAGGAGCTCTTGATGCCCTCACTCAGATCTTCAATAAAAATAACAACCAGCACAGTACAGAGCCTCCAGTACAGAGCCCTGGGGGACACCACCAGTGACCAGCTGCCTGCTGCAAGTAATTCCATTCACCAGCACTCTCTGGGCCAGGCCAGCAGCCAGTTTTTAACTCGGAGAACGGAGCATCTTAAGCCACAAGCAGCTGGTGTCTCCAGGAGAATTCTATGGGATACAGTGTCAAAGAGTTTTCTAAAGTCCAGGAGGAAGTCAACATCCCTGGACTTTCCCCTGTCCACTAAGAGGGTCACTGTGTTACAGAAGGAGATTGGGTCAGGCAGATATGCCTTTGACAAACCCATGCTGGCTGGGCCTGATCCCCTGGATCTCCTGTAGGTGCCATGTGATGGGCACTCAAGATCTCCTGAGCTCAGGCTCACAGGCCTGTAGTTTCCTGGTTCCTCATTTGAACCCTTACACACCATCCAGGAACCTTCTGAGTTGCTCCCTCTCTACTGCCTAGTATTTCTAGCACACGTCTGGAATGTCATCATCCTTGCTTCTACAGCATCTCTTTTTGAGTCCAAATATGCATGCAGGGTGCACACCTTCAGCAGTCCTTCTTGGCATCCTTCTTGCCCTCCCTTAATATTTGCCAAGCCTCCTATCCCTGATTCCCATGAGCACAGGACCTACCCACCTTGAGCTTGCCTTGTGGCTGTGACTGTGGGAGAGATGGGGAAGTGGATCCAGCAGGGCCAGTGCATGAGGAAAGCTGTGTTTCTTCAAGCTGCATGATGGGGAGCAGGCTGGAGGACTTCTGGCAGGTAAATAGTGTTTCTTACACAGTGCTCCCGCTCTTGTTAAGCTTTATAACTTATTGAAAAACTGGCTGCACAACAATATCCTCAATATTTTCAAAGAGAACTTTGAAATCCTGTTCTCTGCAGCAGGGGATCAAGGTGATCTCCTGGGAGCTCCCCAGGTCAGATTTATTAAAGGTGCAAGAACATTTCAATATGTTACATAAATTAACGTCAATATTCACTGACAGCTAGGACAAACCAGCAATAAAACTGCAAGACATTAAGAAGAGAAAAGGGTGGCTGCTGATGTGGTCTATTTCTTGGAAGCTCTAGAAGTAACATGAATGCCTTCCTTCTCTCCCCAGAAGTTAGGTAAAACTTACTCAAGTTTTTAGAGGAGTCTCTCTAGAGCTGTGTGTTTTGATTGCTTTCTGTTTCTTTAGTGTATCTGCTTAAGAGACATTGTTTCAAGTGTTTCAAGTGAATTGCTGTGTATCAGGGTGCTTAGCTTTGGATCCATTTTCTAATTGGGTCCTGGCCTCAAAAATGGGATTCTCATATTTTCCTCTGTACTGTGGACTGTGCTTTCTTGGGAGACTATTTTGAGATATTACAGAGAGCAAAGAAAAGGAATAGACCTCTCACACCATATTAAGAACTTAGGTTATTTTGTTTTATGAGCTGATGAGTGTAACCAGATAACTGAAATGAAAACAGCTGCTTGCCAGGGCTGTGGTTAAGCCAAGTCTGACATTGTTATTTAGAAACAGTGTCTTTTATGGGACTGGAGAACACAACCCTGACAACTACCAGTTGAGCAAGAAGAACACAGAGTTTGATAAGCCATTTTTAGTATATAGTGTCGTGTTGCTCTGACTGCTGTCAGAAGATTACTGTTCTGATGTTGTACTCTCATGTGACTAAGCACGATATCACAGATCAGTCAATCCTTTCCATCAGATGAGAGAAATGGCTGTTAATGAAGTTTTTTATTTACAGGCCTTTTTCTATAGACCTCAGGCCTGCTCTGGTACTGCATTTTCTACCCATATATTTTGCACCAGTGTGGTTTAGAGAATCCTGAAATAAAATCAGAGAGCGGCCAGCTGAAGAAACATGCACATGCTTATCTTTTTCAAAAGGAGGATTCAGAGTATAAAACCTATTCAGATGTGATTTTTCTCTTCTCTTAGCTATATTTACTAAATTGGGCTGTGCCTGAGTTGTAGCAGGATTTATCTGGATACTACAGTGGAAGTTTTAAAACTTTAGATTTTGTCATGCTAGTGGGTCTGGTTCTCCTGCTTGGAGAAGAACACCCCACTGAAGCCAGGAGACCCATTCACATATGTGTTTTTACTGCTTCAATGAATTAGTTTGAATTGGGGGATTTGCAATGTAGTCAAAGTTATGTTAACTTTTGTACTCTGCTGAGGCTTCATAGCAGGTCTGTCATACTTTCTTTCTTCATAGTTTTAGCCATAGTCACTGTGCTTACAGGTACGCCTTGAAACTGGAAGTGATGAAAGCACAGCATGAAATTATAAATATTTAGGACTGAGGAGAACCACAGAAAAAGGTGTGTTTGTTAAAAGCATTTGAATAACTTCAGATATGTCCGTGTGGTTTACTGACCACCTTAAACTTACCACCAAGTCCTTAGCCATCAGCAGACTCTTGTCGTAGGATGGTAAATTCTTCTCAAAACAGCCTCTGCAGTGTCTGCAGAATTATCTGCTTTAAGGCCTGTGGACCCTGAAGATTTTCTCTGTCTGGATTAAGAAAGCTCTGAGCTCGTGACCAGGGTGCTTGATGAAGCAAATAAAGTGACCTGCCCTATTGCAAGCTGCAAAGCCATTAGTGTCTGGGACTCGTCAGTAGCAGTCAATCAACATTAATGCATGTGCTTTAAAAGTAAATTAACAAGCACAAGACTGTTGGCAGATTAGGTGCTCCTACACAGTATGTACACCCCAGTTTAGGAGACAGAGACTGTAGCAACCCAAAGAAAATGTCTGTGAATAAGGCTTTAACAGGCAGAAAGGCTGTTCAGGTCCTAGGGGAGGGAGGACATGTGAACAGGTTGAGACCAGCACCTTCCCTTCCCCAGCAGCTGATGACTAGAGGCCAACATTGCAGCTGGATTCACAGCTGGCAGGTTGCTCTTGTTGGATAGATACATGTCTCTTCTCTTAAAATGTTAACTAATGCATGCCCCAAGTGAAGCAGAGATGTTTGAACTGCATGTGCATCTTCCTATTCTTTAACTACTGTTTACTAGAATATTCTCTCTTTATTTAATGAAACAAAGAAGAGTAGTGCAGCCCTTGGGCAAGTCAGCATACACAGATTGTGGAACCTCCATCACAGGACACTCTCCTGAGTTTTGAGGTCTGATTCTTTTGGAGTCCTGAATGTGACTATTTCAAATTTGACCTGACTGGAGTCAATCTGGTTTTTTCTCTAAAACAGTTACAAACAGACCACCAGGTAACTCCTTTAGTCATGGTTTTTGCTTGTGTTATTAAAACTGGCAGCTTCCATTCTTTTAATTTTATGTACTTGACACTTCAGCAAGAGCTGAGGGTCCCTGGTCTGCAGCCAGTCCTGTCCCCAGGAGCAGGGTCTAGAAATGCCTACAGTTCTTTGGGCTTCTTTTTGTTCTGAGGATTAAGCCTTTATCCTTCCATCCTTGTATTTGCAGCTTAACTGAAGAGTCTAAGTTAAGAACGACACCTTCCACAACCAGCACAGGTATAGGAGAAGTTTTCTGGTTCCTAGAAACTTGAGCTCACTGGGGTTGCCTCTTTCACTGGTCGCTCAAAAGGAAGCAGGCTTAGGAGCCACAGCCATTCACTGAAGTTTAGAGGGATGAAGCCAGATCAGCAGATTTGTGAGTCTGGCTTTGCATGTGCTTGCACACATACCTTGTTAAGTGAAACATCAGATCTACTTGAGTATGTGCAGCTTTTGAGTCTATGCTTCTTACACCTCCTTGGAGCTGAAATCCCTCAGAAGAAGAGAGTCATTGTGCTAATATTGTACATGCTTTAGTGGAATCGGCAAGTATAATCTGATTTCACTTAAAGGAAAACCCTACTCTTTTAAACCATATATGTGAAAAAGCTGATTGTTCTGATTTATGTGAGTTTGCAGTGGCTGCTAATCTCAAAAGGTAATACAATATCTCAGTTTGGGAACAATGCTGTAATAGTTTTGTGATGACTAACTGTTAATTGTGAAATTTGCCCAAGCTACCTTTGTTAAGACTAGCAGAGTCCCAAGAAATATGCAGTTTGTTTCTCAAGGCTTTAGAATGAGATATTTGAACTGATTTGAGTCACCTTGGAATTAAGCAAGAAACTTGGTGGCAAATATTTCTGTACCAGTTTTCAGTTGTTATCAGGGTTTGAGGCATGTTCTGCATTTTCCCATTACACTTTGATTGTAATTTGCAGAAAAACTCCTGTGTATTACCTGAGGATTTAAAGAATTTCTATCTGATGACCGATGGCTTCCAGATGACCTGGAGTGTGAAGACCGATGGTGAGTCCCTGTGTTCTCCTCCACTGACAAGCTCAATTCATTGCAACCAGCCCTTCCTTTGCAGAACCTCTTTAATTTCAAACTTACTTTCTGCACAATCAATACACATCTCTCAGGGCAAAATCTATTGCTTGCATGTTCTGGCATCGCACAGAGGAGGTGCATACGCTCTTTCTTTCTGGGAAGAAACTAATTATTCATGACATAAATTCTGCCCTGTAATACACTGACAACTGTTGACACTCAGATGTAGGTGTATCATTTAAACCTCATACCTAACTCCCTCTGTAGTTCATGTAGAGAGAAACAGCTGTAGCTCAGTATCCCGTCATAAATAAGTAGGAAGAGTCACCCTCTGATAAAATGTGTATGTACACGTTGGAGCCCAATTCTGCTTTCCACCCTCTAAAGTCCAAGCTTTTGTTTGGCAAAAATCAGGTAGTTTGCTCACTCTGCAGCTGTTATCCTGGCTCTCATTGCCTTCAGGCAGGGTTCTCCAATCGGGATGTGGACCCTGCTCACTTCTGGAGATGGGTGTCTAATGCAGAGTCTTCCTCAGGAAGTAAATGGCATTTCAGAGACAGTTCACATCAGTGCCTTAGCACCTGCATGACTTCCATCATGTTTCAAGTGGGACTAATGACCTCTGAGGAGTCTTGTTTTCAGGGTTCACAAGTGCACAGAGACCAAGACTGCTGGTACCACTGTCTTGTTTGAGCAAACATCCAGCAGTGCCTTCTGAGACCCTTCACTGTTCAGCACGTGGCTGAACAGGGTGCTTGCTGCCTTAATGTCTGGTAGCATTGTGAGTCCTCAGAAACACGGACAAGTCCTGTAGGATTCTTTCAGGAATGTTGATGCACTGATAAAGTCCTCTGTGGAGGTGGGAACCAGGA
The DNA here is from genome assembly GCF_036417665.1 of Passer domesticus. Classification (NCBI taxonomy): domain Eukaryota; kingdom Metazoa; phylum Chordata; class Aves; order Passeriformes; family Passeridae; genus Passer; species Passer domesticus. Next base: position 7,711,026 of record NC_087512.1, read on the forward strand.
GGATGTACCCTAAACATACATGGAGTGGAAGAGGACAAGCTGCCCAGAAAGCTGTGCATGTGTGGTGTGGTTTCTGATAGGAAGGGCAGTAGCAGGGAAAGAAGCTTTGAGGAAGAGGCTGTAGCTGAAATCACATAGCCAGGATTTTTAATTTTTCACAGGACTAAGCTAACAGCTGCAGGACAGTCCTTGCCAAAAGTGTAATTCCCATACCTTTACAGCTCTGAGATGGTTTTGCATCACATGTAAGTGGAAGTCTGTATTTGAAAAAGCCTCATTTTTACTCTTGTAGAGTCTTACTTAAGTTAAATGTCCAAATCTTTTGGGTGTAATGATTCTTCACCTCACAGAGGTTGATATTTGGAGGAAAATAAATGCCCCCCATGCCTTCTTGACACTGGATGTGATTAGTGATTGGTTTTGTTGCAGATAGCCCGATGCCCCTGGGCTCCATGGTGATTAACAGTGTCTCCAAGCTGTGTAGGCTTGGGGGTTCCTCTATGTACACTCTGCCTAGTGCTCCAACTCTCGCTGACCTGGAAGATGACACAGACGAGGAAGGTAAGGCACAGTTAACAGGCTAGAAAACCTGCTCTGTCTCATCCCTTTTGTTCTGTTAATGTTAGAATACAGCACAAGATGCGTGGACCAAACACTTTCCCCCAGGTTGCTCAGAGCTCCCTCCAGCATAGCCTTATACACTTCCAGGGTTGGGGCATCCACAGTTTCTCTGGGCAGCCTATGCCAGCGCCTCATCACCCTCACAGTAAAGAATTTTTTCCGATATCTAATGTAAATCTGCCTTCTGTCAGTGTGAAGCCACTCCCTCTTATTCTGTCACTAAATATCCTTGTAAAAAAGTCCCTCTCCATCTTTCTTGTAGGCTCCCTTCCAAGTACTAGAAGGCCACAGTTAGCTCACCCTGAAGCCTTCTCTTTTCCAGGCTGAACAAATCCAATATCTTAGCACCTCAGCTATCCCCCATGGCAGGCAAATTGGAACAAAAAGATCTTTAATGGCCCTTCCATTCTACAATACAGCAACAGAAAAGGTCACTCCAGCTAGATGGGGATTACTTGGTCTAGCAGCCTGGTTTACAGAAGGGTGTCCCTGTCCATGTCAGGGCAGTTGGAGCAAGATGATCTTCAAGATCCATTTCCATCCCAAACCATTCTGTGATTCTGTGACTTTCTGTCTCCTGGGCAGGATCTATTATGTGTCTGATTAGTTCCCTACAGCCTTGGCAGGTAGGTCTGTATGATGTGAATGTCATGGGGATTAGTGTTATTTGCATCCTCTTTTAACAGCCTTTCCCTGTTTAAACTTTCACCTGAGCCTTGCTCGAGTGATTCAGTTTCCAAAATCTTTGTGTGCTTAAGGTGTTCAATGAACAAAAGATAACAGGTTTTGTTTTGGTAGTGAAGACAGCTGGAATTGGAAAAGTAACTGGTATATGTACATATAACTATGAGGCTACCCTGTCTAAAAATGCTGGGAATGCTGCTATTTGGAGAGACTAAAAAAGAAAAAGAAAGCCCACTCATTTTGTCAAAGCTCTCATATCCAGCTGAAAAAATCAAGAGGATAAGAACACAGCCAGGTGTCAAACCAATTTCTTAAAAGAATGCTATTTGATTTCAGTCTTGTCTCTACACCTCTATAAGCTCTTCCAGCTTCTAAATGTGGTTTAAAGTAGTTTTGACATTCCAGTTTGGCTGCAGTCCTAGAAATGCTCAGTGATGGTTGAGGGTCTCAGGTTGAATAAGAGTCAAATGTGGTTGTTGAGAAGGAAGCTGATGTCGCACTGGAATGTATGGAGAAATATATATGTCTGCAATTTCATTGAAGTCTTGTCCCAAGAGAAAAAGACTAAATTGTTCTTCCTGTCCTCCTTAGAAAAAAATAAATCAGGACAAAAAAAAGGGAATCATATATACAACAGAAATAATGGGCTTCAATTGTAGCAGGGAAGATTCAGGATCCATGAGGAAAACTTGTAAGTGATAAGTGATGGATTTGGGTTGAGTACTTAGAGATTATGCCTGTGCCTTCTCTAACACTGGAGAACTTTAACAAAAGATTAGACAAACCTCAGGGGTGACATCTGTAAACCTTGACTCTCTTCATGCCAGGGAGGAAATAGAAGTCAGCTTATCTATTTTCAGCCATCTAATTTTGACTCTGTGTTTGTTTTCCTAACAGAGATTAAAATTTTACTCACTTTTTTGGGTGGTTTTGCTTGGTTTTATTTTAAACATCGGGAACTTAATAATTTCCAAGAAGTATAAATGTAATAGTTTGATTCAGTTCTTCATCAGCTGATTTATTAATGTATAAAACAGATAGACTCTTTACAACTGAGTCACAGTCAGTTTTCCAAACATGTTTCATAAATTTTTCCTTGGTTTCAGGTAATGGAGACAAACCAGAGAAGCCACACTTTGATTCTCGTAGTCTTGTCTTTGAATTAGACCCATGCAATGGGAATGGGAAAGTCTGTCTTGTTTATAAGCATGCTGAACCAGGTAAGACTGAAAAAAGGAAAGTTATCTATCTCTTATTGTGGATTGTATCTGGAGGCCACATATGGAGAGTTATCTTGTATTTCTGATCTTCTTTGCCGTTTGTAAGTGAAACTTTTACTGCGGTGTCCTTCAGTCTCCACTGAAGTCAGGAGCTAAATCTTAACTAACAGATCTAACATTTTCACTTCTTTTGGTGCTGGAGTCTGAGTTATAGTTTATGATTTCTGCATGTATAGAAACAGGGCAGTATTCACTTGTAACCTACAGACAATTGAGTTGAAATAATGCAGAGCTCTGCTAGTCTGGTTACTTGCATGTCTTGGAACAAAGCCGTTACATTTTGATGAGAAAGGGTATAACTGCTTAGAAACAAAGTCAGATGGTAAAAAAGCTGAGACAGAATTAGACTGGGTCTTCCACTTTGTGTATGGATGCTGGATCTCCAGGTGCCTAACTAGGCCAAAATGTGGCAGGAATGGTTAATGGGAGCTGAGCTGTTTGTTCTGACAGATACAGAGGTAACTGTTACCAGTGAGAGAGTAGTGAAACACCTAAGGCACTTGTAAAATAGGTGTCATCTGACACAGTGCACAGGTCACTAGATGTATGTGTGTTTACTGTGTAGGGTTGTGCAGTTGCAATATACAGGTTCTTAAGAAAAATCTTGGGTTATTATCTTGTGCCTTTCATTGTGTGTGACCACAAATGCCATGGCAGGAAGTTCTTGTCCTCTTGCCTCACCGTGTTAGTGATTTCAGCACATGCAGTGGATAACCTGGGCAAGGGAAGGGAGCATTGGTTACAGGTATCAATGTCAACACAGGGACAGTGTGTTTAAATGACAGTGTTCACCATCTCAATCTCCCTTGAAAAAGAAAAAAACCTTTTTATGCTACAAAGGGTGTCACCACCAGAGAAATATTTGATCACTGTGGAAAGATTTTGCAAAATGTGTTTTTGTTGGCAGCACATACTACTGTGACTTCCAGACTCTGGACTCTATTCAGTAATCCAGATCACTGACAATTGAGTTAGTTGCTTTTTACTTTGTGGGGTGGATAAATGTTTGCCATAATTGTACTTTGAACATATACTACAAAGTTGCTGATGTCCAAGAATGTTCCATGTAGCATGTCACTCCCAGGTTGTGAAGGAACAGCATTGCATTCCTTGTCCAGCACACAGCTTGTCAAATACCCCATGCAGTGGGTGAACACTGGATGATGGGTAGGACACAAAAGCTTATAGTAAATAGGGCTGAACAGTAAAGAGTCATCACATCAGGCTGACAGCTGGTCACTGTGGGGTCCTGCAGGGCTCCATCTTGGGCCTGGTGCTCTTCAGTATCTTCATGAACAGCTTGGACACTGGACTGGAAGCAGTATTGTTTCTCCATTATACTAAACTGGGAGGTGTTGATGTCTCCCTCGAAGCCCGTGCAAAGTGACCTCAACCAATAAGAGAGATGTGAAACCACCAACCATATAAAGTTTAACAAAGAGAAGTTCTGGATTCTGCACCTGGGCTGGAACAAGCCTGGAGGTACATAAAACAGCCCTTCTGATGAGTGTGTTGTGTCTCCCACCTGACAATGGCCAGGGGTTAATCTTAATACTGCAAAGCAACAGTGTAATTTGTGCTTGTTTTATTCTAGTGGTCTCCCCAGACACAGAGATCTGGTTCCTGGACAGAGCTCTGTATTGGCATTTCCTGACCAAAACCTTCACGGCCTACTACCGCCTGCTCATCACCCACCTGGGTCTGCCACAGTGGCAGTATGCCTTCACCAGCTATGGGGTCAGCCCCCAGGCCAAGGTAGGACAGGAGAGTCCAGCCTGTCAGTATTTTTGCATAAGTATAGACTGCAAAAACATCTTCTCACCTTTTGGCAAGCTTCTGTCAGCTCGGCCTCCCTTCTGAGCCACAGAATGGACCACAAGTTTTTCCCTTGTAACATGTTAACAGTAGTATGTTTCACAGTAATTTGAATTCACTAATATTGTGTTAACCCTAATTTTCTCTCAGAAGTTGGGTCTTGATAAAAATTATGCCCAAAAAAAGGCAATTTCAAGTCCTAGAGGTAGTTACAGAAGACCTCTACATAAACCCTTGTGAGCATTCCAATCACTTATTATTATTAAAATTACTATTCTGCCATGCCAAAATCCTGTTGTTAGAGGCTTCTGCTGTTCTTCTGTGTTTGACTGGGCCTTCAGCCCTAACCCTGCCTCCATCCTGTGAGAGATCAGGGAATGGAGCTGATGATCCTACTGGACACAGCTCATAAGCCAGCACAGTGTCTGTGCACCTTGGCAAGGCCTGTTGGAACTGGCGTGTCCTGCACTTCACCCAGTCACATCAGCTGTCTTACCAGCTTGAGATTCCCTAGTCTTGTGTGCACATCAGAATTGCTAAAATCACTCCTGACTTCCCATCAAACAGTGGCTCTAGAATTTGGGTTTTTTTCCATTCCTGATGCCTTCCCTGTTACACTGCACTGGATTTTATCAGTCAAGGCTATGAACATGGCACTGTGCTCTGCCTTTCTGTAACATTCCTGCTATAAATATGTTATTATGTTCAGTATATTTGCAAACCTTAAGAGGAACCATTCATATATTCCCTAATCATTTGCAGCCCCTGTTGGTTAAAATCCTCCTAGTTTGTTAACCATTATCATTTTAAAAGTTTCCAAGGGGGAATATTAAAGCTGTTTTCCACTAAGCAGTACATTAATAGATGATTATCTGTATTTTGGTGTTGAACTTCTCTGTGTCCTGCTCAACACTTTGCTGATGATTTCATTTTGATTTGTACTACCATAACTACTATAGTTTTATTTCCTAACTTTGTTAATGGAAAAATAGAAAATCAGAAACAGAAACAATAAGACAAACAAACAAAACTTTGTGTAAGGAGTTTAAAAAATTCACTATTTTACGTATGAAAGGGGAAGGAAGGTTATATTTTGACAAATCCAACTAGTTGGTTTTCAGTTTATAAGCACATTTAAATTCCAAAAGTTTTTTTAATCCTTTCTGCTTATCTGAATTTAAATAAATGTCATTTCGTTTCATCCCCTCCTTCTGCTTTTCCTGTGGTGTAAATCAGGATTTGCTCTTGATAGGAGTTACACTGCAGGAAAGGTGGTGTTAGGATTGTGTCTGGTTCTCCTCTTCCCTATCTGGAATGCAGTTCCAGGACTGGGGCTGTAGCTGTGCCTTGTGTATCCTTATCACAAGCACTCTTCCAAGTCCTGTGAACTGCAAACTGATAAGTGGCATAGGATTAAGATCAAGTCTTGGGGAAGATGGGGAGCAAAGTGGAATTGTTTAACTGCAGTTTGAATTTAACCTGTTTCTTCCCCACCATGCTGCCTTTCAGCAATGGTTTAACATGTATAAACCCATAACCATCAACACAGCACTCCTGTCTGAAGAAGCTGATTGCTTTGTGAACAAGCTGGACCCCAATAAGGTATTTAAAAGCAAGAACAAAACTCCAGTGCTCAAGAAAAAGCAACCTTCACAGCCACCAGGCTCCCAAAAGAGTCAAACAAGCATGACCTCTGCCAAGACATCCTCACTAGCTGGGAATTCTTCAAGGAAGTGAGCCCACCAGATCTGACCCTGGACAACATTTGCAATAAGCTTTGATGTTTTCTGCTGCAGAGTGTCTGTGGTTCAGACCAAGTTCCTTGTGCATGAATAGATGTGCCCATGGGAAGCACATTGCAGCACTTGCATGAAATATAGCCACGATGTGATGTAGTTCCTGGAGGCTCCCAAAAAAAAAATGGATACATCAGTTTTATTCCCTTCTGCTACCTGCAGCATGTACTTTTCAGAGGACACGAAGAAACCTTAGATGTCAGTGCTCCATAGAGAAGCTTTTGTTCCTGTACAACTGTGACAGTGAAATGAAAGCAAATGTAATTCACTGTAACTTTAACCAGACCCATGTTGAAGTAGAGGGTGTGAAGATGTTTCTGCCACGTCCTTTGAAAGAAAACTGTCCTGACCTTGCATGCTGTAGGAACAGGCTGCAATCCACTGAACACAGAAGTATCTTTCACTCCAGATAGAATCAGACTCTGCACTTCCCTGTGCTTCATCCAACTTCTGCTCTGAGATTCATGGTACAATGGGACTTGTGACTTCCATGTCTCTGCATTAGCCTAGCCACTCACTCTGCAGCCCAGACCTCTTTTTGGCCTTCGTGGTTGTCCTAGATTGCAAGGCAGTATGTGTATTCTATTTGCCATCTGTTAGAGGTGTGGCAGTTATCTTCTGTTATTGTTGTCATCATATTGCAAAAGTTCCATACTGTTGTCTCCTTATCACAAAATCTCATACCTTCTTGGTGTTTTCTGGTAGGCAGCTCCTCAGAGCACTCACTGACTCTTTCTTCCTCACAAAGTAGCCAAATGACTCCAATTCCTCTCAAATAGCCAACCCACTCTTTTATAGCACTCTTCTCACTGGTCACTGCTGTGGCCTGTTAAAGTCAGGCCTGTTCCTAACCTTTGGTAAATTGGCCCAGCTGCAACTCCTTAGGGGTGAGGTTACTTTCTGCACTACCTTTATTTTTTTATATTCTATCCTCCCACATGTTAATTGGGCAGTTTTCTTTGTCTCTTCCAAACTGCAATCCTCCCTCCAGGATGATTAATCTGCTGTTAATGGGTTCTTGAGTTTCACTGTATGACTGATAAAATTACAGCATCCCATTGTGAGATGCTCCACCCAGGGGGAGGAGCCAAGCATTCCTAACTGGATATAATCTGAGATTTTGGGACACCAGAACAGCCTTTCCACTGTATTCCCAGAAGAGCAGCTGCCTTTTCCACTGGATCTTCAAAGAAAGACTACACCCTTCTACAGGATCCCTGCTCCAACAGAACCACACCTGCTGCTCCAGGAGGACTGCAGCAAGCATTCCAACTGGACTGCTACCAAAACCCTCATCAACGGGGTGTCAGGTTGTATGCTGACTCTCTCAGTGTTGTTTTGTGCTGCATTATTTTATATTTATTTTCTTCCCTAATAAAGAACTGTTATTCCTGCTCCCATATGTTTGCCTGAGAGCCCCCCTTAATTTCAAATTTGTAACAATTCAGATGGAGGGAGTTTGCAGTTTCCTGTTCAGGGGAGGCTCTTGCCTTCCTTAGCAGACACCTGTCTTTTCAAACCAAGACAGTGCTGTATCTTTTCAAATGGTGACACGATTTGCCGTAATCCTGAAGCCAGAAGCAGCAATCCTTTGTTGCTTCCCTTTATGGGAACTGCTGAGCAGAGAGTCAATGGTGTTGAGTCCCATCAGCCAGGAGGACTTCTTGGTTTGTCACACATTCATTTGCAAAGCTGACCATTGAAACAGACACTTTTCAGTTGGGCAGGATCTCACCAGGGGCCACTGAGATCCTACAGCCTTAGAAGCCCCTGATGCTGTTTTCTGTACTGTAAGTTTTCGGGCTAGAACTGCACTTTAACCCATTTACTGCTGGTTTTCAGTTACTCCTGTTTGTTTCTATTACTTTTCTATGCTATTTTGTCTTCCAAATACACTGGAATCATGGCAGCACCCAACACATTTTGTGCCTGAATGTGGAAATCGAAATCACTGTCTTCAAGCATTGACTATTTAAACAGCATCATCTCTAATTTTTGAATAACCACCACATAATTACACAAGACAAACCTACCTCACAGGGATGTTGTGAGGCTTTCATGAGTATGTGTATGGCCTTCAGAAAGATGAAGCCATCCTGTAAGTGCTTAATTGTATTTTAATAAATATTTGAGTATTTTCCTCCAAAATGATTGGGTATTTGAAGGTGCTTTGGGGAGCACTTGGACATGGGATGCAAAGGCAAGAGCAGTGTTCAGGATGGATTGTTTGAGGTGCTTCTTCAAGGCATTAGAGAATCTCTCCCTGAGAAGGGATGGGTTACAGTGCTTTTAGCTTATCCTTCTTGAGCTACTCAGAAATTCCCAGTTTATTTCACACAGGCCAGAAGACTGAACTTTGTGGCAGCTGTTCTACTTCTGGCCTGCAGTCACTGTGCAAAATCTCTGCAGCCACCAGCCCATGCTCATGTACATTTTGCTTCTCCCAGCACTGCCAAAGGCCCACCTTCAAATGCCATTGCTGCATTGCCCCTCTCTGCCACCCCCACATGACAAGAAATCCTCTGGTGCACCCTCTCAAGCCCATGTGCATCTTGAGACAGGTGAAGATCTGTTGCAGCTGCTCTTACTGACATAAAGTGAGCCCTAATGAGAAAGCACACATGTCAGTACTTCCCACCCTACCCCACCCCAGCCCATAGCAATACCTCAGTTATGCTTTTAATATCGGGGTGGAAATGACCATTAAATCCAGCAAAATGCCCTTTTCTGGAATTCTGTGCAGTAGTGATGTTCTGTCACTTCCTGTTATGGAGAACTGTGTTGTTTATTCATGGCACCCAGTTATGTGCTTGACATACATGCCATACTTGCTTAAGCACTTCCTAGAAAAGTTGAGACCATTGTCACCCTCCTGGGAACAGGCAGCTTCCGATTGTGTTGTGCCTCTAACCCAGTGACACCTCAAGCTTGTAAGGCTGTTGCAGGCCCACTTCCTCATTCAGATGAAACTAGCAGAATTCCTGCAGTAGCAGGGCATGGTCTTACATTTCTCATGCATTCAGGATAGGAAAAAAGTAAGGGGGGCAGTTTGTTCAAGTTTTTGGAGACCCTGTCACAGTTCTCTGACTTCTTTCCTGTGGTGGTAGTTGGTGTAGCTGAAGTCTAGAATGTCAGTACATACATGGTTCTTTGCTCTCAGCATGTTCCAGCAGAACTGTGGCAGGATTCAGGAGACTCTGTAGTATGCTTTAGTAATTTTTTAATGCTTCCTGAATGTTCAGATCAGAAACACCCAAAAAAAAAAAAACAAGCACAAAAAAACCCCAAACAACTCAACAGGTTCATGTTTCTATTTTAGACTGCTCTTGTTCTTCTCTCTTCTGTGCTCTTCCAAACTAGGTGTTTGTTAGGATGACAGATATGCAAATAAAACAAGCCTAGGCCCCTGATCCATCACTGTAGTATCTGCCTCTTACCAAAGAATATTCCAGATCAAAATTTATATGTTAATTGACTTAATGATGTTGTATCTGCCACTGTTGATGCCTGTATTTTGATTTATATGAATATATGTGTATCTGGAGACTTGTAGCTCTGCTTTGCTTTTCTTCAGATTATGATGATTAAGGGTTCTTTTTTGGTTTGGGTTTTTTGGGGTTTTTTTGTTTTTGTTTTTGTTTTTTGGGGTTTTGTTTGTTTGTTTGTTTGTTTGTTTTTGGGTAGGTTTTTTTTTGTATATTTTTACACAGAGAGATTGAATAATTCCTTCAGGTCACAGCCAGGTCTAGCCCTCCACAGATCTTCTCAATATCTCAGATACCAAGTTTGTCTGTTTAACCAGAATAAGTTTACTGAAATCTAGTCCCTCATCTGTCCACCAGCATGGTGGACAAACAGATGTGCCCTTCACATGTGTCATCCGAGCACATGGTCGTCACAGTCTGGAAGTCTCCATGTCTGCCTGTTCTTTCTCATGTTCAGTTTCTTTCTCATGGCCCGGCTGGTTGTGAAAATCAATGCAGAGTTTGTAGACTAGAACACCAAAAAGACTCCCCAGAACTGGAGCTGTGACTGGGATCCACCACCAGGAATGATGAGCCCTAAAATGAAACACAGAAGAGGCAGCTGGTGAGCCAGACTGGAACCACTGCCCTGCCACCACATCCTGCTGGGGCAGGACTGAGCTGTGTGAGCAGAGGAGTCTGTTCCACTCCAGGCACTAAGCCTACAATTGGCTTAGACAAATTCACTGTCCCCCCCACATAACTGCTGGAGGGAAGGCCCTTTTCCCCATCAGCATGGAAAGGTGGCTCCACACTGCAGGTTTTTTGTTCTCCAAAAGAAATGGGCTGTGTGGTCTTGATGAGTGGGACTCTCAGACAGACATAGGCATTTTGCCTCCCTGTTTCCAGTAAAATCTGTGACTCCTCTACTGAGCTCTTGAATATATTTTCTGGGAATTTAAGGAAAGTGGGCATCCAGGGCTCTGGTAATGATTTCCCCATAGCCATAATATTACACCATCTTACTAGATAGAGGAAGGCAAGGTTTCATGTCCAAATTCAGACTCTGAATTTAGGAGCCCAGTTCAGCAATCTACCCACGTTCAGGTGAGCTGCATTCTGGCTCTCTGCTCCCTGCAAAAACCAGCTGGATCTCCAGTGAGCAGGCAGACAGTTTGGTGCCCAGACTGAGGTATCCGAGTGTCAAGGTGAATCCCATGCCAGAGAATCAGTGTACTCCAAATTTTGTGTACATAATGCACAAGACTCATGTAGGCACAACCCTCACGCTCTGCAGTGATACCATCACTTGGTCCAAAGAAAATAGACTTCATGGCACATTTTATCTTGTACTTATCTCCTCCCCTGGCAAGCTGAGAAGAGTAAAAAGAGCACAACCAGTCACTCACGTGAAGACAGCCGTTCCCCAGCCAGCGATTGCCGTGAAGATCCGGGGGGGCAGATCCCTGGAGGGGTTTATGGCATAGCCTGTGTTCAGCCCCATTCCCAGGCCAATGCCCAGGACCAGCATACCCGTGAGCATGGGCTGAGCACCTTTGGTGGCTGCATTGTTTTTCTCATCATGGATGACTAGGATACCCAGGATCAGCATAACTGTTGCTGTAAACTGCGGGAACAGAAAAGGGAGAGGAACAGGTCAGGAGAGAGAATGGGGAAAGTTGAAAGATCCTGCTCAGCAGAGCAGAAGAGACTTCCCAGAATGAAAGAGCAGATGAGATTCATGGTCTGGTCAAGGCAGGAGGGACCCAAATATTACTCCCTCCTCACAGGTGGACTGAAGAAAATTCTTTTCTCAGCAAAAACCTAATCACCAAGACTGATACAAACTTCTCAGCAATGTCATCTCTCTCTATCTTTCAAGACAGGGAAATGGGTTATTTAAAATACATTCTGTCTAATAAGAGCAGAGCCATAACAAACTGCTCATGAGACAAACCTGATCATCCCTAGAGGAAGTGGTGTTTTCTACAGCCTGTATGCAGATATCAGATTCTCACCTGGGAAACTGAATTTCCCATCAGTGACTACACAGCTGGCATTTGTAGATTTGCAGTGCCCAGGACATCAAGAAGCATAGTTTTCATAGAAGTGGTGACACCTGTCTCTTTCTGCTTCAGAAAATGAAGCTGGAGAGACTTCATCCGTTTGCACAGACACCAGCAAAGCCAGAAACTGCAGCTTTTGGCAAGGTGCTGTCACTCTTATTTGCTTTCTTATGCATCAAGGACACTGGTCCACAGAGGGTGAGGGCATCCACTCCCCACCTCTAGGTTCTTCCACCATCCTGTTCATCATACCCAGGCAGGAGTTTTGTCAGCTCAGAGTCCAAATCACAGGCTTCCAAAGATTTGCATGGGAAGTGAATCTGCCTTCTCTGGTGTCTCAGTGCCCCACATCCCCTGAAGAATCCCTTTCCCATTTCTGGGCATCTGGACACTGCACTGTAAGCTGGGAATGCACTGCAAACAGTCTCAATGGATCTGTTCAAACACAGAGCTAGTCCAGGCTGTGCTCATGTGGAGACAGTGCCAGGCTCTCTGTGCTGGGGAGGGACAGCCAGCACAGCTGCTGAGGAGCATGGAGAGGGTGTAGAATCCAATAAGGGAAGGAACAGTTCTGCCCAGAACCCAGAAGAGATAGCTGGTGATACAGCTCAGCTTCTCACTGCTTGAACAGGATGCAGGGAAGGTGTCTGGAGAGCCCCTGGACCAAGCTGTGGAGCAGCCTACATGTATTAAGCTCTGGGCAGAAATCTTTAGGCTTCCTGAGCCACTAAGGTGCCTTGGATCTTACCTCACAGACACCTACCTGGATGCTGGGCTCCTTGGGAAAGCAGGTTGTGGCTGTGTCTGTGCATGTAGGGCTGTGAGGACCTGTGTCAGCCCCTGCAGCAGCACCTGTAACCACCCACCTTCTCCTGGCACACCACAGCCATTCCCACTGACCTCTGTGAAGAAGGCTCCCTTCAAGGATACATTGGAAGCAGGGTACGTAGAGAAGATCATCGCTGTGGCAGTTGGTCCTGTCACTGTAAAGCTCCCATTGGTGTAGGCATAAATAGTCTCTAGGAGAAGTGGGAATTATGGAAGTTAGAACAGCATTTCGTCCCACAGGACACACACACAAGTCCACCTGCTGCAGGCAGCACAGACATCAGGGAGAAGGGAGGCAGTGGAGGATGTGATGGAGGTGACACACTCCTCACAGAGCATGATCTCACCAATATCTTACCCACAGACTTTAGTCTGCACTCCCTTACACCTACCAACTCCCTATCCCTGCTCCAGGGATAGCCTGGGTGGTCTGGATGCACTGGAGGCCTCCAACCCTCTGCCCCTCAGAGACATGCTAGAGACAGTGGCTAGTGGGTCCTCTGCTCACAGCTCAAAACCCCAAATGGCTGCAAACCTGTGTTCCACAGAGCAGTAGAGTCCCCCCAGAGCTCCAGCAGCACCTAATACGCAGTAATGCCTGTAAATAAAGCCCCTGCAGACCTGGCAACAAAATGCTGACAAAATGCAGCAACTGCCCTTCTGCTGAAGACAGATCTTGGAAGTGGGACTGCCCTGAGTAAAAGGAGCTGTGTTCTCCAGGATGTGTATCCTTCCCAGAGCTATGTCTGGGACCTGCTCTGAACTTGAGCTGTGGTCTGTCCCACAACCCAGGAGTTTGCCCTCCTCACCCCGAATTCATGCTTGGTACTCCAAAAGAACGTATTTTGACAACACTGTGGGTTGACTAAAATTATGCCTACAGCAACTTCTGTGATAAAAGACACAACCCTACCATAGTAGAGAGCAAAGACGGTGGCTGCTGCTGTAAAGGAGCCCAGGAACTGGCCGGTTATGTAAGCGACAAGCGTTGTCCAGGAGATGTTTCCTAAAACACATTGTGTAATGGTGATAGCAGCATTCAGATGAGCTCCTGCAAAATCACAGAAAAAAAAAGGCCTCAACACTGATGCAGCTGGTTTGGAACATGTGACGTGGTGGATGCCCCATCCCTAGAAACACTCAAAGCCAGGTTGGACAGGGCTCTGAGCAGCCTGCTCTAGTTGATGTTTCTGCACATTGCAGGGTAGTTGGACTGGATGAACTTAAAAAAGGACCCTTCCAACCCAAACTATTCTGTTGTTCTATGCCCCATGCCCCACAGTAATCACCCAGACAGACCCAGAACAGCAAGACTCTCTCAGGTCAGGGTATTATTCCTGCAAAAACACAAAATTATCCTTTCTCTCTCTACAGCTGAATCATGCAGGTAAAAGAGCTCCTAGCTTGTCTTCTGAGAATTGCATAGACCACAGGCTGCCTCCAGAGACTGAGTCATCTCTCCTGTCAGATATATTACATGACCTGTCATGTCATCTCTCTTGGGATGGCATGAGTTTCCCTATGAGTTTCTCAATGAGCTTCTCCCTACTGAGCTTAAAAAGAGACCATACTTCAGCACATTTTAAGTAGCTACTGGTAGATGAGGACCTGTGTTTTCATGGAACACTTTCTGTGGAGGAGGTTGGTATCACAATGGTGCCTTTGAAGACTAAGTGGGTCTGGGTCTCATGCCCTTGATGCAAACCACATGTGTTGTCCAGGCCTCCTATCCCCAGGAGTCTGAAGAAAATATTTCTTTTTCCTGCCCGATAGATAGAAACTTTGAGGGTCAGTAAATGTTCCAGCCTTCATGACCATCTTCTACTCCAGAATCCAAAAGGGGTAGGATGCATCATTTCATCAATGTGCAGGACAGAGTGAAGTGCAAGTGCATGTACAACAATCACAACTGGAATGGGGGCAGTCCCTTCTTAGACCCTCTGCTCTTTTGTGGGTATGGCCAGCCATTTCAGAGACAACAAAAAGTATCTTGTGGAGCAGATGAAGCCAAATTACTATGTCAGGAAGGTGTGAAGTTTGTTTTATAACCATACTGTTGCTGGCTGAGCTGAGATCCCTTCTGCACTGCCCTCTGCCCTCAACAGATCAGCTCCTTCTCAAAAGTCACTTGGGACTGCAGGACCTACTTTTCCTCCATCTGCTTTTCCCAGGATGTTTCCACCAGCTCCAAAAAGACAAGAAAATCAAGAGCTTACTGCTCCTGACTGCTTACATGGAATTTTTTTCCTTTCCAAGGCAACCCCAGGTTTGGACCTCTGTCTATTCCAACAGTTCAAGAGCAAGGAGTTGCTTTAACTTTCTGCCCATTAGGGCCCTTAATGTTTTTTCTTGGTGCTAAAGAATGCAGAAATTGCAGAAGGCAAAGGTAATGCTTTTGTCATGTGAAGGATGCTACCTCTTGGCCCCAAAACACCACTTCCCAAGTTCATGTGGGGCATCTGTGCATGGGGATGTGTGATAAGGAAAAAAATTTGCATACCATTCCTTTTGCAACGTCAGCAGTAAGCTCTCCTTCTCAATAAATTATTTACTTCCACATGGATTGTATCAGCAACAGTTTTGGGAGCTCCCTGTCTCCTTGGGCCACGTTGGCATGTCCCAAATGGGGGAGCTGCTGAAACCTGGCTCTGCTGGCCACAACAGAAGGGGCTGGCCAATCCTCCTCCCCTCTCCCTGCCCCACTTGCCCTGTCACAGCTCAGAACACAAGTTTGGGGTCAGTATTCTGTACGTATGCTGTGCATGCCTTGTCCCTGTCCTCGCCTGCTTTTCTTGCCTGAGGACTCTAGGACTGCTTTCTTTAGGTGAGGCCACTGCCCATACCATAAGACACCCCTCCACGTCCCACTCCTCCTGTCCCCTGTGCCTATGGCCTTTCTGGGACATGGACATGTCCCACACCTGGCAGTGCTGCTCACCAGATATTCTTCCAGCCGCATAGATGCCCAAGGTAACACCAATGCCAAAAGCTATATTGATGCTCAGATACTGACCACTGTTTCCTTTTCCCAATACCACTTGTGCCACAGAGGACAAGCCAAAAACCTGTGTAAAAAAAAAAGGAGTGTTAAAAGCATTTTTGTTGCTGTGGTAGACTGAGCTTCTTTGCTATTTTTTCTGCAAAAGTAATGAGCTCCAAAAGACAGGAAGTCTCTAAGGTGTCAGAAGACAAAGAACAGCCTTGCCCTGCAAAAATTGAAGTGATACCTGAGATTGGTGCCCACCAAACCAAACTAGGCACTCTCATTATGGTTGGGCATGGGGAGACAAACCCCAAACACTCACACCAAGAGCTGAAGCTCACTGGGGTCATTCACACAGCTACACTGCAGATGTCTCTGCCTTAAACCAAGGACGTGAAATGGGGAGCGTCACCGTGGACCCCTGGGAGGCAACATCCAAGGTGGATGGAAGGAGGAGGGTGTGCAAATTCTTACTGTCCTTCTTTTCCTGGTGTGCAATTTATTGACTAAATACGTGTTTTGGGCAGCACACAGCTATTTGCCAAACTCAATTCTAATTTTGGTAACATTGGAGCAAAAGACAAGAAAGGAAATTTAGGTTTAACTTTCCCATTCAACACATATATTTTCAGTTTGGAAACAGCCAAAGTTTTAGTGGTTTTTTAGTGACTAAAGGAGAACCAGGGGAAAAACTAGAGATAAATGCTCCTCAGCAGGAAAACACATATTCAAGATATTTCTCTGTCCTGAAAGAGTGAATTCTGTTTCATGCTTTTGATGTGGTAAGAGTGGAAAAATCAGTTCTTTGCATGCTCTTACACTGAAATCTAGAGAAGGACGAGGCATCTCTTGGGGTTTCTGCCTCACAAACCACTGAGGGTTTGGAAAGTGTGTCCTGTTCCGTGGTCTCCATTGATATTTATAAAAGGTGACATGTCTTTCAAAGGCAAGAAAGTCAATATGTACTCCAGCACTTCGTCTGCTTCCCCTCGCTGCTTTCAGACATCACCGAAATCCCCTGTTCCCCAGAGAGGCTGCTCTTCTTGTCACTCTTGTGACACAGACCACACTCTGTGCTCTGCACAGAGCTGCAGCCCCCACAGTGTCAGGCCCTTTCACTGTGCCTCAGCAAAACCTCCCAGAAACAGTTTGTGATGTCCCCTTAACATCTGCAAATTACACTAATTCTGCTTCTGATTTTTCCATCTCTCTTTTTCATCTCTGATTTTTCCAAAGCCAGATACAAAAGACAAAAAATATGTAAGGCACAAGCATTGCAGGAGAGCACACGGTGCAGAGAGAGGGTTGCAGAGGAGGAGACATGACTGTGCATAAACAGCACTGTCCTGAAAAAAACCCCACAAAATAGGACACAGAATCTGTTTTTCAGCACGGATCCAAACTTCTGTTTTCTTCCTGTATCCTCACAGTCCCAAAGCATCATTTATTTCAATTTCTTCTTCCCTAGACTTTGTGCTACTTAGTTCTGCTGCCTGGTTCCTCTTACCAACACTGCCTGTCCATTAAACTGAAAGGCCCTGGGGTGAGTGTTACCATCCAAACAACAGCCATTCAGGCATCCTGGAGGTGCCTGAACACAGCCAGAACATCCAGGACACTGCCTGTTGCACTGAGGGCCAAGGTCTGCTGAAGATTTGGGTGCTCTCTGCTTTGTTCTGATGCTGGATGCCGTTTGTCTTCAGCCCTTGATGGGGCCCAGGTGCCCTCCTTTTCTCTCTTCCCTCACATAGATCAGTGAAGGAAGAGCCAGTGTGAGCTGCAGGCTGCAAAACCTGCCTTGTACTGTCAGAGTGCAGAGTAAATTCTCCACCTCATACTGCTCCCTGACAGGACGACCCTGAAGTTGTTCTTTATCACCTGGGAACTTCTACCACCAAATAACAGAGAATGGAAAAGGCAAAAGGATTTGCTAAGCTGCTGCAGAGGAGTCATAGATGTCAGTACTCTGACTTTTTATGGATGAAAAACTACCTGGAAGTGAAATTCAAAGAGCTGGATGTGCAAAATTACACAGTAAAAAGCAGCCATGCTCTGGACAGTTGTTGTCCTTGGAAATTAGTGCCTTTCTTGGTACAGAAAGCTGTGTCAGAAGGTCCCTATGCCTACACAAATCTAAATGTCTTCCTCTTTAAAACTCCAAGTGCAAGTTATTTAGGTTATGCCCAGCCTTTGCATGCCAGCCTCTGTCCAGTCTAAAGTGCCTCATCACCAGTCCAGGTGTGGCAAAGTGGCAGAGATAGACACTGAGCCTTTTCCTCTGTTGATCAAACACTCAAAATCTCTGGTCCCAGTGGGTGCTTCACCCCCACCAGCCCCCACAGTGACTGCAAAACCTTCCTAATCCTCTACACAAACATTTCTAAAGCAGCCCAGGTGCTCAGCCCACTGAATTATCTTTCTGTTAAACAGATCCCTCAGGCAAGGGGGCAGTTTATGTATGATTTACATAAGCACTGTTCGATTGGCAGCAAGAAAATCAAAAGTGAAATCCTGGCATGCTTCACACCCTGTAATTACATTTCCTAATGGTGGGTTGTGGTTCTGGAGAATTTCTCTGTAAAGTTCATTACCCTGGCAACCCTGAGGGAAAGATGGATGAATGCTATTTTCATTTTGCAGCAGCTGTCAGTGATGAAGAGTCCGGGTCTGGTCCCCAGACCAGTTCAGACCTCCCCCCAGCTACACCACACCTCTGGCACAGCAGAAGGAAAAGCCTTCATTCACTGTATGGGATCTTCTACAAACATTGCAGACGCTACTCTTTGATTTCATTCCCAAACTCTTCCTTAATTTTCTCCTAGAAGAGAACTGAAAGAGCAACATGTCCAGAAAGAGCAGTGGAGCTGGAAAGGGGTCCACAGGAGCACACGTTTGATGAGGAGCAGCTGCAGGAGCTGGGGATGTTCAATCTGGATAAAAGGGGCTCAGGGAGGACCTGATCACTCTCTCCAGCTCCCTGACAGGAGAGTATAGGCAGAGGGCTAGTCTCTTCTCCCATGTAACAAGTGACAGAGCAAAAGAAAATGGCCTCAAATTGTGCCAGGGGAGGATTAGATTGGATATTAGGAGAAATCTGTTCACCAGCAGGGTTGTCAATCATTGGAACAGGCTGCCCAAAGAAGTGGTATGTTTAGAGATATTGAATATACATAATACCTTGGAGGTACTTAAAAGACACATAGTTGTGGCAGTTAGGGACATGGTTTAGTGGTGACCTCCACAGTGCCAGGTTAATGCTTGAACTCTTAAAGGTCTTTCCCAACCTAAATAATTCTGTGATGTTTTAATTCTATCCCAGCACCCACCTCCCTTTCCCTGCATTACTTTTTTGCTCCAGAAGGTTTTTGGCAGATGGTCTGCCTGCTGGGAAGCTGCCACCCCACCAAAGCAGAGGGGTGAGCAGCAGCAACCAGCCACTGGGCAACCCTGAGGATGTGGTAGAAAACCACTGACCTTACAAATCACTGCCTTAAATGGCTGCACACACACAAACACACACATGCACATGCACAGACTCCTCCTTACCATGAGGATGAACGTTCCCAGTGCCTCTGCCAGCATCCCCCTTACAGCAGTGTTATGAATCCTGAGCGCCTTCTTAGTCTTCTCCAGCATTCTCTCCGCCTCCTTGAAGCCGCCTGCACGCTCCTGTTGTGATGGCACACTTCACTGCACTGAGACAGGTTACCCTTTGAAACTTGGCACCCTCTCTTCACCCCCAGACACCTTCTCTCCTTTGGTTAACCATGAACAAGACAATGAAGCAGCAGCTAGCTTCAAAGTCTTTCCCTCACCCCTTCCCTCCCTCCCCCATATACCTTCCTGTAAAGGCTCTATGGTAGGGATGCAACATTTCTGTTATGAGGGCATTGGTGACACTGTGCCTCTGCCCAGAAGAGCCTAACCCCAGAGCAGTGGAGCTGTCAAAAGCCTTGATGTGCTCCTGAAGCCTGTCTTTCTCCTTAACCTTTTCCACAGGACCTGAACAGGAATTTTGGCTCTGCTCTGGTGGTAGTTTGATACTGGATTTTCTAAACAGATTGGATTGGGACTGTTTGCCTGTGCAAGACCATTGGATACATCTTCTGCAGCAAGGATGCTCTGCCTGGAGCTGGTGTGCTCTGCTGTCTGCAGCTGGGAAGAGCACAGTGCATTGTTTCAGGTGCGATATTTGCTCTTGTTGAATGCACCTGTGCATTCTGCAGGTGCCTTCACGCTCACGGAGAGCCTTGCCACCAGCCACCCTGTCTGTCCTCTCATACAGGACAAGGAGAAGCCAACTTCAGCAAGGAGACGTGGCTCAAGAGAGCTTCAATCTTACCTGGCTGCCAGAGCAGAACCATTGCTGTCCTGATTTCTCCTCCATCTCATTCCCTCTGCCTATCTCCCTGCTCACCGGCTGCTCTTACCTTTCCACGGTGAAAAGGTTTTAATACCTTTGCTTAATCATGGAAAAACTTATATCCACTGAACACTCAAGACCTTTTGCTTCAAGCCTTTTCTGGTTATTTGCTGGTTTTCTTCACCTTCCTCTCAACCTGCTGCAGCTTCTCAGTGTGGCTCTGGAGGGGACAGCTCTGCAGAAGGGTCAGCAGCTTCCCTGATAGGGACATGGTGCTCTGCTCATGCTGCCCCTGGCCTCGCCTCCCTCTCCTCTACTGCATGGCAAAAGTTCATGAGCTTTTCTTTCACCCACAGGGCACTCAGCAGCTGTATGGAAGAACCTGGGAAACTGATTCTCCTCTCTGCCCCATAGATCATTGTATGTCTTGTGGCAGGGAGAGTTTTATGTACTGGGGTAATCCCTCCTCCAGTGACAGATTAGCTATTGACCTCATTGAACACCTGGCTAAATATGCAGTAAATTACTGGTCTGTCTCTGATACTGAGGATCATTTAATTATGATGGATGATAATCACGCTGCTTGCAAGGGTGTTTCTACAGCATATTTCTAGGTGGGAAGGTTTCTGTCCTGTGGGTCTGTGACCTATGCTGTAGCACAGAACAAACCTTTCTAGGTCACTTCATTCTCTGCCATGCAAATATTTATTGGTGGAGCACAAACCATGGGCCCTGGAGCAGCAGGTTGGAGTGGTGACAAGACCCTCAAGTTTCTTCTGCTCATGGTGATTTCCAGCTGACTTTACATGTCACCTGAGATCCTGTGTCTCCATGTGCTGGAGATCTCACAGCCTTTCTCTGATGGACAAGGTATCAGTGGGTCATAACATCCACAACTGGACCTTCAACTTTATTTTTTTCTCCTAGATCTCAGGGAGCCTTCCAAGTGTATTCCTTCACTGTGTGCAAATAGTGTAGCTGCTGTGTATCTGATAGGCTTTGTCTCCTGCATTTGGGCACCAGTTGTAGGCATCTCAATATTCTGATTCAGGCTGAAATTGCCACTTTCCTGCTCTATTCTGTTCCCACTGAACTGCTCTGTTCTCACTTTCTGGGAACACAGGGTTCCCATGGACTTGCAATCTCCTCAGGGAAAAATGCAGTCCCAGTTTGCAATAGAAATCTTTGTTTTGGTGATAATATTTGCAGCATAATTCCCAATATTATCATCAAACTCTGTAAAACTCCAGCATGCTTGTAGGAACTTGTCCTTTTACACAGGTAATTCCACAAGATGGCACTGAGACATTAATTTCTCCCCTTAAGATGTTCAGAAGGGCTTCTCTGTTGGCTGCTGGAAATGTGAGAATCCTTTAATTTTGAGGTTCTGATGGCCATTTTGAGACATTAAAGTGACCTGCTAGTGTTCAGGGACTGTAAAAATAATGAAGCCATCACCTTTCCAAAGGTCATGTAGGTCAGAGCACCTCTGCTCTGTGAGTACACAAAGTGTGTGAGCCTGTGCCTGAGTTTATAACAAGCAGAGAAAAACAGGCAGCTCCAAAGGGCAATTCCTCCTCACCTAAAATAAGCATCTGATGCCTGACCCATGAATCATGGTAGATACTGGCACTGTCCCTCCAGTGTCTGCACACAGACATGGAGTGATGGGCTCCAGCATGCACCCCGACGACCACCAGGTGGGCTGGGCTGCCCCTTCTCTCTGCATCCAGACATGATGGTCTTGAGCAAGTGCAAGCTAAGTGAGTCAGCCAAGGGCTGGATTGCAAATATCTCCTGGTTTCCCAACAGCAACCTGCTCATACTTGCTCGGTTTCACTTACCCACAGGGCTGACGAGGATCTCTGGGGTCACTAAATACTGTCCCCTACTGACACAGGCAGCCACACACTTCTGCTCTTTGGTGACCTGGCCACTCTGCATTTTAGTGGTAGATGATTGTTGCCCAACTCCTTCTGTTGTACCCTGTTACCAGAATTTGCTGCTCTGCAGGTTAGACACTTTCCTCTGATTTTCAGCCAAATTCTCAAAGCCATTTGTCCGTGTGCAGCATTAGCCCATCACAGTCATGAGTTAACTTACTTCTTGTGGGTGCTATCACTTAGTGGTCCTGTAAGGTTTGTTAGAAGAGCATTGACTGCTCATGCTTACTCCATACCACCTCCTGATGTTTGCTTTGATACCCTCACAGGTTGAAATCTCACTCAACAGTGGTCTGACAATGATTTTGCCACATTTTCCACTTCGCATTAAGCAGCCAACTGCTAAACCAAACCCACTTTCCTCCCCAAGACAGGTGTGCTTTCAGCAGTATTAATAAAAGTCTCAGTTTGGAAAGGAAAGTTTTGGTACAGTCAAGATCCACTAACAGTTCTGGTGTTGATACCCATTCTAATGAAGAATTAGGAGAAAAATGCCTCTGGGTCCTGCAAGAGCAGCCCTGGGAAGAATGAGGACCCAGGCACTCCAGGGCATTCGGCAAGGAATAACTTCTCTGACTCAATTTGACAGTGCACATACTTCCTCTGCACCCAGGAACTCATTTATCTCTTAATTAGGCTAATCAGCAGGTGGAACATTGCCACTCCATTCACTTCAGCACTGCTGGTGGAGCATTTTCTCCCCAGAGGCCAAGAGGAGCACAAACAGACAGCTGAGCAGAAGAGCTGCTCACCATGGGCAAGAACAGTTTGTTCCTCAATCTGGCCAAATGAACAGGGCACTAAAGTATCTCCAGTGCCCTTCAGGAAGCAAGACCCAGTCAGAGAGATCATAACAGCACTGGTGTGACTTTTGCTGCCCAGAACAGACCCTGTTTGACATAACCTGGAGCACCTGCTCCCTATGATCTCATGTTCCACACTCATGGTCGGTCTCCTTTTCTTCTTTATGGATGGCAGGCGCCAAGCAAGTCTCACACACCCCATGTGTCTCTCAGCCAATGTCTTTGCTCTCCGTACCACCACCCCCCTCACATTCCCAGGATGAGGGCCTCCACAGCCTTTCAGCTCACCCACTGTCCCTTGCCCTGAAGCCAGCCAAAAGTTCATCACCTGTGCTTGTGGCTCTTCCTCGAAGACAGGCGTGCTCCCGTCATCCTGGCCAGAAGTGGGAGATGGAGGGACATTTGGAGATACCTGGTTGGTCATGGGTGGGGTCCTGCTTGGGCAGGGTGCTGCCCTGCCCAGGCTGCTACAGCTTCAGGGCTGCTACAGCTACAGGGCTACTCAGACAGAGGTAATCCGTGAGGTAATGCTGCCAGCAGGAGCAGAATTACTTGTCTTTGTTTGTGTTTAGGGACAGAGCACGGCTCTGTGTGATGGGGTTGCCAGGGGTGGCCCTGGCCTCATTGTTGGGCAATAGAGTGGAACCCTCCTGCTCACCAGGAACCCATCCACCCTATGCTGGGCTACACTCCTCTGCCCTTGTCTGACTTATCAGACAGGATGAAGTCATTCTTAAACAGAGCAAAGCATGATGGTTTTTGAGGCACCCTCCAAGCTTTGATCTGTGAAAAGCCCTGGAAAATCTCCCCCACCCACAAATATTTAACAGAGAGGGAAGTGGAGGCACAGGAGTAGATCAGGTCATAGAATCACAGAACATCAAGGATTAGAAGGGACCTTAAAGAACATCCAGTCCCAATCTGCCCTTGCAGGGACCTCTCTCACTAGACCAGGCTGCTCAGGGCCCTGTCCAACCTAGCCTTTAATGCTGACAGCGATGGGGCACCCACAGCTTCCCTTGGCAACTTCTTCCACTATCTCACCATCTTCACAGTAAAATATTTTTCCTAATATCTAGTTTACATTTCCCCTCTTTCAGTTTGTACCTATTATTCCCTGTCCTATCACTACACCTCCTGACAAGAGGTCCCTCCCTGGCTTCCCTGTGGGCCCTTTCAGGTACTGGAAGGTTCCATACAGCCTTCTGTTCTCCAGCCACAATATTCTCAGCCTGTCTTTGTAGGGAAAGTGCTCCAGTCTTCTCATTAACTTAGTGGTCCCCTCTGGACTTTATCTAGCAGTTCCATTTCTTTCTTATGTTTGGGGCACCAGAACTGTGAGCAGCAGAGATCCCACAAGGTACCATGGGATTTCCAACAAGGTCATGCTGGCTCCTCACCTGCCATCATCCCTCATTTCCATGACCACCTTGTTCTTCTCACCTGCTCAGGGCCATGTTCCCACTCCACCCTTCTGTGTGAGAGCACCTGCCTGCCTGTGCTGGGATCTGCTGTGGGGCTGCACAGGCCCAGGCAGAGAGCAGCAGACTCTGTGGGTTCAAGTGCTCTCTCTGAGCCTTGAGCCGCCTGCTCTGCTCTGCTTTCAATCCACAGATAAAGTGAAAGCTGGGAAGATACAGGGCTCACAGGACATCATCACCCTGGAGGAAAGAGCCGACACTCTTTCTCCTAGAGCACAAACACCCACATTCTGTAAGGAGAGATTAAAAGGGAAAGGCTGTAGGCTGGGGGAGGAGACACTGGGTCAGGTAAAAGAGATTTTGAAGTTGCAGAGCATGGTGAAGCCAGCACACTGCTCTGAGTGTTTCCCTGCCTCTGACTGTACCCACAGACACCACAGCATGGCTGAGTCCCGCTGGCCAGTTCACAATGAGTTGGCTCTAAAAACCAATGCCACTGACAAAATCCCTTGTACTTCATCCCATACTGTCTTTTCTACCTCCTCCTTTCTGCAGGCACTCCAGCCTGTAGTGCAGGATATTCTGCAAAACACACCAGCCCAGCATCTGCCTGAGCAGCACCAAAAGGCACAAGTTTGTGCTGACATTCACAAGGAGCAAAAACCAGAGCAGGGCCTGCTGACAATCACACAGCCATGCTCCCTCTGCTCCTGAGCCAGGCTGAGCCAGTAGCTCTTTACAGCCACCACGTGTTTAAGGGTGCACTGCATCCATACATTCCACTCCTAGAAGTTAGGCCTGTAAGCCTTTCAAGAGATTATGCTAAACCCTTAGGCAGACCATAGAATCAGAGAATCATGGAACATTTTAGCTTGAAGGGGCCTTAAACACCACCTCCATTCCATAGGCAGGGGCACCTTCCACTAGACCAAGTTGCTCAGATCCCCATCCAACCTGGCCTTGAACAATTGCAGGGATGGGGCAGCCACAGCTTCTCTGGGACACCTGTGCCAAGGCCTCATGACCCTCACAGAATTTTTTCTTAATCTCTAATCTAAACATGCCCTCCTCAAGTTAAAGGTAGTTCCTCCTTGCCCTATCACTTCAGGCCCTTGTAAAAAGTCCATCTTTTGTGCAGTCTGTTATCCAGACGTTTTGCGGGGTGAGGAGCCGACTGGTGACACTAATCATTGCCCATATGTGTAATCAGTGAATTACCCAGCTATCTCCCCCAGAACACAGCTGTGCTCTCCCATATCACACCTCCCAGGGGCTGTCTGAAGACCATACAGCATCTGGCATGACTCACATCGGTGCTGAGCAGTGCCTGCCCCGTGGGATTTGTCTCTCTGCAGGGGAGGGAAAGGCCAGGATGTAGATGGCTGGGTCAGCTTTCCCAGTGCCAGCCCACCCTGGCCCAGAGGGCTGCTGCTGCTGCTGGCGCGGACGTGAAGGCATCCAAAGGAAACCCTGATAAGCTCCCAGTATCTCAGCTGTGGGGAGATGCCACACATTCCTTGCAGACATGCCCACAAATCCCCTCAGACACTGCCCAGCCTCTCCTGGAGCTCCAAGGATCCCCACAGGCATTTCAGTGCAAGTAGAAGTTTCCTGCATTATCACCTAGGCCCCACCACCCTCATGATCCCCCAGCCCCTTTTGCCTCTTGTGCTGTTTTGAGACACAGGAAAGAGGGGCCAGGTGTGGATCTGGATTGCTCCCTGTCCATTCCCATTCTTTCAGTTCCTGCATGTAATGACCTTGACCCAGAGGAGCTCAGAAAAGCTGAAAATCCATCTGTTGATGGGCCCTGAAAATGAGCCTGTTTTCCAAGCTCATGTAGTTTCCTAGCACAAGTCCTGGATGACACAAGTGGCAGCTTCATGAATTGTCCCATAGTAAGCATAGCACTGACACACAGGACACCACTTATGACTCACCACTGGGAGTGCAGATATCCCTAACCCATGGCAATTACTAAATTTTGTCACTGTCTTTTTTGTCTCTGTGTTTGTTTTTACACAGACACTTGAATGTATATATCCCTATTAGCCATTTCCTTGTGAAGAAGTAACTTACACACCACTTTCTGAATTTTGACTTCATAGGAACCTCATTATCAAATCAAATTATCAGTATATAATCTTATGAGAATGGCAGAGGATCTGTCCCTCATTCCTGACACGAACCCGTTACAGCTCTCAGGAACTACCTGGGGTGTATTTGCACAGGATCTGATATGATGGGCCTCTGACCACAGCACAGTCCCCAGGCTCTGCCGTGAGATACAAACCATAAGAGGTCTGTGAAGATATGGGCAGTGATTTGGAACCTCAATTGCTCATACATGTTCCAAACATGTGCAGCATTAAGCACAGCAGGTGCTTGTCTGAACCTCACACCTACAGGAGCAGCCAGTGAAGAATCTGCTGGCAAATAAAATATGTGACTGCTGCAATGACTTTGCTCACAATAAGCTCAAACTGATATTCATGCACTAGGCTATGTAATGAATGTTTAAAAGCCTTGGACACAGGATGCTAAAGGTCCTAAAAAGACATCTAAAGATATACAAATTAATGAAGGTAAAAATCCAAGCATGGTATAAACATGGACACCCCTGTATCACAAGTGGACCCTGAACTGTGAATCATTGAAGATTGTAAAATAGTTCTGGAAGTATATTTGTTCTGTTTACACCCTCCTCTCTTGTCACACTCTTATGGATCTCTTCACAGATCCAACCCATCCCAGTGACCACTGCCTGGCTACCTGTGCTGTCCAGTGGAATGGGATGTCCACCACTTCAATATTTAAGTCACAGGAATAGAAGACTAACAGATTTTATTAGCTGCTGTTTTTCAATTGCTCAGATCTGAGATGACATGAAAATGGTAAAAATAAACTCCTGGTTCTACTGTTCACCAGTATGAGACCTGAGCATCCACTCTCTTCCCTGCCCATTTCCCCATCTCCAGGGGGTGGCCAAAACACCTTGTTCAGGTGCAGCCTGTGGAAGTCAGAGGAGATATTTGCACCAGCATACAGCATGTTGTGTGATCTTTGCTAAAACACCAGCCCCAGCTGAGTGCTGGAAGTGTCATCAGCTGCTGGGTCATCCTTCTCATTACTGTTTTCTCCACTGTGCAGCATAGATAGTGACCTCTTCCAGTTCCAGGACAGTCAAGGACATCCACTACACCACCAGTGTTGTCCGTGGTCAGAGGGACAAGTGGGAGTGTCCTTCATACCCACAACAGGTCAAGGCAGCAGAGCAACTCCTCAGGTCACCAGAGCACTTACTATTATGCCTACAGCAATGCAGCAATTCAATGACATTTTAGATACAGCAAAAGCTTTAGTTGAGGGATATCTATTGCACTGTGGTAGAGCTTCCTTTCTCTTTCCCTTCAGGAGCTGGAGGAGGCCACATCACATGCGTCATTTAAGAGCAGACTTGAAGCAAAAGGCACTTGAAAACTCACCATGGGGAACAATCATGCTCAGGGCAACAAATAACTGACTTTGTCTTGTTCATCTCATATTTTATGGCCTTTTCTGTTTGTATAATGCTTCACAGGAGAAGGCAAGCTAGCAGAGCAGAGCCTGCTCTCTGCTCCCCTGCCTCCTCCCTGTGCAAGCACCATGTCCCCTCCTGTGCTTTCTCTTCTGTTCAGCTCCACGAGATGGTAGCTTTGGATGCCACACCACCACACTGCAGTCACACAATACTGTCAGCAAGGGTCTGGGGGAGAAAAACACTGCCAGAGCCCTGGGAGCATAGCAGGACCCCTGGTCACCCTCCCTTCTCTGTGTCTGGGGTGAGAGCTTGCACCCTCCTCCCTCCTGGTCAGTCCAGTCCCTGATCCACGTGGGAGCTGTGGTGTAGCAGGGAATAGGAGAGCCTGTCAGAGCAAGGTCTCACTCCCTTGCAAGTCCCATGGGGTTTGCCATGGGCCATCCTGGAAATTTAGGACTTGAACAAGATCCTCTGGACTCACAGGACCTCTTTTAAAGCCTGCATTGGCAATCACTTTAGAAGCAGCAAAGGGGAAAGTTTACAATCAGCAATTCTGTGGGACACAGAACATTTGTTGAAGCCACGGAGTGGTATGAGAGAACAGAGATGTCTGGATCCCCCATGGTCTCCTTGGGCTGCAGCTGGACTCTCAAAGCATGTGTTTGTTCAGGAGCTTTTGATAAGTTCTCGTTAGCTGTTATTTCTGTCATACTATTGCCCCATATATTTTGGACTCTGACTTATTTGGAAGCACAGCCAAAATAATCCATCACAGTGCCTTGTACCCAAAGGCAATAGCCTGATGGAAGACTTCATGCCCTGATCAACATCTGCATAGAGCAAGATATGATCCAGGAGTGACAAAAACATGTTATGTTCTAGGTTGTCAGCACTGAGGGAAAAAAGGTGTTCATAATTTGCATTTGTTGATTCATGCTTGCTAACAGGATAGGAAGATAGATCAACACGGAGCAACTGAGATTAATGAATGCTGATCATCTTTAAGTTCTCAACAGACTGATTCTAATCCATAACCCAGGGTCAAAGCCTACATTATTCTGAGTTTTGTATTGGATAGCTCAACATCCCTCTACTTATTGAAATGAAGATAATGTCATGAAGGTCCTGAAGAAAGCATTCCTGATGCCTTAAATTTCTTCCTGCCTGCTGACAGCCCATAACTGTGAAGAAAACTGCAAATCCTTTGAAAAAGTCCTACAGTATCAGCTGGTGGTTGACATGGCTGACCACATGTAAGGAAAACGGTGCTGCCATGGGCAGTGTCCTACCCAGCTTGTCTGGAAGGAGTTTATCCCTCACAGATGCTGTCAGCAGTTGCTGCAGCACCCAGAGGTTTAATCAAAGGTTTCCCTGCCAAGCGCTGACCCGTCTTGCCGGATCTGTCCTGCTCAGCTTTCAGCACATGATAGGATCATAAGCCAAGGCAAACGTAAGCAAAGGATAGAAACAGAGGATAGAGATCTCCAGTACGCAATTACACACATAACGATGTTATGTTATGCACAAAGGTGCGTGAAATATGTTTAAGAAAAAAAAAAATCTGCATAGATAGGAGAGTTGCTCATAGACCAGGATATTATCAGATCTGGGAAAATGCCATGTGAATGAGTCACTGGAACATCAGTCAATTGCTGTTTACAGAAAATGCCACAATATTGGCTGTTGTAGTCCCTCTCCTGAATTTGTATTTCCTTTTCATAGTTTCTATAGATGATTGACTGAAATGTGCTATGGACCACTCTCTTGCATTATAGTTACCTCCCTACTACCTCGCTCCACTCCAGTCCCTCCTCCCTTTCAATAAAACATATTTTCATGAAGTATCTTTTTCAGACGATGATTAGAGAGCAAACAAAGGCCCTCTGAAGAATTGTTTTGCATATTCCTGCCACAGCAGCTCTCCAACCAACCTGCCAGCATGGTTGAGTTGTAGCCTTACACCAAGGAGGGACACCAAATGTGACTGACCCAGCAAGTTTATATATGCTCCATTCCTTCAGCAGCTGCTGTTCACTATCTCACTTCCCCAGCATTTAGCACCTGAAAAATTCAAAAGTTGGCGATCTGCAGATCAAGACTCTGTCACAGAAGGCTTGTAAATCAGAGATGGTGCCTTCAGCCCCAGCTAGACACCAACAGCCAGACAGCAGAGTCCCACAGCACTCATAGCACCACCCTCAACACAGAGGTCTTGTCAGGATCTCTGCTGCAGAATGGGTCGCTGCCCTGAGCCCTGTGCTGGGCTGGCCTCAGACAGGCAAGGACCTTCACACAAGGACAGCTTTGGGCTTAGCTCCCATTCCAACCACTCCAAACAGGCAGGGGTAAAAACAGAGGGGAAAACAGAGAGGAAAATGGAGGGGAAACAAGAAGGACTGTTTGAGGAAAAACTGTGAAGCAGGAGGGCCCTGTGCCCAGACTCACTGTGGTACGGTTTGTGAAGCACAACACATCAATGCCTGGATAAACCTGGACTGTGCTATCTGAATCCTGGGCTGCTGTGAGCTGCCACCACATTCCAGACAGCAGCACAAATCCCCTCCACTCCCTGTTTGCTAAGGTCTTGGTAAGAGGAGACCAAACTGTCTAAAAGAGCCTGCAGCTTCAGGGTTGAGGCTGCCCTCAGTGCTTCTTCTTTGAGCAGTATTGAACTCTATCCTCTTCTGTAGGAGGAAGAGTCTGTGTGGGGGCAGCCACACTCCATGGAGCAAAACCTTCCCATAGCTAGAAGCCATCAGAAGCCTCCCTGCCTCCTGGTGTACCTCTATGATCTTAAAAGGAGAGCTCTACATGTGTGTCTGCACGTGTGCCTCTGTGAAAAAGCAAGGGAGAGACTGACTTGCTGCAATGAGCATTTCAAACAAAACAGTATAATTAGACATATTTTTCTCCCATGAGCAGGATGGGAGCTCAGCATGTAACATCTGTTGCTTAATGCATTCCTAGATAGCACACAGATATTATGCTGATAAGCACCACTTAAGAACCCAGATAGCAAAGAACAGAAAGTAATGATTGTAGTCACATAGAGAACAGGTCAGATCTTAGTGTGACTTTCAAGCAACCTGGTTTCCACCCTTCCATTTATCATAATGAAAGTAATGCATATAGCAGTGAAGAATTTTAATAGCATTTTAGAGGCAATAATAGCTTCAGCAAGATTACTTTCATTACAGGGTTGTACAGCTGTCCCTGGAAACTGCAGAGGGCCACATCACGTACCGTTTATGTCCTGAACTGAAAAAATGTCCTTTGGAAATTAAATATCTGTACAGGTGATCTCATGCTGTTTGACGATTTAGACAAGACCAAAACTCACACCTGCTTCAGATCTTTGGCCTTCACCAGAGCACAGCTTACCATGTGAAAGGCATTACCAAAACCAAGAGGTGCCCACCCCGTGCTTTCCACACACTGGCCTCTTCCATTGCACCATGACAGTGCTTCCCATGCTGGGCTAGTCCCTTATTCCCAGCTCCAAGAGGTGGCAGTAGCACCCCTGCCTTTGGGAAGCCACTCCTCTGAGGGCCTGCCCTTGGAACAGGAGAAGGACTGACACGAAGGGGGAAAAGCAAGTGCACACCCCGCCACAACCTCCACATCTCTAAGCTGACCACCACCTGCAGCAGGCCTAGCACTGTAGACAACCATAATATAAGGTATAGGGCAATATATAACAAAAAAATTAAAACAAATGGTAAAGTTCTTTGCTTCTCTAATTTTTTTCAAATTAATCACTAATTTTTTCAAGTTAATAAAAAGGGGGAAACTACTTTTGGGATTGAAAAGAGCCCTGAGACTCCTCATTTTTTCCAAGGGCGGCTTGACACCATTGCCCACTACAAAAACCTTTACAGAAGTATCAGCTGCTTTAACTGTCTCCAGCCACCTCAGAGACTAAAGGTTGAAAACAATTCACAGTTGTCAGTAAAAGAAGAAAGAAAAGAGAAATAAACATGGTCCTTCTCTCAGATACAAAACAACCTCAGCAGAACAAACACACAGTGGAGAAAAAGATGAAGAGAGCCAGCAATAGAAAAAAGCTCCTTACATGCTGGGGCAAAAAACCACATCCCACCATTTCTCATCCACGGTGCAATGGTGAGACTTTCACCTGAGCACATCAACAAGAGTGTGTTACTAAGCAGGGTCCTGTCACCTCTTCTTAGGTGGCTTCTTGTGTTTGGGGGTCTCCTCCTGCTGCCATAGGATGCAAAATTATTTGGAGGTCTGCCTCTGTCAAAGCATTGATACAGCCTAGTAAATATAATTCTTGAAATTGCTGGTGAAAGACACAAGCTTTGGCATCCAGGCTTATCTTGACCTGGGCTGGTGTTAGTTTACATTAACAATTCCCTGTGGTCAAATAACTTCTGTATAACCTGTTGTGGCTTTATCTCTGTGCTACCATATAAGGCAAAATGGCAAGCATAGGTAGTCACTGCATAACAAGAAATAGCCCTTTAGGTTAATTGAGGCTGGGGAAAGCTGTTGTGCAACTTTTAAACTTCACCTGGAAACTACTAGGAAGGAGAAAGAGTGTAATGAGGAAAAATAACCAAAACAAAACAAACAAACAAACAAACAAAAAAAACCAAAACCAAAAAACCCCACCATTAAAAAAGCCCCAAACAGACTGCAGGCCTGAGGAGCAAAGATCACCACCGTGAATTTTATGCTTGTTCTGGTGACAACTCAGGACACTGATAACTCACACAGAGAAGCCACCACCACCTCTCTGCTTGAGGAGGCTGGTGCCGCCAGCCACAAAACTCAGGGACATCAGAAGGTGAGGATAGTGCTGAAGAAGAGGATTAGATATTGCAACTTTTCTTTGTAGCACTTTTAAGAGCATTATGACTATTATGACTAATAATCGTAATAAGGATTTTTCTGTATTAATCTGGATTATAAGTATTAGTATCATTACAACTGGACTAATAATAAATTTTTTATCTCTTAAGATTTTAATGAAACCTTTTGGCTCTGTATGAATATAATGTATTTATCCTGGCACATAACAGTGTTTTAAGGATAGTATGACAGAAGCTGTCAGAAACCCAAGCTGATTGCCAGGCACTAGTGGAGCAGAGCTGAGAAAACTCCTCCCAGCCAGTGGCTTCAAAGACAGGAGTGAACCCTGCACAGATCTTTTCCCTGGAAACCTATCCTGTCTGTTGAACTGTTTGAGGATGCACAGAACAGCTTTTACTCTCACGACAAGAGTTGTAGCTATTTGTGGTGCTCCTGCTGGGAATTTTCAAACAAATTTTTTAAGCAAGTATCAGGTATCCCCTACTCCCAACTTGTGCCCACATGGTAGGTGACTCCAGGTCTTCTTGGACTGTCAGTTCAGCCCTTCATTTATCCAAACTGATCTTCCCCACAAGCTCTTGTAGCTCTGAAACAGCTGTGAGTAGAAATTACAAATGAGGGTGGGATCACTTACACCCATGCTCACTGTCCCTGATCCATCTACAATTGGTTCAGGTTTAGAGTCACCTGTGAGAATGTAATTCTGACCAAAGGACTCCATCTGGGGCTGCAAACACATTTCCATGAGACACAGCTTGGAAAGGAAGATAAAACATGCCTCTCATTCCCAACTTCGTTAGGTTATTCTCAGATATTTTCTGACCAATCTCTCTTCCAAATTTGCAACATCCCTGTCTATGAAAGGGGCAGACTGAGCATCGCTGAAAGCAGCTGAAAAGCCCAAAACTGTCACTGAAATAATCTCCCAAAACTCACTGCACCATACAGTCAGAGGCAAAGAGCACAGTGACATTATCACTTGTGCAAGAAGCCCAGCTGACAAGTAGTAACAGAGACAAGAAAAGCCTGAAGTGATGCTTGTTAGAAGGTGTGGAGACTTGAGGGACATGGATTTTATTGTCAAGCTGACCCAGCAAAGTTACTTAAATTTTTCTATGCCAAACTTCAGCTGAAATAAATTTTTACCCAAGAAAAGTGTTCATTTTGAGAGTATTAGAGATAGGAAAGTGTAGTGGGAATACAAAACTTTTCGATTGCTCAGGCTTTAAAAATATAATAATGTCAGCCTTCTCCACTTTCCATGAGCTGCCTTCTCACTGTTTGGGAGTACAGAGTTCTTCACTGAGATGAGCTCACAACAGTCAGCCAAGCATTTACTTGTAAGACATTATTCTGTAATGAAAAGTGTCACCTGGGTTGCAGTTTATTGTCTAAGATTTTTGACGGGGTTTCTTCCCATAACTTACAGCCATCTCTACCATACGTAATGGTTTCTAAAGTTTGTCCTGGTTTCCAAGGACAAAGAGAAAACTATGCCAGCCTCTCCTTTTTAAAATGGGTGGAGGGGAATCGGAACATGGGGAAGGAAATGTAGGAGAGGTATCTTTGTTAGAGACCAGCCACAGTAAGACAGCAAAGAAATGGAGGCATCCTGCTGGTTTCAGACTAGTTTTCTGTGGAGCAGTCATATTAGTCAAGAAAGATGTGAAGACTCAGGTGTTTCTACCTGTTTCCACACACGTAATTTAAAACCTAAACCTAAAGAAAACAAACTTATAATAAAACTGTGAGATTTGGCCAAAAACTACCCTGGCCCTAACAAATTAATCAGGCTTTGACAGTTTCCAAAGTCTTTCCCAGTCACAATAGTACATTACAACATGAGAAAATAATTTTCAGGTTTCTGCAAATATCTCCTCATCCTTGCCACATATCCTAGCAAGAAGTCTCAGATGAAGAGACACTTTTGGTCAGCAGCTGCATCCAAACCTTTGTTATTTGATTAAGCTGAGGGCTGTGCAAAGCAGCCAGAAACACAAGACAGCTGTTTGTAGGAAGAGATGACTCACTGGCTTTACTGGCAACAATAGAGAGAACTCTACGTCCCCTTCCCAGTGGATGCACTGTCCTCTTGCCTTTACATGCTGCTCATGGCTCCCACCAGTGTGATCCACTGAGGCCTGAGGATTGCAAGGAAAATTCACTTGCTGTGCAGAGAATACAGCCACATGCCTTCTGCTAGCACGCTACAGGGGGAAATAAGTGGAACCTCACAAGGGCATGCAGCAGCTTCTGCACAAACACAGATGAAGTAAATAAAGGAAAATAATTTTGCATCTGCCCAGTATCCAGAGCTGGAGCAGATTTCTCAAACTCATCCCCTGCCATTTGGGCACAAAAGAAGCAGCCAGATATTTAAAGCAGCTGTGCATCCAATGCCAAGAAGGGTCAAAAAACTGGCCTTTCAAAAGGTGTCTGCTGTCCTCTTGCTAGTCTCTCGGTTTGCAGTGCATGTGGGTAAGCAGTGATTCCAATGGAAGTCAGATACAACAACAAAAAGATGTGTGGGATCACCTCCAGTAGTGGAGGGGGCATTCTGTGGAAGCCAGCTTCCTCCCCTGCCTCCACTCTTCTTGTAAATCCATTACAGGTCCTGCCAAGCAGCAGCTGCTCCCCTTCCATGGCTTTTCCCTGTGGCCTATGACCACTCTTGGCAGCACTGCCTGCACCAAATGCAGCATCCAAGAATCCAGTGCTGATGTAGCTGCTAAAGACGTGAGAATTGTATCTGGAAATGCTGAAGAGAAAATTATTCCTGTGGGGAAAATACACTGTTAAAAAAGAGTTGTTCTCTGACCAACGGAGTTAATAAGGTGACCTTTCCTACAGTTCCCTTTCCAATCTCCTCCACCCTGATAACTGCAGCTCCTTCTAGAATCTGCTACTAGTTTGGCTGGAGATTTGGGTCCTGTGCTGTGGCTGGCTTGGAGCAGTATCTGAATTGTTTTATTACCCAGGACATAATTGCTCCTTGGTCAACAGCATGTATATTGTGCAGAACTCTGCCTCTTACACAGATTTTTCTGCTCTATCCAGCTGCCAGTTTTCACAAAACTGTGAGCAAATTAAAATCTTATGCATCCCTTTCTAGATTAAAAGTATGGTAGAAATTATACTTTTGGGACATAGTGGGGAAAGCAGAAACAAATAAAGGGAAAAAGTAAATGCAACACCTCTAGGCTTCCCTAGGTAATTAGGTTTAAAAATACTGACAAATGACAATACTATGAACTTTACACACTGATTTACTACAGGATAATCTGCAGTATCAATTAGGGATACAATAGAAGTGTGAGGTCATGCTTGCTGCAACCTCTAAAAGATTTTCTGATCTCATTAAAGTCACTTTAAAGCTAATTTTAAGTGTGAGTGATTGTCAGAAAGGCCAGAGAGGGAAAGGGATAAAGAGAAAAGAAATGCAGTAATAAAACCTTCCAAGACATCCCCACCAGAGGTGCTGTGTGACCCCATCAAAAGGCCACCCTGTCCCCCAGGAAATCTGGTTTTCCTGGCTGACAATTTTCTGAAGAAACTGCAGAGAAAAACAATTGCAACTTCTGCACTGCAAAAGAGCACAGTATCTGGTGGTTTCTGAGATTTCTCCATCTCTGTTTTTCTGGGATACTATGGTTTTTCCTGAAACATTGGATCTTTATCTTTGAAAAGCAACTCTGAAATGCTGAAAGAGGAGATAGCCAAAATTATGTTAGAAAGCTCCACCCTTTGCATCTGCTGCAGTTACCAGTTTTTACCATGTCTTTCACTGTGCTGATCCAGGGCACAATCAGGAAAAGCAGAATAAGAATAGGGAAGGGACCTTTAGCACTCTTAGCATGTGTCATCAAGACCTGCAAACTGCCAAGTCCACAGCAGAAAATATTTTCTCTGACAGGCTGATTTTTTTCTTTTGAATTTAGATTTTATTTTTCCTGATTTTAACATGTGTTTTCCCCTGCTAGTGATTTTTTTCCAGTTATTTCACTCATTTTCATTTATGTCGTTGTAGCCTGTCTACATAACAGATAAGAGATGACTAGCCCAGTTTATAGCATCAAAGCACAATTTATATTTTTAATTTTCTCATGTCTTGATGAAGAAATCCAGCCATTATTGAAACCCAAAAGCCAATAATGCAGAGGAAAAAGGTGACTCTGGTGCCAGCTCATGTCTTCCTAAAGAATCCTTCTTGAGAAAGGTATACTCCTTCTTACAGGTTGGGAAACTGAGACATGAACCTTCCCACAGAGTTTCCAACAATAACAGAAGAAAAGCATTTTTTCAGGAAGAAAATCTGTTTTTCTCTTTGTTGTCTCTCTCAGAAGTTTCCTGCCCATTATTTCCCCATGATGAGCTGCCACACAGCTCTCATTTTAATCAGGAAACATAAGCCAGCAGAAATGCCTGGTTTTAAAACCAGCCTTTCCTTCTCTGACACTTTTCTGTGGGTTGTGTTGAAGCACCAGAGAGCTGAAAAGCTGAGCTGGTGTGGGATTAGAGGTTTTATGGCAGTGCAGCTCAGCCAGGGAGGGTTTTCTCCCGAGCCGGGACTTGGGCAGCAGAATATCTAGATGCAGGGGAAGGAAGAGCCTGTGCCAGAAATAGCTGCAAGGCTCCAGCATGTCCCA
Organism: Passer domesticus; assembly: GCF_036417665.1. NCBI lineage: Eukaryota > Metazoa > Chordata > Aves > Passeriformes > Passeridae > Passer > Passer domesticus. The sequence continues at coordinate 7,748,095 of NC_087512.1, forward strand.
CAGACCACCAGGCAGACACCATCTTCCTCTAAATATACAAAAAGGGTGGGTGAGCAGTTCCTCATGTGCTGCAGATGGGCTGCAGAGAGAGGAACTGCCACAACCAGTGCAGATGGAGGTATGGAAGAGCATGGATGTGTACCAGGAATGTGCGTCACAGAGTCCAGTGACTTCTGATGCCTCACCAGTCCTTCCCCTTCTCCTGCTCAGGACTGTCCTGAAGAGCTTGAAGGTCTCCCTCTGCACAGTCTGAGTCACTGTTCTTGTTGTTTAACTAGCCATAAAACACCAAAATTTCTTCATGAAAAAAAGATTGAGAAAGACATATGCCACATGCACAGCTTGGTTTTGGTCCAGACTGTCTGGATTTTCTGCAGGGGCTGAACACCAACCATGAAGATGCAAACAGGGAGTTTCCACAGCTGCCTCTGGCAGCTTACCCCTCAACCTCTCCCACCAGGCAAAGGGAACAGAGCCCACAGGCAGGAATTTCTACACAAAACTGGAAGGAAGAGAAGCTGGAAATGGGGGGTGATAGTGGTTAATTACTTGACAACACTTACATGGTGGTGGTCAGTGACCAGGTTTACTTGCCAGGTACAGTAGAAGTAGACACGGCACTCCATTATATGGTTTAGTGAGTGTGGTGGTGCTCAGTTCAAACTTGACGGTCTTGATGGGCTTTTCAAGCCTTTATGAATATGTGATTTATAATTCTATGCCTTTTTCATTTCCCACAGGTCCTTAGTGTCCTAGCACCATGTGCATTCAGTCTGGGGCCATTCATGGCTTGTGGTACTTGTTAGCAGTTTTGGCAGTTTACAGCAAATCTAGCATGTATTTGGCATCATGATCATAACTTCCTGTAATCTGAAGGATCTCATAACACTGTAATTAATTTCTTATAGTGTCCCTTTTGCCATCATGCAAACAATGACAATTTCATCTCCCATTTTAGGAGAAAACCAGTTTCCCACGCCCATGTCTGCAAATTTCCCGAGTGAACCATAGAGGTTTGAGAACACAAGACAGATAAATAAAGCCACAGCTACAGTCCTAGACCAACCAGTCTGAATCACACTTTTCAAAAACTTCCATCCAGCAAAACTGTGTGTCAGACCATTGTCACTGTATGTGAGTACTCAGTCATGGCATTTGCAATATAATAAAGAAAAAGGAGGAGGGAATTGGACTAATTAAAACATCGTAAACCCATCCTTTTACAGACATGTTGTGTAGGAACTTAACCACTTATGAAAAGCCTGACTTCTTAGGCATACCCTGAGCCTCTCACGAATTCCATGGCTCAGCATCCTGCAGCACTATCTGCTGCCCCTCTAGAGCTCCTGCACTGAGGCCAGCTTTCCAATCAGACTTTTTGCACAGTTTGTGACAAGCTTCTTCCCAAATTGCATCAGCCTCTCTAAATCCAGCCAGTCCAGGTCCTCATCTGGGCCTCACAAAAGGTTTTGTATTTTCCTAAAGTTATAACCTCACAGCTCCCTTTACCCTGAACAGAGCCAAATACCCACAAACAGCTGCTCCTTTGGAAAGGAGGAAATCATCTGCCAATAGTTTTCAGGTTTTTCTCTAGCAGGCCACACAATTTGCAGCAGAATCCTTCTTGGAAAGAGTGTGCTATGATCTGACATTCCCTACCAGATTCTTCTGAAGATAAAATCTGAATCCATCACTGTACAACACAAGTTTATGGGTAAGATGCTCAAGAGTTTATTCCCTGGACATGAAACATGACATGAGGTGTGACCATGGGATGCAGTGAACTGTGAAAATAAACTTTCCCTTCCTGCTATCTATGACATCTGAAAACCAAACAACTGTGACAGCAGTGGCAGCACCCAAATGTCCAGTCACTTGCGCATCAGCTCTTGCCCAATAACAGGCAAGACTTACAAGCATGCTTGGAGTGATTTATTAGGTGATTCCAAGTTAGGTGCAGGGGTAAATTTTGCTTGCATTCACTCATACACATGAGAGAACTCAGTGATCATAGAGGTCTTTTCTAACCTAAATAATTCTCTGATCCTAAGACAGTCTGCCATAGTTCAGATGTGTATAGGGAGGGAGAGATGCTTCTTCCATGTGTCAGAATAGAAGTAGGTACTAAATGCTATTCTTCACATTTGCAACCCAGAGAAGGAAAAATTTGGGAACAGCAGGTTTTCATCCAGTAGAGATGCCCAAGGAGTTAGGAGGTGAGACCACACAGGCTTTGACACAAGGTTATTCTACTCCTGACCTGTGGAGCATTTTCTCTCTGTGCTACACAGCTTTAAGTTAAAATATGTTCTCCAAAGAAAATACATCGCTCTGGACCTGGGATCCTTCCCACCCAACACTTTGTGTCTGGGGTGGAGGTGCCTCTGCCAGTGGTGGATCTCACAGTGCAAATGGGAATGCGTAGTTCAATTAGAAGCTGATATCCAGGAGCAGTGTTGACTCAGCCATCCTGGGAATTTAATACATGGTCAGATACAGACCCTTTGCTGAAGCCCAGATTTGGTCAGATTGCCCAAGACCCACATATCCTTTTCTGAAAGAGTGGAAAAGATTGTCTCTGGTATGCAGCAGGACACATGTCCCTGTCTACAATAAAGCCTTTTTGTTCACTCCCTGTTTGTCTTCACTTTGTCTTTGAAGAAGTGTGAGCCCCAAAATACCCACTGAACCTGCTAGCCCAAGGTACTGGAAAAACTTCCTTATGGGAAACATAGCAATTATATGAAACAAAATTTAAAAACTGAAACCATTGTGCATTCCTCTGCAAATACAACCCCAGACCTATCTATGGTCAGATAAACTGGGTCCTGATGTCCTGACCTCCAGGTGTGAAACAGATGAGGGCAGGAATGCTTCACAAAATGTGAGGAAAAAAATAGAAAATCCATTCCCATCCAGATATGCTGGGAAGAAGGAGCCAAGGGGTTTTAGTATCTGTTAGGAACTGCCTTGCATGGTGCATGGCTACACAGAGATGTAGCCCCATCTCTGTGAGTTCTGCTGCTCTGCTCCTTTCCAGTCCACCCACTGAGCTGAGGTCTGTGTCTCCACCTTCCCTCTACCCTACAAAATCACCAGCCTGTTGAGCAAAATTCCTGCATGTCCATCTTCCTGTTTCAGATATGTTATGAGTTTTCTGTCTGCCACTCGTCTTTCTGGCTGGCTCAGCATTTTGGGACAGAACCGGAACTTCAGAGAAGAGAGAGGGAATGGCAGGACATGGTTAATTTTCCACTATCTGGGAAGCCAGGACAGTGGTCTGAGCCCTCTTGGCTGTACAAAAGGGGAGATAAAGGCTGTTGTTGACATGGTGGGTGTTGAGGATGAGGAAGGCAGCTCCAGCCATGCAGAGCTGTGAGTGTCTGTGTCTCTGGTGGCTGAAGTATCTTCAAGATCTAAGGGAGGATCTGGTATTCACATGTCTGCATGTGCACATCTGTGTGGGAGTAGGGTTTGTTTATATTATAACAAGAAGCTGCAGATGGAAACAAACTATTTTGGTGTCTTAGGCCTGGTTCAGAGCCCATTAAAATCAGCAGGAGTCATTCCACTTACAGTAGTGGGTTTTGGCCACATCTCTCCTTGCCCTTCCCCAGCATGCCTATGACCTCAAAAGCTGCTCCTTGCTGCATATCCTCAATTTAGCCCTGTGAGCAGTGGGGCTTCCCATGTTTCCCAGAGCAGTGGCTTTACAGGGGATCTGTGGACATGCCCCCACCTCTGCTGTCCCACCCTGCAGTTACTGAGAGGCAAGTGCTGCTCATTCACCTCTCCTTGCTCAAGATACCAAGCAAGGAGAGGCACCTAGCAAGATGCCTCTGTTTGATTTGATTTAGTAAATTGGAGTCACCAGGAGTTTTTATTTCCATGTTTTGTGTGGCTTTTATCTGAACACACTTCAGCATCTTCTCCCTCCTCAGAAGTCAGAAGTTGAGATCAGAAGGGCTCACCATCCTATCACCTTCATCCAGTCTATCACATTTCTCCCAGCTTTGCCTGAAATGTGTTTAACTTGTCCGCATCCATTTCTGAAAGGTCTTCTTTCTAGGTGTCAGACATCAAAAGCTGATGAACCTTTGGTCTAATGGCTGCATTCTGTGCACAGTGATGGCATTGCTTTCTCTCCTTTGGCTTTGTCAAGTTATTGCTGCACTCCCGTGTGTAAAAGAGCCCTTTAAGATTTATCAATTCCACGTAAGTGTGGTAATAGCCTGTAAACAAGGCACATCCCTATCTTTTGTTTTTCAGTAAAATTCAGGATTATGCTCCTGAAGACTTTCACTGTGAGGCATTTCATTTCATGTTTTCCATTTGTAACAGCATTTTAAAATGTGGATGTTGGAACAGGACCAAGCACAAGGGCATCAGTCGTAAAGATGCAGGGCTGTTTCCACTCGTCGCTCCATCATTTATGCAGAAACAGATTGCAACAGCTTTGTTTGCCACAACATTGATTTAGATGTCAAAATTAATCTGCTTCTGCTTTTTGCACCACCAACCCTCATCAGAAATATTGCTGTCTATGCTCCCCCTTGTCCTTCCTGAAATACCACCCCAGCACCATGGCTCTCTGGATGTGTATCACCCAAGTCTTGACCAGGCTGAACAGTCCATTCAGCTTTTCCATCCTGATAACATCACAGGTTGGAGTGGAATGAGCAGAAAGTGAAGGGTTGAGCCATCAAAGCAGATCGAGATCTGCCACTGGGGTGCCATGGACAGTAATGTAATGTTCCACATGAGCATGCAGGAGATATGTTCAGGGATAATGCACTTACATAGAAAGAGAATTTTTTTAATTCCAGGATTTTATCAGATCTGGAAAAATGCTGAATGAGTGGGTCACTGCAGTATCAGTGTATGGCTACACCATGAAGAGGGAGCTGTGTTCGTTCTCTAACATCCACACTGTAATTGTACAGCCTCTGCAAATAATTAACTGAGCCTAACCAGACTCTTTTCCCAGCATTAAAACTGTATTATCAGTTCACTCCCTACCTCAAAAATTAATTTTCATTTTCAGACCCACACCCCTTTATTATAATAGATAATGTGACATTTCATCCCAAATAATTTAGTGGGAATACTAGAAAGAAAGAAGTTTCAGCCTGTTTGGGAAGAAGGAAAAGTCAGGGACAACAAAAACTGCAAGAACATTCAGTCCTCATGCTGCAAGTTATAAGCTGATCACATATACATTCATGCATATACATGTAGGCATAGTCACCTCACTACTGCCACATGTTGTGGTCTGGTTTCAGCAGCCAAGGCTTTCCTAGCACTGAACTAGGAGATAAAATTGCATTGCTTTATGCAACTGGAATTCCATGCCCAAAATGCATGCTTGCCCTGTTGAGCTGGGACTTTTGGGGCAGATATAACATGAACTTTGCTTAACAGTCCTGTAGTCTGCTCCGAACTGGGCCATTCATCTGGGAGCAGACACACAGGCAGATGTTGAAGTTTGCTAACACCCTTCCACTGTATACCTCAGCATCTCCCAGAGCTTCACCACTCCATCCTGTAGCCCACAGCCAGTACTAACTCCCAGGTATGGCAATGCTGCCTGACGAGGTGTTTTTCTTTAGTGCTTTTGTGTGATACCAACACAAGGATACCCGTGAGGCAACGGGTGACTGGGGCAGAATAGCCAGGGGGTGGCAAATGTAGAAGTGGAAAGGCTACACAAGCTGTGGGTGTAGTTCAGGCAACAGAGAGGAAATAAGAATCGAGCTGAAGTTTCCTATTAGTTGGACTTCCAGCAGTCTGTCACCATAGAAAGCTACCTTAATTAAAAGTTCCCAACATAAGATTTATTCCAGATAATCATGAAACTTAAGACTAAATGGGTGAGTTTCTAGTAAAGCAACATGCTAGGAGCAGGTTGCTTACTGCAGTGTCTTATACTCTGAACGAAATACTATTTATGGCCCAGGGCCACAGGCAGCCCTTTTTAGCTGAGGGACTCCTCCTACTCGGAAAAACAAGATACAAGAGTTGTAAAAGGGGCAAGTGACATTTCTACCAGGAGTTGCTCTCAGGAACTCATGTCCAGTCCTTTTCAGAGCCTGAAAAAGTGGCTTTGTAAGTTGCCACTTACAATGAGATCATGAATACAGGCTCTAGGTCTGCCTTGAGAGCACCCACTTCCTGGGAAGGGTTTGACGACTTCGCACAGTCTTGTATGGTCCCAGTATGGACAAAGCACTGAGAGAATGCTACACAAAACCAATCACAGTTGAACTCAGGAAGATTTAAATGAGATTAAATCAATGAGGAAACAAAAAATGTGTAAGTGCTGTCTTTATTCTGTGAAAATATAAAAGAAAAGCTAATCTGAAAATAAAATCCCCATGCAGAAGAAGCTACAGCAAAAAGGGCTAAGTTGCAAACCACTGCTGGGGTTTGCTGTGGGTTTTGCTCAACCCAGCACTAGTGAGAGTCAGAAAAGTACCTTCTCCAGGATGAATCCTGATAGGACAGGAAGTAAGGCTGTGTGTGGAGGGGAAATCCCAGCACTGTACACCACACTGTACATAGCAGAAGCTGGTCTGCATTGGAACCGTTTCAACTTTATGTCCATCATCCCCAGGCTGTTTTTTCCATCTCCTACCATACTGCATTCAGAAATGGTGGTGCAACCCTTCATGGCAGCTTTCAGAGACAGTCCACCTGTGCAGGGGAAATACAAGAAATACATGCCATGTATCAGGAGATCCAATCCCCAACGTTAATCCCACCCTGGCCAGTGCAGTCCCCATTTCCAAGCTAAGAACTGCCCATTCATTACATCCAGTTGGTTCCAAACCCACCAGCACTGTCTGTTGCCATCCCCTGAATAAAGCTGAAGAAACAGCAAGTCCATCTTGGTGGACTTGAAATACAAGTGATTTAAGGTTTGTCTTCTTTCTTTCTGCTGAATAAAGATGACTTTTAAAAATTCTAAACATTTAAATTTAAAAAGTGAAAATGCCTTAAGTAGTTCTCTTTCTCACGTTTAAAGATTCTTCTGCCCAAACTTTGGCTTCCTAAAGAAACCAGGGCAGTGTAACAGTACACCAGGTAGTCATTGTCTCCTTCTCTCTCTGACCGTCTCATGACATTCAAACTGAATGACTTTCTCTCAGTCAGATTTGACAAGGAATTGAGAAGTCTCAATGACAATACAACCTGACCCACTTATTAAGAGGAATTCCTTCTCAAAGTCTTTATAAGATTTTAGCCAAACCAAGAGAGAAACCTATGGATAGGCCCACTGAAACCTGAACTTGCCCTTTGCCACCACTGGAGCATTTACAAGAGGAAACCTGAGCAGGTACTGAGTGCTTAACTCCCCATTCAGATATTCTTGCTCCTGTTTCTTGCTTTTGCTAGTGCTGTTCTCTGCTGTGCAGATTACGGAGGTCTAGAATACTTTGTTGGACAATTTTATCTCAAGTACAAACAACAGGCAAAGGCACTTCATTAGCTCCTCACCTTCCTGTGCTCCCCTACGCTGCTGCTTTCTCTGCACAGTTTATCACACTGCACAAGCCTTCTCCATTCACAGTGGCTGATCAATCAAGTTAAGACAAGTTGGGAGGATTTTTTACTTCAGTCATACACTGAATTAATTTTGCCACTCTATTTTCATTGCTGTGACTATGAAAATTCTTATTTTCCTTCATGTTGTCTCTGTAAACATCTGTAAAACATGATCTAATTCAGGGTTTGGACAGCACATTAATAAAGCCTATAGGAAGGGCCTTCAGGCATCACATCATCACCTATCAATATTATCAACTCAAAGAATCTTCATCCATAACCATATACAAGATAATTGTTTTTTCAATCTGCTCCTACAGCTGGTGTTTCTGTCCTCTATTTCCATGGGTTTTTCCTGCCTGCTGGAGCACAGGTGGGCCATGACAGGTGGAATTCTTTTACCTGCAGCAGGGGTGGAAACAAGAGTGACCGGAAAATTGCTGTCTACTTTCCTCTCTGAAATTACAGGACCTGAGATGGGAAAAAGATTTCTGATGGAGCTGTTCAAAGGCTGGACTACAAGGCAGGGCTTTCCTCATGCAGAAGCACAACTGCAACAGTGTCTTGTCCAAGTGACTGGTATTACCCCATGGGAAAGCAATGTTTCTGCAAAGCTCCATCTGAATCTCCACTGAGCTGCCAGCTGGCTTAGATCTAGACTCACCCTCATACATCCTAGCTAGGGCCAGCAGGTTCAGGGGCTTGGTCAAGTTTGTTACACACCCATGTACCAGACTACCCCAAGAAAACAGTTTCACTCTTGATCTCAGTTATGTCATGTTATGAAGAATTTCAGCAATTATCCATGCATGACCGGGAAGAAGGAAAGGGAAACAGTGCTTTCCATTTAACCAGCTTGAAGTTTTCAGTTTTCAGCTTTTAGTTCCTTCTATCTTCCTCTTTTTTATTACACATTTTTTGCCCATTCTTATCTCAGTAGTGCTTTATCTTAGACTAGTTTCACCCATTTTACCAAGAAGATGGAAAACAGCCCCAAATGATAGGCAGTTACCAGCATTCATTAATCCAGCAAGGTCAACACATTGGTCTTCAGATCCAGTGCAGTTTACAACTTCATTACTGCACTGAAAGGAGTCCACACTGTAGCAGGCAGGACACTGGTATCCATTGGGCACATCATTATCTGGTGGCACTGGAATGAAAAACATGGCCTGTAGCTGGTTTCAATAAGGGAATGAGAGGAATAACACAGGTGATGGCTTAGCCTGGAAGGCCTGACTGTGGGATGGATCAGAGGGGATGGGCTATAAGGACAATAAATAGGTTACATGACACAGATGTGGTCCGACAGTCATCGCCTGTGCAGCAAACCAAGTGGCTCTTTGCTTTCACCTTCCCATAGTTCACGGTGACAGGACCAAGGTGGCAGACATGGGATGGCAGGCAGGACTTGATGGATGAAGAGATGGCCATCCCCCCTGTCATGAAGCAGAAGACAGTGCCATTATTCAACACAAAGTAACTCCCTTCCCCTCCTGTTGGTTCATGTACCAACTTCTAGGCAGCAGTCCCAGGGCCTAAGAGGGACCCCTAAGCCCCCTGAGAAGCATCACCAGTGGGCCAGGACACTGCAGAGATTATGGTGTGGCACATGCCTCTGACCCAAAGCACAGGCTTGTTCAACCTGTGTAAAATCTGCAGAGTGCACAGTCCATCCCAGCCACAAGCATCCTGTCAGGCTCAACTTTGGTCTACCCTATCAGCCAAGCCCAAAAGGTGTAAAGGGGAGCAGAACAGCTAAATGGAGTTTGCTGAAGTGCTTGAAGGATGAAAGGTGGGTGCAGCAGCAGCAGAAGGCAGGTGCTGGAGCTGCCAGCACCAAACCTGGTAGGATATGAGCCAGACTCCAGTTTAAAAGGCAACAATCACATCACTAAGGCTGAGAGACGACTGAGGCCATGCCTCTAACACAACTGAGTGTCCAGCTGTGCAGGGCTCAGCACCAGCTTTGACCTATCAGCTACAGGGACACAGTTACTGGTTAACAACCTTTCCTCTGAGGACAAGCTGAAAGAGTTGGAGTTATTCAGCCTGGAGAAGGGCGGGCTCTCTAGTGACCTCACAGCAACTTCCAGTGTCTAAAGGAGCTACAAGACAGCTGGAGAAGGGCTTTGGACAAGGACATGAACTAATAGGGTTGAGGGAATGGCATCAGACTGAAAGAGGGTAGATTAAGATTAGATATTAAGAAGAAATTCTAGACAGTGAGGGTGGTGATATGCTGGAATAAGTTGCCAGGGGAAGCTGTGGATGTCTCCCATCTCTGGCAGTGTTCAAGGTCAAGTTGGATGTGGCTCTAAGCAACCTGGACTTGTGGAAGGTCTCCCTGCCCAAGGCAGAGGGTTTGAAACTAGATGATCTTCAAGGTTCCTTCCAACCTAAACTGATTGATGATGATGACGATTATGATGATAAGGTGATAGCTCAGTCCTAGTGTCACTGCATGATTGCGTGGTGTCCCCATCCCTGCTTGAGGACAGGGAAGCTTCTCTCTCCAAACATCACCAGTGCATCCCCAGTAGTAGGTGTCAGCACCTTAGTGTAAGTCATGGTTCAATCTGCCAACTTCCTGACTCAACTACTCACCTTCACCAGAATTAAAAGCCCGTGTCTCCTCCCACTATGAGGTTTTGGTCCTTCCCTCTACAACTAAGAACCAAACCCTCCCAGTAGAAAACTGCTTCTCAAAATAGAAGAATGAAAAGCTTTTCCTATCCCAGACTATTCTGATCTCTGGGTCATCTGTCAGTAAAAGAAAAATGAACAGGTTATCCAAGGATGGACCATACTACCAGTGACAAAAGTAGGGAGAGAGAGACAAGTCCCCAAGCGACCCCACTCTGGAAGCCACACTGGCTTAGAGGATGTCTCACCTATTAGGACTTCATGCAGAATAATGCCACAAGTATCTTCACCACCAGTGCAGGTTTTCATGGGGCCAGAGCAGCTTTTTCCTATACTGTGACATATCTCACACTGGAGGCAGGTCCCTGTGGAGAGGAGGACACATTCCTTAGCAGCAGACATAAGGGATCCCACTTCCTCTTTCACTGATGTTTGATTTCAGCAGTGATCAGCACTTTTCACATTTCTCTTCCCTTATATTTCATTATGCAATCTATGTTGAGCTTTTCCAGAGCTGCTGATGACAGCAGCCCTACAAACCCCTTCATCCTGGCAGGCAATCAGGTGTCCCTGGATTCACAGACTCCAGATTCTCTCTTGGTAGAAAATAAAGACACATGAGTGGCTGGGGAACAAGAGCTGCCAGCAGGTGCTTCTTGTACTCTGTACAAACTGCAGACTTTCTCCATAATCATTATCTCTTTGTATATCTCTTTGTAGGCATTAGGGGAAAATGGACAAGGACATGAACAGCAGGTATCTGGAACTGTGTTCCAGATGCCTGCTGGAACACTTTAAGCAGACCATACTATCAGATACTCATCAGGAAGCACTTAGAAAGGAATAGCATGTATTTCAACAGAGAGCAAACAGGACCTCTTCCATGACACACACCCACAAGAGTCCAGCATGTAGATTAACAGGTCAGGCATGTGTCACTTCCCTGAACCCAGGTGCCCGCTAAGGCACCTTGCAGTGGCCATGGCATCTGCTGTGAGCCAAGACCTCCAAGACAGCTGTGTTTTTCTGGAGCAGAGCTGAAGGACAGCTGAGATGACATTATGTCCAAAACGTCACACAACCCTGGACATGAGTAAAATAAATGATTCAGCTTACCAATGGTCTGGCTGCCTCAGGGTGACCTGAGTCGCTCTGATGCCTGTCCTGGCTCTACCACCAGTGAGCACACAGAAAATCAGACTGTGAGCTCACGTTGTAAATGCCAACACCCTCATCTGCACATTGGCTCATAGGACCAAACACCCCCCCAAGACCAGTCATGCTTACCCCTCTGCAGTGCAAATGCCCCAAGATGAGGGGGGTTCATGGCTCAGATGGCAGCAATTGCCTCACACATGATGCACTCCATTCCCAAACCTCTTTTGTGTCTTACAACCCCACAGGTCCCAGTGAAAAACTCACCTGGGTCCAGGAAAGCCAGGAGGAAGCTGAGTCCAAGGGACAGCCTCATGCTGATGGGATGTAAGCACAGGGAGCTGCCAAGTCTCACCCAACAAAGCACTGTGTGCCACAAGGGCTTTATAAACTGGAAGGAAAGGGTTTTTTTGGGGAAGTAGAGGTTGGGCAAGTTTTCTGAATAATATATATACACTACTGAGCACTAACACCAGTGTTTGCTTTTTCTTTTAAAGCACAGGTTTTGCCTTTTTCTTCATATGAGTGATGCTGTTTGATTTTCCCCTGTTTAGAGCATGCATCCTGTGGAGTAAGACTGGCTTTCCTCGTGATACCAGCTATGTCTCTGGTAAAGACTTTTAACAGCGTTCAGCCTCCACCATCCATACGGATGATGGAGAGGAAACCATTTGAAAAACCCTGGTGTGCTCACACTGTTAGGCCCAAAGAAACAAAGTATAGCAAGGAGCAGCCAGGAAATTCCCCTGTGGTTTAGTTTTTGATGGCTGGTTTCCCATTTTGTCATTCCCATCATAGAGTCAGGAGCTCTCATGCCCAGAGTACAACCAGAAAGCAGCAGTGCCAAAGCAGTGGACTTCCTCTCCAAGCTGGAGTGCAGCTTCAGTTTGTAAAGTGACTGCCAAAGCACATCTTGGAGCAGGCTCAGTCAAGGGTTCTCGGGGTTGAATACGTCAGAGCAGCAAAGCCAGTACTCCAGGGTTTGGGTTTTGATATAAAACACTTGGTGGTTGATAAGGAAGTGTCCTATTGTCCTTCTGGGCTTTAAATTGAACTAAGTCAGAATAGAGAAAGCATTGATGTGGTTGCAAGACAGCCTGGTCACAGATTAGGGAAGGTTATAGCAGTATTCCATGGCCTGGCATCCCATGATGGGCTAATGACAAGCAGCAGTGACCAACTTGCCATTGCCCACAGGCTCCCTGCCTCATGTGCAGGCTTTATCAGGATGTGCTGACTCATTGAAACCATGCCCTACTCTGAAGATATCCTCTTGTCCTGCACCATAGTGGACACAGACCCTCCAGGACTTTTTGCATTGACAGACAGGAAGAACTGAAGTGCCCTCATGCTCCCTTCCCTTTTGAGACTAACTTCTTCAAAGGACAGTTGTCTTTTGACATTTCCCAGTATATTGAGTAGTCCAGTGGGACCACTTCTGAGCTAAGCCCAGAGTGCTATAAGAATGGGAATCACACAGAATAAGAGCCTTGGTTCCCCCATTGTCCACAAAGCTGATATCACAAGAAAACCAGGGAGAATTATGTCTTCACACAGAAATTCTTTTTCAGTTCAGAAATGGTCTCATACCACAGTAGATATGTGAAAATTAAATCAATGTCCTGACTTCAGCCTGCTCAGGATTAAAATTAATTTCTTATTGGTTTTACACCTCACAAATAATAAAATTATATCCCCAGGCAGGCAGAGTTTCCTAGATTCTGCCATTTGACTAAATATGGGACTGCAGATACAGATAGGAAGATGAGAAGATGTGACTGTCTCTGGTGATTTTAATTTCATGCCCTTTCATTTAAGATGATTAGTGAAGTGCTTGGGGGCTTTCCCTGAACAACATGACCACACTAGTCTCACTGAATTACACAGAACTCACCTGTTTCCCACCTCACAGGGAGGGAGGGTATGAAGCTGCAGCCTTTTCATATGCTCTTTTAGAGATGAAACCAAGCACAGCAAGAAGGCACAGTCTGCAGCAATAAGAGACCTGGAAAATAAGACTTATTAGAAAAGGTGAAAACAATAAAGGTCCTCAGGGGACACCCAGTTACATCATACAGGTCTACAGAAAAACAGGGCTGGATAAGAAAAACTATTGTGGGGGGTTTACATTAGGTATTGGAGGAATTTTCAAACAGTGACAATAGTGAAGCTGATTGCCTGGGAAGGTGTGCGTCCTCCACCCTGGGTGGCTTGGAAAAACAGACTAGACCAGTATTTATTAGGGGATTATATAAGTTGATAGGATCCTGCTCCAGGGCTGAGAGATGGATTAGATACTCTCTCTCAAGATTCCTTCTAAATTGTTTTTTATGTTTTAATTGCATGGTGCGCATGAAGTGCCTGTCTCTGCAGCATGTCCATGTTTCCAAGAGGAGAGAAGGATGTTAACACAATCTCCACAGAGGCTGGAGAGGTCAAAAAGATCTGTGAGATGAGAAAAGTTAAAAATCCAACTCTGAAAATAGCATTGGTAGGAAGGGGAGATGAAAAGGGATTAAATGAAAAGGAAGATGATTCTATGATCAGCAGAAGAAAGACATTCACCTAGGCTAGAGCATCTAAAAAATAAATGTGAGTTTGTTCTGTGGAGTTGTAGCAGAAAATTTGAATTTCCAGTGGGTTTCACAAAATCAGAGAATTGTTTCGGTTGGAAAAGACCTTTAAGAACATTGAGTCCAGCCATGAACCCAATAGTGCCAAGCCTACCAGTAAACCATGTTCGTAAATGAAGTATCTCTATATCTTTTAAATACCTCCAGGGATAGTGATGCCACAGCTTCCCTGGGCAGCCTCTTCCAGTGCTTGACCACCCTTTCTGTGAAGAAATTTTCCTAACATCCAATATAAATCTCTCATGGGAAAACCTAATACTATTTTCTCTCATTCCAAGAGCCCAAACATAAAGGTATGTGTTCAAAGCATGAAAATAATATGTGTGATTTACATCACAGCTGAAGAACCCAGGTCAGAAAGCTCTGAAAAAGAAATAAAGTGACAAAAGTGTGACCAAGAAAGTAAAAGTTAGAAAGGACTGGATTGAACAGTTCCTGTAGGAGATAATGAAGGAAAGCTTTGCACAGTCCAACTGGCATTCAAAGGGAGGATTGCTAAGAGAGAATTACAATGTTGGCTTTAAAAAAGAAGAAGTGAGGTCAGAGCTAAGGATGAACCCTCTGATGGTGAGGTCAGCTGGGGCCAAGAGGACCACCCTCTTCCTGTGATGAGACACTTGAGAGGGAACCAGAAGGACAGGATGCACCTGGGTGAAGGAGGAATCCAACAGAGCCCTGGAACCGTGGCTGCCAGCCCTGGTTCCTCACAGTCACTGCAGCACTGTGACAAGTGCTCCCCTCCCAGCAGCCCAAAGCTGCAAAGCCCTTTCTGCAATAGCAGGCAAACTGGTGCTCAGGATGAAGCACAAGGCTGGGGTCCTCAGCTGCATCCAAAAGGGTCACTCAGAGTACTGGCAGCTACAGGAGGGATGTCACCCCTTACCTATATTACCAGGACATAGATCCTGAGAAAGGCTGGAGGGACCATCACCATAGCCATTTTTAACCACAACGCATCTCCATTTCTTCTTCCCTTTAGAAGACAGTCCTAACTTCCCAGCCTCACTGAGCTACCATTTGGGCTATGCTAACATGGGGCTGTCTGTCACTTCAGGACCTTGTACATCTCCAACAGCTCTAATACCTCCAGTAGTGTAAGAACATGCCTAAGTAATACCTCCAGTAAAAGAGCAGTGTTCCAAAAGCCCAGGCACAGGTTCTGTGGGAGCACTAGAGCAAAGGTGTCTCCTTATCTCCACTTAACCATGATGCAAGAAGACAGAACCACAATGTGTTATGACATTTCAACAGTGAACTCATCCAGCCCATAAAAAAATGCTATAGAAGAAGATTCAAATCCACCCATTTTCTGAGCTTATTCCTAGTTCTCCAGAACAAAGATTGGCAAAAACTGCCAGTCTGGTTAACCAGGCAAGGAAACATAACAGAGCAACTCTAACCACTCCATGCAAGGGTTAGTGCATCTGCCCCAAAGGGTGAGAGCAGCAGGAGTCTCACCGTATGCTTGTTGACTATAGGCTGAGGAAGTTTTCACAGAATCACAAAATAGTTTGGGTTAAAAGAGGCCTTAAGGACATGCTAGTTTCAACCCCCCCTCACCTTCCACTAGACCAGGTCAATTTGACAGTCATTTGTCTTAGCTGTGATTGCACAAATAAACCAGCCAAGGTGTAGGTCAGTATAAATCTAATTGCCACTCCTGATATGGAGCTTCCCAAGGTACCCCCTCAGCTGTGCTCCCCCCAGTGCTTCACCAAATAACTCTAGGCCAGAAAGGAGGGAATTTTATTGCCTCTCCCCACCAACTTCTGATGTGGGGTCAGTGCTTGAAACAGGACCTGGGGAGGGAAGGCTGGTGGTAGCCAGATGGTTCAAGGGAGCAAAGTCACACCCATGGCTCCATGGGAGTCAGAGAACCAAGAGTTTGTCAGCAAGGAAGTTACTGTGTGTCTGAAAGAGCAGCATTACTGTAATAGGGTGCCAATTTTCACACATTACTTTCCCATGCAGACTTTACATGGCATGGTGCTAGTGCCAGGTCCCAGGTGGCTGCACTGAGCCCTTTTCTTGCACCTCTCCCTGGTATGGGCTCCTTCCCTCTTCTTGCCAGTGCTGGATCTGCCTTTCTTAAAAATATCCTTCAGGGTTCCCTTTCCAGCCAGGCAAGTCAGTCGTTTAAGGTGAGATCTCCTGTTGGAAAAGAATTTGTGAACCAGGGAAGAGAAGTTGAAGGTTAGAAATAATATGACTATAATAACATTATACTGTTACTTAAATGCTTTCTTCTGTGGTTAAAAAAGATGGTAGTTAACCTGTTTGTGCAGGATCACTCCTGAGAAAATACACAGAATCAAATTGTTAACTACTATCAAATCATGAAACTTCCTCTTTCAAGAGATCAAGATATTTAAAGGAGTGCAAGAGACATTTTATTTTGGCTTTAACATTGATAAACTGTTAGTACCCTGACCAGTAGTTACCTTTCCAGCTGGAATAATTGCCAGGGAACCCAATTGCTTTTCAAATATCCTGAAGGAAGATAAATTTGCACACACTGTAGTGTGTTCAATGAACTCTCTGTTACAGCATGAGTCATCAGCAATGTCATCTTTGAGCATTCAAGAAAACAGCATCTGTTTAATCCATTGGTGGATAATGTAGAAAGTACATCCTTATTAGATATTCACACCTCTTATTAGACATTCATATTTCAACCTCCTCTTTGGTGAACTTCTCCAAAGTGCAACTTTACCAGCAGCAGAGCTCATTCACTGAGAGAGTTCCAGGTTGGCAGCTGAGGCAGACCAGTTTACCAGTTTTAACTGGTACATCAAGCCAAA
This sequence comes from Passer domesticus, assembly GCF_036417665.1. NCBI lineage: Eukaryota > Metazoa > Chordata > Aves > Passeriformes > Passeridae > Passer > Passer domesticus. The sequence continues at coordinate 7,764,875 of NC_087512.1, forward strand.
GTTAATGTTGCATGGTCTGGTATTAAAAAAAAAAAAAAAAAAGCCCAAACAATGAATACATAAGATGAAGTCTTTTAATCCAATATTAATATCCACACATTATATTTATCATTCATGGCAGCGGTTAGGAATCTCAAAATGGAATAAAAAGTCAGTGTTTCAGGAATCATATCTAAGGGGGCTCTCAAGTAACCTGGATCTGCTCTTGTCCCTTGAAAAAGTGACCTGACCACAAGCCCCTGACAACTTGATTGAATGTGTTTAGATGGCTTTGTTTTTTCCAGCCTTCTACACAAAAAGTCTCCCATAAAGCTGGAGCTGATGATGAATGTCCCAGATCCTGGGAAAGCCAATGGACAAGTGGGAACCTTTTACATCCCACTGGAATTTGTGAAGAAATCTGTGAAAACAATGGGAACCTATAAAGTTCTTTTAAAAGCCTAATTTTTGAGGGGGGAAGGAGCCAGGCAAAGACAACCTGGTGATGAGGCATTGATAAACTGTAGGTGTTAAGCTGATCTGGGGATTTGGGAGGACAATGATCCATTCCGCCACTCATCTACTCCTTCTCTCTGGCTATCCACTGCACCTATCTGCACACCTCCAGCATGGAAAGCCTCTACATACCTGGAAATGGGAGATGTGAATTGGCAAGGTATTAATTTTTGCCCTGGACTGCATTTTTTTCCTGAAAAATATCACCCTATCTGTTTTCCACCCTTTCTTTGTCTTCAGTCAACTACCAACCAAGTCCCACTGACAGGAAAAAAGATTTTACTATGAAAAGCGGGAGTCACAGGTGAGTAAGATCTGCCTTGGAAATAGACATATGTAGCCCAGTCAAGAAAAAGAAAGGTAAATTATTACCACTGGGCTTGAGAAAAGACTGTGCTGTGGCTACAAACTCTGCACATGGTGAACAATATTTGAAAGAAGGCATTTCTTTGAACTTTTACACAGATGCAGACTCTTTACACTGGAGATCTTTATAGTGTGAAGGTACAGACAACCTCATTTACCACTTTTTCTTAAGCTGAAGCGATCTGGAACTGACTGAACCCTTCTTATAATTTTTGGCATTCCATCTCTCAGTAGTGTGATGTTACTCCATCAATGCCATCCTTTTCTGTTGCAGGACTTTTCCTGAGTGTGCACACATCATCCCCAGTGAGTCCAGGTGTTATGTGCTTTTCAGTATCAGTTTCTGTCTCCTCTTGCCTGGCCTTTTTTGTGAAGCATCACACATTGCATAAGGAAGAACCCAGAAACCCATGCCCTGCAGCACAAGGAGACATGATCCCAGTTTTCCAAGTGATGCTCATCTTTCCCATCCCTTTCCAGTCCAACATTATTCATTGGTTGGTAAGCATCATAAAATAAAGGTATTCCCAAATGAGAATGGCAGATAGCACTAAGAAGATTATGTTTACTTAAAGCCTGCATTGGTCTGGGCATTTTTTAGTCATCAGTTAACTTTCAGAAAGCAAAATCTGTTGTTGGATTTTTCTGGTTGTTCTTTCATTCTCTCACACATTCATGAGGAAATGCATCCATTGCTCAAGGCAAGGCAGGCCTCCAGGCAAAACAAGGCTTTGACAAATTGTAGTACTGTGGAAGTTTCAAACTGAAAGAGAGTAGGTTTAGATAAGGTATTACAAAAAAAAAAATCTTTACTGTGAGGGTAGTGAGGCATTGGAACAGGTTGTCCAGAGAAGCTGTGGAAGCCCATGCCTGCAAGAATTCAGGACTAGACTGGATGAAGCTCTGAGCAACTTGGTCTAGTGAAAGGTATCCCCTGCCCATGGCAGAGGAGTTGGAACAAGGTGATTTCTAAGGTCCCTTCAACCCAAACCATTCTGTGATTCTGTGTTCAAATATTACAGCAAACAACAGATAAATATCCAGGAACAGCAAACAGTGAACAGCAGGGGTAGAGATCCAAGCAAAACTCCAGAGCACTCAGCATGGAGGTGTCTGGTGTATCTCATCACCAGCTGGAAGAGCTTGTGACTCAGCACCATGTGGAGACATGGGTTCAGGTCCCATGAGCAAGCTGGGTATGAGGTGTCATGCTGGCCTCCAGGATCCAGAGCAAAAGGAACTGTTCCAGTGGGGCATGGAGGTGCTCACACAGCTACCTCCCACCTGGTTTCACCAGTGATGGGGGAGCTCTGAAACCAGTGTCAGATGCTGTTAGCCTGTGTCCAGAGCTGTGGATGCCACAAGGCAAATGACATTGATATTGCACAGATTGGAAAGAAGAAGGTAGAAAGCACCAAGTCACCTGAATGACCTTGCAAGGGATAATCAAACTTTTCTATGACTTGTGCCTCAAAATCTGTGATGAGTTTTGGGCCTCACATTATAAGAAAGACACTTAGGTGCTAGAACATTTCCAGAGAAGGGAGCAGAGAAGAGCAGGGTGTGGAGCTCAGGTTTGATGAGGAGCAGCTGAGGGAGCTGGGGTTGTTTAGTCTGGAGACAAGGGGGCTCAGGGGACACCTTCTCCCTCTCTACAATTCCCTGACAGGGGAGTGTTTCCAGGTTGGGTCAATCTCTTCTCCCAAGAAACAAGTGACAGGACAACATGAAATTGCCTCAAGTCATGCCAGGAGGGTTTTGGATTAGATACAGGGAAAAGTTTTTTTCACTGAAAAGCATTGTAAAGCCCTGAAACAGGCTTCCCAGGGAAGTGGTGGAATCATCATACCACAGGTGTTCAAAAACATGTGTATGTGGCACCTGAGGGCATGGTTTGGTGATGAATGTGTGGTGGCGGTGGGTTGAAAATTGGAATCATGGTGTTGCAGGTCCCTTCCAATCTTATCAATTCTTCCTACAGTTCTATGTCACACTTTTACCTACTCATCCCAAAAGGATATGGACCAGGATTTCTCATTCCCTAACATCTTGGTTGTGGGGATAAAAAATATTCTGGCAAGGAGCTCTCTCCAGGATAATGTATGACAATGAATACATTTTCACAGAGAGGCCCTCACTCTCCTATAACAACCAAAAAGTCACTGGTTCCAGCGAGTCAGGAGATCGGGCTACAGATACCCTAGCTATATGAAATTAAAATTTTACAACAGGAATATCCCCAATAAAAAGTTTATTAACTTATCAGTGACATATATGCAAAAAAACTCCCCCCCAAATGTGGTCTGTAATCAGTCTGCCCTATTTCTTCAAGCCTGGGATGTTACAAATGTAGCTGATAGGGATGATATACTGACAAATGGCTGGTGTTTGTGTGTCTTTTAGGCCCCAAGCAATCATCTGGGAAACCACAAGATTTTAATGAGCCTGCCCCAGAGACATTAGGTTTTATGGAAACAGATTAAAAGAATTTTACATAACAACTTAATCATGCAGTGTAATGAGAAAATAATTTTTTTTAAATGCCATATAGATAAGACATGGGAAATTCCAGCCCCAGTGATATGAAATGTATGGAAATGATAATCAGGTGGATATAGAATGAAAATGAAAACAAATGTGAAAGAAGAAAGGCAGATATTTAGAAGAGGGATTATAAGATTATTAAAAGACTAGGGCAGTTACATATAAGAGAAAAATCTCTAATGTAATATTTTTCGAGAAAGTTTTTGTCATCTTCATGTTTCAACTTTTGCATGAACACAGAGGGAAAGGTTAAGGAATACATCTTAGTTCCAGATCTCTGACTGGTCTTAAGGAGGACTTGAAAATGTCTTTATCTCAATATAAGGAATGCCAAAATTACATTCACTGGTTCACAGAAAACCTCATTATAAGGGTCACCTCACTCTAGATTGCAGGGCAAAAAAAGGTTGCAAATAAAGATGAAAATGAAGGTGAAGCTGGGAAAGACACGCTCTTCTTATCACATATCCCAACTGCAGAGAAAAAAAAAGGAAGCATAGACTGCACAGCCCACCACTGGGATCTGGACTTCCAAACCCTGTCAGTTTTGTGGGTGAAGATCAGTTTTGAAGCACAAAGTGTTGAAGACACCATGGGACCCCAAGCAGAGTCATTGATGTAGCACTCAAATTTGCTGACTGCTGCCTTTGAAAGGCCATGTGAAGCTGCTCCTAGGGGTCTGATACAATGCAGCTCCTGTGTCAGGCCTGACAGCCACACAGGGATTATTCAGATACTGTGGAGCATTTCAAGTGCTGCCTAAATGCATTTGATTGCCCAAACTGCAGTCTTAGCCTGCAAGTTCAATCCTACCTGAGGAGACGAGGTATTGCATTAACCCTACAATTTTCCCCATATCATATGATCCAAAGATATAAAACCCACAGATTCATGAGCTGCTCTGAAAGTGCTTTGCATGACACAATCCCTCGGGAAATTTAAGTGCAACAGACCCAGTTATGCCAGCACTGCGTGTATGCATAGAAAGAGGCAACACCAGGTCCTAAATCCCTCAGTGAAGAGACCTAAACTCAGGTGTGGTGGGGCATTCCCGGCCTTTTCCAGGCCACAGTGCAGCTGAGAAATGCTCACTAGGCCTCGGCCTTGGCAAACAGCAGCTGGGCTCAGCTCTTCTTGAGCTTATTAGAAACAGACTGCTCCCAGGAACTGCTGCAGTAAAACAACCTCCTGTTTTCTTTATGAAGAGCCTTGGAAATTATATTTCTTCCCTGAATAGCGGAAACATCCCTTTTCTCACGCTTTCAAAGAAAGTGCCGACCCAAACTGTGGGCAGGATGAAACATTTTTATGAGACTAAAGCCCACTGCCTTGTAAGACCTGTAAGAAATGGTTCAAAATGAGACCCTTGGAGGTCTCCTGAGCCCCAGCAGGCTGTGACCAGCAATCTCCCTCTGAGTGGGGCCTCTCAGAGCCAGCCAACTCTCATGTTTGCTGTGCTCAGAGAATCGCTGGACAACAACAAATCCTAGCCCAACACCCCTTCTCCTCAGAGCCCAACCCTTGTACCACTGGGGAGGTGCAAAGGCATCAAAAAGTGAGTATTTCCCTACTTTTGAGGGAAATTTTTCACAAGTACCTTCGTTGCATTGACTCTTTGTGTGCATGCACGTGTGCATATGCTACAGCAGATCTGGGAGAAATGCTACTTTCTTAGATGTTTAAGTCAGTCCTGTAAGTAAGGTAAAGTTATAAGTTATAAGCTAAGTTAAATGCTGCTAAGTGTTCTTTCGTTAAAATGCTAAGTTTAACTTTGAAGTTACAAGCTAGGTTAAACACCGTTAAGAGCTATTCCTCTGTTAAATTGTTAAGGTTAAATTGTAAGTTAAGTTTAAGGTATAAATTAAGTTATAAGTTAAGCCTAACTACTGTTGAGTGCTGTTAAGATTTTAGGACATATTGCCATATTCCTTTTCATCCTTGCCCTCACTCTCTTTTGTCACACACAGACACACATATAGATAGTTCTTGGCTCATTTCTGTTTTAATTGGCTGGATTTTGTTTGATTTTGTTGTTGCTTGTTTTTCCTTGGTGTGCCTCAACTGTCCAGTAAATAGTAGAGTGAATCTTGCCAATGAACTTTGTCATGCTGTTGCTCAATAGTAAATCTGTTTTTTACTGATACCCTTGCTGGTGATTCTTTAAGTGATTTCAAACACTAATGTGTAACAACAAGCAAGTTAAGTGAGTTCCTCATGGTCTCTTGGGCAGCATAAGTACCCTTCCAAAAGTGACCCTGCAAAGGACCTGCTGCTTGTGCTTGTATCACTCATTCCCCATGACAGTCCCACCACAGTGACAACCCCGTGTGGCAAGGTTGGAGACAGTCAGAAATATCACTGACTCTGAAAGCAACATGCAGGTGAGTCAAGACACAGCATCCTGTGGGGGGTAGCTTCAGCTACTCTGATCTCTTGTTATACCACTCGTTGCTAAGGGAATGGCTTTTGTGCTTCACATGGGTTTGTAGCCATCAAGATCTGCAATTTATGAGGCAGAAAATCACTGTGGAATACACGTCTTGACCTGCCTTTTTTCTGTGCCAAGGAATAGATTTTTTTTCCTGGCATACTGGCTGTCAGAGAGGAACTGTGTTTTGGTGTGGAGCTGGGGAAGCAGAAAACTGTTGCCCTCTTCCTATGCATGCAAGGGGCTTCTAGTGCCAGAAAAAGAAGCTGTAGCCATGTGAAGCAAAGCCATGGTGCAACTTAAGTTTACACTGCTGACAGAAATATGTTCCAAGGATTAACTCTGATCTGGCAGGCTTTGTTTTGGATCAGACCCAGCATAGACTGTACTGTGCTGTCCCTAGGTCAAATCAGGTGTCATTTGACTGCACTAAGCCCTTATAGTATCTCACCATGGCAGTTAAACCAAGATCACATCTTCCCTTTCCTGTAATGTCTGTTCTGTGTGTCCTTCTCCTGCTTCTCCCTTGTGCCACTGCCAGTGCTCTTGTTCTCCCCTGGAAAGGCAGTTCATGGAACAGAGCTAACAGTTACCCAGCAATGAAAAGGGCAATGTGTTTAGGCCATGCTGGCAGGGACAGAAAGGACAAGGTTGTAGCTATTCACATTTAGCTTGGCTGACACTGGCAGGGAACCACACACCAACTTTGTGCATCTGTTTGGTCAGGCACATATAAAAACCTATCTGATGCCTAAAATCTGTTTTACAAATCTTGGCTAATTGAATTTAAATTTATTCAGGACTCAAACCCTGTTTTGATTCAAATCTGTGTTGTAACCTGACCCAGAACCACACAGACCTGGTACAGAGAGTTAGGGAAGCACAACCCCCTCCTTCAGTCACAGAGTCCCTGACTTTTTTTGCTGGGACCTTTTGCAGGATCACAGGTTCAGCTTCAGGTATGTGAGCCCACCTTCATCATGGACTGAAAAACTCAGTGAACGTCCTGCAGAGGAAGCTAAAAAAATAATTCCTCATCTCATGGGACTGAACTGACATCACTCAATGCTTGGAAACTCAAATATGCAATAGATCTCTTATGACATCCCCATTCCAGGAATGATCTGATGATTCCTATTTCTTAGACCTTCCTTTGCCCCAGGCTGTCCAGAGTCTGGCTTGCTACAGATTCAAAGCTAAGAGCATGACACTTGCCACAAATAATACCATGTCCCTGTAATATGGGATCCCCTACTGTGCTGAGCTGACTTTTATACCAAAAGGGCAAATGTTCTTTCTTCTTCTTTTGCCCAGCACTATGGGCCTATCATGTCATGGTCAAAGAAAATGTGTTCCTCTTGTGGACTGCAGACAGAGGTTCCATGAGAGGGATGAAAAAATCTGCCTAAACCAAAGGCAGGATTAAACCAGGGTAATCCTGGACAATAGGTCAGTGCCTGTTTATCCAAAATGCCTTTGGCCTCAAAGGAAATGGCTGTCTAATTAATATCAGCAGAATTAGCATGTGCATGATTTGTAAGAGGTCTCTGCTAAGGTTACAGTTGGCAAGAGCAGACTTTGCCAAGAGCAGCCTGCTGGCAAAGCCCCATATTTTCCTCTGCTTTGAAGCATATCTCCCCTCATTTCAGATACTCTCCTCCACCTGTGGTCTGCTCCTGCCAGTTCAAAAGCCCCCACCCATGGGGCACATTAATCCCTTCAGAGTCAGCCTCTGCATCCACTAGGAAAGAGAGCTGAGTTCCTTATGCAATATCTAACCAGCTCTCTAAGCCAGGGATGGGTTTTGTCCCCATTTCAGCCTGGAGCATGGATACAAGACACAACTAGCCCAGAACTTTAACAGACATCACCAAGATGAATCATTACTACTAAGTTATGTGATTACTTAACAATCTGTATACATAACTGGATGAAATGAGCTCTTTCTCCTGTCTTCTTTCTCCTTTGTCCAATCTTCCCAATTATCTTCATCTACTGAAGCCAAGATCCTTTCAATACCTCCAGCTTGCCAGGGAGAGCTGCCCCAGCTTGCTATTTGAATTATAACACACCCTCTAGAAAAGTCTCTGGCTCAGAATTCACTTAAGTGAGAATATCCCTTAAATGCATAACAAGAAAAGCACAGTTGGATGAGTAATTGATTCCATCCAGATTGAAATGGAAAAATCTCATTGGGTCCTACTCTCGGTTTTCTGCTTCTGTACTTGCTCAGACTGCAACAGGTCTGTTTGCAGGGATCAGAGATGAATTGAAGGCTCTGGGCTACCTTCCCTGCTGAGGTGCTGCCTCAGGGGCACCACCTGGGATTGACAAGCAGCTGTTCCTTTACTGTTGGGAGAGTTGGGAGAGGGAATCCCAGAGAACAACAGGTGGAAAGGACATTGCGGGTTGTAACTAAATGATCTTTACAGTCTCCTTCAATCCAAAAAAATTCCATGATTCTATGATGTGAGAGAGACTGTTTATCAGATCACGTAGTGTAGGAAAATGGGGACTGGCTTCAAATTGAAAGAGCTCAGGTTTAGACCAGATATTAGAAGAAAAATCTTTGTTGTGAGGGAGGTGAGACACTAGCACAGGTTGCTCAAGGAAGTTGTGGATGTCCCATTCCTCAAGTGTTTAAGGCCATGTTGGATGGGGCTCTGAGCAACCTGGTCTAATGGAAGACATTGCTACCCACAGTAGATGGATTGGACCAAGAAGATCTTTTAAGGTTCCTTCCAACTCAAACCAATCTATGACTCTGTGATTCTTCTTGGGGTCTTCTCTAAAAAGGGCTGTTTTGCAGTGGGGTGACGTTCAGACACTCAAAACTTGACTGTAAAATGTAAGATTGAGATTATCCCCAAGACACAGCACAATTTTTGGAAAAGACACTTGGAGGAAGACCACCAGGAGCCAGCTGCCTGCCAGGGAGGGAAACAAGGATCTCATCACCGCAAGGAAGTTGAGATCTCTAGATTTTTATTCAGGAGAGGAGTTGTAGTAGTGCAATTTTTCACAAGAAAGACAGGTGGAGGTAAGGTGCATCCCTCTGTGCCTCCATGCAAGGATGGCCACCTGATGTGAAGCAGCTGTTTCTTGTCCTGCTTTGACCCATCTGGGGCTGTAAGATCTCTGACAAATTTTTTGCTAGGTGCACATGCATCACCTGCCACAGAGGATCTTGGAGCCCAGCAAACTTGACAATCTACTAAGGAGACATTAAATTCATCAGATAGAATCTCAAAGAGCACAGAGTAGAGAAAAAAGCCTCTGCTGGGGCAGGAAACTTTTCTCCTTCTTCTTCAGCAAAACCAGCCGATTTCAGTTTGCTTCATGTGTGGGGAGGAAAGACTGTGCATCAACAACAACAGGAGCAAGTGTCAGCTTAGCCATGACTAAAACAGACAGGCCTTCTTGTCCCTCTGACATGCCTATCTCCAGCTATCCTAGCAATATATCTGTTTTTCCTTTGCAGATGGCATGTTTGAATACTGGACACAGATGGGCACAGGATGAAAATGGTGTCAATTCTGAATGCACTGTGTACACCAACCAGCGTGTTACAAGAGTTGTGTGCTCACAGTATTGCTGCCCTTCCACCAGTTGGTGGCAAATAGAATGCCTTCGTTTTTCCATAGCAGGGATAGCAAGTGCATAGAAACAAAGGTCCATGGTCCCTATAATACCTACTAACAAGGTTTGAAGAAAACATGAGATTTGTTAAGAGTTTTGCAGAAAGAATTGTGGCACCCCACATGGCACCACCTCCAATGTAATCCTTCATGACATCACCCTTCTAGAAGAACAACCCAAGGTGTCTTTCCATATGTTCAGGCTGGTGCAGCTGAAAGTGGGAAATTGGCTCAGGACTTCCTGAGGCAAGGGAGGAGGACTTTTCCCCAAACATTGATTGTCAATGGATTTCCATCTCTGTTTCTTAATGTGCTTTTTGTGCACTCTTGATTCCCACCAGTTATTCACCCCACGGCAATCACTTGAGTGTTGCCACTCTATTAAATGTGAATTGAATTAGGCAGGAGGCAATTATCTATGTTGGAACTTTCCCAGGGTATCAGAGATGAGATCCTCAGCAATATCTGATGAGATATTTACAGACCACAAATAATGCAGACATTATTTAAAATTATGGTGTTTCCCACACTGCTTCTTAGTATGTTTTTGGGACACTGGGCTTCAGAGTAAGTGAAGTCAGAGAAATGAATTAAATCACCTCTCTATCACAAAGCAATAGAATTTCCTTTGAGATCTCTTTGAGTGCAGATCTGCTGCTACAGGCTTTTTTTTTTCCCCTCAGGTGCCTGGAAAACAGTCCTTTGACATGAGCCATGTTTTGTGTGCAAATTGAGCACTGACATTGCTGAGTCCATGGGACGGGTCTGTCATCAGTGCAGGTACTGATGATGGATATTCCTGCCCTACCCTGACCTGACTGTGATATCTTACCATACTCTTAGAATCACAGAATATTCTAAGTTGGAAGGCACCCAAAAGGATCACCAAGTCCAATTCCTGTTGTTAATGTCAGACTGATTATGAGCCAACAATGTGCTCCCATTGCAAACTGGGCAAACCACATGCTGGTCTATGTCAGGACTTTTGTGGCATGCAGAACAAGGGAGTTACAATCTCCACTGCTGGGTGTCCAGTTCATTCAAGAAACTGAAGAAAGAGCAGAGAGCTACCAAGACCAGGAAACAGAACAAATGTGCTAGAAACAGAGTCTAGGGAGCTGGAATTAGTCTGGTGAAGAGGAGTCTGAAGGGGAAATCTAATAGGAGCCAACAAATAGGTTGAGCTGGTGGAGCTGTTCTTAGCAGGTGCAGTTGACATAAAAAGGAGTAACAAAGTGAACTCTGGGAAGTCCACAGTGGACTTGAGTAAACACTTTTTAGCTGGTGTTGTAAATGCATAACTAGAGGTCCAACACTGGATGGGAAAATAGTCAATGACCTGTATGTTGAATCACATTCAAAAGAGCAAGTGGGATTCACAAATCACAAAATTTATTGAATGCAACACGTCAGGGTTTTTTGGTTTGCTGTTGATAATGCAGAGCAATTACACATAGCACCAAAAGTACAATTGCAATCACCAGCTTAATGTATGTCAACACTCACGCAGCTGAGTACACAGGGCTTACCAAAAGGTATCCAGTCAAGGGAGAGTGGAGAGAACAAACCTGTCAACCTGTCCCTGCAATTTCATGTCCAATTCTGATCCTCTGGTTAGATGCAGCACTAGGGTATTTTTTATACCTTGTTAATCATTATTGTGCAGAGGGCTGTGGTTTGGATTGTGGTCAAATCTTCCATTCTTTGTGGGCGTGTTTTATAGAATATTTTCTAATAGGAGATGTACTTGACATTTGTGGGTATGGGGTAGAAGAACAAGACCATACAGCTTATGCCTCACTCCATGATCCCATGCACCAATGCCACAGTGACACAAACCACAAGGCCTCCATGTGCTTTCTATGCTTCCACCTGTGTGTTCCATGGCATACTGAGCTTTGCATTTTCTACACTATTTTACACTTACAACAGCTGGGATGTATCAATTTCTCAAGGTTGGGATTGAAGGCACTTGAGACTGTAGTTCATGTTTGGACTCAGGTGTTTATTATTTCTTATCAGTGAAACAGTCTCATGACTATGAGTTCTGTAGCCTTTCATTAGTAAGGCACAAAATGGCTAACTCTTGTTACAAGGTCTTTAAAGACTAAATTACCTAATTAAGAAAGGACACTTAGATTATTTTCCCTTTTAACTCAATAACTGATCCCTCAAAGTCCACAATGCTGACTTTTCTGTTTAATTACAAAACATCACCATGAAGAAGAAGGAAGAAGAATGTAAAGAAGAACAACTTGCCTCTGCCTTAAAACTTCCATCTTGTTTCATATTTATTTCTATATTCTAAAACTCCAAACTCTAAGTTTTCTGCCCTGTGATATTACACATTTCTAACCAACTACACACCAGTAATCTCAGTACTGTCAATTAATTTTGGAAGCCTGTTCCATGGCCTCAGGTCAAATGCAATGTTCTCTTGTGGGTCTGTGCCTTTAAGCACAGAAAGTTTAAAATTCTCAGCATCTAAGATTCCAGCAGGGATGGAGGACCAGCCCTGGATCTGGTCACCAGAGTTATTTCCATCCTCGGAACACAGGTGAATCAATGTATGTAAAGTGGCCAGCCTTGTAAAGTGTTGGGGATAGCCCAGCTAGTCTGAGCAGAAGACTGAAGTGCAGATCTCTGACGAGGTCTTCAGACAAAGCTTCTGGGGTACAGTCTTCCATCAGCCTTGCCAACTTTTTGTGTGGCCACAGAGAGGTTCAGTGACTTGTTTTAGTTGAAAAATAAGCCAGAAAATTATGATCTGTTTCAGGCAGATACATTCTAGGTGTTCCTATGCCAGCCTGAGAGCTGTGATGAGTGGCCAGCAGCAGACAATCTCTGAGTTGCCACCACTACCAAAAAAGGTACAGGACCATTGGTAATCTGAAATAGCCTCTGCTTCATAGTAATTTGTATTTTGGGATTAACACAGTTAACTGGATTGCTAACTGAGGTGGATTCATGCCCACGTTGCATACAAATGAAAGATTACAGCCCACAAAACCTAAATCAGGGACCAGTTGCAGCCAAATCATCCTTGACTTACTGGTTGTCAGACCCCGTTCAGAATGTAATGAGCCTCACGTGCATGTAGGAGAACAAAATTCCTTCCTCACCTCACGATAACAATTCAGTGTAAACAATTTCACAGGCAACAGACCTCCTAATCAAGTCAGTTATGAAAGAGCTCATTTGCGGGGAGAGGAGGCAAGATTTGAATCTGAACTGAAGTTCACAGTGAGTTTTTTTTTTGGTACAAAAGAAAGATAAATACTGAAATGTGCATTTGCTTCCATTAAGAACGACTTAAAGCTGCATAGCTTGTCCAATAAAAGCATGACAGGACATGCAGAGAAAGGGGTCCTGGGCTGGCTGTGTGGTGCACAGTAAGAAGGGTGGTGCAGGCCAGCCATAGGATGACTAGTACAGAATGTGCTTTTCTCTTATTTGTCTCTTCTTCCAACACACTAAGCTCTTCTGGTTCGTTTGCTGTCATATACAAATTCTTTGTTTAATTTTGTTTAGCTTGACTGACATCGCAGTTCTTGAGAATCAGTGGGTGTGATAATGCTCTCTGCTGCTCATGATAGTGCAGTACTTCAGGAAACAAAAGGATTAGAACCCATACGTCACTCACCTGCATGGATCACACTGGGGACAGCTAATAGAGAGGGCATTTCCAGGAATATAAGGCTTTTCCAGGAAAGTTCTTTGCAGTGCAGCAGGAGTGGCAAGAGCCTCTGAGTTCTCCTATGAAGGCTGTACTGTAGGTCTTACAGTGTCTTTTACCTGCAGTGACTCTGGCTCCATCTGGAATATCATCAAGGTACAAAATGTGTGTCTCTGGTCGCACACTTTCCTCAGCTTAAGCCAGTTTCTCTTCTTTTTCCCTTCTTTTGAGTAATAGCATTGATTAACCCAGGAAGAGTGGATAATTTTTAAGTATTGTGGATTCATGGTGAATTAATTGGTTACAAATGTCTATACAGATGGGACAGACTGAGAACACACAGTAATTGCAGCTCCCCACAATTTCCTAAGTTGTAATATCTTGGTTGGTTCTGTTCACATGCACATAGTCAAGAGTGAACCAAGAGGGTAAGGAGAATCAGCAATCCTGAATTCTCATCATGTCCCACGTCTGCTATCAGACCAAAAGCATAATCCAACAGCAGCAAAGCTGTACTATGTAGTGTTAATAATGGGTCCAGAAATATTTCTCCAAGCTGGATTCCCAAGAAACAAGTGTCTGAAGCTGGGTAGGAGGAACAAAACTCAGTGGTGAGCATATGATGCCTCACAAGTTCAGCAAAGCTTTTGCATGGCAGCTCCCATTCTGACTGCACTTTCAAGGAACTTTACAAGAGTCAAGGCAAGGACTCAACACAATGAGGAAGGATTAATAAAACACTGGGTTGGTGGGGTGCTATATCACCAGGATGTGTGAGCACTTCCTTCAATTGGTCAAATCCTGCATGGGATTCCATCAGTGGTAACCACAAAGTGTTTCAGTCCCAATCCAGATGGGCCAGGTATCCTGTATTGCCTGCTGGTTTTCAAATATCTGCTTTTATCTTTTATCTCATGCTCCTCATTCTTGAGGGAATTTTCCTTGTCCCTCATCTTCTGACACCCACTCTGTGTTCAAACCTTCATTTTTCAGGCTAATCCGTAGGGTCTCGCTTCTTTCTTCTGCCTCCTGGCTCTTCATCCAGCTACTGTTCTTGTCTGGCATCAACTATAACCACTATGAACACTAGCATGTGTCCTCAAGTGAAGCACATGTCCACAATTATGTCACTTTTCTCTATTATGGCAATAAAGAGGAGGAGGCGGGGAAGCAATGCATAAAACAATATAAAACTATTCTAGGAAAACAGGCTCTGGAGGAATCCAAAAGCCTCCTTGTTTGTAGAGCCAACTTCTAATGGTACAGTCAGTCACTGTTCTTATTTAACTTGCTTTTCATCCAGTTGTGTTTTTCTTAGGAAATGCTTTCCAGGGTCAGTCACTTTAGGGAAACCATAATCTGATGGCTTGCAGATCAAGCCCTTAGAGCCCCCTACAAAATCATGCCAGGAGGAGAAGCCCTGCCTCAAACACCAGCAAGGCTGGAAGACACAACTTGAGTAATCTCACAGCTGCCTCTAATACAGGGTCTGTATACCACATTTAGTTTCTACAAGGCACTGAAGCCATAGCAACTGATAGATAAAATACATTTTTTAGAACTAATACACAAGAGAACCAGACCTCTTCTTATAGGAAAAGCAAAAAATAAGAGAGATCAGGTAAGAAAGAACAGAAAAAGCTGGAAGGTGAAAGGGAGGATAGTGCTGAGGAACACATTTGACACAGGCAGGTTAGTATGCAGGTTGAGCTCTGGAGAGCAGAAGCCAGAGACTGAGCCCCAAGCCAGAGGATGGGAACTGCTGGCCCTTTGCATAACAAAGCAACCTGGACAGGGGACTGGGCATTCAGGGCCACATCAGAAGCCAATGACTCCAGGCTTTCCCCACACTCAGAATGTGTGGGTATAAAAGCCCAGGGATTTCTCTGCTGGGGTTCCTCATCAGAGGCAATACCTCAAGCTGTTATTCTGTTATTGCACCATGATTAAATTATTTTAAGGATCAAGATGTCTGAAACTCTGTTTCTGTGGGAAACCTGGGATCAAGCCAGTGAGCAAACCCAGTCTGACTGTGTGAATCATGGTGGGAAGGGGCCGCAGCTCAAGGGGTGTGATCGTGATGGCCAGAGTGGCTCCTGGATGTCTGGGCAGGGAACTTTCCTTTACAATAGTTGTCACTCTACATCAGAAAAACAGAATAGGTTATTTTTGTTGGAAGGAACCTACAGCAATCATCAGCTTGCTCATGGTGCACTCCTGCATCCAGATTGTTGATAAATACATTGAACTGGCCCTGGAATTGACCCCTGAGGAAAACCCCTGATTGCCAGCCAGATGAGGCCCCATTCATTACCACCCTTTGAGCTCTGTCTTTAGCCAGTTCTTCACCCAGCGCACCATGAACCTGCTTATCCCACAGCTGGACACTTCTGAATGACAGTATCAAAACCCTTCCTAAAATCCAGAAAAACTACACCCACTCAGTGGGTGACCTTATCATAGAAGGATATCAAATTAGTTAAACAGGACATTCCCTTGGTGAACCCCTGTGGACTGTGCCTGATGATTAGATTTTTCTTTTAAATCCTCATTGAACCATGGCTACAACTACCACACAGTAACTATAGGCGAACTATGTGTTCCCCATTCCAGAACTTCTCTTCTTGTTAGAGACTTAAAAAGCCTTGTGGCCAAATTACCCTTTGAACTGCGGGCTTGTGGGACACACCTGAGTGTGTTGCAAAATCCCTAAAGCAGGAAATCACAGGTTTCATGCCTTGGGCAGAAAGACTGAACACCCTGGAGTTGCATCCAGGAATGGGAAAAAAAGTGTGGAATAAAATAACCACACCTCTCCCCCAATAAAAGTATTTTTCTGTTATAAATGTAGCTGAGAAAAAGAAGTGGTTTATGCTCCTGGCTTTTATATCCTGGCAACTGCAGTGTTGTAATACTTACCATGCATTACTGTAAATAGGATCTAAATTAAAGGTTTACATTACCCCAGCTGCACTCACACCAGCGGGAGAAAAACCCGGGAGAGCAGCCCATATACTCCACAGCTCCAAGCCCCTCTGATGAGCATCCCAGCACAGCTTGGATAAAGAACCAGCCCCGGAAGAAAATTACCTTCTTTCTCCACTCTGGGGCTTTGAGTTCACTTTAACCTCCCTAATGAGTCGGCCCCTTCCCAGCAGGATCTCTAGCGCCCTGATGACTTGACTGTGTTTGCCTCATATCTGGAGAGTATCCATGTGATTCACCCACAGCTCCTCCGGGGCCTTGCAGCTTTGATCCTGGTCCTCGTAGCTCATTTTTGTTTTCTCACAAGAGAGGAAATAACAAAGATGACTGACAACACACAAAATGAGGAGTCTGCTCCACAGTCACCAAGTGCCAAGGGTACAGGCCCAGGCATTTAACAGGACTGGCTGGTGGGCGGTGGGTGCAATGTTGTGTTGGGATCTCACAGCACACAGCTTCCACGAGCCAACTCTGCTCCCTGGAACAGCACACATTTTCCCTCAAAGCCAGAGAAACCAATGTAATTGCCTTCCTGGAAATGGGTGACAGCACAGAGTGACACAGACATTTTATCAGTTGACTTACAGCAATTAATCAGGTTTTGATGTTTCGGCCTGGTTTGCCCAATGGCACACTGAAACAGGCAGAAGGCTTTAGTCTCTCTTTTCCTTTTCCTTTTTAATATTTTTTAATATATATATGTCCAGGCATGGGAAAATAAGCAAGAACTGAGTTTTGGCAGTCAGCAGCTGAATGTAGAGGGGGCTGTGTCTAACCAGAAGGGAGTTTTACGCAGAATAACCTGCTTAGCCAAAACAGGCCTTTTATCTAAAAAGCACAGTGACCTTTGTGCTAGTTTTATTGTAAACAAGAGAAGTTTTCAAAACAAATATTGTTTTCCAAGTTAAAAAAAAAATTGAGAATCATTTACATATATATTTATCTCAACTCTGGGATCCTGTTATTGCAGGTCACTGCTTCCCTTTTTCCAATCCTTGGAGGCTGTCATAGTTTAACTGTCATGCTTACTAATGTCCTCTCAACAGAGTCATAATAATATTTCATTTCTCCGTCCAGCCAGAGACGTTTCATAGAATCTGTAGGAATTCTCCACTCCTGTTGTTATCGGCCTTTCTCCTATTTTGCCCACAATGGGCCAAGTGCTTCAAAGGTAACAGGGGAGCAGAGAGACGCTCTGCAGTGCAGGCAATACACACACTCACCTTCTTGCACACCCCTACAGCATGATCACATAGCCCTGGTCTCCTGAGGAAAACAGACAGAAAGGGATAATCATCTCACTGTATGTCTCCAAGAGTAGAATTATCCCCTGCAGGAGAGAAGACTCCTTGTGTGGCTAGATCTCCCTGCCTGCAGAGCACTCATATGTTAAAAACAAGAGAAGTGGGTACAATGTGAGCTCTGTATCCAAGGCAGAGATTAAGCTTGTATTGAAGATGAGAGCTTGTTAGCACACATATCACTCTGGAAGACTTTTCCTGGGTTTCCTTTGAAGAAGCTGAACAAAATCTCACAGGAAAAAATGGTGATGATTTTCTGCTTATTTACCTGGTGTACAGCTGATGAGACAGGGTACGGCCAAGAGCTAATCTGCAACACAAACTGTCCCCCAGAGACACCACACTGTCCCCTTCATGGGATATCTGTAATGCCAGAAGGGAGAAAAATAGGAGACCAAAACTACCAGCAAGGACATACACCATGGAAGAAGATTCTCACACACATTCAGTAATTTCTTTGTTCATGCTTCCTCCTGTCTTTGAAGTGGGGTTTCTAGGGGATGTGCTTCCTGATGCTCCTAAATATGCAAGAGAAAATAGAGTAAGGAAGTAAGAATGAGATGAAATGAAATGAAATGAAATGAAATGAAATGAAATGAAATGAAATGAAATGAAATGAAATGAAATGAAATGAAACATATTAAGGGAGAAGCCTCTGCCTGAGCATTGTCACACCTTTCAAGGAGCTGCACACAGATGACCTGAGACTTTTAACTGCTGAGACTAGAGTCCCACTCCAGTGAGACATATGTATGCAAAAAGGGTTAAAGAAAATATGCCCAAGTGGTGCCAATTAACACCACCTGAAATGCAGGCACATGATAAATAGCCTGGAGACAAAGTCTTAATTAAAGTATTTTTCTGAAAATCAAAACTGAACTCAAAAGGGAGGGGCTATATGTTGTCTGAGTGTATTCTTATTTTGCTGTTAAAGTTCTAGGAAAAGAAAACTGGATACACCATTCTTACATCAAAAAAAGTAGTGCATCATCAAGCCAGTTGATTGATGACAGAATCCTGAAAATAAACAAAAAATTAATTGGGATCTTACTCTTGTCATGATGATATCAATTTAGGTGACAACCACAGCATGGCTAAGTGGCAAACCAAAAAGAAAGAATTTCCACCACTTTCCAAAGTGGTGGAAAAGTAATACATTTGGAAAGAAAAAAATTACAAAGAGTGTTCAGTGTTCAAGTTCCAAATTCTTGACTCATTTTTTGTTGTGTATCAGATAAAGGCACGTGATCCTTCTGTGACAGAGGTAGTAAAAAAATTAGATCTTATTGTTCCAGTCTTGCTAGTTGTTCTTAATTTCAGGTGTTGAACTTAACAGTGAACTTGGCAGATTATAAATTACTTTACCTTGGGAAAATATTGACTCGATACCATCTATAGTCCCTCTCCCCACCACAATGAATCCAATTTCCACTCTGCTAATAAGAGAGGAGTTGATCCAACAAATATCTGAAATTGAACAATATGCTCTTAAACACTTAGGGACAGTAGGTATTATTTAGTCCCTCATGATCACTGAAACAGGTAGAACTGATGACACATGTTGGTATTTCTACAGTCAAACGGACCTGTTCACCATTCCTACACACATCCTATGTGAGATGGTGAGCATGGCTATAGGAGCAAACCTTTGGACCCTTGAGATGAACAAGAGATACAGCTGGTACTAGAGGGACAGGACTGAGACCCTTAAATAGTATATATGCTGATGCACTTGTGCACAAATTGAGCATAACCACAAGTGACTCAAGAAATCTGGAACACCCAATGTGGTCCTCTCTGTTAGCATTTGAGACTAAGCAATGGCTTGGGTCTGATATACGACCTCAGTGGGAAAAATCAGGGAAGGAGACCAGCATTTGACTGTAGATCAACTGCTTTTGCTGTTGCAGTGCTCTTGCAATAGTCCAAGGCAATGTTTCACTTGGCTTTAACTGCATCTAAGCTCAACTTGTTACTGAAAGTCACCTTGTACATAAAATCTTGGAGAATAATCACATAATTTGAAAGGTTTCATGAGCTGTGTTCAGCATATGAGTAGGAATTCTTAATAAAAACCAAGGGGGACTGTTGAGATACATTAGTTGTTTAGCTTAAATAAGTAAATTTCAAATAGAATGAGCCACAGAGTTATACTGTTGTGTGATTCAGTATGTTGTTTTCTTAGCTTTACTAACTTAGCTTGAGTAGCTGAATTCGCTGAAGCATTAGTCTGCAAGCTGTGGACTTTCACCTAGATAAGTCTGTGGCTGAGAGTTCATTTTCATTGTAATTTTCCTAGTACTGGTACAGTACTGGGTTTTGCCTTTAGTGAAGAACAACATTGATGACACACTGGTGTTTTGCTTGTTGCTAAGTAATGTTTATCCAAAACCCAGAACTTTTTTAGTTTCCAATGTTCTGCCAGCGGGCAGGTACATTAGAAGCACAAACCAGGGCGTCACCCAAAGGAGCTGTGGTCCCAGGCTCATGTGGTGCCCCAGGCAAGGCCATGGCATGGTACATGTGGAGCAAAGGCTGGAACAGGCAAACACCGAGGGATGGAAACTCACCTGACCCTGTTCCTCCATCCACCTCCACTATGGACAAGTCCTTGGTCACCTCAGTGCAGTGAAACCCATATGGAGGTTGACTTCAATAGGAGGGGAAGAGGATGGAGGAGGGAAAGATTTAAACAGATTTTCCCAAGTTTTGGCTGAAATGTCTGAGTGATTGCACTGGGAGGCGAGGAAGCACTGAAGACCCTGTCAGAGAGGAAGGTTAAGGCACAGTAGGAAGGGAAGTCTGGTCAAGGTCAGAGACTTTGGAGAGAGAGAAAGGGGAGCAGGTAGAGGAACAGAGCTGGGAGGGTACATGGGACAGCACACAGACTGTGCCCCTGAACTCCTGCCATAGGTCTTTCTTCCACTGACCACCTCCTGGCCTAAATTGCTCAAGGGAAGAGCTCAGTTCCCACATGTTTAGGGCATAGGTGACCATAAAGTTGTGTTACCTTGGTTCAGGAAAAGGCTCTCTCATTACCCTTGCTGCCTTTGTATGTTACTTTCCTCCCAGGGGCTGACAGAGCTGCAAATGTTTCCTCCTCAAAAATGAAAGGAAGAAGCCATGAAGAGACCAAGCCCAGAAGGGAAATAATAAACAAACCCATGACAGCATCACCTCTTTGATAAAACGCTGGGAAGATTTTATGAAAGCTCTTCAGAGAAATGTGGCTGGCTGCTAGCCTGGAGCAAGAGCTCCCAGATTCTTTGTGCCCCCAAATTCACAGCTTGCTGTATCAAAGCTTGTCCTTCACCCCTGCCTCCATCACTCACAAGTATAAATGGTGTTGGGCGGGGGGGGACAGGACTGTGTCACCGAAGGGGTGGAAGAGTGCCTTAATGAAAGAGAGGAACAGGACAAAACCTGGTAGACAAATTAATCTAAGATACACCAAAATGCAGAAGAGGCACATAAAAGGGTTGAGTGGAGAAGAGGTCATGGGAAGGGAAAATACCAGGACAGTTAACCAAAATGATTGAATAGCAAATGCTGTGCACAGTCTGTCTCCTTTGGTGCACAACATTATCATCTTCAGCATGCAACTTCTACCTGTGTGCCCAGGGGCAGGGTGGTGCTGTTCTCTCTCACTCTCTCTCTCTCCACTTTAAAGACACTCAAAGGCCTGTGCCCAGACCAGAAAAGGGTCTCAGGCGTGGGAAAGCTCTGCGTCGCCAATCCTCTCTTCCAGACACCTGGCATGCACTCTGCAGGAGACACACAAGTGCCCTATGGCACAAAAAGGGAGATCCACCCTTCCCAAAACCAGTTCCCATCTCCTGAGACCAAGGGCAGCCCTTGAGATTTTCCATCCTCTGTTATTATGCCCTTCATTATACATACAAAGTATAATTTTTTCTCCCCTGGTTCTACAGTTCAGGATAGATCCAAGTGCCCTGGCTTTAAGTTAATGGTTTCATTCTGACCACTCTCTTTGATTTAAAAGTCACTGAACTGAAATCAAGCAGAACTATTGCTGTCATCGCTCCTTCTGTCTTGCTTTGCTGCTTTCTGTCACCAGGATTTTCCTGCTAGTAATCCCAGTCCCAAAAGCAAGGAAGGCAGAAGACCACATTACCCACACCTTGTACTGCAGGCAGTCAGGATCACACAGCCCTTCACAGCCCCACTTAGCTTATGAATCTCAGAAGGACTGGTACAAAAGTCAGCTTCTTCTGTCCAGGGATCCTGGTTGTGGTCTTCCTTACTGCAAGTATTCGAGAACCATCTGTAATTCCAGAACCCCTGTGAAATGGGCTGTAGAATAACCCTGCTTGAGCAGAGATATTGGATCAGATGACCCAGCTAGTGGTCCTTTCCAACTTGACTCATCATGGACTCAGTGATGCTTCAAACTTGCTGGAGCAGCAGCATTGCTGTTCTTGGATTTCAGGGAGTAGCTCAGCTAGGATTTATTGGATTGTGGCTTTCCTGTGGACCTGTATGTCTGTCCCACTGGCCCAGAGGAAGTTTATCAGCCTGGCTTCTCCTCTCCCATAATCGCCTTTCCTCCTGGAAGGCCAATATAGCTGTAAATATTTCCTAAGTGAGCTTCATTTACTTTACAAAGTAAATTAAAGGACTCAGGCAACTCTTTGCCTGGAGGTTACCTAAAGCAATGCAGCGAGAAAGGGAAAGCAAAGTTTAAAGGACGACAGAAACTCTACCTTTCTGTGCTGGGTGGAGTTCAGAGGTTCCAAGAAAGCCCAGAAGGTTTAAGTGAAAATGTAATTGTTTCAGGGTCCAAGCTGGCACCAGTCAAATCACAAAATACAGCTATTACAAGTGTCCCTGCGACTCATACCTGAGGGGTGAGTGTTATCCAGTATTAGCCTTTAGGATTAGTGCTCTAGGTTTGTGGCTCCTGGCCAGGGACTGGGTACAGTCTTAATAAAAGCCTGTCATGTGAAATGACATGTTTGTGTGACTGACACCTGAGTGTGCTCAGTTCAGATAGGACAAGGAAAATAGTATATCTCTTTGACCCAAAATACATTTTTTTAGCTCCAGTATCTCAGGCTGAGCCTTAGCTGCTAAGTCTGACAGAGAACACCCACGTGGGACCATTTACCACTGAAAGCAGCCAGAAACCTCACATCTGGGGTATTTCCTGACAGGTTCTTCAGGAAGGTGTTCCCCTGTACTCCCAAATACAATTTAAAACAGTTGAAGATCTCCTGGGACAAGTTAAACCTGCCTGGCAGGAAAGTTGTCTTCTGGCGAGAAAATTAGAAAAAAAGAAGCATTAATTATGAGACAACATCAGTGTTTCTCCTTGGGATAGGGAATGAGATTGCCCTCCCCATATATACCAAACAAACTCCTTTCAGTTACTATGTAAATGCAGTGTTCCTCCAGCTCCTCAAGAGAGCTGGTATCAGTGAAGGCTGTCACAAACCAAACCAAGAGTGTTTGGGAGCTCAAAGACACCCCATCCATGTGGTTTTTGCTGCTCCCTGTTGAAGCATTCCTAAAGAGGGTAGGGAGGTGTAAGTGGCTGCTGTTGGTGAGTGGGTGCAGGGGCAGGCAGACCTTTCATCTGTTCCCTGTGCCACTCCTATGCCTCTGTGGAAATGCGTGCGCTACCACAAAGGCAGTGGAACTGTGGAGATTTGTTGAGTTTCTGCCTCTGCCCAGGCCGTAGTTTCCAGGGGGAAATTCCTCTCCAGTTCAGTGATCTCCAGGACTTGACCCAGTTGCACACAATAGGACTCTTAAAGCTATCTGCATGGGGTTTGGACATGCGACATGAGGTCTGCAGGAAAGCTCAGCCCCTCTGGAGTAGCAGCTAGAGCCAGACAGGATGATCCAGGGTGTCTCAAAGGGTTCCTGACCCCTGAACCCAGGCATCTGAGCTTAGCCCATAATCAGCACAGTCAATGAAGAAATTCAGTACTCCTTTACAGGTGTTCTCAGGGGAAGTTCTTGTCACTTGGCAGTCAGAGCAGAGTCATGGGCCTCCAGACTTCTCTCAGCTGCTCTTTGTCCCTCTTGCACTGTGCTTGTCTCATGCTGCAGAGCTCAGCTAGCTTCTGCACTTGCCTCCTCTGATGGATTTTTGAACATCCCTACACAGCCACCCTTACACCCTTACACCCTTAGGTCCCCAGAGACAGCACAAAAGTTTTCTCAGTGTTCCATCATTCTTGTCTGGAGTCTGGAGACATTTTTTCTTCTGTCTGGAAGGACAACTATCACCCCAGTATCAGGAATGTTCATCCCTGTGGCATGTTTCTTAAGCTCAGCTGTTCATCAGGGTAGGCACAGGGCTGGGCTGCAGTGTGTGATGTCTGCTCAGCACTTGGAGTGCTGTGAAAGAAGAAGACACAGAGAGAGCTCTGGCAATGGGTCACTCTGTTGCTCAGAGATAGAGGAGACTCTCTTATCTCATGTTTCTACCAGGGACAGTGACGAATTTGAAGAGTTAGTGGTGTTCCAGACACTGAGAAGTGGGTAAATGCAGAATGTCCCAAATTAGATGAGTAGATCTTGTTCACAGATGTATAGTCGTTCTATACACAGTACTTTTCAAGGAGCACAAAGGTTTTCAGGACAAGACCTGACCAGAGCCCCAACTATCTCTATCCCACCCTATTGCTGGGCATTACACACAATTATGTGATGAATGTTACAGGACTCAGGGACATGTTTTCCCTCCTGAAGGTGGTAAAATGGGAGCAACCTGAAAGTTCTAATGTCTAATGAGTTACACTTGAGTCTCACATCTTATATCCAGATTGCAGATTTTTGGCCCTCACGAGAGCTGCACATGAGAGGGATCAAGTCACATCCCAATACCCAAGCAACTGTTGTGGGAATGCGTGGCACTGGCTGCTGGGCAAGCAGGGGCAGCAGGTAAGATATTCTTAGCTGTCCTGGAGGCAGGAGGAAGGTCTCATCCCAAAGCCCAGGCCCTTGGGCCAGGGTGGTTACCTGCATTCAAAGGGAGCCTGTTCCCTCTTATGCCACCAGCTGCAAAGCCAGGTGTCACACAGCCATGCAGGTCCTGTGAGCCAGCTAGTCTGGGCTAGACTCATGGACTGGGATGCAGATGAGCTGTGTCCATGCTTTAAGTGAAATATTTTATGCAAGCAAGAAAAGGAAGTCAAAGACACTTTCACTTGAGACAAAGTGTAGAAGAGTGAGGGATATTTTAGACAAATTTTCTCAGATCCCAAAAAGTTTCATTAAGCTGGCTCCTGGCCAGCAGCAGAAATTAATCGAATGCAATATCCTGGGGAGGAGGGAAAGCAGGAGCTGTAGTAAATGGGAACTGGGCAAATTCCCTGAAAATGTCTAAGGCAATCAGTGATCCTGCAACCAACAAAACCACCATCCCAGGCAGCATATTTCTTACAGTTTCAGAAATCCTCTTGTAGTTTTAGAAATCTTTAGCCTGAGAGCACGTTCTTCTTGTTGTCTTTCTCCCATTTACTTATTTTATCTTCTTCACCAAGGTGTAGGTGATGGGGAGAAGGGAAGACAGCAAGCAGATCATCTGTCAATGCTCATCTGCTTTGAGTACATGCAGAAACCTGCCCTGGTACAGTCCCACCAGATTTGCCTGCAGCTGCTCAGCAAATGTAACCAGCTCCAGCATCCCCAGCACACACCACTGCCAAATGGAGAGCTGAAACTCAGTTTGAGATGAAAGGGCTGCAGAAAGGGAGATTTTGCTTTTCTGCCATCCACACTGCAATGCCAAGCAGCCTTTGTTCATGCTCATACAAGGTGAAACAGAGCAGGGTTTGAAAGAAATCAGCACTGCTGCTGCCATTTTACAGACAGAATAGATATAATAGATGTGGAAGGGCTTCCCAAGATATACCAAAAATATCAAAGCACCTGCAGTGACAATCTTAGACCAGACAAGAACCTAGAGGAACTGAATACATGGCCACTTTCATCTTGCATTTTAAATTTCATAAGTTTTAAGGTCAGAAGGGACAAATCCTGCCAACTTGACCTCCTATAATGAAGAGGTCAGGGAATTTCCTCCAGTGAGACTTGCAGTTTGCAATTTAACTGAAAGAACTTTTCGCAAGACAGCCAGTCTTAATTTGAAAACTTCACACAATAGAGAACCCAAAACACCTTTTAGCATTTTGTTCCAACAACAAATTACTCTTCCTGTCAAGCATGAATAGTTTAAATTGTAGATTTATTTCTTCCTACAAAGCATATTTCAATACCTTGACAGCTGGAGTTCATCTGACCTAAAACCCAGATTACTTTATTTTGCCAGATGAGTTTTAGCTCTCCAGTGAGGAACTACAGTGTGATTCATTGCCTTTGAAATTTAAGTATGGATGGCAAAAAAAAAAAAAAAAGAGAGAGAGAAATGTTTGGATTTGCATGGGTTTGCCAGGTGAATAACACCCAGAAGGTATCTTAAGGCAGCTAAACTGAAAACAAGCAGAACCACAACTTGCAGCAATTTAAGGGTGTTTGCTGCCAGGGAAAACACTTTTCCTTCCCCTCAGTTTAATAATACTTCTGGAGCTCTTGAAATCTGGTGTATCAAACTGTGCTGTGCACTACCCTCCTTACATGGCTAGCAAAGACAGAATCATGTCTCCTATGGACCAGACCCTTCTGAGGGCTGTGTTCTCCATAGGTTCCCATCCACTGACAGCAGGCAATGCCTTCCCCTTTTCTCATGTTGATAGATCTACTCAGCAGTGCTAGGTGCTACTCCAACAGCAAAGCCAAGGCTTAATACAGTGGTTAAAGCAGAAAATTTAACATGAAACCTATACAATATTTTATTGCCATTTTAATAAAGGTAATAATGCATCATTAATACATGAGTAAGGCAGGGATATAGTAAAGTTGATTACTACATGCCAGGCAAAAGCAAGAGGAATCTGGTAAGTAATGTAACAGCAACAACAAAAACCACAAACAAAGGGGAAAAAAATCAAACAAACCAGAACCCTACACCCTGAATCAAAAGTCTTAAGCTCTGCAGCAAGAGCTTTCATATATTGATCAAGATAATTGAAGATACAAAGTGGTAGAAGAGCAGAAAAAGAGGCAGTCCTGAAGGGAAATGAGAACTGAATTCTGCAGCTATGTTAGTTGATCACAGCACAGTTGATCACAGCTGCTACACAGAGTTTGAGGGATAAACTTTCATGTTAGAAATAAAAAAACAACACAATGTCCTGTCTGCACATAGAGTAAACCAAACAAACCCGGGAAATTTCTTCCCAAAAGGCATTTGATTTCTAGCTGGTGAATTGTCGGAAACCACATTCATCCAGAGCTCGCTGAATTCTTCAGTATGGCATCATGTGGGAAGTGAGGAGTTATTTTAAGGCAGCACAATTAATACAGGAAAAATACAGCAGTACACACACCAGCCAAAGAGCAACAAGAACTTTATTTATAGGTAAGTTTCTTGTCTAATTCTGTGAGCACTGTGTTCAGGTCTGTTGTACTTTTCCTTGCCTGGCATAGCTACAGAAAAAGAAAGTTGATTTGTGTAATATGCTAGATGGGGGTGGACAGTAGATGAAGGCAGAGTACGATTCTTCATTCAGAACTATGTTAAGTGAAAGAACAGCAAGGGAATTTAAATTGTACAAAGGGTGAAGGACAAATACTTACCCACTGGTGTTTTTGCCTTTAGAATAAGATGCCTGACAGCAGGACAATCTCACCCCCAGCCCATACCTTGGTCACTATACTGAGCACAGCTACTTCATCTTCTCCACATGCCTCAAAAATCACACCCCAAAAGGGAAAGGCATAAAACACAAATGGAGCATGTACATGTACTACCTGAAAGGGTTAATTCCCCTTTGCTCAGGCTGAAGAGGAAAAGGGCTTGAGGAAGCTATTGCTATGGATTACTTCCTTTTCATGGTGAAGTTTGCTGACAGCTGCTTAAAAATACAACCAACACTACCATTGTACAGTGTGGGTATTGACATTTTATTTTTTAAAAAGAAAAAAAAAGAATACATCCTTTTAGTGATTGGAAATGTGTACAAAGATACATTTTTAATGAATTCACACATTAAAGAAATAGGTTTTCAACAAAGTTTCTCTAATGCATGGGACTTACAAATTCTTTCACAACCAATAATTCTTTTTTTCAAATACTTCGTAATAATATGGCGTTGGGAGAGTCAGAGATCCCCTGAGATGCCAGTACTGCTAGTACAGGAGGTGCCTGACCTCAGTCCCTCAGCCATGAGTACCAGGGATATCCCAGTTATTTTGCAAGGTAGAAAAGGAGGTGCTCCACAAACCACAATCCAAGACCATCCCAGGAAAACCCAAAATTATCTCAAAGCTGATAGAGAATCGGCAGTTCCCATACATCTCTATATGAACTCATCCCAACCTTGGTACTTAGTAACAGCTTTAAGGAGTATATTTATATATAAATCTACTAAAACAACAACAAAAAAAAAACCCAACAACACCACTGTAAAATTTACGTGAACACACGCAACTTAAGCAACACTGTGTTTCCACTGGATCTTTGCTATTGGCTGCTTGCAGTTTATATACAAAGCTGATTAATTAGAAAGGCTGCTTCTGGGAGCCAAGCTTTCTGTCTAGGTTAGCCCTCGTTAGAATAAGGATTTCCTGCATGTGATCTTCTAGGAGACGGCAATACTAAAATTTTTGATTGTAACACCAGGATGTACTTGTTTGTAAACATTTTTTTTTACTATTAAATGAAAATCCAATGCATTCTTACTCTCTGCACTGACATTATGGATCAATAGCTAGGAATTCATAAGAGATATGAAAGTTTGGCTAATAAAAATCCTCTAGACTAGTTAATTCCTGGTGTCAAGGTACTGACTTTAGAGCAACATCAAGCAGAATTTGATCCACAGAATCACAGGAAAATTTCCTCCAGGATGTAGGAGGTTCCAATCCATGCCAGCAAAACAATTTAAGTTTTGCATGATCCCCATTCTACAGATTGGAACACAGGTTTGAAGGGAAGCAGTTTGCCAAGGTCACAGGCAATGTCAGCAACATAGCTCAAAAGAGCTTCAAATTCCTGAACACCCAATTTGTGTTGGACAACAATGCCCACTTCTCTCCTGACTCCTACAGTCCTCAATCCCCTTCTATTAGAAAAAGATTACATGATACTGCATTTGGAGGAAGACTCACAGGGAAATGTCAAAAGCAAATGTGTCAGGGATATACAAAAAAGAAAAAAATTACTAGACAGGTAAAAAACTCTTCCTGTTGTTCTTGAAGCTCTTCTTAACTTCTCCTTTTTGCCAGCTGCAGTCCTGAGTAATGAATACCTGCCAGATCTGGGTGGCAGCTTCCTCAGACCCTCTCCTTGTGCTTCATATTAGCCAGCTTGACTGTCTCCTGCTCGGAGGCAGGTGGAGAAGGCTCATCGTGACATCCAATCGTCAGCTGATAGACAATCACTCCAGCAACTGCCCCCAGGAAAGGAGCCACAACTGGAACCCACCACCAGTGGGACGGCTTACCAACCCTGGAAAACAAAAAGAAAGTGCACAAGGTAAGAACTGCAGCCTAAGCATTAGGATATTTGTACTTGGACCTGGAGCCGTGCAAGACCTGATCCTCTGCAGCCATCACCACCCACTTGCACAGGACAGCAGCACCTGCACCTATGCAGAGCTTCCAAGGCAAATGTTGCTACACACACACAGCCAAACACTTTAAGTCCCAGTGACAAGCAATTCAGAACAGCTATTTTCAGGACTTCCAAGTCTCTCCACCAAGAAAGGAGAGAAGCATTTTTTGTGCCTACACTAGGCATCTTCAGTTCCCTCCCACTGCTTGCAGGAAAGCAACCCCTGATAACAGGCTCTCTTAATTGTCTCCAAAAATAGCAAACACTTCTCATTTTCTACTGTTAAAAAATCATTATGTGCTCATGTTCAAGGTGCAACTAAAATTCTCATGGATGCTCCTAGATTTCCTCTTTGATAGCAAAGTTGTGTCATTTGCTCTCGCTACTGGATGTTGCCCAGCTTCCACGATTTCTTAAGAAGTCAAAAAGCAGACAGTGTCTTTTAGCAACATTTAGACAATTCATTGATACCTCGTGGCTGCCAAGACTCTTTATAGTGCCAGAACTACCATCTATTTGGATTCATAATTTATTTCCCCTCAAGGAAATAAATTATGAATCCAAATTCATAGGTTTTTGTCGTCAAGCACTTACCGGAACACTTCAGTGCCCCAGCCAGCAATGGCTGTGAAGAGACGAGGCCCAAAGTCCCTGGCAGGGTTGACAGCATAGCCAGAGTTGAAGCCCATGGAGGTTCCAATAACGAGGACAACAAAACCAACTGTGAAAGCCTCCAGCCCGGTGGGGACAGGGTTGTTGTAGGGATCAACAATCGCCAAGACACAAACAATCAGGGAGGCAGTGCCAATGAACTGGAGAGGGATGGGGAAGGAAAACAAGAATTTAATCCAGATTAGTCTTCTAACCAAGTTATTTAACTCCTCTGGGATGTAATTCTCTTAAAGGCAAGAGGTGCACCAAGTCATCCCATGACACTATCAGACCACAGCAGCCATAGGCACAAAAGAGTGGAGCGTGCTCCTCTCTTGAGATTATGGCAGTCCAGAACCTCAGTCAAACTCCTACCTTTCTCCTTATCCCCAGAAGTGTTATTAATAGCTCTTTAGGCAGCCAGAAAAGCTGGAAACATCTTCCTAAACCTCCATCCCACATGCCTTGGCTAGGTAGAAGCTGTCCCTTTTGTGTTGATGGCAAGTTTAGGAGACAGCCACACGCAACAGCAACCACCACCCCGTACCCAGCTGACCTCTGGATTGTGCCACAACCACAGTACCAGAGTGAGGGGGAGGAAGAGCTAGCATTCCTCACACTATGGCTTTTCAGGGGCTCTGACAAATGGCATTCTTTTCTCTGGTGCCCTGACCAGTGTAGTGACACTTGCTAATGCCTTGGCACAAGCCTTCTGGCTGTAAGGTCCTTTCTGGAACAGCTCTTCCTAAGGGCTAGTGAGATACCTGTGTCAACTCCAAGAAACCTTTCTGGATATCTTATCTTTAAATTGTAATTAATTTTCTAACTAAAGGTGAGGCCCAGACCTGCCCAAAAGGTTCCTCTTCAAATGCACTTTCATCCTGCCAGCCCCCTCTTACCTGGTCAAAGAAGCCATTCACAACATTCAGATGCTCAGATGGGTAGGTGGCAAAAATGCCAGCAGTGCCATTCTTTCCTGTAACAGTGAGCTGGTTGTTGTCAAAAGCCCAGATAGCATCTAGAGGTAGAGAAGGAAAAAAAGAAAAAAAAAATTTGCTGTAGAGCAAACACTTATTTGGAAAACTTAGAGCATCACCCACCACAGCTTTTTACCAGTCAGGCTCAGAGGCAGATGGCATTAGTCCCTGCTCCTAACAATTATTTGCCAGGCATCAAGAAAGAGAGTCAAGAAGCAAACACTAAGGTGACTCCAAGTCTCTCCCAAAGGTAATCAAATGCCTGTGGTATCAGTCTTGGTGTGAAGACATGATATAGTGATATGGATTAGCAAACAGGATTTGGGCTGTTCTTTCACTTTTCTGAGCTACAACTCCCAAGATTGTCTTTAGAGCCGCTAGTGCCTTGCCTACCACTGTGTAGCAACTGAATAACTAACTTAGGATGGTCTGTCTTTCCTTCATGGTGAGTGGAAACAAAACCAGGCATGTAGCTTTTCCACGGGTTAGGTAGCTAAAATGGGGTTAAATCCCTTCTGAAGAGGACTCAATCCATGAACTGGAAAGGTGATTGGTGTTGAACTATTGCCCTGATGTTTACTGAAAGGAAGGTAGGTCTCCTTGCCTCTTCTAAAACTGAAAAGTAGTTCCAGCCAGTGCTGGGGTGGCAGCTTCCTCCTCCAGCTGGAAATAACTGTGACCCAGATGCTCCACTCAGCTACAGGGAACATCAATCCTATTGCCAGAAACAATCAAGGACCAGCATAAAAATTCAGTCCTTGCCCACTGAAGATCTCCCTGTGATGATGAAAAACACACAGGAGAAATAGAGGCATGAGGAACTGGATTTGTAAGGTGCTTTCCAAGGTATGGAATCACCCTGATAAAAGCAGCAAAATCTGCTAGAAGTCAGGTTATCTGGAAGCTAACACAAGACAATACATTTGACAACATAGTAAAGACTTCATTTTTTAAGCCAACAATGAGAAATGGTTCTGGAACAGCGAACAGATATAAAACCTTCATCACTGCTAGTGTTTCATTGACTTTTGTGGAAGACCAGTACATACAAAAGAGCCCATCCAGAGGTCCAGTGTTCATTACTCAAGGGCAAAACTTGCACTTTGACAATACTGGTTGGCCTTCAGATTGTTTTGAGAAGGCTTGAACCCGTCATCATGAGAATGGGAAAGTCATCCCACAAACACAGTAAGGAGGTCTCTTGGAATACTGCACTGCAAGTGCTCCTCTCGGGTATGGAAACCTGCCTCCCTGCAGTGAGTGACAAACACAGTAGTCTCACCTCTAAAAAGACACAAGATTTCCACACTTACCATAGTACAGCCCAAAGACTATGCCAGCTCCAAGGAAAGCCCCCAGGGTTTGAGCAAGGGCATAAATTGGTAGCTTGATCCAGGGCTCCCGGGCCAATAAGCACATGGCAAAAGTGACAGCGGGGTTCAGGTGTCCACCTGCAGAGAGGTTGGTGGTTAGTGTACTTTTATGGGCAGAATGGAGGGCCCAGGATTGTGCCAAGGGGCACTAGCTTCCATACCAGTGCCACACAAGAAAAGCAGGCTTACACAACAAGTGACACAAGTGAAACTCAGCCTACGTGGAGCCACACGTACCTGACACCTGTCCTGCAATCAAAATGCCGAGCGTCACAGCGAAGCCGAAGGCCAGGTTGACAGTCAGGAAACCTCCATGAGTCCCTCTGCTGAGAATGATCTGCGCAACAGAGCCACAGCCAAAGAGCTAGGAGGAGAAAAAGAGATTGAAATTACCCTCTCTGTTTCACATCAGGGCCAGTTGCTGACCAATGCCTGCAATTGCTCTCCTTACACCTTCACAGGCCATCATAGTCCACTCACGATTCAAAGCCTGCACAGCTTCTATCTTTGGTCAAAGTATCTCTACATTATCTCTAGAGATTGGAGAGAAGAAGAAAGGACACACAAAAATCTACTTTCTGGCAGGGTGGACTGAAAACAGGGCTAAAATTAAAAGCAAGATGGATCTACAGGAGTCTGGAATTCTTTGTCCAAACGTCTAATTTTAAGATGCCAGGTGAGAAGGAGGAGCCAGATATCATCCTGGTCTGAGATATTCATAGCACAACTATGCTGATGAGGCATCTGGGTATCATTGTGTTAAAAAGATTAATAATTGTTTGAAACAGTAGCACAAAGACTGCTAGGGAATAATTCTGTTAATGCCTGGAAATACAGTCATGACTGAAGAAGGCCACATTCAGCCTGGCATTCATGGAGTTCTCTTCCCACACTCCATCAAGAAAGGTCCATATTCAAAAGAGTCCACTAGCACAGCCAGTCTTGTCCTTCTGTCCAAGATCAGGGGTGCAGCAAACCAAATACTCTGGCAGACAAAAGCTGTTTATTTTGGGTGATAAAACTGTTTCCTAGTAGCTAAGGAAGGTCTTGCTCAAAGATGTTCAATTGGATAATCCTTCTCTTCCCAACTGCACCTAAAAGCCCTCATTCCTATGCTCACCCTTAACAACTCAAATCAGTTTCCCCTGGCAATTCAGTTCATCAGTCATCCAGCTGCAGGCTTTCTATCTTGGCAACTCTTTCCACTCTGCAACATGTAATTTAAAGAGCTCTAAGCCTGATCATCTGTATGCTTGTATCTCCCACTGGCTCCACCTGAACTGACCCTTGGTGTATTATCACTTGGAATCACCACATTAGCAGGTACTGAGAGAATCTTTAAACTAGGACAAAGATTACAGCCTCCTCATGAGATGCTCAAATCTAGGGATCAAGGCTTGACTTATTTCTTCTGACCACATACCCATAACTATGCCCCCACAAAGACTTTCTGCTTCTGTGAGCTCCATCATCCCAGAATTACTCAACTGCCACAGAGGTGGTATCAACTCCTACAGGATAAGCCACCAAACAGGCACTGAGGTGGCCAGCTTTGCTGTTGTCTATTCTTCAGCCAACACTGGACATGCCCATTGAGCAACACACAATCCAAATCAGAGGCAAAGACAAAACACACATACCTTATCCCCTCCCCTAACCTTGGCAACTGAAGAATTGCTAACAAAGCAAAAGGTGCACTCAGCTTGCTTGGAAAGGAGCAGCCAGGGAGGCTGCAGGCTGATCCACGAGGTGGACACTCTGTAAATAGGTGCCTCTTGAAAAGAAACCAGGTACCCAACACAAGGGCCTTGTGTAAAAAAAATAAAGGAACCAGTTTAACTCGTTGGAGAGGGAGGGATAGCCAGCACTGCTCTCTACTGGGTGCAGTCAGAACAGCCCCTACAATGTCCTTACCAGCCAGGAAACCATGGCAGAGGAGACTCCAAGACAAAGGCAAAAAAGATTTGTTTACTGGCAGCAAAGAGAAACAGCTATGCCCAAACCACCAAGAGACGCACAGCTCCAACTGAGCAAATAAATACAGGCTAATGACCAGGGTGAATCCTGTTTCTCCCTTTCCCCAAACAAGCACCACCAAGCTTTGGAGAGATTTCAGAGAGTACATGGCAGTGATGTTTGCCTCTCAAAGGCCACACAGCACATCAGTCTGACCTGGCAGGGGGCAAGCCCACAAAACCTGAGTCTGGTGGAGTTTACCCCCGGTGATCCCTAGGGATTTTGTGTTATTCACTCTGTAAGAACTGGCAGTTCTGCAGGTGAATGGTGGTTGGCTCATTATACACATACCTTTTGGTTGCAGAAACCACAGAGCAAAATTTTCCTACCTCCACCTCCCTGATCACCCACAAAGGTCTTCCCCTGAGCTGGAGGAACACCAGGTCTGCCATTTCTCAAGAGGTTATCTCAAGAGGTCATTCCCCATCCTCCTTTCCTCCATCCTACACCTAGCAGTAGCTCTCTAACTTTTCCTCAGAAAGGAGTCTATGGGCCATGCAAAAACACCCCGAAGCTACTCCACAGGACCATTACAACCATTTATCAGATGAGCTGTGAGCACTATTTGGCTTAATTCAGCGTAACAGTAGAAAATTTAACCCTCAGCAGATAAAAAGAGCACAGAAATACTTAGGGATCGGTTTGAACTTTGATATGCATACGTTCAATTCCATCCTGCACCAGTGGAGTCCACTAAACACAAAAAATACAGTGTCATGCATGACATCCCTCCATGGCATTTAGTTTTAAGGAACCAGTTCAAGTCATGCTCACTCAGACTTTTGTGGCAAGTACCTTAATACTACAGGTGGTAGTAACTAATTTTTAATCACAGCACTTTCACTTCTGCTTTTTGCTAGTTTTCTTTCCAATTCCTTTACCCAGGTCAGATGAGACCAGAAAATCTCAGCTTTCATTTTTTTGGGTTTTTTTTCCACTGCTCCCAGAGAGCTGTTTGGGAGCTTCTAGATGGGATTGAAAGGCAAGGAATGTCAAATAAAAGCAATTCAGCATTTTTCCTAGTCTTTTTAGTCCATTCAATGTATTAGGCAATATTTTATCACTGTAGTCAGGGACAGTGGTGCACACCTAAGGGGAGATCACACACCATTCTTTTGATTTTAATAACCTGCCTCCCACAGCATTTTGTTTTATGGTTTTGTTTTTAATTTGCATTTGTTGGGGTTTTGTTTTGCTTTTTCATTTGTTTGGCTTTGGTTTTGTGGGGGGTTTGTATTTTGGTTCTGTTTTTGTGTAAAAAAAACCCTCCTGGAAGAATATCCAGCCAACAGAAACCCAGGTTAGCACCTCCCATGACAGTAGGTGCAGCAGTCAACTGTTATACACCCACGATACAAGCCAAGTTCAAAAGTGGTTTTAAAGTGCTAATAAAATACTTGCAATAACGTGTCACTCTGATGTGTTAAACCTGCTCTCCAAGGAATTGGAGTCAATGCACCCATTAACCAGGTTAATAGAAGTCTGCTCTCTAATTTCATCTTACTGGCTCTAGCAAATCTAACAGGGAGGCTTGCTCATGGGGTGATTCAACTTCTTGCACTGTGAAAAAGGGCTAAATCCTTGTTCTGCAAGAATGGGTTCAAGAGTGGCAGGGCTGACAGACTCCAGAAGGGACGAGAACACCCGTGTACAAAGGAGGCACCAGCAGCAGCAAAGAAAATATGAAAAGGTAGCACATTGCAGGGGATACCTCACACTCGGGAAACCTCGAGCTCCCTGTGTCCAGGGCATGTTTGGAGAGTGAGCAGCTGGCTTTGTCACTCAAGATAAAAACACCCTGTCTCAATCACTCAAGGTACAAACACCCTATATCCATGTCTGAACACATGAAAGCCCAGTATCCAGTAAGGGTTGGTAGAAAAGAACCATGGAGGTTAAAGTTGCAATAGCTCATGAAGAAACAAAGCTACCAAAGGCAGCCTATTCAGGCAGACCTTGTGGAAAACTGCTTCATATGTCAGCTTCATGCATGGTGCTCAGAACTCCTCTGCACAAGAGCCAGGTTTATTCCTTTCTTGTCTCCTCCTTTCTTTGCCAGTGCTTCCAGTGCTTTTTTACACCTTCATGTGCAACACAAAAGGCCTGAGTGCATTTGCTCTTTGTCTTCAGACAGACTGGTCTTAAATGTAGGCGGGAAAGCTTTGCTGGCATAGACCAGGAGGAGTGCAATTACCTGAATTACAGCTCTTCTGCCAGCAAATAACAGGGGGATTAGGCAAGAAGCCTGCTGTAAATCTACCCTAATCACCCTGGTGGATGGGAAAGACTGGTCAACCCTTGATGTATTCTGGTTAATGGGGAAGATGCCAGAAGGGCAGTCAAACAACGAGTCTGCTTTGAAGGAGGAGACCCAGAGATACTGACGGATGATTTTAAGTTTTGGACACACAGAGGGTACCACTCTTCATAGGAAGAAGGCAGGGAGTAAGGGCAGCATGCGGAGATCATGAACTCCACAGCTCACATGGCAGGATAACCTCCACCAGCCAAAAAGAAAATGCAAGGAGCATTGTTCTTTATACTATTCCTCAAAGCAACTCTTAACTAACCAGGCTGGTCATCATTCTCAATTTGCTAATCAAGGAGAAACCTTAGACCCCACAGCCCAGTTTTCTGTCCAGCACAGCTGGAGGCAGCCTGTACAGAAGCAGCCCTGCAGGAAGGGCAGCAGCAGATGGTCTGTTATGTTGCAGCACTTTGTGCACCACCCACTGAACCAGAGCCAAGGTAGGGCTGCAGGGCTGGAGAGATGAGAGATTCTAAGCAAAACTGCACCCCACATACATCACATACTACAAAAAACTTTGCACAAAGCTGAAGACATAAGCCTCCCTCAGCTCAAGAAACCTGAGCAACCTTCAGCTGAGGAGTTGGTCATTAGGGAGGAAATTCACTGGTTTAGGTTTTTCACACACGCACTGAAGGAAAAACACTTATTCTGATGTCCCCTACTATTGTTCAGATGAAGAGGTTTCAGCCATTAGAAAGATCAGTGGGTCTGGTGGGGCTTTGGTCAGAAGGTTGGGCACTCCTGGGGAAAAGCTGCCTTCCCACCAAGGGAAAGTCTTGGTGCCTGAACTGTCCTGTTTGTGGGAAGGAGAAACGTCTGGCTCCTGGAGAGAGACAGCAAGGAGGGACAATTTTGGACAGTTAATGAAGAGCTTCAACCTCTTCTGGTGAAAGGGTAGAGGGAAAGCAGCAGCACTGCCACTTCCCATGTCCCCGTACCCAGCAGCACAGGACCCACCAGGTCCTTCCCTTGCAAGGAAGAATCAACAGCACCCAACATGCTTACAGCAAGGGATTTCCACTCCCTTTTACAGCCTAGCAAAGCATTAACAATGAAAATAACTTTTTTTTTTTTAATTACATTTTCCAAATGTGACAAGCTGGGTTTAAGTAAACCAGCCCAAATCAAACAGCAACTGTGGGAACTACTGTGCTGCCCAGACCATTGTGGGATGAGCAGCAACTTTAAGTTGCCAACACCGAAGTGGGGCTCCCCTTGCTGTGGTCATCTCATGAGATGAAGCTCCCATGGCTTTAGTCATCCAAACCACTTTGCCGTTTTTGTTTCAGTGGTCTACAGCACCATCATACCCCAAAAAAGCTACCACGTAGCCACAAAGTCAAGGCAGCACCAATTGAAAAGCAATTAGGAGTTGTTTTGTTCTTTCTTTGTGCCTCTACAACACAGTGAGAGATTCACAGTGAGTCCCACTTGGATATCAGTCATAATCATATTACTTCTCCTGCAAATGTAAAAGACAACAGAGCCAGCTTTAGTATTTACAGCTAGCAGAGCAAGGCAAACAGACTGAGCCTTAAGGGAGGCACGGAGACCCACCATGGAAATCTGGCATTAGTGGGTTGCTACAGTAATAACACAAACAGCAAGGGACTGGGAAAATGCCTTTGGTGTTTGTAGTGCTTAACAACTGCCAGCAAGAGGTGCTTCCAACACAGGTATAAAGCTCAAGCCTAAAGTGCTACTCGGAAAGTGAATTTTGAAGAGGGGAAATGCCAATTTAAGCATCAAAGGAAATGTATGTGGAATCAGTATTACTATTTTTGCAACAATAGAGACACCACCCACAAACTAAATAAAAGTTATGCAAGGTGCTCTGCACAGCAAAAGTGGCTTGCAAGTAGACAGCAACTTGCCTTGGCATTCTTCAGGGCTTGGCTGCCTTAGCTGTATTATTTTTCTTATCTTAAAAAAAAAAGAGGCACTATTCTAACAGTCGTTTCCAGCTCAAACCACTCTATGATTCTACCTTCACCATGTATTTAAAAAAATGAGAAAAATAAAATCAAGCACTAGGTTCATTCTTACAGGCAGCAAGACTACGCAGGGATCTGCAATAGCTTTTGTCTAGAAGAGTTTAAGAGAGCTGCAGTCATTATGCAAGTGAAGGGGAGGAGGGAAGAAGCTGAAGCAGTGCCAATATCCACAGTAGGACAAGTTTTACATTACACAGTGAAATTTAAAGTAAGCTGCAAACTTTAAACTGTCTCCCTCCCTTGGGGCTCAGGAAGTTGATTTTAGTGTGAACAATATCTAACCTTAAATCCATCCCTCATAATATTCTGTTCAAACAAATTTGTGTTTAGTCAACTCCATCTCCCATGAAGAAAATTTTCATGGATTCAGGTCTTTCCTCAGGCATTTTATTGTGAAGACAAAACAGATATTTACTGGGGTGCAATGCATCTAAATGCATAGACACAGCTCAACCTGCGGGCAGGGTGGGCAGCAGGGACTTTGCAAGGTGTAAAAAGGCAACTTCTCTGCTGGGAGAAAACCCAATGCATACAATTGTCCAGGCTAACTAAAAGGGGAAGGAATTCACTTTCAAGACCCTTTCTATTTCATGTAGGTGATATAATAAAAAGATGAAAAGGAATCAGGGTGGTAATAAAGAAAAAGCTGCAAGATTTCCTTCATTGAGACAGACAGACTGAGACACCACGAAGTTGGAAAAGGATTGACTGGCTTGGATATTGCAAGTTTACAGTCCTGGAACCCATTTTCCTCTGGTGTAGACTGTTTTGGACTGTGTGAGAGCATTAACTGCATTTGGGGTTTTCCCCTTCCTCTCACAAGCCCACCCCACCTTCCCCCACACGGACACAGAACACCCACAGCCTTCTGTCCACTGCAGACTGCTGCAGGAGATCCTAAGTGAGCTTGTAAATCCTACAAGATGGAGCTGAGTGTGCCACTAAAACCAGTTCAGGAACTTCTGAACACGGTGAAGGCTCAGCCTGTAAACTTAGACACACACACGCACTGAAACAGAGCAGGTTTGATGCTCCTGAGGACAAGGTGTGTGCTGCCCACTTCTGCCAGCGCAGTGTTCAGTGTGGCTGATGGATGCCCATCACCACTGCCATTTTGGAGGCTGCTTATGATTTTGGACCAAACCCTTACTCAAGGTGTGAGCAGATCCCAATTCCTCACTGCCTGGAGAGGCAAAGTGTGAGGAAAAGTAGTTCCCTGTTGAGGAACAGTAGTTCACTGTTGTTCCAACTGTTACAGTCAGAGGATGGACTAATGGGGTTTGGATCATGAGCTCTTCTGAAAGCTCAGATCCAAATGGCTAAAGGCTTGTCTCATTTCTCAGCAATATTAGCTTTGCTATCAGGAGGCATTTGTCCACCTCACAAGACTTACCTTGTTTCAATCCTGAGACTAACAGCAGCGACATCAGTGATTAATAGACAGCAATCTTCTAACTGTTAATCACTTTCCTATCGCCTTCTTCCCACCTTAATTCCAAACAACCCTTCCTGGAAAAATCAACAGGACTTGTTTGCAAATCACCAAAGCTGGGTCACTCTGACAATTGCACCATACAAAGCTGCTTTCTTTTAAGAGTGGTAACATTTTACACAGTCTTAGCAGAGTCTCCTAAGCTGCCATAGAAGATTTCAAAATCTTCTCCTCATCATCAAAAAAAAAAATTTTTATTCATAAAAGCACAGAATTGTGTCAGTCTTTTTGTGTTGTTCCCCAGGTGCTTCATCAAGCCTTTCTCTGCCTTCAACTATTCCAACCCTTAGATTTCTCTCCAAGCAGTTCAGCCACCAGTTGCAAAGAGGTGTAAACCCACAGCCACTCCACTGAAACCTTCATGATTTCTCTGGATTTACACCACCTCAGAGGAATCTGTACATGCAGATATTCACTGTGCAAACTCCATCTCATTTCTGCCTCAATATATGTGCATCAAACCTGTGGCAAATTGGGCAGTCGTGTGTTTTCAGATGCTCTAAGCCAGATATCCCTGTCACCGTTTTTCTACACCACTATTTACTCCACACAGCTCATACACAACTCACCTAGCTGTTCATAGCTGCCTTTAAAGCAAATCGCCGCCACTCTAAACGTGTGCAACCACAGGCATTAGACACACACTTATCCTGTTTTGTCCCTTGTATTCCACCCCTTTGGAAACTCTAAAACAGGCAGAGGGGTTTTATCTCCACTGGCCACTGAGAAACGCACTGACTGATAGCAAGCACCAGCTCCCAGCTGGCTGTCAGCAGGAGCTGCCATGGTATCGTGCAGCCCCACTGACAAGCCCCTGGGGAATCAGCAGCTGACAGCAAAAGGACACTGCAACAGTTTAAATTCCAGCTACTTCTTCATGATGGGATGCATGGGGAAAGCTAACAAAAAAAAACCCAACAAACAAAAAAAAAACAAAAAAAAGAAAAACAAAAAAAACCCTCTTTCACTTCCTTGGGTGATAACACTTGCAGTATTTCAGAGCCAAGAAAATATCCCAGGGCAGACAGAAAGGAAGTTTTGCATGATCTCTAGCAAAACACTTGCAGCTTACACAGAGGTGTTTTGCTCCCTGCACTTCACAGATGCACAGAAGCTTCCACACACTCAGCAAGCTCTTCAGAGCCCACATCTTGCAAGAAACCACAATGTCCACCCTTGAGCAATATAATGAATTTTTTCCCTGCTCACAGAGACTTGCAGCAGGTTTGCACCAGAGGTGGGCTCACTCCCAATGCAAACCCTGGCAGCAACACAGCCCCTTCACCAGGACAATTTCCCCCAAACCCACGGGTTAGAGAGCATCCCCACACTACAGCCCCACTCACCACCAGGATCAGCGTCCCCAAGCACTCAGCCAGTGCTTGCCGCACTAATTTGTTTCTGATCCTCAGGTGCTCCTCAATGGTAGCAAGAATGTCCTTCTGCCGCCCCATCGCAGTAGAGGTGCTTCTCAAGTGTGTCAGGGAAAAAGCAGCAGCTGACAAAGCCTCAGCAAAGTTTCTTCTCCAGCACAGCTGCCTTTGCTTATAAATAAGTTCATCGATGCCTGACACACCTCCTGGGTAACCACACCCCTTCCACCCGCTCTTCAAACCCAACTTTTTTTTTCCTGCTTTTCAGCACGAGAGAGCGTGGGTGGTTTTTTTCATTTTCCTTATTGCTTGCATAGGTGAGCAAAATATTCAGGAGCTTCATAAGAACAAGGAATTAAATGTGTCCTGCTGAAGCCACGGCTGTTTTCTTCACCAGCTAAAATGCAGGGCCATATCTGCCCTTCTCCAGCTTCAGTTAAATGCATAGAGTGAGCAGTGCCTTACCTATTTGTGTGAGCATGGTACCCTGCATTCAGATTTCCTTCCCTCCCAAGCTCTTGCAGGTGGCAAAGTGATGTGTGCTCCTGTGCTCATTCAGAGGCTGTAGGTGCTTTGACAGAAAAACTGGGAGGCAGAAGGCTCTGAAACCCTACAGCTAATGTGAGGCTCTCCTGAGCTCCAGCAGTTACCCAGCTGAAATTAGTACTGTGAACAAGACCAAGCCTCTTTCCACAAAAATCTACATTTGGGTCCGAATTCTTTGGTGTCATTACAAAGTTATCTCACCCTCCCAGAGCTTCGGGAGAGCCCTTGCAGCCGAGTCCCCCTGAAAGCTGTAAAGACATGAGACCCCCAGTGCAGAGCCAATCTCTATCACAGGACCTCAGTGAGGAGCCCACAGACTTACAGAGCCAGACAGGAAAGAGCCCTTGCTGCCTTTCATCATCAGTAACATCCTGTATCACTCTAGGACTGTTCCACAAGATGGCCTGGATGAAAGCAGTCCCAGTCCGTACCATCTGAGGTGAGGACTGCTAACAGGACATGTGCAGCTCATGGCATCTGGTTTTTGTTAAGTGAGTAGTAAAAATTCTCTGGGCTCCTTGACTCACCAGGTCTTCATGCAGAGCAGCAGGGCTGAGTTTACAAGCCTGAAAAGAACCCCTTTTCCTTTATTTTTTTTCCCCAGCCTTCTCTGCAAAGCCACAGATGCCCAGCTTTTCCTCTTCTCCTTATTTAACCATCAACTTTCCTGTGGAATAACCAGAGCTTTTTAGTACAGCGGTGAATGGGCCTTTATTTTGTACAGAAACTGCAGCCAACAGGAGAAGCAGTCAGGAATGTAGCTAAGAAAGCAATAATGTGTGAGGAACCAAGCACAGGGAAACACTGAAGTCCAAACATAATTACAGGGACAGGAAACTTTCCTCGTTACTTAGTGCTCAAGCCCATTTTGGGACTGCCACCATCAATGGGGTCCTCTGAACCACAATGAGTGCTCCATCAGCCCCATGTTTGCTTGCTGCAGCTGGCATTTGCAAATGGGTCCTCAAGACACCCATTTTCAGCCTTCTCTCAATATCTTTCCCATCACCATCTAGCAGTGCATCACCAGAGCCGGGGAGGCTCCCCAGTTCCTCCTGCACTCCCCTCTCCTTTATATTCTTCCTTGTCCTTTTGCCCTGATGCTTTGTCAAAGCTCTCACAGCTGGAAATTAAGCTGTATGTTGGGTTTTTTAGCCTTTTGGCAGATCCCAAACTAAAACACATGGCCACCAGTGTGTAGATGCTGTGTTTTGTGGTGTAGTTAATTACTGAGATTTATTTAGGCTAGTTCTTATTCCTTCCCTGGTGGTGAGGACAGGTCCAGCAAGGGAAAGGTGAGAAGCAAAAAGCATGGTAGGTTGTGATGTTCTCCAAGCAGGTAGGAAAATTTCTTCCAGCATCTGAGGCCCTCTGTTACAAGTTGAGGATACAGGCATTTCCTCACAAATAGGGAAGGGAGGGACATGTCGAGGTTCCAAGGCCAATGGTATGTCTTGGTTTGGCTGGAATAATCGATTTCTTTCTTACTAGTGACTTGGATTCAGTAGAGAGTAATGCTGATAACACATTGATGTTTCAGCTGCTCTCAGCAGTGTTTACCCTAATTCGAGCCCTGGTCATTTTCCCATGCTCTGCCAGGGCATGGGAAACCAGGAGGGGGCATGGCCAGGAGAGCTGACCCAAACTGCCCAAAGGGATATTCCATGGCATAGAGCACCATGCCCAGTGCATGAACTGGGGGGAACTGGCTGATCACTGCTGGGAAGCAGGCTGGGCATCTCTCAGTGGGTGGTGAGCAATGGTGGTGTTTATCACACGCTTTTCTTGGGTTTTATTGTCTATCTTTCTCTTCTTCATTGTCATTGTTATTACTACTAGTAGTATATTTTATTTTGTTTCAATTATTGAACTATTCTTATCTCATGCCACAACCATTACAGTTTTTTACCATTGCCTTCCTCACTGGAGGTGGGCAGGGGGCAGTGCATGGTACTTTGTCTCTGGCTGGGTTTTTTCCTACTACAACATGGTAAAAGATAGTGATAAGACCAGCATCAAAGCTGGTGCTTGGAGAAGTCTAGACACAGGCAAGCCTGAGGTGCTGGGGTGGGGTGGGTGCTCCGACACCATCTCTGTGCCTGACTCACTGCCTGACCCCAAGCAAATCCTTCACCTTTCCACACCCCAGCTTTTCCGTCAGTAAATTGGAGAGTGATATCAGATTCCCTTCTTGGGGCGTTGTGAGGGTGAATCACTGCAGCCCAAGATCCAGTGACTTAAAATGAGCAATAGGGAGTTATGCAATTGCTTTCCCAACAGGCAGCCGTGTTATTATCTAGGAAGGAGCTTGGGGAAAGGACAGTGATGCAACGCTAGAAGAAGCGGGACATCCTTTCAGAAGCAATAATCAAATAATCAAAGTGTGGGCAAGGCCTGAAAGGCCCCAGTGCTGGAGCTTCTCTGTGCCAATACAGGAATTGCTGTGCTACACCAATCTGATGGACCTAGGGACACATAATCTAAACAGAAATCATTTAAAGATGTCCTTGAGCAGCAATAGATCTCCAAGAAAGCCCATCTCCCACAATAACTGGTGGTCAGGGTACTTGTACCCATCCTGGTTATTAGAATAAATCCACAGGACGGTAGAAATAAACAAGGTTGGATGTAGCAGTTAAGAATAATGAGACGAGACCTCAGAGCTGCTTGACTCTCCTAGAGTTGGGTGGACATGGAAAGACATCCATGCTTTTAGGGTTGCCTTGCATAGACATCCAAAGAGCCCTTTCACAGCACAAAGTCTCAAAGAAGAAAAATTTCCAAAACTCTGTCACAAAAAACTTGCGCTTGATTTCCTGATGATTTTGCCAGAGCTATTGAAGTGCAAACAAGGGATTCCTTTTCTCAGTCACAGCGTGATTAAAATATCAGGTAT
Organism: Passer domesticus; assembly: GCF_036417665.1. Lineage (NCBI taxonomy): Eukaryota > Metazoa > Chordata > Aves > Passeriformes > Passeridae > Passer > Passer domesticus. The sequence goes on from NC_087512.1 coordinate 7,809,584, forward strand.
TAAGATACCTCAAATTAACTACCCCTACCAATCTGTGCAGTGCAAAAATCAATGCAGTGTAACACTCCAGTTTATGGAATCTGCTTGCTGCCCAGAGAAAACTCCAAAAGAAGGGAAAACTCAACTCAGCAGGGAAGTCAGAGAAAACATTGTTATGTTGTGCTCCTGCCATAAATCTCAAACTTCTCTTCCAGTGTCTTCTGGGACCAACAAATACAGCTGTACCTTGGAATTATCCAGGATTTGAACCTATGTCTTTTGATCCTGGTCCAACGGGGCACTTCTCTGTAATATTTGTCACTTAATCTTATTCCCTTCCTTTCTCTCCAGCAGAGCCATGCAATGTGCCACAATAAACTCACTGTGTGCTCTGGCTGTTATTTCTAGACAAGATCCAAAACTAACACCCAGATTCTAAGCTTGCTGTTTGTGTTTCAGCCTTGCCACTTGGCTCCATCCTTCATCACTACATGCCAGGAGAAAGATACAGGTGAAATTATGAAGGAAGAACCAATTCCTGGCTGCTCCCATTCAGCTGTTTTCCTACTGGCTATAGAGGCACAAAATAAATTGAGGCTCGTAACTTTCTTGGCTTCTGCAGAGTTCTGAATCACCCCCCAGCAATGTAATTTTTCCCATTAAAATCCAAGCTTAACAAAGAAACAAGGCTTTTTCTTAGTAAGTGAATTGATAAACCCGGGCTGGTGGGTTGCACAGCTTGTCCAAGCCAAATTTATTCACTCATCCCAGGATGGATGGTGCAATCCAATAGGGAGAAAAGTGTGAATCACCCAAATCTGTGGTGAGTCACTCACTGCACTGATGGCAGGGTCACCTGGTGCAAAAGCCGTTATGCCAAGAGAGGTCACTGTGTCAAGGCATGGCAGGATTCAGCCTTGTGAAATCTCCCTTTGGAAGACACCTCTAACCATCTCCTTCCCATGATCTACTTGACAGAGCAGTGTGGTGACATGTTCATTAGATTTCATTAAAAATAAAAATTATAGCTTGCCTAGCGAGGCAGGGTAGGAAGTGGGTGGGTAGGAAGTTTATAAGCTTTCTAAACCATTCTAGCTGGAGGGTTAAGCGCCGAGATTTCAACATCCTGCCTTGAATCTCCAGATTTGCAGAGGCAGGTGCTTGTTTCATGTCTGGGTCTGCTTGCCCTCCAAACTGAGTTAGAAAAATGAAGAAATTCCTCCAGGAAAGAGTGATAACCCACATAGCTGAGTATTGTTTATGACATCTGGTTTTGGAGAAACTTAAGGTGAAACTGCAATCCTAATTTAGGTTCCTGGGGCACTAAAGAGTAGCTTGGAACCCAGCAAACTGGGTTTGGACTTGAATTACTATATAGTAATAGGGATAATATTTTAAATTTCATTAAAATAGCTCTTCATGAAGCTCACTGACTGGGACCAAGTGAAGGAAAGGGTGCCCTGGCATGAGTCTGTGCCTAAGGTAATTCAGAAATATCTCATAGGGATGGATCCTCCAGAGCTATATTGGGCATGGACCTACAACCTGTGCCCCAGGAGGTTCCTTGTCATGTCTAGTTTCCTCCTCACCCCAAATCTTGTCCTACTTTACAGGAATAAACAATGTACATCACATATCATTCCTGTAGAGATGCCATTTTCCACTCTCAGTGGTTGCATGCCAGAGCAACTACTCCACACTGGAAAAGCATCAATTGCTCCAGAAGAAAGCTTTTTAATAACACATCTGAAAGGAAAGCCATTATAAACAGCTCTTCTGAAATAGGGTTTTGGCAGGGGCTTCTCTCATAAACTGCTCTGTGTAGACAGCTGTTCTTCTGAGAGCTGCAGAGCCAGTCCTGACTTGGAGACACTGCTGCTGTTGTGCACCAGAGCAGGAGAGTTCAAAGAGTGCAAAGGCAGAAGACACAGAAATGTGTGAAGCTCCACCAGCCCGAAGTGTGAGTCAGGAGCAATGACAAGAACTTTCCCTACCAGGTGAAGACATGTCCCAGAATGGAAAGTGTGCCTGCTCTCCAACTTAGCCACAGCTAGAGGTGTTCCTCAGCACAGAAACAATCACCTTAAGAAAAAAAGAACCCACCTAGGTGTAATTTTAGATGTGTATTCCATGAGATCACTTTAGGAGCGTCTCTTTGTTGGGCTAAGGAAGACTAAAGCAATTATCCCAGGTGGAGACAGCTACCTCTAACTGGTGTAACCCACCCAGTCTCTAAGGGGGTGCAGACCTGCAAGATTCAGAGATGCTTCTACTACAGATGGGGTGAGGTATTTGCAAGAGGAGCAGGGAAACTTTAAAACTGTTCCACAATTCACAGCAGGGTCCCTCTCTGCAATGCCACTTAAATTTCAAATCACCTCTGCTCAAGAAAGCTGAATTGAAAGCATAAAAGGTGCAAAGGAATGTCAGAGCAACAAACAGGTGAATGGAGTCTCACCAGTCCAGTGTGGGCCAAAAGTGCTCAAATAAGTTAGGGCAGTGAATCCAAGACCAAGCTGGAACATACCGCTGTCAGTAGGTACATTAGGAAGAAAAATAAGTGTTTGTCTTGGCACAAGTGCAGCTAGGGATGAATCAGCTGTTGACAATCTCAAGCTAAAGCATAGAAACCATAGGAGCATCAATATTCAGTATTTTCCAACTCAAGTAACATGTTTTTCCTTCCCAGGAGATGCAAAGGCAGAAAGTATCATTGGGTTAAATCTGAAAGGAGGTCTGGTGTCCCTCTTTTTCTCTAGTTTATATACCCTGACCTAATTCTGTACCCCCAAATCTCACTTGCAGGAAGATTTCCTTCTAACCTTTACCCTCAGAGAAGAGAACTGGGCTCCTGAGCTGTAAAAGCACTTTGGAGCAAACTACATGCCCTGCCTCTTGTGTCTTCAGGGCTGTTGAAGGACTGTAACTACCAGTTCACCTGGACTCTCCCTAAATCCACCTCTGCAAAAGCAAAGTGAGCTTGTCTACACTTGCTTCAAGCGAGAGCAGAGTCTGCTGTCCTCTTTGGGACATTCATTCCTCCAGATGATTTTAAATCAGCCTGAGTCCTGGGGAAATTTCCATACTGACCTATTTTTTTTTTCCCTCTGGGTAGCTTAAGTATTAAACATCATCCTTTAGCAAATAAGCATTAAGGAACTGCATTGTAATGGGCATTTCTGAGATTCCATAATGAAACAGGGATTTGGCATGGACAAGCCACCTGAGACGAGTGCCTGCGGCTGTGGAGATAACAGGGCTGTAAACAGAAGGGCTGGGCTGTGCAGAGGATGCAGCACCCAAAGTCAGAGGACCCATGTCCTGATCCACCAGAAGAGCCCCTGTCCCAAAGAAAGGGATAATGTCCTTTACCTGACAGACATCAGTAGGCATGGGACATGAGCTGGTTTGAGGCAATAGCTGTTAATCTGGTTCTGGAGTCTCCAAGGAAGTCTTGATGTCATGGGAGGAGAAAAGCAGAGAACTTGAAAGCCACTGTGGTGAGAGCCACTCTCTTTTCCTCAATCCCCAAGCATTAAGTTACAATGGTTGACAGAACCTGTGGCTGACCTGGAATATCCCAAGAGTAAAGAGCCAACATTTCCTTATGAAAATGTCCTGACCTCTTTTTCTTGGCTGGCCCTGAAGGAATTAATGTGGGGATTGATACATAGAAAACCCCAAGAAGAGTCAGCAAAGCAAATTCCAAATTAGGACTCAGGAGATATTCAGAACTTCAGTCCTAAACTAGGACCACTGAAACAGGGCTAATCTTGTGCATGGGAATACATCCTTTAGTTCCTGTGTGAGGACACAGGAAGCCCCAACTTGCTTCAAGGTTCAGGGGTGGGTTGTTTTTGAGCTTGAGAAGCCCACAGTTGGATCAAAGTGGTTTGAGGAAGCAGAGAGCAGTGCATGGCAGAGGTAATCTGCCATACAGGTAGTCCAGGATCTCCCTATGCCCCTTACTTCCAAGGGCAGGGCTGGGTGTTGAGAGCAAAGAGGCCAGAAGCCGCAGGTTCTGCCTGTCCTGGCACAGGATGGGGGGTCAGGGATGAGAGGCTGGCAGAAGGGAACACATGTTTTCCTTTGAGCCACCAGTGCCTTTTGTGCCAGTGCTGGCAGCTTCCAGTCCCACCACCTCCTCCTGGGGTCAGACACTCTTTTTCCCTTAGGCAAGGAAGGCCCCATCCCTGTCAGCTGCCAGCATCAGTCAGAACAGGATGAGACCTAAAAGGAGCACCAGGTGGAGGCAAGCACTGGGTGTTCTGAAGATCCCCTTCCTCCCCAGCACACAGAGAGCTGTTGTGTCTCCTTCTGGGATGCAGAGGCGGTGGATTCCACTGTCCCTGCAGCCCATATCTCCCAGTGAATCCCTACAGTAGAATCCCATCCCCACCCCAGGTCTTGCTCACTTCCAGACTACAGAGGGGATCTTCCAGAGGGAGTAATGGGAAGGTGGCAAGAGCAACAGTCAGCCAGAGAGCTCAAAAAATGCAGAGGGGAGATTACTCCTCCCCAGGCTGCAGCAGCCCCAAATCTTGCCATCACAAGCACTTTGTCACACCAAGTTTGGAGGGTGGCAAGAGCAGAGCAATACTGCCAAGGCATCAGAATGATCATGCTGTAGCAGGGTGTCTTGCCACACACCCCACTTGGGAAATCATTTCCCAGCAGAAGCTGTCAATGAAAGTCTGTTGTGTGTGACTAGAGTTTCTCAGGAGGGAGCTCTGGATCCTCTGGGAACAGCTTTACCTGTTAACTACACACTGATGTACCCATTCTTGAGCTCCAGGGTGCGGATACCAAACCCTCCAGCCTGTCATGGGAGGTGCAGGTGATGGATCTCTGATGTGCCCCGTTTCCTGAGCATGCCACTCAGACATTGCACCCACCACATCCTGCAGGAAGCCCAGAGACCTGAATCAGACATGAGTCGGGCACCTGGAGTCAGCAAATTGGATACCTATTACTGAAAAGCAAGATAAGATCTCTAATACTCATCCTGCTTGTGGCTCGGCAGGATCTATTGCAGGCACCCAGCTGGGGCATCCTCTCAGCCTTGCAAAACCCTCACAAAGAGGCACCAGCCCTGGCTCCACACAGGCTCTCCCACCCTTCCCATGATGAACACACTCAGCTGGCAGAAATGAGAGAGTGAGGGAGTGGGGCTTGGCATGGCTGTCATTCTGCTCATTCATTCTTCCCCCTGGCACATCAAGTCAGCGATGAGGAGGGAAGGGTAAAAGGGCTGGAGAAAAGTTGGTGGGATATCCCAGTGTGGATCACTGAAGAGGAATAAGGCATGCCAGTCGTTTGTGGCAGGCTTCCACAAGGGATGTGCTAGGAAGACTTGGTCCTGGTGGCTCCCACAGAAATCACAGGAAGTCTGAAGTTGAGGCTATTATTTACCTATATGGGAAACTTCTTACCTTGCTTCTCATCTAGGAGAGCAAAGGTGTGTGTGAGAGGAAGGAGAGGCAGCAGTCTTCCTCTGGTGGGTTTTGACATCCCAGCACTTCTGAGATCCCTGAGAGGCAGGAGCTATGCCTCCTGTTCTCCCACTACTGGAAAAAGTGGCTCCACAGCAGGAAGCAGAGCACAGTGCATCTCTTCCAGTGGGCATCCCTGAAGCCTGTGGAAGCTGCAGCAAGGTGCAAGGCTGGTGGCTGAGCTCAGCAGGCCTCCAAGCATGAGCTGTCCAGAGTCTGCTCATGTGGACAGCCAGCCATAACTCTGGGGTTTTCAGCCAAGGGCCATGGGCTCTGAGCAGCCCGCAAGGATCCAGGTCCAGGGCATTAAAGAAGGAAAAGCTGTAGCAAAGGGAATTGCATTGGTGGTGGTGTGACCTGCTTCTGGTACTGCAGCCCTTCACTGCAGTGTCTCATATTGCTCCCAGGGTTTGTCACAGCAGTAATCCTGCTCCTTCAGAAGCAGGCCAAAACTCTTTGCTCGTCTCAGTGAAGTGAAGACAAGAGATCTTCAGCAGTGTATACTAATGTACAAATGGTGCTGCCCATGCTGGAGAGGCAAGGTACCCCTCAGATCAGGCATATTTATCAGAAAAATATCAAATGGGGGATCAAGACACATGTCCTATCCTTTAGCAATCCTTTATACCAGTGGTGTCCCAGCAGAGTGGTGCATCCTCTCGGGCTAAACAACCTGGTGAGTTGTGTCAAGTTGGACCACAGCAAGCCTGGGAAGCAGGGCAAATTGTTAGTAATAACTCTTGCCAGGGCCTCATATTAAGAAAGGAATTAACTTTTGCTCTCTGAAACAGAGTTTCGTCGCTCTGGGAGGAACACTGCTCCCACGACACCAGCCCCATGGTTTTCTTTGTGTTACCACTTACTGTAAGGTTCTTCAGAGAGGTTTCTGGAATGTACACTGCCCTTAGGGTGACTCTGGGCCATGAAACTCTAGAGTAGCTTATGGATCTCTGTGGCAAAGGATCACATCTGTTGTTATTACTTCCCGCTGCTGGAGCTGTTGAACTCAGGTCACTGCTTTGTCTTTCATCACTATTGTTTTTGCTGCTTGGTAAACAGGCAATTTTCCATCCTGTTTCTGGGACAATGCATCCTGCAATGGATGGGCTCCAAGCTAACACCTCAAGGTTACTGTTGATTTGGGTAACAAAAAATGCCAGGATAAATCTTCCATGCGTGTAAACTGTGGTATCTTCAGTTTTCAGCAGTAGAGAATTTAGCCCCAGAAACTTGATCACCCTGGGTAACGATGCTCCCCTGCTTGCCTTCTGCACCACTGGCCTGTGAGCAACACTACAGGTGGTTTAGACACGTTTGGGCTCTGTCTTAGCATGTGCAAGAGCCCTGGCCACTGCCTGGGATTATACTTGAGATATTACCTCCTTTCACATCACCCAAGATGAAGGAAAGCAGAAATATGTGTGTACCAAAGCTGGCTACAAATCTGTGGTGTAATAATGTTCAAAGACCCCTGCTGAGAAGTCTGCATGAATGCAAGACACATTTCTTAGTGCTGGATGTCCAACAATAATGATGTTCTGGCTCTGCATTCCCATCTCCCACTGGGATTGCAAATCCACAAGCGTCTAATTGCAAGAGCTAGAAAGCCCTGCAATGTGCCCGGCCACATGAGCCAGTTTTTGAAAGGCATGGCAAGGAAAAGGTTTTCGGAGAGGAGAGGAGAGGAGAGGAGAGGAGAGGAGAGGAGAGGAGAGGAGAGGAGAGGAGAGGAGAGGAGAGGAGAGGAGAGGAGAGGAGAGGAGAGGAGAGGAGAGGAGAGGAGAGGAGAGGAGAGGAGAGGAGAGGAGAGGAGAGGAGAGGAGAGGAGAGGAGAGGAGAGGAGAGGAGAGGAGAGGAGAGAGGAACCTCACATGGCAGCAGATCAAGAAGACAGGAACATCCGCACCCAGCCCTGATGAGTACAGGGCTGTGGGGTTTCAGATGTTTTTGCACTTTTGAAAGATGTTTAAAAGTTAAAGACAGTGAAGACAGCACCAGGAAATTCACCTGAGGGCTAAAGCAAATAACACATTGCAGGAAGAAGCTGGGAGTTCAGCATGTTCAGCTTTTCAGAGAGAAGATGGAGAAGCAGCTTGATTATAGGGTACGATACCACTGTGAGGAGAAAAATACAAGGTCTTTAATTTCCAGGAGAAAGGCTTGTCAAGACAAATGTGTTTTAGCCCTGAGCCAGGCAAATACAAACGAGAAGCCCAGGCATGGGGATTTGCTCTTAACCAGTGCAGTGGTGGCTCTCCTGTGGGCTGAGGGCTCAGCAGAGGGGTGTCCCTTGAGGGAGAGGGAAGACACAAGTACAGAGAGCTAAAACGTGTTTCTGGCTTCCCCCCAGTTGCAGGTGCTGCTGCTCCAGAGCAGGCTCCATCAAGCCTCCCCTTTGAAAGAGCATACAGTCGAGTGGAAGGGGAGAGACAGGAGCAGAAGTGATTTGTTAGCCTGAGGCTCAGACGGGCTGAGCCTGTGCTGCACTAGTCATGTAGTGTGGCATCCTTGAGCTCCAGGGATCCAGAGCCAAGCCAGAATAATTAATTGTGCAACACCTTTATGACTGGGAAACCTGCCTCCCTGTCCCTTTATACAATGGCAGTGCCCAGGGGCAAGTCATCTCTTGCTGATTGCAGAGCTGCTGTGGCAGGAGCAGGGTCCCAAGGTGGGTGACAGTCGCTGGCACAAGGCAGGGCAGGGACAGTTCCTGCTGCCCCTGCGTGAAGGGCAGGAGGCATTTGCAGAGCCATTCACTGGTATGGGAGACACTTCTGCAATCCCTCAAGGGAATGAGAAATGTGCTTTAACACCTTGTCCAAGCCCAAAACAAGAATTTCAACCACCCCAGCAGGTCTAGCTGATTTTCTTCTTTATCCTCTCTGTTGCAGGCTCCTACAGTCATCTTCCATTCATCCTTCACACCATGTGTGTGTCATGGGACACAGCCAGACTGCCCACACCAGGAGGATGCAGCCATACAAACACTCTCCCACACAGTGCCCCAGGCACAGCCGGTGCCCAGCGCTGGCACGGACGCGCCCAGCGCACACGTCATGCCAGGCACTGCCCTCCTCCTGCTCTGCCTGTGCAGGGCTACGGCCCCCGAGCCCTGAGTGGGCAGGGGCAGGGCAGCAGCAGAGCCCAGGGCTGGGCAGCGAGCAGTGGGTGTCACTGGGATGTCACAGGGAGCTGTGCCTGCAGCACCAGGGTGGCACTGGGATGCGCTGGGCTCTCCGCTGCTGCGGGGCCTGTCCCAAACCAACATTTGGCCACAGGGCCCAGGGGTGTTTTTGGCTGTGAGGTCCAAACATCTGCCTGCACAAGCTCTTCTGCTGTGCCTCATTGGCACAGCTGCCAGCACAGCCTGTTGCTCTGCTCCCAAGCTCGCCCAGAGCGTTGCCAAACTGGCACTGCTGGGGGTTGGATGTTTTCTCACCTGCTGTTTACTTCAAGTATACATTTATGTCAAGCAGTTCCAGAAGTAGGCTAGTTACAAATTTATGCTTTTATGCATCTTAAAAACCATAGTTGTAAAGGCCCTGGTGGCCCTGCCTTGCATCTGGGACTGGAGAAATTGTTGGGAGACAGAGTTGCAGGTAGGCAAGTGCTTTGGCCCACCAGTGAAAACTTCCAAATGCAGTTCAGGTGGCCTCAGCAGAGACTGGACAACTTCTTGCTGACAAAACATCTCTGAAATTTTGGAAGTCATTCAACTCTTATCTGAAATTTCTGCAGCTCATAAAGAGGACAAGATCACTTACCACATTTTCCCCACAGAAGAAATGGATGTGTTCCCTCATGATCACAGGAGCAAAGGAGCCACGAATGGGTGAGGCTGGAAGGGACCACAGTGGGTTGTATGGTCCAACCTCTCTGCTGAAGTTGGGCTACTTTTTATTGATGGTTTCTGGTGGTCCCATGGCAGAAAGTGAGATGTTTTCTCTGTGAGATGATGTCTGGGTAGGAGGATTATCTGAGAGGTAACAATCCCAGATTGGGGTGGAGGGGGGAGGTACAACATTATACACACTACTCGTAAAAGAACTGGGCATGTGGGTGGAAGCTCTGATGTTTAGAGATGGAGACAAGGCATGGAGATGGAAAGAAAAGGGTTTGGGAAAGTGCTTAGGGTATGATGCCATGGAAAGCCATTCTTGGAGAGATCACCTCATGGTTCCCCAGAGAGAAACCCAGACAGGAAGGTGGTAGAACCCAGAGGTGGCTGGACATGGTGACAGAGACTGCCAGCCTGTGGAGGCCATGAGAAGGGACAGGAGACAAATGAGAGAGCCACAGAGAGACCTGGTATCAGGGACACAGCATTTGCAACAGGGAAAGGGAGGAGGCATGTGTGGAGCTGATAAGGCTTGGGAGAAGCTGCAGAGGGACTGGGGCCAGTGAGCTGTGTGCAGAGGCAATTTAAACAATAACTGAAACTAGGAGTTAAGACAGCAGATAAAGGGCTGGAGGTTAAAAGAAGGGAGAGGGGGAATGTCTCTGCAGACAGGCAAAGAAAAAATGAAGTAATTTAGGGCTGAAGGGCCTGTGAGCAGAACCAGGCAGAAGGACAAAAATTGGGAAGGGCAAAAAAGCTGGGGTAGACAGGAGGAGATGCTCAAAAAAAGAATGAAAAAAGGGAAATTAGTGTGTATCAACCATGACAAGCTCTGCCATGAGACCCAAAAGATCTATGAGTCTCACCCCTGTCCTCTGCTGTCAGGAAATACCCATATAAAACCTCCAGGCAAAACACGTTTCAATCCCACTTTGTAATGAGACAGGTGCCTCCCACAAGCTGGTCACCCAGAGTCCCTCTGTTCCAGCTGGTGGAAGGGGAGGGGCTGTAATGAATAATGAGAACTAAGACCCAGGTTTTGATCAGTTGGGTGACTTTTTTCAACCACAGAAAAATGCTCCAGACATGAGCAGTAAAATAATTTGTTAAAGATTTAAAGTCCAGCCCTCCACCAAGAAAAGTCAGCCTGAAGTTCACCCACACAGTCTTGGGTTTAAAAAAACCCCGAGTTCACACATGAACACCTAGTCCCCACTACATCTCCTTTGGGATGTAAAACAGGCACTTCTCACCTGGTGAACAAAGTATCTCCTGTTTCCCTCCTGCTGCTCCTCACCTGTCTTCAAACACTTCAATTCCACTCCAAAGGACAACATCGTGGCCTCAACTTTCCCAGGTCTTTCACAGCCCCTCCAGCTGGAGAAGTTCCTTCAACTCCCTTCACTCCTTGGGAAAGGAGCATGACAGGGAGGCATCACCCCCTCTTCAACTGAGCCAGAGCAGGTACATATAGGTCCCCCATGTCCATTGTATCAGAGGACCCAGTGCTGTACATACAAGCCCAGCTTATCTGAACATCCAGCAGTGACCACTGACGGTGCAGACCAGCAATGTGAAGAGATGTTAACTCAGCTCCCTTGGAGGAGGCCAGTCATGGAAATCACTGAGGTCAAATAAAGCACAGGTCACATAAAACCCCAGGAGAAAGAAGCCAAAGCCTGACCACAGCATGTAGATTCCCTGATATATGCCTCTGGTCTGGTTGGGACCACCAAGATGCTGGAAAAGAGAGCATATCTATACAGGTCTTGTGGGTGCTCAGCTATGAAGTGTGGGGACACTTGGTTATCCCTGATCCCCTCACACCATTGTTGTGTAGACCTCCTCTAACTGGGTGTCGTAGGTTGACATGGAAGTGAGTTTTCTGGGGAAGTTATAGTCAAACCAGCCAAACCATGACACTGGGAAAGACATAAATACAAGCAAGAAGTTAAATCCAATCACTTGGCATTACAGGAAACTTGGACCATGACTGAAGAAGTTGGGATAACAGTGTCTGACTTGGTGATACTGATTTCTACAGAGACAGCACTGGAGTGAGAAGGATACTGGAGGGAGGGCCTCCTATGCAGCAAGCCTCGGGGATGATGACAGGGGTCTGAGAGCTCTGAGGGGAGCAGTAGATCCTGCAGTGACCTCGTTCCTACTGCACAGCTGTAGCATCAGCAGGCAGAGATCTTCCCAAAGGTGCTAAATAACTTGGGCCTGAAAGCAGGAGGTAAATATAGGAACTGGAAGGCACAGAGAGCTTAGACTCTTTACCCAGAGAACGGTAAAGATTTTTTAGAGGGTGCTCAGATTAATTTGTTCAGTGTCTGGGCATTGGGCTACCTATCTAGAGAAAGACCTAGTGAAATACATGCTGGGCATGCACTGCCAACACAGGCCATAAAACTGGACAACTGGGTCATGATTCAGTTATCTAAAACAAGGAGGTCTCAGAGGTGCCCTGAGGTACCTAAACCAGTCAGCAGATGTGACATGGGACCTTGAGGAGACCCCTGTCCTTCCAGAAGTCAGCTGGAGGTCAGGAGGAACATCCAGGTAATTCAGGCAACGGAATCAAGCTCCTGATGTGAGACACTGGTGTGAGTTTGAAACCCCACAGAATGTCTAGACACATCTCCTTTTACCCAAATGCTTTGATCTGTGTCTGGCCTCCAGCGCTTTTGCAAGGACTTTATAACCAAGTAATTTGTATGGTTTGGTAAATGTTTTCTGGGCAACCAAAAAAACGTGTCCCAGGTATCAGACCAGGTCCAGACAAGGTCTAGATCCACTCCACTGCTTTGGGTCTGTCAGATGCCCATCTCACCTGTTGCACTGGAGTCTTGGTGATTAGCAAAGTATCAAACAGCAGCAAAAGGAGGCAGGGCCAAGGAGGTGGAGAGGCACAACCTCTGAGGAATCAAGGTGTTGATTAGTCCTGTGGGACTCTCTCCTCAACATTTAGGATTTTACCCCCTCATTTTAGCCCCAGTTTTGCCATCAGTGTCTTCAAAATGAGGCTGCAACAAACCTCAGCTTTGAGAAGCCAAGGCATGGCAAGCCCTGCAGACAGATGTTAGACCTGCCTGATCCTGGTATGTCTTTCCACCTCAGTTTTCCCTTCTGCACAATAAAACCTTATCTACCTCATGTGGGCTATGCAATGATGACTAATTAATGTTAATGAAGTGCTTTCAGATCATCCAATTCAAGCGCATACATAATTGCAAAATATTAATTACTGTTTACTTATTATCATGAAGCCAATAGCAAACCCAGCTGCTTATCTTCCTCAGCCATGACTCAGAAGGAGGATGATGGCTGATCAAGATAGAGGTGCAGAGTCCAGCTAATCCTGTACAGTGAGACACGTGCATGTCTGTGTGTGTGTTTGTGTGTGTTTGTGTGTGTGCATGTGCACAGGCACCTGACACAGCAGGGACCAGGCCAAAGCAGGCCATACTCATGACAAAGCCATGCAAGCTCAAAGTCCTTGGAGATGAGCAAGAGCTCACCTTGCCAAAGACCCAGATGGGAAAACGGATGTCTAGCAATGATTCATGTGTTTGAAAATGATGCCCAGGAGAGGCCATGTGTCACAGAGAATTAAAAGAGTAAAAGCTGCAATGAATTACAGTGAATGACTAAAAAAATTGCTGTGCTTGAAAACCTCATTGTCAAAGATCCCAAACCCTGCTTGAGGGGCAAAAGAGAAAGAGATAGGGAGAACAACATCCAGGAATTGAGAGCTTGGCAGACAAATTGAGAGGAAATTGAGCATGGTGATAGAAATGAGTTTTGGGTTGAGCTTTGAATGAGCTGATGATCAGAGAATTGGGCAGGATGGGTATTCCACAAACAAGAGCCACAGAGGTGATATCCTCTGGTCAGCTCAGGGCTGACCATGTTGATGAAGCAAAAGGGGTTGATATATCAGAAAAGCAACAATTCCAGCTAACCTCCAGTAGAGAGGCTTAGGAAGGACCCTGCAGAGTGGTGAGGGGCACTGAGTTCCTTGCTGAGGTCTCAGAGGAGGGGTGAAGAGTTCACACTGCTGGATCTAATGGAACCAGGAGTTTTTTGCAAGGAGCAGTGGAGAAGAGAGGAGGGGAAAACATGGAGGAACATAGAAGTTTTAGGAAAATGAGAGAGGAGGCTGGGTTTGGGAAATCCATGCCATGGATGGTGAAGAACTTAACATTACAAAGCTTTTCAGGCATTTACAGGTGTCTTCAAATTACCATCTGACCTCAGAGGACCTGCCAAATCCCTTAGGCATTCTAGTATCCTTAAACATCACAAATTGCAGCCTAGCATTTCCATTGACATGCAAAATTGTCTTCCCTGTGAGGGCTTGAAGGAGTGACCTGAAAGCCCGTGGCTGTGTCTCCTGCTTGGGCACTTGCAGAGCATCAGGAGCCTCTGGGCCATGGTGACTTTCTGTGCAGGTCAGCTCAGAGCCAGGTGTGTCCACTGCCAGCAACCACAACAGCTCTACCACTCACACAGCCATGGGAACACACACGGGGGAGCTGGATACACTCCCCTAAATAGGTCCTTAGAACTGCAAGAAGGGTTATGAGCTACAAAAGCAGGATCTACACATCCAAGTCCTTTTGCTTTCAGGGGCCTTTAGTTAAATTAAGTGACCATGACACACAAGTCCAAGGAGGTTATGCAAGTTGATGCTGCTCAGTGGGGTGAAAGATGGGGCAGCTGATGTGCCATGGGACAAGATGCAGAGCAGGAATGTGTACCAGTCAACGGCAGCAGCCAGCAGCTCCCTTCACATGGGGAAATATCAGACAAAGTTGGCTTCTGGACCCCAAAGTCCATGGGGTCCTCAAGCTGTTCCCAAAACCAAACAGGCCTAATCTAAAATGTGCAGTGATGCAATGTCTTCAAAGTGCTGCAGAGCAAAGCCAGAGGACTCCCTAGAGCCCACATTTTGGGGTCTGGAGGTGGTAATGCAGCAGTCCTGTGTTTTGTCCACCATTCACCAGGGTAGAGAACCAATCTGAAAGCAATCATAATCTGAAATCAAACACTTTTGCTGCTGATTTGTGCCTTCTACCTAATTCCCAAGAGAGATGTGCAGCAAGCAGCTCCCATCAGAAAATCACTGCTTTTCTCTGAAACACAGTGACATAATGATTGTTCCCCTCCCACCCTGGTGTCATGATCTAGCTCCTGATTATATCCTCATCTGGAACAAAGAGGTCTAGCCTAAGAAAATGCACTTGAGCTTCAAGGTGTCTTTGAGATATGATCAGTCTGGAAGGCCCAAATCTGATGGGGAAGTTTCCTCCTTACACTGCAGTGAAGGTTCAGAGCAGCCCAAGTGCTTGCCCAAAGCTATTCAGAGTGTCAGGAGCCCACATTACTTTTGTCTGACACCTGAGCCACACTGATAGCTCTGAGTGTGTTATGCTCATTCTCCTCTTTATGAATTGCTTCCCAACAACTCCTGGCTGTGGTGGAGTCAATTTGTGCAGCCTGAGCATCACAACATGTCCTGCTGATTCCTGAGCATTCCTTGCTCTTGGTAGCCACATTGCTTTTGGGAGCAATATCCTTCTTAGTGCTTTCAGTCATCCATTTGAGATTCTGCTAAGGCTCTTGCACTGTCAGGATTCCATTGACTTCAACCATTCAGAGAGAACAAACAAGTTAAATATAGACCTGTTTTTCAGAAGAATGATTTTACAGTCCTTTCTGTTCCCATCCCTCAAGTTCCTGGAACCATGTATTTTCAAAAGATCTCCAACAACCAAATTGTAAACCCTTAAAAACCATGTCTGGGCCCAGATCTACAAAAATGAAACGTATTTACTGGGTTGCGTTCTTACAAAAAGCAGATTCTTATCTTTATAATAAGTGCACTTAACAGCTTGGACTAAAAATTTTAGTCTTAAAAAGCAGATTTTATTACTGCAGCCTCTTGACAGAGCTGTTTCATAGCCATGAATGTGGGTTACATCCACATTGTAACCCTAGCTTGATCATCCAACCTATTTAATGGCTTCAGAATTAATGAGACTCAACTGCTAACCAAAAATAAATTAATTAAAAGGTAGGTATTATGCCTCACTCTAGACCTGGAGTCTGATTGTATGCTGTCTCTTCTGCCTGGAGGTCCTGTGAATAAACACTACTGACTCCAGGGTGTTGAACTTGAGGTTGTCAGGGATCTTTAAAGGCAGGAACTTTCCTGGTCCCTGATGAATGGAGAGTCAAAAATCATATTTTAAACATCCAATCTGTCTTTTATTGTCCAACAAGAAGCACAAATAAATAAATGATGAGTCACAGCATCTTCCTGTTTTTGCATCTTTAGCTAAGGGGAGGTAGATTTCCATCTGAGCAACTCCACCCCGTCTGCATCTATTGTCTTATTTGTCCTGGCTCCCACACTCACTAATTTTACATTCTCACACTTTCTGCAGCACTGTATCTCCTTCCCTGGCCCTGTGTGTGTGGAACAACTGACCTCTCGTCATTGCAGAGAAACCAAACACCCCATCTGCCCTTGCAAGGGCACCCACCAGAATAAAGGTCTCACTGGTGCTGCTGATTCAGTCCTGATAGGGAAACTGCTTTTACCATTTCTCTGCTCCCCAACACAGATCTGCTCATGTGAGCAGACCAGACCTAGACATATTTTATCAAAAGACATCTGCAAACTGTCCTTTCATAAGCTGGAACCTTGCAAAAATCTGAAGCCCTCATGACATGGATCTCTGCTCTAGCTGGTTTCAGGAGACAGTGAAAGTTGTAAGGCAGATGCATACCACAATGAGGAAAGGAGAAAGGAAATGCAAGAGGACTTGTGAAGGTAAAGCCACTTAGTCTTCATCTTCCACCACCCCTCAGATCCTACAACTTCCTCCTCTCTGAGATTCCTACTGGCTCTGACCAAGACTTCACCCTGGAAAATGCCTTTGTGTCAGAAGGGACAGGACTGACAGCTGCCCTCGGGGCACCAGGTAGTTCTGCAGGCTGGAGGAGGCCACAGCAGAAAAGATAATGTGTGGAAGTTTTTCCCCCTGTTCAAACTCCAGCAGACTTCCCACCACAGTTGTACTGCTGGATCCTGTGTGACACTAATGGAATAAGAACAGTGCTTTCCAGAAAGAAGATTTGAAACATGGATCATAGGTTTCAGCAAAAGGAATAATCAGCAAACATGGGGAATTCACCTAAGGGAAAAAAGTCTAAATCAGTAATGCAAGTGCAAGAGAGCCTATGTGCTACCAGAGGACATTGTGGATGTGTTTACTCATCACAAGAGACCAATTAGTGCATCGGAAGGCATTACTGCCAATCAACTAATGTAATAATTCACTATATGCAAAAGACTAATTCATTTCAAATGCGATAAAAAGAGTTTGCTTAACGTAGCCATGAAGGTGTTTAAACTCACCCATTTAATTTCACAATCAGGACAGGCTCAAACAGAAGAAGCGAGTCAGTTACTATGTTTCATCTGACAGGTAATAATTTCTTATGATGTGTTGACTTAATTCTCTTGCAATCACATGAACATGCCCTTAATTAAGCACACAAAGGCAATCTGTCCTGACGAGCAGGGGAGAGAGGAAGTGCACTGAGAGATGACAGTGACAGCATCAGACATCAGCTGGCAAGCTGGGAATCAGAAAGGAATTTTATAACAAATGGAAATGCTATCCTATGAGGAACAATGATCCAGACAGTAAGGCCTGGAAAGACAAGGATAAGCTCAGCTAGGCTGAAAAACCTGTAAGGGTTAGAAACTAGTGGGAATATATGAGGGTCTCTATAGAAAATGTTCTTGAATTACACTGGAAGTAAGTGGAAGATGAAGAAATGCAGATCTACTCTCAGCAGGAAATGAGAACACACAGCAAGTGATCCTGGGTGCACGAGGAGGAGAGTGGCCAATGGTCAAGGGCATTGATCCTCCCCCTCTACTATGGCATGGTGAGGCCACATGTCAAGCGCTTTGTTCACTTCTGGGCTTCCCAGCTCAAGAAAGACATGGAAGTACTGGAGAGGTCCAGAGGAAGGTTACAAAGATGGTGAGGGGACTGAAGCATCTCTCTTCTTATGAGGAAAGGCTGAGAGAACTGGACCTGTTTAGCCTGAAGAAGATGTTTAAATCTGTCAGTGTTTACAAATACCTTAAGGACACCTAAAGGTGTCAGAGGATGAGACCAGACTCCTTCCAGTGGTGGGATGAGTGTGTGACTGAGTGAAAGCTGGTACATCCCATACCCTGCTCCAGATGTAGGAAAAGGTTACTCTGGGACATATTACCAACAACAGAAAATGTTAAGAAGGGCTGGGAGAATAGTCCAGAATGGAATAAACACAGCATGAAGCCCAGTGGGCAGAATTTAATAAACCAGGAGTACTTAAGGAAACAGTCAGAGACACTTCAAGCCCATTAGTAATTATCTTTGAGAACTCTTGGCATTCCCATAAGACAAGTGAAGGGCAAACACAACATCTATCTTTAAAATGCAGACCCAGGAGGACACTGGGAATCCCAGCTCAGTCAAGCCACCTTCTGTGCCAGGAAGGACCCCTGCCTTCCCTGTTGAGTGATCGTTTGTAAGTGCTGGGAGCATCATGAGGTGATTTGTACAGGTAAGTTGGTTTGTTAAGGAGAAAACACATCAAAACAAACCTGCTCCCTGGCAGATCATCTTGTGGTCTGGGAGGAGGTGGGGGATGAGGTACCACTCTTGTCGTTCTCCAGCATGAAATCCTAATTAAAAATCAGCAGAGTACAGCTGCAGTTCTGGTTAAAAGTGATTTGTTATTGGAAACTTTCTTCTGCAAAGTGTGCTCTCAAGTACAGAAACATCTCAAAAAGAGGCACAGAGGGGCCAGGCTTGGGCATCATTTTGGTCTGTACTTTTACTGATTCTGAGGCAGAAAAAAAGGAGACTTGCAGTAAGTCTGGGAGGGCTCCAGAGAACAGGCTCAGGTAGAATGCAAATGACTTTATTAAAGCAAACTAAAAGTCTGTAGTGCCATGGGGAAAAGGGTGGCTATCATGTGGTTGGTAAGGACAGAAGAGCTAGAACTAGGTCATGAGAAGTAATTATTTTGCTTTTTCCACTGCTGATAGAGCTGGAGCTGGAATCCAGAATCCAACTGCCTTTACAAAGCAGAGAGAGCCAGGACAGGAGAAGGGTTGGAGGTTTCCAGAGGAGAGTTTTGGTGTGAGTTCAACCTGTCTGGGGCTCCCAGCTGGAAGAAACCCAGCATGAAGACCACAAGCAGTGCACACAGCAGGGACCTGGGGGCAGAGATGGGCAGCCACGTAGCCTAAGAGAATGAAAGAGAATGAGAGTCTTGCAGGAATCACCACAGTGCTGGTCCCAGGATCTGTGGAGTCCCAGTTCCAGCAAGTGCAGGTAGGACTGATCCCCTTTCCTAAGCCCACCCCAAGGTTTCATGCCACATTCTTTGGGGCAAGCTTAGGGGAAAACAGCACTGTGTGTGCAAGGCCTTTGTGTGGGTTTTCCTCATACAGATCTGGGCTTCAGGATTTCCATCTGTAGCATGGGCCTTTCTCCCTGTTCTTGGGCAAAATAAACCCAAGGAGTGGGAGGCACTGCCTGGGAACAGAAAGAGAGCAATGGGGACTGGTGGAAAACCCACAGGAGCGAGACAAGTAGGGCAAAGGTAAACCTCCTCAGTCCAGCTCCCTGACTAATGCCCTGGGTGGCACAAGGCAGGTGAGTCAGCAAGGAGGGAGGGAAGCAGCACTCCTCCGCTCGAGCTAACCACAGGGTCCCCGGCCCCCTTGGCCCTCTCGTTCTGCTGCCAAACCCTGCTGGGCACACCTGGCACTCAGGGACAGCCCGCTTGCAGGTATTTATCCTCTCCCCAGCACAGTGTCACCTCAACTTGTCTCAATCATTCCACACCTGAGGGACCCCATCGACATGAAAAGATTATTCATCAGCAGCTGGGAGAAAGGGAAGTTGTGGTTTATTTTCACAGGGAATTAATTTTTTTTACTCCATTCCCTCCCCCAGGGGATGCCTCTGCAGCTGGCAGTGAGTAGGATAAGCCAGGACCATCACAAAGGAATCACATATTCCTAAATCTGAAGGATGCTTTCCCAGGCTAGCAGTGCTCACCAGTCATGCTGCCACAATAGTTTGAAGGAATTCAGATGGGCATGCCAGCAAAGAATGGATTCCCTTTTCAATTGAAAAGCATTTAGGGTCAAGCCTAGTGTCATCTGTCCACAACTTGAGCCATGTGAGCCACCCACCACTTCTCCACTTCTTTTCCAGAGCCTGCCCCCAGGCTGCTCCCCCACATCACTTACTGGTACAGCAGGGTCCTTTGGGGATGGGTTCATCTTTCAGCAAATCCCTCTCAGCCACAACAGAGCACTCAGCACAGGGCTGTACAGTGTGCTCTGTCCCTGCTCATGAGGTGTAAGTAGTCAGCCACCTCATCTCCATTACTCCTCACCCTTCCCCCAGTGTGCAAGCAGAGCAGGAGCAGAACATTCGCTCCACAGCTCCCTGCACCTGAGTTTGGACCTTCCTCCCTCATATTGCCTAAAAGTAGATGGGGTTTTTTGTTAAACTGGAAGAGAAAAATCATCCCAACCCACCCAGTTAGCATGGCTGCTGGAATCTCTTCCAAGTATTGAGCTAATCAGACCTGCCCTAGCTTTCTCCCTGTTCCCCTTGCCCAGCCCAACATCTCTCTCCACATCCTGCACAGAAGCAGGACTTGGTGCTGCCAGCCCCAAAGTCCCCAGCACAATCACACACACAAACATTGTGCCAACACACCCACACCCAGCCCTCTCAATTCCTCCTGCAGAGAGACCCCTCCACTGCTCACACTTCCCAGGGAAGCCACAGCACCTTGTCTCCAGCTCAGTCCCATGGAGAGTGGCCCAGTGTTGTTCCCTGAGAACTCCCACCTCCACTGCACTGGTTCCACCAGGACCTGACACTCCCTGGGTCTCTGGTGCTAAGACCAGCTCTGGCTGATTGTCTTGAGACCAGTCTGTGCCCAGCTCAGAGGTACACACAAACTGGGGCACTGCTGGGAAAGGATTAAAATCCCAGCCCTTGGATGTTGGAGGGGAATTTTGGAAGCCACAAGGAATTCAACCTGCTTTGTAGCAGGGTGTACAAGGAAACCCAAAGAACCACAGGCAGTTTGCTGTGTGGTTTAGGAAGCTCTCAGCTAATTGCCACCTCCTGTCTGAGGTGGTGCTGGACTGTGTTGTAATTTAGATGTAAAACAAGATCAAGACATTCACCTGAACTCGATCAAGCCAGAAAATAGAATTTACATGCAACTTATAAACCTGCTTGACAGAGGAGGTTGTAAAACCAGAGACCCTCTGGTCCAAAAGACAAGAAAGCAATTAATGTCTTCTTATGGGAAAGCGACGCCTACGCATACATCAGGTTTAGTGTAGACCCAACATGTACATGAGGAAAGAAAGCTTTGTGAGGTATTTATGTTATTCAGTGAGAAATTATTGTGCAAGAAATACTGTATATCTTGTTGGCTGGGAGCAAAGATGTAGGAGGGTGTTATTAGAGCCATTAGGGATATTAGATATGTCATAAAAACATAAGCCTACGTTCTGCTTGAGAAAGATGCTGGTTTGAGAAATATGCTGCTTAAAGAAAGGCAGCAGTGTAAGTACAGACAAAAGGCAATGCAGATTTTGTGAATCATGAAAACTATGTTGCTACGGAGGCACTTTCTATCCCCCAAGCATCTCAAGCTGACAGAGGTCTCAAAAAGTTTCTGTGGATGTTGGTTATCTTTCTGGTTCAAGACTCTAACTAGCCTAGGCTACTCCTTAACGGATTGTGATGACAAAACTCTTTGAAGAAGTTCAGTGTGGATTTTCTTCACCTTCACCCTTCTTCACCTTTCTAAACCTTTGTGTTGTTAGTCCTTCACTCCTTTTTTTTTATAAATCTGGGAGAGTTTATGTTTCATATGCCAAGCTCTCCTATTGTTAGCATGGTAACTCACAAAATAGAGAGTATTTGAAGGAATTAGGAAATATTTGTTTGGCAGCACATAGACAAGCTTCTTGGGAAATTCAAAAAGACCAGAAGGATATTATGGAGAAAAATATACTGGGATGTTTAAAAATAAATTAAGTGTCAAGACTTACTTCAAGGATTAATATAATCAAAAATAACTCTCATGCTCAAGGACTTTTATACGTATATAAAAATTTGTCTGGTTTATTTGGAACAAAATCTTCACTTCTGCAAGACCCTGAGTAACCTAAAATGTCATCTCACCTGTTGAAATACATTCAGATAATTTCTCTGCTTTAAGAAAAGGAGAAACAAAAATAGTTTTTCTAAGAACAGAAAACTCCCCAAAGCTATAAGCTGAAAATTTCAACAAATGAACTCCACAAGAACACTGACTCATTGCAAGAACACAGAAGCAACACAAACAGCCTTTTTCAGATCCAGACAAGTATAAAATAATTGCACTTTCTTTCTTATTTGGGTCTTTGAAAATAAGTGATCATAAAAAACCTCTGAACTGAACATGTAAATGTGTCCTCTATCCTCATCTCTCAGCACTCATCACACCCTCTCTGTAAACAAACTCAGCAAGACAAATAACTGAAATAAAAGAGTTTATCACATGGCACAATTGCTAGACTCAGCAAATTTTTAGCAAAATGACATATCAGAGGCTTCTGTGCTCTGGGTGAGGCAAAGCATTTAAAACACTACCCACAAATCAGACTGTCACCTTCATATTTGTTAATGGACTTTTTAAGCATTCTCATTAATTCAGCATATCCCTGTTAATCTCATGATTGGGACATTTTCCTCAAGATGAAACACAAACAAAATTACAATGAGAAAGAAACCCAGTAGGATTTGGTTGTGTTTTAGCTAGCTACTGAGGTCTCAAGACAAGTCTTTAGATTACTTATTCTGAATAATAGGCTTAGAGGACTTCTTTGATTTCATAGAGCTTATTAATATCACCTGTGCGTGTCGTTTCAGCCTGGGAGTTTTATCCTGGACATGCCCATAAGGATTCTCCAACAAGGAAATGGTGAAGCCTCTTATCTACTGCTGATACTTGCAGCTCTTCTAATTTGTGCAAAAGGGTGAGCCCACTTAGAGCTGTAATCCTTGCAAGGCCTTTCTGCAAAGGGGTTGAAGATAACATGAAACACGCTTCTCTGTCTGTTTACTTTAACATCCTCAAAAAACACCTTTGTCCCAAAAACACCTGGACAAAAACATGCAGGAAACCCTCTGGAGTGGAGAGCCCATCTCCACAAACCGCAGTTATAAGACAGCATGTTAGGAAAAAGAAGGCAGTACATGTCAGCGTCCTGAGCGGTGCCCACGCCGAGGTGAGATGCTGGAAGCTAAAGTGGGTCAATGAGTTGTTTGCATTCCAGAGACAATGGCTGCCCCACTTCTAAACTGTGCCCTGAATTACCAAAGCCTTCTGGCACACCAGCCCAGGGTTCCAGAGACAAGAAGATTTTAAAACTGCAAATGAGCTGCAATTAATGGAACTGGAATAGAACCAAAATAGCAAAACAAAAGAAAGCCCCTGCCTTTGCACTGAAATTACAGAGAACCTGGATCCACCCAGGTGAAGTGCAAGTATCTCACCTCAGCTGGATCATCCTCATTAAATCCCTGTCCTCAAAACACTTTTCAACTCCAGAATCTCTTCCACTCTTTCTTCTACTTTTCAGTGAGACTTCTCAGAAGCATGGCCTCTCTAAAAAAACTACAAATGCTGCAAGACTTTATCCAGTTCCCAAACATACTCTGTGATTTTGTAATTCAGTGATCTCTCCTCTCTAGCAAACAGAGGTATTGTAGTGAGTAACTGCGGGTTTTGCTTTCTTCAAGCCACTGCAAGTATTTTTAGAGGAATCAGATCCTTGTCAAAC
Source organism: Passer domesticus (assembly GCF_036417665.1). Classification (NCBI taxonomy): domain Eukaryota; kingdom Metazoa; phylum Chordata; class Aves; order Passeriformes; family Passeridae; genus Passer; species Passer domesticus. The sequence goes on from NC_087512.1 coordinate 7,832,847, forward strand.
AACAGCAGTAGCATCACAGCCAAGCTTCCTGGAATTACCTTTTGTCTTGCTGCTACCAGGTAAAATTCAAGATAGTGCAGATTAGCAGAGAGGTGGATGACATTCAGGATGTTTGTCAGCATTGTGAAAAGTTAGGATCAAATCTGAGGCCACTGTATTTGCCTCCCAGAATCAACATGCCAGGCTTGTGATGCAGAATCATAGAAAAAATGGAGCTGGGGATGTCTGCCTAGCAATTCATAGATACCTGGGGCTGGATTAGTGGATTAGTATTGCTCAATATACTTTTACTAATCCAGAAAAGGAAGTGAGCAGTTAGGTGACAACTCGATCATCGCTCACACCCTTCTCAACTGTGTTTATGAATATATTAAATAACAATGACCATAAATTAACACTAGTTTGTTACACAATCATAGAGAATTGGGATGCAGAGTGACCTGGAGAGAGCCAAGAAGGGGTCAGCCCTAACCTTGTGATTACAAACAGATGTTTATCTAGCCTGTTCTTTGAGATTCCCATGCTGGGAATTGCCAGCCTGCCCAGATCACACATTCCAGCACCTAGAGATCCCACCATCCCTAAGATGTCCTCCATGTAATTGCTGCAATGCACTCTCGTAACTTTCTACCTTCCCAACCAAGAGAACAGGTTCTTCCTTCTATTTTATACATTTAAAACTTGGCATTGGGCCTCTTTTACTTTTCTCTGTGAAACAGGAGTGGTTCATTGTCTCTCACTTCAGTGTTGGGCCCTAAGTTCTTTTGCAAAGACAGAACTTTTTAGAGATATTATATCTGTAGACAGCCCTAAAGCATATAGAAAGTTGCCGTTCTTGCTCACATTTTCCAGACAAAGTACAAAGAGACCAGAAGACAACAGGCCACAGTCTGGAAAACCCCTACTCTAGACCCTCGTCCCAGCCACAAGCCATGTTCCCTAGCCCTCCAATAACTTCTGTTGCATTCCTCTGAGCCCTCTCCCACTGGTGCATAACCTTCCTGAAGGGCAGTGCCCAGAACTGGTTATATTACTGCCATGTAGGCATGATCCACACTAAAAAAATCATTGAAACTATTTTATGTGTCCTACAAACAATGCCATTGTTTATACATCCCAGGGATTATTAAAACTTCCTTTCTTTTTTGCACCACCGTGACTCTGTTGACTCATGGTCAGCTGATAACTGCTCCAGCCACCTGCAGAGCCCTTTCTCCACAACTGCTGCCTCCCAAGATGACTGCCTCTCCCTTGTTTGTACAAAGGACTATTCCTGCATCCACACCAAAATCTGAACCTTCCTCCTTGAAATATATCCCTTCTCTATCGTCAGAGCTGACAAATACCATGAGAAAAGAACCCGAAAGATGGGGTTTGGCACGCCACAGTGAGCAAGGAGGGACAGCATGTGGTCTGTAATACTGGGGGAAAAAAACCTCCATATTGCAAACTGAAAAATAAAATATTTTAAAGTTTTAGTTCAACCTCTCTGCTGAGAGACCTGGCCACCACAGTAGTCAACTCACTGGCAACATCTGTGCCACCAGTGATCAGCCACATGATTTATTTTTCAATCAAAAATCTCTGCTTCCAACTGGGAACTTCTCCCAGCTTCTTCTGGTTCCTTGTTGGTGTCCTGCAAGATGCAGCACAAACAGCACATCTCTCAACAGTCTGGACAAATGAGGGTGGGATTGCAATGCTAGCACCACACAGCTCTGGTTACCATGGGTGAACAAAGTTCAGGCAGGGATTTCCCAGAACCAAAAGTGAAAAGTGTGGTTTCCCCAGTTCCAGTGCCCAACACAAGCTGTCTCCCTGCAAAATCCTCCTCCTAACGCAAAACCTGCTTGCACATCATATTTCATCTGTGGAGGGAAGTGAACCTGTGAGCTCCCAGCAAGGTGGATCTTTAACACCTACCTGGGGCTTTACACCTCAGCTGCCTGGTAGCCTGAGGTGGATAAAACAGGTCGTGGCATCTCTCAAACAACAGTGACCAGGAAACCCATCAGAGTGCTCCTGGCCTTTCATATTCACCTTTGCCAAAGCTGAAATTCAAAGCAAAACAGCAGCAAGAAGCAAGATGGATGGATGAAAGGGAACTCAGGAATTTTCCATAATATGTTTCCTTTTTCTTTTTTTTTCTTTTTTGTTTTTAATCAAAGGATAAAGTCTGGCAGGTTTTGACTTCATAACTTTACTCTGAAATGTCCCATGGGCCAGAGGTGTGTAAGGTGTTTCATATAGAGTGGTTTTAGAGACTGTGCTCCCCAGGGAGGCCAGGACACCCCACCTCTACAGGTGGTGAGGACAAGCCAAGCAGATCCAGGAAGGATCTGGTAATGCCCATCTCATATAAATTGTCCTCCTTTAAATTTCTCTTCATGCTAAAGAAAAATTTAACAGGCATCAAGCACCTCAGGTAGTTCAGATCAAAGATAAAGAGAAAGGAAGGGTCCATCAGGTGTTCTGCATATCTTGCTCCCTTCATATCAGGATCTCCTAATGACTACACTCTCCCTTACTAATTAGACTTCAACTGGCAGGATGAGAGAGCTGGGGCTGTTAGGTGTTGAGAAGACTCTGAGAAGATCTTCCATCACCTAGAGGGGCTTCAAGAGAGCTGTAGAGGGATTTTTTACAAGGACACGGAGAAGATAAGGAGGAATGGGTATAAACTGACAGATTGCAGGTTTAGATAAGATATTCAGAATTCTTGTCTGTCAGAGTGGTCAGGAAGTGGCACAGGTTGCCCAGATAAGCTGTGAATTCTCCATCCATAGAAGTGTTCAAGGCCAGGCTAGGTGGGATGGCATTTACTGGTTCACTGATGGCAGCAGTGTTGGTATTAATCAACGAACTTGAATTTCAGTATCAGGTGGACTTTTGAGCAACCTGGTCTAGTAGAAGGTATCCCTTTAAAGTCTCTCCCAGCCCAAACCATTCCATGAGTCTGTGACTGGGGAGTGAGTGCCCAAGAGCCCCACAGCTTTCCCTGCTGTAGTTTCTCATGCAGGACACTGTTCACACGCCTGGCAGTGCAGCCCACACACAGCCAGGTATCAGGTTCTTTTGCCATTGCGAAATACTTACAGTTTAAAGGTTCACAAAAGAATGTAAAATCCTACGTTTTCCACAAGCACAGCTTCTGAAGCATGAAAGAGCATGGCAAGGGCCCCAGGGCTCAGTGAGGTGATGGCACAGCCCCACCTCACCAGGCTGTGCAAATCATGCCAGGCCACAGCCACGCTTGCACCACATCCCTGGCAATCTCAGCAAGAACAACCCAACCTCTGCTGTAACAGGAGGGGAGGAAGGCTGGACAGGGTTGATGAGAGTGCCTGTGAGGCCCTGGGATGCTGCATCACCCCTGTTTGACCATCCCCTGGGAGAACTCATGCACTGGCCATTCAATGAGCCAGTGGTGACACTGAGCCAGAGCGAGAGGGCCCCACAGTTATTTTTCTCTTTTTTTGGCATCTGCAGTGGTTGTTTCCAGCCCATTAGCTGTTCTGTCAGTGCCTAGGTGTGGATGATTCCACTCCTGGGGCACAGATGAGGCCCATTGATGGATTAACCACCTCAATAGGCAACGGGAATGGCAGGCATGATTTGTGCGCTCAGCTGCCAGGAGGAATTGGATTTTAATCTCATGCCAATATGGGTCATATCCTCAGCCTGCAGCCTGAATCACATCTTCACCTCACATTCCTGACCCACCTTCTAGCACAATCCAGCCTCATGGGCAAGGAAATGGTGAGGGCTATTTCAAGCACCTCAGGTACAGCAAAGGGGGAGCTGTGCCTGAGAGTCCCATTATAACTGGTGGAACTAAGCCTCCTTTAAACCTGGTCCACAGAATAAAATCTTAAGCCCTGCCTTCTTTCTTTTTAAGGTGTTTGGAGAGATCTTTCTGGAGATGGACATGGACAAAGAGCCACCAACCACAGCTGCATGCATTTGCTCTCCTGGCCCCTTAAAAACACACCCTCCCAGAAACAGCAAACCCATCCACATAACAGGAATCAGGTCTGGTCCTTGATTTGGTGAGTGCCCTGCAAATAAATTACATAAGAAATCTCTGATTACATAAAGTGCGTTGCACAATGCATTATATAAAGCTCAGGTCATGGCTTAATCAACCAGCACTCAGCTCTCTTACATCAAGAAAAATTAATCTGAGGAGCAGCAATGAAGGAGGAGGAAGAGGAGGATGCTCTCCCTCTCTTAAGGAGGCATCTGGCATGCATATGGCACACATGACCACTGAGCACACCTCCATCCCTTAGCCAGCCCAAAAGGAGCAGCTTCCAGCCAGACTCCAGCTTTTGGCTAAAGGCCACATGCAGGGTACCTGAACAGGGCAGGAGATTTATACCTCCCTCAGAAAACAGACCCATAATCACAACCACCTCACCATTAATCTTGTCTGGCTCTAATGGGATTGCCCAGAGGCACAGGGTGGTCATCAACCACTTTAATGCACCTCAGAGGGGAGAAATGAGAAATTCCTCATGAATGCATTGTTTAAAAAGGCCTGGTTTTCTTTTCTGCCACTTATTGATTTCAAATAGCCAAGGGAAATGTTTCAAAGTTGACAGTGACTGAGGAAGTTTCACAGCAGCAGATGGAAATCAAAACTAACTGGGAATTCTGTGCTGAATCTGGTGCCAGAAGTGCCCTAAGATACACAACAGAGGCCAAAGGTCCCACTTTTCTGCCCTAATATACAGGTTTTTCTATAAAAAATAATGTGGGTTTCATAGTTTTTAAAGCCCAAGAATGACTTTAAATTAGTCACAGGATTTCCAATCAATCCACCACAGGGCTGGCAGTGGGACCTGCTCCTTCTCTTGGAAAACTTTGCTCTTAGAGAACCCTGAGGCTACCTGTGGCTTTAATACAACTCTTTCAATCAGTTTCAACAGGTCTTGTACAGGATTTTAAGCATGCAAGCACTTCGGGGTAAGAAATATCTGCAAAAAAGTTCCCACCATGTATTGCAGAATCAGATTTAATCAGCAAGGGTGTCTCTGAATCATTTTAACTACTGCAGGTTTTGGTGATAATAGCATCCATTAATTAGGAAAAGCAATAAACCTATAGGGGACATTTGCTGAAAATAAGTGGTGAGGTTTCAGCCACCCTTTGAAGTAGCATGGAATGGAACAGAGGCAAAGTGCTGGGAACTGCTTGGTCCATTGTTCCAGACAGGGAGAGAACTTCTGTGTACCAGCGGAGAGGCAGAAAGTTGCAAGGAGAGGAGAAAGGCCCTCTTTGATGGTTGATTTTGCAGCTGGGCTGTTTCATGGAAGGTGAAATTCTGAAAGGACAGATGGAGACACAGGAAACAGCAAGGGCAGTGCAGAGAAATCCTCATGGGATATTTCTGAGCCTTGGAGGCAGATGGTTTCTAATAGCTCTTCCCATGAGAATGGCCATAAGGAACCTAAGAGGAGATAGGATTTTGTGTTCTGTCCTCTTTCCATTTGGTCACAGGAGCACCAGCTGTCACCAGGGGAATATAAGAGGTGGGCCAATTGGATGACATACAGATGGAGGGATGTTACACCTCCCTGGCACTTCCCAACACAGCTCTCTGCATATTTAGTGGGGGGGGGGAAGCAACAGAACAAACCAGAACATTGTCCCATGTAATAAAATCCAAAGGGAAATCATGAGAGACAAGAAGGGAGCCAGAGAAAATTCCCTGTGACCAGCCATTCCCAGGAAAGGAGTTCCCACCATGTCTTCTGCAGAAAAGAGTGAGTCAAGGAGAAGTTACCACAGAACACGACAGGGCATGCAGGTGTGCACAGGGAGACACCTTTCCTCCTTTGGTGCTGGCAGTGGGGGACATTGCTCAGGAAACCTTCTTTGCAGCCAAGATCTCCATGGGTGAGGTCAAACAGGTCCTCAGGAGTCAAGGATTCTGCAGACAGACCAACATGCTGAAGCCTGGATGTGGCATTACGAGAAATTCAAACGTTTGGAGCCTGTCTGTGTCCAAAAGCCATTGCAATAGCAATGGGTTTGGGCTGGAGGAAGAGGATAGGGAGTTGCTCCTAGCTTCTCCTTCCACCAGTCCTCCTTTTCTTCCAAAAATGGTGTTTTCCAGGGGTTATTCAGTACACAAAGGCTCTCTGTGCCAAGGCTAGATTTCTGAGTCACAAGATGAAAAGCAAACCTATGCCACCAGGGAGATAATGCCAGTAATGCAAGAGGTGAGAGGGCTCTTGCACAAGGCACTAGCTTCCCGATGATCACACCTGGCCAAAAGCTGTGGGCTTTAGTGCTCCACATAAAACTCCCCGGGTAGACACAAGATGCCAACCCATGGGACGCTCAGGCTGGCTACACCTCCTGTTTGTCCAGTTGGGAAACTGGTTCTGCAGCGTGACCAGGGAAACCTGGCCCCGGTGATGCCTGCACCAAAACCTCCCTTTGTGTGAAACAGCAGTGAACAGGTGCCTCCACTCAGGCTTTCTCCAAAGTGTCTCTGCCACCCACACCTCTATCCCACACAAACTGTGTGTTCAGGGGATTTCAAATAATCCCCAGCACAAACAGAGTTTGCACCGTGGCCTGGGGAGATATTCACTCACAGAATTCTCAGTAAGATCAGGATTTGCAGCTTGTATTAACACAAAGGTCCCATCAAACCAAGTGAAAGAAAACAGACTTTGACCACAAGGTCTCCTGGTTCTAGTAAGTTTTAGTTACAGTCAGGCAATCCAGAATCCCGTTTGATGCACAGATTGATGGCTCACAGGGCTTTTTTGCCAATTTTGTGGGTTGTAGCACAGGGTTGCTCAGATGCAAAAGGGAGGTGAGATCCTCTGGCTGCAGAGCAGCACCCCGTGGGCCATGCAGCACCAGGGAATTCCCAGGTCAGGGAATGGATGGGGATGAATACACTTTGCATGAGAGAATGAGGCTCAGAGGAGAACTCTGCTTAATCTCAGGGTCAAACCATGTGCCAAAGCCAAGTCACAGGAAACACTAATGGCACATTCCTGGCCAAGAAACAGCTGTGTTGGTACAAGGTAGGCACTGCACAGTTCGGGTTCCTGGCAGCACACTGGTCCATCAGACAAATCCTCAAAGTTTTGTCAGGCTTCAGATACAGTGCAGGGGAGTCAGCACTGACCTCCTTCAGCCTGTGGTGTTCACCCAAGGGCCAGGGGATTCCATACTCAAATCCCTTCTCTCCCCCAAGAAATGAGACACAGAACTGAAGTGATTGACCCCCAAGTTAACCCCCCTGTGAGTGTCAGACAGACACAGCTGAGATATCCATATCTCCCCTTTGGAAAGCTCCCTCACTTTCCACAAAATAATCTGAAAAAGGGCACACCAGTCGCTCCCATCAGGGGCATGGCAGAGGGCTTTCAGCAGGAGAGCTGGCAAGAGCCCTTCACCTCAGCACCCTCTCACTTAAGCATACATGAAAGGCTTGTGTTCAGGCCTCTGTAGGTGGGAAGGGAGCCAGACCTGGATCTCCTGAAACCACAGGATGGTAGGGAGGTAAACAGGTAGAAAATAGAAAGATAGCCAGGAAAAGAAGTCAGCTGTGGGAGCACACAGACCAGGACTACATACCTTCCCCTGGCTGGAACAAAGAGGAATAGAAATTGTGGATATTTGGCTTAAAGAGCTGAATTCTCATCCTGCAGTATTTTGGGAATGTGAAGGATTCCCCTGCTGTGCAGCGTACAGAATCCAGGACAGTTAACAGCTTGTTTCTAGGTGGGAAAACCCACTGGGGTTAGAGGTGCTGTCCACAGCAGTTCCTTCCCCAGGTGTTCCAGGGGAGCACCATCACCTTCATGTGACCAGATGCATCCCAGAAGCCCCACAGCAGAGTCCACCTCTCCTCAGGCTCTATCATGATAAAGAGCCTGGCTCTTCCTCCTCTTGTTTTTGGTCTCTAATGCCTGACTAAGGAATGGAAATGGAAAGTGATACATGTATATGGAGTAAGGCAGGTAGCAGAGACATTCAGAGTGATAGCTACCACTGGACTTAATTATACAGGCATTGTATTTTTTTGGCCACAGTGAAATATTTGCCAGCACTTTTCTGTCGTGCTTGTTAGTTGCCATGAAACTTCAGGTGTTTTCAGGGTCTGATAAATGTGCACTAGATCAGACACAGCATGAAGCTGTGACCGAAGATATCCATACCATGTGAAAGGAGGGATCCCAAGTGACTTTCACCAAGGAAGAGCTGGTCTGCCTGGCTCAACTCAGCCAAGAGACCTCTGATTTTTGTGACACTCTGCTGCTCAAAAGCTCTGTTGTAGAAGAGATCCATCATTTGGGGGAGACCCTTTGCAAACAAGGTTACATGTCAGGTATTGGCCAGAGCAGAAGCAGCAAGGTTGACCCAGAGCTCAGGTGAAGCTGTGTGCATGGGTTGAGATAGAGAAGGCTTTTCTGCACCACCTTCCCTTGCTGGTTTCCCTCTAAAGCATGGGAGAAACAGAATCACCATGCTGAGGGCAGGAGGAAGCAGGTTGTCAGGCTGCTTGGAGGCATGGACAGAGTACACACCATGGAAGTAATATGGGAACACTCACCTTCCTGTCCTTGGGTCACCCAAGCACACCTTGCACCTTCAGCTGTTGCTGTGTACTCTCCTCTCTCTGCTTGTGGGGGTTGGCCCCATCTCACATCAAGATCAGTGATTAAAGCAGGGAATAAATAAATACAGTAAATCGGGAAAGATCAGCTCATCAGGCCAAGTGCAAATGCTACAGAGTCATCCAGAAAGCATCCTGTAACGTGCAAACAGGAACTGATAGAGATCCTCTTCCAAGGGCTGAGCTTGTTCATAACTGATGGATTCCCTTGGCCAAAACCACCTCCTGCATATCTGGGTGTGAGCTCTGCTATCTGCTGCTGCATCGTGCACAGCCCAGATCTCTCCTGGGCCGAGGGCAATTCTCAGCTTGGAGAGAATGGAAGCATCAACAGGGGCAGATCTGTTGTCCTCATTAGCCCATTCTGTCAGGGAGCATTTCAGGATGAAAGTGAGGGAAGAAACATGCCTTTTTATCTTGTCACATTCTTGCATATGGAAGGGAATAACTGAATCCCTGTGGCAAGTTCTGCCTAGCAGAGCAAGCCCAGCTGCAGAACCTCACGCTGCAGCCCACATAAAACATCACCTTGGGAAGATCTCTTGGGAGTCACAGCACAAAACAGCTCTGTGCCTGGCAACAACTACAACAGTGGAAAAAATCCCTCACTATGGAGCCTGAGTCTCAAGGCACTGTAACACAATAAGTCTCACCAACTCATTTCCTTCCCCTGGGGAAGCTGCACCATGGGAAGCCACCTGAATCCTCTCATAGGACGTGCTGTGATGGGGAGGACGCCCAGCAAATCAGGTGGTACCACACCTCACCTGCTCTGCACAGGGCATTGTTGAAAAAAAGGATATCTTAGGAACCCTCAAGGAGGGGTAATGAGGCAAGACAGCAGCAAGGTGAAGCAACAACTTGGGCAGCAAAAGACAAGAGCAGGAAAACCTGCTCTTGGGTCAGATTCTTTAGTCCAGGCCAGATCTTCCCTCTCTATCCCATTCCTGTCATTACTGCTGCTGACCTTTCAGAGCAAACTCTGACATCCAGAGATCTGCAGGGCAGATGGACAGTGACCATCAAAGCTGACCACCACTGGCTTCACTCAGGCTGAAGAGCTCCACACCCTGTGTCTGGTTTGCATGTCCAGCTTGTGGTAGGAGAGGCACTACAGGAGGGGCTTCTATGAGAAGCTTCTGGAAGCTTCCCCCATGCCTGGCAAAGCCAATGGCAGGCAGTTCCAGGATGGACCCAGCATTGGCCAAGGCTGGGCCAGTCAGGAATTACAGTAATGCCTTTGTGACAACATATTTAAGACGGAAAAAAAAAGTTATTGTGCAAAGGTAATTGCATCCAGAGAAGAGCAGGGTGAGAATGTGTGAGAGGAGCAGCCCTGCAGCCAGGCAGGGCAGTGCAGGAGGGGCAGGAGCTGCTCCAGGCTCTGGAGCTCAGGTTCCCCTGCAGCCCCTGCAGCAGCCCAGGCTGAGGCAGCTGTGCCCCTGCAGCCCAGGGAGGGCAGGGGGAGCAGAGATCCACCTGCATCCCCTGGGGGAGCCCGGGCTGGAGCAGGGGGGTGCCCAGGGGAGTCTGTGACCCCATGGGAAGCCTGTGCTGGTAGAACTCCCCTGTGGGGGACCCTCACTGGCACAGCCTGTTCCTGGAGAATTGCAGCCAGGGAAGACTGAGCCACAGCCATGGCATGGACTCACATTGGAGATGTTCATGTCTCCTGTGGGAAGGTCCCCACACTGGAGCAGGGGAAGGACTCCTCTCAGGAGCAGCAGCAGGAACAATGAGTGATGAACTACCATAACCCCCATTCCAATCTTCCTGTGGCACTGTGGGAGAGGGTAGAACTGGGAAGGAGGGAGGGGTGGGGAAAAGTTGTTTTAAGACTTACTTTACTTCTCATTACTCTGCTCTGATTTTGATCAGTAATAAATTCAATTAACATTTTCAGTTTGAGTCTGCTTTGCCCATGACAGTGTTTGATGAATGGTCTCTCTTTTCTCGGCTCATGAACTTTTGTTATATATTCTCTTGTCCAGCTGAGCAGGGGCAGAGCAGCTTTGGTGGGTGCCTGGCATCCAGCCAGAGTCAACCTACCACTACCTGCAGTTCCCAGCCTAAGCCTGGCTTGGATTTGGTGAGCTCCTTGGCAAGGCAGTAGTGTGCTCACCACCTCAGAAAGGCACCCAAAGGGCTTTGCTGGTCAGGGTCTGCCTGTGGATATTCACAGCTCTGAGGGACTGGCCCAACAAACCCTGACTCCCTGCCTTTGATGCTTTAAGATTCCATACTTTTCCCTGCTACTGTCACCTCAACCATCCCACCTCTGTGCACAGTCTTACCTTTCCCAGCACAGCCATTTCTCACAGCACATGGGCAGGGTATGGCAGGACCACAGCTGGGATTTTGGAATCAGGGAGATGGGGTCTGGGAGCAGGGGACTGCCCAGAGATGGAGTTACAGGGAGATGGGGTGAGAGATGGCAGGAGTAGGAGGGATGGCTTCCCCATGCCTTTTCCTTGAGCTGTTCCACCTCACACGGAAAAAAAAAAAAAAAAAAAAAGAAGAAAAAAAAAGAAAGAAAGAAAAAAGAAGAGTCCCTTGGGCCACAGAATGCGTAATAGCGAGCGCAGCTCCACCGTGAGTCATCTCTGCTTCGAGACAGGGCAGCAGGGCTGGAGTTTCCCACTGCTTGAACACAGAGAACAGTCTGGCATCGGCACTGCATTTCACAGGAACATCTCCCACAGGGTCAGAGACACACAGCCCTCAGACACAGCCCAAGCCAAGTCTCGGCCTGAGGGGAAAGAACATCCTGATACATCATGATACATGGTTCTCAGCTGCTTGTCTTATGTGACATTCAGCAGGATGCCTTCCAAGCCTTGTGGAAGCTGTCCCTGCCTGTGGTAGATCACCTGGGAAACAAGGTCCTTTCAGGTCCATCCAACCAAACCATTCTGTTTCAAATTCCAGTTTAATGGGGTTTCAAATTTCCCTGCAGAGCCAGGATCCAACCTGTGTACAGAGAGCACAGCCAGTACCTGACTATCCACTGGAGAGGACTCCTTGGATGTGTTACTGCTGAAATCCCAGGATGAATACAGGAACTTCTCACACTGATGCCACAATCCCACTGGAAAGACTAAAGGCAAATCTACCCTTGGATCATCCTGTGTGCTTTATGCTGCCATAGAGAGAGAAGCATGAGAAGCTTCCACCTGCTCTGCCCTTTCCCACATTTCCCTGTGTGTCCGTGGAGATGTTAACATGGCACAGAAGCAGCACTAGGGATGACAGTGCTTGTGGGACCCACTAGATTCAGGATCCCACCTCCAGCCTCTCTGCTCCCACCCTAGAACCAGATTATGGTCAGCCAGCCCTGCTAGGAGGTGTGTGGGGAGGTCAGTGCTGCCCTCCAGCCCTCCCAGATGGTTTGCCAGACACGAGCTGAAGGCATAAGCTGAACAAGTACAGCTTGTGCAGGGAGTTTCCCTCTGAAGGCTTTGCAGCCCTTTTTGGGGTTACACAGGTTCAGGCTGTCCTAGTGGGCAGTGCAAGGGTAACCCCAAGCCCGAGGGTTTCACTGGATATGGGTACACTGTAGAAGACAGCTTGGGCAAAGCAGTGCAAGCCCTTTGCTCCTCTCAGTGCTATATCCATGCCCATCTACCTCCCAGGCTGGCTATTTTTGTTGACAGTGCACACAGCCAGATCCTGTCTTCTCAAGAACTCTGTGTGGGTGATCCCCAAACAGACCTCAGATTCTCTGGCACCAGCTGCAACATTCCTGCTGCGCACACTGAGCTCTGCCTCAGCAATGCTCAAAACCTCAGAAAAACAGATTTCTGCTCTCAGGATCCCCAGAGAGCTGCTCTGGAAGTGAACTCACCTTTGTTGTCTACAGCAACTCCCAAAGGAGGCTGTGTTGATCCTTTTCCTAGGAGATGAACACCTTCTGGAGGGAAGCAGCGCATGCGCTGGCATGGCCGAGGTCTGCCCTGACTCACACTGGGACCCGTTTGCCCCAGGGTTACCAGTTCCAGTCATAAATCCCAGCCTGAGCAAGGCCTGCCAGCACGCTTGGCCCGGCCAAAATTCCTGCAGAAAAGCTAATACTAATAAAGGAAGGTGTGCTGGAAGTGTTGGCACGAGGCAGCGGGATGTTTCTGAGCTCTGCACAGAAACCTACCAACAGCGTTGTGGTTTCAGATGAAACTCAAGACATGTGAGTCCTCCAGCCAAGTTTCACCACTGGGTTTCAGTGTCACCCTCAGCAGCAGGAGCCAGCCACCACTGCAGGACACTGGGCAGGACACTCTCAGGACACTGAGGGATATTGGGCTGGAAGCACAGCCAGATCCCCAGCACATCCAAGGTTGTGGAGGCAGAGGGGAACTGATTTCCCCTCTACCCACAATGACAGGGCTCCCTGGCAGCCTGCAGGTCCTGGAGTTCATCTCACTCCCCAAAACGTGGTAGGGAGGCCCTACCCCAGCCCTCTCACACCAGGGACACAGGAGAGGCACATGTGAGTGGCACCAGGCTCACCAGCCACACACTGCAGCTGAGACCTGGGTGGTCAGCCCACACACCTGCACCACCAGCCTGGCTTGCTGCAGTGATTAGTGCACCTCAGGCAGCCTCCATGCTGAGCGACCTCTCCATCCCTGCCAGCAGCACTGCCACTGGGAGCTGCAAGCCCAAAGCCTCCTCTAGCTTCTCCATCTCTCATCCTGCATCTCCAAAACTGCAGCTTGTGGATTCAGGGCTGCTGCTTGCTGCTGAGCAGGCTGTTTTCTCCAATTGCCACCATCAAAAGGTTTTTGCCCAAGCAAAACTGCAGACAAGCCACCTCCTATTTCCAGGGGCAATAGGTTTGTGGGGAAAATCCCTCCAGTCAGGCAGGGCTCTTCTGTCCTCATCACAGGAGGGAAGGCAGCTTTGCAGCATCCGATTTCCATGGAGCTGCCTCACAGCAGGAGAGGTTAGGAGATACCTTGCAGAAGTGTGTTACAGGCTGATAGTTTATCTTGGACCACTACTGAGCACTGGCAATCCCTCAACCCTCGGAAGAAAACCCTCTTGGCTGCTTTGAACATTACTGTTCAAGCCCAGCAGCAGACACATGGAAATATTTTCATGCTCCTGGACATGTCTTGCTGGAAAAGGAAAATAGAGTGGCTGGATTCATGTCCCTGCTTCCAGCACTGCTGGTGACTTGTCCTGTGACCTGGGTCCCACTGTTTCACAAACCATACCACGTCCAGCTGAGATGGGAAGATAAAGGCAGCCCCACAACGCCAGACCATGGCTATCAGGCATTTTTATAGCACTTTACACATACAGGTAGTAAAGACTGCAGCCTCAAAAGGGAACTGACACATTCACCCCCAACCTAGCTCCGGGTAGCTGAGGGAACAGCTGCAGCACTGTAATGGTGTAAGCCAAACCAGGAGCACAGGTCTGGAAAAGGCTGATGCTTCTCCCCATGGTGGCTGCACCAGTGACATAGCCCCACCTTGGGATGGACACCACATCACTGGGGTGAGCAGGGGGTGCCAAATGCCATTTTGGATGCTGCTTTGAGATGCATGTCCACGGCATGGAGAAGAGCAGGGGAAGGAATCCTGTGAGCCCATATGGCTGCGTATCAGCATGCCAGCCTGCACAACAGGCACAGGCTTCCCCTCTTCCCAGGATCATTCCCAGACCCGTAGCTGTGATGTCCCACCCATTCCCTGCCCAGACCCCATACTTACCCTGAAACTCCCTCCCCATATGGTGCTCACACCCTCCATGTCTCATCCTACCTGCCTCCAACCGTTGGTGCTCCAGGGCAGGGAAAGTATCTCATTGCCTCCTTTCGATGGGCTGTGGCAAACTGCTGGTGCTAAACAAATTGCAGATCCTGCCAAAAACCATCACTGTTGTGGGGCAGGAGCTGGGAGCATTACTCACACAGGGAATTGTATTTGCCTGTGTCAAAAAGGGCTGGGGGCAGCAGCTGCCTCACTCACTGTCTGCTACAGGCCGGGGCTGACATGGCACAGGCCACCAGTCCCTCAGCTACATATTCCAGGGAAAGGCATGTAATTCCCCAAGTCTCCACCAGCCTCCAACAAGTACCCAAAAAAGTGAAGGGAAGGCATACCTATATAAATATAAGGCATGGGGCAGGTATAAGGCAGGGCAATACCTTGCCCTGTAACCATGCAAGGGAGGGATATGAAGTACACTTGGAAGGGCATAAGGGAAAGGAAATGTCCTTGGGATGGACTGCCTGGGGAAGAGGTCCTGGTGCTGTGGCAGCAGGAAGAATGTTAACCATCTACACCCCCAGGCTGTACTGGGAGGGAGCATGGGATTTGGTTGCCAATTATTCCACCTGGCTGAGCCTTTAGCAGAGATAATCCCCACTGACAAGATCTAACAGAAAGGGCTGGCTCAGCCCTGCACTATAGGACTTCCCTTGCACCATGCAGTCCTGCCCTGTGAGCCCTGATCCCACTGGATGGAGGAGAGGCATCACCCATCCCCTCTGATCTTCCTTTGGTTTGGGGAGCAGCGTTGTTTTGGACAGGGTCTGCTGATCCCTAGCTGCCCACCTGCAATACATAGCCCCTCATCCCTTTCCTGTAACACTTTAGGGTTTCCCATCATGCAGAAGGACAAGGTGACCCCATGGCAGCACCTCCAGCCCACAGCCATGGTCTTGCCCTGCATTTAACACAAAGCAGGGCAGCATTCCACCAAACCAAGCCTGGCTACCATGTGGGTTCACAGAATCACAGCACAATTGCAGCTGGAAGGGGCCCAAAAGGATCATTGAATCTAGCTCCTGGCCCTTCACAGAACCACCCCAAGAGTCACACCATGTGCCCAAGAGCATTGCCCGAACACTTCTTGAATTCTGTTAGGCCTGGTGCCGTGACCACGTTCCTGGGGAGCCTGCTCCAGTGCTCAGTCACCCTCCGGGTGAAGAACCTTTTGCTAATATCCAACCTAATCCTCCCTGACACAACTTCAAGCCATTCTCTCAGGTCCTGTCACTGGTCACAGAGCAGAGATCAGTGCCTGTCCCCCCTCTCCCCATCATGAGGCTGTTGTAACTACAATGAGGTCTCCCCTCAGTCTCCTCCAGGCTGAACAGACCAGGTGACCTCAGCTGCTCCTCACATGGCTTCCTCTCAAGGCCCTTCATCATCCTTGCCCTCCTTTGGATGCTCTCTAGTACCTTTATATCCTCCTCTTATTGTGGCACCCAAAACAGCACCCCAGTGCAGAGCAGAGCAGGACAATCCCCTCCCTTGCCCTGCTGGCCTGATGTCCCCAGGACAGAGATGTCCCCAGGACAGGGATGTCCCTTCAGGCTGCCAGGACACTGCTGACTCATGTTCAGCTTCTCATCAACCCCCCAGAGTCCCTTTCCCTGGCACTGCTTTCCACATCTTATTCCCCAGTCTGTATCCAGGGTTGTCCTGTGGTGCAGAATCTGGCACTTTCCCCTGTTGAACTCCATGTGGTTGGTGATTGCCCAGCCCTCTAATTTGTCAGGGTCTCTCAGGGCCTCCCTGCCTTAGAGGGAGTCAGCAGCTCCTCCCAGTTTGGTATCACCTGTGAACTTGCTCCAGTTCTGCATCCAGGTACCTTAGGAAGATGTTGAAGAGCAGAGTGCCACGGATGGAGCCCTAAGGAACCCCACCAGTGACAAGTCCCCAGTCTGCTGTCACCCCAGCCACATCCTTTGTGCCTGACCTGTGAGCCAGCTGGTCTCCCATCACCCTATGATGTCTTTATCCAGCTGTGGAAT
Organism: Passer domesticus; assembly: GCF_036417665.1. Lineage (NCBI taxonomy): Eukaryota > Metazoa > Chordata > Aves > Passeriformes > Passeridae > Passer > Passer domesticus. Next base: position 7,849,259 of record NC_087512.1, read on the forward strand.
GGACATTTTGTCCAGAAGGATACAGTGAGATACAGTATTGAAACATTTACTGAAATCCAGGAAGCTGGCTTCCTGAACTGGCTTCCTTGATAACTAGGCAGGGAAGAGACAGAAAATTACAAACTTAAAGTCTAGTGGGGCCACCACTGTAGTTTGCCTCCCAGACACTCTGATCCTCAGTATTTTAATATGCATGAAACAATGTAATGTAGCCAAAAAGGAGAGACTCAAAGCTAATAAATCAATACAGTACCAGGTTCCTGACATGCCCTTTTCTGGCACGTCCCTTAGACTTCCCATGAATATCCAGGAGCAACATTAACAGGAAGAGTCTGTCTGGCACCTTTGGCAGTGCAGGAGCCACCAGCACAAGGCACAAGTGTTTTTTTGCAGGCTCACTGCCAGCACAGGCTCTCAGCACCTTCGTTTGTGACAGCAAATGAAACTCTGGGGAACAGATTCCCCCTTTCTTGCTCTCTGGTGGGAAGAGGCAGAGTTTGCAGAGTCTGGTCATGATGCTCAGCAAGAAAGTGGAATAATGGGGAGATCCTTGATACAACCCCCAGTTCATTCCTCTGCCAGAGCCCACCGTGGCATCTCCAGCTACCCAGCACCTCCCCACTGTGCTTCTGGCCAATGCTGATTTTTCTCCTGGTGGCTGCTGAGCCTCTAGCACTTGAGTCTATGCAAAGGCTTCACAGCACCAGAGCTGTCATCTTTGTGACAGCTCGTATGCTCTGAGCAGCTTGCAGTTCCGTTCTGCTCCTCCTCACAGCCCTGGCATGCCAGCAACCAGCATTGCTTCTCCCACTACCCCTTGAGTCCCAACCCCAGCCTCCTTCCAGACTGCATTTCTCTCATTTTGCGGTTCCCCCACCCAATACCTTGGTTTCCCCTTCCCTGTGATGCACCCTGCACTCACTGAATTCCACCCTCACGCCTTAGCTGCATCACTCTGCCTTTCTCAGGAGACCACAAGCCCTAAAAGTTGCCACCTGCCAGAGCTGCTTTGCTGGGAAACCAGTACTTCCCAAAAGTTGCTGCCTTGGCTACGAAAAATCACTTCAGGTCCAGAGCATTTTCCTGATAACAGAAACACCAGCAAACAAGCCCAGCCTAGAAGAATGGCCAATGTGGGAACAGCAAATTAGGGGAGATTATTCCCCTTCTGTGGTAAAAAAAAACCCCAGACAATCACTCCTTCCCTAGCCAGCCATGGAAATTCAACCTAAGTGTTTTCAAAAATGACTAGTAATTGTGGGTGCCTGAGCAAGATCCTTCTTCAAAAGGCCTTTATTTCCAGGACACATGTCCTTCTTGCTTTCAAATGGTCAGCCTCAAGCCAGACAGCCTCACAGAGACCCCCAAACAACCTCTGAAAAAATCTCAGCAGCCCCAAAGTCTGAACAATTCAGTAAGCAAGAAAACCTCACAGCACTCAACCTGCTGTGGTCATCCCATCATCCAAGCTGTGTTTCATCAATCTGCTCCCTTTCATAAACCTTGCTATGGTCGCTCAAAGCTGTCAAGGGCACCTGGCAAGCAGGAGTCTGGTGGCACAAGAAAGGCTCCATCCCCCTCCCCTTCTCCTGAGCCCCCCAACAACTGCTGCCTGCCACATCCTTGCAAAGCATGAGCTGATCCTTTTAGGAGACAGCTGCCCAAAGAGTGGTTCAAGTAAAGGCCCAGGGGAACCCAGCAGCATTTGGAAAGCCCTGCTAGAAAGCAGAAAGCACGCATAAAGCATTTACCCCTTGAGGCCTGTCTTGGCTGGCTCCATCCATACACTAAGCATCCCAATATCATCCTGCCAGCCCAGTCTTGCCTTTGGAAGCACCTCCCTGTCTGCACTCGCCCCCCATGCACAGGAGACCCCCATAAAGAGCTTCTGAGGTAGCTTTGCAAGACCAACACATCAAAGCCCATTGCTGCTGCCTCAGCTCTCCCTTTGCTCTTGCAACATGACACAGCCTGGGCTCCCCAGGGCAGCTCTGTGTTTGTGCAGCTCTTGTTTATGGCTGGGACCACAGCTAATCAAACAAGCAAGTGCCCACTCACTGCTCTGGAAGTGGAAACCCAGCATGGTTGTCAAACAAGAGTGCTCTGAATAACCCAGGCCCTACCCCAGCTTTCACAATAGGAATTAGTCACAGTACTCCAACGGGAGCAGCAAATCCAGCAACAGGAGATAAAGTTACAGCAGAGACCTCACTTGTCCTCTCTCGTGCACCTGAGACACCCTTCTCCTTTGGATCCTGCCTTTCCAGACCCCTTAGAGGTGCAGGGACCCTCTGCTCCTGAAAAAGGTGTATTGGATTTTGCTTTAGGTAAACTGTTGCTCAAGGAGTAAGAGCACAGCAATATCCACATCCTAAGAGCAACCAGCAGAAGTCCAGAGGAGGCCACCAAATTTATTAAAGGGATGGAGCACCTCTCTCCTAAGAGGAAGGGGGAAGAGAATTTGATTTGGTCAGCCTGGAAAAAGAAGACTTCAGAATGACCTGTGGCCTTCCAGTACCTGAAGGAAGTCTACAAGGAAGATGGAGAGGAATTTTCTACAAGACACACAGTGGCAGGACAAGGGGGATTGGCTTAAAACTGAAAGAGAATAGGTTTAGACTAGGTATTAGGGAGAAATTCTTCCCAGTGAGGGTGGTAAATATTTGGACACTGGGAGATTTAAGGCAATGCAGAGCTATCCTTCCCCTGAAAGTAGAGCCTGTGGATGACCTACAGCTTTGGCAACAAGAGTATGGCAAGCAAAGCTGGGATAATTTGTTATCTGAGTAACTTTTGCTGACACAGGTGTATCCTTTTCAGGTGATGTAACCCGGGCTAGCAGTGGTCAATATGGTGAGTCTTAGGTGAATTCATTACAAGGTCTTTGCTGAGGTACCCGTGTTTGTCACCTAAACTGGGCTCACATCTGGCTTCTGAGCACAGTGCACCACCTTATGAAACACCAGCAGGTTAGGACTTGTATAAGGGTTTGCTTACAAGTTTCATCTATCATCATTTTATTGGGACCAGCAGATTTGCCTGGATGTTTCTGTCCCTTTGCTGCACGCTGCAAATGGAGAGTGGAGGAGCAGTTTTATGCCTTTTTAAAGGTGAGAAGGAAAAAGTAGAAATACAATACCTGACAGTGTAAAAGAAGCAGATAAAAGCAGAGCTGGGCTGGGGAGGACAGGGCAGAGGAGATTACAGCATTGTTCAGCTGAAAATGCAGAGGCCATCACCCCATAAATATATCCAGGCAGGGAATAAGCCACTGAGGGGCCACATCCCATGACAGACCCAGACAAGGGCGAGCAGGACCTTCAAGCCTGCCTGGTGAAGAAGGTAGCTGGAGGAGCTCTGCTACCCTGGAAGCTAATGCAGGCTCTGGCACATGCCTGTGACCTGGGGAAAAGCAGATATATGCAGTGGGGAGAATGCTCCAGCATCCGCAACATACAGCAGAGGGAAAAGCAAAGGCGGGATGGGGGATGGAGGAAACAGGCAGAGCTCTGGCACAAGCAACCACTGCACCAACTCCAGTGGTGTCCAAGAGCCGTGCTGGAAAATTTACGTGATCTAAAGTCAAGCTGCACGTTCAGAGTGAAGGCAAATGGACACAAAAAGAGGGAACAATCCAACCACCGAGGAAAATTACAGCCATCGCTGAAGGCAGGTTGGGCAATTCCAGCATCTAGAGGATGATAAAGCACAACAAAGAGAAGATTAAGAATTAATCCCTAATTAGCTGTTTCTGAAACCTGTTGAAATCACTGCCTGCATCATTTGTTAATGGACTTGTCAGCAAGTTCTGAGGCTGCAGGGGTCACAGCAGCAACAGAACGTGCTCCTTTGTTCTCAGGTGAGAAGTCTGTTTTGCCCATTAAGAGCTTTTGATGGTTTCAGTTTAGGTGTACTCAGAAAGCTCTTTCCAGAAACAATGGGCAATGGATTCCACATGCAGCCTCCCTCAGCCACCACCACAGGGAAGAGAGAAAAATTATCCTTGTAATTTAAATGTACCTGATTTATCCCATAGCCAGGGGTGCTGCACACATGTTCCTACCCCACCTGTGAGGACACACAGTGTTTGCAACACCGACCAACGGGCACTAAGCAAAGAGCACAAGCCCACAGTCCCATCTCTGCCACAGCCCACTTTAAAATGATTCAGAGAAAACATCTGAAAAACAAGTTGTGAATTTCCCCAACGAAGTCCTGGGCTCACTGCCAACAGCTGGAAAGACCAGCAGGTCTTGAAGCAATACACTCAACTTTCCATCCGAAATTCTCCTAACCAAGCACCAACTGCCTAGCTATCAGGCTGCCTAAATATCCACTTGCCTTTCCAGGCTTGATCTCCAAAATCAAGCAAAATCTGCTGTCATGAAGTCTATTTTCTTTGCTCTGCATTTGATTCAACTGTGCCTTGCTGATGGAATAGGTGTTCTGCCTCCACCAGAAGAGGGGATGGGACAGGTGCATTTGCTCCAGCTTATTTTCCTCTCTTCCCTTACCAGGAGTCTTCACAGTCATTCCACATGAGAGAAATAACCCAACATCCCTGCTGAGTAGGGTCACCTGAAGCAGGTTGCCCAGGACTATGTCCAGTTGGGTTTTGAGTATAAAGTATGGAGACTCCACCTGGGAGTCTGTGGGCAACCTGTGCCAATGTTTAACCACCCTCATGGGTAAAGAAAAAGCATTTTAAACAGAACTTTCTGGATTTCAATTTACCTCTCTCACCCATCATTTGGACCCAATCCATCTTATTTACTGCCTCACCAGGTATTAAAATACATTGGCAATAACCCCCTGAGCCTTCTCTTATCCAGGCTGAACAAGCCTGGCTCTTGCACCCTCTCCCCCTCATCACAAAGGCTTAAATTCCTTTATTGTCTTTGCTGCCCTTCACTGGACCTGCTCCGGCATCCACGTCTCCTTTTTACTGGGAAAACCAGCACTGAACACAATGTGCCAAATATGCCTCACTGGGGTTGAGCAGCAGGGAATAACCTGGTCATTCTTTTAACCACTGTTTTTTTTTTTTGTTTTGCTAACCCCTAGAACAGCAGCATCTCATATAAACTCCCTACCAAACCAGGAAACTGCCTTTCCATTGCACACTTCAGCCCTATTTTTCAGACCTTTACATTTTTATGTGAATACATCTCCAATTCCTACAATGAACAAGAAACAGGAGTATTTGCAAAAACTTTATCTCATCTTTATATTTTCTTCAAAATAAAAAGGCATTTTTATTCTTGAAAACAATAACAGGTTCCATTGCTTTTCTGAACCATATATATGGAGATAAATAGAGTAGAACATACAGTACTGGATTACAGTACTGGGAAGCTGAAAGGCTCTTCTAGGACTGATTTATAGAAGGGAGCAGACCCAGAAGGAACAAACTGCCTGAGGACAGGCCACTCTGGCACCTCTCAGTGGTTTTAGATAGTCCATTTCTCTGTACGAGCTTCCACACTTTTGACCAGGCCTTCTCCCAAAATCTCAAAGTCCTCCAGAATTGCTTCCACATTGGGAACACAGACCAGCTCGTTGTTCAGAATTGTCACCTTCCTTCCCCTCATGCTGGAGACCTGCAGGACACAGAAAACATTGCACAAATGGGAGCATCTGCTCAGAGTTGCATTGCAACCTCTGCCAGCCCCAAGTAAGAGAAGTAAGTTCCTCTCCTGCCTTGTCACATTCAAACCCTGTTGCACCACTGCACCCAGCTCCACAAGTTTTACTTCTAACACTATCAGTGTTCATTTTTAGAGCTAACAAAGTGCAAAAGTGACCCTTCCAGCCCCTTCTAGGGTTTACCCTGGAGCCACAGGCCAAAGACTGTGAGGAAGTCGGGAAGCAAAGCAATGGCCAGGGGCATGGTGGAATGACAAGTGGGCAGATGCATGGCAAAGCCTGGATAAGCAGGGCACAAGGAGTATGCAAAAGGGATCACAGCACTGAGTAAGGCTGAGTAAGAGCTGCTTCTGCTCTTTGGTGGGTGTCAAGACCTCAGGTAGGAAGATATCCTTGGCTCCAACAGTGGCAAAAACAAAACCCTTGTGTTTAATTCAGCCAGACTCAGCTCCGATGCAAGCATCTCCTCCTCTGTTTCACCACTCAATAACTGGGTTTCACAACAGCAGCCAGGCAGAATGGCCAATGCCCTCTGGCCGTGAAGAGAGGGGAGATAAATCACCAGAGACTGACAGAAGAGCCTGGGCTGCCAGCTCTGAGCCATGAGTAACCGGTTTCTTTGCGTCTTTCCTTCATAGAAAGCAGCATGAATCACTCCAGCGTGCCTCACACCTGGCTTAACCACCCTCTAGGGTTTGCCATCCCACACAGTGCAGCTGGAAAACAGCTCCATGCATCAACGAGGACATGGGCACTCTGGACCTAGGCTTCTTGTGGGTTGGGTATTTCTGGTAAGATCCCAAAGCCACAAGAATGGGATAGTCTATTTCCCTTCTCAGTTCTCCTGATGACTGAAGACACTGTGGCCACATCTGTGTCTTGGTTTCTCCCCTTCCAAGAAGCAACAGAACCATGACCTCCATTTCTCAAAGGGCTTTGGGGCTGATGAGAGTTGGCCAAAGCAATTATCATACAGAAAAATAAAAAGAGCCCTTCAACGTTCAGGGTATAAAGGTAACACAAAGCTTAAAACAAAGACAAAAACTCACCTTAAAAGGCTGAGGCTGGAAGCTCAAAGGTTTCCACAGAACTGCAATCACTTCCCCTCCATGCTTGTCATAGAAGAACAAGGCAAGATCATCAAAGGCATTCTGGGTAGAAAAAAAACATAGGTTAATGACAGTGACCCCTCAGTGACAACTCACTGAGTGTCCCTCACTATGGTCCTCCATCAGCTGACCTGGCACTACCAAGCTGTACCTCTCCTCCAGTGTCCAGCAACCATATGCAAAATTTCACAATGCATGAGACAGAAAGAGGCAGGCCCTACCCAGCAGGCAGTCCTGCCACTACATTTCATGGCACCAAATACAAACATGAAACCAGAGGCCAGCATCTCAAGCCCTGCAATCTGTGCAACCAAGGTATCAAAGCTCCTTCTTCCACCAAGATAAACCCCATGTGAGCTATCAGCCCTTTATCCAAAAAGGAAACCTTAGAGCAGAGGTTTTAAGTAACACAGTGTTCTGTGGGGTGGAAAGAGATGGAAAGCTCAAAGGAGGCACTGCAGCAATCTGTCCTCCTTGCCCCTTGTGTTTCAACAGTGGTGTCAGTGAGCATCTCCTTTGGTGGTGTTGGGCAGCAGAGATCAAAGAGAGATGTTGCACAAAGGGATGACTAAAACCCAGCCTGGCTTCCCCCAAGCCCAGACCAGCTGGATTCCCAGGGCTGCAAGGAGGCAGATGAGCATCACAGCAGAAGGAAACAATGCTGTGTGCAAGCAACTTCTCAAACCCAAAAGTCTGGCCCTACAGCTCATCACCCAACGTGCTGATACCAAGAGATGTGTACCCTGAAAAAGCTGACCAAGACAGCCAAGCAGCTGCTCCCTGATACACCTTCACCTTAGTGCAGATCAACATCAGGCAACAAGATGTATTTACCAGGCTGAGTAAACAGTCCCCAGCACCAGTACAGGAGAAGCATCTGCAAAGGGTTTCACCAGCCTTGGAACAAACTATTGCCCAGAATACAGACCCTCTTCTCCCTCTTCAGCCTTCTCCATCACCTTTGTTTCCCAGCTTCTACAAGACAGATCTATGCTGGCATCATTGTACCATGAGGTTTTCATGAGGATGTGCATAAAAGAAAATCAATATCAAAGAAAAGCTTGGATGGACTCTTATATGGACATACTAGGATGGAGGAAAAAAAAGGCAGAATGGGTTGGTGTTTCCAGTGATCTAAAAAGGCAAGGTGGCATTTTTAGAATACAAACCTAATAAGAAAGGAGGGGTGGTGTTGTCTGTAATCTTCAGAAACAGATTTGAGTTTGGACTGTTGTTGCCCTCACAGAGGGCAACAAAATCAGGTCATCAAGATGGAAAGATCCCAAGAACTACCAACTCATCCCACTCCACGGGCTTTCATAGGGGCAAGCCTGGTCAAGGCATTATTTCACCAAACTGGCTAGAAAAACCACTGTCTAAAAATACATTGAGAAAGAGGTAATCCACCTTGGCATTTCTGTACTGGGAGCAACAGGTTCTGCTTAGAGCCCAGTAAACAAGGGAAGACTTCTCTTTTTAGCCAAAGAGGGAGGGAGGGAAAGCTCAAGGAAGGGTAATAAAGCTCAGGGCATGCTGATTGCCAAGGTGCAGCTTTCTGAACCAAAGGGGAGCAGACAAGTGAGAACCTGAAAGAGCCCAGCTACTCTGCAGGGCGAGGTCCTCAGCGCCACGCGATGCTCCTTGTGAGAACAATATTTTTTACAGATGCATCTTGCTGGACAGAAGCCAGGAGCATTTGCAGTAAAAAAACCCTCCCAGGCTCAGCTAATTTCCCAATAAAACCACTGTTTGGCCAGATACCCAGCAGGGTTTTCTTTTTTTCCCCAGACTGCAGGGAGCAGAGGGCAGATGTTAAAAGGATGGCATCCAATTCAAAATCTCAGCACTTGTCCTGCTCCCAGAGTTGTCCACATGGTAGTGTTTCAAACTGGCCCACCGAGCTGTGGAGTTCTTGAGAAATGGCATCATTTAAAGGGTCAGGTGTATTAGTCACTGCACTCCTGTTTGTTCAGAGGTTTGGGGAGTAAAAGAAAACAGTTCACCCTTCTTTCCACATCCCACGTTCTCTGCCCAGTGTCACTGGACTTGTCTGAGCCTGCTAACACTTCTTCCAGGAAAAGTTTCAGAGAAAAGGGAGAAAAGGCAGGGACTACATTTGTTCACTTCTCCAGGTGCTCTGTCTTGGGTTGCAATTCAGCTTTCAAGGCCCATGGAAATCCCTGCCATCAACAAAACCTACAGCTGGTTCCCACCTCAGAAAGACATGGGGAACCTACAAGCTCAGGGCTTCAATTTGGAGAGGCCTCATTACCCAGGGAGAAAGTGTATATGGCACCTGGAAGAAGATTAGAACAAGCTCTGTAAGAAATCACCTGGGTTATAGGAATGAAAAGGGTGGAGAAATGTAGTGAGTAAAACAATGCCTGGATCTAAAATGCGATTACCAGATTAAGCAGCTCCATCTGAAGCACGATTTTGCAATGAGGTAAGTGAAATTTAGTTAAGTATCTACTAATTCTTAGGTATCTACATTGTTAAGTATCTACTTGCTGCTAGTTAAGTATCTATTGTTTAAGTATCTACATTGTTAGTTACGGATAGGGTTTTTTCCATCTGGCCCTTTACCACCCATTTTTTTCACTGCCTCTACAAAGAGATTAGGCTCATTGCATCACAGATGCTGGAAGAGCCTTTTAGGGAGGTCTCTGCACACAAAAATGTGTCCTACAGCAGTATTTCCTGGTTCAGCAGCAGCTCAGAAGGCAAAAGCATCAATAAACACTTGCTCAGTGTTCAGAGCATTTTAAGTGCTCTTTGCAAGGAACCCACCAGCGTAAAACCTTATTAAAGTTACTTACTTCCAACAGCGTAAAACCTTATTAAAGCCGCTTACTTCCAACAAACAATTACATTTGTGGTTAACATTTTGAGATCTCTGTCACCCTGTTGTGACCTGCCCTGATGCTCCCAGTTATGCAGCACAGAGAGAGCCTCCCCCACGACCCAACAGAGCAAGGAGCACTGTCCAAGGAACCCCAGGCTGGGGCTACATCTGTGACTTTCTTTTAAAAGACAAATTAAATCCTTAGGTTTGGGATTCAGCTGATAAAAAGTTTCAAATTTAATTCAAGCTAAGCAGACTTTGCCACAAGGGAGCTCCACACACATTCTTGTCCTGGGCTTTGGTGCAGCAGGAAAGAAATGTGGAAAGAAGCCACTTGTGTCCTCCTGGCTGCATCAGCAAACCTGTCAATCCACCAAATCATTGAGACAAAAGTCTTCTGTCACTTCCTACACGACAAACCCTGCACAGCCTCTGGAAGGGCATTGCCAACACAGAAGAAATGCAGCCACAGGTCCCCTGTCAGCTCACCCCAGGAGCACGTGGGGCTGATGCCCCACTGAGCAAGTGAGCACACACACGTGTACCCACCCTCAGCCCAGGGCACTGTGCTAAGGGTCTGGTGGCAGCTCTGCAGCCCTGAAAGCAGGTGATTGATTTCCTGACACCTCTGCCCTTCCAAAGGTGCAGATCCAGACAGGAAGGTTCCTGCCTGACATGAGAGCCCACAGAGCCTTTTCAGCTTTTCCCTGTGTACCTGGTGTCACCACAGAAGGAGTCAGCCCTGTCAGTCAAAACAGGAAGGGAGCAGACTGACCTGGAAAGATTTCACCAGTCACAGCTACATTACGTGTTTTAGGAGACAGAGAATTTTTATTATATTAACTCCTTTCTAACATGCAGTAGCAAGAGACACATTTTTACACCATGGGAGGAAGAAAGGAAAGGTCTCCAAGTCTTCCTGATAGGTCTTGTCTTAAGGAACAAGAAATGCAAAACATTACTTTAGAGGGATGTTTATTGTAAAGCAGGAAGCATTTTCCTGCTCGTCCACACAGAAAAGATCTCAAAGGTGGACAGTTTCTCTGCCACAAGCTCTTCCTCTGGCATGTACAGCCCAAGAAAGCTAAATCTCAGTGCCTGACAGCACATCCCACCAGTGACCTGGTGAGACCAAAGACCCGGTAAGAAATGTGAGGTCTATTATAGCCACAACAGACAGGCAGAAGATGGACACAGCACAGGCAGCTTCACCCAATTCACCCCACAATGAGTGAACAGCCCAGGGAGGTGGCCAGAGCCTTTGGCTTTTGTGAGCTCCAGAATGCAGGCAGACAGGCACGGCAAGCACATCCACAAGCCCTGTATCCTCTGGATGTTCTGAAGTCCAGAGGACAGCCAAGTCACCCTGAAGCAAAAGCTGCATGGACTGAGCCTTCTCACACCACATCCCCAGCAAAGACAGGGGTGTTCTGCAGCTCCACAGCCACCACCACACAGAGCAGCAGTCATGATGGAGACTCAACGGGAGCCTCATTCCAGACACTTACATTTAATTTAGCCTTGCTGGAGAATCCCCACCAGGAGCCAACCCAGGGTTTGCTCAATAAGGCACTCTGAACTGTAAGTGGCAGGGAGGCTGTTGATGGGCTGAATCTCCAGGGAAGCCCGCTCTGGGGACGTCTGGCACCTGCTTTCCCTCAGAAGTGTCTGTCTGCAAAGTTTTCTCATGTGGACAGGATTACAGAACAGGCCTTCTCTATCAGATCTGTTCTGGAATTTAAGAATTTGCTGCCTGAATCCCACAGCCAGCCTTTCATCTCTACCCAGAGCCTCCCAGGCACCAGAGCAATTCAGGCCAGTTCCTGCAGCACATCTCGTTGAAGCAGGAAAAATTCAAGCAGGCAGGACTCAGCACTTCCTCTCATTTTCTACTCTGATTAAGCTCCCTGGAAAAGGCACACAGCAATCCTTCAGCTCCAGAGCACTACTGCCTTGCTAAGCCCTTTAAGAGAACAGGGGCAAACAGCTGGACAGAAGACTGCATCTCCTGGTTACTAGTCTGAACTAGGGGAAGAAGCCACTCCCTGCCCCTCTCAATTCAATCAAAACACCAATACATTTGAATCCTGTTTTCCTGTGGAAATCTCAGTAAAGGGCAGATGTTTCTTTTCTGCCCAGAGAAGAACACGAAATCCCACAGCATCTGTGAGGCAGATGTCTCCCTTTGTTGCTACAAACCCACCATGGCTGCCCTGTCAGCCACGGCTACAGCCCCGTTGCTCAATTCTGTGGTTTGTGCTGTTAAGAGAGAGCAAATTACTCTGAATCAAAGCCAGTCAGTTCTGCATCCAAACTGCCTTCTCATCCAAGTTCTCTCAGAAGGATTCACTGCTGTCACCACACTCCTTTCTGGCATCAACTTCTTGCAGGGTTTGGATCACCCCCAGGGCTTCCAGCCCACAGGACAAGGAAGAGCTGAACACTGCTTAGAGCAGCAAGAGCCAGGGAAGGAGAAATAAAAAGGTGCTGCAGAGGCTACCAAGTAAGCCAAAGTCAATGAAAAAGTCTTGCCTTGAAGCAACAACATCAATACACTGAGACAGGAAGTATGATAATTTCGAATGGATAGAGTAGCTTCTACTGACAGCTCAGCATCAGAAGGTTGCAGTGGTCCTGCAGTGCAAAATCAGCTTTTGAGGCATTCCAATTTAACTGGATACAGCTGAATTCTCTGAGACCATGCGCCGCATCACCTCTGAGACTCTCCCAGGAAAATAAACACCTGTTTGCCTGGAAAAGCAGATATTTACCAGCTCCTTCAGGACTGCCTGCTACTGATCTGAATGCTATGAATGACAAGCAAACTGTTACTGGAAGATACCTCCAGTATGATAGCTACAAGAGAAAAAACAATATCCAAGAGCCTTAAAGACAAAGAAAAGCCCCACAGACAGAGATGCTGAGGCAGATCTTGGGCTCTCTGCCCCACAGCTCACTCTTCAGAGAAAGCTGCAACCAGTTCCTGATCTGTTCCCTCCTAAGAACCCTCATGTCAAAGAACAGGGGACACCAAGTGAATCAACACTTCTTCCACTGCTTCCAACAAGCAATGTGACCTTTGCTCATATCCATCTTTCTTCACTGAGATGTTAGCATATTGGATTTAGGAGCAGCTGTAGTTTGCAACCTGGCCAAACCCAATACCCAATCTATTATAACTCATAGTAATAAAAACAGGTAGCAAAAAGCAGTAAAAATTCAGGCAATATGGATGTCACTATTGACCAAGTAAATGATAACTGCCTGAAGATTAATGAAAGCTGCTTTCCAGAAAAATCTTTTCTCTGCCTTTAACTTCCAGAGCCACTTACTGACATCAACTTGTGTAGATGCATAAAAGTAAAGCCTATAAACCCTGATGAGTTTCCTGATTGACTGCCTCAATCTACAGCCCCAAAGAGACAGCTCTCCAAATCAGCTCATCCAGCATCCCCCAGTTTCTCTTCAAGCAAGCATTCTTCTTTCTTTTAGGCTTCCATGAGAGTTGCTTAGCCCTGACCCCTTCAGAGACACAGAGACTCTATCCCCATGCATCTCCAGCACCTTGGTAGCTGCTGAAAAGCTCTGTTCAGCTCTACAACCCACTTCCAGCATTGGGCAGAGAAGGATTAAAATAAGACTTTAAAAATTCCATTTCCTACCCACATCTGCTAGGTTTCATGGCAGCAGGTCACACATTCATCATTGAAAAGTGAGAGGCTGGTCTTGATATGACTCCTCAGACACCAGAAAGGAAAGTGAAAGAGCAAACAGTTCCAAATCTGTTTCCACCTCCCTTCAAAATGCTTGTGAAGGATGCTTCTCCCCTTCCTTCTTGCCCAAGAAATCCCCCAGTGCTCTCCAGAACATGTCTGCAGGACCTCAAGGTCCACCTTCCTTCTCAAAGGGAGGAGAGCACTGGGCACCTCCTCTCCCAAATGTCCTTCTAGCTAAAGAAGCAGTGCTTTTTGCAGGGAAATTGTGTGACAATTTTGTGGTCTTCCTCAGTTTCATGAAGCCTTTCACACATACCTGTCTGTCACCTCCTCACCACCCAAGACTGTCCCAAGCTGCTGTGGGTGACAGGATGACTAAGCTTACACCTTGGCAGAGCTGGCAGCTCTGCTGAAGCCACAGCAGATTCCCATGGGCACAGGTTATCATGCACTGGGGCTGGCATGCAACCAACCAACCTGGGGGGTAACAGGGCTGTGCCCAGGATGAGGAAACCTTCAAAGAAACCCTTGCAAGTTTTCTTTGCCCAACTCCTGAGGTACCTAGTTAAGGTGAAAGGAGAGCTTGAACTGAAAGAGCCCAGAATCTTCCAGCCCAAACTGGAGTTTCAATTCAGGCACCAGTTTTTCAATGGTGGCCAAACATTGGGGCAGGGAAGTAGGAAATCCCCATCCCTGGAGACCCACAGCATCCAGCAGGACTGGGCTCTGTGCAGCCTGCTCTAACATGAAAGCTGGCTCTGTCCTGAGTGGGGAACAGGACAAGAGACCCCCACGGGCCCCTTCCTGCCACAGCCAGCCTAGATTCCCATGCTTACAGTTCTGGCACTGCTCATAGCACTCCTATCAGTAAGGGATGATGGCACTTCAAAGTCAAGGCAGGCTTTGAGAAGAGGGCACCACAATCCACCTCTCTGCACATCCAACACTAACATTTAACAGGTACCACATCTGAAGCTGGGAAGTGCCAGGTACTGCACAACCGCAAAGCACAGGCTGTCCAGATCCAGGGAGGATCCCTGCTGTCATCCAAGACCTTGCATATCTCCCCAGCTTGCCAAGGCTTTGGCTTGGCCTTATGGTGGAAAAGAACATGGTCAGTGAGTTTGGGTATTCTCCATATTGCCACATTACCAACTTCCTCTGTTGTTATGCATGCGGCCAAACACAAAGAAACCACTCTGTGACCAATACTGATCTCCTTTGGCTCACACAACCACTGCCCTAACAGCAGAAACCTTACTGGGACCATGTCATGGATACCTCTACTTCCCCCCAGAAATTGTACGTGGCTACTGCCCATCATGTACACCAACTGGTGGAAGAAGCCAAGAAAAGTGAATTAATTAACTGGAGACAAATGGCTTAGACACTTTTGTGCTGAATACAGTATTCTTCAGCAAAAGCTCCTGGTGGTTTGTATCTGAGCTCATCCTCACCATCACAGCAGCACTCCCATGCAGGAGGAGGTGTATTCACCAGGACTTCTGCTGGAGAAGCAATGCCCATCCCACGCAAATACCTAAAGATGTCACCAGCCACGTCCAGCATCAGCAGGCAATCCAAAAGCCAGAGGGGAACTCTCCCTCAGGCACCCACCTGCCTCCCCAGCAGGCCATGCTTACCCTCAGCTCCTGGAGGTACAACTGCACAGGGTCATAATCCACCACAGGGAAGAGAATATTCGTGGCAGAGCTGTTCTTCACCACGCCACGGGAAACCGATTTCACTGGCCGGTCCACGCTCTCCAGGAGCCGAGGAATCTGGTTTGGATTCAGGTGGATCAGGACATCATATAAGTCCAAAGGAGGGCGGAAGACCATCTGCAGGGAGAAAAACAGTCAACACAGGACAAAAGTAGGAAGGAAGGAGAGGTAAGAAAGGTTTCCCAAGTCCTTGTTTGCATTTTGTCTCCTTCTCCTTAGGAAGCAGTGAACCAAAGACAAAACTTTTGTGAGATTAATGTTAGAGTTTGCCACAGACCCCAGGAAGCCTACCTGAGTAAATGCTACTGAGAGAGGGACAAAGAGGTGAGCTGAGATGGATAACTGCACTGCACATGGCAGTCTCAGGATGAAGAGGGGAATCAAGAAGCCAACAGGAGCTGGACAACATGCAGGGAACAAAGGAGCTGTTTAATAATGGGATGGCCCCATCTGTCCATCAGGATTTGCCCCAGAGGGCAACAGCATTTTCCATCAAACAGACAGAGGGTGAGAGCAAAACCCCGTCAATGGAGGGGAGCAATCCCAGACACGTAAATATTTGGACAGGCAGGATCTAGCTGTGGATACAGCTGTATTAAAATGGAAAAAACTTAAAACTATGTGTACATTTTCAAATGGAACAAATGATGCAGAGACATGAACAGAGGCATGGGACACTGCTCATCTTGGCACTGGAAGAAAACCCACTGCCTGGAACTGGTTTACAGCCAGGCCAGGGAGAACACACATGAAGAACATCAGTGACCAGCACTGAGTCAGTCCTAGCTCTGTTCCACACAGACCTCCTGTCCCACCCAGTGATCAAGTCCATGGCTTACTGTGTGTGCCCTGGGAGCAAACCCATGTGTGCATCTTCATGACAGCAGGCATGCCCCCATGGGAGTCAAATGCAAAGACATAAAAACAGCTTGCAGCACTCTTAGACACAGGAGGCAACTCCAAACTAAACTGGAAAGGCTTTTCCCTCCTCCCTGCCCCAAGCTCTGCCCTGGAAACAGTATCCTATGTTTATCCCTAAAGAACATTACAGACCTCCATACACTGGAATGGACCAGAGAGATTTCATGGCAATGAGAAACATTCCCACTGCAATGGAAGGGAGGAAGATGTCCCAAGCAGATTGAATCAAGGTGTTGGGAGGCCATGTAACAGTTTGTTTTAGAAGCTAACCATCCCAAGCTCACAATGTGCCTCTTCAATTTTGGTCTTGGGCCAGCACTGTGACTGCAACACACTGGACATGCCTTACTCCTTCACAGCCCTGTAACATACACTGCTACTGTCTCAAGTACATCCTCACCTCTTAATATTTCCAGTGCAAAATAAAGCAGAACAGAAAGCGGTGTCAGTAAGACCTTTTCATATTGCTTAGGCAGAAAAAAAATCCACTGTATGTGCTACTTTCTGGTTTTGGTTTTCATTTGGGGTTTTTTGTCCCTAATGTGAATCTGCTATATCTAACCACTGCTTGGCTTCTTTAGTCCTTTAAGATTCAATCTCCTGGTTCACTAACTGGTACATCAACGAAGTACCCTTCAAAACACATGTATCTCCCCTCAAAGTGTAAATAAATATACATCTCTCAAGTCCATTGCAGTAATGGATGTTTTAGTTTACTTAAAGAATGAAATCACTGAGAAACTGAAGAGGGTTAAACTCCATAGGGCTTTACTCCTCCACTCAAACCAAAATAACATCCTCCTTAAGTGCCTGGTACTATTCTGCCAAAACCTTCAACACCCTGAGCCTGGTTAGAGCTGAGCAAACAAGCCAGATTTCCACAGCTATTCCAGAACAGTCTCCCAGAGGAACCATTTGATCTGGTCATGGACACACCAACTGGTTTGGCAGAGGAATATTGTGGGTTTGCTCATGTCCCAAGAAAACTAGAGAATACAGAAAAAACTTGCCCTAGTCACCCCAAGCTGCAGTGCAGAGCTGGGTCCCCCAGAAGCAGGGTGGCATAGAGGGACACCAGCCTCCTTCCTCCCATCCTTGCAGCTTTACATCCCAGGGTGACCACATGGCCACAGCCTGAAACCTCCTCACACATGCCAGCAACCACCACCAAAGCCCAGTCTGCTTGGCCAGAGCCTGAAAACTCCTGTGCTGCTGCCCCAGGGGGTTACCTTCACATCCTGGTCATTGAGTGGGTCCATGAGCTGCTTCTCCAGGGCACGGAGAGACTCCGAGGCGAGCAGGACAAGGCGCTGCAGGATCTGGGGAGGGAAGGAAGTCAGACGGTAAAACTTGGCAGTCTTGGATCTAACAGGGACATCCCTCCCTCTAACCTCTAGGAGCAGAGAACTGCCCCAAGCCAGCAGCCACCAGAGGCAAGGGGACAAAGGGCCCAGCTCACCTGTGCTGAGGGGCGCTCCTGGGTCCACATGGAGCTCCACTGGTCCTTGGGGGTGGCCAGGAACATGACTGGGAGGCGAGCGCGAGCTGCTACAAACTTGTTCTTGATCTCTGTGCAGTCGGACTCTGGAGAGGACAGCCAGACAGGTGAGATGCTCTGCCCCATCCACAGCCCTCTGACCTCCTCAGCTCCATCACAGCCAGGAAATACAGCACCCTCTGATCCTACAGTGCATGTGAAACCAGAGCTCCTTCACCTCGGGCTCACTCCCATTACATGGACCTTTGCTCTAAACCCACTCGGGTGGGCTCAGGCATGGCAGGTTCTGAGACTGACACAAGCTGGAAATTGACATTATAAGCTAGTGACAGTTTGTATTATCCAGAGTGTTGTATCTTTTGTCTTTTATTTCCCCTCAAGTGGGGAAAAGCTCTTTAGTTCATTAAAATAAGTTGGAGGGCACTTAGGAAAATATTAGTTTCCAAAACCCAGTTCTCTCCCAAACACCTTTACTTTTCTTTATAAATCAGCTTTAAAAGCTGGGTGTAACTATATCCCTCACCCTATGACTTTGCAGAGCCAGGACAATCGCATGGTCTCCTGTGGCTCCAGCATGTACCCAAAAGACCATTAACAGACAAAACACTAGAGGGCAGGAACAGACAGCTTCAAAGACAACACCACATCCAACACCACCCGTGCTTGACACACATTTCAACAAGACCAGAAGCAGCAGAGCATCATCAGTGAGACCCATCTCTTCAGAGGCAGGCAGGGAAAAAAAGAAAACCACACATGGTACAACCAAACCCATCCTGCAGACAAGTGAAACATGACAGGACAGGAGCGAGGGAGTGGAAAATCTCCTTTTCATAGCACAAGCTATGATGTATCCAAGAGATGTGGAGCCAGGCACTGACCAAGGAGGGCTCAAGAATCTCATGCTGCAGCTCTCCTACCCACTGCCCACTCACCTGTGAGGCCAGTGTTTAGGTTGACTATCAGAGGGTTGTTTTTCCAGTCAAAGGTTGTCAGCAAGTTGAGGAAGCGCAGGAACCCCACCTGTGGAGAGCTGCAGGCAGGACAAAACAACATCAGCATTTGCTCTCCTGGCAGCAAGAAGGGCTGCACTTGGGGGTGACTTAGTGAAGGCCCAACCCACACGCAGCCCAATGAGGGGTATCTGTGATGGGAAAGGGAAGTTCAGAATGAATTTGAGACACTTCCCCTTCTCCAAATCTCCAGGGAAAATCTTTTCACCCTTTCCCCTCATTCCTCAGGAAAAAGAAACCAGCAAAACACAAATCATAGTCCCTCCCAACTCCCTCCCAGCTGCCCAATCTCCTGATGCTCTTTCCACCCAGACTCCTGGGTCTGGAACAAGGAGGAGGTGGAGAGAGGGCTGCTTCCATCTCTGGTGCAGGTCTGAACACCAGCCAAGTTCCAAGAGCACCTCTTCCCCTGCAACATGACACATCCACAGAGCCAGATAGCTGGGAAGACGGGGATTCTGTTATTTTGGGAGACAGGAAAGCATTCTAGGCATCAGACTGTTGTTCCTGCTACTTTGGGAAAGGAAACTGCACCCCAAGTGCAGGGCAGAGTAACCTTTTGACTCCACACAGAAGAAAAACATTTCCTTTAACTTCATTTCACTTCCTCTGGGCCCCATTACATCTGTCTGCCAGGGGCCAGCATTTACCAACACACTGCTCCATTCAGTTTTCAGGGCCCAACCCCTCGTCCTTCCCTTGGAAGCCTTCTCCAGGAGGGAGGGAGCCTGGAGCTGCCATCACCACCCTAACATCCTTCCTAGGGAACCCAGGAGACCCAGCATGCTGGTAGCCACAACAGAGCCCTCACCCTGCTTTTTCTGGCCAGCACCCTCAGAACAAGGGGCCTCACCAGTCCACCAGAAGGCACAAGACACCTGCAGTTGTGCCACCAGCACCTAGAGGCCACAAGGACACTTGCTCCCAGCCCTACCAGGGCACAGTGTAGGGAAAGCCATAGTCCTGCAGTGCTAAGTGCCTCCATCTCCTCTGGCAACTCCCAACAGGACTTGGGACAGTATTGTGGCAGCACAGGGACCTCATGCTCCCTGCTGTGAACCCTCTCAACACCTCCCACCTGAGCAGCATCCCACTCTTCCTCCATGCCATGTAATGAAAGGCACTAAACCACCATCAGGCCAGTCTGATGGTGGGAAGCTCTTCATCCTCACCTGGGTGGTGTGAAGGGAGCTGGGTGGAGGAAGAGAAATGCCACAAGCAGGTCCACACACTCCTCAGAGATGCTGTCGCTCAGGAGCTGGGCGCTGATCCAGCGCTTGGCCAGCCGGGAAGTGCTGCCAAACACAGGGTGCTGCTGCTGGAGCCTGTGAGGAGGGAGACACGCCACTGCTCAGCACACACACCCCAGGACCCACAACAGCCTCTTGGCATTTGGCAAGAAAGAAAAGAGGGGCAAAAATCTGCAAGGAACACTTGCACAGCATCACAAGCACAGAGACTTTCAGCAGATGATGAGATATTGGGGGAAGAAGGGAAAATGCTGCCTCATGCCCACCCCTAAGCGTGCTGCATTTTAATATTTGTCTCCTCACACCAGTGACGTCAGGGTGAGAACTGGTGCCACCCACATCCTTCCCTTAATCCTTCCAAAGAGACTCCCACAAGGCTGGCTGAAGGGCCACTTCCCACAGCAAGTTCCTCTACCCACCATCACCCTCCAGGATCCAAGGGCGTTTCCAGCCATGTCCCACATTCTGACCTCTCAGGCACTTTCTGCCTCACTTACCCATGCAGTGAGCTAGTTAGATAGGGCAGATGCAATGTTTCCAGCTCCAGCTGCCGAGATTCCTCTGTGTCCTGGTATTTCAGCATCCCTTCTGGAGTGACCACTTCCTTCAAGATCAGGGGCTCCCGGTGGTAGGCTACTTGGAGACGGAAAACGTAGCCATCCTGAGATGGGATACAAGGCAAAGTCAGGCTGGATGGTGACAAAAGCAGCATGATGTGTGTTATGCTGCCCCTCATGGATACAACAGCAGCATCCTGACATCAGTGCAGTCTCACCACACTCTTTCCTAGGCCCACCATCCAAATATTGTTTTTATACAGTGGGACCACTGCCACAGCCCCCCACCTCGATAAGGTCAGGCCTGGAGAAGCTTCCAGGGACCTCCCTACCTTGTACACGTCCGTGTGGGTGACTGCAGGCCTGCAAACCAGCTGGTGCTGCTGCCGGAGCAGCTCAGCCAGCTGGAGGTGGAAAGCGGCCTTGATGCGCTTGATGGCTCCTTTGTCCTGTGGCCACTGGCCACTGCCTTCCATGTGGCAGATGACTGGGGGCAAAGGGAGAGCAGGAGGTCAGTGAATCCCACACAGAAATAAGGTGTTGGATAGGGGTGTCTGGAACTACAGGTTACAGCTCAAGGGGAGGAGGAGACAGGGCTCTGCTCCTGCCTGCAGCACACCAACACAGCAGTAACAGAGGCAGGATTGATGCTTGCCTCCACTTCCCTCCACCAGATCATCTCCCACTCACATCTCACCCCACTTACTCTTCAAAGGGGTTATGTAGGCTGGGCAGGGTTTCTCCTCTGAAGGAAGTAGCAAGTGCTTGCTTCTGTTATGGAAGGAATAAATTGGCTTCACAGGAATGGGAGGAAAGACCTGAAAGAGAACAGTCACCCAGCAACTGAGACCAGGGAGCAGAAACCTCTTGGCAATGTGTATGCCCTCATTCAAATCCCCCACACCAGCAAAGCCCTCCAGTACAGAGGATTTGGTCAGCTTGTGCACAGCCAGCCCAAAGGATGGAACAGCAAAGAAGAGGCACCATACTGCCCCAAGGGCACTCAGGAGCCACAAAAGCAGAGCGCGACTCATCCTCTCAGTCCTCCCTCAGCCCAGCTCCCTGCAGACCCCCACGCATGGCCGTGCCGCTGGACACTCACGTCTGTGTACCGGAGGGCAGGATGGACACCCTGCACAGCCGTCACCGTCAGCGGCAGCTCCTTCAGGCTCCACAGCTTGCGGCTCAGGTCATCGTAGGAGCACACAACACTCACCAGGGCCTCCTCGCCTGTTCCCCCTGCCTGCGGACACACAGCGAGTCTTTCCAAGCACCTCTCCTGCTCCTGCACTCACCTCACCTCCCTCATGGGCTGGCATCACACCCAAGCTCTGAGGAGCCAGCGCTGCCACCCCAGGGAGCAGCTTCTGGCAAGAGCACTCAGCAAAATGGGGAGGTAAGAAAGAGAGAAAAGACAAGGGCAAGGCTGTCTGCGACTCCCCAGCAGCCACAGCTATCCCAGAGGCAAATAAAATTATTTATTTTGCAAGACACTAAGGCAGCACCAAGAGCTGTACTGCCAGCAGTCACTATAATAAAGGAGAAGCCAAGAATGATCAGGGAATAAAGAGATCATAATACACTGGCAAGGTGAGAGCCCTGCTACTGTCTCCCCAGCAGTTACCATGACACCAACAGAGGCAGCAGTTTTAACAGAAAACTCTACTGACTACATCTTTAGCCAAGGCAGAGTTCTGGCACATGGCAAAAGCAAAGACAGAAAACACTCAGAGCATCACAGGAACCCTGCGGAGGGCAGCAGAGAAGCACCAGGAGAATTGGTGCTGCCCTTACTGCTTCCACCTCCCCAAATAACAGCAGAGCAGCCTGTCAGGGAGGACACATTGATGACACCAAACCACCCAGCTCAGAGGCAGCTGAGTCACACAATGAGCCAACCTGCCTGGAGGTTTCCAACCTGGGCTCTGTGGCGGAGCAGCAGCACCCTCTGTGGGTGTGCTGGACCACAAACCCCGTCCTGCTTGTGGCTGCATCCTTCCGCTGCCTTCATCCTGCACATCCTCGCATTGCTGGCTCCCCAAACTGCCTGCAGCTGGAGGAGCAGGTGCCCTGCACTCACCACCCCACACACAACAGCAACTTTCTCTTTAGTTCCTCAAGGACTGGCAACAATGGAACCCCTAAGCACCGCTCAGGCTCCAGGAAAATGCATCCCCTATCAGACTGGGGTGTATCAGCCCTGCTAACCCCAGACCCGTCTGAAAGGACAACACATAGACCTTCCTGCCTCACCACACAGCAGGCTGTGAAAGCCAGCATCTCATCCCAAATCTGACACCCAGCTCTGCCCAGACCACAGTCAGTTCTGGCACAGGAGATTCTTTCCATCAAATGTATGCCCCTTCGATCTAAAAAAGTGGAAAGGAAACAATTTCTTCCTCCATTCAACAACCAGGTAAAGAGCTGATTGTACTGATGCCTTTTTGGGACTACCTAAAAATGGAGGCCAGACAAAACTAGGGGAATAAAAAGTGGTTGTATTTATTGAATGGCCTTCAGGTACATTTTCAGGCAGACAAAGCCCTCCTCAGGGACTACACCTAAAAATGGACAATGGGTCATGGGTTTTCATACTTTTATAAGTTTGGTTCATTTGCACATTAGGGGTTAATTTTCCAATTACAGCTTCAGGTAATGAAGACATCTACTCCAAGTTTGCTCCCTCTCCAACTCACTTTTGTTTACATTTCCCAGGGCCTGAGACAGTAAGGTATCATTGATTCCCTGAGATAGTAAGGTATCATCGATTCTCAGGCCTAGAGAGGAATTGTTTTGTCTAACCAAAATGTGAAGACAGTAGCTAACACTCTATATGGAATTTAGAGTTATACACTAAGGAACTGCAGGATTACAAATATATGAAAAATATTAACACTAAAATCCTAAGCCATCGGTACAAAAAGACCAATGAAGTGTGTCAAAGTGCTCATGGCTCATCTCCAGACTTTAATTTCACAAGCTGAAAAGCAGAAGTTGTAAGAAGGGACATTTCCCAGCCTCTGAGATGCATTTTTTCTGTCTGAAAGTGCAGTTTCTTTGGTTTTTTTCATTCAAATGGAGCACAATCTAGCACTTTGCAATATGCCAGGAAAGATCCTTTTCCTGGGTTTGCCAGCTGGACCTAAGGGATGGGCAGCACAGAATTGTCTGGCCCATGTCCTGAAGGATGCAGTACCTCAGAGATGCAGCCAGAGGAGCACTGTGGGACAGTAATATATGCTCAGGCATGTGGACAGGAGCAAAAGCAGTGAGACTAGGACAATGGGTGCTAGCAGGGCAAAATGAGATCTGGGGGATGCTAAAGCAAGAGGATTTCAGCATTTATGCATTGGGTGCCATGAAAGACTTGGCAGATCCTTACCCTTACTACATTCTCTTGGGAACAACCCAGCTGCTACAACCCAGCCTCCCTACAGCCATTTCTTCACTGCTCTTCCTGGAGAGAGCCCCAGCCCCACAGGGAAGCAATCATACCTCTTTACCAGTCCTGATCACAGATTCCAGCAGGGCTCCTGTGTAGCAGATGGAGGACTCAGGAATGTCTGCATGGCTATGAAGGAGAAGACAACAGAGCATCAGAGCTACAGTATGCCAACCTATCGATCCTGTTGACACTGCATGGGTCAGCCCAAGGATGAGCAATCCCTCTCCAAAGCAGCCCTGGTGAAAAGACAAATCTCTGTGCATTCCTCCCTGCCCAAGTAATCCACCCAAAGTGGACCAATACTTGTGCAGCTTCACAGGATGCAAAGCCAAAGGCACCAATGTGCAGCCTTCCCTCACAAGACCCCTCCTCAAGTCAGGACAAAGAGGCACAGGCAAACCCTCCTTTCTGTGCAAGAGGGCCTCACTTTTGGCAGATGCTATAAACTGCAGCAGAGGCATTCCAATGCCATAGGGAAGACACAATCTTGTGAACCACTGCAAGGTCTCAGAGGATTTCACAAAAATGTCCTGCAAGGTCCAGACAGCTTCTCTTCCGGCTCTGAGGAGTGCCCCGGCATCCCATCTACATGGTAAGGGCAGGACCAAGCTGTCTCCTTGCCCTTTGCATTACATCCAGCAGAAGCTACAGCACCAGGTGCTTGCCCTTCCCACCTGCTCTTGGGAAGCAGCGCACAACCAAACAACCAAAATGATCTCACAAATCTGAAACAACCCACAACACCCCAGAAAGCATGAAGCTGACAATGGGGTCACCAGGGACAGGACACATGGCAGGAGTGACACATGGAACAACCCACAGCTGCTGCTCAGTGCAACTTACAGCTTCAGCAGGTGCCTGATGATCTGCTCAGGAATGAGGCGCTTCTGGCAGACAGTGCTGGCCTCCCACACCACAGCCTCACAGATGCTGCCATCCTGGAACCGACGCAGCTCTGACTTCTCCCCCCAGAAGGTCCGAAACTCCAAAGCCTGTGGGAGGACATTGACCAGAGCAGGGACAAAGGTCACTTCTGGGCCAAACAAAACCTTCCCAAGATCACCAGCCAGCCTCCCAGCTGTCTTCAACTACAGCACAGCACCAGCTTTGCCCTTACTCAGCATAAGCAGGGCTCCCCTCACCTCGGGGTGATCAGCCTGAGGACCCTTCTCCAGCGTGCTGGCAGCAAACTCTGGGACAAACAGGAGACCAAACGTCAAGGGCCCAACATCCTTGTGTTTGGGGGGCTCAGCATCAATTGGCCACTGTGGGAAAATGAGGAACATGAGGCACAAGGAGAGATGAGGTTTCTGAAGCAGCAGCTGCTGGGATATAAGGGTGCTAGATGAACCTCCTGCTATGTTCTCCCAGGGGCCCAGACAAGCACAGACAGGAAAAGTTTCATCTAAATAGGTCTTCCCAATGACAAAAAAGCTGTCTTCACCCTTCCTCATTACTGGCCCAGGATTTCTGCCTAGACCAAGCAACACAACTGCATCCCACAGCCCAGGGCATGGCCGCAGGTTCCATATTCCCAACCAGGGAGACAAGCCTGCCTCCTTCGCCAGTGAGCAGGGATGCCCTCCCTGTGCTCTATAGTACCACAAGAGACAGTTGAGACCCCACAAGCTGCAAAGGATGCAGCATCATTGTCAAGCTGCATTACCTCGGGGATCTGGGGCAGGGAGTGAGCCACAAGCTGTGCTCTCTGGGACAGACCACGTGCCAGCAGCGAGACAACGAAGGGCAGGGCTGCAGACACGTAGTTCCCACCCCGATCCATCAGCTCATTCAGCAGCTGCATCTTCTTGCAGGTACCCTGCAGCTTGGAGACATGCTTCAGGCTACGGAGAAGAGGAGAAGCTGGTCACCCACCTCTGCCACCAAATCCTTTCTGAGAGAGGGCTATGTTAGAGGATGGATAAAATGGGGAACTGAGGGTCCTAGCCCAGCATGGGTACTACAAGAATGCCCTCTGGCATCTCAGGGGATGCTGGTCATTGTTTCCAAGGCTTAAACATTGCTCCCCTCCTGTGGGAGGCTATCTAGACAGTAAAAGTGGAACAGCCCAGTGCAAGGAGGCACCAGTGTCTATCTCAGAGCCTAGCAGAACCGCTTCCCACCATATAAGTTCAAATCTAACCGAGACCAAAGCCAGAAGCAGATCACTTGTCCTTGAGCAGGCTGCCTCAGCACTACCCCACCAGCACTGTGAGACTCACTGGAAGACGTGGTCAAAGGTCCTGAGCATGGGCTTCGGGGTCATGAGCAGCACCTGAAAGCCATCCACCATCCGGTCATCCAAAATCTCCATAGAGCGCTTGGCTTCGAATTGGACCTGAGCAAGGAGGGAAGGCAGTGCAGGAGCATGAATGCAAAGGGAGAAGGAAAGCAAATCCCTCCAGAAGTGGTCACTTGTGCTACCCCATCAACAAAGGCCAGCCCATTTCCACAGTCAGCAACACACCCTGATCCCAGTCTCTGTCCTTAGCATGAAGCCAAGTAACAAACTGCTCTCACTACTGGCCAGACAGTCCCTTTTTGATATCCCTGACACCAAGGTGATTTTTTTTCTCTCCTATGAAACAGTTACATCTGCTAAACAACTGCTTGGCTTCACCCAAAGGTTCACAAAAAGAGGGAAACAACTTTCCCACACCACTCGAGCAAGACTGGTAAGGCAGCACTACATTTAAGTCTCCAAATTCACTTCCAAGCTTCAAAGCTGGAGATGTTAAAAGCTTAGAAAGCCACAATGAATGCTCTCCCTTGGTCCTACATCCTCCTTGAAGACATCTAACCATCCGGTGTCTGAGCTCACTCCTAAGACAGCACCTCAAGAAGCCACCACAACCTGCTCAGTACCTGGTGGTATTTGCTGGCAGTCATATCAGCACAGAGATTGACCAGTCCAGAGGGATCCACAAAGACCACTTCAAATGCCTGGTGGAAATCATCCAGGACAGGCTGGAAAAGCAAATGTGGTCCTTAGTGCTACAGTGCATCACATACACCAAGACACCCCAAAACTGTTGCCATCTGCCATCCCTGCAACAGGGCTGCTTACCAGGGAGGGATCAGCATCCTTGGCTAGACTGATCCCTGTCACACTCAGGTCAGTGGTGGCTGTGGACAGACAGGAAGGAACAAGTCACACCACCATCCACATCTCTCCCCCTGGTGACAGTGGCACGGTTACATGCCAATACCACCAAGGTCTCACAACGTCAACAGTGCTACAATACAATGCTGGCCTCCACCCTATGATGGGAATTACCCACTGCAAGCTGCACCATCCAGCCCTGCTCTGTTGACTCATTCCCTCCTGTTCATCCCACCCACAGGGGCTCAGCTCAAAAGAAAAGCCACAATGGCCTCTCTGCCCCTTCCCTCGCTGTGTTCAGGCTTTGTGCAGAGACAGCAACCTTTCCTTGCCCAGAGAGGCCCCTGGAAACTCACCCAGGAATTGCAGAGTGCTCCTCAACACCTGGTAGCCACTCATCATCTTGACAATCTTGCGCTTCATCAGCAGGTAGGCAACGAGCATGGAGACCAAGAAGCCACTGAAGCACCCCAAGCCCTGTGAAAACAGAGGTACCACAACCCCATGGCAGCCCACAAGTTAGGATGGGCCCTCCATGTATTGTATTTGTGAGGTGCCCTCGTGGCAGGAAGGAATGATGAATTTGACTCCATGTTCTCAGAAGGTTAATTTATTGTTTTATGATACTATGTTATATTAAAGAATGCTACATTAAACTATACTAAATAATACAGAAAGTATACTTACAGAAGGCTAAAAAGATAATAATAAAAACTCATGACTCTTTCTAGAGCCTCGACACAGCTTGGCACTGGTTGGCCAATAAGTCAAAACCAATGAAACGACCACCTGTTGGTTAACAATCTCCAACCACACTCCCAAGCAGCAAAACACAGCAGAAGCAAATGAGATAATATTGTTTTCCTTTTTGTCTGAAGCTGTTTCTCAGCTTCCCAGGAGAAAAATGCTGGGAGAAGAGATTTTTCAGAAAATACAAATGTGACATCCATGAAAACCTAACACAGTTCAAAGCAAAGCCACAAGCCACCACCCCACGCCCAGGATCAAAGCACCACGCTTCTGCCATAGTAAGGAGAGCAGGCCAAAGGCAGGTTAGCCAGGTGAGCAGAGCCCACCTTGGCACAGGACATACCTTGCTGAGCTGCCGCTGGTTCAGCCAAACTTTGAGGAGGGCCAGGCCATCTTTCATGCCTGGGAAGTCCGTAGCTGCATTAGACAAGAAATGCAGGTGGGAGAGCATCACTGTGTCACAGAGGATGGAGTTGTTGTAGTGTGGGGTCGGGGGCTCGGTGGCTCCTGTGTGGAGAGGTGACAGCATGATGGACCCAGTCACCAACTGCCTGCCCATGGAGAAGGGCTGCAATGGACCCACCCACAGGCACTGGGGGCAGTCTCTGTCTGAAACAGATGGCCCCATGTTCCCCCAGCCCCAGGCCATACCCTCTTTGGGAGCGCTCTGCTCCATGAACCAGGCAGTCCGGACGTTGTTCTTGCTGGGATAGAAGCGGCTGGGTTTGAAGAGATCCGAGTCAGGACAAGCATGGAGCCGGACAGTGACAATCTTCTCATCCTTGCCTGTAAGCACCCAAGGGAAGATATACAGGGGAAGAGATGTCAGAGATTAAACTGGGAGCATCCCCAGCCTGGGCAAAGGCAAATCCTCCCTCCCAGCAAAGTTCCACAGCAGTGGAAATCATCTCAGAGCAGAGAGTGGCCACATCCCAGAGCCAGTGATGACCTTGAGGTCACACAGCTCATGGCCCAGCCCCATCCTCCTCCTCACTGCTCAGTCTGGCAGCATTGCCTGCCCCCTGGCCTTGCCACGTCTGTCCCAGATCCCAACCCACTGTCTCCTGAGGGCTGCGGGAACAAGCAGCAGTTGCATCTCTCTTTCACAGGGATCACATCATCTCATCAGGGAAGAGACAAACTGCATACAGTTTCCGGGGGAAAGCAGTAGGACAGTAGGGTACAGGGCTAGGGAGGGCAGGAAGGAAGGGCAGTGCTGGATACAGGTGTGTTTTGTAGGGTTTATTTTTTACTCCTTGAAGTACCCACAGGATATGCCATCCAGAAAGACCAAGGCTGGAGAGCCCAGCCAAGCTGCAGAGGATTGGGAAGGGGAAAGACCCTGAGGACTAAACTCTGTGTGAGGAGAGAAAACAGATGAGAAGCACCCAAAATTTATCACCAATTGTGATGGCAGCCCAGACTGAACCCTCTCCAATGAGGCGTTAAATGGTATCAGATCACCACCAACACCCTCCACCCAACAGTAGTACCCAGTCACACCCCAGTCACACAGAGCAAGGTTCAAGCGTCACCTTGAGGCCTCAGGAGCAGGATGGGCTTCAGATGGTTGCTGTTCATGTAGGCAAACTTCACACTACCAAAGAGCTTCTCCTTGGAGAAATGCTGGGCAATGTGGGACAGGTACAGGGCTCTCTTCCGGTGGTAGCGTTGATTCAGGTTATCTTTGTCCTGAAAGATTTCCTGGGGAAAGAGGGACAGGACATTGCCACCTCAGCAGCCGGCCAAGTTCAGTCCAGCCTGAGGCACCCCTGCACCCACAGCTTCCCCTGGCCCCACAGGCAGCCCTATCCAGCTGGTCAGGAGCTTGATACTGGCTCACCGAGCTCCAGGAGTACAGGAGACAAGAGCAGTCATGCAGCCAAACAGGGTCTGCTTGGTCTCAAGCTTTTCTTACAATTAAGTCTGGACAGCAAGGGGAGGTTACCAGGCTCCAAACATCTCCCTCCCTTTAACACAGTCTTGGAAGCTGCAGTAGAAGTGCAACTGGGTAAAAAAATAAACAGCATGCATCTCCCTGGCAATGTTCCATCCAGGCAGAGAGAAGGAAGATCCTCAGGAGGAACTAAAAGATCAAACAGCTGCTCTGACAGAGCAAGAGGCCAGCCCACACTCCCCAGCTCCTTGTGGAAGTCACCCGGCATATTTAGAGACTGCCACGTCACTGAGGAATGGAGTGGGAAGGGCAGGGGTCTTGGAGGACAGGAGAGGACAGGGTTTTGGCAGGCCCCAAGCCATTCAAGAGGTGGCATGGCCACTTGTGGATGTGACAGCCTGGTCAGAGAGCAAGAAAATGAAATTAGTTTTCTCACAGTGGACTTGTGAGACTTTTTGGGGAGTTGTAGAGAAACTATGGTAACTTGTTATTATAAAGAACCCGCAGATGGTGCTCTCCTATTCTCTGTTTTCCTGTTCTTTTCAAGGACCGTTTGTGAGGAAGGTGATTTTGTTAATGAGCCAATCAAGTGGAATGTATCAGAACTCTCTCATAAGAGAAGAGCTTTCGCATTAAAGCTGCTGTTGTGCACACCAGCCTGCTTGGAGCCTGTGCTGCCTTCTTACTCAATAGTGACAGCCGCTCACCCGTGGCATGGTCACTGCAACGTCCACGTTGATCTCTGGCCTGATGCAGGTGCCCAGCAGGTAACTGCCCACCACCTTCAGCTCGGCTGGGGGCACGAAGCGGAACCTTCCCTTGACGTTGAATGGCACCTGCAGGAACGGGACCTTGACATCCTGGGAGAGCCAGGCCTGGTCAGTGAGCTGGGAACAGACACACAAAACACTCTGAGCATCAACAGCAGCAGATGTGCAGGGACCAAGACCCTGCTCCCCACACAGCTGCACCCAGAACTTAAAGATAATCTCCCCACTTTTTCCTCGAAGAAAAAGCAAAGTATTATTTTTTCAGCCCCTAAGGGATACAGTCTACAAGCAGCTCTGCTTGCAGAACAAAAGCAGAGCCTGCTTCTGCTCCATCCAGGACAGGGGTCTTGCCACCTCTTCCATAACCCTGGAACATACTTCAGTTTCTGGAGTCTCTGGGATGGTGCTCAGCAGGCTGTTAATTTCATGGAGAAAGGCATCGATCCTCTTCTTCTTTTTCTCCTTCAATGTCACCTCCTTCAAAAGCTCTTCGATCTGTAGGGGGAAAGGGGACCATCAAAGGCATCTGTAACACTGGAAATGCTCCTTTTACCTCGTCCTCCAGCACCAACCATGAGCCTGCTGCAAAGGACACCTGGTGAGCTGGGGGACACACCAAACTCTCCTAAAACCCTGCCTGGAGCTGGCAGTTTGATCAGTTCCTGCCATTTTATGCGAGTGCTGAATTGCAGTCATCTCCATCCCAACCAAGATCCAGGAAAAAAACCCTGATGTAATTCACACAAGCATAGCTCTCAGGCTGGCTGTTTGTACAACAGAGAATCAGCTGCAGGAAACAACTACACAGGCTCCCACCACAAACCAGCCCCTAGAGATCCTGCCACTGACAACAGCAAGTAGCTAGCAGATCAAAGCTGTTCCTCATAAAAATCACCAATCACCTGAGGGACGGGATGCCATCCAGAGGGACCTGGGCCCATGAGATTCAACAAGACACCATGTGCAAGATGTTGAATCTGGCTTGGAGGATGAGCATTCCCAGAGCAGCCCTGCCCAGAAGGGGTTGGGGGTGCTGTGGCTGAGAGGCTGCACATGCCCCGGCCATGGCACTGCCAGCCCAGAGAGCCAAACGTGTCCTGGGCTGCATCCAGAGCCCCGTGGGCAGCAGGGCAGGGAGGGGATTCTGCCCCTCTGCTCTGCTCTGCTGACATCCACCTGGAGCACTGCATCCAGAGCTGGGCTCCAGCACAGGAGGGACAGGGACCTGCTGCAGTGAGCCCAGGGGAGGCCACCAAGGTGATCAGAGGGATGATAAGACCTTTCCTATGAAGAAGGGCTGAAAGCATTGGGATTCTTCAGCCTGGAGAAAAGAAGGCTCTGAGGAGACTTACTGTGGCCTTCCAGTACCTAAATGGGCTACAAGAGGGCTGGAGAGGAACTTTTTTTATGAGAGCATATAGGAAAAGGGGCAATGGCTCTGAACTGAAAGAAAGTAGGTTTAGATTAAACAATGGGACAAAATTTTTCCCTGTGACTGTGTTGGCACAAGTTGCCCAGGGAAGCTGTGGATGCCGCATTTCCCAAAGTGCTCAAAGCCAGCCTGGATGAGGCTCTGAGCTACCAGGAAGGTGAATCTGGGGGGGTGTTGAAACCAGATGATCTTTAAAGGCCCCTTCAACCCAAACCGCTCTGACACCACGATGCCGTTACCAGCTGATCTCCCCATACCCAGCCTGGTAACCGCGGGCAGCGCGCGGTCCCGCCGGCTGACCTGCAGGCGGAGCAGGCTGGAGTGGAACAGATCCTCCGTCTCCTTCAGCTGGGTCAGCTCCTCGCTGGTCGGCGGCTTGTAGAGCTCGGCGCGGCTCAGCTTGGCCGGCTGCGGGGCGGCGGCTCCCGGGGCAGCCCTCTTCCCCCGCCGCACCGCGCCCCCGCCGGGCGCCTCCGGGCCCTGCTCCGCCTCCTCCGCCTCCTCCGGAGAGCCCTGCGGGGAGAACACAGCACGGTTCGGTTCGGTTCGGCCCGGCCCAGCGCCGCCATCCCCCGCCCGGACCCGCCGCCTCTCACCGCCATGGCCGCTGCGCACGTGCGCCTCCGTCAGCGCGTGCGGCGCCGCGCGCCCCGCCGGCCGCCGCGCGCCGCTCCCCATTGGCCGCGCGTGACGCCGCGAGGCTTCCCCATTGGCCCCCCGCGCCGCTCGTGCCCGCCCGCGGGGGGCGTGGCCGCAGCGCCGCTGGGCTTCCGGTGCCATGGCGGCGCCGCCCGCCGGCTGCGCGCGCCGCGGGTTTGCCGAAATCAGCGCCTTTCACCCCAAAACTGCGGCTCTCGCGGCGGTGTGACGGGATTTCGCCTTCAGGCGGGCGTGCGCGGGGCCGCCTGCACGCCGCAGGTCCCCATTTTGGTATTTGATGCTGAATCGGGGTGGATATGCTGGACGCGGCCTGGCCGGCAGGAGCGGGCACCGGGAGCCAGGAAAACCCTTCTGGCCTGGAGGAGCGGGCACCGGGAGCCATCGTCCTCCTGGCCAGCTTCCGCAGGGACTGGGAAGGACATCAGGAGCCTGTGGCATCCTACGTGCAGATTACTGGAGTGGGGGGAATATCCCCGTATATAAATCAAATATATAGGCCTGTACAGCTCTGGACTCCGGGTGCGATCAGATTTGGGTTGTCAGGGGCATTTAAAAGACCATGCCATGTGTGTCCCTGAACAGGAGCACACAGATTTTGGACCCAGGTGATTTTAGTCCTCTTTCCGGCTCTTTGGATTAGTGTAGTCAGTTAATTCACTTTCCTACACCCTACCATGAAACAGGACTGCTGTGTGTCCTGCGGGACCATCCTGCAGAGAGACTGCTCTGGGATACAGCCCTGGAGTCTGCCATCCCCATGCCAGGTCTGAATTCTCCCTGAACCCTGGCCACACTCAGTACCACTTTTTTCCTGCACTGTGGGAACACTACAAGCAGGAACTCCTCAAGGGCAGATGTGTAGGCATGTTAAGATCAGATACCCATCTTGAAGGCAAACATGGGAGTTCAGAGAACTCAGTGAAGTAAGCTGAGGACCCCTAAGCCAGATCAGCCCACTGCTTGTAGGCTGTTGGGGGAAAACAAGCAGCTTTAGGGTAAAAGCTAAGCTCTGTTGGAGGCAGGGGGTGGGAAACAAGCAGTGT
Organism: Passer domesticus; assembly: GCF_036417665.1. Classification (NCBI taxonomy): domain Eukaryota; kingdom Metazoa; phylum Chordata; class Aves; order Passeriformes; family Passeridae; genus Passer; species Passer domesticus. The sequence continues at coordinate 7,882,638 of NC_087512.1, forward strand.
TCAGAGGATGTTTGCAGCTGATACTCTCTGCCCTGCAGGTCTTTCCTGACTTGCCTCGGAGCAGGGCAGGCTCCCACCCATCCCTCTGCCAGGAGAGCAGAGCAATGCCATGTTCTGCCCAGCTGCAGAGCTCATTTCCACACACTGCAGCATCTCTGCCTGGGACATCAGAGTGCCAAGCTCCTGCTGAAGGCATTGTTTCTGTTCCCAAGGAAGGCTGGCACCTGACCTGCTGCTTGGCTGGGGTGGCCATCTGCATTGTTGCCAAGGGCCCCTCAAGCCTCTCATCCTTCCCTCATATTTAATGACTTCCACGCAGGGAAATTTGCTGGAAGGTCTCAGCCTTGTGTCAGCTCTGTTACAAAGACTCCTGCAGTGGGCATTTGGTTCCTGCTTTCCAAGGAGAGTGTCTGGAGACTCAGGCTGCTGTGTTTGGGGAGCACATCCCTCACACAAGCGACTTGTGGCAGGGATGCAGGTGGCTGTAGGTGTGACGTGAGGCTTCTGTCCCCCGTTACTGCTAATGGCAGTTCCTGCCTGGCTGCTGCATTACAGCCTCTCTGGATCCAGCAGCAACTGCCCCAACCATCTCCAGAGGATCCCAGGAAAGGATTTTTGCTGATTATAACCTCCAAATCATTTTTTCTTTCATCTCAGTGGCATGGGTCAGATTCCTCAGGCTCAACCCTGAACCTTGAACTGAGTAGACAAACCCCCTTTATCCATCTGCATCCATGCACACACTCCCCTGCATGCCAAAGGTGCCTCCAGGACTGACTTCCAGTCAGTATGGATATTTACCTCCTGTCCAATTTTGCAAGTAATTCCTTAGTGCAGCCTTAGTGATTCCACCAGGTAAGAATCAGCTCCTGACTTTGGAGGTCTTTATCCTCTCTGTTACCCAAACAATCCAGTTTCTTGGCTGGAGGAGCTCCTGCTCCTCCCCTTCCTGACAGGGCCAGGACTGCCATGCTGGGCTCTGCTCCACGCCCCCAGTGATTCACTGCCAGACACCTGCGGGTGCTGTGGCCGTACCTGCAATGTCAGGCTCCTCTCTTTTTCAAGGGGAGGGTAATTACAGCCCTGTGCAGGATTTTTAGGAAGGCTGGGCAAACCAGTTTGGTCATCCCTGTCCCCAAGGACACATCCTTGTATTGCCTGAGAGCAGCAGGGGAGGAGGGACTCACTCAGGGGCAGGTCCAGGGTGAATTGCTGGGGTGTCCATTGTGCAAATCCCTCAGCATCCTCTATGCACCCCTGCTGTTGCTGGGATGGCGTGTAATGCCCAACTGGTTTGAGCTAATGAGTTCAGGGTCTGTTTTGGGGACACTGGGGAGAGTTTAGGGGGCTGGGGGCACAGGACAGGTCACTCCTGGATGTGTCACCTCAGGGCAGCCCGGCCAGCTCTGCAGTGGAGAGCAGGACCACTCATGCTTGCCCCAGAACAGGTTCTTTAATAAAGCATTTCAGCACATAGTGAGTCATTAATTACACCCAATCATACAATGCTAATAGTAGTAATATTCATTTAAAATTTTTTACAGCATTCCACACCATGTGCCCGCCCTTGCAGGCATCATGCACCTCCTCCTATCCTGCCTAGCCCAGAGAGCTACTGCTGAGCTCCTGCTTCTTGTTATGCTTCTTCCTTGCTGCTCAGAAACACCTGGGGCATTGGAGGAATGTTCCCTGCACTCTGTCCCTAAAAATCTGGGACTTCCTGGCTCAGGTGAAGCCATTTCCAGGTGGGTTTTCAACAATAGTGAGCAACCCCAAACTCTGTGTGCCAGCATCTCCTCAGCATGACCTTTTGGAGCTCCAGCTTTCCTAAGAGATACAGACAGATAGCAATGTGGCATCAATGCACCTCTGGGAAAATCCCACTCTGCCACACTTGCAGAGAGGGACCGCTGGGAGCGTGTGGAGCCGCTTCCTCGGTGCTGTCTGCCCTGGGAGCAGCACCTGAGCATCGCCAGCCCTCAGCCCACCCCGCTGGTGATGCCCTCCAGCACGGCTGGAAGAGCACGAGTGCAGCCCCGCACGCACACCTGTGCACACGCACATCCCTGCTCCCTCCCGTGATGCCGGCCTCAGGAATGCTGCCGGCATCACGCGCAGCTGCCGAGCAAGTTTAGCGGTCACATTGATCCCGACTTGTGTCGGCTTAACACCCGCTCCAGCCTGTCCCCTCCTGGGGTCTTCCCAAAAACACCACTGCTCTGGAAATGCTCCGCTCCCCTGGCAGCTGTGGAGCGCTAAACTTGCGGCAAAAACCTTGGCACAACCCTGTAGCCTGGAATCACCTGCAGGTGTCTGCAGGCAAAGCCAGCTCCTGTCCAGAGCTCCCCCCTCCAGCCCTTTTGCATCCATCCCCTAACCCTCTTTGGCCACCCCATGGCCATGGCTGGTTTGGTTTTTTTTGTTGTTTTTTTTTTTTTACGAAGTACCCCAAAATCTCATCCCAGTGATAACACCTGGACATGGCACTTCTCACTGCCTGGCAGCTTCACCCAGGTTTGATGGAGTTTCTTGCTGCTTCCGTGGAGTGGGGGGCTCTGTCCCACTTCAATAAATCTGCATTTCATTGTAGGATTAAATAGTTTCTCCCTTTGGTTTCTGTAGTATTTTCAAGTGTTTTAAATTCTCAAGCATTAACACATGACAGAGTCATTTGTAACTCTCAAAAATAACCCGGCACATAGGCTAATGACACACTCCCATAATATTTGACTGTCCATGCCAGGTATGGCCATGTCACAGAAACACGTAGCCACTGAGCAATCTTCACAATGGCCAAGAGGTGGGAGACTTCATCAAGGCAACAGGGTAGGGTAAAGTAGATGTTTGTAGTTTTAACTTCAAAATACTGAAGTCTTTAAAAGCTCAAGGGCTTCACCCTGGGGTTCAGGCAGATACCCAGCACATTCCTGTCAGCCAAAAAAGTAAAGACCAAGGAGAGCTGGAGCCCAGACACTGCCTGTGGGATGGGGTCAGAGGGATACCCAGGTCCTTCCTGGGGCTCACCAGGAAAAACAATGTTGTACTGATTAAAATGAGGTTCAATCACCACTCTTTTCTTGGATGGATGATTGTGAAGTCTCACCTGGTTGATTAAGTCTCATCCATCTGCACTGGGACATAGAAAGTACTTTACATCCTCCCTCCACCAGCAGAAGCCGCAGCTTCAGGGCTTTATAAGGGCAACGCTGAGGTTCACAGGATGGTACAACAGCCACAGGTGAAATGCTGGGATAGTGTGTTAGACACCCTGTCTGAAGAAAAAAACAAGCAAAGCTTAACTAAATCATACATATATGTCAGAGGCAGAGAGGGAGAGACGGATTTTTACTGTCTGAAGTCAGTCTCTGGCAGCTTTATCTGAAAACTGTGGTGATCTGAATTACACAAAGAGAACTAATGGGAAGTTGGTATGCTTTGAAATGTACTGGCAGTTTTGCCTCCTCTTAAATTACCAATTTGCATCTCGCATAGATTGTTTTGTGTGCCTTGTTTTTATTCTCTGGTTTCTTTGTTTGCTTTATGCAACAGGCAAGAGAGAAAATTTACCTTATTTCCTGTCTGTTGCTGGGCTGGATTTACACATAGCAACAAGGAGGAGAAACCTTTTTCCTTTTTTTTCTGGTAGTAAAAAACAACTTGTAGTCTCTAAAAATCACATTAGAGACACTGAAGGAAAGGAAAAATTCCCTTTTCTCTTGAAGTCTTGTCATGTTTTATCAGTGATGAGTTGGTATGCCTTGCCTGTCCCACCAAGGCACCCCTCGGCAATCTTCCTGCAGTAGAAAAGTGCTCTGTTTCCCAGCCACAACAGAAAAAAAATCAGTCTTCAGGGCAGCTCCTGAGACGAGAGGGAGTGGAGAAAGCCAGGAACATGCAAATGTGAGTTTTATTTATTTGTGGCTTAAACCTCTGAGTGCCAAATCTCCTGGCAATGTGAGCGCCCTCCCCGCCTTTCCAAACCCAACTTGCATATTGCTGAGCAAACGTCAGCAGACGTGATGGTGGTGATGATGATGATGACAACTTGATTAATTAAAATCTTCAAGCACACCTGACTCAGATTTAACAGCTCTGGCCTTTTTTATTCTTTGGTTTACACTCCCCCCCCCCCCCCACCTCCAATGACTCTTCAAGACAGGTATGTTACATACTTATTCACCTCATGGGGAGCAGAGGCAAGGCAGTGGAGGACTTCGCTGGAATGCAAATTCAGGAATTCAGGAAGAGCATTCAGGAAATTCCCTCACAGTTCTCCATTTTGCATTTGCTTCTCATAGAAACAGAGATTAAGCAACTGTGTTGACTGTGTTTCTGCCACATCCCTCCTAGTTTGTGATTTTCAGCCCACAAGGGCTGCCTCACCTCCGGATGCAGGTGCTTCAGAGCTGTTTTGTGGAATTTGGCAGCTCAGGTGGGTGGAGGAGAAGGACCAAGTCTTCCACTGCGGGGAGGAAGATAGTGAGGCACTCTGAACTGCATTACTAGCCACTCAAGGGTCCACCAAAGATGGTGCTATCAGAAATCAGCTTCAAAGCTCTGCCGCTCCTGGAACACCTTGCTAAAGACTTACTCTGTGAATATTGAATCCTTCTTTTGCACTGAGATGAGTCCCCAGCATGTGGCCTCGCCTCATCCCATGGTGTGCTTTCGGCTGGAAGGGGGAAGCACTCTGGCTTTGGGCTGGGATGAACCCCTCTTTCCTGGCCCCTAAAGCCCCTGCAAGGCTGCTCTGTGAGCCAGAGCTCTCATCTGCTTAGGTCAGATTCATCTTCTTCCCCAGAGGAGAAGACACCTTTGAGCTCTATATACGGGTTCTTCCACCAAAATAAAAACTGGGCATCAGCTTTGGGGAATCTTGGCAAATCTTTGCTGACCTTTAGCCTTGTTTGATCTCAAAGAGTAAGAGTTACCTGTCCTGGCTTAGAAAGTCAGGAGAGACATACCCCAAGACGAGTCAGGGGAACACGGGCTGAGACCAGATGCCTCCTGGGGGTGCTGACATCTGCACAGAGAGCTGAAGGCTTAATGCTATCTAACATTCAGGCGGATCCAAAAGTCCCAAAACCCAGGGATGTCAGGCATGCCTCCCAGGTGAATGATACCTCATCCTGCCCTGTGTGCATTACCGAGCCATGGGCAAAAGACCTTATTGCCCCCTGGGAGATGGGCCTCTGTCCTGAAACAGGCTGGTTATTGTACCAAGTTTTATGCTGACCATGAATGACCCTGCTGCCATTTGGGGTTTTCTTTGCTTCCCCTCTGCCTGGTGTGGGAGGAAACACAGATAGATACCACAGGAAGCAGGTCTTGCAGTCTGTGTGAGGATAGAAGCAACATCCAGGGAAGAAAGTATGGGCATGGGACAATTTGAAGTCACCTGGCAGATGGTGGGCATCTCATTTTGGGGAATTTCCCTTTGGTTTGTTTTTAAACAATCTGTAGAATTGTACCCAAGACTCACTGAGCTTTTTATGAAAGGAGTGGAAACAAAAGGAAACAATTTTCAGATGGTCATAGAACTACAAGGTCTCTGTGTCCAGGGGAGGAACAGCTGTGTACGCTGGGAATCTTCTGCAACAAAAAGACACCACAGGAAAGGTTATAGTACAGGCTGCAAAGATACAAGAGGCAGAGTGTGGCTGGACAGAAAAGGACCATTTATTGTTTTCTCCACTGTGAGGATGAGGGCATCAAAAAAAGCTATGAGGCGGCAGGATCAAAACAAGCCCCAAGAAAATTACTCTGCACCCAAACAGATAATTAGATTGGGCAGCTGTTAGGTACAGGATGTTGCAAATGCTTAAAATTTATCTGCCTTCAAAAATAACCAAACAAATTAATGGGAGAAAAATTTGAAGGCTATTATGTATAAGAACACTTCTGGCTCAGGGAGTCTGAGTCACAAAAAAATGGTTGGGCATTGAGGAAATATTCTGGGGAAGTATCATTTGTCCTTACACCAGGGGTGGCCTTACATGAAGAGAAGTGCTGGGGTAGATGGGTCCTTGTGGGCTATTTCTAGATTCCGGAATAGAGAAGCACCAAGCACTGAAACTTTGTGCTGGCCATGACAAGTTTGTTATCTACCTGGGCGAATCTGCCCCAAGACCTCACTGCTGTGCTGTGCCAAGCACTTCCTGGAGGTTTGGGGGGGACAGGACACGTGGCCCCCAGCAGCATGGGTGGGGACAGAAGATAGTGCCTATCAGGACCTGTGCAAGCAGGTCCTTGGAGATAAGACAGTGTCTGGGGAATCACTTAGTGCAGTGCCTTGATAGAGCAGCAGCTGCTGACTCTCAAGCCAAGAAACCAACCCTGAAGGTCATGAGATAAAGTGAAGGCAGAGGGAAACCATGACCTAGCAGTGAGAATTCCCAAATCTCCTTTTTCATTCTTGTGAAGGAAAATTAGATAAAAAGGGAAAATATTCAAAGCAATACATACCTCTAGCAGGCACAGCTCATCCCAGCTGACCCAGACTTAGCTGCAAGATCAGACTTTGAAAGTTTGTGCAGTATCTCCATGGTCTTCACGGTCAAGATGTCCTGTGAGCTGTATGAGGAATGGACTGGCAGGAGCAGAATTCAATGTCATCCCAACAGATAGGAGCACTTTTCAATCTTCTGGGCTGTTTTTACAGCCGTGTCTATGAAAGAGGCAAGTTCACTACCCCCAAAACAGCTTCCAAGTCTTTAAGCCTTCCATTACCCCCATATTAGTATTTTCCATCAGATGGCTGTACACTGTACCCTGTACACCAAGGGCTCTGCAAAGCATTGTCATCCCTCTCTCTGTGTGCAAACTATCCCTAGTGCAGCTGGTCTCAAAGTCTCGGGTCTCACTTGGCAACCACCTCCAATGTCAATAAAATATGACTCAAATGGGCCCATTGCCAAACTGATGACCACAAAACACAGTCAGGGATGGAATGCCCTCCAGAGGGACCTGGACAAGCTCGAGGGGTGGGCCCATGAGAATCTCATGAGGCTCAACAAAGCCATGCACACTTGGGTTGGAGCAACCCCTGGTAGCAGCCCAGTTTGGGCATGAACAGCCCCAGAGCAGCCCTGCCCAGAAGGGCTTGGGGGTGCTGTGGCTGAGAGGCTGCACATGCCCCGGCCATGGCACTGCCAGCCCAGAGAGCCAAACGTGTCCTGGGCTGCATCCAGAGCCCCGTGGGCAGCAGGGCAGGGAGGGGATTCTGCCCCTCTGCTCTGCTCTGCTGACACCCACCTGGAGCACTGCATCCAGCTCTCAGGTCTGTGCTACAAAAAAAAGTACAGACCTGTGTGCTGGTTTAGAGTACAGTGGCTGGGGCAGAGTTAATTTTCTACAGTTTGCTTTCTTCAAAGTTATGTGGCTGTGTTTTGAGTTTGTGCTGAACACAGAGTTAATAACATAGACATGTTTTTGTAATTGCTGAGCAGTAACAAAGAGCCAAAGCCTTTTCTGTTTCTCATACCACCATGCTGGTGAGAAGACTGAGGATGCAGAGGAGGCTGGGAGTAGACACAGCCAAGACAGGTGACCCCAAACTAATCAAACTGATTCCAGACCATATGAAATCATGCTCAGTATATAAAGTGTGGTGAAGGAGGTAGGGAAACATTTGGGGTGATGGTATTTGTCTTCCCCAAGTAACCATTATGTGTGCTGGAGCCCTGCTCTCCTGAAGATGGCTGAACACCTGCCTGCCCATGGGAAGCAGTGGATTAATTCCTTGTTTTGCTTTGCTTGCATGTGTGGCTTTTGCTTTTCTTATTAAACTCTCTCAAGCCACACGTTTTCTCTTTTACTGCTCCAATTCTCTGCCCAATCCCACTAGAGAGAGTGGCTGCCTGGGGCTTGGCTGCTGGCTGGGGCTAAATCACTACAGCCTGTCAGAGAGGTGGTGGATGCCCCATTCCTGGAAACATCAAGACCACCTTGGACAGGGCCCTGAGCAACCTGCTGTAGTTGAAGATGTCCCTGCTCACTGCTGGGGTGTGGAACCAGATGGCCTTTACAGGTCCCTCCCAACCCAAGCCATTCTCATTCCATGATTCAATAAGTGAGAATCCTTTTGTTTGCTTCTATATTACTAACATTTTGGAAATACCTCCATGGATAGGAACAGGCAGGAGCTTCATGAGCTCCTATTTTCCAAGCGCCCCAGATAAAATATTACTAAAATGATTTTTATTACTTATTAATCATCAGAATATGAGGAGTAACAGCAGAGTAATTTGATTGTACTCTGTTATCAGAACTTTTGACTGCTTTTGCAGGTTTCTAGACAGCAAGTAGATGTGAAAGAAGTGTATATGCATGTATGTTTAACCTAAATGTGAAAGCCAGTATATGGATGACTGTAAACAAAAAGAAGTTTAGGGCAGTAGAGTCAATGGGACAATATTTTCAATGTATGAAGAAACCCCACAGAAAAATGCCCTATGGCATTGAAAATTGCTCTGGAAGAAGCAGCTTTATACTGTTATAGGACAAGTTAGGCACACTGTTTGCAAACCTTCCCTTCTAATTTCTTTTGCTTGTAAGCATTCAAGTAAATGAAAGTATGTCTCACTCTAGGGAAAATCTCTGCATTTCTGAAGCTGAGCATGTGTTCTGATGGTTAGGGAAGGATCTGAGTGTCCTGGCAATGCTCACCAGTGCTGCACTTAAAGGAAAAAAACCAGAGATAAATATATTAAAAATGGATGCTGAGAGAAAAACATGCTTGAGGTGGAGAAAGGCTTTTATCTAAGTTTTGTGGCCTTCGTGGAATGTTGGCTGCTTGTTTGCGGAGAGAAGAATTCACTCCTCTGGAAGTCCTTACTGATTCCTCTGTTCCCATCTTGCAACTCCTGCTCTGCACATTTTTCCTGAGGGAGAGGCCTCCAACCCACAGTCCTTTTCTGTTTTACCCCACTCTCATACCTAAGGGGTAGCATGAAGAGAGAAATAGCTAAAACTTACCCTTTTTGGTACTTTTTGACCACTGGCAAGTACATTCACAGGTTTTTTAACTTCCTCAGGGCAAAGGCAAAGTAAGGGCCTTTGATTGTCTTGGAGATAAGGAGATGCAGACCCATAGGACCAGACTACAGGCAGCTCACCCAGCTGAAAGCCTTCCCTGCAGCACCACTGAATGTGTCAAAGACAAGAAAAAAAATTAATTTAAAACACTGTGCAAATGAGGGTCCAGATACAAAGGCTTAGTTCTTAAACTCCCTCCTTCCTACTCTTCTAGATCCTTAAAATGAAAAAAACATAGGAAAAACAAACCAATTTGAGATAAAAACCACACCTTATTGTTTGGGACAGCATCAGAGCTTTCTCCATCTTTAAAATGGGAAGAATGCGGAATGGACTGTCCCTGATGTACATCCAGACACAAACATGGCTGTTGGCTCTTTTTGCACCCTTTCTGCACCCTTTCTGCCCTTGAATTCTCAGCTGAAGGTCAGAAGAGGGAAAAAACCCATCCTAGAGGCCAGGCAGAAGATCTAAGATGTGCCAGAAGGGACAAGGAAATGGGATGTGCCAAAGCTGCCATGGATTGAGACCTTCAGGTTGGTGCAGCCAACAGGTTCCCTGCAGGATGGAGAAGCATGAGGTTAATTAATGGAAATCTCACAGCAGGTAAACAAGTCTGGAGGAGATATACCTAGCCCTACAGGCAGCTGTAGATGGGGATCAAGATGTTGGCACAACAAAGCATTGAGGGACAGCACCTGCAGGGCACAGCCATGCTCTACCCTGTCCGTGTGCCCCAGGGACCCTTTTGCAGGTCTGAGCCCTCCAGCCTCAGTCACAAAAGCAAGGCAGGAATACAACTGTGGTTGCCCCAAGGTCTGCAGCAGGGTGCTGATGGAAATGGGGTAACCAGCAAGGGGTGGTTGGAGGGGACAAGAATGTAGAGCAGTTGGTGGAGCCAAGAGGAAGAGAATCAAAGCCCTGAACAGGCCCTGCTGGCTCCCATCCCTTCCTTCTCCAAGAGGGTGTGTGAGCACTGCTCTCCAACGTGGACAGTGCTGGAGGATTTCAGCTTTGTGAACTCAGTGGTTTTCTATTTGTTTTTTTAAGACCCCATAGATGTTTTTTCCAAATTTCCATGGACAGCAAGCCCCGGGGTGGAGATGAGAGCATCTCTCAGCATGCTCAGGACAGGCAGAAAGGCTTCTCCAGACTTGTTCACCTGTCTGGGAAATTTGCATCAATTACCCTCCCAGTGATTCAGGCTTCTGCTGGAAAGTTCAGCCTCTTCCTTTCCAGATATGAATGCCCAGAGCAGTTTTCAGGATTGGTGCAAGGGTGTTCCCCTGCCCTATTCTGCTTCACCCCCACCACAAAGCAGTTTCCAGAGCTCACAACCTACCAGTGGACACAGCAGAGTGAGACCTTGCATGTGGCACACAAGCCCTACAAGCAGTTTTTCCCAGGAGCATCTCTTTGTTAGGAAATTGGAGGTGGAGATGCTAAGGGAGGATCTCCTGCCCCTAACCCTCTCTGGACCTTTTCACCCAAGAGGTTCTCTCTGCTATTCAGCCACCCAAGCCTGCTGGCCATGCCTTGGACTTGGTGCTTATTCTGCAGTTTGGTTTTCTTCCCTGGCTCTGTTCATATTTAATGCGGGAAGAGTGACAAAAAGGCCTAATTCAGCCTCAAGCAAAGCAAGGTCCAATTAAACTCACTTGGCCCTCCCTGTTTCCTAATGGAAAGTCTTCTTGTGGTCAGTTTTCAAGGCCTCAGGCAGGATATGAGCTGTGCATCTTCATCTATGCCTTGCTCAGCTTGAATTTTAGTTACTGGCAGAAGGTGAGTGCATTGCTGCTGGAGACCAGCCCACAGAGACCACCCAAGGTATGGCAGCGTGTGAGAGCATTGTAAGCTTTGCTGGCAGCAGCTGACATCATGCCGTTCAGCACAGTACATGGTGTTGGTGCCCCCAAGCCAGAAATGGTGTGGGACCAGAGAGCTTCCTCCTCCCCCTCACTCACCTTCTGCAAAATGCTATCTGTCCCCACCATGGCTTCTGCAGAAATACAAGGAGCTGCCTACTCTGAGGGTAAAAGCAGGGTCTGGTGAATGCACCAGGCAGCTGTTCTGTGTACTCTAGCTCCTTCACTCTGTTGCCAATGCCTGCCTAACAGAGATGGCTCATCCCCAGGAAAAGGGGGGATGGCTGTTAGTCCCTCCTTGATGGTCACCTACTCTCAAGGGATGGACATTCCCACAGAGCTGAGCCTGTGGGTGAGGTGAAGGCAAAACACTGGGGATGTTGGCCTAGGCTGATGTCTCTCCCAGACCACACCCCATGCTACCTTATCCCAGTGGTGGTGGCATCCACGCCACCTCAGCCACACCAGAATGCTGGAGACAGGGATGTCTTGTGCACCAAGAAGAACCTAAAATTCCAGCTCCCAACACAGAAACTACTCCTGGGACTGAACAATATGGATATCCCAGTCAAAGCCCCATCAATAAAGAATTACGTTCCACAGATTGCTGCTTTGGCGGAGGTAACAGTCACTTCAGGTTTCAACAGAATCCTGATGGGTCCCTTCCAACTCAGCATTTTCTATGATTCTGTGAGATCACGAATCACTGAAGACCACAGCACATACCACCACCACTGTGGGCAGCTGGAGGACTGTCCCTGTAGCTGGCAGCTTGAAAAGGCTCAGATATTCTGCACACTGAGCCCAGAATGGAAGGTGTAAGGTGACCTGAACAGCCAGGTACACAAACTCTTGGAAATTCAAACCACTAAGGTCACAGTCGTCACACTCCTTAGGCCCTGGAATCACAGCTGAAATGGTATTGTAATGCACTTATAATTTATTCATCAGCTGAATGGGAGCAGCAGGCATTGTGACAGCATTCTTTTATCAAGCCCTTGTGATGGACTTCATCCATTTTAAAAGAGCAAACTGGAGTCAAAAGGAAAAAAAAAAGAAAAAGAAAAAAAAGAGTAAAGCCAACTTTATTCAAATGAAAACAAGCAGAAAAAAGGCCAAATCAAAACAGGGGGAAAGAAAAAACTCCACTAAAGATCTGTTTTTCTCTTCACTTTTCTTCTCCTTTGCTCTGAATCTCCCAAACTTTGCATTACTCTGCTTTTGGCTACTTTGATGTAGGAGGCTCCTGTTAACCCAGATGCTGCTGACTGATGCTCAAAAGCATCTTTTCATCCCTGTGATGAGTTCTGCCTGAGGATGAGCTTGCCCCATTTTTAGGTGAAAGAAAGCCAGAAGGAGAATTGTGGACAGATTTTTATTCTCAAGGATTGACAATTACTTCCCTTGAGTACTCTGATGCTCTGCTCCCCAGACAGAGGAACCTATCTAAGTGTCAATGTGAAGGTGAGGGCACTTGTGCTACTGTTCTTTGGGGTTTTTTGGGTTTTTTTTGAGGTGAAACTCACCCCATGCACTAATAATGCATTGTTCACTTGGGTAGCAGAGCAAATAATCACATTTTGATTTTCCTCACTAAATGCTCAGGGAGTTTTATGGGGAAATATTTGTTTGGCATCAGGGTATTTGTGTCAGGGCTGAGATCCACCATGATGGTGCTTGTCTGTCATCTGGTCTGGGAGTGAGGTATCTAGTGTAAATAAAAGAAGTAACCCCAAATTCCTCTGTTATTGCCCCTCCAGGGCAACAAAACAAGCCTGCAAAGCCCAGGTGCTATTTCCCCTTGTCCCATGGGTAATGTGTGCTGCTGCTGTGGGGATGATGGGCCGCCAATACCTCTGTGGCCTCAGCTGCAGATTTGCACCCAGGGCAATGGCACTCCAGGAAGGAGACAGAGGAAATAATCTTGGCCATCTCTCTGTCTTCCATACCCCTACAGTGGTCTTAGCAAGAAAAAACTGGGTAAAATTTGGGCAGTGGGGGGATCTATGAGGTCTGTAAGAGGTAGAGGAGCAGAGTCCAGAGCTAAACCACATTGACCTAGGAGCACGTGAATTTCCATTTTGGGCAGTCTGAAGGACAAATACAAAAGAACTGGTTGGACAAATACATCTTAAGCTGTTTAGGACCAGCTCTGGGGCAGGACAGTGATGAAGTGGACCTCCAGGTGTCCTGCTCTGTTTCAGTACAGCCCAAGGAATAGCTGCTTGTTCTTTGAGTTACAAAGGGCTCCTGGTGGGGTAGCTGTAGACTAAGCAGAATTCCTACCGCCTCCCTGATCTTCTTCATCACTTCACCATGTGACTTGCTGGGGGTAAGAAGGTGTTAAAGTCCAGCCTAGAGTCCCCAGGATCCCTGCTGATGTTTCACCAAAGCACAGGAGTAGGGAAGAGGCAGGAGGAGAGGAAAAGGTGTTGATGGTATTGGCTTTTATCCCAGGTGAATCCAGTTCTCTTGCAGAAGGAGCAGGTATCTCATCCTTTGAGCCACTCAGGAAAGAAATTAGATAGAGCAGTGAAAAGTATCACATGAGAGAAATCTGTCCTGAGAATGGAGTCACACAGGCACTCCCACATCTTCCCACCTCTTGTCCTCTCTCTCTGACAGCTCATGGAGCAGTAACCCTCTAATGTGACACCAAGACAGGTTTGCATTTTCAAATGCTTCTGCTGTTGCTAAGCAGAGGAGTTAACTCTCAGTTTGTCATCCTTTGTGAACACAGCTCGCAGGAAGAAAGAAATAAACGAGGAAGAGAGATATTAAAACCAGCTGATAATAACAAGGCAAGGGACTTAGAAGTTTTCAAGTCAGATTTAACCTATTACACTGGTGGCACCTTGACAATGACAAGTTCTGCTGCTGGGGACTGGATTAATGGTATGTGTAGCCTCCTCCTCTCCCAGTGAGACTTGTCCTTCCCGGAGACCCATGTTCTCACATCAGACTATTTCTTGTTCTGTGACCCCAAAGAACAAACTGATTCATTCAGGTGAAAATAAAATAAAATATAAGAAGAAACAATACTGTTTGTGGCAGAGCACACCCCATGTAAAGCCCTGCTTGCAGGTGAGCTGTGGCCGTCCACAGGAGAGCAGCTGGAGGAGGAGAAGGCTTCATCCTTTCATTATGATATATCAGAGGTGATTGGAGGGAAGAAATGCCATATGAAAAATCAAAAAAGTTATGCTAGCCTCAGGGCAGCCTGGGTTCAGGGGAACAGGACACCAGGCAAAACAGCTGAGCCTCCCTGAAAGCACAGGCAGAAATGCAAGCAGGAGCCTTGGAGGGGGCTGCCAGGCAGCACAAAATGCTCTCTTACTTCAACAGTTTCTATTTTCTTTGAGTGCTGAATGTTTTTGCAGGAAAGGGAAAAAAATCAGAGGGAAAAAGACCAGTATCTTTTCTAAAAGCAAACCTGGTGGAAAATTTGCAGTCTGCTCTCTTGAATACACCAGGGCTTGCTTTACTTTTTGCCTTGCATGATTACATCATACATTAACATTCAAGACAGGCATCAGGAAGAGATGAATCCTGAATAACTCCAAAGTTTGCTTCTTCCATCTCTTCCAGCATGAGGCAGGTTCAGACAAAGCCTGTGCTGGAGGCTGGCTGCAAGAAAAGATGTTTTGAGGGCAGTACAGTACCAAAAGAGCTTGGCTCCAGTACATTTTTCTCCAAGCATGAGCAAATCCATGTTTTACCAGCAAGCTGAGATGCCCTATTAAAAGAGCAGATCTTTGCTGGTTGGCATCAGCACAGAAGTCACAGCATGTGTTATGTCCATCAACTAAAGACAATTTAAGAAGCATGTGAAGATCCATTAATATGTCCTGAGGAGTGTAACAAAGGTGGTGAAAAGGCTGGATGAATGTCTTTTGAGGAGCAGCTGAGGATTTTGGGCTTGTCTAGTTTGGAGAAAGGGGATTCAAGGTAACGCTCTCTACAGATTCCTGAGGAAGGGAAGTACTCAGCTCTTCCTGATATCCAGTGATAGAGCACGTGGGAATAGATCAAAGATGTGCCAGCAGAGGTTTAGACTTGGCATCAGGAAGCATTTCTTTGCAGAGTGACTGGAGAGAATAGGCATCCTAGTAAGGCCCTCAGCCTGTCAGTGTTTAAGGGACATTTGGACAATGCCCTGAACAACATTCTTGAACTTTTGGTCAGCCCTGAATTGATCAGGCAGTTGAACTGGATGATTGCTGTAGTCCCTTCTAACAGAAATAATAAATTATTTTCTGTTCTATTCCACTGACATAAATAAAAAGAACATGGGATCAGACTTCCATCAGAAAACACACAGAGCATGGTACTGCCCAGTCTCCAAGGAGTTTCTCTTACAAAGTGTTTCATGATCCAGCCCTCCAGCCTCCTGCTGAGGAAGTGAGAGCTGTATTAAGCAGCTTTCAGTGAATCTGAGCTCAGTCCAAGGTGGTGAAGAGTGAGCCACAGCCACTGACCAGTTCCAGTGACTGACCTGTCCCTGTAGGGGAGCACACACTTTATTTCAGCAGTCAGTCAAGTCCGGATGGACAAGGGATGTTCCTCTGTATTATCCTGGTAGCACTGAGCAAGAACTCATCTCAGCTTCATGCAAAAATTGATGCCAGTCCCCACAGGGACATTCTTCAGGGTGAGATGGCATTTTGCAAGGGCTGGAGTATTTTATAGCTTGGAGGCAACCAAAAGCCCTGGTCCAGGTACCACTGACAGAGCTGGGGCACCTCTGGAGAGGGTAACAGGGGCAACTCTGGGGAAGCTCAAGAGGCAGGAGAAGGCAAACAGAGCAGTCTCAGGGACAAGGGGTGCCTTGCTTTTCACTGGGAAACAGCAAATTTGTCCTGGGAGCAGCTGGAGTTTGGGGAAAACCATCTGCTTCCTGCTCTCCTTCCTGGTGCCAGGTCTGGAGAAGGAGCCAGAGCCAAGGCTGCCAAGAGTCAGGGAGAGGCTTCAAAGTCCCCCTGCTGTGCAGGCTGCCCCAGCTGCATGATCTCCCACCGACAAAAGGGCCCTGGCTGTCACTCCTGTGCCTTTGGGAAAGTCCACGGCTTTGGAAAACGCAGGAGATTGATCCAGTGGTCACCCACGTCTACAGGGTTGTCATTGGGATGGGAAAGCCTGCGAGCTGTTGGGGGCAAGGAAGAAGGTTAAAGCAGTGTAGTGATACAGGGATGATGGGACACATCATCCAACCTGTTTGTTCAAAGAGCAGGTGCCTCTGTGAGGTGGCCTGAGCCCTGCCATGCGCAGAAGGATGAAAGAAATGCCAAGTAGAAATGGCTCATCCTCCTCCTGGACAATTACTGTTATTTTTATTTCTTTATTTTTTAATGAATATTATTTACATTATTCATTAAATAATGACTAAGGAACAGGTGATGGCTCATGTTTACTGGTTGATAGGTCTCTACACTTCTGCAAGCATTTTTCACCCTTAGCCAAGCCAGGGAATGGCAGGAAGGCTGGAAATAGTATGTTCTGGTGTGACTACACCACACATCTGCGGAGAATGTGAGAACAACATGTTGGGGTGAGGGATGGCAGCTGCCTGTTTGTGTCCTACTGCTGCTTGGGAGCCACTGCAGGATTTTTATGGGGTCCTGAGTCATGCAAGTTCACTCCTCAAAAACCATGCTCTGTACAAAACCATCTGTTTTGTGACCAGTGGGTGAACCATGCTCTGTTGTACCCACTCATGACCTGTGACTATCTAGACAGGCAGGATGGATAGACCAATTGTGTGAGGTTCAACAAGGCCAGGTGCCAGGGTCCCTGGGTCACAACAACTCCTGCAGCTCCAGGTTTGGGGTAGAATGGCTGGAAAGCTGCCCAGTGGGAAAGGACCTGGGACTGTTTGATAGGAGCTGAACATGAGACAACAGCATTTGCCCAGGTGGAAAAGAAGGCCAATGGTATCCTGGCTTGGATCAATAATAATAAAAGCAGCAGGATTAGGGAAATAATCCTTGCCCTGTACTTGGCACTGGTGAGGCACCTCAAGTGCTGTGTCCAATTCTGAGCCCCCCAGTCCAGAAAGGAGATTGAGGTGCTGGAGCAATTTCAGAGAAGGGCAATGGAACTGGTGAAAGGTCTGGGATCCATCTCCTGTGAGGAGCAGCTGAGGGAGCTGAGGGTGTTTAGCCTGGGGAAGAGGAAACCCAGGGGGTCTTTATCACCTCTGCAGCTCCCTGACAGGAGGGCGTAGCTGGGGGTCAGTCTCTTTTCCCAGGCAGCCAGTGACAGGAAGAGGAGATATAGAATTACAGAATCACAGTATGAGCTGAACTGGCAGGGAACCACCAGGATCATGGAGTCCAACTCCTGGCCATACACAGGGCACCCCAAGAATCACACCCTGTGCCTGAGAACATTGCCCAAAAGCTTCTTGGCCTGCGTCCTTGGGGAGCCTGTTCCACTGCCCAACTACCCTCAGGTGAAAAAGTTTTTCCCTGACACAGCTTGATGCCATCCCCTCAGGTCCCGTCACAGAGATCAGTGCCTGCCTGTCCTTTGCCTCTCATGGGGAACTGCAGAGAGGTCTCCCCTCAGTCTCCTCAAGGCTGAACAGGCCAAGTGCCCTCACACAGAGGAGCCACCCTCCAGAACCTTCATTGTCCTTGAGGCCCTCCTTTGGACACTCGCTAATGGATTAATGTCTCAAGATGTGCCAAGGAAGGCTCATGCTGGAGGTTAGGAAGAATTTCTTCACGGAAAGGGTCATTATGAATCGGAATGGGCTGCCCAGGGGGGCGATGGGGCCATTGTCTCTGGAGATGTGGAAGGAAAGACTGGACGTGGCACTCAGTGGTGGTGTTGGGTCATAGGCTGGACTGGATACGGTCAGAGATTTTTTTTCCAAACGACTTGATGCTGTGATTTTGTGACCCTCCCTCCGCTCCCACAACCCTGCGCCCCGCTCCCGCCCCTCACGGCCTGCCCTCTCCCCCGGCACGGCCGAGGCGCCGCCGAGCGCGGCCCCTTTAAAGGCACGCGGCGGCGGCGGGGGCGTGGCGCGCGGCAGCGCGTGCGGCGGGGGCGTGTCCCGGGAAGGCGTGGCCCGGCTGCGCGCCGGGGCACGGCCGGGCGTGCGGCGGGGGCGTGGCCCGGGGGCGCGGGGGGCGTGGCTAACGGAGCGGCGGGGGCGGGGCCGGCGCGGCGCGCTGAGGTCAGCGCGAGCGGCGCCGTCACAAAAGGAAGTGGCGGCGGCGGGGCCGTCAGCGCGGGGAGGGGCGGGGGCGGCACCGGCACCACCGGCACCGGGACCACCGGGAGCGGCACCGGGAGCGAGGAGGCGGCCGCGGCGGGGGCCGCGCCGCGCCATGGCCCAGCAGCAGATGAGCAGCTCGCAGAAGGCGCTGATGCTGGAGCTGAAGTCGCTGCAGGAGGAGCCGGTCGAGGGCTTCCGCATCACCCTGGTCGACGAGTCCGACCTCTACAACTGGGAGGTGGCGATCTTCGGGCCCCCCAACACGCTCTACGAGGGCGGGTACTTCAAGGTACGGGCCTCTCCCCCGCGGCGCGGGCCGCGCCGTGGGGCTGGGCCGGGTCCGGGCCTGCGGGAGGGGGCACGGGCACGGCCTGGGCCGGGGGAGCCGCGCCGCGCTCCTGGAGCCCCGCAGAGCCGCCGCGGCCAGCCCCGGCGCGGGGCTGCGCTCTCCCCTGCCGCCCCGAGGTGCCCCCGGGCTCTGCTCGGTGTGTGTTTCACGGAATTGGTGCGGTTGGAAGGGACCTGTGGAGATCATCTGGTCGCGTATTTCGTATCCTTTTAGTTCCTGGCTTAGGGGCAAGGCTATTTACAAGAGCGTTTAGGGACAGAGCAAGGGGGAATGGGTTCAAACTCAAAGAGAGTAGGTTTAGCTTAGGTATTAATTGTTCATTGTGAGGGTGGTGAGGCCCTGGCACAGATTGCCCACAGAAGTTGTGGATGCCCCATCCCTGGAAGTGCTCAGGGCCAGGCTGGATGGGGCTTGGAGCAGCCTGGTCTAGTGGAGGGTGTCCCTGCCCATGGCAGTGGGGTTGGACCTAGATCATCTTCAAGCTCTCTTCCAACCCAAACATTTTATGACTCTGTGATATTTATTTCAAAGTAAGGGGCTTCCAAGCCATCCCTTGATAGCTTCACTCATTGATGGGTAATTCAGGGTGAAGGCAGTGTTTTCCTCAGGACTCCATGGGATTCAGGGCTGTTTGACACAATTTTTTTCTGTTCCTGTGTTCTTCCTCTCCATGCTTTAAGAGGGCAGCCTTCAAAGAGCTGCAGCAACATATAATGGGTGAATATAGATTCAATTCCTTTCTCAGCCTTCCTGTTAATACAAAAAAAACTTTTGTGGTTACTATTTCCACTCATGTGAATACAGCAAATAAGAAATCTGGCACAGCCATCCCAGAAAAGAACCGAAGGGAGTGTCCTTAAATTATCAAAACAGCTGGAGAAGGAGGAGTTGCACTTTTTTCTTAAAACAGACAATTGGAAACCCTTAATGCCTGCAGAAGACGTGTTCCATAGGCACACTCCTCTGTTCTTGATATTTGCTTGATCTCTGGCAAAATATTGTCCCCATGAGCTTGCTTCTCCCAGCAGTTAACTGTTTTAGTTGTGGCTCCTGCATCTCCCATTTCATGCCCTTTGGCTTCTCTCAAACTGAAAAAAAATTTAGATGATGTCTTTGCTTGACTAACGTGCACCTTCAGTGCCTCTTGGCCTTCACAGGTCAAGGTTTAAGAGCTTTGTTCCACAAAACCAAAATAACCTGTAGCTTGGGGAATAATGGATTTGAGTCATGTTCGGTTTGGCCTCATTGTTTGGAAGTAGAGGAAGGCTTTGGCATAAGACTTGCCTTTTGTAGTGAGTTGGCTGGCTTACTCATGTAGGTGTGATAGGTGTATTCTTAGACTCACCTCCATTATTACTTATTCAGGAAGTCACTCGAGTCTTTAGTTGCCAACAGTGTCGTCTTTACATCCAAATGGTCTGGTGACCTCTTCCTGCACTTACATTACTCATCCATTTTTAGTCAAAGAAATCATGACTGATCGAAATAGTTTTGTTTGGTTGGGGAGGTCTCTGGACTGCATATTTGCAGTTGTTCCTGGAAAGAAGCTGAAGTTGCCTGAGAAGTAATTTGGGATGTGTGTTAACAAGTGTAGATGTAGGCAAGGCTCCCAGTTGCCTTACCTCAGCACTGTGATTGGGTTTTTGGGTATTTGATGTCTGCTGTGCCTTTCTTCTAAATTCTTTTGACCAACCCTGTGGTAGTTGTTTTGAGCGTGGGAAGATGAGGTCTCATGATGCTTCCACCTCTCCCCAGCAGTGGGATTCCCTTCAAGTGCCGTGGCTGAAATCTCTTGTGTGTTGTTTCTGTCTCATCTTTCCTCCATGAGGAGCCCTGCATGGTGGATTTTTGAAATGTCTGGTCTTTGGTTATGCATCTAGACTTCTGAGACACTGAAAAAGGGAGAAGGAGTCCTGTGAGAAGTGATATTCTTGGCTCTCTTTGTCTTAGGTCTTAACATGTGTTAGACTCTGCTTATGGAATCATTTGGAGACAAAAATAATACCCTAACTTTCTTTGTTGAGTGACTCCTGCAATATATTAATTGTATGTGCTGCTCTAAACTAATGCTCACCTTGCATGCGTTTCATTTTCTGTATTTCTTAACTCGATGAAATATTTAGCTTCATCCTGTTTTGTGTTTTCAGTTTAGTAAGGTTAGGAAAGTGGGATTAGAAATATGCAATTTCAGGATGTAACTTTTTTCAACTTTGTGGCAGTGAGTTTGGGAATTGTGTTCCACTTGAAGTGTAGTTTAACAGCAGGAACTTGAGACGAAGTACACAGGCTTCTAGTTAAGCTAGAGTACAAATACTTCAAGGAAAACTTGTGCTTAAGGTCACTTTAATAAAGAAAGTGTTAGGGATGGTTGATTGGGGAATACTATTGCTTGATTTGTGTTTTGGGAGCTCTTAGAGGTGGTCACATCAACTTTTGGCACCTTGTTTATTCTTGGAGAGATACTACCTTTCTGTCTGGGTTGTTGAACTAGCAGAATAAACTGAAATGAGGGAAGTGCTCTCTCTGCTCCTGCTTGACAGAAGCTACTGTCTAAAGCTGGTTCAACAGATTCTGGTTTCAGCTGCAAGTCCTGTAGCTCTAACGTCTGATAAATTGAAGCAGAGAACAAGTCCCCTTGAATGTTTGTTTAAATGGTAGGTTGTCAACATGCTGGCTATAATAAAGACAAGGACTTCTTAAAGATTCAAGTATGGTGTCTAAGCATATTTTATCACCTAATATAGCATGCCCAGATCTGCTGCAATGCTTCAGGGTTTAGGACTACCATCCAGATCAGCCTGCAGGAGCAACTGCTACATGAACAGCAGCTTGTATCAGCAAGGGAACATGCAGCAGCCCTCCACCCCATTCATGTGATCAGCTGAAGGTGGACATCTGAAGTGCAAGTTACATTAACCTTTGTCTTACCTAGTGACAAGATGGATATCCCAGTCACAGCCCCATCAATAAAGAATTATTATATTATTCAGTCATGCTGAATAGCTTTGTAATGTTTTGAGCAACCCTTGAAGTTCCTGACTACCATCCTCAAGGAAAGAGTTGAGCTATTCCCTGCACTGGTTGCCTCTCTTCTTTGCTGGCAAGGGAAAAACAGTTCAGGGGCAGTTATGTTAACTGATGTTAAGTCCTTCAAAGAGGTTGTGATAAGAGCAAATGTCTGTCCCTCAGCTGCTGGCAGTAAGAAATTGCCAGTTTGACTAAAGTTCTAGCAGAATCGCTTTTGTTGGGCTACAGGTATTGGACTGCACTAGGTGAAATTGGTTTTTGGTCCTAGACTCACTCACAGAGTGTAAAGGTGAAATGTGGGTAGACCTTGTATGTCTAAAGTGTTGCTTACTTCTGATTCACTTGCTGAATTTTTTGACTGACAAAGGGAAGATTTTTCTCAGAATGAAATGCTTTGTGTCCAGGTCACAGATAGTGACAACTGCTTCTTTCTTAGCTCAGCTTTGAAGGACATGGTGTGATGAGATGGATCTTTAGATCAGATTCCACTGGGCTATGTGGTAGTTCTGAGTTGCTCTGGAAATAATGGAAATATCTGGTTTTGCAGGCAGTGCCTGAGCAGCAGAAAACCAGAACGTGCCATAATCAGCAGAACTAAGTGTGAGCAGTTCATCAATGCACCTTTGTGCCGTAGGCATCTTCAGTTCCCCTGAGAGGGTCCTTTGCTACCTGGCGGAACTTCTTCATCTTTAATTTTGGCAGCTGATACATACATGGGGACCACCACAAGAAAGGTTACTGTGCTATAATCTGGGGCTGATAGGTACTAGGTGGG
The DNA here is from genome assembly GCF_036417665.1 of Passer domesticus. Lineage (NCBI taxonomy): Eukaryota > Metazoa > Chordata > Aves > Passeriformes > Passeridae > Passer > Passer domesticus. The sequence goes on from NC_087512.1 coordinate 7,904,915, forward strand.
ATAGATCTCAATGGCTGAGGGTGGTGCCTGGTGAAATGTTTACCATCTCGGGTGACCATTCTTCTCTGTGTTGAAATCCAGTGTCTTTCTTTAATGCTTGAGCCTTCAGAGTTTGGAGACTGATGAACCTCTGCCCAATGCTTTGATCAAACAGTGGATACTTGCAGGACTGTTAGTGTTTCCTGATGGCTTGCTTGAGGTCCTGAATGTTTGATGTGATTGTACCTTAGCAACAGAGCTTTTAATTGTTTTGATAAAGACAGGTCTTCTGATTTTTTTAGTTGCATGGTATTGCAGTTGTGCTGAGAGCCAGGGCTTCAGGGAAGGTACCAGTGAGAAATTATACAAATAGATACTTCATTAGCACTGCTCAGAAGCATGATTTGACCAAGTACACTGTGTCAAGAAGCATGTTTAATGTAGACAAAAAGTCAATATTAAAAACTCCTTCTGAGGTGATTCAGGCTGGATAAATTAAAATGAATATACCTAGCATGAAAGGAAACAAGAAAAATTAACTACATTGTTAGAGTTACTGTTTCATAGTTCTTAAGGCAGTTTATTTCATAAGGTACTTTTCTTACTTGAAGGAACAAGCCTTGACACATCAGTTGGAAGGGGAGAAAAACACCAAGCATTATGATTAGTTTTGTCAAGTAATTTGGGGGCTAAATATTCTCAAGGCATTGTTAGCCATGCTTTTTGTAATTCATTAGCCCTTTACTGTATAGAGTTCTGTATTGTATCTCAGCTTCTTCCAGGTGATTTGATTTCAAAGTAACTTGCAAAATGTGCCAAGATTTCAGAGCAGAAAATAGTTGGAGAACTGATCAGTTACCAATAACTAATGGCAAGAATGAACACCATGTTTAAAAATTTGGTCTTGTAGTCTATTTCTAGTGACACTTAAAATTAAACAAATAGAAGTTTTCTAAGCACTTAGAATTACATAACTGGTAGAATGTTTAATTCCACAAAAACATCCTTAATGTCAGGATGAAAATGTGAGGTACTCTCAACACAAAAAATGCCTTCTATGGGCCTCTGCCTTGCAAGGTCCTACAGAGTTTCTCTCTGTGTATTTGATCTATTTTTGTTGCCCTTAGGTATCATTGATGCTAATAAACAGTGGTTTGGTGCAGCAAAGGAACATGGAGCCCTGCTTGCTCTAGGTCTGTGGAGCTCCTGTTCAGTCTCAAAAGCCAAGGACCCTCTGTCAGCAGGCAGGGAAGCAAAAGACTTCTTCTGATGTTGGTTCATGGATCAAAAGCACAGATATGGTCCCAGGCTCTCAGGCCTGAAGAATATCTCCTCGTTCCTCACTCTGCTTTGTGTGGCTGTGCCTCTGGACTGCACAGACTGCTCACCCATCCTGTAGCCTGCTTTGGACATCAGTGTGTCCTCGGGAGGAGATGGGCTGAGTCATGGCAACAGCTAGCCCCCAGTCTTTTCTCTAGGGCTCCTCTGATCCAGGTAGGACTGGTGGTGTGTGCTGAGAGATACTGATAGTGGTTTCCAGTTCTGATACTGCCTTGACATAGGAGATCATGTGCAGCTGGGTCCTGTTGTACAGCAAGAGGAGAGCTGTAGCACAGTCCAACTCTTTTATCCCATTAGAATAAAACAGAAAATTTTCTATATCAGTAAACCGAGCACTTTATTTGCCTCATCTTTGTTCAGTGGTCCTTTGATAAGGCAAAATAGAACTTGAATTTTAGGGTTTTTTTCCTCAGGTAACAATGCAAGGAACTTTGCCTTGCCTCTTCTTGTCTGTCTAAGAGATAGTAACTAAAAGTGTGTGGACTTATATGTGGTTTGTATTATAGGTATTAATGGAAAGTTTTGACTATATAGTGTTAGAAGAGTGGGGTTTTTAAATTTTTTTGTGTATAAATCCTTTAGATCCAGGATTGCAGTGATGTTGTCCCAGTGTCTGAGGATTTTACACATCTGTAACTTTTCAAAAACTCAAACATGTTTTTGCCTTGCTGTTTTACATGTTAATATATTCACACAGGGTACCTTCTTTTTAATAGCACTTTAGGTCTACTATACAATGCTTGTTTTGCATCTGGAGGGTACGGAATGCCAGAAAAAAATGCTTGCAGAACTTTAACTCTGATCTTTGATGTGCAGTTTTGTTGTGTGGTTTATGGCATGTTCATCAGGTGTTCAGGGTAATTAATAGTATGGGCAAAATGATGGAAGTTTTATACTGAACTTAAATGTGGCTGAGTTCAAGTTGGAAATGTCACAGTTACACATTGTTTGAAGTGTGGATGGACTGGAGGTGACGTGACTCATAAATACAGCTGCCCTTATGATTTGGGCTGCATGTGATCAGATGTGCACATACACACATGCATGTACACCAAACCAGTCAGCTATTTCCAGAATGCTGCTTCATTTTTAGGCTTAGTGTTTTTATCCAGCATTTTGAGTTAGGGAAATTGCAGTCAATCTGGCTAAGCTTTTGTGGTAGTGACTTGCTGACAATGTCCCATCCCACCAGGCCAGTTTGATAGTAATAACTTTGGTATTGTGTACTACTAGCCAAGAGTAACTAAATTGATTGATTGATTGCCTGTCGTCACAGTTGCTGAAATATTTAAAATGCATTTGGCCAAAGTGTCTTACAAAGAGAAGAAAAATGAGAGCTACTAAATTACAGTGTGTTTAGGCTATTTTGGAATCTTGCTTGACTTGAAGAAATGTGACCTCAAGACTTCCTGGGTGTTTGCTTTAGATTGAAGCTTTTACCCAGAGAACAACAAGAACATAAACGGGCTGAATGTTAAATGGGTGACACTTGGAGGCATCATAGTATTTGTGGTTTAGAAAGAGGAGGCTGCCTGCCAGGCAGGCTGTTCCTTACTACTTAAGGTTTCAGTACTAAAAGCATGACATATGTTCCTTTTGGACTGCTTTGTTGTCTTAAAATTGTACAAGTAATTTAGATATTCAGGTAAATAGGTTTTGTTTGAGAAATCCAAGTTGATAGCAGTAAGGACGTGTTTGCAGTAGCTTTGTCTCTCTTCCCTAAGTATGTAGCCTAGTTAAGTATTCAAAATATATGTTTTAATGTTCATTGTAGCAAAATATTTCAAGAGCTCAAGATGCAAAACCTTCTGCCATGGTTTGAAACAGTGCAAGAACCAGTGTTTAATCAGTTGTCACTTGGGTCAATTTTTGAGTGACTGTCACTAGTCCATTGTGCTAAAAATCTTTGGTTTTAAATTAATCTTCAGACATCTCTGCTGCTAGAAACCTTTTGCTGTCAGACCTAGGTAAAAGCTGAAATAATATTCTTTTTTTGCAATACCCTCTTTAGCCTTGTCAAAACAAAAGCCATGCAATGGAGTCGCTCTGACTTACAATACATTCCCTGAATACACATTTGTTCTTGCATGAAGTCTGCTTGTATAAGCCCCTTATTCATGGATGTAAACCACACTGGTGTGCAAGTGTTTGCTTATCTTGGCTAGAATAACTATCTGTAAAAGTACTCACCTTTATTAAAAGAATGGGCTTCTTATAATGTATTGAAGAAAACTGAATTTCATCTCTGTGCTCCCAGCTACTTCTCTGCAAAAGAGTAACTGGACCCACATTTAGTAGCTGACTACCTTTCAGCAGTGCATTAGGCAGTATAACTTGAGAGGCTGACATCTCTTCTGTACTTTTTAAGTATCTTGTAGCTATTATCTAAATCCCTTCTAATTTGTCATTCGTGTGGTAACAAAATGCCCCATCCCAGATGCTTCAGATGAAGGTGCATGGCACTTTTTGTGTAAGGTGGAAAGAAAAAACCTAGTCTGTTCTTAATAATATTGCCACTTCAGTGGGATCTCCACCTAACCTAATTTTTTATTGCTGTGTCCATGTTACTGAAAATGCTAAGTAAGAAAGATGTTGAGAGACAAGTTTTACCGAAAACTCGCTGTTCAATTTCAGCGATGATGATGGTGATATTTCTTCTCTTGTATAGTTCTCTGAGTATCAAGTGGCTGTTTCTTGAGTCAACCACAGCCATGTTTAAGCAATTGTCTGTAGAGGACCTGTTGCTACTTCTGTTTTTTTGAAAACACTTTTAAATGAACCTAGACATTGTGCTGTATTATCTCCACTGGAGTGTATAAAAATGAAAATTTTGAGACCAACATATGGAATGATTTCCATTTCTCAGTCTCTGCCAGAAACCTGAAAACTTATGTCCTTCAAAATTTTACTAATATACTTTCTGTGAAGTTTAACTGATTTTCTTTTTTTTCATGCTGGTTGCAGTCTTTGATTTGTGTGGATGAAGCTTGGCTGGTTTTGGCCTGAAGTACAGCAGTAGTGGCACTACTGGGAAAAACTAGGTAGGTAGGGTAGACTTGATTGAGGCTGTGGACATTTGGGCTTTTGAATTTTTAAACTGGCTGTATTGTTGAATATTTTTTGCTACTGAAGATGGTTTTGACCTTCAGAGGTTTATGGACAGACTCACAAGGGGCTAAAAAGGTCAATTCTAAATTACAGTAATAGCTAAGTACATAGTCTTGTACCCATATCATCCATAACTATACTGCATTTGGAAAGAGATTGGAGTTGTACTGGCTTCCACTAAGGAGGGATGGGGTAAGAAGTCTGCTGGTCTTGGCCGCTTTCTTCTCAGTGTTATAAAATAAGCCTGGGTTCTGTTGCTGCTAGAGGTGATACTCCAATTTCATGGATTCAAGGCAGCCTGCTGAATGTTCAGCTTGGATAAATGACTGTTAATTTTCACCCAGCTTGCAGGCTTATCCCACATCTACTAAGTAGTCATTCACTTTTTTTTCATGTCTCTGATCTAAGTGAGGTACTTATGTTTGGGCTCTTCAACCAGGGACCATATTTTGCCTACAGAAAACAGCTAAGTAACCTGCTGGAGGTCAACAAAAGCCATGAGAAGCCATGGTGGGATGGCTGCTATAGGTGTGTGGTACTTTCTTCTGCCAGGGAGGTTCCTGCTGGCAGTTGTGGATGTATTCCTGAATGATGGAGCAGGTCAGGTTGGGGTAAGGATAATGAGTAACCATCCTAAAGTGCAGCATTGTCCGTTCCTGTGCCTCATGGGGGTGCCGTGAAATGTCACAAGGGCATGTCTTCAGCATGTGCACCACACCTGGGATCTCACCTGCTGTCCAGGCAGCCTATGCCACATCCTGTGGGATCAGTTCTGGGTGTGCAATGGCAGAGGCATGGAGGAAGGCAAAGTATGCTGGGCCACAAAAGACTTGTCATTGTCATGCCACCAGGCCTCTTTATTTGTCTTGCAAGCTCTTGGAATCCAAGCCCACCTCAGGCATCTCCCTCTTCCTTCAACTCTTCCTAAACTAGAATAACTGTACTTGAGTCATGACTGCAGGCTCACATGAGGTCACCACATGTGACTTGTTTGGTTCTCCTGGTGTCTCAGCCTTGTTCAGTTCCATCTTGTCCCCTGCAGCTGCCAACTTTGCTGAGCACGAGGATGACTTACACCTCCTTAGAAACACAGTATTGTTAAGGCTGGTAAAAACCTCTAAGATCAAATCCAGCCACCAGCCTAGCACCCACCACCATGTTCACCACTAAACCATGTCCACAAGTGGCACATCCGTGCTTTTTTCCAAGAGAACAGTGAAGTATTTTTGACCTGGCTACATCTAACCTGTACTAACCAAGATGGCTGGTGTCTGCTTTTAAAACAAAAATTGATAGGGAAAGCCTCTTGAGTTATACTACAGCAAATCTAGGAAAGCTTTGGCTGGAGTATTTCTGTTGTTTGGCTGTTTGGCTGGAGTATTTCTGTTGTATTTTTAACATTTCCATGCTCCAGTTTATTTCAGATTGTGTAGCTTTTTGTTCAGATTGCAGTAGTTCATAGCTGGGGTTCTAATTAAGTCTTGGAGTTTCTTTTTCTTTCCTTTTCTTGCAAAGTACAGAGCAGTGACTTCTGTGCTCTAGAAAGAATGTTTCACAGAATCAATTAGGCTGCAATAGACCTCTGAGAAAAAGTCCAGCCTGTGACCAAACACAACTGTGTCAACCAGACCATGGTACTGAGCACCACATCCAGTCTTTCTTTAAACAGCTCCAGGAGCAGTGACTCCACCACCCCCTGGGCAGTCCTTTTCAATATCTAATCACCATTTCTGTGAAGAAGTTCTTCTAATGTCCAACCTAAGCCTCCCCTGCTGTAGCTTAAGACTGTGTCCTCTTGTCCTATTACTGGTTGTCTAGGAGAAGACCCTGATCCCCACCCTCCTCTCAGGCAGTAGTAGAGAGTCGTAAGTCCACCCCAAGCCTCCCTTTCTCCAGGCTAACCACCCCCAGCTCCCTCAGCCGTTTTTCATAGGACTTCCCCTCTAGACCCTTCACCAGTTTCACTGACCTGTGAACCTGCTTCGGTGCCTCAATGTTCTGAATTGAGAGACCCAGAACTGCAGACAGCACTTAAGGTGTGGCATGAGCAGTGCCAAATACAGGGGGAATGAACTGGAGCATACTCTGTAACTAGTAAGTTTTGTATGGTTGTCATCTAAACTCTGTGCTGGATCTCTTTCTAATAAAAAAAATACTATGAAGGAGGAGTTTTATGGAAGAGGAACATAAAAGGGTTATGAGAAATCAGCTTCTTCCAAGAAAAGTTTGTGTCTATTACTAGATGCTTTTATGGCCAGGCAAATATCATCTTCTGCTAGGTAGCAGCCAATAAGCCTTCTTTGGTCCATGTTTAGCTGAGCTTTATGTGGTAAAACTATTAAATATTGCTGTGTCACATTTGCTCTGAACGCAAATTGCTACAATCTGATGTTCAGTTGGGTGAAAGGGATGCAAAGTCCAGAATCCATTATCTGTTAGGCCCTTTGTGTGGGTGAAGCACAGCACTTCTCCAGAATAGTCTGTGGATGCTGCACAAACAGGATGAGAGAGCCACTGCAATGCTTTGTTCATCACCTGTAGTGATGGTAAATGGTGCTAACGTGAAGGACACTGGGCTGGCATTGAAGGACCCCTGTAGACACATGGGGAATTTCACAAAATGTTCTTTGACAAGAGTAAGAGTAATTTAGTGAATAGAGACCAAGCCTTCTATCTGATTCATATTCATTATTCTGGATAAATTAACTCCTGTATGTAAAATATGTCTATCTTATAATAGCATAATTGACTAAATCTGTAGGTAGAAAGTGTTTTGCTTTTTATAAATAACTCATGGGAGAGCTTTCTTCCAAAACAAATTGGACATATATGTTTACAAGTACAGTATTTAATTTTGGAATAGCTGAAGAAATTAAGTTAATAGATTTCAGGTTGCTCAAGCACAAAAGCAAAGAGCTTTTTTTCAATAAGAACTTCTGCTTATTCCTGGCTTTTAAAAATAAAAGTCTGAGCAGTTTCTTGAAGCACCCCAGCACAGAACCTGATGTACTGACAAGTCACACTCCTCTGCACAGACTTTGTCCATGAGGCAGCTGCGGCAATTCTCTAAGAGCAAAAAATAAAGCTGGGGTTGTGTAACTTAACCTGGGGGAGGAGAGGGACATTCCTGGTGCTGAAGACAAAGCCATCAAGTCAGGGCCTGGGTATGTAGGCTTGTGAGACGCATGCTACGCAGGCTTCACAAATAAATCTGAGTGTGTTGTGGAGAATCTGGGTAAATTTCTCATTGGAGGAGGCAAAGTTATTCCTTGCCTTGTCTCATCATTTGAAATGTCATAAAATAAAAAAGCCACCCTGATTTTTTACTTCCCACCTCTGGGATTTCCTTCTTGTACTGTATTAATTGCTCCAGCCTCTTGTTCACTTCCATTACAGCCGCTCTATGTCTGCTCTCCTGTGCTTTGAAGGATAGGTTCAAAATAAAGCCTCTCGGCACAGAGAAACCAGCATGTGGGATTTGATGTGACGTGTGGAAGTGTGAAAGGGCTTTCAGCTCTGCAGCACAGCCAGGGAAACAGCCTGGTGTGGCACGTCGTGGAGCTGGCACATTCACGGGGCAAGTTTTGGTTCCAGTCAGTTAAGACAAGGTTTGAAATTTCTTACTGACATGCCTCTGAGTTCTGTTGTGCTTGTCACCCCAAGTGCAATTACCCAGGCTATGCCACAGCACTGAGCTTAAAACACATGGGCAGAAAGCCAAATTCTGCACTTAGCAAGCACTTTAAATAGAAAACTACAGCACAACTGACCTGCAGGTACCTTTCCTTTTATAAGGAAAGCTGGTGTTTCTAACTGCTTTAATTATAAATGCATTGGTAAATACTGTTGTAGAATATTTATTCACTAAAATAATGTTTAGTCACGGCTTAATGTGACTATTGCTATGTACAGTTTGACTTTTAGGCAGAATATAAAGCCTTTACCATCTCTAATTTTGTAAGCCTTGTGCAAATAGGTGCAGCAAAAGGAATACTTAGAGCATTTACCAATTATACTGTAGCAACCATGGCAGATCACCAAGGTCCACACTAATAAACCATTGAGATAATTTTGTAGTATTTAAATATGTCAGCAATGCAGCAGTGGCACATTTGACCTGTCTCAAGCACAGCAGTGGGTTCTGTTAGCAACAGCATGATATTTAACACCAGTTGTGAACTGACCCAGCTTAGAGCTGGTTTTGCAGCCCATGCTTAATCCCACGTTGCTATGGTTCAGCCACCACCTGTATCTGTGATAATGGATGCAAAGCCAGTACAGTTGCAGCTGTAAATCTCTAAGTCACAGCAGTGAGGACCATGTGGACAGAAACTTGGGAAGCTGCTCTGATGTGGCTTCAGGTGCTGATGGTACAAAGATGCTGGTAGCTTTGTTGGTGTTAAAACTTAACCAGACCTAAACTTAGGTGCTTCTGTTGGCTTATCCTATATTTTGTAAAATGTAAATTCTAATCAAAGCTCATGTTGTGACTGAAGTTGTGAAACCTTGTTTGTGTCTAAAATAGATGGACTGGAGGAAGAGAAGTGCTATGCAGGACCTTACTGCTGTACTCTGAAAAATTTCAGAAAATTGTATTACAGCATCCTAAGACTTGGCTGCCTGCAGAGCTCAGCTGAATGTGCCACTTAGTTTCGTGGCTATCATGGCTAGAAAGTTTAACAGCTTGGAGATTATCTACTTACTTATTGCTTTTTTGGAGGTTCTATGCCCTTTTTTAGAAAATGCATGTATCGGTGCACATTTCAATGCCTAGATGAGTTTAAGAAATCTTTTGTCACTTTGTTTCTCTTGATAACAAAATTGAAGGAGACTTCAGTTACTGAGTTATTGAAAGTGACACCATAGGTTCATAAACCTGATTTGGATGTTTACCTCTGTGATTGCCTCAGTGCTTTGGAATTTAAGCTATCAGACTTTTTACAGTTTTACAGGAAGCCTCACTGCTGAGGGTATGATTAAAATAGAGCTGTTCCTCTGTCAGGAACTTGAGATTCTTAGAGATCCCAAAGGCTACTAGAAGTTAAAAAGCCACAAAAGCCAGATTTCAAAAATCATTGTTTCTGGCAACTAGATTTCCTAGAAGTTATGGTGAACGGAAGGGAAGCCCAAGATAGATAAGCTGAGGTGCTGGTGTTGATGAAGTGGTTGTCTTGGCAACTGCAGTCACTTAAATATCCTGAGGAAAATAGCAAGCAAATGTTAAGATTGAGAAATGGCAACGGATTGACAGAAGAACCAGAAGCAAGGAGCAGCTTGCGGCTTACACAGGGAGTTGAATATGACTACTGTAGCAAGTTGCTGTTTTCAGTGGTGGGATTCCTGAGTATTGTAACCCCAATGGTTCTTCTCTTGTAATGCCTGGCTGCCTACTTGCTGCATGAGGCTAGATCTCTGAGGAGCCACCTTCCAGGTTATATTTATCCCCAAAAGGTGACTGATGCATGTGATGTGAATTCAGGTTCTACTGGTGTGCTTCATTTTGCAGCCCTGCTGTTCAGTGTAGTCATAAAAGTATTGCAGCAAAATCCCAGTGCAAAATAAACCCTGCATGCAAACAGGCGCTAGTATGAGAATTGTATTCCATGTCAGAGAGAACTGCTGGAGCTGCAGCTGTGTCAGGGATTGCTCTAGGTTCCTGTAGTGCTTCCCATAGTGAGAAATTTAGCCATCCTTCTATGTGTGTTTTGCTAATGGTGATTGCACACGCTGATTTGTGGTTCTGTAGGTAGAAGCTGGTAAGTTTTAATCTTTTGCTTCCCTCATGAAGTACTTAATTCTGCTTCACTTCAGCACAAAAAGCACAGCCCAAAGAAAGCCCAACTGAGTAAAACAAGTGGAATTTGAGCCAGTTTTTTCCTGCTGCCACAAGCATATTTGTAACTGCCAACTATGACAGGTATTTCTACAGGCACTGAATCTTAAGCAGAACACCAGGTGCTCAGAGAAGACTAGGTGTACTCTTTCTGCCTTTCATCTAATACTTGGTTTCTGAGCTTCTCTTTGTAGTAACTTGTGAAAAGTCACAGTTGAAAACTTCATTCAAATGGAAGTGAAATACTTGTAAGCTACTTCTTGCTGCAAAGGCCAGCAAATAGTGAAAATTGCTGGTAGGATTAATTTCCTGTCACATTTATTCCCTTGTTTTTTTCTAGATACAGGAACAGTCACTCGATCAATTTTTTTTTTCTTTTACCTGCATGTTTAAAAGCTACCCAGATCTACTGGTAGTGATCAGGGTACTAGGTGGACTTGATGTTTCTGTGATACAGATCCAGCTTGGTGCTCTGGTTATTTCCTTCAGTCATTTGACCATCTATTTGTGCTTAGTCACATTTTTAAACACAGGCAAAATCTCTGCTAACTTTCTCTAATAACAGTGTAAATTGTGCTACAGTTAATGGTTGATTTACTTCTAAAACTTTGCCTAATTAGAGGGAGGTTTTCTTTGGCAAGTGATACCAGTTTCTGCAGCACTGAAATGTTAGAAATTGTGGTCTCTGGTGTAATGCAGATACTGATGGTAGGTGTTTTATTTGTGGCTAACTTTTGCTGAAGGAGCAATGGTAAAAATACCTATTTAGGCTTTGCCTTCTTCCTAGCTTATAAGTTTTTAAACTGTGTTACATCTCCCTCTGACCCATCGAGGTTTTTTTATACTGAAAGTGCTAATCTGATACAGGACTTCTTAAGGTGTAGCTTCATCTGATGCCAATCAACAGATTAAGGTTCACAAATCACTTCTGAAAGTAGTGTGATCTGTTTTCCAAATATTTCCTATCATTGCAAAAAATACTTAATTAAAAAGTGAAGGAGTATGATATGAAACCTGGATCACGTTATGTAATCACTTTGAATTGTGTGCTTATAGTGGTCTGCTCTGCTGTTAAGATCCCCTATTTTTATCCTTCTGTTGTCACTAGTTTAACAGCTAAAGTTCCAAATATGCCTGGTACAATCAAACCCACCCTTTTGTCAAAATGAAGCTTGATATAGGAAGTTTCATAAACTAGGCACTACTATTATATGGAGTAGTCTGAGTTTCCTGAAGAGAGCATATGGTAGCTGGCACTTCAGTGGAGATGACTTGGTAATTATAGCTCCTTTGTCAGAATCCCTCTGCCATTTCATGGGGCTAATGGCAAATTAAGTTTTGTAGATGCAAGGAGAGCAGGCTGCTAAAAATATTTGGGTTTTGTCCATTTTTTTTTTATTGGACTTGGACTAGAACACCATCTTGAAGTCCAAGGTGTGAGGTCAAAGTGGTTAAACTCTCCTGAAGTTTAATAGTCCTGCCACTGGAGCAAAGCTTCTTGTGAACAGAGATCATCATTCTCTCAACCCTTTTACAACAGGACAAGGCAAGACTATTAAGACATTTTGGGATTTTTTTTTTTTTTTAGCTTTAGGTTGTAGCTGTTTACTGAAATCAGCAGAGAAAGAATTGCTTACGTAGGTGATCATGGTGATAGTCTGGGTGTTTTGCTGTGATGATGTGACTCTTAGGGTGTCACATCAACTTCTGTGCCTTAAACGTCTCAATTCTAGTTTAATGTGTTGTAAGCACTTGTAAATATGAATCAGCTAAGGTTTGGCTGGAGTTGCTTTTATTCCAAGATAAATATAATATACAGTTGTGTAAGCTAACTAGAGGAGCCTGAACCTGAGCTAGTGAAATCTAGTTTGATTTTGGTTTTTGTAAGCTGATCCTTACTGCAATTTACCTGTCAGTTGCTAGAACAGTGGGCATGGTTTCTTCTGCTCTGTGCTAAACAAAACAATCAGAAAGAAAAAATGTGTCTATGATATAGTGGCTGACTTATACCACGAGGTGTGGTATTCCTTTAATCTTTTTATAAACTGTTTTATCCTAGCTAATGTACTTGTGGGTGTTCTTATTACCCATACAATGCCTAATTCCTTTTGAACTCTCCTAAACTGTTGGCCTTAATGTTGCTTAGTAATAATTAGCAAAACACAGGTATATTAACTCTAGATCAAACCATCAAAATTTTGTTTGTGCTGACCTGTTATGCTTTTATGTTGGTAAGATTTCCACTGCTGAATGGTGAATGGGAACTCATCCAGATGGGTGCTTGAATCAGCCTCACTGCCAGCCCTTACCTTGGATCTTCTCTTAATTTTGTCTTTAGAGCTCTTATGTTGAGTTTCCACTTGACATGGCAGGCTTTTAAGAATGTTGGATACCCTCTTTCCCAAACTATGGAGTATGCTATAGGAAGCTTCACCTTCACTAACTAAAAAAAGCGTCTGTGTCCCTTTTTATGGGAATTTGAGATGAATTGCTGAATGTCATTCTGCAGTTTGCAGTTTGACTATGGTGCTCTTACAGGAGCACACAGTCTATAATAAAGGATAAAGTAGTAGTTGGTATTCAGATGTTTTAGATGTCTGATCTGGAGGTTGTATAACTTCATGAGGATACTGGAGAACCCTTCATTTTGTGATTTTGATTCCATATTCTTCCTTTCTCAGATGCTTGTTCTAGACAAATTTGGTTGTTCAAAGTCAAAGTTCCATTTAAAATTAAGAAATAATACAAAATTCTCAATTATAATCCATCCTATGCTTTTGTAGCAATATTTTTATCCCATACATTCTTGCCTTGCAACTAGCACCATTTTAGAGCAATCTGTGGTAAGTGGGATAAAGAACTAAAATTGTGCAGAGGTGCCTGAAGTGTCAACAACTTCAGTACTGAGGGTGGCATTAAAGGCCAGCCCACTTATTTTACATGCCCAGCTTTGGAGTGAGAGTTGGAGAGGTTCAGCCATCTTTTGTCTGAGGATAGCTATGTCCTCCTCAGGGCATTGGCTCCTGCTGGAAATTTAATATGTGGCTCTCTGCCAAAAGTACTGGAGATGTATTTAGTTCCCATTGCAATTTAAAGGGACTAAACACATATCTTCTGGGGTTTTTTTGAGGTAACGTAGTTATCAGACTGAGTTTGTATTGAGGAGTCCTTTCTTTCCCTTGTTGAAACTTTTGTGTTCTGGGCTCTTGGCTGTCTACTAGGGTGAAGCCTAAACCCAGCCAGCAGTGAAAGAACTTTTCTCTGTAGCTTAAGGTGCTCAGCTGGAAGGAGGGATTGCTCCTGTTTATCAGCTCACATGCCAGAGTGAAATGTTACTGGTCCTGACAGTTTTTTCCAAGCTCTGTGCTAAGAGTTGTCAGTCTCCTTTTGTTTTCTGGCTTGGGCATTTGCATTCCTGTCTGGACAGTGGCCTGAGTGGCCTGAAGCCAAGGGGAAGGCTGAAGAGGTCTGTGCCTACTGCCCTTTAACACAGGGCATACACCCAGAAGGTGGAGGATGCAAAAGTGCCTTTGGACTAAATGCCCCAGTACCAGCTGATTGAATAAGGTGCTCCAGTTTAGCTGACTTTTTTTTTTTCCTTTTTTTTTTTTTTAGGAAAATAGGACAATCGTCTGAATGAAATGTGTGGTACAAGTGGTCACGTACAGGCTCTGAGTCAGCCTTGTACACATACCTACTTGTAACCTTGAATTCAGTATTAAATTCCCAGAGCTCAGTGTTCAGGGCATTTTGTTTCTTGTCACTTGTGTTGGGCAGGTCAGCAAGCACTACTCAGAAGGAACAGAAGGAGAATCCTGGGTCTAGAAGCTGGAATTTTCAAAGGTGCATGCCTAGTCTGCACTGATTCCTGAGATGCACTTCACAAGCACCAAACTTGTCATGTTCACCCATGCAATGCTTATGGTATTACTCCTGTTCTAGCAGGGTCCAGAAAATCAAAAGATAAGCTACTTTTAGGTGTCTGTTAATTACTCTGATCTGGAGAGGGCAGGATCTTTTCCTCTTTAAACTGCTGTTCTTCTATTTTTGGAGGACACATCTATAATAGAGGTTGCGAAGGTAACCTCAAACAGCTCTTGTCCCATGCTCATTGCCTAGTAATGTATTTGTGGCAGAAAATCTTTTAGTGCAACAGGAGAATGACTTAAAAGTCCATCTGTATAAACACTATGTCATTGGCTAACTTTTTTACAATTATTTTTCTGGTGAAATTTTCTCATTAGTTTGCTATAGTCAGTTGTCTCGTGGACGAAGCTGTGATTTTAAAGACAGCATTTTCAGTGGAAGCAATTTCAGTGTCCTATGATAACATGTACAAGAATGTCAGATCAGTAAGTGTTTAATTTGCAAATTAAAAATCTTGCTGTTGTGGCTTTTTGTGTAAAGCTTCTGGACTGTAAGGATAATGAACTAGTGATGCAGGCTTCCATGGTCATTAATCTGATATTGTATTAGCTGTGTTTAAAGCTAACTGCTCACAGTGAAGAAGCAAATGAGCTGTGTGTTACCTTAGACATAATTAGATACGCTGCCTGGTATGTTTATTTTGGAGATTGGAGCAGAAGCATAAACCCCCCCTACAATACAGGCTGCAATGCCCCGTGCAGAAGTGGTTGTACAGGGAATGTGCTCTGCAGCACACACAGCTTAGTGCACGGTGTGGGTTACTCTTCACTGGTTTTGCTGAGAATTCTCTTTTTTTTTTTTTTTTCATGCTGATAGGAGAATTCCAATGTTTTAATCCTGGTGGCTGCAGTAGTTATGTCTGTATGAGAAGTATGAGATCTGATGTCCATAGACTTAGTACTCTGAAAAGGTGGACAGCACTGCAGCAGACAAGTTGTGCATAGGTCATTGCTGGGATACTCCTGAGGTCACTACCCCAGTATCCAACTCCTCAGTGTTTCCTCTGAGAAAGATCAGGGCTCTTGAACCTGAATTGCTGTCCCGCTTGCTGTTGGTACGGGCTATAGACAGCCACAGAATTCAACCTTGGTGTCTCTTTCTGTCTTAAGGCTTTCTGTCTTAAAAAGATGACATGACTTCACTGAGCAACACTAAACAAAAGTTAATTATGTAGATGTCTTCCAGATATTTGTTTTGAAACAGGTTGAAGCTATAAAATATACTGGAACTGCAAAGTTGCCATTATGGCTGCACTTAGCACAAGGGCCATTTTGCCAGCAGGAGAAAGTATTTTGTCCTACAAAGTCTAAATTTACTCAAAGGTTTTTGATTGGTTATTTTTGGTGTGATGTGGGGGTTTTGTTTGTTTTTCTTTTAAATATCATCTTTGTAGGTAGTGGTCTGGTGTTAGTTTCAGCATCAGAGTCTTCTTTTTCTGTTTTCGTACATTGATACGTGCTTTGAATGATGCCTGGTTGGGAAGATGCTAACTGAAAATATTGCAGAGTAACTTGAGCAGCAGACAGTGTGCTACTCAAATGAGGCTAACTTCTGTATAATGAGAGTGAAGGAGAATGTTTTGAAACTCATCTCTTTTTGCAGGAGGCAGTCGGTGCTGTTGGCATATTTTAATGGTACGGTGTGTTACTGCTTGGATCACATCTTCTGGTATGAGGCTGGGACTTGCTGGGGGCTCTTGAACCTGTTAAGTTAATCCAGCCCACAAATACAATAAGTGGTTTGTGACTGCTAATGAGCTGCAGAAATGATGGTTACTGTACAGTTTGTTGTATGCAAATATAATTAAATTGGAGCCCTCTTGAAAGCCCTGCATCCTCTGAAGGGCAGTGACACATGATTTTTGCTGAAACTGGGCTCTTTAAGAGTGGCTTCTGGTGAGTGCTGACTTATTCCACTCTTCCAAAAAAGTCAAACATGGTATGTTAATGACACGCTCCAGAGAGGTACATGTGCTGCTGAGGCTGTAATTCTAAAATATGCGTTATAAATCACATGATTGTGAAGTCTGGCCAAAAATTATTGGCTTGGCTGTCTTTATCACTAAACAAGCAAGCAGGTCACTAATTTAACTTGTTTAGATTATTTTTCCCTTCTGCCATTCCCCTGCCCTACACCTACGTGCCAAGATATTATTGAGTGTCAGAATGGGAAGGAAAGCCCTGACTGTATTTTGTCTTCCCAAAGTAGAAAAGTACTGATAGAGTATATGCATGCATGCATGTATGAAGTATTCAGATTATCAGCACAGTATGAACACCTAAAGCCACAGCTGACATTATACAGAACTGCCTCATGAGTCTTCTACTAGGAAAGGCAATACAGTCGTTTGTGGAGGATTTCAGGAGTCACCAAAGACTCCTCGTTGGGATTTTTTTCCTGTGCATGCAATCCCACACTTGCTAAAACATTCAACCTTGGTGATTGGTCTTAACGTTGTACTGAGTGAACTGTTGACACTTAGCTCTCTAAATAAAGGTCTAAAGGGTGACTTCTTCCAAAATAAACCATTTGAATTAAATATGAGGGATGTTCTGGCTACTTTATCTGGCTGCACATTAGTGCCAGGAGGGGTAGGAAGAGGAACCTCTGTTGTGACTTGCACCACTTTGTTTTGCTCTTCTTGCTTAGAGCTAGTTTGGATGCTAATTTGTTTTTAAGCAGTACTGCTGAAGATTTATCAGACCCATAGTTGAATATAAAAGATAGGAAACTACAGTTTATACACTTCAGATTTTGTGGTGTTCAAATCCTAGTGACAATGCTGCCCATACTGTCATCATTCATCTGGTTCTCAATAGTCTGTTTGATGTAGTAATTCCAATTGCTGCTTTTTTCTGGATTTGACAACACCCTGACTGTGGTGTTTGTTTGGGACCCTGAGCTGGGTGTGTAACTGGTAACCTGTTAGACCTCACTTGTTCGAAATGCTGTAAATCTAAACGAGCTCTGGGAGTGTTTTGTCATCGAGCTCCCAGTGCATTGCTGTTTCCCTCAGCAGCTGCTGTGCTGCAGCTGCTTGTGCAAAGGCACAACTGTGCTCCTGTGAGCATCCTCATAACTGCTGCTCCAAATGAGTGTAGAGGTGCAGAGAAAGTCTGGAGGTAGTGAGCAAGCTTGATACTGAGAAGATACCTGGTGTCATTCAGACATAGGTGGGGAAGGAGGACATCTTCACTAATGAGAAAAAAACAAACACAAAAGCTCAGGTTTTTAGAGGTAATCTGAAGTTTATGATGTTTATGAGTGGATACTTTCTACCATGCTGGACAACTGTAACAATAAAGTTTGGAAGGATGCCGCTTCCTCTTTGTAATACCTTCTTGGAATTGAAGCTCCCTGCTCAACTGAGAAGTCCAAACTGCATCTTTAATGAACTTTTATAACTAATTTTCACCTGTGCTCAACATCTAATACCCCCTGAGCTGTCGCAGTGCTCTAATGAGCTCACTGTAACATTTTCTGTTGTTCCAAAGTGCCTTCTCACTGTTGACAGGCTCTTCAGACTGATATCCAGGTGTTGGAAAGGCATGTTATTTGTTGGTAGAAGGGCCTTATTAAGGTTTAGGGCTTGGCATGCTTCCATTTTCTCAGACCAAGGGGGAGATTAATAAAGCTTGGGAAGCAGGATGTACCACTGATAGTGGGCACAAAGAATACAGAGTTTACCAGCCACAAGGACATTTGGCAGAACTCCTAAGATAAGGAAGGAACCAATAAAGTCAACAACTGAGAAATCAGCTCTAACTGGATAAAAAGTAATTCTGGCAAGGGAAGATTAGGACCACCAACTCACGGACCACTGGCCCAAGGAACCCACTGACTCAGAAAAAAGAATTGCTTTTGTTAGTCTGTGTGCTCTGAGAAGTAAGGGAGTCATTTAACTAATAGAAGATAGAATACTAAATAATGAAGGAACTCTGTAACTTGTAGCCAGTGAACATTAATGCCTTTGTTTGGTAAAATGTATAAATAATGAAGGATTTTGATCGTTGTTGTACTGGCTTTGTGGATTCACCACCAGCTCCCATTTCTGTGCAGAACTGTAAATAAATCAAATACCTCAACTCTGTGTGGAGATCAACCTCTTGCACAGTGGGTGAAAGAAACCATTTTGGGACAACAACAGTACAGCACAGTGAAGCTGACTGCATGGAAAATGAGCTTGAAAGAATCTCCAGATCAGACTTTGGCACTAATATGACTTTACTTCCAAACAGTTGATATTTGAATCAAACGGTCATATTTTAATGTATTGTCCTTTCCAATACTGATTTATGTACTAGATCACAATTGTTTCTGTCTGCTCAGTCCACTGTTTTGTCCTTGATACTGCCTGGTAGGTTTTGATAAAATACTTAAGGCAGCTGAACTTGCTGTGTGTGTTTTGGTGGGGAGGAAAAGAATGACAAAAGAAAAGCTTTAAATATAGTTTGGTCATCCACTGTAAATTAATACCGGCATTTGTGCAAAGAGTTAGTAGCAAATGCAGATGAAATGCTGAATGTAGAGTGGCAGCCTGTCTGCCTGAGAGAGACACCAGAAGCTCACCTGGGGTCTGCAGAGTGTTTTGACTAACAGAGTATAGCTTAGTACTCCTGATCTTTCGTGCTAGCAGGAAGATAGTTCTCAGTTAACCTTATATATGTTAATTTTCCCACAACCTTTTTTTATTTAGCATCATGACAGTTTGAGAAGTACCAATTGAACTGTGTAGCACATAAAGAAATAATACTGGGATAAATATATGTCTCTGAAAGCATCCTCTGAGAGGAATCCAGGAGTCTTAAATGCTGACTTCTGGAGTGTGGGTAGTCGGTTTGGTGTCTTCTGAATCCTTGCTGCACAGACAGCTAAGTGCTTCAAGGCTGGGAAGTGACAGACTAAAATGGCACACATAGTATCTAAAATAAATTAGGATTTTAGATTATTCTAGGTGATTAAGACCAAGTTAATGATCAAATAGGTCAGTTGCTGAGGACTAACAGCTGTCAAGACATTGAAATTACTAGTACTACCAGGTAGAAAATAATTAAATTACCATGTAGAAAGCATTCAATCTCATGCTTTTTGTTTGCATTTTGGGCACAGGATAAATGTATTAATGAAGATAAGGAAGTCTTCTTGAGTTAGATCATCGTGACGAGGTGGTTCCAAGGAAGTGAACTGAATGATCATTTACCTTGTGATATTGCTTGCTCCTGTACTTCATTATGGTACTTTGTGTGTAAGTGAGGTGGGTTTTATACTGATGTCTCTATAAATCTTGTGTGGTAAACACAGTCTGATGACCTAGTAAAAACATTACTGAGATGGGAGTGCCCTGGGTCCCCAGACATACTGTGCTTGTGCGTGTGCAGTTCATGCTCCAGATTCTATAGAGGAGCTGCTGCTCAGACATTGCTTAGCAGTTGTGAAAATGCTGGTTATTAGAGTGGGATTGCAGACATTTTTGCCATAGTACACAACTTGAACCAAGCAGCTGCAGCTGGTTTCCTGGGATACCAGAGCAGAAGCCTTGAACAGATTAGATGTTGTTCCCCTTTTGCTCTTGGACTCATTGACTGGCTTGTCAGTGTTGTCTAATCAACTTACATTGCAGGTTTGTTTGAAGTGTACCATATTTGGAATGGATTAGCAAAATCAATATGATGTAATTTATTTTGTCACACATGAAGCTGAAGGCTGGTGGTACAGTCAGAGGCAAGGGTCTTTATCTGCAAGGGTTCCCTCTGCTTTGTGTGGTAGGTACAGGGCATCTTCTTGTGTAGCTCTCAAGTACTCTGTTAGGAAGGTTAAGGATTCTTGGCAGTGCTGCATATTAATGTCAGTGCCTGTCTTAAAATGAGATAGGGGATAACTTGGCAAGCCTTCTGATATTTTTTCTTAATACCTATATGAGTTAAATTATTTCTTAATTTTTATACTGGTGCTGAAAGTTGGCAAGTTCTGACCTGAGCATTTCAAATGTCAAAAAGTCCCTTGGAAAGCAGTCTTTTTTTAGAGCTTTTCTTCTGACATAGGGAATACTGAATGGTAGCCTTCAGAACAAAACTTGCATAGTTTCTGTAACAGGAATTTTTAGGAAATCTCTTCCCATTTGTGGTGGTAATTCCTTGGGTTGGAGAGGATAACTTCTCTGAACTTCAAAGCATAGCACGCTAATTTGAAACCTTGTTGGGTGTCTAGAATTGCAGGCTGTTTGAACCACAGATCCTTACCCTACTGATAAGCCTGGTTTGGTTTGAGCAGATATTTAATGTTGGTGATGGTGATAATGGACTGAAGTTAATAAAGTCCTTCAGCAGCATTGTGGCTGAGAAGGGAGGAGACTGAGCATAAATAAATATGTAGCTAAAGGAGCCCCGCTTAGGATCTTCACTGAGAATTTTTTTTCACTTCCTCTGTTTCTAAATTGGAGTTGAAATGAAAACATAAATAATTGATGCCGTAAATACTATATGTAAGTTCTGCTACTTCCTGGGATAGTAATGGCTTTGATTTCCCCTTCTAAATTCACATGACAGTGATAAATGTGCTGTCTCCTTCTCCAGGAGGTTTCAGAAAGCACCAACTTCTGCTGACCTAATTGATGCCAAAAGTGATAATTAAGTTTCTAAAAAACTCTGAAGATAGTTCTATTAGAGTAGGTATTCATAACTGTTCTGATAAGTGGGTGCAAAGTGGGAGTTAAAAGGGATTCTCTCATCATTGTGTGATTGCTTAGTGTTGCTGTGCAGGGGAGGAGAGCTCTGCTGCTACTGCAAAGCATCTTTGTAGTAAGGTGTTCGTATTGATATGTAAGCATTGCTTCTGGATGTGTTCAGGTGCACAGAAGTGTTTTGTAAGGGAAAAAAAACCAAAAACATGAGGGGGTTGATTTTGTTATTGTACTCCAAGACCATTCATAAGAGCAGTGTGATTTTTTTAAATTAAATTTAACAAGGACAATATGATAGTACTTGTGCAAACATTAAAATGGGCACTGGAGATGTTCCTTGTCCATGGGTTTGGTGCATAGGAAAAAATGCTGCCATGTCATGGAACCACTTTGTACTTATAAGTTTGACAGTTACTATGTTGCAGGTGTTTGCCCTTATAAAAAGTTAGCTTGATGGACTTGAGTAGTATGGCATAATCCTCTGCTTCCAGTGGAGCAGTTAAAATCCAAGTAGTTTTGGACATCTGCAGGATATTCTGTGTTGCACCAAATCCACCAATATTGACTACAGAAGAGTATAACACAGAGCAGGCAAGTGTAATGTTAAAGGTCAGATGTGCAGAGATCTTTAGAGACAGTTGTGCTGCTTGGTTGAGCTGTTTATGTGCCTGATGCATAAAATGTGTGAGATCTGTCTTGAGAGTGGTTTAGTGAGTGAATGTTACACAGGTCACCCAAAACCCTACTTTAGTGTACTTTATAGGAATCAATGAGGCTGCTCCTAAGGTGGATAAACTTTTTTACAGGGCCAGCAGGACTGGAGGGATGTGGAGGCAAATTGTCTGGATCTGGAAATGCATAACCCATGCAGTGCAGCAAAGAAGACCCTTGGATCTGATATTTTACTCCTCAGACTGTTGTCAGTGCCCCTGAAGGTCACTGCTGTTGCAGTGTCTGATGGAGATAGTTTTACTCATCTGAAAATGTTTTTCCTTGGAGGCAATAAAAACTGGGCCAAGGTGGGGTAGGAGGGACTGAGCAGCAGCTCTAGTAAATAATACTGGATGTCCAAGAATAGGAACAAAAGGATCTTTGTGGTTGATTTTTCTGGCAGGCTGCTTGGAATGGGTTCATGCAGTTTTCCCTCACTCCACCACCCTTGCAGTGCAGGTACTCCCCCCATGTGTTTCTCAAAACTCTTTGTAGTATGACATGGGTGCATAACCTGGGATTTTTTTGCGAGCTGTTGTGTGCCAGGATTTCCCCTTCTATGGCTAGATGCTTCTGAAACTAAAAACTCCTAGCATGAAGCTTTTCTTAGGCTAAAATTTCCATCCTGTAGCTGTTCTTGTAGAGAAAAGCAGCTGAGAGCAGCATAAACCAGCTACAGGAAAACAGTTGACTCCTGTTGGTCACCTTGTGGTGTTCTCCCATCCCAGCCAATGCTGTGATCTCCCCACAAATCTGCCAAGACATACAGAGGTCTTAAATGCACATCACTGTATACTTGTTCCATGGTAGCATTGCCAGAACTGTTTTTTTCCCCAGGAAATGAATTCCATGCAGGAATAAGACTCTAACCATGTAAAAGTATAGCTTTGTAAGCAACATAAGTATAAAAAAATGCTTTATGTCTTCCAGTCATTTTGCAGTATAATTTTCATCCAAAGGTCTAACATAGCAATATAGTTTCCTATCTTTATAATTTAAATAATGCTTACTATTTAGTATGTTATTTTCTAGGCACAGGATACCTCAAAGCCTGTGCTCTTTTTATTTCATTATATCCAGACCTAAAACAAACCTTGACAATTGGCAGTTACTATAAACATATTGATCATGTATAGAAGGGTTTTAAGTTGCTCTGCAAACAGTTGTATAACTTTTGGTAGTATTTGGGAAGATAAAAATCCACACCAGTTCTAGTAATTATTTGATTTGGGGGAAAGTCTACTTTGCACATCAGGAGGAGTGTAGGAAAGATAGAGACCTGTGGTTGCCACACAAATCTTTTGGCTGCTAAAAAGCAAACCTCTGAAGTAATTTGACAGCGTCTAGCCTGCAGTTGTTGTTGCAAAGTGCTGAAACAGCATTAACTTTTTCAGCGTCTGAACCTTGTAACTACAAACAAAAGCTGGCTGTTTGGTTCCGTGCTTGGTGCCAGATGCTCCAGTTCTTTAAGGGCTTGTACTGGAGTCTAAATGGTATGTGAGTCGATGCAGCCAAATTGCCAAATGTGTTTTTTTGATTTTCTTTGGTGCTAGGCTAAAGGAAGTGTTGGATCAGTATTAGTGCTTACCAAAAAGGGTAATGTTACAGGGTCTCCTGAAAGAGTGAAAGCAGCTTTCCAGTTATGTGCCACATCAATGTGGCTGCAACATGAGAGAAACTTCACAGTCACCTGCTGGTCTTGCCAGTGGAGTTCAAATAGAACTACTTCCAGCTGATATTATCAAAGTGCATGCTCCGGAAAAGTCCTTTTGCATTCCTTTTGCAACATTCTCCATTGTTGTTACCTGTGGAAGATACTGCTATAATGTCACTGTAAAGTTGCTCAAAGGATGTTTTTCTGCAGTGCAAGGCTTATATATCCTTGCCTTCTGTGTGCACACATACAGTTTATTTAAAAATAGTGGTCTGCCTATGTCAGTATAACTTATTGGAGGAAACTTGTACCAACACTGCTCCCCAATCTAGGAAGCTTTGAGAATTCTTGAGGTAATGACTTAGGAGGGGTACAATTAGGGATTATAAAGCCGTGCTTTATACTAAAAAAAGTCAAGAGAGGATGATGGTTTACTGTCTTTCCTAATTTAAGAATAAATATGCATTAGATGGAGCTATGAAGCAAGTCAAAACAAAAGTGGATTTTTTTACACAGTATGTAGTTAAAACTGTAGAAATAATTGCCACAGGAATATCTACCTCCCTGCAAAAATATTAGTCTGAAAGTGATTAAACAAGTTATTAGGGTATTCTTCTGTTCAGTTTTCCTTTAAGTGTTGCCTACAAGCTGAAGAGGTCAAGAAGCAAGCTGTATGGTTTCCTTATTGAATCAAGGCAAGGTAAAACTTGTAGGTAGAGCACTACTGAAAACATCCTGCTTGGTCCCAGGTGTGTGTGTGTGGCTTGCAGGTGGCATTGCTGGTAACTTGACTAGGAGTTGTGTATCTGTAGGCTATGTGAATGCCAGCAGGGCTCAGCTCATCCTTGAGCATCTGCTAATTCATAATCACATCTACTTTACCACCACTAGAGGCTCCTCCAAGTCATGCTTTGGATTCATTTCTGTGGCAGGAAGCAGCTTATGCTCTAAGCAGCATGTGGATGTCTGAATCTGTCACTGTAACACCTCTTTACAAGCAGTGAATTATTTTTTTTTTTTACATCAAAATACAGCCATTCTCTTGCTACCGTGGCTGAATTCAGATCACCTGTTTGAAATAGTTACTGGGTATTAACTACTGATGAACCTTAAAGCATCAGCATCTAGAACCTTGTGTTACTTGCTAGGAAAAAACAGTCACAAAAATACCTAATGGTCAGTGAGGGTAAATAATTTTCTTTTAACATGAACATATTTTATCCTAGAGTAGATAAGGCTTTAACTACCAGCACAGGTTGTTTTATGGTTTGCAGGCTTCATTGTGTAACTGGGGTAGGTTTACCATGACAGGGCTGTACTTATAAAACACTGATGACTTTTGCTGCAAAATGCTTATTACTGCATTGTAATTTGATAGAGTGTATCAGGTGCACTGTGTTTTATCTAACAGTCTAACAACACGAAGACTTAATTTTTCAAGAATTAATCTGATCAGACAGAAAACAGTGTCATCATGGGATTGTCCAGCATACAAATTGTCCAGCATACATTGCTTGTTCTTGCCGGTCTTAGGGTTTGGTAGCCTTGGCTAATTCCGTACACGATCAAGCCTAGTGCTCAGTGTTAGTTTTTTGCAGATGTGGGGGTATCATTTTTCTCTGGATGGAATAAGAGAACCCAGTTTCCAAACTGACTGTATGGATGCTGCATTTTCTGAGAGTGGAAGCATGCTGGAGCACTGTACTTGAGCTATCAGACACAGGATGCATCCTTCTAAGTGGTCTCTGTATCACAGGTAATTACTTATGATGATGTTGTTATTGAGAAAGTGGAGGAGCTTTTAGATGAGCCTTTGCAGGAAGGCAACGTGCCTTGTTTCTGAGGAGGCTTCAACACACAAAGTTGCTATGTGGCTATTGCATGCACACGCAAATGCTTTGGCAGGTCATATTTTTTCTGTTTCTCTAGCATTCAGGCAAACATTTAAGACCTTAAAAAGCAGAATTGAAAAATAAGTTATCCAAGAATCATAAGAAGGTAGATACCAGAAGAGTCTAAGTGGAAAATGATGTCTCACAATAGAAAATTTGTTTTGTCTGGAAGTACTTTTTTTTTTTTAATCACTTGAGATATCACCTGTTCCTACAAATCTTTATAAATGCAGTACCTCTTGCAAGAGCTCTTGCTGTCGGCCTGATATTGCAGTTCATCTTGTTGCTCACCTTTTCCCCATTGTTGGGTTTGGGGGCTTTTTTTCAGCAGCATTCCAGTTCTTACTAAGAACAGACTGTAGATATACCATAGATCTTGTCTTACCTTTGCTGTTATGCCAGTCACACATGATCTGTCACACAAATTTCTTCTAAAGTTAAGTCTGAATCAAGAGCAATATCTATGACATGCTTAAAAACAGGAAGAAAATTGAAATGAGTTCTAATTTCTCTTCCCATCTTTCTTTATACAGGCAGGAAATAGTGCATAATATGGAAGCTACTAAGGGTTGCTTTTAGTCACACAGCTGTACAACTTCCCTTTGACTTTCCTACAAGTTCCATCTTTCTTCATCCAAGTGATAAGATCCTCTTCTCTTCTCTTCTCTTCTCTTCTCTTCTCTTCTCTTCTCTTCTCTTCTCTTCTCTTCTCTTCTCTTCTCTTCTCTTCTCTTCTCTTCTCTTCTCTTCTCTTCTCTTCTCTTCTCTTCTCTTCTCTTCTCTTCTCTTCTCTTCTCTTCTCTTCTCTTCTCTTCTCTTCTCTTCTCTTCTCTTCTCTTCTCTTCTCTTCTCTTCTCTTCTCTTCTTCTCACACCTGTCTCATTAATTTTTTGCCTTGACCTTAATTCTCTTAACCTGTGGTAGGCTTAAGTGATTCTTCATGACTACTACTCTCACCTGGTTTACTTTCAAACTTAATGGTTCCAATTAATTAAATTCAAGCTTGAATTTCAGGGCTGTGTATTCAAGCTTGTTTGACTGCAGTAGTTCTGCTTTTATAAGTATAAATGATACCTTAAATTATGCTGCACTGCAGATGACTCAACCTGCTTTGCTCCATTTTGCTGGCTCTTTCAGGAGATTTTTCAGCAAATTGAGGTTTCTGGCTTTATCTGGATGTTGTATTAGTAATTGACATGGCAGCTAGTTGGAACATGGGTAGAAATATTAATGCTAGCCTTCACTTCAGTGTTGTACTTTTCTCTTGTATATCCATAGTAAAGTAATATTGGTTGTAATGCTGTGACCTCCAAATCCCCTGAAGCACAAGGCAGGGGTGAAAAGAGGTGAAGAATGCCAGAATGCTGAATGCTTCTTCAATCTGGCTCCTCACTAGCAAAAAAAGTCCACCCAAAACCTGTTCCTGTAGAAAGAATAGCCTGTGGAGCAAGGGATGTCTGTGTATCAGCTAATGCATTTATCTATATTTGGTCTGGTTGGAGAAGCCCATAGTAATGAAGCTGGCAGGTGCATCATGCAATAATGTGAAAATTTGCCTTTGTGTCTCAGATATAAGCTTCTTGCTAGCAAATACCTTCTGACACAATGCTGGCTCCTGCAGTGAGCTGGAGGATGCTGGGCAGGAGCCAGCTGGTGGATACGTATCAGACTTCACTTGTGCAGGATCAGAGACGCTTTTCAGATGAGTGGTACACTGGGTGGGGCTATGCATAATGCAGTTATGTCACTATGGGGTTATACATCTGGGCTAACACGTTGCTGATTGGGTCTCCACACTAGGAGATGGTGGTGCTGATTTAGCTGCTGGTTGGAAGTGGTACAGTCCAGCAGACTTGCTTGCTACTGCTCAGTCTGCCTAGATTTACTGCCTGTGTCCAGCTCCAAACAGGAGAGATTGCAATCAGTAATGCAGTGGCTGAAAAACAAATGACAAGGCTGTACAAGTGTTTAGTTGGCTTCTGCATGGCAGCCAGCATAGGTAAGATTTCAGCTGCAGTTTGGAGTGCTGCCATTCACCTTCCAGATGCCTGTGTCCTTTATTTAAGGAAAGACTGCTGGTATGCCAGCTCAAGAAGTCTCGTCAGAGAGCTGCTGCCTGCCATGCTAGGAAAGGCAAAGTTGTGTAACACTGCAGCACAGTGCTAGGGTTTACACTTAAAATGCTATAAATATGCCTTTCCCCTTGCTGCTTATGAAAGAGGTGACTGCATCAAGACCTGCCCTGTGTTTTTAGCAGAACATGTGATGGGCTGTCCCTTGAGAAGAGCTTTCCTCTTGCATCCAGCCTGGCTTGCATAGGAAGAGAATCAAGGCAATTAGTCATTCACTGACTCATGAATGGTACTTGTTTAAAGAATTGGCTAAAAATAGTAAAAACAGGCTGAAGGAAAGGGTGTTCTCACACTGAGCTAGCTTGGACATCCTTCACTCAGCAGATACAGATGGTATGGCTTGCTTCACAGAGCAACAAAACAATCTGCTGTGTTTTGGTAAAGATGCAAATGTTGGAATGAATAGGTGAGTTCACAGACACTCTGTCTAGCATTATTGAAAATTGGGATGTGTTTTGGAAGTGATTAATCACAGAATCTTGAGAGTCTGGGAGGGACCTTAAAGATAATCCAGTCCCAACCCCGCTGCTGCTGTGAGCAGGGACAACCTCCCACTAGACCAGGTTGCTCAAAACCTTATCCAGCCTGGCCTTGAGCACTTGCAGGGATGGGGCATCCACAGATTTCTGGGCAACCTGTGCCAGTGTCTCACCACCCTCCTAATATCTTCTCCTAATATCCAACCTCAATTTTCCCTGTTTCAGTTTGTGCCCATTACTCTTTCTCTCATCTGTACTTCCTGATGATGAGTCCCTCTCCAGCTTCCATATAGGCCCCTTCAGATACTGGAGGGTTCCTATGGGGTTTCCACACAACCTTCTCTTCACCAGGCTGAGCAGCCCCAACTTTCTCAGTCTGTCTGCATAGGGAAGGTGCTTCAGTTCTCTCAGCAGCAACTTTGTGGCCTCCTCTGGACCTGCTCCAGCACTTCCATGTCCTTCTCTGTGCTGCGTTCACCAGAACTGTGTGCAGTAGTCCAAGTGGGATGTCACAAGAGTGGAGGGGAGAATGACTTCCCTCGGCCTGTTGGCCACGCTTCTTTGGATTTATCCCAGGATGATTTGGCTTTCTGGGCTGCGAGTGCTCACTGCCGGCTCACATCGAGTTACTCATCAACCATCACCCCAGGCCTTCCCTGCCAGGCTGTTTTCAATCACCCACTTCTCTGTGGGTGTGCCACAATCCAGGTGTAGGACCTCACGCTTCGCTTTGTTGAACATGATGAGGTTTGCAGAGTCCCACCTCTCCAGCCTGTCCAGGTCCCTCCAGGTGGCATCCCTTCCTTCCAGAGTGTGATTGCACTACAGAGCTCAGTGTCATCAGTGAAATTAAGGGTGCCCTTAATCCCACTGTCAGTGAATCCCACTGATAAATTACCAGGATAAGTCTGAAGTATATCATGCTGTCTCACAGTCAGTCTTTTCACAGATGTGCCTGTGTAAATCTGCTTCAAGAAAACATGAATTACTTACCCAGAAAAGTTAAATTCCAAAATGTGAGATTGAACAAAATATTGAAGCTGTCATAGCCTAATTCAATTCTTTTTAAAAGAGACAGTCTTTTGGACCCTGAAGCCTGGCAAGGAGAGAGAGATCCCCAAAATAACAACCCTCTGTGTAATTTTCACATGAGATGCCAGTAATGTACTATGATACTTTGTATAAGCAGTCTCAAATATTCCTGCCACTGCTCCAGCAAAACTAATTGTTTTTACAAATGAAAAAGAAAGAGATGGAAAATTGCATTATCTGAGGTGGACAGAAACTGTTTCTAGAATAGTTATGCTCATGTGAGAGCTTTACCAGTTCAGGTACCAGCATGCTCAGTTATATGTACAGTAGATATTTCAAGTCCCAACTTCTACTCTGAAGCCAAGACCTAATGGGAGATGCATGATTTGGTTTAAACTTTAGATGTAGTATCTCTGGCTCCTTCAGAAAATATCAGGCTGCACAGGGAAACTTAAGTTTCACACATTTGGAGTTATTCTTCCTATTTTGGCTAAATGGGGATGCCAGTGTATTTGTACAGATCTAAATAAGAATGGAGTCATCTGTTTCTGTCTGGAAAATAGTCACACGGAGTAGCCTCTCTGCATAGCACAGTGACCCCAATCTCAAGCCTGTACAGTCTGAAGGCATCAGATCCAAGAGCACAATCTCAACATGAAGCCTTCAGCCATGGCAGAAACCTCCTAACATATGGCCTGTCACAGTCTCTGATATATTCCGTCTTCATCTTTTTGTCTCTGAAAATCAGGCCTGATCCTGGAGTAAAGGTTAAATTGAGGTGTGATCTCATAATATTTCAGCATGGGAATTCCTGGGAAAGTACATAAACCTCAGTATGACATCAGCTTTCTCTCACAGGAGTCTGAAATTGCTTTATTGTTTGGCTGCTGTGTCAAAGCTCAGTGAAGCTGTTGAACCAACAGCTAGGCCTGTGAAAGAGGATCAGGTAATTCTGTTTTGTGGTCTGTCTTACATAGTTGCTGCTAATGGCCTTCTCAGTTATGAGATAGCAGACAAGAGCAAAAGCTGAGTCAAAATCGGTAGGGTATAGAATAAATACTTTGTTGTTTCAGGATGGCACTGTTTCCAACTCAGTGTCTCTTCCTAAATGGTGCGTCTCTTGCACTAGTTGAAGTGATAGCATTTTCTGTAGCATCATGAAAAGTCAAACTGACAATCAAAGCAGTGGAAATCAACCTGGCAGTTGTTAGCTGAGTGTAGGTAGTGCTCATGTAATTTGCCCCTTTACCTGCTTTGCTTTGGGTTGCATGACTTCCCAACCATCTCAGCTTTATGAACATTGCAGATAATATATTACGGATAAATATTTAATAACATCTTACTGTTAAAAGACATTCTGGTAAAAGGAAATCTAGTTTGTACCAGAGGAAGTCTTCCATTGAGAACAACAGATTTAGTGGTGCCCCAGATAACTAAATTAGGAAATGTGTACGAGATGATTTAGTGTGAAACAAGAATGGGCTGGTGCCTGTCAAACCAGTCTCTGATTGTGTAAGCCAGCCTTACTTCTTGGCTCATCGTGGCTCTGCTGAATTTTGGCTCCATCTTCTTTTTTGTTTAAATGCTTCATGTTCTTCTCATGAGATCTACTTCATTCTTCACATCCATATTTTTGTGATTTAAATTCCTTATGAAACACTGTAGGTAATATGGGATATAAGGGGTTTTCTGCTGTTACTGTTCATATGGCCAGTGCAGCACCAAGGGAGTTTTCTGGACTCATAAGACTTCAGTGGTCTGGTCACTCATCTTAGAGATGTGCTCCTCCTATTCTCTGAAAGCACAACAGATGGCAATAAACACTGATACAGTGTTGCTGGGAAATGAAGCAATAACTGAGTTTAAAGTACCAGGCTAGCACCCAGGTCTGCCACAAGAAATTACTTAGGTGGTAAGTCACAAACGGAACTGAAATAGCTGTGTTGGCCCTACATTTTACCTCACCAAATAGTTGACCATGCAATGAGATGGCTATAATGCTCTTCTACATGTTGTGAGCTGGATGATACTGAGGTGCTTTAAATCTCACTGTTGTGAGAAAGTGTCTGCTGGTACTGACTGCTGACCTCTACTGTACATGCTTTCCAGCACATAGTGTTTATTACTGCATGCACTAATCCAGGCTTAATGTGGAAGAGGAGATTCCGTTAAATGAATTGTATAATGCATGATGCACCAGAAGCAGGAAAGGGCTTTTTGTGGGATTAGATACAACCACTTAACCTGCTAGTGTAGTTCCTGTTCAGTGTGTGGAGCATCCAGCAGGGCACAGTGGGGAGCCTCCTGGTTGTGCCCTTAAGAAGGAAAGTGAGGAGTCCTTGTACTGTCTGCAAATCTGCCAGGGCAGATGGGTGATCTGTAAGAGACCTTGGTACTACCTGTCCAGTCAGTAGGAGCTTATCTGTGGGCTGGCTGTAGCAGATAATTACAAATAACAACAAAATAATTTCAAAACCCAACCACTTCCTTTGTATCTGATCTTAAATACAATTTGCTAAAGGTCCTTGCCCTCACTAATGCAGAGTTTTAGAAGGGCTGGCATTAAGCTTGCAATGTTTTGAAATAAAAGTAATCTCTAAATGGCACTTCCAGGAACACAAAGCAGCTGCAATTTATGCTGGCTGTTATAAAAGCTGCTGGTGTTTTCCATTATCCTCTAATCAGATAGTTGTGATCCTGGTGGCTTTTCAGGAAATGTGTGTGCTTCCCCCATGGCTTGTCTGCACTGGGTAGGTAGGATGGATTCAACATTTCTTCCCTCTCTGCCTAAAAATCAGGGATCTCAGTTTTGTCAGCTTGAAATGGCTGTAAAAAACAGTGTCAGACTCCTGACGTGTCATTTACAGCTAGGCTGGAACAAGGACTGAGGCTGGGAGGGAGTCCTGCCCGTGTCAGTCCCAGTGGCCTGGCTGTTGCAGATCCAGACCAGGATGCTTGGCCACCTGGGCACATGCTGGCTCATGTTCAGCCACTGTCAACCAGCTCCCCTGGGTTCTTTGCTGCCAGGCAGCTTTACAGCCTCTCTGCCCCAAGCCTTGAGTGCTTGGAGTAGCTGTGACACAAGTATAAGTGTTGAGTCAAGTGTGTGGCAAGATCTCAAGAAACAAAGTTGCTGTAATAGTTATTCATAGTGACTGAATCAGTGAATAATTCAGTGGTTGGCAGAAATATTAGGTTTATACTTTCAGTCACATAAGATCTAGTGAGACTGTGTATTTTTCTGGCATACATAGCAGAACCTGTGCTTTTGTCTTATCCACCTTAAAGAAGATTAACAAACCTGAAGAGCAGTCTCTGTTGAAGATGCAGGGAAGCAGTAAAATAGGAAACAAAGTGACTATTCTGGTAGCAATATTCTTAAAATATGTGCTATGGTGTAATTTGGAAGTTGAATTTTTTGTGGTAGCTGTAAATGTCTGTAAGGGCTGTATTTTGTGTCAGGCTGGACTATTTAGAAGAGTTTATTATTTTTCTAGGGATTATAAACATGACTAGTTGCAAACTGGTGAAGGAAAGAATGGATTGATTGTGACTGGTCTTCATGTTCCTATCTATTGAATATATTCAGTGATGTCAAGAAGCCATGGCATACAGCTGGCTAAAATCAGCACCAAAATAGGATTATTTCTGTTCTGTTTAAGCTCAGTTTGAGGAGTCAGGCACATGATGAATGCAGTAACTGTTTGGAACTTGCAGCAGGGAACTGAGCTGCATATTTAGTTCTCCTAAATTAGTTTGTGTGGCTGTAACTGAGCTAACAACAAGCTTCCTGAAAACTCTGCCACTCTCTAGTACCTAGCAGCCTGGCTGAGTTTAACAGGTTTTTTTTTTGCCTTATATCAGTGAAATTGTAGGGAAAAACTATTCTGTGAGCTCTACTTAAAATTAGGTTGATTGCTTAGTTTGGTCTTTTTTTTTTTTAACATGTTTAGAATCAGGCTTTCAGTGGGGAAAAAAGTGACCTCTAATTGTGGCTGTTGCTGCATTTTGCAAGCAGTCTTGCAGCTTGTCTTGGAAATTCTTGGCTTGCTTAACCCACACAGAAACTCTAATAGCATTCACTGAGAGCAGAGTAGGCTTACGTAACTTTCCATGGTTTCTTTTGCAGAAGAGATGAAGTAATTCTCTCAGACCTGTTTGTAATGGCCTGGAAAAGAGTTTGGTTTCACTTTCAAATTCTGGATGATCTCACCGTGGGGACCTGACAATGTTGCTTTTTTTGTTTGGGAAAAAATCCCTGCCTGTAATGCAAGGAATTCTGTTTTGGGGGCATTTGACTCTGAAATCAAGTTTGTAGAGAAGCCTCACTTGCTTTATGTTCCAGTACAGTGACTCAATGTGCTAAAGAGCTACAAAGACTTGTTAGAAATAGCTGATCACCATGCAATTGACTGCTTTCTCAAATATGTGATGTATTACAGGGAAGCTAGGTTTTTGGCTGCCTGCATGTGGAAGGAAAGATTTCTCTTGTTTCTCTAGTTGCATTTTCAGTTCCTGGAGCTCAAGAGAATCCTTCATGTGACACAACACTGCGTTCCGTGGTGATAGTTATTGTGGGCAGGTAGTCCTTCTCTAATAAAGAACTATGTTTGTCAAACAGGATTTAGAAATTTGGAACTGTTTTTCAGGATCTACAGCATCTACATGAGTCTGTATCACATACAGGGACATAGTGGTGCCTCAGCCTCAGCTTCTGGAGTGGTCTTGCTGAGACAAACCCCTCGGAATTAGACAATTTGAAAGCAGAAGGGTTTACTGGGAGAAATGAGACCTGCACTCCTTGAGCATCTATATGGGCTATAAGCATGGCAGTGCTGGTAATCTACTGGCAATGCTTATGTATACAATGCTTTTTGTTTTGGTCACCTGGAAGCCGTGGCTGTGTAGAAGACAGATTTTGCTTAGACATCTTGTAGGTAGCTCAGCCCTGAGTTTTGCTGTCTCTTGCATTTTTAGTCTCAGTCCTTTTGCTGTTTTGTGTCTTAGATCTCACAAAACAGCGTGTAAGCACAGGAGTCAGCTTTATTGGGAAAGCCCTGGTGTCTGGAGGAGTCTGCAGCAGCATGATGCAATAACTCGAGTTGGAGTGAACATCCCCTGCCCTGGGTAGATCTCTGCTGTGCTACAGTGCAGCATGTTGTGGACCCAGGCATGTCCTTACTGCAGCAGAGTGTGTGGTGACAAGAGCCATTCACTCACTGTTCTTGGAGCAGTGGCATTCGTGCAACTGGCCTTAAACTATGGGATTGCTTAAGTGGATCATAAATCTCTTGGCTGTGAGTGTGTTGTGACAAATGACTTGTCGGGGTCGGCTGTTACTCGTCTCTGCCCCAACACAGGAAAAGGTGGTTCTGGGCAGGCCGCCCTTTGAAGGAGGAGTCTGGACTCTTGCTTTTCGGTCTTCAGTTGAGTTTATTGTTCCTTATCTACAAAGTTTTTCTGTCTGTCCAGCCGAGGTCTGATCAGCAAGACAGCCAAGGGCACTCTCTCCCGCCCACGGGGTGGTTGTCTCTTTTATAGTGAAAACTACATATAAGATATTTACCTTCTATTTCCAATACTTTTCACCCTTGTTGGCAAGTGCACCTTCACCATGAACCAATCCACACGTGCCAACATCATCCTGAACATGGATGCCAAGGAGAAGAAAGAAGGACAGGGCACACCCAAATCCCTCCATCTTGGGACTCCTGACCCCCATGTACAGGATTCCAAACCCCCCTGTACAACATACAAAACCCCCCTGTACAGTGCTCCAAAATTTTTCCCTTCACCCTGTGATTGCTACTATGCTACTTAAACTTTTGTGAGCTGTAATTCTTCATATCAGGTTTGCAATTTGCTCCATGAATTAAGATCGAATTTCCAGGTGTCTTTGGCTTCCTGCCAGGGCTTTGAGACATCCAGGGCATCCAGAGAGATGCTCTGGGTTCCGACATCTCCCCCTTTCTTTGCCACAAAAACACCTCTTTGGCAGCCTCATTCAAGGCCTGCTGCATGCACTGAAAAATGCATGGCCAAAAGGAGCAGAAGAATTACAAGTCACATTAAAATGTAAAAAACTATCATCTAACAAAAGCTCTATATCACTGATTCCCACACCCATAAAAAAGCCCAAAGTCCACAGTCTTCCGCGGGTGAAGCTCAAGGGTTGGAATCTCTGCACAGTCCACATCTGTCTGTCTTCTCTGCTTGTCAAATGGTCAACGCTTTCTTTCTCTTAATAGAGTTTCACATTCTTCATTGAAATCGACCTGGACTTTGCACCTGTTAAAACACAAACAAATCCCACATCCCCACAGGGACTGAAGGATTTTCTCAAAAATCCTGGAGGTGAAGAATGGGTCCTGGTTCCATTTTGCAATGTTACATAGAGAAATGTAAGATAACAGTAATTAGGAATAAATTCAGACAATACAATCAACAACACATACAAGATCAGAGAATTAGTAACACTACAACACTGAACTCTCATCCCAGAGTCTGTGACAGCTGATAAACCTTAAAACGACAGAGAATTGGAGAAATCATGTCCAGATTCGTGTTTTCCCCAACTCCCTCTGAAAATGCCTCAGCTGTCATAGATGGTCAAATCGCCAAGTCAAAAGGACTTGAATACTATTTGATGCAGAAAACATCTGGGTTGATTGTCAATCACTCCATCCAAATAGAGCTAGAGCTTGGCCAGAGCCCGAACTCTAATTGGTGAGTATCACTTGACACATTTTTTTTAAACAAGATTTTTAAAAACAACAGTTATAAACAAGAAACATTAGGATTACAAACCAATCAAACCAGCAAGTAATTGAATCCTTCTGAAGTTTCTGTCAAGACAGAGATTCTCCAAACACAGCAAACTTCTTGAATTCTCTGCTGGTGTACTTCTGAAATAATAATTAAAAGAACCACAAGACTGGCAATCTGGATAAAGAACCCTCAGAAACATATAAGTAGTTAGGAAATAAAGAAAGACAGGATCCTGAAGAAACATGTGATCTGCAGGTGATCGCACAAAGACACAGGAAAACACATGAAAGCCGGCTGCAAATGCTACAACACACCAACAACAATTCTCATCACAAAAATCTGAAGACTCGCACCACAAAATCAACTCATCAACAAGAAGTGCTTGAAGGTCTTAACACAACCTTCCCAAAGCATTCATCCAACATTAACAACAATCACCATCTATCACCATTAACTACAAAAACCAAAAATAACAAAGATTATAAACTCAATATCAATAATTCTTAAAACTTTGAATCTTGGGGTATCAACTGATGACTCCACAACAGGATCTGATTGACCTTTCCCAAATGCTCTGTCTTCCAAGACACCTTGGGTAATTGAATCTTTACTAATACTCTCATCTTTACATGACATTTTGTCTCCCTGGGAATAATTTTTCACCATAGAAGAATTCTATCTATATCATATTTAGAGTAACGTTAATTTGCATAGGGTTCTATTATTCTTTTTCTTCTTCATCTTGAGTAAAGACTTGGTGCTTTCTCACTTTTCTGATGAAGATTCTGTGGAACTGGCCTGTGGAAGAGTTGGGTGAAGTGCCCCATATAACATCTGCTGCATTTTCTGTGCAGTTCCCTTGTTAAAAACCTGCATAAAGCACTGCACGCCCCCCCTGCAGCGGCTCTGGAGCAGCCGCGCCCTGGGAACCCTCCCTCCTCCCGGGATTGGGATCCGCCCGCCCGGGCCCGCACAGCCCCGGTCTCGTTTGGGGTCCGCTCCGCCTGGATCTCCGCTCGGGCTGGTTCCCCCTGGCCCCGCTCCTGCAGCCGCCGAGCACCCCCCGGACGGCCGCTGCCCGCCGCCACCACACGCGTCCTCGCCGCCGCCGCGGCCCTGTCGCCCTCACGGTGACCCCGCTGCCTCTGCTGCGCCCCGGCTGCTGTGTGCTGCCCAGCGCCGCTGCCAGAGGCTGCCCCCCTCACCTCTCGGTCCCGCAATCCCTGCACCCTCCCCCATCAGTCTCTCCCCTGCCGTCAGTGTTCTCAGTCTGGGACTGCGAGCCCGACCACAGGAGAATCCCACTTTTCCTCCTCACCAAGGGAACTGGCTAGTTTCAGCTTTCCTGGGACTGGTTGAGGGATGTCTACATCAGAGGACCCTGGAGATTCTGGGAATTCCGGGGATTCTGAGGACTCAAGGGACCCCAGGGAACCCTGCACGTGACGTTAATGGTCCTGCTCCTTTTCAGTGGGAGGAATTCTCTCCCTGGGCAGCAGCTGCCTGCCCATCACTGCCTCGGCACGGTCGGAAGGCAGCTCCCCCTCAGGGCTCGCTCCTCCTCCGCCCCCGCCCCGACAGCTTTCCTGGGACCGATGGAGGCGCCCGTGGAGACTCTAAGGGTGATGACGACCACCCCACCACACACCTTTTTGGTGGAAGTCATATATGCTCTTCCTAAATTGCTAAGAGTAACCCCAGGGCGGTACCCCTGCCCCTGACTGGTGGGAGTCACTGCTGCTGCCTGCTGATGGCAGGTAGCCCCAATGCCGCGGAATCATCTCCAACATTGTTCCTGCCTGAGCCAAAAGCCTCAAGGCCGTTTTATCTTTTCCTGTTGTTAAATGGTAAGTGTGCCCGTTAATCTTCTTGAGTTGTTCCTGGAAATGAGCTTCCCCTGTGTTCTCAGTGTTCTTAATTTTGACCTTCTCACCGAATCTGTGCCGTCAGAGCAGTCTGGAGGCTCCCGGTTCCTGTCCAGCAGGTCACAGGAGATGGATTCAGAGGCACCTTTCTGATTCCGATCCGGGCTGCTCTGATATGAGCTCTCTTCGGCAGAGGTGGAGTGCGATGTTCTCCCTGGCTGCTGCTTCTTCAGACTCTTCTGGCTGCCTTCCCAAGAAGCTATCGGTGCTCTCCTGGGAACGAGTCCAGCTCCGGGAACTGCCCGCCTGGGAGCTGCCCGCTCGGGTGCTGCCCACCTGGGTGTTCTCTCTGCAGCTCACTCTTCGGCTTGTTGCTCTCCGCTTCGAGCTCACCTCTCGGGTCACCGCTGGGCTGCCCTTCGTGCCCACCCAGGAACGCCAGGTGTCAGGGTCGGCTGTTACTCGTCTCTGCCCCAGCACAGGAAAAGGTGTTTCTGGGCAGGCTGCACTTTGAAGAAGGAGTCTGGACTCTTGCTTTTCAGTCTTCAGTTGAGTTTATTGTTCCTTATCTACAAAGTTTTTCTGTCTGTCCAGCCAAGGTCTGATCAGCAAGACAGCCAAGGGCACTCTCTCCCGCCCACGGGGTGGTTGTCTCTTTTATAGTGAAAACTACGTATTAGATATTTACCTTCAATTTCCAATACTTTTCACCCTTGTTGGCAAGTGCACCTTCACCATGAACCAATCCACACGTGCCAACATCATCCTGAACATGGATGCCAAGGAGAAGAAAGAAGGAGGATAGGGCACACCCAAATCCCTCCATCTTGGGACTCCTGACCCCCATGTACAGGATTCCAAACCCCCCTGTACAACATACAAAACCCCCCCTGTACAGTGCTCCAAAATTTTTCCCTTCACCCTGTGATTGCTACTACTATGCTACTTAAACTTTTGTGAGCTGTAATTCTTCATATCAGGTTGGCAATTTGCTCCATGAATTAAGATTGAATTTCCAGGTGTCTTTGGCTTCGTGCCAGGGTCTCCGAGCCCCTGCCAGGGCTTTGAGACATCCAGGGCATCCAGAGAGATGTCCTGGGTTACAACAGTGACTGTGAGGTGAGGCCTGAGTACTGCTGTAACATGCCCACAGTCATGAGCAGGCATCTAGTGACCATAAGGCCATGTGAACTGGTGAATTTCTTTCATAAAGGTGAAGAGAAAACCTTCTTTTCTTGACTGACACTCTGACCCAATAAAATTTGGGTTGTAGGGCAAAGGTGTGTTCTGGTAAGTAAAGCTGTAGCCAGGTACTTAACAGTACTGTAATCCATTTGTTTGGTTGTCTGCTTCTGTGTTCTGTGGAATAAAACTTTCCAAAGTTTCTCTTGTTGAGCAAATGGCATAGTTAGGTACTTAAGTGGAGGAGAATGACCTGGAATTCTGCTCTTACCATGTTGTCCTAGGGTGACTAGGTTTCCTCTTAAATTTGTCTCAATCCAGGATAAATATGAATCTTGCTTTTGGGATCTCTTCTTCCATTCTCTGTTGCAAATGAACCTGGCTGTGTTTGAAGGATCAGAAGATGCATCTCTGGAGATCCCTTGCTGGGCTGGCAGTAGGACTTTTTGGTGGGTTGAGCAGTTCCAAGGAAAGACTTTGTGCTCCACAGCGCAGCAAGCAGTGTGCAAGTCCACCTTCCAAAGAGAAATATTTTGGACACTTGATATTCAGACTGCTGTGAATGGGAGGGCAGCACAGAGAAGTTAATTTCCACTGCTAGGATCTCTGCAGCCTTCCCACAGCCAACTCAGCTCAGAGTTGTGCCCCACAGATGGTTATTGACCACTGCAGGATGTTTGCTGTCATTGCCCATCAATGTTCCTCAAGGTACACTGACTAATTAAACAGACACTGATGATGTTGAGACTTCAAAAATGCCTGTGATTGCAAAACATGTAGTATTAGAAACACAGGTGGGTAGACTAGCTGAACTTTCAAAGAAAGACAAAATAACTAGAGCAAGTTTTGTAACAAAACTTTTTTTCATCATGGGAAGAGTAATTTTAAATATTTTTACAGGCAAATATAAAACAGGTCTATTCAGCTTAGTAAACATTTTTTTAGTCTGCTTTTGAACTAAAAAAGAGAGCAGTTCTCTCTCAATTTAAAACTTTTCCAGTATATTTTACCCTGTTTTAACAACAGCTGTTGAATAGTGTGTCTTGAATTAGGACATGGTAAATGCATTTTGGCTTGTCTTCTGAGCATTACCAGCCCAGGTGTTTTGATTTTTCTTGTTTAGTTAGTGTTTTGCTCATAAGAAATTGCATAGAGTTATACTCTGGGGCCGCTTGGGCACTGGTTTATAAAAGGAGCAATTTAGTAGCCTTAATTAATTTTTCCCCCAATCTTTTTATTGTAGTTATTGGTTGTTGGTC
Source organism: Passer domesticus (assembly GCF_036417665.1). NCBI lineage: Eukaryota > Metazoa > Chordata > Aves > Passeriformes > Passeridae > Passer > Passer domesticus. The sequence goes on from NC_087512.1 coordinate 7,944,756, forward strand.
TTTTTTGTTCTGTTTCATAGCTAAAATATTCTGCTTTTTTTCAGGCTCACATTAAATTTCCTATTGACTATCCATATTCACCACCTACCTTCAGATTCCTGACCAAAATGTGGCACCCCAACATTTATGAGGTAAGGTGTTTTTTAAACAATTTTTTCCTAGGGTGGGTGAGAGAGCTTTCTGCTTCCTTAAACTCAGTACATGTATGGGTGACTTCCAGAGGGTAGTCAAGGCTGTGGACTGTCAGCAATTGGATCACAATAGAGCTACACAGCAGGTCCACAAGAGGAATGATTCTATATAGAGGCTATTGGCTCAATATCACCCGGTTCCATAGAGCTGTATTTGAAGGCTGAAAGGCCTGTGTTGGTTCAAAACTTGACTTCTGGTGGAGGTCAGCCAAATCCTAGCTGAATTTTTGGGTATCCTGGAAGAATGTCAACCTGCTAAGGAACACTGCCTCTAGTTTTGGGAGCTAAATGATTCAAAAATGTTCCTTTTGGTGTAGGTCTTCCACCGTATCACAGGTTTTCTTATGAGAGGTTTTGCAGACTTCCTTTGAACCTGAAAACTGGGATGTCATTCTCTTCCATCCCATGAACAAATAAAACCTTCAATTGATGGCTTGGGCTTGGAAAGTCCTTTCTGATAAGTTCTTGCTGCCAAATGCCCATCTTGGAATGGATGTGCTTCAAGTATCATGATGAGAACTGCACTGATGACTTAGTAATAAATGGCTAGAAACCTTGCCAAACTTCAGTGCAGAACAGAATACTAACCCACTTTAATTACTAACTGATCCAGGGGATTGTCTTAATCCAGGGACATCCTCACATCAGTTACCTGACAGTTTTCTGATGTGGGTTTTGTACTTGGCACAGGATCCTTCCTGTAGCCAAGGATGGTGTTTCTCTTTAAGGCTCTATTTCAGTTACATGGAATTTTGATCTATAAATAAAGACAACTGTGAAATCTTCAGATAATTGCAGACTCATACTGTGGGTATTGATTCTGAATCTGGAAATCCTCATGCTGGATGTGAGTTGCAAATGGTTACCAAAATGAAATGTACAAAAACAAGCCTCGGAAAGGACCTCTCCCAGTCCTGGTGAGAAAGATGAAAAAATGGCTAGAATCAACTGAAGGCAGCAGGAAGAGCTAACCCAAAACTTGATGTGTGTATTTTGGGTTTTCTCTTCAAATATACAAGCTCTCAGCTTTGTGTTCATAGCAGTGTTTCTTGTAGCTGAGGGAATCTGAAGCAGCTTGCAGGCTGTTTTGGAAACATTTAAGCAATGAAGATGAGGCATTGAGGTAACTTCAAATGAAACTGAGACTATCTCAGCAAAGTGTTTGAGAGTTTTCAGGAGGAGGGGGACAAAAAACCCCTCTTGGTGCAGGAAGATGAAAGAAAGTAGCAGTTTACAGAATCTGCTGGTAGGACCACATGGAGAGGCTGGGACTGACATTCCAGTTTTGAGCAATGTGTGTTTTTCCCACCTCTGGTTTACTTGGGTCATCTAACTGAACTTTGGTAAAACTGCATTCACTTGCTCTTTATTTTTACGACATAACAGTCCTCAGGCCTGATAGAAATGGAGAATATATCTCAATGGCAGATAAACACCCCATTCTCCTTGTTTACGTCTTTCAAAAATGCATGTAGTGAAAGTGTTGGCCCTTGACTGTTCTGATCCCTAGAACTTTGTGCTGACCTCATCAGGCCTATTATACTTCACCCTTCCAGATTCTTAAAACAGTGCAGTTGCCAAACATGTAACACTGATTGTGGCAAGACAAAACCTTCTCACATCGTTGCTTCCCTCTATCTTCATTTTGCCAAATATCTGCTTGTCGACACGCTGCTGACCTGATTGCTTCAGGAACTTCTCCCAAGTGCTGAGATACTTCCTCTGGCCACTAGCATTGCATTCTTCCAGGAAAAGGTTAAAAGAAAAACTGATGGAAATTATTAGTGATAGCAGAGTAAACTGACCATAATCTAATATTAGTAAAGTTAACTTCAGCTTGGAGTGATACTAAAAAAATTTCAAGACTTCTCAAGCCTGTTGGGGTCCTAAAAGGGAACCTGCCTTCTTAAAGCAAACTGTTCCAGCAATGTAAGTATGTGCTTTGGAATTCAGCAGCTCCAGGTGCTGCCTTGCTGTGTTCTTGACTAAAACCTGCTTCAAAGTGACAAGGGCCTGCTAGATTAGCATACCTGGCATGAATAGTGCACCGCTGCAATCTGGATACAGATCACAACCCCCCAGGTGAGCTGCTGCTATCTGTAGCTGAGATCACTGGCCTGGGCTCAAAGGCACAGATGCTGTTGCTGTGAGCAGCCCTGCTCTGTGCTCTGAGCAGTGTTGGAAGGACATGAGACCAGGTGTGTGGGAAGCTTCCAGCCTGGAGTCCTGAACAGAGCTGATCCTGTCACCAGTCTGTGCCCTGGACTGGGGTGACAGGTGAGTGCTGCCTCACAGCTGGCTGCAAAGCCCAGGGAGCCTGGAGAGGCCAATATCTGCTGGCTGGCCTCAGGCCTCATCTGCACCTTCACCCCATCCTGCAGTAAGGCACTGGTACCGTGTGAGTCCCTGGAGTCTGCCTCAGTGGAGGATACCAGCTGGGGTGGATGCTGCTCCAGCCCTCCTACAAAGCAGTTGTGTCAGAGTGCTGTTGCTGGTGGAGAATTGGGTTGACAGCTTTCCTAAGTAGGCATTATAGAGCTTTAAATCTATATTCAGGCCATAACACTGGTGAGTAGAACACATATTGAGGATTATGTGGCTGTATGGCTTCCATATGCTGCCAAAATATTCTTCCTTTTGCATGCTGGAAGGGATTTTCAGTGAAACCTTCAGAGAGCATCTCCTGCTTTTTCATCTGGTATTTTGAACAGCTGTGTCCTAGGGGAGCTGTGTAAGCCTGCCCCACACCATCTGTTCAAGGTCCTGGTGTCCTGGGAGACGTAATGTTTTCATACCTGAGCTAGTAGATGGTGATTAAACCCTTCAAAAATTTCCTGTAGCTAGCTCAAGCTACCAGTGAGAACACAAATTTTCTTTAACCCTACTTGGGGTCTCCTGTGATTAAACCTCATGTCACTGTGACAGTAGTACTTGGTATCTGGACACCAGTCTAGTTTTGTGTTGCATTATTACTATATTTGCTTACTTCAGTATATCCTTTAGACCTCTTGATTTTATATTGGGGGTTTTTGCCAGTTAGCAGCCTAACCCTTGGGTATAAAGTAGACCCAGGAAGAATTCAGAACCATTTCCAGCCTTTGTTGGTTTTTGCTGGCTGATGTTCATATCAACAAGGTGAAACTGATAAGACAGCCAGCGTGTGGATTTGAGTCATCAAGCCTCAGCCTCCAGCCAAGCTATTCTCAATGCTTTTTTCTGTCTTGCAGAATGGAGATGTATGTATTTCAATTCTTCATCCACCTGTAGATGACCCACAAAGTGGAGAGCTGCCATCAGAGAGGTGGAACCCTACCCAAAATGTCAGGTAACTGTGACTATGTTGTGCAGGGGTGACCTCAAAGGCCTGCCCTCTCTACAAGACCTAAGGCATATGGTGGGAGAGGTTTGGGAGGGAATTTAAGGTTTTATGGGGCTTAGGGCTAGAATCAGGTGGGAACCAGACTTACCAGTCTGTCTGAATGTACTGGGCTGACAGTGCAGAGCCTTCTGTGCTATTCACAAGGTTTCATACTCCAAAGGCAAATTATCTCAAATGCTGAAGCCTGTCTCAGTCACTGCTATCTTCTTCAAAGTACCACTAGTGGAAAAGTATGTGTAATGGGGTTCCAGGTGCACACCAAATTGCTCTATTACTCCCCTTCCCAGTGGGACAGGGGAGAGAAAAATAACACAGAAAACAACTTCTGTGTTTGAGATAAGGCAGTTTACTAAAGCAATAGCAAAAGCTTGTGCACATAAGCAAAGGGAAAAAGAAAATTAATGTCTAATTACCACTGAGCAACATTCAGCCACTTCCTGGGAAGCAGGGCTTCAGCACACATAGCAATTTCTCCAGAAGGCAAACATTGTGATATAACAAATGTCCCCCATTCCTCCTCTCTCACTTAGCTTTCATGTCTGAGCTGATGTTGTATGGTATTGAATATCCCTTTGGTTAAGTTGGACCAGCTGGCCTGGTTGTGTCCCATCTTAGGATCTTGCCACTTCTGAGCCCCTTGATGGGGGAGTGGGGAATGTTAGACAACACTGATGCTGTGCCAGCACTGCTCAGCAGTAGCCAAAACACTTGTGTGTTATCATACCTTTCTAACTATGAATGGAAAGCACTGAGGGCTGCTAAGGAAAAATAAGCTACAGCTCAGCAAACTCAATACAATCCCCACTCTTTATTCCATACCATTTGTGTCATGTTTAGGTCCCACATAATTTATTTATCTTCCAACTTTCCACTGTATTTCTTTCTCAGTAGTGGAATCCCTTCTTACCCACACATACAGCCCAAACTACATCCTTGAACCATCTCTATACCAAACATACATTTTCATTAACCTGTCCTTTCACAGATGGATATTATTCTCCTGCTTCATGGCTTCCTCCACCCCTCCAGATCCATGAGTTGTGCTCTACTCCTTCAGGATGGGTGGTCAGGACAGGAGAAGCAGCACACTTGATCATTGGTCACCAGCCTGGCTCACATCATCATCACATTCTCCTTACTTCTCACAAAATGCATTCTTTGTCAGGTCATGTTTTTCCTGTTCCTTTACTTCCTGTGACATAAAGCTCACACAGTTTGTTTTTCCTCCAAGGTTAAATTTCCTTGAGGTACACACTGGGTCTCCCCATCCTTCCACATTTATCTGCCAAGTACACCCAGGTCCTTGGGTAAAGCCAATCCCATCAATGTGTTTGCCTTTTCCCATGGGAGGAGAATCCACACTGACTTCCCCAGCCACTTTCCTGTGTGTAGTGCAGGGACCTTCTCTCCTTCCACAGTGTCTGTGGGCTTAGTTTGGGCAGGATCAGTGCAGTTAGCAGATCTCCTAGCACTGACCAACCAAGTGGCTTCTACAAAATTTGCATTCCAGTGCTTCCATGTCCTGTTACCTAAAACTCTTAAAAGTCTTCAGGATTTCTCAGTCTTTCCAGAGGCTTGTGGGTGGTAAGGGATGTGATATATTCCCTCAGTGTTTCTTTGCTTTAGAGTTTATGAGATTATTTTGAAAATAAGTCCCATTGCCTGATTCAGTTGTCTCTGGGGTACCATGTCACCACAAAAGGTGTCTCTCAAGACCTGAAACTGTGTTCCAAGCAGTGGCATCGTTTACTGGGTACATTTCCAGCCTGTTGTTGCCTCTGACATAGTGAGTATGTAACTCTTGCCTTGGTGTGTTAGTGGCCCGGTGTAATCTATTTGCCAGGCCTCACCACACTGGAAACCCAGCCACTGCCTTCTATTCCAGGGATATTTCACTTGTGTGGCTCACTTGATGGCAGCACATCTTTCACATCTGTGGATAACCTGTGTGATGACCTCTGTGGTCAGGTCCACCCCTCAGTCATGAGCCCATCTGTATGTTGCACCCCATCCTAGATATTCTGAATTGGCCTGGGGCTAGAAATAGCTCACCCTTTTGCTCCCAGCCTTAGTCTACCTAAGCTATTCCAATCTTCACGGCCTTACCTACCTGTTTGTTGTTCTGATGTTCTTCTACAGCAGATAAGGACCAGGAGACATCACTCACCAAGCACCATCACAGACAAAATAGGCTAGAATTAGAGATACTAATTAAATTTGTTACCAACAAAATCAGAGCAGGATAATGAGAAGTAAAATAAGACCTTAAAAACACCTTTCCCCCACCTCTCCCTCCTTCCCAGCTCTACCTCCTACTACACCAGTGTATGGGGGTAGTGGAATGGGGGCTGTAGTCAGTTCATCACACATTGTTTCTCCTGCTGCTAAGGATGAGGAGTGTTCCCCTGCTGCACCATGGGGTCCTTCCCACAGCATGCCAGTTCTGCGTGAACTCTGCCAGCTTGAGTCCACCCCATGGGCAGTAGTCTTCCCCAAACTGCTGCAGCATGGGTCACACTTCCACAGGATGCAGTCCTTCAAGGACAAGCTGCTCCAGTGAGTGCCACTCTCACCATGGGTCTGCCACAGGATCACAGCTTCCTGTGGGCATCCCCCTGCTCCAGCCTGGCCTCCCCCGGGGGCTGTGGGTGCATCTCTGCCCTCCCTGGGCTGCAGGGGCACAGTGGTGACTGCCTCACAGCTGTCTTTACCACAGGCTGCAGGGGAATCTCTGCTCCAGTACCTGGAGCTCCTGCCCCTCCTCCTGCACTGATCTGAGTGTCTGCAGGGTTGTTGCTCTCACATGTTCTCACTGCACTCTTCTCTGGACACAATTAAAACTTCTTTCTTATTAAATATGTTATCATATTAATATGTGATAACATAACATATTTAATTACCAATTGGCCTTGACCAGTAGTACATCTGTCCTTGGAGCTGCCAGGCTCTGCTGGACATACAGGAAGTTTTGGGCAGCTTCTCACAGAAGCTACCTTTGTAGTCCCCCTGTTACCAAAACTTGGCTCTGCAAACCCAACACAGGATGTTTTTGAGTATTCTGACCAGTAGAAGCAACTTTGCAGAGTTCTGCCTTTTGTTTGCCTTCCATTGTTTGTCTCCTGTCCTCCTGAGTGGTGGTGGGAGCAGCTGTTGGTTTTCTTCCTACCAAAAATACAAAGGACCACTAAGTACCAGAGACATTCAAGGCCTAGCCTGTCCATGTTTTTGAAACAGCAGCTGAATTTTATTCTCATTACAAGACACTGTCAAATAAAGAATCAGATAGATGACAAGCCTTAACTCACAGTTAGGAAACAGCTTTGGCATTAATTACATATATCACACATACATTTTGAGTATTTCATTATATTCAACGCTAGAGACTGACACGGAACTTCTCATGGTGCTTGTTCTCTAATTTCTGCTGTCCCTCACCACAGTTGCAGTTTTCAGTGCTAATGCTCTTGAATCGTCCTGGGCTTAAGGGTGACATGTCAAAATATTCCTCAGCAAATGAAAATAAAACTGGTCCTTCACTTCTAGCCTGCTACCACCATCACCAGTCGGGCAAGTGCCAGCAGAAGCACATCCTGCTGGGGTCCCATCTGGCTTGGGAAGGCTCCAAAGTGTCAGACAGGAGGCAGAGGGGCTGAAGATGTGGGAGGGAGCTGCTCCTCTGCTGCTGAAGTCTGTAAATCCTGCCACGTGTTGACTATTTCCCCACAGATGAGCGGGGTTAGAGTGTCTGAAGGGGAAAATTCATTCTTCAATTGTAAGAGTTCACCTGTGCTTCTAAGGGTGTCATGCAGGCTCATTTGTTTTTTTAAACACAATCGGTATGGACCTTCCCATCACTGGGAGCTAGATGATGCAGGTATAAGTAAACACAGCATACCCAGCAAGATGTGAAGGAATGCAGCTGAGATCTGTTTGGCAGAGAATACTGCTTCCTGTGTCTCATGGAGCTGAGTGAGTGGCAGGAGGCTCAGGGTTGAAGCTCTGTGATCATTTTAATTGGCTTTCTCCACATCTCCCCTGCCCTTGAACTACACAGGCCAGGATTCTGCCAGTATTCAAGGTACTGGTACACCTGTAGATAGGTGAGGTACTGTCTGCCTATTGCTTTGTTTCTTGAGGATTCCCATTTTTCTTGGCTTTTTTTGCTGCCTGAGATCTGGCCAGATTCCACAAACAGCTAGATGCAGTAACATGACTGTCAGTGCAGCCTGGGATAAAACTTTTGACTTTATACCAGAAGGCAAAAATGCACTTGGACCAACCTATACCTACCTCTTGAGGTGGCTCTGAGAGGCTACAATGTGGATAGCAGCTGGAATTTAAAAAAAATAAATCCTTTTTCAACAAGGAATATAATAGGATGTTCTGGTTGGGAGCACCAGCCAATCTACATCATGTCTCTTTGGGAAAAATTTATCTGTGTCTGAGCCTTCTTATGCAGATACAGGAGAAAAAAACAAGAAGAGGTCTGTTTCCTTGAGCCTTTCCTGGCTGCTCTTCCATGCTACAGCAGCCTTGTCCGAAGGGGAGACAGATCCCTGACAATATCCCAGAGACTCAGCCTATATCCAGTTGGCATCAGGTGCTGAGGTTTTCAGTCCCACATGGTTGAACTTTTTTAGTGGTTTTAGTCCTGTCAGGTCCCCCACGCTGGGATGCCTTTCTGTTACTGTACCTTGTTCAAGGCAGCCGGGTTTGAGTTGGAGGACACTGTCCAGCTCTTAAAGATATCAGCAGTGATGGAGCTGATCTAATGTGCTGGATGGGAAGAAAGAGCTCAGAGAGCTTCACTTCTAATACTTCTTGTCTTGGTGTATTTAAGTGGCTTTGCAGTAATTTTGGTGTCTGGACACTGCAGTGAAAATTGGCTTTTCCTCACTGCAGATGCTAAATTGAAATATGAATTCCTGTCCTTGGCCTTCCCTAGACTTTGCTCTGCAGAAAGCTGCTGCATGATGCTGGAGCTAACATGCTGGCCTGTTTGCAGAGAATCACAGGCTCGTAAATAAATTCTTGAGATGAAGTAGAAAATGATCTCTTCTGCCCATCATTCCAATCCAATGAGACAGTTTCTTCCAGAGCTGCTGTTCTCTTTTCGTACAGAATTATATAATTTAGAAAATGAATTGTATAAGACTCTCTTGATAGCTGTGCTGAACAGTCTGTTCAGATACAAGTGTTTATTTTCAAAACCTTTCAAGATACTGAGTATCCAAATGACCAAGCATTTCCTGGAATTGTACCCAGATATATGATCTGGTAGATGTGCTCTGAACATGCCCTGAATCAGTGCAAACAGGACTGCGGCTCCCAGTCTCCTTTAACAAGGTCTGCAAAGGTAATGCTGTGTTTCAAGAACTATTCCCTGTCCCTTGTTTGTCCCTTCCACTTGCAAGGGAAGCTGTTGCTGGCAGGACCACTGGGATGAGTGGTGCCTCGTGGTGGCAGCTACAGCCGGTGGCTGGTGTGGGTGTTTGTGCTGGTTGAGGCAGGCTGTGAGCAGCAGAGGCTGCAGCTCTCAAGTGCAGGGTTCTGGGAACTGCAGGAGAAAGCTCTGAGCAAGAGGATGGTAAATGCCAGCAGAGCAGGGCACCTGACTGGAAATCCTGGAAGACTGTCTGCCTGCCCACCTGCCTGACAGGGGTTACATGACTGGCTCATGTTGGCTGTGCTGAGTAACAGCAGCTGAATCCCACTGGGCCCTGGCACTTCGCCTGGGCATTGAAAAGCATCTACACTGTCTTCCCCTTGCTGTGCTTGAGAGCTGCTGCTGCAGCCTGAGTGGGGCACGAGCTGAGGAGAGTCCTGCCCCAGCCTCAGCCTCCCAACCACCTGGCAGGGCAGGGGAAAAGTAGTGCAGCTTTTCTGCTGGCCTTGGGTCGTAGTGGTCCTTCTCCTTATGCAGGACAGGCAAACAACCTGGCTTCCTGCTGGAGGCTGCAAGCCACCAGGAACAGCTCACAGAACAGATTTCCAGCCCCATCCCTTGTGTGGATAGTGCAGACAAGATGCACTATATTGTCAAGATAATTCTATCTATGTCTTGTGCATAGATAACTATTTATGCACAACACAATTCTGGTCTGATTGTAGCTTTCTGTGCTGCTCTGTCCCAAGCACAGACACAGTGGTTTGTAGTCACATGAGGTTTGTGTTGTATCACCTTCCCTACACCAATGTCCAGGGCCCGAGGTTCATAAATACCTGTTCTCACCTAAAAACTCTGTCCTCAGCTTACGACTTGACTGCAAACAAGTTTATGATGCAACACCTAAAGAAGTTGTGAATATCCAGAATCCATGAATGCATTAGCTCTAACTGCTGTTGTGGTTACCTCTTTCAGGACTATCTTACTGAGTGTAATCTCTTTGCTTAATGAGCCCAACACATTCTCCCCAGCCAATGTGGATGCGTCAGTCATGTTCAGGAAATGGAGGGACAGTAAAGGAAAAGACAAGGAGTATGCCGAAATCATAAGGTAAGCTTTGCCAGTTGTGATGCTGGGCTAGCAGCATTCTGCTTTGAGTCCTGTCAAACAGGCTGCTTCCAGAATTTGCTGAAACCAGCTTCTTGCAGCAGAATGTAGTTTGGAAGTAACTTCAGTGTCTCTTCAGTGTCTTATTTGGAAGTTAACTTCAGTGTAATTTGGAAGTTAACTTCAGTGTCTTATTCAAAGTCCATGCTTCAGGTCCCTCCGGAATTTCCAGCACACAGAAGCAGTGCAAACTTCTGGGGCAGGAGGACTGGGCTGATTTGTCTTTAAATTGTTCTTTTTTTAGACTAATCTGTCATGATGCTCTGCAAAACCTGTTGGCTACTAGTAAATCCCAGTCTAAGTCCCTCTTTGTCTTTAAGTCCTGCATTGCTTGGGATGTGATGCAAACTGACTGCATCCTACTAATTTCTGTTCTTAATGCATGCACAAATCATAATCTTGTCCCTCCAATTCAAAGGAGCATCAGCAGGATTTGTCAAGGGCTTGCAGAGATGGGTTGGATTAGCTGGAACCACTGCTCAGTCCTGCCCTTGGAGAAGTCCATGGTTCATCAGGAGCTGCAGGGGATGATGTGAGCGTGGGCCAGGGCTGCTGTGGAGGGACAGCCCAGCCTGGAGCAGGACTGCTGGCCCGAGGCCACATCTGCATTGTCTGTGCCAGCTGGGCAGGCAGGATGTGGCTCTGGGTGGGGCCAGCCAGGCTCTGCCTGTGCAGAGAATCCTCCAGCTCCCTCAGCTCCAGCAGAGCTGGGTGCACTCACACAGGGAAGGGCAGACTGAGGGGCCCTGGGTGGCTGACAGGACAGGCTGCCATCTGCTCCTCCCTGCTGGGATGCAGCAGCCAGGCCTGGCTCGGGGTGATGGAAAACACTTGGCTTCTGTGAGCCCCGGGCTGTGTCCTGGGGTGCTGCCATGTGCCCCAGCTGCTCTGACCCTCCAGTGGGAGCTGAGAGCTGCCAAAGGCTTGTGGAAATTGCAGTTTTGAGCATGCTGTGGGAGAGTAGTCAACAGCAGAGTCAATAAATCATCCTAGGAAATCCCTGACCATCCCTACAGTAGCGAATGGAATTTGCTTTGGCCTCTGGCAGGTCTCTGTGCAGAGCCTGTGGAATAACTGATTTCATGTGTTGCTGAGAGCATGTGTGCTGCAAACCCCCTTGGCATGCTTCCAGGCCTGAGGCTGCAGAAACCAAATCTGTTTCCAGTGCTGTTTGTGGTGCTTCCTGCAAACCTCAGCTCCCTTCCCCAGCTGCCAGGAGGGCTGGACAGGGCCTGGAGAGGAGGGTGGGGAGCTGAGCCGCTGGCACACAGCCCTGCTCACATTCCTGCTCTGTCCTTCTCCCCACAGGAAACAGGTTTTGGCTACCAAAGCTGAGGCAGAGAAGGATGGCGTGAAGGTCCCCACTACACTGGCAGAGTACTGCATCAAAACTAAAGTGCCTTCCAATGACAACAGTTCAGATTTGCTTTACGACGACTTGTACGACGACGACATTGACGATGAAGACGAGGAGGAGGAGGATGCCGACTGTTACGATGATGATGATTCTGGCAACGAGGAGTCGTGACCTGCTCCCTCTATGCCCCTGTACTGCCCTGCCGACTCAGGCCAGAAGGGAGCAGCGGTAACCTAGCAGCAGTCCAGCAAAAAAGTGGGGGGGGGTGTCAAAAAAAAAAAATCAAAACAAAAAAAAAAAAAACCCAACACAAAACTTTGTCTCCTGCTGTCTCCTGTTGTATGGATCTGTTCGCTCCTTTTTTATGGACCTCTTAGAGACCCTCCACAGAATGTCTGAATTCTTGCATTCTTAACCCTTTCATCACTGTATTACAATTTCTTTTTGAAAAAGAAACTCCCCTTTTCACTTCTTTACAAAATGCTCACAGCAAAACAGGTTTGCTCGTGTTTAGATTCTTGAATTAAATACAGTCTTGCATTGAGATGTTTAATGTATTTAAAGCTGGAACAAACCCATTGGAAGCCAGGTTTTTGGGAGCTCAAAGTGCTGCATTTACTGGGAAGAAAAAAATAATCCCCACAGCAAATTGCCAAGGTTTAGCTGCTCCATTTACAATAATAGCGTGTGTACATTCGTTTAGCCTTGTGGTGGTGGCTTTTCCTTTATAAGGTGTGGGGCGGAGAGTGTAAAGCTACTGTGTGTTGAGCTTGATGGGATGTCACTGAAAGGTACAGTATTCCTTTTCAGCCTGCTAAGTTAGGAAGTAGCTGGCCCCTGGAGCCCCAGAGGGCACAATCAGCTTTGTCTCTGGAAAAGGCTTGTGATATGAACCTAAAATAAACACTTAACACTTCTCATCTGTACAACTGAGCCCTGGGTTGCTATTTTTTTTTTTTTCCCTAGACTAGGATAGGGTTGAAAAAGTTCAGCTTAGCCATTCTGCTGAGATCTGCTGCCAGCTGCCCCTCTCTGGAGGGAGGAGAGCAGATGTGCATCCTGCTGCCCAGAGGGCCACCATTTGTGCTGGACTTACTTTTGGCAGTGGGACAGGCCAGCAGGCTCCTGCCCCGTGCTGGCTGGCAGCCCTTGCTCCCTGCAGCCCCAGCCCTGTGCATCTGGAGTTGCCTTCTGTCGCTTGTGTAGGTCACCTGTGGGCAGGTGCAGCTCTGCACAGCTGAGCTTAAAAACACCTGACATGCACTTGCTTAAATTTAGGTTTGTCTACACAGGAAAGGTAATTAATTATAGGGGAGATAAAAAGGTTTATGATTTCAGAAAAGACAATCCAAGTGATAGAGTGTGAGATCCTAGCTCCCTGATGATGTCTGGATTTCTGCCCACCTTTCTTAGGCATTGACTTCCTTCCTAGTTGTCTGCCTAAACATGGAAGCTGAAGTTATTGGGGTTTCAACTATACACAGAAAAGCTCCTAAGAGAGGGGAATTCTGCTTGTTCTCCTCCACCACTTGCATTCTTATGGAGCCAAATTATTTACTGTGGTTTTTCAGCAGAGTGGTAAGAGATAGCGAAGACTAGATTTTAGTTTGTTTGGTTGGTTTTTTTTTTTAAGTGAAGTAGTTTGCATGCATTTCCCAGAGGAGTTCAGAGAAGAGCCCGCGGGGCCGGCAGAGCTGGGAGCTGGTTTTGGTGCCCGGGCTGTCCGGGCTGTCCCTGCCCCACCTGCAGCCCCAGCAGGGTGTGACAGGCGCTTCAGCAGTGAGCTTCAGCCGGTGCCCCGGGCTCAGCCTCCCGCGTGTTTCTGGGGGCCCTTGGCAGAGCTCAGGGCGCTCCGTGGCGGGCAGGGGGATCCTGCATGTTCCCGTCCCAGACCCCTCTCCTCCGGCTCTCCCCGCTGCAGCGCGCTCGTGTTCGGCTGCGCTGCCAGAGTTCCCCTTGGGCGTCGTCCCTGGACCGGCGGCCGGGCCTGGCAGCCCGGGAGCAGCCCGGAGGTGCTGGCCCTGCTCGGGCGGGACCCTCGGTCCCCGCAGGTGCAGGGGCATCGCCCTGACCAGGGCTGCGCCTCCCCTCCGCGTGTCTCAGGGTTTTCCATGGTACGTCCCCAGCCGCGGGTCCCTCGGGGGTGCCTCGGTGGGAGCAGCCTTTGCTGTGGATCCGGGGCAAGACTGAGCGAAAGCTCCGAGCCCCGACGGAGATGACAGGAGAGGAGAGGAAGGCCCTCGGGGCCCCGAGGCAGATCTGTTTCCGAAGTGTTGTTTGGCTGGGGTTGGCAGGGACATCCTGCCCCGGCCGCGCATCCCTCTGCCCGAGCGGCGATTCCTTGTGCCCGGCGCTCCCTCGGCCGCCCGCCCTCCGGCTTGCGTGTTACCTGGGGAGGCAGCTGCACCCTCCTGAGGTGTCAGCCTTCTTCCAGCAAGGACTTAGCCCCAGGTGCTTTTTGGAGCCTGCAGCGGGGCTCCCCTGCGTGTAGTGTCGGTGTGGGGCACCCCCAGCTTCACACCAGCCCTGCGAGGGCAGCGCCAGCGCTGGCAAATGGCCCCGATGCTCCCGGCTGCAGGACTGGACTCGGGGCCACGCCGGGGCAGGGGCACCCAGCTCCCGCTTCCAGGCGGCTGTGGGGGGTGAAGGAGCAGGGTGTGGCAACACTGGCTTTGCTGATGGCTTGGTTGGAAATGAGGATACTGCATCTTTCAGGATTTCCCTTGTACTTTTGACCGTCTTCACTGTATACTCTCCAGTGACTTGTATTTCCAAGCTTGGTGTTGTAAGATGCATTATTATGACTCTTCTGTTACCCTTTTTTAATGACAAAAAAAGCAACCTCTTTTGAGAGCTCCGACATTAACCAGACTAATTTCTCTTCCCCACTGTCCTGTGCAGTGTCATTGCTTGTTGACTTGCTGGTTTCCTTTTTTTGAAATACAACTGAAGTATGAGGGGATTTTTTTGAAACTATTTAAGAGATTGCAGAAAAATGTTTACCTGCTCTGTGTATTCTGGGTTTTTCTTAACCCCTTTTCTCCTGTTTCAGTCAATATTAGCGTTTACATTTGCAGCTACGTGTCCCTTCAAATGCAGTTTTCAACCATTCTGAAACCAGCAGGGAACACTAGATTTCTTAGTAGTTTTCTTAGCTGAACTCCCAAATATTTTCCTTTTTTTCTTCAGTATAATTTACCAGAAAGAATTAACTGATGCATTTTTGTGTTGTCTTCTCCTTCAGTAGTTATATTTTGTCTTTTCTGCACATCTGTCTACTAATAAAAATGTGAAATGAAAATATCTCCGTGCTGTTACTTTCATGTTTGAGCTGGTTGCATTGCATGGGTTCCTCAAAGCTTTGAGTAACAGCTGTTGATGAGTTCATGGCTCCTCTGGTATCAATGGACATATTTATACACCAATATCTGTAAGTTTATTGCAAAATAATGCTGCTGTTTGACAACCTGCACCTAAGACTAAAGAAAAACTGAATTAGAGGGCTTTGGCAAAAGGCCAGACCTTTGCTGTTATATTTAGTCTTCCTAAGTAGGAAGGTGAGAAGGTGGTCATGGATTCATGTGACTGGAGCAGGGATGCAGGACTCGGGCCAGAGCTGCCCGTGCCCTGGCAGGGCAGGAGCTCGGTGCTCCTGAGAGGGTTGGGCAGGGAGGAGGAGGGGTTTGACCGCTGGGTCAGGGAGCAGCTTTGGCAGAGAAATCGAGGTCACGGCCGCCAGCCCTGCGGTGCCGGGCTGTTCCCTGCAGGCCCGGCAGGGGAGCAGGGTGTTCGCAGTGCCCCGGCTGCTGCAGGCGAGCTAAAATTAGCGGGACAAGTGTTAGGGAGCTGCACTGGCTGCGCTTGGCATCGATGGCAGCACAGCAACTGCTGAGTCAAATGTGGCTGGAGCCCAGCTGCTTCTGCTGCACAGCTGAGCCGGAGGAAGGGCAATGGCATTTTGGAGCTGCATTCCCAAAGCAGTCTCCAATCTACGGAAAGGGATCGGGAGGGATGGTGCTGTCTGGGATCTGGCCTGTTTGTATCTCCTGCCTGACCCCACAGCTCTGGGCTGCCCAGAACTGCCAGCAGCTGCTTCCTCCAGCAGCAGTGTGTGACCAAAGGCAGGGCAAGGGCTCCAGCCCACCCTGCCCTGGATAAGGCTGGGTGCAGCAAAGGGGGGTTTTCCCCTTCTTTCCTTGGTGGCCAAGTGCAGCTGGGCAACCTTGCCATCAGTGGAACAGGGCTCAGAGAGTGAAATTGCTGCAGGCAAGTCCTACTGAAGTGACAACACAGGGGAAGGGAGAAACATTTTGTTGAGTCTCACAGAGAGGAGAGGAGTCTGCCTGTGGCTGTGCGGGCAGGGCCCCAGAGCAGCTGTGAAGATGTGAGACCTGAGCCTCAGGGGCTGCTGGGGGCTGGCACCACCTCTCTCCTGTTGCTTTTCCCCAGCTTCAGCTTCTTCTGGACTGTGACATGCATGCAAGAACTGAGCTACACCGGCGGGGCAGCACTGGATGTCTGTAAACAAGACCTCAAGAGAGTGAAGGCAGCTCTGTGGAAATCTGTGTTTTGAAGTGGGTAAATGAGGTGCTGCTGCTGTGAGGGCTCAGCTGCTGGTGCAGTCGTGTACAAACTGATGGGCCCCAGCCTACAGAAACATTTTTGCCCTCCTTGACATTCAGGCCCCAAAGCTGTTGGCAGTGGAACAGCAGCTGAAAAGGGCTTGGAGCAGCTGCTGGAGTTCAACCAGTGTCAAACCCTAAGCCAGGGCAGAGGAATGTCATTGCAGTTCTTGTTCTGCTCAGAGGCTGAGGAAGGCCTAGGTGACAACTGGGTCTCACGGGGTACAAGAGCTGGTAACAGAGAAAGAAAAATGGTTCTCAGGGTAGAAACAGACTCCTTTTTTCTTGTGGACACTGAAAGAATAAGTCTCTTGCCTGTTGTGTGTTTCGCATTTACCCACCTGCTCTGCTGCACAGGGACAGGGTGATCAGAAGGGTAAGTCTGGGGCAGGAGCTTCCCTCAGGAGCTCTCACACCCCTGCCCTTCCTCCCATGTTCCTCATGAGCAAAGCGAGGGCAGAGCTGCAGCTGTGCTCTGTCCTCAGCAATCCCAGCTGCTCTCAGGGACTCGGAGCACCACCCCAGGAGACACCAAAGGCAGAACAGGCTGCTCATGGCAGCAGTGGGGGAGTGGCCCCGGACCCCAGCCCTGCTGTGGGTGCCTGGGAGCTCTGGGCACACGGGTGAACTCGCTGTTGTCAGACCCACCTGCTGCTCTTGCCCTCCCAGCCAGGCTGCTGCTGCTGGAGCAGGTAGAAAGGGACAGGCTGTAAAAGTAAAACTGCTCCTGAAGCCTTTGAAAAACTACTCCTGGAGCCTTGAAAATGCAGACAAACAGCAGTGGTATGATCAGATCTTTATTAGGTGGAGGAAGGGCTATAAAGAAATGAAACTCCTAGAACATTCACCGCACCGGTGCAGGACAAGAAGGACCAGGAGATGCCTCCAAGGTTTTTGTTTTAAAAAAAGTGGGGAGGGACAGATGAAGTTTCCATCCAGTAGCTCTGGCTTTCGTGGGCAAAAAGAGGTACAAGACACAGCTTATACTTTTATTTAAGAAACCGCTACATAGTTTTTGCCTCTAATGATGCAAAGGAGGTTCCAGGACACACTGAGCCATCCAAAGCCTCTTGCTAGAGAAAAACACCACCAACAAAAAACCTTTGCACAAACAAAACCCAAAACCCTGTCCTTTTTATTATTATTATTAAAAAATTGAAAAATTAGAAGTTGAGACTGCAGCTCAAGGCCACAGTGTTGAAACTGCCCACAAGAGCTTGTCTTCCACAGCAAGAGGGTGGGAGGGAGGAAATGAAAGAAAGGGGAAGGCCTACAGAACTTTTTTATTTTCTTTCTTTTATTTCCCCCCTCTAAAATAACAGTTATATTGGGGGTTGGGGGGTACAATCAAACCAACAGGACACATCTTGATTTAGGTTTTGGAAGGGCAGGTCTCCTCATTTGTCTGAATTTAGAACTGCATTAAATAAATGGGCTCCAGCTCCAAAAAAAGGGGCCCAGTTTGTCTTTGTCTGACAGAGTTGCAAAACCCATAGAACTTAAAATACAAAACAAAGAACGATGCCCTGGTGCAGATGGAAAATGAATAATTAGTTTTCCTACAAAGAAAATAAAACAGGCTGCAAGATGCGGAAAACCACATTTAGGCTCTATTACATTTACAAATACATACATAAATATATTACATATAACAGCAACTCAAAGAGGAAGCAGGCGAGTCACACAGAGGATGGCTGGCTGCAGTTCTCCCCGCACAGACGTTTGGCTGAGCAGTTACTTTTCCTAATAATTCCAAGAATGGGCTTCAGCTTTTGTTTTCTTTTTTCTCTTTTCTTTTGGTTTTTTTCTTTTTCCTTCCTCCTCTCCTTTCATTCTCTCCCCCCTCCCCGGTTTCAGGTTTAGTTTGTCCAGTATGGAGAAGTGCCATAGGCGGTTTTGGTAGCCTGAGACTTTTGCTGCATGGTGCTGGGTTGGTTGCGTTGGCCAGATCCACCCTAGAAAAGGGAAACAAGGGAGACAGGAGCATCAGCTGCCACAGCACCAGCACTCCCAGGAAGACAAGCACACCCCAACATCGCCAGGGACAGCCCTGACACCCAGCAGTGCAGCAATGCTCCCCCCTGAACAGATCTGTTTCTGCCCTGCACCATCTCTACATCCCACAGTCCAGGCCAAGCAACCATGGGCACACCAAGCAGGAGCTTGGGGATGCACCATCCCTCTGCCTCCCAAGCACATCAGGCTCAAGCACAAGGGAAGTGAGGAACAGGGCCAGGCACAGCAAAGGAGCTTTCCCAAGGTGAGCCTGACAAGGATGTGACACATTTGGAGCACAAAATCGTGTCCTATTACTGGACTCTAAAGCTGAGCACTGTTTTTTTCAGAGAATATTTAGTTTTAGGAAAGTAAACAAATGTGCAGGTGAAACCGAATCGGAGCTGACATGCAACCTGCAGGGGATGTTTGATTTTTCCCCAGAATCACAGCACAATGCTCTCATCCTGCCCCCCTGACAGGGGACAGCAGCACCTGCCTCGGCTTCACACCCCAAAACCTCCCCAGCCCACAGCAGGATGGGCTCTCCACACAATCGCAGACTGGCTGAGGCTGGCAGGGATCTCTCAAGGTATCTTGTCCAACCCCTTTGCTCAAGCAGGATCACCTAAGAGCCAGCTGCCCAGCATCATTCCCAGACAACTTCAAGGATGGAGACTCCACCAGCTTCCTGGGCAGTGCTTGGTCACCATCCCAGCAAAAACATTTTCTCTAATATTCAGAGGGAACCTCTTGTGTTTCAGTTTGTGGCCCCTGTTCCTGTCACTGGACACCACTGGAAAGAACCTGGCTCCATCCTCTTTACATCTTCCCTTTCTGCACATTGGTGAGATCCCCAGTCCCTCAGTGCTCTCCAGGCTGAACTGTCCCAGCTCCCCCAGCCTTTCCTCACAGGAGGCAGGATCCAGCCCCTCCACCAGTCCTCCACTGGAAACTCTCCAACACATCCATGTCTCTCCCTCAGTGGGGAGCCAAGCACCGGCCACGATGCTGCAGCTGTGGCCTCACCAGGGCTGAGCAGAGGGCAGGGAGCAGTTCCCCTCACCTGCTGGCAGTGCTGAGCCTGGTGCACCTCAGGATCCCATTGTCCTTTTTTGCTGGATCATGGTCTGTTTGTGCTCACCAGGCCCCCCAGGGCCTTTTCTGCTGAGCTGCTTTCCAGCAGGTGGCTCCTGACTTATATTGGTGCACGGGGCTGTTTTCTGCCCAGGGACAGAAGTGGCATTTCCCCTTGCTGAACTTCAGCTTCCCTCCCCAAGCTGGCCAACAGCCACTGCTGCCAAGGCCCTCTCCCAGTGAGCAAAGCAAGCAGCAGAAGGGGCTGACTCACCTGCCCATCCTGCTGAAGGTGGTGATGCAGCATCTGGGAATGAGGCTGCTGATGCGCAGGGAGGATGTGGAGAAACGGGGCTGGAGCATAACCCGGGGCAGCACCAGGGTTCAGGGGCCCAGTGGATCCGAGAGCAGAAGGCAGGCTGAAGGGAGGTGGGGTGCCAGCATGGAATCCCTGCTTGTCAAACGTCTGCACAGGGAGCAATGGGCACAGTGTCAGAGACTGGTGTGAGTAGACCCAGCCAGAGCAGAACAAGAGTGGCCCAAACACACATCACCTGAACCTTTCACCTACCCCACGAGGAAGCCAAGTCACACTGAATACCTGCAAGCACACCAGAGGATGAGTTTCAGCTCCTGTTCTCAGCCGTATTTCTGCACTAATGGCTCTTGAAATTTCTGTTTTCACAGACATTGTGGGTTTTTTTTTTCTCCCTGACCTATTTCCTTTCAGAGGGACATGAGATTGCAGCAGCTGCCTAATCAGTCGTTCCCCCAGTGAGTGGGCTCAGCCTAGAATTACTCAACCTATCCAGGGCAGCCCAACAAAAACATAGGAAGTTGCAGTAATATTTTCCTCCTGCTGGCCAAAGCCTGACCCCTAAGCATGGAGCTGACAGCTGGCTTCCTACCTATAAGCATGGATTGCAGCCAGACACTTATTTCCCCTGCTGAGGGTGCAGGGAAGAGCAAACAGGAGTTGGACAAAAGCCCACTGCACAGCACAGCTTGTCACAGCACTTTCTGCTTTGTCTGGGAAGCTGCACACTGAGCAATGACCACAGGAAAGAGCTTGGGACAGAGACCCTTGGGTGTTAGGGGCAGGCACTACTGCCTGTCCCTCTGATGGAAAGCAAACAGCCTCTCAACTCACCTGCTTGGGGGCTATTTGGACTAAAAATGCTAACACCCATAACTTCATTTGCACCCAGGACACTGTTGGCATGATGTAGCATGGGCAGTGTGCAGCACAGGGAGCACTGAGCCTCTGCCAGCAGCTGCTGTCAGGAGCTGACACCGCAGAAACAGTGGGACAGAGGATGAGACTTCACTCCAGCAGCAAACAGAGCCAGTGTTAGAGATGCCATGGCCTGCTGACCCTGAGACTGGCCAGCCTGAGAGTAGGAGTCATCAGCCTTGGGCCCTGAGGGAGGAGGGTCCAACACTCCTCACCTGAGTCTTGTTATAGACTGAGCCACTGATATCAGGCACACCCGTGTTACTTGAGGTCACAGAAACACCTGGAAAACAGAAACACCACCAAAGGTGAGAATGCCACCCCACCAGCCAGCAGAAGCCCAAGCTTTGCTCCCAGCACCTCTGGCAGCCTCAGCATTGCCCTGCTGGTTCTCCATGATGTCAGACCCCACGTAGGAACAGAAGGAAGGGCTCAGCTCATTGTTCCCACTGCAAAAGCCCACTGGGATAAATCACCCAGATCCACACCCAGCCATTAATACTCAGATTCCAATGCACTTCACCAGGCAGCAGTTGGCTGCACTGAAGCCCAGTAAAAGCCAGCATTCCCCTAGGATCAGAGGTGCATTTGGCTCTATTGCAGCATTCAAGAGCTTTCCAGTAGTGCCCTGAGTGATGAGACTCAGCATCTCCTACACATCTGAGCCCCTGTCCTTTCACATCCTACAGAAGAGTGAAGTCTGCAGTGCTCCTCTGCCCTGACAGAATCAGCATCACTGCTCCAGAGACACTTATTCACAGTTTTATAGAGGGTGGCTCTGAGAATTCCACTTGGATCAGAATAAAGCCAATAGCTGCTTTGTTCAGTGAGTCAGAGGTCTGGGCTCAAGGGTGCTGCTCTAAGCTTTTGTAACCCTCCCTGGACACTGCTGCATTGCTTGGACACTTCCTGGATTGCTTCTCCACCAAAAAGAGTGTGACCACCTGGTGTTTCACATGCACAGCAAATGCTTGGAACTTGCTTGAGAATGAGGATGAGCCATATAGTGCTAAGCAGCCCAGTGTATGCTTCTCAGATCTAACTAGCATGTGCCAAATAAAGCTTTTGTATGAGCTGGATAAATTCTTCAGCTTTTATGGTCACAAAGGAAATATTTCCAGGCACGACACAACATTATGAGTGTGTACAGGCAGCAGCTGGACAGCCCAGAGATGTGTGAAGTGCCCTGCTCCTCTCTAACACATGGGTGTCTCAGGTGCCTACCAGGAAATTTAAAATCTAGCTATGATTTGGCAGAGGAACATTTCAGCAGCAGCACTGAACTGCTCAAGTTTCAAATTCGCAGTACTGTTGAAGGATCACTATATGCTTCAGCAAAGAAAGCTTTGGCTTAGGAAGCAGCTTACCATTTCTCCCAAGCATAATTGGACCAAGCTGTGCATCAGCTGCACAAATCTTTACAGAAAGTTCAGCCATGAGGTTTAGAAGGAGCAACGGGGCCATTAGAAAAGCATTTTGTATGCAGGAGATGGAGAAACAGCTTGGATCACAACGCTGCTTAGAGCTGGCTGCTGTGTTGATGGCACACCACGGGGAATTTGCCCTACTAAACCCCACTCCAGAGGATCCTCCAGTCTCAAAGCGTTACCTTTCCCAGGTCCAGCGCCAGCAGATTTGTTTTGTGCTTGAGATGAGCCACTGTAGCCTCCTTTGCTGTAATCTCCAGCAGCCGTTCCCTGCGTTAAGTCATCGTAGCCTGCCGGGGTGCAGGAGAAGGGCGTTACGGAGCGCGAGCGGCGCCGCGCGCTCCCGGGGGAGCAGGGCTCAGCCTCACCTGCACCGTAGCCATGCTGGCTGTAGCCACTCGCCTGCTGAAAGGGAGTCGACGCCGTGTTCAGGTTGACTCCGTGCTGTTTAGCAGATGCTGGAGGTACCTGGACAGAGGACGGGAACAAGAAGTGCCGTCAGGTGGAACGCAAGCTCCCTCTGCCATCTAGTGGGGAAGGCACCTTCCACCTCATGTCGGGAATTCAGTCTGGGTTGGGAGGACTGGGATGGCATGGGACTGCTTACACCAGTAACTTGCTACGGTGGATTTGTGTTACAGGATTTCTCCTAGGGATGTCCCTGAGATTGCAGTGGAGCCCTCCCTCAAAACAGGCTGCATATTTCTTTCATATGCTGAATGGAAACAGCAAATTTTTACCCACATACCTGAGAACCACAGAATCACAGTAAACGCCATTCCTGCCTGAGGCTGTTCATACAGTACTAGCCTTCAGGGCCCTAAATAGCCTCATCCACCCTTCTGCCTGGAGCAGCACCTCTTCCCAAATAACCTCCTTCCTCCTGAGACTTCCTGCTCTCTGACTTAATGGGGTCTCCTCCATCCAGGCTCTCTCAGCTCACTGACTCAGCTTTGGGTCTCACATTGACTCTCCAGGGACTAGTAAGGGCTTTCAGGAACAGCAAGCCCACAAAATGCAGCTGTCAGCTATTTACACAAACTTGCACAGGGGTCCGTGAGTTCTGGCCTTTTAAATATTTTGTTTTCTTCTGGGTGAGATTGCAACTATTTTCTCACGTTGCATGCTTCTGGAGATCTCCTGCAGACTGGGGAAGTTGGCTCTATTCCATTCTAATGAGAATCCATCTGAATACTGACTCCAGCTCTGGAGTCCTCAGTATGAGGAGGAGCTGATGTTGGAGCAGATCCAGAGGAGGTCACAGAGGTGCTCAAAGGGATGAGCTCCTCTGTCCTATGAGGAGAAGCTGGGGCTGTTCATCCTGGAGAAAAGAAGGCTCTAGGGAGAATTTACTGTGACCTTTCTACACTTAAAGGAGGCTTATAGGAAAGATAGGAAAAACATTTTACCAGGCCCTGTAGTGACAGGACGAAGGGCAGGTGTTTTAAACTGAAAGGTGGTAGATTTAGATTAGATATAGAGAACATAGTCATCACCATGAGGGTGGTGTGACACTGGCACAGGCTGCCTGGAAAAGATGTAGATGGCCAACATCCCTGGAAGTGCTCAAGGCCATGTTGGACAGGGCTCTGGGCAACCTGGTCTAGTGGAAGGTGTGTGCCTGTCCGAAATTTCCCTCATTCTTTGCCTCCTGATGGTCGTGAAAAGACAAAAATGGGGACCACAGGGGAAAAGAAAGATCCTGTTCTAGGATCCTGGTCCTGCTTGAACTGTCGCCCACCAACCCAAGCCATTGTTTTACAGGTGTGTTTGTTCACCTCACGGGACACTGCACTCCATGAGTAAGAAAGGGACACTGTGCCCTCCTTCACCTGAACCACTTCACAACACTGGTTCTGAAATTTCCCCCACCTCCTAACTTGGCTGGACTTTCTCTGTGGAATGACCTTTTGGGCAGACTCCATGAAAAAAAAAGACTCTTGTTTTACATCAACCACCGTGACAGATGGACTGAGATGGGAGAAGTCTTTCTCCCATCGAGGACTGAGATATGAGACCTCTATATGGAAAAGCTCCCCCTTCCTCCCCAAGGAGTGAGACTGGAATCCCTGCTGTGGGCGGGGAAGGGGTGTGTGGGGAGGCCAAGTGACCAAAGTGAGCTTGCAAGCTGACCATTGGACCGAGAAGACAATGGCTCTCGCCCACTGCTGAGATCATGGACTATTGTATCTGTTCTCCCCCCACCCCCCTTTGTAATTTTCAATAATAAAAACCCCTCAGATAGCTAGGGGCTTTTGAGATCTCCCCTGACATGAAGACGACAGGCTTTTCAACTGGACTTCGAAGGACTTCATCATCCACATGTCTGGTAGCTATACACCTCTTTTCTTTTCATCTACTCTTTTTCCTTATTCTTTCCCTTTTCTTCATTCCCCTTTGCCCTAATGCATTTTGCTGTGGTCATTCAATAGAGGTACATTTGTTTTTGATTATCATTGCAAAACCCCCTTTGTCGTGTCAGTTTTTTGCACCCTGAGATCAGTGAAAAGAACCTTCACAAATCTTGTCCTTGAGGACAGGTCATGACAAGGCGTCCCCACCCACAGCAGGGGGGTTGGAGCAAGACAGTCTTTGATGATACCTTCCAACCCAAACCTTTCTATAATTCCAAGATGTGGAGTGTTTGGGCTGGAGGAAGCAAAGGTAGAGAGGCATGCAGGGAGCGTTACACTTGAGGCTGTCACACTTACAAACATTGTTGGCCCATATTGGAATGCACTGGGAACACCAGGCATCCCTGCATAGTAAGGGAGCCCAGTGTAGCTGTACCCTGGGGGCAGGGTCGGGTTGAGGAAGGGCTGCTGAGTCGTGTGGTGGGTCTGTGTCTGGCTCTGCTGTGGCTGGGCCAGCGTGGTTGCAGGAGCAGGAGAGGCGGTATCTCCACGGCCAAATTTTGTTACGTCACCTGTGAAAGAAGGAACTGGTCAGAAAAGCTACCAAAGATACTGCAAAGGTGGAGAATTCAATGGACTTATATCCTCTAAATAGAAGCAGAAACTACAGAATACATCCTAGACCTGAAAGCCTGCAGTTGTTTATGGGAAGCCCTCACCCA
Source organism: Passer domesticus (assembly GCF_036417665.1). NCBI lineage: Eukaryota > Metazoa > Chordata > Aves > Passeriformes > Passeridae > Passer > Passer domesticus. The sequence goes on from NC_087512.1 coordinate 7,969,667, forward strand.
GTCTCTGTTCCTGACAGCCACAGGGATATTGCCTGTTCGTGGCACAGAACTCTGTGCCATGGCTACTCCACTGATAAAGAGAGATGCCAATACTCACCTATCTCACACGGTCTGAGCAGACTCATTACTATCAGATCATTGCAATAAAACACGCTAAAAGCAGAAGCATGGTAAATAGCCAGAGAGCCAATGGTTGTTGGGTTAAAGGGTGACTCTCCTGGAGGTTAACCTGTTTAGCTAAGCTTCATGGGCTGAAAGCAGGTTAGGATTTACAGGCAGTGATGGGCATATTTTTGCCAATGTCTGTTTATTTGTCAAGCATGACTAGTTAAGATGTCCAGTTCCTCACACCACCAAAGTTCTGAAGACAGTAGCTGAAGGCCAGGAAAGCAAGGCTTGCATCGTGGGCCACCTTATTGAAGAAGCAGGAAGGGAAATTCAGTTATTAACCCAAAAACAGCCTCCCAAGAGAAGTGATCATGAAGCAGAAAATTCATAAACACTTGTACTTTATGGCAGCCTACAGAGCAGCATGTTCACATATTTATCAAGGAGGTGACATACATCAATCCCTTCTACCTCACTCCCAACCAATATTCCTTTTTGCTGGTTACTAGGAAGTATGACAGCACTTAATACCATCACTATAGGAACTACAATGCCTATGGCTACAGTTTTAAGGTGTAATCAACTGGCAGTGGATGAAAACCACTGGCTGAAATCTGAGATGGCATTAATATCATTTTTGCACAATGATAGCTAAAGAGCAAGAGCAGGAACAAGAAAGGGCTTCTTTGACCACAGAAGGGAAAAGCAACTCCTCTTTGAGCAACAGCAGGAAGACCTGCACTGAGAAACCAGCATATCTCACTTGCCATCCTCATCTTCAGCTAGCACTCACCTGAGTACGGGTTGTTAGCAAGGCTCCCATCTCTGCCTGTCAAGGTTGCAGGAGCCGGGAATGTAATTCCATAGTAATCCTTGGAAGAGAAAACACCATTTATTAATAGTTGAAACTGGAACACAGCTCTTATCAGATCTTATGAACTGCCTACTAGAGACAGAAGAAAATTCTAAAAGTAAGAGCTAAAGGAGGTTTGACTGGAAGCTGAAAATGTACCTGGATCCTCTCAAGCTAAAAATAAACCTACTTCAATAGACACTTTCTGTGTCACATACAAGTATTTCATCTCTTAATGGTAAGTTAAAGGCAATAACTAAGTGATTTCCCACACAGTTCCCAGCTCTTAACTGTCATCTTCCAGTAAGACTGCCTGAAAGAGAACTGAGCACTTTGGGCCTGGGGTCAGACCAGGACTGTAATCACAGCATAGATACAATCTAAGGGTTTTGCCCTTGTACCATGCCCTGTTTTCTAAAAGTGGAAATGTCAGCTACAAAAACAGCAAAAACATAAAAAGAGAGAGAAAAACAGTTACTATTGGATGACTGGAAAATTTATTTAAACTACTTTACAGGAGATCTCAGTTTATAGTCTCCAAAGTGGGGTGTGTATCCGAACCCACTGGGTTGCAGGAAGAAAATGTATTTTGTACCTTTGGTAAATATAACTGAAGAGAATTTTAAAACATTGTTTGTTTAACCTTTCTCTAATTTTTTCATTTTTATTTTTGTGTATGTTTTATAATATTTATATTAGGTCAGGGGTATATGTATATAATTCAGAAATAAAAACATACTGAAGGTGAGTGCTCACCTTCAGTAAAATTTTTTGCTGACAGGGTGCATAAAAAAGGTGGAAACCTCAGATCATTCTTCTAGGTCTTCTACAAGAAGGTAAGCAATACTAGAAAGCTTGCACTTTTAAATGACAGGACATGCTAGCAAAACCAAAGCAGTATTTTGACCGCAGTTTGGGAAAAAAAGGCAAGAAGTTTGCCCTTCTCTCTCTGCATGAACTCCACCTGTGGGTCTGTTAATCTGGTTTTTTCCTCCTGATTTTCATGTTCTATTCCTCATCACCTCCAATCCAGAAACAGATAATGCTTTAAGTAGTAATGTATCAATTTCCACACATTTTCAAATACTGGAAAATTCTTCCTTTATCATACCCCTCTCTGCAAATGCCATAGTGCCTCAAATGTTTCCTCAGAGTGGACAGCACCCTCCACCTTGCTCCACTTCTGTGCATCACGTCCCTGTCTCCAACACCCAGTATTTCATGTTCAGTGATGGAGAAATGTGGCAAAATTTTAGTATTGTAGGGGCTTTCTGTAACTTGTAACGGCGCCATTATATTATCAACCTTTCCTTCTCTGGTAATTCCCCCTCTTAGGAACTCCAGCACGAATCACTTGGCAAAACACAACTAAATTCACGTTAGAAGTCTTAACAGGTTATTCAAAAGCAGCACTCTCATAACCTTCTGATGAAAATGCCACAAAAAGAAGATCTAGAGAAGATGTGAACACAGTTCAGCTGATATGAACTGGAACACTAACATTTTCCCCCTATACAAACTGGACAAAATATCATCAAATCTGCATGAGAAGAGGGTGAAAGGGTAGCACCTTACTGCACCTCAGGCAGGAGAAAACCACATGAGTACTGAATATCCTGCTTGTGCACACACACATTCAAACTAAAAACTTGTTAGTGAAAGGCAGTTATGTCTGCAGTTCAGGCCTTCCCAAAGGAAAATATCAGGGAAGACACTCTGCTCTTCAAACGTCACAGATATCTCCTGAGCTACAAAAGGAGAAGCTGCCTAAAGCCAAAAGTGAAATATCAGAAATAGTCTCAAAAAGCAAGCAGAAAAGGATGAAAAGAGGGAAAGTGATAAGACATAATAGATTTAAGTTCCACCCAGCAGTTCCCTAGGTGCCATACACACCAGCTGACACATTTGTAAAATCTTTGCAACAAATGAAGAGAAGAGACAGCATTTCCCAATGTAATGTACACCAAAAGAACCCAAACAACAAAAAAATCCACAATGACACTTTATAGCAACAGTAGGCACATTACGTGAGTTAAATTTTAAACAGATCTCAGGAGAAAATCCCATTCTTGCTTTATCAGCAACCACGGGGAATCTCCTGCTGCTGGAAGTTACACAGCAAGCAGTGACGACTCACACTTGGAACTTTGCCCACTTTCACTTTTCACATGCAAGTGGACTCGCACATGAAATAGAAATATTCCCACCCGCTCCTGCCCCCAGATTATCTAACACTGCCACATTTTCACAAAGAATTCACAACACAATTTTAAAAAGCTCAAAATCCAGAAAGGACAAACACTGCATGAATAGTTGATGAAAAATCCTTTGTGACATCTGTGCATTTCTTTCTAACTACCAACATACCACGGGTAATTAACACTGGATACAGGGGCATGAGAGATGGCTCCAAAAATATTCTGCAAGATTTTGCAGGAATAGGAAAAACTCTTGCACTAGCAAAGCTGCAGTTGCCACAGAAAAAATAAAAAACTATTAAATATATATATATATATATACACACATATAAACAGAATTTTAAAAGACTGAGAGACTAACAATATTTGTCAATAAAAAAATATAAGAAAATACTAATTAACGTGCAAAATAAACATTACATACAAATATTATTAGAGCATGCAATAAGAAAAAAATATAGATGCTGGTAGGTAGGGAAATTTTTAAATAAACCCCAAAAAAAGGCAACACACAAAACAGATGAAAAGACAGTCCTGAAACATATCCCCAGCACAGCCAACTGGAAAACTTCTGCCACAATTCCGTCTCCTGTAATAGCTCAGTAACCAGGCTTCCCCCTGGCAGCAGCCCTGAGAAAGTGTCAGCTCCCGTTCTCACAGCAGCGTCCCCTCCTGGTCAGTGACAAGCACCAAAGCCATCAGAAGAAAGCAAACAGAAAATACAAAAGTGAAAACGGAAAAGGGAAATTACCTAGAGGATGGTGATGAAAGGAAAGCCTGGGCAGGGGCAAATAAAACTGCACACACGACGGCACTTCAAGCAAAGCAACCACCACCACCGAGCCAGAGCAAGCTCCTGCACAGCGCCCAAAGCTCCACCATGGCTGTACCTGGATGTGCACAGCCCCGCCTGTGGAACAGGACCCTGGCACTGCTGCTCCTCATCGTGGCTCTGGCCACCGGCCTCCCGTGCCGACACCTGCGGACCCACGATCCAGGGGATGCCCTCCAGCTTCTGCGGGACATGGCTCCAAGCACGACAGAGCCCTGCAATCTCCAGAAGGCACCCTTCTTCCCTGACACCCTCCTCCACAACAACCTCCAGCCGCACCAAGCCGCCGCCACCGCTCTACACATCCTGCAGCACCTCTTCCACACCCTCAGTGGAAGCAGCAGCAGCCAGCCCTGGCCCAGCCAGCCTCGCAACCAGCTCCTCAACAAATTGCAGCACCACATCAACCACCTCGAGCAATGCCTTCCTGACAACACCAGGCCCTTCAAAGCACCACGCAACCCGCTGCTCGCCATCAGCAAGTACTTCAGGGACATCCACCTCTTCCTGCAAGCCCACAACCACAGCGCCTGCGCCTGGGACCACGTCCGCCTCGAAGCTCTTGTCTGCTTCCAACACGTGGACAGACTCACACGGAGAATGAAGCACCAAGCTGCTCTGGACCCCACTAAACCCACGGACAGCAAACGCCCATCCCCAGCCAGCACCAGTGGCCACGGATTGAGTGGTGATGGCAGCAGCCCAGGCTGGGGTCGCTTGGTAGCAGTCACACCTCTCGCGAATGATGAGGTGATGGGGAAAGGGGTATGACCGTGGGGACACTGGGGTCAGTCTGTGGCACAGCCCATGCGCAAACCACAGCCACTGGAGAGGAAGGAAGAGGACATTTCTGTGCTACACACTCATGGACAGCTGTGAGGCACTGGGGATATGGATGGTAATCATTACCTGTGGACTTATTATATTCATCCACCTGATGAATGGCAAGGGGATCATGGACACTGGGGAACTACTGTGGGACTCTAATTCCAATCACCATTTATCACAGAATTCTGTTTACTTACTTATTTAATTAATTCATTAACTTATTTATTTATTTATTTACTTGGCTGGCCATTTATTTATTTATTTATTCTTTTGTTAGAAATAAAGACTTTTTGTAAAACTTGAAAAGAACGAAAAAGCAAACCTGTGGTAATTGCGCTTCATGCTTATACCTGACATGCAAAGACACAGACCCCTCAGGCTGTGAGGGGATAGGTCTCCCTTCTACAGCCCATCTTGCCAATGCCTCCTGCCTGGGTTGAAAGCTATGGACAGCAGTTCCTTCTCAGGGAATGGTGGTCCTGCAGCCCCCCGGCATCTCTTACAGCCAGACCACTGGGGCACCCATTTGCCCCAAATGGCATGATGCCTGTCCTGCACACTTCCTCCTTTTCCACCACCACGCTCCCTTCCAGATTCTCCAATAATGCCAAGACATGAAAGCTACCTCCAGACTGTCATATCACCACAAACAACCATTCTGCAATGCCAGAGCACTGCTTTGCAAGAAACAGGGTGGCATAGGCAAGGTGCACCTCAAAGAATCAAGGAGGGGACTCATAAAGGTCTGCAGAGATTTGGACAAGGAACAGAACATCAGCGCTACCAACTCCACTCAAGAAACACCAAAAAGACACAAAACCCACAGGAGATGTCCAGAACTGCTCACTGCTCTGCTACGGCCACCATAACTGGTCCAGGATGGTCCTGCCTGTGCTTACATCCCAGTGGCTATGGGGACCTGCTGCAGTACACAGAGCACATTATTCTCTGTCCTTCTTTACCCCAACACATCACTAGCAAGCAGAGAGATCCACTACCCAAACACCCCCACTCAACATGGTCCAACCCAACCAGCACAGCATTCCTCATGATGGAAAATGCCCTCACATCACCAGCATCAGCTGCTCCTCCACCCTCCAACCATCAACCCAGAAGTATCTCCCCAGGTCAGCAGATCTGGCCTCCTCCTGCATGGGACAAAGAGGTTGTTTCCTGTGCTCAAACAACCTCCACCACTGCAAGGACACTGCTCCATGCAAACACAAATGATCACCTCCCATTTAGCTGAAAGAAGAAAAGAAGAGCACCAAATACAGAATCACAGAATCACTAAGGTTGGAAAAGACCTTCAAGATCACCAAGCCCAGCCTTTGACCAAATACCATTACGCCATATCATGAAGAGCCACATCTACTCAATTTTTGAGCACTTCCGGGGATGGTGACTCCACCATTTCCCTAGGGAACCTGTTCCAGTGCTTGACCACTTCTTCAGTGAAGAAATTTTCCCTAATATCCAACCTGAACCTCCACTGGCACAACTTGAAGCTGTTTTCCTTTCCTATTGCTAGTCGCTGGGAGAAAAAGCTGATTCCGACATGGGTATAACCTTCTTTTAGATTATTGTAGAGAGCAATAAGGTTCCCCTGAGCCTCTTTTTCCCCACACTAAACTCACCCAGTTCCCTCAGCTGCTCCTCATATGACTCACTCTACAGACCCTTCCCCAGCTCCGTTTCCTTCTCTGGACACACTCCAGCCCCCTCAGTGTCCTTCTTGCTGTGAGCAAACAAAGCTGAGCACAAGATTCCAGGGGTGGCCCCCCCAGTGCCCCAGCCCAGGGGGATGGGCCCTGCCCTGCTCCTGCTGCCCACGCTGTTGCTGACACAAGCCCGGTGCCATGGGCCTTCTTGGCCCCTGGGCACACTCCAGCTCGTGTCCAGCCCCTGGAAACCAGCCCCTGCAGCTCCTTTCCCACTCAGCAGCGTTCCAGCCACGCTGTCCCAGCCTGGGGCACTGCCTGGGGCTGCTGTGACCCAAGGGCACGGCCCAGCACTGGGCCTGGCTGAGCCTCACACAACCGGCCCTGGCCCATGGATCCAGCCTGTGCAGATCCCTCTGCAGAGCCCCTGCCCTCCAGCAGATCAGCACTCACACCCAGCTTGGCCTTGTCCTCAAACTGACCACAGGAGCTCTTGATGCCCTCACTCAGATCATCAATAAAGATAAAAACCAGCACAGTACAGAGCCTCCAGTACAGAGCCCTGGGGGACACCACCAGTGACCAGCTGCCTGCTGCAAGTAATTCCATTCACCAGCACTCTCTGGGCCAGGCCAGCAGCCAGTTTTTAACTCGGAGAACGGAGCATCTTAAGCCACAAGCAGCTGGTGTCTCCAGGAGAATTCTATGGGATACAGTGTCAAAGAGTTTTCTAAAGTCCAGGAAGTCAACATCCCTGGACCTTCCCCTGTCCACTAAGAGGGTCACTGTGTTACAGAAGGAGATTGGGTCAGGCAGATATGCCTTTGACAAACCCATGCTGGCTGGGCCTGATGCCCTGGATCTCCTGTAGGTGCCATGTGATGGGCACTCAAGAAGATCTCCATGAGCTTCCCCAGCACTGAGGTCAGGCTGACACTCCCATAGCTCTCCAGACTCCTGAAGATAAACATTACACTGGTCACACTCCAGGTGCTTGGGGCCTCCATGGTTACACAGGACTGCCAGAATGATGGGGAGTGACTTGGTGAGCTTTTCCACCAGCTCTTTTATATATTCAGGTACACAGCAGAACCGCTCAAGATGAAACTTCCACATTATACCACTGTCCTCCTGATGCACCTATCCAGAAGCATCCTGTGAGGTCAGGAATGAGGACCTCATTCGTTCTGTCTTTTCTGAGGCAGCTGAAGACAACAACAGGAGCAGTGGTAATGACACAAACTGGAATACAGGGAATTCAAACATGAAAGAAGAAATGCATTTGTATTATTTTTTCTATTCAGCTGAAACAAAACCAGAATAGAGATTAGAGAGGTTGAGTGATATCCATTCCTGGGAACATATCTAAAAGCATCACTGGACAAGGCCATGAGCAGACTCTTCTGATACCACCTCCACTCAGCATCATACTGCACTTGGGATATCCAGGACAAAACAAACAATTAAAATTAATTTTTAAAAATCCTTTATTGTTCAAAAGCAACAGCTTAGAAGAGACTTCTTAAACTCCATCACAATGAAAGTCAAACTGCAAAAAGGGAAGCAAGACACTGCAAAAGCTTCATCAACATTCAGTTGCTTAGGTGCAGGTCCCTAGACCCAGAGCCACCTCCTCAACTTAATGACTTGACAAGCACCTGGGGTTCCTGAGAATAAACAATTTTACAACTGTATCAAAGGCTAAAAAGAAAGAATTTATTCATATGAATACAGAGAAAACAACCATATCGTAGGCAAAAAACCAGAAAAACCAAATGGAGAATTACAAAAAGACTTGATAAGTGTCCCAGGCAGAATGGAAGCTTCAGACAACATTTATAAGGGAAGTCGCCCCACTGAGGTTCAGAACTATCTCCTTGCTGGTTAAACCCCTTCTCAGACAAGTCTGGAGGCAGTTTAACACAATCCTAGACCCGCAATAGGTAAATGGTTCATTACTATAGAATTATATCGGTGTAATTGACCCTTTATACGAATTTGACCTGAAAGATTATGGGCACATTTACACATATATAAAGGAAATATATTTACATGGGAAAAACAAATTATTAAAATTCATCATGACAATAATCAAAGAATTTTGATCAGAATTATCTATGAGACATTACAGACCGCTATAACTGCTTCTAGAGTGCTTTATTTCACCAATCTTGCAAAAGGCAAATTAATAACAAACTAGCGAACAATGCAATTAACCCAATGACTTTTGTGCAGCCTCAAGCACTAACCCAAAGGTGTGTCCCCACTAAAAGGACAAATATCCATACAGACTAGTAGAAGGTGAGTGCTCAAAAACCATGAAGTTAAGATGTGCAAATGGAATTCTACAGAATAAAAAGATAGACTATAATGCATTAAAACCTAGGACAGCTCAATCAGCTCAGCAACTTCTTAGAAATATAACAGTTACTCATGACTAACTTACCAACACCACCACTTCCTTTTTTCTACACCTTGAATTAATTTGGCACGTCCCAGCTACTGCAATATCAGTCACTAAACAATACTACAAAAAAATTTAAAATACTTGAGTTAGAGGAGTTCAGTGAGATAGATTTCAAGACTCTTCAAAACAAAAAACTCTTTACTTCCTCTGCCACAATCGCACATAAGTTTAAAACAATGTTAAAGCCCAAGATACTGCAAAACAACTGTTGAAGAGTGCCCGGTTCAGGGCAAGACGGGAAATTCAGCGAAACACAAGAGGAATAAGAGATAATCCCACAGAGAAAGGAAAAATATAAAACACTCACACCATCATGACAACTAAATCACGTGGCATGAACTTGGGGTTTCAATCACCCACAACCAAAAAAAAAAAGACCACCTCTACAGACAAAAAAAGAGGAAACAACAAAATCCCAAGCCACAGACAGCCCAAAACCACCACTGACTTCAGATCACAACGCCCAGCTGAAAGCACTGGAAACCATGGACGGAAACTCCCAAAAATCGGAAAGCGATGAAGGGAAAGCTGCCGCCGTACAAAGCCACGCGCCCACCGCCAGCCCAAGCACAGCCGCCAGCAGCACCGGCAGCACCAGCCAGCCTCAGCAGCCTGCTCCTGCCCTGCAGCACCCAACAGCAGCCACACAGCCACCATGCCTGCGCCCACAGACGCACGGCCACGCCTGCCGCACGCCGCCCCGCCGCTCCTGCTCCTCCTCACCGCTCTGGCCACCAGCCTGGCCTGCCAACACCTCTGGACACACGACGACGCCTTCCCCGCCGACGCGCTTCGCCTCCTCCAGGACGTGGCTGCCAGCCACACACAGCCCTGCCACCTGCAACAGCCGCCCTTCTTCCCCGACACCCTCCTCCACAACAACCTCCAGCCGCACCAAGCCGCCGCCACCGCCCTACGCATCCTGCAGCACCTCTTCCACACCCTCAGCTCCAACAGCACCCGCCACCACTGGCCCAGCCAGCCTCGCAACCAGCTCCTCAACAAACTGCAGCACCACATCCACCACCTCGAGCAATGCCTCCCCGACAGGGCCATGCCCTTCAAAGCACCACGCAACCCGCTGCTCGCCATCAACAAGTACTTCAGGGACATCCACCTCTTCCTGCACGCCCACAACCACAGCGCCTGCGCCTGGGACCACGTCCGCCTCCAAGCTCGGGCCTCTTTACAGCACCTCCACAACCTCGCACGCACCATGCGCCGCTAGCGCAAACACCCACACGCCAACCCACACCTACGCCCCACAGCCACCTCCAACCCCACGCCTCCTCTCACCTGCCACCGCACACGGGCCTGCAACAACCGCACCGCACCCGCACCCTTCAACCACTGCATCTCCATCCATCCATTCAGCCTCTCCCACCGACATGGACAAAGGATTTGCTCTACATATTTATTGACTTCTGCCATTATTTATTTATTTATTTATTTATTTATTTATTTATCCACCTATTTATTTTTCTACTTCTTCTCTTCTTGATGCCACTGGAAATAAAGACCTACCACAAAACACTTGCCACTGCCTCTCCTCTCTCTAGCACTGCTACCACTCTTTGCGCCAGGGCAAAGCCGTCTCCACTCAACCCCTACGCAAAGCCCTGCTCCAAACAGACCCCGTCCACCCTTCTCAATGGCACCTGCCCTAGCAGCAGCCTGCAGCACACACTACGCAACAGCACTGCCGGCCTTTGGCCAACAGCACACAAGCACAACAAGAAAAACGCCCGAAGGCTGCACAGCACTGCTGCACCTCATCTGCTTGATCCACACCGTGCTCCATCCATCCAATCCATGCCTCTCTGACTCACACACAGCCATGCCATGCGGGACACTGGCAAGCACTATGCACAAAGCCAAGCACACAAGGTCACTTTCCCTGCCCCTATCCACCACTGCTCTCTAGCCCTAACCATACAACAGCACCAAAACCGCCAAGCAGCCTCATTTTGCAACATGGAACGCCATGCTCCCCGCTACCAATCACCTCTTTCTTTTCCATTGGCCTTCACAGAGTCTCCCGCAGAAGCAGCCTCATCTTCTTGCCTCACTCAGAGCTCAGCCTGACTGCTCCTTACTTCCCACACTCTTCTGCTTTTCCCTTTAGAAATATAGGGCTTACATGTCCCTTCTACCACTTCTTGCGAACTTCCGCTGAATGACGCCACCTTTCAGATACCATGCACTGGGGCCTAGCAACTCCATCTGACACTTCCCTCAGCACTCACGCACTAAGCTCTTCATGTCCCGCCGACTAGTACACCTTCAGCTTGTTCAGATGCTCTCAAACTTCACCCTCCCCTGCAGCGAGCGGCCTGCCCATCCACATTCTTCGGGAACGGCTCCCAGCATTTGCCTTCCGCCACTTCGCCAGCGTGCCTGGACATCACTGACACGCAAGGCTACAAACACCCGCTGCTCTCCACAGCCTCTTTGCCCCAAAAGCCTAGAACCTTCCAGACCTGTCAAGCACTACCAGCAACAATGCCACCATGCCACCACCAGGCCACAGCCGTCATCCCCTTGCACACTCCAAATTCCTCTTTGCACAAGCCAATTTCCTCTTTGCCTCTCCCCACACTTTCTGCCTTTTTCTAAGGCCATCTGAAACTACTGGCAAACCTTCACTACTCCAGCCAAAGAAGACCAGCTCCCTCAGCCTTCTGAGAAGCCACATGCTCTGGATCACTGGGCAACTTCAGAGCCGTCCCCTCCGACACTGCCACAGCTCTCGTGGACTCAAGAGCCCCAAACAGGACACAATCTTCCACAGCCAAGGGCTCTGCAATCCCAAAACACAACACCATTTCTTTCACCGGGACACTCCTCTTTGGCCGCCTCATCCACTCAGGCATGGATCTCAAAAGCAGAGCCCTGCTCCAGGCCCACAGCCATCGCACCACGCGCCACAGGACGAGCAAATCCCTTCCCTTTGGCCCACTTCTTCACTCAGCCTTTCTTGCCTGCCTTCTTGCTCGCTCCTCCCAAACACAGCAGCTGCAGCGCCTCCCTGCAAGGACACCCTCACGCCTCCAAGGCCCACCTGCACAGACAGCCCCTTCAACGCTGCCGCCACCTCTGGCCATTTAGCCCAGCAGGGGAATTGCCAGCCCTCGCCCACTGACATCACTGCACATCCCTCCCTTGCAACCACAAAAGGAAAACAGCAGCTAAGAGGAAAAGAAAGGCAAACCACAAAGTGAAAGGAAAAGTGACCGCAGCCACCAGCAGGCCTTTGCAGGTGGAAACCATGCCGAGCCACCAAGACAGACTTAGCTGCACAGCACACACCTCCCAGCTGCCTCGGCAGCTCAAAGGGAACGCCCAACAGCCCTCTGCACCGCACCTGACCCCGACGCCTCTGACCCACAGCTTGCGCAGCCCCGGCACACGCAGCCACCACCGTGCCCAACCACGCAAACCACTTCCCCAAGACCACCAGAGCCACCAGCAGAGACTGGAAACAACAGACAGAAACTGCCGGCAATCGGAAAGCGATGAAGGGAAAGCTGCCGCCGTACAAAGCCACGCGCCCACCGCCAGCCCAAGCACAGCCGCCAGCAGCACCGGCAGCACCAGCCAGCCTCAGCAGCCTGCTCCTGCCCTGCAGCACCCGACAGCAGCCACACAGCCACCATGCCTGCGCCCACAGACGCACGGCCACGCCTGCCGCACGCCGCCCCGCCGCTCCTGCTCCTCCTCACCGCTCTGGCCACCAGCCTGGCCTGCCAACACCTCTGGACACACGACGACGCCTTCCCCGCCGACGCGCTTCGCCTCCTCCAGGACGTGGCTGCCAGCCACACACAGCCCTGCCACCTGCAACAGCCGCCCTTCTTCCCCGACACCCTCCTCCACAACAACCTCCAGCCGCACCAAGCCGCCGCCACCGCCCTACGCATCCTGCAGCACCTCTTCCACACCCTCAGCTCCAACAGCACCCGCCACCACTGGCCCAGCCAGCCTCGCAACCAGCTCCTCAACAAACTGCAGCACCACATCCACCACCTCGAGCAATGCCTCCCCGACAGGGCCATGCCCTTCAAAGCACCACGCAACCCGCTGCTCGCCATCAACAAGTACTTCAGGGACATCCACCTCTTCCTGCACGCCCACAACCACAGCGCCTGCGCCTGGGACCACGTCCGCCTCCAAGCTCGGGCCTCTTTACAGCACCTCCACAACCTCGCACGCACCATGCGCCGCTAGCGCAAACACCCACACGCCAACCCACACCTACGCCCCACAGCCACCTCCAACCCCACGCCTCCTCTCACCTGCCACCGCACACGGGCCTGCAACAACCGCACCGCACCCGCACCCTTCAACCACTGCATCTCCATCCATCCATTCAGCCTCTCCCACCGACATGGACAAAGGATTTGCTCTACATATTTATTGACTTCTGCCATTATTTATTTATTTATTTATTTATTTATTTATTTATTTATTTATTTATCCACCTATTTATTTTTCTACTTCTTCTCTTCTTGATGCCACTGGAAATAAAGACCTACCACAAAACACTTGCCACTGCCTCTCCTCTCTCTAGCACTGCTACCACTCTTTGCGCCAGGGCAAAGCCGTCTCCACTCAACCCCTACGCAAGGCCATGCTCCAAACAGACCCCGTCCACCCTTCTCAATGGCACCTGCCCTAGCAGCAGCCTGCAGCACACACTACGCAACAGCACTGCCGGCCTTTGGCCAACAGCACAGAAGCACAACAAGAAAAACGCCCGAAGGCTGCACAGCACTGCTGCACCTCATCTGCTTGATCCACACCGTGCTCCATCCATCCAATCCATGCCTCTCTGACTCACACACAGCCATGCCATGCGGGACACTGGCAAGCACTATGCACAAAGCCAAGCACACAAGGTCACTTTCCCTGCCCCTATCCACCACTGCTCTCTAGCCCTAACCATACAACAGCACCAAAACCGCCAAGCAGCCTCATTTTGCAACATGGAACGCCATGCTCCCCGCTACCAATCACCTCTTTCTTTTCCACTGGCCTTCACAGAGTCTCCCGCAGAAGCAGCCTCATCTTCTTGCCTCACTCAGAGCTCAGCCTGACTGCTCCTTACTTCCCACACTCTTCTGCTTTTCCCTTTAGAAATATAGGGCTTACATGTCCCTTCTACCACTTCTTGCGAACTTCCGCTGAATGACGCCACCTTTCAGATACCATGCACTGGGGCCTAGCAACTCCATCTGACACTTCCCTCAGCACTCACGCACTAACCTCTTCATGTCCCGCCGACTAGTACACCTTCAGCTTGTTCAGATGCTCTCAAACTTCACCCTCTCCTGCAGCGAGCGGCCTGCCCATCCACATTCTTCGGGAACGGCTCCCAGCATTTGCCTTCCGCCACTTCGCCAGCGTGCCTGGACATCACTGACACGCAAGGCTACAAACACCTGCTGCTCTCCACAGCCTCTTTGCCCCAAAAGCCTAGAACCTTCCAGACTTGTCAAGCACTACCAGCAACAATGCCACCATGCCACCACCAGGCCACAGCCGTCATCCCCTTGCACACTCCAAATTCCTCTTTGCACAAGCCAATTTCCTCCTCACGTCTCCCCACACTTTCTGCCTTTTTCCAAGGGCATCTGAAACTACTGGCAAACCTTCACTACTCCAGCCAAAGAAGACCAGCTCCCTCAGCCTTCTGAGAAGCCACATGCTCTGGATCACTGGGCAACTTCAGAGCCGTCCCCTCCGACACTGCCACAGCTCTCGTGGACTCAAGAGCCCCAAACAGGACACAATCTTCAACAGCCAAGGGCTCTGCAATCCCAAAACACAACACCATTTCTTTCACAGGGACACTCCTCTTTGGCCGCCTCATCCACTCAGGCATGGATCTCAAAAGCAGAGCCCTGCTCCAGGCCCACAGCCATCGCACCACGCGCCACAGGACGAGCAAAGCCCTTCCCTTTGGCCCACTTCTTCACTCAGCCTTTCTTGCCTGCCTTCTTGCTCGCTCCTCCCAAACACAGCAGCTGCAGCGCCTCCCTGCAAGGACACCCTCACGCCTCCAAGGCCCACCTGCACAGACAGCCCCTTCAACGCTGCCGCCGCCTCTGGCCATTTAGCCCAGCAGGGCAATTGCCAGCCCTCGCCCACTGACATCACTGCACATCCCTCCCTTGCAACCACAAAAGGAAAACAGCAGCTAAGAGGAAAAGAAAGGCAAGCCACAAAGTGAAAGGAAAAGTGACCGCAGCCACCAGCAGGCCTTTGCAGGTGGAAACAATGCCGAGCCACCAAGAAAGACTTAGCTGCACAGCACACGCCTCCCAGCTGCCTCGGCAGCTCAAAGGGAACGCCCAACAGCCCTCTGCACCGCACCTGACCCCGACGCCTCTGACCCACAGCTTGCGCAGCCCCGGCACACGCAGCCACCACCGTGCCCAACCACGCAAACCACTTCCCCAAGACCACCAGAGCCACCAGCAGAGACTGGAAACAACAGACAGAAACTGCCGGCAATCGGAAAGCGATGAAGGGAAAGCTGCCGCCGTACAAAGCCACGCGCCCACCGCCAGCCCAAGCACAGCCGCCAGCAGCACCGGCAGCACCAGCCAGCCTCAGCAGCCTGCTCCTGCCCTGCAGCACCCGACAGCAGCCACACAGCCACCATGCCTGCGCCCACAGACGCACGGCCACGCCTGCCGCACGCCGCCCCACCGCTCCTGCTCCTCCTCACCGCTCTGGCCACCAGCCTGGCCTGCCAACACCTCTGGACACACGACGACGCCTTCCCCGCCGACGCGCTTCGCCTCCTCCAGGACGTGGCTGCCAGCCACACACAGCCCTGCCACCTGCAACAGCCGCCCTTCTTCCCCGACACCCTCCTCCACAACAACCTCCAGCCGCACCAAGCCGCCGCCACCGCCCTACGCATCCTGCAGCACCTCTTCCACACCCTCAGCTCCAACAGCACCCGCCACCACTGGCCCAGCCAGCCTCGCAACCAGCTCCTCAACAAACTGCAGCACCACATCCACCACCTCGAGCAATGCCTCCCCGACAGGGCCATGCCCTTCAAAGCACCACGCAACCCGCTGCTCGCCATCAACAAGTACTTCAGGGACATCCACCTCTTCCTGCACGCCCACAACCACAGCGCCTGCGCCTGGGACCACGTCCGCCTCCAAGCTCGGGCCTCTTTACAGCACCTCCACAACCTCGCACGCACCATGCGCCGCTAGCGCAAACACCCACACGCCAACCCACACCTACGCCCCACAGCCACCTCCAACCCCACGCCTCCTCTCACCTGCCACCGCACACGGGCCTGCAACAACCGCACCGCACCCGCACCCTTCAACCACTGCATCTCCATCCATCCATTCAGCCTCTCCCACCGACATGGACAAAGGATTTGCTCTACATATTTATTGACTTCTGCCATTATTTATTTATTTATTTATTTATTTATTTATTTATTTATTTATTTATCCACCTATTTATTTTTCTACTTCTTCTCTTCTTGATGCCACTGGAAATAAAGACCTACCACAAAACACTTGCCACTGCCTCTCCTCTCTCTAGCACTGCTACCACTCTTTGCGCCAGGGCAAAGCCGTCTCCACTCAACCCCTACGCAAGGCCCTGCTCCAAACAGACCCCGTCCACCCTTCTCAATGGCACCTGCCCTAGCAGCAGCCTGCAGCACACACTACGCAACAGCACTGCCGGCCTTTGGCCAACAGCACAGAAGCACAACAAGAAAAACGCCCGAAGGCTGCACAGCACTGCTGCACCTCATCTGCTTGATCCACACCGTGCTCCATCCATCCAATCCATGCCTCTCTGACTCACACACAGCCATGCCATGCGGGACACTGGCAAGCACTATGCACAAAGCCAAGCACACAAGGTCACTTTCCCTGCCCCTATCCACCACTGCTCTCTAGCCCTAACCATACAACAGCACCAAAACCGCCAAGCAGCCTCATTTTGCAACATGGAACGCCATGCTCCCCGCTACCAATCACCTCTTTCTTTTCCACTGGCCTTCACAGAGTCTCCCGCAGAAGCAGCCTCATCTTCTTGCCTCACTCAGAGCTCAGCCTGACTGCTCCTTACTTCCCACACTCTTCTGCTTTTCCCTTTAGAAATATAGGGCTTACATGTCCCTTCTACCACTTCTTGCGAACTTCCACTGAATGACGCCACCTTTCAGATACCATGCACTGGGGCCTAGCAACTCCATCTGACACTTCCCTCAGCACTCACGCACTAACCTCTTCATGTCCCGCCGACAAGTACACCTTCAGCTTGTTCAGATGCTCTCAAACTTCACCCTCTCCTGCAGCGAGCGGCCTGCCCATCCACATTCTTCGGGAACGGCTCCCAGCATTTGCCTTCCGCCACTTCGCCAGCGTGCCTGGACATCACTGACACGCAAGGCTACAAACACCTGCTGCTCTCCACAGCCTCTTTGCCCCAAAAGCCTAGAACCTTCCAGACTTGTCAAGCACTACCAGCAACAATGCCACCATGCCACCACCAGGCCACAGCCGTCATCCCCTTGCACACTCCAAATTCCTCTTTGCACAAGCCAATTTCCTCCTCACGTCTCCCCACACTTTCTGCCTTTTTCCAAGGGCATCTGAAACTACTGGCAAACCTTCACTACTCCAGCCAAAGAAGACCAGCTCCCTCAGCCTTCTGAGAAGCCACATGCTCTGGATCACTGGGCAACTTCAGAGCCGTCCCCTCCGACACTGCCACAGCTCTCGTGGACTCAAGAGCCCCAAACAGGACACAATCTTCAACAGCCAAGGGCTCTGCAATCCCAAAACACAACACCATTTCTTTCACAGGGACACTCCTCTTTGGCCGCCTCATCCACTCAGGCATGGATCTCAAAAGCAGAGCCCTGCTCCAGGCCCACAGCCATCGCACCACGCGCCACAGGACGAGCAAAGCCCTTCCCTTTGGCCCACTTCTTCACTCAGCCTTTCTTGCCTGCCTTCTTGCTCGCTCCTCCCAAACACAGCAGCTGCAGCGCCTCCCTGCAAGGACACCCTCACGCCTCCAAGGCCCACCTGCACAGACAGCCCCTTCAACGCTGCCGCCGCCTCTGGCCATTTAGCCCAGCAGGGCAATTGCCAGCCCTCGCCCACTGACATCACTGCACATCCCTCCCTTGCAACCACAAAAGGAAAACAGCAGCTAAGAGGAAAAGAAAGGCAAGCCACAAAGTGAAAGGAAAAGTGACCGCAGCCACCAGCAGGCCTTTGCAGGTGGAAACAATGCCGAGCCACCAAGAAAGACTTAGCTGCACAGCACACACCTCCCAGCTGCCTCGGCAGCTCAAAGGGAACGCCCAACAGCCCTCTGCACCGCACCTGACCCCGACGCCTCTGACCCACAGCTTGCGCAGCCCCGGCACACGCAGCCACCACCGTGCCCAACCACGCAAACCACTTCCCCAAGACCACCAGAGCCACCAGCAGAGACTGGAAACAACAGACAGAAACTGCCGGCAATCGGAAAGCGATGAAGGGAAAGCTGCCGCCGTACAAAGCCACGCGCCCACCGCCAGCCCAAGCACAGCCGCCAGCAGCACCGGCAGCACCAGCCAGCCTCAGCAGCCTGCTCCTGCCCTGCAGCACCCGACAGCAGCCACACAGCCACCATGCCTGCGCCCACAGACGCACGGCCACGCCTGCCGCACGCCGCCCCGCCGCTCCTGCTCCTCCTCACCGCTCTGGCCACCAGCCTGGCCTGCCAACACCTCTGGACACACGACGACGCCTTCCCCGCCGACGCGCTTCGCCTCCTCCAGGACGTGGCTGCCAGCCACACACAGCCCTGCCACCTGCAACAGCCGCCCTTCTTCCCCGACACCCTCCTCCACAACAACCTCCAGCCGCACCAAGCCGCCGCCACCGCCCTACGCATCCTGCAGCACCTCTTCCACACCCTCAGCTCCAACAGCACCCGCCACCACTGGCCCAGCCAGCCTCGCAACCAGCTCCTCAACAAACTGCAGCACCACATCCACCACCTCGAGCAATGCCTCCCCGACAGGGCCATGCCCTTCAAAGCACCACGCAACCCGCTGCTCGCCATCAACAAGTACTTCAGGGACATCCACCTCTTCCTGCACGCCCACAACCACAGCGCCTGCGCCTGGGACCACGTCCGCCTCCAAGCTCGGGCCTCTTTACAGCACCTCCACAACCTCGCACGCACCATGCGCCGCTAGCGCAAACACCCACACGCCAACCCACACCTACGCCCCACAGCCACCTCCAACCCCACGCCTCCTCTCACCTGCCACCGCACACGGGCCTGCAACAACCGCACCGCACCCGCACCCTTCAACCACTGCATCTCCATCCATCCATTCAGCCTCTCCCACCGACATGGACAAAGGATTTGCTCTACATATTTATTGACTTCTGCCATTATTTATTTATTTATTTATTTATTTATCCACCTATTTATTTTTCTACTTCTTCTCTTCTTGATGCCACTGGAAATAAAGACCTACCACAAAACACTTGCCACTGCCTCTCCTCTCTCTAGCACTGCTACCACTCTTTGCGCCAGGGCAAAGCCGTCTCCACTCAACCCCTACACAAAGCCCTGCTCCAGACAGACCCCGTCCACCCTTCTCAATGGCACCTGCCCTAGCAGCAGCCTGCAGCACACACTACGCAACAGCACTGCCGGCCTTTGGCCAACAGCACAGAAGCACAACAAGAAAAACGCCCGAAGGCTGCACAGCACTGCTGCACCTCATCTGCTTGATCCACACCGTGCTCCATCCATCCAATCCATGCCTCTCTGACTCACACACAGCCATGCCATGCGGGACACTGGCAAGCACTATGCACAAAGCCAAGCACACAAGGTCACTTTCCCTGCCCCTATCCACCACTGCTCTCTAGCCCTAACCATACAACAGCACCAAAACCGCCAAGCAGCCTCATTTTGCAACATGGAACGCCATGCTCCCCGCTACCAATCACCTCTTTCTTTTCCACTGGCCTTCACAGAGTCTCCCGCAGAAGCAGCCTCATCTTCTTGCCTCACTCAGAGCTCAGCCTGACTGCTCCTTACTTCCCACACTCTTCTGCTTTTCCCTTTAGAAATATAGGGCTTACATGTCCCTTCTACCACTTCTTGCGAACTTCCGCTGAATGACGCCACCTTTCAGATACCATGCACTGGGGCCTAGCAACTCCATCTGACACTTCCCTCAGCACTCACGCACTAACCTCTTCATGTCCCGCCGACAAGTACACCTTCAGCTTGTTCAGATGCTCTCAAACTTCACCCTCTCCTGCAGCGAGCGGCCTGCCCATCCACATTCTTCGGGAACGGCTCCCAGCATTTGCCTTCCGCCACTTCGCCAGCGTGCCTGGACATCACTGACACGCAAGGCTACAAACACCCGCTGCTCTCCACAGCCTCTTTGCCCCAAAAGCCTAGAACCTTCCAGACCTGTCAAGCACTACCAGCAACAATGCCACCATGCCACCACCAGGCCACAGTCATCATCCCCTTGCACACTCCAAATTCCTCTTTGCACAAGCCAATTTCCTCCTCATGTCTCCCCACACTTTCTGCCTTTTTCTAAGGCCATCTGAAACTACTGGCAAACCTTCACTACTCCAGCCAAAGAAGACCAGCTCCCTCAGCCTTCTGAGAAGCCACATGCTCTGGATCACTGGGCAACTTCAGAGCCGTCCCCTCCGACACCGCCACAGCTCTCGTGGACTCAAGAGCCCCAAACAGGACACAATCTTCCACAGCCAAGGGCTCTGCAATCCCAAAACACAACACCATTTCTTTCACCGGGACACTCCTCTTTAGCCGCCTCATCCACTCAGGCATGGATCTCAAAAGCAGAGCCCTGCTCCAGGCCCACAGCCATCGCACCACGCGCCACAGGACGCGCAAGGCCCTTCCCTTTGGCCCACTTCTTCACTCAGCCTTTCTTGCCTGCCTTCTTGCTCGCTCCTCCCAAACACAGCAGCTGCAGCGCCTCCCTGCAAGGACACCCTCACGCCTCCAAGGCCCACCTGCACAGACAGCCCCTTCAACGCTGCCGCCGCCTCTGGCCATTTAGCACAGCAGGGCAATTGCCAGCCCTCGCCCACTGACATCACTGCACATCCCTCCCTTGCAACCACAAAAGGAAAACAGCAGCTAAGAGGAAAAGAAAGGCAAGCCACAAAGTGAAAGGAAAAGTGACCGCAGCCACCAGCAGGCCTTTGCAGGTGGAAACCATGCCGAGCCACCAAGACAGACTTAGCTGCACAGCACACACCTCCCAGCTGCCTCGGCAGCTCAAAGGGAACGCCCAACAGCCCTCTGCACCGCACCTGACCCCGACGCCTCTGACCCACAGCTTGCGCAGCCCCGGCACACGCAGCCACCACCGTGCCCAACCACGCAAACCACTTCCCCAAGACCACCAGAGCCACCAGCAGAGACTGGAAACAACAGACAGAAACTGCCGGCAATCGGAAAGCGATGAAGGGAAAGCTGCCGCCGTACAAAGCCACGCGCCCACCGCCAGCCCAAGCACAGCCGCCAGCAGCACCGGCAGCACCAGCCAGCCTCAGCAGCCTGCTCCTGCCCTGCAGCACCCGACAGCAGCCACACAGCCACCATGCCTGCGCCCACAGACGCACGGCCACGCCTGCCGCACGCCGCCCCGCCGCTCCTGCTCCTCCTCACCGCTCTGGCCACCAGCCTGGCCTGCCAACACCTCTGGACACACGACGACGCCTTCCCCGCCGACGCGCTTCGCCTCCTCCAGGACGTGGCTGCCAGCCACACACAGCCCTGCCACCTGCAACAGCCGCCCTTCTTCCCCGACACCCTCCTCCACAACAACCTCCAGCCGCACCAAGCCGCCGCCACCGCCCTACGCATCCTGCAGCACCTCTTCCACACCCTCAGCTCCAACAGCACCCGCCACCACTGGCCCAGCCAGCCTCGCAACCAGCTCCTCAACAAACTGCAGCACCACATCCACCACCTCGAGCAATGCCTCCCCGACAGGGCCATGCCCTTCAAAGCACCACGCAACCCGCTGCTCGCCATCAACAAGTACTTCAGGGACATCCACCTCTTCCTGCACGCCCACAACCACAGCGCCTGCGCCTGGGACCACGTCCGCCTCCAAGCTCGGGCCTCTTTACAGCACCTCCACAACCTCGCACGCACCATGCGCCGCTAGCGCAAACACCCACACGCCAACCCACACCTACGCCCCACAGCCACCTCCAACCCCACGCCTCCTCTCACCTGCCACCGCACACGGGCCTGCAACAACCGCACCGCACCCGCACCCTTCAACCACTGCATCTCCATCCATCCATTCAGCCTCTCCCACCGACATGGACAAAGGATTTGCTCTACATATTTATTGACTTCTGCCATTATTTATTTATTTATTTATTTATTTATTTATTTATTTATTTATCCACCTATTTATTTTTCTACTTCTTCTCTTCTTGATGCCACTGGAAATAAAGACCTACCACAAAACACTTGCCACTGCCTCTCCTCTCTCTAGCACTGCTACCACTCTTTGCGCCAGGGCAAAGCCGTCTCCACTCAACCCCTACGCAAAGCCCTGCTCCAAACAGACCCCGTCCACCCTTCTCAATGGCACCTGCCCTAGCAGCAGCCTGCAGCACACCCCACGCAACAGCACTGCCGGCCTTTGGCCAACAGCACAGAAGCACAACAAGAAAAACGCCCGAAGGCTGCACAGCACTGCTGCACCTCATCTGCTTGATCCACACCGTGCTCCATCCATCCAATCCATGCCTCTCTGACTCACACACAGCCATGCCATGCGGGACACTGGCAAGCACTATGCACAAAGCCAAGCACACAAGGTCACTTTCCCTGCCCCTATCCACCACTGCTCTCTAGCCCTAACCATACAACAGCACCAAAACCGCCAAGCAGCCTCATTTTGCAACATGGAACGCCATGCTCCCCGCTACCAATCACCTCTTTCTTTTCCACTGGCCTTCACAGAGTCTCCCGCAGAAGCAGCCTCATCTTCTTGCCTCACTCAGAGCTCAGCCTGACTGCTCCTTACTTCCCACACTCTTCTGCTTTTCCCTTTAGAAATATAGGGCTTACATGTCCCTTCTACCACTTCTTGCGAACTTCCACTGAATGACGCCACCTTTCAGATACCATGCACTGGGGCCTAGCAACTCCATCTGACACTTCCCTCAGCACTCACGCACTAACCTCTTCATGTCCCGCCGACAAGTACACCTTCAGCTTGTTCAGATGCTCTCAAACCTCTTCATGTCCCGCCGACAAGTACACCTTCAGCTTGTTCAGATGCTCTCAAACTTCACCCTCTCCTGCAGCGAGCGGCCTGCCCATCCACATTCTTCGGGAACGGCTCCCAGCATTTGCCTTCCGCCACTTCGCCAGCGTGCCTGGACATCACTGACACGCAAGGCTACAAACACCCGCTGCTCTCCACAGCCTCTTTGCCCCAAAAGCCTAGAACCTTCCAGACCTGTCAAGCACTACCAGCAACAATGCCACCATGCCACCACCAGGCCACAGTCATCATCCCCTTGCACACTCCAAATTCCTCTTTGCACAAGCCAATTTCCTCCTCATGTCTCCCCACACTTTCTGCCTTTTTCTAAGGCCATCTGAAACTACTGGCAAACCTTCACTACTCCAGCCAAAGAAGACCAGCTCCCTCAGCCTTCTGAGAAGCCACATGCTCTGGATCACTGGGCAACTTCAGAGCCGTCCCCTCCGACACCGCCACAGCTCTCGTGGACTCAAGAGCCCCAAACAGGACACAATCTTCCACAGCCAAGGGCTCTGCAATCCCAAAACACAACACCATTTCTTTCACCGGGACACTCCTCTTTAGCCGCCTCATCCACTCAGGCATGGATCTCAAAAGCAGAGCCCTGCTCCAGGCCCACAGCCATCGCACCACGCGCCACAGGACGCGCAAGGCCCTTCCCTTTGGCCCACTTCTTCACTCAGCCTTTCTTGCCTGCCTTCTTGCTCGCTCCTCCCAAACACAGCAGCTGCAGCGCCTCCCTGCAAGGACACCCTCACGCCTCCAAGGCCCACCTGCACAGACAGCCCCTTCAACGCTGCCGCCGCCTCTGGCCATTTAGCACAGCAGGGCAATTGCCAGCCCTCGCCCACTGACATCACTGCACATCCCTCCCTTGCAACCACAAAAGGAAAACAGCAGCTAAGAGGAAAAGAAAGGCAAGCCACAAAGTGAAAGGAAAAGTGACCGCAGCCACCAGCAGGCCTTTGCAGGTGGAAACCATGCCGAGCCACCAAGACAGACTTAGCTGCACAGCACACACCTCCCAGCTGCCTCGGCAGCTCAAAGGGAACGCCCAACAGCCCTCTGCACCGCACCTGACCCCGACGCCTCTGACCCACAGCTTGCGCAGCCCCGGCACACGCAGCCACCACCGTGCCCAACCACGCAAACCACTTCCCCAAGACCACCAGAGCCACCAGCAGAGACTGGAAACAACAGACAGAAACTGCCGGCAATCGGAAAGCGATGAAGGGAAAGCTGCCGCCGTACAAAGCCACGCGCCCACCGCCAGCCCAAGCACAGCCGCCAGCAGCACCGGCAGCACCAGCCAGCCTCAGCAGCCTGCTCCTGCCCTGCAGCACCCGACAGCAGCCACACAGCCACCATGCCTGCGCCCACAGACGCACGGCCACGCCTGCCGCACGCCGCCCCGCCGCTCCTGCTCCTCCTCACCGCTCTGGCCACCAGCCTGGCCTGCCAACACCTCTGGACACACGACGACGCCTTCCCCGCCGACGCGCTTCGCCTCCTCCAGGACGTGGCTGCCAGCCACACACAGCCCTGCCACCTGCAACAGCCGCCCTTCTTCCCCGACACCCTCCTCCACAACAACCTCCAGCCGCACCAAGCCGCCGCCACCGCCCTACGCATCCTGCAGCACCTCTTCCACACCCTCAGCTCCAACAGCACCCGCCACCACTGGCCCAGCCAGCCTCGCAACCAGCTCCTCAACAAACTGCAGCACCACATCCACCACCTCGAGCAATGCCTCCCCGACAGGGCCATGCCCTTCAAAGCACCACGCAACCCGCTGCTCGCCATCAACAAGTACTTCAGGGACATCCACCTCTTCCTGCACGCCCACAACCACAGCGCCTGCGCCTGGGACCACGTCCGCCTCCAAGCTCGGGCCTCTTTACAGCACCTCCACAACCTCGCACGCACCATGCGCCGCTAGCGCAAACACCCACACGCCAACCCACACCTACGCCCCACAGCCACCTCCAACCCCACGCCTCCTCTCACCTGCCACCGCACACGGGCCTGCAACAACCGCACCGCACCCGCACCCTTCAACCACTGCATCTCCATCCATCCATTCAGCCTCTCCCACCGACATGGACAAAGGATTTGCTCTACATATTTATTGACTTCTGCCATTATTTATTTATTTATTTATTTATTTATTTATTTATTTATTTATCCACCTATTTATTTTTCTACTTCTTCTCTTCTTGATGCCACTGGAAATAAAGACCTACCACAAAACACTTGCCACTGCCTCTCCTCTCTCTAGCACTGCTACCACTCTTTGCGCCAGGGCAAAGCCGTCTCCACTCAACCCCTACGCAAAGCCCTGCTCCAAACAGACCCCGTCCACCCTTCTCAATGGCACCTGCCCTAGCAGCAGCCTGCAGCACACCCCACGCAACAGCACTGCCGGCCTTTGGCCAACAGCACAGAAGCACAACAAGAAAAACGCCCGAAGGCTGCACAGCACTGCTGCACCTCATCTGCTTGATCCACACCGTGCTCCATCCATCCAATCCATGCCTCTCTGACTCACACACAGCCATGCCATGCGGGACACTGGCAAGCACTATGCACAAAGCCAAGCACACAAGGTCACTTTCCCTGCCCCTATCCACCACTGCTCTCTAGCCCTAACCATACAACAGCACCAAAACCGCCAAGCAGCCTCATTTTGCAACATGGAACGCCATGCTCCCCGCTACCAATCACCTCTTTCTTTTCCACTGGCCTTCACAGAGTCTCCCGCAGAAGCAGCCTCATCTTCTTGCCTCACTCAGAGCTCAGCCTGACTGCTCCTTACTTCCCACACTCTTCTGCTTTTCCCTTTAGAAATATAGGGCTTACATGTCCCTTCTACCACTTCTTGCGAACTTCCACTGAATGACGCCACCTTTCAGATACCATGCACTGGGGCCTAGCAACTCCATCTGACACTTCCCTCAGCACTCACGCACTAACCTCTTCATGTCCCGCCGACAAGTACACCTTCAGCTTGTTCAGATGCTCTCAAACCTCTTCATGTCCCGCCGACAAGTACACCTTCAGCTTGTTCAGATGCTCTCAAACTTCACCCTCTCCTGCAGCGAGCGGCCTGCCCATCCACATTCTTCGGGAACGGCTCCCAGCATTTGCCTTCCGCCACTTCGCCAGCGTGCCTGGACATCACTGACACGCAAGGCTACAAACACCCGCTGCTCTCCACAGCCTCTTTGCCCCAAAAGCCTAGAACCTTCCAGACCTGTCAAGCACTACCAGCAACAATGCCACCATGCCACCACCAGGCCACAGTCATCATCCCCTTGCACACTCCAAATTCCTCTTTGCACAAGCCAATTTCCTCCTCATGTCTCCCCACACTTTCTGCCTTTTTCTAAGGCCATCTGAAACTACTGGCAAACCTTCACTACTCCAGCCAAAGAAGACCAGCTCCCTCAGCCTTCTGAGAAGCCACATGCTCTGGATCACTGGGCAACTTCAGAGCCGTCCCCTCCGACACCGCCACAGCTCTCGTGGACTCAAGAGCCCCAAACAGGACACAATCTTCCACAGCCAAGGGCTCTGCAATCCCAAAACACAACACCATTTCTTTCACCGGGACACTCCTCTTTAGCCGCCTCATCCACTCAGGCATGGATCTCAAAAGCAGAGCCCTGCTCCAGGCCCACAGCCATCGCACCACGCGCCACAGGACGCGCAAAGCCCTTCCCTTTGGCCCACTTCTTCACTCAGCCTTTCTTGCCTGCCTTCTTGCTCGCTCCTCCCAAACACAGCAGCTGCAGCGCCTCCCTGCAAGGACACCCTCACGCCTCCAAGGCCCACCTGCACAGACAGCCCCTTCAACGCTGCCGCCGCCTCTGGCCATTTAGCACAGCAGGGCAATTGCCAGCCCTCGCCCACTGACATCACTGCACATCCCTCCCTTGCAACCACAAAAGGAAAACAGCAGCTAAGAGGAAAAGAAAGGCAAGCCACAAAGTGAAAGGAAAAGTGACCGCAGCCACCAGCAGGCCTTTGCAGGTGGAAACCATGCCGAGCCACCAAGACAGACTTAGCTGCACAGCACACACCTCCCAGCTGCCTCGGCAGCTCAAAGGGAACGCCCAACAGCCCTCTGCACCGCACCTGACCCCGACGCCTCTGACCCACAGCTTGCGCAGCCCCGGCACACGCAGCCACCACCGTGCCCAACCACGCAAACCACTTCCCCAAGACCACCAGAGCCACCAGCAGAGACTGGAAACAACAGACAGAAACTGCCGGCAATCGGAAAGCGATGAAGGGAAAGCTGCCGCCGTACAAAGCCACGCGCCCACCGCCAGCCCAAGCACAGCCGCCAGCAGCACCGGCAGCACCAGCCAGCCTCAGCAGCCTGCTCCTGCCCTGCAGCACCCGACAGCAGCCACACAGCCACCATGCCTGCGCCCACAGACGCACGGCCACGCCTGCCGCACGCCGCCCCGCCGCTCCTGCTCCTCCTCACCGCTCTGGCCACCAGCCTGGCCTGCCAACACCTCTGGACACACGACGACGCCTTCCCCGCCGACGCGCTTCGCCTCCTCCAGGACGTGGCTGCCAGCCACACACAGCCCTGCCACCTGCAACAGCCGCCCTTCTTCCCCGACACCCTCCTCCACAACAACCTCCAGCCGCACCAAGCCGCCGCCACCGCCCTACGCATCCTGCAGCACCTCTTCCACACCCTCAGCTCCAACAGCACCCGCCACCACTGGCCCAGCCAGCCTCGCAACCAGCTCCTCAACAAACTGCAGCACCACATCCACCACCTCGAGCAATGCCTCCCCGACAGGGCCATGCCCTTCAAAGCACCACGCAACCCGCTGCTCGCCATCAACAAGTACTTCAGGGACATCCACCTCTTCCTGCACGCCCACAACCACAGCGCCTGCGCCTGGGACCACGTCCGCCTCCAAGCTCGGGCCTCTTTACAGCACCTCCACAACCTCGCACGCACCATGCGCCGCTAGCGCAAACACCCACACGCCAACCCACACCTACGCCCCACAGCCACCTCCAACCCCACGCCTCCTCTCACCTGCCACCGCACACGGGCCTGCAACAACCGCACCGCACCCGCACCCTTCAACCACTGCATCTCCATCCATCCATTCAGCCTCTCCCACCGACATGGACAAAGGATTTGCTCTACATATTTATTGACTTCTGCCATTATTTATTTATTTATTTATTTATTTATTTATTTATCCACCTATTTATTTTTCTACTTCTTCTCTTCTTGATGCCACTGGAAATAAAGACCTACCACAAAACACTTGCCACTGCCTCTCCTCTCTCTAGCACTGCTACCACTCTTTGCGCCAGGGCAAAGCCGTCTCCACTCAACCCCTACGCAAAGCCCTGCTCCAAACAGACCCCGTCCACCCTTCTCAATGGCACCTGCCCTAGCAGCAGCCTGCAGCACACCCCACGCAACAGCACTGCCGGCCTTTGGCCAACAGCACAGAAGCACAACAAGAAAAACGCCCGAAGGCTGCACAGCACTGCTGCACCTCATCTGCTTGATCCACACCGTGCTCCATCCATCCAATCCATGCCTCTCTGACTCACACACAGCCATGCCATGCGGGACACTGGCAAGCACTATGCACAAAGCCAAGCACACAAGGTCACTTTCCCTGCCCCTATCCACCACTGCTCTCTAGCCCTAACCATACAACAGCACCAAAACCGCCAAGCAGCCTCATTTTGCAACATGGAACGCCATGCTCCCCACTACCAATCACCTCTTTCTTTTCCACTGGCCTTCACAGAGTCTCCCGCAGAAGCAGCCTCATCTTCTTGCCTCACTCAGAGCTCAGCCTGACTGCTCCTTACTTCCCACACTCTTCTGCTTTTCCCTTTAGAAATATAGGGCTTACATGTCCCTTCTACCACTTCTTGCGAACTTCCGCTGAATGACGCCACCTTTCAGATACCATGCACTGGGGCCTAGCAACTCCATCTGACACTTCCCTCAGCACTCACGCACTAACCTCTTCATGTCCCGCCGACAAGTACACCTTCAGCTTGTTCAGATGCTCTCAAACTTCACCCTCTCCTGCAGCGAGCGGCCTGCCCATCCACATTCTTCGAGAACGGCTCCCAGCATTTGCCTTCCGCCACTTCGCCAGCGTGCCTGGACATCACTGACACGCAAGGCTACAAACACCTGCTGCTCTCCACAGCCTCTTTGCCCCAAAAGCCTAGAACCTTCCAGACCTGTCAAGCACTACCAGCAACAATGCCACCATGCCACCACCAGGCCACAGTCATCATCCCCTTGCACACTCCAAATTCCTCTTTGCACAAGCCAATTTCCTCCTCACGTCGCCCCACACTTTCTGCCTTTTTCTAAGGCGATCTGAAACTACTGGCAAACCTTCACTACTCCAGCCAAAGAAGACCAGCTCCCTCAGCCTTCTGAGAAGCCACATGCTCTGGATCACTGGGCAACTTCAGAGCCGTCCCCTCCGACACCGCCACAGCTCTCGTGGACTCAAGAGCCCCAAACAGGACACAATCTTCCACAGCCAAGGGCTCTGCAATCCCAAAACACAACACCATTTCTTTCACAGGGACACTCCTCTTTAGCCGCCTCATCCACTCAGGCATGGATCTCAAAAGCAGAGCCCTGCTCCAGGCCCACAGCCATCGCACCACGCGCCACAGGACGAGCAAAGCCCTTCCCTTTGGCCCACTTCTTCACTCAGCCTTTCTTGCCTGCCTTCTTGCTCGCTCCTCCCAAACACAGCAGCTGCAGCGCCTCCCTGCAAGGACACCCTCACGCCTCCAAGGCCCACCTGCACAGACAGCCCCTTCAACGCTGCCGCCGCCTCTGGCCATTTAGCACAGCAGGGCAATTGCCAGCCCTCGCCCACTGACATCACTGCACATCCCTCCCTTGCAACCACAAAAGGAAAACAGCAGCTAAGAGGAAAAGAAAGGCAAGCCACAAAGTGAAAGGAAAAGTGACCGCAGCCACCAGCAGGCCTTTGCAGGTGGAAACCATGCCGAGCCACCAAGACAGACTTAGCTGCACAGCACACACCTCCCAGCTGCCTCGGCAGCTCAAAGGGAACGCCCAACAGCCCTCTGCACCGCACCTGACCCCGACGCCGCTGACCCACAGCTTGCGCAGCCCCGGCACACGCAGCCACCACCGTGCCCAACCACGCAAACCACTTCCCCAAGACCACCAGAGCCACCAGCAGAGACTGGAAACAACAGACAGAAACTGCCGGCAATCGGAAAGCGATGAAGGGAAAGCTGCCGCCGTACAAAGCCACGCACCCACCGCCAGCCCAAGCACAGCCGCCAGCAGCACCGGCAGCACCAGCCAGCCTCAGCAGCCTGCTCCTGCCCTGCAGCACCCGACAGCAGCCACACAGCCACCATGCCTGCGCCCACAGACGCACGGCCACGCCTGCCGCACGCCGCCCCGCCGCTCCTGCTCCTCCTCACCGCTCTGGCCACCAGCCTGGCCTGCCAACACCTCTGGACACACGACGACGCCTTCCCCGCCGACGCGCTTCGCCTCCTCCAGGACGTGGCTGCCAGCCACGCACAGCCCTGCCACCTGCAACAGCCGCCCTTCTTCCCCGACACCCTCCTCCACAACAACCTTCAGCCGCACCAAGCCACCACCACTGCCCTACACATCCTGCAGCACCTCTTTCACACCCTCAGCTCCAACAGCACCCGCCACCACTGGCCCAGCCAGCCTCGCAACCAGCTCCTCAACAAACTGCAGCACCACATCCACCACCTCGAGCAATGCCTCCCCGACAGGGCCATGCCCTTCAAAGCACCACGCAACCCGCTGCTCGCCATCAACAAGTACTTCAGGGACATCCACCTCTTCCTGCACGCCCACAACCACAGCGCCTGCGCCTGGGACCACGTCCGCCTCCAAGCTCGGGCCTCTTTACAGCACCTCCACAACCTCGCACGCACCATGCGCCGCTAGCGCAAACACCCACACGCCAACCCACACCTACGCCCCACAGCCACCTCCAACCCCACGCCTCCTCTCACCTGCCACCGCACACGGGCCTGCAACAACCGCACCGCACCCGCACCCTTCAACCACTGCATCTCCATCCATCCATTCAGCCTCTCCCACCGACATGGACAAAGGATTTGCTCTACATATTTATTGACTTCTGCCATTATTTATTTATTTATTTATTTATTTATTTATTTATTTATTTATTTATTTATCCACCTATTTATTTTTCTACTTATTCTCTTCTTGATGCCACTGGAAATAAAGACCTACCACAAAACACTTGCCACTGCCTCTCCTCTCTCTAGCACTGCTACCACTCTTTGCGCCAGGGCAAAGCCGTCTCCACTCAACCCCTACGCAAAGCCCTGCTCCAAACAGACCCCGTCCACCCTTCTCAATGGCACCTGCCCTAGCAGCAGCCTGCAGCACACCCCATGCAACAGCACCGCTGGCCTTTGGCCAACAGCACACAAGCACAACAAGAAAAACGCCCGAAGGCTGCACAGCACCGCTGCACCTCATCTGCTTGATCCACACCGTGCTCCATCCATCCAATCCATGCCTCTCTGACTCACACACAGCCATGCCATGCGGACACTGGCAAGCACTATGCACAAAGCCAAGCACACAAGGTCACTTTCCCTGCCCCTATCCACCACTGCTCTCTAGCCCTAACCATACAACAGCACCAAAACCGCCAAGCAGCCTCATTTTGCAACATGGAACGCCATGCTCCCCGCTACCAATCACCTCTTTCTTTTCCATTGGCCTTCACAGAGTCTCCCGCAGAAGCAGCCGCATCTTCTTGCCTCACTCAGAGCTCAGCCTGACTGCTCCTTACTTCCCGCACTCTTCTGCTTTTCCCTTTAGAAATATAGGGCTTACACGTCCCTTCTACCACTTCTTGCGAACTTCCGCTGAATGACGCCACCTTTCAGATACCATGCACTGGGGCCTAGCAACTCCATCTGACACTTCCCTCAGCACTCACGCACTAACCTCTTCATGTCCCGCCGACAAGTACACCTTCAGCTTGTTCAGATGCTCTCAAACTTCACCCTCTCCTGCAGCGAGCGGCCTGCCCATCCACATTCTTCGGGAACGGCTCCCAGCATTTGCCTTCCGCCACTTCGCCAGCGTGCCTGGACATCATTGACACGCAAGGCTACAAACACCTGCTGCTCTCCACAGCCTCTTTGCCCCAAAAGCCTAGAACCTTCCAGACCTGTCAAGCACTACCAGCAACAATGCCACCATGCCACCACCAGGCCACAGTCATCATCCCCTTGCACACTCCAAATTCCTCTTTGCACAAGCCAATTTCCTCCTCACGTCGCCCCACACTTTCTGCCTTTTTCTAAGGCCATCTGAAACTACTGGCAAACCTTCACTACTCCAGCCAAAGAAGACCAGCTCCCTCAGCCTTCTGAGAAGCCACATGCTCTGGATCACTGGGCAACTTCAGAGCCGTCCCCTCCGACACCGCCACAGCTCTCGTGGACTCAAGAGCCCCAAACAGGACACAATCTTCCACAGCCAAGGGCTCTGCAATCCCAAAACACAACACCATTTCTTTCACCGGGACACTCCTCTTTAGCCGCCTCATCCACTCAGGCATGGATCTCAAAAGCAGAGCCCTGCTCCAGGCCCACAGCCATCGCACCACGCGCCACAGGACGAGCAAAGCCCTTCCCTTTGGCCCACTTCTTCACTCAGCCTTTCTTGCCTGCCTTCTTGCTCGCTCCTCCCAAACACAGCAGCTGCAGCGCCTCCCTGCAAGGACACCCTCACGCCTCCAAGGCCCACCTGCACAGACAGCCCCTTCAACGCTGCCGCCGCCTCTGGCCATTTAGCACAGCAGGGCAATTGCCAGCCCTCGCCCACTGACATCACTGCACATCCCTCCCTTGCAACCACAAAAGGAAAACAGCAGCTAAGAGGAAAAGAAAGGCAAGCCACAAAGTGAAAGGAAAAGTGACCGCAGCCACCAGCAGGCCTTTGCAGGTGGAAACCATGCCGAGCCACCAAGACAGACTTAGCTGCACAGCACACACCTCCCAGCTGCCTCGGCAGCTCAAAGGGAACGCCCAACAGCCCTCTGCACCGCACCTGACCCCGACGCCGCTGACCCACAGCTTGCGCAGCCCCGGCACACGCAGCCACCACCGTGCCCAACCACGCAAACCACTTCCCCAAGACCACCAGAGCCACCAGCAGAGACTGGAAACAACAGACAGAAACTGCCGGCAATCGGAAAGCGATGAAGGGAAAGCTGCCGCCGTACAAAGCCACGCGCCCACCGCCAGCCCAAGCACAGCCGCCAGCAGCACCGGCAGCACCAGCCAGCCTCAGCAGCCTGCTCCTGCCCTGCAGCACCCGACAGCAGCCACACAGCCACCATGCCTGCGCCCACAGACGCACGGCCACGCCTGCCGCACGCCGCCCCGCCGCTCCTGCTCCTCCTCACCGCTCTGGCCACCAGCCTGGCCTGCCAACACCTCTGGACACACGACGACGCCTTCCCCGCCGACGCGCTTCGCCTCCTCCAGGACGTGGCTGCCAGCCACACACAGCCCTGCCACCTGCAACAGCCGCCCTTCTTCCCCGACACCCTCCTCCACAACAACCTTCAGCCGCACCAAGCCGCCGCCACCGCCCTACACATCCTGCAGCACCTCTTCCACACCCTCAGCTCCAACAGCACCCGCCACCACTGGCCCAGCCAGCCTCGCAACCAGCTCCTCAACAAACTGCAGCACCACATCCACCACCTCGAGCAATGCCTCCCCGACAGGGCCATGCCCTTCAAAGCACCACGCAACCCGCTGCTCGCCATCAACAAGTACTTCAGGGACATCCACCTCTTCCTGCACGCCCACAACCACAGCGCCTGCGCCTGGGACCACGTCCGCCTCCAAGCTCGGGCCTCTTTACAGCACCTCCACAACCTCGCACGCACCATGCGCCGCTAGCGCAAACACCCACACGCCAACCCACACCTACGCCCCACAGCCACCTCCAACCCCACGCCTCCTCTCACCTGCCACCGCACACGGGCCTGCAACAACTGCACCGCACCCGCACCCTTCAACCACTGCATCTCCATCCATCCATTCAGCCTCTCCCACCGACATGGACAAAGGATTTGCTCTACATATTTATTGACTTCTCCCATTATTTATTTATTTATTTATTTATTTATTTATCCACCTCTTTATTTTTCTACTTATTCTCTTCTTGATGCCACTGGAAATAAAGACCTACCACAAAACACTTGCCACTGCCTCTCCTCTCTCTAGCACTGCTACCACTCTTTGCGCCAGGGCAAAGCCGTCTCCACTCAACCCCTACGCAAAGCCCTGCTCCAAACAGACCCCGTCCACCCTTCTCAATGGCACCTGCCCTAGCAGCAGCCTGCAGCACACCCCATGCAACAGCACCGCTGGCCTTTGGCCAACAGCACAGAAGCACAACAAGAAAAACGCCCGAAGGCTGGACAGCACCGCTGCACCTCATCTGCTTGATCCACACCGTGCTCCATCCATCCAATCCATGCCTCTCTGACTCACACACAGCCATGCCATGCGGACACTGGCAAGCACTATGCACAAAGCCAAGCACACAAGGTCACTTTCCCTGCCCCTATCCACCACTGCTCTCTAGCCCTAACCATACAACAGCACCAAAACCGCCAAGCAGCCTCATTTTGCAACATGGAACGCCATGCTCCCCGCTACCAATCACCTCTTTCTTTTCCATTGGCCTTCACAGAGTCTCCCGCAGAAGCAGCCGCATCTTCTTGCCTCACTCAGAGCTCAGCCTGACTGCTCCTTACTTCCCACACTCTTCTGCTTTTCCCTTTAGAAATATAGGGCTTACACGTCCCTTCTACCACTTCTTGCGAACTTCCGCTGAATGACGCCACCTTTCAGATACCATGCACTGGGGCCTAGCAACTCCATCTGACACTTCCCTCAGCACTCACGCACTAACCTCTTCATGTCCCGCCGACAAGTACACCTTCAGCTTGTTCAGATGCTCTCAAACTTCACCCTCTCCTGCAGCGAGCGGCCTGCCCATCCACATTCTTCGGGAACGGCTCCCAGCATTTGCCTTCCGCCACTTCGCCAGCGTGCCTGGACATCATTGACACGCAAGGCTACAAACACCTGCTGCTCTCCACAGCCTCTTTGCCCCAAAAGCCTAGAACCTTCCAGACCTGTCAAGCACTACCAGCAACAATGCCACCATGCCACCACCAGGCCACAGTCATCATCCCCTTGCACACTCCAAATTCCTCTTTGCACAAGCCAATTTCCTCCTCACGTCTCCCCACACTTTCTGCCTTTTTCTAAGGCCATCTGAAACTACTGGCAAACCTTCACTACTCCAGCCAAAGAAGACCAGCTCCCTCAGCCTTCTGAGAAGCCACATGCTCTGGATCACTGGGCAACTTCAGAGCCGTCCCCTCCGACACCGCCACAGCTCTCGTGGACTCAAGAGCCCCAAACAGGACACAATCTTCCACAGCCAAGGGCTCTGCAATCCCAAAACACAACACCATTTCTTTCACCGGGACACTCCTCTTTAGCCGCCTCATCCACTCAGGCATGGATCTCAAAAGCAGAGCCCTGCTCCAGGCCCACAGCCATCGCACCACGCGCCACAGGACGAGCAAAGCCCTTCCCTTTGGCCCACTTCTTCACTCAGCCTTTCTTGCCTGCCTTCTTGCTCGCTCCTCCCAAACACAGCAGCTGCAGCGCCTCCCTGCAAGGACACCCTCACGCCTCCAAGGCCCACCTGCACAGACAGCCCCTTCAACGCTGCCGCCGCCTCTGGCCATTTAGCACAGCAGGGCAATTGCCAGCCCTCGCCCACTGACATCACTGCACATCCCTCCCTTGCAACCACAAAAGGAAAACAGCAGCTAAGAGGAAAAGAAAGGCAAGCCACAAAGTGAAAGGAAAAGTGACCGCAGCCACCAGCAGGCCTTTGCAGGTGGAAACCATGCCGAGCCACCAAGACAGACTTAGCTGCACAGCACACACCTCCCAGCTGCCTCGGCAGCTCAAAGGGAACGCCCAACAGCCCTCTGCACCGCACCTGACCCCGACGCCGCTGACCCACAGCTTGCGCAGCCCCGGCACACGCAGCCACCACCGTGCCCAACCACGCAAACCACTTCCCCAAGACCACCAGAGCCACCAGCAGAGACTGGAAACAACAGACAGAAACTGCCGGCAATCGGAAAGCGATGAAGGGAAAGCTGCCGCCGTACAAAGCCACGCGCCCACCGCCAGCCCAAGCACAGCCGCCAGCAGCACCGGCAGCACCAGCCAGCCTCAGCAGCCTGCTCCTGCCCTGCAGCACCCGACAGCAGCCACACAGCCACCATGCCTGCGCCCACAGACGCACGGCCACGCCTGCCGCACGCCGCCCCGCCGCTCCTGCTCCTCCTCACCGCTCTGGCCACCAGCCTGGCCTGCCAACACCTCTGGACACACGACGACGCCTTCCCCGCCGACGCGCTTCGCCTCCTCCAGGACGTGGCTGCCAGCCACACACAGCCCTGCCACCTGCAACAGCCGCCCTTCTTCCCCGACACCCTCCTCCACAACAACCTTCAGCCGCACCAAGCCGCCGCCACCGCCCTACACATCCTGCAGCACCTCTTCCACACCCTCAGCTCCAACAGCACCCGCCACCACTGGCCCAGCCAGCCTCGCAACCAGCTCCTCAACAAACTGCAGCACCACATCCACCACCTCGAGCAATGCCTCCCCGACAGGGCCATGCCCTTCAAAGCACCACGCAACCCGCTGCTCGCCATCAACAAGTACTTCAGGGACATCCACCTCTTCCTGCACGCCCACAACCACAGCGCCTGCGCCTGGGACCACGTCCGCCTCCAAGCTCGGGCCTCTTTACAGCACCTCCACAACCTCGCACGCACCATGCGCCGCTAGCGCAAACACCCACACGCCAACCCACACCTACGCCCCACAGCCACCTCCAACCCCACGCCTCCTCTCACCTGCCACCGCACACGGGCCTGCAACAACTGCACCGCACCCGCACCCTTCAACCACTGCATCTCCATCCATCCATTCAGCCTCTCCCACCGACATGGACAAAGGATTTGCTCTACATATTTATTGACTTCTCCCATCATTTATTTATTTATTTATTTATTTATTCATTTATTTATTTATTTATTTATTTATCCACCTCTTTATTTTTCTACTTATTCTCTTCTTGATGCCACTGGAAATAAAGACCTACCACAAAACACTTGCCACTGCCTCTCCTCTCTCTAGCACTGCTACCACTCTTTGCGCCAGGGCAAAGCCGTCTCCACTCAACCCCTACGCAAAGCCCTGCTCCAAACAGACCCCGTCCACCCTTCTCAATGGCACCTGCCCTAGCAGCAGCCTGCAGCACACCCCATGCAACAGCACTGCCGGCCTTTGGCCAACAGCACACAAGCACAACAAGAAAAACGCCCGAAGGCTGCACAGCACTGCTGCACCTCATCTGCTTGATCCACACCGTGCTCCATCCATCCAATCCATGCCTCTCTGACTCACACACAGCCATGCCATGCGGACACTGGCAAGCACTATGCACAAAGCCAAGCACACAAGGTCACTTTCCCTGCCCCTATCCACCACTGCTCTCTAGCCCTAACCATACAACAGCACCAAAACCGCCAAGCAGCCTCATTTTGCAACATGGAACGCCATGCTCCCCGCTACCAATCACCTCTTTCTTTTCCATTGGCCTTCACAGAGTCTCCCGCAGAAGCAGCCGCATCTTCTTGCCTCACTCAGAGCTCAGCCTGACTGCTCCTTACTTCCCACACTCTTCTGCTTTTCCCTTTAGAAATATAGGGCTTACACGTCCCTTCTACCACTTCTTGCGAACTTCCGCTGAATGACGCCACCTTTCAGATACCATGCACTGGGGCCTAGCAACTCCATCTGACACTTCCCTCAGCACTCACGCACTAACCTCTTCATGTCCCGCCGACAAGTACACCTTCAGCTTGTTCAGATGCTCTCAAACTTCACCCTCTCCTGCAGCGAGCGGCCTGCCCATCCACATTCTTCGGGAACGGCTCCCAGCATTTGCCTTCCGCCACTTCGCCAGCGTGCCTGGACATCACTGACACGCAAGGCTACAAACACCTGCTGCTCTCCACAGCCTCTTTGCCCCAAAAGCCTAGAACCTTCCAGACCTGTCAAGCACTACCAGCAACAATGCCACCATGCCACCACCAGGCCACAGTCATCATCCCCTTGCACACTCCAAATTCCTCTTTGCACAAGCCAATTTCCTCCTCACGTCTCCCCACACTTTCTGCCTTTTTCTAAGGCGATCTGAAACTACTGGCAAACCTTCACTACTCCAGCCAAAGAAGACCAGCTCCCTCAGCCTTCTGAGAAGCCACATGCTCTGGATCACTGGGCAACTTCAGAGCTGTCCCCTCCGACATCGCCACAGCTCTCGTGGACTCAAGAGCCCCAAACAGGACACAATCTTCCACAGCCAAGGGCTCTGCAATCCCAAAACACAACACCATTTCTTTCACCGGGACACTCCTCTTTAGCCGCCTCATCCACTCAGGTATGGATCTCAAAAGCAGAGCCCTGCTCCAGGCCCACAGCCATCGCACCACGCGCCACAGGACGAGCAAAGCCCTTCCCTTTGGCCCACTTCTTCACTCAGCCTTTCTTGCCTGCCTTCTTGCTCGCTCCTCCCAAACACAGCAGCTGCAGCGCCTCCCTGCAAGGACACCCTCACGCCTCCAAGGCCCACCTGCACAGACAGCCCCTTCAACGCTGCCGCCGCCTCTGGCCATTTAGCACAGCAGGGCAATTGCCAGCCCTCGCCCACTGACATCACTGCACATCCCTCCCTTGCAACCACAAAAGGAAAACAGCAGCTAAGAGGAAAAGAAAGGCAAGCCACAAAGTGAAAGGAAAAGTGACCGCAGCCACCAGCAGGCCTTTGCAGGTGGAAACCATGCCGAGCCACCAAGACAGACTTAGCTGCACAGCACACACCTCCCAGCTGCCTCGGCAGCTCAAAGGGAACGCCCAACAGCCCTCTGCACCGCACCTGACCCCGACGCCTCTGACCCACAGCTTGCGCAGCCCCGGCACACGCAGCCACCACCGTGCTCAACCACGCAAACCACTTCCCCAAGACCACCAGAGCCACCAGCAGAGACTGGAAACAACAGACAGAAACTGCCGGCAATCGGAAAGCGATGAAGGGAAAGCTGCTGCCGTACAAAGCCACGCGCCCACCGCCAGCCCAAGCACAGCCGCCAGCAGCACCGGCAGCACCAGCCAGCCTCAGCAGCCTGCTCCTGCCCTGCAGCACCCGACAGCAGCCACACAGCCACCATGCCTGCGCCCACAGACGCACGGCCACGCCTGCCGCACGCCGCCCCGCCGCTCCTGCTCCTCCTCACCGCTCTGGCCACCAGCCTGGCCTGCCAACACCTCTGGACACACGACGACGCCTTCCCCGCCGACGCGCTTCGCCTCCTCCAGGACGTGGCTGCCAGCCACACACAGCCCTGCCACCTGCAACAGCCGCCCTTCTTCCCCGACACCCTCCTCCACAACAACCTCCAGCCGCACCAAGCCGCCGCCACCGCCCTACACATCCTGCAGCACCTCTTCCACACCCTCAGCTCCAACAGCACCCGCCACCACTGGCCCAGCCAGCCTCGCAACCAGCTCCTCAACAAACTGCAGCACCACATCCACCACCTCGAGCAATGCCTCCCCGACAGGGCCATGCCCTTCAAAGCACCACGCAACCCGCTGCTCGCCATCAACAAGTACTTCAGGGACATCCACCTCTTCCTGCACGCCCACAACCACAGCGCCTGCGCCTGGGACCACGTCCGCCTCCAAGCTCGGGCCTCTTTACAGCACCTCCACAACCTCGCACGCACCATGCGCCGCTAGCGCAAACACCCACACGCCAACCCACACCTACGCCCCACAGCCACCTCCAACCCCACGCCTCCTCTCACCTGCCACCGCACACGGGCCTGCAACAACTGCACCGCACCCGCACCCTTCAACCACTGCATCTCCATCCATCCATTCAGCCTCTCCCACCGACATGGACAAAGGATTTGCTCTACATATTTATTGACTTCTCCCATTATTTATTTATTTATTTATTTATTTATTTATTTATTTATCCACCTCTTTATTTTTCTACTTATTCTCTTCTTGATGCCACTGGAAATAAAGACCTACCACAAAACACTTGCCACTGCCTCTCCTCTCTCTAGCACTGCTACCACTCTTTGCGCCAGGGCAAAGCCGTCTCCACTCAACCCCTACGCAAAGCCCTGCTCCAAACAGACCCCGTCCACCCTTCTCAATGGCACCTGCCCTAGCAGCAGCCTGCAGCACACCCCATGCAACAGCACCGCTGGCCTTTGGCCAACAGCACAGAAGCACAACAAGAAAAACGCCCGAAGGCTGGACAGCACCGCTGCACCTCATCTGCTTGATCCACACCGTGCTCCATCCATCCAATCCATGCCTCTCTGACTCACACACAGCCATGCCATGCGGACACTGGCAAGCACTATGCACAAAGCCAAGCACACAAGGTCACTTTCCCTGCCCCTATCCACCACTGCTCTCTAGCCCTAACCATACAACAGCACCAAAACCGCCAAGC
Source organism: Passer domesticus (assembly GCF_036417665.1). NCBI lineage: Eukaryota > Metazoa > Chordata > Aves > Passeriformes > Passeridae > Passer > Passer domesticus. The sequence goes on from NC_087512.1 coordinate 8,010,734, forward strand.
AGCCTCATTTTGCAACATGGAACGCCATGCTCCCCGCTACCAATCACCTCTTTCTTTTCCATTGGCCTTCACAGAGTCTCCCGCAGAAGCAGCCGCATCTTCTTGCCTCACTCAGAGCTCAGCCTGACTGCTCCTTACTTCCCACACTCTTCTGCTTTTCCCTTTAGAAATATAGGGCTTACACGTCCCTTCTACCACTTCTTGCAAACTTCCGCTGAATGACGCCACCTTTCAGATACCATGCACTGGGGCCTAGCAACTCCATCTGACACTTCCCTCAGCACTCACGCACTAACCTCTTCATGTCCCGCCGACAAGTACACCTTCAGCTTGTTCAGATGCTCTCAAACTTCACCCTCTCCTGCAGCGAGCGGCCTGCCCATCCACATTCTTCGGGAACGGCTCCCAGCATTTGCCTTCCGCCACTTCGCCAGCGTGCCTGGACATCACTGACACGCAAGGCTACAAACACCTGCTGCTCTCCACAGCCTCTTTGCCCCAAAAGCCTAGAACCTTCCAGACCTGTCAAGCACTACCAGCAACAATGCCACCATGCCACCACCAGGCCACAGTCATCATCCCCTTGCACACTCCAAATTCCTCTTTGCACAAGCCAATTTCCTCCTCACGTCTCCCCACACTTTCTGCCTTTTTCTAAGGCGATCTGAAACTACTGGCAAACCTTCACTACTCCAGCCAAAGAAGACCAGCTCCCTCAGCCTTCTGAGAAGCCACATGCTCTGGATCACTGGGCAACTTCAGAGCTGTCCCCTCCGACATCGCCACAGCTCTCGTGGACTCAAGAGCCCCAAACAGGACACAATCTTCCACAGCCAAGGGCTCTGCAATCCCAAAACACAACACCATTTCTTTCACCGGGACACTCCTCTTTAGCCGCCTCATCCACTCAGGTATGGATCTCAAAAGCAGAGCCCTGCTCCAGGCCCACAGCCATCGCACCACGCGCCACAGGACGAGCAAAGCCCTTCCCTTTGGCCCACTTCTTCACTCAGCCTTTCTTGCCTGCCTTCTTGCTCGCTCCTCCCAAACACAGCAGCTGCAGCGCCTCCCTGCAAGGACACCCTCACGCCTCCAAGGCCCACCTGCACAGACAGCCCCTTCAACGCTGCCGCCGCCTCTGGCCATTTAGCACAGCAGGGCAATTGCCAGCCCTCGCCCACTGACATCACTGCACATCCCTCCCTTGCAACCACAAAAGGAAAACAGCAGCTAAGAGGAAAAGAAAGGCAAGCCACAAAGTGAAAGGAAAAGTGACCGCAGCCACCAGCAGGCCTTTGCAGGTGGAAACCATGCCGAGCCACCAAGACAGACTTAGCTGCACAGCACACACCTCCCAGCTGCCTCGGCAGCTCAAAGGGAACGCCCAACAGCCCTCTGCACCGCACCTGACCCCGACGCCTCTGACCCACAGCTTGCGCAGCCCCGGCACACGCAGCCACCACCGTGCCCAACCACGCAAACCACTTCCCCAAGACCACCAGAGCCACCAGCAGAGACTGGAAACAACAGACAGAAACTGCCGGCAATCGGAAAGCGATGAAGGGAAAGCTGCTGCCGTACAAAGCCACGCGCCCACCGCCAGCCCAAGCACAGCCGCCAGCAGCACCGGCAGCACCAGCCAGCCTCAGCAGCCTGCTCCTGCCCTGCAGCACCCGACAGCAGCCACACAGCCACCATGCCTGCGCCCACAGACGCACGGCCACGCCTGCCGCACGCCGCCCCGCCGCTCCTGCTCCTCCTCACCGCTCTGGCCACCAGCCTGGCCTGCCAACACCTCTGGACACACGACGACGCCTTCCCCGCCGACGCGCTTCGCCTCCTCCAGGACGTGGCTGCCAGCCACACACAGCCCTGCCACCTGCAACAGCCGCCCTTCTTCCCCGACACCCTCCTCCACAACAACCTCCAGCCGCACCAAGCCGCCGCCACCGCCCTACACATCCTGCAGCACCTCTTCCACACCCTCAGCTCCAACAGCACCCGCCACCACTGGCCCAGCCAGCCTCGCAACCAGCTCCTCAACAAACTGCAGCACCACATCCACCACCTCGAGCAATGCCTCCCCGACAGGGCCATGCCCTTCAAAGCACCACGCAACCCGCTGCTCGCCATCAACAAGTACTTCAGGGACATCCACCTCTTCCTGCACGCCCACAACCACAGCGCCTGCGCCTGGGACCACGTCCGCCTCCAAGCTCGGGCCTCTTTACAGCACCTCCACAACCTCGCACGCACCATGCGCCGCTAGCGCAAACACCCACACGCCAACCCACACCTACGCCCCACAGCCACCTCCAACCCCACGCCTCCTCTCACCTGCCACCGCACACGGGCCTGCAACAACTGCACCGCACCCGCACCCTTCAACCACTGCATCTCCATCCATCCATTCAGCCTCTCCCACGGACATGGACAAAGGATTTGCTCTACATATTTATTGACTTCTCCCATTATTTATTTATTTATTTATTTATTTATTTATTTATTTATCCACCTATTTATTTTTCTACTTATTCTCTTCTTGATGCCACTGGAAATAAAGACCTACCACAAAACACTTGCCACTGCCTCTCCTCTCTCTAGCACTGCTACCACTCTTTGCGCCAGGGCAAAGCCGTCTCCACTCAACCCCTACGCAAAGCCCTGCTCCAAACAGACCCCGTCCACCCTTCTCAATGGCACCTGCCCTAGCAGCAGCCTGCAGCACACCCCATGCAACAGCACTGCCGGCCTTTGGCCAACAGCACACAAGCACAACAAGAAAAACGCCCGAAGGCTGCACAGCACTGCTGCACCTCATCTGCTTGATCCACACCGTGCTCCATCCATCCAATCCATGCCTCTCTGACTCACACACAGCCATGCCATGCGGACACTGGCAAGCACTATGCACAAAGCCAAGCACACAAGGTCACTTTCCCTGCCCCTATCCACCACTGCTCTCTAGCCCTAACCATACAACAGCACCAAAACCGCCAAGCAGCCTCATTTTGCAACATGGAACGCCAAGCTCCCCGCTACCAATCACCTCTTTCTTTTCCATTGGCCTTCACAGAGTCTCCCGCAGAAGCAGCCTCATCTTCTTGCCTCACTCAGAGCTCAGCCTGACTGCTCCTTACTTCCCACACTCTTCTGCTTTTCCCTTTAGAAATATAGGGCTTACACGTCCCTTCTACCACTTCTTGCGAACTTCCGCTGAATGACGCCACCTTTCAGATACCATGCACTGGGGCCTAGCAACTCCATCTGACACTTCCCTCAGCACTCACGCACTAACCTCTTCATGTCCCGCCGACAAGTACACCTTCAGCTTGTTCAGATGCTCTCAAACTTCACCCTCTCCTGCAGCGAGCGGCCTGCCCATCCACATTCTTCGGGAACGGCTCCCAGCATTTGCCTTCCGCCACTTCGCCAGCGTGCCTGGACATCACTGACACGCAAGGCTACAAACACCCGCTGCTCTCCACAGCCTCTTTGCCCCAAAAGCCTAGAACCTTCCAGACCTGTCAAGCACTACCAGCAACAATGCCACCATGCCACCACCAGGCCACAGTCATCATCCCCTTGCACACTCCAAATTCCTCTTTGCACAAGCCAATTTCCTCCTCACGTCTCCCCACACTTTCTGCCTTTTTCTAAGGCCATCTGAAACTACTGGCAAACCTTCACTACTCCAGCCAAAGAAGACCAGCTCCCTCAGCCTTCTGAGAAGCCACATGCTCTGGATCACTGGGCAACTTCAGAGCCGTCCCCTCCGACACCGCCACAGCTCTCGTGGACTCAAGAGCCCCAAACAGGACACAATCTTCCACAGCCAAGGGCTCTGCAATCCCAAAACACAACACCATTTCTTTCACCGGGACACTCCTCTTTAGCCGCCTCATCCACTCAGGCATGGATCTCAAAAGCAGAGCCCTGCTCCAGGCCCACAGCCATCGCACCACGCGCCACAGGACGAGCAAAGCCCTTCCCTTTGGCCCACTTCTTCACTCAGCCTTTCTTGCCTGCCTTCTTGCTCGCTCCTCCCAAACACAGCAGCTGCAGCGCCTCCCTGCAAGGACACCCTCACGCCTCCAAGGCCCACCTGCACAGACAGCCCCTTCAACGCTGCCGCCGCCTCTGGCCATTTAGCACAGCAGGGCAATTGCCAGCCCTCGCCCACTGACATCACTGCACATCCCTCCCTTGCAACCACAAAAGGAAAACAGCAGCTAAGAGGAAAAGAAAGGCAAGCCACAAAGTGAAAGGAAAAGTGACCGCAGCCACCAGCAGGCCTTTGCAGGTGGAAACCATGCCGAGCCACCAAGACAGACTTAGCTGCACAGCACACACCTCCCAGCTGCCTCGGCAGCTCAAAGGGAACGCCCAACAGCCCTCTGCACCGCACCTGACCCCGACGCCGCTGACCCACAGCTTGCGCAGCCCCGGCACACGCAGCCACCACCGTGCCCAACCACGCAAACCACTTCCCCAAGACCACCAGAGCCACCAGCAGAGACTGGAAACAACAGACAGAAACTGCCGGCAATCGGAAAGCGATGAAGGGAAAGCTGCCGCCGTACAAAGCCACGCACCCACCGCCAGCCCAAGCACAGCCGCCAGCAGCACCGGCAGCACCAGCCAGCCTCAGCAGCCTGCTCCTGCCCTGCAGCACCCGACAGCAGCCACACAGCCACCATGCCTGCGCCCACAGACGCACGGCCACGCCTGCCGCACGCCGCCCCGCCGCTCCTGCTCCTCCTCACCGCTCTGGCCACCAGCCTGGCCTGCCAACACCTCTGGACACACGACGACGCCTTCCCCGCCGACGCGCTTCGCCTCCTCCAGGACGTGGCTGCCAGCCACGCACAGCCCTGCCACCTGCAACAGCCGCCCTTCTTCCCCGACACCCTCCTCCACAACAACCTTCAGCCGCACCAAGCCACCACCACCGCCCTACACATCCTGCAGCACCTCTTTCACACCCTCAGCTCCAACAGCACCCGCCACCACTGGCCCAGCCAGCCTCGCAACCAGCTCCTCAACAAACTGCAGCACCACATCCACCACCTCGAGCAATGCCTCCCCGACAGGGCCATGCCCTTCAAAGCACCACGCAACCCGCTGCTCGCCATCAACAAGTACTTCAGGGACATCCACCTCTTCCTGCACGCCCACAACCACAGCGCCTGCGCCTGGGACCACGTCCGCCTCCAAGCTCGGGCCTCTTTACAGCACCTCCACAACCTCGCACGCACCATGCGCCGCTAGCGCAAACACCCACACGCCAACCCACACCTACGCCCCACAGCCACCTCCAACCCCACGCCTCCTCTCACCTGCCACCGCACACGGGCCTGCAACAACTGCACCGCACCCGCACCCTTCAACCACTGCATCTCCATCCATCCATTCAGCCTCTCCCACCGACATGGACAAAGGATTTGCTCTACATATTTATTGACTTCTCCCATTATTTATTTATTTATTTATTTATTTATTTATTTATTTATTTATCCACCTCTTTATTTTTCTACTTATTCTCTTCTTGATGCCACTGGAAATAAAGACCTACCACAAAACACTTGCCACTGCCTCTCCTCTCTCTAGCACTGCTACCACTCTTTGCGCCAGGGCAAAGCCGTCTCCACTCAAACCCTACGCAAAGCCCTGCTCCAAACAGACCCCGTCCACCCTTCTCAATGGCACCTGCCCTAGCAGCAGCCTGCAGCACACCCCATGCAACAGCACCGCTGGCCTTTGGCCAACAGCACACAAGCACAACAAGAAAAACGCCCGAAGGCTGGACAGCACCACTGCACCTCATCTGCTTGATCCACACCGTGCTCCATCCATCCAATCCATGCCTCTCTGACTCACACACAGCCATGCCATGCGGACACTGGCAAGCACTATGCACAAAGCCAAGCACACAAGGTCACTTTCCCTGCCCCTATCCACCACTGCTCTCTAGCCCTAACCATACAACAGCACCAAAACCGCCAAGCAGCCTCATTTTGCAACATGGAACGCCATGCTCCCCGCTACCAATCACCTCTTTCTTTTCCATTGGCCTTCACAGAGTCTCCCGCAGAAGCAGCCGCATCTTCTTGCCTCACTCAGAGCTCAGCCTGACTGCTCCTTACTTCCCGCACTCTTCTGCTTTTCCCTTTAGAAATATAGGGCTTACACGTCCCTTCTACCACTTCTTGCGAACTTCCGCTGAATGACGCCACCTTTCAGATACCATGCACTGGGGCCTAGCAACTCCATCTGACACTTCCCTCAGCACTCACGCACTAACCTCTTCATGTCCCGCCGACAAGTACACCTTCAGCTTGTTCAGATGCTCTCAAACTTCACCCTCTCCTGCAGCGAGCGGCCTGCCCATCCACATTCTTCGGGAACGGCTCCCAGCATTTGCCTTCCGCCACTTCGCCAGCGTGCCTGGACATCATTGACACGCAAGGCTACAAACACCTGCTGCTCTCCACAGCCTCTTTGCCCCAAAAGCCTAGAACCTTCCAGACCTGTCAAGCACTACCAGCAACAATGCCACCATGCCACCACCAGGCCACAGTCATCATCCCCTTGCACACTCCAAATTCCTCTTTGCACAAGCCAATTTCCTCCTCACGTCGCCCCACACTTTCTGCCTTTTTCTAAGGCCATCTGAAACTACTGGCAAACCTTCACTACTCCAGCCAAAGAAGACCAGCTCCCTCAGCCTTCTGAGAAGCCACATGCTCTGGATCACTGGGCAACTTCAGAGCCGTCCCCTCCGACACCGCCACAGCTCTCGTGGACTCAAGAGCCCCAAACAGGACACAATCTTCCACAGCCAAGGGCTCTGCAATCCCAAAACACAACACCATTTCTTTCACCGGGACACTCCTCTTTAGCCGCCTCATCCACTCAGGCATGGATCTCAAAAGCAGAGCCCTGCTCCAGGCCCACAGCCATCGCACCACGCGCCACAGGACGAGCAAAGCCCTTCCCTTTGGCCCACTTCTTCACTCAGCCTTTCTTGCCTGCCTTCTTGCTCGCTCCTCCCAAACACAGCAGCTGCAGCGCCTCCCTGCAAGGACACCCTCACGCCTCCAAGGCCCACCTGCACAGACAGCCCCTTCAACGCTGCCGCCGCCTCTGGCCATTTAGCACAGCAGGGCAATTGCCAGCCCTCGCCCACTGACATCACTGCACATCCCTCCCTTGCAACCACAAAAGGAAAACAGCAGCTAAGAGGAAAAGAAAGGCAAGCCACAAAGTGAAAGGAAAAGTGACCGCAGCCACCAGCAGGCCTTTGCAGGTGGAAACCATGCCGAGCCACCAAGACAGACTTAGCTGCACAGCACACACCTCCCAGCTGCCTCGGCAGCTCAAAGGGAACGCCCAACAGCCCTCTGCACCGCACCTGACCCCGACGCCGCTGACCCACAGCTTGCGCAGCCCCGGCACACGCAGCCACCACCGTGCCCAACCACGCAAACCACTTCCCCAAGACCACCAGAGCCACCAGCAGAGACTGGAAACAACAGACAGAAACTGCCGGCAATCGGAAAGCGATGAAGGGAAAGCTGCCGCCGTACAAAGCCACGCGCCCACCGCCAGCCCAAGCACAGCCGCCAGCAGCACCGGCAGCACCAGCCAGCCTCAGCAGCCTGCTCCTGCCCTGCAGCACCCGACAGCAGCCACACAGCCACCATGCCTGCGCCCACAGACGCACGGCCACGCCTGCCGCACGCCGCCCCGCCGCTCCTGCTCCTCCTCACCGCTCTGGCCACCAGCCTGGCCTGCCAACACCTCTGGACACACGACGACGCCTTCCCCGCCGACGCGCTTCGCCTCCTCCAGGACGTGGCTGCCAGCCACACACAGCCCTGCCACCTGCAACAGCCGCCCTTCTTCCCCGACACCCTCCTCCACAACAACCTTCAGCCGCACCAAGCCGCCGCCACCGCCCTACACATCCTGCAGCACCTCTTCCACACCCTCAGCTCCAACAGCACCCGCCACCACTGGCCCAGCCAGCCTCGCAACCAGCTCCTCAACAAACTGCAGCACCACATCCACCACCTCGAGCAATGCCTCCCCGACAGGGCCATGCCCTTCAAAGCACCACGCAACCCGCTGCTCGCCATCAACAAGTACTTCAGGGACATCCACCTCTTCCTGCACGCCCACAACCACAGCGCCTGCGCCTGGGACCACGTCCGCCTCCAAGCTCGGGCCTCTTTACAGCACCTCCACAACCTCGCACGCACCATGCGCCGCTAGCGCAAACACCCACACGCCAACCCACACCTACGCCCCACAGCCACCTCCAACCCCACGCCTCCTCTCACCTGCCACCGCACACGGGCCTGCAACAACTGCACCGCACCCGCACCCTTCAACCACTGCATCTCCATCCATCCATTCAGCCTCTCCCACGGACATGGACAAAGGATTTGCTCTACATATTTATTGACTTCTCCCATTATTTATTTATTTATTTATTTATTTATTTATTTATCCACCTATTTATTTTTCTACTTATTCTCTTCTTGATGCCACTGGAAATAAAGACCTACCACAAAACACTTGCCACTGCCTCTCCTCTCTCTAGCACTGCTACCACTCTTTGCGCCAGGGCAAAGCCGTCTCCACTCAACCCCTACGCAAAGCCCTGCTCCAAACAGACCCCGTCCACCCTTCTCAATGGCACCTGCCCTAGCAGCAGCCTGCAGCACACCCCATGCAACAGCACCGCTGGCCTTTGGCCAACAGCACAGAAGCACAACAAGAAAAACGCCCGAAGGCTGGACAGCACCGCTGCACCTCATCTGCTTGATCCACACCGTGCTCCATCCATCCAATCCATGCCTCTCTGACTCACACACAGCCATGCCATGCGGACACTGGCAAGCACTATGCACAAAGCCAAGCACACAAGGTCACTTTCCCTGCCCCTATCCACCACTGCTCTCTAGCCCTAACCATACAACAGCACCAAAACCGCCAAGCAGCCTCATTTTGCAACATGGAACGCCATGCTCCCCGCTACCAATCACCTCTTTCTTTTCCATTGGCCTTCACAGAGTCTCCCGCAGAAGCAGCCGCATCTTCTTGCCTCACTCAGAGCTCAGCCTGACTGCTCCTTACTTCCCACACTCTTCTGCTTTTCCCTTTAGAAATATAGGGCTTACACGTCCCTTCTACCACTTCTTGCGAACTTCCGCTGAATGACGCCACCTTTCAGATACCATGCACTGGGGCCTAGCAACTCCATCTGACACTTCCCTCAGCACTCACGCACTAACCTCTTCATGTCCCGCCGACAAGTACACCTTCAGCTTGTTCAGATGCTCTCAAACTTCACCCTCTCCTGCAGCGAGCGGCCTGCCCATCCACATTCTTCGGGAACGGCTCCCAGCATTTGCCTTCCGCCACTTCGCCAGCGTGCCTGGACATCATTGACACGCAAGGCTACAAACACCTGCTGCTCTCCACAGCCTCTTTGCCCCAAAAGCCTAGAACCTTCCAGACCTGTCAAGCACTACCAGCAACAATGCCACCATGCCACCACCAGGCCACAGTCATCATCCCCTTGCACACTCCAAATTCCTCTTTGCACAAGCCAATTTCCTCCTCACGTCTCCCCACACTTTCTGCCTTTTTCTAAGGCCATCTGAAACTACTGGCAAACCTTCACTACTCCAGCCAAAGAAGACCAGCTCCCTCAGCCTTCTGAGAAGCCACATGCTCTGGATCACTGGGCAACTTCAGAGCCGTCCCCTCCGACACCGCCACAGCTCTCGTGGACTCAAGAGCCCCAAACAGGACACAATCTTCCACAGCCAAGGGCTCTGCAATCCCAAAACGCAACACCATTTCTTTCACCGGGACACTCCTCTTTGGCCGCCTCATCCACTCAGGCATGGATCTCAAAAGCAGAGCCCTGCTCCAGGCCCACAGCCATCGCACCACGCGCCACAGGACGAGCAAAGCCCTTCCCTTTGGCCCACTTCTTCACTCAGCCTTTCTTGCCTGCCTTCTTGCTCGCTCCTCCCAAACACAGCAGCTGCAGCGCCTCCCTGCAAGGACACCCTCACGCCTCCAAGGCCCACCTGCACAGACAGCCCCTTCAACGCTGCCGCCGCCTCTGGCCATTTAGCACAGCAGGGCAATTGCCAGCCCTCGCCCACTGACATCACTGCACATCCCTCCCTTGCAACCACAAAAGGAAAACAGCAGCTAAGAGGAAAAGAAAGGCAAGCCACAAAGTGAAAGGAAAAGTGACCGCAGCCACCAGCAGGCCTTTGCAGGTGGAAACCATGCCGAGCCACCAAGACAGACTTAGCTGCACTGCACACACCTCCCAGCTGCCTCGGCAGCTCAAAGGGAACGCCCAACAGCCCTCTGCACCGCACCTGACCCCGACGCCTCTTACCCACAGCTTGCGCAGCCCCGGCACACGCAGCCACCACCGTGCCCAACCACGCAAACCACTTCCCCAAGACCACCAGAGCCACCAGCAGAGACTGGAAACAACAGACAGAAACTGCCGGCAATCGGAAAGCGATGAAGGGAAAGCTGCCGCCGTACAAAGCCACGCGCCCACCGCCAGCCCAAGCACAGCCGCCAGCAGCACCGGCAGCACCAGCCAGCCTCAGCAGCCTGCTCCTGCCCTGCAGCACCCGACAGCAGCCACACAGCCACCATGCCTGCGCCCACAGACGCACGGCCACGCCTGCCGCAAGCCGCCCCGCCGCTCCTGCTCCTCCTCACCGCTCTGGCCACCAGCCTGGCCTGCCAACACCTCTGGACACACGACGACGCCTTCCCCGCCGACGCGCTTCGCCTCCTCCAGGACGTGGCTGCCAGCCACACACAGCCCTGCCACCTGCAACAGCCGCCCTTCTTCCCCGACACCCTCCTCCACAACAACCTCCAGCCGCACCAAGCCGCCGCCACCGCCCTACGCATCCTGCAGCACCTCTTCCACACCCTCAGCTCCAACAGCACCCGCCACCACTGGCCCAGCCAGCCTCGCAACCAGCTCCTCAACAAACTGCAGCACCACATCCACCACCTCGAGCAATGCCTCCCCGACAGGGCCATGCCCTTCAAAGCACCACGCAACCCGCTGCTCGCCATCAACAAGTACTTCAGGGACATCCACCTCTTCCTGCACGCCCACAACCACAGCGCCTGCGCCTGGGACCACGTCCGCCTCCAAGCTCGGGCCTCTTTACAGCACCTCCACAACCTCGCACGCACCATGCGCCGCTAGCGCAAACACCCACACGCCAACCCACACCTACGCCCCACAGCCACCTCCAACCCCACGCCTCCTCTCACCTGCCACCGCACACGGGCCTGCAACAACTGCACCGCACCCGCACCCTTCAACCACTGCATCTCCATCCATCCATTCAGCCTCTCCCACCGACATGGACAAAGGATTTGCTCTACATATTTATTGACTTCTCCCATTATTTATTTATTTATTTATTTATTTATTTATCCACCTCTTTATTTTTCTACTTATTCTCTTCTTGATGCCACTGGAAATAAAGACCTACCACAAAACACTTGCCACTGCCTCTCCTCTCTCTAGCACTGCTACCACTCTTTGCGCCAGGGCAAAGCCGTCTCCACTCAACCCCTACGCAAAGCCCTGCTCCAAACAGACCCCGTCCACCCTTCTCAATGGCACCTGCCCTAGCAGCAGCCTGCAGCACACCCCATGCAACAGCACCGCTGGCCTTTGGCCAACAGCACAGAAGCACAACAAGAAAAACGCCCGAAGGCTGGACAGCACCGCTGCACCTCATCTGCTTGATCCACACCGTGCTCCATCCATCCAATCCATGCCTCTCTGACTCACACACAGCCATGCCATGCGGACACTGGCAAGCACTATGCACAAAGCCAAGCACACAAGGTCACTTTCCCTGCCCCTATCCACCACTGCTCTCTAGCCCTAACCATACAACAGCACCAAAACCGCCAAGCAGCCTCATTTTGCAACATGGAACGCCATGCTCCCCGCTACCAATCACCTCTTTCTTTTCCATTGGCCTTCACAGAGTCTCCCGCAGAAGCAGCCGCATCTTCTTGCCTCACTCAGAGCTCAGCCTGACTGCTCCTTACTTCCCACACTCTTCTGCTTTTCCCTTTAGAAATATAGGGCTTACACGTCCCTTCTACCACTTCTTGCGAACTTCCGCTGAATGACGCCACCTTTCAGATACCATGCACTGGGGCCTAGCAACTCCATCTGACACTTCCCTCAGCACTCACGCACTAACCTCTTCATGTCCCGCCGACAAGTACACCTTCAGCTTGTTCAGATGCTCTCAAACTTCACCCTCTCCTGCAGCGAGCGGCCTGCCCATCCACATTCTTCGGGAACGGCTCCCAGCATTTGCCTTCCGCCACTTCGCCAGCGTGCCTGGACATCATTGACACGCAAGGCTACAAACACCTGCTGCTCTCCACAGCCTCTTTGCCCCAAAAGCCTAGAACCTTCCAGACCTGTCAAGCACTACCAGCAACAATGCCACCATGCCACCACCAGGCCACAGTCATCATCCCCTTGCACACTCCAAATTCCTCTTTGCACAAGCCAATTTCCTCCTCACGTCTCCCCACACTTTCTGCCTTTTTCTAAGGCCATCTGAAACTACTGGCAAACCTTCACTACTCCAGCCAAAGAAGACCAGCTCCCTCAGCCTTCTGAGAAGCCACATGCTCTGGATCACTGGGCAACTTCAGAGCCGTCCCCTCCGACACCGCCACAGCTCTCGTGGACTCAAGAGCCCCAAACAGGACACAATCTTCCACAGCCAAGGGCTCTGCAATCCCAAAACACAACACCATTTCTTTCACCGGGACACTCCTCTTTAGCCGCCTCATCCACTCAGGCATGGATCTCAAAAGCAGAGCCCTGCTCCAGGCCCACAGCCATCGCACCACGCGCCACAGGACGAGCAAAGCCCTTCCCTTTGGCCCACTTCTTCACTCAGCCTTTCTTGCCTGCCTTCTTGCTCGCTCCTCCCAAACACAGCAGCTGCAGCGCCTCCCTGCAAGGACACCCTCACGCCTCCAAGGCCCACCTGCACAGACAGCCCCTTCAACGCTGCCGCCGCCTCTGGCCATTTAGCACAGCAGGGCAATTGCCAGCCCTCGCCCACTGACATCACTGCACATCCCTCCCTTGCAACCACAAAAGGAAAACAGCAGCTAAGAGGAAAAGAAAGGCAAGCCACAAAGTGAAAGGAAAAGTGACCGCAGCCACCAGCAGGCCTTTGCAGGTGGAAACCATGCCGAGCCACCAAGACAGACTTAGCTGCACAGCACACACCTCCCAGCTGCCTCGGCAGCTCAAAGGGAACGCCCAACAGCCCTCTGCACCGCACCTGACCCCGACGCCGCTGACCCACAGCTTGCGCAGCCCCGGCACACGCAGCCACCACCGTGCCCAACCACGCAAACCACTTCCCCAAGACCACCAGAGCCACCAGCAGAGACTGGAAACAACAGACAGAAACTGCCGGCAATCGGAAAGCGATGAAGGGAAAGCTGCCGCCGTACAAAGCCACGCGCCCACCGCCAGCCCAAGCACAGCCGCCAGCAGCACCGGCAGCACCAGCCAGCCTCAGCAGCCTGCTCCTGCCCTGCAGCACCCGACAGCAGCCACACAGCCACCATGCCTGCGCCCACAGACGCACGGCCACGCCTGCCGCACGCCGCCCCACCGCTCCTGCTCCTCCTCACCGCTCTGGCCACCAGCCTGGCCTGCCAACACCTCTGGACACACGACGACGCCTTCCCCGCCGACGCGCTTCGCCTCCTCCAGGACGTGGCTGCCAGCCACACACAGCCCTGCCACCTGCAACAGCCGCCCTTCTTCCCCGACACCCTCCTCCACAACAACCTTCAGCCGCACCAAGCCGCCGCCACCGCCCTACACATCCTGCAGCACCTCTTCCACACCCTCAGCTCCAACAGCACCCGCCACCACTGGCCCAGCCAGCCTCGCAACCAGCTCCTCAACAAACTGCAGCACCACATCCACCACCTCGAGCAATGCCTCCCCGACAGGGCCATGCCCTTCAAAGCACCACGCAACCCGCTGCTCGCCATCAACAAGTACTTCAGGGACATCCACCTCTTCCTGCACGCCCACAACCACAGCGCCTGCGCCTGGGACCACGTCCGCCTCCAAGCTCGGGCCTCTTTACAGCACCTCCACAACCTCGCACGCACCATGCGCCGCTAGCGCAAACACCCACACGCCAACCCACACCTACGCCCCACAGCCACCTCCAACCCCACGCCTCCTCTCACCTGCCACCGCACACGGGCCTGCAACAACTGCACCGCACCCGCACCCTTCAACCACTGCATCTCCATCCATCCATTCAGCCTCTCCCACCGACATGGACAAAGGATTTGCTCTACATATTTATTGACTTCTCCCATCATTTATTTATTTATTTATTTATTTATTCATTTATTTATTTATTTATTTATTTATCCACCTCTTTATTTTTCTACTTATTCTCTTCTTGATGCCACTGGAAATAAAGACCTACCACAAAACACTTGCCACTGCCTCTCCTCTCTCTAGCACTGCTACCACTCTTTGCGCCAGGGCAAAGCCGTCTCCACTCAACCCCTACGCAAAGCCCTGCTCCAAACAGACCCCGTCCACCCTTCTCAATGGCACCTGCCCTAGCAGCAGCCTGCAGCACACCCCATGCAACAGCACTGCCGGCCTTTGGCCAACAGCACACAAGCACAACAAGAAAAACGCCCGAAGGCTGCACAGCACTGCTGCACCTCATCTGCTTGATCCACACCGTGCTCCATCCATCCAATCCATGCCTCTCTGACTCACACACAGCCATGCCATGCGGACACTGGCAAGCACTATGCACAAAGCCAAGCACACAAGGTCACTTTCCCTGCCCCTATCCACCACTGCTCTCTAGCCCTAACCATACAACAGCACCAAAACCGCCAAGCAGCCTCATTTTGCAACATGGAACGCCATGCTCCCCGCTACCAATCACCTCTTTCTTTTCCATTGGCCTTCACAGAGTCTCCCGCAGAAGCAGCCGCATCTTCTTGCCTCACTCAGAGCTCAGCCTGACTGCTCCTTACTTCCCACACTCTTCTGCTTTTCCCTTTAGAAATATAGGGCTTACACGTCCCTTCTACCACTTCTTGCAAACTTCCGCTGAATGACGCCACCTTTCAGATACCATGCACTGGGGCCTAGCAACTCCATCTGACACTTCCCTCAGCACTCACGCACTAACCTCTTCATGTCCCGCCGACAAGTACACCTTCAGCTTGTTCAGATGCTCTCAAACTTCACCCTCTCCTGCAGCGAGCGGCCTGCCCATCCACATTCTTCGGGAACGGCTCCCAGCATTTGCCTTCCGCCACTTCGCCAGCGTGCCTGGACATCACTGACACGCAAGGCTACAAACACCTGCTGCTCTCCACAGCCTCTTTGCCCCAAAAGCCTAGAACCTTCCAGACCTGTCAAGCACTACCAGCAACAATGCCACCATGCCACCACCAGGCCACAGTCATCATCCCCTTGCACACTCCAAATTCCTCTTTGCACAAGCCAATTTCCTCCTCACGTCTCCCCACACTTTCTGCCTTTTTCTAAGGCGATCTGAAACTACTGGCAAACCTTCACTACTCCAGCCAAAGAAGACCAGCTCCCTCAGCCTTCTGAGAAGCCACATGCTCTGGATCACTGGGCAACTTCAGAGCTGTCCCCTCCGACATCGCCACAGCTCTCGTGGACTCAAGAGCCCCAAACAGGACACAATCTTCCACAGCCAAGGGCTCTGCAATCCCAAAACACAACACCATTTCTTTCACCGGGACACTCCTCTTTAGCCGCCTCATCCACTCAGGTATGGATCTCAAAAGCAGAGCCCTGCTCCAGGCCCACAGCCATCGCACCACGCGCCACAGGACGAGCAAAGCCCTTCCCTTTGGCCCACTTCTTCACTCAGCCTTTCTTGCCTGCCTTCTTGCTCGCTCCTCCCAAACACAGCAGCTGCAGCGCCTCCCTGCAAGGACACCCTCACGCCTCCAAGGCCCACCTGCACAGACAGCCCCTTCAACGCTGCCGCCGCCTCTGGCCATTTAGCACAGCAGGGCAATTGCCAGCCCTCGCCCACTGACATCACTGCACATCCCTCCCTTGCAACCACAAAAGGAAAACAGCAGCTAAGAGGAAAAGAAAGGCAAGCCACAAAGTGAAAGGAAAAGTGACCGCAGCCACCAGCAGGCCTTTGCAGGTGGAAACCATGCCGAGCCACCAAGACAGACTTAGCTGCACAGCACACACCTCCCAGCTGCCTCGGCAGCTCAAAGGGAACGCCCAACAGCCCTCTGCACCGCATCTGACCCCGACGCCTCTGACCCACAGCTTGCGCAGCCCCGGCACACGCAGCCACCACCGTGCCCAACCACGCAAACCACTTCCCCAAGACCACCAGAGCCACCAGCAGAGACTGGAAACAACAGACAGAAACTGCCGGCAATCGGAAAGCGATGAAGGGAAAGCTGCTGCCGTACAAAGCCACGCGCCCACCGCCAGCCCAAGCACAGCCGCCAGCAGCACCGGCAGCACCAGCCAGCCTCAGCAGCCTGCTCCTGCCCTGCAGCACCCGACAGCAGCCACACAGCCACCATGCCTGCGCCCACAGACGCACGGCCACGCCTGCCGCACGCCGCCCCGCCGCTCCTGCTCCTCCTCACCGCTCTGGCCACCAGCCTGGCCTGCCAACACCTCTGGACACACGACGACGCCTTCCCCGCCGACGCGCTTCGCCTCCTCCAGGACGTGGCTGCCAGCCACACACAGCCCTGCCACCTGCAACAGCCGCCCTTCTTCCCCGACACCCTCCTCCACAACAACCTCCAGCCGCACCAAGCCGCCGCCACCGCCCTACGCATCCTGCAGCACCTCTTCCACACCCTCAGCTCCAACAGCACCCGCCACCACTGGCCCAGCCAGCCTCGCAACCAGCTCCTCAACAAACTGCAGCACCACATCCACCACCTCGAGCAATGCCTCCCCGACAGGGCCATGCCCTTCAAAGCACCACGCAACCCGCTGCTCGCCATCAACAAGTACTTCAGGGACATCCACCTCTTCCTGCACGCCCACAACCACAGCGCCTGCGCCTGGGACCACGTCCGCCTCCAAGCTCGGGCCTCTTTACAGCACCTCCACAACCTCGCACGCACCATGCGCCGCTAGCGCAAACACCCACACGCCAACCCACACCTACGCCCCACAGCCACCTCCAACCCCACGCCTCCTCTCACCTGCCACCGCACACGGGCCTGCAACAACTGCACCGCACCCGCACCCTTCAACCACTGCATCTCCATCCATCCATTCAGCCTCTCCCACCGACATGGACAAAGGATTTGCTCTACATATTTATTGACTTCTCCCATTATTTATTTATTTATTTATTTATTTATTTATTTATTTATCCACCTCTTTATTTTTCTACTTATTCTCTTCTTGATGCCACTGGAAATAAAGACCTACCACAAAACACTTGCCACTGCCTCTCCTCTCTCTAGCACTGCTACCACTCTTTGCGCCAGGGCAAAGCCGTCTCCACTCAACCCCTACGCAAAGCCCTGCTCCAAACAGACCCCGTCCACCCTTCTCAATGGCACCTGCCCTAGCAGCAGCCTGCAGCACACCCCATGCAACAGCACCGCTGGCCTTTGGCCAACAGCACAGAAGCACAACAAGAAAAACGCCCGAAGGCTGGACAGCACCGCTGCACCTCATCTGCTTGATCCACACCGTGCTCCATCCATCCAATCCATGCCTCTCTGACTCACACACAGCCATGCCATGCGGACACTGGCAAGCACTATGCACAAAGCCAAGCACACAAGGTCACTTTCCCTGCCCCTATCCACCACTGCTCTCTAGCCCTAACCATACAACAGCACCAAAACCGCCAAGCAGCCTCATTTTGCAACATGGAACGCCATGCTCCCCGCTACCAATCACCTCTTTCTTTTCCATTGGCCTTCACAGAGTCTCCCGCAGAAGCAGCCGCATCTTCTTGCCTCACTCAGAGCTCAGCCTGACTGCTCCTTACTTCCCACACTCTTCTGCTTTTCCCTTTAGAAATATAGGGCTTACACGTCCCTTCTACCACTTCTTGCAAACTTCCGCTGAATGACGCCACCTTTCAGATACCATGCACTGGGGCCTAGCAACTCCATCTGACACTTCCCTCAGCACTCACGCACTAACCTCTTCATGTCCCGCCGACAAGTACACCTTCAGCTTGTTCAGATGCTCTCAAACTTCACCCTCTCCTGCAGCGAGCGGCCTGCCCATCCACATTCTTCGGGAACGGCTCCCAGCATTTGCCTTCCGCCACTTCGCCAGCGTGCCTGGACATCACTGACACGCAAGGCTACAAACACCTGCTGCTCTCCACAGCCTCTTTGCCCCAAAAGCCTAGAACCTTCCAGACCTGTCAAGCACTACCAGCAACAATGCCACCATGCCACCACCAGGCCACAGTCATCATCCCCTTGCACACTCCAAATTCCTCTTTGCACAAGCCAATTTCCTCCTCACGTCTCCCCACACTTTCTGCCTTTTTCTAAGGCGATCTGAAACTACTGGCAAACCTTCACTACTCCAGCCAAAGAAGACCAGCTCCCTCAGCCTTCTGAGAAGCCACATGCTCTGGATCACTGGGCAACTTCAGAGCTGTCCCCTCCGACATCGCCACAGCTCTCGTGGACTCAAGAGCCCCAAACAGGACACAATCTTCCACAGCCAAGGGCTCTGCAATCCCAAAACACAACACCATTTCTTTCACCGGGACACTCCTCTTTAGCCGCCTCATCCACTCAGGTATGGATCTCAAAAGCAGAGCCCTGCTCCAGGCCCACAGCCATCGCACCACGCGCCACAGGACGAGCAAAGCCCTTCCCTTTGGCCCACTTCTTCACTCAGCCTTTCTTGCCTGCCTTCTTGCTCGCTCCTCCCAAACACAGCAGCTGCAGCGCCTCCCTGCAAGGACACCCTCACGCCTCCAAGGCCCACCTGCACAGACAGCCCCTTCAACGCTGCCGCCGCCTCTGGCCATTTAGCACAGCAGGGCAATTGCCAGCCCTCGCCCACTGACATCACTGCACATCCCTCCCTTGCAACCACAAAAGGAAAACAGCAGCTAAGAGGAAAAGAAAGGCAAGCCACAAAGTGAAAGGAAAAGTGACCGCAGCCACCAGCAGGCCTTTGCAGGTGGAAACCATGCCGAGCCACCAAGACAGACTTAGCTGCACAGCACACACCTCCCAGCTGCCTCGGCAGCTCAAAGGGAACGCCCAACAGCCCTCTGCACCGCACCTGACCCCGACGCCGCTGACCCACAGCTTGCGCAGCCCCGGCACACGCAGCCACCACCGTGCCCAACCACGCAAACCACTTCCCCAAGACCACCAGAGCCACCAGCAGAGACTGGAAACAACAGACAGAAACTGCCGGCAATCGGAAAGCGATGAAGGGAAAGCTGCTGCCGTACAAAGCCACGCGCCCACCGCCAGCCCAAGCACAGCCGCCAGCAGCACCGGCAGCACCAGCCAGCCTCAGCAGCCTGCTCCTGCCCTGCAGCACCCGACAGCAGCCACACAGCCACCATGCCTGCGCCCACAGACGCACGGCCACGCCTGCCGCACGCCGCCCCGCCGCTCCTGCTCCTCCTCACCGCTCTGGCCACCAGCCTGGCCTGCCAACACCTCTGGACACACGACGACGCCTTCCCCGCCGACGCGCTTCGCCTCCTCCAGGACGTGGCTGCCAGCCACACACAGCCCTGCCACCTGCAACAGCCGCCCTTCTTCCCCGACACCCTCCTCCACAACAACCTCCAGCCGCACCAAGCCGCCGCCACCGCCCTACACATCCTGCAGCACCTCTTCCACACCCTCAGCTCCAACAGCACCCGCCACCACTGGCCCAGCCAGCCTCGCAACCAGCTCCTCAACAAACTGCAGCACCACATCCACCACCTCGAGCAATGCCTCCCCGACAGGGCCATGCCCTTCAAAGCACCACGCAACCCGCTGCTCGCCATCAACAAGTACTTCAGGGACATCCACCTCTTCCTGCACGCCCACAACCACAGCGCCTGCGCCTGGGACCACGTCCGCCTCCAAGCTCGGGCCTCTTTACAGCACCTCCACAACCTCGCACGCACCATGCGCCGCTAGCGCAAACACCCACACGCCAACCCACACCTACGCCCCACAGCCACCTCCAACCCCACGCCTCCTCTCACCTGCCACCGCACACGGGCCTGCAACAACTGCACCGCACCCGCACCCTTCAACCACTGCATCTCCATCCATCCATTCAGCCTCTCCCACGGACATGGACAAAGGATTTGCTCTACATATTTATTGACTTCTCCCATTATTTATTTATTTATTTATTTATTTATTTATTTATCCACCTATTTATTTTTCTACTTATTCTCTTCTTGATGCCACTGGAAATAAAGACCTACCACAAAACACTTGCCACTGCCTCTCCTCTCTCTAGCACTGCTACCACTCTTTGCGCCAGGGCAAAGCCGTCTCCACTCAACCCCTACGCAAAGCCCTGCTCCAAACAGACCCCGTCCACCCTTCTCAATGGCACCTGCCCTAGCAGCAGCCTGCAGCACACCCCATGCAACAGCACCGCTGGCCTTTGGCCAACAGCACAGAAGCACAACAAGAAAAACGCCCGAAGGCTGGACAGCACCGCTGCACCTCATCTGCTTGATCCACACCGTGCTCCATCCATCCAATCCATGCCTCTCTGACTCACACACAGCCATGCCATGCGGACACTGGCAAGCACTATGCACAAAGCCAAGCACACAAGGTCACTTTCCCTGCCCCTATCCACCACTGCTCTCTAGCCCTAACCATACAACAGCACCAAAACCGCCAAGCAGCCTCATTTTGCAACATGGAACGCCATGCTCCCCGCTACCAATCACCTCTTTCTTTTCCATTGGCCTTCACAGAGTCTCCCGCAGAAGCAGCCGCATCTTCTTGCCTCACTCAGAGCTCAGCCTGACTGCTCCTTACTTCCCACACTCTTCTGCTTTTCCCTTTAGAAATATAGGGCTTACACGTCCCTTCTACCACTTCTTGCGAACTTCCGCTGAATGACGCCACCTTTCAGATACCATGCACTGGGGCCTAGCAACTCCATCTGACACTTCCCTCAGCACTCACGCACTAACCTCTTCATGTCCCGCCGACAAGTACACCTTCAGCTTGTTCAGATGCTCTCAAACTTCACCCTCTCCTGCAGCGAGCGGCCTGCCCATCCACATTCTTCGGGAACGGCTCCCAGCATTTGCCTTCCGCCACTTCGCCAGCGTGCCTGGACATCATTGACACGCAAGGCTACAAACACCTGCTGCTCTCCACAGCCTCTTTGCCCCAAAAGCCTAGAACCTTCCAGACCTGTCAAGCACTACCAGCAACAATGCCACCATGCCACCACCAGGCCACAGTCATCATCCCCTTGCACACTCCAAATTCCTCTTTGCACAAGCCAATTTCCTCCTCACGTCTCCCCACACTTTCTGCCTTTTTCTAAGGCCATCTGAAACTACTGGCAAACCTTCACTACTCCAGCCAAAGAAGACCAGCTCCCTCAGCCTTCTGAGAAGCCACATGCTCTGGATCACTGGGCAACTTCAGAGCCGTCCCCTCCGACACCGCCACAGCTCTCGTGGACTCAAGAGCCCCAAACAGGACACAATCTTCCACAGCCAAGGGCTCTGCAATCCCAAAACGCAACACCATTTCTTTCACCGGGACACTCCTCTTTGGCCGCCTCATCCACTCAGGCATGGATCTCAAAAGCAGAGCCCTGCTCCAGGCCCACAGCCATCGCACCACGCGCCACAGGACGAGCAAAGCCCTTCCCTTTGGCCCACTTCTTCACTCAGCCTTTCTTGCCTGCCTTCTTGCTCGCTCCTCCCAAACACAGCAGCTGCAGCGCCTCCCTGCAAGGACACCCTCACGCCTCCAAGGCCCACCTGCACAGACAGCCCCTTCAACGCTGCCGCCGCCTCTGGCCATTTAGCACAGCAGGGCAATTGCCAGCCCTCGCCCACTGACATCACTGCACATCCCTCCCTTGCAACCACAAAAGGAAAACAGCAGCTAAGAGGAAAAGAAAGGCAAGCCACAAAGTGAAAGGAAAAGTGACCGCAGCCACCAGCAGGCCTTTGCAGGTGGAAACCATGCCGAGCCACCAAGACAGACTTAGCTGCACTGCACACACCTCCCAGCTGCCTCGGCAGCTCAAAGGGAACGCCCAACAGCCCTCTGCACCGCACCTGACCCCGACGCCTCTTACCCACAGCTTGCGCAGCCCCGGCACACGCAGCCACCACCGTGCCCAACCACGCAAACCACTTCCCCAAGACCACCAGAGCCACCAGCAGAGACTGGAAACAACAGACAGAAACTGCCGGCAATCGGAAAGCGATGAAGGGAAAGCTGCCGCCGTACAAAGCCACGCGCCCACCGCCAGCCCAAGCACAGCCGCCAGCAGCACCGGCAGCACCAGCCAGCCTCAGCAGCCTGCTCCTGCCCTGCAGCACCCGACAGCAGCCACACAGCCACCATGCCTGCGCCCACAGACGCACGGCCACGCCTGCCGCAAGCCGCCCCGCCGCTCCTGCTCCTCCTCACCGCTCTGGCCACCAGCCTGGCCTGCCAACACCTCTGGACACACGACGACGCCTTCCCCGCCGACGCGCTTCGCCTCCTCCAGGACGTGGCTGCCAGCCACACACAGCCCTGCCACCTGCAACAGCCGCCCTTCTTCCCCGACACCCTCCTCCACAACAACCTCCAGCCGCACCAAGCCGCCGCCACCGCCCTACGCATCCTGCAGCACCTCTTCCACACCCTCAGCTCCAACAGCACCCGCCACCACTGGCCCAGCCAGCCTCGCAACCAGCTCCTCAACAAACTGCAGCACCACATCCACCACCTCGAGCAATGCCTCCCCGACAGGGCCATGCCCTTCAAAGCACCACGCAACCCGCTGCTCGCCATCAACAAGTACTTCAGGGACATCCACCTCTTCCTGCACGCCCACAACCACAGCGCCTGCGCCTGGGACCACGTCCGCCTCCAAGCTCGGGCCTCTTTACAGCACCTCCACAACCTCGCACGCACCATGCGCCGCTAGCGCAAACACCCACACGCCAACCCACACCTACGCCCCACAGCCACCTCCAACCCCACGCCTCCTCTCACCTGCCACCGCACACGGGCCTGCAACAACTGCACCGCACCCGCACCCTTCAACCACTGCATCTCCATCCATCCATTCAGCCTCTCCCACCGACATGGACAAAGGATTTGCTCTACATATTTATTGACTTCTCCCATTATTTATTTATTTATTTATTTATTTATTTATCCACCTCTTTATTTTTCTACTTATTCTCTTCTTGATGCCACTGGAAATAAAGACCTACCACAAAACACTTGCCACTGCCTCTCCTCTCTCTAGCACTGCTACCACTCTTTGCGCCAGGGCAAAGCCGTCTCCACTCAACCCCTACGCAAAGCCCTGCTCCAAACAGACCCCGTCCACCCTTCTCAATGGCACCTGCCCTAGCAGCAGCCTGCAGCACACCCCATGCAACAGCACCGCTGGCCTTTGGCCAACAGCACAGAAGCACAACAAGAAAAACGCCCGAAGGCTGGACAGCACCGCTGCACCTCATCTGCTTGATCCACACCGTGCTCCATCCATCCAATCCATGCCTCTCTGACTCACACACAGCCATGCCATGCGGACACTGGCAAGCACTATGCACAAAGCCAAGCACACAAGGTCACTTTCCCTGCCCCTATCCACCACTGCTCTCTAGCCCTAACCATACAACAGCACCAAAACCGCCAAGCAGCCTCATTTTGCAACATGGAACGCCATGCTCCCCGCTACCAATCACCTCTTTCTTTTCCATTGGCCTTCACAGAGTCTCCCGCAGAAGCAGCCGCATCTTCTTGCCTCACTCAGAGCTCAGCCTGACTGCTCCTTACTTCCCACACTCTTCTGCTTTTCCCTTTAGAAATATAGGGCTTACACGTCCCTTCTACCACTTCTTGCGAACTTCCGCTGAATGACGCCACCTTTCAGATACCATGCACTGGGGCCTAGCAACTCCATCTGACACTTCCCTCAGCACTCACGCACTAACCTCTTCATGTCCCGCCGACAAGTACACCTTCAGCTTGTTCAGATGCTCTCAAACTTCACCCTCTCCTGCAGCGAGCGGCCTGCCCATCCACATTCTTCGGGAACGGCTCCCAGCATTTGCCTTCCGCCACTTCGCCAGCGTGCCTGGACATCATTGACACGCAAGGCTACAAACACCTGCTGCTCTCCACAGCCTCTTTGCCCCAAAAGCCTAGAACCTTCCAGACCTGTCAAGCACTACCAGCAACAATGCCACCATGCCACCACCAGGCCACAGTCATCATCCCCTTGCACACTCCAAATTCCTCTTTGCACAAGCCAATTTCCTCCTCACGTCTCCCCACACTTTCTGCCTTTTTCTAAGGCCATCTGAAACTACTGGCAAACCTTCACTACTCCAGCCAAAGAAGACCAGCTCCCTCAGCCTTCTGAGAAGCCACATGCTCTGGATCACTGGGCAACTTCAGAGCCGTCCCCTCCGACACCGCCACAGCTCTCGTGGACTCAAGAGCCCCAAACAGGACACAATCTTCCACAGCCAAGGGCTCTGCAATCCCAAAACACAACACCATTTCTTTCACCGGGACACTCCTCTTTAGCCGCCTCATCCACTCAGGCATGGATCTCAAAAGCAGAGCCCTGCTCCAGGCCCACAGCCATCGCACCACGCGCCACAGGACGAGCAAAGCCCTTCCCTTTGGCCCACTTCTTCACTCAGCCTTTCTTGCCTGCCTTCTTGCTCGCTCCTCCCAAACACAGCAGCTGCAGCGCCTCCCTGCAAGGACACCCTCACGCCTCCAAGGCCCACCTGCACAGACAGCCCCTTCAACGCTGCCGCCGCCTCTGGCCATTTAGCACAGCAGGGCAATTGCCAGCCCTCGCCCACTGACATCACTGCACATCCCTCCCTTGCAACCACAAAAGGAAAACAGCAGCTAAGAGGAAAAGAAAGGCAAGCCACAAAGTGAAAGGAAAAGTGACCGCAGCCACCAGCAGGCCTTTGCAGGTGGAAACCATGCCGAGCCACCAAGACAGACTTAGCTGCACAGCACACACCTCCCAGCTGCCTCGGCAGCTCAAAGGGAACGCCCAACAGCCCTCTGCACCGCACCTGACCCCGACGCCGCTGACCCACAGCTTGCGCAGCCCCGGCACACGCAGCCACCACCGTGCCCAACCACGCAAACCACTTCCCCAAGACCACCAGAGCCACCAGCAGAGACTGGAAACAACAGACAGAAACTGCCGGCAATCGGAAAGCGATGAAGGGAAAGCTGCCGCCGTACAAAGCCACGCGCCCACCGCCAGCCCAAGCACAGCCGCCAGCAGCACCGGCAGCACCAGCCAGCCTCAGCAGCCTGCTCCTGCCCTGCAGCACCCGACAGCAGCCACACAGCCACCATGCCTGCGCCCACAGACGCACGGCCACGCCTGCCGCACGCCGCCCCGCCGCTCCTGCTCCTCCTCACCGCTCTGGCCACCAGCCTGGCCTGCCAACACCTCTGGACACACGACGACGCCTTCCCCGCCGACGCGCTTCGCCTCCTCCAGGACGTGGCTGCCAGCCACACACAGCCCTGCCACCTGCAACAGCCGCCCTTCTTCCCCGACACCCTCCTCCACAACAACCTTCAGCCGCACCAAGCCGCCGCCACCGCCCTACACATCCTGCAGCACCTCTTCCACACCCTCAGCTCCAACAGCACCCGCCACCACTGGCCCAGCCAGCCTCGCAACCAGCTCCTCAACAAACTGCAGCACCACATCCACCACCTCGAGCAATGCCTCCCCGACAGGGCCATGCCCTTCAAAGCACCACGCAACCCGCTGCTCGCCATCAACAAGTACTTCAGGGACATCCACCTCTTCCTGCACGCCCACAACCACAGCGCCTGCGCCTGGGACCACGTCCGCCTCCAAGCTCGGGCCTCTTTACAGCACCTCCACAACCTCGCACGCACCATGCGCCGCTAGCGCAAACACCCACACGCCAACCCACACCTACGCCCCACAGCCACCTCCAACCCCACGCCTCCTCTCACCTGCCACCGCACACGGGCCTGCAACAACTGCACCGCACCCGCACCCTTCAACCACTGCATCTCCATCCATCCATTCAGCCTCTCCCACCGACATGGACAAAGGATTTGCTCTACATATTTATTGACTTCTCCCATCATTTATTTATTTATTTATTTATTTATTCATTTATTTATTTATTTATTTATTTATCCACCTCTTTATTTTTCTACTTATTCTCTTCTTGATGCCACTGGAAATAAAGACCTACCACAAAACACTTGCCACTGCCTCTCCTCTCTCTAGCACTGCTACCACTCTTTGCGCCAGGGCAAAGCCGTCTCCACTCAACCCCTACGCAAAGCCCTGCTCCAAACAGACCCCGTCCACCCTTCTCAATGGCACCTGCCCTAGCAGCAGCCTGCAGCACACCCCATGCAACAGCACTGCCGGCCTTTGGCCAACAGCACACAAGCACAACAAGAAAAACGCCCGAAGGCTGCACAGCACTGCTGCACCTCATCTGCTTGATCCACACCGTGCTCCATCCATCCAATCCATGCCTCTCTGACTCACACACAGCCATGCCATGCGGACACTGGCAAGCACTATGCACAAAGCCAAGCACACAAGGTCACTTTCCCTGCCCCTATCCACCACTGCTCTCTAGCCCTAACCATACAACAGCACCAAAACCGCCAAGCAGCCTCATTTTGCAACATGGAACGCCATGCTCCCCGCTACCAATCACCTCTTTCTTTTCCATTGGCCTTCACAGAGTCTCCCGCAGAAGCAGCCGCATCTTCTTGCCTCACTCAGAGCTCAGCCTGACTGCTCCTTACTTCCCACACTCTTCTGCTTTTCCCTTTAGAAATATAGGGCTTACACGTCCCTTCTACCACTTCTTGCAAACTTCCGCTGAATGACGCCACCTTTCAGATACCATGCACTGGGGCCTAGCAACTCCATCTGACACTTCCCTCAGCACTCACGCACTAACCTCTTCATGTCCCGCCGACAAGTACACCTTCAGCTTGTTCAGATGCTCTCAAACTTCACCCTCTCCTGCAGCGAGCGGCCTGCCCATCCACATTCTTCGGGAACGGCTCCCAGCATTTGCCTTCCGCCACTTCGCCAGCGTGCCTGGACATCACTGACACGCAAGGCTACAAACACCTGCTGCTCTCCACAGCCTCTTTGCCCCAAAAGCCTAGAACCTTCCAGACCTGTCAAGCACTACCAGCAACAATGCCACCATGCCACCACCAGGCCACAGTCATCATCCCCTTGCACACTCCAAATTCCTCTTTGCACAAGCCAATTTCCTCCTCACGTCTCCCCACACTTTCTGCCTTTTTCTAAGGCGATCTGAAACTACTGGCAAACCTTCACTACTCCAGCCAAAGAAGACCAGCTCCCTCAGCCTTCTGAGAAGCCACATGCTCTGGATCACTGGGCAACTTCAGAGCTGTCCCCTCCGACATCGCCACAGCTCTCGTGGACTCAAGAGCCCCAAACAGGACACAATCTTCCACAGCCAAGGGCTCTGCAATCCCAAAACACAACACCATTTCTTTCACCGGGACACTCCTCTTTAGCCGCCTCATCCACTCAGGTATGGATCTCAAAAGCAGAGCCCTGCTCCAGGCCCACAGCCATCGCACCACGCGCCACAGGACGAGCAAAGCCCTTCCCTTTGGCCCACTTCTTCACTCAGCCTTTCTTGCCTGCCTTCTTGCTCGCTCCTCCCAAACACAGCAGCTGCAGCCCCTCCCTGCAAGGACACCCTCACGCCTCCAAGGCCCACCTGCACAGACAGCCCCTTCAACGCTGCCGCCGCCTCTGGCCATTTAGCACAGCAGGGCAATTGCCAGCCCTCGCCCACTGACATCACTGCACATCCCTCCCTTGCAACCACAAAAGGAAAACAGCAGCTAAGAGGAAAAGAAAGGCAAGCCACAAAGTGAAAGGAAAAGTGACCGCAGCCACCAGCAGGCCTTTGCAGGTGGAAACCATGCCGAGCCACCAAGACAGACTTAGCTGCACTGCACACACCTCCCAGCTGCCTCGGCAGCTCAAAGGGAACGCCCAACAGCCCTCTGCACCGCACCTGACCCCGACGCCTCTTACCCACAGCTTGCGCAGCCCCGGCACACGCAGCCACCACCGTGCCCAACCACGCAAACCACTTCCCCAAGACCACCAGAGCCACCAGCAGAGACTGGAAACAACAGACAGAAACTGCCGGCAATCGGAAAGCGATGAAGGGAAAGCTGCCGCCGTACAAAGCCACGCGCCCACCGCCAGCCCAAGCACAGCCGCCAGCAGCACCGGCAGCACCAGCCAGCCTCAGCAGCCTGCTCCTGCCCTGCAGCACCCGACAGCAGCCACACAGCCACCATGCCTGCGCCCACAGACGCACGGCCACGCCTGCCGCAAGCCGCCCCGCCGCTCCTGCTCCTCCTCACCGCTCTGGCCACCAGCCTGGCCTGCCAACACCTCTGGACACACGACGACGCCTTCCCCGCCGACGCGCTTCGCCTCCTCCAGGACGTGGCTGCCAGCCACACACAGCCCTGCCACCTGCAACAGCCGCCCTTCTTCCCCGACACCCTCCTCCACAACAACCTCCAGCCGCACCAAGCCGCCGCCACCGCCCTACGCATCCTGCAGCACCTCTTCCACACCCTCAGCTCCAACAGCACCCGCCACCACTGGCCCAGCCAGCCTCGCAACCAGCTCCTCAACAAACTGCAGCACCACATCCACCACCTCGAGCAATGCCTCCCCGACAGGGCCATGCCCTTCAAAGCACCACGCAACCCGCTGCTCGCCATCAACAAGTACTTCAGGGACATCCACCTCTTCCTGCACGCCCACAACCACAGCGCCTGCGCCTGGGACCACGTCCGCCTCCAAGCTCGGGCCTCTTTACAGCACCTCCACAACCTCGCACGCACCATGCGCCGCTAGCGCAAACACCCACACGCCAACCCACACCTACACCCCACAGCCACCTCCAACCCCACGCCTCCTCTCACCTGCCACCGCACACGGGCCTGCAACAACTGCACCGCACCCGCACCCTTCAACCACTGCATCTCCATCCATCCATCCATCCATTCAGCCTCTCCCACCGACATGGACAAAGGATTTGCTCTACATATTTATTGACTTCTGCCATTATTTATTTATTTATTTATTTATTTATTTATTTATCCACCTATTTATTTTTCTACTTATTCTCTTCTTGATGCCACTGGAAATAAAGACCTACCACAAAACACTTGCCACTGCCTCTCCTCTCTCTAGCACTGCTACCACTCTTTGCGCCAGGGCAAAGCCGTCTCCACTCAACCCCTACGCAAAGCCCTGCTCCAAACAGACCCCGTCCACCCTTCTCAATGGCACCTGCCCTAGCAGCAGCCTGCAGCACACCCCATGCAACAGCACCGCTGGCCTTTGGCCAACAGCACAGAAGCACAACAAGAAAAACGCCCGAAGGCTGGACAGCACCGCTGCACCTCATCTGCTTGATCCACACCGTGCTCCATCCATCCAATCCATGCCTCTCTGACTCACACACAGCCATGCCATGCGGACACTGGCAAGCACTATGCACAAAGCCAAGCACACAAGGTCACTTTCCCTGCCCCTATCCACCACTGCTCTCTAGCCCTAACCATACAACAGCACCAAAACCGCCAAGCAGCCTCATTTTGCAACATGGAACGCCATGCTCCCCGCTACCAATCACCTCTTTCTTTTCCATTGGCCTTCACAGAGTCTCCCGCAGAAGCAGCCGCATCTTCTTGCCTCACTCAGAGCTCAGCCTGACTGCTCCTTACTTCCCACACTCTTCTGCTTTTCCCTTTAGAAATATAGGGCTTACACGTCCCTTCTACCACTTCTTGCGAACTTCCGCTGAATGACGCCACCTTTCAGATACCATGCACTGGGGCCTAGCAACTCCATCTGACACTTCCCTCAGCACTCACGCACTAACCTCTTCATGTCCCGCCGACAAGTACACCTTCAGCTTGTTCAGATGCTCTCAAACTTCACCCTCTCCTGCAGCGAGCGGCCTGCCCATCCACATTCTTCGGGAACGGCTCCCAGCATTTGCCTTCCGCCACTTCGCCAGCGTGCCTGGACATCATTGACACGCAAGGCTACAAACACCTGCTGCTCTCCACAGCCTCTTTGCCCCAAAAGCCTAGAACCTTCCAGACCTGTCAAGCACTACCAGCAACAATGCCACCATGCCACCACCAGGCCACAGTCATCATCCCCTTGCACACTCCAAATTCCTCTTTGCACAAGCCAATTTCCTCCTCACGTCTCCCCACACTTTCTGCCTTTTTCTAAGGCCATCTGAAACTACTGGCAAACCTTCACTACTCCAGCCAAAGAAGACCAGCTCCCTCAGCCTTCTGAGAAGCCACATGCTCTGGATCACTGGGCAACTTCAGAGCCGTCCCCTCCGACACCGCCACAGCTCTCGTGGACTCAAGAGCCCCAAACAGGACACAATCTTCCACAGCCAAGGGCTCTGCAATCCCAAAACACAACACCATTTCTTTCACCGGGACACTCCTCTTTAGCCGCCTCATCCACTCAGGCATGGATCTCAAAAGCAGAGCCCTGCTCCAGGCCCACAGCCATCGCACCACGCGCCACAGGACGAGCAAAGCCCTTCCCTTTGGCCCACTTCTTCACTCAGCCTTTCTTGCCTGCCTTCTTGCTCGCTCCTCCCAAACACAGCAGCTGCAGCGCCTCCCTGCAAGGACACCCTCACGCCTCCAAGGCCCACCTGCACAGACAGCCCCTTCAACGCTGCCGCCGCCTCTGGCCATTTAGCACAGCAGGGCAATTGCCAGCCCTCGCCCACTGACATCACTGCACATCCCTCCCTTGCAACCACAAAAGGAAAACAGCAGCTAAGAGGAAAAGAAAGGCAAGCCACAAAGTGAAAGGAAAAGTGACCGCAGCCACCAGCAGGCCTTTGCAGGTGGAAACCATGCCGAGCCACCAAGACAGACTTAGCTGCACAGCACACACCTCCCAGCTGCCTCGGCAGCTCAAAGGGAACGCCCAACAGCCCTCTGCACCGCACCTGACCCCGACGCCACTGACCCACAGCTTGCGCAGCCCCGGCACACGCAGCCACCACCGTGCCCAACCACGCAAACCACTTCCCCAAGACCACCAGAGCCACCAGCAGAGACTGGAAACAACAGACAGAAACTGCCGGCAATCGGAAAGCGATGAAGGGAAAGCTGCCGCCGTACAAAGCCACGCGCCCACCGCCAGCCCAAGCACAGCTGCCAGCAGCACCGGCAGCACCAGCCAGCCTCAGCAGCCTGCTCCTGCCCTGCAGCACCCGACAGCAGCCACACAGCCACCATGCCTGCGCCCACAGACGCACGGCCACGCCTGCCGCACGCCGCCCCGCCGCTCCTGCTCCTCCTCACCGCTCTGGCCACCAGCCTGGCCTGCCAACACCTCTGGACACACGACGACGCCTTCCCCGCCGACGCGCTTCGCCTCCTCCAGGACGTGGCTGCCAGCCACACACAGCCCTGCCACCTGCAACAGCCGCCCTTCTTCCCCGACACCCTCCTCCACAACAACCTTCAGCCGCACCAAGCCGCCGCCACCGCCCTACACATCCTGCAGCACCTCTTCCACACCCTCAGCTCCAACAGCACCCGCCACCACTGGCCCAGCCAGCCTCGCAACCAGCTCCTCAACAAACTGCAGC
This sequence comes from Passer domesticus, assembly GCF_036417665.1. Classification (NCBI taxonomy): domain Eukaryota; kingdom Metazoa; phylum Chordata; class Aves; order Passeriformes; family Passeridae; genus Passer; species Passer domesticus. Next base: position 8,042,824 of record NC_087512.1, read on the forward strand.
ACCACATCCACCACCTCGAGCAATGCCTCCCCGACAGGGCCATGCCCTTCAAAGCACCACGCAACCCGCTGCTCGCCATCAACAAGTACTTCAGGGACATCCACCTCTTCCTGCACGCCCACAACCACAGCGCCTGCGCCTGGGACCACGTCCGCCTCCAAGCTCGGGCCTCTTTACAGCACCTCCACAACCTCGCACGCACCATGCGCCGCTAGCGCAAACACCCACACGCCAACCCACACCTACGCCCCACAGCCACCTCCAACCCCACGCCTCCTCTCACCTGCCACCGCACACGGGCCTGCAACAACTGCACCGCACCCGCACCCTTCAACCACTGCATCTCCATCCATCCATTCAGCCTCTCCCACCGACATGGACAAAGGATTTGCTCTACATATTTATTGACTTCTCCCATTATTTATTTATTTATTTATTTATTTATTTATCCACCTCTTTATTTTTCTACTTATTCTCTTCTTGATGCCACTGGAAATAAAGACCTACCACAAAACACTTGCCACTGCCTCTCCTCTCTCTAGCACTGCTACCACTCTTTGCGCCAGGGCAAAGCCGTCTCCACTCAACCCCTACGCAAAGCCCTGCTCCAAACAGACCCCGTCCACCCTTCTCAATGGCACCTGCCCTAGCAGCAGCCTGCAGCACACCCCATGCAACAGCACCGCTGGCCTTTGGCCAACAGCACAGAAGCACAACAAGAAAAACGCCCGAAGGCTGGACAGCACCGCTGCACCTCATCTGCTTGATCCACACCGTGCTCCATCCATCCAATCCATGCCTCTCTGACTCACACACAGCCATGCCATGCGGACACTGGCAAGCACTATGCACAAAGCCAAGCACACAAGGTCACTTTCCCTGCCCCTATCCACCACTGCTCTCTAGCCCTAACCATACAACAGCACCAAAACCGCCAAGCAGCCTCATTTTGCAACATGGAACGCCATGCTCCCCGCTACCAATCACCTCTTTCTTTTCCATTGGCCTTCACAGAGTCTCCCGCAGAAGCAGCCGCATCTTCTTGCCTCACTCAGAGCTCAGCCTGACTGCTCCTTACTTCCCGCACTCTTCTGCTTTTCCCTTTAGAAATATAGGGCTTACACGTCCCTTCTACCACTTCTTGCGAACTTCCGCTGAATGACGCCACCTTTCAGATACCATGCACTGGGGCCTAGCAACTCCATCTGACACTTCCCTCAGCACTCACGCACTAACCTCTTCATGTCCCGCCGACAAGTACACCTTCAGCTTGTTCAGATGCTCTCAAACTTCACCCTCTCCTGCAGCGAGCGGCCTGCCCATCCACATTCTTCGGGAACGGCTCCCAGCATTTGCCTTCCGCCACTTCGCCAGCGTGCCTGGACATCATTGACACGCAAGGCTACAAACACCTGCTGCTCTCCACAGCCTCTTTGCCCCAAAAGCCTAGAACCTTCCAGACCTGTCAAGCACTACCAGCAACAATGCCACCATGCCACCACCAGGCCACAGTCATCATCCCCTTGCACACTCCAAATTCCTCTTTGCACAAGCCAATTTCCTCCTCACGTCTCCCCACACTTTCTGCCTTTTTCTAAGGCCATCTGAAACTACTGGCAAACCTTCACTACTCCAGCCAAAGAAGACCAGCTCCCTCAGCCTTCTGAGAAGCCACATGCTCTGGATCACTGGGCAACTTCAGAGCCGTCCCCTCCGACACCGCCACAGCTCTCGTGGACTCAAGAGCCCCAAACAGGACACAATCTTCCACAGCCAAGGGCTCTGCAATCCCAAAACACAACACCATTTCTTTCACCGGGACACTCCTCTTTAGCCGCCTCATCCACTCAGGCATGGATCTCAAAAGCAGAGCCCTGCTCCAGGCCCACAGCCATCGCACCACGCGCCACAGGACGAGCAAAGCCCTTCCCTTTGGCCCACTTCTTCACTCAGCCTTTCTTGCCTGCCTTCTTGCTCGCTCCTCCCAAACACAGCAGCTGCAGCGCCTCCCTGCAAGGACACCCTCACGCCTCCAAGGCCCACCTGCACAGACAGCCCCTTCAACGCTGCCGCCGCCTCTGGCCATTTAGCACAGCAGGGCAATTGCCAGCCCTCGCCCACTGACATCACTGCACATCCCTCCCTTGCAACCACAAAAGGAAAACAGCAGCTAAGAGGAAAAGAAAGGCAAGCCACAAAGTGAAAGGAAAAGTGACCGCAGCCACCAGCAGGCCTTTGCAGGTGGAAACCATGCCGAGCCACCAAGACAGACTTAGCTGCACAGCACACACCTCCCAGCTGCCTCGGCAGCTCAAAGGGAACGCCCAACAGCCCTCTGCACCGCACCTGACCCCGACGCCGCTGACCCACAGCTTGCGCAGCCCCGGCACACGCAGCCACCACCGTGCCCAACCACGCAAACCACTTCCCCAAGACCACCAGAGCCACCAGCAGAGACTGGAAACAACAGACAGAAACTGCCGGCAATCGGAAAGCGATGAAGGGAAAGCTGCCGCCGTACAAAGCCACGCACCCACCGCCAGCCCAAGCACAGCCGCCAGCAGCACCGGCAGCACCAGCCAGCCTCAGCAGCCTGCTCCTGCCCTGCAGCACCCGACAGCAGCCACACAGCCACCATGCCTGCGCCCACAGACGCACGGCCACGCCTGCCGCACGCCGCCCCGCCGCTCCTGCTCCTCCTCACCGCTCTGGCCACCAGCCTGGCCTGCCAACACCTCTGGACACACGACGACGCCTTCCCCGCCGACGCGCTTCGCCTCCTCCAGGACGTGGCTGCCAGCCACGCACAGCCCTGCCACCTGCAACAGCCGCCCTTCTTCCCCGACACCCTCCTCCACAACAACCTTCAGCCGCACCAAGCCGCCACCACCGCCCTACACATCCTGCAGCACCTCTTTCACACCCTCAGCTCCAACAGCACCCGCCACCACTGGCCCAGCCAGCCTCGCAACCAGCTCCTCAACAAACTGCAGCACCACATCCACCACCTCGAGCAATGCCTCCCCGACAGGGCCATGCCCTTCAAAGCACCACGCAACCCGCTGCTCGCCATCAACAAGTACTTCAGGGACATCCACCTCTTCCTGCACGCCCACAACCACAGCGCCTGCGCCTGGGACCACGTCCGCCTCCAAGCTCGGGCCTCTTTACAGCACCTCCACAACCTCGCACGCACCATGCGCCGCTAGCGCAAACACCCACACGCCAACCCACACCTACGCCCCACAGCCACCTCCAACCCCACGCCTCCTCTCACCTGCCACCGCACACGGGCCTGCAACAACTGCACCGCACCCGCACCCTTCAACCACTGCATCTCCATCCATCCATTCAGCCTCTCCCACCGACATGGACAAAGGATTTGCTCTACATATTTATTGACTTCTCCCATTATTTATTTATTTATTTATTTATTTATTTATCCACCTCTTTATTTTTCTACTTATTCTCTTCTTGATGCCACTGGAAATAAAGACCTACCACAAAACACTTGCCACTGCCTCTCCTCTCTCTAGCACTGCTACCACTCTTTGCGCCAGGGCAAAGCCGTCTCCACTCAACCCCTACGCAAAGCCCTGCTCCAAACAGACCCCGTCCACCCTTCTCAATGGCACCTGCCCTAGCAGCAGCCTGCATCACACCCCATGCAACAGCACCGCTGGCCTTTGGCCAACAGCACAGAAGCACAACAAGAAAAACGCCCGAAGGCTGCACAGCACCGCTGCACCTCATCTGCTTGATCCACACCGTGCTCCATCCATCCAATCCATGCCTCTCTGACTCACACACAGCCATGCCATGCGGACACTGGCAAGCACTATGCACAAAGCCAAGCACACAAGGTCACTTTCCCTGCCCCTATCCACCACTGCTCTCTAGCCCTAACCATACAACAGCACCAAAACCGCCAAGCAGCCTCATTTTGCAACATGGAACGCCATGCTCCCCGCTACCAATCACCTCTTTCTTTTCCATTGGCCTTCACAGAGTCTCCCGCAGAAGCAGCCGCATCTTCTTGCCTCACTCAGAGCTCAGCCTGACTGCTCCTTACTTCCCACACTCTTCTGCTTTTCCCTTTAGAAATATAGGGCTTACACGTCCCTTCTACCACTTCTTGCGAACTTCCGCTGAATGACGCCACCTTTCAGATACCATGCACTGGGGCCTAGCAACTCCATCTGACACTTCCCTCAGCACTCACGCACTAACCTCTTCATGTCCCGCCGACAAGTACACCTTCAGCTTGTTCAGATGCTCTCAAACTTCACCCTCTCCTGCAGCGAGCGGCCTGCCCATCCACATTCTTCGGGAACGGCTCCCAGCATTTGCCTTCCGCCACTTCGCCAGCGTGCCTGGACATCATTGACACGCAAGGCTACAAACACCTGCTGCTCTCCACAGCCTCTTTGCCCCAAAAGCCTAGAACCTTCCAGACCTGTCAAGCACTACCAGCAACAATGCCACCATGCCACCACCAGGCCACAGTCATCATCCCCTTGCACACTCCAAATTCCTCTTTGCACAAGCCAATTTCCTCCTCACGTCTCCCCACACTTTCTGCCTTTTTCTAAGGCCATCTGAAACTACTGGCAAACCTTCACTACTCCAGCCAAAGAAGACCAGCTCCCTCAGCCTTCTGAGAAGCCACATGCTCTGGATCACTGGGCAACTTCAGAGCCGTCCCCTCCGACACCGCCACAGCTCTCGTGGACTCAAGAGCCCCAAACAGGACACAATCTTCCACAGCCAAGGGCTCTGCAATCCCAAAACACAACACCATTTCTTTCACCGGGACACTCCTCTTTAGCCGCCTCATCCACTCAGGCATGGATCTCAAAAGCAGAGCCCTGCTCCAGGCCCACAGCCATCGCACCACGCGCCACAGGACGAGCAAAGCCCTTCCCTTTGGCCCACTTCTTCACTCAGCCTTTCTTGCCTGCCTTCTTGCTCGCTCCTCCCAAACACAGCAGCTGCAGCGCCTCCCTGCAAGGACACCCTCACGCCTCCAAGGCCCACCTGCACAGACAGCCCCTTCAACGCTGCCGCCGCCTCTGGCCATTTAGCACAGCAGGGCAATTGCCAGCCCTCGCCCACTGACATCACTGCACATCCCTCCCTTGCAACCACAAAAGGAAAACAGCAGCTAAGAGGAAAAGAAAGGCAAGCCACAAAGTGAAAGGAAAAGTGACCGCAGCCACCAGCAGGCCTTTGCAGGTGGAAACCATGCCGAGCCACCAAGACAGACTTAGCTGCACAGCACACACCTCCCAGCTGCCTCGGCAGCTCAAAGGGAACGCCCAACAGCCCTCTGCACCGCACCTGACCCCGACGCCTCTGACCCACAGCTTGCGCAGCCCCGGCACACGCAGCCACCACCGTGCCCAACCACGCAAACCACTTCCCCAAGACCACCAGAGCCACCAGCAGAGACTGGAAACAACAGACAGAAACTGCCGGCAATCGGAAAGCGATGAAGGGAAAGCTGCCGCCGTACAAAGCCACGCGCCCACCGCCAGCCCAAGCACAGCCGCCAGCAGCACCGGCAGCACCAGCCAGCCTCAGCAGCCTGCTCCTGCCCTGCAGCACCCGACAGCAGCCACACAGCCACCATGCCTGCGCCCACAGACGCACGGCCACGCCTGCCGCACGCCGCCCCGCTGCTCCTGCTCCTCCTCACCGCTCTGGCCACCAGCCTGGCCTGCCAACACCTCTGGACACACGACGACGCCTTCCCCGCCGACGCGCTTCGCCTCCTCCAGGACGTGGCTGCCAGCCACACACAGCCCTGCCACCTGCAACAGCCGCCCTTCTTCCCCGACACCCTCCTCCACAACAACCTTCAGCCGCACCAAGCCGCCGCCACCGCCCTACACATCCTGCAGCACCTCTTCCACACCCTCAGCTCCAACAGCACCCGCCACCACTGGCCCAGCCAGCCTCGCAACCAGCTCCTCAACAAACTGCAGCACCACATCCACCACCTCGAGCAATGCCTCCCCGACAGGGCCATGCCCTTCAAAGCACCACGCAACCCGCTGCTCGCCATCAACAAGTACTTCAGGGACATCCACCTCTTCCTGCACGCCCACAACCACAGCGCCTGCGCCTGGGACCACGTCCGCCTCCAAGCTCGGGCCTCTTTACAGCACCTCCACAACCTCGCACGCACCATGCGCCGCTAGCGCAAACACCCACACGCCAACCCACACCTACGCCCCACAGCCACCTCCAACCCCACGCCTCCTCTCACCTGCCACCGCACACGGGCCTGCAACAACTGCACCGCACCCGCACCCTTCAACCACTGCATCTCCATCCATCCATCCATTCAGCCTCTCCCACCGACATGGACAAAGGATTTGCTCTACATATTTATTGACTTCTCCCATTATTTATTTATTTATTTATTTATTTATTTATTTATTTATTTATTTATCCACCTCTTTATTTTTCTACTTATTCTCTTCTTGATGCCACTGGAAATAAAGACCTACCACAAAACACTTGCCACTGCCTCTCCTCTCTCTAGCACTGCTACCACTCTTTGCGCCAGGGCAAAGCCGTCTCCACTCAACCCCTACGCAAAGCCCTGCTCCAAACAGACCCCGTCCACCCTTCTCAATGGCACCTGCCCTAGCAGCAGCCTGCAGCACACCCCATGCAACAGCACTGCCGGCCTTTGGCCAACAGCACACAAGCACAACAAGAAAAACGCCCGAAGGCTGCACAGCACTGCTGCACCTCATCTGCTTGATCCACACCGTGCTCCATCCATCCAATCCATGCCTCTCTGACTCACACACAGCCATGCCATGCGGACACTGGCAAGCACTATGCACAAAGCCAAGCACACAAGGTCACTTTCCCTGCCCCTATCCACCACTGCTCTCTAGCCCTAACCATACAACAGCACCAAAACCGCCAAGCAGCCTCATTTTGCAACATGGAACGCCATGCTCCCCGCTACCAATCACCTCTTTCTTTTCCATTGGCCTTCACAGAGTCTCCCGCAGAAGCAGCCTCATCTTCTTGCCTCACTCAGAGCTCAGCCTGACTGCTCCTTACTTCCCACACTCTTCTGCTTTTCCCTTTAGAAATATAGGGCTTACACGTCCCTTCTACCACTTCTTGCAAACTTCCGCTGAATGACGCCACCTTTCAGATACCATGCACTGGGGCCTAGCAACTCCATCTGACACTTCCCTCAGCACTCACGCACTAACCTCTTCATGTCCCGCCGACAAGTACACCTTCAGCTTGTTCAGATGCTCTCAAACTTCACCCTCTCCTGCAGCGAGCGGCCTGCCCATCCACATTCTTCGGGAACGGCTCCCAGCATTTGCCTTCCGCCACTTCGCCAGCGTGCCTGGACATCACTGACACGCAAGGCTACAAACACCTGCTGCTCTCCACAGCCTCTTTGCCCCAAAAGCCTAGAACCTTCCAGACCTGTCAAGCACTACCAGCAACAATGCCACCATGCCACCACCAGGCCACAGTCATCATCCCCTTGCACACTCCAAATTCCTCTTTGCACAAGCCAATTTCCTCCTCACGTCTCCCCACACTTTCTGCCTTTTTCTAAGGCCATCTGAAACTACTGGCAAACCTTCACTACTCCAGCCAAAGAAGACCAGCTCCCTCAGCCTTCTGAGAAGCCACATGCTCTGGATCACTGGGCAACTTCAGAGCTGTCCCCTCCGACATCGCCACAGCTCTCGTGGACTCAAGAGCCCCAAACAGGACACAATCTTCCACAGCCAAGGGCTCTGCAATCCCAAAACACAACACCATTTCTTTCACCGGGACACTCCTCTTTAGCCGCCTCATCCACTCAGGTATGGATCTCAAAAGCAGAGCCCTGCTCCAGGCCCACAGCCATCGCACCACGCGCCACAGGACGAGCAAAGCCCTTCCCTTTGGCCCACTTCTTCACTCAGCCTTTCTTGCCTGCCTTCTTGCTCGCTCCTCCCAAACACAGCAGCTGCAGCGCCTCCCTGCAAGGACACCCTCACGCCTCCAAGGCCCACCTGCACAGACAGCCCCTTCAACGCTGCCGCCGCCTCTGGCCATTTAGCACAGCAGGGCAATTGCCAGCCCTCGCCCACTGACATCACTGCACATCCCTCCCTTGCAACCACAAAAGGAAAACAGCAGCTAAGAGGAAAAGAAAGGCAAGCCACAAAGTGAAAGGAAAAGTGACCGCAGCCACCAGCAGGCCTTTGCAGGTGGAAACCATGCCGAGCCACCAAGACAGACTTAGCTGCACAGCACACACCTCCCAGCTGCCTCGGCAGCTCAAAGGGAACGCCCAACAGCCCTCTGCACCGCACCTGACCCCGACGCCTCTGACCCACAGCTTGCGCAGCCCCGGCACACGCAGCCACCACCGTGCCCAACCACGCAAACCACTTCCCCAAGACCACCAGAGCCACCAGCAGAGACTGGAAACAACAGACAGAAACTGCCGGCAATCGGAAAGCGATGAAGGGAAAGCTGCTGCCGTACAAAGCCACGCGCCCACCGCCAGCCCAAGCACAGCCGCCAGCAGCACCGGCAGCACCAGCCAGCCTCAGCAGCCTGCTCCTGCCCTGCAGCACCCGACAGCAGCCACACAGCCACCATGCCTGCGCCCACAGACGCACGGCCACGCCTGCCGCACGCCGCCCCGCCGCTCCTGCTCCTCCTCACCGCTCTGGCCACCAGCCTGGCCTGCCAACACCTCTGGACACACGACGACGCCTTCCCCGCCGACGCGCTTCGCCTCCTCCAGGACGTGGCTGCCAGCCACACACAGCCCTGCCACCTGCAACAGCCGCCCTTCTTCCCCGACACCCTCCTCCACAACAACCTCCAGCCGCACCAAGCCGCCGCCACCGCCCTACACATCCTGCAGCACCTCTTCCACACCCTCAGCTCCAACAGCACCCGCCACCACTGGCCCAGCCAGCCTCGCAACCAGCTCCTCAACAAACTGCAGCACCACATCCACCACCTCGAGCAATGCCTCCCCGACAGGGCCATGCCCTTCAAAGCACCACGCAACCCGCTGCTCGCCATCAACAAGTACTTCAGGGACATCCACCTCTTCCTGCACGCCCACAACCACAGCGCCTGCGCCTGGGACCACGTCCGCCTCCAAGCTCGGGCCTCTTTACAGCACCTCCACAACCTCGCACGCACCATGCGCCGCTAGCGCAAACACCCACACGCCAACCCACACCTACGCCCCACAGCCACCTCCAACCCCACGCCTCCTCTCACCTGCCACCGCACACGGGCCTGCAACAACTGCACCGCACCCGCACCCTTCAACCACTGCATCTCCATCCATCCATTCAGCCTCTCCCACCGACATGGACAAAGGATTTGCTCTACATATTTATTGACTTCTCCCATTATTTATTTATTTATTTATTTATTTATTTATTTATTTATCCACCTCTTTATTTTTCTACTTATTCTCTTCTTGATGCCACTGGAAATAAAGACCTACCACAAAACACTTGCCACTGCCTCTCCTCTCTCTAGCACTGCTACCACTCTTTGCGCCAGGGCAAAGCCGTCTCCACTCAACCCCTACGCAAAGCCCTGCTCCAAACAGACCCCGTCCACCCTTCTCAATGGCACCTGCCCTAGCAGCAGCCTGCAGCACACCCCATGCAACAGCACCGCTGGCCTTTGGCCAACAGCACAGAAGCACAACAAGAAAAACGCCCGAAGGCTGGACAGCACCGCTGCACCTCATCTGCTTGATCCACACCGTGCTCCATCCATCCAATCCATGCCTCTCTGACTCACACACAGCCATGCCATGCGGACACTGGCAAGCACTATGCACAAAGCCAAGCACACAAGGTCACTTTCCCTGCCCCTATCCACCACTGCTCTCTAGCCCTAACCATACAACAGCACCAAAACCGCCAAGCAGCCTCATTTTGCAACATGGAACGCCATGCTCCCCGCTACCAATCACCTCTTTCTTTTCCATTGGCCTTCACAGAGTCTCCCGCAGAAGCAGCCGCATCTTCTTGCCTCACTCAGAGCTCAGCCTGACTGCTCCTTACTTCCCACACTCTTCTGCTTTTCCCTTTAGAAATATAGGGCTTACACGTCCCTTCTACCACTTCTTGCGAACTTCCGCTGAATGACGCCACCTTTCAGATACCATGCACTGGGGCCTAGCAACTCCATCTGACACTTCCCTCAGCACTCACGCACCAACCTCTTCATGTCCCGCCGACTAGTACACCTTCAGCTTGTTCAGATGCTCTCAAACTTCACCCTCTCCTGCAGCGAGCGGCCTGCCCATCCACATTCTTCGGGAACGGCTCCCAGCATTTGCCTTCCGCCACTTCGCCAGCGTGCCTGGACATCATTGACACGCAAGGCTACAAACACCTGCTGCTCTCCACAGCCTCTTTGCCCCAAAAGCCTAGAACCTTCCAGACCTGTCAAGCACTACCAGCAACAATGCCACCATGCCACCACCAGGCCACAGTCATCATCCCCTTGCACACTCCAAATTCCTCTTTGCACAAGCCAATTTCCTCCTCACGTCTCCCCACACTTTCTGCCTTTTTCTAAGGCCATCTGAAACTACTGGCAAACCTTCACTACTCCAGCCAAAGAAGACCAGCTCCCTCAGCCTTCTGAGAAGCCACATGCTCTGGATCACTGGGCAACTTCAGAGCCGTCCCCTCCGACACCGCCACAGCTCTCGTGGACTCAAGAGCCCCAAACAGGACACAATCTTCCACAGCCAAGGGCTCTGCAATCCCAAAACGCAACACCATTTCTTTCACCGGGACACTCCTCTTTGGCCGCCTCATCCACTCAGGCATGGATCTCAAAAGCAGAGCCCTGCTCCAGGCCCACAGCCATCGCACCACGCGCCACAGGACGAGCAAAGCCCTTCCCTTTGGCCCACTTCTTCACTCAGCCTTTCTTGCCTGCCTTCTTGCTCGCTCCTCCCAAACACAGCAGCTGCAGCGCCTCCCTGCAAGGACACCCTCACGCCTCCAAGGCCCACCTGCACAGACAGCCCCTTCAACGCTGCCGCCGCCTCTGGCCATTTAGCACAGCAGGGCAATTGCCAGCCCTCGCCCACTGACATCACTGCACATCCCTCCCTTGCAACCACAAAAGGAAAACAGCAGCTAAGAGGAAAAGAAAGGCAAGCCACAAAGTGAAAGGAAAAGTGACCGCAGCCACCAGCAGGCCTTTGCAGGTGGAAACCATGCCGAGCCACCAAGACAGACTTAGCTGCACTGCACACACCTCCCAGCTGCCTCGGCAGCTCAAAGGGAACGCCCAACAGCCCTCTGCACCGCACCTGACCCCGACGCCGCTGACCCACAGCTTGCGCAGCCCCGGCACACGCAGCCACCACCGTGCCCAACCACGCAAACCACTTCCCCAAGACCACCAGAGCCACCAGCAGAGACTGGAAACAACAGACAGAAACTGCCGGCAATCGGAAAGCGATGAAGGGAAAGCTGCCGCCGTACAAAGCCACGCGCCCACCGCCAGCCCAAGCACAGCCGCCAGCAGCACCGGCAGCACCAGCCAGCCTCAGCAGCCTGCTCCTGCCCTGCAGCACCCGACAGCAGCCACACAGCCACCATGCCTGCGCCCACAGACGCACGGCCACGCCTGCCGCAAGCCGCCCCGCCGCTCCTGCTCCTCCTCACCGCTCTGGCCACCAGCCTGGCCTGCCAACACCTCTGGACACACGACGACGCCTTCCCCGCCGACGCGCTTCGCCTCCTCCAGGACGTGGCTGCCAGCCACACACAGCCCTGCCACCTGCAACAGCCGCCCTTCTTCCCCGACACCCTCCTCCACAACAACCTCCAGCCGCACCAAGCCGCCGCCACCGCCCTACGCATCCTGCAGCACCTCTTCCACACCCTCAGCTCCAACAGCACCCGCCACCACTGGCCCAGCCAGCCTCGCAACCAGCTCCTCAACAAACTGCAGCACCACATCCACCACCTCGAGCAATGCCTCCCCGACAGGGCCATGCCCTTCAAAGCACCACGCAACCCGCTGCTCGCCATCAACAAGTACTTCAGGGACATCCACCTCTTCCTGCACGCCCACAACCACAGCGCCTGCGCCTGGGACCACGTCCGCCTCCAAGCTCGGGCCTCTTTACAGCACCTCCACAACCTCGCACGCACCATGCGCCGCTAGCGCAAACACCCACACGCCAACCCACACCTACGCCCCACAGCCACCTCCAACCCCACGCCTCCTCTCACCTGCCACCGCACACGGGCCTGCAACAACTGCACCGCACCCGCACCCTTCAACCACTGCATCTCCATCCATCCATTCAGCCTCTCCCACCGACATGGACAAAGGATTTGCTCTACATATTTATTGACTTCTCCCATTATTTATTTATTTATTTATTTATTTATTTATTTATTTATCCACCTCTTTATTTTTCTACTTCTTCTCTTCTTGATGCCACTGGAAATAAAGACCTACCACAAAACACTTGCCACTGCCTCTCCTCTCTCTAGCACTGCTACCACTCTTTGCGCCAGGGCAAAGCCGTCTCCACTCAACCCCTACGCAAAGCCCTGCTCCAAACAGACCCCGTCCACCCTTCTCAATGGCACCTGCCCTAGCAGCAGCCTGCAGCACACCCCATGCAACAGCACCGCTGGCCTTTGGCCAACAGCACAGAAGCACAACAAGAAAAACGCCCGAAGGCTGGACAGCACCGCTGCACCTCATCTGCTTGATCCACACCGTGCTCCATCCATCCAATCCATGCCTCTCTGACTCACACACAGCCATGCCATGCGGACACTGGCAAGCACTATGCACAAAGCCAAGCACACAAGGTCACTTTCCCTGCCCCTATCCACCACTGCTCTCTAGCCCTAACCATACAACAGCACCAAAACCGCCAAGCAGCCTCATTTTGCAACATGGAACGCCATGCTCCCCGCTACCAATCACCTCTTTCTTTTCCATTGGCCTTCACAGAGTCTCCCGCAGAAGCAGCCGCATCTTCTTGCCTCACTCAGAGCTCAGCCTGACTGCTCCTTACTTCCCACACTCTTCTGCTTTTCCCTTTAGAAATATAGGGCTTACACGTCCCTTCTACCACTTCTTGCGAACTTCCGCTGAATGACGCCACCTTTCAGATACCATGCACTGGGGCCTAGCAACTCCATCTGACACTTCCCTCAGCACTCACGCACTAACCTCTTCATGTCCCGCCGACAAGTACACCTTCAGCTTGTTCAGATGCTCTCAAACTTCACCCTCTCCTGCAGCGAGCGGCCTGCCCATCCACATTCTTCGGGAACGGCTCCCAGCATTTGCCTTCCGCCACTTCGCCAGCGTGCCTGGACATCATTGACACGCAAGGCTACAAACACCTGCTGCTCTCCACAGCCTCTTTGCCCCAAAAGCCTAGAACCTTCCAGACCTGTCAAGCACTACCAGCAACAATGCCACCATGCCACCACCAGGCCACAGTCATCATCCCCTTGCACACTCCAAATTCCTCTTTGCACAAGCCAATTTCCTCCTCACGTCGCCCCACACTTTCTGCCTTTTTCTAAGGCCATCTGAAACTACTGGCAAACCTTCACTACTCCAGCCAAAGAAGACCAGCTCCCTCAGCCTTCTGAGAAGCCACATGCTCTGGATCACTGGGCAACTTCAGAGCCGTCCCCTCCGACACCGCCACAGCTCTCGTGGACTCAAGAGCCCCAAACAGGACACAATCTTCCACAGCCAAGGGCTCTGCAATCCCAAAACACAACACCATTTCTTTCACCGGGACACTCCTCTTTAGCCGCCTCATCCACTCAGGCATGGATCTCAAAAGCAGAGCCCTGCTCCAGGCCCACAGCCATCGCACCACGCGCCACAGGACGAGCAAAGCCCTTCCCTTTGGCCCACTTCTTCACTCAGCCTTTCTTGCCTGCCTTCTTGCTCGCTCCTCCCAAACACAGCAGCTGCAGCGCCTCCCTGCAAGGACACCCTCACGCCTCCAAGGCCCACCTGCACAGACAGCCCCTTCAACGCTGCCGCCGCCTCTGGCCATTTAGCACAGCAGGGCAATTGCCAGCCCTCGCCCACTGACATCACTGCACATCCCTCCCTTGCAACCACAAAAGGAAAACAGCAGCTAAGAGGAAAAGAAAGGCAAGCCACAAAGTGAAAGGAAAAGTGACCGCAGCCACCAGCAGGCCTTTGCAGGTGGAAACCATGCCGAGCCACCAAGACAGACTTAGCTGCACAGCACACACCTCCCAGCTGCCTCGGCAGCTCAAAGGGAACGCCCAACAGCCCTCTGCACCGCACCTGACCCCGACGCCGCTGACCCACAGCTTGCGCAGCCCCGGCACACGCAGCCACCACCGTGCCCAACCACGCAAACCACTTCCCCAAGACCACCAGAGCCACCAGCAGAGACTGGAAACAACAGACAGAAACTGCCGGCAATCGGAAAGCGATGAAGGGAAAGCTGCCGCCGTACAAAGCCACGCGCCCACCGCCAGCCCAAGCACAGCCGCCAGCAGCACCGGCAGCACCAGCCAGCCTCAGCAGCCTGCTCCTGCCCTGCAGCACCCGACAGCAGCCACACAGCCACCATGCCTGCGCCCACAGACGCACGGACACGCCTGCCGCACGCCGCCCCGCCGCTCCTGCTCCTCCTCACCGCTCTGGCCACCAGCCTGGCCTGCCAACACCTCTGGACACACGACGACGCCTTCCCCGCCGACGCGCTTCGCCTCCTCCAGGACGTGGCTGCCAGCCACACACAGCCCTGCCACCTGCAACAGCCGCCCTTCTTCCCCGACACCCTCCTCCACAACAACCTTCAGCCGCACCAAGCCGCCGCCACCGCCCTACACATCCTGCAGCACCTCTTCCACACCCTCAGCTCCAACAGCACCCGCCACCACTGGCCCAGCCAGCCTCGCAACCAGCTCCTCAACAAACTGCAGCACCACATCCACCACCTCGAGCAATGCCTCCCCGACAGGGCCATGCCCTTCAAAGCACCACGCAACCCGCTGCTCGCCATCAACAAGTACTTCAGGGACATCCACCTCTTCCTGCACGCCCACAACCACAGCGCCTGCGCCTGGGACCACGTCCGCCTCCAAGCTCGGGCCTCTTTACAGCACCTCCACAACCTCGCACGCACCATGCGCCGCTAGCGCAAACACCCACACGCCAACCCACACCTACACCCCACAGCCACCTCCAACCCCACGCCTCCTCTCACCTGCCACCGCACACGGGCCTGCAACAACTGCACCGCACCCGCACCCTTCAACCACTGCATCTCCATCCATCCATCCATCCATTCAGCCTCTCCCACCGACATGGACAAAGGATTTGCTCTACATATTTATTGACTTCTGCCATTATTTATTTATTTATTTATTTATTTATTTATTTATTTATCCACCTATTTATTTTTCTACTTATTCTCTTCTTGATGCCACTGGAAATAAAGACCTACCACAAAACACTTGCCACTGCCTCTCCTCTCTCTAGCACTGCTACCACTCTTTGCGCCAGGGCAAAGCCGTCTCCACTCAACCCCTACGCAAAGCCCTGCTCCAAACAGACCCCGTCCACCCTTCTCAATGGCACCTGCCCTAGCAGCAGCCTGCAGCACACCCCATGCAACAGCACCGCTGGCCTTTGGCCAACAGCACAGAAGCACAACAAGAAAAACGCCCGAAGGCTGCACAGCACCGCTGCACCTCATCTGCTTGATCCACACCGTGCTCCATCCATCCAATCCATGCCTCTCTGACTCACACACAGCCATGCCATGCGGACACTGGCAAGCACTATGCACAAAGCCAAGCACACAAGGTCACTTTCCCTGCCCCTATCCACCACTGCTCTCTAGCCCTAACCATACAACAGCACCAAAACCGCCAAGCAGCCTCATTTTGCAACATGGAACGCCATGCTCCCCGCTACCAATCACCTCTTTCTTTTCCATTGGCCTTCACAGAGTCTCCCGCAGAAGCAGCCGCATCTTCTTGCCTCACTCAGAGCTCAGCCTGACTGCTCCTTACTTCCCACACTCTTCTGCTTTTCCCTTTAGAAATATAGGGCTTACACGTCCCTTCTACCACTTCTTGCGAACTTCCGCTGAATGACGCCACCTTTCAGATACCATGCACTGGGGCCTAGCAACTCCATCTGACACTTCCCTCAGCACTCACGCACTAACCTCTTCATGTCCCGCCGACAAGTACACCTTCAGCTTGTTCAGATGCTCTCAAACTTCACCCTCTCCTGCAGCGAGCGGCCTGCCCATCCACATTCTTCGGGAACGGCTCCCAGCATTTGCCTTCCGCCACTTCGCCAGCGTGCCTGGACATCATTGACACGCAAGGCTACAAACACCTGCTGCTCTCCACAGCCTCTTTGCCCCAAAAGCCTAGAACCTTCCAGACCTGTCAAGCACTACCAGCAACAATGCCACCATGCCACCACCAGGCCACAGTCATCATCCCCTTGCACACTCCAAATTCCTCTTTGCACAAGCCAATTTCCTCCTCACGTCTCCCCACACTTTCTGCCTTTTTCTAAGGCCATCTGAAACTACTGGCAAACCTTCACTACTCCAGCCAAAGAAGACCAGCTCCCTCAGCCTTCTGAGAAGCCACATGCTCTGGATCACTGGGCAACTTCAGAGCCGTCCCCTCCGACACCGCCACAGCTCTCGTGGACTCAAGAGCCCCAAACAGGACACAATCTTCCACAGCCAAGGGCTCTGCAATCCCAAAACACAACACCATTTCTTTCACCGGGACACTCCTCTTTAGCCGCCTCATCCACTCAGGCATGGATCTCAAAAGCAGAGCCCTGCTCCAGGCCCACAGCCATCGCACCACGCGCCACAGGACGAGCAAAGCCCTTCCCTTTGGCCCACTTCTTCACTCAGCCTTTCTTGCCTGCCTTCTTGCTCGCTCCTCCCAAACACAGCAGCTGCAGCGCCTCCCTGCAAGGACACCCTCACGCCTCCAAGGCCCACCTGCACAGACAGCCCCTTCAACGCTGCCGCCGCCTCTGGCCATTTAGCACAGCAGGGCAATTGCCAGCCCTCGCCCACTGACATCACTGCACATCCCTCCCTTGCAACCACAAAAGGAAAACAGCAGCTAAGAGGAAAAGAAAGGCAAGCCACAAAGTGAAAGGAAAAGTGACCGCAGCCACCAGCAGGCCTTTGCAGGTGGAAACCATGCCGAGCCACCAAGACAGACTTAGCTGCACAGCACACACCTCCCAGCTGCCTCGGCAGCTCAAAGGAACGCCCAACAGCCCTCTGCACCGCACCTGACCCCGACGCCGCTGACCCACAGCTTGCGCAGCCCCGGCACACGCAGCCACCACCGTGCCCAACCACGCAAACCACTTCCCCAAGACCACCAGAGCCACCAGCAGAGACTGGAAACAACAGACAGAAACTGCCGGCAATCGGAAAGCGATGAAGGGAAAGCTGCCGCCGTACAAAGCCACGCGCCCACCGCCAGCCCAAGCACAGCCGCCAGCAGCACCGGCAGCACCAGCCAGCCTCAGCAGCCTGCTCCTGCCCTGCAGCACCCGACAGCAGCCACACAGCCACCATGCCTGCGCCCACAGACGCACGGACACGCCTGCCGCACGCCGCCCCGCCGCTCCTGCTCCTCCTCACCGCTCTGGCCACCAGCCTGGCCTGCCAACACCTCTGGACACACGACGACGCCTTCCCCGCCGACGCGCTTCGCCTCCTCCAGGACGTGGCTGCCAGCCACACACAGCCCTGCCACCTGCAACAGCCGCCCTTCTTCCCCGACACCCTCCTCCACAACAACCTTCAGCCGCACCAAGCCGCCGCCACCGCCCTACACATCCTGCAGCACCTCTTCCACACCCTCAGCTCCAACAGCACCCGCCACCACTGGCCCAGCCAGCCTCGCAACCAGCTCCTCAACAAACTGCAGCACCACATCCACCACCTCGAGCAATGCCTCCCCGACAGGGCCATGCCCTTCAAAGCACCACGCAACCCGCTGCTCGCCATCAACAAGTACTTCAGGGACATCCACCTCTTCCTGCACGCCCACAACCACAGCGCCTGCGCCTGGGACCACGTCCGCCTCCAAGCTCGGGCCTCTTTACAGCACCTCCACAACCTCGCACGCACCATGCGCCGCTAGCGCAAACACCCACACGCCAACCCACACCTACGCCCCACAGCCACCTCCAACCCCACGCCTCCTCTCACCTGCCACCGCACACGGGCCTGCAACAACTGCACCGCACCCGCACCCTTCAACCACTGCATCTCCATCCATCCATTCAGCCTCTCCCACCGACATGGACAAAGGATTTGCTCTACATATTTATTGACTTCTCCCATTATTTATTTATTTATTTATTTATTTATTTATTTATTTATCCACCTCTTTATTTTTCTACTTCTTCTCTTCTTGATGCCACTGGAAATAAAGACCTACCACAAAACACTTGCCACTGCCTCTCCTCTCTCTAGCACTGCTACCACTCTTTGCGCCAGGGCAAAGCCGTCTCCACTCAACCCCTACGCAAAGCCCTGCTCCAAACAGACCCCGTCCACCCTTCTCAATGGCACCTGCCCTAGCAGCAGCCTGCAGCACACCCCATGCAACAGCACCGCTGGCCTTTGGCCAACAGCACAGAAGCACAACAAGAAAAACGCCCGAAGGCTGGACAGCACCGCTGCACCTCATCTGCTTGATCCACACCGTGCTCCATCCATCCAATCCATGCCTCTCTGACTCACACACAGCCATGCCATGCGGACACTGGCAAGCACTATGCACAAAGCCAAGCACACAAGGTCACTTTCCCTGCCCCTATCCACCACTGCTCTCTAGCCCTAACCATACAACAGCACCAAAACCGCCAAGCAGCCTCATTTTGCAACATGGAACGCCATGCTCCCCGCTACCAATCACCTCTTTCTTTTCCATTGGCCTTCACAGAGTCTCCCGCAGAAGCAGCCGCATCTTCTTGCCTCACTCAGAGCTCAGCCTGACTGCTCCTTACTTCCCACACTCTTCTGCTTTTCCCTTTAGAAATATAGGGCTTACACGTCCCTTCTACCACTTCTTGCGAACTTCCGCTGAATGACGCCACCTTTCAGATACCATGCACTGGGGCCTAGCAACTCCATCTGACACTTCCCTCAGCACTCACGCACTAACCTCTTCATGTCCCGCCGACAAGTACACCTTCAGCTTGTTCAGATGCTCTCAAACTTCACCCTCTCCTGCAGCGAGCGGCCTGCCCATCCACATTCTTCGGGAACGGCTCCCAGCATTTGCCTTCCGCCACTTCGCCAGCGTGCCTGGACATCATTGACACGCAAGGCTACAAACACCTGCTGCTCTCCACAGCCTCTTTGCCCCAAAAGCCTAGAACCTTCCAGACCTGTCAAGCACTACCAGCAACAATGCCACCATGCCACCACCAGGCCACAGTCATCATCCCCTTGCACACTCCAAATTCCTCTTTGCACAAGCCAATTTCCTCCTCACGTCGCCCCACACTTTCTGCCTTTTTCTAAGGCCATCTGAAACTACTGGCAAACCTTCACTACTCCAGCCAAAGAAGACCAGCTCCCTCAGCCTTCTGAGAAGCCACATGCTCTGGATCACTGGGCAACTTCAGAGCCGTCCCCTCCGACACCGCCACAGCTCTCGTGGACTCAAGAGCCCCAAACAGGACACAATCTTCCACAGCCAAGGGCTCTGCAATCCCAAAACACAACACCATTTCTTTCACCGGGACACTCCTCTTTAGCCGCCTCATCCACTCAGGCATGGATCTCAAAAGCAGAGCCCTGCTCCAGGCCCACAGCCATCGCACCACGCGCCACAGGACGAGCAAAGCCCTTCCCTTTGGCCCACTTCTTCACTCAGCCTTTCTTGCCTGCCTTCTTGCTCGCTCCTCCCAAACACAGCAGCTGCAGCGCCTCCCTGCAAGGACACCCTCACGCCTCCAAGGCCCACCTGCACAGACAGCCCCTTCAACGCTGCCGCCGCCTCTGGCCATTTAGCACAGCAGGGCAATTGCCAGCCCTCGCCCACTGACATCACTGCACATCCCTCCCTTGCAACCACAAAAGGAAAACAGCAGCTAAGAGGAAAAGAAAGGCAAGCCACAAAGTGAAAGGAAAAGTGACCGCAGCCACCAGCAGGCCTTTGCAGGTGGAAACCATGCCGAGCCACCAAGACAGACTTAGCTGCACAGCACACACCTCCCAGCTGCCTCGGCAGCTCAAAGGGAACGCCCAACAGCCCTCTGCACCGCACCTGACCCCGACGCCGCTGACCCACAGCTTGCGCAGCCCCGGCACACGCAGCCACCACCGTGCCCAACCACGCAAACCACTTCCCCAAGACCACCAGAGCCACCAGCAGAGACTGGAAACAACAGACAGAAACTGCCGGCAATCGGAAAGCGATGAAGGGAAAGCTGCCGCCGTACAAAGCCACGCGCCCACCGCCAGCCCAAGCACAGCCGCCAGCAGCACCGGCAGCACCAGCCAGCCTCAGCAGCCTGCTCCTGCCCTGCAGCACCCGACAGCAGCCACACAGCCACCATGCCTGCGCCCACAGACGCACGGACACGCCTGCCGCACGCCGCCCCGCCGCTCCTGCTCCTCCTCACCGCTCTGGCCACCAGCCTGGCCTGCCAACACCTCTGGACACACGACGACGCCTTCCCCGCCGACGCGCTTCGCCTCCTCCAGGACGTGGCTGCCAGCCACACACAGCCCTGCCACCTGCAACAGCCGCCCTTCTTCCCCGACACCCTCCTCCACAACAACCTTCAGCCGCACCAAGCCGCCGCCACCGCCCTACACATCCTGCAGCACCTCTTCCACACCCTCAGCTCCAACAGCACCCGCCACCACTGGCCCAGCCAGCCTCGCAACCAGCTCCTCAACAAACTGCAGCACCACATCCACCACCTCGAGCAATGCCTCCCCGACAGGGCCATGCCCTTCAAAGCACCACGCAACCCGCTGCTCGCCATCAACAAGTACTTCAGGGACATCCACCTCTTCCTGCACGCCCACAACCACAGCGCCTGCGCCTGGGACCACGTCCGCCTCCAAGCTCGGGCCTCTTTACAGCACCTCCACAACCTCGCACGCACCATGCGCCGCTAGCGCAAACACCCACACGCCAACCCACACCTACACCCCACAGCCACCTCCAACCCCACGCCTCCTCTCACCTGCCACCGCACACGGGCCTGCAACAACTGCACCGCACCCGCACCCTTCAACCACTGCATCTCCATCCATCCATCCATCCATTCAGCCTCTCCCACCGACATGGACAAAGGATTTGCTCTACATATTTATTGACTTCTGCCATTATTTATTTATTTATTTATTTATTTATTTATTTATTTATCCACCTATTTATTTTTCTACTTATTCTCTTCTTGATGCCACTGGAAATAAAGACCTACCACAAAACACTTGCCACTGCCTCTCCTCTCTCTAGCACTGCTACCACTCTTTGCGCCAGGGCAAAGCCGTCTCCACTCAACCCCTACGCAAAGCCCTGCTCCAAACAGACCCCGTCCACCCTTCTCAATGGCACCTGCCCTAGCAGCAGCCTGCAGCACACCCCATGCAACAGCACCGCTGGCCTTTGGCCAACAGCACAGAAGCACAACAAGAAAAACGCCCGAAGGCTGCACAGCACCGCTGCACCTCATCTGCTTGATCCACACCGTGCTCCATCCATCCAATCCATGCCTCTCTGACTCACACACAGCCATGCCATGCGGACACTGGCAAGCACTATGCACAAAGCCAAGCACACAAGGTCACTTTCCCTGCCCCTATCCACCACTGCTCTCTAGCCCTAACCATACAACAGCACCAAAACCGCCAAGCAGCCTCATTTTGCAACATGGAACGCCATGCTCCCCGCTACCAATCACCTCTTTCTTTTCCATTGGCCTTCACAGAGTCTCCCGCAGAAGCAGCCGCATCTTCTTGCCTCACTCAGAGCTCAGCCTGACTGCTCCTTACTTCCCACACTCTTCTGCTTTTCCCTTTAGAAATATAGGGCTTACACGTCCCTTCTACCACTTCTTGCGAACTTCCGCTGAATGACGCCACCTTTCAGATACCATGCACTGGGGCCTAGCAACTCCATCTGACACTTCCCTCAGCACTCACGCACTAACCTCTTCATGTCCCGCCGACAAGTACACCTTCAGCTTGTTCAGATGCTCTCAAACTTCACCCTCTCCTGCAGCGAGCGGCCTGCCCATCCACATTCTTCGGGAACGGCTCCCAGCATTTGCCTTCCGCCACTTCGCCAGCGTGCCTGGACATCATTGACACGCAAGGCTACAAACACCTGCTGCTCTCCACAGCCTCTTTGCCCCAAAAGCCTAGAACCTTCCAGACCTGTCAAGCACTACCAGCAACAATGCCACCATGCCACCACCAGGCCACAGTCATCATCCCCTTGCACACTCCAAATTCCTCTTTGCACAAGCCAATTTCCTCCTCACGTCTCCCCACACTTTCTGCCTTTTTCTAAGGCCATCTGAAACTACTGGCAAACCTTCACTACTCCAGCCAAAGAAGACCAGCTCCCTCAGCCTTCTGAGAAGCCACATGCTCTGGATCACTGGGCAACTTCAGAGCCGTCCCCTCCGACACCGCCACAGCTCTCGTGGACTCAAGAGCCCCAAACAGGACACAATCTTCCACAGCCAAGGGCTCTGCAATCCCAAAACACAACACCATTTCTTTCACCGGGACACTCCTCTTTAGCCGCCTCATCCACTCAGGCATGGATCTCAAAAGCAGAGCCCTGCTCCAGGCCCACAGCCATCGCACCACGCGCCACAGGACGAGCAAAGCCCTTCCCTTTGGCCCACTTCTTCACTCAGCCTTTCTTGCCTGCCTTCTTGCTCGCTCCTCCCAAACACAGCAGCTGCAGCGCCTCCCTGCAAGGACACCCTCACGCCTCCAAGGCCCACCTGCACAGACAGCCCCTTCAACGCTGCCGCCGCCTCTGGCCATTTAGCACAGCAGGGCAATTGCCAGCCCTCGCCCACTGACATCACTGCACATCCCTCCCTTGCAACCACAAAAGGAAAACAGCAGCTAAGAGGAAAAGAAAGGCAAGCCACAAAGTGAAAGGAAAAGTGACCGCAGCCACCAGCAGGCCTTTGCAGGTGGAAACCATGCCGAGCCACCAAGACAGACTTAGCTGCACAGCACACACCTCCCAGCTGCCTCGGCAGCTCAAAGGAACGCCCAACAGCCCTCTGCACCGCACCTGACCCCGACGCCGCTGACCCACAGCTTGCGCAGCCCCGGCACACGCAGCCACCACCGTGCCCAACCACGCAAACCACTTCCCCAAGACCACCAGAGCCACCAGCAGAGACTGGAAACAACAGACAGAAACTGCCGGCAATCGGAAAGCGATGAAGGGAAAGCTGCCGCCGTACAAAGCCACGCGCCCACCGCCAGCCCAAGCACAGCCGCCAGCAGCACCGGCAGCACCAGCCAGCCTCAGCAGCCTGCTCCTGCCCTGCAGCACCCGACAGCAGCCACACAGCCACCATGCCTGCGCCCACAGACGCACGGCCACGCCTGCCGCACGCCGCCCCGCCGCTCCTGCTCCTCCTCACCGCTCTGGCCACCAGCCTGGCCTGCCAACACCTCTGGACACACGACGACGCCTTCCCCGCCGACGCGCTTCGCCTCCTCCAGGACGTGGCTGCCAGCCACACACAGCCCTGCCACCTGCAACAGCCGCCCTTCTTCCCCGACACCCTCCTCCACAACAACCTTCAGCCGCACCAAGCCGCCGCCACCGCCCTACACATCCTGCAGCACCTCTTCCACACCCTCAGCTCCAACAGCACCCGCCACCACTGGCCCAGCCAGCCTCGCAACCAGCTCCTCAACAAACTGCAGCACCACATCCACCACCTCGAGCAATGCCTCCCCGACAGGGCCATGCCCTTCAAAGCACCACGCAACCCGCTGCTCGCCATCAACAAGTACTTCAGGGACATCCACCTCTTCCTGCACGCCCACAACCACAGCGCCTGCGCCTGGGACCACGTCCGCCTCCAAGCTCGGGCCTCTTTACAGCACCTCCACAACCTCGCACGCACCATGCGCCGCTAGCGCAAACACCCACACGCCAACCCACACCTACGCCCCACAGCCACCTCCAACCCCACGCCTCCTCTCACCTGCCACCGCACACGGGCCTGCAACAACTGCACCGCACCCGCACCCTTCAACCACTGCATCTCCATCCATCCATTCAGCCTCTCCCACCGACATGGACAAAGGATTTGCTCTACATATTTATTGACTTCTCCCATTATTTATTTATTTATTTATTTATTTATTTATTTATTTATCCACCTCTTTATTTTTCTACTTCTTCTCTTCTTGATGCCACTGGAAATAAAGACCTACCACAAAACACTTGCCACTGCCTCTCCTCTCTCTAGCACTGCTACCACTCTGCGCCAGGGAAAGCCGTCTCCACTCAACCCCTACGCAAAGCCCTGCTCCAAACAGACCCCGTCCACCCTTCTCAATGGCACCTGCCCTAGCAGCAGCCTGCAGCACACCCCATGCAACAGCACCGCTGGCCTTTGGCCAACAGCACAGAAGCACAACAAGAAAAACGCCCGAAGGCTGCACAGCACCGCTGCACCTCATCTGCTTGATCCACACCGTGCTCCATCCATCCAATCCATGCCTCTCTGACTCACACACAGCCATGCCATGCGGACACTGGCAAGCACTATGCACAAAGCCAAGCACACAAGGTCACTTTCCCTGCCCCTATCCACCACTGCTCTCTAGCCCTAACCATACAACAGCACCAAAACCGCCAAGCAGCCTCATTTTGCAACATGGAACGCCATGCTCCCCGCTACCAATCACCTCTTTCTTTTCCACTGGCCTTCACAGAGTCTCCCGCAGAAGCAGCCTCATCTTCTTGCCTCACTCAGAGCTCAGCCTGACTGCTCCTTACTTCCCACACTCTTCTGCTTTTCCCTTTAGAAATATAGGGCTTACACGTCCCTTCTACCACTTCTTGCAAACTTCTGCTGAATGACGCCACCTTTCAGATACCATGCACTGGGGCCTAGCAACTCCATCTGACACTTCCCTCAGCACTCACGCACTAACCTCTTCATGTCCCGCCGACAAGTACACCTTCAGCTTGTTCAGATGCTCTCAAACTTCACCCTCTCCTGCAGCGAGCGGCCTGCCCATCCACATTCTTCGGGAACGGCTCCCAGCATTTGCCTTCCGCCACTTCGCCAGCGTGCCTGGACATCACTGACACGCAAGGCTACAAACACCTGCTGCTCTCCACAGCCTCTTTGCCCCAAAAGCCTAGAACCTTCCAGACCTGTCAAGCACTACCAGCAACAATGCCACCATGCCACCACCAGGCCACAGTCATCATCCCCTTGCACACTCCAAATTCCTCTTTGCACAAGCCAATTTCCTCCTCACGTCTCCCCACACTTTCTGCCTTTTTCCAAGGGCATCTGAAACTACTGGCAAACCTTCACTACTCCAGCCAAAGAAGACCAGCTCCCTCAGCCTTCTGAGAAGCCACATGCTCTGGATCACTGGGCAACTTCAGAGCCGTCCCCTCCGACACCGCCACAGCTCTCGGGGACTCAAGAGCCCCAAACAGGACACAATCTTCCACAGCCAAGGGCTCTGCAATCCCAAAACACAACACCATTTCTTTCACAGGGACACTCCTCTTTGGCCGCCTCATCCACTCAGGCATGGATCTCAAAAGCAGAGCCCTGCTCCAGGCCCACAGCCATCACACCACGCGCCACAGGACGAGCAAAGCCCTTCCCTTTGGCCCACTTCTTCACTCAGCCTTTCTTGCCTGCCTTCTTGCTCGCTCCTCCCAAACACAGCAGCTGCAGCGCCTCCCTGCAAGGACACCCTCACGCCTCCAAGGCCCACCTGCACAGACAGCCCCTTCAACGCTGCCGCCGCCTCTGGCCATTTAGCACAGCAGGGCAATTGCCAGCCCTCGCCCACTGACATCACTGCACATCCCTCCCTTGCAACCACAAAAGGAAAACAGCAGCTAAGAGGAAAAGAAAGGCAAGCCACAAAGTGAAAGGAAAAGTGACCGCAGCCACCAGCAGGCCTTTGCAGGTGGAAACCATGCCGAGCCACCAAGACAGACTTAGCTGCACAGCACACACCTCCCAGCTGCCTCGGCAGCTCAAAGGGAACGCCCAACAGCCCTCTGCACCGCACCTGACCCCGACGCCTCTGACCCACAGCTTGCGCAGCCCCGGCACACGCAGCCACCACCGTGCCCAACCACGCAAACCACTTCCCCAAGACCACCAGAGCCACCAGCAGAGACTGGAAACAACAGACAGAAACTGCCGGCAATCGGAAAGCGATGAAGGGAAAGCTGCCGCCGTACAAAGCCACGCGCCCACCGCCAGCCCAAGCACAGCCGCCAGCAGCACCGGCAGCACCAGCCAGCCTCAGCAGCCTGCTCCTGCCCTGCAGCACCCGACAGCAGCCACACAGCCACCATGCCTGCGCCCACAGACGCACGGCCACGCCTGCCGCACGCCGCCCCGCCGCTCCTGCTCCTCCTCACCGCTCTGGCCACCAGCCTGGCCTGCCAACACCTCTGGACACACGACGACGCCTTCCCCGCCGACGCGCTTCGCCTCCTCCAGGACGTGGCTGCCAGCCACACACAGCCCTGCCACCTGCAACAGCCGCCCTTCTTCCCCGACACCCTCCTCCACAACAACCTTCAGCCGCACCAAGCCGCCGCCACCGCCCTACACATCCTGCAGCACCTCTTCCACACCCTCAGCTCCAACAGCACCCGCCACCACTGGCCCAGCCAGCCTCGCAACCAGCTCCTCAACAAACTGCAGCACCACATCCACCACCTCGAGCAATGCCTCCCCGACAGGGCCATGCCCTTCAAAGCACCACGCAACCCGCTGCTCGCCATCAACAAGTACTTCAGGGACATCCACCTCTTCCTGCACGCCCACAACCACAGCGCCTGCGCCTGGGACCACGTCCGCCTCCAAGCTCGGGCCTCTTTACAGCACCTCCACAACCTCGCACGCACCATGCGCCGCTAGCGCAAACACCCACACGCCAACCCACACCTACGCCCCACAGCCACCTCCAACCCCACGCCTCCTCTCACCTGCCACCGCACACGGGCCTGCAACAACTGCACCGCACCCGCACCCTTCAACCACTGCATCTCCATCCATCCATTCAGCCTCTCCCACCGACATGGACAAAGGATTTGCTCTACATATTTATTGACTTCTCCCATTATTTATTTATTTATTTATTTATTTATTTATTTATTTATTTATTTATTTATCCACCTCTTTATTTTTCTACTTCTTCTCTTCTTGATGCCACTGGAAATAAAGACCTACCACAAAACACTTGCCACTGCCTCTCCTCTCTCTAGCACTGCTACCACTCTGCGCCAGGGAAAGCCGTCTCCACTCAACCCCTACGCAAAGCCCTGCTCCAAACAGACCCCGTCCACCCTTCTCAATGGCACCTGCCCTAGCAGCAGCCTGCAGCACACCCCATGCAACAGCACCGCTGGCCTTTGGCCAACAGCACAGAAGCACAACAAGAAAAACGCCCGAAGGCTGGACAGCACCGCTGCACCTCATCTGCTTGATCCACACCGTGCTCCAT
Source organism: Passer domesticus (assembly GCF_036417665.1). Classification (NCBI taxonomy): domain Eukaryota; kingdom Metazoa; phylum Chordata; class Aves; order Passeriformes; family Passeridae; genus Passer; species Passer domesticus. Next base: position 8,070,650 of record NC_087512.1, read on the forward strand.
CCATCCAATCCATGCCTCTCTGACTCACACACAGCCATGCCATGCGGACACTGGCAAGCACTATGCACAAAGCCAAGCACACAAGGTCACTTTCCCTGCCCCTATCCACCACTGCTCTCTAGCCCTAACCATACAACAGCACCAAAACCGCCAAGCAGCCTCATTTTGCAACATGGAACACCATGCTCCCCGCTACCAATCACCTCTTTCTTTTCCATTGGCCTTCACAGAGTCTCCCGCAGAAGCAGCCGCATCTTCTTGCCTCACTCAGAGCTCAGCCTGACTGCTCCTTACTTCCCACACTCTTCTGCTTTTCCCTTTAGAAATATAGGGCTTACACGTCCCTTCTACCACTTCTTGCAAACTTCCGCTGAATGACGCCACCTTTCAGATACCATGCACTGGGGCCTAGCAACTCCATCTGACACTTCCCTCAGCACTCACGCACTAACCTCTTCATGTCCCGCCGACAAGTACACCTTCAGCTTGTTCAGATGCTCTCAAACTTCACCCTCTCCTGCAGCGAGCGGCCTGCCCATCCACATTCTTCGGGAACGGCTCCCAGCATTTGCCTTCCGCCACTTCGCCAGCGTGCCTGGACATCACTGACACGCAAGGCTACAAACACCTGCTGCTCTCCACAGCCTCTTTGCCCCAAAAGCCTAGAACCTTCCAGACCTGTCAAGCACTACCAGCAACAATGCCACCATGCCACCACCAGGCCACAGTCATCATCCCCTTGCACACTCCAAATTCCTCTTTGCACAAGCCAATTTCCTCCTCACGTCTCCCCACACTTTCTGCCTTTTTCTAAGGCCATCTGAAACTACTGGCAAACCTTCACTACTCCAGCCAAAGAAGACCAGCTCCCTCAGCCTTCTGAGAAGCCACATGCTCTGGATCACTGGGCAACTTCAGAGCCGTCCCCTCCGACACCGCCACAGCTCTCGTGGACTCAAGAGCCCCAAACAGGACACAATCTTCAACAGCCAAGGGCTCTGCAATCCCAAAACACAACACCATTTCTTTCACAGGGACACTCCTCTTTGGCCGCCTCATCCACTCAGGCATGGATCTCAAAAGCAGAGCCCTGCTCCAGGCCCACAGCCATCGCACCACGCGCCACAGGACGAGCAAAGCCCTTCCCTTTGGCCCACTTCTTCACTCAGCCTTTCTTGCCTGCCTTCTTGCTCGCTCCTCCCAAACACAGCAGCTGCAGCGCCTCCCTGCAAGGACACCCTCACGCCTCCAAGGCCCACCTGCACAGACAGCCCCTTCAACGCTGCCGCCGCCTCTGGCCATTTAGCCCAGCAGGGGAATTGCCAGCCCTCGCCCACTGACATCACTGCACATCCCTCCCTTGCAACCACAAAAGGAAAACAGCAGCTAAGAGGAAAAGAAAGGCAAGCCACAAAGTGAAAGGAAAAGTGACCGCAGCCACCAGCAGGCCTTTGCAGGTGGAAACCATGCCGAGCCACCAAGACAGACTTAGCTGCACAGCACACACCTCCCAGCTGCCTCGGCAGCTCAAAGGGAACGCCCAACAGCCCTCTGCACCGCACCTGACCCCGACGCCTCTGACCCACAGCTTGCGCAGCCCCGGCACACGCAGCCACCACCGTGCCCAACCACGCAAACCACTTCCCCAAGACCACCAGAGCCACCAGCAGAGACTGGAAACAACAGACAGAAACTGCCGGCAATCGGAAAGCGATGAAGGGAAAGCTGCCGCCGTACAAAGCCACGCGCCCACCGCCAGCCCAAGCACAGCCGCCAGCAGCACCGGCAGCACCAGCCAGCCTCAGCAGCCTGCTCCTGCCCTGCAGCACCCGACAGCAGCCACACAGCCACCATGCCTGCGCCCACAGACGCACGGACACGCCTGCCGCACGCCGCCCCGCCGCTCCTGCTCCTCCTCACCGCTCTGGCCACCAGCCTGGCCTGCCAACACCTCTGGACACACGACGACGCCTTCCCCGCCGACGCGCTTCGCCTCCTCCAGGATGTGGCTGCCAGCCACACACAGCCCTGCCACCTGCAACAGCCGCCCTTCTTCCCCGACACCCTCCTCCACAACAACCTCCAGCCGCACCAAGCCGCCGCCACCGCCCTACACATCCTGCAGCACCTCTTCCACACCCTCAGCTCCAACAGCACCCGCCACCACTGGCCCAGCCAGCCTCGCAACCAGCTCCTCAACAAACTGCAGCACCACATCCACCACCTCGAGCAATGCCTCCCCGACAGGGCCATGCCCTTCAAAGCACCACGCAACCCGCTGCTCGCCATCAACAAGTACTTCAGGGACATCCACCTCTTCCTGCACGCCCACAACCACAGCGCCTGCGCCTGGGACCACGTCCGCCTCCAAGCTCGGGCCTCTTTACAGCACCTCCACAACCTCGCACGCACCATGCGCCGCTAGCGCAAACACCCACACGCCAACCCACACCTACGCCCCACAGCCACCTCCAACCCCACGCCTCCTCTCACCTGCCACCGCACACGGGCCTGCAACAACCGCACCGCACCCGCACCCTTCAACCACTGCATCTCCATCCATCCATTCAGCCTCTCCCACCGACATGGACAAAGGATTTGCTCTACATATTTACTCACTTCTGCCATTTTTTATTTATTTATTTATTTATTTATTTATTTATTTATCCACCTCTTTATTTTTCTACTTCTTCTCTTCTTGATGCCACTGGAAATAAAGACCTACCACAAAACACTTGCCACTGCCTCTCCTCTCTCTAGCACTGCTACCACTCTTTGCGCCAGGGCAAAGCCGTCTCCACTCAACCCCTACGCAAAGCCCTGCTCCAAACAGACCCCGTCCACCCTTCTCAATGGCACCTGCCCTAGCAGCAGCCTGCAGCACACCCCATGCAACAGCACTGCCGGCCTTTGGCCAACAGCACAGAAGCACAACAAGAAAAACGCCCGAAGGCTGCACAGCACTGCTGCACCTCATCTGCTTGATCCACACCGTGCTCCATCCATCCAATCCATGCCTCTCTGACTCACACACAGCCATGCCATGCGGACACTGGCAAGCACTATGCACAAAGCCAAGCACACAAGGTCACTTTCCCTGCCCCTATCCACCACTGCTCTCTAGCCCTAACCATACAACAGCACCAAAACCGCCAAGCAGCCTCATTTTGCAACATGGAACACCATGCTCCCCGCTACCAATCACCTCTTTCTTTTCCACTGGCCTTCACAGAGTCTCCCGCAGAAGCAGCCTCATCTTCTTGCCTCACTCAGAGCTCAGCCTGACTGCTCCTTACTTCCCACACTCTTCTGCTTTTCCCTTTAGAAATATAGGGCTTACACGTCCCTTCTACCACTTCTTGCAAACTTCTGCTGAATGACGCCACCTTTCAGATACCATGCACTGGGGCCTAGCAACTCCATCTGACACTTCCCTCAGCACTCACGCACTAACCTCTTCATGTCCCGCCGACAAGTACACCTTCAGCTTGTTCAGATGCTCTCAAACTTCACCCTCTCCTGCAGCGAGCGGCCTGCCCATCCACATTCTTCGGGAACGGCTCCCAGCATTTGCCTTCCGCCACTTCGCCAGCGTGCCTGGACATCACTGACACGCAAGGCTACAAACACCTGCTGCTCTCCACAGCCTCTTTGCCCCAAAAGCCTAGAACCTTCCAGACCTGTCAAGCACTACCAGCAACAATGCCACCATGCCACCACCAGGCCACAGTCATCATCCCCTTGCACACTCCAAATTCCTCTTTGCACAAGCCAATTTCCTCCTCACGTCTCCCCACACTTTCTGCCTTTTTCCAAGGGCATCTGAAACTACTGGCAAACCTTCACTACTCCAGCCAAAGAAGACCAGCTCCCTCAGCCTTCTGAGAAGCCACATGCTCTGGATCACTGGGCAACTTCAGAGCCGTCCCCTCCGACACCGCCACAGCTCTCGGGGACTCAAGAGCCCCAAACAGGACACAATCTTCCACAGCCAAGGGCTCTGCAATCCCAAAACACAACACCATTTCTTTCACAGGGACACTCCTCTTTGGCCGCCTCATCCACTCAGGCATGGATCTCAAAAGCAGAGCCCTGCTCCAGGCCCACAGCCATCGCACCACGCGCCACAGGACGAGCAAAGCCCTTCCCTTTGGCCCACTTCTTCACTCAGCCTTTCTTGCCTGCCTTCTTGCTCGCTCCTCCCAAACACAGCAGCTGCAGCGCCTCCCTGCAAGGACACCCTCACGCCTCCAAGGCCCACCTGCACAGACAGCCCCTTCAACGCTGCCGCCGCCTCTGGCCATTTAGCACAGCAGGGCAATTGCCAGCCCTCGCCCACTGACATCACTGCACATCCCTCCCTTGCAACCACAAAAGGAAAACAGCAGCTAAGAGGAAAAGAAAGGCAAGCCACAAAGTGAAAGGAAAAGTGACCGCAGCCACCAGCAGGCCTTTGCAGGTGGAAACCATGCCGAGCCACCAAGACAGACTTAGCTGCACAGCACACACCTCCCACCTGCCTCGGCAGCTCAAAGGGAACGCCCAACAGCCCTCTGCACCGCACCTGACCCCGACGCCTCTGACCCACAGCTTGCGCAGCCCCGGCACACGCAGCCACCACCGTGCCCAACCACGCAAACCACTTCCCCAAGACCACCAGAGCCACCAGCAGAGACTGGAAACAACAGACAGAAACTGCCGGCAATCGGAAAGCGATGAAGGGAAAGCTGCCGCCGTACAAAGCCACGCGCCCACCGCCAGCCCAAGCACAGCCGCCAGCAGCACCGGCAGCACCAGCCAGCCTCAGCAGCCTGCTCCTGCCCTGCAGCACCCGACAGCAGCCACACAGCCACCATGCCTGCGCCCACAGACGCACGGACACGCCTGCCGCACGCCGCCCCGCCGCTCCTGCTCCTCCTCACCGCTCTGGCCACCAGCCTGGCCTGCCAACACCTCTGGACACACGACGACGCCTTCCCCGCCGACGCGCTTCGCCTCCTCCAGGACGTGGCTGCCAGCCACACACAGCCCTGCCACCTGCAACAGCCGCCCTTCTTCCCCGACACCCTCCTCCACAACAACCTCCAGCCGCACCAAGCCGCCGCCACCGCCCTACACATCCTGCAGCACCTCTTCCACACCCTCAGCTCCAACAGCACCCGCCACCACTGGCCCAGCCAGCCTCGCAACCAGCTCCTCAACAAACTGCAGCACCACATCCACCACCTCGAGCAATGCCTCCCCGACAGGGCCATGCCCTTCAAAGCACCACGCAACCCGCTGCTCGCCATCAACAAGTACTTCAGGGACATCCACCTCTTCCTGCACGCCCACAACCACAGCGCCTGCGCCTGGGACCACGTCCGCCTCCAAGCTCGGGCCTCTTTACAGCACCTCCACAACCTCGCACGCACCATGCGCCGCTAGCGCAAACACCCACACGCCAACCCACACCTACGCCCCACAGCCACCTCCAACCCCACGCCTCCTCTCACCTGCCACCGCACACGGGCCTGCAACAACCGCACCGCACCCGCACCCTTCAACCACTGCATCTCCATCCATCCATTCAGCCTCTCCCACCGACATGGACAAAGGATTTGCTCTACATATTTACTGACTTCTGCCATTATTTATTTATTTATTTATTTATTTATTTATTTATTTATTTATCCACCTATTTATTTTTCTACTTCTTCTCTTCTTGATGCCACTGGAAATAAAGACCTACCACAAAACACTTGCCACTGCCTCTCCTCTCTCTAGCACTGCTACCACTCTGCGCCAGGGCAAATCCGTCTCCACTCAACCCCTACGCAAAGCCCTGCTCCAAACAGACCCCGTCCACCCTTCTCAATGGCACCTGCCCTAGCAGCAGCCTGCAGCACACCCCATGCAACAGCACTACCGGCCTTTGGCCAACAGCACAGAAGCACAACAAGAAAAACGCCCGAAGGCTGCACAGCACTGCTGCACCTCATCTGCTTGATCCACACCGTGCTCCATCCATCCAATCCATGCCTCTCTGACTCACACACAGCCATGCCATGCGGACACTGGCAAGCACTATGCACAAAGCCAAGCACACAAGGTCACTTTCCCTGCCCCTATCCACCACTGCTCTCTAGCCCTAACCATACAACAGCACCAAAACCGCCAAGCAGCCTCATTTTGCAACATGGAACGCCATGCTCCCCGCTACCAATCACCTCTTTCTTTTCCACTGGCCTTCACAGAGTCTCCCGCAGAAGCAGCCTCATCTTCTTGCCTCACTCAGAGCTCAGCCTGACTGCTCCTTACTTCCCACACTCTTCTGCTTTTCCCTTTAGAAATATAGGGCTTACACGTCCCTTCTACCACTTCTTGCAAACTTCTGCTGAATGACGCCACCTTTCAGATACCATGCACTGGGGCCTAGCAACTCCATCTGACACTTCCCTCAGCACTCACGCACTAACCTCTTCATGTCCCGCCGACAAGTACACCTTCAGCTTGTTCAGATGCTCTCAAACTTCACCCTCTCCTGCAGCGAGCGGCCTGCCCATCCACATTCTTCGGGAACGGCTCCCAGCATTTGCCTTCCGCCACTTCGCCAGCGTGCCTGGACATCACTGACACGCAAGGCTACAAACACCTGCTGCTCTCCACAGCCTCTTTGCCCCAAAAGCCTAGAACCTTCCAGACCTGTCAAGCACTACCAGCAACAATGCCACCATGCCACCACCAGGCCACAGTCATCATCCCCTTGCACACTCCAAATTCCTCTTTGCACAAGCCAATTTCCTCCTCACGTCTCCCCACACTTTCTGCCTTTTTCCAAGGGCATCTGAAACTACTGGCAAACCTTCACTACTCCAGCCAAAGAAGACCAGCTCCCTCAGCCTTCTGAGAAGCCACATGCTCTGGATCACTGGGCAACTTCAGAGCCGTCCCCTCCGACACCGCCACAGCTCTCGGGGACTCAAGAGCCCCAAACAGGACACAATCTTCCACAGCCAAGGGCTCTGCAATCCCAAAACACAACACCATTTCTTTCACAGGGACACTCCTCTTTGGCCGCCTCATCCACTCAGGCATGGATCTCAAAAGCAGAGCCCTGCTCCAGGCCCACAGCCATCGCACCACGCGCCACAGGACGAGCAAAGCCCTTCCCTTTGGCCCACTTCTTCACTCAGCCTTTCTTGCCTGCCTTCTTGCTCGCTCCTCCCAAACACAGCAGCTGCAGCCCCTCCCTGCAAGGACACCCTGACGCCTCCAAGGCCCACCTGCACAGACAGCCCCTTCAACGCTGCCGCCGCCTCTGGCCATTTAGCACAGCAGGGCAATTGCCAGCCCTCGCCCACTGACATCACTGCACATCCCTCCCTTGCAACCACAAAAGGAAAACAGCAGCTAAGAGGAAAAGAAAGGCAAGCCACAAAGTGAAAGGAAAAGTGACCGCAGCCACCAGCAGGCCTTTGCAGGTGGAAACCATGCCGAGCCACCAAGACAGACTTAGCTGCACAGCACACACCTCCCAGCTGCCTCGGCAGCTCAAAGGGAACACCCAACAGCCCTCTGCACCGCACCTGACCCCGACGCCTCTGACCCACAGCTTGCGCAGCCCCGGCACACGCAGCCACCACCGTGCCCAACCACGCAAACCACTTCCCCAAGACCACCAGAGCCACCAGCAGAGACTGGAAACAACAGACAGAAACTGCCGGCAATCGGAAAGCGATGAAGGGAAAGCTGCCGCCGTACAAAGCCACGCACCCACCGCCAGCCCAAGCACAGCCGCCAGCAGCACCGGCAGCACCAGCCAGCCTCAGCAGCCTGCTCCTGCCCTGCAGCACCCGACAGCAGCCACACAGCCACCATGCCTGCGCCCACAGACGCACGGCCACGCCTGCCGCACGCCGCCCCGCCGCTCCTGCTCCTCCTCACCGCTCTGGCCACCAGCCTGGCCTGCCAACACCTCTGGACACACGACGACGCCTTCCCCGCCGACGCGCTTCGCCTCCTCCAGGACGTGGCTGCCAGCCACACACAGACCTGCCACCTGCAACAGCCGCCCTTCTTCCCCGACACCCTCCTCCACAACAACCTCCAGCCGCACCAAGCCGCCGCCACCGCCCTACGCATTCTGCAGCACCTCTTCCACACCCTCAGCTCCAACAGCACCCGCCACCACTGGCCCAGCCAGCCTCGCAACCAGCTCCTCAACAAACTGCAGCACCACATCCACCACCTCGAGCAATGCCTCTCCGACAGGGCCATGCCCTTCAAAGCACCACGCAACCCGCTGCTCGCCATCAACAAGTACTTCAGGGACATCCACCTCTTCCTGCACGCCCACAACCACAGCACCTGCGCCTGGGACCACGTCCGCCTCCAAGCTCGGGCCTCTTTACAGCACCTCCACAACCTCGCACGCACCATGCGCCGCTAGCGCAAACACCCACACGCCAACCCACACCTACGCCCCACAGCCACCTCCAACCCCACGCCTCCTCTCACCTGCCACCGCACACGGGCCTGCAACAACCGCACCGCACCCGCACCCTTCAACCACTGCATCTCCATCCATCCATTCAGCCTCTCCCACCGACATGGACAAAGGATTTGCTCTACATATTTACTGACTTCTGCCATTATTTATTTATTTATTTATTTATTTATTTATTTATCCACCTCTTTATTTTTCTACTTCTTCTCTTCTTGATGCCACTGGAAATAAAGACCTACCACAAAACACTTGCCACTGCCTCTCCTCTCTCTAGCACTGCTACCACTCTTTGCGCCAGGGCAAAGCCGTCTCCACTCAACCCCTACGCAAAGCCCTGCTCCAAACAGACCCCGTCCACCCTTCTCAATGGCACCTGCCCTAGCAGCAGCCTGCAGCACACCCCATGCAACAGCACTGCCGGCCTTTGGCCAACAGCACACAAGCACAACAAGAAAAACGCCCGAAGGCTGCACAGCACTGCTGCACCTCATCTGCTTGATCCACACCGTGCTCCATCCATCCAATCCATGCCTCTCTGGCTCACACACAGCCATGCCATGCGGACACTGGCAAGCACTATGCACAAAGCCAAGTACACAAGGTCACTTTCCCTGCCCCTATCCACCACTGCTCTCTAGCCCTAACCATACAACAGCACCAAAACCGCCAAGCAGCCTCATTTTGCAACATGGAACGCCAAGCTCCCCGCTACCAATCACCTCTTTCTTTTCCATTGGCCTTCACAGAGTCTCCCGCAGAAGCAGCCGCATCTTCTTGCCTCACTCAGAGCTCAGCCTGACTGCTCCTTACTTCCTACACTCTTCTGCTTTTCCCTTTAGAAATATAGGGCTTAGAGTTCCCTTCTACCACTTCTTGCGAACTTCCGCTGAATGACGCCACCTTTCAGATACCATGCACTGGGGCCTAGCAACTCCATCTGACACTTCCCTCAGCACTCACGCACCAACCTCTTCATGTCCCGCCGACTAGTACACCTTCAGCTTGTTCAGATGCTCTCAAACTTCACCCTCTCCTGCAGCGGCCTGCTCATCCACATTCTTCGGGAACGGCTCCCAGTATTTGCCTTCCGCCACTTCGCCAGCGTGCCTGGACATCATTGACACGCAAGGCTACAAACACCCGCTGCTCTCCACAGCCTCTTTGCTCCAAAAGCCTAGAACCTTCCAGACCTGTCAAGCCCTACCAGCGACAATGCCACATGGGCTGCAACAACCGCACCGCATCCTTCAACTACTGCACCTGCATCCATTCAGCCTCTCCCACAGACATGGACAAAGGATTTTCTCTACATATTTATTGACTTCTGCCTTTTATTTATTTATCTATTTATTTATTTATTTATCCAAGTATTTATTTTTCTACTTTTTTACTTATTGATGCCACTGGAAATAATGACCTACCACAAAACACTTTGCACTGCCTCTCGTCTATCACTGCAACCACTCTTTGAGCCAGGGCGTAGCCACCTCTAGTCAACCCCTATATATAGCCCAGCTTGATATATATGCCTGAACATTCTCTGTTCTCTCTTCTTTATGGCACCTGACTAAGGAGGATCTTCCATTAACCTCTTTGGAGAAAGATCACTAGGTCTTAGATATTATCCCCACCATCATGTCTTGGGCCTGTCTTTCTTCACTAATTTGTAACCCCCTTCCCAATTTTTGTATCTGAAAGCATTATGGCAGGGAAGCACGGAGTTACTGCAGAAGTTCCACTAGAGGGCCACAAGCACAAACAGAGCATCAGAGCACCGCTGTTATGAAGATTGGTGACAGGTGTTATTTAAACTGAATATGAGAAGGCTCCAGGCAGACCTTACTTGAGCCTTTTAACATTTCCACAGCCCTTAGAAAAAAGAAGCAAACTGAATTTTGAACAGCTTTTGCAGTGACAGGCAATGGTCTACAGGAAATTTCTCTAAACCAAAAGAGAGTAATTTTATATGAGGCATTAGGGAGAAATTCTTTACTATGAGGATTGTGAGGCTCTGTAACAAGTCCAAGAGTTAGCCAGAGTACTACATCCCCGGAAGTGTTCAAGGCCCGACTGGATGGGGCTTTGTGTAATGTCATCCAGGAGAAGGTTTCCCTTCCCACGGCTAAGTTGCTTGCAACCAGATTACCTCTTTCAACATAAAACATTTTAAGACTCGTGTTGAAGTTTTGGAGGACAGTGGAACAAAAATGGGTACAGGGAAGAGTGTGAGTACAAAGCAGAAGTGTGATAGCACAGAAGGCACTCCCATTCCCCATCCTCCTATGCCACTTGGGAGATGAAGGTAGCGAAAATTCTGAGTGAAACTGAGTGCAGGAAAAAATGAGAGGTGAAGGGAAGGTGTTCTGTAGGTTTGGTTTTATTTCATTATCTACTTGCTAACTGCCCTGTTTTAATTGCTAATGAGTTAAACTAATTTCCCCAAGTTAAGCCTCTTCTGCCCATGACCACAACCAGGAAGTAACTTCTCCCTGTACTTATCTCACCCTCCATGCCTTTCAGGATGTATTTTCTCGCTTGACTAGATGAGGTGGGGAGTGATAGAGCACCTTGGTGGTCACCAGGCATCTAGCTGGTGTTACCACATTACAATATGTGTCTCCTGGCACTGCAACTTAAAATATTTTGCATCTTGTAGCCACAAAGATAATTCCAGGCATTTCAGTTGAAAGTTCTTCAAGTACCACAACCTTCTCTGGTAAAAGTCTTTATTCACATGCTCAACTTTGGAGTTTTTTTAATTCCGTGTCTGTAGTCTGATAGGGCTTTGTCTGAGTCAATCCTGTACTCACCTTCAAACCATCTGTCTCTGGCTGCTCCAAGCTCTGCATGGAATACCTGTTACTTATTTGGGCCTTACATTATGGCATTCATCCAGTCTTCTCAGATCACTGTTCACTGCTCCATTTCTGCCTCTACAGATACACTGCATCACTCTCGTATGTAACTGTTCTCAGCTACCTACTACCAAACCTTCTCTCCAAGTTCCTTACCCCACATTTTTGATAGGAAAATTCTTTATCATTTTGCAATCTAGATTGAGGCTCTTTTTGAATCTACCTGGGAGCTCAGCCTGTCTCATATGCCATTTCTATTCTGGATCCAGATAAGGAAAAAAAACTTTGTACACTCTCCCTCCTGCAGCTCACCTGCATTTGTTGCCACGATGCATAGGCAAACATCTATACTTATGACCACACCCAAAATCTCAAATACACCTGCTGGCTACCAACTTGTGTACTTGCTATTCAACCTTACCTCTTGGTAAAAGAAAATACTTAGGACTTCAACTAGATTAGACAAAATGTCATAATGTTGCTACAAAAATTAGACATTTCTCCACTCAGGAGCACAGAGCACACTTGTGCCTATTTAGAGATTTTGCAGCTGGACAAATGCATGATGCAACAGTTGCTCTGTATCAATTTACACAATTCTTGTACAAATTTCAAATGAAAGAATACAGAACATAAGAAAAAGCTTTTAACAATTTTTAAATGACTCAATTTATGTGGCACAAATGATCAACAGTGAAGACAACTTCTTTAAAATTAAGTAAGTTGTTCACTTACCATTGGCAGTCTGGATTGAAGCATCTGGAGATCATCATAACCATAAATCTGCTTAAAGACAGATAAAAATACTTAATTATAACACTTTTTTCTGATGCTGATCAGTATGGGGCTTTGAACTGAGTTTGACTTAAGCCCAGTCTGTGTTAAAGGTCTACAGCCATATGTCGCATTGTGCTATCATGGGGCACTGCAGCATTTCAAGGAGAGTAGAACCGAAGTTAAAAGGGCTTGTCACTCTGATGTTGTTTCCTGGTGACAACATCCTCTGAGGAGAGTTTGACTGTCCCATCTTCGACACAGTTTTCACAGACACATAATTCCTGAACCTATGAAAAATCTACCGGGCATTCACATTTGGGAGTAAGAACAACAGCCCTCTTTGCTGTAATCATTACTTCAAAGAGCATTAAGATTAAAGAGTTGATGACTTGACCACAACACAACCTCCTGGGTATCTCCTCACATTCAGTTTGATATAGAAAAGTTACTGATATAAATGTTCAGATTCAAAAAACAGATAACTAAAAATACATTGGTGCTGGTCAGACATCAAAAAGCTATGTGCAGTCTTTCGAATCATGACAGGACACATGGCACATTTCAGTCACTGCTATGGCAAATCCATTCCAGTAACACAAACCTAAAGCAGTCCAAATTTACTCAAAGGGCCTAAAACCTGTTAACACTGAAAACCACAGCCACACCTATGTTTAGCTTCGATAGCAGCCAGATTAGGTCTGTACCAAAAGCTCTGCAGTTTACAATCAACAGTAAGCCTCAAAGAACATCTGAAATATGTTCAGTAAGCATTTGAAACAAGACTTCCAGGTGTAACATGTGCCACCAGAAATGACTTGGCATAGACAGTAGCAGGTCTGGAGGGCCCACTTGCGCCAAGGGCTAAGAAATCGAAGAGAAACAATGAAACTGCTTACTGGGTAGGCAGGCAGAAGTCCTCCAGGTCCCACAATATACTGGTTATGCAACAAGGGTGGTACACCTTGGGGCAGGTTTGGGGGTGCTTTGCCTGTAGAATCAAAATACAGACACTTTAACAAGCCTTTAGAAAAGAAAAGGCTTCAGCATTGAGACAAGATAGCTCACGAGTTGCGGCAGCTGCACCATCTTAGATTACAAAGAGGAGATTTTGTGCCGTTTGATGAATATGCCCAAAATAGCCTGAAGAGTTTAACTATGCCTCAAGGGAGGGAAAGCACAGGCTAGTTTAGCCTGAAAACAGTCCTATCACAGAATAGCTTGAATTTGTAATTTACTTTGTCCAAGAGGATTACAAGAATTACAAGAATTATAAGATTACAAAACTTCTCTTTTGCTCAGTCCTCTCCTGAAGGCAAATTTAGAAATTGTTCTCAATCTGAGAGAGCAAATTCTCTCCTTTCATCTACTGCTCTGTCAATGCATTCCTTTTTATCACCAGCAATAGACTGGAAAGCACTAAATGTTGCCAGCTTTCTGTGGTTGACTTACTACAGCTAGGAATAGTGAAGAGAAGACTGAAATGGCTTCAGCTGCCTTCATGAAGCAGTGCTAGAAAGCAGAACAGTAAAAGAACAATGCACTTTGGCCAGTCCTAAGACACTTCATTTACAAGCAACAGAAACAAGAAATAATTCTGTAACTAAGCCTGATCTTAGTAATATGTCACTCACTTCTCTCTATAAGACTTCCTTTTAGCAGTTCAGGATCACCAGAGAAGAAAGAGAATTTAGCATCACTTCCACCTCAGTGCAAGAAGCCTCCCAGCCCTCCTTCTCCATGGACCCTCCTTCTGAAGTGCTATTTGCTGTGCAATGACCCAGACATTTCCTTCCTTTCTGTGGAAGTGGCAGTAGGGATGTGACACATGATAATGAGGACACTGCAGTATATTTTGATACTGCCAAATGAATTCAAGTCACAGAACAGCCTGAAACTAAAGCTTGTGTGAACTCATAGTCAGGAGCTGATCACAGCTTGGAACACAAACTGGGTGAATTTTCTATCCCAAAACTTCCCAAGTCAGAACTGCTCTGATGTGTATTTATAAAGCTCTTCGGGGATGGAATGTGCTATATAAATGCCACATAACACCCTAACAAATATTTCAAATACATAGAACCAGGCAACTTTATTTCGTAAACCAGCAAATACAGCATGCTGGAAATGTCAGTGAACAGTGTGGACTTCTTAGCGTTGTTATGGCAGGTGAGATGCTCAACTGACAGCCCTGCTGACTGAAATCCTCTGTCTATCCACGTGATCTGTCAAAATTGCCAACCTGAAGACACTAAGGGAGCTGCCCGTGTGGTAGCAGCTGGTATAGACACACTGGAAACACTCAGGCCAAGGCTGTTTGTAGTGTTCATACTGCTTGCCATGCTGACAACCGAGGAGGTGGTGCTAGTGGCTGAGGTTGAAGCAGTTGAAAAGGTTGTTGAGGGCTGGAGCGAAGTTGTGTTCTCAATACTAGTGTGCTAGAAAAGGAGACAAAAAGAATGAGGATCACAGAGCAAATAAACCACAGGGGAAGATGCTGGGAAAAAGGGAAAAATAAAAGAAAACAACAACAAAAACTTCTAAAGTAACAGCAGCACATGCAAAAGATATGCATTACCTATGTACCAAGCAAGCAACTAAGTTGCACACTTATGAAGCTTTTGTGATTTAAAGAAAATTATTGTATGAAAGCTAAATGCAAATTGCTATGTCACAAAATCATAATACTGTAACTCAAACGTAACATGTATCATTCCATCACCTGCATTTTGTCAGCTAACCTCTCCAGTACAGAGTGCTAACAGTCCACATTTTGGAGACATTTCAGACTGCCTGAAATTTGTTTTGTTTTGTAATAAACTAGTTATAAGCAATTTTTTTTCTATTTCATTCCCCCTAGCTGGCACGACAATTTCCCTCAGTTGTGTGACTGGCGAGTCTCACAGCTATTCCTGATCTAGTACAAATCACAAGTGGTAATCACTTTTCCCCCACTAGAGGGCTTAGAGTCCTTCTTCCCTGAAGTAACACTCTTCTTTTGGTTCTTGGGGTACTGGGACACATCCAATTTTTAAGAGATGGTCCTAATGATGAGATAAACTGACTATCTACCAAGCACTTGCTTAAATACTAATAGGACTTACCACATGTGATGTGCCTGAAGACAACACTGAGGCAGGAGAGAGGCTGGTCTGATGATTGGAAAGGGAGCTGGAAGGAAATTGTAAAGAATTTATAAAATTAATTTTCCCTTTTTAACAAATACAGATATGCAGTGGGGCATTAGTTAAAAATTAAAATTCTACGTGTGTGCACACCTATATTAACCAAGTAGTTAAAGAAAAATTACATGTAAGAGTGTATGTACACATACACATACACACAGAGAAATGTGTATGTGTCTGTATGAATACAGACACCTCTACAGGCACTTTTCCTTTTAATTAGTACCCTACTACCTTTTAGTGAAAAAAACTAAGTGCAGAGTCACTTTTATTAACAATCTAAAACATCTAAAACACCATTTGTTTGTATTTTTCAATTTACTATATCTTTAGAAAAACTACAGTTGCTTCAGGAATCAAATAGCGGTGACTCCATGACACATGAAGTCCAAAATCAAAACAAGGTTCACACAAGCACAAGCCTGGTTTCTCCTTCTTTCTCTGCTGCTGCTTACCATGTGGGACAGGTTTAAAGTGAGGCAGTGCTGTGGTTTGACTCACTGTGTTGTTTCTCACATTTTGAGTTGCATAACATTAACTCAACCAATTAAAACTGCAGGGTACTTGCCCCATAATTCATCCAGAGATCTTCAAATGTCTTCCTGAAAGATGACTGAAACTGTCATTTGAACATTTAAACTGACAAGTTATACCTCATATTCAAGGTCAAGAATGTAACCTACTGTATATAGTATGCAATAAACTCAACCAACATAGAACAAAAGTAACTAAAATGAAGATATAAAACATGTGTATAGATTGGCACTAAAAAAAACCCCTCCTTATTAAATAAGAAGCAGGAGAGATCCTAACAGCAAAATTAGTTTAGTGCTGTCAATGGAAATAGCCACAAGAAAAGACAGTTTTCATACCAAAGCTGACAGCTTCATAACATGACCTAATTTAAGGGCAAACACTTCTAGTAGCTCTTCAAGCCACGGGCCCAGAATAAACTTTTGCAGTTTTCTAGATTAACTTTCAGAACTGTCCCCCTTCTGCAGGAATTGGAACAATGTCACTTCAAGCAGCAAGGAAAAAGTTAAGAGTTTTATACCACTCCCTCACCCACTCTTCCCAGCTCTTTTGATAAGTCTTAATTCACTCTCTGACCTATGATAGAGACAGAGACAACAGCCATCAGCTCTACCAAGTCAGACACATTTGGGTTTCAGGCATCCCAATGATGGCTGAAACTTTGTCCAACAGCATTGAACTCCAATTGAAATTTCCATCCATTTATACAGCTTTTCAACAAACCGTTGTGGGGAAATGGGACTAATGTAAAGGGAATAGCTCTTGTTTGACATATTTACTATTTTATTCAACAAAAAAATACTAGAGTGTTAAAAAAAATAAACTATGTCCTAGCTGTGAAACAGGACAAAAACTCCCTGATATTCCAAATCAGTTTCTTGTATTAACAAACAGAGTACAAAGGTAGGTATCAAAAATGTAACTCAATCAAATACAGCTTCAGGATTGTCACCTTGATGCCATTTTCAGGCTTCCCTAAAACCAGAGGCCAGACAAAATTAAGAGAATAAAAAGATCATTCTAATTATTGAAGGGCCTTCAGGTACATGAGTAGATGAAGCCTTCCCAGGGGCTACACCCAGACATGGATAACCAGTCATGAGTTTTCATACTTTAGTAAGTTTGATCCATTTGCATACTGGCAGTTAATCTTTCAATTACAGCTTTAGGTAATGAAGTCATTTCACCCCATGTTAGCTTCCCATCAGCTCACTTTTCTTTATACTTTCCAGGGTCTGAGATAGTAGGGTGTCCTTGAGTCCCAGACCTACAGAGGAATTGTTCTGTCTAACCAAAAGGAGCTAATACTTTATATGGATTTTAAAGTTTACACTAAAGAATTGCAGGATTACAAGTAAATGAAAAATATAAAAGCTAAAATCCTAAGGCATCAACCTGACTGAGGATGTAACAGGCATTCAGAAAAACAAAGAGACAGTCCAAATGAGCTGAATTGTGCTAGATGCACTTCCAGGAACATCAAAGTGATATTTTTAAATATTTAAGGAAATATCTTAGAAAAAGAAAACACACACAGTTTCCCTGTGAAGTTATATCTGGGTTTTAATTTTAAGAAATACAAATGAGACTACGTTATTTCAAATTGGCCATGTAGTAAACTGTTAAAGAATAGTTTCAAACATATAACACTGAACAAAAACAGCAGGTACAAAGTAGGAAAAATAAACTGGGGGAATCAATTTAGCTGATTTAACTAGCATGATTGAAGCAAACCTCTTGGAACACAAAGTTGTATATGTATCATGAAAGCTTGAGGGCAGCAGCTGCTCTGCCATTAGAACGCAGCCCAGAGCTGCCTTCTGTTCTCCTCTGAATCTCTCCCCTAATTCTGGTTCACATCAGAAAAGGCACCCCTGGTGCCTGGCAGCCCCATATGGAACCACCTTTACACCTGTTCTACCCTCAAAACTGACCTCCTCAGTTTACCACAACTCTACCGTACCTGCTCAGCTGGGAGAGCGAGCTGCTGGCCAGATCACTGGACTGAGGCAAGCTGGGCAATGCTGCCACGTGCTGCGATGCCGAAGGCAGAAGCGAGGCCGTGGTAGACACCACACTGGGCAGAGAACCAGCAGAAGGTAGCGAGGGAGAAGGCTCTGTCTTAGGTGCTGCAACTGATGAAATAGCTGCAACAAGTTAAAAAGAGGCATTTAGATTAAAAAATCAGCATACTTGACCTCTCAGCCCAGATGGCAGGAACACAGTAGCATTCTCCCCTTGGTCTGCAAAATTCTGACCATTAAGAACTGGTAACCATGTCAAGGAATTTGGCTATGAAGAAAAATTCAAACACAACTGAACTATCATTTTTTCCCTTTAAGCTCTCTACTTATAATAAATTTACAGTTATCACTGCTACACATGTAGTAAACAACTGCCTTCTGCACTTCACCTGCCTCCATCTGGATTACTAACTTACATTCACAAGTCATTCTAAAATTTCTTGATTTTGGTTCAGCAAACACAAGTAATTTCTGCCTTTTCAAGGCACTGTACAAATCCAGTTTCACCTACAGCCCTGCTTCTTCATTCAGACCAACACAGCACTGGTGGGGATGGAGACTGAGATTGCTGGAGTACAGGGGTAGGCAACTTATCACGTTGGTATATTCAGTCAAAAGTGTACTGCAGTAGAATGAAAAAAGCTACAATGAAAGGCCAGAATTGAGCACAGCATTAAGCATTTTTTATGGCTAAGGAGCTGTCAAATATTGACTCACTTTACTTAGATAATAAAAACTGTTAGGTTTTATCTTACACATTTTAGGCTACACAGACAAAAACTTGTTTATAGGATCACTATACTGTATTAAGATGCCTGAAAATTCCATTGCCCAATATGATTCCCAGCTATTTCACTTATTTCTACTCCTACAAAAATAACAAAGAATTAGAAACACTCACTCACCAATAAAACTCAGAAAAGAGTTGAGCCCTACCTTCTGCTGGGCCATGTTCCCACACCACACCAGGGACCACTACCCAGTGGATTATCGTTAACTTGTAATGTATGTGAAGACACTTCCAGATAAGTCATCAAACAAAAATTAAATACATACTTGGAAGTTATATATTAGAGTTTGTTCACTTTATGGATTTTATTTCCTAGCTAAATGACCCAAGTCAGGTTGTTGGGTTGCAATGCAAACAGGAATTAAAAGGTCCTGGCCTTGGCAATAAGTATGGCCTCTGAGAGAAGGAAATCCAACTGACAAACATGGTTATGAAGGCAGTAACTATATCACCTAATAACTCCTGGTAAAACTCATATTAAAAAGGAGTAAATAACATTTAAAACTCCCAATATATTAAGAGCAGGATTCCCTCAACACAAGGGACAGAATCACCATCTTAAGATTCCCTACAAGATGCCTTTACTGAATGCAATTTGCAAGACAAAGAAAACCAGGAGACAAGTAGGATGGTCAGGAGTAAAATTCAGTCATACTTTGAATTAAGGATTTAGGAAGCTTGAGATCTGGATATTAAAGAAGAACAGCAAAGAAGAGAGATGAACAACTAAGAACATTACAGTACATACAGAAAGGAGAAAGTACTTATAAAAGTTAAGACAAATTCAAAATCATTTGGATGCATAAAATAGACTCAATGGAAGAAAAAAGCAGAAATGCTCTCAAAGGAGAACTGGCATAGGAAAAGAGACTAGTAAAGCCATTACAGAATACAAAAGTAATAGGAATACTCAGATCTTTGTTTTCTGCAGAAAAAAAGACAGGTTCTGTAGTGAATTTCATAAACTGTTTGTTAACTCTGTACACAACGCTAGAAAAGCTCTTGTGTTGAAAAGCTGTCTTTGTATACTTGGAGCACATACACTCCTGCTACTTTAAATTCAAATTGGCACTAACAAAACACTGTCCCACTAATGGCCTATCTGAAGACATGTTTAAGAGGAGGTTAGACCTAAAATGAGGTGTTGGAATTCCAAAAGATTTTAATTCACGCTGCAGTCCTTGAGAACTCGCATGGAGCAGCACAAAGATCAGAAGAGCAAATACTATACTTTAATTATTTTAACTCCACATAGAGAGCTGCAGGCCTGGTACAGGTCCACGCTACATTAGAAACAGGCCAAGATGAAGAAACTAATGCTTATAACACAGTCAATACTGAAGTACTGTTTGCAAGGTATTAAAAAACTCAGAAGAGAAAATGTGTTTCTCACATTTATTCCCACAGGCTTCTAACAGGGCAGAGGTAGAATTATACCTAGTGAGAGGTGCACTCAAAGAATGTGACTTCATTTCACTACAGCTAAATGCTATTTTCAGCTTCCCAAGTCAGAACTGGAAGAACTGCTAAAAAAATTCGTATTTATTTCTAATTTTGCTTTTTTATTTTACATTAAATGATTTCTGACATGTAAATTCAAAAGGAAAAACAACAGCAAAGCAGCTTCTCCAATTCTAAGGTTGTTTAGGTTTGTGGATTTAATAGACCTGCCTTCATATTTCAACTGTAGTCAAGAAGCAAGCAGCATTTTTTGCGAGCACAAATGAAGTCAAATGGGTCAGCCATAAATTAGTCATGGAGAACAATATAAAACCTTAAACCCAATGTCACTGATACGCCTGTGTGCACAGCAAGTAGCAAGGAATGAACAGAAAGTCCTGTGCTCAACCAAGCTTTGAAAACTTACTGTCAAGTGTTGCCTGTGTCCTAACACCACTGTGCCCGTTCTGTAAACAAAGAAGAAATGAATTAACAAATAATCTTAAAGGTATATTAAATGCTTAGACTGAATCACACATTGAACATGCTTCATGCAAAATTCTATATTCATACTAAATTGAACAAGGCAGAAAATTAAATTTTTACTGCCTTTAAAAAAACTACATCATTAAGTTGTCTCGAGTGCAAGGTGTCCTGAACACAGAGAAACCCATACACTGCCCATAATACACCCATTAGCAGCAAACCTTCCCATGTACTGTATATAACATAAACTTCAGGTTCACACCAATATGAAAGAAGGAATTGCATTAACATATAGGAAATGGTTGTGCTTTTGATCTAATGTAACTCACAATTTTAACTATCCAAGTTACACAGAGACGCCAATTTTTTTCCATTGAAAGATAAGACTTGAGAAGCACCAGTTGTTTTTTGGATAACGCTGGAGTACAGAAGTGGATAGTCTATGCTTGATCCTCACCAGTACATACGAGCTAGTGCAGAAGACAAGTGTGACTGAGCCAACACATAACAAAGGCCAGAAGTAAATAAACTTACAAACTCTCACAAGTTCCTAAAACATTCAATAAACTCAGTTCTTTTAAAACAAACCTACATTCCATATACAAAGACAGTGGGTGTGTCTGAATCTCCCAAGGGATTCTTTGTCCTATATTAGACCTCTCCTTATGCTTATTAAAATAACACATGAAACTAATTCCCACTGGTGTTTAAATACAACAGAAAAGTAATACTGGAGGGGCCAAGAAAAAAATTGGATTCATTTGCTAGGTGTCATGTAAATTTAGTAAAGAAAATGCATTTGTAAAGAAACTGTCAAGTTATTAGTTATGGCAAAATATCATAACTAAAATTTACATACAGAGACAGTTCCTTAGCTTCAGGGAAGGAAACTCAAGTAGAATTTTAAGTGTTACTAAGAAAAAAAGGTCAAAAGACAAGTTAAGATGTCAAGACCCACAAACTCAGATGCTCTAATATCTCAAATACAGTACTACCAAAAATGACTACACACCAGGAAAAGCAGAAACAAGTAAGAGGGTGGGCTTGGGAACCAAAAATACCACTTGGCTTGGTTACAGCATTAATGTATGAGGGGAATACAAACTTAACACAGGTAAGAGTATTCCCCCTTTTCTAGGTCCTGTTTCTGTAACAAACTCACCGTAACTGCAACAGGGGTTGGTTCAGACAGAGCCATGGAGCTTTGGTACGCTATCCTGCTATGCACAGAAGTCTGGTCATAGGAGGAAGTTGTTACTGGGCTAGTGCTCTGGGATGAGCAGGTCAGACTGGAAGAGCTGATGGCAGAGGTTGTGTAGGTGGAGTCCTGTACTGTATTGGATATTGGCAAAGAGGTATTCAAAGGATCACTGGAAAAAAAGAATTATTTATCATCTTTGTAAGTATTTAAAATACCTTCATGAAAATATCAGCTTCTATATAGCTATCTAGAACCACTTACACACACAGAAAAATCTACATTATTTATATTAGAAAAATCTAAGAATGTAAAAAAAATTATAATATTGCTTTGGTTGTTACTAATCACTGCTTCAAAACATCAGCTGCACATTCACCTTCCTCGTTCCAGCCCAAACAAGACAAGAATTTACACACAAGCACTTTCCAGTCATGTTATTTCCGCCTTTTCCAAGGATAAATTAATGATCATAATCTTTCTTTTTTAAACAAGAAGAATTGATGAAGTCTGGCATATGATGAATAACAACAATAGGATTCTTTTTACAATTGAATTCTAATGTTACAGAATGAATTATACAAAGAGCTAAAAAAATACTTTAAAACATGCAGGAATGTTTTATTTTCCACTTAATTTAAATATTACGGATAAAACTAAAAGTTATGTGGAAGTTCATTTCTATTAATATTTCTGAATTAACTTCAGGAAGCTTTTTACTGAGGCCGATTTTTCAATGAGTAAGGAACTAAAACTGTTTATTCGTACACTGGCACTTATCATTGGCTGTTGTAGCATTTCAGTAAGAGCTTCTGTGTACAGAATGCCTAACTTCTTTTCCCGTTTTTTCATCTGGTAGGAGCATCAGATCTGTAACCTGGTGCCAATCTACTAACTAACACACATATATGGTACAAAGGTCAACTCTGCTGGGTCAGATGGAGAAAAACATGGGTAGTGAGGAACAAATCCCCAAAACAATTGAAAATCAGGACAATTTAACATGAAAAAGAAATTCTATAAAGGTTAGCTTATTAAAAGGTTATTTATATTCATGTCATCTCCAGCTTTACATCTACCCATCCAGGGAGATTTTGATAATTATTAGAGTAGAAATTTATCATTTAAGATACAGTCGACAGAAAACAAACCATATTATTTTCTCCTTTTATTACATTGTAACCCTGTTGTGATGTTTTTGGCTCAAACTTGATCCCCCACAAGAACACCTGAGAATGCAGGAGGGCAACTCACACATACTTTACAGATTTTGAATATAAGCTATTGTTGGTCGCCTGGTTGGTATTCTCACTGCTTGAAGTTGATCCAAACTCTGGGAGTGTAGGCTCTGATCCAAACTCAAGAGCTCCAAACTGAACATTTAACCCTGTCATGTCCGCTGACCCAGGCATCTCCACAGCAGAGGCAGGAATCTTAAAGGAAGAAAAGAAGCCATAACTCCTTTGCATGCATCTGCAATTTGAAATTAATCCACCGATTCTGCTCTAATCTGGAGCTGAAGGAGTAAACCATACTATTCCACAATAACAAAGTATCATCTTTGTACACCCCTTCCCCCTCTACCAATTTTCATATTGTGGCTACTAAATCAATCTAAAAATCACTCAGCAACAGCCATTTTCCATACAGAGCACCCAGCTAGCTGCTTGCAAAAGATACCACCACAACACTTTGGACCTAATAACTATCCAGCTTAGTACATCCTGCTACACAGATAAGAAATATACCAAGATCTTTTCTCTTCTTCTCCCTAGCAATTTACATAAAACATTTACCAAATCAAATCATAGAATCATTAAGGTTGGACAAGAACATTAAGATCAAGTCCAACTACTAAAGCCAGCACTACCAAACCATGTCTCTAAGCACCATGTCTTCACATCTTTCAAACAGTTCCAGGGATGGTAACTCCCTCACTTACCTGGGCAGCCTGCTCCAGTGATTGACAACCTCCTCAGTGATGACATTTTTCCTAATATCCAATTTAAACCTTCCCTAGTGCAACTTGAGGCTGTTTACTCTTGTCTCCTCAGTTGTTACCTTGGAGAAGAGACCAATCTCCACCTGGCTACACCCTCATTTCTAGAGAGTGATCAGGTTTCCCCTGAGCCTCCTTTTCTTCAGGCTGAGCCTCTGCAGCTCTCTCAGCTGCTCTGACCTGTGCTCCAGACCTTCCCCAGCTCTGTTCCCTTCTCTGGACATGCTCCAGCACCTCAACACCTTCCTTGTATTAGGGACCCAAAACTGCACAGAGGATTTGAGGTGCAGCCTCACCCAGTAAGTGCCCACCAGTACAGGGAGACAATTCACTGCCCTGGTCCTGCTGGCTGTGCCACTGCTGACACAAGTTTTTGTGGTTTTTAAGTTTACTAATGACAAGCTATCACTCAATTACTCACCTTGGATGCTGGAGTTATCCTCCTTTTTGGTGGTTTTATCTGTTTCTGATGGGTTTGATGAACAGTCACTGCCTGGTTATCCATAGAGATAGTGGGGAGCTGTAATATTTTGCTAACAGCTGTAGAGGTGTCCACTGGTGATGGCTCTCGGAGTTTTACTTGGGAGGTGGATGACTCCAGCCCAGGAGGAGGAACAGGAACCACCTGCATTTGTTGCTGTCGCTGTGTCAGCTGGCTCAGAACTGGAGATGGCTCAGGCTGGGATTTAAAGTCTGGTCAGTGTTGGAAAAAAAGAAATACCAAAATTAAAGCACTGAGTTCTACTCTTTATGTTATAATCCAAGTGATGCTTAATAGTTATGATTCTATAGCATTTGCAAGTCTTTTCAGACATCACAGAGGTTTCACATGGACAATAGTTGATACATATACTTCAAATAAACAGCTGTGGCCAAGTATTATTTAGTTTTTTCCAAAAATGTGAAAACAAACCTATCTACACAGTCACAATATTATCACACACAAGTCCTCAAAAACTGTTACAGATTATTTTAATCAAACACTTCAAGTTTCACTGTAATTAACTGTGCTCATAAAGTGATCACTTCCAACAGGTAAAGAGTTGTTGAAATTTAGGGGTATTATGAGTTAGGATTCCCTTCCCCTGCAAAGAAGAAGATTAAAAAAAAAATAGGAAGTCTTCTACCATCTCATAATAGCTAAGAATCAAAGAGATGCTGGACATGAATAGGTTTTTTTCCCAGTCTTCCTTTTGATACTTTTTAGATGCTGAAAGCCAAGAGATGACCTAAAGCACTGGTCAACCACCACAGAGACCTCCAGCATCTTCATTGTGAAGGGGTTTTTATTCAGTTGGTGAAGTCCATTAGAAAGCATTAAAATGTATATAATTTTTTTTTTTTAATTTCTGCGTGTCAAAGATAGTAATTGCTACCAATGGCTGCTTATCTACACATAAACATACACACATGAGAGACACAAGTGAGGATACTGCTAGGAACAACACTACAGGAAAGTTTCTGTCATTCTCACTGTTGCTACTATTTCACCCATTTACAAGAAAAATTCATACAATTATAAATATACAAAACAAGTAACCCAAACCCTTCACAGCACACTACGGACAGAACACTGAGGCGTGATGCACATTATGAAGAAATTACAAAGTGCTCATTCAAAATTCATGTAATGATTAGAAGAGAGAATTTGGGAAAAAACAAAATACAAGTACACAAATTTACACTCAGCTAAAAGCAGCATAGTAAAATAAAAATAAGTATTTTCCAGTATCTGTTGAAAAACAGTCACCATCAAAGTTCCATGTAAATATTTAAACACACTAAATCAAAGATGTCACTACCTGGAAGGCTCAATAACTTTAAACATGTAATGACATCTAGAGATAGGCTTAAGCTTAACAAAACTCAGTTTATTATATACTTGTGATATTTATTGCCAGCAAATAAACATAACACTTAAAATGTTGCAAGTAATTGTATTACTAGGATTAATTTTTTCTAAAAAGTCTTTAATTAATTAAAGTAACTTTAAACTATCATTGGCATTACGGAATCTTACTGGCTAATATAAGGAGAAAAAGAAGAACCAAGAAGTGTTAAAGCACTTACCAAACTGACTGAGGACTGAGGACTGAGTACTAGGTGGCTTTAGATCCCAGGATGACGCAGCAACTGTGCTAGTGGTGGCAGAACTGCTATTAGTTTGTTGAGAGGTAAACTGACCCAATCCTGGTGATTTCAATTGGTCCAAGATTTGGGAACCAGTAGAATTTGACAATTTAGAAGATCTGAGCTCTCCAAAGCCAGAACAAAGAACTGCCGACTACCAAAAGACAAAGAAGAAAAGGGGAAGGAGTGCAGTTAATATTTTAACTAATAATTGAACACAATCATAGGGTCAATGCCTACAGCTGCTGTCTGGCAGCAAAATCTTTTCAGACCCAGATTACTAGCAAATGACCAGTAAAAACTTCCACCACTGTAATCACAATAATAATAACTTCTTGAATCTATGCATCTTAAAATATCATAGATTTACTAATAGTTGGACCAATTTTTAGAGAATAAACACCTCATCTCACACTCTCAAAAATGACTCAGAAATAGGTATGCTTCCACAGAAGCAGTTGAATATGTGCTTGGAAATAATGCATCCATTTTCTGGTCTAGAACTCTTAACTGTAAACAAATTATTTTATCCTACATCAGCAAGCAATGAGCACATCTGCTCTCTAATCAAAAATTAATATAACTACTTCATGTAAATGCATAAATAACCAACCAGCAAAATGAATAAAGTAATGGGGGGGGGGGGGGGGAGGGCACCGAAAGGAAAGAAAGATATTCTTAATTTTCATTTTTCAGCAAATACTAAACATCTCATGAAATGACCAGCGCTGCAAAAGTTGTTTAACCCAAAATATTTACTCATGAACAACATTTAGAAAAGAAAATATTTAGAAAGCATAAGGTAGTTTTACCAGACTTTGAGGAGAATAAGAGTTTACAGCACTGGAGCTGCCTGTTCCTGATGCCATCTGGGTGCTGTGCTGAGAATTTGTGAATACTAAGGCTTGGCCAAAGGTCTGCTGCTGGGGAGACTCAAATGAGTTGCCTTCTGTCTCTTGGGTAGATGTCACTGGCTTTTGAAGCAGTGTCACCAAATCAATGCTGTAAGACAAAGTGAAACTTGGCTGGAATGAACACAGTGATTAAACTTCACTAACACTGGGGAAAGCACTAGCAATACTAAAGCTGCCATCCCAGCAACAGAATTATTACTGATTAGCAGTCTTTTCAAATGTTTTTTTGTCTATCATACAAAAGATAGAGAAGGGAACTTTTTACTAGTAAGTAACAAACAAAAAAATCCCAACCCAATTTGAGTGGATGAACTAAAACATAATCTGAGAGACATCCACTGGAAAAACAGAAAAAAACCACATGAATATACTACCTTTAAGAAATAAATATAAATTATATACCATACTACCTTTAAGAAATAAATATAAATTATATACCACGTGACACCATGCCTCATGCAAATCACATCCATACTATATGGAAAATTTTTCTGCAGTACAGCAGAAACAGGGCATTTGGAACCATTGGCCTATCGAGTTTTCAGATCTCATGCTATCCAACTACCAAAGCCTTCACCACTATCTTTAACGTGCTCTCCAGGAACATGAAGCTAATGGAAGCAGCTGATTCCTCATCATCACCAGCAAGGCATTTGAAGACAAAGGCAAGCAAATGAAGGCAGCAACTGACCTATTTTTGGTTCTTGATCTTGACCCTCTATCATCAGTAAAGGCTTGTAACTGTGATGTTCACCAGGAAATTCATCTTTTGTCAATGCAAGCTTTCATTTAATACATCTGTCAAAGCACTACATTGTGAATACTTTCTGCATCTACAAAGACAGGCTTTCCATTTTCTGGACACTAAAGCCAGAGGTTCCTTTTCAACAGCAAAAAAATTTTTCTTCCCTGCTACTTTTCTTCCTGCCTGTAAGCAGTCCTGATGCAGAAGATGTGTTATGCTCACACATTTGATAAGTTTGTCTCCACTTTCCCAGTCAAAAACATGTAACTCAGGAACTCACCGAAACAAAAACTTGCAAGCAGGGCTTTTTCAATTTTTACATGAGTTTGACCAATCTCTGACAGACATTTTATTCAATATTTTATGTGTGCAAGCTAACATTGCTTAATCAAGGAGAAGGTTTTTAAAGTACAGGGAAAACATGAAAGAAGAGCTTACCTTTGCCCAGGAGCCACATGATTTTCAGCTGGAACAGAAGACGCAGTGAAGACTTTTGTTTCAGAAAGCTGAAAAAGAGATGGGGGAAGAATTTCATATGGTCACATTTCCCTCCTGCAACATCTGCAGAAATTCCATTTTGGTCATGCATTTTCAAGATAAAAGTAAAGACAAACTACCATTACAAACAGCTAATCTGAAGCTCTGCTTAAAAAGACAAAAACATCTAGTCAAACTTCAGTAAAATCTTCTCCACAGAATCAAGTACCTATTTAATTAGAGGGTTGGGTTAGGAAATTTGACCTACTGACAACAGCATAGAACTGTATACCAATGTAACTACCTCAGCTTGGGAAACAGTTTAACTGAAACACACCAGTAGAAAGTAATTAATGTGAAAGCCATTCTACCGACAACGTGCAGACAATTTATGACACTACAGAGCAACTCTGACAAATCTTGTTGCACAAGGGTAACACATTGCACTGCTCCCACTCATTCCATGTATCCTTGCATCTGACATTCCAGCTCCCACCACCAGCAGCACCCACCAGAGGCAGGTAAGTACAGGTAAGTTCAGTGAACCAGCATTCATGGTTCCTTCTTGGCAGCTCTGTTAGGAGAGGCATTGACGTCTTTAACTGAGTGCTCTGAGAGCTCGAGCTGGGAAACTGTAATAAAATGAGAGCCATGGTGACGCTCAGGGAACAAGTCAGACCACCCACAGAGGAAAGCTGCACTAGTTTCACCATGCTGTTACAATACAGAGAGAGACTTGCACAGGCACCTGGAGAAGCAGAGCTGGCTGGGACTATGGGGGAAAACAGGTTTTTTTGGGGTTTTTTTAGCCACATGGTTGGATTTCTAACATTTTTTCTCCTTTAAAGAGTAGTAGATGAACAGCTACAACAGCAACTTCCTAGGGCTAATTTCTATTGACAGGAGTACTTGCAAACTAGAATAGATCTTAAGCCAGTACAGGTTAGGTTTAGCGAGACAGAGCTATGCACGTACAATGTTCGTATTTTAAATTTATTTTTTTAAAAATCAACCTTCATTCCTTTAGTAGCCTTGTCTTTGACTGAAGAATAATCGAACTATGCAAAAGAATACCTTTAGAATGTGCCATTTGATACAGCTCTGTAAAGAATGATACATTTTTAACTGCATACATTTCTAGCAGTTTTAAGGACATCATGGGCCTGAGCCGATTTAATTTGCCATCCCACAGGCACCTCTACTGAGAGCATATGTATCCCCGAATCTGGACATCTGACAGGGGTCTCCAATAAAACACTGTTGATTTAAGAAGGGCACAGAAGAGCTGACTGGGAGCAAATCACCACTCAGAGGCAGAGTAGAGGTATCTCACATACTCTCACAGCACCCTCTTGCAAGAAGCACATGAGACCATGAAGATATCAGTCCTAACACAGTTCCTCCCTCCATTTCTCCCCCCCACCCTTGCTGCCAACACAATGCACTTTAATCCCTCATTTCTGGATCACTTGTCCTAAGATGAATGCTGACAGTCCACAACTCTGTGTACTGACCAAAACAAAGAAAGAACATTCCACTTAAGTACATTTCAGTTAAAAAGGCTGTTCCTCTATTGTTCAGCACTTTCCTCACTATGTATTTTATTTTAGAGCAATGCATACTGTACTTTCTGGGCTATTATGATATTCCTGCATTACATGGCACAAGGAGGTCAGCTAATGACACAAGCAGCACTCTATGGTCTGCAATCCCTTGGTTAAATATTAAATTCTTTTTAATGTCAACAGTTTCTTACACTCACATAATCCAGGAAAAGACTAACCATGGACAAACACTGATGAAATTCAGCAAATTAAGGAGACTGAGGATGCTTGTGACAATGCAAATGCATGCTTGATGTGTGAGAGAATAAATGTTCTCTATAGATGAACCAGCATGCAAACAGAAGTCACCAGCTACCAGCTCAGTTACATTGAGATTTACACTACAACCTGTGGCAAACTCACTGCCAAAAGGTCCAATCAAGTACTTAATTCAGTACTCTGCAGGGATTATGGCAATCGTCAAAACACATATTTCGTGCTGTGGCAGCTGAAAAGTTTTATTACCAGATGTATTTAGTATTTCTCAGAAGTAGTATTTTCAGCTCCCAATCAAGCCATTATGCTTGCTGCACACTACACTCACAAATCGTTCACTGAGGCTCTGGAATTTTCCCAGAACTGAACGAATGGTTGTGAGCCATTTGTCGGTGTTGGCCTCACAGGGGTATGTCCTCCATCTGCAGTGAAATGCCCGTGCTTTCCAGCTCCTGTTCCTATGATAAAATCATTCTCCAATCACCAAACAGGCAATACACTTGACAACTAGCTATCAGCTCCTAAAGAAATACAGGAATGGTGAGGAGAAGAGGAAAATATACTTCAGCATCCTCACAAAAATTCAACACCAACAAGTCAGAAATTTAAAAAAAGCTTATTACTGTTTTGGTATGATGTAGTGAGGGTAAAGAAATTGAAACAACTTCTCATGCTGCTTCCTGGTAAATAAACCACTCTCAACAAAACACACTCTTTTTTTTCCCTTTCCTTTTTAAAAAAGTGCAGTTGTGGTTTCAAATAAAAACTAGCATTACCAACACTTTACAGAAAACGTTTGCCATTACCCACTTTCCAGCAATTTGTATTTATTCTATTTCTTTCCTTTGGAATAGTTACTATCATTAAACTTTACCTTCTTTTAAGAGCAAAATCCAGAGCCTCCTAAAGTACCTCAATATTTGTCTAGTCCTTCATTGTTTAAAGTCCTGAATATCCCTTTAACAAAACACAACCTCCTATTTTCACTGCAAGAAGTTTCCGTTCTATTTAATAGCACCTTGACAACCTATTATACTTGCTTAATACTCACTGCAAGAGATAAGGACCAGACAGGACTATTAGGTCACAAAGACCTAATTGTTCTTGGGTCAAATAATGTTAAATGTCACTCACTTGCTTATAACTTGTATCTGACTAGAGGACACATTTAAAGAGAAATATTCTTTAGAAAAACACCTGGTCTTTCCCTGCAGCCAGTAAATATATCAGCTTTCTTGGTTCTTTTAATCAATAGTCATACCACTAGAACTGTTTGTTACACACTTAAATGCATGGATCCATTTTCCAGACACAGGTTCCTACCACACCTCTGCGAGAGTAAAACCAGAGTCCACCATATGCTCCTAAAGTAACCCTTTCAGATTCCTTAAACTAAAATCTCCCTTCTCAAGGATCTTTTATCAGACATTTCAGCTACAATACACAATTTTTCATCTGTAAAAGCAATGAGGAATTTGATTTGGTACTTAAGAATCAAATTCAGGAACATCCACATACAGAAACATAACTCAAGAATGACTAAGAGATGGGGAAGAGTGCCAACAGGCAAAAATACTACAATAGGAAATTTTTTAATACACCATCAGCTCATGCTGAGCTGTTGTTTTTCCATCATCCACTACAATCCTGAAAACTTTTGAGTTGATGCTTTCCAGACACCAGGCTCTCATTCTGAAGGTGTGTATTTATTCCTATAAAACAAATGCATACTTGGCTAAATAAAAGTATTTTTCATTGGAACTGTTCAAGTCTTGCAGAGGTCCAAATCTCGCCACACGACTGGCTTACTTTCAAATGTTATTCCAATACCTTCTGTATTTTACAAAAATTTTATTCAGCAATTACTTTAGTTTTACTTCCCAATCATTGATCAAGGCACTAGTTGGCATCTGGCCCCAGACTGGGAGGACTAATAGCCTTCCTACAAAAGCCCATATTCAATAAGGGTCCTACTGTAACAGATTTGCCAAAATTTGCAAGGCAGATTTCAATACACTAAAATGTTTTGTAACAGAATGCAATTATTTTTAGAACACAAGATATAACATATTTTTCCCTTTTTTTTTGTGCATGTTTTGGGCTAATGTATCTGCATCTTGACATTTCATTCACTATTTCTGAATATTAGCTAACAAATAACTTTCTTCTCGTTTATATGGATTTTTACATGATCTAAAATGAATAAAAATTAACAATGGGTTAGAGATTTCAAAATTCATTTGCAAATTATTCAGCTCTAGTAACTAATTAAAACAAATTCTATCTGTAGTCAGCATTGTTCAACACCCTTCCCTACCAAGAAACGCTGTATTGTACCAGCATCAAACAGGGGTGAGAATACCCCATAGATTTCTACCATTTTTAGCCCTTAGTCCACCTTTAGCACACACTGAGGAAACAAAGACAGGTCTAAAATATGTCAGCTTTTGATGACATTAACTGATATGAAAATCCTAGGAATGTAAGAATTTCTTTCAATTCTCTCAAAATATACATCCCTATCATTAGGTAAGGATGGAGTTTCCATATCAGTTACATGAAACATTCACACATTTCCAGGACAAACACTGACATTCCACCTTGCAGGAGGAGGCAAAAGGGATGACTTATTTTCACTCTACTGAAAATAAACTTGAAATAATCGGTTACTTCAAATATTTAGTTTCTGAAAACAACACAAACTCTTTAGAGAATAAATAATCAATTGGTATATCCAGCCAGTTTGGACTTACATCTTCATTCCAGTCTTCTGCTGTCCATTCTTCTATTGAGTTCTTCCATGCTCCTATTATAATAGAGAAAGAAAGAAAGAAGGTACAAATTAAAGGCACAACACTGTGTTTCAATCCTTCTGCTTTACAACACAAAGCAAGGAGACGGAAGTTGGAAACATATTTGGAAACATGGTTGGAAGCTCTAGGAAACTGGTCTGCAGAATTAAAATTTTGGGAGGGAAACACCACCACTCCTCCCCCTTGCCCCTGATTTCTGATTTCAGACATTTCTTAGTCACGTGGGTACTGGACTCAACTTGCATGAACACACATCTGCACCCACTGATCAATCCCAAACATTGGAAGAACTTCCTCCTATGGGTCCAACGGCAGTGAGAGGTTACTCAACCCTCCCACAGGATCCTTTAGTTTCACACACAAATTCACACAGAACAAAACACAATCACCAACACCTGCTCCAAGACCCACAATCCTACTTTCAACACATTCAATTTCAAGACCCAAGCTATGCCTGTGGAGACTACTTTCCAACCTGTTAATTCACTCTTCAGAGTAGCACAACTCCAATTCCTTCCCCTGAGAGAGTAATTTATTTTAGAACATAAATAATTCTTACAATGGTAACAGGATAGTCTTGAAATTTCCACTGTAGCCAAAAAACACTTCCTGTAACTTGTGGCAGACTGGATTTGGCAAACTCTGGAGTACAGTGAAGCATGCACAAATAGGAAAATGAAAGAAACCAATCCTATGGATGCAAAAACCCAACCCCTTCTATAGGAAACAGCAGGTACAGACATGCAAGAGCAATAAAGGGACTGTAGGCCTTGACCACCGGCAGCAGTACAAGGAAGGTTATTCCAACAACCAGAGCCTTTGTGTAAACTGTGCAACCATGAGCAAAGAAAACACCAGCACCAAAGGCAGTGCCGCCAGCACCCTGGATCAAGTACAAAGCAAAGAGACTGCTGCTTCAATCATCTCCTTTCATTTAACCAGGAAGTGGTCTGAGACACATTAATTCAGAAACAAGCCCCCCAAAGACAGTGTCAAAGCCACCTGGTACTAATGCCAGAGGAGCATTGGTGCTTCCTCTCGTACCCCATGACACCACAGTGGTTTTGGCAGACGAGAGTTGAGCGGCGCCAGTCCTGTCAGGCAAACGGGATGACCATGGAGGTTACACACAGTGGGGGGAAGAGATGGGAACTATACCTTGGAATCCAAAATTATTGGGCAGGTCCTGAGCAAGGTAACATCCGCTCTGTGTGGGCTCTGTGGAGCAATACAGAGTTGCCTGAAACATCTCATGCTCACATTTCAGCAAAAGGCCCCTACCCAGGGAGGATGTTTTTATGAATAACCATATCCTGTAGCAAAACTATTACAATGCCTCAAATTTCTAGAGTAATCCACACATTTCTACAGAAATTTTGAAAAGGAGGAAAAGCCCAATGATCAGCAGCTTTTAGAGGAACTGTTGATTTTCTTTCCCTTCCCCTCACCAGCACAGAATCCCTTCCCCAGTATTTCTTCTTTGAAGAAGAAATCAAAGTATTTGCCCTACTTGTATTTATCTCTATAAGCCAGTGCCAAGGTCTGTCTCTAGAAACAAGCCTTGCACTGACACCAGAACACGAAAACAGAGCTCAGAGTCTGATAAAACAAACACTAAAAAAGCGCAGGTACATTAAGTCAGACTCTAGCATATTTTCTATCACATTTTGGGAGACCAAACCTACTTGAAATAATACTTGTGATGTTTTCCTGACATTAAATTTAAACAATTGTCTGTTGTTCCCTCTTAAAATACTAGTCCTGAGGCTTTATTCTTTTAAATACTGTGTAATACTGTGTACAGGCTTTCACCTTTTTATTAGTTTACCCAGGCTGCCAAGTTTTTGCTAGTGTCATTTATTAACAACTCTTCCTTCCCAACTCAATCATTCCACTCTCAGTTTTTTCAGTACTCTGCACTGAATCCAGCTTCTGAATGTCTTCCTCCTATTAATGGGATTTCTAAGTCAGATCTTGCCACAGGTGCATCAATTTCTTTTTAGTCCAAAATCCACCTTGGTGTTACTGCAACTCATGCATCTCTTCCCAATCTTTCCCACAGGCCTTGCAAAGCATCACACTTCAAGAATTTTCTGTTTTCCATCAAAATTATGTTTTGTGTTTTCTAGGATCCTTGTCATACAAGCTTCAACCTAGGTGGTTATTTGTGATCCTTTCCTCTTTTTCTTTGTAACAAGTTCAGTTTACAAAGTTATTAAGCCAATAAAAACAGAATACATATTTTGATGAGTCTTCAGCTATGTTCCTACAATTATCCTCTCTCCCTGTCACACTCCTTAATTTTTTACCCCTTCTTTGAATAATCATTGATATTAGCCCCAAAATAAATTTAACTTGGTCTATGCCAAACTTATGTACTAGATCTTTCCTTCTGGATTTGCATTCTAGAAAGACTTGAAGGTTTCCTTCTGACTTTTACAGCAGATATTGAAAAAAAAAAACCCAAAAACACCGAAACACAAAACTCCCTCCCAAAAACAGAAACCCAAACACCAACTTCCTTGTACCTTCCAAGGAACACAACTGTCCCTCTTGAAAGTTACTCTATAATTTATTTTTTATTTCTCATCATTCTTAAGTTTCAGAGTAATTTAAGACTGTTCATAACTAAGGTAACAAAGGTAACATGAAACCTGTGAAACTCTATCAAATTAGAGATGTGAGTAAATTACCAGAACACAAGGCCATTTTTACAATCAACTTTGAGAAGTGAGCACCTCCAATATAATTTATATATAAGAACTGCTGTGACTTGTACTCATTTTCTCTCACTGCCCTGTACATTATGAAAGGTAAGAGAGAAATTATGCTGCTCAAGTTTATTTCCTTTTGGAGGAGAACTGGTAATTTTGTTTCTCTTCATCTCTCCCTTCTCTTTGCCTTTCATCTGCACATTATTTTTATATAAATTAGGATGCAGGAAAACTGATGCTGTAATATTTGTGATACAATTAGATATAACATTATGAACTATTAAAGACTTGCTTTTCAGTCTATATTTCAGCCAACACAAAATTTTACCTTCACAGAATCAGCTAGCTTTTCTACTGGATTACACAATGGTGCACTCAGAAACACTATTCAAGTTATCATGAGGCCTCTGGTATCTGCAATAATTCAGGGCATGAGGCTCTAGAGCACTTTCAGAGTACACATGACAGAAACTACATTTTGAAAACAAATATGTATTTATCTTTTAAGAAAATATTCATTTCCCCAACAGGGCTAAAGAAAGAAATACTTAGTACATAACTCAGAATGTCATAAAGAGTTACATCTCTAGAAAATATTCTGGTAAGCAAAGATCTCTTATTTCTCTAGGCAGTTGCCCATTTATCACCTCTTTAATGTAACTGTAGATGAAAGACACTAGTTTTCCAAGTAGATAGCATAAGCTAATATTTTTTACCTTCTTTTTAGATGAAATAAGCAATGGAACTGGGTAATGAGGAATAAAGAGACTTTCCTGTCTTTCCTGTATAAACTCTTATCTGACATCTATAAAGTCCATTGCAAGCTTTATAGTTTTCTATACACATATAGTTCCCACATTCAAAGCTTTAGTTGACTCCCCACTGGGATCTTAACTGGGTCATTGATTTGTAATTAACAAAACAGCACTGTAAATTTAGGGGGCAAACCTGAAAATTAATATTTGGTATTAACAAGTCAATTCATGCTCAACTTTATGCAACGTACTTCACACAGCACTGCTTCCTTGTTCCTTCCCAGTAGTCTCTTCTGCTGTAAAATTACCACCCCAGCTGCAGCTTCCTCTAAAAACCCTCAAGATGCTTTCCATCAAAAGGCTGACAGTGCTACCCACTTGGACAACTGATGATTCAATTTTAAAGCCTGTTCTTTCTGAATCTTTCTGATTCCTTTTGGCCCAGAGACTTCTTTCGGACATTCCTAGAGCTTGTCTACAAAACCATAAAAGAAAGCATTCTTTAGAGACATTTTTGTTTTGTCACTTATTGTACCTTTTTCATCTGAAAGTAAATTAAGATTAGCAACAAAAAGGTACTTAGCCCAACAAGAACATTCACATTTACCTAGTTTTCTTTAATTTTCCACCAACCAAGTAATTTTGCAGGATCTTCCTCACAATGACACCCACATTCATACTTCAAAGATTCATTCATCTGACAAGGCCAGCGAAAATTCTCTAATGCCTTCTCACACCTTCTTCCTACAAGGCTTCCCAAATTTCCATGCATGGCGTAAGCCGTGTTATTGAAGTCCAGTGTGGTTGCTGGTGACATGTGCACAGCAAAAATGCGCTTGGCATCCAAACAGAAATTCCACACATCAAAACTCTGAATTTCCACCACTCTGTCAGCAGCACACCTCTCATGATGACACATTCATACTGTTAGAGGGATCTGTTTACCCACATCAAATTACTCTTATTCTTAGGCACATTTCTTCCATTATTTAAAAGTGACTAAGAAGAACAAGGAGGTTCTGCCTCTGCCTACAAGGCCAGAGGCTGCTGTAACAGAGGCACACGGAGGCTACTCTGAGTTAGTAGGGAGGGTCTCAGAACACTTGAGTTCATTTTGGAAGTAGAGCACAAGTTGTAAGCTATACCCTTACAACTGCAATCAGCAGTAAGAAACCAGTGATTCTCTCCCTCTGATCCAATCTCCTAGTACCTTTCTTGCAGAGGTTTCTTTACTCAGTTAACCTCATAGCTTCTGCACCGCCTGTGGTAACATACCCTGTCCCTTGCTAACAGGTAGCAAACAATAACATAAGAACCCCCAAAGGAATTATCAATACATTAGGTATCTTCCTTACTTGAAAAACTAACAAGAGTGAAAACAAAAGATGTATTTCTGTTTGTGCTACAGCACCAAGTAATATAAGAAGTAATTCCTTAGAGAGATACCATATTTGGCAAGAATGCTCCCATTATCAACCACTAATATACTCAAAACCGCTCTTCCATACTGGTTGAGAAGGCAGTCAGAGTGACAAGACAGCTGCTTAATAAGCCTCCCTGAACTTTGAGCCTGTTGTTGTCTTCTCTAGTTAAGTAGAAAATGGCTTGTAAGACATTTAGAAAGCTGCATCTCAAGTGGCTCACAGCAGAGCTCAACAGAGCACATTGTGCCCTTCAGGATCAGCTTCCACACTTGACACAGGAGTTGAAAAGTCACCTGAGTAGGCTTCACCAATGAAGAGATCAGAAGAGTTATCCATTGCTGCAGTTAAAAGAAATACACTCAGTGGCTCCCAGGTGAGGACAAAAACATACATGACGTTCTCCATTCTAACACACAGTTTACATTGCCTTCATCTCCTACTGCAGAACACAGGAAGCAGCAAGGTATCTTATTTTTCCCATCACAGATAAGCAGGCCACCCTCATTTCTGAATCACTGCCAAATGGTTCCTTTCCAAACTATGTCAGTCTCTCATCTTTAGCTGGAAGTGTGTACTTCTCACTTGAAACTTCATACGGAAACACACATCTGCCTTGATCTTCAGACAGGTTAATGGATTTTTGGCTTCAATTCAAGTGCCTACTTGTGGTTTAGTTAATAATTTTTCTCTTCAGAAGTCGCAGATCTTGGAACTCTCCTCCATCCACAGACTCACATCCTTACACTTCTGCATTGTGCAGATGGGGCTTCCAAAGCCATCCCAGTGTCACTGAGTGAATTCATCCTTGTAAACATTTTATTTTCTTTTTCTTCTTAGATATTCACATCCCATGCCCAAAGCCTGTGGACCAATCAATTCTAGGAGGACTTATGCTCCTTAACTACAACTGGTGAGATCTTAAGCACTATTAAGATATCTAAACACTTACTTACATACAAGGTTCTTCCAGTGACTCTTCAAATTCCTTTGTCCCTCAAGGGTTTATTGGTACTACAATAAAAGAATTGCAAAATGCCTCCCTTGATTCTCACCAGAGAGACATTCAGGCTCTGCACATCAGCAGCAGCTAAACTTAAAGATCACCTAATATCTGTGTCACAAGAGATGTATACAGATTTTCAAAAGTTAACTGAACTCTAACAGAATGGCTATTTTAGCTGCAATATGCTACAGATCTTCATTCCAATCCTTCCACTTCTTGAAGATCTTACCAGTTCCATCATCTGCATCATTCTGACCAGTCTCCCAGATCTCTGACTTTGTCCCAAAGCCATCAGTGGCAGAAGACTCCGAATAGTCTGCAGGATTAAATGTCCTAGAGTTTTGAAAGTTAAGAAATGGAAGAGAACACATGGGTCATTCAGTGAGCATAAGTGTCATAATTTTTAGCTGACGTTGTATTAGACTTAACATCTTGATTTCCCCATAAGTTATCTTGACAGCTTTTAGTTTAAAAAAAAATTCTTCTACGAGCAGAAAGAGATAAAAAGGGAGAAAAGAGAGTAGAGAAAAAAGCTAAGAGACTGGTAAACAAAATTCCTGTAGAGACAATCAAATAAATTCCTGAAAAACCAGTTAACAGCATCCCAATTCCTCCCAGTGTTATAAAGCATTAGTTTATACAAACAACATTAAGACTCTCTCAACAGGTAAGTTTTTCAGCAGGTGGCTGACTGATAAGTGACCAGTATCATGTCCTTTCAGAGCACCAGTAAGATTATTTCAAAGTGCTCTGCTGACACCGATTCCAAAAATACACAGATGCAGCTAAAAGGTAAAAAAGCATTATTGAAGAAAAGCCTCTTTTCAGGACATCATCTGCAAGTATGAACAAGAAGAATTATTAGAGAGGTAGAACAGGACTCCAGTTCATCATGACATTACTGATGTTGCATGAAGTGTCATTAAAGGCAAACACTGAGTGAACGTAGTGGAGGATACATTTCTATAATCCAAGTTATTCCAACAAAATTGAGAGCAAGCTTTTAACCTGCTGAATAACTTCTTCTGAATCTGTTTTAAGGTCCATATGAGTCCAAACAGCTAAAGCATGAAACCTCCAAAACAGAACAAAGTTTAGAACTGCCACTTTCAAGTTTTATATATGTTCACTGTACATTCTACATTACACTGAAATAAATCTGGTTTAAAATTTACCTAAGACTGTATGTAGCACACAACTTTAAGACTCCAAGGCACTATGTGGCTGCTACTGATAGCAGGTATGGCTGTCCAAGTTTGAGATATTAACACTGAACAGACATACATTAGGATTCTACAGGTGTGCCTAGTTAGAAACACTAGCTTAAGACAAAAATATTCCATTCATCACCTAAGAGACTTTTCAATCTTTGCATCTATATTAGTTTATCAAACATACAGTAATATCCATACATACAGTGGCAACATTGTCAATAAATACTGCCACTGTGTTTGATCCTTGCCAAAATCTGTGCTCTGCATGTTTCTTACCCCATGCCTTGGGCTGAAAACCTCCCCGCTCCTCTCCCTCTGCCACGTCCAAACCCTAGGAGAGAAAACACCATTTAACAGCAACAGCAGAGGAGCCACCAGTCACTAGTCTGTCACATTAAAGAATGCCACAGTTGAACAAAACTACCATAGTTGAAGTTAAATATAATTTACTTCCCAAATTCCCACACCAAATTTGCTTCCCTAACACACTCGAATAAGCCTTGGTTCATCTAAGATCCCACATTTCAGTAGGATCTTCAATTATCTGCCATCTTTTCTGTGTCTCATGAAGTAGCTCCAAATGCCATTAAAAGAAATTACCTAAACAATCATCCCAAACACTATTGCTAACTTATCAGACATCGTTCAAAGTTTTTTCTGCATTGTTTCATTCTTGCCTAAGATGCTCTAAAACCCCAGCCTCCCTGAGTATCCTGATTTCTCAAGCAATTCTCTGTCACTCCTTATCTGTGAGGAAAAAGTTGAAATACTCCATTTGTTTCCTTCTCTGACTTTGACCACCTGTCCACCCTCCTGTGCTTTTGCCAGTCTCTGATCACACATTCCTTCTGCCTCACCCTTCATCACAGTTACTGACAGGAAAATACCTAAATTAAATAACTCATCTTCCTTGTTATCATCCACTAAAATATTTATTTGTTTTAACAAAAACAAGTATTTGTTTTCTCAAATTTTGATTACCAGCCTCAGTTTATGAGCTTCTTGATACAATTGATAGCTTAAGTTTTGCAAACACTATATTGTCAACAAGGCATGAAAAATTTTGTGCTAGAATACAACAATACACAAAGCACATGTCTACAAAAAGGGTTACCAAATATTTCTTATATGCAATATATTTGTGCATAGATTTCTTTCCCCACCTTTTTACGGGTTTTATGTAAGGCTTACTCAGTTTGTTCAGATTTTTTTAAGGACGAGTAAGAATATTATTTTGTATTACAAGAACAGAAGAAGGTCAAGAGCTGCGCTCAGAGAACAAAAACAATGTTTATTTTAATGACAAAATTATGTGGCAATTATAAGTCACCAAGCAACTACAAATTTACCAGAGTACACAAAAATTATAATCCTAAATCACCAAAACACTGATGCGCATAGATCAGAACAACCCATGATGGCATGCTCAAAGCTGGATCAGAATTACTTCTTACTTTAATTGGGAGACCACCCAAACTGAGCAAGAGCAGTACCTCCAGAACATATAACAACAGTTTATGAAAGTTCTACTTTAATGACTTTCTGTTTCTTGCTCTCACCACTCATTATTCCCCTTACCCCAGTTCATTGTTGAAGTGACAAAACACATTTCTGGACATACTTTTTCAAGATTTCTTAGAAGCATCAAAGTAGAGGAAAGATTCCCATCCAGCAAAACACAGCATTTTGTTGGGATAAGAACAGAGAATAGCTTTAGTCTGACACTGACCAGCTTTGTTATCTCTACATTATCTTCCCTTCTTTGCTCTCTTCACAACCAGCTGGAGAGAAGGCAGACAGAGGTTATGAAAGAAACAACAACTGCTGCAACCTGGCATTTGCCACCTTTCTTTACCTTCTTTACCCATGTGTTTTTTGCCATAAACAACGTGCCTCAATACCCAACTGCCTCCAACCTGGCCGCTGAACCTTGTTGCTCAGCCTATCTACTCTTCTGCTATCCTCTGCCAAAATCAGAGCACTCTGGATTACCTTTCTGTCCAGTAAGTTTTTTTAAGAGCAGAACCAGCTACACAAGTTTACCTGGGGATATGGTAGGGGCCATCATGTAATAAAATTACTTTCAATTGTTATCAATAGAGCATTAAACACCATTTACAGAAATTGTGCAGAAGCAAGATCAACAGTTTTCTGACAGTCTGAAGTACAAGTCCAACTGGGAGCTGCAAAACACAGAAACAGTCAACCAGAAACAGTTTTGAGTGAGACAGACATAAGGTACAGAGAGTTAATTGAAATAGCTGTGATGAAAGAAGGTATAGATTTTGCAAGAAGAGGTAAGTCACCCCAGTATCTCAAGTGCAATGGGCTGAAGGAACTACCTTAGCACACTAAAGAGAAGGTGATGTTTTAGCAAGCCAGGCATACTTAAGATATGTTCCCATAATGGGCACAATAAACTATTGACTAAAAACATCAATAAGCTACAGTTTTATAAATTGTGAAAAAGAAAAAGTGCTGTTCCTGAAGTTCCATACACAGTCTTAGACTACCAGCCAGCAAGGCATTTTTTATACCAGATCATTTTGAAAGATAATTCTGTACTTAAATTTCAAGTGGATTCCTTTAACTTCTTAATGCTGTGTCTACACTTTCAGTCAAAACTGGAATTAAGCTCTATCAGCAAATGCAAAAGAACCTTTCTAATGAAGGCAAAAGGGAGTACCAAATTACTAAATTCAAAGCTAGAAAACATATGAAAAATTAACTCAAAATATGGGACAGTGAATGTTCACCACTGCAATATCACCTAACTCAGACACAGGATCTCATACATCATGGTCACTAGTGCAAGATGCCAGTGGAAAGGGCTAATATTCTCTTTGACACAACCACACAACTAATAAATCCTTAAATTCTCATGCCAAGAAAGCTACTTCTCTCAGCTGTCAAAATTTAAAAATGGCCTTAAAACAGAAGGTACAGTCTTTTAAGACAAAGAAACAACTGTGAATGCCCACACGGTATCTACAAACTTTATGCTTTTTAACAGCAACTAAAGAGTCAGTGAGCAAATGAAGCTTTCAGAATTCACAGCAGGAACCCAAATACTAAGCATGCAATCCCACAGTAATTTAAAGACATTTAAATTAGAACTACTATGACTGTGATCTTCCTCACCAGCTCTGCTCTTTTGCACACTGAGTTTTGCACTTTCCAGTGAGAGAGCAACAAACAACTACCAGGAAATGGCATAGGTTCACTTTTGCATCAGCTCTTCAAACCAGTTCCCACCTTGATAAATGCCAGAAAACCTTTACACCAAGACACCAAAAACCCCTGCTGTCTACAGCGACCATGTTGCCCGCCTCTTTTATTTTGTGAGGTTTAATTTGCATGTCACCTATCACCTCACACTTTCCAAGTCCCTTAACTTCCAGGAGGATCTGCTCCAGGATCTCGCCAGGCACAGATGTGAAACTCCCTGACCTGTAGCTCCCCAGGTCTGCCTTCCTTCCCTTTTTAAAATAGAGGTTATGCTTCCCTTTTTTTCGTCAGTGGGAACTCA
Organism: Passer domesticus; assembly: GCF_036417665.1. Classification (NCBI taxonomy): domain Eukaryota; kingdom Metazoa; phylum Chordata; class Aves; order Passeriformes; family Passeridae; genus Passer; species Passer domesticus. Next base: position 8,113,961 of record NC_087512.1, read on the forward strand.
AATAGCATGGATGGTGGCTTAGCCACTTCCTCTTCCAGTTCCCTGGGGACCCAACAGATGTATCTTGTCAGGCCCCGCGGACATGTGCACTTTCAGATTCCTCAAAAAGTCTCAGACCTGATCCTCTCCTACAGTGGATGGTTATTCATTCTCCCAGCCCCTGCCTTTACCTTCTGTAATTCATATGGTTAGAAATCTTGTGGGAGAAGACCAAGGCAAAAAAAGTCATTAAGTACCTCCATCTTCTCCATGTCCCAGTTAGCCAGGTCTCCTGTTTTCTTACAGAGAGGGTCCACTTTTTCCCTTGTCTTCCTTTTATCACCAACAGTACAACTTTAGCATTCCCAACCACAACCCTGGCAGCTCAGACAATCTCATTTCTCTCTTCCTCCCAGGCTACATTCATTTGTTTCCTCCTTACCTAGGCTTTGTTTTTGTATTTGAGTTTGTCCAGGAGCTCTTTTTCATCCCTGCAGTTGGGGTAGTTTTTGTCTTTATTTTAGCTGGGACGCACTGCTCCCAAACTTGGAAGAAGGAATCCTTAAATATGAACATGCTTTCCTGGGCCCCACTTCCCTCTGGGGTTCTATCCCATGGCACTCTACCAAGCAGATCCTTGAAGAGGACAAAGTCTGCTCTTCTGAAGGCTATGGCAGTGAGCTTGATGTGTTGTGTGCCCTGAGGGACATGACCTGTCACCAGCCTCCATCTGGACATAGAACCATTGACTACAACTAACTGGATGCACCCAACTAACTGGATGAGGCCAATTCTTTATCCACCAAAAAGTTCACCTTTCAAATCCCTCTCTCTAGTGTAGAGATAAGGATGTCATTGTGACATGTCAAAGGCCTTACAGAGGTCCAGATAGATGATGCCAGCCCTTCCTTGTTGACTGTTACAATTACTCCATCACACAAGGACACCAGGTCAGGCACAACTTGCCCTTCCATGAAGCCAGGATGACCAAAGATGGCTTGTCCTCTTTCCTGACAGATGGAACACATCAGTCCTGAGAAGACCAGGTTTCTCAAAGAGAGTCCCTTGGTCTAAGAAATTAAATCCCCTGCTGTGGCACAAGGGCTATAATCACCTGCTGATTCTCCAAATACAAGGGGCCCTTTCGACCCCCTTTGTTTTTGACTGGGAGGATGAATGAAAAACTATCTGCTCCAGAGTGCCTTTTGGCCAGACCCAGGGCTCTGTAATCCCCCCCTTGATGCTGTTCAGACTGCTCCTGGCTGTACCCCTTGTGCCTACATGAAACAACAGTAGGAAGTAACAGTCAGTGGACTGCAAGAAGCCTGGCAGTCTCAGCTACCAGGCCGAGATAAGAGCCCCTGGTAAGCAGTTCACCTCTCTAGAATGCATAACATGTCACCTCTGTACCTCCCAGAGGAATCTCCTACTACTGTCACTTGCTGCCTTACTCTTTGCATTTTTCTTCTCCTGAATGAATTCTAGAAAGGTCAATACTTATACCCAACCGAGGCAGGAGGCAAGTTGTTCTGTTTTCACTAAAACCCACCAGGAGGTCAAAAAATTCATCACAATCACTTCTCCACTCTGGTACCGTCCATGCATGGCAAGAATTGCTTTCCACAACATTTCCTCCCCCAAAGCAAATGTACACTTCATGGCAGCACGAGAAAGGTGTGCAGAAGCACAACTCAGATGGGACTAGCCCATTAAATTAATAACCTATTCTGCAGAAAATCAAGTCTGCTGAAATAAATCCTTCCACTGCAACACAGATGCTTTATTTCAAAACTCAGATTTTCAGGGTTTAAATTAGAGGAAGTTACTTCAAGATTAAGAAATGGCCTTAAGAACAGCTGCAAGAAAAAGGAAATGCAGACTGGAAGGGCAAGCAACACTATAAAGTTGTGCTTATCTTTGACTAAACAGTAAATTAACTGCCCTGGTCTCTGCTTTGGCAGTGACATCCTCCCAGCAGAATCAAGTTGACAGAGGCTTATCAAGCCTTAAGAGGTAAGGAGGTGAAGTGCAGAAACTTTGTATTCTAGGTACTCCATGTACAAACAAACACCCAAGTTGGATTTAATAATTCAAATTACTTTTGTCTTTATTAGTCATCATAAAGCTAGAATCAATTAATCAGTTTCATATACTGCATTTACTCTAGAAAGCATTTTTACAATTCATGCTGAAAACTTTCAGCTCTAAAATTACATTTAAAGGAAAACAGGTGACTTTAAGGACTTAAAGGAAAACATAGTTACAACTATGATAACCTAAATAAAAAAGTACATGACAGAGTTTCTTAACTAATGCAGAATGAGCCACAGCAAAACTAAACAAACTGCAAATTTTGACTTCCAGAAGGTCTGCTCCACATTCATGTTTTGGAAAAAAACAACATTCTCCTTAGTTCTGGCAAAAAAATCCAAGACATATCCTATGCCAACTGGGCTAAGCTTTTAAACCAAGGGAATGTTTATAAATGCAATTCTTGATATACAAACTCAATTTGTTCAAGGACAGCATACTTCTTATGTTAAAAACAATCAAAAGAGATCAAGAATACAAACTGGACTATAGTCAGATACCTATGAAAAGGATAAGCTGTTTTATTTTCCTATACAGCCAGTAGACAAAACAAGAGTTGAAATTAAAACATAGCATTTTTTCCTCTCCTTTTTACATCTATTTTGTTGGATAAAATCTCTGTTGGAACCCACATTTAGGGCATGCTCATGTTGTTCTGGAATAACAAAGCAAAGAGATAAACAGAAGTGCAATCAACAAATCTATCTTGCCTTTGCAAACCAGAAGAATTACTATACATGAGTCTATAACAATTTCTAGGCTGAATTGAAAAAAAAGCCCAAAAGCCCACCTACCTGTTATTTCTTTATAAGCCATGGTCAATTAGATATCCAGGGAAGAGCACATAAACTGAAATCACAGTGCAGTTTCTTTGGATGCTTTCCTGGTCTTCAGCTATTTGTGGCTTTGACTTCCTTAGTCAAAGATAACTTACATACAACAAAATCTTTGGTGGTTTTTCTTTTTCTTGCCTGTGGTTCTTTTTTAGGATGAAATTTTCAAGTCTTTCAATGTATATATTTTCTGCACCACATCATGTTACTGAAAGGAGTTCCTCAGGTTCACTTCATGTATGAAGAACAAATTCTAAGTTCATCTTGAAGCTCTAACCTGCTGATCTCATTTCATATTCTCTCCTTTGCATACTTGCTTGGCATGATCAATCAATGCCCCCACAGAAGTTTAACAGAGCTCTACCATACACCCACTCAGTCCTCTCTCACAGGCAGAAAATCCTAGACTACTTGTTCATCACACCATAGAACTGCAGACTTCCCAGTACCTTCAAAAGCCTTTTCTAGCTCTACACCCCTTTTTTTTCTCTGCATCCTTTTCAAAATGAAGTAGAGGAACTGGGAGAATTAGAACTGCACTTAAAATTGAAGATGCAAGAACCTTAAAAAAACAGCAGCTTAAAAACAACCTGTGCTGGTAAAGTTTGTCAACTTGTATACAACAGTGCAGCTGCTTAAAACACAAATAAGAAAATGTTTCTACAGCTGATAATCCTAAACCATAACCATGTGCCTCTTTAATTTCCTCAGGAGATTCCATTCTAGACAGTCGCAAATGCTTGCTATATTGACAAATATAATCACTTTGATGCAATTATTGCTCATCACCATTACAGTATTTCTTACATTAAGCTCACACAAGAAATTTGGTTCTGAAAAGCACAGATGAGAAGGCATCTTAAAACAAAATATTCCCTGACTTCAATACAAAGTTTGCAAGTCAGTTTAACAAGCAAAGATTTAGCTTAGAGCAATTACAGCTGACACGTGTCCTGTTGCACACACTGTGATATATTTTTGCATTCTGTTGATCAGTCAATAATTTGTATATGCTTCAAATCCCTGACGCCCTGCATACCAGCACACAATGGTGTTTGCATTCTGTTTACCTACTACCCTATGAAGTTACAAGGAACATGACACGGTCATTAATGAAAGATCTACTGCCAGATAAAACTAGTGCCTTACACCAAATATCAAATATTCAGTATAAGGGTTTTTCCCTCTCAGTAAACAGCACGCTATTGCCTCTGTGTCAATCCTGTTTTAGCTATTTTCAGCCGTTTATAATTTCTTTAAATTACATTTTTGTACCATGAAACGGTAATACATATGATGGCCCAGCAAATCTCCTAGAAGGCAGCCAGTAAGATAACTCATGCCTGAGAAGGTAGCTTAAAATAGAGAGTGTGCTTCTCAGATAATTACCTGACCCCTCATTTCCTATCCAGTGCCTACACTGGATTTCTACAAACACACTGCATGAAACATTTCTAAAAATGGGTTTTGTGGTGATTGCCAGCAATCTGTTTACTTTCAGCTGAAGTATGTTATCTCTCATTTGACTATTCTGTGTAACAGAAAAGCAAGACTACAGAATGAATTGGAAGGAAGCTTTTTATTATTATTTCTACTAATATCCAAAGAAAGAAGACCACGTATCCCTGAAATGATAGCAACTGAATTACACAGATTTCTAAAACTCTCTGAAGATTTCAAGAGTTTGCATTGTAAAATTAATTAGGTATTTCCTGCCATGGAATACACACACTTGTAATATAATGATCCTATAGTTGGCCAACAGGTTTATCACAGACACTTTGCTCACAGTACAGTCTAAAATATTTGGTAGAGACATATAGTTAATACTATGCACACAAAGCTAGTGGACAGAAACTCTTTGAAGTTTCTATTTCTTCAGTTAGACAGGTCAGCTTGATCTGATTATGAAGTTTGAGATACATGATACTCATCTGGAAAGCTACAGCTTTGACAACAAAAGCAGTGTATGATTTGTAAGGTTAAAGCAAAAAAACACTGCATTTGAAATTAATCTCTAAGTTTTACTGAAACATTTTTAAAAGTCCTACTTTTATACTTATAATCTGAAAATAAAGAATTATTTTATAAAATAAGTAACTGCAAGACTTACATTCTATCCACTGAAATGTAAACTGTTAACATACCAAAAATTATAGCTGTGAACTATATCATACCTTGCCCTGCAGGGCTACTTCTCTGCACACACCATTGGGTTTTTGCTGATTCACAGGCACTCTCACATGCAAACCTTTGGAAGTTACTTCTTTGCATCTTTGCACACCTTCAAGATGCAGATCTGGAGACAATGAAGTTGGATGCACCTGTCTCTGAATGCCTTGTTACCCAACATTCCAAAGAGAAAGGAGTCCTTTGAAGGTAGAATTTTTCTTGAGTCAGACAGTACTTACTAAGTACATTAGTTCTGCTATGCTATACATTTTGTCAATTTAACTTATTTAATACACTCGTCCACCCATAATCTGCACCATACGTGGATTACTTATTTTCATTCTTCCGACTTTAAGGAAAAACAAGCCTCTATCAACCCCAAACAGTGAAAATCCAGTTCAAATACACATCACCTGATTCCACATCCAATCCATTATACCACCTCTTCCACATGACACGATTGGAGCTGTACCTAAAACTCCACAGTATTCCTTCTCCACAGTTCTCATCAACTCTTCCATGTTGAATTCCTTTTCATAGCAAAATGTCTCTAAGGTGGCTTGTTCTTTCTCTGATTGGCTACCAAAAGCAGAAGGCAAGCCTGACAACCAGAGCCACCCCAAAGAAACGGTACAAGTATACATCAAATCCTTCCCCAAGAGCCATACAGATGGAATCTTGTGCTCTCCTGCTGTTGAAGAACATCTTGAGGAACCCTGAGTGAGCACACTCCCACTCACAGGAAGCTGGCATGAGTCAGTCTGGGAAAACAACTCTCCACAGCCAGTGCACAGCAGTCTGTCACACAGGAAATTACCATAGAGGTGATCTCTGTCAATTTTTTTTAATTTGTTCCAAGACCAAGATATGATAAAGGGTAGGGAGTAGGATGTACCCAAGTACAAGGTGGTTGAAGTGCGTATGGAATCAAAGGATAAACACAGAATGCTTAAGAAGAACCATTTAAAGAAACAAATGGGAGAGTTCCATTTCAGGACATGAAAGCAGTGCCAGTCCCACAACAATGCCACCATCTCACCTCTCCCACGGCCACGTTTCCCACGGTCTGAAGGCCTGTCTCCTTGATTGTTGTCCACTCCATTCTCTTCAGCTCTAACTGTGGAGAGAGGACAGCTTAAGAGAAGCATTAGAGACTGCTACTTGAGACAATACAGCCGTTTGCTTAACCTGAACCCCTCAAAACAAAAGGCAAAATTTTTAAGTGGGATGGTCAACAAATCTCAATCTCCCCTCTTCTTTGAGGCCTTGCTAGAAGCAAGTTATATTTCCTTTGTACTATTAGGAAGCAAAATACAGAAGGAAAGGTCCCTCAGTAGACAAACCTCTACAAGTGCCATGTTCTGGAGCCTACACTGTTTAATGACATAGGAAACACAGCTGCCTCATTCTGTGTTTCCTAGATAATGCACTGGTTGACAACAGTGAAAAAATAAAGGATAACCAGCATCAACTCTTCTCCTTTCTGCCCATACTGCATCTCTGTGGAAGCACAGAAACAGACTTCTCCTCTTATTTAAAGTAGAGGGATGATGACTGGGTGAAGGTAAGGCACTAAAAAAGGTCTGCAACCTAAGTGTTTTGTGGGAAGCTCCTGACAAGGTGCTTTGAAATACGGCTGGCTACTTGAAGGAGAAAAAAAACCCCAACAAAACTTGCCTCTTGAAACACTCACTGCTGAGGCTTTGTACTGATTTTCTCCTAATGGTAATAACAAAACCAAAAATACTTGGACATAAAGTTGGGAAGAAAATACCAAGATTTGATAACAATATGCAATTTCTTTAATCCCAGTTTGAAAATGACAAGAGCAGCATCTGTCTCTGGTAAAAAATAATTGCCCTTTGCTTTCATTTTGATTCATTTAATTTATACTTTTCCAAGTCCAGCTCCACGTTTTATTAACATTTTTTCATCTTGACTTTATCCTACAAAAATTCACAACATCTATATTGGCACAATAGTTGAATATCTTCCAATTATGAATAACATCAGTTGGCTAATATTGCAAATGTTTTTCCTGCTTATAAGTGCAAAGCTAAACACATTGTATCCATTCTGATTTCTTTTCTCATCTATCAGTGTGGCAAATAGCCAATACCAACAATGCGCACAGCTTTAAGAATGCTGACAAAACTTAGCTAAAAAAAGAAACATGTATCCAATCATGATCTATTGTGACTCTATCTAACTTGGTGATCTATTGTGACTCTATCTAACTTGGTGATCTATTGTGCCTCTATCTAACTTGGAAACATCAGTTTGCTTTCATACTATCTATTATTGCAACTGTAGCAAAGCTTTCAATGTTTCAACTAACAACGAATTTTCTCTGTTGCAGAAACTCACCTTTGGTTGATTTATGTGAGAAATACATTTAGAGATTAATAATCATCCCAGTGTTTTCATTCCCCTTATGAGAAGATGAGAACATCTTCAGGTTCTCCCACTCATAAAAGGAGATGGAGTCAAAGCTGGATAATTTTTTCATTAAAAGAAACAAAAAAGTGTATCAGCTGTGCAGCGACATACTTGTTCTCAAGCAGACTTACAAAGACTCAATTCTAAAACTTACATGAAGAACAGCAATTTGTACAAGATCAATTCATCAAACAAGAACAGAGACTTATATTAAACTGAGTGTCTCTGAACAAGTACAGACCATCCCAAAACCAAGTCACATAGATCAAGCATACCTGTGGCACAAACAAGTTATGATCCCTTCAACGCTGAGCTATAGTCGGACGGATTTGCTCCATTAAGCACTCACTCTTAGCTCAGTCAGTTCCAGCTGCAAGAAAAGCATCTCAATCTTTAAAAATTAATCCCTATACGTACACTCTCGTCCACGGCTGCCTCCTCTTCCCCGTCTGTTGGAACTTCCCCGTCCGCGACTCACTTCTCTGTCCCCTCGTTTCTCTCTGTTCTCTTTGTTTTCTGAGCCTTCCTTTCCAAGGCTTTTCTTCTTTCCCCCTACAGTCTCCCAAGAAGTCTATTTGGGTAGAACAGAATTAGACACAAAAGTCAAAAAGGAAGAGACACTTCTCAATGCACACTTTCTACCCCACACCCCTCCAGTTCATGGAAAAAAAACAGGTATTTGCATAATGTCATATATTGCAAACTACACTAATACAAATGAAAAGACAGGCTATGTATTTTTGCAAAGAGATGAGAGAAAGAAACATTTTTTTAATTTTGATTGTCTTAGGGAATATGAGAACCCCAAATATTTCTGGGTATCACGGACTTCTACTAGTTCAAGGAAGACTGGATACTATTGTAACACAGAACATCTGTAAAGCAAGCAACAGTTTTCCTCTCAAATACATCCATAAATCTAGCATGGGAACATGAACAAAGCTATCTTTTTCTCCCAGGGAAATGAAAAAAAAAAAACCAAAAAACCCTTGCAAGTATCATTGAACAAAAGATTGATGAGAATAAGTATATGGCCAAAGGTGGGGGGGGAAACCCAAACAGAAAAGAAAAACTTTTCATCCAGGCACACTAGAATTTAATCCCCAGAAGACAGAATGGCAAAACAACAACCTGGGAGAACTGACAAGCCAGACTATCCACTCTTAACAGCTACAGACCATCACACATGGCAAAACACAGGAAAATCTATGTCTAAACAAGACACAGGATCAAGGTCCAAACATCAGGCTTCTGTTTTAATCTTAAACTCAGTCTTTAAAATAAATTCAAGGATGTTATCAGCTCCACAGGAGTATCTGTAGGAGTTGAAAATAAAATGACTAAAACACTTGCCAAGAATAGCTCAGCAAGTCATATATTATGCAATTGCATGGTTAGTCTATTAAGCCATAGCTGCAAAGCAAGTAAGAAGAAGAAGAAAAGGTATTATTTGCAAATCATTAACATGGCAGAGAGGTTTACATGTATGTCCCCATTTTTAGGAGCTTACAGCTCAAGTAAGATATTTAATATCAGAATATTTGCACATACAAATTGTAGTGAAGCACTGAAGTATGACATCTGACAGGCACCTACATCAAACAAAAAAGTCTATCAGTAATTTTAAGTTCTGTCTTATCTCTCAATTCCACCAACAGCAACTCTGCAGCCCTGAGGAGCCAAGACATGGCCAGCTAGTTCAAGCTGCCTAGGAAGCCAGTACAGTACAAGGAAGAAAGCAGGTAACAAACCAGTTTACCAACTCATTGTTACAGGGTCTCCTTTGGGAGAATAAGAAGAAAAAGAATGGCTACTCTTTCATTTTCTGGCGTGGCTTTGGTGAGAAAGAAAGATGAAATCACTTTGCAGTTTCACCTCCAGTTTAGGAGACTAAACCAACTTTGGTGAAGTGCAGCCAGAGCTGATCAGAGGTACAAAACTAACACATTTGAACATCACCACTTTATCTGTGAGGCAGAAAGCTGCTTCCCCCAGTAAGTACCACATGGCGTCACCTACCACAGCTGGTGTAACTGCACTGAAACATTCCTAGTGGTTCACAGAGGAAAGATACCTGCACTGACAACCGAAGAGCCAAGTCTTTTAGAGTTCAGAATGCACTAATTGACTGATGGGCTTGGTGCCAAAACATATTTGACCATTTCAGGAAACACCCAAAACTGGATAAGCTGTAAAGCTGAAGAAGAAGCAGCCTCCCCTGAGTGAGAGTTAAAATAACTTAGGAAGGATCAGTAAAAAGATGACTATGAAAGCATCAGATCCATGTTTTCCCACAATACAATTTTGAGGAAAGCCTTGAGAAAATCAGGCATGTCCTTTAAGACAGAGGATGGTGCTACCTCTGAGCATGGGGATCCATCACAAACCATTGAGCTCTCTCTCTTTGTGAGGGAGGTAACTAACTACAAATTCAGCTGACAGTGTCTGAAGCAACCCAAATCATAGCAGTGGGTCTGACCTCTGAAAAATCTGTAACAGAATAATTCTTGCTGTCCTGTTCTTACATGGAAAGAATAAAAATCTGAAAGGTCTGTTTTATTCTATCTTCAAAGGTTTAGTAAGTAAAACACAGCTGAGCATAAAATAGATTTAAGAAGTTAAATGAATACAAGTCTTAGGCAAAGAAACATGTCCTTCTCTACTCATACACAAGCCTCTAATTACCCCAAGCCAGACTGCTATAACTGCTGCAAAAAGACAGTCTTTACAGAGACAAAGTCACACACTTACAGCTTGTAGATCAAGCTTTAAACCCCCAAAAGCAAACAAAAAAAGACTAAGACAAAATTGGCTGAGTACCAAATAAACTATAAATACACATTTTAACTATCACTCCTTGCTCTTTGAATTCCTTCAGTTGAATGGACACATCTTTCAAATGAAGTTTAAAAAAACTGCAAGTGCATCACAGCAGAGTGAGACTACAAAAAGAGATTTGGAAATCTGCATTCAGAATTTGTAGTACCTCAGCTTACAACTTCACGTCAAATCCATGGTTAAACTGTTCTCAAGTATAATGGCCTTAAATCCTTCTAACTGGAGGCCCACAAACTTTCAAAAATAAATTTCTTCACACCCATCAATTAGTACTCCTTCCTCCTTGACTCCTTCAAGTTCTCTATATTTGTTTCTAAGTTGCAATTTGTCTATAGAGAGCAGTGGATTAAGAAGGACTTGTCAAAAGTGCAGAACATATTAGCATCAACAAACACTCCACAATATCTTCCATTTCAATTTTAGTTTACCATCTTCAGAGGAGAGACAGATTAACAAAAAACTAAAGCAAAATGAGCTCTCTCTTTTCCTATGTCATGCCTCATAATACTGTGAGTTTTATTTATAAATTTTTACTTGCAGCTGATGAATGAGTTCAGAAAACTTTATCCATGTCATGATCAATTACAACAAATTGTTAAAGTAAGAAAGGATTTAATATTCTCTATCAACCAGAAAACTGCTTTCAACTGAAAAATGGCAAATATGAGAAGTATGAGAGAAAACAACACATCACCCAGACAGATTTAAGTGAAATGCTCTCCTCTACTCCCAGCCTGTCAATATCATATACTTCTGTGTTTAGAAGACCTCAACTCTGGTAAAAAATGAAAAGGGGATAGAAAAAAAGCCCCCTCAGTCAAAACAGTGTATGTCCCAGATTAAGGGTGTGTGAGGGGTGAACTTCCTCATTAACAATAAGCCAGAGTACACATCCTGACAAATCACAGGAAATACTGAGTGTTCAGCATCAAGAAAGGAAGTCCAGGTTACTTTTTCAACTTGGATGAGATACAATCTAATTTGAAGGCAAGATGTAAGAAATCTCTCCTTGAAGCAAGCAAAAATTTCAACTGCAGTAAAACATATTTTCTTAGTATCTCTTGGCATAAAAAATTTCCCTATGCAACTTTTTAAGTGACATTATTTGTTGTTGTATACACACTGTTTAGTTTCCTCTTCCTGTTTTTCAATTAAGTCATGCAAATGAGCAACACAGTTAAAGAAGCAACTACTTGTTGCATCCTTTCCTAACATAAGCAACATTATCAATGCAACTTGCAGATGTGGATATAACTCCTCCAACTTCAATACCGGCAACCCACACCTACAGAATATGCATAACTTAAAAATACCTGCTTGCCCTTGGGTTTACAAAGATTGACCTTTGTGATGGTCTCAGGCCTCAGGAGGGTCTACACAATAACTACAAAACCTGTAGCAAGAAACATGCCTGTGTCTGAGGGAGCACTGAGTTCTGCTGCAGAGTTAAAACTGCTGTATATAAATTAAAGCATAGGAACTCTGCAATAGACCAGCTGAACACCCACAACATTTTCCAGATTCAGCCTTCTCCAAGGTATGCATGGAGAAGCTGCCCCAGTTTCTATTTCCTCCAAAAGAAATTGAATGGAGACATGGAAATTGAAAACTTCTGGAATATGACTTTCTCAATATCCTTCTAGAAGCTGAAAATCACATCAAACAAAAGGAGCAGTTTAACATGGGAGTAAAACCTTACCGTGTCTGAACTTCCTTCCAGCAGTATGTTGATTGCTCTATTCACATCCCCATTACAATCATGTAGTGCCACTATGCATTCATCCTGGTTCTTCCCCGTCACTTCCATAAGCTGTCAGTAAAAGTCAGACATGTTAATATATCTAAATTACCATCATAAGATAGAGCTAGTATGACCACAGTCATTACACTGAAGTGCATAGCTACCATGTCAGAGTAAACTAATATCCTGAATAAAGTAACCTGCATTTTACAGATGTGCTTGGGATTCAGACGAGAGGAAGAAGCACATATTAATTGGTAATCAAGGAAGTACTCTTTCACACTTTTTTGTTCTTGCAGCAAATGCTGTCAGATACAGCAGTACCTGAGTGTAAAGGACCACAATAGTTTCAGTACCATTCTATCTCCCACCACCAAAACCGCCCCTCTTTATCCCAGTGTGAGAAAAGACATATAGTAAGACATGGCAAAGAACAGATCACAGATCCACCTGGAAAACCATCTAGACTAAGAAATACATTATCTTTCAGACAGACTACCTCCCTTCATCCATTTCAGCATAAAGCCACACCAGAGTCACAAAGCTGATTAAGGAGATCTAGTTCTGAATTATGCTCCTTGAACTCATGGTGTATATCCTGAAGAGTGTGGGACAGAAATAATCTGTCACAGGGCATTCAGCAAATTCATCTAACAAACAAAACCTACATGAGCTAGAAATACATATGCAGAAGGTAAAACATATTCTATGCAGAACTTAATTCATCTCCTTCCCACCAGTGCAGCTACAAGCACTATTGATGAGGCTCCTTTGGCTTCACAAAGTACAAGATTTCATTTTTGGCACAGCAACAGAACTAGTTTGTAACAAGAACAACAAAAAGCATTTAACAATGCTTCAGAGGAAGTTTCAGAAATGAAAAGAAACCAAGAAATCTGCTCCTTTGCTGCATTTACACATTCAAGCTAATTCTTCCCTCCTGGGTGTACTCCTAGGTTCTTCATGAGCTGTGATGTATTCACTGGGACAAAACCACCAACAGCCACAACAGAAGAGATACCCATATTGTCAGGACTGCTTGAATTAATGGTCTCAGTTATAACTAGGTAATGAAAGCTTGATTAGCTAACACTTAACACTCACCATGGTAGAGGAAGTGAGAGTTTTATTTTATACACCGTAATTCTATAATTTTAACGCATACACAGATCTGTGATAACACCTTGATTTTCCTTTAAGCTAATCATTAGACTTTCACTTTTCCTGAAAAACTTCCAAGATATTAGCAAACTCAGCTTACACAAGTGACATTTTTCTCACGTGCGTTTACTTGTGGATAAACGGAACACATTCTTTATTCTGACAATCGTTAATCATCAGGACCATACTAGAGAGATACACTGAGAAAGAGACAACAGCACAAACGAGTTTTGGCTTAAGGGTTTGTCTACAAAGGAAAATACACTGAAAACTACACCGTCAGAGCCGTATTACCACAAAATTTCTTGTAAAAAGACTTTAGAGTTCAACAAGAGCACCTTTTCCTAGTTAAACTTATGTCCTTCCGAAAAAAGTTTCATCTAACCCAGAAACAGATGCTTTGCCTCCAAAATGTAAGCCAGCTCTAGAATATTTTATGGTGGGACAAAAAACTTGTACCATAAGAAACATACTTGTTTCACTTTATCTTCAAAATCTGCATCATTCTTATCGTAGATCATCTGAGCAAGGCGAATCTGTTCTGCTGTTGCCTGAAAAAAGAGAATATCCAATAAAGTACACAAAGGGTAACTATATTTTTTAGAAGTATATCCCAGTGTCCCTGCTTTTTTCCTGTGGTTTCTCAAAAGAACATACACAACAAGCACAGAGATGCTGTGGGGGAGGGATCAATATCTTGTCCATTCCCATTTATAGTTTTAAATGTTATTTGGGATAGAAGCAATTTCAACACATTCTAATCTATTTGAAACACAATTAAAGGTCACTGCACTGACAAGACCACCATATAATAACACACAAGAACCAGGGAAGACCACATTTTAGCATTAATGCTTTCACTTTTATTTAGGATCTACTACTCCAGTGTTAAGAGTTTTATTGTAATAACTGGCAACAGTATCTCTAAATTAACCACATCTCTGATGATCTCTGCTCCCATCCCCTTCCACAGTACTCCCAACAAAAATCTGACTCTGCAGATTTATTGACCACTTAAAAAGACTTGGGTCATGTCTCAAGACTTTGTCCATGAACAGCTGCACTGGTTTTTTTACAAGCAAATACTGGTCTCTGAAAACCGGTAAAGCAACTTGCTGTTGATGAAGTACCTGGTGCTGCTGCAACATTCCAGGACAAAAATGCACACTGGCAACTTGCACAAAAGCTGAGAGACTGAAAGAGATGCAGTCAAGTATGAAAAATCCAAACACACTATGGCTGCCCCTGAGAGGAAAACAACTCTAACACAGATATCACATCACACACGTCACCTCATAGTGTGGCATCTGCAGCCTATGAACTGCACTCCCGAGAAAATACCAAAGAACAGTGTGCACTACAAGATCCTGGACCTCATTTGACTTCTGCTGAAAATGAAGAGGCTACTGTTGCATATAAAGAAGACTGACAATGAAGAGAGCTAGGACCCACTGTACGGCTGCTGAGCCTGCAGAGGTTCTTCCTCCTCGAGTCAGATCAGCTCATCTGCTGGAATTTTTGAACAAAAGGATTCACCCTGGGCCACTGGCTGAATCTCACCTTCTGCCATCCCACTTCACAGGATACACACATGAAATTCTGTGCCTCACAAGGTCAGATCTAATCAGAGTCAGACTGTTTGGCTTTTGGAGTTTACCACAAATCCAAGTTCTAGAGGAGGTTACCAAACATAAATGCTGAGAAGAGTCTAAAAATTACTCCAACGAACACCATCAGCTGCTTATTTGTTGAAAAGTTACCGCAGCTGTCACAGTTCCTTAAGGGAAGTGACATCTGTGCTCAGATGTGCTCCAAAAGAATTAGAGTTTGTAACAGTTGCACACTGAGTTACTTCACCTTTTCAGCCTGTCATGCTGACAGCCTCGAATGTCACTCCACTGGGTAAGAGGGGGAGGGCCTGCTCTGGAACTCCCCAGTTCCACGTTCCACAGAAGCCACCCTGTCAGAGTGGTGCTCTAAGCAATTGAGGTTGCTCTTAGTGACTGCTCAGAGCTCAGCAGACAGCAAAACCAAAATATGTGCTGGCTTCAATTTAAGTCTTGTTGATCCATTTTCTCACTCTGATTACAGCATCCACAGGCGCACTGTGACTTTGAAGCAAGTGAAGAGATTTTCTTTGAAAATATCCAGAGCAAAAACATTCAGACAATATAACTTCTGTAGAGATATGATGGCATATTTTACCAAAAATCAGGAATCTACTAAGACCTATTTTTTCCATAAACAAATGTTTTCTTCAAGCCCATGTTAGAAGACAAAACTATATCCATTTTAAAATAATTACAACTGTGTGACAGCATCTTCAATTTTCCTGTGTAAGCAGAGAGCTTAGAAACTTGTAGGTGCAATACCACTCATATTTATGCCAGTGGATTACACCCAGATGGAATTGAAGATTCAGAAGGAAAAAAACCAACAACAAAAACCACAAGATGACTACAAAAACATCAGATCAGCGTCATAAAAAAATCTGGCCTTTCCTCCAGCAAGTAGTGGTTCTTTATTTTTAATTTTATTCTAATTACTAGAATGGATACTGTAGCATCGTAACCAAGAGTATAATTAAGTTTTAATTGTGACTAAAAAAGCAGTAGTATTTCAAAACAGCCTGAACTTCACTCAACCTTACAAGACATAGTACCTCTTCAATAGAAGAGTGGAAGAAATTTTAAACTAAAAACTTCAAACTACCAGGAAACAGAAGTGTGCAAAACACAAGACTAAGTGACAGTAATAGACATACATCTTACAATAAAATGGCACATTTATTATCCAGAAGCAATGCAACAGAAACATGATGTAATTTGTTAAATAATTTAAATGATGATCAATGTGATATTATGACAGTGGAACAACCATTTGGGAAAACACTATTCTATATTCAGAAAAATGAATCATTGGTAATTAAACAGGTAAATCCAGAGACTTCTGCTGATCTGCAAAGACTGACTAAGCAGAAAGGTTCATCTGATATCTCAACAATAAAATATATGGATCATTAAAACATAACTGCTGCGTATGAAATAACCACCTTTTCCACTGAAGTGATCAAACCAGTACCTATTATGCAGAAGGCAGGATAAATGGACAAAATGCAAAAAAAGGTCTTGATGCCTAAAATAAATTAATCCCGTAGTTTGGAAAGGTCCTCCAGGGATACACCATGACCACACTCATGGTAATTTTTTTCCTTTTAAAAGCAGAAATTACCAGTGTTCTAGCTTGTGTCACTTGCTCTCTGAGGAGAGTTGGTTTCTACCTTTCCTATATCCTTTCATGAGACACCTGAACAGAACACACTTGCCTTGTATTATTGGGCTGAAAAAACCCAGATCCCTGAGCCACCCCTCATTTCTCCTCTGTTTCAGTCTAACAACCATCTTTGCAGCTTTTCACTTTCTCCCATCTGCCTATGTCTACCTTGTGCCAGGTAACCCAACCAAGCAAACAACTCCAGTGCTGTCTTGCAAAATGTTGGAAAAGGGGAAGCCACCTTTGCCAGGCTGCTCACTATACTCCTGTAGCCTTGTTTTAAAATAAAACCAAATTCAACTCATTTGTTGGAAGCCACTTTCTAAATCCACACATTAGCATGAATCACCACTATGCCAAGTGCTGCAACTCAAGGAGGTGACAAGGGTTTGAGGTTACATGATTAATAGTGTGCAAAACAGACCAAGAGGGTCTCCTTATTAAAGACTAGTCCAAAAGACAATAGAAGGCAGCATTTCTCGGCAGAGCACCTCTAGACTGATACACACACTGCCAGTAAAGAACTGATACAGTTTTTGAATCCAGACTAATTTTGAGATGTATCTGTCAAGAGAATACTGAGTTGCCAGAAGCAGAAACATTCTGCACTCTTTGTAACCCAGACAAGCATACAACTACTGCTGCCAAGAATCAGTGGCAGTAGGGCGAAACTTAATTCCATTTAACAGATACTGAAAATTTTAGTCTGCTAGGGGACGACCATTTCATTTGGTGGGGTCACTGCACAAGAAGTTTAGGATGTTGTGACTTGAAGAGACACCGAGTCATGCTGTAGAACACAACATGCATCAAACAAAGCTTTTCCTGCCCATTCTAATTTCCCTCTTGACCAGAAATCTTCTAGGATCAGGAGGTTGGCAGATAGAAGAGCTGAGATCTGAGGACTGTGAGGTCACAGGACAGAAATCCTGACATGGGCATCGAATTCCTCACTGATAGGAGACATTGCTGAAGAACACAGAACTCATTTAGAGACAACACAGGAATAACTCAACGTTGTCCTGCATTACTGAGCAATTAAAGCAAGTAATCAAGCATAATCTTCCAAAATAAACCATATATTTTCACCCCACCTTCTTTCAGTTTTACTGAGTCAGGGAAGAAACTTGTATCATTACATTCCCACTTTCAAGTCAAAGAAGTTGATACAGCAGCACTGTACTGTACATACCTGCACTACTTGTTTCTGTGGTTGTGTTGGCTGTGTGGTAGAAATTTGCATTTTGTCCCGAGTGCCCCGGGTACGTTCACTGCCCACCGAAGTCATCATCATATACAGTATATACAAAACAATGTATGTACAAAATACAAAATCTGAAAGAAAAAAAGAGCATGAGTTAAGTAAGGTGGATACCGATTAAATAACCAAATAAAATAAGTACAGTAAGTAGTCTGAACTCCTGCCTTTACTACTGATTCTATACAGAGACTCAGGAGAAAGCAGCTTTAATACACTATTTTTGGATTTGCTGCAGTTTTTAACACTAAAAGGGGAAATGAAGTGGATAGAAAGCCTTTTTATCAGCTGACTGGGATCTGTGTCAATTTGTACTTCTAGATCTCACAGCTTTTTCTAGTTATTTAATATACAGACTTTTCTGTTGGCTACTCAATCTGATTAAGTTTTAGCTCCAGCTGCTTCACTCAAACTTCTATAATATCTGCTGTCTAGTTCTGATGCCTGGAATTTAACCGCTCTCACATCCACTCAGAACACTACACAAAAATCATACTCATGAACTAGACAGTTCCTCTTTTCCCTACTATCAAAACTTCTTTTCCTGTACATTCATGGAGGTAATGGCCAATTCCAACTCTACTTCTCATCTTTCATTTATAAGAAAAATTATGATGATTAGGTTTAAATCCACCCTCTACAGCCAGTACTTTTGTTTTATTCTCCCTCATATTTACAGAAACAATTTATAAAACTACTTATCATCCTGCTTTAAACATACCATGGGTGTATGGCAACAGAGAAACCCAAGAAACCCCAAATCCTCTACACGCCTCATTGTTACCCCATCTGTGGCTCTCAGCTTTCACTCTTACTTGTTCTCTAGTATTAAAAATTACCTTGAAACAAGACATTATTCCCCCTGTTTGTACAGCATTTAGCGCAGGACTAATCCATGAGCATGGTTTATAGCAGCTATTGGTAACTGGTAACAGATCTTTCAAATGGTTAGAATGGTCATGTTCAGCTGCCTGGTTTCTGTCCCCATAAGGCTAGAAAGTAAAACTGCAAATTTTTTGAAGGACAACTTGCAAGAGCTGTACCTGGGCAGAAGGAGATGTGCAAACAAACAGCAAAGTGCTTCTACTGCAGTCCCATTATATGAGCAGGCCGCAAGCACAAAACTTGCCAGGGCAACAGCTGCCTAGCACTGAGCTCAGCACACAATAACACAGAATTACATAATAAGCTCAATTAGAAGGGACCCATCAGGATCATCTAGTGCAACTCCTGGCCCAGCACAGGACAATTCCCAAAAGTCACACCATATGTCCGAGACTATTGTCCAAACACTTCTTGTGCTCTGTCAGGCGCTGTGACCACTTTCCTGGAGAGCCTGTTCCAGTGCCCAACCACCCCCTGGGTGAAGAACTTCTCTGTAATACCCAAAGAAAAGCACCCATGACACAACTCCAGGCTATTCCCTCAGGTCCTGTCACTGGTCACCACACAGACATAAGTGTCTGCCTCTCCTACCTCCTCCTCCCCTTAACAAGGAAGTTGTGGACTGCTATGAGGCCTCCCCTCAGTCTCCTCTTTCTCCAGGAAGATAAGCACACTGCAATCCCATGGACTGGGACCTGTTCAACACCCAACTGAATCACTGGCAGTCACAAGTAATGCGCATTCAACAATTAAAGATGCAATAAGATGCTTCAGTTGAAATACCAATTCATGATGCTCTGGAGCCTCACCTACAATCAAAAGGACAATTAACTACATTATCACCTAAATCTCTTCCTGACTTTAGAAACACATTCTTGTTGGTCAAAATTGAAACCTGACATTGAATTTATTTATGTACTAGCTAAAGTATTCAATAGTGCTTCTAATGTCTGAGAGGAAAGTATATTTCCATAAGAAATATACTTGATCAGAAACTGACTGCAGTCATAAGCTGAATTGGAATATTGTGTTTCTACAACTTTTTGAATGCACTGAGCAAAGGAAATCTATCTCACAGCCCCTTAAAGTAGTCTAAGTGCATTGTGTTCTAAGGCTCGGAACACGTAGACCTTCAGAGCGTTGTGTCTGACAAAAAGGCCAGATACAGCCAAAAGAAAAAGTTACCTGAGCTACTGACACCATGTTCTATGGAATGCAGCAAGATATAAAGAAGATGTGGAGAGGCTCTGGGCAGCAAATTCAATGTTTATCACTGACAATCTCCTCATGGCCATTCACTGATACGTTAAAGACATATGGACATTTTGAGTTGAGTCTGCAGTAGTATTACTCTAGCTGTTTGTGTTAAAATCTTCTTTATAAGCTTCGCTGACTGGACTGACAACATCCAAAAATTTCAATTTATATAGACTAATAATGACCTTTGAGTTAGCTTTTTGTTTTGTTGGGATTTTTTAGTGTTTCTTTTTCCAAGGATCAGACTGCTTATCACAATTCAAACTCGCACAATGAGCAATGCAAAAATCCCTGAATACAGCACACAAGAGAGCACTAACTTCTCTGAAAGTTATAGTTTCATATATGGTTGTTCTGAATCAGCCCACTGTGCCTTAAGATTTGTTGAGAAAATGTAACTCCATTGGGTCTCAATTTGTTCATAATTTCTGAATTAACATCATATTTATTATGGTACCTATGAATTTTGATATTCCTGTCAGTGCAATTTCCCCCAATACCACCAAAGCCACTGAAAATATGGTGATTCATATTTTACACAGGACAGCAGGACACATTAAAAAATTTTGTTTTCATAGCACATGCTGAACTACACCCTACATTTTGGCAGCCAGGTAATCTATGGTTCCTCAAGCAGATTGTGTCTCTTCTCCTTTTCCTAGCATGTGTCTGTCCCACCACTGCTTAAGCCGTATTTGTTCTTCAGGATGAAAGGATACTTTAAGGAAAAAGGAACGCACACAAATGGCTGAAACACTTCTGGGAGACAACATAGCACAGAAAGATCAGGCTGCTGTGGGAACAGAGCTCAAACAACCTGAACAGCTTAATGGGGTTTTTAAAGGAGATCTTCATCCTCCTGATTGTGTGGTACATGAGCAGCACAATTTGGCAGGTTAGAACCAGAAAAAAAAAGCCCAGCAAAGGTACAGGCAGCAGTATGGACTTGTACTTGCTTCAGGCAAGTGTGGAACCCCACACTCAGTTTGACAGTCCCCAACAAGCCAACAAGGACATGCTGTAATCCATCAGACACAATCTAGTCTTCTTAAAAGCACAACTGGCAGCCTGATAAAAAGAGAATTTTCAAAATACTGTTATTTTACTTCCTCTTAAGTTGGTTCCCACTGTCTACTGCCAGAGTCCAGACAGCAGATGGAGGGCCACGCTCCACCCCAGACACTGCACTGAGCAGAGACACATGGCTGAGGCTTCACACCCAAACACACCTACTGCAGAATAAGAAGCAACAGGCAGCAGGGAGCCACTGCCTCCAAATTATCACAGTGACAACTGTTTTGAGCATAAGTAAGATATTATTAATTAATTAGATGGGGCTGAACAAGAACATTTCCTTGGTCACAAAGCAGCTTCTTATTCTCTCCAACTCCTCATATTCATCAAGTCTGTTTGGCAGGCTGCTGTCACAGTAATGAGCAGAATATCACAAACTGATGAACTTAATTTTAACTGTAGATAACATGAGGAAATATGATCTGAGATTGGGAGGAAGAAAACTCTTAATTAAAAACTGTTTAGTAAAGATTTGAAAATTATTCAGGCAAGCAGATGCTTCAGTTTCCATGTCAGCATCTGGTGCAGTGCCAAAGTCCCCCACCAGCAGTTAATACCTGACCTTGCAGACACTGCAATTCTAATAAGCAACCGAAACAGCTGTATTTGAAGAAACATATAAAATATTAAATGAAACTAGTACTAGTTTCATCACTTTCTATACATTAGTACAGAGCACTAGTGAAAAAAAAGGAGAAAGTATTAAAAAGAGAGGGCTTCCCAAAATTCTTGTGTAAAAAAGTGTCTGTATTCTCTTATGACAATGAAGATACACAAGATTCCTGTAAACTTTGTTTCTTTTTTCACTGATGTAACCTAGTACCCACAGATCAAGGTTGTCTTTACTAATTTAAAAACAAACAAAAACCAAAACCCAAACAAAACTAAAATTTAAAAATGCCTTTATCATTAGTTATGACTTCATTTAAAAAAAATTTCCATTAAAAATGGAAAGCAACAGAAGAATCTTTGATGAAAACCATCCCAACTCTCAGTCCTTTGTTTTAGTTTTCTCTCTGTACAGCATGTTTTAGTCCAAGGACCTGCACTACAACTGCAGCTCTAGTAATGTGTAACAGCAAGGATTATTCTAGCTTACAAAAGCAGTAACAATATATTATAATTTAACCCTTCCTAAAACTACCAAATTCCCCTCCTCCAAAGTCTTCATCCCTTGTCTTATCCAACACATTTAGTTGTGCTTCCATTTTGGAAGGAAAAGAGAAAGGCAAATAATCCAAGATTAACTGAAGAAATATCAATACAAATAGCAGGTTTTAAAAGCTATTATGATGTTTTCTTTGATCTGTTGTTCCATCTTCCTTCAGCAAGAGCTCTAAGCCTCTTAGACTTAGAAATCAGAAAACCTAGGAATACAGAGAATAAAAGTTGATTTGACATGGTTGCAAGCCCCCAGGATACAGGAAATCTATTACTGAACTTCCAGGAAGAGACACAGCAATAGCAACAGCAATAGCAACTGACTTTTCAGATTCCTCCAGAAGTCAAATATTCACTTCCATCAGCTGAAAAAAAATCTGCAGTTTCAATTCCTTTCCTGAGGCAGTCTCAAGTTACATTCTTGATTCCTGGACAAGGAGCTGTGACAAACCATGGAAAGACTTCTGTGAACACCTTAAAAATGCAATTGCTTTTTTGTATTCAAAATACAAAGCTACCAGTCAAAGATTTCTCACAGTGACAGGGTTGGGAAAAGGCTGCAGGACACTGCCTCAGGAGGGCATAATGACTGTACATGTACAGTGAGCTCATATTTTACTGCTCCAGCTGTAGAATTTTATGAGCAGGAAGAAAAAGAACAGTGGAAAAAATTATGTCTGCAAAGCATCGATGTAATGCATTTCCCTCGAGTGCTGTTGTCCAAAGCATCTCACCATCTTTATTGCTGATTGAAACAGGAAGAGTTTGCAGGAGTCAGATGTTCCTCAGGAACCATGCTGATGACTCAGGGTCTGTATTGCCCCAAGCAACTACACTGAACGTGAGTTTATGGATCCTGGGAGAACTCATGTCTCATCTTACAGTCTTCTATGGCAAATAGGAAAAATATTGACCCGCATCACTGGCAGAACACAAAGGAGAGAGAAGCTGTACTATCTGCATGCTTTTGTGTTTTACCAAGGAAAGAGTATTGCTGGGGACAG
The DNA here is from genome assembly GCF_036417665.1 of Passer domesticus. NCBI lineage: Eukaryota > Metazoa > Chordata > Aves > Passeriformes > Passeridae > Passer > Passer domesticus. The sequence continues at coordinate 8,137,127 of NC_087512.1, forward strand.
TCTGAATACCGGCACAAATACAAACTAATACATAAACAAGTCGTGTTAACAAACTGTAACCAATAACCAAGTGACTACTCTTACCCACCTTTTGAAAACCCTCCAAGTTGTTACTTGAAACAATTATCCTGCTAGGCAAGTCTATAATTAGCTAAGAACACATTCCCATCTGCAAAAACCAAAAATTTCTCTTTAATACCAGAAAAAAAAAATATTTGAAGCATTAGAACTGCTAATCACGTGCCATGCAAAATAAGACAAAGAAATACACAAATAGGTCTTACAAGTAACAGACAGCACTTGCTAGAAGTTTCAGAAGAGCAAGTGCTCCTCCTCAAAAAACTGGATTTAGGCAAAAGCTGGTCACATATTGAGAGCCCAAAAGCATGATGTGGACAAGGGACTGAACATGGCAAATTTTCCAATAGTAGAGCATGTTTCAACCATGGAAGTTAGGTATTATAATTAACATTTTTTTTAAAATCCACTCAGAGTATTTATTTTTTTCCTATTGTCCAGTGTGTCTGACTGAGAGATGTGCTTCACATTTCAGTATATACTGGTGACTCTTCTAGTTTTAATCAAAAATCTGCCAGCTACACTCAATAGACATCCTGCAGACTCGTCCTCATTATTTATTTAAAAATATTGGAGCTTCTGAGGCAACAGGTATCCTTATTCTTACAGAAATTTCTGAAGGAAGAAAGGCAACTTTACTGGTATTTACCAGAAAAAAAAAAGTAAGACAATCAATCACACCAAAATCAGAGAAGTCTGACTGACTTCCACCTAGGACTTTACCTTTCAACACAGCCAAGTCAATCTCCAGACTTGTAAAAAACTGGGTAGCAAAACTTACCCAGCTCCCCTGCTGTCTGTATGCACCTGAGTGACTCTGGACAATCAAAGGCAGTGAATGCCCTAAAACATTCAGAGCACTTGACCTTATGTTTCAGATGTCAGTATCTACAAGGAATCAAGTTCTGCTCCCTGAACTAGTAAGTCCCATGTTCACAAGGACCTGTAAAATGCACTAGTTACCAAGAGTTATGAGTAACTGTGCTGAAATTTCAAGGAACAGAAAGACACAGACAAACCGCACATTGTTTTCTAAGCACCATACTCCGGACTATCAGAACTAGATAACAGAGATTAGACCACAACTGTTGCCATGAAACAAACAACCAAAAAAACCCAAAACTAAATAAAAGCAAAAAAAAAAAAAAACAACCAAAAAAAAACCACCAAAAAAACCAAACACACACAAAAAAACCACCCAAACAAAAAACGAAAAACCAAACAAACAAAAAAAAAAAAACCCCACACACACACACAAAAAAAAAGAAAAAAAAACCACACAAAACCACAAACCTTAAAAAAAAAAAAAAGCCAAAAAATCCCCACAACATCCAAAATACCCCCAAACCTACCATACCAAAACAGAACAAAACAAAAAAAGGCTGCACTGGCCCAAATAAAAATGAAATATATATAGGAAACAGGAATTCTCTGTGACAACCAGCCATCATGGGGATCCCCTGAGGAAGAGGCAACAGCAAGTTCACTTTTCAAGTACATTTGTCTGCTAAGAACTATTTCAAGGAAAGTTTTGGCCTGTCCAAATATTCTAAGACCTGAAGGGAAAAATAGAGGTTCCTGCCATCTTTGACTGAAGATCATTTCTTGCCCTCTGTCAGAGAAAAGACTTTCTTACGTGAAATTTCTCTAACAGCAGCCAAGGTAGAAGACAAAACGTTCTCATCACTGACCACACAGCATGCTGCCCTGAATTGTCAACTCCATCAGTATCTCAGGTCAGGGAGTATACACAGGGGCTCAGGTGGTGCTTGCACACCCACTAACATAATAACTTCCTCTTGTGACAGGAGGAAAGGTACCTCAGGAGATAAAAGAAAATACTAGCCAAGTCAATACATGGTACACTTGCTGTTTATTCCATGACTGCTACACTAGCTCCAACTGAATCATTCACTGCATTAACCAGGAGAATTGGAAAAAAACATTAACTAGCATTTAGTAAAAAAAAAAAAAAAGTTTATTGTAGCCAGGGGAAAAAAAACGAACTAGCAGGCTTTTCAGAGTTGAAAATCATTATCCTCTGCAACCAGAACCAACACAACCCTCCTGAAGTCTCTCTAACAAGTAAAGGATGGCTGAACACACTTAAGATAAAAAAAAAAAAAACATGGCTGGACTGGAGTTTTAGTTCCCATTTGGGATCTGGCTGTATATTCACTTGAAGTTCAATCCATACTTGGGCAGAACCCAAACTGTTTGTTCCATTAAAATCAAGTACCAGCTCACATCTAATACCACACAACTGTGAGCAATCACCAGAAATGGCATGCCTGCTCCCCAACTCCTTAACCACAAAATATTGCTCCTTTCCTTCAATCAGGCTAATGATCCTGCAGCTGCAGAGGGAGTGGGTTCAGTAAGCTCACCCAGGAGCAAACTAAAACCTCTAAAACAAAACAATCAGTCAGTTCAACAAGCATATCCAGTGGAAAATTATCTGGCTATACAACTGCTGAATCTGACAGGAGGGACAGGGATCAGGTTCATGACGAAAGGGAGAACTTGCTTTTTAGTAGACAGGCATCATTACAGCACAGGTAGAAATGTATTTTGTTCTTCTGGGCTCCAGTAGAGCATGACTTGATCCTGGTCAAGACCACTGTGTGCAATCAAAAAAATTAGAAATAATTCCCAATAGGCATTTTAAAAACAAAACAAAAAAGAAAAACAAACCTCCGAGCAGAGTTTTGAAGTAAGGTATATATTTGAATATATAATTATTTTGCAGGAAAAGAGGCTTCTATCACATTTACTGAGGAACACTTTATGTTCAACCTCTTAAGACCTGTCAGCATCCAGTTAGTAACCTGCAGTGAAGAGTATGGTTAAGATTTGGAGGTGCTTCTGTCCAAAGAAGAGGAGGTATAATCAACATCAGAACAGCTACACTAACACAGCTTATGTTAACCTAAAATACAGTCTTTTCCTCCAGCTACAGAAGTGTACATTTACATTCAGCTTCAGGCATTAAAATAGATTCAAACTAGTTCAAAGCAACTTATTCACCCATAACCATCTTTAATGATTTTGTATGCACAACCAAATATTCAATACTTTTGCCAATCATCTATGGATTTCACTTTTAGAGGAATACCCCAATTAAACATCCACCCATTCCCTATTAAAAGCCCCACCTTGACAAGGTTTGTTTACTCTGCCAGCTCATTAAATGTCACAGCATCCCCTCTGAGGGGGAAAGGAGGAAATCCAGACAAGCCTATTGAGGAAAATAGAGCTGAGTGACTTGGAAGTTCTTTGAATGGCTCTCTCCACTAAAAGAATCACAAGGCAAAGCCTCTTCAGACTGCAGTAATTTCCAAAGCTTTCCAGCCTGAGATGAATCCTGGGATCAGCAAAAAGCCCAGGTGGGCTCAGGGCATACCCATATATATGCAGGTGGGAAAACAGCTGCAGAGTACCCATTATACAAGATACAGATGTTCTCTGCAAAGAATACACAAAAGGACGTAAGAACTCAGGCCACACTCTTGTTAAGCCATCAATACTACAACACAAAAAAAATACTTAAGTGGCCAAAGCATCTCAGATAAGATTGAATACACTACTGAAGCTACAAAGGGTTGATGACTTTCCTATACTAACTGTGACTGATTTGTCTCAAAACCACTGTTCCCTGCCCTTCTTGTGACAATGTCAGCAGGACACTTCCAGAACAGTTAAAGCTTGAGCTGTCAGCAAACACACCACTCAGGCTTCCATCAATTTGTCAATACTATCAACTGTAAGATACAACACTTAAAAACCAAAAAAAATTTCAATGGATCACCCCCACTTATCTCTACCATTATAATGAACAGCTACCGCATACTCACAAGATGAGTAAGGCATGCAACCACAGAGAAGAAAAAAAAAAAAAAGGGCTGTTAAATAACAAGTGAAAACTTTTAAACCAACTTACTGGGAAAGCTAATCCAGAATAAGCTGTTTCAGAAAATTAAAAAAGAAAAAACAGAGCAGGGAAGAACAAGTACTGGAACAGCTGGCTTTGGCTTTCAAATGCTAGAAATGCATACTTCAGTTACCTGCTCTGATGTAACAGCCCATACCTGATCAGCCTCTAAAATTAGTTGTTATTTCCACAGGAAAACAATCCAAGTAAGATTCAAGTAGAAACCCAAGCAACTCCAAATGACACCAAGAACCAGGTAACACCTGGCAGCACAATACTCAGCAGGGGGAATTCTCTTGGAACAGTTTGCTCAGACAGGAAGCAGCGCTGCACATCGGACATCTCACTGCCAGATCACGAACACACTCCTTGCCTGCACTTTCCCTGCCTCCCCCAGCGTCATCAAACCACTCGCTCCTGGAACAGCTTCCAAAGGAATTCTTTGAATAGAAACAGATACAAGCAAGAGGACTAAAAATAGCCAAGCAAGAGCACAGACATTGTCACACTTGCAGAAACACACTCAACTGCATCCAAAAAAAAGGCCCCTATTTAATTCACACTAGAATTGAGAAAATAATGGACAAAGTAGAAAGTGCCACCACAGAAGTTTTTGCAGGGCAGGATTAATTTAGACTTATGCCACTCATCAGATCACATTGCAACACACACACAAAAAAAAGCAATGCTGAAATTACAAGCCACAAGTGATATAGAAGGAAATGCACTCTGTAAGTAGTAATGTTGTACCTATAAAATGTGATAGCAGATTTCTGATTTTAGCTTCAGTTCTGGTAGCAGCACCAAACACCTCAGTATCCTACCTGTACAGAGCCCAACCCTTGAACTAGACACCAAGGGAAGACCAGCAGCACAAACCACTCCTTGTGATACATTCTTATATTCAAAAGACCAAAGAAAGCTAGGAGTCTTGCAGAAAACCACTTTTAAATAAAGCAAAATATTCCACATCTTTCTGTATTTTTTGTCCTAGATTATGATATTTCTCAAGACTAATCTTAGGCAGGAATATCCACCAAAACAAAAAAAGCTTTTATTTCCAGCTGTTTTTTTGTTTTTGCAGTGACATACATTGTCTGAATTTAAAGTTTCAGAAGGATGAAAAGAAATAATAATTTGCAAGGCAGTGTTAACCATTTCCTTTCTTCACAATCACTGTACACCACATCTTAATGAAAACTATCAGCGATTTGGCTCAGTTTAGCATTTCTAAGTTAAACACTGTGAGAAGTGAGTGAAATCATTTTACAAACTTACTGTCAGGTGCTCAAAAACAACTGAAAAAGCACCAAGAACTGAAAGCGATCAAAGATCTCTTCCATTTCTCTGTCACCTCTGGATTGCTCTTTCTACAGCCACAACTATTGTTACCATCTTGTCTAGCTTTAAAAAAGCAGGTTTGACAAGCTTCCTCTGATACTACTCCTCATGGTAACTTGCTTCAGTCAGAAACCATGGGTTTACCTCAAGCTTTCCCACCTGATTTTGAGTATTATTTTCCTCACAACCACAGCTTCTCAACTTGATGTCATGTGTAAATTCAGTGCTTTAATCAGTCTAGAACTCAAGTCAGGTCAGGTCTATCTCATTTGCACCAAAATGATACCAAACTTTCGAAAAAGAGGAAGGATTAATTATCTTTACAACCTAAAACTTGCTAGAAAGGAGCAGGCAAATAAAATTGAATTCTCTATGCAGAATTCAATCCAACACCAGGAATACAATCATCCAGGCTGTTCTCACCCTTGAAATTAAATCAAAATTAAATTAATCTCTCACTTCTTCGTTTCTTAAATTTTCTGAGGAAGATATCAAAGAAACAAAGTGCTCACATAAAGCATCAAACTGCCTACAGTTTTACTGTATTTAATTCAGTATTTACTTTCTCTCTAAACGTAAATGGGGTGGAGAATGACCTGTATGCTTTTTCTAAGACCCATGGCCGCTGTTCCAGCTCCATCTGTACCTTCGTCTGCTAATCTGGTGTGACTTAAATGTTATTTGTGTTTGTTGTCTCCAGTAGGAAGCTGTCATTCTCCTCTGCCACTTCTTTCACAATAAAATTCAGCCAAGGGCAAGAATAATATTGTCTTTTTAAGTTCACAAAATCTGAACAAGTATATAACGTTTTTCTTCAAAACTCCTTTTCTATTGTTAAGCCATTAAAAAAATTCCTTTTCATATTAATGTATTCCCTTATCTTCATCATGTTAATTTTCCTTCTAACATATTTTTGTAGTCTGAGTTAGTTGAGTACGGCATAGGAATGAATCACAGTCCCTGTTCCACACAGGTACAACACATTTATGTACAGTACAAGGCAATATTAAAATGCCTAAGTAGAAAATGTGTTTTCTAAAACATTCCAAGAAGATAGTAGTGACCCGTCCATTTTACCACTGAAAGTCTGAAAGACCAAGCACTTTCCTGCAAGATGAAGTTACTCACTTCTGAAACAAAATGGACTTGTACTTTATGCCCAGCTCCTGAAACAGCTTATTTATTCTAACTGTACACCTCACCATCAGTACACATATGAATTCTGAGACTGCACCTGGAATACACATTGTGCTAACTGCAGTGTTCAACTCTAGCAACAGCATTAAAATATTACAGGTACCAGCTACAGAGAGAACACTGCACCTATAAAAACTTCACTAAACAAATGCTTTGACAATGACAATCTTGAAAACCATTTCAGAAGACGTGTTGTAAATATCAGTTTTCTCCAAGCAAACAAGAAAGCTGTATGTACACAGAAATCAAGCAAAGGATGAGCAAGGAATAAGCAAGACAAGATATTACAAGTTCTAAAAATTGCATTACCAACTTAAGTAACAACTTTTTTAATACAGTAATAATTTTCAGTCATTTACAGAGCCTTGTTCAAGAATTCTAGCACAGCATGGGGCTGCTAAGCACACTTGCTGAAATAGCCAAGATGACACTGTAAATAAATTCAGAAACCAATAGTGGGCAAGTTTAAAATGCAGAACAGTATTGTGCCTTAAATGTCTTCTCAATTTAACACAAGACTATTTTTCAAGTTCAATAAGTATACTATCCAAAATATGGCTTTTTGAAAACTAGTAAGAACCTGAATCAGTAGAATAAAGTAAAAATAAAAATTTAAAAGGAAGAATGTAACACACCTCTTCTGATCAAGGAAAAAGTACAAGAGACAGCAATCACCCAAAACTGCAATCAGCAGAAGGTAAATGCTAAAAACCCGCTCATTGTCTCACATTCAGAACACTGCAATTTGCCGTTCTGCAGGGCTTTAGGGTAGGTTTTTTGAAAGTATACAAGCCTCATCTAAGTAGATACTGTCCTTTTGGTTCCTCCAGTTTTTGATGTCTAATATTAGAAAAACCATACTTACCAACCCTGTTGCTATGCTCTAAAACTCTAAGGAAAAAGGCATTAGAATGACCTTAGTTTGATATTCAAAAGAACACTGCCCTGAACTGAGTTTTTGAGATTTGTTGGAAGATACGGTGAGCTTGCAGCTACATCATAGGATTTTCTGCACAGGATCAAATACAAGAGACTGATAGAATAGGATAAAACAACTCTCAATACACTGCATTTAAACATTATGGAGTACACATACAACTGCTGAAAACAGCAACTTAAAAGAACAGAATTTTTATGTCCACTTATTATGAAAGTCCATTTGAAGAGTTGTAAATATTTCCAAGTAAAACATTTTGCACTTTTTTTAGATTTTATTTTGCCAAAAAAAAAAAAAAAGAAGAAAGGGAAAGAAAAAGTATGTTTAAATGAATTATCTTACTCTAAGAGCCAGAGACATAACTTCCCTTAACACCATTCTAAAATCTCAAATCTTGTATAAAGAAAAAATAAAACCCAGAAAATTCCTAGCACACACAGCACCAAGAGTAAGACCTTCCATATATGAGATTATGTTAGACTTTCATATATATTCTAATATGCAAGTACATTTGAGAATACAAACCTTTGTTTGACTGATTTATCAGTTCCTAACAAAATGAAATGAGGAATAAAACAGAGATCAAGGAATGCAACAACATTAAGGGAGAAGAAAAACTAGGCCAAAACCTGGTGAATCAAAAAAAAAATCAACCTTACAAATTGATGTGAACACACTAAAGACTGTTGTTTTACTTCAGAGGTAACTGAAATTAAATAAACATTTATCTGGAATTCACTTGTCAGCAAACATTTTACCATGACTGAAATGCAAGTTGTTGAACCATTAGAAGTACATGGATGTCAAACTACACTACAAACAAGTATTCTTTAGCTGCACTCTTCTAGAGCTTTAGCAAGATATCCAATTGTGTAAAAGAATTGAAAGTGTAAGTTCCAGACATATAGCGTTTTGGTTAGCCTTAAGTCTCTGGGAGCAGTGATGTTTTGAATTTAACACAACTGGAAAACTTTCCCTTCATCTTCTTCAAGATGAACTTTTGGGGAGCTTTTTTCTTTTAACCTCATCTGAACCTTAACAGGGAATCTAATATTTCTAAATTATTATTATTTTTTTTAAGTTAAACAGAGGGCATATTTCCACTTTTTCCTTAAATTAGAAATTTGGCTGATTTTAAATAAATAAATAAATAAATAAATAAATAACTTTTGAAAAAGAGATATAAAGAACACATATTATAGGACAGTATTTCAACAAGCTTTGATATATTCCTGAAACTTAATCCTTGGGAGGTCACTTCTTTGAGGTACACGAAGTACTCAAAGAACTGAACATACCACTTCCTCCCAGCTGGTCCCTGGGATTTCAGGAAAGCAGAGCCCCACACCTCTCCAGCCATAAACACCATACCAGTATAAAATACAATAGAGTTATAATGCCCAAACATGCACTTAGATAAAGCAGCCTAGTGAGAAGCTCCATTTTCAGGCTTTACCATCTTTCCAGATTAATGCTTTTAGGTTTTAATTATAACAAAATCAATAAAGCTCATATATACATTTTAGCAAAGTTTAGCACAATGTTTGATCTATGTTTACTAAGGTTACTGGTAGAGAACCTGAGAAGCGTGAAGTTGAGATTTTTCAGGAAATATAAGAGTTAGTAACGTTCTTATTTTATTCAACAGAACGACTAAGTGAATCTACCAAGAGAATTAACTTTCCTCAGAATTACTGAGTGCCAGAAGAGATAGCTTATCCCCTTCAACATTTCTGTTCTAGAAAAGAAAAAAAATATTATCTTAAAAAACACTTTCAGTCTTTCCAGCATATCTAAGTTCATATATAAGCTTAAAATATATAGTTCATATATAAGCTCCTGGGGGATACAGCAAGTTGTCAGTGCTACACTACACACAGCCATAAATGCAGAACAAAAACACATTTGTAGGAATACCAAAAGTAAGACGCAAAACAACCTCACAGCTTTGCAGTCAGCATTACCAGAGGCACATCCACTACACACTAACAGAGCAACACCGTTTCAAAGGACTGAAACATAGTCTCAGTGTCAAATAATTCACCAGGCAGATTTAACAGACAAATGGGATGTTGAGAACAGAGACCACTTTCTCTCCCCCAAGTACTCCACCGGGGCTGATCATTCCTGGCATTATTTCATTACTCACTTTCAGTGCAGTTCATCAAAGCAGGAATTTTGTTTGTTTGTTAAGACACACCTAAGGTTCCCCCGCATTACTGATTCTGCTTATATGAACCAGGCTCCAAATAATTTGAACAAATAAATCAAAGTAGAAACCCATCATATCAAGATCAAGAATACCAAACTCTTCCCCCTTTTTCCCCCACCCCAAACCTGTCTTGTAACTAGCCCCAAGCCACATCCTCCTCCTGCTCCTCCACAAGCAACTCGCTCTGTCCTTCTCCCTTTACACACTGCACTAAAACCTGTCTGTCAAGTCAAAGAAAGTACCACCAAAAGTCCACGTTAACAACTGATCCTAACTTTTCTTCAGTACTGTGGAGCAACTGGAAAAGGAGGAAGTTATATGTCAGCTTTTCAATCAGGGTCCATCAATAAAGGGGACCTATGGCCATAAAAGCAGTTCCTGGCACCTCACCACTCCTAAACAAAGTCCCAAGAAGGAAAATGATGCTGACTCCAGTTATTCAACTCTTTCATTTGTTTCCCCTATATTCCGTTCCAGTTCCTAACAGCTACCTGTTTTTTTGGTGGGTGGAAAGGCCTTCAGTTACCACAGTCTGGCTCAAATGTTCAACATCACCTTGTTTTCACGTGAAAAGCAAGATGCCTCCCTCAATATGCTTTTGTGTTCAATTTTACTAAAGTGGTAAAATTAGCTGAAATGGGATGGTTCTGCAGTTTCTTGCATTATGTTCTATCATATTTTACAGTGGGCGAGTCATTTCATAACTAATGAAACACTTGAACATCTTCTCTTGATCTGTCATTGTAATGGATTTGTTTATTGGGAACAAAATGAAATTTATACACATTCTTGCTTCGCTCACTCTCATGGTGAAAGTTCTCAAAAGCACCCCCCAGCAATCCACAGAATCAGCAAGGGAGCGAAGTCATCCAAATATTTGAGACAGGTTTCCTAGCAGAAACTACACCTCAGTGATGTTTCATGTTGGATGACTGTCCTACAAGAGTCATCCCAGCACTTCCCAGATTCAATAAGTCTAACTATGAAAGTAATTTTAACCATCTAACTTTATTTCAACCTTTCTCTACAGTTGTGGGGGTCTTGCAGTTTTTGGGAAAGGTGTCTGGACTTGCACAAGTACAAAAACTAGGCTGGTCCAGTTAGCTTCTAATTTTGGACTCAAATAGTTCTTCAAAGTGTGGGCTTTAGTCTCATTAAAAAGTACTTCCAAAAATATTTTTGATGTACATAGCTTCAGAAAATGGACAGTTCAATATGTAGTAAGAACTCAGTCTAACCTCTCCTAAATGATGTATTGTACTTGAAGTCATCATTTGCAATCTGTGCAATTCTTAGACAGAATAAAAAAGACCTGGGCAATTTTATCGCTATCAGACAATCAAGTGTTCAACCTGTTTCTTCCCTCACAGACTGCTGAATGATTGTTTTCTATTCAGCTAGAACCAGGACAGTCAATTAGTCCTCATTTGCAAGCACAGAAATTATTCAAATTTGAAATATGCCTCTTACTGCATTTTCACAGTACTTTCTCTAAACCCACCCGTTTCTCAACCAACTAAGAATCATTAATTACTGTGAATACCACACCACCCATAATAATTCAATGCTTAATCCACCTCTTTCTCAAAGGCTAGTAAGGACATAAATAAACTGAGTTTGCCTGAAGAACTACAGATGTGACTATGCCAAGCAGCTGAACCCAGAGGAAAAAGCCTGTGATGGATGTGGTGCCTCACCAATATGTCTAAGTACCTGAAGGAAAGGCACACAGCCAGGCTGTTTTCAGCGTGCCCAGGGACAGGACCAGAGCCAAAGGGCTGAAACACAAGAGGCTCCCTGAGAACAGCAGGGAACCCTTTTGTGCCTCGAGGGCAACCAAGCACTGGCACAGCACAGGTTGCCCAGTGAGGTGGCGGAGTCTCCACTGGAGATATTGAAAACACATTCAGACACAGTCCAGGGCAACCTGCTGTAAATGGTGCTGCTTGAGCAAGGGGAGACTAGAACACCTCCACAAGTCCCTGTCAGCCTAGGCCAGCCCATAATGAAGTGAAGTAAAAAGGCAAGAAAGTCCTTTAACAGAAAAGCTGTTATCAAAAGCACCCCACAAGCTTCATTAGAGACAATTCTTAAGCTCTAATATTTCTGCTCTAACAGTAGTATAGAGAAAATCAAGAGAATCTTCAATTAAATCAGGTAGGCTAGAAGTAATTGGGACAAAATCCAGAAACATACACTACTACACCAAATGATAAACAACAAAAACTGGAGTTGAAATTAGTTTCATACTTGCAGTCATAACAGAGAACTATTCAAAAAGGTAATAACCATCTTTTTCTAAGATGCAAAGAAGAGTTCCTGGGCATTGCTGCTAATCTGGAGATCAAGAAACAGCAAAGAAACCCAACAGGTTGAAAATATGTACCAGAAAGTGTTTTCTCAAATACTTAGGATAAAACAAACACTTTTATGTACTTATGAACTTAATTTCACCAACCTCATAAGTCTATTCCAATCTTTCTCTAAAACAAATTTCAGACAGCTACCCCTTGGCACTTCACCCATGTTCAAACCATGCAGAAATTCATTCAGTGGCTAATAAAAGAAAGTGAAGCACAAGACCAGGAAGTGCAGTACTGCTCCCCCTCATCACACTTAGTCACCCGAAGTTAACATCACTAACTTAGGTCTCCCTTATGTCAGTCTCAAAAATGGATCACAAGTCAGTGATCTCCAGAATGTGTGACTGAAAGCTGAAATAAAAGCACACATCCATCCCTTGGGGCACAACCCATCAAATGCATAGACCAGAGTTTCTTGAATACAACATACTATGTACAGCTCAACAGTAGTGCAAGTTTGGCACCCGGATTCCTTTCAGATTCCTGTTGCTGAAACTGTGTGTAAGACAACTTAAGATTTTGAAAATCAAACAAAAGCAGAGAAAAAATAAATCAGCAATAGCTTTCAAATTGGAAAAAACATAGATAATGAAACAGTACAAAGCCAAGTACTAAGGACAAAATAGCCAGGATTCAGTTAACATTTAAAAACAAACTGGAACAGGAAGCAAAAATGTTTCTGAAGCCATATGCTTCATTCCATATCACTATACATTCACCACCCTCAAACCACTAAACAAAACAAATGGAGTAGAATGTGTTTTCCTTCCTCAAAAGCAATCTAAATACAGTCTCTAAAGTATCATCATACTTCCAGAAACACTATTTTAGTAGTACGAAACACAAATGAAATGTTCTAGATTAAACCAATGCCAGATGCAACAAAAATGCATAAAGACTTCCTCTCTCTATAGCTAACCATTAAAAATGTTTAGGAGCATGGTCATAACTAGTGAATTCAAATCCTACACCTTCAACCACAGGGTGGCCTAAAAGACTGAGGTAAGCATTTTTCTCCCCACAATGAAACAGTTTTTAAAAGTACAACCTGGTGATTCAAATCTGGAGGTTAACAAAGTATTTGTATTTTCTTCATTTAATTGTAGATTCACACACTGAATGATTCTGCAACACCAGTTCCATTGAACATGCATCTTCTACAGCAGAAAATTGTATTCCCTGTATGATATTGCAGAAAAACAAAACCATAGAGTTCACCATAGGAATATTACTTCACGCAAACCTTAAGTCTCAAGAAAGATCAAAGATCTCTCAACATGGGAAATATTTCATTGTTTTTAATGCAAAATGCTACACTCAGCCAGGTTAAGGAGTCCTCCAAGCTCACCTGCTGGAAGACTGACTCAAGATGCCTGGGAAGAGAGTGGAAAAAAAAAAAAAAGCTTGACAATTTCACCTTCAAAAGAAGCCACAATATTGTGGAGGTTCCACAAAGAAAGCTGGACAAAAAGAAATAGAATTTCAATAGCTTTGAGAATAGAAACAACTCCATCCAAGGGAGCTGCACTAAGTTGTTCACACAACCTATTTTACAGGTTTTACTATCTAAAGAGAACTTAAGTAAAACAATATGCTCAGCAAAATATTTATGATGTAGTAAAAGCAGGCTGAGCAAGCCATGAGATCTCAGGCATCAGACCATACCACCTTTAAACTGCCTGTCTTTAGTCCCTGTTTACTCCCTGAAGCACTGAGAAGTAATGGGGAGAGAAAGGCTGAGGGTACCACACCTGTGGAAGGAACAGCCCTGCAGGAGCCCCAGGCGGATGGGGAGTTCCAAGAGACTCCCAGCGCAGATGGCCGAAATCAAAGAGTGTGGACTTTCATGTTAGAGCAAAACAGACAAACCCTTTGTACAGTTTTTGTAAAATATGAACCTGAAGTAATTGCAAAGGAGGCATTTCACAACCTTTCATCCCAACTCTCACTTTAATGAATGTAACCTGTTTAGGGAAGTTATATGAAAAACAGTGCAAGTCCAAACTAGGTCTTCTCTGAAAAGCACAGAGGACCCAATGGGCTACAAGTACACAGACTGTATGAGAAATAAACCTAAAATTCACCAAAAGCTGTAGCAGAATAACATCGCAGTGCATATCAATTGTAATTCCTCCAGCACCTTCCATTCAATAATTCTGAAGTATACAAATACAACACAGTTTCTCTAATCTGTATTTTACCAAGGGGACGAGTCACTTGGCTTCTCCTTCAGCAAGCTCACACAAGGCTGCTGCAAAGCGCTGAACTCGGTGTTCAGAGTCCTGCCCCTGTGCTTCAACCAAATAAGAAATGAAGACAAATAAAAAGATTCGTAACAGGTCTGAAATTTTACTCCTAGTCTTTCATGAAGCTCCTATTCTAAGTACCGGTACTAAATGTGACTGAAACTGCATGTAAGCATTACTACTAATAGTAAGACTCTCAGTGATGATTATTAATAGAGCATTAACAGTACATGACACATACACCTTTTAAGCACTGCTCACCAGCACGTTACTCTGCTATGACCAATATCAATAGGACAACACCAGCAACAAACATAAAGCATAAATGCCAAAAAATGGCATTTTACAAGGAAACAATCACCTAAAATAAAAGTTCATGGAAGAAATATAGAGCATCAACAATCTACTTGTAAGTTCTAGAACAGCAGCTTCAAAAAAAATGGAAGAACCAAACAAACAAAAAAAAGTTTAAAAATAACAGCTTCTGGTAACAGACAAGACTATTTTGTTGGTTTCCCTCTAGCTTCCTTAGATCTTAGTGGTGAGGCTGTAGCTTCCATGTCCCCTCAAACAATCAAACCTTTCTGTAAGTCATGGCACCAGGAGCTTTATGGAGAACGGGCCAAAACAACTGGAACAGTCTAAATTTCAGTAATATCATGATTTTTTTACTACAGACAGTTTTCAAAATCAACACTCTGATAAAAGTACGAATAGTAGTAGAACAGAGCTTGTCCAATTCCCACTCATGCCCACCTCCAAGATTACCAAGATTATTGAGGTCATAAAAACAGAAGCCAGCTCATTTCCAGGAGTCACAAAACATCATTAAACCTGCAAAGTGATTTGGCCTTGCTTGCTTTCAAGTTACCTAGTGTAAGGTTAAAAATAAATTCTTTAAACAAGTTAGGTCAAACCACTGCAGGGAGATTGGGTCCAGGTATAAATACTGAGTCAGCCAGGTAGGAATCCAAACCCAGATTCCACTAGAGAACGTGATACAACCAAGGGAATTTCTAAAAGGGCCTGGTAAATATTAAAAAAGCAAAAGCCAGGATGCTGAGCTGCTGCCATTTTTTGTGAAGGGCTCTGTTTCAATAGCAAGCACTGCTCCCCCTCCCTTCCCTTCCCTCACATCCAGCTCCAATTTCTCTACTTGGAAAAAACCAGCTGCTCTCAGGCCAGGACAGCCCCTCCACTTCCCTTCCATAGCTTTTCTTCACAGAGCTCCGTAGTTTCTGCTCTACAAGACACCCTGCTCCTCTGAACACAACCAGGGGTGCCCATCCACACTCCTGGTGCTAACACACTTCCAAGAGAGAAGCTTCAAACCAGTCCACCCTGCTCCCAGGTGGCATCCAACAGCACTGCAGACATTCCAGCACAAGCTTTTAAACCTATTCCACATCAGAGAGTTCAGACCCTTGTCTTTAGACTCAAACACGCACCAGGTCCTTCCTACATCCAGCTTCTTGCACAGGAATCCCTACTAGTTCACTTCCCCGCTGCAATTTTCTTCAACAGCAGGAGAAATTGCAGAAGAGGGTTTTGTTGTTTTTAAAGGCAACACAAGTCAGCCCTGCCGTGACACCCAATTCCACGCAACCACACACAGCCGATGGCAAGGAAGGACTAAATTGGAGGAGGCTAACAGAGGGAACGGTTCATTCACTGCCATGTCCTCAAGTAACCCACTGTACCCGCTGATACGTTATTGTCCGTAGGTGTGACCCCCCCACCACCAGCCAGGGAATACCCGGGAAGGGGATGAGCAACGACAACATGGAAGTAAAGCCCTGAAAAAGTCATAGATCGATACTTCATCATCCACTTGTTCACTTCTCGAGCTGCCACCTCCCCTCTGGCCTGACTCCTGCCGCCAGCCCCGCTCCTCCAGCTGGTCCCGCTTTCCTCTCATGCCCCCGAGCCGGAGGGAGACCAGCACCTCCAGGATGAGATGAGCACCCCTCCTCGGAGGCGGGCGCGGCGGAGGAGCCCCTCCCGCGGCTGTCAGCGGGCGCAGACAGAACCCACCTCTCCCGGGGCCAAGCGGGCGCCCCCTCCCCAGCCAGGTGGGCGCTGCCCGCGGCCCTGCTGAGCGGGAGGGGAGGGGGGCGGGGGGGACGGCGATCTAGGCCAGGGAGAAGCTTCCCCGGGGCGGCCGCCACGGAAAGTAGGGCAAAGCCGCGTCCCCCTGCAACCCGTCGGCGGGCGGGCCGGGGCTGGGCGGCCCGGGCGGACGCCGACCGACCCCGCGGACCGGGGTACCGCCGGGCGGACAAAGCGGGGCCGGGCCCGCGGGGCCTCGGGGGCGGCTGAGGGGTGGGGGGGGGAGCGGCGGCGCGCGGGGCCGTTGGCGGGGGGGCGGGGCCGGCCGAGGGGGGGGCCCCGCGCGCCCCCCCCGCGCGCGCGCGGTACCTGCCCGGTGCGCTCACAAAGCGGCGGCGGCGCCCGCGACCGTCACGTGACCTCCGCCTTCCTCCTCCTCCTCCTCCTCCTCCACGCGCGCGCGGGGCCGTTTTCCCTCCCCACGTGACGCGACGCGCTCGCGCGCGGCCCCGCGGCCCCGCCCCCCCGCGCGCCCCTCGCGCACCCGCCCGCGCGCGCCCATCCACCGGCGCCTTCTTCCGCCTCTGCCTCCCGGTGACCACGTGAGCGGCGCGCGCCGGGGGGGGGGGGGGGGAAGGCCCGCCCCTTCCTTTCGCCTTCACGTGACCGGGCGCCCGCCCCTCCCTCGGCGCGCGCGGGGCGGGGCGGGGCGGCGGAGCCCCCCCCCCCCTCCCCCCCCCGGGGCCGTGTCAGGGACCGCCTGAGGGACCCCAGTAAAGGACACCCAGAGGGACCCGGGAGGGGCCGTGGGAATTAATCCACGAGTTCTTGAGGAACGCCTCGAGAGACTCGATGAGAGCCCGTGCGAAGATTCCGCCGAGGAACTCTGTGAGGGACACCGCGTGAGGGACCCCCGGAGAAGCCCCTCTGAGGGATACCATGACATGGCCCAGTGAGTGACCTGGGTGGATTAGGAGCAGGGCATTTCGGAACCAGTTCTGCATTTACGTTAATGTAAACGTCTCCTTCTTTTGAGAGCATGGACACAGGGAGGCACCCTGTTGACATGGAGAACTCCAGGACAAAAGATAGCCGCACTACAGGAGGAGAAAGTCAAGTACAGTGTGGTGGGGATTAATGGAGAATAAGGAGGGGTTGGCACAGCAGAATTGTGTTGGAGAACTTGGTGCAACTTCTGGCAGTCTAAACTCAACGATGACAGGACAGGTGGCAAGAAAGGATAGTCAATAAAACTTGACTCCTGAGATGAGTTTTGGGTTGTGAGTCAGGAGGAGGGAAAAAAAAAAAGAAAAGAAAAAAAAAACAACACACAAACAAAACCAAAAACATTTATTCCATTTAGGCTTTTTCCTGCTGTGTATTTTTTCCATTGTGTACAGCACCTCTGGTTGCTGAGAATGCAGTGGTCCTTTGGGCATCATTGAAGGCCTGGCATATTAAAGCCAGGCTTACTTACCCTGTGTGGAAGTTGGTCTTTGGTGCTGAGCAGGCAGGGCTGGTGAAGGTGGTGTGCAGACTGTTCAGCCCCTGGTGCCACCAGTGATGGTGTCCCGTGGTCCTTGACCTTTGCTGTGGTCTGATATCCTTTACTGCTCATCCTCTGTCCCCTAAGCCCGTGTTCTCCATGTAAGTAGAAAGGGCGTGAAATCTGATTTTACCTTAAACAATATCTAAAAATTAATCTGTGTTTTTCGTGCTTCTGCCTTCTGTGCATAGATAGATTTAGCCAGTCTGCATCCTTGACACTTACTGCATAGATGGGTAGGAGCTGCAACAGATTCTACTGCTGAGGAGCTGCAAGGTCTGCCTGTTCTTGTTTTTTCTCAGTAAGATAGAGGGTCCTTTGAACTAAACTGAAATTCAGACCAAACAGTACACAGGTATTGTTGATTTTCTTGATGCAGCTGTTGATATTCTGTTTTATTACGAGAGCTGGGGAACAATTAATTACAGCTGTAAACAAAGTTTCACAAGCTTTGTGACAAACATGTCTGCGGCTCCATAATCTGTGTGGATTTAATCACTATTGTTAGCATTCTTCCATCATGGCTTGGCAATCCTTTGATAATCAAGATGGAAATTTGGTGTGCAGCACAAAACAACAAAGGCTAAGAGCTCTTGGGATGCTGTTGTCAGATGGTGTAGTGCCAGCTGGAATGTGTCTCTGAAAATCACACAGAACCCAGCCCAAGAGCATTTGGAATGGGAGAAAACTGAGCAGAGATACCATAACCAAAGTGATGTAGACACTTGCTGCTGTACATGGAGAAAATATAAATGAGAAAATGGGAAACTGCACTGACAAAGCTTCCAGAGGAGAGCTAAAGGAATAAACTGGTGGAGGCTTGGGAACAAAGATCTGCACTCCAAATATTGATCAGGAGGAATTTCTTCACTGAAAGGTAGTGAAGCATTTGGGTGGACTGCCCAGGGAGGTGGTAGTAGTGTTCAAGGAATGACTGGACGTGATACTTAGGGCTGTGTTCTAATTGCCAAGTTGCTGGTCAGTCGCAGGACTCACTTTCAGGTGTCTTTTCTGCCCTAAATGATCCTGTGATTCATATATCAGACTTGAAGAGAAGACCCTGCACTAAACACTGCAGAGGTTTGACCAGGCATAGCAGGCAAGTTCTGCCTACTGCCTGTGTCAGGATTCTTATCTGCTGTTACAAGGATTTGCAACCTCTTCAGTTTTCCAGCCAGTAAATAACAGTCTGGTGCAGGTGCAAATCCAGATAGGCTATTTCAGCCTACTGCAGGATTGCTTTTCTCAGTCCCTTTCTGCAGATTTCTGAAATAGGCTGCAGTTCACATACACAGGCTGGACACCACTGTTCTGGTGCTTTGGCATTCTCCTTCCCTATTGCATTTGTGAATGGGGAAAACTGCATGTGTTCACAATATCACCCTGTTCCTAGTTCAGGAATCTCTTCTACTTTTGTGTTGCAGTAAAACCATCTCTTCTTGACAAGCTCAGGCAGTACTATCTTCCCTGTTGCTAATGCTCTCTTCCACTTTCCACACTAGCAACCCTTCCCCCTCAGGCTAATTGGACAATTGGTCTGACTGAGCTGAAGTTCAGAGCAGTTTTTTTGCTATTTATTCGGAAGTTTTTATTTTCTTTGTACCCTGGGGTTTTTTTTTCTTTTTTTTACATCACTTCGTGTAATAAAATATTACTCTTTGCTGCAAACTGGTCTCACAGCCCTGACCCTGATGACATCTCTTCAACAGCACTACCTTTTTCCGAAATATATTGCACTAGCCTCAGAAAGTCAACAAAACCCAGGTCCACAAGCTCTGCAAGGGAGAGGCTCAGTATAAAGAACCCACTCTTGACTTTGAGCTTTGAGTTGAGTTTGCAGGGAGTCTGTGTAGAAGCCCAGAAGATAATGGGGCTGTTCTCAAACACTGATAGCCAGGTGCCTGTGGAGCCAAACAAGGATTGTTAGTACTAGCAGCCAGGGATCCTTAGCAATAACACACTGGGAAAATGAACAGGATGTGGCTGGAGAAGGAGGCACATGGAGATAGAGCAGCACTTTTCTGGGACAAACATCCTTATCCTGGCCCCTGGAGGTTAGCACAACACAGCACAAGTGTAGGAGTGAGGTGAAGAAGCAGGCATGTAGGAGGATATGGAGACCACTAAATACCCTGAAGCCTCCAACCCATTTCCACAGTAACTAAATTGCACAGAAAGGGAGAAACTTACCTCCAGTGCAGGGAAACTTATCTAGAAAAGGGTACCCCCACAAAGTGTGTGCACCCCTGGACCCTGCACACCCCATCTGCATCAGCAATGGACCCAGGACTGCTGATCTCTCTCTCTCTTTGTCCCTTCCCTTCTCCTCCTCTTTAATACAACTCTCTTTCTTTCTGTCTTCCCTTTTATTTTAAACCTCCCTCCTTTATTTTAAACCCACTGCCGTGTGCTTATAGGACGTTAGAGACTAATGCAAGAGTTTCCATGCAGAGCGTGTAATCTACTAATTAAACATTGCAAGATTTGTGGGCCCTGACTTTTGTTGTTTCTTTTGTCCACAAGGCTCTGCGAATCTTAGGAGCTCCCTTCTCCTTAAGGGGGGGATGCCACAATATGGAATTCTCCCTAGGTATAGTGGAACAATTGAAAATTTTGGTGGCAAAGTGGAGTTCTCTCAAGAGAACTGTTACAAGTATTTGATAACAAGAGATGTTATCTTTGGGCATAGCTGGGGTTGCTGCTGCATTTAGATGTGGGGTGAAGCTTGTGGGGATGCTGCCAGGAAATGGGATCTAATGTGTTAGATTGTGTTGATATGCCTACACAAGAAGAGCTTGCACAACAATTGTACTTGAAAGAGTTGCAATTTACATTATGAAAGCAAGCACTTCTCCTAGAGATACCATTCACTTGGTGAAGGCAGGAAGGATAATGATGTCACTGCGCCCAGCCTTCCTAAAGCCCAGGCCATTTGATTCCTAACATCCATGGGCTGCTGTTAGTCCATCATGTGTCCACATCATCCTCGGAATTTGTGTTGGGCTGCTTGGCAATTCTTTAGAGTCAGTGTGTCCCTGGAGATGACCTTTTTCTCCAGGTGGTCCCTGCAGACCTTGGTCCAAGTTTTCTTACTGTGTAGTTTGACTGTATGAAAAAGGGGATACATTTTCATGTGACCAGAATCTGAAATTGTTCTGCACAACCACCTTAACCTTACTGCTATTTTCCATTCTTTCAACCTTTTCCACAAAATAATTTATCTGAATCATCTGAATTATCAATCTGTATTTATTTCCAGATTGTCAAGACAGTTCCACATGTCTGAGCCTGACACTGATCCTGCAGAGCCTTGCTTAAACACCTATCCAAGAAGGATGCTAGTGGGGGTTAACCTGTCTAGTGCATGCTCTTCTAATGGTGAGTGCTGAGTTTGTTCTGTCATGTTCCCTGATTTCATTCTCTAATGTGCCTACCTACTGTTACCTCTACAAGCCAACTGTTTCTAAGAATTAACCAGACTATTGTTAACAAACTTGTTTT
Source organism: Passer domesticus (assembly GCF_036417665.1). Classification (NCBI taxonomy): domain Eukaryota; kingdom Metazoa; phylum Chordata; class Aves; order Passeriformes; family Passeridae; genus Passer; species Passer domesticus. The sequence goes on from NC_087512.1 coordinate 8,158,528, forward strand.
CCATACAACACTGTTGTTTGACATTAGCTGTGTATCTGGCCTTGAATTATCTTAGTCCTTTATCAGTTTTCCATTATTTTGTCTGTGACATCAGAGAAGGTAGTCTGCAGATGCCTGGTCGCTGCTCTAACAATGTTATGCTTCCTGCTTCTTAAAATTCCCCAAGATTAAATTATCTCCAAGAAGCCAGAAGTTTCCTTGGCCAGCTCTTAAATAACTTGGTGGGGCAGAGTTGCAGCAGATGATCACTGAAAGGTCTTTTAAACCTCCTTGTACGGTTGTTGCACGCTGTCTTTGCAGTACTTACAGACCATCTGTCTTTATCAGTTGGAGTTTAACAAGCCTAGTGGAATCCCAACCCTCCCTTACTCCAGGTAATATAAAGGTTCCTGTAATGAATGGTAACAAACTAATAGTATTGTAAAGTGGAAGCTGGATTTGCACCGTTTGTTTTTTTTTTTTTCCCCAAACTTCATCTTAGGATAAATTACAAGCATTTTTATCCTGTGATTTTAGGAGAATGTTTTGAATAGTGTGTCCAAGGATATTTGCCAACTCTGGTTAAATGTCAGCCATCTGTTTTCAGTTTTAAAAGAGCTGTTTGTAGATGCAGCAACTGGCAATGGCAAGAACAAAGCAGTGAGCTTGGGAAACCCCAGGGAACTACAGGCTGGTGAGCCTCCACCCAGCCCTGCAAAGCCTCAAACACTGAGGACAAGAAGGTGACTGGCACTAGTATTCAGTATGGATTTACACTGGGGAAGTCATGTTGGGCTGACCTGGTCACCCTCTGTGATGAAATTACTGCCTTGATAAACGAGGGAAGAGGAGAGGGATGTTGCTCAGTTTGAGCAAAGCTTTCAGTGGTGTTAGCTAAAAGAATCTCATAGACAAACTGATGGACTACAGACTGGGTTTATGGAAAAGGAAGTCACACTGAGAACTGCAGAGCTGCTGAGTTGTGATCACTGGTACAAAATCCAGCTTGAGTCTAGTCACTGGTGTTGTGACCTAGGTCCTGGGACCAATACACTTTCAAGCTCCAGATGTATCCCTTCTCTTTAAGCAACAAGTTGAGTAGCCCAGAGCACAGGACTAAAAGCTTTCCGCAAAACCAAATAAACTCCAAGTGCAACAGCAACAACCTACCAGGTAACAGGAACAATGGGGTTTTTTTGGAGTCAAAGCATATTTATACTGGTAAAAAGCTAAAGCTGGCTTTCTGCAATTAACAGGAAAAATGCTCCTATAAATACACATGGCAAGTCTCCACATCCCAAGACTCCTAGAATTTATTTCCAGGAAGGAAAAAAATCTACATGAAGTGTTTTTTTCCAGGTGGCAAGATCATTAATTGTTATAGCTTAATAATGCTGTGCTGGCATTCTCACTGGCTGGCTGCAGTGTGGTGTCCAGCAGCCCTCAGCAGCAGTACACAGGCTGCCACCATAGCACATGAGGAAGTGAATCTTATTGTCTTAGTACTGACCAACCCTTCTTCATGCTTTTGGCTCCGAGACCTTTCTTGAGGCTCAGATATGTGGAGAAATTAGCCCTAGGTGAATACTTGCCTACAGCACTGCAGTTATTGGGGTGGGGTTTTACAGCAACAGTGTCAGTCTGCCTCCCCAAAGACAACCTTTAGTCACATTTTTTCTAGTTGTCTGGAATCTGTGAAATTTCTGTTGTAACTGAATCTCTGTGCTTCACATTCAACATGCATCAGGCACTGCAGTGGGTTTGCAGAGAGAGGAAACTCCTAGGACAAGAAAACTTTTGACAACACGGGAAGAAAACCCACAGGCACTGATTACAGGGGTTAGAAATCTTTCTGCTGACACCTCAGCATCTGTGGAACATGACCCTCACTCTGTTTATGTCTTTGGCACAAATAGTTCAAGCAATGTCTAGCTGACCTTTTGATCGCAGCTCTGCACTTGAGGCCTGTAGCTTCTCTCTCACCTCTGCCCGCTCTCGGTACAGCTCAGTGAAGAGGAAAGAGTAAGACCCTCTGTGCAGGGCAGTATTTTGGAGCAGCTGAACCATACCTCCCAAAAGCCATGTTGGCCACATCGTCCCTTGAGCCTTTTAGGTGGCTGAAGCCCTCCTGACATTTGTTCTTCCAGGGAATGAGGAAGCTGGGAGACAAAGCACAGAGATTCTTTTTTTTCTAATACACTATGAACTTTCTTACTTTCAATGTCTCAGAAATGGGCCACCTCTTGCCCAAAAAACATTTCAAGCACTATGTCCTAGCATCTCATTTATGAATTCATTTACTAGACCTTGAAAGCACCTTGTATTTGAAAGATATCCTAATCTTTCATTTTGAAACAGACAAGATGAGTACAGCAATAGCTAGGAAGAACTAACAGAACAATGTGAAACTATTCTGAGTCCTGTCCTAGTTTGGCTTCCTCCTTGAGCAACAGCAGTGCCAACCAGCTGGCAAGAGCTGAGACCCCAAGTCACAGAGATCAGAAACAAAATACACCCAAGAAAGGGAAGTGATGACAGCCAAGGAAACCTGCAGCAGCTGGGCTGGAGCTGGAGGCAGGCAGCAGATTGAGTGTTGAAAGGGGTAACGTCGACTGCCACATGTTTGTAGCGTAGAGTGAAGGCATAGTTGATAACACCACAGACCAGCTGCAGGCTCCAGGCCAAGGAGTGCAGTGGGTCTCATTTTGGTTCCACAGACAGGAATGACAATGGCCATACATGCACCTGCCAACTATGGCCAGTGAGAAAGCACCTAGGGAACCTAGACCTTTTGGCAGAAGGAGTGAAGACATGAAACATAAAAATCTCTTCCTCCAAAAATGGTGAAGCTGCCTTATATAAGGAAACTGATTCATCTGCATTGTGAATGGGAAAGCAAGGGGACCTGCAAGACAGGTGATGGGACAAAATAGATTAATGCTAAAATTAGTTGCTTGGGGACAATTTAGACTTTTTATTGCTGAGATTTAAGCTGGACATGCATGTAAGAGGAGCGCAATTAATACCAACAGCTTTGGAGTTTGAGCTCATTTTTGGTCCTGTAAGTCAGCTAACAGGCCCCACACCATCTGAATGCTGTACTCAATGGAGCATCTGAGGCTGGTGGGGACTTAGTAACCCCGGTTGCCAGAGCCCTCTCTAAACCATTATTTTCTGTATGTCTCCAGGGCCAGGGACTTTGGTTTTCTTTTGCATCTCTCAAACAGTTTGATTAGAAGGCTCAGTGGAATGACAGTGTTAGCGTTCCTGTGTCTTTTTAAAGTCTGCCCTTCCAGCATTCACAAGTATCAGTAATGCCTACTATGAGGAGCAGAGATGATGCAGCTGGAGATGTGGTCTCTCACCTACTTAAAAACAAAGCTCGAGCTTGTCCATGATCATGGAAACTGGCCTCTCAGGATGAGGCCAAGGGTGAAGACAGTGAGGCAGAAGCTGATTTTAGGCACAGAATTTTAACCTCCAGCATAAAATTTTGATGTCTCAGACATTCCTCTTCTGAAAAAATAACCTTCCCGCTTACAGACAGTGAAATAGGATAGCTGTGTGAAGGCTTCACTCTCCTGTGCAATAAAATTATGTAGATGCAGTTTTGGGATGCAAGATCTCCCTAAAACCTGTAATTCTATATCTGACTGTCCTGCTACATTTATCTGTGCTGTTCAACAGTTCTAAGAGGTAGGTCCTTCTTAGAAAAATAAAGTGGTTGAAAGGAAACTCTTGCCTCAGAGCAAATGAGGTATCAGATGATGAGAACAGGAAGGAGATGCCTTGAAGTGTAATAATCCCAACTCTGCCAATAGATAAATCTCCTATGGAAGTAATTAGTATTGCTACAGTTGTACAGAGAACTAGGCCTAATGTCTAGGCCACAAAAAACCAAAAACAAGCTGAGATTCTGCTCTTGGGCTATCCATCCACTCACTGGTGGATGAAAAAGAACAGTTCACTTTGTTTTCATTGAATCAGTCATGTCCACACAGAGGCTGGACTGTTGCAGTAAGAAACCCAAGCCCACTAGCTTTCAAACTGCCCTAGATTTACTTGCAATGGGATATTAGAAAATAAGGGAAAATATCAGGCAAGCCAATACACTATACAAATACATTTTATTTAGAGATACCCATAGTAAGATGCACAAATACTTTTTGTTCACCAATTTTCATATCACACAACTTCAAGTAGTGGAAAAAAACAAACTGCAGTTAATTACAATTATCTATGTAACAGGGCAGTAGTAAAAGATTCATTTGTCAGACTACAGCATGGTTAACGATACTCAGATGAGAATGTACAGGTCTAGGTATTAAAAAAGTGCATGGGGCATTGCCACATACACTAACATGCTTCTTCAAAGAGCAACATCTTTCTGGCATGTGAACACAGTAACCCGGTTAAAGCAAGAGGGAAAATAGGCTCATAATTTGATCTGGAAATGTATCTACTAAAAGTTTTCCTCCAAACAGCAAATTATTTGTGACTGACACATGGAAACCAATCTATAAAAATCACTGTTACATTGTCCATGTAGTCAAGCAACACACACATGACCTAAAATTTAAAATTATCAGTTCCAGTGTATGCCTTCACAGCTTTTACACAGTCTTCTTCAAAAGAGTCCAGAATACTTAATTGCATTAACAGGCTGGTGGAAGATCTGTAATCTGAGCTCCACACTTTTGCACCCACAATGTTCTTCCACAAGAGAAATCTCAATCTTCAAATTAAAAAAAAAAACCAAACATGTTCCACCTGCAAGGACATCAACTGGCTCATGTATTGCTTGGTTTATTTTTAAATTCCTGTAAATGGAAGGAAAGGTAGGAAGCTGTACTGGTCTGAGAGAATAGCTGCATTGGTTTAAAGTTACATTTAAAACACATGGAACCTGGACTTTTATCTCCAGGGTTTCTCTCAAACCAAGGAAATTCATTAGCTTTCACTACTCAATGCAGTCTCTGTTTTGTTTTTAAATAGGGGTGGTGTTGAATAGTGCTTGGGAAAGACCAGCAAGGACTATTGTGTGGGTGATTATATATAAGAGCAAGAAACACATTTAATCAGTGTTCAGATAATTTTTTTCCATTGCAAACAAGAGAGCAACAGATACTGACTTTGTATTATAGTTGAGAGGCACATTTTGCACTGATGGACAGAAAATCTTGGTTTACCTTGCAACTTTATGTGGCTTAAAACGCCACCTAACTTCCTCTTAAAGCAATTTTTAAAAAAGAAACAAAAAGCTCCCTCAATTACTGTTTTTATACTTAAAATTCATAAGCTGCTCCCTCACCTATTCTACTCAGAGATACCTTTCTACTTGTGTATATGCAGTTGGTTTCTTTGTGTGTCTAAGAGATTCTTGTTTCTGTGCACCTTGAGAGTAGACAAATAATTCTGATGCCTCAGGATGGGCCCCTGTACTATGTTCAGGAGTTGAGAAAGTCAGTATGGTTTTGTACATTTGCAGTAAACCCCAGAATGAAAACAAGAAAAAGAAAAGCCACTGAATTGCAATAACCAGCAGTATGGGAATCAACTCCGTGGAACAGGAATGACTTTGGAGCAAACCCTTTTGGACTGAAAGGGATATGGCAGTCCAAGAAGATACCTAGAGCTGAGTAAAAAGAATAAGGACACTGTGAGCAAGGTCCTAGTTCAGCAAACCACTGCCTAAGGCAGTAGAAGTTTCAAAGTATAATAGGGGTTTAACAGGTGCCCCCATGCTTTGCAGACCTTGGTACCTGATCTAGTGCACCATGAGAAAACAGGGAACTTGCTCAAGTCCCAAGCAGCAGTGTGACAAGATGTGAGTGAGGCTGGGACAAGAGTCTGAGACCAGAGACAGCAATTTGAACAAGAGGGACAAAGCCCACCAGAAGTTACTTAACCAGTTCTTTCTCTAACAGCCCCACTACCACACCTCCAATGTGAGAGAAGCCCAGAGCAACCAGCTGAAGCTGTAAATCACAACTGGCCTGTTACATCCCTGCACTGTCAACAGCCAGCCAAGTGGAGGACAAGGTAGACAAGGCCTTTTTACTCCATCATCCCTGCACAAAGCAGGTGGAGGGGGCTGGTGGCAGCCGTGAAGCACATTAGTCATAGTCACTCATGAAAACAGAGACAAGTGCACTGGTAACCTTGAATGTTGAGGGGAAGACTGAGTGACCACTGGGGAAACTGGTTTTTCCACATGCTATTTTCACATCTCATCTGAAGAGGGACTGACCTCTTTTTGAAAGCTCTGGGAGCAACTAATTTGCAGTGATCTAAGGCATGATGGCACAAACCCTCAAAGCCTACCATCAAACATTCCATTGCCAGCTCATCTCTGTCATTCTTGCTGGCCAAAGTACATTAGAATAACTTTTCTCTTTTGAGAACACGGTTATTGTTTTGCTCATATCCCTACTCTTTTATAATTCCACCCCCCAAAACAATAAATCTCTGGAGGAAGCCTTTACATGGAATCAAGTGAGCAACTCACCCTGCTGGTATTGCCCTGAATGAAACCTTTAGTCAAGACTCTGAGTAGCAACTGAAGATGCCAGTTCTCTGGCTAAACCACTACAGATGAGTTTGACAAACACACTGGGTGAAGGCACAGGGCACCTCCACTTCCTGATCTGCTGACACCTACTGAACAATATGGGTGCAAGAAGCTTTCTGCTTCTTCAGACTGTGCAGGGGTGGAGTCTCCAATTGCAAGAGAAGCATCCAGTCACAGAGGTTTATGGTAAAAGCACAGAGTGATCTTGCCACACTGGGCTACAGGTTTTCTTTTTATTATGACTCGATAATTTTCAGAGTAGGCAGACATCTTTGAACTCATCATTACAGGTGAACTAGGAAAAAATGGGAGAAGAGGAAGATGCTAAAGGTAGAAAACTAAGTTAAATCCATTTGTTCTACTCAGAAAAGCGACTGTCCTAAAAACAGCACCTCACTGAATTTGAAGGAACTCCGAAATTAACACAAAGCAAAAAGAACTCCATGGTAAGTCTGCACTGTAGTACAGAGAGAACAGATACTGTTAGCACAGAAAACACACAGACCTTAGAGCTCCATGACCATGTATTAATGTCAATACACTGATGACTAATTGTGCTGATTCTAAATAAAAAGGTAACCTCATGAATCAACAGAGTGTAGTATTGTAATTTAGTTAATTATGCATAGGCGTGTCCATGGAAGGCCACAGCAAGTGAAGATATATATGTTCCTCTTTCCATGCTCTTATGAGACATAATGTATCAATTGTACTATATTTTCTAAATGCGTAAGAGTTAGAAACTCAGGCCAAATGCCAGATGTCATTTTGAGGTTTGTAAACAAACATATCTTTAGAAACTAAGCTAAATGTAATGTCTTTGTGTTGAAAAAAACAAAAACAAAAAACACCTTTTCAGAGAGGAGAAACAATTTGCAAGGTAACAGAACACTGAGCCCCATGTGCAGACAGGCTGGTTTCACACACTATCTGCAATATTGCACTGTTCTATTTGCAAGCTCTATCAATAACTTGGAACAGCTTTATCTTACAGTGAAAAAATGTGCACTGTAATATTTGAAGAGAGCTGTTACTACTTTGCTTGACAGCTTCTGTGGTAGTTCAGGATTCAGTGCTGTTTCTGATACACCTCATGACAGAAACAAGCTGAGAAAGCCTCTTTTAGATGAGTGGATTTGGAGGAGTTTTTAACAAACATCAGATCCTGGATTCAGAACAAAAGCCATCAAGTAACAGCAAGTCCTGATTGTTTTTTTTTTCCTCAAGGCTTTGGATCTTATTAAAAATACTTGGGGAAAAAACATTAAAAACAGTTCACTGTAGGACATCCTACCTTCAGGCAACAAGTTATGATCACTGCACATTTTAACACACCTTGTGTATTTTGTGCATCTTATGCACCATAGGCAGTGGGGAAGATCCAGCATTTTATCTACACATGAACATATAAGCAAGGACTGACAGGTGTCACTGGCAAGACTGATATCAAGACCAACCAGCGCATTGATTTGTCTACACCACATCCTAACACAAATGGAACAAGTCACAAGTAACAGTATAAACCTGTTGCAATTTCAACACATACATCTTAGAAAAAGACAATGCATGTACCCAGCCCTAAGACAGTGACAAATTTGAGATAACTTTATAAAGATCAAGGTACCAGAAGAGGAAGGCACATTAACCTCTGGTTGGTCCGTTTCGGTACTATTTGGATGAGTCATAGTGAATTATACCCTGAGACTGTGGGAGGCCTTGAAAATGAAAAGAGACGAGGTGAATGGGCGAATAAAAAGTACAAGTTTAATAAGATTGTAAGATTCAGCACCTGAATTTTCCCTTTTAGTAAGGGAATTTAGAAAAGCAGTTCCTAAGAAAACACTGTATTGACTCCTAAATTTTTTGTCCTGAAGGCAAAATAAGCAATTCAAAAGAATCTTGGACTAAAGACATTGCAGTATGTTGCAAGGGGTTTCACACACCCTCTCAGTTTCAGTACAGCAATGACAATTTGTATACAATCAAGTGTTGGTGGTTTTTTGGGTATAGAAACAGTCAGACAGCCCACATTTTCCCAACTCTGCCAACTCCGTTTTAAATCTGCGTGCACTTTCTTAGACCATACTGCTCCCAGCAGGGTATTAGTGGGAAAGGCTGTTAGAAAATGGGAAGATTCCTTTCTGCAAAAGCATTCTTTTAACTAGCCAAGCACCACATGGTTTTCATTAAAAAACTCAACATCACAAGCGAAAAGATACTTGCTAATTTTATCCTTGAAAAATAATGCAGTTGTTATAATAAAACAGAGTTACTAAAATAACACAGAAATGTCAAGAATATATACTTGATCTCTCAAAGATGTTTCTGATTAAGCATTTGCATATCCCCTCTAGTTTTTTAATTCTTCAGGATTCCCAAGAGCCGTACCAAACACTGTTTGCCTTTTACTGTTTTTCTGGTGTTCCTTGCCCATCCTCACCATACAAAGTGCTTATGTACAAAGGAGAGACCTCATAAAAGATGTGGTTGTGTTCTCTCTTCCACTCTCCCTTGTCCTGAGGTGTCTGCTTCAGAATTTCAAACAAGTTACTGAGGGCACCATAACACTCAGAAATGCATTTTAAGTTGAGGCTCAGACTGTGGGGTGGCCAGCATGGCATACAGGGATTTTCACTTGGCTTTCAGATAAAAAAATTGTGCCTGGTAGCTCAAGTGTTCCTGGCTCAGCATGGGCTGGCCAGAGGATCAACTCTACCTGCATGATACACAGCTCTGCAACAGAGTTCCTTAGGGAACAAGCTATACCCCAGTCCAGTAATTCGGTCATAGCAGCAATTACAAAAGTAGCTAAGTAAGAAGATATCAAACACCTTGGAAAAGTGCATTTATTGAAAATAAGGGCAAGAGACCACTAAAAACAGACCTCCCACCTGGCTGCTGAAAGATGCTGCTGCTTTCCCACATGCAGTAACTGACAGCCCACCTATCCTTGGTTTCTTGCAAACAAAGCAAACAAGTGACATTGTGAAGGGTCTAGGCAAGCCTGGTTTGATTCATGCCTGCACCAGGTGAGGGCACAGCAGTTCAAAAGACCTGTAAATGCCTCTCAGCTGAGTGGCAAAATTAAGACATCAAAGCACCACTCAACATGGCTGGATCATAAATTTAATCTGTTCATTTTTCAGCTACAAGCAAGTGCTCAGGTAAAGGAACAGGATGAATTCTGGAAGAGAATGATCCCCAAGTATCTTAATCATTTAGATACAAAAAGCTGCCAAAGACCTAAAATGGAGGCAGCAAATATAAACCCCCTAATGTAATTCAGGAGTTTCTCTCATGAAGACAGTCACAAGAGTCACGCACAATATGAATGTAACTTTTGTGAACAGACTAAGTCCAGCAAAATCACTTTGCACTCTTGCAATGATCTTAAAAATGCATCTATGAGGAGAATGAACAACTGAGACTAGGAACATAAACCTACTACCAACTATTCTTTGGTCATTTACTCACCTTGAACTAACACCAGCAGCAGTTTGATGAGAGAATCAAACAAATGGACTCACTTCTTTACTGCAATCCCAGAAAGCACCAGAGGAGAGCACTAGCAATTCTCCCTACAAGACTTGACTGTACAAAGGAGAAACCTGGAGGAATTACAGGAATAAGGTGTTTAGTGAAAGAGGGTGAGCACAACCCTTGTTACTGTGCTGAAGCCAACACTGCAAAGTAGCTTCTGATTTCTCAGTAACATCCAGCTGTTACTGAGGCATTGCTACTCAGTATTTACAAGCTAGGTATTTCCAAACCCATAACTGAGTCACTAGTTTGATTACCTATCATGAATACTGAAAATGTAATACCCAAAAATACCTAAATTAAATGTCAGTCTCCTAAACTCTCTGGTAGCACAGAAGATCCCACACAACTGAGAAGTCAATAGCAACCAGTCTGAAGGCATGTTATGCTAAAAGTTCTCTCATTCAAGTGAGATAAACCAGAGTGTGTTGCCCATGTGAAACAGACTACTACTGTGTAATCATATCAGTCCAACATGTACAAGGGCTACTGCCCTGTTCAACAGTCTGAGCCAGCCTTCAACTTCTACCCAGTTAAACTGAAGCAAATTGAAGGTCTTGAGCACAGATTGACAAAATCCCAGCAGAGGTCACCTCTGCAAGGACAATATTGCTACAGCAAAGACTGGTATGATTTGGGTTGAAGGAGGCAACCTCAAACAAACCATTCTGGCAGGAAAGAGGGAAATCTTGAAGAAACAGTGGAAAAGATAAGATGGTCTGATTATACGCATGCCATTGGGTCTCAGCATCGAACAGCAAGCTGTTCAAGAAGCTACTGAAGTGCAGTCAATGAGAATGAGCTCACTCCACTGCAGGGGTGTATGTGGCTTTACAACAGTGAGGTACCCACCCTGCCTCTCTGCAGAGCCTGAAGGCTCCCTGCTCTGCAGCCATTCCTGCACTTGGATGGGAAACCCACTCTTTTCTAACCATGAACAGCAGATATCTAACCCAACAGGGCAACAAAATCAAAGTTAAAAAAATTCAGTTTTTCTCCCATTACTTATCTTTGGACAATTGGTATATCATCATCACCTTTCTATGCCTCAGTTTCTAACAGGGATTGGAACAAAAGTTATGCATGACCAGCCACAGAAATATTCTGAAACTTAACATCTATATTGCTGTTAAAACCACTGAAACTAGCTAAAAATTAAGTTATCTCTGGTCCAAATTGTTTGTGTGCTTGCAGCACTATCTGGTTTGGTTCCTAGTGTTTTTGTGGGGATTTTCATACAGCAACAAGGATGGCTTCCTTACTGTGAGAAGTCATTTTTGCAAGAAAGCACCCTGAAAGCAGAATACACAAAAGCATTTGAGACATTTTACATCATTATCCAGATTCATCTCAGAATTGTGCAGAGCCTTCAATGAAGAAAAAAAGGAGAAAAGGGGCACTCACATTACCAGGCTTTAGGAGCACATATTGAGGTACTTGTGGAGATCACAGTCAGTAGGGAGGGACAGTTTCCAGTGGTGCCTCTTCAGTAAACTAGAGACTGCAGAAACATCAGCCTTTGTGTTTGAAGGCCATACACATACTCTTTGTCCTCCTCCTATGGCCTAAAATATGCTTCAGTTAATAGATCAACATCAGGGCTAGAATTTCCAGACCAGGAGCCTCCCTTTTGCACTGCTGATACTAAATGCCCAGCTATTACCTGTTGCTTCAGCTGAACTGGAGGACACTCAGGTAGACTCAAGTGTCTAGATTCTTTAAAAAAACAAAGGAAAAAAACTTCAAACCAAACTGAATTTAAAAAACAATCAAACAAACCAAAGCAGAACATATTTCCTGTGACAGAATGATCTTACTAAGTAGCTGTAAGGATACAAATCCTGCCATTCTTCTCCAAGACTTGGTTTTTTTTCATATACTTCCACTTTTCTAAGCCCCTAAAATAACTACAGCAGCTACCCCATAGTATATAATTTCACCTTTTCAGAGAAAAGCCTATCTACCCATACACACAGTACTTTGAACTGATGCAGTTTATGCAACCAGGCCACAATGGTAAGTATAATGAAACACTGTAAGATCTGCTTGTGAAGCACCTGTGTTAATGCTCAGTGCTAATTATACTTCTGGGATAGGTGCACACCTGGGAGAGAATTCTTCTCTTGCCAGGATTTCCACCCCAATGAGAGGGACCTGCACTCCTTGTAGGATTTCCATCCAGGTCTCCATACCAGCCAGAACTTAAGCCTGATGCATGACTGCTTGGTGTGACTGATGAAGATACTGAGTATAAAGATGAGAGGGTCTGTAAAGAGAAATGCAGATTAGCTCTAGACTGTGGGTAGGAACTGCAGTGGTAGCTACGATCTCTCACAGAGATGGGAGAACAGAGCATGTCCCAGCTTTGTCTTCCCTCTCAGTTTCAATCAACTGCCCATTTGGCACCAAAGCTGTGAGGCACAGGCACACTTTGTTCCACCAATGTCAGGGGAAAGGCATTAAATCCAGCAGAGGACAGGGACATCACTAAAAAGCTGAGAGTTTGGTGCCTGCTAAAAGGAGGAATACCTTGGAGTCTTGCATTTCAGCTGAGTATTGGGTAAGACCATGGGAGGCAAACGCTTCACAGATGGACCTGAAGGGCACTGGACCCGGTTCTCCTCTCCCAGTCCCAGGTGAAGTTGGAGGGAGTCTGAATGCAGAAGGCAGCAGGGGATTCTGGAAAAGCCTGAGTCTCTCCCACAGCATAGGCTAGCACAAAGTGAAGAAACACCAAGATACCCTCCTCTGAGGAAAGCTGCTCACTTGCATTAGTAATGTCTGAGATGCACTCTTTAATGTGGGTGAAAAAAATTAGTTTATTAATTCCATCAGCTTCTTTGAGCAGATGGCCAACCAGAACAGCAAAAAGGGGAAAAATTTCCACAACTTGGGATAAGAAAGGTCCAAAGTTTTAGGCAGTTTACGAAGAGTTTATAAGCTACCCTAACAGCATACTTAGAAACCATATTTCATCTGGAGAACAGATAGATTTAGTTAATTTTGAATAACTAGCCCCCATTTTCTCTCAGCATCTCTGCAGCCCTCAGTGTAATATCACCCTGCAACAGCCATGCTGCAGAACAGCCTATACAAACTCCAGTTGTGCAAGCTGATACCTGGGACAGGCAGTGAAGAAACAAACCAATTTTTGCTCCTAGCACTGCTGAAAACTACCATTCGAACATTAATGCACTTTTAAAACCTCCTGCACTTTGGAACTGATGGTCAATATCACTAAGTGATCCATCCCTGGGCTCCACTGAGTACAGGTTAAAATTACCATATCCCTCTATGTAAAAACAGTGTCATTAGACTTGTACTTTTAAAAAATATGATCAACCCAGGCCAGGGCCAGGCTCTCCAGATAAAGTAGTAGCTTATCTCTTATAAATATTTTTAATAGTTTTTAATTACAAGTAGTCCTCACTCCAGGTAATGTAACTGACACAAAGTACCTGCATACAAGCAGCCCCAAGACTTTCACAGAAAGCTCAGGAGCAACCACTCTATAAGAAAGAAATCCTACCTCACAGCAAAGTAGAGGAGGGGACACATGGCCAAGCCAGTCTAAATGGGGGAAAGAGTCATTTGGAGTAAATACAATAAAAAAGGACTTCAAAAGCCCTCCATATAAAGGATCAAGGAGGTTAAAGCAAAAAACTAGTTCAAAAAGATGTACAAAACTGTTGGAGACCAACAGAAAACTCTGCCAAAAAACAACTTGTGTTTAAATCAGGAATCAATGGCATCACACAATTTTGTTGTTAAAAAAATTAAAAGAAAAGTGGAAATCCGTGTAAAGATCAGCATCAGAATGAAGAGTTATCATTAGCTCCAGAGACCAGCATAATTCCCATGAAGTCCTGATGGAAGAGGGCCTCCTGCCACAAACAGTTTCGTTCCAGACGAGTCGTAGCAGTGGGTGTAAACAGCATTTGGGAAGTAATTTATGTCAGAAAAATAATTCCTCCAGGTTTCATCATGGTTCTGTTAAAGAAAAGTTTAGATAGTTATTGTTGCCAAACAAACTCAAAACCCTGTTTCACAAAAGCATTAGGTAGCTTCCAGAGCCTAAAAAGGGGTATTTTCTCTTAACAATCCTGAAGCTTCATAGAAGTCAACTAAAAGACACCTGAGTTGTCCTAAACCTTCTTCTGAGAACATTCAGGTCAAGCATTGGAACGGGGAGGTGAGGGGACGTTGCACTGATACAACAAGAGGTAACAGAGTTAAGTTAAACAAAGCCATTAATTGCTTTATGATAACATACAGGAAACCAAACTCAGTGCCTGCCATGGCATTACCTCAGGAAGCCACAGTTCCTAAAACTGCACACAATTAAATTAAAACTCTCTTGCTTCAAGTACCACATTAGATTACCATGGCTTTAAAGAAAGACAATTTATTCTCTGTTTGAGGTTCTGAAAGCTACAAGTTGAAAATACACTTGAAAATACAAAGATATAAAATCTAGTTCATTTATGAATCAGTGCATGAGAACTGTAATCACTATGCCTTACACTCAAGCAAATAACCCTCAGTACCCTTTCATAAGGCTTTTGTAGAACGCAATTCTGTAGCACTTCTTGCTCTTCAGTATTAGATGTTGGTTACATGAATACTGTTACATTTCACACAACGGGTCCAAAGAGAATTGGCTCAATCTCTATGCTACTCCTATACAATGGGTCTACTTCTCCCTACCTCTATCACAGCTACCATCTACTTACCAGCCAGCCTTTCCCAGTTGTCAACTTCAAAATTTCACTTCCTCCTAATTTCTGTTTCTGTCCATAGCAGGCACGGGGGGGCTTTTCTTCCAGGAACCTCTGGGCTCTGATATCATAAAACAGCAAGGACCCTTGCCCTGTCCCCACAGTGATGATGTGCTCGTAGAAGCTCACCGAGCGGATACCTGTCAGAGCAGAGAGGGACAATGCAGTAAGGAACAGAGATGCTTTGGCTCTGCAGTGCTGCTGCTTCATGTCTAATATTACCTACTAATATGCTCCAAAACACACAAGCTTTCCCACTGCTACAGAGCAGACAAATCCCACTGCTACTGGAACAGCAGCTTTGATTGCATACATGACTGCCCTACTCCTTGAGACCATCAGCTCACACCCCAGCTACCTGCCAACCTGCAGTAAATTAGCTGGGACTTTCTGAGAAAAGAAAGTCCCAGCTGCCGCCAAGTGCATTGTGCTGATCAACAGGCTAGCTGTAAGCCAGTGTAATCATAACAATCACCAATCACTTTGCTGCTAAGATAGCTTCAGAACTATTAATGAGCTTGATCTGTCTCCACTCAAATGTTCTCAAACAAACACACATGATTTTTAGTAGCTGGCATTTTTAGCACTTTAGCCAGGAAAGAAAACAGAACAGGACTCCTGCCATCTAAACAACACCATGTTCCACCAGTACATGGGAAGGTACAGTACAAACTAGACATGTTAGCACAATTCAGTTATCCCATTACACTGAACAAGAATGTAAATTTTGTTCCCACAGAATCTAAATTTGAAGTCTCAGCTAATCAAGGATCCCTTGGAACTAGTCTTGGGGAAGATTCTGAATGTAAGAATTTGCAATCTGCAAAACATCCTGTCATCTCATCTGCATTTACTGTGCAAATACTGTTCTGTGTAGCCATTCTACTCCAAACAACTCTTCCACGCAGGTTAAACTCCCCCACATTGATACTTCTCCTTCCTTCTTGACAGGATGCCAGGTTATAAACCCCAAGGCTTTTCAGGCCCTCTTTAGAGTATGACTGAATTACAGCCTAAACAAAGCATTCAAACAGGAGAGGAAATATGTGAGTTATGTCACCTACATTCACATGCCAAGTGTTGTCACCACACCAAGCAGGGCTGAATGTCACAGAACATGTATCATCTTGGAATATTCCCAGGAGCACAAATGACAGCAGACAAACGGGAGCTGTGGATGCAATCAGGGAGTTTCCCCTTCCCCTCTCTATGAAGTCTTAACAAGAAACATGTCCTCATCCTTCTACCTCTGCCACCGGATGTGACATCCACAGACCAGCATTTGTGATACACACTTAGAACAAGGCAGGGCCTCATTGTCCTGCTCCAGATATGGGGTGAAGTCTTGGCTGTGGGCTTAATGGGTGGGGAAACCACTGTCTCTCTACTGAAGCAGATTATGAGATTCATATGAGAGTCTCCGCTTTAATTCAGAGAGCTACAAACGCACTTACGACAGCAGAAGATCTTCCCCTCACCTCCATCACATGGATCTAGCTCTCACAAAGACACACAGAAAGCTTTAAACCCTCTGCAGTCAGCAAGAGCAGTCACTTGGATAAGAGGGGAGAGGCACAAGAGTGAACCTCCTCTTACTTTTGCTCTAACTTCACACAAACAGTGTGAAGTATGGTGATGGAGTATCAAGGCAGATGGCATTTACTTTTCAATTAAATGTATTAATAAAAATATATAAAATGCAGAACAACTGTGGATCTTTCTCTAACCAAAGTAATTTACTGAAGAAATCCATTATATACCCACTACTAAGAAGGATATATAGAACAGCCTTTCAAAAACAGCACTTCAAATTGTATCCTAAGGGGCTGAAGTACCTCAGACTACTCATTCCCATCAAGCTAAAAGTACAGCCTGTGCCTAGAACCTACCACAGTAAGTTCTATACTTCCAGCCCTCTACCACCTGTGGACCTAGGTAATTTAGGTAAGTATATCGAGCCTCACTCGCATGCTGCAGGAATGGTCTACAGATCCCAGAAGGAAATAAAGATGTAGTGGCATGTCCTACACAAGAAGTCACAGAGTCTATGCCATACAAGCTCTGTCTGCTGCCTTCAGGACATGAAGAGAAGGACACACAACATGGCTCTGCAGGCCAGTCACACAGAGAACTATTGCTGCTGTGGATCAAGAACTAGGGTCCAAGGTGTGCATTTCCCTTTACAGCTGTTACGAAAAGCAACACTTACAAGATGTGCTAAAAAGCATTTACTACCTTCCAGTGTAAACAGGGCCACAGCAGAGGAAAGCCAGCCCAGCTCCAGCCTTACTGAGCCACCACCTTTCTGTGACCTGCTTTTGTGTACAACTTGAGTGAACTGAAGTTAACATGGACTTACCACGTTCAGCAGGTGCACTTGGAAACTTAAACCACATTCAGGTACCACTGCAAAGCACTTAAAATCTGATTTTAGTCCACAGATCAATAAAGACCCTGTTTTCCAGAGGTGCTACACCACTTCAAGTCCCAGGGAGATCAATATAAAGTGGAAACACTCAGTATCTTGCGAATTACTGTTATTTATGTGCCTCTACCACCACGCCAGCACCATCTACTCTGCACAAGAGAAAACAGCCCTGAACAAAGGCTTTCTCCAGACACAAACCAGAGAATCCCTCGAAGTACTCCCTGCACACATTATCCCCCAATATGGAAGATCACATACTTGAGGCAGGTTTCAGCCACCACAGGGACCACACTGCAGTGTCTGGGTCAGGACCTTGACAGAATCCTCACTAACAGCAAGTGAGGACAAGTGGTCTTTCTGGTAAGACATTCAGGTGACTTCTCCTAACATTATACATATTTCTCCCATAACTGAAAGCAGCAGACCCTGACACTGATCTAGACACCACGGCTCAGTAACTGCATAAATAAAACTTCCCTATCTTTGCTGACATGTGTCCTCCTCTGGCAACCTGCCTGATGAAGAGATGGAAGCCCAGAACCAAGCTAAGTAAGGACTGCAATTTACTAGTCTGGCATTAATATGGCACTCACTGTGCCTTCTCATACCTGACAGTAAAGAATATGGAGAGAACTTTATGGGACCATGCACCCTGCAAGCCTGGCCCTGGTATAAGGCTCAACTGGACATAATGCATCCATGAGAAAGAAATAGCATTCAAATCACATAGAAAATTAGGAATCTCAGTCATGGCTTTAAAATTACAAAGCGAGCTTTCCCTTAAAGCACATAATCAAATATAAGGTAGCACAGAGCAGACAACATGCCTTTTTTCTAATTCATAGAGAAGAATGCAAGAACAGTATGAATAGCAGTAAAAAGAGTACATTTGCTTTGAGATGATAAAAAATAGAGTAAGACCCAGTAAAAAATACACAGCAGTAAAAATGCACACTTTTGAAAGTTCAGTAATATTTGGATGGTTTACAATTGTGCTGCAGTAGTATTTGGAGGGTTTACAATAGTGGCAGTCATGTTGCCCTTCATTAGATTTCAGAGCTGGCCACATATGATTTGTTGGTTGCTCCAGGTATACTGTCACAAACCCAAATCTATACACACACTGCTAATCATTTAGCCAATCACTAGAAAAGCCCTTCCTGTTCATTAGAAGCTTGACTTACTACATTTTTAACAGCTACTTAGGCAAGCAAACAATTTGAAGCACCTTTCACAGGTTTCTTACCGCTGCCTCGTTCTTTGGAACAGACGGATTTAACATTGTGGGAAGGCTGCCTTGGATCCAGAAAAGAGACATGTGCCTGTGATCCTACTGCATACACTGACCACTCTTGACCATAAGCCAAACACACGTTCTCTCTGCAGTACGGCAACTTTGTGGAAAGTAACTGGAAACAGAAAAAATAAAAATCAATCTGTTACAAGAAAAGACGAAGGTGTTGACAAAACAATTTTGTAAGTTATGTTCTAGGAAGTTGCAGGGAAATAAAACACAAAATGCAGGGGAAAAATAAGACCAGAAGGAAAAAAACTGAAAGCAATGGGGTATCTTATCTGAAGCCAACTGACACAATAAAAGCTGAAGCTAAGAAAAATTGACATTTTAATAAATTGTTTTAGATCCTTCTAAGCTGCTGCTATTTTTTAGTAGGTGCACAGCAACACCAGCTCTCATTTGAAAAAGCCTATCACATTCACTGGGTGTGATGTGCCATTACACTTAAATAAGTGCAACTTCCTTTATGAATTCTACAGACTAAGTATCCACCATACTCCATGCAACAGCTCACTTCAGCTAACCCAAAACTAGCAGAAAGTTAAGCATGCTTCCTGTCCTCTCAATTAAGGGGAGTGCAGAACTTCTCTCCTCTTCAAGCTCCAAATTTCAGGACATTTCATTTTACACAGAATTTTTAAGTGTTTTACAAACACTGCTGCTCTTCAAATATTTGCAGGAAATGAAGAATAGTGAACAGCCTTAACTGCTTGCAATTTTTGAAGTTTAACTCCAACAAACAGAAAAGCACCTTTGATAGTGTATGCTCCGCTTTCCAAAGATGAAAATACCCATCCAGGGACACAGCTCCCAACTCCTATTAGAAGGAAAATAAGAAGACAGTTAGTTACTGTATTATAGATATCCTTACAAACACACTCTGTTCTAGGCAGGCTGCACAGTCTGGATTGAACTCATCCATAATCTTGTAAAGACTCTATCAAGATAATTTTCATTTTATACTGCTCTTCATAGAATGCTATACAGCACTTCAGGTGTCAAGTAGAATCTAAATTAACAAAAGAGTAAATAAAAATAACTTTCAAAACCATAAATCTTGCTAGGCAACCAAATAATGAAGTATGAGACAGTACAATCTAGAGTTGACAATTCCCTTCACCAGGTCCCACACTGATTCTAACCCTGAAGCAAGTTGCAGGCACTACTCTACTGAAAAAGTTACATTAAGTTTCCATCATGGAGGAGTAACTAACACCTCGTGTGAAAAATAAAGCTTACAGGATCACTGTGCATCTGACAGCACACCCACCTTCGCTTCAGATCTCTTCTGTTCTTTGAGGGCAGAGGGGAAAAGAAAACGTGATGAAGGATGAATGGCTACATTCACTGGTAATAACAGGAGATCAGGATGGGGGAGATTGACATTTACTGTTTGTCAAATACCAACAAAATAACCCCAAAGCAAGCACTAGTGCCTGCCCTGTGAGTCAGTCACCTCATTTGCTCAGCAATCCTGAAAGGATTCAGACACTGAAACAGGAACTGTTAAATGTTAGCTGGTCTTCACAGAACATGAAGGAAAGCAGAAAGAGCACTAAAGAATGGGATTAAAGCTGCAAGAGATGTTTTGGTGCTTTATCAGCTTCTTGTAAATATGTCTTTACTCCCCTGCTTAGGAGGCAAATCTAAAATCAAACCCACAGGAAAACTGTGTCTTCTAAAAGGTCTGGGGTTGTTTTTTTTCCTTCTGAACTCCTCCATTCACTTGAGGCAGAAGCAGACATTGCAGATTAAAACCACTGCCTTAAAAGATAAGGATGCAAAATAATCAGAGAAAAACATATTAACTTGCTTCTCTGTATATTCTATTTAGCTTACTTTCTAGCTTTTCCAATACACAGGGACAGTTTTAGGACTTCTCAACTGTTTTGCTGATCTTACTGACCTTGTTCTTATTGTTGAAAGCCAATGCTCGGACTTTGCAGTTGTCAGGATTGGTGTTCTCCTTGGGGATATCCTTCAGAGCACTGTGTGTTATGTGGGCATAGACAGGAACTTGAGAGAGATTATGCCTGGCATCACTTTTGGATAACACATCCTCTGTGACTTCCCAGAGACCCATCGAACCATCCCGGGAACCTGATCAAATAGTCCACACATGAACAGTCCATTCCACATATACACAACTCCTCTTTTATAAAAAAAGGATTAATCAATAGGCTCTGAAAAAAGGACACTCTTAGTTTAATCTAACAGAACATGCTGTTAGTGCCCATATATTATTATTATTAACAAAAGGATGATTTTACTGAGCTATAAAGTTCAGAATATTAGGAACTCACTGTCAACTGTCCATATGCTTTCCAAGCAGCTAGACCATCTCATATATTTTCAAACTAATTAGGATGCATCAAAACCCATAACCCTGTGCAACAATTATCATCATCCCATATACAGAATGAACTCGGAATGACTGAACGCCAGAGGTTCAGCCTGAGCCTGTCACTCTCAGCCTTGGTAAACAGTCTGTTAAGCCAATACAAAATATCTCCACAAAAACCTCAGCTGGGTTTATTTGGGTTTACTTGATTTCTGTTACTGCCGCTGAGTACACAGTAATTCGTGAGCTGAACAGAAACATCTATTTCTAATCACAGTTGTACCAATTTGGATGAAATCTATCAGAAAAATGATTTCACTAAAACCTGTGTCACTTCTTTCTTAAAGAATGTAACTTAGGTTAAACAGACAATAACTCATTCTATTTTTCTACTGAATTTGAAGACATTAATCTAAGGTATGAATCACTAATGTTAAGAACACTGGATCAAGACAGCTGAATGCGTCTGGTTCATCGATCAATACAGACTTAATCCAAGACCTTATACACATCCCTTCTGGTGTTCAGGCAACTCATTTCCATCTAAGTCATCTCTGACAGATTTGACAGGTACCTCAATTTCTTCTCTACATAAAGTGAAAAATTCTGTCAAAAGAAATTAATAATGAAGATGCCAGAAAAGCTATATATCTATATGAGACTATTAAATTTATCAGCTTTGCTATCTCATAGGAGAGAAGCTGCAAAGACAGTAAAGCAAAATATCTTGTTGCAATAGGTGTGGTCCAGCACAGCAGAGGTGGCTTTGCTCACAGATGGATTCAGGCATCTGCCACTATCACCTAACTAGAGAAAAATACAAAAGGAGCATCCTAATGGCACTTGCATCCAGCAGCACAACATCCTGCTACTCCATTACATGCCATTTGTTTTAATTGTACCTAATCTTGTTTGTTATGGAGGCTGAATACTCAGCAGTAAAATTTCTAAACATCTTGACATACTTTCAGAGGAAGCTGTCCCTTTTAATAGCCCTGGCAGGGGAAAAAGGCCATCTATGTTGCTCAACTGGTTAGCCCTGAAGCCGAGCAGAGTATCATTTGCAACCCTAAGCTCATGCCATCCTGGGAATTATTCATCTCATCTGAAGCTTTTGCCATAAAAATACTTGCTATATCCTCAATGTCTGGAGTAGAGTTCAAGCATTTCTGCTTAACACTTTCAGATAGAGATGAAATTGAAATCTGTGAAATTGAAACCATGCCAGAAGTTAGGGTTTTTTTTCACTCTTAATTAGGGTTGTCAGCGAGTTCTAAAGAATTCAGTTTAGCAACCAGTCTTGCTAGCTGCTTTCAGTAAGTTCTCCTGGTGTCTGAGGTGTGGAGACTAGAACCTACATCCTGCCTGCCATAAGCACCACAGTAGAGAACATTTCTACTCACACATCCACCCCTGACTTTTAGAAAATACCGAGTCAACACAGTTCCATCTCACATGCTACGCAATCTGTCAGGGCCTTATCTTTCCCCTGGACATCTGTAATCATCTCTGCTGTTCTCTTCAAGCTTACTAGCTTGAATGTGAGGGAGTTTCTGTACACATTTGGGGTGGAGACTTGCAGGATGAAGTTTTATATTAAATTCAAAAATGAAATTCCAGGATTAGCTTTTTGGGTTTGGAAGAAAAATGCTACTAAACAAAACCAATCGTACTAAACTAAACCAATTCAAATATGTGACTTTTATACAAAACTGTTATGATTGTCTCTCACCAGCAGTTTGACAACTCTTGAGTACAGAACAGTACACCCTCTCAGCACAGAAAGGTAGTAAACTGCTAAATTAATGCAACAAGACATTACTATTTTTGCCTTTACCTAAGTAATTCTTTATGAAGTTACACTGATTATCCAACTAGTCACCAGAAAGTCATTAACTGAGTTTCTCTATTCCAGCCTTCTGTATTAACTGCCATACTGTATGTGCATATATACATATACACACACAACTGTACTGAAAGCTTGATGAAACAATCTGAGTTCTCATTAATTACTCTTTCACGTGACTTCTACCCTTTCATAACTTCTACTGATATTGATCTCAAGTGTTCCAAAGTTATTAACCACTAACCAACACCCCGCTTGAAATTACTCCTCTTATCTGACATCTTTTTCTGTAACTCATTGTGTTCAAACATCCCCTTACTACAAACACAGTAATATTCTAACACTAGGAAAATCAGATCTAGGCGAAGGCCCAACAACAAAATAAAATGAAGTACTGTACTAAGTCCAGGAAGTGTTTAAATAGCCTAGGTAGTTCCAAGTGGTTTCAAACACCCCAACAGAGGTGCGTTCCTAACACTTATCAAATGTTGTGCATCACTGTAGCATTCAGAGAGAAGGAAAACTTAAAACACAAGCAAACAAACAAACAAACAAACAAAACAAAAAAAAACCCTCAAGACGTTTGAAAATATGACTTTACCAGAAACAGCCATAGTATCACTGATCCATGCAATTGAAAATATCCAGTCCTTGTGTCCATCCTAAAAGAAGAAAGACAGATTTTTCTGTGCCATTATACTCAAGAGCAGTCTCAGAGCAGACAAGTATTCTTCACTTTGATTTTTAGTACAAGCTCAGAAGGACAGACCTACATTAAAAGCATACAGATAAGATTCCAGTATCAAGCTGGAACAGTTCAAGTACCTAGCAGTAATTTTTACTTTTCTGGTTTTGAAGTGTGCAATTAATAAAGAAAAAACAGCTGTTGGAAAGAACAGGCCTCTGACCAAGGAAAAATTAATCTAAATTATAAGATTTTCCAGAATTTTCACATTTTCCATTCTGAAAGCAGCATTCTTCTGTAAAGTATCTATTTGTTACATTTTTTTTCTTCCAACATATAACCTACTATAAAAAGTAACCAAAATGACCTACAGATTAATGTTTCAAGACTCTTTTCTTTGGTGTGTGAGAAACCTATGGGGGGGGAAAAAAGGACCGTAAGACCCTAGTTTTGTTTAAAAAGCTAAAAAGTGACATAAATGAAGAGCAAGTCATGCAAATCTTCAATCAAGTCTTGCTGCAGCTGGTTATGTGCTGCTGCAGAAACTGTGACCTGACCTCTGCTGTTGCAGCTAACATCTACATGCAGTTCTGAATAAAAAGGAGAAATGAGAGAGAAGCACTCACAGGACACCACTATATTCTCCAGCCTGTTTTTTAAAAGACTGGATGTTTTGAAAAGGCCTCAGGATGTTTCAGAAATAAAACCAGTACCAGTTTTACCAAACTGCCGCATGCCACAGGGTTAGAACTAATCTTCAACACCAAGTTCCATCTCTGGAATAATACATCCAGAAGCTGCACTGGGATAAGGGGAAAATTTTAAAAACTTGCAACATAGTTTTAATTTCTCAAAAGAGCTTTTTCACTATAAATAGTTTCAGAGCTCATCACCACAATTAGACTTCAATACTTAGGATTTTGTTACATTTTTGGGCTGAAAAGTAAGCTAAAGTAGACCTGAATGCAGGGGAGGAAGAAATCTGACCCAAAGCCCCTGAAAATCCACACACATGTTTGAGTACTCAATTATATTTAAGATACCACCACAGAAATGAGAACTCAATCAGAAACGTTTTCAGAACTTTACTTCTTTACAAGACTGATAAATATTAATCTTGCTCTGATCAAACACACTTCAGAGTAGTAACTTTTTAAGTGAGAGAATAGTTTTTCCCCAGATACTCCCACTTACATCTCCCACACAGACAGGATCAAGTGTAGGCAGACGATAAATTGCAAGACTGTTGGGGTTGTCTCCACCTGTGGCCAGGAGGGTCCTCGAGGGGTTGATCTCAATGGCATGAATGCCACATCCCTGCTGGTTCACCATGCCAGGTTCACGATCCTTCAGGATAGGAATCTTGGTAATTTGACCAGTTTGGACATCTACTACAAATAACTGGGAAAAAAAAACCCAAACAACAAAAACAGACATGTAAGTCATCATCAAACAGATGAGAAAAATAAGATGGTCCAATATCCTCTCTATTTTGAACTTTCTTTTTGAGTTAAAATCCACAAATGCTTCAAGGATTGCTGAAAAGTGCATAAATTCCTTCTTAAAACAGGTTAAGTAACAATTACAGTGGATTTATATCAATCATCCCATTTCATTTTCACAGTAATGGAAGGGAGAGGAGAGAAATCTGTCATGGGAGGTTTCCCACTTGAATAAAAAGACCTTGAATATAAAACTCTTTTCCTTGTTCAGTACAACAAAATAATATTGTTTTTCAATTTCTACCTACCACAGTGAGGAAAAAAACCCACCTCAAAAGAGCCATTAAGCCCCATGCAGCTTAGCATGATTCTCCCACCTCCCAGGTAACGCACCATAAAGTTTTGGCTTTGGCAGACCAACAGTTTATGCAACTGGAATTTATTTTCTAGTGATAAACAGAGAATAGTAACTAAATACAGCACTGCCTGTGTGAACATCTGAAAGAAAGATATTTAGCTATATACCTCATCCCACAAAAAAAGACAAGAAAGTTGAGCAATATGTCACTGACATCTTGTCAGAAAACTCTGTTATAAAGCCTTACAACTCTTCAAACAGACATTTATGCTCAGCATTATGTCAGTTCAGACATGTACAACCATGAGGTTACAGTTTAAACCAGAACAAAGGTTTACATTGCCTGCCAAAGTGCACTTTCATTTGGGAGGCTCATGGGCTGGGTCATTTCACAGATGGTGCTCAGAGGGCAGCTGCACTGACTGTCATATAGGTCTAACAGAGGAGACAAAGAGAGAACATGAGTGAAGCAAGGAAACAAGAGGATCTGAAGCTGACTTAGCACTAAGGAATGTGATGTAGAATTCATAGCCCAGGATTATAATTAAATTCTACATCATCTTTAGTCTGTTCCTTCTATAACCAAGAATGTTGTCTCAAAACCTGTGGAAGTGAGCCAAAGATGATAACAGTAACAACAAAAACCCTCAATAGAAATTTTAAAAATACACACCTCAAGGAAATTGTTCTGAAATCCTTTGTCAGACATTTCTAGGAAACCAGAAGATAATCTAGAGTTTCTTAGAGAGAAGTTATACATACAGGCTGCTTTTGGTGAACTCTTACAGAGTGCAGATCTGTTCTTCAATAAAAGCATAGGAAAAATAACATTAAGATAATTTAGCAGCACATCTATTATTTGATGTGCTAAACTAGCAGACTATTAACATCCTATCAAAACCTGATAAAGTATGGTATGTGACACACATTCCACAGAAAATATGAAAACCACTCATTGCTATTTGTGTCTAGAATTATGCATCATCTTCACCCGGCAACTGATTGTAGGCAGCAGTCTTGCACAAACAGATGATTCCTACAGAGACTGCATTTTCACGTTTACTTTTTTATTTTGTACACATGTGTGGTGTATGGCAACAGCTGAGGTGTAGCTGAGTAGGAGGGAGGCACTCCTCACTCTTCCCAAGCCTTACAAAACCTTCACTGCTGGAGACAGCTGGAAAGAACACAATGCACCCAGCACTCCTTCTGCCCTAACCACCTGAAAATTAACACCTGCACTGAAGAATCAGGATCAGTCATTTCCTCTCCTCTCATCCTCCCCTGTCCTTCCCATGTGAGTGCATATCCCCCTTCACCCCAGTATTTCTTTGCAGCACAAATGCCCAATTCCCTCCCCAATCCTCCTTCAACTACTGAAAAAAACCCAAAACCCTAAACAAAATGAACAGTTTAGTAGTTAGGATTAAAGCTTGCAGGTGTCAGCTGCAGATCCTAATGTTGCACTAATTAGGAAAACACATCCACACCTAAGGATGTTCATGGACTCAGAAGAATTGTACTTCAGCTGTAATAGATTCACACTTGGAAGTGCAAGTCAGCTGGTAGGAGGACCGAAATTAAAACCCATTTGGATTCTCTAGTCTGACACCCTCATCATACACCTGTGCTGGTTAATAAAAACTTACTCTAATGCAAAATACCTTTACCTAAACTCTAAACTGTCACCATGATATTTTATGAAAAATCCATTGCTAAGATTTTTCCCTCCTGAGGAGCTGAAGACCTTAAGAAAAAAATATAAACAATAACTATCTGCTGCTGTGGAATGCAACAGGTGCATCTGCGATTGGTAATGTTAGTTGTTTCTAATTAAAAGCCAATCACAGATGCAGCTGCATCAGACTCTGAGCAGTAACAAGATTTTGTTAAGCATTCTATTCTCGTTCTTTCTAACCTTCTGATAAATCTTCTCTCTATTCTTTTAGTATAGTTTTAATGTAGTTTTTTAATATAATATATATAATATAATAAACCAACCTTCTGAACATAAAATCAAAGCTCACATCTCCACACATAGGGTGTTCATCATACTAAACTAATTGGACTAAAAACTAAAAACTTTGCACATATAAGGGACTGCCTATGTTGTTTTGGCTGTAAAGGTCAGAGCAAAGCAGAGTAACTTCTCCACTTGCTTGGTAAGGAACTTGGCCACTGAGTAGTTTAAAAACAACCATCACCTCCCTTGAGTAAAATAAGCAACGACTGCCTACGCACAGAGATTCTTACACCACCTGGGCATAGCAGGAAGCAAAGCTGACACTTAAAAGCTGCACCTCTGGCTGCCCAGAAATCATCCCTATAAATCCAGCACTCAGAAGCCACAGTCAATAGACAGTTTTAAAGCCAAAAAGGGAGAAATATTAAGAAACAAGAGTGAAGAAAATTTGAATACCATTTCAGGAGTTTTAAAGACACCAGAGTAAATAGATTACAAAGTATTTTCAACTGTTGAAATAAGTACATCTGCCAACAACTTCAAAGCAGTGTAGACATTAAAAGTCTTGACGAAGTCCTGATAACAGAGAAAATTACTGCATGGTTCAGTTATCTCAAACAGAAATTATAAATTTTTCCCAGCTACTCATTATATAAAAACTAAAACCCAACTCACAATGCTTTTGCTGGACATAAAAATAACTCCACCAGCCTCCTGAAAAAAAACCATTTAATTGCATGTTATTTGTCTCTTTATTTTAAGCATTGCACAAAATTTTGTTCTTCCCTCTAATAAAACATGCATGTCAGTCTTTACTATGCCAAACAACTTAACATCCAGGATTTACCAAATCTGGATTGCTTCAGCCATCTGGCAGAAGTGCAAGGACCATGCTTCATCTGTGAGAAACAGAGCAGAGTCAGCTGCCATGCTCTCTGCCACACAACTGTGTTCCAACAAGGAAACAGGCTGGATGACATGGAAGAGAGAAATCCATTTCCCCTCTTTTTTTAAACAGTTTAGATGTACAGCTTGCAACAGTGCTATCACTCAAGGATCAAGGCAGACAAGCATGGTTAGATACTACAGCTGACATAGCCATGAAACTTCATTATCTTTGCACATTTGCAGAGATTGATAGCGGTACACTTATTTTTCTTTTGGCCTGCAGAAGTGGTGAGAAGTAATTCTGGCAAATGGCTTCCCTGCAATTACTATATGGCTGTCCTCTTGGCTGTCCAACCTGTTTATGATCAAGTTAATAAAGAAACTACCTCACTTCACTGACGAGGGAAGTTCATTAATCAGCTTGACGAAAGTAAAGACTGTGGAAGGGAACAGGGTATCCAAGGATGAGAGTATGAACTGAAAAACCCATCGTACTCTTTTATGCAATACTGAGAGCAGAAAGGTTTACCAGGTTTTTTTCATTTTTTGGCCTGCCTTTCAGGACACAGTAATTTATGGGGAAGAAACACCCAGAAAGCTAACAATCCAATAGAGACAAATTCCCTTCCCATCTATCTTCAACTGAAAGCATTCAATTTAAACAGCAAGATTAAAAAAGAGGTCTATGAACACCATTTCAAGGCAGCATAGACTCGTGTCCTCAGCTGCTGCCGCTGTAAAAAAACAGCAGATGAACAGGCAGTCCTGCCCTATCTTTTAGTTGGTTGGACAAATCAATCAAAACAAAAATAAAGGGTGCCATCCTGTTTTTATTAAACGAGCAGGATGGATGGAGATCTAAAAGGCACAAATAACATGCATGAGACTGCTCATTCTTCATGCAAGAGCTCACAACATGCTCTGTGCACCAGCTCTTCACACAGTGCTCTCAGAAATCATGGGCACATTCTTGTCATTCATAGTAACTTTAGAAAGAAACACAACATAAGTACACTGCCCTGCTAAAAACAGTCACTACGAGAGACTCAATCACATTCAAATTTCACAACTGGCTTAAGCTGTCTTTGGAGAATCTACTGCTTCCTCCTCACCATTCACCTCAACAATATCACCATTGTGACAATAACTAGTGTTCAAGTAGCTGCAAGGTCAACTGTATCTGCTTTGGTCAAACAAAGCAGCAAGCTGATCCAGATGACTCCCTAGCCACATGCACATCAGTGCTAGCCAAAACAAACAGGTGGGAACATCCACTTCTGCAACAGTATGACTCCAGATTAAGACTGGTCACAAAAAGATCTCACCCACAACAGCCAAGTTGGAAAATTATTATTTGTTCTCCTTCAAATATGTTTTTTGCTAACAAAATAACAAAAGAAGACAATGCTTATTGAGCTATTATATCAATACTATTTCTGGTCACACCTGAGTAGCAGTGATTGATTTTTCCAAGTTCTCAGCCTCCACTTTTATTCAGATCATAAATACCTCTCTTTTCTGTACATAAAACACTTGGCATCAGGTTCTTTTTTCTGTACTAATACAGATTTACTAACATATACCAAGCCCCAAAGAAACATGGACACTTTAAACTATCAAACTGGCATCATATATCTGCTTTCTGCTGAAGATCAAAATAAAGAAGCCTAGAATGGTTTGGGTTGCAAGGAGCCCTTAAAGGTTGTCTTGTTCAAATGCCCAGCACAAGCAGGGACATCAGCTAGACCAGGTTAGTCAGAACTCTGTCCAACCTGTCCTTGAATGTTTCCAAGGATGAGCACTCAGAAGCTGTATGGGCAGCCCATGCTGGTGTGTCACTACCCTGATAGTAAAGCTTAAGAATCATCCTTGTATCTAGTGTGACTCTTTTAATTGAAAATCATTACCTCTTCTCCAGTCACTACAAGCCCTGTACAATTCATCTGTCCCCATCTTTTCTATAATTTCTCTTTGGGTACTGGAAGGACATGATAAGGTCTTCTCAGACCTCCTCCAGGCTGAACAACTCTCTCAGCCTTTCCTTGTAGAAGAGATGCTCCATCCCTCTGATCACCTTGGTGGCCTCCCCTGGGCTCACTGCAGCAGGTCCCTGTCCCTCCTGTGCTGGAGCCCAGCTCTGGATGCAGTGCTCCAGGTGGGTGTCAGCAGAGCAGAGCAGAGGGGCAGAATCCCCTCCCTGCCCTGCTGCCCACGGGGCTCTGGATGCAGCCCAGGACACGTTTGGCTCTCTGGGCTGGCAGTGCCATGGCCGGGGCATGTGCAGCCTCTCAGCCACAGCACCCCCAAGCCCTTCTGGGCAGGGCTGCTCTGGGGCTGCTCATGCCCAGCCTGGGCTGCTACCAGGGGCTGCCCTGACCCCAGGTGCAGCACCAGCACCTGGCCTTGAACTTTATGATGCTCGCATGGACCCACTCCTGGAGCTTGGCTCTGGATGGCATCCCATCCTTCAGGTGTGTCAAAGCACCACGCAGCCTGGTGCTGCCATCAAACCTGCTCAGAGTGCACTCGATCCCTCTATCTATGCCATTAATGAAGACATTAAAGAACTCTGTCCCAGCACAGATCCGTGAAGGACTCCCCTTGTCACTGATGTCCACTGGGACTCTGAGACACTGACCACTACTCTCTGGATGTGATTATCCAACCAATGCCTCACCACCCAACAGTTCATCCATCAAATCCATCTCCCTCCAATTTAGGCAGAAGGATGTTGTGGGGGACCATGTCAAAAGCTTTACACAAATCCAGCTAAATGACATCTGTAACCCTTTCCTTGTCCACTCCTGCCATCACTGCATCACAGAAGGCCTCTGGTGTGTCAGGTAGGACTCACCCTTGGTGAAGCCATGCT
Source organism: Passer domesticus (assembly GCF_036417665.1). Classification (NCBI taxonomy): domain Eukaryota; kingdom Metazoa; phylum Chordata; class Aves; order Passeriformes; family Passeridae; genus Passer; species Passer domesticus. Next base: position 8,189,516 of record NC_087512.1, read on the forward strand.
GGTTGCCTCAATTCACCTCCCTGTCCTCCATGTGCCTTAGCAGAGTTTCCAGGAGGAAACTAGATCCCATGATCTCCCAGGCACAGAGGGGAGGCTGACAGGTCAGCAGTTCCTGGAGTCCTTCTTTCTACCACTTCTCCAGACAGATACAATGGCTTCCCTTTTCCTGGGACTTCCATCTACCTGCTATGACTTTTCAAACATCACAGGGAATGGCAACTACACCAGCTATGCTACCATGCACTAATCTTAGCACAAAACTGACTAACAGGTTATGCAGTAGAGGCAACTCAAGTGCATAATGGCCTTACACATCCTTCTCAAATGGGTCCAAAGCTAAACAATCCACAGTATAAAGAAACCACCTGAGAAGTAAGGAGAGGTAAAAGCAGTCAGCAAGTTGTTGGACTTTGAATTCACATTTCCAGAGACAAGACCCTGAAATCAGGCACTTCACCTTTCTATGAAACTCTGAAGCACTACCAGCTAGTGGCCACAGACTTTTGGCTACTGCATTTCTGCAGCGCCAAAATCACATTTATCATTTTTTATTTGCATTTGGCCTTCATGTTTAATTTCAGGGGGCTGGGATGGGGGGCAGTTAATACATGCTGACAGATAGCAAAGAATGGAGAAGTGACAGATGTTGTCTGCTAAAGGGCATCTGTATAACTCATACCACACCTGGAACAGAAACTGCCAGACAGACACGAGCATCACATGCAGTTGACAGAAAAGCAAATACTCTTGAGCCAAGAAATCAACACCAGGCTATTTGGTCACAAGCCACTGAAAGACATGTAAATGGAGATATCAACTACAGGCATCAGAGGTTTATTTACAGCGAGCTTCAGTCACTGTTCACCAGACTTTGAGTAGAGCTACAAACTGGAAGAGACTTCTCATTTCCTACATGTGATCAGAAATGAGCTGTCATCTCCATGCTTCCTCACATATGCAAAGTGTCAGAAGACACATTAACTTACAAAGCAAGGGGAAATAATTTTCCTCATAGACAGTTCACATTCACAGACAGAGGAGGAACTTCCCATTGTACTGTCACCACAATCCCAGGACTATAAGACTGGGCTGTACAGAACAGACATAGGATCTCTTGAAACAAGTTTAAAGTCTCTAACAGGAAATGAGAGCTGGTGATCTACAGCAGGACAGCCAAGGCAATGGAGCAATCTGCTGAAGAGAGAAAAGGTTTCAGCCAGCATTCAGAAACCAACTCAAGCATGCCTTGGAAAAGCTGCCTCAGAAATCAGGACAGAGCATTCAGAAAGGAAGTTTTTAAACACAAATACATCTACAGGACTTGCCTGGAAAAATAAATAAAAAAAACAAAAATCTAGATTCCAAGCAAATATATTCTCAAGCAACTGGAAAGTAATTAGCTTCTTGCATTTAGGGAACAATTTACAGCTCTTACAGTGTTTCATCTCTACCTGTGCAATTAGCGAAAGGATTATATCTTGAACATGTAACTAACAGAGTAAATGAAGCTGAAAAATTATTACTGAAACTACTTTTTAGATGCTACTTTATTCTTCATAATTTCCTGAAATAGCAAAGAGGGAAAAAAACCACAAAACACAAGAACCTTGTTCTATGTTTTTGTCTGCCATAAGCCTGGCTCCTACCTAAGTCTTATGAGTTTCTCCATGAAGCCTGAAGAGAAGACTGCAGATTACAGACAGTACCTTCTTCTGAGACAGAATTCTTCTTTCTTCTATATATATTCACACCATCAGTTTTTTGTAATTTAGATACCTATCAGACCACACCCTAAATGTCTTCACCCCTCCGAAGTTCCCTGCTTATTAATTTGAATTGGAAAAACATGAAGGAGCATCCATTGCGTGCAAGGTCTAGGAAATTCTTGCAAACAGGAATCCTGGCTCTGCAAAGCCGAGGTGAAAAGTCTGGGTGATTTCATCTGAAATTTTAAGACACCTGAATGCTTGCAATAGTTGCCATATTTCTAAATCTACCAGAAAAAGCATGTACCTTTACAGAACACAAATATCTGAAATATTTGATTTACAGCTGCTCAACTACGAGCACCATGATCCACTGGAGAAGAATAAAGTTATTTCAATCCCTGGAATGGTTTAAAAATAAAAAGTTACTCCATATAATTGAACAAATTATAATCTTCATCAAAAAAAGAGGAACTGACTGATAACTCCATATTCTCTTTAGTATCTTTATAGTAACTAGTACTGCCAAGTGACTAAACCCAAACTTCCTTGTCTACGACAAGAGCATATTTTTGTTTTGTCATTAAGAACAGTGAATCGTCCTGGCACTGCACAGTGAAGGGTAAATTATAAATGAAATGCTGAAAGCACTCAGTGCCACAGTAAAGCCCTAATTAAAATAACTGCTAGAGTTTATATTTTTCTCTTGCATTAACTTTAATTAAGTGCAACTCCAATGCAGCAAACCTCACTGAAGTCAACCAAGGTGTTTTCGATTAACTCCCAACTTGAATGCACAACTTCAGCACATGAGAGTCAGCAAAGGCATTTTTCTTTAATAGGTCACTCACTCACTCAGGAGATGAGAGAGAAAAATCTCGTAATTAGAGTGTAGAGTTTAATGCTTTACTTGTTCAAATGTGAGCACAAAGCAAACAAGGTACAGCTATTACAGCAGTCATAATTCATATAGGATCTTCACAATGCTTCCGGGACTTCTTTTGCAATCACTCTATTTTGCTCAATGACAGAGGAGGTCTGTCTCTAACATTAAGTCTGGCTGTGGACAAGCTCCCTTGGTTGCAGCATGTGCAAAGGGAACAATACTACTGAATCCCTCCTCAGCTTCACGATTGTTTGGTTCCAAACAATTTTCTGCAAGGTTGCATTAACAACCCACCTGCCCATTTATCTTCACTGCAGTTGCGCCCGAGCTACAAATTTACAGAACACAGCAAAATCGTGGCCACTCTATAAAACACAGCCATCTCACTAGAGTAAGCAAGATTTTTGGGAGCTTGTGTTTCAGCAGGAGTTTGTCTCCTGTAAGCAACTCTACAACCACAACCAGTGCTGGCTGCTGACTGGCTGAGGAGATGAACATATGTGGAGAAAGTAGGCAGAGAAATTCTATTTTGAGCTTACTGCTGTTAAAAGATTGCTTTGTTTATACAGTTTGGCCCTGCTTCTTAGCAGCTACTGCATAAAAGCCTCCCCCTGTGCAACTGTGAATAATAACAGGACATCTCAGAATGTTTCATCAGAAATGGAAAAAAACCAGCCCACTGACCCTTGATGGTCAGACCACTGAGCATGGCTTTGGCACAGAAAGATCTTGAGGCAAAGAAGAAATTGCAGCAACTGATACACTCTGAGATTTAAGAGCTGCTACATCTATGCGTTTGTTCCTCGTCACCCTCGATTCCCTTCTGTGGCAGCAACTAACTTGCAATTTAGGATTCTGCACTAATTCAATCACAACTCCTAGCATGAAATTGCAACCTCAGCCAATGAATTTGGGCTACTGTGGTGAATATTATCTATGAAATATGATCTCCCCATTTACTAATCCCACAGGACACCATTTTAATACGCCCCTGAAATGTTTCAAAGCATCACTTTAAGAACCTGAGGAGTTCTCAGTTTTTGTAGAAGCGTGTAAAGATACAAACCAGAGAAGGTATACAAACACTGGAAACACTTTTAGAGTTAAGAATTATGAAGTCAACAAGCAACACCAAAGATCTGAATTATTTTTTTTTTAAGCTCAGAACACTTCTGGCTCTGACAAATACCTGGAGTTTAACCACAGTTTTAGAACAACTTTTAAAAGCCATCAGCACAGAACCATATGTAAAACCAAACAGTATAAGACTGAGCGGAACAGAAAAAAGGAACTTTAGCAGCAAGTTTGGCCAAGTGCTGACAGCCACCATTAGAGACGCTGATATCTGTCCATTAGCTTCTCATCTGCAGGACAAAAGGAAAGATCCAATCCCACTGTTGCTCTTCATCCCGGAACCAGGTGTAAATCGCTCTGTAACACCACACAGATGCTCCCAGAGGTGCCTCGCTGGGGCTCACAGTGCCACAGATTCAGATGAGAACAGATCAGTCCTTAAGCATTGCTGATTGTCCTTAAGCACTGCTTTCATTCAAAGTTAATCGGGCTCGATTTTGACTCCACTCCTAATTCCTACTGTTTTTCCTGGTCATTCACACACTTTGATTACGACAAGCATCATTTGAGGGTGGAGGTGGAATAATTAACAGAGGAAAGGGAAACAGCGAGAGGTGGCACTCACCGTGTTGCATTTTGTCCCGCACACCACTTGTCGGTGGTTTAGCCACTGGGAGGCAAACACTTTATTGAGTGTCCCGAGGTGAAATTCCCTCTCCTTCAGGAGGCTGGGGAGCTGCTGAGCTGCGTATCCATGCAGCAAGCGGTGGTAGCTGGACTCATTCTGCATCCGGACCTCTCTCCCTTTCACGTAGTACACTAGAGACCTTTTCACCGGCGGGAGCCTTTTCCTTTTGTGAACAGAGTGATCCCACCCGTACTGTGGACAATAAAGTTAGACACTGGATAAAGCAACTAAAACAAACTTTAAGACACCACCCTTTCAAATGCAACGACATTCCCGGCAAAACCCTGAAACGCGCGCGGAAATTAACATGGGAATGCTGACAGAGCATTTCAGCGTGAAATTAAACACAAACATCCACTAAAGGAGCGACTCGGCCATAACACAACGGCAGTCCGTGGCGGTTCGGCGCCGTTGGCACGCCGAACGCCCACGGGGAGAAGCGGAGCGCCTGGCACGGGATGGGGGCAGCGCACACAGCCCTCGCCCCCGCCTCGGCAGGCGCAGGGGTGACACCCGGGTGACTCCCCGGTACCGACCGCGGCGCTCGGCCTCCTCCGGCCGGGCCAGAGCCATCCGGCCATCATCGCTGCGCGGCCGCGAGCGGCCAACAACGGCCGAGCCCAACGGGGCACCGCGAGCCGGGCGCGGGCACAGGGCGGCACCGACCCCGGCACCGGGGCTGCTCCTCTGCGGCCGCCCTGGCACCGGGGCTGCCCCGCGTGGGGGGACACCGAGACCGGCCCCGGCTGCCACCGGCACCGGGACACCTTCCTTCCCCATCCCGGACAGGGTCACCCCCTGCGCACCGGCCACCGGCACGGCCGGCCCCGGGAACCGGCGCTTTTCCCCTTCCCATTACCGGGAACCGGCGCTTTTCCCCTTCCCATTACCGGGAACCGGCGCTTTTCCCCTTCCCATTACCAGGAACCGGCGCTTTCCCCCTTCCCACCTCCGGGAACCGGCGCTTTCCCCCTTCCCACCACCGGGAACCGGCGCTTCTCCCCACCCTGGGAACCGGCGCTTTTCCCCACCCCATTACCGGGAACCGGCGCTTTTCCCCACCCCATTACCGGGAACCGGCGCTTTTCCCCTTCCCATTACCAGGAACCGGCGCTTTTCCCCTACCCCCCCACCTCACCCCTTACCTGCTCCCCCTGGAGTCCCCCGGTCCCCGCGGCGGCAGCCGCCGCCGCTTTCCGCTTCCTGCTAACTGTTTTCCGGGCCATAGTGGAAGGCTGAGGGCGATGCGGGCGAGGGCCGGCCCCACATGGAGCGGCTCGGGGCGGTTCGGGGCATATGGAGCGGGACCGGGCCCAGCCGCTGTCCCTCAGGCCCCGCCGGCCGCGCCTCACGGCATTTTACAGCACCACGGCCGTTCCGTGTTTTTTCCCCTTTTTACGACAGTCGAGTCGCAGCTTTGCGGCGGCGGTTCCGCCCCCTCCTGCTGGTGCCCTGTTGCCTAGCAACCGGACGGCAGGCTGGCCCCGCCCCCTCTGCCGTTGCCATGGCAGCAGAAGAGCGTGGGGGTGTGGCGCCCCCTAGCGGCGAGGCGTGCTCAGTACAAGGTGGGAATTCGGGAATCCTTCCCAGGAAACGGAGATTTCCCCAAACCCTCCGTGTTTGATCAGACTGCCAGCGCCCCAGGAAAGCCGAGACACTTGTGCCCGACCAGTCTGTCAGGGTTCCCACAATGGGGACAGAATCAGAGAATCAGTTAGGCTGCAAAAGGCCTGTAAACTCACCCAGTCCAATCTGTGAGTGAACACCACCCTGTCAACCTGACCCTGGCACTGACTGCCATGCCCAGTGTTTCCCTAAAGATCTTCAGAACTGTGGCACCTCCTAAGCAACTCATTCCCCAAGTCTAATCACTCATTCTGTGAAGAAATTCTTCCAAACTCCAATTCTTCCAACTCACTGAATAGTCTGCTGGATGAGGTGGTGGTTGAGCTGACTTTTTCAGAGTCACATGGAAACACAAAAACCCCTTTGAGGGTTTTTACACGCCTTTAGCTGGTCTCTTGGGACTCCAGGAAAGATCCAGGAATGTACACCAAAAGCACTAGAGAGACCCGCTGCTGCACACTCAAGTATTTTACGCACTGTTAATGCTCTTGAAGGATTCACACCTTGAAGGACAGCTTACAGAACATTAATATTTTATAAATGTAACAGAAAACTGTGACAGGTTAAGGTGCAAAGATTGCTGGTGACAGGATCTGGCTGCAAAAACGAACTGAGAGCAATTGAGATAAACAATCACCATACACAGAGTACAGTTCTGACAGGTTCAGCCTTACCAGTCAGTCGATCCCAGAAGCTACAGTGGAACCTAACTTCTCCCCATTCTTAACTCACTTTTATACTACTTTTGCGCTAGCTACTCTGTTTTTACTAGAGTAACTCCAGTCATGCATCATGTCCAGTGTGGGGTGGTTGTACCCTGCAGGTGGGTAATGTCAGTGGTAATGTACCACTGACATTAATGTAATATACCTGAGGCAGCCTCTGGGACTGAGGTGGGCATTTCTGATCTCACCTCAGCAGCCGCCTCAGCAGCAAGGCACGTCCTTCTTCCCCTTGTTTTTCAGGTGCTGTGCAGTTTATCTGCACCACTGAGTTCCCCCTCTTGCCAGGATTCCAACAGAGCTGGCCCTGGTGTCCCCTCTCCGCTCCTCCCTCCCTTCAGTCACCTTTAGCATGGATTGTGTGTGGGAAGTTGGGCATGCTGACCACATCCCACCCAGGGAGTTGTAGCTGCACTTCACCCTCCGTTTCCTGTGCTGACTTCTGCTGGGATGTGAATGTAACTCCCTGGTTTTCTCCAATTTTACCCCCAGTCACTCTCCTGCTGCGATGTATTCCCAAGGGTTAGGCCATGGTGTGCACCAGCCAGCCTGCTTCTGAGCTAGTTATCAAAGCCTCAGGAAGCCATCAAGGCCACTGAAACATAAACTCTGCTAAAGCAAGGAAGAAGAGGCTGAGAAACCAAATAGCAAGACCACAAGAACTAGACAACAGGGCTGAAACACCTGGGCTGCAGCAAATAGCACGCTCTGAGGAGTGCAGGCAGAAAACGAGCAAACAAGACAAGGGCACCAATCAAGCAGTGTGTACTCAGTAGTTTGTAGAACCTATAAATATGTGTGTAATGTAAACAATAAACGGCTTCTGCTTAATCATGTTGGTTAGTTGTCCAGGAGTCCTGAATTTCCCACGCTTTCCCACACATTCCACCTGGGAAATCACTTACAGCTGGGGAATTAGAGATAACGTTTGTATGTGTTTGCATTTCATGGTACCCCTTTGAGATCGTGTGGAAGGATGAGTGCTTTTTCACTCATCCTTTTTCCCACATGGCTCATACACTCTTTTTCTGTGATTTCAGAGGCAAAGCTTCACATGACCCAGACCCAGCAGTCACTACTTGCCAGTGGTATTGCTGAGTAGTGAAACAAGGAAAACATGTGACACGCAGGCTGGCTTTAAGAAAATGCCAGCTTCTGATCACCAGATATCCGATGGTGCCTCAAGTCACACGGAATCAGCTCACATTTTCCTGATGCAACATGGGTTTTATGACCTTTATTCTGTTTTCATCCAGCCAACCCTGAAGACAAGGGTGTTGTGAGAAGCCAAACTGAAAAAGAAACCGTAAAAGAACCTCTCAGGCTTTCCAGTGTCCTCTGAGGATACAAGCAGTAATTCCAGTTTGGCCGTTTTCAGTGGTGATTTACCATGATTAACTCCTCTCTCCGTATCCACCCTCACATACAAATCCACCACATACAAAAATACCACATCCATTTTGGACAAAACCCCTCAATTTCAGAACAAGGACTGCTCAAAGGGCTGAAAACCCATCGGGAATGCCCCTGAGGCCCTGGGGAGGGCGAGGTGGCCGTGGCTGCTGAGGGAAGGGGCTGAAGGCGTGGGATGAACTGGGCTCTCTGTGTCCCACTCGGCACCTTCACCCAGCCCTGGGAGCCCTGGCACGACCGCAGCTGGGACAGGGGCGGGAGGCGCTGCGGGAGCGCCCGGGCAGGGCAGGAGCGGGGAACGGAAACAGCGACCGGAGCAGGGACACGGACAGGGACAGGGACAGGGACAGGGACAAGGGCGGGGACAGGGAATGGGGCAGAGACAGGGAATGGGACGGGGACACGGACAGGGACAGGAGCAGCAACAGGGGCAGGAGCAGGGAGAGGGACAGGGGCGGGGACAGGGAATGGGGCAGGGGCAGGGGCGGGGACAGGGGCGGGGAGGGGACAGGCAAGGGCAGGGACAGGGGCTGGGACAGCGATGGGACAGGGCACAGTGAGGGATGCAACACGGACAGCGGCTGGTAAGGGGATGGGACGGGGACAGCGTCAGCGGCTGGCAAAGGCAGGCGACAGCGACGGGAACGGGGACACGGGACACGGACGGACAAGGGCACGGACAGACACGACAGACACACGGACACGGACAGGGACACAGACACGGACAGACACATGGACACACACACGGACACGGACAGGGACAGACACGCGGACGGACACACAGACATGGAGGGGACACGGGCACGGACGGGACACAGACACAGAGAGGACGGGGACACGGACACGGACAGACACACAGACACACGGACACGGACGGGACACACGGACACGGACGGACACACGGACAGACACACGGACAGACACACGGACACGGACGGACACACGGACAGACACACGGACGGATGGACACACACAGACACGGACGGACACACGGACACACGGACAGACACACGGACACGGACAAACACAGACACACGGACACGGACAAACACACTGACGGACGGACACACGGACACGGACGGACACACGGACACGGACAGACACAGACACACGGACACGGACGGACACGGACGGACACAGGGACGGACACACGGACGGACACACGGACACTCCCTGGCCTAGCCCCGCCCCCGAGGGGAGGCGTGGCTCTGCCTTCGCCCCGCCCCTCACTGCTGCGCTGACGTCACCCCCCTCGCCGCTCCCGATTGGCCCGGCGGGCGCAGGTGACGCCACAGCGTGACGCCATCCCGCCGGCGGGGCCCAGACAAGATGGCGTCGCCCGGGTCCGGCGGCGCCGAGCGGGGCCCGTAGGGACGGCGGGCGGGGACCGCGGGGCGGCGGGACAGCGGGGCCGGGGGCCGCAGGTACCGCGCTGCGCTGGGGGCACGCAGGTGCTGGGTGGGGCAGCGAGGCTGAGGCGCCGCAGGTATGGGCGGGGGCCGCGGGGGCCGCAGGTACCGGGCGGGGGTCCTGGGGACGGGCCGCGCCCCTTCGTCTGCTCCGGGGTCAGGGACCCGCCGCTCCCGCTCGGGAGAGCCCTCTGAGGTGCCGGCACTCGGCCCTGGGCTGGGCAAGGCGGGGTGACGCTCCTGTCGCACGGGCTCCTGCTTTCCAGCAGTTTCCGGGACCGCCGGAGTTGAGGGAATGTCGTTCTGCCTGGTAACCCCTGATGAGTGTGTCCTTGATGAGTTTGCTCGGTGGCTGTTGAAATCCGAGTAAGCTGCTGGTGCCCGTGATGTTCGGAGGTGCTTCCTCGCAGTAACTAAATCGGTGAAGAGCCAAAACAAACATCTGATTTTCTTTGGGGTGTGGTGTGTCGAGCCTGCCTTCAGGTAACTTGTTAATTTCTGCCTCTCGTGCTGTGCGAATCACGGTGCTCATCTTCCCTGTGCTACTTGTGACTTTAGAGTTCTGCTAAATCACGGGGTATTCACTCTTTGGCTGCATCTCCTTGTAGGCTAAAGATCTTTTATTTCATGGGTTTTGTAGCCATACACTTCTCTTTTTATGCTGATCCCAAATTTCTGGATCTTTTCCAGTTAGCTGTTCTGCTTTTGACTAAACCTTTCTCGGAGTATGAGATGTAAACATCCCATGGATGTATATATTGGTGTAAGAATATTTCAGTTTAGTTGTTTCAACTTCCTGATAATGCTTTGTGATCCCTTTAGCTCAGTGCTTACTAGAAGTAAGACATTCAGTGCATTTATTTATTAATTTATGTTTAGTATAATTCTAGGGCTGTCTTCCTGTGTTTTGATAGCTCAGAACTTATCCTACTAACGGGATGAATTTGTTCTGGTTTTTTAGGGTTTTTTTAATTAGTAAAAGAAATTACAATAGATGGAAATGAATAGCAGCCTTATTAACTGTTTTTACTCCCCACGTCATTAAAAAATCCAAACAAGTGAAAAAAACTTCGTCATAGGGAAATGTTACAACACTGATGTTGTCTCATTGGAGTGGAGATAAGCAGATGGACTCTGGCACTTGGCTGTGGAGCTAATGTAGCTGCCCTCCCAGACCCAGTGAAATGAATTCATGCTGGATTTGAGCACTTTGAGGTCGATATTCCTACGTGAGTCACTTTGTCAAGTGAGTGTTGCCAAACCGAGGGGCAGCTGGGTTGTGCCTGATGATGTAACTTCAGCGGCTGTGCTGCTGATGGGAGGCTTGCTGCATCCCACAGCCTGCTGAGGGACTAAGAGGTTTTTGTGGGAGCTTGGTGAGGGGCATTTAGCTGTGGTCCAGGGTGTTGAGGGAAAAGAGGAAGTGCTGCACTTAGCCAGACCTATTCATCACCCTCCCTTATCAGCTTGGAGCATGGGACCTCTGCCCCTGTGCAGGCACTCCTGCCACGGCTGGTTTCCTGGCATTTTTCAGGCAAGAGTGGAGAAAACCTTTTCGGCCTCCTTCCTTTTTCACCACGGGGAAAATCTGTGTGGCTGTGCAGCAGGCACGGGCAGTGGGGTGGGCTGAGGTGCTGCCCGTGGCAGCAGCAGCAGGAGTGCTTTGAGGCGTGGTGTTGGGTTACAGCACCGCGCAGAACTGCTGCTCAGTGACTTCAGCTTCCTGTACACACAGAGCTGCAATTCAGGAGTGCCAGTGGTTCTTTAGGTTACCGTTGCCACTGGGTGGCTTAAACCTTTTAGGCAAAAACTTTTAATTCCAAGGGCAGGGAGACAAAAAAAGTATGTAATTTCTAAACAGGTTTTGTAAGTTTGTGGGTTTAGTCTCAGAAAAAAACCTGAAGGTGATGGTCCTTTCCTTGCCTCACCACCTGTACTTGGCCTTGATATCTGCTTTTGGTTTTTGTTTTCCTTTTCCTGTCCATGCCCTATGGCACAAAGGAGTCAGGGAAGAGGTTGCTGCTACTAAAGTGCTATTCAAGTGTGAGCTGAAAGAAACAGACATGAAACTTTAAAGGGAAAACCAAAAAACTCTCAGATTTAATGTATATGAATCAATAAGTGTTAGTTTATCTTTAATGAATAGAACTTAATTTTCAGAATATTGACAAGAGTGGGTATACTGTCAGCTGGGAGATTTACTGTACAGCAGTACATGTATGTGTTGACGGATAGAAAAATTGTAATGGTGAAAAATCATCAAAAACACATGGAAGAGCTCCATCTCCATTATTCACGTGATGTTTTGTTATCCTCGAGACAAAAACCTGTAACTGACAGAATGGAGTCAGGTTTCTGGACCAATCCAGCCTCTTCTGTCACACTGTGACAGCCGGAGCTGTTTTGGCTGGTGCTGGTGGCAGAAGTGCTGTAATGACACAGAAGGTGTCACCTTACTCATCCTCCTTTTTAATTCGCGTAAGCTTATGTTTCCTTGTTGCCTTCACAAACTCAAGGGATTGATAATTGTGTTGTCCAATTTAGTTAATTGATAATTGTTCATATCCAGTCTCTGTATCATCAGTTTTTAACAGCAGTCTGTTCCTGTATTTTACAGTTGATGCTGGGTTGAGTATTTTGATAAATTGATTTGTGAGAAATTTAGTTTTCCTTATTACGTAGAACTTCTTTCCAACCTTCTCTGGTGTTTTGTGTAGCATAGTCACTCCCAGTCTCTTCAATCATCAATTTCAGAGTTTCAGCTGTCATTTTTGCAAGGATCTCTACCTAAAGGCATGATTCTCTGTTTAAAATTGATCAGTGCAATTCCGATCAATGTCAGCGTAAGGAAGATCTAGTGGAGCCATAATTGGAAAGCTCTGAAGCTGTTTGTGAAAACAGTTCTTTAAAGGAAAGGCAAAGAGGGGTTGTTTGCAATTTATAAATAGTTTTCTTGTTTGGAAAAAGTAGGTCTTGTAGGATGCATCAGAGAAGGTTGGTTTCTCATCCCTGCATTGTGTGTGCTTATGCTGTTAACTGGGAAGGCAAGGCTATTGATCTTGCAGCACACACCACTCTGCTATCGACCCTTGGGATTAGTGCATTTGATCGATACAAGCCTGAGCTCACAGTTGTTGTGTGTTAACTGCTTAGGTAGGTAATCCTCTCTGGTATGCAAGTGCTTTGACCCTCTGACTTGGTTTGAATAAGCTCATGTTCTGTGTCCCTAATGACCTTTTGCATTCAATGTAGTCTTGTGCTAAGGTCTCCATCAGAACCTGAGTACTGGGCTTACCCTCTCTCAAGCCTTTAGATTTATTCAAAATCCTTTCGTGCAAAGGCTTTTTTTCTTAAATGTTAAGAAATGCTGTCTTTCCTGTGGATGGAAAACTTTCAAAGGACAGACTGTATGCTCAGACTTGGTTTGGTTTGTATTTTTTTTTAGTTTTTGAAAGCTACAAGGTCTTTCCAGAATCTCTTAAGCTTGCAGTGTACTTGAAACAGAATATACAGAATTGTATAGGAAGGGGAATGCAGTATCATTGCTCCAATTTAGACTTAAATCTTCCCTTATAGAAAGAAAACAGATTGCTTCAAAATGCCATGCTGCATTAGTAGTATTACAGTTTGTAACTGACTGAGCTTGTATTGTCTCAGCTGCATTTTGTGCCAAAAACTTTTACATGAGAGTAACATTTTAAATCAGAAGAAGGGGTGTCCTATCCAAGGTGTAGTCAGTTCCTCATCTGGAGGATGATCTGCATAAGAGTGCAGTTAATATATTTAGCTGTTGATGGTTGGTATAGGGGAAAGTTATAGTAAAGAGTTGTGAATTCTTGTCTGGTCTGTGTTACTGGAGCTCAGCATTTTTGATAACTATCTACTAGATTATGTGAAAGATTTTATTTTTAAGCCCCTTCCTTATGGATATGTTTGTGCTTGCACCATTTGTCATCTCTAGGCTTCCTCTAGCAGAGGAAGCCATGACTGAAATGACTGATGATATTTATTCCCTGGTTTTGGGAAGGTGTGTTTCAAAGGTGTGCCTGTTACCAGCTGTGCTGTGTCATGTTTTATCCCTGTGCCTAATTCAGACACAGGGAAGTACTTGTGTGTTCAATTTGGTACACCTCATCAATTGTGAGCGCTAAAATAAAACTAGACTCCTACTTTATTAACACTCTCCAAAGTACTTGTTTAAACTTTTACGTGTTTCCTTTTGTGGTACAGCCATGCCACTCTGGGTTCCACCCTAATGACTAATACCATCGTGGTGTTCTTGCATACTACTGTGTCATAACTTGACGTAATATAGGAGGCACATGTAGCAGGGAAGGGACTCTTGAATAAAATCACTATTAATCATCTGGAATAAAACTGTGTTTGGTGAAAAGGGCCAGAAAAGCTTTATGCTGCATAGCCTCTGAGAAAAGAATGTGTTCTTAATCTTTTAATTAAGTATTATGTCACCACAAGCAGTTTGTTGACAGTCTGTTTGACTTCTTGGTAGAAAACAGGTGAAGGATTACTGAGTTTCATTTTGCTTGCTGTGTTTGTAATAATATACAAAAGAACTGTTTCCAGCAAGTTCCTTTATATTCCTTATTAAGAAGGGGGGTGGGAAAGTACCTGTAGTTAGAGGCTTTATTCTTGCTTGTGGGAGGGAGCCTAATACATATTTTCTCTTTTCTTACCTGGAAGTAAGTGCTTAGTAATTTAATGTCCCTTTTGCAAAGAAAATCCAAGAGAAGATAGTAAGATGGTTTGTTGGTTTTACTAACACTGTTGAATATTTCTGAATTTGTATGCAAAGGGAGAGCTATCAAATTCAAGTGTGAATATGAAAGTATACTGTTATGGTCTGTAATCTCATCTATATGAAGGTCTTCAGCTGGAAAAGCCATAATAAATATACCTTTAAAATCCACAGTGGTATTATAAGGTGAAAAATAAATGATGGAAGGCAAAGGTGAGTAAGTTGGTTTTGGCATGAATGGCAAGGTGATCTGAGCTGCTTTTGAAGTTGGAGGTGGACTCTGGGAACCCTGTTAATCAAATGACCACTGTTTTTGTGACACAGTAGTGTCACCCTGTTCATACTGAGCTCCCATATTGCATATGAGTTTGTACAGTTCTGAAAGTCTGCCTGTCTGTGGGGATGTTCTGTATGTGTTACAGTATTGGAGATGAGCACTTGAAATATATCCATGTTTAGTGCAGGGGATCTGGCTGTACTTTGGATAAATTGGTTCTACCAAGTAATGAAAAGGATTTCTTGCTTTCTCTTCATGCTGGGAGAGAAGCTGTGTATCCATTTTACACCGGTCTTCATTCAAAGCAATTTTCTCCTGTAATTTGATGTTCTTGCAGGAATTGGAATATGATACTCATGTTATGTCGTTAGGCAGCACTGGATTAATTTCCTAAAGTAAGCTGGATTGAATCAGACATATGGATTATGAGAGGGGCAGGCTGATTCTCAGGTGACAGTAGAAAATCTGATAGCTCAGAGGAGGAATGGTCAGCCCACAGTATTGCCACTTTGCTTCTGTAAAAAAAAAGTCATCTTACTGCCATGTCATGGTTATTATGATGGTCCACTGAGAGAGATCTCTGTGCTGTCAGCCATCCTGTGTTCTTGCCAGCCTTAAATGTTTGGAGAGGAGAATCTGTGGGATGACTTTCGTGGTCATAGGGTAGCTTCATCCAGCAACCTGCTCTGGTCTAGATATAAAATAAAGTAAGGCTAGATTGCTGAAGCTGAGTCAGATCTGTCAAAATGTCCTGAGAAAATTAAGCTAATGCATCTCTGAAGGTTTCTTTTTGCACATAAAATGAGCCATTTCTGTTTAGTTATTAATTGTTTTAACTGTTCTGGGACTTGCATTCATTATTATATCTGCTGAAGATCTTCATGATGTGCAGGGGAAAAGTTTGTACTACTAAGTTAGACAGACTTTATAGTATGTAACAAAATTACAGACTTAAATTAATTGGAAGTAGTAACTTAAAGTTTGGACTACACCAAATTTCATATTCAAATCTGAAGTGCATCCTTTGGGCACTTTTATAGTGAGATGAAAAAGATGGAACAGGAGTAATTTGGTAGGGAATAGATACTGTTCCAAACTTGAGAGACTGCAGTGAGATTCCTGGATTAGCTGTGGGTTTGGGATTTGGAAAACACAGGTTGTGTTCTGACTTTGCTGCTGGCTGAGCTGGATGACTGTGAGCAAACTGCTTCAGCTTTGTGCCTCATTCCTCATACCTGCAAAACAGGGACAGTTTGTCTGCTGGTTAAGTGCCTTGACAGGTATTCTGGAGTCTCCTATAAGAGCTATGTGGTGCTGAGGGTATAAGAGAATTTCAGCAAAACTACTTTGCCCTCAGAGGAAAGAAAATGAATGAGAAGTGTGTAATTCCTGGCATTATAAATATCCTGTAGGTCTCTAGATTTCATCTAAAAGCAGTGTGTTTCCTTGTCTTTGTTTTCTTTTCTATTTTCCATTCCACTTGAACTTCAGTATCCATGGGCCTTTACTGTTGGAAGGCTTTTAATTGTGTGCATGTCTGTCTGTCTCTCCTACTACCTTGCAAGTCTGTGGATTTTGCCTTGTGCATTTGTGATAGAAAGTTCAGTTCTCTCTAAGTGCAGACTTTTACACTACTCCTTGAACTTACCTCCCCAGACATTGGCAGGATTTGCAAGTAGGGTTGCAGCGCTGGGAGGGCAGACTTGTTGTCTGACACAGAGTTAAAGCACATTCCTTCAGTTTGATTTAAGTGAGGAAATTTAAATCTTAAAGCTCATTTTAAATGGAAGCAGTACAAATTAAGGTAGATGGGTGAGGAGATTATTTTATGAAGCTTGGGGATCTACCAAGTACCTTGTGTGAATGTGGCAGGGAGGGAGGAGTGACGCCTGTGATACAGAAGGGCTTTCTGAAGAAGTACGTGAAGGTGAGTGTAGCAGCTGGAGCATCTTTGAAAAGTACGTGTCAAGGATTGAGTAGTTGCTCTGCTTTCCTTCTTGGAGGGTGGTGGTTGTCTGCATGTTTGTGTATCTTCACTGCTAGCAACCTCAGCTGTAGCAGTTGCACACACAGAGTATAAACCATGTTTAACAGATGTGCAGTGTCTCTTTGGTTTTTCCTTCTTGCTTCTGGCTTCCATTCCTGAATTTTTCAATCTGTATTACAGGCTGAACCATATTTCAATTTAAGCAGCCCCTAATAGAGAGGTATTTGCTATTTGAGAAGTACAAAATGAAGAGATTGGAAGATGTTTGTGCTCAGGACTGAGTATGCTGCCCTCAGGTAGTGTGAGCCTACGAAGTTTTCTGATATAAAACACAACAAGCAGTTCCTTTACTTATCATGCTCTTGTTTTGTAATAGATCCACTATAGCTGAGGGCAATCTCAGTTTCACTTCACTGTTCAGAGGCAGATTTTTATTTTGCTACAGTAGACAAGCTTGCTCAAGGCAACTTACCTTCCTGTGTACCAAATTGATTGTTTCAGAAGTATACTCAGTGTACTGGGTACCACCAGTTTGCTGGGGTGTTCTGTTGTCTGCTGCTGTTTTCATATACAGAGCATTTATATTTTTGATTGCTGGTTATGATGCTTCTGTTACAATGTGTTTTTAAAGGGCAGAACATCATCTTTATAGCAGTTCCAGCCTCTCCAAAGTTTACAAGCCATTGCAAGAAATAATTAAGAAATCACTCTTAATTTTAAATCAATTTCCTGCTCTTCATGCTGTTATGCACCAGTTCCTTGTTAATTAAAGTAAGTGAATTTTTTTCATTTGAAAACATGACTTCTGGCAGTGAAATTTAATTTGGTACTGTCTACCCATAGTATTTCCCATCTAGCTCATCTTTTAAATGCAGTCATTCAGTCCTGTTTAGGCTGTGTGGGAAGACTTGAAATCAAGCAGGATTGACTGATGCTATGCCTGGAGATGACACAAGATTGGTTTTTAGGCATTACTGCAATGGGACTACCTTTTCACTTGCTTGGTACATTTTTTGAATTTCGGTTTGACTCCTTTGTTCTGTTGAGTTGGTTAGGTAAGGAGTATGTGTCCCTGATGAGGCCTCAGCTCAGTGACCATATGACAGTAGCTGAAGTGATATTCATGAACAGTGATAAGGGTTTGTTTTCTTCCTGGTCTTTTAGTTTCATCCTTCAGTGCTGCAAAACCTGGCATTTTTTCAAATGCATGCTTCTGTCTGTGTTCATTTTCTTGCCTCAGTTTTGATAAGATGGCTTAGATGAAGACAGATACCTTTTGGCTAAACAGGAGTGACACATGAATTAAGGACAAAATGAGTTGGCATTGATGGTACCAGTGATGATGTGTTGGAGAAATACATAAACCCCAGTAAAAGTCAAATAAGCTTGTGAAGAATGTCACACTTGTGGCACCTAGGATGCAATTCAGGTTTTTCAAAACAGCACTGTCGCGACAAAGGCAAACCAAGTCTCGTGAGGTATGTTTGAAAATCAGTGAGATTTAAGATGCTATGAGCTTATATTGATATGTCACTTCACAAATGAGTGTTTTGGAGACCACACTTTTCTAGGTGTCCTATGACCAGGTCTTAGTTGCTTCAGGAGTATGAAGAGTTTAGGACTTCTCCTTCCATGTATCTCAAAGTGTGTATTTGGAGAAAGATTAATTTATGGTGAATTGGGATGTTTTCTGGGAAATGGCAACACTGAAAAATGAAACTGAAAAGAGGGAAGATTGAGATTGAACATAATGAAGAAATGAAAGTGGTGAGGAGTTTAACAGGTTGCCCTGGGAAGCTGTGGATAACTCATCCCTGGAGCTGTTCAGGAGAGGTTGGATGGGGCTTTGAGCAGTCTGATTGAAGAAGAGATACAGTTGCCTGTACAGACTGTGTGTGGACTAGATGATCTTTGAACGCCCGTTCAAACCTGGAATGTTCCATGATTGAATCAAGTGAGTTTGCAGGGAATTTATATTCTTAGAATGTGGCTCTTTTAGTTGAGAGAACTAAGATGTGTCAGTGTGAAACAGAGACATCAGATGTCAGAAATAGTTTACAGTTTTAACCACCTGATGGGAGAGATCCTTTCAGGAATGGGAAAAGGCTGTTCTTGGCTGGATGTGTGTTGAAACTGCTTGGGCTGAGTGCAATCAGGGTCTGAAACAGGGGCTTCCATGCTGAATATCAATGTTTCAGCCTGCTTGCTGCAGGACAGGCAGGGTTGTTTGGAGGTGGAATAGTTAATGTAACAGGTTATTTTTTCCATCAGTACCATGCTGAATTTTGTTCGGAAAATTTTAAATGTGTGGTAAGAGTGGGTAGTGCATGTGACCAAAGTATAAAAGGAAAAATTGATGCATCTATAGTAGTATAACACTGTTCTCATTATTCTTGTACAGTGCAAGAGGCGCATGTTTTGGCTGAGATCCAATAGATGGAATTGCAAGTGATGTTTGACCTACTGGCAGATTTTATTTTTCCATTTAAAAACTTTAGCCAACAGCATTTCTTGAGAGGTTTTTTTATTGTCTGCTTCATTAAATCAATTCCATAAGTGTTAATATTTCACCATATTCATAACCAAAACCATAACTATCAAAAAATATTATAATTTTTCTTCTGAGCTTTGATGACAACCGTACAGCTTTCTTTGGAATGGACTTTTTATGTAGCTATTTAATTGTTGTAATGTATTTAAATAAATTAAGTTATGGTTAATAAAGAAATATTGAAAATTAATGAATATGAATTGCTTTATGTACCAAAACAGTTTGAGTTTTTGTGTTGGTATTGGGAATAGGTCCTGGTATGGTCAACATAGCTGAATTTATTTCTAAGTAATACCAGATCAGCTATTTGTTACCTCTCTCGGTTAAGGAGTATAAGAACAAAAAGCTTGAAACTGCAGAGATTCTGTTATTTTTGTATTTAAAATAGTATGTTGTGATTAATGGATTAAAAGCTGTTTTACTCTGTTGTGCATTTTGGGAGGGTCTGTCTAGCTCTCATTCATAACTGGGACAAGTCTGAAATATTAATAATACTCAAGTACTTGTTACATATTGAAGTACCACTGCAACAAATAGAGTAGCATTTTAATTAGTTTATTCTGGGTTGCAGGCATACATTCTGAATGTACAGGATATTCCACTGCTTTTCCATGCATGTTACCAAAAAAACAGTAAGTGGGCTATTTTGTTGTTGAAGCTAGCAATCAGCAGTCTCTCTCAAGAAGGGTTGTATTGAAATATTAGCTTTCTTCTAGAGTGCTGTGATTAACAAGGGAAGTTAATGCACATTCCTGGCTCTGGCTAGTGCTAAAATGGCTTAGAAAAAATCGACTCTTTTGTAGTAGTATGAAATCTTATGGTAATTAAGCTGAAGTAGCTACATTTGTTGATAGTTACCAGATGCTTACCATCTGACAGTTTCAAGCTCTCAAAACTGGTAGGTATTTGCTATCCAAACTTTAGATATAGGAGAGTAGCAGTTAAAAACAGTTGCTCTGATCATCAAATCTGGGACTTGTTTAATTTCTACATTGAGATTATTGCAGGCCTCATTGCTGGTATGAATCCTGGGTCATCTTTTTCACTTTTTTCCTAGAATGTAGGAATTGCATGGCACATTTATATTTTTATCTCTTGAATTTCTGTCTTGCTTCTTTTGTGCCTCAAGGAGGGGAAGTTAGTCCTCTGTTTCTAGTTTACCATTCTTTCTTTCGGTGATACTGTACTTTGTAGATTAGTGAAGCTGACCTTGAAGTAAAAAAAATAAAAGAACAAAATACATCTCTTTTCTCTCATCTGTTTTGTTTACATGATCTTTAAATAATTTGGGTAAAAATCACTAAACTGCACTCTGAAGTCCACATCTGCTCTTGGATGAACAGAACCTGCACTACTGCCCAAGTTTCTGGAGTCGAAATCTGTCCAGCTTTAGATGTTTGTTGCAGATGGTTTTCTCTTGAGGCAGGATTGAGTTTTCTGGAAAGAGTTCTTTTTAAAAAGGTTACCCATTTGCTGCCACAGTTAAATGTGATAGGTGCATTTATAATAGGTGCATTTGCCGTGCAGTTGTTTGGCATGTCAGTGTCGGGCCAAAGGAAAAGCTTGCCCTGATCTGCTTTGACCACAGGGCTGCCTGTAATTACTTTTCTGTTTCCTTGTACTGTTGCCTCTGAAGCTTGTATCTCTAGAGGTTTGTGTGGTGTATAAACTTCAACTGTATTGGAAACCTGTATGGCTGATAAGCCACAAAGTGACAAAAAAAAAATTGTATATTAGTGTGCTTCATTTGCACAGCCATTGTAGGGTTGTCCCTGATTTGTGGATTAAGTGTATAGCAAATTACATGTTGTTTCAAGCACATAGACAGGATCTTAGAGGAATGGAGCTGTCTGTTCCTAGTTATGAACCTTAATCCTTAACCAGCCAACCAGTAAATGCTTGTAACAAGTCCAGTGTCTTTAATGAACAAAGTGGAACATGACATGAGGTAACTGGAACTGCAGGTGTCTGATGTCAATGCCATGAATCCATACAGAATGACAGAGAGATGCTGTGCCTCTCTGAGAGCGTGTGGAAGCTGCCAGCAGAGAGGTCCTGGAGCAGAAGGCTGATTACCCACTATGTCACGTTAAGCAGTGGCACAGTTTGAAGAATCAATGTCTCCTGATGTTTATCACTGCTAGGAAGATGGAATTGAACATCCCCATGAAAAACTCCATAATGGATGTTGTGACCATCACTAGTCTTGTAATCCAGTACTGTGATCTGCACACAGTCCTGTTTGTCAGGGTCTTTTCTCCCTTTCCTTCCTACTCATGTATTTGAAAAATGCTTTAGAAAGTGCCATTTTACTTGTTCCTGTCCCTCTGCCCTTCAGTCATTGCACTAGTAATAACAAACTGCATTAATTTGATGTAGGCTGCCCTTCAGATTTAGGTCTCTCATCCCAGCTGCTTGGAATGTTGGTCCATGGGATATGTATGCAGCAGGGATACCTCACACTGTTCTCCCTCAAGTCCCTCTTGTCTGTGTAAGCCCTACTCTGAATGGTTAAATGTAGGATGATGATCACTTGTATTTGTATCCCAGAAGATGAAGATATCATTAGATTTGTTTTAACTGGTGTCACTTGAAAGTGGATAGCAACTTTAGAGTGTTGTCTTCAAGGAGGGTGTGGTTTGTTTTTGTCCATCTTAAAACTGACCAAGAATTTTAATTTACTTTGTGTCCTGGATTGTGGTAGCACTTAAGAGGAATTACTGTAGATCAAGTTAAAAGTTACTTTTCTGTCAAGACTGGTGAAAGAGATGGTTTTACTTCTTTCTTTTTGTGGGTTTTTGGTTTGGGGGTCTTGGGGTTTCTTGGTTTTAGGTTTTGGTTTGTTTTTTATTGTTGTTGTGCTTGATTTGGGTTATTTTTTTGGTGGGGGAGCCAGTGGGGGGTGTTGTGGGCATGTGGTTGCAGTACATCACATGTAGTTTTACAGCTTTATCCAGAGAGCTGTTACCTGTGGCTCAACATCATTGTCCTTCATTGCAAGGGGTGTACCTCCACGTGCTCTTGTTTGCAGAACTCTTAGAGGTACAAAGCAGAAGTGATTGCTGCAGGTTTGGGGGTGATGTCTATTTGGATACTGCAGTAAAAGCATGGAGTCTGTTTTGTACTGTAGTGAACTTACTAGCTTTTTGCTGGGAGAGTTCATAAGCAATCTGAGCTGTGTAGCAGAGGTTGAACTCTTGCATAGACAGGAAGCTTTGATGAGAACTCTTGTCTTAGCAACAGAGACTGTTGACTTCTGTTTGTGCTGTTTGAAGCTATATGTACAGAATCCTGATGTTGGTTTTAGCCCTTCACTTGCACTGAAACAATAGGTACAGTGAAAACTGAAAACACTGTCAAAATTTTGAACACCTGTGATCATTAGAAATCAATCTCTTGAAACAAAGTGATTTTTACTTTTTTCTTTACTGCAAAATCAGTAGTTCATTAAAGTAACATAGGCAGGAAATTTTACTTTTTCAGCCATTTGTTTTTGTAGTTTTCAGACTGAATGGTGCATTCTTAATAGTTTGTAGACTACACAATGTGTATTAGCAGGTGAAATGGAAATTACAAGATCAGGTCTCTGAAAATCATAGATGTGCGATTTGATTATGGTTGATAACTTGAAGCATTTTCAAGTTTTCTGTCACCCATAAGTTACTGATTTTTCATTTATCTGAATTTTAGGTAGAAATTACTTCAGAGAATATGCGTGGTCTGGAATGTAGACATGTTTGCACCCTATACTCAGGAATATAGCAGCAAGAGTCCAGTTCTTGTTGCCAAATAGTTAAATTGGTTTAAGTTATCATAAATAAAGCAATTACAGGTATCATTAGTGGTAGGATACTTCCAACTTGTCTAGTCAGAAATCCTTCAGAAGAAAAGGAATGACGATATAAACTCAAGGGAAAGCAGAAGAAACATTGAAATAATATCAAAAAACCACCCCAGCTTCCCAAAAGCTCTTCATGAGTTGCTCTTTGTGACAATTTTTTTGTTCTCTTCTGTCGATGAGACTCTCCCATTGGCATTGTACCCTCTCCCACTCCTTGCATCAAGTCATGCTTTTCTGTGTTCTTGTCTGGCAGCACAACTAAATGCCATTCAGGTTTAAGTGATGACGTGCCCAGTGAATTGCCTTGGTCACCTCTGTATCTTCAAGCCATTCCAGCTCATCACCTCTCTGTGCCAGTCGTTGCTGTCATCAGTTTTGCCTTGCCACTTCTATTTCTGCATCTTTGTGTTGTTGTTGTTTCCGTGTCCCCCCTCCCCTTATGTCATGATTGCTCTGAGGTCCTCTGCCCTCATCCTGGGCTCTTGCTATGCTGTGTTATTCTGACTGGCTGGTTTTATGAATCCCGACCTGCTGCCTCAGTGCTACTAAGTAAAAAATTGGATGGGTGGAGAAGAGTTCACATCAGGTTGCTTCAGTTCTTTATAACTTTTAGGTACTTGCAGCCCTGGTCTTCTCCATGGAGAGTTGTCCAAAACCAAGAATGAAGGAGTGAAGCTGGGGAGATCTACATTTATAGAACAGAGATTGTTAGGTGGCTGTAAGATTGCCCTGTAGTACTATGCAACTAACTTTCCTCTAGAGCAGGGAAGGTGTAGAAAGTTTTTTTGTCCCCTGTCAGTTTACAATCTGCAGTAAGGTATCAGGCCAAAATCCATGCTACCAACAATGCCCTTTAACATCTTGTTCTGGAGTCTGGAGACCAAAGGAAACAGTGGTAGAGCTGCACTTGTCCATCATCTGGTTTGGAATAAAGCTCTGGAAGCAGTCCAGATTTCAAATTAAATTTCAAAATGAGTGAAATAAGCAAACCTTCACTGCATGGTGTAATTAATGTTCAGATAATGCCCAGAATCACAGTAACAAATGATCCATCCTAACTGGATGCAAATACTGTTTTCCCAGCCTGGACAACAGAGCAACAGCAATATGCTTGTAACAGTGGTCCCTGACTAGCTTATCAAATCTGATTAGTCATAAGACACTATTTTAATTAGACCTTCTGTGGGAAGGGGGTGATGAAATGTGGCTGGCAGCCTGTTCTGTGTTACCGTGTGTGGTGCTTGACAGTTTTGTTTGCTGACAAGTGCCTTCTGAAGTAATGTTGTCTTAGTAAGTGCACACTCACAGTGCATCAGCAAGACCTGTGTGATATAAACTTAAATGGTATGTGAATCTAAAGTGACTGGCTCTTGAAATGACCCATTTCATGACTAGCTTACTGCTGATGTGTCTTAGCTAGTTCTGTGGTTAATTAAGTTGTTGTGTATGGCAGAGGAGTTATTTTTCCACTGCATCTTGAAGTTAATGTAGACACCAGGTCAGCATTACGATTTTACTGCAGGATTGTCAGCAAAAACAAGATACGTATATCTTAGTCAGATGACACTGCGACTTTATGCAGCTCCAGAGTGATAGGCTACTGCAAAACACCTTGGAAGCTGGATGTGCAGTTTTGGCTTCTTGGGATTTACGCTCTTTGACACTTGTGTCCCTGGAGCAGGAACCTGTAGTAACTGGTGCTGCCTTGAGCAAACACCCTTATCCTGAGGTTGGCAAAGTGAGGAGGTTTCTTTCTCTAATCAGAAGTTTTTGGAATCCTCTAAAAAATTAGTTCCTTTTTAGTCTGATGTAGTAACTAGAAAAAAGAACTTCGAGAAACTAAAAGAAGTGTGTGTAGGTTTTATCCCAGGTTAAGTGGAGAGCCAGTGCAGTGCTTGCACGCAGTGCCGCGCAGTCTTCAGTGACAAACAGGACTTACATGTCACCTGGCTTTTTCACTAAAAACAAATTCAGTTGATGACCTAATTGCTACTCTCACACGGAGGAACTACCGACACAACAGCTTGTCTGGCAGTGAAACCTGTGTCTGAAAGAGCAACTATTTAAAGTGCTATTGTCTGCAGTCCGGGCACTGGAACCAGTGAGGCTTGTTCAGCTCCAGTGGTTGACATGCAGCTCTTCTGGGTAGTCTGGTGGCTTTGCCCTTGACGTCCTTCCTTGGATGGCAGGCTTGGCACTGTTTCACCTTCTTTTCTTTCCATCTTGGAAGCATTAATGTTTTGTTTGTTTCTGAGAACAAGGTGCCAGAACCAGTTTCTGGGATAGTGGAATAGTTTCAGACATAATAGCACTGCTGAGAGGGGTTGGTGAGTTTCCAAGAGAACCTGACAAACATTGAACAGGATGACACACAGTTTTTATGTTCAGCGTGCACCTGGACTTGCCCAGCATGACTCACTTCCCCATGGCCCAGCATCTGCCCACTGTGTTTCACAAAGTCTGGTTGCACGTGGGTGATCTTCGTACAGCTTTGGCTGTAGCTTTGTGTAGGTTTCCCATTAGCCAGGGCTGGTTCACCTGTTGATTTCATTATAATGTTGAAAGGGATCTTTTCACTGCAAAAGAGATTTTCCTAGAGTACTTCAAACTGACTCTTGTCCCTAGTCCTGTCAGCAGCAGCAAGGAGGAAATAACTAAGCTGTGTAATCCTCATCTTCCTCTAAAATATAGTGTTGGCAGTTGGAATCTGCAATGGGAATAGTGAGCACAAGAGTCCTTGACAAGAGGAATGATGGGCATTAATGTTGGATCTGTCCCATGCTGTTGTGCTCTGCTTCCTGTGAGGGTGTACCAGAGGTCTCCATGGTTTTGAGGAACAGCTATTGGGCATTTCAGTCTGAGGTGGAGAACTTCAGAGACAAAGGGCAACTCTGAGTCTTTGTCATGCATAATGTTACAAGGAGCACTTTAAATTGAGTTACTCTAGAAATTATGCTGTTGTACCTTTTGATGTACTTCTAATTTAGCAAAAAACCCGTGTTATTAAGTATGCCATAAGCATCCTGGAGCAGAGTTTTAGCTGACAGTTAATTCTATCTTGATCAACTCTTTTGGTGAGCCAGGCCTACTCTCTGTTAAAAACTCTCTGTTAAAAACTGGCTAATCACTTCTGTGTTTAACATCTTGGCCATGAATGATTCGCATCCACATTTTAAAAGTTGTTGCTAAATGTTGTGGGCAGTGGGTGGGGCCTGTTCTCATTGGTTTCTTGTGTGTGTCCAACATATCTTGCTCATGGTACCATTTATTTTACACCTCTTTTATGCATTGCCCTGTGTGTCTAGATGAGTGCCACGCTGGCTAGCTGGCTGCATACCCAGTATAATAGTATCCCTTTTTTAGAGCAGCAGGGATTAAACTGAAGAGGATCAGTGTGGTATTTCCAGTAGGAAGAGCTATACTTAATGCCAGGGGAGGCAGGGTGTACTTCATGAGGCTGGGATAGACTCGCCTCTGTGTGCTGTGATCTGTAACTCTGTCTTCCTGTTCACCCTGGTTGTGTCTTGGCTGTTTGCTGTTTTGGTTTTTTGGTTGGGACTTTTTTCTTTTCTTTTTTGCTGTTTCAATTGGCAGACCCTGGTCTAAGTTATTTCTCTGCTCAATTAGTTTCAAGGCTAAAAAATATGTTTGCTTATCTGTCTTGGGAACAGGCACATCAGGTGTCTGCAATGTGTTCCATAACCTAGAGATAAGACTCTGGAACTGCATAGACTCACTCTGCGCTATGTATGCAAACTTGTTCAAGCTGTTTTATAATGTTTTTCAGGTTCTAGATGGCTTCTAAGAAGTTGGGATCCGACTCTCATGGTAAGTGAGATTTAGCATCCTTGTCTTTTCAATAGGATGAATCCTACTGTTGCTGCTGACTAGCCTAGACAGTCCATAGAGACTAATCTGTTCAGCCTCTGAGTAGTTTTTTGTTAGGAATTAAGTGCCTTGGCTTCCTTCTTGCATAGCTGCTTGCTGATGCTGTGCTTGCCTGTTCTCTGATTAAACTGAAAACCAGTCTCTGGCTGTTCCCTGTTCCTTCATGGCAGAATAAAGCATTCTCCTTCCCCAACAAATTCCTCTTCAAAATC
Source organism: Passer domesticus (assembly GCF_036417665.1). Taxonomy (NCBI): domain Eukaryota; kingdom Metazoa; phylum Chordata; class Aves; order Passeriformes; family Passeridae; genus Passer; species Passer domesticus. The sequence goes on from NC_087512.1 coordinate 8,216,552, forward strand.
AAAACTGAATTGCTCTGGTGTTTGCTGAAGTGGGCACTAGATCTGTAGCATCTTCCTATGGAAGTCACATGAGAAGTTGAATTGAAAGTGAAGCTTTTAATACAACATTGCATTGTACTTCATTTTTGCTCAGCCATGAATTTCTTTCCTAAATGGGACAAACTTGGTTCAGAAGGCAGATGAAGAAAAGACTCTTTTCTGTTTTCTACATATAAGATGCATGAAGTCATGCAGGTGATTGGTATCATAAAAGTTATTTGCCCGTAATGTCCTTATTTTTTAGAAAATGGGGTGTAATTTGAGTGTAATTAATGTTGCTGTGGAAAATTAAAAGTTCAGTTTGTTGTATGTGATGTGGCTTCCTCAAATCAGTAATCATGACTTTTCAGGATGTCAAAACTAATGCTTTGAGAAACTCAACTTTGATCTTACTGGATAATTTTTGCAATAAAAGGGTCCTGGGGAATTCAGTTTTTCCTGGAGCTTTTTATTTAGTCTTGAAAGTGTAAAGTTGACCTACAAAATAAGAAATGTCTCACTTAAATACTGGGTTAAGGATTAATAGAAATAACGTATCAAGACTTCATTTTTAGATGGGCTCCTTCTTTGCTGTGGCCCAGTGCCCCTGCTGCAGGACAACTAATTTTTTCACTTGGTACTTGCCAGCTACTCAGCAGTTACTCCTGTGTCTGAAAACAATCTCTATGAACACTGATCTGCTTGTCTTTTATGTCCAGACTAATAAAGGCTGCTCAGGGCCAGAATTCAACATGTCTTAAATATTTCCCAGAAAAGTATGGTGTGGTGGAACGTGCTGCTGGCTTCAAAATAACAAGGTCCAAACAAATGGTGCTATGAGCTGCCTGGTTAACTTGTGTGCTCCTTTGTGTACCCTCTGTTCCTAATCACACTGTTGGAGTACTGTTTCTGAGGAGCACTGGACCAACTTCCTTGTCTTAATTATGTCTTAAGAGATCAGCAGGGCAGTTGTTTCAGTCTTCTCCAGGGTTATCTCACTAAGTGAGTTTTGGTTTACTGTAGAGCATTCATCCCCATGGCTGCCTTCAGCTCGGTGTCTCTGGCAGGCAGATGAAATCAGTCAGTATAGTTGATGTATCTCCTGTGATTCTTGTTGAACTGCTTATTAGAGGTCAGAGGGCTGTCACTGAATCACAGAATGCTTGAGGCTGGCAGGGACATCTGCAGATTGTCGTGTCCAAACCCCTGGCACGGTCACCTAGGGCAGGTTGCTCAGGACCATGTCTAAATGCAGATGAAGATGGGAACACAAGGTATCAGTGGAGGGAAAGGAATCCCTTTTCTTGCATGGATTATGCCAAGTGTGATGCTTCAATATTTCAGTTGTATTTTTGCCATTGCTATACAATTTCAAAGCTTCTTAACTCTTGATTTCCATCAATTACATAAGTATTTCATGTGACCACAGCAACTAAGTTCCACATGGTTTCAAAACTGTTTCCCATTCATGCCTGGTTTTTTTTTTTTTGGTTTTTTTTCTGAAGTGTTTCCAAACTGGACACTTCTATGAGTTAAACTGAAGTGGAGAGAAATCTTACTCTTGTAGTAGTTTGCTGTGCCAGGAATGCAGTACAGAGACCGGGCTGACAAGTATGCTTTTGCCAGGCCTGCTCTCAGAAATTACTCAGCATGCTTTTAACTGACATGAGGATGAAGTGGTTAACAGACTTTCTAAATAACAGTTTGGTAAAAACTTGTTTCACTTGAACATGTGACTGTTGTAACAATGCCTTTCATAAGACCTTTTTATGTAGGTTTTTCTTACTGCTCTAGAATATGGCATTTAAAACAATTTGCACCCTTTACTCCTCAGTGTGACCTGCTCACAAAACGAGAAGGATTTTTTGCTCTCTGGATAAAGTTTTATCTTCACCGAGCTAGTACTGTTCTGATTGGGCTGAATTTTATATGCATAAGTGTTTTGCCTCAGACTTTTTGCCATCGAAAGTCCTAAATTATTTAGGTGTTTTTAATATGTGCTTGTGGACTTTTTCTCATAGTTATATTCACAATGAGGTTATAGCAAGGGTTGTTAAAAAAATCAGTATACTGGGGAAGAAAGTAGGAAGTTTTTATCCTTCAGTCAAGCTTCTGGGGTTAAGCTGGCAGCTTAATATAGCTAGTTAGGTGTGCTTAGTATTTTTTATCTGCTGTGCAAAACAGGATTGCTGGTATGTAAACAGCAAAGTTTGTGCTTGAACCCTCTGTGGCTGGTATCTGCTTCAATAGTAGTTGTGCAAGGGGAAATACCCTTGCATAGGTCTAGGAAATACCTATTGTCAATAGGTCTAATAAGACAAGGATTTGCATGCTGAGCAATTTGGGCTGGGAGATCCATGTGGAGAGGTCATCTTGCTGCACTTGGATCATCTGGCATAGAGCAGGACTTGTGCCAGTGGCACTAACAGGCCGTGGTGGCAGCAGCTGGCAGATCTGATTGGCTCTGACCTGACCATGCTTTACCACTCTGGCTGCAGAGGCTGTCCACAGTTATTTCTGTATAAGCAAATGCCTTGGCATATCAGGCTCTCAAGTTGTCAGCTCAAGTACAACTTGGATGCTGTGTTGCAAAGAGTGGTGGTGTTGGCCAAGTGAGGTGCTGGCTGGATGCTGTGCTGTGCAGTGCTTAGATACGTGATTCCCAGTAAGGATCACTGAAAATATAGTCATAGAACATAGTCATGTTCTACCTGGAGCATTTCTTTTCATCCTGGAGGTGCAATGTAGGTTGTTCATTTCAAAGTGTCCTAACAGGACTCTGTGACCACCCAGTGTGTGCATAGTATGAGAGCTCAAGTAATGACAGCATATACGCCTTCAACTGCAAATTGACAGGATGTTCTTGTTTATGAAAGCTGCTCAGCCTCTGGAAGTCAGTGGCTGCCTTGTAGATGAATCAACAGTGAAGGAACACAAACAGTACTTAAACTGCCATCTGAGTATGAAAATGGGTCAGATAAAAACAGCAGGTCACAGTTCACTGAGCGAGGAGGCTTGGTCACTGAACACCATCTTAGATGTTGCCACTAATGTCTTTCTGTATTTGTCACTCAGGGAGAAGCTACAAGTGAGGCCTAGAGTCATTCTTCAGATGGTTACACATGCCAGAAGCTTTGCCTGTGATTCCAAAAGCTTAGATGAGTGATCCAAGAGACCACTTTCAGTTAATGGAAAAGCTGTTTTGTTTGTATTTTGGGTTTTCTCATACTTCTTCATAGTTACACAAGGAAGACACATGAATACTCTGGCTGCTTGGAGGTGGTTGAGCTCTAAGTGCTTTTTCCTAGTGAATTTGCCAGAGAAGTGTCATCCTAGAAAAAAACAACATATGTAGGGCCTGGTAAAGTTAGATTGCCTTGTTTCAAAAATTAGAGTTACTGTGTTAGTAGCCTTAATATTTCACTGTGTTTTCTTTAAAGTGTAATGGCTTTGCTTCATTGCTTTGCATTTGTGACCACTTCTGTCCAAATGCTACTTACTACTTGTATGTCAAAACCTAAGATTGAAGTTTGTCTTAGTTGTTATAAGGCTGAGTGATTTTGAAATCTGCTTTGAATATGACAAAAAATGATAGAGATAGAATACAGTGTTCAGTAGAGCTTCAGCATCCAGTTGTGTAGGAATAGTGTTGTCACAAAGGAAACTAAGATACTGGTTGCATTGATGTAAAAATCTGGTGGATTGTGGTTGTGAGAGGGTTTGCCTTAATTTTTTTTTCTTAACAGTTATGGGCTAGAATTTAGGAATTAAACAAACTCTGACCAGACTCTCTAAACTAAGACACACTGAGGTCCAAACAGCTTCAAACTCCATTTGTGTTCTTATCTGGTGTAGATGCTGCAGTGGAGATAAAATAGCTCCCAAACACAGCAATGTGAGCCTGAATGTAAAGCGTGAAATTCATGAGTTGTGGGGATTTTTTTTCTTAATACAATTCCTGCTTCTGATTTCAGGGCCTTTCAGTTACCTTGATGATGTCCCATTTAAGATAGGAGACAAGTTCAAAACCCCAGCAAAGGTTGGATTACCCATTGGTTTCTGTCTGTCTGATTCTTCTCAGCTTGTCAGAGAAGCCCAGGTAAGTGATATTTTGCCTTCCTGCTCTCTCTCCCCTCACCCCTGGCCCCAGCCTGTGGTGCTGTACATTCCAAGTTGTCACAGTTTGCACACAGACAGTCTTGTATTTCTAGCAGATCTGTTGGACTATATAGAAAAATAAAATATGATGGGTCATGCAGAAAGCTTCTAATTTTTATTGCCTTAAAAAACATTAGGCTTTTATTTTTAAGTATTTGTTTTAGTATATCTGTTTCAAAGAAGCACAGTGGTTTTGTGTGTTTGCAGTTAGTTCTGAATGTTACCTTGACAAAATTTGAATATAGTTTTTAACAGGATAAATCCTAAGAACTGATACACCCAGGCGATGACATAATTTTCAGTTCTTATTTTCTGGGTTGTTCTGAGTGAGAGTTCTTTCCAAGCTGTGGGGCAAACGGCTTACAGCTTGGTACATGGATGGCTTCCCTGTCTTGAGGAGCATGTTTCTGGTAAAATAAATTGCTAGTAGCATAAAATCAATTCCTTTAGTGCAACTGCTGGATATCTAGTCTCCAAATGCAGGTTGTGGTACAGGAAGTCTAATTGAGTTATTCTTTCTTGTTTGGATCCATTATTTTCCTTGACCAGTCCCAATTGATGATTGTTTTTACTTTGTGACACATATTGCTGTAGAGGTGGTTCTGCTTTTTTCTTGCTGTTTTTGTTCTCTCCCTGCCCTTCATATTACCCTGTTATCCTACTTCATGTCTTTTCCCTCATAACCATTAAACAATTACCTGGTTTTCCTAGTACCCATATTTTCAGTCAGTTAAGCTGGTGGGGGGAGAGCCAAAGGAGACACTGATATCCTGTTGCTGGCTTTATTGTGCTGTGTGTCCATTTTTCTGCCATCCTGAGGCTCATCCAGCATAGTGTGCCTGTTCAGACTGCAACACCCTGCACAATGTGGACTGTGCATCTCACAGTGGAATTTGACTCTTTTAATAGCTGTAATGAGTGCTGTTAAAAAAAAAAAGAAAGAAATGCAGGAAATATAGCTTTCCACCCATATTTTTAGTATTAAAAAAGTGGATATTTAAAGATGGAGTTAGGCTTCTCAGAATTTTGCCCTTTACAACTAAGCCACTCTGTGGTCAGTACACTGGTAATGAGTAGATACTTCCCTGTGCTGATCTGGCCTTAAAGGGCCTGGTGTTAAATGGGAAAACTTTTGATATCCTGTCACATCAGTAACTACAGCAAAATCTGCTGCTGCTGCCTGTATGTGTTGTCATTGGTGTAGCCACTGTATCCCCTTTTACTGGTGAGGTGCTGCACTGGAGTGGGAATGAAAATACTGCCTTAAACCAATGGGTATAACACTAATATCAAGTCCCTTAGGAATCTTTTAGGGGAAGGTGAGTAATACTGTATTGGCCTTTGGATGTAAAAATACTCTGCTGAACGACTTGTAGAACTTGCAGACTGGGGATAGTTCAGTGGTGCCAGATCAGGGTGTGATTGTTCATCTAATAACTCATTAGACTTCCCCTTGCTACCTCCCTTGCCCTGGGGGAAGAAGGTGGGAGGGCTGTGAAGCTGATCTTGAGATGATGAGTAGTTCTAAAGCAAAGCTAAATGTAGGAAGAAGGCAAAATACAGTTCTCTAATCCAGGTTGCAGCCAGATTTTACTGTTAGTGGCAAAATTAAGTACTTCTGGTGTCTGCCAGTTTTGTCATTCTACAGGTTATGAAAAAATGTTGCTGTTCCTGGTAATTCATGTAGCTCTTATTCTCTTTGCATTAATTTATGTTACTGTTAGAAGTAGCAGCTATGATGCCTATAACTTTTTTTTTTTTTTTTTTTTACTTCCCCTTCTCTGCTTTCCCCTCCACGTCCGTTCAGTATGACTTCTCACTGGAAAAGAAAACAATCGAGTGGGCTGAAGACATCAAAAAAATTCAGGCTGCCCAGAGAGAAGCTGAACGCAAGGCAGAAGAAGCTCTAGCAAACTCAAAAGCAGCTCCAGAGGACAGCACCAAGATGGGGTTCTCGGAGGGACCTTGCCCTGAAGCCATGCCTCCTCCTATTAACCCCATCCTCGCTAGCCTGCAGCACAATAACATTCTGACTCCCACGCCAGCCAACACCAGCTCTGTGAAGCAAAAGGTCCTCAGTCCGCCTCGTCCAAAGGCAGATTTCAACCCAGCTGATTTTGAATGTGAAGAAGACCCTTTTGACAAACTGGAATTAAAAACAATCGATGATAAGGAGGAATTAAAAAATATCCTTGAAATTCATGTTGGTACTACCGGGCCAATTGTTGCCCAGCTGTTAGATAATACTTTGCCTAAAGGAGGGTCTGAGTCTGTGTTGCAAGATGAGGAAGTTCTGGCATCCATAGAAAAGGCCACGTTGGACTTCAAACCCCTTCACAAACCCAATGGCTTTATCACTTTACCGCAGTTGGGAAACTGTGAAAAGATGTCCTTGTCTTCCAAAGTGTCCCTTTCCCCCATCACTTCAGTGAGCAATATCAAATCCCTGTCATTCCCTAAGCTTGATTCCGATGAGGGTGATCAGAAATCATCAAAGCTCACGAGCACTTTCCACAGCACTACCTGTCTCCGCAACGGCACTTTGCTTAGCTCTTTGCAGACCTGTGCTCAGAGTAAAACCAGTGAACTGAATGGACACCATATGCTTGGTCTTTCTGCTCTAAATGAGGACAGTGGCAGGGAGACATTATCCTCTTCATCCAGGCTGTCTTCCCTGGCTGGTTCAACTGTTTGTACAGAAGAAGAATCATCTCAAAGCGCATCGACTACGGTAAACATGGCGTGGAGTGGAACTGGGGTTGCTGGTGAGAGGTGGAGGTGCAGGGGCAGCTCTTGCCTCTAAGTTGCCCTTTTGCTTTGGTTATAATTTCATTTACTAGGAGTGAATTGTAGGTCCTCTTAATGTAAATGGCAAATTGATCAGTCCAGCTCTGGGGTGGTAGTGTGGTGGTAGCGCTGATCTTCAGTTTATTACCCTGCACTTTCCCCCACGTTTGACATTTTTAGACCAAATCCAGTGATTGTTTTTTCAGCTCTTATTTGTTGTTGATATTAGCCCACCTTTGAGCTAAGCATATCAGGCGTCTTCTGTTACAGTCCTGCCTTCTGTCCTACCCAGATGAGATGTATCACATTCTGAAGTGCTGTTAGGCTTTGAATCAAATATCTTCTGGTTTTCTTCCTTGGTTTGTTTGTTTATTTGCTGGAAATAATGGGAAATGCAGGCTTCTCAAGGAATAGAAGTAATAATAGGTTAGAATACACAGATGTGGTATGTCATTTGGGGAAGAAAAAAGTGCATGCAATTGACCTGCAGTGAAGTAAGCCTATTTTTTTTAGCTTCAGTTTTCTTCCTGAGATCCTTTAAAAACTCAGTCTTTAAGAGGGAAAAAATTATAGTGATATGAAATCTTGTATTTGCCCTTTCTGTTGAAGGAGGGTGGAGTCATTGCTCAGTGAAGACCAAAACTAGCCTTGAAGATCATTTTGTATTTTTAATGTTACAGTTGTTCACCATACAGCTCTGAGATGGGAGATTGAGGAAATGAAGACTCAATCTTGTCCAAAGTTCTAAAATTACTTTGAGGACAGTAACTTCACTTCAGGTGTTGTTTTTGTCTCTTTGAGTAAAAACAGAGATTAGAGTAAGCATGTGGGGTTTTTTTTACTAAGAACTGCAGATCTGGACACCAGTACTCAGGAAGCCTGGTGAAAGCTGTGTATTCAAATCCTCTCGGTTGTTCTAAAATAATCTGGGTTTTTTTCTCTGTGCAATATAGGCAGTGTTTCAGTGATTCTGTGGTTTTAGTGTTGTGCTGTAGGTTTTTGTGTGACACCATGTGCTGTGAAACAAGTGATGCTGCTTCTCCCTTTTGTCCATCCAGCTCTTTTCAGGGTTAGATAAATGCACTCATGATTGTGAAGTACAATATTCTGACAAATAGTGCATCTGACAGAGCAGAGCAGAACAGCTGATTGTTGATGACTGGAACAAATTCAATACTGCTAACTTTGGCAGGAGCAGCAGTGTGCTGAGCACCTGCTCACTGCTGCAGGTCACAGGTGTGAGAGGGGCCTGTGTGACCTCAGTTTGGGAACACAGCGTCTCTGGGGATGAAAGATCACTTACAACTAGATAGATTGGCAGTAAGATGCCTGAATTTACACTCAAACAATTCAAATCTTTCTGCTGAATTAAGTTTTTTTAAAGACCAAGATGGAAAGTGTATACTTGACAACATTTTAAGGGAAGATGCAAAGTGGGTAAAAGAAAATAGACTTATTAGGAGAAGTAATAAGATTAATTCATTAATTTGAAACTATTTATGCTTTGGAAGTAGTGAACCAAGAAATAATTATGCTGACAGAATTTAGTTCTTTGTATTTAAATTCCAAGACTTCAGATTATACTTGTTTTATGTTTCCACAGTATAATTCCACTGGAAAATGATGGCTGATATGCCGGAAATTTAAATGTAACAAAATAATTTATTTAAATGTAACAAAAATCCTGAGAGCATGAAAACAATAGAACGAAATCACAGTCATCTCTGTGGCTGAGAGCAGAAGGCTCATATCCAAATGTATTCCATAGTGATTTTTTTTTTTCCCTCACAAGATTAGAAATTGTGACTTTGAATTTGCAGCTACCATGGGAGTTTTTGCTTTACCACTGAATTGGATGTAGGAATCTTTGGATGGAAATAAATCTGTAGTTGCTCTGAGGCTGCATAGGTTCTGTGGTGGTCCCCTCTCCTCACTTTTATTTTTTCTTGAATCTCAGTGTGTTGATTTTTGCAGCTTTAGCAGAGGTAGAAATGACTAATGAAGACAGGAGATTGAAATTAAACTGAAGTAGGTTGTGTAGGAGGAGTTGGCTTTCCCAGACTGTTGAATCTGGTGTCAGAAACAGTTTTGGTTTTCCTGGCTGCAGCGTCAATAACAAAGCATCATCCTTCTGTTGATAACCCCACTAGCTGATTTCAGGGTTGTTTTCCCTATTTCTATGTGTCCTGTATTCCAGTGCTTTTTGCTCTTGAAAAAGTGTCTGGAGAGAGGATGTGTCTGAAAAACACACCATGAGAATAGATTCTTGGATATTCTAGTGCATCAGAATGAATATGATGTCTCAGGGTTGGTTTTCTAGAAGAGAAATTCTTACCCTGGAAGATGTTCAGGAATGCAGAACAAAACCTCCTTGGTGGTAGTTTGGGATCTTTTTGCAAATAAATGGAAATTGTCAAAATCGTAGTAGATCTTTTCAGAACTGGTTTTCTGTAGAGGGTTTTTTGTTGTTCAGTATGGGCACTAAAAAGGCCTTTCTGAAGGATGTGGACAGCCTTTCAAGCAATCCGTGCTGGCATAATAAATATTAAGAAATGCTAAAAATGGTGGTTCTTGGTCCACAGGGATTTCTTGCAGGCTGTTCTAACTCTGTTTAAAACGCAGAAGTTCTAAATGTACTGAACTGAAACGTGCAGCTTTGGTGGGGCCGGGGCCTGACTTTGCACTGCTGTTAACTTGGGCAAGGTTTTACAAAGTGGTGGGGTGGTTGTGCAGAAGCAGAGCAGGTGCACAGCAGGGGACAATGACCCAGCCCTGCTGGTGTGCTGGGAGTGGGACAAGTGCTGGGTAGAAAACTCAAATGTTCTTTTGAGCTAGTGTGGCACATTGTTCCTGTGTGGTGTATGGAATTCAGTGCTTTGGGAATAGAAAAGAGGTGTATTTTTCTCTTACCCCTTCACATAGTCAGAAAGTCCAGAGAAGTCTTTAGGCAATGACTTCAAAATTATCACTGTTATTCAGGCAGTGTAGACTTGGTGAGGGGCTGAACTGGGGCTGTGTAAACAAGCGTTACAGTGACAGAATAAACAGTCTTATAATTATTGTGAGGGTACATCCTTCTTGGAGTGTAATCCATTTGTAGAGTGCTGAGTGAAGGAATGATCTTTATGATCATTCTAGCTGCAGGCAATGGGTAATGTCAGCATCTTGTATGTGGAAGCCTGATCAGACACTAAAGTCTCCTATCCAGTGGTAGAATCTTCCATAAAACCTTCCTTGCCCAGCTGTGGCAACCTCTGGTGACTGGTACATAATGTTTATACTTGTTTTATTTGTGTGTTGTCCAGCAGGTACACCCAGACTACCAGGAAACAGAAATCCCTGTGGTAAGTTTCCAGATACACCTGTGTGCTTGCTTGCATTGGATCATGTTTATGGTAATCCTGGTAAGTGGTAAATAAAACCATAGGTCATGAGTAAGCCTGAGGTGAAGGAAGCAATCCGTGCTTCCTTTGAGGTGCAGGGTTTGGCTGTATCCCAGCCTTCACTGTTGCAGGGCTTGGTTGTTCAAAGGCTTTGGTCATACCAGTAGGAGATGGTTCATTGTGGAGAATCTGGGGTGGCTGATTGTTGCTTTGAGGGTTAAAAGAGTATGGTGGGAATCAGGCTACTTGGTTTCATCCTCACAGTGTGTAACTTCCCAAGGGCACTCTAGAAAACCTTTTGTATTAATTACATGGGGTATCCTGGTTCCAGCATTAGGCAGAAACAGGATGTGGGGACGCAGGAGAGGACCATCACCTCAGCCTCTGGGCTTTCCCCCTTAGGTAACACACCAAAACTTCGCAGTGTCTAAAGTGCCCAATAACAGCAGCTGCACCAAGTGGCCGGGCGGCCTCGCGGCCGAGCTGCAGCAGGGCCTCTCCCCCAGTGAGAGGCACTGTGTGGAGACTGTGGTCAACATGGGCTACTCGCCTGAGAACGTCCTGAAAGCCATGAAGAAGAAGGGGCAGAACATAGATCAGGTAAGAGCTCGTGCAGTGCAAAGAAATGCTTGATTGGATGCTGGTTCTGCTGGGAAGCTGTCTTGGGTTTGCAAAATGGGTGGGGGAAATAGTTACTCCAGTAGGGGGTTGCAGCCTAAAGCTTGTGCTTATTTCTGGTGAGAGATTGCTAGAGTCAGACACACCTGTGGGTGCTGGGTTGGAGCCATGCTGAGTTTGGGATGGTCCCTGTGCTCTGTGTGAAACTGGGGGAAGACATTCTGGGTCTCCCCAAGAGCCACAAATGCATCCAAAGGAGGCTTAGCATGGCTCTGTGCCATGTTAAGAGCCATGTGACAAAAATCCAGCCAACACAAACCCTTGTTCTGAACCCAGGGGTTTACAAAGCTGAAATCTCTCTTTGTAGAGAGATTGGCCCCTGCAGGCCTAAGGCAGCTCTGAGAGGCTCCTGCAAGGCCCCACTGACCGACTTGTGTGCGCCCTGGTGCTGCTCCTTCCTGCTCAAGCCAGGTCACTGGGCACTAAGCGCTGCTGGGAAAGCGTGGCTCTTGGATCTGCTTCAAACAAACACTTCAAAGTGGGAGAACATGGCCCAGCCTCCTGTGCTGGCCCTCAGCAGGCTGTGTGCTGCACACAGCATGTCCCAGGGACTCCTGCTTGTGGGACTGATCTGCTGGCCCTCTCCCTACACATGGAGAGTGGCTTTAGCTGTTTGCTGGAGTGAACTGGGCTATCAAATGGAAAAAAAGGTCCCCTTAGGAGGGCAGTTTTAAATCCTGCTCTACTTGCAAGTACTGTTCTTTCACATACCTAGCATTGCCTACCTGACCCTTCCCCTTAAAGCTGATGATGGATAAGAAATTTGGCAGCAGTTTCTGTGTGCGTGAGCTGGGATTTGTAGCTCACTTGCCAGTATGCTGAGTTGATCTTCAAAGGCTGACTACTCTCAGATTGCATCAGCTCTTGTGGCTGTCTGAGAGGAAGCTAAAAGTAGACATGTCTTGGCTGCTGGACCTACAGTTTCATTTTTAAAACTTGTAGTATAAAAAGCACAATGAAACTTCTGCTCTGCCATCAGAGGGCTAAAGATACACTTCTGAGGCTGCTTTGACTAGAATGAAGGGGATGGTCAGAGAGCACAGCAGGACAGAAGGGTTTGTCTGCTTTCTCTGCACAAGCTCTTCTATAAGTAGTGTCTCAACTCTGCTAGGAAGGACTGTATCTCTGTCCCTGGTGAAGCACTGGGTAGAATCATGCTCAACCCCTCCGCGTGTACCAAGGTGACATTCAGCTGCCTGCTGCAAGTGCCTCTCTGCAAACACAGTGTTTTCTTCATTCCCCACAGGTTTTGGATTACTTGTTTGCACACGGACAGCTTTGTGAGAAGGGCTTTGATCCACTTCTTGTTGAAGCAGCTTTGGAAATGCACCAGTGTTCAGAGGAGAAGGTGAGGGTGCAGTGTGTGCAAGAATAGAAAAATGTGCCATGGCAGGGAATTCCAGCAGCAATTCCTCTGGCTGACGTAATTCTGGCTTTCATGGTAATGCTGCCTTGTTTCCAAAACTGACTGCCAAAGGATGTCTTTGTGTTGATAAAGCTAAAAGTTGTTAAAGAATTAGAATTTGTCTGTGCCATCCTGTTAGTCTCATTTGCATCCATTTTAATGGATGGGACTTTTTTAAGACTGCTTATTGTGGTAATATTGTTTTGAATGCCCAGAGTTCTCTTGTGGGCAAGGTGCTTGGTACAGATACAGTTAACTTCAGCAGCAGCAAATTGTCTTTCAAACCTTGCCAGCCTGCCCTGCCCATGAATTTTCTCCTTTGTGCAAGTGCATCTGCCCAGCTGCTCAGCAAATTGGGCTAGGGCTTGCTCTGGAAGAAGCTAGAAAATGTATGTGGTGGGGTCTGGTTCATTGTCTGGCTGATTTACCAGCACCAAAGGTACAGCAGGAGCAGGTTGCAAGGGCAGAGGACAGGAGGATCTTTTAAAGTCTCCCAGCCTATAGTGTGACAGGTTACTACACAGTCTTCAGAGGCAACCCAACCCCCTCAAACATAGATATATACCTCCCTGCCTTTCTTGAACAAGTGATAATCTTGTAAACAGAGCAATAGCAGTGCGAGGATGGAAAATAACTGAGTTGGAGAAACCCATTTGCTATTGGCTCAGCCCCAGAATTGGAAATTGCTAATCTCCTGATTGCCCATTTCAACCTGCTTGCTTGTTTGGGATTTTTCCTTCCCCTGGAGTGGAGCAGATGCACTGTAAATGGCAGAGGGTTTGTAAAAGTGAGCAGCTGACTCACTTCTTGCCATTGTATTTTTCAAAGCTCAGGAAGGATTCACAGTTGATGTTGGAAATATTGCATGTACACAGTGGGGTTTGTGCTAATCCCCAAGTTTGCCCTAGATCTGAGAAGCCAGTTGATAGCAAGGGCTGCTGCACTGTTCCCAAAGTCCAAGTAATTAAAAAAAAAAAAATCAGGTGGAGAGGAGCTGCTGGATAGGGCAGCAGGGTGCCATTAATCAGTAATTTTTGGGATCCCACGTTGGGCCAGGTTGATAAATAGTCTGCCAGGGTGTGTCTCTCTTAGAAATATGAGCTTTGGTGCCCTGGTTGAAGAGGATTTTGGAAGTGAAGCATGGCCAGCAGGGGACTGAAGGTCCCTTTGGGCTGCTGTGCCCAGAGCTCTGGTGGCTCTGGTGTGAGCAGACTTTCTCCCAACAGAGCTGGAATGGGCTGTGCTTAGGGAGGAGGAATCCACAGTCATGCTGCTGAAGAAAGGCTCTGTGCTAAACCTCCACCAAGCACTGAGCCATCCGCTTTGCTCTGGCAAATAACAGGCTGTCTGTCTTTCAGATCACAGAACTTCTCCAATTAATGAGTCAATTCAAAGAAATGGGCTTTGAACTCAAAGACATTAAGGAGGTCTTATTATTACACAACAACGACCAACACAATGCTTTGGAAGATCTAATGGCCCGTGCAGGAGCCAGCTGAAGACACATTCCTGGATTCTTGGCGTGCAACAGAGCAGGACCAGCCCCGCCACCTTCACATCCAGTGTGACTTTCTCTCAGCGGAAGGAGTCCAGCTTTTTGCCTACAAGGGAGAGTGACTGAGCAAGCCTGCCTGCCTGCATCACTCCAGCATTTCTCTTTCCACTGAGGGCCAACTTTCATTCTTAAATTAAATTTTAAAGTGTCCTTTCCTAAGTTTCCTTTTTCCAGCTTGGCCACGGAAAGTTGAGACTGCCCAGCCCTCGACTGGAATTGTACATAGGTAGAGATGGAGTGGTTCCCCCCTCATTGTTGCACTGGAGTTGGACAGAAGTATTAAGTTGGTTCTGAAACTAGGATGCTTTGGTTCTTTGAAGCTGCTTTCATGGTGTCTTGTCTGCTTGTACTGAATTACTTGACTGTGTCACAGTCCAGATTACCTGGTTAAATTTGACCTTTAGTGCAATGGAGTTTTATTTTTTGGTTGAAAGTTAGTCTGTAACTTAGTATAACACTGGTTCAGAAACTGTCACTATGCATAAAGAGAGAACCTTGGGTTTTTTTTGTCCTCTTGGTTTTTTGTTTTTTTACCCATGCATCCAACATTTTGCCAGACACGAGTGTCCAAAGCTGAGTGTAAGTTCCCTTGAAGCAGCTGTGAACTCAACCTGGACCTGCAGCTTGTGTTGGTTCTTAAACCTGAAGGCAGAGAGCTGGGGCTCAGTATTTTTAATCCCCTTGGGCTTGTAGGATATTTAAGACGATGCCCTGCTAGAAAGTCAGTTAATCTTCTTGTTTTAAATAATACACAGTGTGATGCAGGAGATTTCTTTCAAGCACTTTCTTTAAAACAGATATACTCACTGCATTAGTTCCATTTTTCACACTGACATAGAATTACATAATAATATCTAGTACTTCAAATCAGGTTTGGGGTTGTTTTTGGTAGTTCTAAGTATTACGTTGTACATTGATCAAGTTCTAAATACATTAAATATCAGCAGTCTTGAGGAATCTCTAATTTGCTAAATATTTTGATTCTGCAGAAGAACAACTAATAAAACCCTGAAATATAACTCCCAGTGTCATGGTTCCCATCTCTCATGCTCTTTGGCTTCAGCAGACAGGGACCTTGCTGCGTCCTGCCCGCCCAGGTGCTGCCAGCTCTTGTGGCCATGTGTGAACACTGTTGGGCAGAGCAGCCAGAGGTCTCTGGGCTGCAGCTGCAGTGGTAGAAGGTGCTTTGCTTCTCTGTAGCTTATTTTTGTTTTGTGGCAGAACCCCAGCCTAGGGATACAAACTCATGTTAGAGCCTGGAGCTGGAGCACTGGACTGCTGGAGGGCAAAAGGTCTCAGCCCATTGCATCAGTGCAGGTTTTTCAGTAGGAGGGTTCAGCTCATCAGGACTCCAAAGGGGATATGGCATTTGTCTCCATTATGTTGTTAACTTTCTATGACCAACACATCTAATTTGGGCCCAATGTGCACTCCTGGAATTCTCTGTGGGGTGCCCAACTGAGTGAATTAAATGTTTACTTAAAATTATGCAAGAGAGGGATCTGCTGGCAAGTATCTAGGAGATGTGAAGAGGGATGATGAGGAGGAGCAGGGCAGGTTGCCTTGCACATATCCCATAGCATTGACCTTCACCATTTTCTAGTGGTGGACCTGAAATAAATATTGTCTAAGAAGGACATTCAGCAGCTGCTGCCTCTGGGAGTGCAAGTAATGCCCTGCCCAGCTTTTCTTCCTTCCCAGGTCAGAAATGCAACAGTGAAGTGAGGAAATGGGGTTCCTGATTAATTGGGAAACCTTGAAAACAAAATTCAAACTGCTTTTCCATCACTGCTGAGAGCATTTGGTTGTTGCTTGTTCTGGTTTTCTCAGAATTGCTACCCCAGTGAGTCCCGTCTGGTACCAGACAGTCTGGAAGGGGCAAGAATTCTTTGCCAGCAAAGAAACAACTGTTTAGACCAAACCTCTGAATAAAATAATCTCTGATTGTATTAGTGTGTGGGGGTTTTTTTCACAGTTCCCCTCCAAGGTCTGGCTCTTAGCCCCACAGAATAGTCACTCTGCTTTTGGAGCTCTTGTGGAGGTGAGAGCAAGGAGTTGAAGGTGGGAAGTGACAGCTGTGAAGATGCAGGGTCTTATTTCAGAGAGCATGCCCACCCAAGTCTACCCTGGTGACACTGCTCTTGCTTTAGCAGTGATTTAAATCCTTGGGTGTCTGAAGGCATGAAGGGTATTGCTATGTTGGCACCTCAGTGAAGAAAACACCACAGAGTGAGGCGTTTAAGGGGTGGCTTAGAGAAGAGGAACTGCTGAATGAATGTGTAACAAGGGACCCCATGGGACCAGAGTTCAATGTTCAGGGTGCTGTGCAGCACTTGTTAATCTGCTACTGCCCAGGCAGAGTTCATTGTGGCTGGGGGGAGGTCCTGCTGCTGGCTGGTGAGAAGATTGGCTGCATCCCTGGTCGCACTCACAACTTTGGAGCTTTTCCTTAGGCTGTCAGGTCACGTTGATTTATGTCCCTGCTGTGCCTTTGTCAGAGGTTCTGTCTGAGGTCTGTGTGCCTGGGTGGGAAGGCTGCTGAGAAGCGTAGAGACAGTGCTAAACTGGTGGTTGTACTTTTGGTTGTACTTTCAACAAGAGCATCTTTGAGCTGCCTCCTGCTGGTTCTGGACAGCAGCATCCTGGAAATGGCTCTGGTACTGCAGAGCCCTCCTTCACCCCCAGGGTAGCCGAGGGCTCCTGATCCTGCAGTCCAGCTCCCGATCCTGCAGTCCAGCAGCGGGAGCAGCAGCAGCCCCAGTGCCCCAAGGGCTTTTTTTGCCCAGCCTCCTGTCTTCTGTCCCGGATCACAGAGCCAACAGCAACAGCATTCTGTGGCTGCTCTCCAGGCCAGGAAGGGTCAGTCCAGCTGTGGGTCAGGTCCTGAAGCTCTCCACACCAACAAGCCCTGTGAAAAGGGGAGCTCGTACAGATTTCCAGCCCCACTTAAATCTTTTGCAGTCGATCGAATGGGCATTTTGATCATGTTTACCTAAAATGATTTTCACCAGAGTTCTGTAGCAAACTGAATTTTATTTTAAATTCTGTCAACTATTGAAATAAAGTATCAAGCTTTTGCTAATAAGCATTAATAGTCATTGTTGCATCTGAATACAAAAGTGAATCCATACTAGTTCTGTGTTTATTTGATGGTACATGGCCAAGCTCTCTAAATCTCTTAGATTGCTTTTATGACACTTTAACGCATATTCAAGTTGGAAGTGAAAATCTTTTGTAGCAGTTGTCAGTGAAATATTAAAACGGTAGGAAGGGGATGACACTTTAAATGTTCATTTAGCACATTTTCACACAAGAATTAAAGCAACAACTAGGTAATAAGCCTCAAAGGGGAGAGAAAAATGTTACCATTTCTGACAACAGCTGGATAGTTTCTGTTGCATATGAGGAACCTAGTGTTGCTATCTTTGGGGTGTGCAGCACTTCAAGCATGTCCATGTTATTGCCAAGGATGGGCTGCTTTTCACAGCCAGATGCTTTATTTTTTTATTTAGGTAAAATCTCACGTTCAGTAGAGGAAATAAAATTTGGAGAATAGACATAATGAAATATTTAAGAAAGGTATAGTCATGTGGGTTGGTTGGATAACCCATTTAAAAAAGAGATTGTATCAGACATTGGAAAGTTGTGTGTGGTTGTTGTTTTGATTATTTGTTGTTTTCCAGTGTCCCTGGCTGTTCCTTGAGGGAGCAGATAGTTCCTGCCCTGGGAATTGCTGCTGGGGCTCAGATCTGCCAGACTTGCTTTTTTCACAATAGATCAGATGGGATTCACAGGTGGCTCCAATCTGGCAGCTGACTTCACTCACATCTCCTCTGCTCACAGAAATTTTCGGTTGCTCATCTGTCTTGTCACAACTGTGCCTGCAGATACTGAGGTTAGGACTTGGCACTGTGGGTTGTGCAAATGATTCTTATGTGTTGCTTAGGAATACCCAGCTTCTGCAAGACACTCAAAATGTCTGTGAAACATACTTTGCTCACATGCTTTTTAAAAACCTGAAAGAGTGACCAACCAACACTCATCTCCCAAATGTCAGAGTACATGGGGGGAAAATTTTCCTCCCTTGCACTGTTTCTGACTGGGTATCACGTTTGCCTGTGTCCTGTGCACACATCCTACAGTCTGACCTTTTCTTTGGTTTCAAATAGACTTGCCAAACTCCTCAGCTGCTCCCTGACACCAGTTTTTGCAGCATGCTCGCTCAGAACGTGCTGGGGAAATTAAGTGCCCACAGCTAATTTATGCTGTCAGGAGGACTATCCAACTGCCCTGTATTCCCCTCACCTTACTCACAGGTAAGCTCTCCTGGCCCCAGGAAGTGCAGGGAATTGGTGGTTTGAAACACTTGCTCCTCCCTGCGTGGCTGCTGCAGAGTGCTGATCTCCCACTGCTTTACAGCTCTCTGGTGGCTGTTGGGCACCACTGCTCTGTGCCATGCAGAAATACCAAGAGTCTTGCTCCTGGATGCCTCATCTCCCTGGGTGAGTGAGGGAGGCTTCTGACCCAGGTTCAGGGGACTTGCTGCTGGTGACCAGGACACAGGAAACACTTTGAGAGCCATAACCTCAGACCCCAGAGAAACTGTGCTCTCTGCTCCACAGAGAAATATAATCTCAGCTGCAAGATGGAGACTAACCAGTGCTAAAAGCAACTCAGCAGTCAGGGCAGTGATGTGGGATTTGCTTCTGTTCCCCAGGCCTACGCTGGGTGACATTCCTGGGAGTGTTTGCACCAAATATGCATCCCAGAGCGTCACTGCAATTATTGTCCTGCAGCTCAGCCCAACCTGGGCTCCTGAGGGAGGCTGCGCAGGCAGGCAGCAAAACCCAGCGCTGGTCAAACAGCAGTGTTCCATTCCCCTTGGCATTTCTGGCTACTGAGCAGGCTTTCAACAAGCTACCACAGGCATTACTGAGGAGACACAGAGACGGATGAATGTGCTGCGACAGCCCTGATGTTGGAGCGGGAGCGCTCACAGCGTGTTGTCAGCAAGCGTGTCTCAAGGTCACTTGTGCCTTCAAAGCAAGTGGACTGGCTTTGTGGTTCAGTTATGATGCATGCAGCACCAGGGCTCCAGCTGATGGCTCCGTAGCTCTTGATTCAAGTAACAGTTTCACATAACAGTGCTTCTGGCAGCCCAGTGCCTCCAAGCAGACCCTGTTTTCATGTGAGAAATCTGTTCAGCCCTGCTCAGTGCAGGCATTAGACGTGGTGTGCTGCATGTACAGCTGCTGGCATCTTCCTCTGGGCACCAGCATGAAACCCATGTGCTTATTAACATACCAGATGGAATCTTTGGTAGGAAGTCCCTGCTAAACCACTCCTTACCCCTTAACTTAAAGCCACCTCTTCCAGGAGTTCTGGAGGATTCATCCCAAGCACTAATTCAGCAATAGGCTTCCTTCTTCTGAAACTGACAGCACTTCACACACCCTGCCTTGACTTCCAAATACTTAAGGTCCAGACAGCTTAGTGTAACATTCCTGGCTCCTCTCTCTTTCCTGGGTTTTGTTTGCAAAGACTTTTCTGGGTAGCTTTTGAGCATTTCTGTTTTGACCTGTATCTGGCTTCAAAGTTGTTTCCCTTACTTGGCAATACAGGATTGCCTTCAACAAGTGAGAAGCTCCTATGATACATTAACACAACTTGCCTGCTACGTGGTGAGATATTTAAAGGCTGCTGAATTGTTACTGCTCAGAATGTGGCTTACTGGTATTAATGAAATACACAGCTTATGGTGCCAATTAGTCATCTCTCATTTACTCAGAATTCTCTCCATCCTTATATAAAACACACACTAGTCACAAACATCAAACCAAACACTATCCCCTACCAACCGCACTCTGCAGCACCAAGTGTAGCAAAGTGCTGGCTGGGGTTTCCTGTAGCTGCTCCAGTGCATGTGTAAGCAAAGCAGGTCTAAACTGGTGGACGTGTTTGCAGTGATTTGTCAGTGCCCGGGGAGACGGAACAGAGCTGAAGCTGGGCTCGCATTGTTTGGACACACTTTGACTTCAGCACCAAGATTTCATCCAGCATGGCCATGAAGTTCTGAAAATCCTGGCGAGGAAGGCACAAGGAAACAGTAGGGAACAGTATCAGCAGGTTGAAAAAAACAGCATATTTTTTACACTGCAGCAGAATGTAAAAGCATTCTGCAGACTAGTAGATTAAATCAGCATTTCCTTATTAAAATCACAGCCCTCACAGACAAAGGTCAGTGCCTCTAAATACCAAGGTTCACTGACTCTGGTAGTTTTATCTGTTAGTGAAATTACAGCTCATGTAGTGGCTTAAAAATAAAAATAAAGCAGCTGCTGTAGCTCTTCTACTCTGGTTAGCTTTTCAAAGGTTTGGTGCTGGGACTGGTCTCCTGGTTTTACCATGTACTGAACTCTGTTCCTGACACCTGTCATGTTGGATTTATCAATTATGAAAATAAATGGTGAGTTAGGCCACTGTGGATCAGACATTATAGCCCAATCTTGAGAGATGCAAGGGATTTATTTCCCATCAGGTCATGGGGCCACGGCTGCAGGTCTGCCATGAGCAATACCAGCACCATATCCAGCCTCAGCCTAGGGAACTCTACCTTTCATAGCCACACTGATAAAAACCAGTATGGAATATGGAACTGTGATTCAAACTGGAGTTTTAATCCTTTTTTAAGTAGGGCTGTATTAGTAAGGGAGCACTTGGACGTGCTCTTCTCTCCAGCTGAGAGAGTTTGGGGCCTTTGTTCCCAGGTCTGTGCCTGAGAAGCTGGGAGGTGTCAGCATCCTCAGGGCTTGTAAATTCAGCTGCTGTGTATGAAAATCAGTCATGAAAAAGCTTATTTGGCAGTACTCCAGCTGTATCTCCTGCACTGTATCTCTGTCCTGCAGGGAAATCAGGACAGCTATGAAGACTAACCCAGCTGCTGTGGCATATTTTTCTTAAGCACTTTAAATATTGCTTTGTTCAGTGTGTGTCTGGTCTTAACAGGAGCTTCTCCTGCAGCCAAAGTTTCACGGCTGGAGAAGTTGAAACTATCTGCAAATGGAAGGAGAGAAGCTGATGCATGAAGCCCAAGCACATTTCATTAAAAAATGGTCATGCTGTGAAATAAAACTACAGGGTATGTTATTCACATACTGCTGGGAGGCCTGGCAAGCTTGTAAATATTCTGCTAGCCAGAAAATAACTGCTTGCTGCAAGGGGCAAATAAATGCAGGGAGAGAGCTGGTGTCCAGTGACTAACAGACTTAACAAGAACAATCTCAGAAGATTTAAAAAAATTAAGAAGATGAAAGATAGCTTTGTTTCACTGCATTGTCTGCCACAAAACAAATACAGTTTATGTCTCCTGTGCTGCTTTGTGAACTGTATGTTATCTGTAAAGCAGCATGTGCAGCTTGAAATCACTGTGAATAAGCCACATGGTGGCCTCACTCCAAAGTCCCTGAGGGAAGAGTCCCTGTACTTCAGGATCTGAACTGTGATAGGAATTGAAGTGGTTTGACAACACAATGCAGCAATGGAGCTTGGCTTTACTGAGAAGGTGAGGAAACTGGGAAGGCAGGAGTTCTCACTGGAAAATGTTCATAGTCTGGATTTTCACATAGGTGTGACAGGCATCTGTTGGGATACAGGAGAAACAGACAACTGGGATTGCCTAGCTAGCAGTGGGGCCATGCAGGTGCCAGTTTTTAGGTCTAGGGTACACCACTGTCATCTGAGGCAAAGACAAGCCAGGAAACACTTGAGTAACCAAAGCCAAGAGTGTGTGAGGCACAAGCCACAGTGGTCAGAACACTGGACTAAGCCAGGCCCAGGTTGGTGGCACACCTGCAGTGTGATAGGCAAAGAGGCTCCCAGAAGGAAGAGCCAAATCCCACCAGTGTCCTGCCCTAGGGGTGTGCTCTGTTCTATTGTATTGGCTTACTTGTCCCAGCCTGCAAGAGCAAAATCATCACAGGGACAGATGGCGTGTCTGGTACAGTCTGCCCCGTGATGCGAGATAAGGGAAGGCTCTCTTATTAGAGACAAGGGCTTCAGGGTTGGCCCATCCATCTCCTGCTCCCCAAGGGCCTGTCACAGTGGAGACTGGCAAACACAGCAGGCACTGAAAATGAGAGGCCTCTCCCAGGACTAAGGCCTTGGAGAAGGGCTTGAACTGACAAGGAACATCACATCACCAATTCAAGTTAATAATATCTAGGATTAATTTGTGCAGGCTCAGTGGGCACCAAAACCATAATTTGAAACACTTACCATTGCTGACATCTGATTTATCAAGCACTCCTCTTTGAAGCACAGGTGTGCCAGTTCATCCAGCTGCTGCTGATGAGCACGAATTACAGTCTTTCTGATTAACAAAAAACACACGCTGGTTACACAGCCTGTAGTGTAATCACTGCTTGTAATCACAGCTGGCCTCAATAAACCTTCAAGAAAGAGGAATACCCCAGAGGAAGCCTTGCTGTCCTGTGTCCCTGGCACTCAGGAAGGGCACACCAGTGCTCTGTGAAGTGCAGTGGACTGCACTGGTGTGGGCTTCAGGATGAACTGGGTGACTGAGGGCTGCTCACAGAGGAGTGACCACAGCCCTTAGCACAGGCAGCACACAACTGCTCTTCACTGTAGGAGAATCAAGGAGCACAACAATCATCTAATTAATAGGTGAAATGGTTTATGGCCATGAGCCTGTAAGTAATTCCAGTGAGAAACAGGCTGAGCAGGAAGGCTCAGTGCTGCTGTTGATTCCTCTGAGCAAGTTTCACCGACCAACAATGTATTTTCAGTCAAGGGAATGCAGTCCAGTCCCTGGGAGCTGACAGTGGCAGCTCAGAGTACTCAGAAACTTTATATCTACATCTTCAGTGACTGCTCAGCTGCTCTAGCAGCATTTCTTTCACTGATGGAACAGCTATAACCTGATTCTTGATGGAAGGTTTTGATATATTTTAGGTACTTTAGAGCTTATAGTAAGCCACTTAATTACTGATAACTGCAGTTTGTATTATAACATTTATTCCTCTAACATTATCCTAGAAGGTCTAATATAATAATTGGCTTCCTGTGAGATTTTAAAATATCACTAAATAAAAGCAACCATATATTTTTAAGATAATTACTATAAATTATGATTAATCTTATAATTATTTAATAGAATGATTAACCATTGGTTTTTGAAGTACGTATGACATACAAAAAAAGGAAATGTATCACACATCCAGATTTTCTAACCTTCACTACAAACTTCATTATGAGCAAGACTTACTGTGCCTTTTCTAGGGCGTCCCTCTGCCATTTCCCCATCTCTGATGCAGCACTTGGAGAACTGCTGCTGGACACATGTGAGGGGCACTTTGCATTTGCTATTGGCTTATTATCTTTGGTTGCAAATCCTGCATCTGCAGCAAAAGTCTCTTGTGTAAAAATACTCTGCTTTGACTTGTTTTTCAGCAACCCTGTCTCCTCATTGCCGAACGATGACGTGGCAGGGTCTTCAAAATGGGTGAGGTCCTCATTCCTCAGCCCTGGCTTGGGCTGCAGCTGCCAGCAGCTCTCCTGAGAGGGGGACTGGGGTGCATAGCTCTTTTCAGCATTTATTTCCTCAGCACGGGCCCCTTGACTTGAGTTAGACTTCCCTGAATTACCAGCACTGATATGCTGATTACCATCAGCACCACACCGCCTGCCTCCCGAGTGTTCTTTGAAGGGGGAGTCACTGCAAAGCCCCACACCCTCTTTCTCTGGCCTGGCGAGGGCAGATCCAGCTGCGGATCCAGCTGTGGATCCAGCTGCAGATGTTTCTGTCGGGTCATGTCCAACAAACAAACTGCGCCGGACTCCCTGCTTGGATAAAACCGGTTCCAGGTGGCAGCAGCACGGCTTCACACGGCCACAGGTGGGTGGGAGCTTCTTGTTTGTGTCTTGAGAGGAGTCCAGCAGGGCACAGAGGCTTCCTGCGTGGCCAAGCTGCTCCACCAGCTCCAGCATGCTGTCGGTCAGAGATCTGCTCCTGGTGCACTGCCAGCCCTCATCCTCAAACCTGCTCTGGGCGTCACTGTCCGGCACCTGCTTCTCACCATGGGGCTTCTCTTGGTTGGAAGACGCTTTCTCTGTTTCAGTGGTGTCCTCACCATCAGGAGGCGACACCAGGAGCGGGGTCGTGAGCTCAGAGGTGAATTCTGAGGAACAACTGGAAGAAACAGACTGGCTGACTTCATTTTTTCGAGCTTTCCATTTTACACCTCCTCCTGTAAGGCCAGCCTTTTTAGCCAAAGTGGATTCTTCCTTCTCATGCTGGAGATCAAACTCTTTGCACTCTGGAGTTCCTGATTTCAATACAGGAGATACATATGGGGTTGAAGTATCCTTTTCTGGAGTTAAGGTGCCTTCACTGGAGTAAACAAGACTTCTGTGTTTGGACTTGTACTCTTTGTGTTCAGCTAGGAAGTCCTTGCCATTTCTCCAGCTGCAAGCAGGATCTTCCTGCAGGCAGTAAGGTTTTTCTGCAGTATTGCTTGGAGGGAATTCAACAGCTAAGTCATGGCTCCAGTCTGCAGGAGTTTTGCTGCAGCCTGAATTTTTAGTGGATTCTTCTGCCTCTGAGCTACCCTCACTACAATCCCAGTTGTCATCTAATCCATGATCTTCCATGGGTGTTGCATATTCAAAAAATAAATCCTGCCGCTTTTGGCCTTTTTGCTCTTCTTCAGTTCCTTGCTCTCTTTCATGAAGGAAAAATGAATGTTGACTGGATTTGTTGCTATTTCCTCTTTTCACACTCTTTTGACTACAGACAGGTGAGAAAGAATCTTCACTGAAATCACTGTCATCCAGATCTTCCAGCTGTACCCACTCTTTGCTCTGCCCTTCAGTTGGAGTAAGGCTCAGCTCCTGCTTCACTTGAATCTCCTCAGGCTTGTACTGCATTAGAAACCTCTCAAGGGGTTGATAGTTCAATTTTTGCTTTAGAATAGGGGGTTGCTGAAACTGCTGGTGATAAAGACGTAAATGCTCTTCCCTTTCCTTCTGATATGAAGGCAGATATGTCCACGGTTCAACAGACTGTTTAGCAAAAGTATTTCCCCATTCCTGTTTGCTGTTGGAGGGAAGATTGCCATCTCCAAAGGAATTATCTTCACTAGAAACGAGTTGTTTCTGAAGAGGCTGCATTGTCTGGACTTTCTGGCACTGGACAGGTGTTCTGTTTTGCATATACTTGTCTTGCTGGCCACTCTCTTCTGTTTCTGCTGTGGCAATGAAATCCTCCGCTGAGGAGCTCTTTTCAGAGAGGGGGGATAGATAATTTTTCTTCAGGGGATGTGTTATTTGTAGGACTCCCTTAACTGGGGTGGTGTGGTGGAAGCAGGGACTGGTGGTATTTTCTGTGTAGGCATGTTCTTTGTCAGTTCCCTTGGGGGTAGAGGTAAGAGGGACACCAGGTGGCTGGAGTGTTGCAGGATATGCCTTTGGTTTTGTAGCACTTGAGGGATGCTGTAGGCCTAGCTTCACTTTCTTTGGAGAGCTCTTCTCCCCAGGCGGCAAAAAGGGGGTGCCTTGGATATTTTTTGGAGATACATTTCCAGCTCTGCGACGCCTTTTTGTGACAGGGGTGGGATATCTAGTCCCTTTCTTCAGCTCTTTGACCCTGCAAAAAAGAGGCTGGATTTAGAAGATGTCATGCTTTCAGATAAATAACAGCATCTTCAGAACAAATTCATGCTTTCATATACTAAGACTGAATATTGAATTCAACATCATGATTTGTTTTCTGTCTGTGATTCTTCAGAGGTATCAAAACCCTTTTGCTAAAATGCCCAGACTTTTGGAAAATCTATAGCAGTCTTTTTAAGCTCTTCCTTGAGCAGTGCATAACAGGTCATGCTCAAGTGAGTGGAAATGGCCTCAGTTTCAGTGTGAGTGCATTTCCACACATTAAAATGCAGCAGAACCAGCTGGTATTCTCCACAGCACATCACAGAGTCCCACAAGGCTCAAAGTAGGACTTTTGAAGTAGTTGCAGTGGGGCTTCTTGCCTCAGGTGATGTGCACAGGACTGCACTGCTCCTAGATCAGACTCAGCAGCACAGCAGTGAAGAGCTGCTTTAACTGGTATCACCCTTTCCCCTACCACCCTGACCCTCAGCTGCTCCCTCTGCTCCTCTTGCCCCTCAAGTTGTCTCTTGTTCTTTTAAGACCAGCATTGCACATCTTGTGATTTAATTCCCGCTCTGTAGGAGGGAGGATGAAGGCCTTGCACACATTCTAAGTAGAATCAAAATACAAAACTAAATCAAACCTTTTGATTGCCCTGCAGTTTAGCAAAAGTATTTCCCCATATAGTAGCACATAGTGATATTTTCATCGCCAAAAGCGGCCATCAGAAAGTACTTACAAGACCCAAAAAAATTTAAGGCAAAATATAAGAGTTGGAATAAGTAACGATTTTATCAGCTTTTTAAAGATTCTGTTTCTTGCCTAAATTGATATTTTCAGTTCAACTATAACAAAATGTAATGGCAAACATCATGCATTACTTTTTACTTTGTGATTTTCACCCTGGCAAGAACTGAGTTTCACCTCCTACCTGTCAGCATATCGCAGAGTGTTCAGGGTGTGCTCTGCAGCTAGGTGGCTCGGTGAAACATTGGCTATCATACATGTCTTGGAATTGCCAATGAAAGAGTCTTTTAGCACCTAGGGTTTGAAGGAAAAAGAAATTGCGTTCATCCTGTAAATTAGCAACATCTACAGAAGAAATTCAACATGAGCTAGTGGCTTATTAATTTTTTGGATAAATGTAGTCCCATCTCAGTTTTTCTTGCCTTTATTTGTTTATAGTTTAAAATGAATACAAGTACTAATTAGGGCTCCAAACAAGCCCTTGTTCCAGACGTCTCAAGGGTGCCAATATGGTTTGAGAATAAAGCAGCTGTTACAGCTGAAGTCAAGAAATATTGATGAAAGCTCCCAGGACAGTAACGGAATAGAAGATGCAAGATTGTTTTCAGACTGTGGGGAGATGGATGGTAACTCTGTATGAGTCTGGATATTGGTGTTTGGGGTTTTGTTTGGTTTCACCTCTTGGCTTGTTTCTTTTTTTCCCATGCCAGTCCCCATTGTTGGCTGGGGGAAGTTGGCA
Source organism: Passer domesticus (assembly GCF_036417665.1). Lineage (NCBI taxonomy): Eukaryota > Metazoa > Chordata > Aves > Passeriformes > Passeridae > Passer > Passer domesticus. The sequence goes on from NC_087512.1 coordinate 8,243,692, forward strand.
GTTGGCTTTAATTCTGTGCTTACATTTAAAATTAAAATTTACAAAAGCTATGCATTTCCTCTCTTCCTCAAGAGAGGAAGCAGTTACTGAACTATGCCATTTATTTATTTATTTGATTTTTTGCTTATTTTTGTCCTCAGCAGGGAAACCTCTCCTCCTGCCTTTCTGCTCCTTTTACCTGAGTTAACTTGCTTTGCCGGAAAGGAGTATGCACTTGTTCCTGATCCAACGCCCGAATGCATTCCTTTAGCTACCAAAAGAAATTAAAAACAGAAGGGGAAAACAGATCAGTCATGCACTGGCAAGGAACTGAACGGCATCAAACCAAGCCTACCCAGGTCCTGTGTCACTTTGACTCCTACAATGTGCTGTCCCTTGGAAGGTCAATTTGTGCCCTTCCTGATGGCTCCACGGGTGGCACCAGATGCAAGGAGCAAGCACAAACATTTAGCACACATGGAGCTCCACAGAGCTGCTGCCTGCACTACATCTAGTTCGTCTGAAGCCAGACTGGGTGTAGCCTAGGCTATGCTGCAGCTTGCAGGGCAGGTGTACCCAAAGGACAGAGCTTTTTGAGCTTTTTTCTTTCTTCTGGAGAGAGCAGATTACGGTATTGTCATGATGATACTGCCATCAAGGATTTACAGTCATTCTACATTCTACAAACTCCCACTGAAAATGACATTTATTTCTTATTTTTACAGCATTTTATCAAAAACTGTACCTGTAAAAAGTAAGAGATCAAACTATTGTAATTCTTTAGTCTGGCTCTCATGGTTGCAGTGTCTGAAAGTCTTCCACATGAAAATCACATAATATTCAAACCAGCAGCAGACTTCAGATCTCATGAGTTAAAAGGTCTGAAGAGAGAATTATGATCATTGAGGCCAAAGCTAGGCTTTACAGGCTACAGGTTACGAAGATTTACCCAAAGCTGCTTTTTATATTTGATTCAGTTACTACTTGTAGACTGTCCAGGTATCTTCTTAGTTTCACACAATACCAAAAATGTACAGACTCTGATTTTACAGTTTCTTTTAAAAGAATTTCATGGGCTTAGGATTCTTGGGAATCACAGAATTGTTTAGGCTGGGGCTTAGACCTTCAAGATCAGACTTCTTTCTATAGAGAAAGAAGTCATGACACAGTTATTCACCAGCAAGTACTCAAGAAAGCATGAAGTACAGAAACACATTCACTTCACAGGCTACCTCCCCAGCACAAATACTAATATTCCAGTGCAGGAAGGGCCTCTATGCAAAAGAGCATCTACATTCCCCAAGCCACCTCCTATTTACAACAAACTAAGAGGTACAGCTGCGTGCAGACCTCTGCACTGCTGGCTCATACCCTGGAACCTGTATCACCCTCAGCCTCGCTTAGAGAAGCCCCCAGTCACCACTGAGCTCCTCCTGTTTGCATTGCAGGAGGTGCAAACCTTTCTGCAGCATTTACACTTACAGGCACTTCTGCTTTATCCTAGATGGCATTTTTCTGCTCCTTTGTCCCTCTTTGCCTGACTAAGGACACTTACAAAGACAGTTTGCCTCAGGAGTGCACTTCTTCCTGTTCCTTTCTCCCCACACATAAATTGATAGTTTTTATGTTCTTAAGTCCTTTATTCCTGATTTGAAAGAGAAGTCTAAGTGGTAAAAATAACTGGCAGGAACAGATGTGCTTTTATGAAACAAACACAGCAATTCCAAGCCAGTATTCTTTAGAAGGGACAAAACCTTCTATATTAAATATGGGTCACTTACACTACACCTAACATTGTCCATGCTATGTTTACCTGTCTGGCAGTAAGAATGGATTAAAAATACTTAATTTTTATATGTTTATCTCTTCCTTCTTAAATTGTTTTTCAGTCATGAGACAAATTAAACTGAACACACTTAGTACCTTGGTTATTTTTTCCTCTACATGCATACATTATTCTGTGGTTAATTTTTATCCCAAAACACATGCTAGTAATTAAATACAAGACCTTCCCCAGACATAATAGTAGCTTACTGCCAAAAGACTTTGGTTTATTTCTGCTCCTTCCATTTTTGTTTGTCGATTCGATTCTTTGGCATCAGCTGCTCTTTCACTGCCAGCCAAGTCAATGAATGATATCCTAGAAAAAACAAAGCTGCATTTATCTTAGGGGCTTTTTTTCCCCTCTTCTTTTTTTCTTTATTAAACCAGCAGGCTGCAACACATGGCATCAGAAGAGTGATTAGAAATAACTACTTTTGAACAACAAGAAACATCCACTGGAAATATCTGAGATACCAAAATAAACATAGGAGCAGGAACTGTGTCAGAGCATCTTAACATTAAATAATAGAAAGTGTAGTTACATGAGATGACAGTGCTTCAGAGTTTAATGGATAAGCTGTGTAAAGTACAACACATTCATCTCTGCAGATAATCACTCTGTTTGTAGTTTCGTAAGAACAGGGCTAAAAGAAATTTTAAGTGTTTTGATTTCTCCTTCCGGGTAAAAGGGACAGCTGCCATGTCAAATGGGAATTCAGGACAATAGGAACAGAAATTTTCAGGGTAGCAAATAATACACTGAGCTTTCAGTGATCCCTGTTTTTCTTTCCACAGAACTCCATTACTCCCTTTCACGCTCCCTAGCTGTGGGTGCCAGCTGCTGTACTGACTGTTGCACTGTATCTTTGTCTTGGTCCTTCCTCTTTTTCTGCAACAGCCCTGACTTCTTTATTGGCACATCTTGGCATCCTTCCCTCAGTTCAGCTCCACCTCCCTTTCAGACTCACAAAACCCACCCAGTTCAAATGCCACACATACATAAACCTCTATAATTTTTATTTCTAAGCCTGCTTGTTCTGTCTTTTCCTCTCTTCAGTGTTTGTGGCTTTCCCATTTTGTCTTGTGTTCAAAATTAGATCCTGGGAAAGAAGACAGTGTGGCAGCTAATGGAAGGAGGTGTTAGCAGGATTATGTGATACTTGACAGTAATGCAGATGCATAGATGTTCTTCCTCAGATCTGTTTCTTGAGGTTGTTTACTCTGGAGAAAAGATGACTGAGAAGAGGTACAATTCATTTTTGAATACATAAAGTGGATGCCACAAGAATAAGTAAACTGCTCCTTCTGTCTGCTGCAGATAGCATCAGAGTCACACACTCAAATTATCAGAGAGCTTTATGTGAGGTACTCTGATTCTTCTGGCCAAAGGCAGACATCTGTCATGGAGTCATCTCCACCAGGGCTGGTCATCCCACACGCCCTTTGTAGTCAATTACAGGACAGAAATGCTTTGAGGGGTAAATGCACCTGACCTAATTTACTGCAGGGATCCCAGAAGTGGCAATTTTATTCTACTGACTTCAAAGGAGGTGAGTTCACATGTGGATATGTCCACTGCAGGCGTTTAGCTAAATTAAACACTGAAGATGAGGGGACGGATTTGATTGTCAAACTCCTTCAGTGGAAATTTGTGTGAACAATTTTGACAAAGCTCTCACAGATGTACCTAAAACATTCTCCTTGGAAATAGAGAAAGGGCTGGGGAACTTTTCAAAGTCCCTTTTAACCCTGTCTTCTAATTTAACTCACACTTGTGCACTAACACCTCCTCTTCTTCTCTTGAATGTCCCTGGGCTTAACAACAGCACTGAGCACTTCTGCTTCTGCTTCTGCTCTTACCTTCCAAATGCCCTGTTGGCTGTGTCTTTAATTTGAATTTGGATGATGGCATGAGACCGAGAGGAATCTGAGTTGACTGCAGTAACTCCTGTGCTACGTTCTTTCCCCCCCTTCAAAATCACCTGCAAAATAAGGGGAACAAAATCCAAATGAATTGTAAATAAAACCACAATCTCTCAGAAAGAGATCTTGTCCTCCTAAGGTAAGGAAACATTGTGAGGAAAGGTGCATTACAGCCTTAAGATTTGGTGCAAGTAGAGGTAGACTGGATCCCTCCAATATTTCTTTCAGAGCTTTGGGCATAGACTTGCTTGTAGTGACACTATAGAGCCCAAAGAGCACACTGCAAGTTACAATCTGTTGCATCACACATTCACATTTGCAAAATATCCAAATTATAAAATTAAATTCTTATATTGGTGGCATACTATTGTAGTACTATAGACAAAATCTAAGAGACTTATGAGATTGACCATTTGTTGTGTTCTTCTAAAATTTTGTTTTCTCTCATAGTAGATGAGTACAGTTATCCAGAAAGTCACACAAAAAGTTATGAACTGCCCAAATCTTTCTAAATTTCCACAACTAAAAAAAAAAAAAAAATGCCAGAGTAAGGAACAAAGTTAAAAGATTAATTATACTCAATACAACAGTAAAATAAGAAAACAAGGAAGGAAGGCAAGACAGGAAGATAAAGGCTCCTTCAAGATACAAATCTGGATAATTCTTTTTTGAAAACTTTAAAGGACTGTTGCAGAAAGTTTAACATTGACTGCAGCAGGGCATTCATAGAAAAACCATTAATTTTGCTTCTGGCTGCAAGAACAAATCAAATTATTGCCTAGCAAATTCAATACATTCTCAGCTGATAGATGTGGATTATCCATGCTTTTCAGTGGCCAGTTCTCAATGACCAACATAACCACCCACTGCAGCTTCTGAGCTTTATATCAGTGCTAAGTGAAGATAATTTTTGAATCAAAGCCAACATCAATGAGTGTGACTAACCAGGGATGTGTTCAAAGCTCTTTCCATATATCTGTTGCACAATACTCAGAAGTTCTGAGTCAAGCCAGCAACATTTCTGTGCTCAAAAGGGCCGGTGAACAATGTATTTTTTCCCCCAGGATATCTGTAAGAATTAAGTAATTTAATAGCTCTTCTATGTGTGGAATGTGATAATACCAAGGAATTGCAAATCAACCATATAGTAAATTTGCATTCTAACTTGTAGAAACGTCACCAGCTTGTTCTGAAGCTTCGAGTTAATGGGAGGATGAAAAACTAAATTAAGTGCAATATCAGTGGACAAAACGATGACAATTTTAATGAGCCAGTTACAATGTTAGGCACTTGTAACTGACACTTCCTTACAAAAAAAAAAGAATTAAACTACGCAAAGTCAGGCTAAATAGAAAGTAGATTTAATCAGCTTGCTTGTTGCAGGACAATAGCGAAAATTTGCCAGTGTCCTTTTAGGGCTTAGACAGCTAGGGAAGAAAACTGAAGCCTTGTTCTTGGTGAATGTTATCTACTGTTTAAAGATCTTAATTTTACTTGGCTGTTATCATGCACACACGTAAGCAGTATTTTAATCCTAATTCACACAAAATATCTCAATCTTAAGTATTTTCTAATGTCTGTTTCTATTAATTTTCAAATTTATATATTCTGTGCAAAAACCATGTGTCTTTTATATACAAAAATCTACGTCAATAGACCCACAAGATACCACACTGGGAAAAATACATATCCAGCTTTTAAGGTCCCTTACTGGGACACTATTTAACTTCTGGAATCTTTCCCTATGGAATGGCAGAAGAAGCAACAGCTGTGAATCAACTACTTGAACATGGCAAACACAAGAAACAGCTTAATGAATAAAGGCACTTTTAATAGAGCCCCTTGGTGCCCTGCTGGGGTTCCAATCTCAAGGCCTCAAACAGGAACATAACTTGTGCTACACAATAAAAAAATCTCTGTAAGCGACACACCTCACACATAAGCAAATTGGGCTGCAGAAGACAAAGAATGAACTTCAAACATTACCTCCAACAGCTGATCTACAGAATCCACCTGAACCTCCCGCAGTCCAACTATCTGAACAACGTGCTTGCCATCTTCTCTTGCATAAAGCCTGACAAGAGAACAGTGCAAAAGGAGATATATGAAATCTTAGAAAGCAGCAGTGAAAAGACATGTCCATGCCGTGACACTGAGAAAAAGCAATCAAGGCTACTGACAGGGGAGAGGCCCTGCTGTCACTAATTTATTTTCAGACCTGGAGAGGTACTTAATTTATAACAAGTACCACTGACATTTCACTGCTAAAGAGGCATTACCAGTCCATCTCTGCTAGTTTAAGAATATAATAAAGCAGGGAATTTTACCACGTTTACATTTTAGAGTTCCTGTCTCCCTTTAAACTACATCCCAGGCTTCTCTAAGTCCTCATCAAACTGTAAATTTTGTTCTGTTCATTCTAAGGAATTTTGCACAGGATTTTAAAACAGCTCCTACAGCCTTGGAGTAATATTTCAGCATCACCTCCAGAGGCTTGCTGGGCTGAGTCACTGGGCTGCCAGATAAAGGTGTCCAGGGAGAAGGTGAGCAGGCTTTGCAGAGTCAGGAATGCAGGAGATCAAGAGGATCTTCAGAGACTGGATTGGCAAGAGCCAAATACCCACTGGCACAGCAGGAGGGACAGCCAGACTTTATGCTTGACCAGGGAAAGACAAGGACTCCACAATGGTTGACACATGACAGGCTGTCCAAATAACTTGTGGGTGTCCCATGCCCGAAAATGTTCAAGGCCAGGTTGGATGGGGCACTGAGCAACCTGGTCTAGTGGAAGTTGTCCCTGCCCAGGGCAGCAGGGGTGGAACAAGATGATCTTTAAGGCTCCTTCTCAAAATGTTCTATGATTTTAAGAAAGGAACTTCTGGCCACAAGTAGCTTGTTTCTCTACCTATAGATGTCCAGTTAATTTATTACAGTGTAAGCAAGAGCCTGAGCTTGTATCTCAAACCTTATTTTTCCCCAAAACAACAACAAGGATTCCCTATCAATGTCACAGTATCTACTGTCAGATCTTGCTATCCTAAGTATCTCCTGTGAAAAACCCCAATTAAATATGCAACATTTGCTATAAATGCTACTATGTTAAATGTAATCACATGAAAACAGTAATTGATTTCCAAACAGTAACCAACTGATTCACAACCACAGGCTTGTAGGAAATAATGTTTTTACTTAAATACCTTTTCCTTCCATTTAGCAGGTCATAAAGATGTCCACAGTAGATCTCATAAAAACTGATCAGAACAACAAGATCTTTTCTGGATGGTGATGATTCCAGGTGCCTAAAGATGTCCTGGGCAGCCAGGGCATAGAGTCCTGGGTTCCGGTGATTCCCTATCATGGTGTAAGTCTTGCCAGCACCAGTCTGCCCGTATGCAAAGCAAGTTGCATTGCCTCTGTGAAGACAGCATATGTGTTTAGTGCCACATCTGATTCATTCATATCTAGTAATAATATTCTGCAATGCTGGTATCTGTCTATAGTGGCCCCTTAGCAATGAGGTTCAGTCTACTACCCTCTCTGGGAACCTGCAGAATGCTTAACAATGATTTCCAAGTACACCCTATGGAGATCTGATGTGGTACAAGGTGCTGGCTCTCCCCTTTTCCTTTTCCTTCTCCATTTCCTTTTCCTGCCCCTCTTAAAAAAAAAAAAGACTTTGTACCTGGCTCAGTACTCCTGGCAGAGGAATGGGTAAAAAGGTAGGGCTGCAGTAATCACAGCAAACAATTTCTTGCCAGTTTAGATTGCAGATTGGCCTTGCCATGGTGTCATATTAAATGAATGCCAGCAGGCGGGATGGAAAAGGGAAAAGCTGGATAAAAAATAGCACAATCTCTTCTGGTGGCTTTACTGGACTGAGGGTAATGTGAATTGTGGCTTTAGTGATTATTACACAGCAAGGTACAAGTCTCATTCTCCTTTCTCACTTTCCTGTTCTCAAGAGCATGATACTCTGTCTCTATTGATGACACTTGGAGATTTTCAGTAACCGAATGCTCCATATTGTTAATTTTCAGTATGGATACGTAATCTTTACCTTCAAAGACTCAAAAAAGTAATTATATTAAAGTATATATATATATATATATATATAAAACACCTTGTGTAGCGGCAAGATGTCTCATATAAAGCCACCAAAAATTTTCCATTAATCAGGAAGTATGTACTTAAAATTAAACCTCTATGCAAATATAAATCAATAAAAATCAATCACAAGGTTATTCATAATCTCTATTACCTTGTGAACAGTACAAATACATGTAAATATATCTCTCAGTAGTCTCAGGAAAGAGTAACATTATTTCTCTACAGATGAGTGTGCTCTGTCACACAGGAGCCTTTGCTGGAGTGAAGATGAGAGCTCAGAAACCCTGGGACACATTTTTATTCTAGGCTGACCATGCTTTGGTCACTTAGTTGCCACTGAGGTTTAATTTAACCTTCTTCTTTAATTGAGATTTGTCACCTAGCATGAAGAACGTTTTCTCTGATTTATTTTTGTCAAAATTGCAATCAAAGATATTCTGAAAGGGGGAAGGCATGTGGCAAACATGAAATGAGGATATGTTACAAAAGATGAAAAGCATAAAGGAAAATTCAGGCACAGACATAAAATTGGAAAACAACAAAACAAAAAATAACCAATGTAAGCACTGGTGCCCTACCCGTTTAAAATATGCTGAATGAGAGGATAAGCTGTCTTCATGTACACATCCTGATTGGTACATGACTCCTCAAAGACTTCATCAAAATAAAAAACATGCTGAAAAACAAAGATAATCTTTACTTGAGGATGAATATGCTTCACTTCCCCTCTAACTCCATTCAAAGGTAAAATGAAATAATGAAAATCTTTCCAGTGACTTCATACAACTTTGGATTAAGTGGAGAGTGATTTAGCACACTTAATATGCAGCACAACTCATGTAGGAACACACCAGTCAAGAGTTCAGGGTAGGAAAAAAAAAAGGAAACAAAAATGCCTTAATTTCCCATCACTCTGAAGCATAACATATCAGAGCCTTTTAACATAAAATAAAAGAAGCTAATTAAAGAAAACCTATTCATGAAATGAATCAGCTCACAGATGTACTGTCAGACTCTAACAGTAAAAAGAACTGAGAGTCAAATCTTGATTCTCTCAAAATTAGTTCTCACTTGTGATTTAGTTGTGATTAATTGCCTCTGTTCTTAAAAAGTTTTGTGCCAGAGAAGAAAGAAGCTGTTCCTAAGCAAAGCTACATTATCTGAACTCAAAAGGGGGCAAGAAAATCAAAACTTCCCACACTCCAGATCAGACTCAAAGAATCAGGGTCTGTGGAAATGATTCAGCATGTGGCCCACTGTAAAAGGTGGCACATGAACTGGGCCTGAGAGAGATCTGAAATTTTACCAGATACTCCAGACAGTTGTTACTAGGGTCCAGATTGTAAAAATAACACTCATGAGAGCAAGAATAGCTTGCTGCCTCTACAAATCAGCTCTGTCCCTGGTGCTGTCAGTCACAGTGAGAATTTGAACTATGACAGCACAAATTATTTGGGATTAAGAGAGAAAGACAAAAGGGAATTTAATTTTCAAAAGCATTTGAGAAAAATAGAAAGGAGGAAGGGGATGAGGGTGTGTATGATTCATTAAAACAGACCTGAAGTGCTGAAACAGTGGAAAGGGAACTCCTCACTGAAGTACCCTGGAAAGCCATCAGCAGGCATTTCTCCTGCAGCAGTGGGCTTATTTTGCTACATACAACGGAAGTTCCAAGAGACATACTTCCAGACCTTAAAATTCTGGGCTCAGGTTTGCTGGCACAGTCTGGCATAAATCAGAAGCAACTCAAATACAGACAACTCTGAGCTAAAACAAAGGCCCATCACCTATTTCAGTGTAAGAAATACTAAGAGTCCTTTTCTGTTTTTACTCATGGAAACTCCAGGCACAATAAGATTTATCCATGAAAGTGACTGGCCCATAAACACAACCTCCAGTGGAGGACGTTACCTGTAAAATGTATTGTGTAAGATCAACTGCCTCCTTCTTCTCGTGGAGAAGCAGGGTTTCCTGATCTTGCACTGTGATTATGTTAGCCTCCCCACGTCTCTCCTCCCTCAGGCAGAGGGGACGCTTTCGGACACACACTCTGATTTTTTCACTCTCTGTCCATGGAGTCTCTTTGTCGAAAGTATTGGATCTACAACAATAATGGAAGTCCACATTTTAAAATCAAGTTACAACAGAATCTAGAATATGCCTGAATTTGTTACATTTATCATAGAATGTTCCTGTTGTTAATGCCTATCAAAAAACTCCATGACACACCTCATTTTACATGATATAGTTTCTGATGCTTTTTCCTAAACAGACAGATGCTTCCTGTACACTTCTGTTAAAGGAATAGTTATGTTTGTACAGCTACACCTCTGAACTTGCTGCTGTACTGACGTATTTTAAGTTGTACAAACACATGAGATGGAAACTGGCATAATATCAAAGTTAACGTAATGAAGTTTACTCTTCTGAAATTATTAGCACTCATGATTAGTCACTTAATCATGCACAATGGAAATATTAATAGATCTTGAAAAGGAAAAGATACAATACTTGGTTGCTTTTCTGCTCATGCTGGACTTTTTCCTTCCCATTATAGACTGTCCAAATGGTTACAAGTAAATTACTCAAACTGGCAAATGAGGTAGTATCACCATGTTCCTGTTCAGCTCAAAATAAAACAAAAAAAAGAAATACTGATCTCATTCTTGTCTCCCCTTTGGTCTTTTTTCATAAAAAGTTTATGTGGTTTTAGACCATAAACAAAGTGGTGCTCTTACGTTTCAGCAATTTTACTTTAGTCCCCTTCCAGACACCTCAGAAACAGGAGGTAATTTCATGTTTCATTGATTAACCTGCTGCGTACAGCATTTTGTGAATAGAACAGGCTTGAATTAACCAAAGTGTATTCAATATATCTCTCCCTTCTTCAAACTGTCTTACTGTCTTCAGCCAAATCAGTAACAATTTTCAGGCTGGATTTGCATTTCAAATAATCAAGCCCCAACTTGCCCAAAAGCAGTGTTTCTGCCACACTGTCCAGGTGCCAAAATCTCTTAGCACAGCAACTGAAAACTCATATATTCCAGTTGTCTAACAAATTGTAACCCTCAAGTCACCCAACATCTCATTAACATCCACAGGCCTGTGGTATCATTGCTGTTGTGCTCCACAATTCCCCAGAAGTACAGAGATGCAGATTTAAATCTCAAGATATCTCTTTGAAGTCCATACATGAGCAATCTTTACTTGTCGCTGGAGTCCCTTTAATTTTAGTACAGGTTTTCTGTGCAATCCAGGATCAGGCTGTGCATTTAGATGGAAAATTCTTTTGTCACAAAAGAAAGGCAATGACACTTGAAATAAGATGCTTCATAAGCTGGTGTGAGCTTATGCATATCACTAGGCACCAAATGTTGTCCAACAAATGATCGGAGGCTCTGAAGTTTAATTCTCGTGCCAGAGGGTGTAATTGGTGACCTGCAGCAAGAGCCTGCTGTGCTCTAAGGGCTTGAAGCAGAAAGGATTGCAGTATTTGGAGAAAAAAAGCCCTGAAAATTTAGATACTCTGCTAGTGAGCAAAAAGGAATAAATTTTTTCTAGTACAGAGGAACATTTGGTTGAGTGTATTTTGTATGGGAATAGAATGCACATTAATTCTATATGCTGAACCCAAAGTTTGTATTTCTTACTAACTCTTAAAATATAAATTGTATTTTACAAGAAAATAATTTTTCATTACTCGGAAAAAAACCAAACAACAGACATGACAGATCATCAGAAATCTGACTAAATAATAGGTCAGAAGGACAATTATGTCTTTGAATAATCAAGTTATTTGCTGTGGGCAAGTTCAAAATAAATCTGAACATATTAAAAGAGCTCTTTGTCTTTCTCCTATCTGAAATCATATCTGTGTTTTCAATATTTGTCATAGATGAGATTAGGTAAACCTTCACAGTGGTCAAATCACAAGATGCCATGGGAATGGATGGATTGACCAAAGCAGTTAAGCACTTGCAAAACAGGAATCACAAACTTGAGTGTAAGCATGCTGCTCTAAGCCTGCCTGAAATGCACAACTCTCCAAACACGAGAAAATTAAGTTGAGGCATATCAGGAGGAGGATGCAGAAATCCCATGAGATGAGCCATAATACTTGGCACAGAAGAATGTGCTTGCAAAAGAAGAGAAAAAGGAAAGAGAGGACAATGAAGAACATGTCTCTCTTGCAGGATTAAAAATCTTTAACTCCTTTACTTGAACCATTAGGTTTAATAATGTATAATTTTTAAATTTGCCAGCATTATAAATCCTGTCCTTGCAGCTGCACATTGGCTCATCTTCCAGAAGAGACAGAGAATGCACCCAGGTATCAATATATACTGGAGGTTAGTGCACTTCTCCAGAAAGTGGGAATGATTCTTTTTTTCTTGCCAAGGAGAGTTATAAACCTTTGTCTTGCCTTTCACAGTCTAAGTGCTCTACTTACTACATCACCTTAGTATTTTTTTACCATGGCAGCAACATCTATCTCTCCAGGCTACATGCACTCCAGGTGGGAGCTGTAATTGACAACTCAACTTCATGGATCTTTCCCTGTACCAAATCTTTCTCCACAGCCTTCCCAGACCAGACCTAACTTCATAAAACTGCCTCTTTTCATTGCATATTAACTACCATAACTCCATTGCAAAAGCTAGATACTGGTATTATGTGTGCAGAGGCATACGTGCTCTGCTGGTGAATCAGGAAAAAAAATAGTGCTTTAAAAATGTTGCTACAATAGATTTACCAGTGGTTCATGATAACCCCAGCCCCTCCAGTACCAAACACTGGGAAAAGTATGGAAGTTACAGATCACATGCCTAAGGAGCAGCTGCAAGGCATCCCTCTCACCATCAGGTCTGTAATCCTTCCCAGCTGTATTCATTTTCCTTCCTTTTAAAGCTTCAGTTCAGAAATTTCTTAATAAACAAATATAGCCATCACAGCTTGTATCCTTTTTACCAAGAAAAGCTTGACAAATTTAACAACAGACAATGCCGTATTTTGGAAAAATAATGTTTTAAAAAATAGTCCCATGGAAAGACAAAGATTGGCTCAAATACCAAGAAAAGAAAGCCTTAAATCCTGAAAGACAATAAAGACTATTCTTAGACAACCTTGGTGAGTAGCAGCTGGTGAAATTCAGATGATTCCTTCTATGAGACTCGGAGAGTTGGAAATGCCTATTAATATCTCTCTTGTCTGTAAGACTTTGCATTGCTCTATAGTGCTTAGACTGCTTATTTGGAGGTGAGGAAGACAGATTCTGCTCCACAATTAAGAAAGAATCAATTATGATTAACCTCAAGTATTAGCAAAATAAAGGTGAGTGATTATTACCTGATACAGGAATGAGGTAGTCCATAATTGTACCCTGAAATGTGAGTTACTCTTTGTACAATAGGAACTTCAGAATCGCCCAGGAGAGGAGCAATATCATCAGAAACTGTTGGACAGCTCAGGTCATTTTTTGTACCTATTCCAGAAATATGTAGGTCTCTTCTAGTTAATCTGATTGGCTCTGAATCGTGTGGTGGAATGTGTCCCTGTACTTCCCCTACACTGTCCTTCTCTTCTTTGGCACTGAAATCGGGTGGCTGACACAATTCAGGTTTAGAGTCTTTAGCTGCTCCATCATCTTCTCCACAAAAGGACTCGAAACGCAGCTGCCTACGGGGTCCTGACTTAGTCACCTGAGGCTGAATGAAAAGGCCACGTGGTTGAAAATCCTCCTTGCTTAAGTCTGCAGCGCCTTCCTGCAGTGTGATTTTGATTATTCTAATGAGCTGGAAAAGACGTTTGCGGTCATTTGTGTCATGGACCCCCAGTTTGGTGTAATCTTCCATGGAAACTTCGGCAAGCTCATCAACTTTCTGAAGACCAAAGGCAGTAAAGTGGGGATAATATTTTTCAAGTTCTGCTTCACAAAGGCATTCATAAAGGCATGATGCCATCTTCAACCTAGAGGCTACAAGAAATCAAACAAAATAAACATTAGAATCACAAGAAATATCACATCTGACAAAGTTACTAATGAAGAAACTGCATTTCCTGATGCCACCACTTGCAGCTGGCTAGAAGCTTGTTTAGCTCCAAGTTTACCATACACTAGACAAACACTAAAGAAAATAGCAATAACAACAATAAAGTAAAAGATGAAACACATATTTTATCCATTAAACTATATTTTAAAATTTTATACAATACACAAAACGTAAAAAATGCACAAGACAATATTACTCACTGCCACAGAGCTCCTACACGCCTGATGTCTACTTGATGAATGCCACAGCTACTGAAACCCTGTCCTCAAGCTATAGAATGTAAAATGCCTAATTTTAGACAGTCAATTTAATATCAAGGCACATGGTCTAATGTGGTTCAGCTACCCCTGGTTAATTAACCAGAGGAGAAAAAACTGCACTTGTCCTCACCCCAAGCTGCCTAATTAAAACCATTCTTCTTACAGATGAACTATAGAAAAGTTGCAGTTTTGTTGTGTACTTTTCTCTTTTATGTCATGAATCCTCTGAGCATTTCTGAGTCTCCTTGACAGAAAAACCAAAAAAAAAAAAAAAATTCTGCAGAATTTGAAAGACAGCATTTCTCTAAATCTATATATGCCACTGGAATGCCATACTTGCATTCTTGGGAAACCCAAATAAGAAACATGAATCACTGAAAAGTATGTTTTAAATCCCCCAACTTCTTCACTTATGTCTTACATGGTGCAGCTGTCTGTATCCCAATGGATTGGTATCTGCAGATATTTTTATTACTTCCATCAAATACAAAAATGATAGCACTTCAAGTATTTGTTTCCCACTGCCTTCTCATATCTTTGTTCAGTCTAGGACCTTAACAAATACTGCTCTTACTCATGTTTGCAGGTCACAGTAAGACTCAACAAAAATGAGTTATTTAAGTTTTCCTCCCTGTGGTTCAGGGTAGATTCTTTGTGAGGATTTTCAAGGCTCTCTACAATAACATTGTACAAGAAAATAACGTCATCCCCAAATCTGAGTCCATGTCAGTAATTAATACATCATGTTGAAGTAATAACAATAAAATCATATGGATTAATATAGAAAATGCTGACTGTATAAGATACTACAGGGGCCAAAATGTACAGTAGACAACATCTAAAATGACTTAGAATCCATGCTTTAGGTAATATTATGAGATTCAACAACAACAAACTCCAAGACCAAAAAATTCACATGTCAGTGAATTTATTTAATGTGTAGATAATGTGATTTTGAATCCTGAGGTAAAGTTAGAGTCACTGCTGAGGCTGCTAGATCCTGGGAGGGGGAAATCAAAACTGACAGAGAGGACAGCAAACCCAGAGAGCAGAGAGACTAAATACCAAATGTGTGCAAGGGTTTCACAAGCATTCATTGCTTGTCAGCTTTTCTAACATATAAAAATACACAGGAACCTGAGACTTCATTTAAAGAATTACATTTTGGAAAAATCCCCTTTCTTACATAAGACAGCTTTAGATGTAAAACCAGTACAGGTGCTGTGCAACTCTCTGTATGCACTGCCATGGAAAATTTCTTCTGTTTGATGAAAAAAGCAGTTAGAGCTCAAGGCCAAGATACCAATCTCAAAAGTGTTGAGAATCTGTTAAAGACAAAAATAATCCAATAAATTTACTTTGTCTACTCTATCTGTATCTCCTACATTACACCTATGTCTTTATATATCCTTATATTAAATACAGAATGTCCACAGACCCTAATTCAGTCATAACCTCTCTTGAAATTATAATGGTGAACACAGTAGAGAGAAAAAAGAATAAAAACATAAACAATGGAGACACTTTCTAAAAAAAACCCAGCATACAAGGGAAGATAATTACAAATGTGAAGGTCAAGGTTCTAATTAAAAAATGAAATAAAATATATTTAAATAGCTAGAAATTACATGTTGTCATTATATGGAGTGACAAGTCAGAAGAAACTCTCAGCATTACGGAAATCCAAGTAATGTAGGTACTGCAGAACCTACAAGAGCAATGTAAGCAGCTCTCTGTGGCTAATTAGCTAAGGCTGTGTGCCACATGAAAGCAACTAAATGGTTTCTTAACGAGACCTGGCCTCTTAATGAGAATTGAGATCTGCCTTTCCAGACAGAATAAATCTTACTGGATCTAAGTGATTTCAGGGGTAACTCCACCAACTCCTTATTGACAGGACAGGAATTTCACGAGCTAGGGAAAAAAAAAAAACAACAGCTAACTAATAAAGGAGTAACAAATTAATTAACCACAGGAAAAAAAAAATTAGGGATTGGCATAATGAGAGGATCAGCATTTTTGATCACTTTGATACTCAAGAGTAGACAATTGCTAAAAGATTTTGTGTGGTTCAAATATGAAAGAACTCAGGGAAAACTGAGAGTGAAACTCTTCTCACCTTTCAATCACTGGTGCTCTAAAAAGAAAGGGATTTCTTTCTCCTTATTGAAAGAATACTTTAATTCATCTAACCCTGTGGAGATCTTTGTGTCTGAAGATGCTTTTCGTAACAGACAAACAGACAAATTCATCAAAATAAATTTGCTTTGTGAAAACTAAGAGGAGGTTTTCAAGAATCCTAAATTGTTAATGCCATCTTCTGGTAAAAAAAAGACAGAAGACTTTTAGTCTTGTAGCAGCCAACATTTCCTCAGTTATTTATTTGTTCACCCATGAGAATAACATGTCATGGGGCAGAAAAACATACCATTCTTCAGTGTGGTATTTTCATGCCAAAACCTAGGTCTTGTTCCCCACAAAGATATGGGTAGCTTCACTGAAAACAGGGTTGAGATAAAGGACTAGAACTTCCTGAAATAGTTGGATATAACATACTTTGGGAAAGAGGTGAGTGTGGAGGTATAATTCTCTATGTGGCAAACATGAGTTCTCTACAACTTGTTTCTTATGCCAAGACATCTTACAAAGATTTTAAAAGGCTTCTAGATGCTGGTAATGGGTAAGTGCTTATTGTAAAAAAGAATTACAATGGGTAAGTGCTTATTGTAATTAGAATTATATATAAAAGAGACACCAGCTTAGCCACAGAATTAGATTGCAGTTTGTTATAAGAGAAATCTTCCTCAGCTTCAGTATTAGAGGTTTTTCAAAGGTCATAAAGCTGATGAAAAACAGAAAAGTTGGGTGTAAATAACAGGAAGGAGTGGTTACATTTTTCTGTATTGAAGAACAAAATTATGCTCTAAGAGCTGATTCTCCATTTTAAAATGCTTTAAATTATTAATTACCTCTTTCACAAGATCTTTTCCTTCTCAATGCACTTTTCAAGGTGGAGGCAAGGTCTTCGAAGGTGCTTGGTGAGTGTCAATCACTGTGTATAAAATAAATGATGTAAAAGCCCCACAGAGATTATTTTAAGAATAAAGCAGCCTTGAACCACTATACCTTGATCATTATTAACTTCTGATTTATTAAAGATCTCAGTACCCATTGACTTGAGTAACCCTCATATGTCCTGTTTTCCCACTGTAGCTCACTCATATTCACCTGACAACTTTAGACAATTTACAGTTTCAATTTTAGATTTAGATGATTTCCTGAGTGTCACCACGGAGAGAGAACACAAGTGTCATTATATCTATTCTTCAAATTAGGGAAATAAAGTGAACAAATGTTACGTGACATTCCTACAAATGCAAATGATGCATTTTGTCCTGCATATAGGCTAAGGTAATCACTCTGAATAATAAAACCTGGCCTGGTTATGAAATAATTTCATAAATCATGATTTTCAAGGGTATTTGATAAATATAGAAATTGTTAATCAGATTACAAAACATAAACACCACCTTGTTTTCCATGTAAAGCATTGTCTTCTACAAGTACCTTACTAAAATAAAACTTAAAAGCTTGAAAATTTGTAAATGTGTGTAGCAGGTGGGTGTTTTCTCCTGATAGCAACTGCAGCAGCAATGGTTTACACTGTACTTGCTACTTGCAACCATTTTACCCCAAAAAAGACTTCATCACAGGTTCTGCTCATGCCAAAGAATTTCCAGGTTTCTTGAAACACAGAAGCAAAGCATGAACTGGGAAAAGGGAACGGAATTAATTCTTGTCACTACCCATCCATCTTCATTCCTTATTCATTTGAACATTAAGCTCTTTTTTTAAGGTGATCCAAAGGCAAATCTGATTTAACCCTCCAGAAGTGAATGGCTAATTTGCTTTCCCAGAGCACCACACAAAATGCTTTACCTTTAATCATTCTGACCCCGTTCCCAGGGAACTGGGTTCTTTCCTGTGAAGAATGGGGTCAAACTGCAGCTGCACTTTTTTTAAGACAAGCCCCACAGCAAGAGAGAATCTGTGCTGTAAAATGAGCCCAGAATTTTAGTTTAATGCAAAAGGCAGGGCTCTGTGAAGCCATGGTTGACGTTGCAGCAGATCCCTTTGGAAGATCATAGGATTACTCGACCCTGCACGTAAACAACAGGGCATTAAACATTCCACTGCTCCTTGGAACAAGTGCTCAGCTGCTCTGAGGCTGGGCACTGACAATAGAAAACCACTTACAGCTCCAGTGCAGCAAGAGTAACTGCAGAGGAGGGAATGGTTTTAATGCTAAATGGTTTTAAAGCTATTTTACTGCTGGAGCTTGACAGGTCTGCTGCTTGCAGCAACAAGTGAGAAACGGGGGTTTCCTTTGCCACTGACATACCTTGAGGAAGTTACTAAAACAATTAATGTCATTAAAACTGCCTTACAAAGAACTAAATATCAGGGATTTTTTTTGTTTCCCCAGCAAGCATTTCAGAGCATTGTGTTGCTCTATCCATATTAACTAATGTCACTAAAACTGGCTGACAGACAAACAAATATTGGAGATTTTTTTGTTTCCCCACAAAGCATGCCAGAGCATTTTATTCCTCTCTCCATATAATTATAGCCTGGTGACCTCAGCAGAAGAGGCTCCATCCTGCAGCTGATCCCAGCAGCTGCCAGGAACAGCTGCATGGAGAAGGGGAAGTGACCAATATTGGGATATTGAATGTTGGAAGTGTCCAGTATTCAACCACGTGCCGAGAAAATAACCCACGAGTTATGGCAAGGTGCCAATTATTTGGAAATCCTGCCTGAGCTCATCCTCCTACCCAACGTCCCTCATGGTTTCTTTAATAATTTCAAAGTTCTACTTAAGTTTGAAAATACACAAACATAAAAATATAGCTCATAGATGCTATATAAAATATATTAAAATATATTTTAAGTCGTAATTAAGCAGTTTATATATTTTACATAATGTATATAAATATGCATTATTAATTGCACTTGCATATTTTACATGTTACATAGGTTATGTGCTATCTGCAAAATATATAAAACACATAAGTGAAAGATATTTTATAACTACAAAAACGCAGCCAAACAAACCGCCACGCGCCCGGACTTGCACCGCGTGTCTGAGGGGGGGGACACGTCCCATCCTTCCCGGAGCTGCCCCAGCACGGCTTTTCCCCGCGCGGAGCCCGGTGGGGCCGGCCGGGGCGATGTCCCCGGAGCCCCCCCGGCCGCAGCTGTGGCGGTGCCCTCAGGGCCGGCTCCCCCCTCACTCACCGGCCGCGGCGCCGCTCGGCGGCCGCCATTAAGCCGCGTCTCCATGGCAACAACGCTTTTCCCGCTTCAAACGCCCGCGCGCAGCCTCTCGCGCACGGCCAGCCAATAGGAAGAGGGGAGAGGGGCGGGCAGGGCACCTCCCGGCCGCCAGAAGCCAATCCGAGGCCTTCTCGGGTGTGGGGGCGGAGCCTAAGGGAAGGCTGGAGGGCGGGACGAGAAGGGAGTGGCTACCGGCCCAGGCGCTGCCTCTGCGATTGGCGAATGCGGACGCCAATCGCGCGGCGGGTCCCGCCCACTGCCGGACCCGGAAGCAGAGGTGAGGGCGGGGGGCCATGGCGGCCGCTGTGGGGGATCCCGTGTCCCCATCCCTGGGGATCCCGGGTCCCCATCCCTGGGCACGGCGCTGACCGCCTGCGGGCGGCGCGGAGAGGGCAGGGCAGCGGGCCGCGTGCCGCCGGGCCCCGCTGGGATTTGTCCTTGTCCTTCCCGGCGCGCTCGGGAGGTGGTGCTGGATGCCCGGGCTGGCCGCGGCGCTGAGGGGGCCGCGGCGCGGGTGTTGTCCGTGTTGCGGCCGAGCTAGGCGGGAGCTGAAGGAAGTGGTTGAGCAAAAGCGTCGTCCAGGGGCGTGTTTGGTGGCGAAGGGCTCCGTGCTCTGGTTCCCCGTGCTGGAGCTGGAGGTGCCGCTCCTGGCGCCCCAGGAAAATGCGGTGTTCTGTAAAGTTATTTACTGAACTCTGTCAGAATGCAAAGCTTCGCCCGGAGCTGGGAATCGGCCGGATTTGTAGCATGGCTTACTCACCTCCATTGCTGCTTTTTCTCTGTAGGACTGTTCATGCTGGCTGCGTAGCTTATTGCTGACAATTATTTATCACTTAAGAGGTGTGTTCCTTATTGTTTGCAACAAATCAGTGCTTAACACGCGTGGCTAAGAAACTTCTAGTTTTGTATGGCAGCCTTATGTCTAGGTGAGACAGCAGAGAGCCTGTCCTTGTCATTCATTTTCTCAGCTTTGCCCCGATATCCTGAGAAGTCCTGTGCTCCAGGCAAATGTCCAGAGCAATTATTTCCATGTGCCAGTTCTAGTAACTGTGAGATATTACCTCTGCACAGGGCCTTTGCAGTTTTGCAGTGGAAAAGTTCCAGAGTGTTAATCCGTGGCTTTCCTTTTGCTTTGTAATTTTTTCCCCCTCCCTGCAATATGGTTTGTAATTTATCAACAGCACAGACGTGACCTGCAGGTCGTTTTTCATCCTTCTCGATAACAAAGGAACCTTTTTTACAATTCAAAGGTAGCTAATGGTATGCAATTTAATTCCGTAGTAACTTCAAAGGGGTGGGCAACTTTTTGACTGTGCTGGGCCATCTGCTTGCTGGCTGAATGCAGCTGCTCTGTTCCAGCCCCGTGTTTTGTGCTGTTCCGCAGCTCCTGGCGCGGCTGGCAGAGGGGAATGGCTGTGAGAGCTTGTGGCTTGATCATCTACAGGAGGCTGCAGCCAGCGCCGTCCTGCAAGGTCACTGACAGCATCGAGTACCTCCTGCTTCAGACCTCCTACGGGAGCCACCACTGGACCCCGCCCAAAGGTGATTTTTGTGCTGGGAGCGCTCCTGGAGGTCACTGGTGGCAGGCTGCAGGGAGGGATTTGGCTGAGGTCACTTTAGAGGGGCACTTACCACCTGAGAGTAGCTGCTGGCTGCGCTGTTTGTCTGCTGGTGCTCCTGACACAGCTGAGGGGGCAGTTTTGGGGCTGAAATCCTCTGCAGGCCGTGGCTGTACAAAGTGTTGGGCACGACTGATGTGGGCTGGGGCAGGGGCTGTCACCCAGCTGAGCTGTCTGATGTTTCTGGCAAGATGTGCACACCACTGGAGCGAGGCAATGAGGGCATGTTCTGCCTTGTCTTGGGTCTCATCCTTTGCAGGCACCTGCAATGCTGCCAGTGCAGGATTGTTTGACCCACGTGTGGTCAGAGGCTGCAGGACTGTGGTCACAGTCTGCAGGAAGGCAAACTGGAATCTGAAATGGAGCACTTGGAATGCCCCATTCTTAGGAGATGCAGATGCATTGATGAAGATCGCTTGCCTAATGCAATAGGGATGAGAGGGACAGATAGGAGAATTAACCTTACCAGCTGTTCTTGGCCATCAGTGAGGCCTCAGAGCAGAAAACAAGCCCTGTGTCCCAGGACAGAGCAGCAGCTCCTCTGTAAAGGCACATTGCAGAGCCAGTGTTTGGTAGTACACAGTCACAGCCCTGGTACCAGGAAAAGTACAGCACAGAAGTACTTCAGGTTCCCTTGCATGCTGTTTTTTACCACCTGAGATGTTTTTTCTGATAGTTTTTGCTTCTTATTTTGTAAAATGTGTCACTTTCAAAGCATGGTGCAGCAGCTTATAAACAAGAACTTGCAAATTGGAGGAAAAAAATCTTTTAACAGTGTCAGCTAGGCTCTTCTATTAAGGGAAAGAACAAAACTTTCCAAACCTCCCCCTTTGTCTACTCCACCATGAGCCTAAGGGAGTTGAGTTTCCAGCCTAGTGGAAAGCTAAAAAACATCTGCTGGGACATGATTGATTGTTGTGAGAAGAAACCCTTGTCAAAGGGTCCCTGGGAACACAGTAATTCTGGACAAAGTGATTTAAATTATTTGTAGCTGTTTTGGTAGGGAGCCAATTGTCTCGAGCATACATCTCACACACCTAGAGTCATGGAATAGTGTAGGTTGGGAGGGACTCTTTGAGGTTGTGTAGTGCAAGCCCCCACCAGTGGGCAGGAACATCCTCAGCTAGAGCAGGTTGCTTGGAGTCCTGTCCAACCTGGATGTTTCCAGGGATGGGGCACTCACTGCTTCTCTGGAAAACTTGTGCCAGTATTTCACCACCCTCGTGGCAAAAGCAAGTCTTGTCTGCAGTCTGAGTCTGCCCTCTCCTAGATGAAAAGCAGGAGCCCTTCTCCTGTCACTCCAGGCCCTTTTCAAAAGTCTGTCCCCAATTTTCTTACAAACCACCACCCTTTAGAAACCATAAGGGGCTCTATGGTCTCCCCAGAGCCTTGTCTTCTCCAGACTGAGCAGCCCCAACTCTCTCATCCTGTCTCCAAAGCAGAGGTGCTCCACTCCCTGATCATATTCATGGCTTCCTGTGAACTCAGTCCAGCAGGTGAATGTCCTTCCCTTGCTGAGGACTCCAGAGATTGATGCAGCATTGCAGGTGGGGTCACACCAGAGCAGAGGGGGAGAATCACCTCCCTCAACACACTGCTTTACATTTTGGAGATCAAAGACCACAATCTGAGGGTGGTCTGTGATAGAAGCTTGGTGTTGATTTGGGGGAATTTAATGAAGAGAAGCCATTCCATTTTATAATATCTGTGACAGGAGTGGTCTTCCAAGGTGGCCCTGGGACGTGCAGTGTGGTAACATTTGTGTGATGTTGACACAAATTCCATGGGGCAGGAGCCAGAAGGAGAAGTTGTAATTGTCTCTCAAAGCACACACAAAAGGCAGTTTACAGCTATAGCTATGTCTTGTTATTTTAAAAGTTCTCTAAGCTGTTGCAACTCTTATGGGATTAAACTGGACTTGCTTGGATCCCCTCACATGAACCTCATCAGCCTTATCTCTGCTCGTAGGACTGTGACTGCTCTAGCTGAGGCTGATAGGAAGGGGATGTAGGGTTTATTTTCCCTCTCAATCTATTAGAGCTGCACCAGTGGGAACAGGTGGGAGGATCTGAAGGATGTGGTGTGTGAGGTGTTGCCTGCAGTCCTTTTTCTGCTCTGCAGGTAGACTGTACTGCACAAACATAGCAACTTACTTAGCTTAGACCTGCGGTTATCAACAGGCAACAGCAGGTATCAGCATCAGATGGTGTTTTCTGCACAGTGGCTACTTGAAAGAAAAGTGTATTTTATATTTGAGGCAATGTCATACTGTAAGAGGTGTTCAGACTTTTGATACACAGGCAGGAAAGTGAATGGGACCTGTTGCAAAGGCAAAACAAACTTTTTGTGGTACTAAAAGGGCTCTTTGGGTATCTGAGATCTGAGAAACAATCTCTGTGATGAAATTATAGCTATTTGGAGCCAGCTACATAGAAAATAGAGTGACACCAGGGACAAAATAGAGCTTAAACTTTTTTTACCTCCCAGAATGTCCCAGCTCCTGCTATGTTGCTTTTTTGAGGTATTGCTTGGCTTGTTCTATTTATGTTCTGGTCCAGAGTTTTCATGAGAAAACCAAATCTGACATTTCTCAACAAAAGTACAAATGGCTGGGGATGTGTTATATTTATCCTTTGTTTGTAGTGGCACCTCTCATACTGAGCAGCATAAAACAAATGGTGTGTCCTAGAAGGACTACCCAGCTGGTGAGAGGACTGGCTTTTAGACTTGTTGCTTGTTTTAGAGGGGAGTATGGAAGAGACAAAAATCCCTGGCTGCCTAAATGAAATGCACCTTTTAAATGGTACGTGTCTGTGCCTGGTCCTGTTCTTTCTGGGCTGTTGGCACAACTAAGAGTTTTGCAGAACTGAGCCTTAAGCTTATGTGAGAGGACATGGCTGAGAGAGGATTAAGACTCTCAGACGCCCTGTGTCTGCTCTAACTGGATGAAGGAAAAATGAGGGACTCAGTCCTCAGTGTAATCTAAAGTGGAACTTTGTGGGTGTAGAGTACTCCAGAAGTGGAGGGGAGGAGTGGGAAGAAAAGATGTCTGATGCTGAGAGGCTGATGGAAGTTTCAGGAGGTGAGGGGTAAACAATGATCCTAAAAGCCACAAGACAAAGATAAATCAAGACATAAGATCTGGAAAAGCAGTCTCTGTTCTCCAATTTCCATTTCATCCTGTGTCAGCTACCATGTACTCTCATCTCTGCCTCCCAGTGTTTCCCAATTAAAGCAAAACGGGAGTTTCCTTCCCAGAGATTTCACTTTTCCACCCTCTTGGCAGGCCACGTGGACCCTGGGGAGGATGACCTGCAGACAGCCTTCCGGGAAACACAGGAGGAGGCTGGTCTGCAGGCCAGCCAGCTCACCCTCATCGAGGGCTACAGGAAAGAGCTGCACTACCCTGCCCATGGCAAGCCCAAGACCGTCGTGTACTGGCTGGCAGAAATGAAGGACTGCAACACAGAAATCAAGCTGTCGGAGGAGCACCAAGCTTTCCAGTGGCTGAAGCTGGAGGATGCCTGCAAATTTGCAGAATATGAGGACATGCAAGCAATGCTGAAGGAAGTGCATCAGTTTCTCTGCTCCAGAGAATAAGTGGTTTTGTGAAGTATAAGGGGATTACTTGAGGAGACAGGCGTGCTTTTTATGTTTTAAACTGGAGGAAGAATTATATGGCTGCAGAAATGTAGATTTCTCTTTTTTTTTTTCTTAATCTGTAGAAATTCAGTGAGGATTCATGGAGCTTTTAAAGAGATTGTGCTTTTGTCTCTCCTAGCTAGCACAAAAAAGTGTAGTCTAATTGAACCATAAGCCAGAGATGTCTGAATTGAAGTCCAAAGCTAACAAAAGACTTCCTCTGTCTCTGTCTCCTTTTATTTTTCTTTTGCTTTTTTCCCCCCCTTTCTTTTTCTTACTTGAAGTGCTGAACAACCACAGGTCTTTTTGAAAAATCAAACACTTGATACATCTTGACTTGCTGATGTAAAGCTAGAGAGTTGAGAAAATGAGCATATGGGGATTTTTAATAACGAAACGCTTACTGCAGAAGTCATACCTTGAATTTCAAATGAGGAAGCAGTAGTTCTATTCCCAACTCTTCCAGTGATATGCAGTGATAACTTGTCAGATCTTTCAGGTCTTTCTTTTTGTATCATGAATTTATGTGCATCCATAATATACTGTTGTGAGAACATTTCCATCCAGACAGTCTTAGTAAATGGTTGAGGTATGGTATTTAAGTGGTAAATTGAAGTTCTTCTGGCTCTTTCTGTTAATTTTTTGATTTTTAACAGGCCCCTTGCCCATAGATTTTCCAAGGGGTTGAGAAAGGGTATTTAATCCGCTTTCTGCACAGGATATCCAAGCTTATGTGCAATTTTGTGTCAGTTTCATCCTATCAGTGCTTCTGTGGCTGCACCCACTCATCTTTTGGGGCAGCAGACATTACTAATGTTGGTATCAGTGTTACAAGAGTCTCTTGCTTGTCACTCTATTATCTTGCAGTGGAGTGATTTAAAATTGCATATATTTATACTTTCAAAAAAAGGGATACAATCTAAGGAGGCTTTTATATATAAACATGTATGTCTGTATACACATAAAAAACTTGAGTGCTCGTCCACATTACACTCAGGCTTTATTTTGATTATGAGCCCTGCTGGGAAGTGTTTCACTCAGGTGGTGGCAGAGTGTAACAACCAGTGAGAGTTAGAGGGAAGAGTTAAAAGCCTGTGCAGCCTCAGTCTTGGTTTTTCATTATTGTTTGAGGTACCATTTAATCAGTGCTGTGTAAACAATTGTGTTGCTGCCTTCCTGTTTATGAGCAAGATTAGCATATTAAGCTGGAGTTAGAGAGTCATTAACAAGTCATCGGTTCTGCCCATTCAGCAGTAATGAACACAGGCACTTGGTGCTTTGGAAAATAGATTAGCTCAGCTCCAAGCCAATATTTCCTTTTTAATGGCACTGCTCACGTAGTGTTCCCAAAGTGTGTCAAGGTTTTGGAGGGTGACCAGTGCTGTGCACTGTAAGGTGATGCGCTCCTTGGACAAAATTCCAA
Source organism: Passer domesticus (assembly GCF_036417665.1). Classification (NCBI taxonomy): domain Eukaryota; kingdom Metazoa; phylum Chordata; class Aves; order Passeriformes; family Passeridae; genus Passer; species Passer domesticus. The sequence continues at coordinate 8,269,856 of NC_087512.1, forward strand.
GGGCTGTAACTGAGATAATGGGTCAGGCACTGTGTGTGCATTTTATGTGATTTATGTACAGAACGTATTCCCACAAATTTTGTGAGTAAAATGATTCTTAAACATTTTTTGATCCCAGTGTCTTTGAGTTTCATTTAAAGTAGAAATGTTGGAAAGTCAGAATTTAACTCTGATTCTTGCTGCTCACTGGTGAAGAAAGAGTTCTTCCTCTGCCCATGTCTAATAGTAAGATATTTTCCCAAGGAACATCTGGGAAACCCTCCAGTAAATAATTATGGAATAATCTGCCTGGCAAAGATATTTATTTCCAACCTCTATGATATTTATGCCCTAAACCAATGGGGCTTGGTTGGTTTTTTTTTTTAAGAGCAGTTAAGTTTTTGGTTGTAATAAAATCTTATGACAGTAAACTTTTTAGCATTTAAAAAGAAAAATAATTTTAAAACCCCCAAAAACAAACAAACAACCAGAGATTTTCAAATGATAAAAAAACCCCAGAGATTTTAAATTCCCTGGAGAGACCTTACTTGTGCTGTAGGTTAAATAAAACCAAACTCAAGAGAAATCCAAGCTACACTGAAATAGCAGAACAGCTTAATTTAGGTCAAGTGAAAGGCGTTGCTCAAGTAAGAGACGTGAGGATATGATTTCCCTTGCTCTGCTGAACAAATGCACTGACACAGCTCATACTTGACATTTCCTGGTGTTATTGTTTCTTTCTCCACATAACTCTTGACTTACAGCCATGATTACATCACCTCAGAATCAGAGAAAGAAAGCATACATTCATTAATATTAGGAAAGCACTAAGACATTGCAGATTTCACTGAGAAAAGGTCAGGATTGAGTGTGATAGTTGCGGGTAATTTTGCTCAAACAAGAAGTGTAAAGGCTGAAAACAATGTCTTACTCCTATCTAAAAGAAAAACAACTGTATTACTGCTCTGGTGGAGCAATGTATCTATTAATTTACTATTCTGTATGATTATAGGAAATCAGAGACTGAAGCTGGAATAAAGTGGCTCTATATGCAATATCCCCAACAAGCATGACCAACATTTCTTGCCAGTCTATATAATGAAAGAGGATGTGTGCTATAATAAGGTTTAGTACATCCTAAATACGGAAAAGTTTAGAGAGACACATACTCTCTCAGCAGGGCTCCTGCAGTGATGCAGAGAGGAGAGTGGAGTGCTACATTTTAAGTTAGAAAAATGACTTGCTGATACTTAATTGACAACTTAGTGGGGATGAATATTTTGGCATATACCCAGAAGGGATTTTATAGAAGGCAGTGCTTGTTAATTACATTCTCACACTGACAATGTAACTGATGGCCTTCTGTGTCTAGTGGCAGCTAGTTTTATCTTAGAAAGAATTTAAGGCTCATCAGGACTTCTGTTTTTTACCTTTTGCCTTGTCTTCAAAGATTCACTTTTTCATATGCTCAGTATATGAAAATTTACTTTAATTAAAATGCTCTAATTTTGGTTCAATGGGCAGTTGCAGCTGGCAGAAGTCCCAGCTTCATTTAGGGAAACCTGGGGTTTGTTATGGGTTAAAGCAGCTCTAAAATCGCTAAGCAGCATGTGCCTATACAAACCAAACAATCTACCCTGGTTGCTTCAACCTTGTCTTGTGCAAGAAGATTGTACTCAAGTGTTTAGAAAAAAACCCCAAACTGTGTTTCCTGTCAAAACAGTGAGGGTGGGGAGATCAGCTGTGGTGGCAGTCTTCCTGGTGGGAACAGCGACACGGGACGGAGCAAAAGCTCTGTCGTTTTGGAGCTAGTCCACTTGGTAGTTGATGTTGTCAAAAAGAGGAGTGACAGTCCCGTCTTTCCACTCGATGAGGATCTCTCCACGCCTGAGGGAAGGGGAGCGGGATGGGGGAAGGTGTGGCTGGGGGCCCCTTTGCAAGGGCGCCGGCTCCCGGAGATCACCTCTGCTGCTGTTGGCTGGAGAGCTCTTCAGAGCAGAGAGGATTTTCTTCTTCCTGAGAGAAGAGAGAAGAGAGTAACTGCACCTCCCTGTCACTTGGTTGCTTCTCCACGTCAGCAACTGTAATGCCACCTCTTTCAGTGTTGGCACAAGATGTGTAGGGGAGGAGGAGCCAACATTAGTGCTGCATGTGGGTGGGTCGGTGAGTGGGATGGATAAACTGGGTGGCAGAGAGGAGGAATCCCCAAGAGTGACACATCTGTGACCAGACCCACCTGCTGAGAGCCAGCGACATCAGGTGTGGAATGGGGAGGGATGCCAAGACCAAGGCTTTTGTTTTGAGATGTTGGAGTTTTTCTTTAAGATGCTGTTCATGGCAAATGAACGTGACTCTCACTTACTTGTTGTAGTGAACATTGAGTGTCAGTATTATCAATCCCAGTATGAATGCCAAGGGGCTGAGGACCAGCATGGCTGTCTTCCAGTTCGTGCCTGAAAGGGTATTAGAGAAAGCATCACGTGTTTGCTGTACTTATCCCTGTTCTTATGCAATAGCCATGACTGCCACAAAAAATCACCTGTAATGTCCCTGAAAAATGCCAGATTACAGGAAAAGTGCTTTGTCTACATGATTGACATCTTACAGCTGCTTTTACACTGCACAGCATCCTTCTATTGAAAGTGGCTGCAAAAGTTTTTCTTTCTTGCTATGAAGAAAATACCTCATGCTTTTCCACTCTGCATCTTTCTGATACAAAATAAGAAGGTCTGGGAGAAAGCAGTAGTGTTAGCAGCTGTCTGATTTTCATGTTGTTACTATTTTTTTTTTTTAAATCACAGGCCTGTGGAGATTTAAAAAGAGTCTTTCTGACAGTTAATTTTGTGCCCTTATTCCCTATTGAGCATCCTCAGCAGTACCCCAGGGAAATGTATCTCTGTCACAATGGGAAGGAGAGGGGCACTGATGAGCCTTCACCTAGCTGGTCCCTTCCTCCTCTGGCTGATCCCTGGACCTACCTGCAAGCCTGGCCCCAGTGTTTTTCCCCCGATTTCCATGTTTCTTGGAGTGGTTGTGGGATGGATCTAGAGGAAGAAGCAGAAAGACTCTGATTAGCAGTTTCCATTTGGACCAGGGGTCCAGATTCCTCATAAGGCTTCACTGTAACCACAAATCCCTTTTGTTTGGGACCCAAAAAGGTAAAGGAAACTTTATTGTCACTTGGTGTTCCCCAGCCACAGATAATTTTTGCTCCTAAAACAGTTGGTGGCTCCAGGTTAAGCCTGTATTGCTGAACTGCTTGCCAAGGGAAACTCCTCAGCATGTTGGGTGAAAGCACTCAGTGGTACACGTGGAAGTTCTTCAGAAATTCTCAGGAACTCTAACACCACTGAAAATAGCTGAGTAACCTCGGAGTGCTGCCCACAATTTCCTTCCTGCTGTTCTTACTTATGCATTCAGAAAAGTGCTCACCCTCATTTGCTGGGAGCTGTGCCTGTTTGGTCTTTGCTGGTGACACCGTGCTGTTGAACTTGTTAGCCAGAGGAGGGTCAGTTGAGCTCACAGAAGGCTCTCTGTCCACAGCATCAATCTTTGATGAATCGATGGTTTTAGCTTGGAAGGAAATAAAGCAAAGATCTGTGTGATTATAATTTACTTTTTGTACAGGATCCTGGATATGCTCATTGCCCAGCAAGGAAAAGGAATGAAGCCCTGCTGGTTTGGTTCTCTGTCCTGCAGGGCGAGAAGGATGTGGTGCAATCACCTCCTCCTGTGCATCAGGGGCTTTCAGCTGTCACAGATTTTAAAGGTGAAATGAACCTCTCAAGATGGAATCAACAACCACAGCAGAGGTTGTTTTCTGGTGGTAGATGTGGTCATGGGTTTTAAAAATATGAGTGCAACACCAGCTGTTAGAGGATGATGTGTGAGGAAGAGGTAAGAGGAAGAATCACAGCTATTAACAACACTGCAGATATAAAAATAGGATCCAGAGGGTGGTAAATAGGCCGTACCTCTTGCAAGGCTCAATACCTCCCCTAGCCCTCCAGTCATGCTGCAGAGTAGGGTGTGTGGGCAAACAACTGCTGCTGGAGGGGAGCTTGTGTGAAGTCTGGTGTCAGCAATTCACCTCTCTGTTGCAATCAGGCACATGCCAAGACCAAGAATACTGTGACTTCAGGGCTCCCTGCTGCCTATCCAAACCCCCTCCCATCCTGTGGCATGAGCACCCACACCACAGCTACACAGGTGTCATTTATTGAGCAGATAACCCACCCAAGTATAAGTTGTCTGTTGATGATCAGAAGTTAGATAGAAATGGCTGAACAAATACATTGGACATTGATGTGTTACTGAGTAGTCAGATGTTCTCTCCAGTAGACTGAACCATGGGATTTATAGGAAAATTATGACTTTGCGTGAGACACCGAGTGGCACGGCCTGATTCAAAAGCTGCCCTGTGTTTACCCTCACAGCCTTATTTAGGGATCCTGGCTCCAAGGCAGCCCTGGGCTGCCAGGAGCATTGCCTTGGGGAATGAAAACGCTCTTTTCACATGCCTTTTTCCCATATCTTAAATGTTCCACGCATTTCCTAGCCTATATTTAACTAGCCTATTATGGTATCTAATTTGTATGGTCCATATTTAACTTAATGTTAAACGAACGCTAACACTTGTAACTATTGTGATTACATGTTGACCTTCTAGTTGGCTAATTAAAAACCTTGAGGGGAAAAAGGCCACCTTCTCTACACATGGCAGCCAAAGCAGCTGATGTATGTCTTTTATTTCAAATTAGATACACTGTCTCTGTGTCAAAAGGTTATACTTGTAATCCATCTGCTTATGGCGACCAGATACATCACATTTTCTCTTTACTCATTTCTGCAGAACTCAAAATCTCATGGGTCCATCAGCCTTAATGTAAGGAATAGCCTCCTGTCAGGGAAATCATTTTCCCTGAGGAATGTTGGGAACTTCATCACCCATCGCCATTTGGACAAACACATAAAAACCATTACAAACACCAGCTCTTTTTGGGTCTCTGGAGTGGAAGAAAGGAGAGGAGGAATTGAATGTGATTTTCAGGTCTCAGGTCTGCACACAACTTTACAAGAAAAGTACCAAAAACCACCTTTATTTGCAGAAAGGACTTAAATGAAAGTGGGAAACAGACTAGACCATGAACTGTCAGTGGTCAGCAGTGGGCTTCACTGGGTATGCAACAAATGATCACAGCCACATCTTGGTAAAATGACCATGCCTGATAGTCTTATGTCAAACTCCTAAAATTGTGACAAGACCAGGGTTTTTGCCCTTTCTGTGTCCAGTCTAAGACAAAGGCTAGTGCACACTTGTGAAAGCAGAGTTTAGATTCTCTTCAGCAAAGGTCAAGGCCATAAATGGTTAATATAAACCCCATTTTTAATAATTTTTGATGTCATCTTCTAAGATTTCGTAATGCAAAAGGAGGGCAACATTTAAGCTCCCTCCTACTACTTGCTGTGTTCACCAGTGTTTTTATGACTACACTGGGCACCAGCAGCAAGATTCACTGAGGATAATGAGAACATGGAATGAAGGTTAGAGCTAGGTTCCATTTTTTGAAAGGTGCACTGTTGGGGTCTCACAGAAGAGAACTTTAATTTCAGAAACTGAAGCAATAATTTCTGATACAGAAATAATATGTGTAATTGTATTCTCAATAATATATGTAAGTTTAAAAGAAGTTTTCAGCTGCCTCTAGTTGTTTTACCAAAAAAGACATCCCAAAGTACCAAATGCTCTTTCAAAGTCTAAAGTGCCAGACTTTGGGAGACTTCCTTGTGTGTTTTGTGCTTGGGAGGCCTAAGCAATTTCCACTATTCTTAGCTGTGGGCACCAGTGTAGAAATATTTTACCAAAATACTTCCTCAGAAACGCAGCTGGCTTTTGGAGACCTGATTATGTAAGGTTTTACATGCTTCTGTAAAACACTGAACAGCCACTACTGGAAACCTGTGGTACCAGGTAGTGGGCTTGAGCTGGAGCCATTTGGTGTTTCTCCAGGTAGGGCCGAAGTAGACATGAGTTAGAATGGCATGTGCAAGCCTGGTGTTAGATGGCTTGGATGACGTGAAAGTTAGATGTTATCCGACACTAAATCTACCTCATCTTACTTTCATAGATCCACACACGTGTGTCTAGAGCTGGTTGTGTTGGTTTGCTGGGCCTCTGAGCCGCTGCACAGATGGTTCCATCTGCCAGCGTCTTCCACCTGCTGAACTTGTCCTTCTCCCTTGAGACAAAGACCTTGTGGCCTCCCTCCTTGGTGCCAAGGTGGAAGCCCAAGCTCTGCAGAGTCAAGTGTCCCTTCTTGCTGCAGGTCCATGCCTGGCGTTCCCGGTCTCCACAGGGCTCCAGCTTGACCAGGGCGTGCTGGCGCATCCCGCGTGCCGCCAGGCAGCGCCCGGTGTGCAGGCTGACGAGGGTGCCCGTGTCGGGGTCCCAGCCCCACTGCTGCTGCTGGGAGTGCTCCTTGCAGCCGGCCAGGCTGACGCTGTTGGTCTCGTGGGAGGCTCGGATGCACTTTTCCAGCCGGGTGTTCCTTATGAGGAAGCCTCGTCCCTCTGCTACTGCGGTACAACCAGAGCAGGGTTTAGTACTGTGCACTAACACATGTCTTTGTAAACACCCTGGGGGAGGTGAGATGTAACCCACCAGTCCTTTCCTGGATGGGCATGCCCAGATAAATTGTTCCCACAGCTTCCTAATTTCCTGGAATGACATTTCTTTGAAAAAAAGGAGCGTGCAAATAGCCATGAGCAATGCTAGAGGAAAACAGCAGTTATGTAACTAATTAGGAAAAACATCCTTCCAACTGGAATGATTACATCAAATATCTGCCTATATAGATATCTATATGTATTTAATTCAGTACTTAAATTGTTTTAACTAGGTAGTCATCCTACCCTCCCTCCAAATGAATTAGATAGTTTGAGGGATGTTTTGCCCCTATCCAGGTCAAATCTTTCTTACCAAAGAGCAGTTGAAATCCCCCTCGTGCTGTTTATCTGGGCCAACTAGACCACCTTGGGCTATACTGTCTATTAAGTGGCTTCTGGAGGTATTAAAGCAGTGCAGGGATAAAACCATATCCCACCAGAAGTAAGTACTTGACTGAGGCAGCTCATGTAAGTATTGAAATTATCTTGGATTTAGCACACCTGTTCCTGGTCTGTGCACCTCAGGAACAAAAGTACCGCTTTTAAAAATCCTTTTGTAAGAGGGAGACATTGCAGCTGTCCCATAAGAAACACACAATTTGAAGCAATTTCTGTAATTGCTTCTTGCTTTTAAGAGCAGCAGGTTCCAACATCTCAGATGATTTAGGACAGATATCACATTAGCTGAAGGATTGCCACTGTTTTCAGTATAGCTGCATCAGGTGTGGCCTGTGAACATCCTGAGCAAAATGTTAAGTGCTAAACCATCCACCACTGTTGCAGGTGAACTTTCTGCTGTATATTTGATGCCTAAGATAGATGGATAGAAATAGAAGTTTCAAATAGCTGGACATTCTGAGAAATCTTTTAATAGCAACACATTGCAAGTCCCAGCTTTTACAGTGACCTTTTTTCCTCTCTTTTCCCTAGGAGACAGAATTATAAAAGCCCCATTGGCATATAGTACTGAGCATAAAGAGTAAGAGGACACTGAAAAGTGATGTTAGGCAAGAGCACTGATTTTTATCTAAACTATTTCTGCAGAATTTCCCTTCCCAAATAAAAAAAAAAAAGACCAAAACCACAAAAAAACCCAAAACAATACTGAGCCAATACAAGTATTTGGCTCAATACCTGAAAAGAGTAGTGATAGTATAAACAGAAGCTGGTACACAATGACAACAGTGTAAACAATGGTTTAAAGGAGCTCTCATGTTTTTCTCTCAGGAAATTCAAGGGTTCTGCTACATTAATAATGCCTTGGGGCTGTTAAATAAGAAAGAGCTCAGGACTTTCTGCTCAGCCTGAATGCCTGAGGAGAGGAGCCAGAAACCACAGTGCTTCTCCACCAGCTCTGAGATTGTCAGATCAATGTGTCTGTGCTGAGATATTGACCTGCATGGACCTGTGACAGCCACCAATGCAGAAAACTCCTGCCAGCCAATGTGTCTAAATGGTAATTAAATTTCTGGGCTATCTGTGGGCAACTTGTGAGTCCTGTTCTCTTTAACCCTTACTGAGGGCTGGGGGGAAGTAAGATATTTAATGCATTTTGGAATTGAGTTTCTGCCAGCCTCTAAAGGCAGAAGAAATGACTCATAAGTAATCTCCTGTAAACTTTAGAAAATTGAAATGGATTAATACAATCCCCCCAGCCCCACCCCACCCTTGCCATTTTTCCCTAGGATGTGGAATTCATGATTCTCATATCTTTGCTTCAGCTCAGCTGTGAGAAACCCATTTCCAAAGTCATAATTTGAGACATGCATTACAATGTAACAGGGAATATAACAACTGTGCTGGATCAGATAAAACATCTGCTGAGCCCAGGATCCTGTCTGCAGTGCTGGGCCATTAACATCTGCTCATAGAGGAAGAGGGTAAGAATCAGACATGTAAATATCTCACTCAAGACAGCAAGATGCCAGTGCCTCCTTCCAAAAATCACAGAATCACAGATTTGTTGGGGTTGGAAGGGACTACTGGAGATCATGCATTCCAATCCAGCCAACACAGGATCACCTGGAGCAAGTGACACAGGAACCATGTGGGGTTTGCAGATCTCCAGACAGGGAGATTCCACAACCTCTCTGGGCAGCCATTCCAGTGCTCTGTATGAACTAACTCAGAGAGTATCACTAAGTATTTATGGGTAAAATGGTTTTGCCCACTACATTTTTCAGCTCTGAAGTTCAAAGAAGAAGATAATTTTGTTGCTCCATCAGCATCAGAGCTCCTTCTGCAGTTTCACAAAGTCAATTTAAGTTTTGATTTTTCTTAATTACTTTGTGGCATCAGCAAGCTTGATTTCTTCATTATTCATCCCTTCTGATCTTTCTGAGCACCTTCTGATACTATCACTGCTGTGATCATTGTCAATTTATTCCACACCTTTGTTCCAGCCTGTGGGCTAGATCTGTCTTCTACTCCATGAGAATGTAGTTTCTTAAGGGTCTTGGTGGAAAATCCTTATCAAAAGCCTTTTGCAAACACTGGCACAAGACCTTGATCTGCTCAGCACATTTATGTTCTTACTGATACCATCATGGGTGTCAGGCATTCCCATTGCAAAAGCTGAATTGACTCTTCTTATATTTATCTGTCTGTAAATACTCTTCTTTTCTTCCACTGACTTGCCCGGTGCTGAAACCTGGAGCCTAAGGACCTGTGTCTCCCTAGGCTCTGCAAGGATCCCTCTTAAGAGGGGAATTATTGCTGTAACACAGCCCTTTGGTGTCAAGGTTGCCTTAAATAAGAATTTAATACACCCCTTAGAAGTTTTTTTAATGTCATCTTTAGTTTCCTGTAACTCAAAAGACATTTGGGCTGGTCCTTTGCCACAGATTATTTATCTTTTTTTTTTCTTTTGCTTTCCTCCTTAAACTTCCTCTGTTGCCAATTCTGTTTGATAACACTTCAAACTGCAGAGAGTGACTGCCACGACCTCCCTGACCATGTCTGAAGGGAGCACTACAGCCAGTAATCCATTCAGCCTTTCTGCACCGCCCCACTTTTGGTTGCCCTTCTTGCATTTGTGCCAGATATTTTCTGACCTCCTGACCCCCACCAACCTCCTGCTTCAGATAATGTTTGAAAATTTCTGCTGGCATTTGTTGTATTCTCTCTCTAGGCTGGTCATCCAGGTCTTTTTCTCATATGTTTTATTACAGGTTTTATTATTAAGCATGCCACAATCTTTGCTGTATTTTCTTTTCCTTTCTTGGCAGTGACTCTCCATTTGAAAGTTTTGGGTATTTTCATTACACTTTGCAGAGTGCTGCTGTTTGACCCAGCAGGAGATGCGTGCTTTGCTCTCTGTGGGGTCCCTGATGTTTTATGTTTCCCTCTGAACAATCCCCTGTTTGTTACCTGCACAGAGGCAGCAAACATTGCAGTCACATGTGACTGCCACGGCCATAGGGGGTAGACCCACAGTTAACCTGGTGTTTACTTTGAGATACACATCAGGCACCAAGAATCTTTACTCAGGAGACAAAACGACATCCCAAGTCCCGCTGCCCACTGGTCTGACGAATGAGGCCATGAGCTCTAACATTTTAAGAATTTTAACCTGGAGCAACCAGTGTACTCCCTGAGGATGGGACTCAGAGTCTCTGGAAAATGCCAGCCTTACCCACAGAGTCCAAGTAGATGCCTGCTTTGGGCTGCTCATACTTGAACACTTTGGCCTCTTCATATTTTTAGGAACAAAATAAACAATTTCTAGCAAGGCTCTTGATGCCAGCTCATTTGTCCTGTGATACTGACACTCTGTCTGGTTACAAGATAGAAAAGCAAGCAAATACAGGCCCCTGCTTTTCTGCAGCATGAGCCCCCTTGGGACATGCTGTTCCATGTAGGATTAGAGGCAAAATCCATGCAACGTTCCTAATTAAGGTAATGCCACTGAGAAAGCCCTGGTTACCAGTAACCCCAGTGTGACTGGGAAAGTTTCTGCTTTTCTAAGCATTGCCTGTGATGTCTTGATCAAAGACATTTGCAAATTTTTTGGGGTGGCTTGGCCCATATTTTTTCCTAACCACTGCTGCATTCTTAAGAATATTTTGATTTTGGTTGACCAACAGAGCTTCATATCTTTCCACATTACTGCAAGGTCCACTTTTTACCAAGTAGCTCAGTGAAGGCCTCCAAGGGAGCAATGCAGCCATGGGAAAAGAAGGAAGGTTTTGATATGGAAAAAAAATAATTCTATCAATTATAGGAAGCAGGGGAGGTTGGTGAAATTACCACAAAGCTGATGCAAGTGGGGGAAACCAGTCCCTGGGGTGGGGATATGATGGGTTCCTACAAAATCCAGAGAGATCTGGAGGAGATGGAGAGGGCTGACTGGTCAAGGTCTCATCCTGGATGAAACAAGGGGTGCCAAGGGAAGGCTCACAGAGTGCAGGAAGTGGTTCTGCATCCAGGCATTGTGTGTTGCTGCTGGGGAGAACCTGCACAAGCCAAGGGAGAAGGTCTGGTAGCTACTGAAGAGTTAAATGCATCACAGTCAGGAAATCCTCCAAGTGAAAAATAGTTGGAGGCTGGAAAAGTTAATGGGGGAGCAGAAGTACTGCACAAGCTTGCCCTTTCTGCCTCTTCAGTGCAAAATGCTTAGGGCTGCCTTTTGAGGTCAGGGCATCAGGGGTCAGGGCCAGCACTACCATGGCCTTGAGGAGGAGGAGAGAGGCTCCCAAGATGTGGGATCAGGCCAAGATGCCAAACACAGCCACCACAGCCTCACACCCAGTGCGTGGGGGTCAGAGTCAGTGCTAAATGCAGTTTTATTTCAGCATTTTCCTTTCTGTACATGTAGGCATAGATCCTGCTGGTGCCTGACTTCCCACTGCCCATTGCACCTCACGGGGTCACCATTAGGTCTGGCTTTTTAACAAAGCTTTTTACAGAGTGAACTAGGTTGGAAAAGGCCTTTGGGATCATCAAGTCCAACCTGTGGACTAACCTAACAGTTCCTCATCAACTAAACCATGGCACTGAGTGCCACATCCAGTCTTTAATTTTTAAACACCTCCAGGGATGGTGACTCCACCACCTTCCTGGGCAGCCCATTCCATTGCCCAATCACTCTTTCAGTGAATTTTTTTCTGACTTCTAACTAATTTTTGCCTCCTCTCTGCTTGCAGGTACTTTCCAAAGAAACAACTGTCAGAACTAGCTTAGGAAATTCCAGGATTTGCAGTTTTCAGCAGGAAACCAACCCCTCAGAGGTCTGTTGAGAGCAAACATCTCCGTCCTGACAGCAGCCTTAAAATTCAGCAGCCCCAGGAAGGAGGAGACAGGGGGGGAAAGCTGCCACAAGGGGATTTCAGCCCCAAGCATGAACATGTTTGTGCTCTGTGATTTGAGCTTCTTTGGGCATTGCCAGAAGATTAATTCCTTTCTGCAAAACAGTGGTGGTTTTATTCTTTTATTACTGGTCTGGCTGAAATGCAATGCCTGATCATATTTGCACCAAAAGCATTACACTAAAAAGGAAATCAAATACCCTGTGATCCTCCATACTTTACTAATAGAACAAAACCACGTGGATTGAATTGTATGGCAGCAGTAAAAAATCACTTTATTCTAACACCAGACAAGATCCTACCTTAGAAGCAAAGGAAGAGCAACACCTTGAAGACTGTTCTGCTCTCTTTGCATGCCATCATGGTATAATCTCCAGGTCCTAACCAATCTCCTCTAACCTTTAAAAGATGCATGTGCATCATCACCCCTTACCACTACAGACATGTAGCCTCACCCTGGGGCTTTACAAAGTGAGAGATTCAGTTCACTTTAATTGGCAACTTTTGGTGTGTAGAAAACAGCAGTAGATGGAGCAGAAGTCAAACCTGTAGGAGCACAAACAGATCTGCAGAGCAAATTGAGGGGTAACTTCTCAAAGCATCCCAGGGAGCTTGTGCAGCAAGGAGCGGAAACTAGCTGGTCAGAGGTGACAGCCCGAGGTTTATCTTTAAGGAGTAAACATCCCAGCTGGGCAGCCCAAGTAGTTGTAGTCCTCTGGTTGAAGGATTTTGAACAGCTCTGAACATGTAACCTGTATAACTTCAGGGCTGTTCTCCTTGCTGCTTCAGGGACTGAAAGAACTTCAGTGATTTATATCAATGAGTCACTTTCAACCTGACATCTCAGTCATAGCAGCAAAATAAAAAGGCTTATTAGCTCAGGGACTTTTCCCATTTTTAAAGAAAATTGATTCCTCCTGATGTCATGATGGGATTGATGAGACCATGGTAGCATCACTCCTGGGATACTGTTCCTGGGTAACACTGCTCCAGATCTCTGGGATGATGCTCAGCAGGGACTTCTGCTTTTTGCACCTACCCATGCAGGTCAAAACAGGGCTGCTTGGATTTGAAATACTCCTGTGCATGGGCAGGATACAGGATTGGAGCAACCCCAGAAGGCAGCTGAATATCAACATGAGCTGCTACCAAGTTTGCTCTGTGGAGGTGAGCTGACTCTGCAGCTTCCCAGCATATCCCACTCCGAGCTGACCACCACAGGAGCAGGACTAATACTTCTGCACTTCCCACTACCCTCTCCCATGCTGCTAGCATGCTCTGAGCTCACTCACCTCTGCTGGGAAGGAGCAGCTGTGAGCTGGACAAACATTAGCACTTAGGAGGTCACTCAGTGCCTGCCTCCCTCCCTGAGCAGGTTTATTCATCCACTACACTTAGCAGCTTAAAAGCACTTTATAAAAGCTGCGGGCATCATGCCACAGTGTCCCTGGCCCAGCCATCCCAGCACTTTGCCAGCCTGTCCCTCACTCTTCTGTACCCCTGTGTTTAATCCCGTTTTAAATGCTGCCCTGAAATGTGCCTGTCGGCACTTGCTCTACAGCTGGTGGGTTCTTGAGCTTTGCAGCCCAAGCAACAGTTCAGCAGGAAGGCAGGTTAAAACCCGGGAGGCAGTTCTCTTCCCACTTTACAGCTACCCCAAAAGAGGAGAAACTTACCCTCAAGCCAAGGAAGGAGGCAAATGCAGCCCAGGCTCAGCCTGAAAAGCTCCATGATCTGCCAGCCCAGCAGGGAACACGGAGCCCCCAAAGCCTCTCGCCCACGAGGAGTGCCAGGCAGCTCACTTTCACCCCTTTCTCAGTCATTCACAGCAGAAAAACCCTGCTGGGAAGAGAAAAACTCTTTTGTCTCAGCAGTGGAGGCTTGGCAGCTGGCTTATCAGCAAAGGATCAGCTTGGAGACACAGTCCTGCTCAGCAGCTGTCCCTTAGGAGAAATCATATGACGAGCCAGGATGGGGGGGACGCTGGACCGAGATGCTGGTGGCTGCTGGGCTCGGCTGCTTAGCAGCAGTGATTGCTCCCAGCAGCGGCAGAGCATGCTAAGCAGGCTGGCCCGCTGCCCTTGCCAGGGCTGGGAGTGGAGGGGGATGCAGGGCTGGCCCGCCAAAATAAGCAAAGTTCAGCAGGAGAGCTCAGAGGGGCATGGGATGTGTCTGCTGAAACCCTGCACTTGGCCGTGCTGTCACAGAGTCGTTTTCTCTTCAGAGAGAATTATTCCTGCCAAGAGGATTTTAGGCAGCGTTATAGCTCGTGGCAGAGATAAAGCCTCACAAACCAGCTGTGGTTGTCCTAGAGCCAGAGAGTGATGGAAGGGGGAGTTGAGTTCCTGGATGGGGGAGTAGGCTCCTGCTGTGGGTTTGCCCTGATCATCATCCTGAGGGCTGCTCAGGTTGAATTTGGCTTTTCATGCATCACTTTGGGCTCTGCATGGGGAGGAAACCTCACATTCCTCCTAAAGGAAAACCAGCAAAGGCTGACAGGTGAACAGTGGCAGGACAAGTGAGAGTTACAATTTTGCTAGCAAGATGTTCCCATTCAGCCACATCTCCTCAGCTCTTGTCTGTCTCATATGGTTGCTGAGGTCATTCTCACTTTAATAAACCGTTAAGCCTTTTGCACAAAAACACCTAAAAAATGGTGGGTCCTTTCACTTTTGGGGGTCAAGTCCTGAATGACCAATGTCACACCTCACAGCCGTGCCCATGAGACCAGGAGTGAGCTGGAGGGCTGGGAGTTGCTTCCTTTAGTGCCCAAGCTGTCAAATAAAAGGGCATGGTCCCACGTCAGGGCCATGAAATGGTGCAGAGGTGCTCCCTCTTTGTGCAGCCCTGGGATGATGGCTCCCAGCTTTCCCACTATCAGAGGGGTAACCTGGCTGCAAACAAGATGTGGATATAGTAAAGGATATTCTACAACCAAACAAAGGGGAAGGCTGGGGTAATTTCTTGCCCTGGTGAGGTTGGTCTTGTCTGACTGTATCACTGTGCATAACAAAAAGACCAGCTGGTTTCTTTGTGATTACTGCGGGTTTTCCCCCCACAGGAACAGGTCAAATTGTGGTAAATTACAGGCATTTTTAATTTAAAAAAATGCAGATGTTAAATTCTCCACTACTTGACTGGGACTGAAAATGCAAACATTCTTCACTGCATTTCCTTGGCACCAGAGTGAGGAGAGCCCACACCAGAAATCAATGCCATATTTAACCCCTGGAGAAAAGTGGTCAGTCAGCACAGACAAAAAAAAGAATCAGTTGAACATTAGGCACTGAGATTTTTAGGGTTTCAAGACACCACTTTGATTTCTTATATGTGCAAGAAAGTACTTGCATATAAAATTGCTCTGTAGCCTTAGAGCTTGTTCTCCACTACATTGGCTTCCTCAGGGAATGGCATAGCCTCCTGCATACAGAGGCTTCCTTCAAATTGTTTTCACAGCTTTTCCTGGGATGTCCCTAGGAGAGAACAAGCTGTTTTCCAGCTGTGGCCTCTCCCATGTGGAGCAGGAGAGTCCTGTAATTGCTGACCCTCGGTCACGTAATTTCCACATCAATCACTCCTTGCCAGCCCAAGTCTCATGGAGAAGCCTTGTTCTTTTCTCCATCATCAGTTTGATGGGTGCATTGCTTTTTCTCATCATGTTGCAGCTCATGGTGAATTTAATCAGAGTGAAGTAACAATCAAGTGAAACCTCATCTCCAGATTGTGGTGTGGTGCTGGCCACCACACCTTCACACAGGGGTCACTCACCACACACCAGCTGCAGCCCGGTCTGGTGTGGCACAGGCACTGCTTTCCAGCACACAACAGCTGGCAGAGGAAGTGGAGACAAATATTTTGCTAGCCCTAAACCTGTGAGATGCTCAGAATCAGCACAGCCTGTTACACTTTCACCCCAGCCTTGTAGCCGGCACCGTGCTTTGTGACATCAGGAAGGGCTTAAAATCTGAGCTCAATTCTCTACCCTTAGTGTTATCCCAGAAAAGAAATGGCAAAATTCACACTGTATCTGTAGAGTGAGGACCAGTGGGGTTCTGGGGAGTTTGTTCAGTATTTTAGAGGTGAAATCCTCCTCTCTTCAAAGGTAACATACTTTTGGCAAGGTGGGAATGCTCATTGGTTTTCTTTTCAGCTCTCTGGCCTTTGACAGGTTTTCTCTGCACTGGAACCTTTGATCACAGAGATCAAATGGCATCAGATGTTTAGGAAAATCAGTACAGAAAAGATCCTGCATCTCCAAGAAGGTATGCAGAAGGAAAAATAAATTTTTACATGCCAAAATACTCCCATGGCTGGGAAGTGGAGCTGGTCAGGGAGAAAGCAACAGCACCAGAGATGCCTGAGTTTAGATGAGTCCTTGTAGACCTGCTCCCATGTGAGCAGTAGCCTGAGTCCATGGGGAGCCCAGAGCAGATGCACTCAGCCTGTGTGAGAGCCTCATGTCCCATTGTGGGTGCATAAGGGCCACAAGAAGTCCCACAGGTGCAGCCATGAGGAGCACTGCCCAGGATGCCTCACCCTGGCAGGCACTTGGCTTAACCATGCAGAGCCTGCAGCATCCCTCAAGGACCCACCTGGTCCTGCCCTCATGATAGGTCTGACTCATTGCCACAAGAAAATAGCAAGCAAGAGCATTTCCCCTCCAAGAAAAGCCGTCAAGAATTGAGCCTCTTTATCTCTTTGCTATTGCAGGCAGCTCCCAGGAGCTTCATCTCTCAGAGGAGCTGCCAGCTGAGCCTGGGTCTAAGTGGGAGAAAGCCCAGCTGAGACTGGTGACTACCTGTCTCATTCCTTCACCCGACAGAGCTCAGCCTACTGACTTCACTCAAAGCAGACTGAGATGACAGCACCCTTTTTTCCCCCAGTTTCCCTGTATTTCCACAGTCCCCCACAGACTGCTCACATGGTTGCAGCTGTGGCACACAAGGACCTTTTCTCCCCCACCTGTGCTTTGCTTATCCCTCCTTGTTTGGTTTGTTTGAGGGGAAGGCACCTCAAAATCCCCCTGGAGCCCCTCATGAGCACTGATCCTGGTAAATAGGGTCTGGTGAGCTCGGTGCTACCCAGGAGATGCCTGATGACCAGTCACCCCACAGCCCTGGGACAAGTCTGGCAATGGTCCCTGGGTTTCAGCCTGGGCCACTGGCTCGGCAGATGGAGCTCCTTCCCAAGGATATGAGCAGAGCAGCTCCCAGATTGCAGGGGGATGCTGTGGCCACTACTGGCTGCCTGGAGCAGTGCATGGACACTGTGTGCATCTTGAGGAGTCAGAGAGAGATCTGAAACAGTGAAAAAGGTTGATTTCACAAGTCTTTTTTTCTGTCGGCTTTGGAGGAGGAGTTTGAACAAGAAGACAGGAATGGATCTTCCAGTTCCTGTTCCTATAGCAATTAGGATTGAAAGATCTGTGAAGTAAACTCTGCCTTTTTCCCCCAGTACTGAGGGACTGGAATCCTCTGGATTAGGAAAAACCTCAGGTAATATTACTGCTCTAGACCTGAGCTGGCTTTGCAAGGTTCCAGGGGGCTTATGACACTGCCAGGCTTGCACAGGATAATCAGCTTTGCAGCAGCACTCTGTACAGGCAGAAACCAGCAGTGTCTGTGCAGCCACCTTCATGCTGAGGTGAGGTAAAAACTCTCCAGGCATCAGGAACCATCGGGAGCAGGGCAGAGTCCCCAAATCAGGATGGTTTCCAGAGGTAGGCCTGCTTGGAGTTGTCTGGTGGTGTGAGCTGGTGAAGGTCTCTCCATGTGCAGGGTACAGCCACAGGCCTCCCAGCTGGACCCACTCTGTGGCTGGCATGGGATTAATATGAATCAAGCTGCTGCTCCAGCCCAGGGAGCTGGGTGAGCTCCCCATGGCCAAGGGCTGAAGCAGTGAGGCCAGTCATCCCCATCCATCACTGGAGCTATCAGGCATTTCTAAAAGCCCAGACCTGGGGTGAGAGGTGGTATCCTCCCTGCTTTAGGACACAATTGAGTGTATTTCCAGGTGGAGCAGGATCCTGCACCACTCTGAGGGACAGACTCTGTGTCCTTTCTCTCCACCTCCTCGTGCTGCTGCAGGTGTTTTCTAAGTGCCATGTGCTGCTGGCAGAGATTTTGTTGTCCCTACCTGCACCACATGGACTGCAGAGCAATGTCACTTCACCCTCTGCAGCCACTCCCCAGCCACTTCCACCTTGTGTTAAGCCTTGTCCGGCTTGTAGCTAATCTGTGGCAGCTCATGCAACAACCTTGGCTCTCCCTCCTCAGCTGCAGAGGCAGCAGATACCTCTTTTCTCACACCATCTATATGCACAGAAAAAAATGGTGAGCAAACCTCCCCTGGGTCCCTGTATTGTCAATAAATCCCGCATACACCACCCAAATTTGTCAAGCTGCCACAAGAAATGAGAGTTAATGGGAACTGCTTTCTACTTTGCATGACTTTTCTGCTAAAAAGGTCCATTTTAAACAGTCTAAAAGGGCTTGGTAAATGATTAATCAGTTCTTGCAGCATTTGACAGGCCAGTCATTTGTTTATGGCTTATTATGTTTAGCTACCTATGGCTCTTTCTGCTAGGACATGTTGTATAATCTCCCTAAAAGCACCTGACAGTGACTAAGTGTTTGATAACCTGTAAAAGGAACTCCAATATAGAAAACTGCCGTTGTGTTTAAAGGAAGAATTGTTTCCTGATGGGCTCTTTAAAGAGTGATGCTCTCCCTGAACCACCAGGAAGGTAAACATATGCAGAATCACAGAACATTCCGAGTTGGAGGGGACCCACAGGGATCATCCTTTAGTCCAGTTCTAAAGTGAAAGGCCCAGACAGGGATCAAAACCACGACCTTGGTGCTCTTAGCACCGACTGAGGCAGCTTCAGAGTCTTAGAATGCTGAAAATCTGAGGATTCAGGAATCACATAGCTCTAACCTGAATAGAGGCCTGACAAACTCTGTGACACAGGTGCCAAGAGACTGGGGGAAGTTCTGGGGATAAATTTGGTCTGGGGAAGGAGACTCTGAGGGACTTAGGGGTTTAGGTGTGAGGCTGCCCTTCGAGCTGGCTGATTTGTGTTTCGTCACTTGAAACCCTTGAAGCTCCCGTTTAGCTGTAAGAGGGTCTAAAGTCCCAGCTCATTTTCGTCTTATCACAGTTATGTCAATGTTTAATCTGTGCATGCTAAGTGCTGCTAAGATCCTTGAGGAATCCTGGCTTCTTTCAGCCTGGGCGACAGACAGGCCCAGATCCACACCTGATTAGCACCTGATAAAGCAGCCCAAATATAACACAACAGTGCTGGTATCCAGAGGACATCTGGCTTCTAGGGAACTGTGGGAGAATTCAGCTCAGCCTGGCTTGGGAGCACTTGCACTCTGGGGGGGTTAATACAGCACTCACCAGAGCAGAGAGGCTCTGCAAGGACCAGTTAAATATAAACAGGAAAGGGTCTCTGTGATGCCATAACCCCATGGATGGAGCAAGGATAGGGCTGGATCTGGGCTCTGGTAACCTCTGTGCACCCCTTAGCAAAAGTCCTTCTCATCACCACTTGGCACCACTCAGGCTGACAGCTAGGCCAGCAGATGTTTAATGCTTTCTGAAGACATGGGATGGGAGTGCAGCTTCAGAAACTCTTTTACCTATTTTATCTATGCTAGGAATCGCAATTTCATCCTGTGGTGCCTCCAGAAGTGCCACTGCCTGCTCTCCCCACTGACCACTCTCATCTCACCTCTTCTCTGTGAGGGAAAGGGCTGGGGTGTTTACATTGCATCCCATGGCATCATAAGAGTGAGGAAAACCCAAAAAACCCTGGAGACAGGATGGCTTGGCTCAGTAGTTCCAGCTTACTTGCATACGATTTTTCTGCCCCGATATTCTGCTCCTGGGGAAATAAAGGGATTTAAAGCAACTCTCTCAGAGTGAAATCACTGCATAGAAAGCTTGGAAACGTCTCTCACATCCCTTATTCTTGGACAGATTTTTGAGTCATGATGTCCCTGTGTTCTGGGGTTTTTAATGTATTGCTTAATATTAAAAAAAAAAAAAAAGGCAGAAGAAAAAGGCAGAAGAAAAAGGAAAGAAGAAAAAAGAAAGGAAAAAATCTTCTCTTTTGATTCCTTATTTTTTCACCCTGGAAAGTGGTACAACTTGCATTAAAGGAAAGTCCTGTCTCCAGGCTGGCTGGGATGGTGAAAGGAGGAAGGAAGAAGAGGAAGAAAGCTCCGAAGGCAGCAACTGAGGACTGACCCAGAGCACAATAACACCTTCAAAGTGAAAATGTTGTTTTGCAAAAACACAAGGGTTTCACTGGAAACCACTCAGAGCCGTGTCAGGAGCCAGGCCAGCACTGGGAGGCTGCCAGGCCTGAGCACTTTGGGGCTGGCAGAGTGCCCTGAGCATGTGTAATCCAACCTGCTCCCCAAAAACACCCATGTCCTGCACCACCATCTCTTTGGGGCAGCAATAACCTTCATTTTCTTACCCTCCTCCCCTGCCAGGGCTTGCCTGAGAACACTTTTATCCATTCCAGCTCTTTTTCTCGGCTAAGTCTCACTCATCCCAAGCATGCACTTCTAAAACTAACCAGGCAGTTAATTAGGCTGGTTTGGGATCTGCTGTGATCGATCCAAAATGCGGTGACCTCTGGCATTTTTAATGGCTCCCTGGGTGGCTTATCATCTCTGTATATTTAGATACCGATGTCATAGCGACACGGGTAAATACACCCAGCCATTTATTGCTGGGCACAGATCAGATGAGCAAGCTGGCTCCTTTTCCCTCTCTCCATATAGGCTGCTCCTGCTAGTTCTCATCCTGTCAGATCACACAGACCCCAGGAAGGGGCCAGGGGAGACACAAACCTGGTTGCACAGAATGCATTGCCTCGAGCCACCAGCCTCAGATTCTCCTGCCTGTGTTTTGTTGGCAGTGGACACTCAGCTGTGCTGCATTAGCTGGCTTGGTGATGCTTGATGCAGCTGCAACACGTCCCTTCTGTGCATTTCTCAGCAAAACAAGGTTTTGATGTAATCCTGGTCTTACAACAACTTCAGTTTAATATACCTATCCTCATACTCTGTACCAAAACATCTTCCAGCCCCACTGCAGTATAGCATCTTTCCTGGCATAAGCCCAGGAGCTACTGAGTTGTAATAAATTAGGAGAACTGAATGATAATAAAAAAACAGAGACAGAGATGTAGTGGAAGATTCAATTTTTCCTCTGCAAGGAACAGAGGGGCTTTTCTGGCGTGATGGCTTTGGAATAGGTAGCAGGGCAGGCAGTGGAAGGGAAAGGGAAGCACATCCCCACACCCCCACATCCCCATGCAGTTCAGGGAAGGAGCAAAGTGCAGGGAGATAAAACATCTTTTACCAGCTGCATCCCTGGGAGTGTGGTGAAGAGCAGCAGGTGGAGGCTGGAACCTTCAGCACAGCATTTCTCTGCCTGTGTTTGATGCAGGGAGGTTGTGGGCAGGAGAGGAAATCCAGCAGGGCTCATAATTAATGTAAACACAGATCAGCCTGTGATGTCCAGCTTGTATGCTCAGCCACCAGCCCCTTCCCCTGGCCTCCTTCTCCTCCAGGCTCTAGCCTGACTTTCATCCCTTCATCCTTGCTCTGTGGGAGAGAATGAGGCTGCAGCCAAGAGAGGGTCATAGGAATCCTGGCACAGACAGGCTCCAAAAAAGCTCAACACAGCTGCCAGTGAGCAGACTGTCATTGCAGAGCGAAGTAAGCCAGAGCCAGAGGGCAGGGAGACTGGGCTGCAGGCAGAGCAGAGGAGCTGCAGCCCTCAGCAGGATTTAATTGGGTATTTTTGGTGTTTATAACCCTCTGTTTTATGAAAAACCATTGCAGGTGTGAGCAGCCAAGCTTTGGAAAGGACATTGTGAATAGCTTCATGAGGATCTTGGATTTTGTCTTCACCAGCTGGAGTAAAAGAATTCAGCAGCAAAGTTGCTAACCAGGTGTTGAGGCTGCAAAGGAATAATGGACACTCGGATTACCCACCGCGCAGGAAAACATGGAAAATTTCCAAAGGAGGATGCCAAAGAAGGGCACTTGACTGAAAATGTAGCACCAGTGAAGCCCTCCAAGGAGCTGAGGCCCATGCTGGGCACCATCTTGCTGGGCCTCATGCTGTTCATTGCTGCCGTGGTGGCCTGGTGCTACTACACGGTGTCCCTGAGGAAGGCGGAGCGGCTCAAGACGGAGCTGATGGACCTGCGGGCGGACGGCTTCGTCATCCGCAACCAGCACGGGGAGGTGGTGTTCCGGCTGGCCTTCCGCTCGGGCAGCCTGGACCTGGAGTCGTGCTCCAAGGAGGGCGAGATCCTGAGCTGCTCGCGCTCCAGCCGCGGGCCGCTCAACTTCTTCATCCAGACGGTGAAGCCCAAGGACACGGTGATGTGCTACCGCGTGCGCTGGGAGGAGCTGGCGGCCGGCCCGGCCGTGGAGCACACCATGTTCTGGGAGGACGCCCACTGGTACGGGGGCTCAGAGATGAGCATCCAGCACTGGCCCATCCGCCTGGCCGGCTACCAGGAGCCCGTGCCCTACGTGACCAGCGACGTCTACTCCTTCCGCGACAGCTTTGGCGGCATCCTCGAGCGCTACTGGCTCTCCTCCAAGGCGGCGGCCATCAAGATCAACGACTCCGTGCCCTTCCACCTGGGCTTCAACGCCACCCAGCGCGCCCTCTTCTTCCAGGCCCGCTACAAGGACTCGCCCTACAAGCCCCCGCCGGGCCAGCAGCCCTTCCCCGAGCTCAGCTACTGCGTCTGCGTGGGCTCCGACATCACCTCCATCCACAAGTACATGGTGCGCAGGTACTTCAACAAGCCCTCCAAGATCCCTGCTGAGAACGCCTTCCGATACCCCATATGGTCCACATGGGCCCTCTACAAAAAAGATATAAACCAGGATAATGTTCTGAATTTTGCAAGAGACATTAAGAAGTACCATTTTAACTGCAGCCACATTGAGATTGATGACATGTACACCCAGACCTATGGAGACTTTGATTTCGACCCTGTCAAGTTCCCCAATGTAACAGAGATGTTTGCAAAGCTGAGGGAAGACGGGTTTAAGGTCACTCTGTGGATTCATCCTTTTACACACATAGATTCACCCAATTATGAAGTGGGAATTGAGCGTCAGCTGTTCATCAAGGAGCCGTCGGGGCGGCTGCCGGCCATGGTGGAGTGGTGGAACGGCATTGGGGCCATCCTGGACTTTACCAACCCAGCAGCCCGTGACTGGTTCCAGAGCCACCTGCGCCAGCTCCGGCACAAGTACGGCATCTCATCCTTCAAGTTTGACGCGGGTGAGACCAGCTACCTGCCCAAGCAGTTCAGCACCTTCCGCCCGCTGTCGGACCCCAGCATCTGGTCCCGGCGCTACACGGAGATGGCCATCCCCTTCTACGAGCTGGCCGAGGTGCGGGTGGGCTACCAGTCACAGAACATCTCCTGCTTCTTCCGCATCATTGACCGCGACTCCGTCTGGGGCTACGAGCTCGGCCTCAAGTCCCTCATCCCCACCGTCCTCACCATCAGCATGCTGGGGTACCCATTTGTACTGCCAGATATGATTGGAGGAAACTTCCTCCCCAACAAGACGGAGGGGGCAGTGGAGATTCCCAACCGGGAGCTGTATGTGCGGTGGCTGGAGCTGTCGGCCTTCATGCCCTCCATGCAGTTCTCCATCCCGCCCTGGCTCTACGACAAGGAGGTGGTGGAGATCGCGCAGAAGTTCACGCAGCTCCACGAGTCCCTGGTGGCCCCGCTGCTGCTGGAGCTGGCGGGGGAGGTCACCGACACGGGCGACCCCATCATCCGCCCCATCTGGTGGATCTCGCCCCGCGACGAGGCCACTCACCGCATCGACTCCCAGTTCCTCATTGGGGACACCCTCATGGTGGCTCCTGTGCTGGAGATGGGCAAGCAGGAGCGGGATGTCTACCTGCCCGCGGGCAAGTGGCGCAGCTACAAGGGGGAGCTGTTTGAGAAGACCCCAGTGCTGCTCACCGACTATCCTGTTGACCTGGACGAAGTTGCCTATTTCCTCTGGGTTTCCTAACAGGCCCCTCTTCAGCTGTGCAATGGACTCGGTGATTAGTTTACTAGTGGTTTAAAGACCTGGGATTTTCAATAATTTCTAATGTAGCAATATTTCAGAGTGAAATTTAAAGGAAACACTGAGACCTCTGTTCTGTGTGGCAACTGTTCTGCAATAACTTATTAAAATGTATTGGATGGGTGTCTTTGTTACTGCATTGTGACAAGTGTAATGTACAGAAACACAGCCTCTGCTCAAAATCTTTTCCCACCAAGAAGTGCCATGCATGCTTCTTCTGTCTAAAGGCAATTACATGGTCTTCTTTGTTACCCAGTTTCACAGATGATCCCCTGGGACATTGAAAATTTCATGTGCTTACTGAAGGAGGCAGCTGCAGCAAAGTTTTTTTTTTTTTTGCAGAAAGCAGTCTGTGGTTATCCTGAAGAGGAAGGCACGCAATTTGCAGCCTGCATATGAGATAGGAGCTGATGCAGGACATTGGAGTTTGCATTTTCCATGCCTGAGCTATCTGAGCAGCAAGAAAGCTACAGCACTTGCTAGAGCTGTGCCAGCTGTTTTCCACCTTTTATAAATTACTGAGAACCATGTCCATGGTGTGCATGCAGGTAAACCTATAAAATGTGGTGATATCTCACAGCAGTCAAGGTGAAATCCTAGTACCACGTGATGCAGGGGTTTATACTTATTAGGTTCCATGTGTGTTTTAGGACCATGTTTAGGACAAAGGTGTAATCTGCCAGGTGCCAGGAGAGAATTTGGCCCCTTCAGAGAGTTCAGACAATTAACAAACCAGCCGGAGTACCAAGCTGCCTCAATTTCCCCACTGAGAATGTTTTCCCATCCTGTGTTAATGGAGATCCCTATCCATGGCAGGTGGATCCTCTGTCCTCCTGCCCATAGAGGCGACTGTTCTCCAGAATGAAGGTGTCCCAGCAGCTCCTGAAGGCTTTGGGTAACCAGGCTGGCTGTGAAACACTCTCCTCTCTTGGTCCAATATTTCCTGCTGTTTTTAAGCAAAAAGAAATTTTAGGTTGACACGACTGGGCAGTTTAAGAGAGTCCAAGGGTCTCTGGGCTGCAATGTCTCTTCCCAAAGTGAGAGACAGATCACTTTGCTGGCTCCAGCACACTTCCAATGGGCACCTGGGAGGTAAAGCTGTGTGTGGCCCCAGGGCAAGAGAAAGCTCCTTTTTTTTAGGGGTTTGCCTCAGGGCTGCTCCATACAAAAAAGTAAACAAAATGGGTCTAGGGAACATTGTACTCAGAGAGCTTGCTTGGTGCCCAGAGGAAGCAGATCCAAAACTGGCTCAAACCTGTTGCCCATCAGTAGGTCCATTGTGTCACAAAGGACCCTGCATGGACACAACAGCAGTGCCAAATGGGATGAGCCAGAACATCTTTTAGATATCCCTGAAAGCAGCTGGAATTGCAGTAATGCTGTCAGTGGTGTGGCAGCGGAGAGGGAAAACCAGCCCTACTGCAGGGATGTGAAAGGGAAAGTAATGCTCAGTCTGGCAGTTGTGCTCAGGGTTAACAGGACACCACTGAATCCTTACCACAGGCTTTCTCCCGTGCCAGGATAGTAGTTTCCAATGAAACATCTCCCCCAAGGCTGCGAAAGTGTTTCTACAGTTGCTGCTTCAAAGCTCCAAATGGTCCCGCACATCTGGTCTTGGGGGAAACAGAGAGTCCCAGGGCAGCCCTGCAAAATTCCTCTGGCTGTTGTTCCTTTGCAGAAAAAAAAGTTTTCTGGAAAGCTCATGCCCACAGTGCTGAGAGAGGAGAGAGCCAGACTCCATCACCCTCATATAGTACCTCTGGCCCTGTGACCAACATGCTCTGCATGCACACACAGCTCTGCCACCCACCTGCACCACAGGCTGATGGGGAAAAAAACAGACAACACTGAGACTTCCTGCAGACTCTGAGGGTGATGTGGGATGCCTGGTCCCATGGCTGCAAAAATGTCTCCCCCTTTCCAGTCTGTCCCTCAATGCCTTTCTCTGCTGCCCAGCTGAGGGACAGATGCTGGAGGCATCCTGTGAGCAGGTGGCACCACAGACACCCCTCCACGCCCTCCTGCCACACAGGGGCTGTGTGCTGTTGGAGAGACATCTTGTTTGCCTTGCTAAGCTTCAGTCCTGGTTGATTTTTTACACTCCCAGTGCTGTGCATGAGCTCTTAGCTGAATGTGCTGGTGACACGAGACTCTCCTACAGAACCTGGCTCACCACAGGCTGCCTGTTTTTTGGCAGGGGAAGTTTACTGCCCTCTTTGATGACTGCTGAGCTCAAAAACACCCAGCCCTACAGGCAAAATAAAAAAAAACCCAAACAAATAAAAATCTGTTTTTCTCTACTTGGCCTCTGGGATATTGTGTCAGCACAAACCATCTTCATGGCTCTCCTGGCACGAGGGATCTGCAGGCTGGCAGCTCCCACCCAGATTGAGAAGGTTGTACCTTTTCCTGAGGCTACCAGCCTGGCCATGTGCCCAAATGAACTCTGATGCTGTCAGTTTGTCCTTCCACCACAGTCACCCCCAGCCTCAGGCTCTGCCTGCCTGTTGGCTTTTCCTTACTTTTAATCAAAGCTGTGATTTCAGAAAGGTGTGGACACACTCACAGCTCGGGTCTCCTGGGCCAGCGGCCACTGCTCTGCTATCACCCATAGGCACCTCCTTGAAGTCCAGTTTGCTACAAACTGGGCTGCTGCTGTAGCTCCCCTGGGGTTTGGATTTTGCCACTAACACTCCTCCCTGTGCAATGCACAGCTGTGGATGTGTTTTGAAGCACTGCCATGCAGCTGACACCCAGCACAGCGCTGACCACACTCACTGTTCCATGTCCGTGGTGAGCCTCAGACACACTGCACCAGGTTTTGTGAGGATACAAACCAAACTCAAACCCAAAGCACCAATTCCTAGGAGGACCTCTGTATCACTGAGGATCTCTGCAAGGCTGTGAGTGCTCTAAACTGCCAACCTCCCCAAACGCCTTCAGCAGTGCCAGCTTCATCTCTCACGTGATCATCAGCCAAGTGTGCGGATGGCACTTGCACCCAAGGAAGAAGTCAAAGGAAAAGCTTTGGGTAAATGTCTTTTATTGCAAAAGGAGTGAAATGAAGTCCCTCTCAAGCCACACTGTAAAGGCTGGCCACTGCTAGTGATGCCCAATGGCATAAGGCAGCTATGGTTTGTGTGGTAACAATGGAAAGGGAAGGAAAAACATTATTTGGGGAAAAGGGGGTGATGTGGAGTAAGGCAGGCTCCTAAATGAGTCTCACATGCTCCATTCCTGGCCCTCCCATAGCCACAACATCTATTCCATCCGTGTCCTTGCTGTCAGTGCCACCTGGAAAGGGGAACCATGGGGACGGTGGGAACAGTCAGAAGGACCTTCTGGAGAGCCCAAGGGAAGCTGAGAACAGGGTCCTCTTGCTCATCCCCTACAAACAGTCTTGAAGTGTGTGTCCTCTGAGAGCAGCAAGGACTAGCAAATCCCCAGACTCGGTGTTGATAAACCTTTTTTGGGGTGAATGTCAGTAGAAATAGGCCCACGACCCTGGAGGTGTGTTTGGTCCCCACTCCTGGGGGCTGACACAACACTGGGGTTCACCTGGACATGGCCTTTTCATGGCTGGCCCTAAGACACAGCTAGTCTCTTTGCTGTCAGGACCTAAGGGAGGACAATCCTCAATCCAGTGGGATTGTCTGCCACCACTGCAAACACAAGAGTGAGGTTACTGCCAGCTTCTCCTTTTAAAACATACATAAAAGCTGCAGGCTGCAAGCTTTAAATAAAACAACGTTCTCCACCCTGATTTCAGTGAAGACTTGAGTGAGAAAAGCCCCAGATCTCCCTGAACCACCAGCCCCACCAATTTGGTACAGATGGACATACTTAAACTTCTTTTTGTTTTCCAAAATTTTATCTCAATCAAGGTGACTCATGTTACAGTTCATACCAATTAGCAATTAGAAAAGTGGTTAAAAACAGACCCACCAGCATTACAGTCTGACAGAGGACAGCATGTACAAACACAAGCATCCAGAAAACCTGATTCACAACAGTGCAAGCTTCAAAGTTCAATCACATAAGTATCAGGTGTGAAAAGACTGAACCCAACTCCCAAACCTTGTCTGCGGCTTTTTCTCGGCTGAAACAAGCTAAACCCAGCTTTGGCCAGTGACCCATGGTGTGAATCAGAGAAATATCCCTAGCAGCAGTTCCCAAGGTATCTGTGCAGAGCTTCCTGTCTGCAAGGTCTGAGAGATCCTCAAGTCCTGCAGTGCTACAGCATAGTGTTAGAAATAGTGGTTTTGGTAAAAAGGTGGATGGAAAGGCCATCTAGAAGCCTGTGAGACATCTTAAGGCAGCACTGCTGAGCCTATCCCCAACATCAGCTCATAGTTCTCTCAGCAACTTTATCTTTCTCCTTGCTGGACCACTGAACAGCCATGTCCACTTGTGCACTAATTACAGCATTTAGGAAAATAAGGATATTCTATAATCTTACCCATTCATTGATATAGTTAAATAAAAGAAAATTATAACTTTGTAAATAAAACCCTTTCTTCTTCAGGGGAGGGGAAAGAAGACAGTGTGTCTCATGGATAATTTCCTCCATGACCTTCCTGACAGTGCCTGAAACCACTGCAAGGAGATTAAAGGCACTCATCTGGCTGCTCCCATCATTTTAATAGTAGAAGGATAATAACAAGGATGCTGTGTTTCTCTTCACACAGCCTCATTCCTCATGAGTGATGCATATGGTGAGTGGCACAGAACCAGGGGGAGAGAAGACAGCATCTCATGGCCATGCCAGGATCCTTCCCATGAAGTCCTGTGCCAAGGATCCCAATTCTGCACTGGCAGCTGAGCTGTGCAACAACATCTCCTCCACCTAACTGATGCCTTAAGTTTTAGCTTTCGTATTTTCCAGATTCTGTACTGCATTAGTATATAACTCTGAACTTCATATAAAGTGTTAGCAAGTTCTCACAGTTTAGTTAGACAAAACAATCATTTTCCAGCCTGAGAACCAAGGACACTGTTGCAGCTTCAGGCCCAACAAGTATAAACAGAGAATTGAGAAGAGCAATTTGGGAGGATGGGACTTCATAACCTGAAGCTGTAATTGGACAGTTAACCCCAATATGGAAATGGACCAAAACTTATAAAAGTATGAAAACTTGTGACCCATCATCCATCTTGGGTGGAGCCACAGCCAGGCTCTTGTACTGCCCAAAGTGTATCCTTTGAAGGCCTTTCTGATAAATAACTATTCCTTTAATAATGTCTAGCCTCTGTTCTAGGTAGCCTCTTAAGGCATCATAATGACTCCCATGCCAAGGGATGACAAGCATTTCATGAGCAAAGGTTGAAAGAGAAGAGCTGGAGCCCCTCAAAGCATGGTCTAGGGCTGCAGAAGCTCCCTCCACACTTGGCCCTTCTTAAAGGCTTTGGCCAGACTCATCTCCTCGCCTTCAACATCACCCTGTAAGCAAGGGCCAAGTCCTGCCAGTGCCCTGATGAATGACACTGAGGTTCCAGGACTAATTCCTTGCCAGAGGGTGTCTGTAACTTGTAAATCTGCACCAGTGGCAGAGAAGAAACTTGAGTCCTTCAGAATTAAAAACCTGAGAAACAAAGAGGCTTCAGGAAACACTTGTGCTCCAGCTGGGCAGGGACCTGTTAGGCTCCCCTACATCCCATTTTGAGAGTAAATTATACAGGGCAAATTCAGGTGTTAAGGGAGTCCATCAAACCAGACTTCCTCACTTCCTAACTACACAAAACCACTTCAGATTTTGCCCCTAACAATGAAATTTCTCCTCCTGCACCCCATTACATCCCTCAAGTTTAGTGCATCTCCTTTTCTGCCTCCTGAAAAGCTCTGTGGTTGGAGATGGGCTTTGAGAAAGATCCTCACTGGTACCCAACCCTACCCAAAACATGTACCATCTCCCTGCACGGCTGACTTCGGCCAGAGCCACGCCCAGCCCAGACACAATTCCAGGAGAAGCCCCACAGATGCTGAGCTGTCCTTGGCTGGCTATAGCCTGGGCAAGATGCCCAACCCTTCCTAGCCATCACAATTGAATTCAATTCTGCAGAAGCTTATTAAAAATTCAGGGGTTGACACATGTTCCCATCTGGGACAGAGCTGGGAATTCTTGCCTTCGGGAAGGCTTCAATCCTGTTGGCCCTGCCTTGAGTTTCTGTAAATGCATTTTCCCAAACAAAACCAAATTAAAAATCTGCCAAAGATGCAGCTGTTGGGGACTTGGGGTGCAGGATGACATCACCCCATGTGCCCTCCAGGAGCCTCTGACACCAATCCCACCTCCAGCAACACCAACACTGCCTGAGAAAGCTCCCCAGGACTCTCCCAGGCAGAGAGGAGGGCTGACTCAGGAAAACCCCCAACAAAAATCATCACCTCTAACGACCTGAGATGGGCATTAGCTTAACTCCGCGTTAGATGAGAACATTTCCGTGGGTGCAGTGAGAACAGCCGCTGGCACAGACCCATCCGTGAGCAGAGCTGGTGTTTTCCACCCCCGGCAAACGGCACTGTCAATCCACCACACGTGCCGCTCGCGGGAACCGGCTGTTCCCAGGGACGCGCCGCTCCGAGTGTCTGAGGACAGCTTTGCTCCAGGCAGCCCTTCTGCCAGCAACAAACCTCATCTGCTCTTAAAAACCAAAAAGGATGGCGTCAGCAGGATAATCATGTAACCAGGTGGGGTCATAAGTGCTTTAAAAAATGGGACATGCTGGTACAGGCGGTGCTGCTCAAGGAAAGGCAATGTTGACGCCCCGGGCAAAACACGCAGGCAAGAGCCTTGTAGAGGAAGTCAAATGGGTGAGCAGGTGGGATGCAGCTGTCCCAGCAGGAAATAAGCAACCCATTCAGTTAAAACACATGGACATCACTTGAGTGACCTGGCCTGCCTGGCACCCAGAAAAGCAGGGGCATGGGGCAACTGTTAGTCCAGCGCCATCCAGGCAAAAGGGGGAAAAAATAGGTGTATATATATATATATATATATATATATATGTATATATATGTAACTCTATTTTGCTTTATGCTCTTAAAAATATCCATTTGAATATATTTGCCATATTAAAAAACTCACGGCAGGCTGTGCTGTAGCAATCCTCCCACAGCACACACCCCCATACCCAGTGCCAGGTGCTCCCACAAGACTAGGAATGCTCCCCACTGGCACTAAGCAACTTCCAACTCTTGAAATCCTTGAGAACTGAAAAGGTACTGGGTTTACCACGTGTCTGCAGACAGACTGACAACTCCTTTCTGACCTATACAGATAAATTGCTGCCTATTGTAATCCAATCAGAGCCTACCATCAGACCCAAATTAAAAAAATCAAGATCAATCCCCAAATAAAAAAAAAATTATCCCCAAGAACAGTGAAGTCTATTTAGCTCCCTTCCTCCACCCCAGTCTTAAATGAAATGTGCAATTAGAGTTATTATTTGTTAGAAAGTCCTAGGTAAGGCATAGTTATTCCAAAGCTGATTAAGAAGCCTGTTAGGAAACCCAGAGGAAATAGGCAACTTCGTCCAGGTCAACAGGATAGTCGGTGAGCAGCACTGGGGTCTTCTCAAACAGCTCCCCCTTGTAGCTGCGCCACTTGCCCGCGGGCAGGTAGACATCCCGCTCCTGCTTGCCCATCTCCAGCACAGGAGCCACCATGAGGGTGTCCCCAATGAGGAACTGGGAGTCGATGCGGTGAGTGGCCTCGTCGCGGGGCGAGATCCACCAGATGGGACGGATGATGGGGTCGCCCGTGTCGGTGACCTCCCCCGCCAGCTCCAGCAGCAGCGGGGCCACCAGGGACTCGTGGAGCTGCGTGAACTTCTGCGCGATCTCCACCACCTCCTTGTCGTAGAGCCAGGGCGGGATGGAGAACTGCATGGAGGGCATGAAGGCCGACAGCTCCAGCCACCGCACGTACAGCTCCCGGTTGGGAATCTCCACCGCGCCATTGGTTTTATTGGGGAAAAAATTGCCTCCTATCATGTCAGCAGATATGAAGGGGTACCCCAGCATGCTGATGGTGAGGACGGTGGGGATGAGGGACTTGAGGCCGAGCTCGTAGCCCCAGACGGAGTCACGGTCAATGATGCGGAAGAAGCAGGAGATGTTCTGTGACTGGTAGCCCACCCGCACCTCGGCCAGCTCGTAGAAGGGGATGGCCATCTCCGTGTAGCGCCGGGACCAGATGCTGGGGTCCGACAGCGGGCGGAAGGTGCTGAACTGCTTGGGCAGGTAGCTGGTCTCGCCCGCGTCAAACTTGAAGGATGAGATGCCGTACTTGTGCCGGAGCTGGCGCAGGTGGCTCTGGAACCAGTCACGGGCTGCTGGGTTGGTAAAGTCCAGGATGGCCCCAATGCCATTCCACCACTCCACCATGGCCGGCAGCCGCCCCGACGGCTCCTTGATGAACAGCTGACGCTCAATTCCCACACCAAAATTGGAGGAATTGTAGTTTATGAAAGGGTGAGTCCACAGAGTGACCTTAAACCCATCTTCCCTCAGCTTTGCAAACATCTCTGTTACGTTGGGGAACTTGACAGGGTCAAAGTCAAAGTCTCCATAGGTCTGGGTGTACATGTCATCAATCTCAATGTGGCTGCAGTTAAAATGGTACTTCTTGATCTTTTCAGCAAACCGCAGGAGTTTATCCTGGTCGATATCATTCTTGTAGAGGGCCCATGTGGACCATATGGGGTATCGGAAGGCGTTCTCAGCAGGGATCTTGGAGGGCTTGTTGAAGTACCTGCGCACCATGTACTTGTGGATGGAGGTGATGTCGGAGCCCACACAGACGCGGTAGCTGAGCTCGGGGAAGGGCTGCTGGCCCGGCGGGGGCTTGTAGGGCGAGTCCTTGTAGCGGGCCTGGAAGAAGAGGGCGCGCTGGGTGGCGTTGAAGCCCAGGTGGAAGGGCACGGAGTCGTTGATCTTGATGGCCGCCGCCTTGGAGGAGAGCCAGTAGCGCTCGAGGATGCCGCCAAAGCTGTCGCGGAAGGAGTAGACGTCGCTGGTCACGTAGGGCACGGGCTCCTGGTAGCCGGCCAGGCGGATGGGCCAGTGCTGGATGCTCATCTCTGAGCCCCCGTACCAGTGGGCGTCCTCCCAGAACATGGTGTGCTCCACGGCCGGGCCGGCCGCCAGCTCCTCCCAGCGCACGCGGTAGCACATCACCGTGTCCTTGGGCTTCACCGTCTGGATGAAGAAGTTGAGCGGGCCCCGGCTGGAGCGCGAGCAGCTCAGGATCTCGCCCTCCTTGGAGCACGACTCCAGGTCCAGGCTGCCCGAGCGGAAGGCCAGCCGGAACACCACCTCCCCGTGCTGGTTGCGGATGACGAAGCCGTCCGCCCGCAGGTCCATCAGCTCCGTCTTGAGCCGCTCCGCCTTCCTCAGGGACACCGTGTAGTAGCACCAGGCCACCACGGCAGCAATGAACAGCAAGAGGCCCAGCAAGATGGCGCCCAGCATGGGCCTCAGCTCCTTGGAGGGCTTCTGCTTCACTGGTGTGAAGCTCTCTGGCAGGAAGGTGTACATGGTGCTGGACTTTCCTTAGAGCTTTCTCCAGCTGACTGAGAAGGAAGCACGCCTGGGGTTCTCAGGAGAAGACATCGGATTGTTAGGAGAGCTCCCACCTCCACCGCGTCCCAGAACACCCATCTCTGAAAAAGGAGAGGATATAAATAGTCTGAGAGAACCTCAGAATCAAGGGACAGCATGTCATCCACTTGCTCCCCCCAGCCTCCTCTGCCCATCTGTGATGTGCCAGGTGCTGTGCTCCAAGCGGCAGACATAATCTCCAATTACTCTGGGCAAGACAACACATGCAGATAACAGCCTGAGCCCTACACAGGAACAACCCCAGGGCAACAAGGACTAAATCATTCCCGTATTTAATGTTTTTTTGTTGTTGGAAAGACTTTCAGTGAGGCAGGAGTGCAGACTGAGTGGCAGTAGGAGCTGAACAGGAGCCAGATCAGCCCACAGTGTCTTTAAGAGAAAGGGATAACTGAGAGCTGTAAAAGACACCACATAATGAATTCCATGCAGCCAATCCTAATTTTAATCATACTGCCTCCCTGGCAGATTTAATTCATCTGCAGCAACATCCCCTTCTTGTCCCAAGCATGTCCCAACTGCTCCCAAAGCATCCCAACTTGGGTGATGCTTTGCAGTGAAGTAAATCCCTGCTTCTCCACAGCCTATAGAGAGCCAAACAGAGTTGGGGTACAAGTGGCTCATTTCTGGTTTGGGGGGGCGTGTAAGGGGTGCAGTGAGTAGCACAGAATGGCTGGTTCCTGCCATGTGCTCAGAGCTTTACAGCAGTTTCTGGGTGGAAAAGAACTTCCAGCTTTTCTGGAAGAAAAACTAACCTTGTAGGAAGTGAGCAGTGGGCGCAGAGGGCCCTTCCTCCATCCAGCAAGGCTCCAGGCTGTGTTTCAGCTCCAGCCCACTCCCTGCTGCGTGGCCCCCGGGAAGTGGGCTGTGCCAAGAGCCTAATGGCTTTTCCTTGGCCACGGCCTGGCTGGGCTTTGCCAAGCATAACGCCCAGGATCCGGGGGGGAAATGTAAAGTAAGGACATGGGAGAGCAAGAAACAAACACAGCTGCAGGAGGAGCAGGGGAGGGAGAGGAGCTGCAAAGCTGCAGACCAGCTGCCTGATATCTGCCTGGTGCCAGCAAACACAGCCACCTCCTCCCCAAACTCTGGGGCTGTAAGCCTGCTGGGTGTTGGCAAACCAGAGGGAAAAACCCCTCTTTTTGGGCACAAATGAAACCAGTTGCAGAGACTCCCTCTAATAAGGGGGTTTTGCTTAACAAAAAGGAAGAAAAAGATCCAAAATGAATCACAGAACCCTCTCCCTGACACAGGCATGGCAATCCAGAACAAGTGGATCCTGTGCCTCAACAGATTTTTTTTCCTCAAGAAAGGAAAAGTAAAGCAGAAAGAGGTTCTGAATGCCAGCTAAGCTTTGTTGTTCCACTACAAGGATGGCCATGCGTAATCCCACAGCAGCATGTGTGCACAGGCCCAGCAAAACATTCTGCATTTATATCCATCTTGAAGCACATGTTGGATCAGACCTTGCAGTTGGGGAAACTTTTTGTGTGGCCAGATGGGTCATTCTACCCTTCCCCTGGGAGCCAGTAACTTCTAGACAGCCAGTTGCTTTAAATGGGATTATAGAGGCATTAGGAAGTGATTAGCCTGAACAGGCGATAGGTTTAGTTAAACAACTTGTCCCACAGCCAACTCCCACAGAGCCCTCAGTTGCCAACAGGGAGCTCAGTCATGGGATGGGGACAGCTCCAGCCACTCCAACTGTGTCACCCAGCTGGATCCTGACTCCCAGGAGGGCAATGGAGCTCTCATCCACATGGTATTTGTGATGCATGGCCAGCTGAGCCCAGCCAAAAGTGGGCAATAAAGACAGGGAGGAGGTGCTGGTGGGATGAGGCTGTGTTTGGGATAAACCTTCATCCCTGCCTCAACTCTTCCTTGGCTTTAAGGTGAACCAGAAGCAGCACAGGGCTGTTCCAGGGATGGTGGGGGAGGAAGGTTTGCCGAAGGACCTTGGCCAAAACCAGCAAAGCTGAGTGAAGCCACAAAGCATAAGATGCTTCTGGAAATACAGACAGGCACTCTGAGCCCAAATGAGCCCGCACCTCAACACTGGGAGGTTTTGGGATGCCAGAGAGAGAGGGACATGAAAATACCTGTGGCTTTGGAGGCATGCCCGTGTCTCACTCGTGCCTTATCTAGGAACTACAAAGCTCAAGGTGGGAAAAAATAAAGTGCACCCTCCACCAAGCAGGACTTGCAAAAGTTATTTTGAAAATTATTTTGGAAAATATTTTTTTTTTAAGTTTTCACATTTTCTTTACCAAAAAAAGAGGGGGAAGTAGTGTTTTCTTTGCCAATTCTCATTCAGGGTTTTAAGCCCAAGAAATATCTGATACTGCTGCTGTGGCTCCATCTAAAATTGACAGCAGCTCCCAGGGCTTCAGGGAGTTTCTGGATTTTTATCTCCCTTTCAGGAAGCTGGTTTATTATTTATGAACTTCTTCGAAGCTGCTCTATTTTTGGCTGTTTCTTTCTTTCCCTCCCCCCCACCATGAACTGGAGCTCATGGCACACATGAGGGAGCCATCACTGCCACTGTCAGTAGAGAAATAGAATTTTTTAAGAAAGGTTTTGCAGCCTCTTGAGTCCCTTGGACACCGATCTGCCCAGAGGGATGTGCAAGCTGACTGAACTGGTGGATTTAATCCTGCTCTGACTGCTGTGGCTGGGCCAGGTCAAAGCCTGTGGCTCCTGATGGACATTGCCCACTCGGACACCACTTCAACAACGATGCTGAGAACGGTGTTTGCAGGCATCACCCAGAGCAGCGATGGGCCAAGGAGGTCTCCAAAAACAATCTTGGTCTCCGCCCTGTATTTTTTTGCCTTGTTAACAGAGTGTGTGCTCTCCAGTGGGGGATTTGGTTCCATCCCAGGTGAGAGCTAAGTCTCCCAGGATCCCCGGAGATGCCTTCTGCCTCTCACTCACAAGCTGCAGCCCACAGAGGTGCCTGCTCATGCACTGCCTGTTTCAACAGATTTTTTTTTTTGGTGTAATGCTAACTTGTTATTTTGCTCCAAGATGACATTGTGGTGACCTTTAACTCCTCAAAAAAACACACAAAAAAAAAGAAAATAAGAAGGGAGAGTGTCAAAATCAAACAGCATGTTTGCAGCTTGCTGCGCTGGAGCTTCCCAGCTGACCCAAAACAAAGCTTTTCCTCTGTGTTCTGTGCAAGCAGTGAGTTGCCTGGCCTCAACTCGAGATGAAAGCAAAACATCTGAGCAGGACACACTTTACGGAGTAAAAATAAAAATCCATTTTTTGACCGCTTCTATTTTTACCAGCGCCACTGCTAACCGCGGGCTGCGAGACCCACAGCACCACTAACCCCAGCCACTCTGCAATTAGGGCATTCATTTAAAGAGGGTCAATAACACACACAGCTGGTCCCTATTGCCCTGGCAGGGTCAGGTCTGAACTGTGCTGGGGGCCAAGCTCCTGCCAGGGACACACACCCATTTCCCACGCCGGGATGCCAGGAAACCCTCCCTCTTCCACTGCAAGGTGCTGCCGCCTCCTCCCCAAACATCTTGGCAAGAGTTGAGCTCAGGAAATAGTACAGAAACACTGCAGATTTTACCAGGACGCATCTCCAAACCCACACAAGAGCAGGGAATTAGGACAGCAAGTTAAGGGAGAAATGCCTTCTCTGCAAAAAAGCTGTGGGAGCAAAAAAGGCTCCACGTGTCCAGTCTGGAACTGCCTGCAGGGAACCTGCCCTGACAAAGGGACTTTGCACGCCTGATGGGAGGGGGACAAACAAACCTTTCCTGAGGGTTTAATTTCCCTTGGAGGGCTCTGCAGCAGAGCACTGGAGTTCTCTGGAGGGCTTTTTGGAGTCAAATAGGGTGAAATCAGTGCTCCTTCCGCTTGGTGCTGATGGGAGCAGGTGGGACAGGTGGGGGCACCTTGGTGACAACACTGGCACAGGGCACAGGGCTGCTCCTCACACACCCTGATTCCACATGGATCAGAGGCACTGATTGTCCCTAATCCTGTGGATTCCCCCAAATACTAAGCTGGATCACTCTGGGGGTCTGGGTTTATCCCTGCGGTACTCAAGCCTCCTCGGGGGGCAAGTGTGTGGCACAGACACCCAGCCCCTGAGCCAGGGCAGCAACTCTGCCTTTGCAGGGACAGCAGGGAGAACACGGTGTCCCAGAGAACCCCTCACCTTCACTGTCCTTGCTGTGGCCAGAGCAGGGACGGACACTGCCTGGCCTGAGGGGTTCTTGGACATGCTGCACCTCCTGCAAAGTGACAGACCCTTGTTGCCAGGGCTGCTGCAAATCCCCCCCCCGCAGCCGGCTGCTGGACACAGCCGGGCCCATGCTGGAGGCACCTCATCCCTCCGGGGCACGGTGCCCCAGTGCTTACCTGGCCACGGCTTCCTGGGGATCCCTGCCTGCCGCCTGGCTCCACCACAGATGTCCTTCTAAGCACAAAAGAAAGGAGCACCGCTACATCCCCGCGCCCCCGGCATTTCCATCCTCTCCGCGGCGCTCCCAGAGCGGCGGTGTCCGCGGGCAGGAGGAGGGGACCAGCGCGTCACCGCCGTGTCCCCGGGCAGCCGAGCCCCCGGCCGGGCTGTGCCGAGGCGAGCCGAGCCCGGCCAGGAGCAGCGGCCGCTTCCACCGGCTCCGCTCCCGGAGCGGGATCCGCCCTGGCATCTCACCTCCCCGCCAGGTGAGCGGGAAGGGCCGGCAAGGCAGCATCCCCTCCCGGCGCTCACAGCAGCGCCGCAATCAGAAAGCCAAACGGAAAAAAAAAAAAAAAGGACCAACCCAAAATCCAATACAGGGTTTGGGGTGGTTTTTGTTTTCTCCCCCAAATCCTGTGATTTTAAGCAGAGCCGTGATCCAGAGGAGTAATGAGGCTGACTTGTGTGAAAAGAAACAAGCTGCCCCACTGCTGCTGGCTGGTTTGTAAGATAGGATTAAACAGCAATTGGCACTTGGAGGATAAACCTCAAATCCAAGGTGGCCATGTGAATAAAGAGCTCATCTGCAAAGTGCAGACAGACTGCCAGCACCTCACTCTGTCTGCAAGAGGAGTTGAAGCTGTGGCATTAGCTCTGCCCAGCCTTAAATATTTTCACCTTTATTACAGGAATCGTGACTTTGCAGCCCGGTTTTGTCCTTTAAAGTTTTCAGTGTCAGGTGATGCTCCAAACGCATTTAGTCACCTCATCCAGTCTTCAACCATGAATACAAAGCAGCCACTTTTGATCCAATTCAGGCAGAAGACAACTTAATATTTAACACCCCTGACAACTCCCCCTTTACAATATGCTCTTTCTTAGTTCTTCACCCCATGCTAATTACCAAGATGCAGTTTAATAGGCTGGCTTTTCACTTTAACCCTGCACACAGCTCATGGTGATTTTATCTCATGACTAAATCATGACCAGAGGCTTTTGCTTTTCCCTGCCTGGAGGCACATCAGGGAGCCTGAATTTATCTGAGCCACAAAGATTTGTGGAGACTTTAAAACAAAATGAGTCCTCCCGGTCCACTCGTATCAAAGCACATTGGGCACGA
The DNA here is from genome assembly GCF_036417665.1 of Passer domesticus. Classification (NCBI taxonomy): domain Eukaryota; kingdom Metazoa; phylum Chordata; class Aves; order Passeriformes; family Passeridae; genus Passer; species Passer domesticus. Next base: position 8,309,127 of record NC_087512.1, read on the forward strand.
GGGAGAGAAAGCTGCAGGGCTCTCCCTTTAAGAACATGTCTCTGTCCACCTTGGAGGAGTCCCACGGGCTCTGGGGGAGCTGGAGGGAGGGAGCCTGGCTCTGAAATTGTGGTCTGTGGGGTAACCCTGAGCCCAGCAATCAGCTCCTCAGCACCTGCAGGACCATCAGGTCTTGTGCCCAACAGTGGCAAAACCAGAACACCAAATACTGGTGCTATTGGCTCATTGTATTTGGCACTTTTGCCATTTAAGATACGCAGCCACAAAGATTTTGGTGTCTTTGCCACTGTCTGCTGGCCCCAGCCCATCCTTGTTTGGCACCAGACGTGTGCCACCTACCACCCCTTCACCCCAACAGCCTCTCCCCAAAGTGAGGGTCAATCCCACTGCTCGTCTCTGTCCTCCCACCCCACAAGTGGGACCTAGTGCCCCATTTGGTCACACAGATTCTTTCTCCAAAGAGCTGACTCAGCCCTTTGGGAGCGCTCAGCATTTCGGATGCTGATGCAAGCTGAAACCTGAGCCCACCCCAACATCCAGTCACTACAACACGATATGGGGGAGAAATGGAAACCTAAGTACATCCCTCTGGCACAGCCCTGCCGATTTTCCAGCCACCGAGTCACCATGAAACGCCAGGCACTGGCAGCTCCAGAGAGCTGTGGATGGCTCATGATGCTGGGCTGTTGATGCAAGTCCCAGAATTTACATCTGTATCCATCAGCTGGTGACGCTGGACAACCTTGGCCCAAACGCAGTCACCAATCCCTTTAAGTGCTCCTTTGCAGCTCTTCCATGTGCAGATCCAGCCACGCAGACACAACTCACAAGCGTCACTCTCCCCTGGGCTGCAGGTGTCTGCTGTGCCAGGCATTTGCCCCTTGGACACCATGGGTATCCCAAGGCAGCACGGGAGGAAAAGGAGAAGCAGCATTTGTGCTTTCTGACAGCTTTGACTGCTCCTTGCCATGGCCAGCGATAGCGGAGCTGTCCCAAAACCCAGTCCAAACCCAACCCAGCACAGAGCACAGTGAACTGCCTATACCCATCTACAAAGTTTTCACTGCCAAGCATCTCATCAGGCGGCACAAGTTGAAGGTACACTTTGCAAGCGGTGCCGGGGACGTGTCTCGGGGCTCCGTCCATCCTCTCCGGACAGCCAGGCTCCCACCCACCGGAGAACCCGCGCGGTGCCCGCTCCCCGCGGTCCGGGCGGAGCTCAGCACCCTCACCCCGCTCCCCTTCCCGAGCCACGGCCGGTGCGCAGCCCGGGCTCTGCGGGATGGCAGCCCCCGCCCCGGAGCCCCGCACTCACCGGCACCGCGGGGCCATGGCCGGGCCGCGCTCGGGGCTCGGGGCTCGGCGCTGAGCGCGGTTCCGGGGTTGGGCGCTGCCCGCCCCGCCCCGGCTCCCGCCCCGCACCGGCCCACGGACCGGCGCTCCCCGACGGGAGATGTAGTTCGGCCCGGGAAGGGCAGCGCCGGGCGCTGGAGCTGCGGGGGATGCCCGGGGCTGCGGGTGCCCCGGGGCTGGGGGGTTTGGCAGGGCTGTGCCGGGATGCTTTTGAGTCGGGATGGGGTTTTCATGCGATGCTTTGGGACTGGGATGTGCTTTTCATGGATTGATTTGGGGCCGGGCCAGGTTTTTCAATGGGATGCTTTTAGGTCGGGGCACGCTTTTCGTGGGATGGTTTGAGTCTGGGATGCGGTTTCATGGGGTTTCCCTGCTCCCAGGAGGGTTGGGGTGCTGCTTGGTGTGGGCACAGCGTGGCAGGCTGCTGCTGCCCGGGATGGGGTCCCCAGGGAGCTCCGTGCTGAAGCATCCCCCCGCTGCGAGGAGCACGGTGCCGAGGATTTATGATCAGCAGCACGCATGGAGGGGCCCGGGCGGCGTTGCCCCCAGCACCGTGCTCTCAGATCATAGTCAGACAAGGGCATTTCACGCCTTCATTAATTATGTGCTGCTTTCAAAGTACCCCTCCTTATTTAGCCTGTGTCAGTGTTCATATCCCAGATGGATGGCAGCTCTTCCTGGACAACTTGCCAAAAGCAAGCACGTCCTCAGCAGCCCAGCATGAAGCCGACAAACACGGGTGTCAATGACAGCTTCTATTTTTGGCTGTGTTACTATGCTCCAAGAGTTTTCCCTTGCATGCTTTCTTGGTCTCCAGCTTGTGCGTGGTGGGAGGGCACCAGCCTGCAAGGGCTGTTAAAGTGCCCACCAAACCAGCAGCCAGTGAAGCTTCTCCACCCTTCCCAGGAACTTCCCCAGACTGTGGGAGGGGGGTCTGAGGGGAACAATTGCCCTTCACCAGTGCCATGGGCCAAAATAAGCCTCTGAAACAAATTAATGTACCCTGGCATTACCATCTCATTGGCCATTTCCAGTGGGTCTCCCTGCCTGCAAACACCACTGTCTCTTGCTTGGTCAGTTCCCTAAAATTCTCATACCAGACCCATGTCAATTGAGGAAAATACTCCTGTTTCTCAGTGGAAAAGACCTTGAGAAACTTCTCTCTGAGGCTCAGGTGTAGAGACATTTATGGGGAATCCAGTGCTCTCTGTTTATTCCTGTTGTTGCTTGGTTTTAGTTTCTGAACTCAGGAATTTAAAACCAATCACTAGATTCTGCAAAGTCTCACACCTAATTCTGGCCCACGGGGATTTGATGCAGTAGCAGAATGATGACTGTGCTGGTTGAACAGCATCTTTTCTGCCCTCTGCCCAGGGCTGAAAAAGCTGCTTCAGCAACAGGGACATCCTAAAGGTAAACACGTGGGGATTAAAAGGTGCTGCCAGACCTGCAGTGGGTGAAGGACAGGGCTGATTACTGCACAACAAACAGTGTGGCCAGGGAACACGTTCTTGGTAAGTAGAGCACACAATGACAACAGAAAATACAAGAGCAGCACAAGAAACACTGATGTGACCCCAAAATCTGGGAGATGCTAAGGTACATGCAGTAGGGCTTGGGGATTCCAGCAGGATTTGAGGTGTTGTAGAGTCCCAAGCATGGCTGGATGAGACCATGCATACAAACAACTGTCCAGGGAGAAAATCTGGCTTTCTTAAGGATCTGTCACAGAGGTCCCTGGGGACCATGGGGCACCAGGACAGTACTCCCCAGGCAGCAATTACTACCAAGGGATATTTATCAGGGGAAGTCAGAACCCTCAGGATGCGCAGACATCCCTGGGACAGGGATGGTCTCAGTCCAGGGAAAGAGATGGATGGCCATGGCAAAGCCACAAGCACACATACTGAGAGAGCATCCCTTTGGCAGTGGCAGGAGGACACAAGGTTCAAAGAGGAGCTGAACAGACCCACTGCCAGCACCATCAGACCCCAGACCCCATGGAGATGTGCTCTCTGAGACACAGAAGGACAGCTAGCACCTTGGCAGAACTTTTGGAGCTGGACAACCAGTTCATCTCAGGCCGATGGGCAGTGGGATGGATGGCTGATGGTGTTCCTGTAGTTCTTCTGCATTGCCACCTCAATCAGCTGCTTGGGCTGACCTTGGCTCAATGGATTTTGTAGTGGGGGCATTGTTAATCCCTACAGACAGTAGGGAGTGGGAAGAGACACCCATTCCATGTGGCAGCATCCGCCTTCACGGCTGCTGGGACACACGGTGGAATGGGTTACTAGGCAGGATCTAGTGCTGGAAATGCAGCTGGAGATCTGAGCATCAAGCCTCCCTTGGGGGTCATAGCAGCGCTGTGATTCTCTCCCCAAGCTCTCCACTCACCCAAAACCGTGGGACAGAGGACAGAATCACTGGCTCCTCTGCCTCTGCATCCAGGGTGTCCACAGATATTTGAGCACTTTGCCTAGTGGGAGATGGGATAGGACAGGCAGAGGTTGGGAGGGGAGTTACAGAACTGTGCCAATGTCCTACAGCTGGCAAGCCTGAGAGGGCTGTGTTTCATGGAGAGGGGTGCCCTAGCTGGTAGCATGCACTGTTTTTGTCCTGCACAGTGGGGATGCCCTGTCCATGCCTTCTGCTTGTTCCCTCATTACACGGTAATGAGGCTGCAGGAGATGAGCTGGTTTGCAGTGAGCTTTGCCTCAGTGCTGGTGACATTCTTAGCCTGTGAGGGGAAAGCTGAGTCCCACAGATGCCCTTTGAGTGTGGCCTCAGCTCAGGGATCACTCCTCCTGCATGGACCAGGCTGGGAGGGATTTTTCAGTGCTCAGAACTCTCCCCAGTCCTTCACATGGCTCCCTGGCATGAAGGACCCACCAGCTGGAACTCATGTGAGTCTGGGAATTGCATTACAGCAGCTCTCAGAGCAACCCCATCATCACCACCTCACACAGCAGCCTGGCATGAGCCCTGTCACTGCCTCAGTTTCCCTTCTTCAGCAGATCCTGTGCCTGGTGCTCTCTGAAATCTCTCCATGGACAGGACTGACATGCCAGAGCTTCTGCTCTGCCAGCTCTAAGAGACCAAAGCCACTGCAGGATGCAGTTCCCGGGGACAGGTCAGCAAGCACATGCCATGGGGTATCAAACACTCTCCTGGTCAGGGAGCATGACACCGCCTCACTACAGAGTGAGGCACCCTCTGAGGCCTTGTGCCACCCTCCTGCATCTGCAGCTGGCTAGGTGTAGAAACCCCAAAGTTTCCTTCTCCTGCAGCACTTACCTGTGTTACAAACTTGTTCTATTTCCAGAGCTCCGGTGGAGCCCACTCTTGGATGGTCTTTCTGGCAGAGCACAGAGAGCAGCAGGAGTTGGTGCAAGTGCTGCTGAGGGTCCTGTGTTTTTCAAAGAGGAACATGCAGCCTGCTGGGGCAGGTGTGGGTTTGCACTTGCAGCCCTGGGTGATGTTCATGTGATCAGTGATGCCATAGAATGGGAGCACTGGGATTTGTTGGCTTTCTGTCAGTCCCATAGCCATGCTCCCTGACTGCAATTCCTGCCTACATCTCTCTTGGGCCATAACCTCTTGTTTTGTCCTGGCTCCCAGCTCCCTCCCCTCCCCTGCCAGCAACTACCTTACAATGGTAGGAAATAGTTTCAGCTGGTCCTAGTTGAGATTTTATTTTGGGAGGTGCAGGAGCAGTGATAGTGGCTTTTCAAGCCCCTTTCTCCTGTACTTCCTTGGAAATCCTACAGCAATCCAGCTGCAGGCAGAGACCCCCACACCAGTGCAGCCAGACTATGTCACAGCACCAGCACAGCTGCCCCAGCCTGATGAGGTAAATTATCAGGGAAATCATTGCCTGCTCGTCTCCCCTTTTTAATTAAAAGCTGGATTTGGGCGATCCTGTGTTCCTTGTTTGCTGCTCCATCCAAGTACTGGTCTCTGCAGTCAGAGTGAGCAATCCTCACCCATCTCAGTGCAGAGGCAGCTGGGTCATGCCAGGGTGGGAGTGGCATGAACTGGGTTTGCTTTCTCCAGAGCTGGGGAGTTGCACAGAGATGCCCCTGCAGGGCTGGGGACAAGCCAAACCCTGCTCTGGTCTGGCCTGTAACACTGTGCCCACTCAGTGCCCTGCTGTGCTCTCTGTTCCAGCCCCTCTGCTGCTTCATTTTGGCAGATCCATGGGTGCAGATCCACACCCATCCTGGCAGGGGAGATGCCAACCTGTGCCCCTGAAGGGCTGCAGAGCCCTGCCTGGTTTGCTGCTGGACAACCTGGAACACCTGAGTGGGCCCCAGCAAAAGTGAATTATGTGCCCTTAGAGAAGAAGAAAACAGGCTGCCCTTGATTTTCACACCCTACTGCTCTCTGTTGAGCCAGGTTCAGGCTTTCCATCAGCCCCATTCCCTCCAGGGAGTCAGTGGGAGGGGAAGGAGGATGCTGCAGTGCTTACTCCTGCCTCAGCTCCCTGGTCTTGGAGCAACCCAGGTCACAGGTCTGGGGAGCACCACAGTGCAGAGGTGGAACCCAAGCCTCTCAGCTGTGGGGGTTCTTATCCTGTGCCAGATTTGTTGCCAGTGTGATCCACTGGCCTCCACAGCTGCCCTCTATCCCTGGTGGTCCACAGGTTTTCCAGCTGCTGGTATTGGACTTTAAAATCAGGGCATGGCTCCTGTGCCAACAGCTTAGAGGGGCAGAACAGCAGCAAGGCTGGAGAAAAGGTTATTTCACCCACTGATGTTGTACAGATGCAACAGTTCTTTCTGCTTCTTGCAGACCAGATGCAGGAGCTGGGTCCAGCCTTGTGTGCCTTCCTGCTGCCCTGGGGACTCATGTTTCCCAAACGCTGGTGGCCAGTCCTGGAATATTTACCTCTGCCATTCACACAGGTCACAGCAGCCACTGGGACCAAGCAGGCCATGGAGTGAAGGCTGCACCCCTGGTTTCAGTATCTGCGACTGCTGGGGGCTCAGAGGAGCTGGTGCAGTCCACACTCCCTTGCCCTGGTTTGTTCCAATGAAAAAAGAGGCTGTCAGGCTGTTTTTCATATGTATGCTTTTTAATATCATTAATTCTGTTACACTACACACAACCAGTAACAATGATAAATACTGCAATGGAAATGTTAAAAAAAAATATTATACACTTTTTTCATGTTTTTGAAAAAAACCCCCACATTTTAAAATAAATTAATGCATAAAACTGATGGTAGAAAAGAGAAAACCCAAAACAAACCATAACACAACTGATCTGTTTAAGGCAATACTCTACACAGACGGGAACAAAAGTACAACAGTGTGCTACATGATCTGAATGGGAAAAAAGGGAACAAAAGAAAATCCATACAAGATGCAGACTGATGCTTTGGGAGTGAAAAAACTCCCAAAACCAGATAAAAAAAACAATGGCCAAGTTAAGTGCAGCATTAATACACTCTGCATGTCAAATGATTAGCAGGTTCCTAACAAGGACTAAGGTCAAGCTACAACAAATTTATCTTCCTAATTAAAAGGTTATTCAGGTCAAACCCTACATTTAACTCTATTTGTGTTTGGCTGTTTCAGTTATATTTCACTATATGCAAGGACAGCCAGAAATTCATCTCCTGCTCTTGTGATTAACACAAAGGTCGGGAGGTCTCCCGCCCTGAAATGTATTTCCATTAAATAAATCCAAAAAGGATCTTGCTTTTGGTGACCTTGAAATACCTCCCACCACACCTTCCCCTGGAGCACCAGGCACCACACGGGGAATGGAGACCTGGAAGGAATTTGCTTAGGTTGATTTTTTTTCCCATGCTGAGGACACAAAATGGAAGTGCAGATTTGATCCGGACTTGGAGGAGTGCTGTTTTTCTGTCTGCCAGAAGTGTCCATCTGGAGCCTGCTGAAAGTACTTTGCCAGCATGGAAGAAACCCATCCTGTACACAGGCTCTGGCTAGAGCCATGACATTTGCTATTAAGCTTGGTGCAGAGCTCCACACCTGCCTGGACAGCCAATGAACCCCAATTATTAATGCAGCCCAGAACTTGGCCACTGGAAGATGGACAATAATTGTAATGCCAAAAAAATCCCTCTTTCCCTCAAAAAAGAAAAGAAAAGGGACAGTAGCCACTTTCTGCCAACTTCCTTGGGTGGATCCCCATTAGCTGCCACCCATTTAAGATCGGCAGTGCCAGATCTCACCAGCATTGACCCAGTACATTCCCAGTAAGGTGCATGTCTGCAAGGTGCTGCTGGGGGCAAATAAACTTCCTGGGACATGTCAGAGCCTCCTGTACTGCCCTGCTAGAGTGCATGGGAAGGAAGCCATGAAACACAAGGAAAGAAACCCAACTGGAATTACTAGACTCGTGAAGGCCAACAACTGTCCGGGTTGCCTTGGGTTCGGGTGGGAAGGGGGGATGCAGAATTGGGCTGAGAATCACTTTGGTGCAACTGCCTCTGATGCTCACCACTAGTGCATGGGGCAGGGGGAAGAAAGGCGACGGCTGCTTTGAGAAAAGGGGAGTGGAAGGAGGACGTGTGTGCAATATAACAAGGCTTGCAATTCTAGGACTAACCACTGGACACGGATACCAAAGATTACTTGTGACAACTAGCTATCCTTCTACTGCGGTTGCTCCTTCCCCCATTTTCTGGTCTGATTCTTCTTCAGTTTGGGAAGCCATGGCTGTTTGGCATGATGGCCAATGCTGACCCTCCCACCCCAGTCCTTGCTCAGCTCATGGGGTGACTCTGCTACAGGTTGGACAATGAGGTCTGGAAATGACGTCAGGCACAGACCGGCTCTGCACGCCAGCCAGCACCTGCTTTCAGACCCTTCAGAAACCTATTTAATGGCAGCTCATCTCCCTTATTAAACTGAAGGTTCAATAACCTCTGTGGAAGGAGTAAAAAGGGTTTAAAAAGTGCAAAAAGGGGAGGGGAAAAACCCAACTTTCTGAATTGTCTCCCCTGCGAAGACTTCATCCTCCACCAGAGTCTTTCTCCCGGCAGAACTACAGCCCCACCAGCATCTCACAGCACCCCGCCCCAGTGCAGCAAAAGCAGAGCCAACAGGCTCCTCACTAAGGCCTCTGCTGCAGGACTCCAGCCCACACCAGGAGCATGTGAGTTGGCAGGTCTGGGACCTGGACCCACAGCACTGAGGCCAGGAGGGTGAAGGATCCGGCTTGGCGGGCTGCATCTCACCAGGTTTTACATGAACCTGGTGAATCCTCAGCCCCACAGCCTTCATGTGGGTGTAGAGAAACCCCAGCCTCCTGTCTGATTCCCACCCCATCATGTTCAGTGACCTGCAGCTGGCCTGACTTTTGCTTGGGCTTTGTCTTAGGACAGAGGCAGCCACAAGTTGAACACAGCTGCTACTGCAGCTTCTCCATGCAAAGAAATGGAACAAACAAATCTGTGAACTGGGGGTGGATATGAAGATCTGTCATGAAAAGTGCTTGCCCAAGTTTTTCAGCTTTTTCCATGTGTCTGTATTATATCTCTCAACAAACTGTGTCTCCCAGATCATGGAGGCTTGAGGAAGGTGGGTACCAGATGGAGTTGCAGCTTATTTAGGCTGCAAAAGCAAAAAGGCAGCCTGGGTGAAGAGCAGTGCTTCCCAGGGAGCTCACCTGGGACAGCTGCATGGACAGCTAGGAGAGAAATGCTGCTCTGGGAGGGCAAATATCTTAGCAGCTATGGGATGTAGAATGGCCTTTCAGTGGCCTTTTCCTGGTGCCTTCTGCTTTCCAGTAAGCACCAGGGAAAGCTACAACCTGTCCTGCTGCTGTCTGTGCTGCTCTGTGACACGGTTTGCTGCATGCCTGCATGGGCCATGGGGCTGTGCTCGGTGTGATCTCAGTCAGTCCCAGCCTCTGCCTCCCCAGAAAGCTGTCAAAGATGTGCTCAGACAGGCAGTGCTCAGCTGCTGTCATCCTGGGACTGCCAGCAATGTCAAGTGGGGCAAAGGAAGGCATGTAGCAGTAATTTTTGGGAAGCAATGCAGCAGCTCACCTGCATAATACAGGAAGTTAAAATATGGACCACAACCCCTATGAGAAACCTCCACTGACCTCCTGCAGATAATCCCAGCCACAAAATCTGCCTTTATGCTAAATTCCTGGCCCTTCTGCTTCAGGTCTTGTGTGGTTCTGTTACAAAGGTGGGTTTGTCTGATGAGGTGTGGTTTGGAGCAATCCCTCTCACAGCTGAGCCTTGAGAGGAAGAGACAAGTATGCCTAGAGGTGAAAAGCAGCTTAAAATTAAGACCTCTCCATGCCTTCCCAGCTAGCTCTGTGGCACTGCCCCTCTATACAGATGTTGCTTTTGAACATGCAGCTCAAGCTTCCTGAGCCAAGCAGCAGCCAGGTGCCAAAGCCTACAGCATTCTAGGAAAGAGTGGCAATACCCCAGATGGGTTTGAAGTGAGAATGGAAAAGCATAGGAGGAGCCCAGGCAGAACCACCAGTCTAAACGCTAAGATGATCAAATGGTTGCTAAAAGCAAGAGCATGAAGCTGCCATGGGAATATCCCAAAAATGAGCCTTTCAATTCTCTGTTCCTCTTCATCACTACTCGCCATCCCAAGCTGCACTCCTAAATTTCTTAATTCTGCTATCAGTGGATGGTGCTGTTGGGCCACCAAATCTTTGTACATGTTCCCTCAGGAAGCAGGCAAACTCAGAAGCCAGTTGTGCAAGACCCAGCTGCCAAGTAACTGGATAACATATCCTTGACAAACATCTTTCTTCAAAGATATTTAACCTCTGTTCTAACCTCCACCCTGCTGCATTCTGGCATGCGTTAGGAACATCAGAAGATGGTAAACAGAGGAAAAGCAGAGCAGTACTTTGAAAATAGGAATTAAATTTCTATAGCATTATATTTACATCCTGCTTGCAGAGCTGTCCTATCAACAGTGCCTCTCATACTTGGCAGTATCCAGGCAGGATGGTGGCAGCACTTTGGGAAGGCAGTTCCTCCCATGTGCTCCAGGAGGGAATGGACATCAAGAGAGGCTGTGACTTGCCTGAGGTTAGAGCAAATACCTACAGCAGCAAGGACCCCAGATCTCATTTCTGTTCTCTAACAGTCCAGCAGACCCACCAGGGCTATATTTGGCTGCAGTGCCAGCTCAGGGACAGGGTGTTTCTGGTGTGTAATCTAAAAGCAAGCTTTGCTCCCCACTGGCATCAGCATTGAGACAGATCAACTCGGACAACTGGGATCTGCCCTAGGCCAAGACAGCACTTGGCAATCTTTCTAGTTATTGCTTGTTTTCCTTTTCTTGTTTTCCATCTGTTGCCCAGCTGGGTCCTTCCTTTCTTCAAAAGCATCTTCATGTTTCTGTTGAGTCACACACAGGGGGATGCATTTTTCAAGCCTCCTGCATTCTCCTGCACAGCCTGCAGGCCAGCCCAGGATCAGACTGTGCAATGGAAAGGGAAGGATTCTGCTCAGGGTGGCAGACCTGTGTGTCAGTCAGTGAACTGCTGAACCCAGTGGGTGCCTCCTTTTGGGACAAGAGCTGGTGAAACAAACCAGAAGAAGCTGTGTCCATCTTGTCTGTAGGGAAGCTGTCCTGAGTCCCTCCCAAAGTCCAGCAGGAATGGTCACCTGCTTTTGCAGTTGCAAGGCATCTGTAGGCAGGACAGCCAGGAGAGCACAGAAAATCCAATGGCCAAGCACACATGTTAGGGACAGACATGCAGCAATGTCAGATATCACCCAATGGCTCTTCCCAAGGTTCACTTCAAGATGTGTCTGGTAAGATATCAAATGAGCCTTCAGAATGGGCATCAGCCTCCTTTCAGCCAAAGTTTATGTATAAACACTAGAAAAGCAGACATGAACATGCTATCTCTAGACCTTCCTCAAGAACAGGAGGATGCTCCTCCTCTCAAAGACATCTGGAAATGTGGAGTTTGCAGACAAGAGAGACAGAAGAGAGTGCTGAGACCCTAGAGTTCAAATTCAGCTTGCATTCAAGGATACTAGCTGATATTTTATCAGATTAACATCTGATAAAAGGATTTGCTGAAACTCACATAATATGCTGACTGACATTACATAAAATCCTAACAAAAACCCAGCCTGGCTTTAGGAGACATCAAATGCAAATTCCTTTGTGGAGGCACCAGCATCCTTACATCTTGTTTGCATGGTAATTTAGGTAGACAGCAACATAGCATTTCATACTCCAAGGTGTTCCTTCCCTTGGTTTTCTGTACAACCTTGGATCGAAAATGTGGCCTGAGAGGGCCATCTTGTTTGGTGCAAAGACTGGAGGAAGGAATGATTTTCTTTTTTGCATGCCATCTGCATTTATGAGAGCACCCAGCAGCTCTGTAGATTTTGTAGAAATGCTGTGACAGAGAGTCAGATTCCGTGCTCTTGCCTTCTGCCTTTTTCTGGCCCTGGTGGCAGAGACTGGTCAAAGGAGAGAAGTGCCAGGATAGCCATCTATCTCCACACCTTCCCATGAAATCACCACAGCATAACCTCCAACCAGGTTTGCTTGAGCAGAGCCTGGATCAGATGATGCCACTGTGGCCCCTTCCAGCCTTACCCATTCTGTGACTCCAAGGGCATATGGAAAACCTGCTGGCGAAAGCAAAGGTCTGAACTTGAGACCAGACGGGAGGAACCAGCCTCATCTGTGGTTGATACATACCAATGGGCAGGCCTCAATATTCCATAATGAGCCAACAAACATGCTGCATGGTCATAATCTGCTGAAGGGGCTGCAGCTCAGAAGGATTAGTGTTCAGTTTTCTATGACAGCCACATGTGCATTGCCTTAAGCCACTCAGCCTTTCTAATAACGACCCTACACAGGTAACTACTTTTCCCCACCCTTTCTACATTATTCCCCTAATAAAATATATGAACACAAAGCATAGAGAGGAGAAGCCAAAAAATTGCCATTTTATGGTCCTGTACTGTCATGCCAAACCAACTGTTTCTGCAACCAACTCCTTCTGTGCACAGGCAAAAACGCTTGAGTTGTGCTTCGATTTGTATTTGCAGGAAGCACCAAGTGGAACATCTGAATTAATCTCCCTCCCTCCCTAAAGAGCTGTGCTAGAAGCAGATGCACATCACAAAACGCAAAGGGCTGAAGGCAGTTGCAGGTTGGGGAATGTCTCAGGGCACATGGCAGGCAAAAACCAGCAACAGGGGCAATAAAAATACTTAGTAATGGTGCCATGGGACATTGGGTGTCATAGAATCCCTCAAATTGGAAAAGACCTTTAAGATCATAGAATCCAACTGTTAATCCAGCATTGCCAAACCCATTAAGTGGAAGTCTGTCCCTCAGAGGAGAGGTGTTAACCCTGAGAGATAACAGTACAGAAAATGACCATTTAGAATGGTCACCAAGTAGTGACCATTCTATCCTAGACTGAACAGGACAGTGCTTGGTTACAGCTGGACTCAGATGTCTTAAGGGTGTTTTTAAACCTAGATGGTGTCATGATTCTATGATGGTAGCATGATGGAGACCTGTGGGATGTGCAGCCCTCGGTGGCTGGCCCAGGTGAAGAGATGGCTTGTTGCTCTAGCAGGCAGTCCGAAATGCTCCCAGCTCCTGAGCAAGGGCTGTGGGAAAGGCTGAGCATGTGCAGCCTGGCTGGAAGGCAGGGAGACTGACCCAGGAGCATAAATGTGATGAAGACTTTCCATGATACCGGTGCTGAACTGCAAAGTCCCTCTCCATAAGAGTGGAGATTTAAAGAGAGCTGGTCCATGTCCTATAGTATTTGGTTTGACCATGGTATTTCTACTAGGTTTTGACTACATTCCCCATTAAAAAGGACTCCTTAAGGAATGTTTTTCCCTTTTATCCCTCTCTCCACTTCCCCCACCTTCAATCTCATACCTGAGTTGTATTTTGGAAATATTCCCCCACAGCACTACCAGGTGGTGAGAAAAGGAGATGAATTCACTTGAGGAACACTATCCCTACAAGAGTTGGCAAGTTAACCATAACTTCTGCATGAAGAGGCAGGGATGCTCAGTAAACAGCACCATTCAAGTCCTCTTTCTATGGCCTGGAACCAGGGTGGCAGCATGTTGTTTTAGGCAGAGGGGACAAGCGCAGCTTTAAAAATTGTCAACACCATTAAGTAAATAAGCCTGGGAACCTTGTGTGCCTGCTATTTCACTCACACTGTGGCTCGTATCAAGCTTTGCACTGCACAGAGTAAATCTCCAGGATGTTAAAAAAATCTCCTGCTAATTAAGACTTCTTAAAGACTCAGCTCACTTCATATAGATTTTAGATGGGGGATTTCTCTATTGTACAGCTCAGGCTCTGCTTTGTGACTCAGGAATTCTGGTGGGAAACTCATAACTGCCCTCATTTTTTTCCTTTCCCAGGCTACAAAGCAGGTGATGACCCAAGGCAGGTGGTCCTTCCTCCTGAAAGGCCAGGAAAACACAAGAATTGTGCCTGTGGCAAAAGATTTCAACATCAAGAAAAATGCCAGCCCATCCCTTGCATATGCTGCAGCCAGTGAGAGGACATGTTTCCTAATTCCAGAAGTGACTCTGCATTCAAAACAATCTGCTGGTGAACTGGGAGCTCAGACCAGCAGCCTAATGTAACAGGTTTCCTAACTTTTCCAGCACCAACTGCTCCTGACCTGGGACCACGTCTGGCTCACAGCTGGGCAGACAGGGGGTGAACAGCAGTTTCCTCTCATGGGCATCTTTCAGCTGAAGCCATTCGTAACTCTGCTGTTGCCGAAAATTCCTCTCAAGTCTGACCCCACCACACTGATGACTTCAGCATTAACAAGTTTCTCCCACAAGCACCCAGAGACACAACGTCAAGAGAATATCAAGAGTCAAGCACTGTTAAAATGTGCTGTCTTCAACTAGCTTTTACAGCACTGTTGTTCAGTACATCTCTAGTCCTGACTCATGCAGGATTCATTTCTTCTCAGGTGAACAAAGTTTAAGATTTTTGGAAAGACATGGGTCGGCACAGGGATTAAATACAGGCTGAAGTCAGAATACGTGACTGAACTGAAGTCACAAGTATGGTTGGTATTCCTGGGCAATAAGCAAATCCTTGAAGTGCATGAGTGGATTGCAGATCGAATCTGATGTGTTTGGTGGTAATTTAATGTGGCGCTAAGGGTAGATTGCATTGGTTATGTGACACAACAGCTCTAGCTAGTACTGACTCACAGTGAGATGTCAGCTACTTGTCCCTTTTGCAAGTGAATGAATTGTGTCATGCTAGTCCTGGCTAGCCTTGCCATAAGAAAGGATGCCCTGGTCCGTCCCCATTCCTGTGCCCCAGTTATAATATCATTTTGGTTATGCAAATGAAACAGGTTTAGTGAATGAATTAAGAACTGACTTCCTCTTATTGGTAAAACTCTTTGATACCTCCAACTTTCCCTAATCTTACAGATGGATTGGTTTCAGTGGGCAGGATTACCTGAAGTCCCACCTGACCTTTCCCATTCTGGAAAAAAGACACTTTACAAAATATCCCCAGTGCCTAAACAAACCAAGGAGGTATCTCTGGACCCCTCTGCATTCGCTCTCCAGACCAGTCAGCTCTGCCAGGCACTGCCTGGCACATTGAGCAACTTCTCTTTTGTTTTACCATAGTTTAAAATAAGTTATCAACCAATCATAAAATGAATTTTTTGGTTTCTCCTGGCTCCATGAACACAAAGAGGTGCACGTCCTACCATAGGAGGAAGCAATGGCTGTTAAGTTTTACAGTTATAGTGGAAAGCACTGATCACAGCCTGCCGGCCTCACTACTGGATGTGACAGGCGGTGGAGGAGGTGGCTTGGCAACACATGCAGGTAGGGTTGACCGATTTAGGGGGGATTAGGTCGAGGTCCTCGTCATCCGGGATCTCATCTAACCGGTACCCATCCTTTAGCAGCTGGATGTTCAAGTCTTGGTTGATCTGCTACAGACAAAGAGACAAACAGTCAAACACTTGGGACTTCTTACTTCTGGTGGTCAGAAGATGAAGGAGGTCCCTTATTAGAGAATGTATTTCCCCACCATTAACAACTGCCCTACAGTCCTAGTTTTTGACCTCAGGTGAGGGGAGGGTACTAGGTTCTCCAGAGTAGGAACATCTAGAGTGAGATACACTATTTCATTCTGGAATAATTTTTCCCTGACAGCCTACAGGACAAGCCCTCAGTTAAAGTAATACAATAATATTATTTACTGGCAGATGGGCAGTCCCCCCTCTCAGTCTGGGGCACACTACTGCAGCTAAAAGATGGTAAAGTTTGGCTCTGTGATGTCAGATTCAAGTGCTGTCTAACTGGATCTGTATAAACAACACTTAGGGCATAGAAACACCTCAGATCATCTGATATGGTCACTGCTCTTGGCTGTTTCCCAGGGTTTCAGAGGTATTTTATCCAAGGAAGAGATACAAGGGGAAAAAGTTTTGAGCGGTTTGTGGGCAGAACAGCTGCTCAGCACCCTGGATGCAAAATCCTGCAGAAACAGTAGCCAGAGACTGAGCAACAAATTCATGAGAGTGTGGGAATATACTCAGAAACAATGCAGAGGGACTAACAAGCCTGAGCTTCCTGCCTTTCCTCTTTGAAAGGGCAAGAGTTCATATCTGCAAGTCCTCCCTGGAATTTATGCTTGCTCCAAGTAAACACACACTGGGTGACCCTGACCACTCCAATAACTGGAAATAACAGCACACTCTCAGATCCTTTATTTGTGTCCTTGGCATGCATACAGTTTCTGAGCTGCCACGGCAGACAAGATGATGCTTTTGCACCTCATGGGTCACTGCAGGACTAGGCAGAATGAGGGAAGTTTGAGTGAAATCAAAGGAAGCTGTGAAAACTGCTGATGGGCAGATCTCTGTGCCACGGCAGTGAGGATATGGAGCCAACTGGATCACCAGGGAAGAAAGCAATGTGACACAGTTTCTGCCATGGCCCCTTCCAGACTCACGGAGTCTATACAATACTAAATTTGTTGTGCAGCCATTTCCCCCTGTGCAAGGCCTCTATAAGCCTTTTCTGCTGCTCTGTTACTTGCATTCATGGCAAGGATGGCAGGAGAGAGAATAACTCACCTCAGCTGATGAGTATCCCGAGGACGAGTATCTGGACATATCGAAGTCATCATCACTGCAGGGAAGTGTAAGATACAGCGAAGAAGGAATTGGTTAGATGAAACCTGTATTTCCCCCTTAGTCCTATCTTTCTTGTGCCATGAAACTGTTCTTGAGGCACAGAGAAGTTACATCAAGGGAGCCTGTAAAGCAGCTTTCATCTGTGACCCTCAGATCTTTCCATCACAGTGCTCTGTTCTCACAGCTCTCCTCACTTGTTCTTACAGAGACCCGCCCTGGCATAGGTCAGAGGCAACAGTGGAGGGAAGAGTGTGAGTGCTGCCCTCTAGCATGAAAACTCACTTAAGCTGTCATGTGTATCACCTTTTTAACCTTTTGCATACCTGTCTGTATCCAGGGCTACCAGAGGCTTTTCATCTGGACTCTGGTCTAGCGACGAGTAGCCCTTGTTGGGAACGACGAGCCTGAAATAATTAAATGTTGTCCATTAACCACACAGTAAAGCTCAGAACCACACACTGCCTAGGGTAAAGCTACATGATAGTTGGCTTTTCCCCATTTCACTTCTTTAAGTGAAGCCACAATTTATTGGTGGAGATGTTTAAATGGGTGCAATTCAGAGGGAAGAAGCTGTGTCTCTGGATAGCCTACAGTAGTTTCACAGGGATTAACACTGGAACATACCCCTTCCTGGAAGGAAAAAAAAACATTGGGACACTCTGTACTTCATTCTGGTAAACCTGTTTGGCTAGCACTGCCTGTCATATCAGATTGCTCATTTTTTTGTTGCCTGTTTTTTTCCTGGCAAGGGTACCTGACACCAGCAGTAAGTACACAGGAGAAGGAGGCTAGGGGAAGCCAGAGGCCAGAGTGATCCCACTATTCTGCTGTTGGACATCAGGGATATTATGTGGTGCCTCTTTCTGAATCCCTACCCAGGCCCCTGACAACACAACAGTTCTGAGGTCTCAGTACTAAAATTAGTAATATTAGAAACCTGAGCTGGTGTGCCCAGCATAAGAAACCAGTGAGACCAGCACTTTTCAAATTCCATTTTTTTGCAATGACTTTCAGTTAATCAGAAATCTTAAAAAGGCTGAGGATGATTCTGCACATTTAACTGCCTGGGAGAGTTTGTGAAATGGAGTGCAATCTTCAGAACTTCCAGGATAAGGAAAATGTATTAATAAAATGGTATCTTGTTCACAATGGAGTTCTTTCATTCAAAAAAAAAAGCAAAAATAATTTGGTTCACAATTAAAATAAGATTAACTAAACCAAACAAATGGAGTAAGGTTCGTTGTTCAGCAGGCAAGAACCATAGAAGCAATAAAAATCTTCTCTTTCAGTAAGTTAAGTTAGGTTTTCTCCCAAGTGGTCTTTAACAACACACCATGATGCACAATGATGCTTCACTAAGAGTTGAAGAAATATAAATCTAAATATGATAATCCATCCATGCTCCAACTACTCTCTAACTGCCTGAAATATCTTTCTGCTTCTGCACAGATAATTGCAGCAAGCCATTAACAATTTTAGAAATAAGAAGTCCTGGCAAGCACTGTAAAAATGGCCAAGCTCAGGAAGAGTAAGATATATCAAATCCTATTACAAAGCAGATATATAGGTACACAATTAGTTATATTTTATTACTATGTTCACTGAAACATAAATTAAATAAATTAATTTAAAACCTGACACAGAATTTCCAAACTGCTGCACCAGGGGACTGGAGAAAATGGGATCCACTTGCAAAATTCTGTAGCCCTTCTCACAGAAGTGAGACAGTCCTTCTGCTCCTGAGGTATGAAGGCGGGAAGTCAAGAAGCAAAGACATCGGGAACTGAAGCTGAGATTTGGCAGCACAAGTTTTCCCATACTTATCAGAAGTACTGACTCCCATTTTCACTGCAGTTTTTCAATCCCTGCTCCATATATACTCACTGACAGTTGTTATTAAATAATCAGTGAACAAAGCACTCTCAGGTGATCTAGGAGGAGAACACTGTGGTGATATTTACTTGATGAATAAAACCCCATGACATCTTCTTCTTGAGAAATGTCTTATTTCTTAATAATAAAAAAACTTTAATTTAACTGCTACAGAAACAAAAATTGTTACAGTGTCTCTGCCCCTGATTTAAGTCTTTCCCTCACATCCTGATTGTCCTTATCTTCACTTCCCACTGTCCTTGGAATAAAGCCAGGTAGCAGTGGTAGCTGCTGCTTTTGTCTGCAGCTGCCCTGGTATAATCTTCTTTGTCTTTGTGTTTTTGCTCACTTGAAGCAACACAGGTTGGACAAAAAGGTCCCAGTTTAGGTTACCCAGAGTGGACGGTAGCACCCAGCTGTGTTCAAGTGGTGTGGATGGCGTTGTGGGCTCTGTCTGTGCTCATAAGAAGAGCATCACCCCTACCTCATTCACATTTAATTTGCTTTTAGGGAGACTGAGAGTGTTATGGGTCCAATTACTCCCACCTGTAAGGCTGGCTGCACCCTTGTCCCAGAAGAGGACTCAATGGTGAAGGCAACCTTGTACTAGAGGATGGATGTCAGAAATCCACAGGGATAATACAAAATAACAGAGGCTTTGGGGAAGAAGGAGGAGGTGGAGCAGAGAGTAGGAGAAGCAAAGCACAAAGGAAAACATATTTGATGAGAAGAGCAGAACTGTCAAAAATGGGAAAATGGTTTTAATTCTCCTGCAGAGACCTGAGGAAGCCAACAGTTCAGACTTAAATAATAATCTGGAAATTTTGCAGTGTACCCTCCCGGAATATATCCCATTATACTGCAACTGTTACCTTGTGAAAACCTGCTTGAACAAGCTTGTGGCATTTCTGCCTTGCTGGTGTTGCCCTGTCTGTGCCAAGACAGACTGAAGCATTCAGAGGTGTTTGGATGTCCCTAAGTGAAATAAAACTGAGCTGGCTGTTTGAAATCTTTTGTCAATAGGTGTCACTGCTCCGCTCTTTCCATCGGCAGCTTGGAAACAACAATCTCTCCATGGAAAATTCACTCATGTTACAGGTAGATAGCTCTATTTATTCCATCTTCTCTCCCTTATTATCTTCCTCCACTAATTTCAGTGATTCTAAACCTCTCAAGCAGCAAATCTGCTACCATTTCTCTCAGGATGCTAGCTTGCAGCCTATTGCCAAAAGAAAACAATTTTTTTCCCAGAATGTACTTGGAAGATAAGGAGGACCAGTGGGCATGGAAAACCCAGCTGAGCACAGTTCCTGAATTTCTTGCTGCCACTGGCTCTTTTATATGGTCTCAACACCTGAACACAGAGAGGAAGCAATGCAACATATTCCCCCTGTATTTCAGGGACTTACAACTAAAAGTTGACAAGGTCCTGTCAGGATTTATGACTAATATTTTGGGTCTGGGGAATTAGTGTGAACAAGAAATCTCATCTTTCAGATGCATTGCATATAGAGAGGCTCTCACCTGCAGCTCCTATTCTACTTAATATATGGTAATCCAGGCAACTTTCCCATTCATCAGTAAACATCCAGCATTCCCCAGATTCCTCCATCATTTTAAGTGAGGTCCTCCACTAAAACCTGCCACATTTCTAGCAGCATGCAAATCATGCAATCCTGTGGGCTCACAAGGTTTACTTCCTTCTGAACATAGGTAAGTAATACATTGGTATACTGAACTCTGTACAGACAAAAAATAAAAATACTCTAAAAGAAAATATTTAGCTCAGAATGTCTTTGTTTACAGCATGTTGTAGGACTGCCTAATACTCTCTTACAGAGCTCTTCCAAAGCATCTCCAGCAAAGTGTGACTGTGCTGTTCCAAGGGTGGAGAAGGTGTATAGAAAGTCACACAGAGATGGATTATTTACAAGCCTTCACTATATCTGTCAGTAGCAGAATAGATTACCCTCAAAAAGGAGCAGTGGAACTTACAGTGACAAAAGCAACCAAACAGAATTAAGCTCTAAGCTAGTCTGTGTTTCATGAAGAAGCACAGCTCCTCTCCCACTGGCAGGGTTAGGTGTTACCTGAGACTACTCAGAACCTGCAGGATGGCTCTATCAACCCCCTAATTTTAACCTGGCTGGGCTGCCTCTGCTTTCTACAGGCTGAACTACCACTGGTTCTGGGCTCAGCTGTCCATGCATCTTCCCAGGGGCTGGGATGCAACACAGAACAGAGCATTTGGGCCAGCAGCTCCAGGAAGGGCCATCACTGCTCTTGCAGTGTGGCTGGCAGAAGGCAAATGCAATGAACATTGTCCCTGACCACTCCAGGACCACTAGGGACTGCAGCTCAGAGCACAACTGCGAGTACTTTTCCAGTCCTTTACCTTGTTCGTGCCATCACGTTGTTCTTCTTGGGCTGCTGATTAACTGGGCTTCCCATGTTGCCATTCTTCAGGGACCCCTTCCGAGCCAGCTCCCTCTGCTTCTCTGCATAGGAGATAGGAATGGGAAAAGCAAAATTAGAGCAGCAGGCTAGCTGGCCATCATAAGAAGAAACCCAGATCTGGTAGTGGCAAAAGGCACAACAAAATTAACAGCGAAGGACATGAGCTCACCACCTCTTATGAAGGGACACCACAAAGGCCAGATGAGCTGTGTCCCACTTTCTCCAAGGTCACCAAGGACTAAAACTGATCTACCTTCACTCACAGCAGCCTTTTGACAGGAACACACTAAAATCTGGGTATCCAAGACGCAAAAGGTCTTGGAGCTTCTGGATGAAACCCAGCTGAGGCAGACAACAGGCACAGACCTTGTGCCTGTCTGCAGCTAGTTGCTGGATGGACCCCAATACTGTGCTCTACTAATATGGCTCTGCTTCTAGCAGGGATGGGAACCTAGGGATGTATATAAATTGATATTAAATTTTCTGATTGAAAGTCCTTCCTTGTTTCTTGTAGAAGATCAGTTGTGTTGAGTTACCAGCTAGTCACAAAAGCTGAGCTAACTACCCCAACCTCATTGTGCAACAGCAGGCAAGGCTTGTATGGAAAAGCTGAGCATGGGGCCAGTAAGGCAGGAATGAGACCAGTTTAAAAAAATTCTCCAGAGTGTAAGAAAATGCTGGAAACTACTTTTGTGGCATGACTGAATAACAGGTGTACCAGACTGCTTGCTGAGGAACCTGAATAGTGAATTTGTTTTGCTTCGGCCTCTCCTACAATGTGTGAATTATGTTGTTGGGTTGTGTATTTTTTTCTTCTTTTGCAGATGTTATTTCCACTTGGAGAGAAGACCAGCTTTTCTCACTTGTTGTGAGAAAAGCAGCATGCTTCTATGGCGTGCAAGTTCAAGGTGAGCCAACCCTTTCCCTTCCTCACAAGTCAGAGCACGGGGACACACATCCAAGGTTTTCTTTCTTGAGGGAGAATTAAGCAGCAGGGATGCCTAGAGATTGCTATGATGAGGAACACCGAGACAAGAATACATAGACTTGCAAACCATACCAGTCTGCTCCTGCTGACAGCAGAGGTGAATAAATGCACATGGAACTTGGCAGAAAAAGGATTAGATTAATAACTCACTCGGGCTTGAGCAACTTGAAAGACTGATTCAGGATTGAAATCAAAACCTGAAATCAGAGTAATTTCTCAGTATGGAACTTGGAAATGCATTGGTTACCTCTGTCTCCAGAATAAAAGGCTGATATTTTGCAGGCCACATGAATTTTGCTGTTCAGAGAGAGATAAAGCAAGACTACAAAGGCAAATACCTACAACATGAAATACAACCTGATTTCTACTCATCTCCATCAGAAGCTCCAGTGCTGACCACAAATACACAGCATTGAGACAGGCTGGCAATGCTCTAGTATGCTGGTGAAATGGTTACAGGGGGCTGAATACACTGTGAGTGCAGGTGTGATGGCTCACAGGCAATCATCAGCAGGGCTGAAACAGACAGGGGAGCCTTAACCACACCCAGCTTCCTTCTGGCTTTTCACTGATTTTTCAGAGAGAAGCTTCCTTCAAGAAGCAGGACAGAGCAGAGAAGGTTGGGAGGGCATGAAGTAGTTTGTGTGTGCCTTTGACATTGCAAAATATGTTAAATTAGCAGTGTGAAGATCCTGCCTGATCATCAGCAGGATCACTGTGTAGGATGATGTATTTAGTTTGTGTGCAAGTTTTTGGTAGTGGAGGGTTGCACAGGTGGGTTCTGTGAGAAGCTTCTAGATGTTTCCCCGTGTCTAACAGAGCCAATGCTAGCATGCTCCAAGACACTGGCTGCTGGGCATGACTGGGCTCATTAGCAATGGTGTTAGAGATTCTGGGATAACACAGTTAGGAAAGGGGGAAAAATCCTGCACAACCACAGCCAGACAGAGGAGTGAAGGTGTGTCAGAAACAGCCCTGCAGACACCCAGGTCAGGACAGAAGCAGGAAGAGGAGCTGCTCCAGGTACCAGAACACATTTGCCTGCAGCCCATGGGGGTCCATGAGGGAGCAGAGATCCATCTGCAGTCCATGGAGGACCCCACAATAGAGCAGGTGGGTGCCTGAAAGAGGCTGTGACCCTGTGGAAAGCCCATATTATTTCTGTGTTTTCACTCCTCTGTCCAGCTGAGTAATAGAGAAGCTCTGATTGCTCCTGAGGTCCAGCCAGGGTCACCCCACCACAGACAGTCTACTCATCTCCATGCTTGAAGTAAAGCAGCAGTTTGCAGTTTCAGTGGAGAACTTGGAGAACACAGACACCTGTGCTGTCAGTCTGACTCACGGGGGAATTTGGCTGCAACGGTTCCACTTCAGCTAATCCTGGATGTTGTGTCAGAAGAAGAACACATGGAGCACATGAGTGTGTGTGTGTGTGTGTGTGTGAGTGTGTGAGGAGGGGGTCCAGGATAGGGAACAGACTTTTGTCTGGATCTGCCAACCACATCACATCTTTCTCCTCCTTTACTGTTCACCTTGTCATTTCACCTTTGAGACACTTTGTCCCTTACGACACAAAAACCATTTAAGGGAAGATGCATCTGCTTAAAAAATAAACCACTGCTTTCCTGCTAGCCCCACACTAGCCTGTGCTGCTTGTTGACTCCATCTCAGCCATTCAGCATCTGCTCCAAGTGCTGCTTCAAAGTAAGCTCTGCTGGTGACAAGACAACAGCCAAGCAGACTATGGAGCATTCAGTAAAGTAGGGATTAACACCCAAGTAAAAAGTAGCAAAGGAAATGTATGCTGCAGACACAATCAGCACCACAACTGGCCCAGCCTTGTGTCCTGCCTGGCAATGGTCTCCTACTATAGTTGCCTGCAAAATTAATAAGAAGGTGCCCCAGCATGCCAAACGCCAGCAAACTGTCCCTGTCCCAGTATTCACTCACCTGCCTGATCCAGGATGTGTCAGAGGGTGGATGGTCAGATAACTGCATGCTGACAAGTCACACACAGGAAGCCTCTTTAGGGAGAGTCAAGAGGGGGCTGAATTCTCCCCCTACCATGGGAACACCTACAGCCCTAACAAATGACTCCAAGTACTTCTTGAGATGATTTAGTGTAATCTAAAATGGTTACCTGTTCAATTGGCAGGATGTGTCTAGCTGCTTTATGATGAGAGAAAATAGTAATGAAGCATGGGAAGCAGAATGGACTTAATGTGAATGTGCCTAAACTAAAAATCAGAGTTGAATGAATCCTTAAAATTATTTCTCTGGTTTCAGCATTTAAACAAAATCATAACCAGTTTTAATAACACTTACAAGGTTTTTTAATAAATCAAATGCTGAACAGTTTGTTTGGAGCATGTTGCTATGTAGGGGTGGCCTTGGTTTTGCCTACTATCTTCCCCAAACCAGAAATGCCAAAAGTAGTCATATGCTTGAGTTTCCTGCAGAACTGTTCTTTTTGTGACATGAGGCAAAGCAGACAATGCAGGAATCTGGTGAACATCATGCTGTACTATGCTGAAGAGATATTTGAAGAATCAGACACCCTAAAAGCGCATTTTCCATTTGTCCCAAGGTAGTGGGTGAGTCTGGCTATGATCAGACAGTGGTGGGTGGAGAGTGGTTTAGGATGCCATTGTCAGACTGTCACTGTGCTTGACTACCTGCAGCCCCCTCAGCTGAGGCAGCCTGACTGGCACAAACACTATTTTATGGCAGATGAAGCTGATTTGCCTCCTTTGCACTGCGGGGTGGAACAAGCAGATGCTGACTGCTCCAGTCTCTTTGCTGAGAGCTGCTGGCTGGACCTCAGTAACTCAACTGCTTGTGAACCTGCCTGACCAGGAGAAGATGGAGCTTCCTGCTATGGGGACAGTGCACGCGGACCCATGGGATTTGCTGAAGTGGCAGATAAAGAGCAATTAATACAGTGTGACAGAACTGTATTTTTTTCATTTTCAAGGTTGATGAGATGAGATTTTGGGATGTATTTCTCTCTCTGTCCCCCACAATCAGCTAAATTGTTTCTGAGGCTGAGGACTCTGATTCCCTGATGAATTCTAATTTCTCAAGTAAGCTGAGAATTTAAATTACATGTGAAATGAAATTAATATGTCTACTCAAATTCTGCTGAATGATGAACAGGTTCATGAGCAAATGAAATGAGAAAGAATGAAATGCTGTCTACAGCTTATTCAAGCCCAAGTCTTGATTTCAGTTCACTTGCATCACTTAGATGGGGGACATTGGCATGAAGCTAGGTAACATTGAAATCTTATCTACCTTTCACCTCTGACAGTATTTGTCAGTGAGGACTGTCACTGCTTGGAGAGGATTTCAGGGTACATACATATATTTGGGGCTTTGCCTGCAGGGTGTGTGGAAAGGAAGGTGTAAGAAAGTTGTGTGTTAGGACCATGCTGATCCCCATGTTCCCTGGAGTGTAAGTGTGACCATGTGGCTGGCATTAGTGCAGCTGATGGCTCTGCCTACCTGCACTGAAAAAAAAGGCAAAAGAAAAGCGATTTTTACTAAACAGGTGCAGTAGAAACAAAAAGGACCTATCTGTGGCCAATCCCCTGCCGTGAACATAGGGACTACAGTTTCAAGCTGACACAGGCCAGGCATCAGCACTGATTACTCAGGACAGCCCATCTGAACAAGGATATTGTTTCACTGGTTTCAGAAAAGACTGTTCAGATAGCAAGGGTCAGACAGCTATGTCACCCAACTACCAACCTGGGTGAGACGCTATATTCTTAGCTGAAGCATGTTGTTTTTCTGACCCAGACAAACGTGGGGAAAACAGTGAACTATTTTCTAGTTTCTAACTCCAGCTGGCTGGAAAGAGCAGGTATGAATCTGTCTTCCAAGGTCCCTCTTGGACCAGGTTTAAAAGATCCAACAGCAGCATTTCCATACATTGTGCGCATCTGGCTGCTTCTCTGTGCCTTTGGCACGGCTGAGAACTGGCACCAACACCAGTGGGCTTGGAGTGGTTTTAAGCTCCCATCAGCTCCCAAGAAGGCCTGATCTAGAACTGGTAAATGACCTAGTGACTACAAAGTTAATGTTTGTATCTACTGTTAAAGGATGCAGCCCTTTAACTTCCAGCACGGGAGCTACTATCAGCAGCCAGTGCATCGCATGCACAGCAGTGCAGGGCTCATTCTGAGGTAATACTCAGCTACAATGCTGCCTGTGCAAGTCACTGAGAGGTTTCTGAGGGCGTGGATGATGTTATTTTGTGCTTCCCTTCAGAAACAAGCACCAAAACATGGCACTATTCCTTAGCATAGAGGAGAACGTGTAAAGGAGTGCGTCAGTCCCAGCCCAAGCTATCATCCATTTAAACCATGCATCACCAAAAGTGGCTTTATGTTCCCAGCAGCGTGTCCTCATTCCCTAGCCATGCTATCCCAGCTCCAGATCTCATGTTTCTGACCCTCATGTGATTATGGGAAGGAATGGTTTCTCTGCTTCTACCCACTATTTGGCTTAGCCCCAGAAGAGAGCAGGTCATTTCCTGCAATGAAATCCTCATGGCTGTACACTTCAGTAAAAAAAAAAAAAACCACAACAAAACAAACTAACACTATTATGAACACACAGAGCGTTTTACCTCTTCATGGCTTCATACAGCAGTGTATAAATAGTAAGTTGTGTTCTACTGCTGGTAGAAACCACATAACTGGTTTACCTGAAAGCCGTGCAGAGGATCTGTGGCAGCAGGGGAGCACAGAACCGGGATTGCTGCTCCCAGTCCTCTGCTCCAGCTGCCTCTGCAGCCATTTTATGCAGACAGGTTGCGAGTGCGCAGCAGCAGGCAGCAATTAATCTCTCTTCATCTTTCAACACCTTTCTGTACTGATTTCAAAGGCATCTATTGTCACAGCTCCTACCTCACAAGGGCATTTATTTTGTTCTCATTCAGCATGTGCTTTTTCACTTAAAGGATTGAGATTTTTATTCCTAATGGCTGCAAAATATTGGATAGAAGAATTTCATTTATCACTGTCAAAACTGGAATATATGAACAGCACTGGCAATATTTAAATGTAATTTTTTTTTCCATTTTCCACATTTACCTTCAGAAAATAACTTACATGGTATTTTCATTTACTTTTCAAAGTAAATGAAAATACCTTTCTGTCTGCATTTACCTGCCAGCCAGAAGAACAAAGTTAGATATCTGGGGAAGCATTTGCATCCTGACAAGCACAGCTAAAAATTTTCTGTTTACAAACTGATCTCTAAAAGACCTAATCCATAAAACTGAGCTATGCTCTCTTTTAAAGTATTTTAAAGGGACAAAGAGAATTAATTTACTTCACCTGGGGAGAACTTCTACAAATGCCCCCTCATTATTTTTACTCAACTGAACACAAGTTTAAGCCAAAGCCATTTGCTTGACCTTGCTAAATGGTATGAGAGACAAAAACAAAGAGAAGGAAAAAAAATCAAAAAAGGGAGACTTTTAAGGGCAATTTAGCTCTCTTCGCTTAAATAGTTCAATTCATTTAAACATCACTTATGCTATAGGCACAATCTACTGATACACAGAGGTAATATTAGTGCCTACATCACATTTATTATGAGTTCTGATGTTCTGTGAAGAAGCATTAAGGTTACTGGTGCATGTACTAAATGTGATGTGTATTCAGGAGAGTAGTAGTGCAAACTTGCTTAGCTGAATATTCACAGCATTTGGTTACCAGAATGTCATCATATAGTGTGTATTTGTATGAAAAAAACACTTTTAATAAAGTCTGACATCAGTAGGCTTGAACTGCAAAGGCACTTAGTCAAATGTCCACCCTTTCATGCCAAAGGTTGGTCTATGGGAGAACGCATGTGTTATACTGCCTACATAAACTACAGATTTAATAATAAAATAATAAATAATAATTAAAATATTTTAATATGTTGTCATTGGGAGAGCTTTCACTGGCTGGCAGATAGCCCTGCTTGGAATGACTTACTGAATTCCATCAGTAGGCAAAACAAATAAAGCCCTAAGTGATAATGCTACAGGCAGCACACGAGCTTAGAAGGGACTCACAGCCTGCTGACTCCAGCATTTTGCTTGGAAAGGACTCTTGGCCTTTTCTTTTACCAGGACTGAACTGCAGCTGACAGTACAAGCCATGTTTCTGACTTTATTTAGCAGCAAAAATGTTGTATATTTGATCCATTCTGCTTTATCATCTGCTGCATTTGGTTTCCATGAATCTATGCATTTCAAACAAAATTCTGCATTTTCTGTCTAGTAAGATGAAAGCAGATAGATACAGGCAACTAGGCTGGTTAACATGACTGTTTTCTTCCCTGGAAAAGGTGAAGAAGGAGAGTCAATAGTGAGCAGAGTATTTGCAGGGCATGTCACCCTCCAATTACTCTACTCCCCAGAAGGGGACTTTCAGGCATTGTTTCACTGGATGAATTGCCTGTTTACTCTGAAACTCTACAGGAGAACAGGACATGGACAGCTCAGGGTGCCTCTTCCTGCTATTCAATTTGTGAGCTGTAGTCCTGGGTACCTGGCTCAGCTGGACAGCTGTCGCACACAGCAACCTGCTCCCCTAATAGGATTACTGACCTGATCCCTCCTCCAAGGGGCTGCCGCAGTCTGGAAATTTGACACATGGCCTTAGAGCTCAATTAGTTATTTAATAAGTTTATGATTAACCAATCTGCTGATTAAGCTTTCATTAATTAGGTTGGCAGGAATTTTGTTTCAGAGGGATAGTGGACTCTATTGTCTCGGAGCAGGGTTGGAGACCCCTTGTGTTTTGCATGCCCTGACATTTCTCTTTACTGCTCCAGAAATACCTGCAAAAGCTGTTTGGGTGGCACCTGAGGCTGCTGCCAGATCACTGGGGCATGGTGTCCCTTGGGGACAGCTCAGTATTGTGGCCTGGTTGTTACACCTGGGGCAGCTCAAAGTCTCCTGCTCTCCTCTCCCTCTCCCTCTCCCTCTCCCTCTCCCTCTCCCTCTCCCTCTCCCTCTCCCTCTCCTCCCAGATGGTAAGGGGGCAGGCAGGATTTATCTAGGGCAGCTGGAGACCTTACAAGCACAGTTTCACAGGGCCTGGCCTGTCATTTTGGTATTTTGATTGGGCTGAGTGGCTCACCTCACAGAGGAGCGGGAACCCCTTTCCTCTTTCTCTTTCTGTAGAGAGACTTTAGAGAAAGTTCATGGCTTCATCTCTGGCTTTGTTCTGTGGTTTATGCTCTAACAGATGGGGCTCAGGGGGTGCTGTAAGCTGCTCCCTGTAGGGTGCCTTGGCTGAGAGGGCAGGGTGCTGCCACCTTCCTCCTCCTGGCTGGCCCCTGCTCTGGTAGAGAAAACAGGACTGGGCTCAGCGATTAGTCCCAAACTATCATAAATTATTATATCTTTTCCCATCTGCAAGGGATCCTCTGTCTCCTTTCTTAGGTAGAGCTGTTATCTATTGGTGTTAGCAGAGGATGGCAAAGGGGATGGCAATCAACTGTTTCATGTTCCTTAATGTCCTCATGTTACAGGTGCAGGGCTGAGGTGTTTGGCAGCTGCCTTCTCATTACACCTCCCAAAAGGACTGGTGACAAAACACAGCCATGGTTCTAAGTGGCAGAGGGAAACAGGACTGGCCAGAGAAAACTCATGTCCCTGCTGAAATCTCTGAGAAAGAGTCCTGAAAGACAAGATGAAAGACAAAATTCAGGCTGCAGTGGCTTTAAGAGCTGCAGGAGAGGAAGCAGAGCTGGGGGATGACAGATGCCACCCCTACTGCAGAGCCCTGCAGCTGGAAATCAGACATGTGCACTGCTGAGCTGAAGCCTCAGTCAAGATGGCTTGGAGAGTTCAAAGGGGCTCAGGGAAAGCCTGGCTCATGCTGAAGAAAGCAGTAATATGCTAGGAAAGATGATGACAATTTTTAACACAGATTTCCAACATGACAAGTTTATATCACAGTTTAGTATTTTAATGCTGATGTATTTCATCCTTTTGCTACCTTTCTTTGGTGGGGCAGTAGTGCTCAGAAGAGGTTTGTTACCACAAGCTTCCAGCTGCTGGCATGTCCCTTCAGAGCTGAGGTTATGACACTGCCACCCCAGCCCTGCTCACCACAGGCAGCCTCAAAGCAGAAAGGATGGGTGCTAAAGCACTGCTGGCTTGAGCAAGGTTTAACATTGCTTTTGGGGGGCTGTAAATGGGAGTTTAGGCAAAAGGGAGGCAGGTGTTAGTAAGACTGAATGTGAGCCCCCTTCTGTCATGCCACACACTACTGATCTTGCAAAGACTCATGCCTTTTGATTGGCAAATGGCCCCACCTCCTTCAAACAGCTGGCAGGGGAGGTTCCTGATTCTGTCTCCCAGCTGCCTGCTCTCAACACCGTAGCACTAAATGAGACTGCTGGCAATGCTGCAGCTGCCACATCCCTCTATCTGACCCTCTCTCCTAAATGAACCACTGAGGCAGAAATTCTGGCAGGCCAACATTTTTACCTCCCTCCTGAATGGCCAGCTGTATGCACTGAAGGAAGGAAAAAAAATCCCAGCTTGGATTTTCTTATCAAAAGACCATTAGCTAAGGATTTTCTGAAGCATTTCTAAAATAAAAGGAAGGAGACATGAAAAAGCAATACAAGAATTATCATAATTTTTGTGCTCCTTGCATCCCTGGGTCAGGTATATGTTGGGCCACAGTGAGTACATGTTCAGCTTCACTTGGCACATTTGAGAGCTAAAATTGCCAACTGCATACAAACATAAGGTTTATTGTTGTACAGCTATCTGTTTGGCTGCCTGACTGGAGCTGTGATAAGATGAAAGGAACAGGAGAGTTGTAAGAGGAGAAGAAAAGAGTAGAGAAGCAGCCTGAGGGTGTCAGCAGGCAAGGCTTTATGGCAGTAGAGCTAAGGGACTAAGGAGTGTGTATAGAAGACACAGTTGCTTGCCTGAGGAAATTAAGACAAAAGAGATACTGTGCATAAGAACTACAGGCATCTAGAATGGTGGATATTTCAGTGATGCACAGTTCCTTTTAATTACAATCTCAGCTTGAATTATCTTTCAATAATTAAGATATACAACAGACTTTGAACTTTCGTATATACAGAAACCTAAGCGCAGTGAAAGTGGATTTAATTTAATGATAAAAAAAGGGGAGTGAAGAGGGTCAAGATACGAAAAGGACTCTTAAAGGTCAGGGACCTTATTAGGGACTTGATAAGAAATTACTTCTCTTCAGTCAGATTGTGCTGCTAGGTGGACAGACAGAGGTGAAGAGGAGATGATAGTGGGAAGATCCTGGCTGGTTGCTGACAGAGCAGGCAGAATGTGCAAGGAACAAAATCCTGCAGACTCCAATGTAAAGCAAAAGACATGACAGCAGGGAGGTATAATCTCAAGGCATGCTGAGATTTTAGAGAGTCTTTGCAAAGACAGAAGCTTGCTCTGTGTTTCTTTTTGCTATTCATTCTCGTAAAATAATCTAATTTTCCATTCATAATCTGATTTGAATCAAGAACACGGGTTTCCATTGCCAATCAACTGTATGCAGATTAACAACATCAACTGTTGCCTTTTTTTGCCTCATTATTTCTCTCCACACAAGCATCAGGAACTTTTAGGTCATACTGTATCTCAAATTACCCTGGGGACAGAAAACAAAGGTGTCAGGTTTATCTGTCCTTAAGACAACTTCACTTGTGAAGGGACATCAGAAACTCACTCTGAATTGGGATGTCTGCAGGAGAGACTGGGAATGAGACACTGGGTCCCCTGAGGGAAGAAGTTGAAGTGCAGGGAGGATGGAGGAGCTGAGGTGTCTACACACAGACACATGCATGTTCAGTGACTCAAGTTTGGAATCTCTTTCTCTCACACTGTGCTGGAAGGAGCCTGGTTTTTGCCAAGACCCAGACAGAAACAGCATTAACACTCAGCTTTCCAGACAGCCTCTCCACCCCACTAATGCTGGCACAATCAGTGCTGAAAAGGAAAAGCTGTGAGCAGAGGGAAAGCAGGGTTGAAAATATTTTCTGTTTCTTTGAGGCTTTTAACAGCTGCATTTGTGAGGTGAATGGAAGGGTAATACCAGGCTTCAGTGAATAAAAAAATCTTTTACTTCTCTTCAGCAGAGGGATGGAGGAAGCTCAGGCACCGACAGCCTTGTCCTTTTCAGGGATGGCACTTAAGTCAAAATCTAAGGGCACTGGGATCTGAAGAACTGTCTTTAACAGAGCATCTCCTTGGGCAGTATGTGCACTGGGAGAAGGAGAGTAAGGATGGATCATCATTGTCTGATCACTCAATAAACAATCCAGCAAAGCCATCTGATTGAGGAGACACGTCCTGACTTGGAACTCATAGCGATAAAAATGAGAACAAACAGAAAAAGAACTCAAAGTAGCAATTTTCTATCTTCTGCATCTGTTCCCTGTGTGCCTGAAGTCATATTGACTCAGCCCGATGACAGAAACAAGGTTTCTTCCTGCCAGGTCTCCAGGGTCCACTAAAATATAAAGGAAAGCAAGCTGCATCTCCTCCCCTGACCACACTATGACAAAGCTGTCAGAACAGCTCTGACAGTATCACGCCTGCAGCAATGTCTGGTGAAAAAGCCACAGAGCACCATTGCTCTTCTACTTCCCTCTGGAGAGAACTGCACTGGAAACAGGAGCCAGAAAGTATTGTCTTCTGTGAATTTCATTTATTTCATGCTTAAAAGCAGTGAATTGGAACAAACAAGACCTCCAACAAAGTGTCCCTGCTTTGTCTGTTCTGGAGAGGGTGCTTTGTAATGGCAAATTCCAGTAACACGGAGAGATGAATTTGGGGGTTAAATTTAACACACTTTGCTCACTGGAAAGGCCTCAGTGGCAAGGAAAGTGACTGTGGTTTTTGTACTTCACTTGCAGTGTTAAATGCACTCTGTTTATTTTGGCTGACCTTGAGAAAAATAGTACTTAGGATTTACTGCTGGCTTCATAACCTGATCATATGGAACAGACCTCATGAAGGTCAACTAACACCAAACAACAGTGCAAGGAGCTGGGGATGTGAAGGAAAACGTGAAAAAAGAGAGCACAAGTCAGTGCTTGGGTAGATAGTGCCCAGGGGGCACTTACTGAAAATCTCTGTGAACCACTTGAAAACAACTGGGTGACTTCAACACTGCTGGACTGGCAGAGGGATCTGTATGTAGCAGACCCCAGAGGCTTTGAAGGACTGTCCTGAATAATCTTTTTTTTTAGTAATATCTGTTTACAAATCATGCATTCCTGAGTTTTCATTTTTAGGACCTCAAATTCTGTTTCATTTTTTGCAATTCTGTGATCCTGCCTCTGGATTATAGAGCAGGTCTGTCAAGTTGCTCTTTTCTTGCATCCTGCCTTTGAAAATTTTTAGTATTGTTCTGTAGCCTTGTTAGATGTTTTGTTTGAACAATCAGCTTTGTTCTGAACTTGTGGACCATGAGGGAGTATTTATTTTTTCTGGAAATCAGTTTGCTGCAGACCAACATTCACTTTTTCCCAAGGCAACCTCTACACATTTAACAGTCTTGAACACCTGCCCACTGCCTCCACTCCTGCCCTAAAATCTTCTTAAGAAGATCATAACAGTACTTTTCACATTAAAATAGTCAACCTCACCCTCCAGGATGGATTTTAATCTTCTTTGATTCAAATCCATTCCCTCATTCTACAGGGAAAAAAGCATGGGATTCATAAAGGAAGAAATGTGGGATGACTCATTTGCTTTTGTTTTCTTCTATGTCTTCATACATTATTTGTGGCATGCAGCAGGTAGGGATATGTGTGTGACAACCAGCCTCTGGGTCATGATCTCTTTCTGCAAATCCCCTTAAAAATCCAACTCACAGAAGATAAAAGTGTCTTTCCCAAAGGCTCGTTGAGACATGACCAACACCAAGAACAGCTCAAACTGGTCTAAGAAATGGAGATGCTGCACAGCCACCTTGGCAGCTTGATTGTCACCTCACACAAACACTTTAATTTGGTTCTGCTTTGTACACTCCGTTAGTGCCCTGTGCTAATGCTCTAATGTTTTGCTAGGACACAGTAGGTAGAAGAAATCAGCTGCTTGCTCATATTACAAAATCATTCAGCATTGAGGAATGTAAGTTAGGAAACATATCTGCAAAAGAACCAATCTCCCTCTCTCTACACTGGAATGAGTAAGAGATGCAAGCAAAAGAGAAAATTAGTTTTAACATGTTTTCAAAATCAACCAAGAAGGTTTGGTGAATTAAAAGAGAAAAAAGAAAAAGCAGTAATTAAAACTTAAAAAGAACATCTATAATGAAATGAAAATCAAGCAGCAGTTGGGTTTTTCTTGTTTACCAGGGGACATACCAGAGGACTGCTTTATACCAGTTCATGCAAGTCACCTAAGTCAACCTCTGCAAATCTAGCTGTGGTTATGCTGGATTTGCAGAGAACATTCTGTTCTCTGGATTATTTTGGGAATCTAAAACTCTAACTGGATAGAATGGGGTTTGTTTGTGGTTTTTTTTTGTTTGTTTGTTTGTTTGTTGTTTGTT
This sequence comes from Passer domesticus, assembly GCF_036417665.1. Taxonomy (NCBI): domain Eukaryota; kingdom Metazoa; phylum Chordata; class Aves; order Passeriformes; family Passeridae; genus Passer; species Passer domesticus. The sequence goes on from NC_087512.1 coordinate 8,343,528, forward strand.
TGTTTTGGTGGGGGGGTGGGATTGTTTTTGTTGTTGGATTTTTTTTTTTTTTATTTTTTTTTTTTGTAATGAACAGAAACTGTAAGACATCTTAAAAAAACAATTTGGAGTCCTAACCAGAAGCAGTATCACAGGTTTCTAGTCCTGCTCAAAGCAGCACCAGCTATGGGATCACACTGGGCTGCTCAGAGTTTTATTCAGTCAGATTTTCAGTCTTCAGGGTTGAAGATGGCACGACCTCCCCAGGAAGCATTTTGCATGCTTGACTGTCCTCATGGTGAAAAAGGATTTCTGTAAGGTGAGAAAAGTAACAGGCTGGGAATGAGTACCCACTGATGCTCCAGACAATTTACTGCCACCTCAGGCATGATGCTATCATTCCTCAATAGCACAGAGGAAGTTTCACATGAAGCTTTCCTCAGAACTCCTGGTCATGTCCCATCTGACGGTCATAACCAGGTAAATGCAGACAACTGGCACGGCATTTTGCTCCCTTTAGCCCTGCCCTTTTCCTGCTCTCTACCTGCCCTGCTTTGAAGCAGAGATTACAGCCTAGTTCTAGGTCAGATGAATGTGTTGTAGAGGGTTCAATTCACTTTGTCAATGAGACCCAGAGCAGCCACAGCCTTCCCTAATCATGACTTCAATTTTCCAGGGAGAGGGGAACTCCCCAGTACCCAGGAAGGTTCAACTGCAGATAGAAAAAAGCACATTGCCAACAAAGGAGCTAAGATCGCCTCCTTTCATTGATCATCCTGTTCCAATGAAGGACAGGAAACCCGAAGGAAGCGAGGTCAAATTCAAGGACTGTGGTGTATTGTAGCTTTTCTGCACACAGGCAGATGTGAGTCAGCTATGTGAGGCTGGAGGAACTAAAAACAACATCTGCCTGCACACAAGTAACTATGCTGAAGTTTTGCTTTCACATTTTGCCTCAACCCCTGCCCCACAGATCAGAGGCTGCAAAAGCCACACTTCCACCTGAGAGCTGAAGCATTCAGGCAGAAAAAGAAACTGAACTTGAGTCTTTCATGTTCTCGCTGAAAGTGAGTAGCTAAAAAAGGCATAGCTGCTTTGTGACTTGAGTCTCCCAGAGATTTTATGGTCAAAACCACCTTGTGAATTAGACATGAATTTGTGAAGAATTCTGGAGCCATCAGTTATATGTTCTTTTAGTCAACTAAAAGAAAAAAAAAAAGGTGCTATGATTTACTAGGGAATCTAAGCCCAGGATACTTTTCTTTTAAAAAAATGTAAGCAAACCTGAAAATCCAAATTTTAAAGACAGCTTGCATCATGGATTCAAACTTGACAGCACCACTTTAAATATTTAGTATGCTTGTCCTGTTCAAGACACACTTTTAGCAGAGTAATTTATTATGTCAAACATGGTTTCTCAGATGAACTCATACAAAGTACAATTGTCTCACTCGTACTCTTCATGTGTTCTCCCAATTTTCTAGTTCTAGAACCAGTATTTAAAGTAATTAGTAGAAATTTTTTCCCTTTTTTTGAAAAACAGCTCTTACTTTCAGGCTGGGTAGTGATGGGGATCAGAGAGGGGCTGTTTTCTGGCACCTGTGAGACCTGGGAGCTGAGTTGCAGCAAAGGGGCTGCCAACAGCCCACAGCTCTGGAACACCTGGTGTGATTAAACCTTCTTCTCACAGCCAACTCGCAGTTTACTCATGGCAGAAAGCAGTTTAAAACTCATGAGCTTCAGACTAGTGAGCTAGACAGAACTGCACCATTCCTCCAGAACACATTAACACTTGCTGACTTGATTGTACCAATTTCACAGCTGTGATCAAAAAAAAGAAGGTAAGTGGGTTCTGAGGAAAAAGTGGGAACTGCCTTCCATTTAGAGCAGAAGGCAGAAAAAAATCAAAGATATAGCAAAAAAATCAAAGATATAGCAAAAAATGTTTACAGTAGATAACTCTACTGTAAACCCAATGGTTTTGGGTTTATAGTAGAGTTATCTTAAAGCCCTGTAGAGGATTTATTTTATTGTGCTATAAACAGTGTTACTTTATGAGACAAAGGGTTGAACATTCACAGACTTAGGCTGAACCAATTCAGGCTCCTCTCATGGTAAGCAGCAAGTGGGATAAAAAAGGCAGAGAGCTAAGGAAAAAAAAAATTGGGCAGAGTTCACAGGTGAAAAGGACATGAAGAGGAAGGAAGGCAGAAGTCACTCAGAAAAATGGCTCAGCTGTGCAGCCTCTAGAAGTGAGGATGGATGATTTCACTGATACAGAAAGTGGGAGGAAGCCTGGGAGAGGAGCAGTTTGCAAAGCAGTGTGGAGAGAACAGGAGTCTACTACTAGTAGGAGGCCAACACAAACAGATCACAATTATTACACATGTTAGAGATGATTATTTGACTAGGATCCATCTGCCAGGAATGCACATGTTACCCCTCCTTTCCACTTGTAACAACCTGGAGAAAGCATATTGTCTACGGGGCATGTTTTCCTGAAAGAAAGAGGGTTTGGACAATGCTCAAATGTTTTAAAATTTGATCAACAATTTCTGCTTTTCCTTATGGAAGATGTTTCAAACAGGAGACCACAGCTATTTTGTACCAGGCTGCAAAGTCTGATTTCCATGAGTGATGCAGAAAAGCATACCCTCAGCACAAGCTATTCAGCCATGATGCAGGCACCACTTAAAGCTTTTTGAATGATAGTTGTGTTTAACAACTAGAGAAATGGGATCAGACTGTCCAATTACTGCTGTAACTTTTTTCTTAAATAAAATTTTATTGTGGTAAATATATGGCATCTGTAAAATAGGTTTATTTTCCTTCAGTGTGCTTTATAGAGCATGACTGCCAAGCAGAACAAGGGAAGAATGGTGCCAAAAAACAAGTTTGAAAGAAACAGACAGGTGCCAAATTACTTTCTACATGTGGCAGAGCAGGAAGGCTGTGGTCTTTCTGGAGAAAGACCACACTGCCCTGCTCCTGTCAGAAGTGAAGTGATTGTCAGGGAAAAGGTAAAACTCCCTATAGTCCCAGTCAGGACTCTGAAGGTTCAGAGGCCTTTTTGCACAAATAGTCCTGCTATCCTCACTCCAGCTTAATTCCCACTCCTAAAGCTTCTCCATAAAGCAGTGGTGTTGGCTGGTGTAAGAGGCTGAGATGTTGACAACAGCTGAACCTAGAAAACATGTGCCCAGCACAGGCCCCTATGGCTCCATGTCTTTGGCCAACTCTCCTTCCATGAAGAAATACAGACTGGTTTCTTCTGTGCTGCCTCCTGCCTTTGGGAATTGCTCCTCCCTAACCCTAACCCTCTCTGGACCAAAACTGATGCACACGATGAATGTGGCTGCTGCTGACTGGCCAAAAAATGTCCTTTGCTGCTGCTGCAACAAACATTTCTTGTGGCACATCTCCCTGCCTGCCACATTAGAGCTGGGCCTTGCAGGTAGTGCTTTGGCTTCACCACTGGCTGGGTCTGGAAAAATGGGGCTCTGCTGTGCACAGGTGGATGTAACACTCTCTGCTGTGCCTGGAACAAAGACTGGGATCACAGAAGAAGGGTTCCTTGGGTGTACCTCTGCTCATGCTCAGTGAGGTCTGCAACCAGGATCACCTCATCTAACAAGAACTCTGCTACTGACAGGACACATGATATGGATGACATCCTTGTTTATTCTGCTCTCCTGCTGTGGCACACCAAGATTTCTGTGTTTTTATGAATTCTGAGTTTCCAAAGAATCCTTTAATATCTCACAAAAGCAACATCAAGTTTTCAGGTTGCTATGAACATATCCTCTGTGCATAACGATAGCAGCTAAAAACCAAAAATTGCAGTGAACTTACCATACCAGGACATGCTCCTTCCCTTTGAGAAGTACATGTTATCTCTTTTCTTAGAGCTTGATCTGCTGATGGAGCATTTTAGCCCCTACATTCAATAAGCAGACAGTAACCTTTCCCTGTTAAGAGCTGAGAGTGCAGCACAGAGAAGACAAAATGGGAGCCCACATCACATGAAAATCAGAACAAATTCAATTAACCATCAAGCACAGTTTAAGGCTCATCATTAATAAATCAAACACATTAAATAAATGCATCACCCAACACTATCTGTAGATGCTGTGGTCTGTTCTGGAGCCAATTTACATTAATTATACTGGGCTATACTTGCTTCCCTCAACTGCTAGGCAGGAACTCACCTACCTTTGGAGACATCAGAAGGAACTACAGAAATAGTAACAACTGGGTAATTCAGAATTGGGGAAATATTACACTGTGGTGGGACAGGTGGAACCTACATTTAAGGACATAGGACTTTGAGGAGCCAGAATATAGTACTGCTGCCCTTTTCGGAGTTGATTTTTTTGAAGATACCAACATCTGAGCAGGCAGGCTTATCATCTCAGCTGCTGTTAATCTTTTTAATGTCAGGAACAAGCTGTAAATCACCTTTGGAGACCTCTTTCTTTTAAGCCAGTTCTCTACACGCTTCACAGGAAACTGATGAGAGTAACACGTACTTGTGTAATGAGACCTCTGAACAGACCACTGTGTGGTGCTGCCTGCTGGGGTTAGGCTTTGCTAGACCAGGTACTTTTTACTGTCATCACTACTTCATTATTTTACTGAATTTTCTTCTCCTTTCTATCAGAGACTCTCAATAATTTGCTCACTTTAGTTTTCTTCAGAACCTTCTGAGCTGCTTCTCTATTTGAGGTAATTTGACTGTGGTGGGTCAGACATAGAAGAGAACCTGTAATTTGCAGTTCTGGGCTTCTCCTTCAAGTACAAAATCCCCATTCAGACTCTGAATGCTTTGGCCCATTCTCAATACAAAATAAAATAATATCTTCAGGATTAGCTCTCCTTCCTATACTATCAGACTGCAGGTAGCATAAAGGTATGGACTGGATAAAGAACAGCCAGGTAACACCCCAAAATTATCCACTTACAATACAGCTGCTTCCTCCATGACTGAAGGGAGTATTAGCCAAGCAAGGTGTGTGCAACACAAGATGTGAGTGGGTGTGAGTCTGTTGGCTTGTGAGGTGTGTTGGTCCCAGGAATGTGTCATGGGAGAGATGCACATACTGTGGAGGGATGGGCAAGGCCAGCAAAGCCCTGGTGCAATGGCATAACAAATCAAGCAAAATTACAGTGATACAAAAAGCCAGGTCATTTGGTGAACGTCATACCACATCATTCCCATATTCATGTGCTCATGCTCTGCTCCTGGGATTTGCTGTCTGGAACCTCCCTTCCCTCTGTCTCACTCCCTCACACATTCCCTCCTGCCTAGGTCTCTCTGCTGAAATCCAGTGATTGTTTTGTTCCAGTCTGTCTGAATGGCTTTACTGCTTATCCAAGCCTGTCTCAGGCACCTCTTTCTTTCTGCCCCTCTACTTCTCTTCTAACTAATCTGCAATAATATGCCTGTCAGAACTGTTTTTCTGCCCTCGTCTTTGCAGCTCTGTCTGCAGACAGCCCTACTAGCCTTAATGTGATGCAGCTGTTCACTCTCTCATCCTTCCCAAAAAGAGCCTGGAAATATCCTACATGAAGGATGCTACCATAAATCTGTGTATGCCATTTCTCTTATAAATGGAAAGAGTAATAAGAGATGAAAAAATGTTTAAATAAATTCCTCCCAAGCTCATGAGGCTTCCGAGTGGTGGGCTGCACTTCTGTCTTCATGAAGAAAATCAATAGCAGTGCTGTATTGCTCCTGCTCTCTGGCTTCCACCCCACCCTTCCCCCTGCACAGTGCACAGACTGTGCTCAAGGAAATGGGTGCTCCCACGGGAGCAAAATGGCTTTTTGCACTTAAGGTAATGATGTCACTTGAGGTCGCCATGCAAACAGTTATGGATATGAAAATCTGCAGTTCTATCAACAGAGCGGGAACCTGGGGACCTAGCTTAAGAGTTAGAGCCTTTTTATAAAATGTTTCCCTAATTTACCTACAGAGCATCTTCCCAGAAACAACAGCTGCTGTACCTAATTAGCATTAATCACCTTGTTACAGAAGAGCAACTGGGAATAGTACAGTACTTGAAATACTGACAAAATGATACACTAATGGCATTGATCTGTCCAGTCTACTTCAACTTCCCCTTTATTATTCTGTTTTCTGTATGAAAAGCCTCAGAAGTCACAAGTTTTGGAGCAGACTGGGAAGTGATGATGCAGAAAAGGAGCCACAGATGGAAGTAGATACAGAGCCTTTTAGCTTACACAAGATGCTTGCTGCTGGCTCTGTTTGTGACTGCACTTCCCAGTTCTGCATCTTGACCTGAGGCAAGAGTAGTGCTGCAAGGGGATTTCTGAGCACGGCATGCTTTTGGGCAGCACTGGGATAGGTTGCTCTGCTGTGTGCTTTGTGGCTCTTTGATGGAGAGCTTTAAGACGCACACCCCACCTTGGGGGAAGGGGTAAAACACATACACCAATTGAAAGATCAAACTCAGAAGCCATGTGGGGCAGTCTGTTGTTTACTGGGATCAGAGACCTTCTGTAAAGTTTCAGACAGAAATGCAGCAATTTTGTTAAGTTGAACCCTGAGGGCTTTGTAGTTCTGACTGATACTCCTGGTACTATTTCTCTCTGACCACAGAGCAATTCAGTATCTGCCATGAATACACTGCAGCAGGCTGGAAGGCAAGAGCTAACAATACAGACATGTCATCAGCCTCTGTCCCCTGATGGATTACATCCTCTTTTCACTTCATCTCTACCAAGATGGGGCTCAGTCACAAATTAGTTTTGGCCAAGTCAGACACACCAGGGAAGAGCATTCTCTATGTCCTTGTGATGGTGTTTTTCCTGCTTTTTAACCCTACCCATTCTGCTTGGTCTAAGTGAAGAGCATTCCAGTAACATCCTTGAGGTGTGACTCAGTTTCTTTAGCTTACACATTCAGTTTTCACATACTTTTATGGCCCCTTTGAGGAGCCTTCTGAAAACAGTGCCTTATTCCCTATCTAATCCAAGGAGAGGAGGTGCTTACATCTAAGGCCACAGGCACCTTGGAGGGCTGAAGGCTGCTGTGAGTGTCTCTGCCTCTCTCCCACATGTTCATCTGCAGACAGGCATGCAGAACATTTACTGCCAGCCTCCCAGTGTGGTAAATGTGCTGATGAAGATGCCTCTGTCACAACCCCTCATCCCACCTGTTGCATGTTTTACAGCACTCCAACCAATTTCCACATTGCCCCTTCTGTTTTAACACAAACTAAAGTCATGACTGCTAGGAAAGACAGAAACAGACTGTCTGGGTAGGGATTTCAGACCAGAGAAGGGAAATTAAAAATTCAAAATAGGAAAGCAGATGGCATAAGCTTCATTAAAATAATATCTCATCTCCTGGGAATGCTAGGAGGATCTGTTGCCTTCCAGTGGATGTGGTGCCCTGAGATTTTCACTTGGGGATTATTCTGTTCCTCTCTCTCTCCTTATCATAACTCTCCTCTGTTTTCAAAAGGCTTGTGGTATGTGCTCCATCTGGATATGGCTCCTAATAAGGATGTGCTGGAGACATCTCTTAAGCACTAATGTACACCCAGCCCCCAACCCTTGCTGTCAGGAATCTCCTTATCAATGATCTGAAAGAAAGAAAGAAGCAAGGTTGAGCATTGCAGCTCCAGACAGAAAGACAAAGTGGGAGCGCTAGAAAAGTGACAAATACATAATTAATATAGATACAGTATCAAAAAAGGTTGAAAATTATGAACTGTGTGAACTCTGAGATCTTATTTCCCCTTGCTGTGAGGTTCTTTTCTTGTTGTGGCCCTAGCATCAGGCACTGTTCCATTTATGAACCAGGTGCAACCTTTAGGAAGTCACTCAAAATACAAGACACCTGTGAAGTTTTTCCTGTATCTGACCCACCTCAAGCAAACATGTAGCCAAATGTATTTATTTAGAGGGGAAGAAACAAACAGCAAAAAGACCACTCAAGCAGCAGGATAAATCTGCGTGCAGTATGTGCAGTTTTCACGCTCTTTCTGTCACACTTCAATCACTGCAGTGTCTGGAAGCAAAAGTTGTATCCATGCTGGGATGATATTTAATTGAGCTCACTTGAACCAAGCTTCCAGCAAGCACATACGACAGATTTATATACAAATCTTCACAAACTGAAAAATGACATTTATCAACCTTCCATCAGAACATTTGACATTTGAACAATTGATTCTGATTTAACAGTGAAAAATGCCACCATCCATATGCAAAACCTGCAATAGGATTAAGCCCCTAGTTGCTACCATCCCCAACAATGGCTTTGCCAGATAAGCTATTAAAAATTTATGTACCACCTTAACTTTTTCTAGCCTTAAAGAGATGAAAAACAACCCTGACAAGTTCAATGCAGAAGTGACAAAAAAATCTAGTCAGAGGAATGGGGGCCAGAGCTGGGAGATGCAGTGATTAACCTTCTAAAAATCAAAGAGGCTGGGCAGATTTTCAGAATAAGAGCAGCAGGAGTTGTTGTGGATTAAAGGCATGTTACACTGGCCACAGAAAATTCTGTTAGCCTCATTTTGCCCCAGATAACCTAGAGCTCATCTGAGTATGGCTAAGAGTAGAGAGCTCATCCAAGTGCCACCAGGTAGGTGTTCACTTCATTAAAGAGGAAGAGTGTTTTCACAGAGATGTGTTGGAGCAGACTTCTCTCTGGAGACAAGGCAGGAAGATGCTTGTCAGCCTTCAGGGCAATTCCTCTTTAGCAGGTAGGTTTCATCCCCCATTATCTTCAAAAGCATACTGTGGTCAGCACTGAGTTCACTTGGTGGAAGGACCAGAGGGAAAGGAGGTCCTGGCAACAAGACCTGGCCTCTACTACAAAAACTGTTTAAACACTTCCAGTACCTCTCTTTGACTCTTTATGCCACTCAGCACTGGCTAAATGAAAGAGAATGTTTCCTGTGTGGAAAAGCAGAAGTTCTGGCAGAAAGGCTAACCATTCTCCTCTATGTGATTCCTAGAAAAAAGCTGGTAACTTCTGTGGAAGTGTGACTGTGCCCTGTTTTCATGTATTAGTCTATTTCAATAATAGTAACCTTACAATCAACTGATGCAGTCATCCCCAGCTGATAAATTTCAGCTTACAGAATAGTGAGTTTCTCCTGTCTTATTTTTCCAATTTCTATTATTCCAGTTTTCATGGATTTTTTCCCTTTATGCTATTTCTAAGTCTTTATTGTACTTTTTCCTCCCAAATATGCTCTACTAAATTTTCTTTGCTGACTCCTGCTTCTTATGTAAAAGTTATTAATGAACATGTACACAGAATGACTGTTGGAGAACTCCATTAGTAATGTCCTTTCTTCTGATACTTTCTCCTTCAACACTATCTGACATGTTTGACTTCCCAAGTTTCTCATTCTAGCAGCTTTACTTATAATACTGAGACTAGTTAAGGATCTACCTCAAATTACTTTTCTATTTAATTTGTATTTATTGAACTTGTTTACCCTGAATCCAAATCTATTTTCAATGATCTGATCTCCTAGAATGGTCTCATGACATACCAAAGCCAAATCTAAAAAAGTACCATTTCCTGTCAGGTTAGTGAATCTCAGGAGGATATTTTTATTGCCTAGAACGTTAAGAATATCACAGACTTACCAATAATAGCATCAATTACTCTCTAACCTGTTTCCTGGTGTTAAATTATCCAAAACAACTACTGCAGTAGTAATTATCTGTCTAGTAACATTAAAGAACTCTCTTGGCAGTAAAAAGGGATCCTGGTGGCATATGGCATGCTGGCAGTAATAATCTTTTACCAAACTATGAATTGTGCTGTCATTAACATACACTGCTGCTCCCTGCCTTTTCCTGAAAAGCAGCCACTGTTTCAGAGTATTCATGACTTGCATAACCATCCTCAATCAGCAGCATCCTCTCAACGTCACTTGTTCTCATGTGAAGGACAGCCAGGGGACTCCTTCCTGCTCCTACTGGGAAATTTTCCACATTTAGATTGCCATTTTTTCAGCAAAAAGCATACTGTTCCTTTGGCTTGTCTGTCATCAGGTTCTTGAAGCTGTGTGGCTAAATAGCTGCTCAGGTTTTGGAGGCAGGACAAGCATGTGTGGATTGCGCTTGTAAGCATTGAAAGGAAGCAGTGTTTTGTAGTAACAGAACGATTCTGCTTCCAGAATTAAAAAGTACTGCTCAGAAACAGATGAGTATTTGTGTGGGAACCTTTACGTACTTAAAAGTCCTTCATCTCACAGTAATGCAGCTCTTTTTCTGGTAGTGTCTCAACTCCCTGATCCTTTCCCTTTTGTTGCAAGTCTTCTGTCTTCCTTTCTTTCTACAGTCCCTCCATATTATCTTCATTCTTTATCTAGCCAAGCCTTGATCCCAGCTTAATAAAAAACCTGTAGGTCTAAAAGAACTATGTCTTGCTTTTAAGGTACTGCTCCCTTTCTTTATCACGTCCATGGATACAGGGGCTTTACATGTTTGTAGGTCAGTTCCCTGAATGCCAGCAGCAGAATCATAATGATAAAACTGCTCTGTGAGCTGCTTGAGCATTGATGGCCTGCTCAGCCACATGCACGGAGATCTGTATATGATCCTGTCTTTCAAGCGTTGGATTCAGCATTTTCACTCTCCATCAGACTCACCCAATTTCACTTGAAGTGGAGATGGCTTATAGTTCATGGCTACAGTCTCTCCCTCTCTCGTATCACAATCTCTGTCCGAAATAGCTGCAGCTGCTGGATCCTGTTAAGAAAGAACAGAAACAAAACAGAATGGCTTAGCTGATAGTTCTGCAGCTTCTTCTCTGAGTGGCTATTAGGCACCTCCACCCCCTTCACATTCAGAGGGAGCAAAGAACATGCCAGTGTTTTGAACACTGGCACCCAGGGGCAAAACACAGAACTTTGAAGCACATTTTTTATGTTAGAAGTACCTCTGGAAATGCCAAATTTCAACATCAGACTTATGTGATGGATGATACTGGGAATATAATGTGGATGGTGGGTCACTAGTTCAAATTCAGCCTGGGCTGGCAGTAGTTCCAAATAATTTTCATGTGATGACTCCTTGGGGTGTTGTATGAAACATATTTACAGTTTCAGATGAATTCCAAGTAGACCACTCAACTTCAAACTTAAAACTAAAAAGTTTGAGACCAGGTCTGTGTGGAAGTCCAGTTTGGACTATCCTACACGGGTAGGATAATTCAATTTCTGGTCCCTCTTGGGACCTATTTCATGCTTGACAGGAAAGATCTGTCACCACAGTACCTTTCACTGTCACTAAAATTTCCCCCCCTAGAAAACCAATCTCCCCAAACATATTTTGCTCATGCCTACTGGCAGACAACATGTATTGAACTCTATGGTACAGCATATCAAAGAACTTGAGAGAGAAACAATCTACCAACTCAGACAGTTCTACTACTGATAAAAATAACTGAAGTCCTTTCACAGCAAACTGCAAACCTGTTGGAACTCTCTCCACCTAGTACCATAGGTGGAAAATTAAAACTAGTTTTCAAACATGTTCTTACTCCCACCTAGAATATAGAAATTAAACTGAACGTGCATGTGTATGTAAATTTGGGTATATCAGAGGTAGAGCTGCACAGGCAAAGCAAACATTCAGCATTAGGTCCAATAGATGAATAAACCATCACTTGTGAGCAATGGAACAAGGCATCATAAATTAATGAAATAAATTAATAGAATACTAATACATCATAAATTAATAGAATACTATTCCAAACTATTGAATTGATATTGTCTCTCTTTCAGTTTCTGGAGTTTTTTATTTTGTACACAATTTCATTCATGTAAAATGCAATTCATCCTTTGGCACTGACACCTATACACAAAGCAGAGTCACTGAGTTTCAAAGCAAGGTAACATCATTCTTCACTCCAAAAAAAATATATCACTTGTTGAGCCACTTAGTGCATGTTAGCTCTTTTAATACACTTAGGAGATAAAATGTAATTTTTGAATTAGGCTCTAGCTTGGTGGAAACTGGTTAAATAACTTATGTACAGTTATACCATTTTATGAAAATCCTGCTCCTTTGCAAAATAGACTTCAACAGTACTTAAAATGGATGGTGTGTACAAGACCTCACATTCAAGGACAACACTGAACAAAAGACAATTTCTTCTGCTTTCCTCTAACGCAGTCACTGCTGCAGTTTTCCTCTAATGTAGCAGTTTGGAGACTAGGTAAAAAGGTAAGAGCAGGTTGCAAAACAAAAAAACCAGCCTCCAGGGGAACATTTAGGCAAAAATCATAGCTCAGTTCATGCGGTATCCTTGGAACATGAATCTGGTCTCAAACATGACCAGATGCAGGGAATAGATCAGAATACAAGCTGCAGAAAAGAATCATCAGGGTGTGGCCTCTCACCCTTCAAGGGGAAGGGAGCACCCAAGAATTGTAGATGCTTGTGGACAAAAGGAATGTCGAAAGTTAGAGGGTCCACAAAACTGCACGAAGTTCTGTTAGTAAATTACACAAGGAAGGAAGGAAGGAAGGAAGGAAGGAAGGAAGGAAGGAAGGAAGGAAGGAAGGAAGGAAGGAAGGAAGGAAGGGTCCTGGGTCCATTGCTGATGCAGATGATGGGGTGTGCAGGGTCCAGGGGTGCACACACAGGGTCCTGGGCTTTGTGGGGGTACCCTTTTCTAGATTAGTTTCCCTGCACTGGAGGTAAGTTTCTCCCTTTCTGTGTAATTTAGTTACTGTGGAAATGGGTTGGAGGCTTCAGGGTATTTGGTGGTCTCCACATGCCTGCTTCTTCACCTCATTCCTACACTTGTGCTGTGTTGAGCTAATCTCCAGAAGCCAGGATAAGGATGTTTGTCCCAGAAAAGTGCAGCTCTACCTCCATGTGGCCCCTTCTCCAGCCCCATTCTATTCAGGGTTTATTACTAACAATCCTTGGCTGTTACTACCAACAATCCTTGGTTGGCTCCAAAGCCATCCAGCTATCAGTGTTTGAGACATTCACATGAGCTCCTTTATGTTTGGACTTCTACGCATGGGAACATCTAGATAACACAAAGGACATCTCTGTCTGTCAGACGTGCTAGAATCTCTCCAAGAGGGATGTCCAAACGGTGCTAAGTGGCACCATTTTGAGTCCAGGCTTCCTGGATGTGTACCTTTTCTCTGCCAATCTGGGAAAAGGCAGGATACAGCCATTTCTAAGAAACATGACTCCAAGGCCTGCATGCTTCCTAGTTGCTACTGAACACAATATGGAAGTTCTGTGAGCCCCAGTCTGCTGGCTGCAGGAAGGCACGGGAGTAGACATAACCTGGGAACTGACACTGTGTGATGACACTGTCTCCTGTGCTGGTGCAGTCCAGCGGAGAGTACACTGAGTTCAAAGCCAGAAGTCCACATGGCAGAGAAGGGGTCTGGTCATTCCTAGACTACCCAGGTTCACATTGTTAAAATCATGCTAAAACTCTAAATCCAAACCAGCCCTTCCCTTTTGAGGCGAACTGATGTGCTCACATTAGCTTTATCTTTGTAGGCAACCTGACCATGACACGAGCCATCCATTTGCATCAACAGAGGGAGGGGAGAAACGTTCTGAGGTGCCTTTGAAGATTTGAACTCTGAGCCTGGACCAGTGAACTCAGCTGGAGAAATCTCAAAAATGGGCTCTAGACCAAACACACAGAAAAAGCTTCCTAGGCCTCCAGAGAAAATGAAGATGATTTTCAAAGAGTGATTATTCCCATTCTGTCTAAGACACACACCTTAAAAGGACGTGAATCTGTCCTTGGAGAAGTGTTTCCTTCTCCCCACAGTCTAGAGAGAAGGCCTGGCAGCTGGTAGAGCTTCTGACACTGGAGGTGGAAATGATGCAGAACGTGGTAGCAGAGCAGAATCAGCGTTAGGAATTCTTCCCAAAGATTTGGCATGACACTTTTCAGCCCCAGCAGTACATTACAGCTGCACAAGAGACCCACAGCTTGAACAGAGGGATCACAAACACCATCACTATGGGTGACCACCACTGCATGCATGGGCCAGGCCCACTCCCCAGAGAGTAAAATGGATTTGAGAGGAAACCCAGCTGGGCCAGGGACAGTGTCCCCAGCTCCAGTCCTATCCCGGGCCCAGGAGCGGCAAACTATCATATTTCCCATCCATCACTTCACAGACATTTTGCAGCAGCTCACGGGACTCCATAGTAACAATGCCCACTGTGAAAACAGCAGCATTCCCACGCCAGCTCGGCTGGAGCTGTCTCTGCACAAACACGCTCTGCTCCTGTGCATACTGAATGGATTCAGTTCTCTCTCTACAGCTCAACTGTCCAGAGAAATGTTTAGTTGACTGATTAGCCTTTTGCTAGTGAATGCCTAAGAGAACACTGAGGTTCAACACAGGCTTTTGCTGTTGGAATTCACTTGGCAATTTTTTTCTTTTTCACAGGCCTCCCTACACCAATACACTCAGCTCTGCCCCCAACATCAAAATCTCAGTTACATGGTGTGACTGGTCCCAGGACAGATGATGTTACTTCTTTTTGCTCACTGAGGACAACACAACGCTCCCAAACCAAAAGCAAGTGCCTGCAGGGGCTGTAGGTGGCTAAAGATATTTAATATATTTAAGAGATTTTTTTATTTTTTTTTATTTTTTTTGTTCCCGAGGCTTCTGTATGTCTTTATTCCTAAGGAAAATATACATTCAATCAGGGCACTGCATGAACATTTGGCTGGGGCCAGAGTTTAATCAAAGTTTTTTCCCCACATGCTCACAGCTTAATTGGGCATGCACAATCACAGCATTTGAACAGTGGGGAGTTTTCTTACTAGATTGTTTGTTTCTATAGGCTCGACACAAAGGATCTTGAAAACTGCCCTCCTGCTAGGAGCAGCCATGTCCCACAGTGTGTGTACCATGTGCCATTTCTGAAAATCAGAAATTAGTTCCAGTGAACCTTTGTGGAACAGGAATACTGTGAAACATCAGTATGCAGGAGCACAGAGAGAAGGTGAAAACACTTTAAACTGAAATCTGAGGTTTAAGGAAGATGGCAGACTTTTTTATTTTTTCTCTTTTGAATCCATTTTGCAGTACTTAAGAAAGCATCAGCTGAATAGCCTTTTACTATGTACCCCTCCCAATAACCCACACTGACTATGGGGTGGGGAATAGCCCCAAATGATGGAGTTGGGTGCTTGGTACAAAGTGACCCTTGTAGCACCTGGGAAAACACAGCTTTCTTTACCTTCACTTTCTTTGCCTTCACAAGTCAACACTTCTGACCCCTTGCAAGCTTAACAAGGCCCCATTTTCCACTCTGAAAATCCTCAGGGACCCCAGTGCATGTGGAAGGGAATGGGCACACAAAATTTCTTTGGTCTTCAGCTGCACCTTGAAAACACATGTGTAACTTGAGAAGTTTTTATCTGCCCCTCCTTCCCAATCTCAAAATCAATCATACTTACACCTCTTACCTCCACTTTGCTGTCTGTAGGAAATTGATCACCAACGCAGCTCTGCTGCTTTTTTTGGATAAAAGCAGAGGGGCAGAATTGCCCTCATTCTCTAATCTCAAGGAAAGACCCAGTATACAAGGCTTGACCATTACTTCTCTCCATAGTACACAAGCTTCTATCTGACCACCATCAGTTGTATCAGTATGAGCCCACTGATCAAGAATATCATCCAGCTAACTTGTCTCTCTGCAGTACCCATCAATGATGTACTTGCTGTCTTTCTGTCCAGCTCAAAAGATGCTGGAAGTCTCAGTACCAACACATGTGTGACAGCTTACAGCGAGTGCTTGAAGCTCAGCAGACATCTGCTTTCTGGAGCTGCCCATGCGGATTGCATACTGCACACAAATGCTAACAGGAAAGGACAAGTCCAAATGTTTTGTTTCTTTCCTACATCAAACATTGAGTCTGAAAAATGGATAGATGTTCTGTGCATGGGGGACTGACTTAGTTAGCAGAAAAACAAGTGAGAAACCACACACCCTGAATACAGGGGGTACATTGGGGTCAGCGAGAAGTTTCTGTGATTCTAGTGTTGTCATTCAGACTCTTAGGCTAGAACACTGTGCTGCTAATAAATATTTATACCTTCAGCCTGTGCCCTGGGGAACAGAAAGTGCTGTGCTGTTGGCAGATTTCCTCTGCCTCAAGCTCTACCATGCCAGGTATTCCTGAGAAATCTGGCTATAGAAAGCTTCTGGGAAGGGGACTCTGATGTGCACAGGTAGGTATGTAAAATCTCACACTGTGTGGGACAGCAGACCTCTGTAGCCTCTATATATCACTAGAATATAGACATAAAGTATCTATGAACATAAACTGCCAAAAAAACCCCACCAGGAGCAGAAACATTGAAAAACAAGATGTGCACAGTTTGATGTCTATGCAAGAAACAGGATAAAGGAAAGGCTCAGATTTACAGGGGATCAGATTTATATAGGGGATGAATCCAAACCCAATGTGTAGAAACACTGGTCAGTAATAATGACATGTTTGGCAAGAGAAAGGAAAGAGCTGCAGTGTGATGTACAGTAGGAATGGAACCAGAAAGCCTCACAGAAGACTCTCTCATGATTTCTTCCTCAGACCTCAGCTCAAATAATTTCTTCAGTGGGTTTCAGCTCACTTAATGGGCTACAATTTTGGAACCCATTTTTTCAAGGGAGATGTAATCCCCTCATCAGTCCTATGGATAACAGCTAGAAGCTACAACCACCCCAGAACACTAGAAGGATGGGATTGCTCAGAGAAGAAAGGAGAAGACTAAGGAAGGATATTATAGCTGTCTTCAGTTATAGAAAGGGCCACCAGGGAGAAAAAGAGAAGTATTTTTTTCATGTTTCTGATCACGAGAATAAGAAATTATTATCTTAAATTGCAGCAGGATTACAAGGAAATATCACAGAAAACTGCAGAGGTAGGACTAAGAAGATGTACATTTGCCTGATGGAGTCGTGGCATTGCTGCTGCAAACCCAGGATAGAAACTGATGCCACACAGAAATTCAAGAGAGCCGATCTGCTTTTCAGGCTGACTGATTCTGATCTGGCGCAAACTGTGAAGATCACATGTCTTTTTAGGTCCTCTTCCCAATCTGCCTTAACAGAAGAAGAACTTCATTCTATGCCAGACACCAGTCAACCCTGGAAGAGACTTTCTCCAAGTTCCCCTACCCACTGCCAAGGATCATAGCTGACCTCCACCTTCTCTCTGGGAGAGCTGAAGAAAACAATCTTTTTCCTAAGTATCACATGTTGAAGGAACTCCAGAATCACATGGGCTCCAGAGCAGAAGGCTCCTGGGAAGACATGATTGTAACATTTCATCAATATGTGTACTCTGCCAGATCCAGAGCAGTAACTGTTCATCTCAGCATCCCCACCCTCCCTGTACCAAAGTCAAAATAAACGACATTTTGGTGACACAGTGACTGATGTACTGAAAAACATTCTGATAGCTACTGACTCCATTTCAACAAAGCAATAAACAACAACTGTTTATTGACTTTCCACTAGCTCTGCCAATGCACCACGTACAACATTGCTGTTTTTCTTTTCTGAGCAACTACCGAACAGATCTTGTTTAACAAATTAGGCCTGCAATATCCACTACAAGATCCACATTTTGAACCTGATTAGTTTATAATTGTAAGACAAATTGGTGTTTGAAACCACTTTATATCAGCAACTGAGAAGCCAGCAGTATTAATATTGCTGCAAGATTAAAACCTTTAGTCTTATTAATTAAACTGAACCAGCATGTCACTAAAATGACTTTTTGCTGTGTACACCTGCAATTTGGGTAGCTCAACTCACTGACAGGTAGCCAGGAGTTCAAACCATTGCTTTGGTTCAAATAGGGACAGAGAAGAAGTGCCAGTCTCCCTGTGGGTGCTGCAGTGCCAGTGCTGAAATGTTCCCTTGGAACCCTGGCCACAAAAGGTCTGCCCGACTGCCACATCCAGGCTGAACAAAATGCAGCAAACAGAAAGGCATAAGCTGTGGAAAGAGAACAAGATGTTTCAGTGATCTGTTTTCCTAATCAAAAATGACATTTACAGCACAGGGAAGAAACTTTTTTTTCAGATGATGGTGTATGACTAATCCTGGGAGTCTACAGTAGCAGAGGAAGCACCAATGCAGTAACTAGACCAAATACTTTGGGAAAGCATTTGAGGGACAAACAAGAAAAACGGGAGTAATTACATGATTTCTGTTAGATTTCCCTCTGAGAAACCAGCAGCACAAGCAGCCCCCAGCCCTTTCCTTTCAATCATGATAGAGTATATTTAACACCGTATTTCCCTCCAGGCTCTTTCACACACATAAGCCATCTCTATTATCACATGCATTTATAAGTTTGGTATCTTGTGCTAGCTTTACATGACTTAAATTGGATCATTAACATTGCAAATTAGAGAAATGCCACACTGCACTCCCCATTGCCTGCAGCACTTACCAAGTGGCATGCAATAGCTATTTAAAACCAGCTATTAACTGAGGTATGTTTTCAGGATGATTCAGGATCAAAATAATTCCTTCCTTGTAAAGGATATATACATGAAGATATTACACCTTTCCTTTTGTGCCTCTGATTATACAGCCACAGCTCTGAGGTGCAACATGAGTATTCAAGGTGCAAAAGCAATAGCTTGATAGCTATTTTAAGACTCAGTTTAGCAACTGGCATCTGGCCAAATCAGGATCATGAAAAACCCCATACAACCTTACAACTGCTCTTTAATCCTCAACTCTTGAGGGGAGATACCCTTAAAATTACTTTAAAATTGAGCAATGTGTCAGAGCCAAGGTCACAGTGTGTTTGGAGAACAGAGGCAGGAACAGGAGCTCAGGCCCTTTGCTATATGCTGCAGTTGAATCCTATGGAAAACTGCACAGCCCCAGTGCAGTCTGCAAGGGACCATGGCAGGTTCTTGTAGTGACTGAATTTGTGCCCCTCAATTATTGTTGAGAGCTTACTTTAGGTCTGTGTGCCATCTTTACTTCTTCAAGTCTTTAACAGAGCTTCACCAAGAGCAACCGCCTGTTTTCAAAGAGAGAGCTGTTTTCCACCTCAAATGAAAATTTCCAGAGACTCTCTTGCATAGTGAAGGGGAACTGGGCTTCCTTCCCATGGACAACTCTAACACAAAGAGAAACTGGCTGAGGAAGTGCAAGACAAGTGGAGCCTACTACCGAAATGCCATCATTGTCAGAGAGTGGTTTATGGGTCTCCTCCATGCAGAGGTAGGCTGCCCCAGCTGTACATTAAAGACAAAATCAAAGTTTAGCTGAATGAAACACTAGAAATTTTGGTTTGTTCTAGAAGATACTGCAGAAGTGACATATTCTGACAGAAAAAGACCTGGTGCAATACAAATTACACTAGGAGAGCCCTGTTACAGTGGCGTTAGCTCCCACCAATGTCCTGGAGACCGGATAATTGCTGCCACAGGCCATTGATTGGATCCAGCATGGCAAACATGATGTTATTAAGCTTTTACAGTCTCTGGCTGTAAGAACAATAGCCGGAAAAGCTGGGATAGCTCCACATCCACCCCTTTCAATAGACCAAGGGCTCTAATCAGTGGTTCAATGTCACAGCTATTACAACATAAATCTGGGGTCACCTGTTCTTTTCCAGTTGGTTTGGGTTTTGTTTTTGTAAGGCAGCTGTTTTTGTAAGGCAGTACAAGTGTGATGAATGAGGTCTTGCTTTTTGGTTCTGGAATACCCCGGGCATCTTTCATCTGATCCCTCAGATCCTTTTCTGAGCTGTTTGATTGCTTCTTCTGTTCACTACTTCTCCAAGAATAAGATTTCTTCCTGCCTGTCTCCTGCACCTCAATCTCCCATCTTCCAGGGAGCAAGGGTGTCTGGCTCTGCAGGCTCTCTGACTCTTGTCTCAGCCCAGGAAAGGAGACAGGTTGTAAGCAGGATACAAAGCCCTGAAGAAGCACTGTGGGGCCCCACCACTCTGGAATGGAGGCTCTCCAGGGAAGCAATTATAGCACCAAGCCTGTGAGAGCTCAAGAAGCATGTGGACAATGCTCTCAGACACATGGTGTAACTTCTGGGGTTGTCTTGAGCAAGTCCAGGAGTTGGACTCCATGATCAATGTGAGTCCCTACCAACTCAGAATGTTCTATGATTCAAGAGATTTATCAGAAACCATAATGGATGCCCACTGGCATTTAAAGCTCTGTAATAAATATAAAAATCACACACTCTTCCAACACAGCCCCAAAGATGTGCAGCTGCCCAGGGCTCCTGCACCAAGCACATCTGCCACAGTGAATACAGGTGGGGATCTCAGTGGTGGACACCAGCTCAGCCTGGACACAGCAGAGACTCAGACACAGCCCATGCTGTTGCTGGGCTCAGAGCTTTCCCAGGACAAAGTCCTGAGAGTTCGCTTGTCCATGCTGCAAATGTGGGTCGCAGCAAGAAAAAATTGGCAGTTTCTCTGCACTAGTAGAGAAAACAAAGCCACCAAGCTCAGAGTTCAGCAGCCTTTTTCTCTTTAGCACCACGCTTTCAACTTGTCCCGAGAGACAGAAAGCTCAACCATCAGATTTCCATATTTATAAGGAGAGAGTTTCTGTTTAGCCAAGCTTGCGACAGAAATAACCCTGCAAACAGCAGCAGGAGCAGCAACATGGCAAACACATCTGAGGGGCAGGGATGTGAAAGCCAGGGGAGATCTCACGGCACTGCCTACCTTGGCATGGCTTTCCAGCTCTGCCTGAGAAATTCTGAGGGCACAAATCATTTCAGCTTCTAAAATAAGAGCTTGCCTCACCCCCGCCCCACACTCCTGTATCTCCGTGACTAATTAGCATCCAGAGGGATACAGATTCTCTTCTGATAAAGCAATGTTTTGCTCCCTTTTCCCCTGACACATTTGTATTAGAAATATCCTCATTATGTGACTAATCAGGAAAGCTGAGACAAAGGCACAGAAGCTGACTTAAAGGGAAATCACTGATTTTTATAAAAGCAGCTTATAAATTATCCTGTCTCCAAAGGGCGGGGATATTTCCTCCCCTCCCAGTGCTGAAAAAAGTGTAAAATTGAGGTTCCTGAAGAAAAAAATCCATTTTTATTACCAGAAGTGGTGGCTATTATCATTCCCACTATTTACTGAGCTTGCTCCCAATTGCCTTGGTTACTGCAGGGTTACAGTCAGTGCACTGCAAAGGTCCTGGAGAGCCTGCCAGCCCTGAGCTGCACACAGGGGCTGGGTTCAGCAAGGTGTCTGACAGCTGCACTGCTGCCTGACACTGTGGACAGCAAGTGACAAGGCTGGTTAGCAATTTACCACACTGAGTTTAAAAGTCAGCAGCACATGAAAAGTCAGCTACATCACCAGCCATCCCTTGAGATGGTCTGAAGATATTTTAGCTACATCTTTCATGTAGCACAGCAGGCTGAGTGAAAACCAGAGCGTATTGAGGTAATCTGCGCTTGGCAGAAGGTCTCTGAAATAAAGGCAAGCAGACACCATTTGGCAATAGCAGAGGAGCTTTTTAAAGGAATTTGTTTCTCTTCCATGCTCCCTGGAATGGAGCTGGTGTCCATCCAGCTCCAGCTTGTCTCCTTCACCTCCCGTTGACAGCACCAGAAAGAGATACCAGGCCAGACAGCTTCCGCCTCACTTCTTTCAAGGCAGCCCCTTTATCAGCTGAAATCAAGCCATCTGTCCCCAGCACCCTTTGAGAAGCTGCAGCAGATTGTGTATCATAGCATGATGTGGGAACAGGAGGTCGAGGGAGCTCATTGCACACACAAAAATCCCAACCAGATCCCTGTCTGCGCTGGGAATGGAGATGAAAAGGTGAACACACCATCAATGATCCCTGCGACAGGTTCAGGCACATGCACAGACTCCTGGTCTTTATTCAGGTCCCTCTGGGCTGCTGCTCCTTCTGCTGCTGATACACGGACCAGCCCTAAGGCCCTGTGCTGGCCCTCCCAAAGGCTTTCCTGGAAGGCAGACTGCTATGAACCGTGGCAGGGGTTTGCCTGCTTTACTTTTTAAGTGTGACTGCACAAATCTTTGAATTTTGAGAGGTTTTTTTTCAGATGCCAAATGTCTACTCTATGGGGTGAAATTTTGTACTTTGGACATTTCTCTTAAACTAATTTGAAATATGTTCCATATTTGTATGTAATTCTAAAAGAATTCCAATTTTTTTCTTCTTCTTTTGTTGAGGTGGGGTGCTGGGAATACATTTGGTCACTTGAGACCTCCCCTCCAAGTGATATCCCTCTCTGCAGGTACAGCCCAAGACTGAGACTGATGAGGGCAGGGGGACTGGCAGGAGGTGAGCAGGGAGGAAAAGCAGGATCTGGCAGTAGGACTAGAGATGTCTGATGAAGGTGATGGAAGAAAGAGACTTGATGGATAGCCAGATAGACAGGAGGGGAAAGAAGAACAGTTGAGCTATGCTCCTAGAAGAACAGGTCCAAGAAGAGAAGAGACACAACAGGGACAGCAAAAGGCACCCATGGTTAAAAGCACTGGAGGACACAGCTGTCAGACATCAGTGATATGATGTGCCTTCCCAGACAGTGGTCTGCCAAGGCTCACAGACATGAAGCACAGCATCTGACCATTGCTGTGACTTCTCCAGGTGATCCTAGGCTACCTTTAAATTAAGCTCCAGAAGCCTTCTGGCAATGAACAGATTTAGGAACCTGACTGTGACCTGAATACAACTAAGGCTGGTGGCATGTAGCAATGTGTTCAGACAGAGCCCAGAGACATGCCAGTGATGCTGTGACAGGCCACGTTGGGGTTTTCGTACAGTACGTTTTTCTACTCTAAAACTGCAGGGAACTGACATTCGAAGAAAAGAGCAGGGACAGTTTTTCAAGCTCTCAAATACAGCCACTGCAGCCTAATTTGAGCCCCTGCAGCCTATGTGCTACATAGCCTGTAATGACATATCCATGTAAACCTTTTCCCTTGGCAATGCAGCATGGACCTGTGCTGGAGATGAATCAGGGTTACACAATGAAAGAACAGAAGCCCAAGTCTGTGGTTTCTTGCAGAAGCTGCAAGTGATGTAGGGAAAGGGGAGCACAGTGCAGAGACAGAAAGATGATTTTGTGATTATACAATGTGGAGCTGTCCTAGAGAATTGGGACTTGTATGCTCTTACAAGAAATGTGCCCAGTCTCTAAAACCAGATTTCCCACAAAGGGTCACTAAAAAGGTCTCCTTACTTTGCTGAACACTGGATCAGAGCCCTGCAGTGTGATATGATGGGTGCTTACAGATGCTACCAAAATTGAGTGGGAGTTGTACTTGCTGCAGGTGAAAATATGTGAATCAGAAGTGGGGGAGTGGGAAAGACTCAGGCAATAGGCATCCTACAGCGAAACCCCAAACGAATTTCTGGCCTTAGCCTGTCTGTCTCAAGCTCATGAGACAGGGAAGGTATTTTGAAAAGACTAGGGGAATCCGGTAATTTCTGGCATTTTAATACATCCCTTCACCTAGCAGCAGGGCTGCAGAGATTAACAAGGACTCTGTGAAATGCTCAGATGTTTTCCGTCATGCTAAATGTCACAGAACAGTCCATAAAATGTCTTTCTAGGCCATCAAGAGAGTTTTGTTCTGCCTTTTTTTCACTTTGTGTGCGTGGCTCTGACATGTCCTTCTGTATCTGAAATGTTTTTCCAGAATTAGCTTGTTAACATCTTCATGCTCTTCGCTCAGTTAATTTTCTCACTAACTTACTCTTTTCCCATTATCATTCAAACTACTGCAATTCAGGCAGAGAGACAGTGTTTCAATTATGTCACACATCCCTGGTCAATGTAAAGAGTCATCTCTACCAGTCTGTCCTTTCCTCTGTCTTGAAAGCCTATCTGCAAGCTTCCCTGCTGGCATCACCCAGCTGCCTGTGCAGGTATCCTCCACCAAAAACAGGGAGAGTGGAAGACCTCAGTGAAGTAAGAGCTATTGAAGAAAGGAATTATTATAAGAAATGAGAGCAGCAGCCCCAACCCTCACCTTGATCTCACCAAAGGCTTGCCCTCATCCCAAACAAGGGTGCATGCCATGGGATGACCTGGCGCTTAGAGAAGCTCCCTTTCCAGACCTAGTATTTAGGGGCCCGCCAGAGGTGATGAAAAAAGAATGCCTATTCCTTCTCACACTGTTTGTTTCTAGTTTGGTACAGATCCCTGCATCCAGTAACATGAGTCTTGTACCAGTGGATCCACAAGCTGCAGGGATGGATTTGCAACTCAGCCTCTTGCCCCTCACCCCACTGACTCAACATTGAGATCAGTGTCACTCAGACTCACTAAGTCCTTATACCTTGTGATTTGAAGCAGGAGTTCAAGTATCTACTAACCCTTTACCTTTTTTTCCCACCTCTTTGATTGCTTTCTTCCTCACAGCATACCACCAATGTGCTGCTTCGAGAAACAATCTCAGTATTTTCACCATTTCTTTCTTTCTTTCTTATTAGAGATACTCAAACTCTTCCTGATTCTAAAATACTGTTTTTAGGATGGCTGAGCAGAAATACACACCATATTCCAGGTAACATACTACTTATTAAGGATAACTTCACAGTTTTTGCCTGCATTTTAATCTCCCTGAACTTTTGTTTGCCTTTATGTTGCTATCACCACACTGCACAGCTGGCTTCATTCCTGTTCCCTGCAGTGATGCTAAGTTTTTTTTCTTACCTGTGTCTCAGCTTTTGTACCTTCCTTTTAATCTTCCATAGTGTTTTTGCAGGAGAAGTCTGAATCATTTTCCCCTCTTTTGTATTTGGGAAAACTGAGATCCAGAGAAGTGAAGCTGCTAAACACAAGAGCAGGAGAATTGGGTCCTTCTCCAGTGTTCTGTCCCTTGCCACAAAAGCATCTTCATGTAGGCAGTTCTACTGAACACATTAGAGAGCATGCACCAGAAAGCAGTGAGTACCAATATTACATCTCAAAACACACCACAAAGGAAAAAAAACAGTGGTCAGGGGCTGCAGTTCCAGCACTATATTATATTCCTGAAATATGGTCTCTTCCTGCAAGCATTTTAAATGAAGAAGAGTTACATAAATCACCAGTCTCACATGCCACACTGTTCATCACAATTTTTAAATGTTGGTGTCAGTATAAAGGCTTGCATCTTCATCCCATTATCTCCCTTTTCCAGCAAATTGTTTTTCCAGAATTAGCTTGTGAATGTCTTCATGCTCTTTGCTCAGTAATTTTCTCAGGAACTTACCCTCTCCTGCTATCATCCAAACCACTGTAACTCACAGAGAGAGCTGATGTTCCAATTATGTCACATGTCCCTGATCAATGTGAAGAACCACCTCGCTACCAATCTGTCACTTCTGACCATTTCTTCTCCTGATGAGTCTCACTCATATCAGGAGCTTGGAACTAAAGAGGCGAAGAGCAACAAGTGATCTTAAAAAGCAAATTAAAAATGTACATATTTTCTTTTAAGGTACCCTCTCAGTTTTAAGTTTTGAGCTGTGCACAGCATGTATAGTGTCCTGTATATATGTCCCCCCAGGACACACAGAAAAATAGAGACTAGAGAAAGAAACAATGAAACATAAGAATGGGAACTTCTGGGGCTTCAATTCGGTTTCTAAGCTGCCAATAGAATTAATGCAAGTGAAAGCATTAGGAAGGTCTTTTCACTATCACTGAAGCCTTTTAGCTTAATAAGGACAGCTTAGACAACACATTCAGATACGGGAGAGACAGTTCACATAAAATTTCTATAAGAAAGGTCCCCTGAGCCTGGTTCTATCTGTGTGTCTTCACAGCTTTCAATTAACACTGCAGGTAGGCACAGAAACACTTTCAGCTCATTATCCTCTTTTCAAATAGTGGTGGACATAAGATATTTAGCTGAAAGAGCCCTTTGTAGATCTTTTAAATTCCATTATCATTAGGAAGACAGGCATCCAAAAGAGATATTGTTTTCCTTACTAATAGTTTTATCTTCTGCAGGGTAGAAGCAGCTTTGTGCATTAATTTAAGGTTTGCAATATCTGTGCTGCTGGAAAAATCTATCTGAAATATAAATCTTCAGAGCAATGATGGATTGAAGCTGAACTCAGGCACTTGACTTATGGAGGCATAAATAGGAACATTACTGGATCAAATATTCATCAGCCTCCCAACGAAATAAAAAATGATAAATAAATCGAAGTGTCTCCGGGTGATCATTCTCATTATCTGGCTATACAACATAACCAGAGAATCACTAAAGAAAGTTTGTCATTAGCTGTTAATTGAAGGCACTTTCAGAAAGTGCTGCTTAAGCCTTGAAAGATTGACTGTCTTTCCAGCCACTACCTAATGTGTATGTTAGAGCTGTATTATAAAGCAGTCTCATTAGGACCCTGCCTCCAGCACCACAGCTCAGAGAGAGCTTCTGATGCTTTAGATGAAATTCACATTTGAAATAGCTCATCTACATACAGCCTAACCCCGGGCACATCTTCAGCACACTTAACTGCATACAGATCTATCTAAGCTGACGCTCATGTTGTAGAAACACAAGATACCTAAGTGCATTGTAATGACACTCAAAAGAGGCAGCAGAGTCCTGGCCCATGGTGATGTACAATCACACGATGTGCCAACGACACACTTCATAAGGTTCAGCCTGTAAAAGCTGAGAACAGCTACCTCAGGGCATGATTTTAGGTTTGCTTGCTCTTTACTGCTCTTTCACATACCTTCTTTTGCTCTTACCATCTTTCTCTCCTTATTTCCAGATCTTTTATTTTCACTTACTAATGGGAGCCTGTTAGTGTTGAAGAGGATCTCCTGTTGAGATAATAATTCCTAGATGAGACACCATACTTCCCATGAACCAGCCAGTGTCTACCTGTAACGTGCTATAACCTGATAAAACGTGGAGGCTTTCAATTTACTTTAAAGTGGATACACTTGCACTTAAAACTTTTTTCTGCCTCTACAATTGTTGAAGTAAAAATCCATCTTGAATCTACTTTACCTCCAAAGCAATGTTCTCAATCTAAGTTCTCAATCAATGTTCTCAATTATAGGGCCATCTATGGTAACTCAAAATTGGGCATCATCACAAGAGCTGGTGCAAACTGCCTACAGAACCACTGCTTTTAACTGAGTGGTGTGATGTGGGGTGATGCTGAGACAGCACACAGGGAGCCTGAGCACAACAGAACAGGGTCACAGAAAATGAAAGAGGGTCATGCCAGGAAACACCAAAAACAACTCAAGTGGCTTACTTATACCAGAGAGATCAATGGTTTAATTGTAATCTGTGTTCCATATAGGAAAGGCATTTAACTATCAGAAAGCACCCAAAGGAGGTCCACGAGGATGGTGAAAGTCTGGAGGGGAAAGTTTTACAAGGAGTGGCTGAGGTCACTTGGTCTGTTCAGCCTGGAGAAGAGGAGACGGAGGGGGAAGAGCTGATCATAGTCTACAACTTCCTCATGAAGGGAAGCAGAGGGCAGACACTGATCTCCTCTCTGTTGTAGTCAGGGACAAGACCTGAGCGAATGGCCTGAAGCTGTGTCATGGGAGGTTTAGGCTGGATATCAGGAAAAAAAATTTCACCCACAGGGTGGCTGAGCAATGGAAAAGGCTCCCCAAGGAAATGGTCATGGCCCCAAGCCTGAGTTCAATAAGTGTTTGGACGGTGTCCTAAGGCACATGGTGTGACTTTTGGGATGTCCTGTGAATGGCAGGAGTTGGATTCGATGATGCCTCTGGTTCTCTTCCAACTCAGCTTGTTCTATGATTCACTTTGTACAGCCACTAGAATAAATATCAGATGAGAAGAATGACACTGAGATTGTGTTATGTTTGATCACAGGACAGCAATGTGCACCTACCCTGTCTCTGTTTTTTATGCTTCCACTTCTGCAGTAGTTGCAAACATTTGAAGCAGAGCAATAGGCAACACTAAGCAGACACCTGTGCTTACACAGAGGCATGTAATTCACTCAAATTTCCCACTTCACTAATTTTAGAGTTGTACTACTCCTGCAGTATGTAAAATCCCAGCAGAATTGATTTGATCAGAATATTAAATAGCACAAACAGTACAGTTTGGAGCCATTTACCTCAACTCCTCCAAGGGCTTTTCAGACACTACTCCCCCAACATTATTTAATGGGGCAGGGTCCAGGCAATTTGTGACTGACTGCTTTTGAAGCTTCCAAAACCACCTGTATGGCTGAACTCCAGCTGTTTGAGCTGTTAGTTCTCAGGTCCAGCTTTTACATAAAGCAAATGACAAGGTAGCTGTGTCCCGCCATCATGCCTATAATAACCCTGAGATGCTGACAGTGGCCCTGCACAAAGAAACAATGTGTGGCATCTTAATTACACATTAATTAATGCCAAACATCTTTATTTACAACCCTGCCCAGCACCTTGTACCCCAACACTCACATAAACATTTTGGTTATCATTCTGTATTTCCATCGCACAGGTATACAGTTGCATTAGCACACCATGTTTTAACTCCAGACACAAAAAATACACCAAGTAGAACAGGAACTTATATTGTGTGCAGAGCCAAGATGTATCTCACAAAAGTGTGGCTGTGTGGAGAGCACAGATGCTGAAGTTGCATCCTTCCTTTACTTTAGTTTAACTCTTCACTGTCTCTACTCCCTGATATATCCAGCAACTGCTGCACGGCTTTTCCTGAGGCTGTACATTTCTTCTGAAATGAGTATCTTCTGAAATGAGTACCAGAACTAGCTCAGGTCTTACACCAGCAATACAGTTTTCAGGAGGCAATTATCACAGTGAAGGTGTCTTAAGAAAGAAGAATGCAGCCCACTAACAACCAGCAATCAGGGCTTCTTACTGAGACCCTGTCAAGGGGAACTCCTGCTCCTTCTGTCAGTGTGACTTCTTGAGACTCCAATCTGCAGGTGATGGACAAAAAGAAGAGTTTGGAAAATAATTTTTCAGTCACATCCCCACAGAGAGTATGAACTAACAGAGGCAGGTGAAAATAGTCTACGACAGAGACTTGAGTCAAGACCTCAGTTATTCAGGCAAGACTACTACTGCTAATACAAAGCATTCCCCATTCCACCACAACCAACTGCCAGGCTGACAAGTCTGACATTAACCCACAAATTGTGAGATAATGTTTTTGCATTTCCTCCATCAACAGCACAGTTCAGCTGGCATGCTGCTTTTTCCTTGAAATAGGAAGGTTATGGCTCTTCTGGAAGCATAGGCTGCTTCATCATCTGATTACCTCCTCAAAGCCATGGTGCTCACCTGCCCAGAGAGCCTGAGAAGCAGCTGCGCTTCCTGGAGGGAAAGAATAAAGTTGGGGTCACACCACTCCTTGCATACACAAGCATCTCAGTGCTTTCTGCTGCGACCACAACTGCATTGACTGGCCCTCAAATCCAGGACCCAGCTTTGTGAAGCCACTGCAGCTGCTGCAGCTGGGCTGTGCTGATTCACAGATGCTGCTGGCACAGCAAAGGGAGGGAGCTGGAGCATCTCATGTCATATTCAAGATGACTGTCACAAAAACACCACTGGTGAAAAAAATAGACTTTGTAAGCAAGAGACTCCTACATCTGTTTGAGTCTGTGAGGTGAGTAAGATGCTACATGGCTCTGCCATGTGCAGACTCATCCCTGCTTCAGAAGCAGGAGCTTCAATGTTACCTGAAAACAATTACATGGTCCAAACATCTGCTCTTCTTTCTGATAAACCTTCCTTGCTTGGGGAAATGGAAGAAAGAAAATTTCAAGGCCTAGACCAAGTGTCTTTAACATAAATGCACTCAGTAGCTCTCTTGTACAATTGTTTCTAGCTGGAGGAACTTCATATTTCCATTCAGATCTTTCTAGTTGAGTGTGTTGCACCAGCACTGAAAATTAAGAAATGCAAGTCATTATTACTGCTCACCTTGTTTTCAGAATAAAAAAAAATTAAGGGGGGAGAGGCAACACTTCACTGCAGAATTACTGGAGTGACAATATACTCACATTGGAATGAAAACAGAAGTCTTACTTAAACCCTCTCAAGATACCAGGATCTAAGAACAGCAAAAAAGCCCTGCCAGGATGGAGGAAGCTGCTTTCATCCCAGCCAGTGCAAGAACCATCTGTTAAGAGATTCACTTACGTTGTTGGAGTAACAATGCCACAGCTGTTCTCCATGAATTAAAAAGAAAGCCAAATCTAAAAGAATTGTGTGTTTCAGAAGACAGTTAAAGAGACTCTCTTCCTTTTTATCGCATTTCAAAATGATACAAGGAGGGAGATGCCACTGGCAAACTCCTGCTTTTTTTTTTTGAGAAAAAAAGGAAAGCACGCCACTTTAACCCAAACCTCACCATTGGTCTTTAAATTTCATAACCCAAGGAAGTTCAGTTCATACACATTCTATCTAGTAACAGATAATCTGAGACCTGTATTAGAGTATTGGTCCCTGTGTGCTAAGTATACCTCCCAAACAAACTACAAATCCATTTGGTACTGAGCACCCTGCCAACAGAGGTGGACATAAGCAAAACAAAGCATAATGTTCTTCATTATGCTTCATTATATAAAAGAAGTGCTGACCTAGAGGTCTTCTTTTAGCCAAGTGAAAGTTCCTCTATTGTTTTTGTTTATTTTAATGACTAGGGCAAGCCTCATGCAAACTTGCATCCATTCAAATCTTGTACGAGGACAAGATGTCAGTTTTAAAATTGTCCTGTACCCAAGCCAACTAACGTAATTCCTGAAGACCCCACTCAAACCATCTCCACTGGCATCTGAAATGCCCCTGGCTCCCAGTGCAGCAAGCAGGTGAAGAGCCTGTACTCAGACTGCTGGCGCCAGATGTCAACCTCAGCCAGTGTGATGAAATGACAGATTAGACAGTGAGTCTAAAGAGACTCTAAGAGACATTTTCTGCTCTCTTTGCCTGGATGCAAAGTCTAGTGGTCTAGTGGTCCTGACCCCTACCTGCTCCTTTTCTCCAGTGTCAGCTGTGATTTTGCCACTCTTGTTTCTGTATGAACACTGTGAGGAACCACTGATGGCTGAAGGTGTGCCCCACAGTCTTTAACTAGTACAGTCAGCAAAAAACTTTCATAAAGCAGTAAAACCTGGACCATAAGGATACTGCCCTGCATAAGGAAAAGGCTCAAAATCCAAGCCCAATTGTGGAATACTCAAATTCTAAATTATAATAACTGTTTTTATTTCCTGTACAGAAATATAATGCCTTTTTTTTTTTTTTGGTCTTGTAGATAACAAAAGCATGGCCAAGACTAATTAAATCCTTTCAGGAACAGTGCCTAATAGATATTGGTAAAGCATAGATAAATTCCCTGGAAACCAGACTAATGTGGAAAAGTCTGGAAATGTTAAAAAATAATAAGCATGAAAGCATGTAATAATTACTTCAATTTTTAAAAAACCCAATAAAACATGAAGTGTTCTGCTTTTAAGAAACTGTCCTCTCAACTTCATGGACTCACAGAAAGTTACTGGATGTACAGGCTGTGCAGCACCATAAACTGTAAAGTTCAGGGCTACTGCTCCAGGCTAATGGTGTAATTTTCCACGGGGTGATTTTCATTTACAATTCACTTATTGTGTCTGGAAGTCTAATTGTAGCCAAGTACATTTTCGGGTTGTTCAAGGTATAATAAAGAACCAAATAGCTTAGAAAGGCAGCTTTAACTTTATAATTAGAAACATTTGCTATTTCAGTTGGCTTCTCCCTAGCATGTTTATAAGTTTCCCAATATACCTTTCAGCATGTTGTAAAAATAAATTATGACAACCACAGAGTGACTCATAGATACAATAAGAAAAAGGGGAGAGGAGTCTGGATAAATCTGAGATGCAGAGCATCTGTATGTTCATAAGCAAAGTGTCTTCTAGTAGAAATAAAGATAGACAAGGCATAGCTGCACTTGATTCCCAGAAAGCCCATTAAACACAAGGTAACAATGGCATTTCGTTACCATTTCCCCACACATGAGATGAGAATAGTTTATCTCTGTCCATGTCAGAAAAATGCTGTGCATTGGCAGCCACTATCCCAGTGTAACCTGGTAGCTACTACCCACTGGAACAGCTAGAGATGCTTCTCCAACCTCTCCATGACCCAGTTAATACTGACACTCCAGACCCTGCAGTGCTGCTGGCAGCAACCCAATCTCCTTTGGAAGTCACTGGGAGCAGTCTGCAGTGATGGGAACAAGGCAGACCAGCCTGCAGACCCTCTAAGTTCATCAGCAAGTGAAACGAGAAGTTCACCATGATGGGGGACAGCCAACACTGCTCCTTTGCAGCTAGTTTGGTGAGATCAAGAGCAAAATTAGTGGAAGGCAAGTTTCATAACCAATGTTTTTTATATGAGCTCTGGTATTGCAGAATTCAGTCTTTATGAAAATCCCTGGTTTTCTGTCCAAAGAGTATTCTAATGACTCATGTTTATTATCTTCACTGAACTGGAAACAAACATTTTCTAATGTCTCACAAGTTCTCCATCTCCCTAATTTATCTCCTTGTAAGAGAACTGTGAAAATGAGTTTAAGACATAGAAAACAGCACCTTAAATTTAAAAGGCCCAAAGTCAGCTGTTCCAAGGTTAGTGGAATGGTTGTAACTAAACAGTTGAATGAAAAGATGAATTTTCTCTTACTTCCAGGAATTTAAGAGTTAACCCTTTCCTACTGCTGTCCCTAAAATGGATATTAAGGAACATTAAGGAAAATTTCCAGCACATATTTCTGATTGCTTTATTTTCTGCCCCATATGATTGCCAGCTATTTTTTCTATAAAACATACAAGGTTATAACTGCCATTGCAGAATATACAAATAAACACCAAATATCAAGTCTTCTAAAGACTCTTAAGTCTTTCCCTCTTTCTAGCATGTCTGCATGTTGCTTCAATCATCCTAATAACACGGATGATACAGATAAACTCTCTTTAAGGACATTGCTCACAAATACCCTGTGAGCAGTCAAAAAAAGGAGGTCAGGAGTCTATTTAAAAAAAGAAAGCAGAGTTGGACATAAGCACAAGACCAGACACCACCTTTTCCAAGTAGTTCTGTGTGTGGCTGCCGAATCCTCCTGTGGCACTGCTGCAAACCCTGACCTCCTGTCCATCACAAATGCAGCTCTGGATGCCAGCTCTGCATGGGACATTCTGGTAAGGTTGTATACAGGCTCAGTCAGCATGAGGACAGGGCTTGTCCTTCCCTTTTCTTGCTATTTTTTGGCATTCTGTATAAGTAGATACATTGCTGATGGCTCTTTTTTCTGTATTGTGATTTTATCAGAACAGAGCTTCCACGCTTAAGACACAAGACTGCAGACCATTCTCTACTTGCAGTGCACTAAAGAAACCTGAAGAAAAACCTTTTCTTTCAGTGGTATTGCTCAAACTTTACATAAAATGCACTTCTGCAGCCCACATAGCCTTGTTGAGAGTTCTCAACCCTGCCAAAACAATGAGTAAGAAGAGAATGTAATACCTAAGTTTAAGCTCTTCTCTTTCATAAATAACAATATGAACATCTCTATACAATCAACATTAAAAAGACATGTGTGCATTTAACATATTTTGTATTATTCCCATTAGGTTACCTGTTTAAACCAACAGAATATCTGAGATCATGGAAACCAGCTATCTTGACTCTTACACTAAAAAAAGTAAGAAATTCTGAATCCTAAAACTGTACTAAAAATATTTACTAAAAAGAAGAAAGAAAAATTCGGACTTTGCAACCTGATAAAATATTGGCTATAGCCTATTAAAGCAAGCTATGAGCTGAACAATTTCATAAATTCTGTCACTGTTAATGAGGAAAGTTTAACAAGAGATTAAAATTAAAATTCTTAAAAGTTTCATCGTAAGCAAGGGAATTAAGAGAAGCTATCAAATATATTAGTGCCTGCCCCACTAAACAGGCCATGGGAGATGGAGAGACTGGAGAAAAAGCAAAGATGGCCAGAGATTCTGCATGGAGCAGTGCTGTCAGCTCTCCCTCCTGCAGTGCCCATGTCCACAGCGCTCCCTGGATGCAGGGTATTCCAGAACACACTCACCAGGGCTTTTAAAATTTACTCTTTTATCTGTGACAAAATACTCACTTGTTATAACATGAACTAGCTGTGTGATGAAATGATGCCTTGCTGTTCTCATACCTGCTCTAGCTCAGCTTTGCTCTGCTCACTATTCAGCAGAGCACAGAGATCCACCTGCACAACAGAGGAGCCTAAAGCTCACCTTAGGCTATCACTACACAATATTCATAAACAGACCAGCAACTGAGTGACTATTCATCCATCATCTGTGGAATGTAAATGACTAATTAGCATCTCCCCAGTAATATTTTGCAGAGAAGACTTGGTTTATTACAACCAGACAGCACAATGCTGGCTCTCAGTGCCTAAACTCACCTGAACCCAATAAGTTTCTTCTGTGTAATTTGCTAGCTATGACGTTTCTAAAGATCACCCTCTCTGCCACACAAATCACCTCTACAGCCACATGTCCTAGGACAGGTACTTCTGCTCTGAAGTTGTTTATTTTATACAGCTGTTAAGTTAAAACCTCTCTGCAAGATTCCCTAAAGCCGAAGTAGATTGTCTTTGGAGTTAGTTTCTTCAGTAGTTAGTGCTGCCTTGCATATTACAAAACACTGGGCCATTTTATGCCTGCAGTGCTGTTGTCCTCCTTTCCATCCAAGGCTCCAGCAATTTTCCCTTCTCCAGACTGGTCATAGTGCTGCATCACAGCACCACTGGCTCCCAGCTAATCGGCAAAAAGAAAGTCAGGGTTTTACGAGGCCATTATTCAGGTTCTTCCTGAATTATCTCTGAGCGTGACTTTTGGAAGTCAGTTTGAAATAGTTGCCGATAATGTTGCTAGCAGACTCCAGCAGATAACTTTGAACAGCTAAGATCAGGTAACTGAATCTCTGGAAAGTTTTAGGGACATAATAATACCCTGGCCATAATGATAGGCAAAAGACACTTACTTATCTCAACTGCAGCAGTTAACAGAAGTTTACAGAGAACAAATAAAAAAAAAATTTCTTTCAAGCTTACAGTATCTTTAATTGGATTCCCAGGCTTAAGGTAGAGAACAAGAAATGCAGGGAAAAGAGATGGAAATGCTAGAGATTAACTAATTTTAGAACCAACCACATGCTGTTCGCTTGCAGCTGGTGAGTGACCTTTGCATTATTCTCAGCTAGCAGGAAATTCCAATCTACATTAATAAGCAGAATATTGTTCACTCTTCCAACAGTGTTTACTTTAAAGGCTTTCTTGCACATACAGACCTCAGTCATCATTTTCTGTGCACTTGTTCGCATTGTCTGCTCATCTCAGTGCATTTGAATCAGTGAAGTGGTTTGCAACAGTGGTAACAACCATGTGGCTGCTCTCTCTCAAACAAAACACTCTACTCAGGATGTTTTAAATGGAATAGAGAAGGAGGGATCCTTCACCCTTCACAGCTATTCTGCAACAGGCATTTCCAGATGGTCACTGCTAAAAGGCAGTTACTTTTAATCAGGGATTCACCCCAAATTTACTGAGATTATTTTAGCAATGAAGGATTTCACATATGATTAGATGAAGACAAATGGCGGTGCCATTTGTTGCAGACACAGAGTCCTCATTAAACTCAATAATGGGTGTACATGGACGTGACTGGATTTCCAGATTTTGACTGCAACTTGCTAAAATATGTTTTCAGCTACAACCAAGCATTTAAAAAGGAAGCTGCAGCACAGTGACAAATCACTGAATGTAAAATACAAGTGGAAGGAGGTCCTAAATGAATTTTATACAAATATTCTTCTGGTTGTTTTCAGTACTGCAGAAAGCCTGTCTGTATGAGGTACCAAAGTGTTCTCCACTTGACTAGAAAAATCCAGTCCCATCTAACTGGAAGTGATGGTAGTGATCCTGCCCACACAGCACCTTCTCCCTGCTTTGCCCCCACACCCACAGCATGCTGCTGTCTCCAAGAGTGGCTGCATTTCTGGAGCAGGGAAAGCAGGTGTCATTGTAAGAAGTGTTGAATGACTTCTGTGGGTACTTAACTGCAAAGAAACAAGTGGAATTTAGCACAGCATCCAGTAATTTGATGGCTTTCTAGCAGATAGCAAGGGAACATCATTTGCATGATGGAACACCAGTCCAAGTCACATGAAAACGCTTCTGCTTGACAATGGACCCAGGCCCATGTTTTGGTTACAAGAACAAACTCTCCATCTCATTTGGGAACATCAAGTGTTTTCTTTCATACCTTGGCTACACCTCCTCCAAGAACAGGCTGGTGGTTGCAAGCAGCCCATTCTTCTCTGTCCTGCTGCACCTCTCTCAGCTCCTGGCTCACAGAGAGCTTTGTGAGCCCTTTCCTCCTTTTGCTGGCTAAGAAGGATCACTGGCTGGCTCGGGTTTGCAGAGACCTCATGAGGTCTCCTGGTCCAATTTCCCCTGCTCAAAAAAGGCCACCTAGAGCTGGGTGCCCAGGACCATGATGAGATGGCTTTTGAATATCCTCAGGCATGGAGACTCCACCTGCATGGAAATCTGGACCACACTCCACCAGAGAACAGCACGTTTCTGTTGCCGTCCCACTACCTCTATTCATCTCCCAGGGCAAATTGAGGCAGGCAAGCAATGCTCTTCTGCCCTAAAATGTAGAGACCTTCCTTAAAGAGGTCACCAGTGAAAATTCCTGCAGCAGTGTTGAATACAGGAACCCTGGCTTATGCTAGGTCTGAGGCATTCAAGTCCCATAAGTATACCCTCTTCCTTTCTAGTAAGAAGACACTGAACCAGCTAGGGAAAACAGCCAATTAAACATTTCCCTGCAGGTCATAACCATAGCTAGAAATTCTTAATTAACAAGTTAAAACTCATTTACAAAAGGCTTATTAACATTTTTAGGACTGGTATACTCAGCTTGCCAACCAAAAAATAGCTTGAAACACCATATGGGAGTCAGATTTTCCTTTTGTATTTGTCTCAGTTCATGTACAGCAAGTTTCTGAAGGAAGCATCTAACCTGATGAAAGTTTATTTATCTGAAGGGTTTTTTAAAAAATAATTAAAAGAGCTTTTAAAGCTGTAGTTTATAATTGGTTTTGGAAACTATGACAAGGTATTTATTGTCCAAGATTTGAAGGTTTTGACTCATTTAAGGATCAGCGGGTTTATCTGATCATCAAAATGAAAGAACAACTGGATTAAAAAATTGGACTTGTCAATCTGTCAATTCACTTCTTGAGATTAACTCAGGTGCATTAATGTTGTGAGACAGAGATGAAGTACAATGCAGCTTTTTACCTTGGTGTCCTCTGGTTTAAATTGTAGATTTATGAGCTGTTGCTTATGTAAGCCAAGACAAACAGAAACAGCAGGCCAGAACTCAGTCCCAAACACAGAGATGACCACATCTACCAGAAAAGCAAATTTTTCACATTAAAGCAATGAAGCCCTGATCCCTCTGTTCGACATGTGAGGTAATGCAGTACTGTCCTCCATCTGCAGACAGGACTTTCATGGCATCTTGAGCTCTGCCCACCAGCAAGCACAGTGAGAACAGATGTTCTGGGTACTTCTGTTGGAGTGAAGACAAGAATTGTGGGCAGTAAAAATTAACAACACCAGCTCTGCTTTACTCTGCTGATTTTGGAACAGTCTGAATAGCACCTATCAGCTATTGAAAAAGATACATCTAAAAAATGGTCCAGGAAAAAGACAGTGGAAATTCTCCCTTGTTCACACCCCAGACAACATGGCTTCAAAGACACAATGCTCCTTCTGTCCAGGAATAAAACCAGCTAGAAGACCCAACTCAGAGGTCTTATTTTCCATGGACACTGAATAAATGGAGCTCCAGCATTCTAAAGAGCAAGATCACTTCAGCAGGAATCATGACGTATTTTAATTCCAGCATGAGCCATGACAGCCAATGAAATGCTTCTCCTACTCTTTAGTCTCAGAGCTTCAGCTCTGAGATATTAGATGCATAAGTACGTTTCATGAGCTTTATATGAACTCCAAAATTCCTTTGCTGCTCCACCTGTCCATAATTCTCTCACACAGAAAGCCTGTATCCAAGTCGTCTTGTGCTATTTTTTCCAAACTCAGACAGATGTGCAATATTGGATAAAAGGGAGAAACAGACTTCAGAGAGAATGAACATGCTCTGTTGGCCTCAAGAGCTGCACTTCCTCTCCTCTCCTCTCCTCTCCTCTCCTCTCCTCTCCTCTCCTCTCCTCTCCTCTCCTCTCCTCTCCTCTCCTCTCCTCTCCTCTCCTCTCCTCTCCTCTCCTCTCCTCTCCTCTCCTCTCCTCTCCTCTCCTCTCCTCTCCTCTCCTCTCCTCTCCTCTCCTCTCCTCTCCTCTCCTCTCCCCACCATCCTCAGCCAGCTCAGAAAATGCTGCTTCATTCTGGCTATGAACAGTAAGTAAGAAGGACCCCAGGAGAATGAAGGTTTACAGATTACAATGACTTACATTTCATAGCTCCATCTGACCAGAATGAGATGAGCTTCCCCTGCACTGCAGTGTTACAGAGGGTAGCTCTGAAATTAAAGATAATGGGATAAAAGCCACATCCACCAAGACCCTTCCTTCCCTGTTTGAATGAAACAAGCAATCAGTGGTAGCACAACCACCCCCAGAATGCAGGCTGGTGACAGAAATAGGAGAGGTGCCCTGGGCTGTGCAGAGAGAACAGCTTGTCTCCACAGGGATAAGCTGAGCGCAGTGAACTGCCTTCCCTGAGGTGGCCAAGCCAATGATGCTCAGTGTGCCAGGGCTCAATCTGTAAGTGCTGTGTGGTGGAATGACCCTTTTTAGTCCACAGCATCACCCTCTCTGCTGACTGTCAGCATCTGTCCCACCCCTGATTTGGCTACTGATTTCAGTCTCTCCACAGGCTGGAAAGGTTTAGGACTTCCTTGTCATCCACCATACGAGAACATGTTTGCACCAAGTTCCCAGGGCGTGAAACACGCTGAGATCATTACCCAGCCCTGCTGTGAGAGGCAGATGGTTTGCACTGAATCTGGCTGGTAGTCTGCTAGTCACACCCTTCCCTGCCCATGCCAGGTGAGGCGCCTGAGGAGGCAGTGCTCACAAAGCCAGGCTGGCATGGCACCGCTCTCCCATGGAACGTACACACACAGCAAGGACAGGCACAACCACTGAGCTTTGTAACAGAACGTCAGAGCTGCAGAGGTGAATGAATTTTTATTTTGATTTAGATTTTGAAATTAATTCATAAAAAGAAAAGAAGGAACTTTGCTAACGACAATGGAGGACAGCAGGACGTGAGGGGCTGTATTCTGTTATGATGTGGTGGTAGCTGACTCATTTAAAGGTTCTGAAACACTAGTGCAGGTTTCTCCAATACTGTTCTTCTTCTAAACACATCTTCCATTTCATCCAAGTCTGCGTGAGAGACAGAAGAGCCAGCATTATTGTAACTGAGCAATTTAATCTGTTGCTTAGATTTTTTTTAATTCACCTTCCACCTGAAAGAAATTACAACCTATAATTAAAAAAAGAAACAAACCAACCCCCAAAAAGGCACACTAGGAGAACCTCGACAACCATTATACAGAGGAACATTGGGCTACTGGGGACAATAGGAGATGCATCAGAGCCAGGGACAACAAAACTGAAGAACAGGGTGGAAGGGATAAGCTTACAGCCTCAAAAACAAGATGAGAGTTAACAACACATGATGCTCTCACAGGGGCCTTTTCTGAACCTTTTCATACCATTCTGATTCCAAGTGCTGTGCTACCCTGTGGTCAAACTTCACCCTTTGTCCACATGCTTTGTGCTTTGCAAGTTGTTATCTGGGGGTTGTTTGATGACACCAATTCATAGCCCGATTTTTTCTCTTAAGATCAAGCTCTCTGGATTTCTTTCTAAAATGTAACAGACTGTCGCCTGACTAGGAAAACTAGAGAAACTTGGTTACATAATGATTTGTTTACTTGCCTTTCAATACCCCTACTAGAACACCACTGTCAGGAAGGAAAAAGCATTGCTCAGACCCAGAGTGCATGGTCCACTTTGGAAGCAGCTGCCATGCAAACCCCAGCTTGCCTGAATTCTGCTCATCCTTTCTACAGTGAGACATCATTTGGGTCTTTTCTACTCTAATGCTGTGTTTTTTTGTGAACCCTGAAATATGGTTCTAATTATTTTTCAAAAAGAGCTCTACAATTGGCTTGTATCACACAACAAAAACCTGTGTCGAGGGGAAATGGACAGATTCACTGTCACATAACCCTCCTGTCCCTCTGCAACCAAACTGTGTCACGGAGGGAGGATCTGCACTCCAATCATTATGTCATGACACACTTCTGTTTCCACATACAGCTGAAAATATGCTGTCATTTTCCTGACACACAGGAATATTAGGTGCTTCAAAGTAGTACTTACCCCACAGCTAAGCGGGGCATACCAGTGGCATTCTGGACATTCACCTGCATTCCAGCCAAGATGAGGGAAGAGTGTAAGAGCATTTATCTCCAGAAATCTGAACAACACCGAATAACTCAAATTTTGTGGGATTTTGTGCACATGCCTAAAAAACTGGAAAATATTAGTGAGAGATTTCACAAGGCCACGTTTTCTTTATCCTTCCCTACCACATATACATCAAGACACAGCCTCTGTATTAAAGTCCTCTTCTACTCACCCGAAGCCATTAAAATGCAGTTTTTAAATTTCTAATTAGACTCATTAGATACAGATGTGCTTCTTTCAAGCCAAATCATGCATTTACAAGGGTCACCCAACCAGTCCTCCATAGAAATTAAAGCATGGCTCTACATTTGGAAATCAGTTCTAAAAATATTATTGCAGAATCCACAAATCTTAATGGCCTATATCAAACGCACTCCATTTAAGTCCTTTAGGAACATCTTCCTGGTGATCAGTGTGCAAAGTAACCCTGTGGCAGAATCCTTTCCCACACCCAGAACTGAACTGTTGAGTGCTTTTAAAGACTCACAGCCATATTGTGGCAAACAGGGAACTGGCAGTGTCAGAGACTATGATTTGACCTGCACCACTTCAACTAAAAGTCATGCTACATGAAGCAGGGTAATGACTATCCAGGCCTGGACTGAGCTGCTCTTACAAAAAGAGCAGCTTCCCACCACGGCAGGTGAAAGCTAACCCAGTCAGAAAACTGGAAGAACACCACTACCACGAGTCAGGACCATTCTCTGCTTGAAGTTTTGGAAAGACAAACTCACTCTTGGTGGTTTGGAATTCCAGCTCTTTACACCCAGTTCTCTTCCTTATCTGCTCTGTACAATCCACTCAAGGTTTTTAATTCTTACGGAGAAAATCCAGGAAGGCTTCACTTCCTCAGATCAATCAGCCTTTGAATCATGAATGTGTTTACTGCTAAAAATTTGCTGACTCCACAAGAGAGGTTCCTTGGAAAACCATGCCTGCTCTGTGCACAACTGTGACTCTTTCCCCCCAGTTTCACACAGGACACTGTACTGTGTCTATGGTGATGCTAAGAGAAGGATTTCCAGGCCTCAGACTTCCCCCAAATTTCAGCCTCTTACCAGCACTGCAGTAAGCCAGGAGTGAATAACTTTATGGCTCAAGATTCGGATCAAAGCTATTGAATGAAGACACTACAATACAATGTAGACACTACTACAATACAACAATTGTTGGTCCATGGGCAGCTAATTCTAGAAGGAAAATTTATTCTCCTTTTTGTAGTGATTCCATCAACAGACATTATTTTATGGTGAGAAAAAACACAGCCATGTTGGAACAGTTGAGTCTTTATCAAAGAGCTTTATGAAACAGCGAGTAGTGCGAATACACATTTATTAATGAGAACAACAGAAACTCAATCAAGAGAACATGCTGAAATAGAACGCTCCATAAGCTTTACAGAACAATAGACTGGAGACTAAGCTGTACTGTACTGATCAGAAGAGCATGAAGGCACAAGGCTTCACCAGGGCAGAATGACCTGTTACACACAAATGGCAAGGGAAAACACATCTCTGCTCCCTCCAGTATATTTTTTCATCACCAATTTTCATTGCTTTGAATTACAAGGTAAAGGTAGAAGGATGAGTTTAAGTGATTTATACCCCCATTAACATCAGTGACTTAAAAATAAAATCAGCAAGCATGGAATATAAATTTAAGTCATTAATGTTCCATTTATGTGTTAGCTTTTACTCTGATGACTGGTCTTTTCTTCATTTTTCAGACAAGGTTAACTTTCTCTTTTCTGCTAAATCTAGACTTATAGTTACTTATATTTCTGCTACTGGTACCAGTCTGCAAAGAAAAGTAATCATCTATTGCTATGTTTTCCAGACTCTGGTGTCACAATAACATGAATATGATATCCCGCCCTCCCCCAATTCCTACTTTGCTACTGAAACTATGGAACAGAAATTAGTTGTATAGTGCACAAATACAGCTTTTAAAAAGCAATAAAAAATAAGCCTTAAAAATCCCGTACATGTAAGATTATGAATCCATTTTGAAGCAATGTGTTGCAAAATTGATCAGATTTCTGACCACAAATCAACACAATCTCAGAAACAGGTCTCTGCCTCAGTCCTCTTTCATGGGTTGATTAAAAAAAACAAAAAAAAAGGGCTTTTTTCCCTTCTCTCAACTTCCCAATTGTGAAATTATTATTAATAAACTGAAAATCCTTCTCATGCCCTGAAGTGAATCACCAAAAAAGCTGAGGTTTTGCATGTCAAATCTAGGCACCAAGCATTCAGCTAGTGACTTGTGCAGTTTGCCAGTTGAACTATGACGTGTGGTTATCCCTGGTTCTCTGAATGTTTTCTTTACACAGTAAAAGGTCTCTTTCACACAGGTTGAAATATTTGTCTCAAATCTCTAAAGGAGCTGATCACATGTTTGAAATTGAATTCAATTATGTTAGCCAGCAAATTGCCTGACAAGTTCCATGTAATTACCTGTTACCTGACAGACATCACTGGGAAGAGACTGCAGCAATGAGCAACTGTACGATAATCCCAATTTCAAATTCAAGCACCTCTCTCTTTCTTCTTAAAAAGCACATGTAGTAACCACTACACTCCCTAATTTTGTAGTAGTATTCCCAGAAACCTTCACTGCACTTTGATATCAAAGCGTTTCTCTGCTCAATTGTCTTTCACACAAGAACTCCAGAAGTGGCTGGTTTAAAGAAAAAGAAAAGTTGGAAACTGCCAAGAAAACAGGCTAACAGCTAATCAGACACTTTTGAAGCCTCTCTCTTTGTTTCCAGGGAGCCAAGTGTGTGTTGTTCAGACTGGTAGAGGACACTTTTATATACACCTAACCAGATCCTGCTCTTCTCCAGAAGCAG
This sequence comes from Passer domesticus, assembly GCF_036417665.1. NCBI lineage: Eukaryota > Metazoa > Chordata > Aves > Passeriformes > Passeridae > Passer > Passer domesticus. The sequence continues at coordinate 8,386,924 of NC_087512.1, forward strand.
AAGTAATACTGTTTATTCAAAGAAGAGGTAAAAACAATTTGGAGTCTTCAGTGTTTGTACAAAAAACAACACTTTCTGCTTTTGAATTCTGTTCTCCTGACAAGCAGGTGTTTGCACTGCAGAACAGGCAAGTCTCAGGAAACCAGAGTCTTTAATACTTTAAGTGATTAAATGAGTGACTTACCTCCTCATGAATGTGTCAACAAGAATTTCTCTAAGTGTAATTTAAAATAAGGTGGCCAATAAAGCTGGAAGTTGCTCAAATTTGAAGGCTTTTTTTATGGTGCAATAGCTTTTGGTTTCTAACGTGTTGATTTCTATACCTGTACTGTGAAGGGACCAGCCTGGACTGCGTGACCCACCTTACAGGGACAGGGAAATCAGAGGGGTCTAGCAGAATGCAGAGGCCTCTCCCTCTGAAAATTCTGAAAAGGAAGGTAAATTTATGTTGAATTATTTAGAAAAAGAAGCTTGTGCTGAGAGGACCACCGAAGTGTTGTATTTAATACTTCCTAAAATGCTCACTCCATTTCACCAGATTTTAGTGGCAGATTTGTGCCTACCAAGGTTTCAGAAACTCTGACCTTGGAAAAGATTTGACTTTTATGGGCTGTGGCTTTCTATCAGAAGCCTTGTTAGAAGGCAATAGCCTCTGGCACTTCTTTATCAGTGCTACTGCTGCTTAATTACAGCCTAATTGCTGTTTCCCATCCCACTGAACACCCAACAAGCCTGTGGCTCCCTCTTCTGTGTGTGTCTGATGGATGAGCTGTTGATTCGCAGTTCTCCAGGGTCTCTTTCCCTCTGCTCTGATGCACAAGTAGCCTGTGTCACATCTCAGGTAGTGCCATGACCTGTGTGCTGGTGCCTGCTGTCACCAGGTACATCATGTCACACAAAAACACCCTCACATGCCTCTGCTGGGAATCTGCAATCCTTCCTTAGCTGCTTCACCTCCAGTCTCTTGCAGCCTGATGGCTCTCACACCACAGACAGAAGCCTGGAACTGCACACAAGCACACCCGGATTTATCCCAGTATTTGAAGTAAGATTTGACCCCTGGCAACCTGAAGTAATGTAGGGGAACAGCAGCAGAAGGACTGGCAGCAAGAAGGCAGCTTAGGACAGGCATCTTTGGTGATACCTTTGAAAGCAAACTAGCTGACCTGCAGAACCAACATGCAAAATACTGGCATCTTAATCAATATTAATCATCTTTATTTCAACCAAACGCACTCCCAGGGCAGGAAAATCTCAACTCTACTGAGCACAGTTGCATGGATGTCCAGGAATAAAAAGGCTGTGGCATGGAGTTGAGCCTTACAGACTGGCCAGGAAATGGCACTGCATGTTCAGTCCTTTGGGGCTACTTGTCCTGAGAAACAAAACCCTGCATTGCAGCTCTAAACCAGCACTAAGACACATCTATACTACAATGAATTGGCACCAACTTTTTAGATACTTTTTTCCATACAACATGATGACACAGCAATAGTCTAGCAGAGACTTGTATTTTAGCTCACATGTTTACTACATTTGATATTTCTGTCCTGAAACAAATACTTATTAGAAAAAAGGACCCGTGTAGTTTCTCCTGTGAACCCAGTCCTCCAAAATCATCTGGCAAAATCTTAAATCTCTGTTTGCCTTCCCACTTATTTTATAGACACAATCAAGGCATATAGGTAATTTAAAACTCTGATTTGATGGCTTTCATGGGGGCATTGCTGAACTCTTCCATTGTTTTCAGGTTTTTTTAGAGCCCAACACACCATGGCTGCATAGTAGTCATAGAAAATACCAAAACAATCTGAAAAATGTTTACTGAATAAAATTATCTCAAGAAAAAACAGGACAAACACCAGAGGCCAATCCACAAAGCTCATTTTCCCTACAGCTGCAGGATGCAAAAAAATCTCCTCCCAAAACACCTTTCAGATAGTTTTTAAGAGGCAACATGGCAGCATAGCCAAAAGCTGTACAGACTGTCCCTTGTAATCACTGCCTTGAACAAATAAGAAAGATGCACAGCTCTATACAACATGTAGTAGCACCTAGAATTTACTTGGAAATCTAATTACAGTTTAGTTCACCTAGTAACTGTAAAAGGAAATCACATTTTCTCCTCTATTTCTTAAGCAAAACCACTTTTAGGCAGGTTCCACACTGCAATCCCTGCAGTTACCTACAAAACATATCCTTTAGGACACATAAAACTGCAGCCAAATAAGTGAACATCAAATAATTTCCCTCCTGGCTCTCTCTCCACAAGTAACCTGTACGGAAGCAGCTGGAATTTGTTAGAAAATGAAGACACAAGTCCAAGAGGCAATACAACCTCTTCATGACCAGCATGCAACTCTTGCATAGCTTAGAGGCAAATCTCTTTCAAATGGTTAAAACATTTTTAGTGCTCGGAGGGTACTATCTGAGTCAGAGCAGTGCAACTGGAAGACAAGTCCACTTACCTTTAAACAAGTTACCTGAGGTATATTTTCAACAAAAAACCACAAAGCTCACTGAAAGCTAAATGACCCAACTTTTGGTGTGGTAAATGCAGTCCTGGAAGGCTTCATGCTGGCATGTCTGGACCAAGATGCTCAGCTTAGCATCAATTCAGGCATCTCTAATTTACACTGGAGTCTTGTTGTGGTTACAGGACGTATGCACTCAGATATTCCTGGAAGTGGAGAAGAGCATCATATCTCCATTCACTTTCTCATGTGGCTTTAACAGCCACCATCAGAAACCAACAGACCACATCATATTGCATATTGGATAGGAGATTCCTTCCAGGAAAGAAACTTAAGAAATCCACTAAAATAAAATTATACATAGCTCATAATGAAAGAAGAAGTTCCATCCCAGCTAGCTAAAGGACATCGACAAATCATTCAGTTTTAAAAAAGAAATTGTTACAGAAATAATTTTCATTTCTGGTAAAGGCCTATTCATATACTTCTTGCCTATATAAAAGCTAAATAATTTCAGAACTGTAGGTTATCCTGTATCAAGTTAGCCTGTAACAACACCCTGTTTGCAGGAACAAGAGGACTGTTGCTCAGGGAGAACAGAGGATATGGACCTCACAGTGGCAAAAATCTCTTTCTAGCCCATGTTGGCTGCTGCCCACCATGACTTCAGCAAGAACAAACAGAGGCTAGAAAGATAAAAATCAATGCTGCATGATTACATTAGAAATAATCTCTGGAACACACGTGTCTACCTCTCGGGAGCTGTAAGGTTGCCTACACTGTTCCATTGTCAGGATAGAAATAATTTTTCTTTGAGTTGATTTCATTGGAGAATTCCCACTGCCTCTAGGAGAGCCGAGCTCCAGTGGCAAGTTCACATGAACAGTTTATTAATTCAGTCTTGTTTTTCCCTCATCTGCATTGGTTTCTTAGGAGATGGTCAATATCTCTACAGGGAGACCCGTCAGAACCTCAGAGAAATTGCTGAAATGTGAAACCCAAATCCATGTTTCACCCAAACAGAAGATGAGCATTTTGTGACTCCAATGTGTTTGTCCCTGACCACCCCAAGAAGCAAAGGAAAGACAGACTTAAACAGAAAACTTCTTCCACAATGCAAAGATGTTTAAAAAATAATCAATTGAGAACAGACATCAAAATCCCTGATCTTGTTAGCATGTCTTCAGCGTCCTGAAAGGGCTGTCAGAACTCTCCTCATCTATGGGAAGAAACCTTGTTTTTACCAGAAAGACAATGGAAACATTAAATATAAATCTAATATTCAGTGAGTTTACAACATGTTGGTTGCCCATTGCAATAAAAGGACAGTATTGCCAGACTCTGCTTAAATGAGACTGCAATTTTAATCAATATTAACCGAGTGCACATCCAACCAGATGTTTATTCTTGACAGAGAGTTGACATTTATGTACAACTATCAGGTTCAAAAGTAATTTTTCTAACATCCAAACCTGAGAATACTTAAGGATACAGTAGCACAGCACACACAATTATTCTGTTCTTAATCAACACTGCATATACAAAGTTTAAATCTGACACAGAACAATCTAGAGAAGCGTGAGACTCTTTCCTGGAAGTCTGGGCAAAAAGTCTCTTGTCTTGACCAGAAATTTTTACTGATTTTGGCTCATCAGGATGTTTCTCTGACTGTTACCCACAATCCACACATTTTGGGACAGAACTGAACCCCTTCAGCACTAGTTATCCAGGTTCATTCCTTTTTCAGTAGCTCTTTAGTAGAGACAGGTTCACAGACAGAACAGCCTAAAACAATTTGGAGAATAAGGATTTTTGTACTGATTTTATAACTCATCCCTTCAGCAGACCATGGTGGATGGAGCTTTGGCACAATTTTTTTTTTGCTTAAACAGGGAACCACAGAATATTCTGAGTTGGAAGGAACCTACAGGGATCATTTAGTCCAACTCTTACTGCTACGTGTGTATCTGCTATGCCAAAACAGCAGAACAACAGCTTGCAGGAAGGCTTTGCCTTGCATGCCCTGAAGTACTTGAAGTACTCCAGCATACCCAAACTTCTCAGAGGGCTGCAGGTAGCAAAGGAACCACCACACAGGCCTCCCACCATCCGCTGGATAATTAGCCAGATGGCAAGCCTGCAACAAAGCCACCATGAGGCAGTCCATGTTCCTGTTCACTGAACCTTGTAATGCAGCTTAATTTCTCCAATCTAAATACCAAGCCCTGAAAGCTGCTGTATCTCTAGCCCATTTTCTAGATGGCATTAGGTATCCAGAAGGGAGCTGTTTGCATTAAAAATAGGATGTGTCACATTAAGCCATTGGGACATTCTATAAAAGCTAGGAAAGTATTTTTAAGAAAGCATTCTAAATAATATTGGTCATTGTTCTTGCTACTTCTGTAATTCAAGGGGCATTCAGCACAGTAAAGGCTGCCCTGTGGCTGAGTTCTAGTGAGAAAAGTCCAAGCTCAGCACCATAAACATTGCTAAATCTATAGAAATCCTTGTCCAGGTTATGAAATGGAGATAAGGACTTCTAAGAGCAACTCTTCTGGCAAACAGAAGGACTCCTTGCCAGTTGCTTCACCAGCAACTTTTAACCCAGCTTTAAACCATGGGTTTGTTATCAAAAGCTTTAGCTCAAAAGTCCCACAATGTGCAGTACTAATCCAGCTGATGCTGGGGCTGCTTGGTGCCCCGTCCTGTGATGTTTCCTGGCATGTATGATCACAAAGTCACCTCTGACTGTAACATTCGAGACTGTGACCATACAACGTGATGTGGAACAAGTGACAGAAGCACGCAGCAATGCTGCAACAGGGGCAAGGCAGCTAAGTTTACATATTTGTGTAAACTGAGCTTAAACACATGCTGAAGATGTTACAAACCAGCCACTGTGTGCACGTACAGACTGGTTTCCCTTAAATTTAAATGTCTGTGCATAATTACTGCCAGCCAATGCAGTGTGAAACCCTTACTGTTTTGCCAGAGCAATGTCATGCAATATTACCTTTGGATACTTTCACTGACACTTGGAGCTCTAATATTTTACGCACTACAAGTGCTTCCAGAAGAGAAACATCTAGTAGCCAACAAGAGATTGTTGTAGTACCAAAGCCACCATCTGAGGAAAAACCAGAGCAATGACCAGCATCTCAAGTAGGACTAGGTACATCCTTCTTACCAGAAGTTGTTATTGGAATAACTCAAAGAAACATAAAAGAGTAATTTTCTCTGCACTGGAATCTCAATCATTCCATCACACCAACCTGATAATAATAATAAGGCAGATTTCAAGATACTGCTCTTCTCACAAACCTACCAGCTGAGGTTTGGAACAAAAAAAAAAAAAGGTAAAGGTTTCTCATTTATTTTTTATTTCTTGACTTCAGAGGCATGAGGGAAAGAAAACCAGAGAGGAAAGTTGAAAGAAAAACATCTATTCAACATCAAATCATCCTAGCTGGTGGTAGAATTCTATCAACACCATAAAGGAGAGACCTCTATTTAAAAATAGTGGTAAAGGCAGGAGTTACTTGGTATTTCCACAATACCAAGGCTAGGAGAGTTTGTTAATCATGTTTTTTAGCCCTTCACAGAACACAGCTTAGTGATGCAAGATGGGACAGAGACCAATCTCAGTAACAAGTAAAATGCCTTCCACCTCCTTACTCAAAGGTATGCAGCTCTTTGAAATGGCTTGTGGTTTTGGTTGTTTGGTTTGGGTTTTTTAAGGGATATAAAGAGACTGATACAGATCTTCAGTGTGCTGGGGGATGTGCAGGTTTATCAGCAGCTCACTAGCTTTGTGAAACTGAAATCATACTATATTTCAGCCAGGTCTGAAGACAGACTTGCACCCATGGCTGAGTAAAGCAATACCAAGATATCCACTGACCTGGAGGTACCAGTTTGTTAAGAATCCTTAAGATGTTTTTCTCTCTCCTCCCCTCCATTACCAATCCTGAGATTTCAGGCACCAATCCTTCCATCCCAGAAGATAGCTCTATTCTCAATTTAGAGTTTTTTGATGTGCATTTATCGCTTAGCACACCCCTCTGCCCTAAATAAAGTTTTTGCTCTTTTTTGATACAAATCCAGTTGAGTTTCAGAGCAGGAACTCTAACCAGGAAACATTAATTAGGCTGAAATAGCTAGACATAGCTGGTGGTTTTCCAGGTGATCTGCCAAACCAAAGGAGGACCAGGTTTACAGAGCCACTTACTTCACTCCAGCAAGTGGTAAAAGAATTTTTGAATAAGCCTCAGTGGTTTTTAAGTCCTTTCCCCACCCTAATTTAGAGGAATTATCAAGATATGTGTAAGTATTAACAAGTAGAAATGGGACATACTCAGGAACTGCTAAATCATAGAATCATCATAGGTTCATAGAATGGCCTGGATTGGAAGGGACCTTAAAGATCACCTTATTCCATGTTGTTCATTTTGTTCCCTCTGCCCTGGGCAGGGAAACCTTCCACTTCTCAGAGCTCCATCCAACCTGGCCTTGAACACTTCCAGGGATGGGACATCCACAATTTCTCCAGAAAACCCTTTTTTCTACCTGTTCTAGTACCTCACCACCTTCACAAGAAAGAATTTCTTCCTAATATCTAATATAAACCTACTCTCAGTTTGAAGCTATTCATCCTTGTCCTGTCACCATATGCCCCTGTAAGAAGTTCCTCTCCATCTTCCTTGAAGGCTCCTTTAGGTACTGGAAGGCTGCAATTAGGTCACCTCAAAGCCTTCTCTTCTCCAGGCTGAACAATCTCAATTCTCCTAGCCTGCTTCTGTATGAGAGATGCAACAACTCCTCTTTTTAAACTTCTATACTTCCAGGGTTGTTTATTTAAAAAAAAAAAAAAAAGGAAGTTTCTACAGGACAAAAGCAAGTAGTTTTAAAATAACTTTAGGAAACATCCATCTGGTCCTTCCAGCCTTTAAGAAGTCTCTAACTTGAACTGTTTACACCATTTAGAAGAGGCCCTACCCACACACAGTTTCTACCCCATCAAGCCATGTCTGTTAGGTACCTCTTGCCCTCTGAAGGAGATTGTACATTCCACCAGCACTGAAGCGACCACAGCACAGTCCTACCCTTCAGACAGGAACCTTCCAAACCCACCCAAGCAGGTCTGGTATAGCACTGTGTGCTCACCATCCAAGCACTGCCTGCACCATCTGATGCACAGTGAGACTCTAGTTTAGGCAGTGTTTGCTTACAATAGATTTTGGCTGTGGGCAAACACTCGAGGCATTAGCTTGATGTCATGCTGACAAATACAGCAAAACTTGGAAACTCAGGGAAGGATGACAACAGATTTTGAAAAATCTGATCCACCAATACAAAATGGCAACTGACAGAACTAATGGAGGATGGATTGAGTAAAGGATGGCATTTCCATGTGTGTGAAAATATTTTGAAGTTGATTCTGGTGACAGTGACAGATCCATAAGGACATTCACTATGCACTGCAATACAGGATGGGCAGCACTACAATGTGCCAGGGAAGCAGCGCTGTCTTTGAAGAACAGGCACAGATCCATCTAAAAAGTGATTAGACACATTGTGTTTGTTAACTCCCCAAAAAAAAGTTGAATGAGGACTGCTGAAATTACCAAGGTACTCATTTAGAAGGGGCACCATGACATTTCATACAATTTACCAGTTAAGCTGAACATTCTGTTTTTATTGTCACTGGCAACCAGCAGAATTAAATCCCATGCCCTAGTAATGCCCCACGAAGAGTGCTTCTATTTTTGCATAATAAAAAGAATTAACTGACTTCAGCCTTGAAAAATTAAAGGATTTGTCATGTTTATCAATTAAGACCACAGCCTGAAGTACAGCTTCAGACTACTAAGAGAAAGTTCTTCAGTCCTGCTAAACCAAAAGAACAAGTTTGCAGTATCAAGGGGATAAAAACTCAGCAAGGGTCTAATACACTTCAGAATGTCAAGCTCGGAGTGGTATTTAGCAGACCTGCTTCATCCATGCCTCCTGGCTCTCTGTGTGTCAGCATGAACACGTTATCACCGTTGCAACTGACTGCTGGCAATTCCCTCTGATGTTAATGAGTTCTGAATTTATGCAAAGTCTCCCAGTTGGTGCTTCCGCAAAATCTTCCAACAGAGATACCAAGGCAGGATACCTGTGGTAAAAGCGTCTAGCTTTCTCCTAGTTATTAATTAATATAGCAAGCCAGACTTCAGTGGCCATTTGAAAATCTTTCAAAACACATAGAAAAAAAGAGTTAACAAGAATGCACCACAACCTTGTTTTGAGGTCCTACATATCTATTGGAAAAACTTTATGACATATTCCTATAATCTGATGAATCTTTCACAAGACAAATCTGAAACCAGAAACAAAAAGCTTGATCCTCAAAGCAATTAGGATTTGCAAAAAGCTGTCAGGACCTTGTGCAATCAAGTAAATCTGCAACGACAGAATAACGTCACAGCTTTTTTACAGAATTATCCATGGTCATTCAGAATCACAGCCACTATCAAATACCCATGGCTTAACAAGAAGGAGGAAATTAAGTGAGCCAGCATCAAACACATACCTCTTATGCCAGTAAAAGAACCTTGTGCATCTCCAGCAAGGTCCTAGGACATTAGCCACCATGCTTCCCAAAAACCAGCACTGCTATGCACATTCTACTAAATATTGATTCAAGGGTTAATCATTTGGATAAGCAAGGGGAAGCTTTGGGACTATTTGAGTCAATACTATGAAATACAGGTTTTCAGATCATAGTTGAAGAGAGAGACAGTAAATACGTTCTCCATCTCAAATGCAGATCCAACAATCAGAGTCTCACTCACTCTTTGAAGAGCCAAAGTGTGCACCTAATTCACCCATTTGTTAAATCAAGCACAACTGATGGTCAAGCAGAAAGCACCACTCCTCTAAAAGTCAGTAAAGAAGCACCTCCAATCTTGTAAGTGCTAGCAGTTAGCCTTGTGGGACAAACTTTTCTTACTGGGTTGGACTCTATGTGAAGGAATTTTTTCCCAAAATTCAGAGATTAATCTTTAGAATTCAGTGTTGCAAATATAGAACCTTAGAGTTAATAAAAGGTCATATCTGACATTTCCCACTGCAGCACAGAGGAACTTATTTTCTGCAGAAAGAATGAATTATAAATTCTATGTAGCTACATAATCCAAATAAAATATTCTCCCATAACCAGATAATCGTTTTATAATAATTCTTACATGCACAGCATGGATCATCTCAGCTATTTTCACAATCACTTTGCCCTAATTTTGCAAGAAGTACATGAAATTCTTTTCACAGAACTGCTTTTGTGATATGCTTTCTAAGGTACATTCACCAAAGGGTTCTGCTCTGCTGGAAATGATGAAAACAAGGAGCAGTATGACATTTTATTTCATCAGAACAGCAGAGGAATGGCTAATGTTTTGCAGAATTCTAGACTATTTCTTCAGGTTTTGTATTAGCATCCCGAATGCTGTAAGTGGCAACTCCTGCTGCTTAAATCTCAGTACAGATGTGTCACAACATATTTTCAAGAAGAGCTGGACATGCTCTAACTCCTTTAACAATACCCATTTCCCTCTAATTGCAGTGATCAAAACTGGAAGCTGATCTGACTTTTGACACACACATTAATAGAAATGGAATCACAACCCAGCAGTTTCTCCTTGGCTTATCAACTGCCAAGAACCCAACATGAAGTGCAGCTTTTACACGCTCCAGTGGGCTAGGTGACCTCCATCTTCAGAGCCTGAGAACATGCTGCTCCTGTTACTATTCTCAGAACTGCAATTCCCTTTTTTCCCCCTTAAATAAAGGGAAATTAAGATTAGTGTTCTAGACAGACCCACCAGCCCAAAAGAGATTGGCAGGGGCAGAGAGGAATAGTTAAGTCTTTCCCTGGCTGACAACACAAGTTTCCTGCAAGATCCTTTGAAGTTTTAGAATTCTAGGCTTAGAAAAGAAAGATTTTTCTGCTGTTTTCATATCACATGGATTCTGTGAAAGCCCTATTACACACTTCCATTTCCATCTTTTCCACATATCCCCCAACTTTTCTCAGGGGATATCATGCTTGGCTTTCTCTTGTTCCACATATATTCTAGAGACAGATGCTATGAGAAACAAGGCTCAGGTATCGTGCATTGCCTTGTGCTTTCAAAATAATTCCACATTCACTATGACTAGGACTCAATGCCACTACTAAAAAGGCACCAGAGAATTTTGATGATGCAGGCTGTATTTATGCTAATCTATTTTGTCTCTGGAACAAAGATGTCCCACAGAAGGATTAGTGGAAGTGTTGCTGCAGAGGGGAGGCTGTGCTGTAAGAGCTGGTCCCTGTACTGACACTGGAGCACTGCACATTTCTCTGCACACCTCCAAACTAGTGAAATCTGGAAGGTTGAACCTTCACTAGTTCTGTTCTATCACCATGATTGCCCCTTTCCGTTCATTGACTGACAAAGCAGTGACTGCACAGTCTGTATGTGGTGTTCAGCTAGAGAGTCTGCTCTGGCCATCACAAACAGTGTATTTTTAATTTGCATCACATGCATGTTGTTAGGGAAAAAGTCATGCTTTCATACAAAGAAGTATATTGTTTGTAGACATCTCAATTGCAAGATTCTGCCAGACAAAAGCTTTACAATGCCATCTCTGGTTAGGAACATTCCTATTCATTTTTTCATTTCAATTAACAACATGCACCCCATACAATGCACATCTCCTTGCCTCCCTCTCCAATTCTTCAGGTTAGTCTGCTCAAACAGCTCCTTGGATGTTCAGGTTCTACAGACTTCAGAAATTTTAAAATTTGTTTTTTATCACACATCAAGCTACTTACAACAAATGACAACAAAATAAGTTTGATATTAGAAATTAGGCCCTACAACTGAGTCACTATCAATGAGGATAAGACCCATGAGTATTAAAGTTATAAGTACTTTCCTCTACTATGTTAAACATTATAGATAAAAGCCTTTTTAATCAGAGGTTTCTAACCAAGCCCCCCCCGGCACTTTCCTGTAGGTCAAACCGTAATCTGTATTGGTGCATATTCCTCACTAGGTGCAAGACTCTACACTTAGCTTTGTTGAACTTCATTATTTTATTTGAATCCCCTTACCTTCTCTAATAGAGATTAGACCTTCTGCTTCAACAAACTCTAAGAAATTGCTTTCCTAGAACTAGCTGGCCCAAAACATGGGAAGTCCCATCTGCCTCCCTTGCCCTATCAGTCTGCTGTAAGGCTGGTACATCAGCCAAAGAGTGAAATGTGAACAGTTCATGGTCTGGGGATATGACTTAAGCAATACTGCCAAAAGAGCTTAGGCAAGTGTAAATGAATCTCTTCTGAATTTACAGATGTGGGTCTAACCAACAGGTCCTTTTCAATACTGCAATACACTCCTAATGTGCTCTTCTGCAGGGACTGCAGTGCTGCCTCACTTAAAGGGAAAAAGCAACAGTTTCTTAAGTCTGAGACACCATCACAGAGGTGAGAACAGAAATCCAAAAAATGTCAAATTACCATAGTTAACTATGCAAAAAAAGTGAAATTATGAACTGATGAAGACACAGCTATAACTGCATTTGAGGCAGATAAAAATGCTTGGTCCACCAGGTAAAAAGATCTACTGACTAGCTGTAACACATCTGTTTGAAAGAAAGGAGCATGAGAGGCCTCCACCAAAGCAGGCTATCTCACCCCAGCTAAAAAGCTCTTCCAATGCCTCTGGCAAACTTGCTGAAAAAACAGAAACCACCATGCCCCAAATTCAGTGGGGAATGGGGAAGGAAACAATAATTAGATCAGCATAAGCAACTCTGACATTGATGCAAGAGCCAAGATTGATTTTCACCCAGGGCCACATACAAACAAAAACATGAAACAAGAAACAACCTAGGTAAACATTTTGCTTGGATATGGGTGTACTAAATCACTGACATTCACATGCAATCAGTAAAGCATGCAAGAGAGAAGTCATCATTAGAATACTGCTGCTCTGCCTGGCTCAGGAAAAGGATTTGTTGGACTGAACACTGCACAGCCCAAAAGATAGGTGCTCGTATAAATGGGAGTTGGCTCAGAAAGGAAACTGAAAAGAAACTAAGAAAAAGCAGTGTCAGACAAGCATGAGTCAAGACACCATACCGTGTCCGAAGAGGAACAATCCACGTCTGATGGTCCTGGAGGCTGAACAAAACAGCAGCTCCTCAGAAAAGCTCTAACACAGACTGTTCTGGAAGCATGCTAAGAAAAGAGCTGAGGTGTGTTTGCTCTACCTGCTTCAGCGCTGCACACAGAGTCTAAACAATGTACTCTGGTAGGCAGATGGTGCTGGGTTACAGGAGTCACTTGGTGGCCAGTTATTTGATAGCCAATGACTGTTCTACGCAGTAGAAATTAGCTTTGTTCTACGCAGTAGAAATTAGCTGGCTCAGGAAGAATTTAAATATGTTATAGCAACCTAACTTGTTCACAGCAGAGGCTGCATCCCCAGTAGAGAGCCTGCCACTACAGCTGGAATACCTTTTTAAGATTAAACAAACAGTACTCTCCCTTTTCCCTTCTCTATAGGAAATAAGGTCTTACCATCTTTATAGAGCCAGGGTCTTCCCAACAAAAGCAACATGTGCTACCTTCAGCTTAACTAAAAATACACTTTTCTTAGTCCACAACTAAGACGACTGCAACTCACCTAGTAAAAGCAATTGGGATGCAGCCAGAATACTCTGCACGTATTTAGGAGAGCATTTCTTTGTAAAGGAATTTCCTGATGTGATAAAACCTTGCTATCCTGTGAACTGGTGATGGATGTGTCCAAAAGTTCAGTAGATTTGCTAGCAATTACTCTTCAAAATTAATCAAATTTCCACCTACAATTTCCACCTACAACCTCAGTAATCCTCAGAGAAAAAAAAAAAACAATGAAGCAAATGCTTGCTTCTGACTGCTTACCACATAATGGGCACCAATCCATTGCACAAGATGACACTCCAAAATTCAAAGAAAAATGGTTCAGACTACAAAGGCTTTGAGCTGGACTGATGAATTTACTGGTGGCAAGTGACTGCATCACTACAATGTCAATTTTATAGTGCCAGATACAGAATAACCTTGGGGGAACCTTATACTCCAAATGGCATAAAAGCTCACTGAAGATGTATGGCATGTGTGAGTGTGAGGGGAAAGTGTAGACACATTTCTAGAGACTCCATATGGAAAGGGACAAATAATCCATCTACGTAGAAGCTGAAAGGCAACTACTCCAGCCAAGACCTTAAAATGTCTAGAAAAAACAGGCACACCATTGTCACTGACTGAAGTCCTGCCATTAGCCAGTTTTAATCCTCTAGCCCACAGACCAAACTGGTGATGGGGTCTCCTCCTCTATGCTTATCAAGTTCAGGCTTCAATTCCAGCAAAAGTAAAATGTACCTCCAGACAGGTCACAGTCCTGTTGGGTAAGCTGAGGGCTTTCCTGGAATGAAGTCTTGCAGAAATTAAGGCATGCCTTGTTCTCCTCTCTCACCCTGGAATTTTCCTCATCTTGTCTCTTTTCAGACCTGCCACAACCTACTGGCAGAGAGAGGATGTGGCTACATCAGCAGCAGAAATTGCTGTCTGAGTAGGTATTAACATCATGCTACAGATAACAAGCTCTTGGGAATGACGGTAGAATCCCAGGAGTGGACTGTGCAGATTTAATTGTTCATAGAGTTCACTGCCCCCTTTTAAATACCTTTCTTCACTCAGAAGGAGATTTCCAAATATGACTGACAGAACAACTGTAGTCAGAACTTATACAAAGAAGCAGAGAAGAAGGAGCAATGTTCCTGCAGAGACAGTGCCAGCCAGGACCTGCTCCCATATCCTGACAGGTCATCCTCCAGATAAACAGCACACCCCTCACCGCCTTCCTTTGGGAGTATGTGCTGGATCACTGCTGGAGTTTCAGCCTGGCCTGGAGTGGTAACAAAAATGTTCCTGTACTTCTGCACCTCAGGCCTGACATGGGACAGGGAAGTGACAGGACAGAATCCCAATTAACCAAAGTATTCAGTGAGGCAACCTTTAGGCCACTGCTACAGAGGACAGCATCAAAAAATGCTATATAACTAAAAGCAGCACTAACTGAAATCAATTTTTCAGGACCCATAGTCCTGCAACATTACAAATTTCATGTAATGTAAGCATTTACAAAACTAGTAGCTGTGTAACCCCTGGGCTACATTACAATGAATATATACAAGAATGACATTTTCATTATAGAAGCTTTTTCCTTCTAGAAAAATGAGGGATTTTTGTACCTGCACTATAGACCTAATGTTGTATTAACATACTATTTATAAGCCCTATAGGTATAACACTTCATTTTGCTTTAGTTACTTTTGGCTTTCTGTTGTTCACTTTTCCCTCATTTTACAGAGCGATCTTAGCATGCAGTACAACTTTCCTAAGGTGAGATAAGCAGTATTTTGCAGAAATAAAGAATGCAGATTTTATAAGCATGCTAAGCACTCAAACTGTCTGGTGAATAAAATTACAAGTTTTTAAAAAAACTAAGTATCTGGTAGATAATATAATTTCTTTTTATTCTCTTTGGATATTAAAACACAAAGCTGTGCAGAAATGCATTTTCTGTACCTTCAAAATTTCTGAAAATTTTACACTTTCAGAACTGGTGCAGATTTGGCATCTCAGCTGAAGAGCCAGGAGTATCACTGTAGGATTTGGCTGAACAAAATCCTTAGTTTGGCTGTCATCATCGTAACTAGAGCTACCAGCCTGAGGCCCCTGCTGGCAAGGAACCAGGCCAGGCACAATGATTCAGATTGAGATATAGGAACCACCAGCCCATTTTCTCTGGAAAGAGCTCCCATTTTTCATGTGGGCTGAAAACCAGGAAAATGAAATATTGCATTCCTGCTGTTTTCAGAAAGTGAGCCAAAGTCTTAGAAGCTTGTGTCAAAGCTCCACTGAAGCTGCTGCACTTCAACAGATGTGTTCTTGGGAAAAGTGGTACTGATGCCATGTAAGCAAAAGCACTTTTACTCTACTTTCATTTTTGTGCTAAGAACAGAAACTGCCTGTGTTGGTCTAGGGGAGCAACGTGTGATCCAACACTGTCAGTCTGCCATCACACGCAAGTCAGGGCTTGGTGCATGCAAGAGACATGGGCTCGGGAGGCATCCATGTTCCAGCAGACTCAAGATACAGCCCCACTGTACTGTGCTCAGTACATTTCATTTTAACAAAAATTCTAAGGGTTTGGCAAGAGTTAAGGTAACAGTACAAAACACAGATTTAAAAATCACAAGGAGAGTGTGCAGTGAGACTCCAGTGCTGAAGAAAAGACGGCTCTACACACAACTACAGGGTCAGTCTTTCTTATTTCAAAGGAAATTTTACTTCTTTTTTGTCTGCAGCATCCTCACTGCACAATTTTCCCTTCATCTCTCTCTCCCTTTAATATCTACCACTGTAATAAGAATTTGATGTTCGGAAACCTTCCCAGCAAAAAACTTGCTAGAAAATAAATCATCATAACAAATGCATCACCACCAACAGACCAGGAAAAATTGACTAGTTGGAAGTTAAGACATCAAATACCAAGTCCATCAGCCAAGAAAGCTATCTACCAAGTGTAAGTGTCCCAGGAATAATGAATTTCAGGCCTCATCACATCCCTGCAAGCCCTGAAATTATTTTATCTGGAAATAACCCACTACCGAGCAGCAAAGGCTGAGAGACCTTTCTGTGAGTGCAAAAAGATCACAACAGGTCGAATTGGAAATGAACAGAATCTAAGCAGAACAGAATTCCTGCAGTTGAGCTTGCATGATGTTGATTAGGATGACGTGACACTAAACATTAGAAGTAAACAAAACACCCTGTAAATTAGTTTATAATAATTTGAAAAGACAGACATTTTTAGGATAGAAGCCAAATGTGACGAATATACAAGAACAGAAATGTGGATCAGAACAAATAGTTCAATTTTCATGGACAGGCATGACATGAATGTGACCAGCCTGTCTTCTCTTCCAGGATGAAAATGTACAGAATTGTACCACAACATCAAAGCATGCAGTGTAATGTGTCTCTCCAAGACGTGAAACACTGGGTCTCATCCCATCTGACAGCTGGATGATGTTTAACCAAGTAAAACCAGGTTACCAGGTACTGTATGCCATCCTGTCCATCTGCACATAGCAACTCTGTCTCATTAAGTCTTGTGTTGAACCTCTCCTTTGGGTACGCATCAGTTACCCAGCAGTTCTCAAAACACATTTGTAGAGGTCACACAGAGTCAAGCCAGCTTGCCTGACTTCATAATGCTTATCCAAACAACCTGGAAAGAGGAGGAGAATGACTACCCACCTCACTAATTTCACATCACTGCATCCAACGTGAAGCGTTGGAGGGCACATATGACAGACCTGGCCAACATGCAACCTGCAGGCCAAACACCTCTCAGCTCTGCAACATAATCCCTATCTGACTTGTTACCAGCAGAGAGAAATTTGCAGCAACCAGAGATCCTGGTAGGCTTTGTCCAGCATGTGCTACTTGGGGTGCTGCCCTTAGCCTTGCAATGGCAAGCCAAAGCAGACGTTGGTGGGACAAGGCTATCAAAGAGACAAGACACGTTTGAGCTTTAAAGAACTTAGTTTTGCAAGAAGCCATGTCAGGTTCTCTGTCCCTGCTCTAAATAAAGCACTGGTTACTGTCAGGATATGCTGTCAGCAGACACCAGGCATTAGTGCACTATCACCCCTGACAGACAGCTGATCAATAAACAGTGCAAGTGTCAGTGGCAGGTCTGGAGGGTGGAAGGGTTCAGAAAGGTTTCAGACAGCGTTTTAAGAACGGGATAGCTGCTACATGCCAAAGAGAAGCCAATCTTTTAAGTCTGAAGATGGGCACACCAGCAGGCCTGTCAGATGGTTTCCAGGCACATCAGCAGCAGTTGTCCTGGAGTTCAGTATAAAGACATCAAAAGCTAAGATGACACTTTATCCATGCAGATGAAGAGACATTCAAAAAGCGTGCAACAACACAAAGTTCGAGATTTTGAGCAAATCCCAGCTTCATAAACCTCATTTCAGGACCTGTCACACACTGGCCAGCACTCAGACGGAACAGTGCTTTCCTGGGACACCCCGTTCCCTTTGGAACAGGATGAAAAAATATTTCATCTAGTGTATACTCTATAAATCAAGCAAGGGACCTTCTTTGTTTGCTTTTAGCAGGGAATAATGTTTAGAAACATTTTTATATATAGCTTCAGTGGCAAGTCACAGTGACTTTTAGGTAGCACATGAAAAACAAACTTTTACTTCAGCTTTCTGGATGTGGACAAGAGTGACAGATGCATCTCCCCCTCAGACCATTGGAACTGAAAGCTTTTAAACTGGGAAGAAGACAGTAAGTCCTGAGATGATAACATTATTCTGTATTTTTGTGCTGATTTTGATAGGATAAAGTTAATTTTCTTCACAGTGGCTACTATAGGGTTGTGTTTTGGGTTTGTGCTGAAAACAGTATTGATAACACAGGGATGTTTTGGTTATTGCTGGGCAGCACTTGCAGAATCAAGGCCTTTTCTGTTTCTCACTCCACCCCACCAGCCAGGAGTCTGGGAGTGCACAAGAGGTTGGGCAGGCACACAGATGGGACAGCTGACCCCAGCTGACCACAGGGATACTCCATACCATATACACAGCATATAAAGCTAGGAGGAAGAAGGACAAGGGGGGATGTTGGGAGTAGTGGTATTTGTCTTCCCAAATATTCATCAGGTGTAATGGAGCCCTCCTTTCTTCTCTGGGCATGGCTGAACACTTGCCTGCCCAAAGGAAATGGTGGATAAATTCCTTGTTTTGCTTTGCTTATGTGCACGGTTTTAGCTTTACTTATTAAACTGTCTTCATCTCAACCCACAAGTTTTCTCACTTTTACTTGTCTGATTCTCTCCCCCGTCCTGATGTGGGAGGGAAGTGAGCAAGTGGCTGTGAGTGATTTATTTGTTAACCGGGTTTAAACTGCAACCTTAAAAAATAAAGAATGGGAGGGAGAGTGACAGACACACGGTAATTGTAATGGCACAAAGCAGTGGTACTGGCCAGAACTGCATCACCCAAACAAATTAATATGATAAATCCCAGAGTTGCAAGGATTCTTACAAGTATCCAATCCCTATCTGCAAAGTACAGACCAGGAACGACAAAGCACAGGAAACCACCAGAAATGCTGTACCTGACCTGCTATTTCCCACTTCTGAGACCATTGCCAACATTTCCATGCCTGTGGAAAAATCCTATACAGCCAGTCACAACAACTGCGTGTACAGACCCCCAAACACTCAAGACCCCCAAAACCACAAGGTTTCACTATGAGCTCCAGTAGTTAGAAAATAACTGAAGCCCTGAAGCACACAGATGCAAGTGTTAAAGCCCTGTGTAAAAATTTTCCAATTCTTCCATGTTGAAGGAAACAGTTTCCTAAGCTTACAATCACTGCTGCCCAATCCACCATCACATCCCGAGACAACTAGGTTGGACCAGAGAAGCTGTTTGGATTCTGCCTGGTTCACGTCCATGCAACCATGCATGTATCTGCAAATTCCACTCTTCCACTATTATCATGGAGTTTCCAGAAAACACTCAGAGTATTGTTTTGTCTGACAACAGCTTTTTCAAACTTGCTACTTTGACTACTATGCCTTCAATAAAACAAATAAAGATGACCATTCCTGTCACATTTGTTGAGTTTCCTATATAAGAACACCAACAATAAGCAGGGACTGCAACAAGCCCAAAACAGCTTGTATGGACAGTTTTTTGCCCCACCACAAAGGTTTGAAGCCAAAGAAACAACCAACAAAAACCAAAAAAACCCACAAAACCAGCCAAACCCAGAATGCAACCCAAACTAAGCATATTTTCAGAATTTACCAACACTCCCACAATAAGAGAAATGTTTTTCTTCCCACTGAGAGATAATTTGAGTCTGTAGACCTTGAAGAGCTTTTCTGTTCACAAGACACTTATGGTGCTCTCAACTTCTTACAAACACTAACTGCAACAAGGAACCAAGGTTGTGTTTACATCAACTCTAAATAACGTATGGTTTGATATATTAGAAATCTCAGAAGTGCTTCATTGCTAGCACAAACCTAGCAACAACCTATCCTCACCTGCTTGCCAAAAGGAACTGTGCAAGTATTTCACTGAAGTTCTTTCCACGTTCCCAAACAATTCATGTGCCTGTCTCAAACAGTCAGATGCTGAGATGGGAATTGCTTACTCCAGGCGCCAAAAGGAATCAACACCTTGAGCAAGTGAGCTTGTTATCCAGCTTTCACTTTAATGCCAAGATGAACTGTATTTCAACAGGCCCCAGGTTACTAATAACACAGCTCCTGGCAGAGACTGAGGAACACAGGAGTAAGGGGACGGGAACACAAGAGAACCTCTTCCAGGTAGAAAACAGAAAAGGGCAAACACATTCAAGGGCTCTGTGGCAGGCAGATGGGGCATAACATATACACAAACAAATCTTTGGCATTGGAGCAATGCAGCTACAAGCTCATAAGAAGTCTTGCACTCCTTGCTGATGGTGTAGCATCTCTCCTGGCTGCCAGCCAGCTGGCCTTCCTTCATAACTCATTTCAAAAGCTATCAAAAGCCCAGGACCACTCTACCTGCCCACTTATACATCTGCAAAGTCCTGTGAGCCTGCAGACTTCCTCCTCTGAAAGATTCCCCGGGGTCCCATGTAGTAGTGTAACCATTATGTCAAGCTCTTCAGAGCTCATTAATTGAGTATAATTGTGTCTACGACGTGAAAAAACATCCTGATATGAAAAGCACATGCCGTGGCGCGGCATCAAACCCTCACAGATCGCTTTCCTTACACAAATAATTTAATGTCAGCAAAGCTAATTTGACGATGTTTCTTTGCAGACTACCTGGACTTCGCACAAGACGAGCATCTCCTCCCTGCAGCTCAGTGTCGAGAGCAGGCTACAAAGCCATCCTCGGGGAAGGAGCTGCGGCTCCCCAGCAGCTTCACACCCGCCCCGTGCATCTCCGCCATCCCCGGGGAGCATCGCTCCCGGGCTGGGCTCCAACACCGCCCGACTCCTCCACACACCTCACCTATCTCGGGAAAGCCGATCAAAAGCCCAGCCGCCCTCAGCGCCCACAGCCGGGCTCCAGTCCCCGCGCCCTTCCCGCGGGATGCTCCGGGGGGAGCGGCGCTCCCACCGCCGCAGCAGCGGAGCCGCCCGCCTGCCCCCGCCCGCCCTGCTGCCGACGGCGCTCGGGGAGGAGGAGGATGAGGAGGAGGAGGACGATAAGATGGCCCGGGATGACACAGCAGCGGCCCCGGGCCCGCCGCGGATGGCGGCGGCGCCCAGGACACCCCGTTATATAACGGCGGCGCCGCCGCGCCCGCAGCGCCCGCGCCCGGGGCCGTGTGCGCGACCCCCTCGGCACCGGGGTCATTTCAACCCGGGCTCGGCGCGGCCCCGCCCGCCCGCCCCTCACCAGCGGCTGCATCTCGGCGCGCACGGCGGGCACCTGGAACCGGTCTATCTCCTCCATCATCTTGGCGGCGGCGCCGAGCGCGGCGGGCGGGGCGCGGCGAGCAGGGCGGGCGGGCGCGGGCGGCTCCTCAGGCGGCGAGAGGGGACGGCGACAGCGACAATGACAACGACACCGCCCGCGGCTGCGGCTGCCTCATCGCCGCCGCCGCCGTGACTCAGCCGCGCCGCTTCCGGGTCCGGCCGCCGCCCCGCCCCTTCTGAATATTCATGAGGGGCGGGGCCGCTGTCACTCGCTCGGGGCCCGGATGCTGGGTTCCACCGCCCCGCCATGTTTGAATATTCATGAGGGGCGGGAGCGCTGTAATCGGTGGCAGAATGGTGGCTTCCCTGCGGCCCCGCCTTCTTTTGCATAGTCATTTGAGGGCGCGACCACTACAGCCAGTTTTGTGCGCGGTCACCCCGTTCCCCGAGGCCTGCCCCCCACCTCATTGAATATTCATGAAGTGGGAGTGGCCTCGATCAGCAGGTCGAGGCCCAGCTGCTCTGTTTTCCGTGGCCCCGCCCTTATTTGAATATTCATCAAGGGGCGGGGCCTGCCGTCACTCTCTCCGGGTCTCGCCGCGCTGTTCGCAGCGGCAGCTGGGATGTACCATTTCCCCCCTCGAGGGGAGATCGGGTGGGATGGGAGGATGGCCGGGCCCATCCGCCGCTTCCGGCGCGTTGCCATGGCTGCCGCCATCAACTTCCGGCGTGCCGGGAGGGAGCGGGGCTGCGGCGAGGGGTGTCCGCTGCCGTGAGGGACGGCCATGCCCCCCAAGGCGGCCGACAGGCGCCGGCAGGTAAGGGCTTGCCGCGCTCCCGTGGTGGCAGCGCCGCGGTGACGTCACTGCACGCACAGTGACGTCACACCCGAATGGCGTCAGCCCACCAGAGGGAAGGTCGCTGCGCAGCCCCGGTGTGGCCCTGTTGCCCTCGGCTCCTCCTCTGATCTCTGTCCTTGGTGTGACACCAGCGGTGACGTCACCGTTCCCCAAACCGCCACGCCGTGACGTCACTGCGTGCCGCACAGATCTTTCCCTCCGGGTTCACGGAATCCTCAGGGCAGGAAGGGACCCCCGGAGATCAGCCAGCCCAACCCCCTGCCAAGGCAGGGCCACCTGGAGCAGGTGACACGGGAGCACCTCCAGGTGGGGTTTGGGTGTCTCCGGAGGGGGAAACTCCACAACTCCCTGGGCAGCTGTTCCAGTGCTCTGCCACCCTCAGGATAATGAAGTTCTTCCTCAAGTTGAGGTGGAGCTTCTTGTGTTTGAGTTTATGGACACTGCTCCTTGCCCTGTCACTGGGTACCACCCAAAAGAGTCTGGCACCATGTCCTTGTCACCCACCTTTGATATATTTATATCCATTAATGAAATCCCCTCTCAGCCTTCTCCAGGCTGAACAGGGCCAGCAGTGCCTGAGGACATGCAGTGTGTCCTCATAAAGAGATGCTCCAGACCCCAGGCCATCCTTGTGGCCTGGACCCTCTCCAGCAGCTCCTTGTTTTCCTTGTGCTGAGGAGCCCAGAAGGGGACAGAGCCCTCCAGATGTGCCCTCACCAGGGCTGAGCAGAGGGGCAGGATCACCTCCCCTGGCCTGCTGGGCACCTGATGCACCTCAGGACATCACTGGCAGCACAGGCACACTGTGGGCTCGTCGTCACCTTGTCACCTGCCAATACACCCAGGTCCTCCTATCTTGTTTAGGCTGAGACCCCTTGTGTGAGGACACGAGGCTTGACTCCATTTTCATCAGAAGGCTGATTTATTATGTTATATATTATACTAAAATACCACA
Organism: Passer domesticus; assembly: GCF_036417665.1. NCBI lineage: Eukaryota > Metazoa > Chordata > Aves > Passeriformes > Passeridae > Passer > Passer domesticus. The sequence goes on from NC_087512.1 coordinate 8,409,806, forward strand.
TTACAACTATACTAAAAGAACAGAGAGAAGAAGATCAGAAGGCTACAAAGACAAGAATAGAATAGGAAATGAATAACAAAAATCCTGTGACTGCTCACAGCCTTGGCACAGGTGGCTGTGATTGGTCACTGATTGAAAACAATCCACATGGATCAATGGAAGATGCACCTGTGGCCTTCCACAGCAGCAGATAGCCATTGTTTACATTTCTTTCCTGAGGCTCTCAGCTCCTCAGGACAGGAAAAATCCCAGCAGAGGCTTTTTCACTAAAATATCATGGCTACACTCCTAGGCAGAGCTGAGGGGTCGAAGTGGTAGCTTAGGTCACCCCACAAAGCTGTAACCCACGGGGCTGGGTGTGGCAGTGGGGTCAGCACAGCCCCTCTTGGCCTTGTCGTGTCCTGGCTGCATCACATTGTGTCATGCTGTCCTTTCAGCTGCCCGTGGCTCCCTGAGGGCTCTGTGGCATTACTCAGCTGTTCAAACCAGCCTGTCCCAAAGCTGCAGCACCCCTCACTCTGTCACCGTGCTGCTCAGTCCTGTGACACTACAAAGTCCTCAGACATTGTCAGGCCGTTTCATCACTCTTCCAGTATGCAGCACCCTTTCCAAGGCAGGTCCTGCTGCACTCAGGGTGTCTCCAGCTTGCCCAAGGATCTCCCAGAGATACTGAGCACACAAGACAAAATCCTTTTTCTTACAATATTTAAAAAAAAATATTTTAGTTATACCCAGCTGTGAGTTTTTGTCTCTTTCGTTTTGCTTTTCTATTTGGTCTTTGCTCAGCTGAAGCAATAAACAGGAGTAATTTGCTACCCTTCCTGGCCCTCGACTGCTGCAGGGTCTCTATCTGCGAGACTTCACTGTAATCCTTTGGGTTCTGTGTAGACATGTCTTCATGCATCCTCTTTTGGGATAAAAAACTCAGATTAATTTGAGGAATTCCTGGGGCTTGTCTGCTACTGGAGTATCAAAGTGTTTAATTTAAAAGCAGATGGTGGCCTGCCTGATAAAACCCTTTTGTTAGCTTTTTTAGATCAATCCCAACACATTTGATGTTAGGGTTGGTGGGAGGAGGGTTAGCAGGCATGTAAGCAAGAGTGAGAGGATCACTCTGACCTTCCTAATCCCCTAGTAAGTACTAAAAAGTACCAAGATACAAAGGGCTTTATAAAATTTTCAAAGGGCACAAACTCAGAATCACAACCTGCATGCAGTGCTAGATAATAAAGATGTTTATACTAAAATTGTAAAAAACCCATTAATAATGATGCATACTAAACTGGGGATGAAATGCTAGTTCTGAATTTCAGTGTCTTTTATTTTCTGAGTTTCCACATAAATATTTTCAATCATTTTCAGTATCCATTATCTCAATATTCTGAAATGGAAAGACTTAGATTGACATGTTTGAAAAACTTAATGTGCTGTAAAGGCATTCCTTTTATTTTAAAGCTCTTGAAACATCATAAACTGTTTAAACTGTGAGGATGTTTGGCTTTTCACATAACTTTCATCACAATAACTTAAAAGACAATAATTTTAACTTTCCTGCATTACATTTCCCATATTTGCCTTGAGCTTGTTAAATCTGACTTCTGTTTCATATCCTTTCATCTGCTAGAATATTCTTGCAGTGGAGGAATTGTGTGGTTGGCTACCTCTGAGTCCACAGAGGCTTTTGCCTCATTTTCCCTGATCTCAGTGGCTCTGGGAGTGTGAGGGGTGAATGCCTTTGTGCTACTCACTGCCCAGCCAGGGCCTGATGTTTGATATCTACTTGGCCATAGTGGCCACTGTTAAACTAATTGGTGGGTCAAGGTTTAGATTCCAGTTCTTGACAAGAATTCTCCTGTAGTATTATGCTCTTTTCTCCTGTCCCTGGGCTTTTTATTTCTTTGCTTTTTATATATTGCTTTATTCTGCTCTGCCTCTTAGGTTTTTCACTGCTGACTGCCTTCACCTTATAAATTTTCTTCCTGAAATTGTTCTCAAAGCTGGGATACTTACCTGTATGCCTGTTCCCTTTTACCATGTATCGCTTCCAGCTTCTCCTTTGCTTTCATGACTTCATGTTCTTCACATGCTTAGTGATAAATTCTTGTTTTGTTTCTTCTTATCCTTTTGTGGGGGTTGTCTGCTCTTCTTCTGTGCCTGTCTTGTATCTGCATTCTCCTCTATCATCAGTTTCTTGTTTTATTTCACTCTTTTTTTCCTTTCTCCAGATGATTTCTGCCTCCAGCTCAGTCTCCAGCCACCTGATGGGTGAAAATATGTCGAAGTTGGGCTGATCATAAGAATTAAAGTATGGGGTGTTCTGGATAAATTACTTGACTTGACCAAGTCTTATTTATAAATGCCTGTAGGCTTTCATATGTTTCTGTACATCAATAAGACATTTTAGTGTTTCAATATTCAAAGTCTTAAAATAGTGCTGTATCTGGATCTTTGTGCTTCCAATGCAGCTTTGGAAATACCATCTATGTATGTTCTGTACTTCAATAACACCATTGCTTTCATATCAGAAATATGTTATATACAGTTGAGCTCAGCAACTTTTTGTAGGTATGTGGAAATATGGAAAGGCATAAGCCAACTTTCCTGCATCACACTGAAGGGAATGAGTGCATCAGATTCTCAGCTTTCCAAAAAAATTAGGTCTTCAGCATGGCAAGCAGGACACTCAGAAGTGTGATGTTGACAGCAGAGATGTGTGGCGTGTGCATGAGCATGCAGAAAGTGTTAGGGCAGGGAACAGCACCCTGTTGGTCTGGTGTCAGTCCTGTGTGTGGTCCTGGGTGATGAGAGAAAGTGGCCAGTGATTTTGAGATTGTTATTTTGAACATGTTTGACAGGTTGGAAGTGTTTGTTTCAGATTTCCGTGTCTTTGCTATGTAGCTCAAGGAAAATCCTTGAGTCAGCTGTGTTGAGCACCCTGTCCTAGTGTGTACCTCTTTGGCTGCACCCACCTCAAGGAGAAGCAAGATCTTGTTATGGTTCCTTGGCAGACCTTGCATACATTTAGCATTTAAAATACAAAACTAGACTGTTCCATCTTACCAGTTAGGGTTAACCTCACTGCAGGAACAGATCACTTAAGCAGTGTTAAGAAAGGGTCTGAATTAGGACAGAGAGACATTTCTTTTTACCCTTGTGGTCTTGCACACCCACTGACATGGAAACAGCTTCTTTGCTGTTCATCAAGTCATAAAAGAAAGAAATAGACCTCTTCCCCAAATACAGAAAATAATGAGACACAGTTTACTTTTTTGTATTTTCTTATTTTCTATTTTTTTCTTCCCCTGAGAAGGCTTTTAAAGGTGCTTACTTGTTCTTACACATACATTAAAATATCCATGGAGTATAAAGCAAACATTCCACTTAGTGTTTCTCAGAAAACATTAGAGAACGTGGTGGCAAATAGTTCTTAAATTGGCATCCCTAGTGTGTGCAAATAAATATCTGCTGCAGGGCAGGCTGGAAGTGACTTTGTTTCCATGCTGTGATTTCTTACTCCTTGTGCCAACTGGTGATTTACTATGGAGCTTGCTAATATTCAAAACAGGAATAACAAGCTAGCAGGAAACTTACAAAATTGTTTTACAGAAGTTCCAGGCTTAGCTCTCAGAATGTCTCTACCTCTTTCTTTTAGAATCCAACAAGCATATTACTACCTTACAAGTACATTACATTTTCCCCACAATTCTAGTTAATCTCTGTGGTGTGCTGTAGAGGAGGTGGAAATTACTGTCTCTGCTCAGGAAGATGAACTAAACTTAACAGGAGTGCTCTGTGATTGCTTGTAGCCTGATTGTATTATGGTGACAGCTAGCATGGGGAGCAGAAAGGCTGCAGGAACGTCTCTTTAATGATGTTAAAAAAATATAGTCTGGGTTTGTAATTTGCCCTGATGAGTGTTTCATTAATATGTAATCAATTTTCAGCTCTTGGAAAATTACTTTAATATGAACCGACACTTCAGCTTGTCAAAGTGACCAACCTGCATCATCCCTGCCACTGAGCTCTCTGGTATTTTAGGCTGCATCTGTGAGTCCAGATCTACTTGTCCGTCCTTATGCTTTAAGCATGAGGAGAAATTTTACATTTCTCAAGGAGTCGCTGAATAGTGGTGTCTGGCTCCTCACCATGCAGTGACTCATTACAAGATCTAGTCTGAAAGGGGCAGTTTAATCTGGCAGTATGGGAGAAAGATGTAATAGTAAGTAAAGGTTGTAGTGGAGCCCTTGTCCTGGATGGCAGCACAGCACATGTGGTAGCAATCATTGCATCTCCTGCTTGGATAGACAGGATTGGCCTTAGGACTGAACCTGAGGAATAGACACATTTTTCCAGGAGGATTTCTGCTCTCACTAATTCAGGATTCAACCTGATTTTAAGTGAACACTGGCTCTTGAGAGTGAATCTCTGCTTCCTAGGTCACCAGGATGATTTAGTTACCACCAGAATTGCCACTGACAAGTCAGATGATTTGTGCAGCAAAATAACATAGTTGAAAAGCAGGGCTCTAGAAAAAGCAGTTCAGAAGGAAATGGACTAGGAAAAAACTTCAGAGCTTTTGATATTCAGTCAAGAATACTGAATAACAATGGGTACTGATAGTCCTGTCTGTTTTGTATAAATTCAGTTAATGAGTCTCAGATCAGCAATTAGCGACTGTCATGTCATCAGAAAAAGTCAGAGCAATGTGAAAAAAAATGTAGATAGTGTAAACAAGAACAAGAACTGAATGTATGGTTGAATGCAATTTTTTAAAAAATTTGTTCATTGCAGGATAATCTGGTAACATTACTAGGAAGTTGAGGGTAAAATTTCTTTTAAACATTGCAAGTCTTTGATGGTTGCCCTCACTAACTTTTTCTTTTAGGATGCAGAAATATTATATCTCTTATGAAATGCCAGCCTGGTAGGGCTTTCTTTTAAAACTTCTTTTTCATTTACAGTAATGGTCTTTAGAAAGTCACCAGTAGTTTATTCTTATTTTTGTTTTTCTATTTTATGACTACTATATATTACATTTTAAATGAAAAAAAATATATATAACCCAGACATCTCTCCCAAAATACAGTTGGAAATGCTTGTTGGATAGCTGAGCAGCAGGAAGACTCCCTGCTGAAGGACTTGATTTTGCAGCTGTTTGTACCTCTTGATGGCTTGTCTGCCACCCTTGTCTGTCCCTCCCATAGAGGGAGCTGTCAGAAGGGAAAGGAATATTAAATGGCATTTAAAACATCACTTGTCATCTGTTTCCTCTTTTAATTTTTATTATCCTGTTGGATTGTGGTATCTTTGGTGTAGTCTATAGTCAATTTGTCTTGCAGAATAGTAGATGTCTGGCCCAGGGAAGAATTCCTAAGTGCTGATATCATAGACACTGTGGAAGAAAAATACAGAAAGAAACAGTAAGTTGGGGTTTCTGCAGCCTTCATTTAAGTATGGTGACTGTTACGGGCTTCTAATATCTTTTTGCTGTTGGAAGTGTGACAATCTGTTAATTTATTTAATGTATGATAGTCGTCAGAGTAAAACATGATTAGCCTCCATTAATTCTGACTCTGGCATTTTTCTCTGGAGAACTTGAGCGTCTCCCAGAGTGGTCAGAGTCACGATGGTGACCTGGAGGTGAGAAACTCCGTAATGCCTCCTGCCTGTTCCTTAGTTCCCTAGCAACCATGTCGGCTTTTTTTTCCCCCTAATACAAATTCCTCATGATTATTCACACTCCTCTTCTCATTAATTAATATTACTATTAAAGCCAAGGGTAGGAGCACATTTATTAGGGAGGTTTAGGAAGACAGTTGATTTTTTTTTCCTGTAGCAAAACCATCTTTAGTTTATCTAGAATTTGCTAAAATGTAACTATTTGGGTTGATTAGTTCTTTGTTGGATGTCTGACTTAGGCTTTGGATTACAAAAAGCCCCCACCACTCTAGATGCTGAACAATATAAACCAATAATCTATAGCAACATAACCTGGGAGGACTGAAGTGAGGCACGAAACCTACAAAAAACAAAGCGTGTGACTATGGAATTAAGCTGTGTATCATAATGCCTGTGCCCAATGGAATGAAATGAATGTTTCCCCGGCAACCTTAATTCGCACATTTTCTAAGTTCTGAATGCTTCTCTTTGAGATGTTAATAATAGTCAGTTAACTTTTTTTTTCCCCTATAGCTAATGTGATGCACAAAAGTGTGCTTGAATTTTAAACATGCATGTGAAGGCAAGTTATTGTAAACGTCTTACTAGTGAATATTGAATATACAATCATTATGTTGATTCACAGTTATAATTTATTTTTTATTTATATAGCAGATGTGGTCGTGAATTCTTCCCTATTGTGTGAACACTGTGTGATATATTTAGGTAGCTGTCAGAGCAAAAGGATTACATTTTTAATCGTAATTTATGGGTAATGCATTGTTACAGTAGAAAGAAGAATCGGGAAGCTATAGTGGCAGGACACAAACTACCTAGGTGATATTGAAGCCTTTTTACATCTAATGTGGCAGAGAGAACTTTTAAGAAAAGGTATGAAAAAGGAAAGTGTTCTGGCTTTGGAAAGATTTACAGAGAACAGGAGCTTGCAAAAAAAACCAAAACAAAACCAGCAAAACTACAAAGCACAGATACACCAATAAAAAGGATGTCAGAACTGCCCTTTTCATCAAGCAGCACAGTAGTATTGTCTGTGCTATTATCTAAATTAGGAAACATGGTAAAAGATTTTGTATTCTTGACTGACTTGTGTTTGCTCCCCAGCTTGCTTCTTGTGATAGTTTTAAACAGGTGTACTAGTTTTGATGACCTTCACCTACTGCTAACATTGCCAAAATACCAGGAACTCATTTTTCCTCATCTTATTTTTTCATCTTGGTGCCACTTTCCAGCTGGGTTCCAAAAGTCTGAGATAGTTTGGGATGAACCTTCAGCAGCATAGGTGGCAGTAGCAGGAGTGATGCTTGCAGAGCAAAGTATGTCTTTATTTTTTATGCTGACTTCTGTAGAGTACTGAGTCAAGTGGAGCTAGAGTCTCTACCTTCCCTTGCAAGAGTCCAGAATATCCAACAAAAAGGTAATTCAATTTTTGTTGTTGAAGTAGGCCTCTGCATTGTGTTTTATCTGGGCAGGAGACAAGAGTTTTGCTGAACAGCCCCAGAATAAGCTAAGGACCAACTCCTTCCTAGACTGCTCCAGGTATGGCTGTCCTGCCTTTGTAGAGCACACATGGAAGAAAGCCCCAGACCCACACTGGTCTCTGTCTGCTGGCTCCCATCCTCCCACTTCAGGTTTATCATGTCTTTGTCATGGGCTGTCCATACAGTGCAGCAGTTGACCAAGGATCTGTGTCATAACAAAGTAGTTCTAAAGCATTACTGTTCAAGTTGAATGGAGTGGTTGGACCTTCTTCAGTTCAAAATACCAGAAATAATAATTTCGTATCATGTCAGTAATGTGCTTGCTCCCTGCTGAAGGGAACTACTTGGCTTAGTTCCAGGGAGCCCCAAAGCAAGCTGTCACAGTCAGCAAGTGGAGGCTGGTAGGAAAGCAGACATGAAGAATGGAGAAGGCTGGTATATCTCACTGACAGATGCAATGAAACCTCTTCTTTGAACACCCTCTCCCAATTACACACAACAGCCATCCTTTGATAAAGGTTAAAACATGCATAGAGTCAAAGCTAAGACTTTCAGAGCCTGGCTCTGTATTTCACAATGTTGTTGCACTCAAAATCTTGTTTATGGGCAGAGAAAAGGCACAACTTATAAAACTAAATTTAGTGTCAGTGTGACTGAAATTTTAGTCTAAACATTATTATCTGTAATGGTGTACTCATTAAAGAAAATAAGAAGTACTTCTGTGGAAAAAAACCCCATTGTGATACTGCAGTTAAAGTTGCTGCATGAAAGCTTCCCAGTTTCCATCTCTTTTGTAGTATTGTGCTTACCCTTCTTCCAGTGCTCTGATTCCTGAAGTTGATGGCTTGATTTTGCCATTGGTGGTGGTGTTGGTGGGAATGTTATAAGTTGTCAGCAGCTGGAGACCTTCCTTGGGGAGGATTAAGATGTCCATTTTGATGGTTTCTTCTTCACCTAAAGTTTATTATAATGCTAGCTAATGCATTTTCACATTTCCCTTTTTCCATTGGTCTGGTTCTCCACATTACACCTGATATTACTTCATATAGTGCTTTTTCAGTGTGCTAGATACTATTTTTTTCCCTTCTTTGCTACACCTAAACCAGATTTTCTTCAGTTCTGCTATCTGCAGATCTACATTTCTCTAACTGGCCAGTGGTTAAATGCTTACAGCAGTGGGATCTGTGATGATGATACTTGGGTATGTGCTCCATGTCTTATCATCCCCTGCCTGTACTCTGTGCCATATCCTGAGTCTCCTCAGGCTGTCTTTATCATACCAGGCCTGTACTGCATCATTAAATTCCACAAATTCCACTTGTAAAACCATGATAGTAGCAGACAAAGACAAGGTAAATAGAGCCAACTAGCCACAAGTACCTGGTTGATTAGAAAAATTGTTCATGCTCTACTCTACTAACTCTTTATGGTAGGGGAAGCAGACCAGGGTTTGTGTTGCTTCCTTGTGGTGCACTCATAGCTGTAGCTTTTCTTTAGTCTCACTTTTAGATTTTAATAGTGGTGCAGATATTTATTCACAGGCGGCTCTTTGGGTTATGTTAATTGAAATCTGTGCAACTGCTAAAGCCAATTATCCTCAGATCGTCTTGGCAATGCCTTTGCTAATGGATAAATGATTTTGTAGACCCGTTTACAAAGGATAATAGTAAGTAGACTTCATTTCATGTTTAAATTTAAGAATCTGATTTTGCTTTGGATCTGAATAAAACTCTGCTCTGAAAACCTGTTTAAGTCACTTCAATTCACACAAAACAGGGCCCTTGTCAGAGTGAACCCTTTGTTGCCCATTGCCAAGCAATCACACAGGGGAGACAGGCCAGCTGCATGGTCCAGTCGTCTCAGTAGTGGTTGGTTGTGGCATGGGACCTCTTAGCCTCTCTGCTCTGCAATCAGCCCATTGTGAGACTATAAGGAAAATGTTATAACTTTTATTTTCTCCATCTTTTGCATCACAAAAATTTGTATTTCAAAGTAAGGCATATTTTCTAAGCATAGAAATGTGTTGTTCTGCTCGTTTTTCATGGGTTTTAATATGTATCTTATGGAATAAAGATAATTCCTAATGCCTTGTTAGTAACAGCAGTTTTATGTGTCTTAGCTTATACAAAGAAGTAACACAGAGACACTGTTTCACGTTTTTACTGAACTTTGTTCTCCTCTGAAAATATTTCTTTTCTGAGTTCTTATTGTCAAGACTTAACAAGTAATGGGGCTTGATGAACAATGCTTTGGGATTCTGGGTCAAAGTCTTTCTGGCTGCTTAATTGTTTAATACATAGAAAGTAGGTGGTGGAAGTGAATATTAAATTTTCATAATGAGGAGGAATCATGAGGGGAGTGTACAAATCTCTGTGGAGGCTTGTGTTCCTGAAAGTGTTCTTAAGACATATAGAAGACAAGAGGAAGAATAGATGTTGTAATAAAGTGGGGCTTTCCAGAGTAAGAACAAGGGAAACCAGGTGAGAGAAACAAATGGCAGACTTAAAAAGCAAGCAGTGGTCCTTTGCATTACCATGTAGCTGTACTGCAGGAGTCCTTGCTGTGGAAGTTGTGCATGCTAAAAACGTGCATAGATTCCAAAATCACAGAATAAATTTGTGGAGAAAAAGATTCACTGATACAGAATAGAAAGGATCGAGTTTCTGGTTCAAGTCCCTGTGGCAAGATAAGAGGTCACCCTGGAGAGAACAGAATAGATACTTTCTTTTGAACAGTGTTGGTGAGAGATACTTGGCTAGGTGGACCTTTGATCTGCGGTGAAAGGCACACTCTAATGTTCTTCTGAAGAAAATCAATCAGCCCTTGGGAGCTTGCTCTCCCACCCCTTCATTTTCCTTCCCTCTTGTCTAGTATCCCCTTCCTTTCTGTCACAAAGTTAAACACTTTTTTCTAAGTAACTCCTCTGCTTTTTTCATCCAAACCATCACATGTCATTTGTGATCCATCCTGAAACTGTTCTTGCCAAGGTTTCTAATGTTGTTTCCTTTGCTGGATTTATCAGCTCTCTCTCCTCCTTCAGGGTTCATGGTCCTGTCTGTCCCTCAGAATCTCCTCAAAAGGATCCTCTTCATATCCTTTCCCACTTTCTGTTAAATTTTCACAAATCTTTGTCAGTGGTGCCCTTCTGTTATTTATTGACTCTTGGCAGTGTAGTGTCCCTCTGTAAGGCACCCTATAAACAACTGTTTGTTTTCCTTAAAGCCTGTCATAATAATTTTTCCGTGCTTTCATGTGTGCAGTGGGGTTGACAGTGGTTCATTTCTCAGCTGTTCATCAGTGTTTTCCATGTTTTCTCAGTGCTCATGACTTTGTGGGTGTGGATCTACTGTCTTTGGGCTCCCTGTGCCAAGCAAGCACTTAAAACGGGCAGCCTTTTAATGTGTTTGACGAAGGCACTAAAATGTGTGTATGACATTTGGGTGTATCACAGATTAGGGCAGACTGGTAGTGTTGTACTAGGACAGAGCCTGGCATTTTTTCATGCTGAAAAATCACCGTCTTGTGTTGTAAAAGTGACTGTTTTTCCTTAAAATAATTTGTACATAGAATGCTGGCATACTCAGCTTTTAAAATATACCATTGGAGCGAGCATCAAACTTGTTCTGATTTGGTTAAATCCCGAAATAAGGTGCTTTGAAAGTTTACGTTGGATGTCTTCTCAATTTAGGGCCAAGGTGGACCTTCAGGAGGAAGGGCAGGAAAAGCTGGTAAAGGTAAAAAAAAGGTAAGATTCTCAAGTCTTAAAAAATGGTTTTTTTTCCTTTTTTCAGCTATGAGATGCAAAAAAGATATAGTCTGAACAATGGGGTTTTTTTTATGTAATGTTGGTAAAATATCAATTGATTTAGCAGTAAGAGGTTGCTGTAGGTTTCCACTGAGAAGGGAAATACATCAGCAAATTAGGACAAAAAGTATCACCTGGAACAAAAGCAGAATTTGGGTAAAATGCAATATGAAAAGATTAAATTAAGATGTTTGGGATGTGAATTCCAAAATACTAGCTGGCTAGGACTGTGAGAGATCTGCCTGCTCAGTTTAGAAAATTCAAAGTATAGCCTATATTCACTTAACAAAGAAGTACAAGGTGGTAATAACTCATGATAATGTTTTTACTATCAGGCAAATTATTTGAATACCTTGATTTAATCTACCTTCTGCTTATTTAGCTCCACTGGGAAGGATGGGAGATCCATGACAGGGATGGAAGAACAGTCTACATGCCTTTAAATAGACATATTGATAAAAAGCTTTTCACTTTCTTGGGGCAAATCAGTCTCATTAAATGTTCCTCTTCTCACCATTAAAAATGGAAAGTTATTTACTTTTAAATGAAAATCATATATAAAAATGTTAAAACCACAATACTTCTTATCTGATTCACTTGGGAAAACAGCCACTGAACTGGCATCAAATTGTGTGTGATAAATGTCCTGCAAGCAGTTGTTCATGTAGGGACCATTAAATCACAGACAACTATCCTGCAGTCATCGTCTCTTGTACATCAGAGCACCTGACCTTCCTTACAGCTTGCCTCATTTCAGCTCCCTTGGGTAAAGAAATAAGGCTGCAGCCTGTGACTTTCCATGGGCTCTTGGAATATGCAAAATTCTCTGTTACTTTCAGCCACTGCACATTTCGACACAGCGTTGTGCTTTTTACCTTTGTGGTACTCTGCAGGTAGCAAAGCATTGCTGGGTCCAGCCTCTATAGCTTCAGCCATAAGCTGTAATTATGCCTTGGACTCATCCTCAGCTTTGTATGGCTGTAAAGTTAGCAGGTCTGAGAGAACTGTATTTACAAGAATGATTGATTTATTTTAAATCAACTCATTACACAATTTGAACTGAGGGAGAAATTTTGCCTGGAGCAGTTAAGCACTTTAATCAGCAGTTTTGTGTTCTGACAGTTTTTTTCTGTAAGGACAATTAATTGAAATTCATTCCTGCAGTGATTCATTTTCTTTTTAATGACCTTATATCATGACATCAACCCAGTGCTAGCCCAGGGAGAGCAGCAGTCTGTTGCTGGGAGAATGGAGACATGCTGGCCTTTGCATGAAATTGGTTAACATTTCTCCAGGAGCCACATCCCTGCAGCTTTGTATTTCAAACTAAATTCTAAGAGTAGCCTATAGAATAACAAGTCAGGAGTAATTGCAGGTTCTTGGCTTGTACCCTTGAGTAGTCCTTAAGTCCTGTAATACCCTTGGGTATTATGTGGCAAGGGAAACAGAATTGCCAACTTTTTAAACTGAAATTGAAGTGGAATCACTTGAGTTTTGTTATTGGAGTTAATCCAGTTTTGTGCCAGGGCAGGAGTTATCTTCAGACTGCAGCTCCTCCAACCCACTGAACTCCTGCTGGCAAATGTAGCCATATGAAAATCTTCAGATTTTGGCCTGCCATTTGTGTTCTTCTGCTCTGCTCAAAGCAAAGATGGGTGGGGGAATGTTGTTTTTATCTCTTTGCTCTGTGCCTCAAGAAGTGCTGCTTTGCCAAGGAGCAAAGCTGTCAGAGTCTTGTTGCATTTCTGAGCTTGTTGTACCTGTTCTAGGATGAAGATGACTTACCTGAAACAGGAGAGGACTCGTCGACAAGGGCTGCAGTCAGATCCCCAGATCAGCTGGAGCTGACTGAAGCTGTGAGTAAAGCAATGCCTGTCTTGTCATGAGGTGTGTGTGTGAATCTCCATAAGCAGAAGCATACACATTGGTTTTGGAGGAAATTCTCTAAGAGTGAAACTCCAATACTTGCTGAAGTACAATGTCTGCAGTACCATATGAAATGGCTTCAACAAGAAAAAGGGAGAATAAAAATAAAAATTTGGTTTTCACAAAGCTGTGAAACCCAGTTCTGGGCTTCCTGTTCACTGCCTGGAGGTAATCCAAAAGTGAAAGTGGGGCTGGGGCATCACTCACTTAAGGAGGACCCAGAGCCAGCCCATAACTTTTCAGGTGCCTGTGTACAGTACACAGGACAGGGAAGTGTCCTACAATTTTATTGCTATTTCTTCTGTTGGTTCAGTAGCATTGCAATTGGTCACCCTTCCAATTGCACTTGTTTTTCTCTTCTCACAGCCTTATAAAACTCTAGCATTGTTCCCTGTCCTTAAACTAGCACTGTGACAGGGGAGCTTTATGTATGTCCTCCAACTCAGACACTAAAAATAGTTAGCAGTACCTTTGTTTTGTTAACAGTGGTCAATCCTGAAAGTACTGCTACTAAGGTTATTGTTTATTTTTGGACAGTGTAAATTTTAAAGATACAAGTTGTCTGTCTTACCCTATAGAATGCAGTTAGCACTTTTCAAGTACTACCATATCTTAGATAAGAATTAAAATCAAGAAAGCCCATTGAAATACTGTGGTATGAAGCAGGATGAATGTTCTGGGTTCCACTCTGAACCAGGTTAGCCCCAAGCACTGTTCTTGTGGTGGCATCAGCTGTGTATGAGGTATCTGCAGTGAACTAAGCATTAACATTGTGATTTTGTTGCTGTACATTGTATTAGTAGTGAAGTTTTATTTACAATACTATTTTGTTTCCATTCCAAAGGAATTAAAACAGGATGTTACACGTACCTTGACAGCTGATAATCCCCATATTCCCCGGAATATTGTCAGATTCAACTTTAAAGTAAGTATGACATGACGTATAAAACTGGATTGTTTTGCAATTATTTTGCTTTGTGTTTTCCTTTGGTTTATAACTAGGTAAATTTTCTTTTAATGTGGCTGCATCTTATTACATATTTACTGCTAATGGTTCTTAAAGGGTTTTTGTAGAGGGTAGAAGTCTAAAGGCATTTATGTAGAAGTAGAATATCATAATTACAGAACAAGATCTGTCAGTGAAGGTAATAATTGCACCTGATTTCAAGTAGTTACTTTTCCCATTTTGTGGTGGTTAAAGGACAAAAGGCAAAGTCTGTAAGAATTATGTCTCAGCATCCACACTTGAAGACTGAATTGTTGGAGAGCTCAGAAATTTGTTTTGTGAAATCACACAAGCTTTATTCATGATGAGTAGGAGTGAGCAACAGACAGCCAGAAAATATCCAGGAGTCACACCTTCACATTTCTACGTGCAGGGCACACTGGAGCAGCCTTCTGCTGCTACCATATACAGCCAGCAACACAGGGAGTCACGTGGGGAGGGTGGAGTGATGGCTTTGCCCTGAAAGAAAGGGAATGGAGACAGCTCCTTCAACTCTGGCATTGAATTATTCCCAGATTTAAGCAGGTGTCGTGGTTTAATCCCAGTTGACCACTAAGCCCCACACAATCATTCACTCATTCTCTCATGAGTAGTGAATGGTAGGACAGAGGAGAGAATCAGAGGAGTAGAAGTGAGAAAACTCATGGGCTGAGATGAAGACAGTTTAATAGGGAAAGCAAAAGCTGTACAAAGCAAAACAAGGAATTAGTTCACCACTTCAGGCAGATGTTCAGCAATCCCTAGGAAAGCAGGGCTCCATGTAACTTAATGGTTACTTGGTAAGACACACACCATCATTCCAAACATCCCCCCACCCCTCCCATTCTTATTCTTCCCCCCAGCATTGTTTTTCCTCCAGATTTATATGCTAAGCATGGCACTATATGGTATGGAATATCCCTGGGGTCAGATGGGTGAGTTAGTGATGAGATGGGGCAGGGAACAGAACTTTGCAAGTGTTGCTCAGCAACAACAAAAACACCCCTGTTTTCAGCACTGTCTTCTGCACAAATCCAAAACAGAGCCCCAAAATACAGAAGCTACTGTGAGGAAAATTATCCCTGTCAAAACCAACACCTAAGAGAAGAGAAAACCAAGCAAAATATTCCCAAGTCACCTCTGTGCTACTGTACTTGTTCAGCCAACCATTACACTATTCCAGAGAAAGGAAATCAGACTTGTGGAATTAAAAAAGTCCTTCTGTTCCATTTGGAGCTGAGATTTTTTCATACTTATGGTATAAACACAGTTGATCAGTAATCCATATCTTCAAATTCTCCACAATGACTGAAGGGAGCTCAGTACTATGCTGTGGTTGACATAGTGAAGCAAATCAAAGTAAGCAAACTATTGAAGAACACTATCTGTGTTCTTTGGTGGCTTCTAATGCAACCTGGGCTAGGAAAAGGTGTTCCTATCCAGGGCAGGGAGGTTGCAACAAGATGTTCTTTGAGATCCCTTCTAGCCTAAACCATTCCGAGATTCTGTGATTATGTGATTCTATGATTTTGTTGGGTTTTACTTTTGTAGGAACGAGCATACAAGCTAGTGGACGACATAGATCAAACAGCTGTTCACCTGACTTTGAATGGATACTTGATACACAAAGATTCAGATGAAGGCAGACGCCAGAGTATCAGATCAAGCTCTGAAGCAGGTAGCTTTTTTGTCTGATCTCACAATAATTTTCAGACAGGCACTGGTTCCTCTTATTCAACATGATGGAATGATCATGCTGCATTACCATAGAATTAAATAGCTCCTACTTTGGCTTGCATGCCTGTTGGCAATCAAAATTTGAAAAATAATCAGCCAGGTGTTTGCTGCAGTCTAGAAAATGGTGTGTGGTTTTTGAGTCATTTGAATGCTAACACTGAAATTTTCAAAGTTATTTAGTGTCTTTTAAACATCTTTCACTACCATTAGTTGGACATACATGTCTAAACTACCAAGACTATTTTGAAAGTTTCAGACATGATTTAAAGTATTAAAGCAGAAATGTTTGGAATCTGGGTGATTTTTCAGGAAACTATCACATGCATGACCAATTCTTGATTTTTTACCAATACATCTACTTTCAGACAATGTGAGATACAAAACCCTGAACTACTTGGACCTTTGATCTGAGCCACTATCAACACTATTACGTGTTCAGACAAAAAGATACATTAACCAGAGACTCAAAGCTCTCTTGTTAGTAAAGAATTCTATGTTTGAATTTTCAGCAGAAAGGATGTACTGGCTAGTGATTTTATTGTATTTCTGCTATTTGTGAAGGGAGAATTTCTGTTACAATGAGTGTTCTGTCAAGGTGGTAATGTCAGGCACAATGGTAACGCTGGGTGAGCTCCTGGGAATAGTTCTTGCTTGAAGCTTCTGAGGGTCAGTGTATCCTTTATTTTACACTTAACAAGCTATGTATGATGATTTGAAGTAGGGCAAAGTGTTTAGTGGGATCTTCAATGCCATGAAATCATGGATTTTTGGCAGTGCTTTTTGTAGATTCCAAATCAATTAGTTTCAAGTTGCTCTATGCTAGCATGGCTGCACAGTCAAGGCCATCATTGGAATGTAGACATCCATCATAGTAAAACAAGACTAGTATATTAATTTTTATCCATATAAACAAGAACAACTGTGTTATAACTTCTGTGTGCCTTGAAAACATTCTTAGTAGTTGTGCATAGCTGCAGACAATTCTGGAGGATAGAGAGGTCTGGAGCTGAAGGGATGCCCTGAAACAGAGTTACTCAGATCAGAAATGGGTTACAGAAGTTTGCTCTGAGTCAAAACATTTATTTTTTATTTCAGTTCATCCAGAAGTACTGCAAATGAATTCTAGAAATACCCTTGTGACCTGTTGTGACTTTGAGCAAACAATTGTTCTCCAAAGTGGGGATTTGTTACTGTGTTGTCTAATGATACAGCATTAGGAAAGAATATATATGTATATCAATGCTCCAGAAGACAGAGGTCTGTAGAATATTGAATAAGATGTCCTGTTATTATGGGCTCATTCATGTATCCTTTCTGTCATCAGAAGAGACTCCTGTTGAGGAGGAAAAGGCTCCTGTGGAGGCAACTGAAGAGGCAACTGAAGAGGCAGAGACTAAAGTTGAAGAATCCACAGAAGGTGCTGAGGTAATTCTCTACAGCCAGCTAAGAGCTGTCCATTTTATTTTTAGTATTACCTTTTAAATTATATTACTATAAAATTGGTTTTCTTCTGTGATTGATTATTTTATGTCTGAGATGTCAGTACTGCAGGTGAGAACCTGCAGGTTCTCCTAGGCATCCATTTTTCAGATGTAAAAGGCGAGTAGGGGGATCATACCAGATCTGTCTTTATCCAGATATTATATCAAAATAAAGTATAATCTGCTGGGATCTGGAATCTTCCTGGACAGTATGTCCATTGGGGAAAAACAAAAATCTGGAGAGAAAGCAGCAGGCATAACTGAATGAAAGAAGTAGTGGCTTGGTTTAAAGGCTGATAGGAAATGAGTGCCTGTGAATGTTTGCTCTTATCCACACAGTGTTAGAACCCACAGTGTCAGAGTTTCAGGTGAAACTTGTCTAACAAGGAAATGAAAACACTGGGTAATGGGACTCTAATAACGAAATCTTCTGGTCCCTGAATCCATTTTACCAAAGGCAGCTGTGCTATCTCATGTCAGGTATCTCTCTTATGTCAGGTTTTAAAGTAATTTCCGTTCTTGAATGTATATATTCCCATTCAGGTATAATTTCAGAGTCTCATAGATCTGAGTGCTGGAAGTCTCCCAGTTTGCATGTTGAATATTGGATCTTCAGTAACAATCTCCTTCACTAGGCAGCAGAAACCAGCAGTCTGAGAAGAAGGAAGGAGACAACTGATTCCTTCAGGGTGAAGTTACTGCTGTACTTTCTTGCAGGCAACAGGAGAGGAAGAGGGAGAGAGAAAAGGAGAAGGAGAGGGAGAAGGGGAACATGAAGCTGAAGCAGCTGAGGCAGCAGAGGCTGAAGAGCATCCTCCCCCAAAAGCACCAGAAAGGAAGCTTGCAAACCAGTTCAACTTCATTGAGAGAGGTTCAACTACATACCACTATCCTCTGCGGGTATGTTGCTGTCTCCTTCAGTGACTTGGAGGATCTTTCCTTTGGGAGGGAATGTAGTTTGTGTCATATCCTGTGATGTGTCAATACTGTTAGGGAAAAAGGTATAGTGGTTGTACTATTGTAAAACATTTGGTGTAATGATAATAGTGACAGAAAATTTCTTGCCTTGTGAACTCTTGGACAGCCTACAAAAGGTTTTAATGCTACTGTAAATCCTTAAGCCTCTACTTGGACATATTTCTCATGTCTATTTTCTCATCTGAAAAAAAGTATGGAACAATGTTAGGGTAGCAGCTGAATACTTGGAATGTGTGAAAGCAGTTTCTGTTTGTCACTGTGTACTTTTATGGTCTTGTACTTCAATTCTTATTAATGGAGCAGAGATATAATAGATACTATATCATCTCCATATATTAAAAGGTCAAATGTTTTTGGGCTTGTATTAAGCATGGGTACTAGAGTAACAAACTTATGTAAGTGTGACAAATCTGTACTTCTTGTACATGGTATATCTCCCTCCCACTCTGCATGCACTTTCCAGTAAGTACAGACCCAAACCCTTATGTTCCTTCTCTAAGCTTTTTGCTGAGCCTACAGCCATTGCCTGTGAGCATGTTTTCATGGGGCCTTCTGACTGAGCAATCGTGGTGATGTTGGCTCCTGACAGAGTGCTCAAAAAGGAGTTTCCTACACCAGGTGTACAAGTTCCAGAAAATTATTTTGTATTCCTTGGTGCAATTGAAGTGTGTATTTCCCCAAAGAGCCTGTCTGTTGTCTTACAGCCATTACACCTGGGGTTAGATGTCTTTACATGTGAAGGACTTGGAGAGATGTATGCGTTACAGTGCTGCTGTAGACAGAAGATCTCAAGAGAGTTTGTCCAGCAGTGGGGTGCTTGCTATGATGTTTGAGCTAAGATTCTGCATCTTTCAAAAATCCCAGTGGAAGCCATGGAATTTCTCATTTCTTTGTTCCCAGATCTGAATATTCTCTTCTTCCCAATGATTATACTGGGAGAAGCTTGTGTGTCTCTGTATGATTCTATGCCTTTGAAAGCAGAACATAGACCTTAAATAGCTGCATAGTACTGCTATGTGCTAGTACTTCAACATGCAGTTTTCACCTCTGAGATATATTCATTTCAGAGGTCAATGAAATGCTACAGGCAGCTTCTTAAAATTTTTCTGACACAAAAGTTTTTTGAAAGAAGAAGCTGTTCTGTTAAGGGAACGTTTCACAGAAATATATTAATTTATATCAAAATGTTGATGTAAGGGTGGTATATTATTTCAGTAGCATCAGATGAATTGACTCTGTTCAATTCTTTTTTTCTGATTGTTGTATCCAACTGGCTTTTTAATATATAGGACAAAACTTTTCAAATTTGGTAGGATGTCATAACTGATTTATACAGTACCCTAGGAGTCATTTGGATATCAAGTTATTCATGCAGACTGTTTCCACAACTAGACTGTGGCACTGCAGAGGCTTCAATACTGAGATTATGCTTCTTCAAGCTTTGTCTTTTTTCAGGAAAAAGGATTGCAAACTGACCCTGCACCTTTTGAAACTTTCTCAGCCAATGTTAACCAGGTAAATCTATATCTATATCTATCTCTTTTTTATCTTTAAAGTTGTATAGACTATATTGTGGAAATTGAGGTGTGAGAAAGTTAAAACCAAATTATTCTGTTTGCATTCCTTGCAGTGGAATTAATTCCTTTACTGTGGCTTTGGTCTCCCATTTGACTCTGACAGCAAACTAGTATGACCCTCTCTTCTGCCTGAATGGGTGAACTTGCTCATGGTTTATATTTCTAAGGTTAAGTGTCTCAGTTTAGATGCTTTTCACTGGTTTATTTTTTGCCAGCCACCCTGACCTTTCTGCTTTAGAGAGTCTTAAGTGATTGGGAACAGGGAAATGACAGGGTGAGAATAGTTTTGGATTCAGCAAGAGGTGAGCTTCAGCCTGCAGGGTACTGGCTCCTGTAGGGATATAGCTCTCTCTCGGAGTATTGTTAGGAATTTGGCATATGTGGCACTTGAGTTTTTACTCTAAGTTTAGCAGTATGCAAAAGCAGGTTTCTAAAGCCTGAAGCTGAACCAAGTGAGAACTACAGCATAAGGAATGTGGAAGACCTGTTGCAAGAGACTTAATTCTGCTTTATGTAGCAGAAGTGTGCCTATCTATTCATGGTGAAAGGCTCTGTAGCATTTTCTGCATCCCTTAAAAATGTAAAATAAAATATTTTGATTGAAATTTCACACAAGAAATATGTTACAGCTTTCAGAGGAAAGGGAATCATTCAATTCTGCTGATTAATACTCAGATATTTGTAAAATGTAATTGTGTTTGTCACAGATATAAACATTGTTTCAAACTAATGTATCAAACTGGCATTGAAAACACCATTTTGTTATCAGTGAGTGGAGGAATGGGAGAAGACACTGTAACATAATGGTAGCAATTTAAAAAATGCTGGCATGGGAAAATGATAGGAAGGGGAGCGGAGGTATCTCTGTCAGGTTAAAAACTGTAATCTATTCTATTCCTGAACCTGAAATTACAGAGTAATTTACCTGAGATCTCCTCTCCCTCCAGATGGAGTTTTCTTCCATTTTTTTTTCCTTACAGTGAGATGTCCTGAGATTTAGAACAGAGATCTTTAAAATAATTAGCCCCTGATTAAGATTTTGCATTACATGTTTGAAAGCGAAGAGGAAAGGGTTCCTTTGATTTCTTTTTATATTTTCAGTGGGTCTAAAATAGTGGTTTTATATAAACTCTTTTTTCCCCTCAGCTCTTTTTTCCTTTATGTTCTTTCTTATGCTAACAATTCCCTATTCCAAACTTTTCTGTTCTACTCCTTCTCATACTTGTTTCATCTTCTTTGTCTTTTCCCTGATGTTTGGAACATCTTTCCATCTCATTTCTGCAAATTTACAACACAATACAGTTTGGGCTTTTTTTTTTTTTCCCAAAGAGTTCTGCTACCTTTATTTCAATGGTCTAGTCTATATTCTATATTTGAATCATACTCCTTATCCTAAGCTAATGTGTCAGATTGCCTTTTGTTTTGTCCTGAAATAAATATACCTGCTTCAGATACAATACTAGGATTTCAATACTAATGAATAATTCTTAAGATAAGTTATTTTGGATCTACTCAAGTGAGACATGTGTGGCATGTGGCATAGCAGAAAATGTAAAACTGCTCTCAGTTTCCATTTGATCATATGCTGCAGAGTTGGAGTCCAAATTTAAATTGTGTTAAGCAACTACAATTTAATTTTCCAACACCACATGAGAAATGTCATAAAGCAAATGTTTAATGCATGTTTCTTGCTAAACACTGGTAAATTAGCCAAAAACAAAGTCCTGCAAAAACAAAGGTACAGAGTCAAAGAAGTAAGTAGAGTGTTGGAGGAAAGAAATACAGGAACACGCTGTAATGTATTCTTAAAATAACACATGCTCCATCATTCTTGAAAAATCCTGGACCTCAACTCTTCACTTTTTGTGTAAGAAGACAGATGTTCACCTAATTCCAGCAGCAGCGGTACTGTTGTGATGACTATAATATTTTTTGTGATGGTGTAGCTGGCTGTTCTCAGGAATATGATCAGGTCTTGATAAATCCTGCCTCTGTCTGTCTCTCAGTGGTTTATCTATGATGCCTATATGGAGGAACTTGAGAGAATAGAAAAGGCAAAAGAGAAAGAAAAAGCAAAACCTACAACAGTAAAGAAAGAAGATGTGAAATCTGGAAGAAAGTTATCCTATGTGGAGCCACCGGTATGTTTCATAATGTGGGGAAAAAGATTGTTCAAAGTGCTGGTGGGTGCATTTGTAGAGGAAGTCAGGTGAAAGTAAATCATGCTGGCTGTGTAGCTTGTTGTCTTAGTAGGCAAAAAACACCTTTAGAAAATGCAAAAGTCAGTTTTTGTTAGAAATTGAATTCCCAAAATAGGACTTCTGTTGTGCTGTATAAAACAGGATTTGGATTTCACGTAATCTTATTTTCAAACCTCATTTCCAAGCAAGATATGTAGCTTTTGGGTTTTGGGCACTGTGTTTGTTTCACATTTTTATTATTGTGTGAGAGATAAAAGAACAGAATAGGTAGAAACACTCTCTGATTTTTCAAAGAATTGTAAGGGATCATGGTTCTACATACAATGTTTCAATCTGAAAGGCACTGCAATTTAGGATTATTTCAAAATACAGCACTGTAGTAAAATACTTCTCACGATTTTTAAATTTTAACTTTTAATGATTTTATAGCATTACAAGTTATACAGTTTCTAATTATAGATACCTAAGTGATATGCATCTCAGAATATCAGGTATCCTAACACCTGCCATGCCCCGAGCTGTTGCTGTGACCTTGCTGTGAGGGTAATACTGACTCCTAATCCAGAGTCAGGAGTAACCTAGGAGTGCCTTGTGGAACCAACAGTTTCTTCTATCAAAGTGACTGTATCCCCATCTTAAAAATATTGTCTCACTTCAAACCCCAAGTGTACGATATATGTAGGACAATATGGCAACCCTGAAAAATATCCTCATGTTCCAAAATGTTTTCAAGGGATTCAGGAAGCTTCTATTATGGTTTAGCTGGCTGGTTCTTTCTTCCCCAGTCTAAGGTAGACAATTTAGAAATAATTTCTTTAATGACTGGAGCAAGATACTCTGAGAATTATAATACAGAATCATGGAAATCAGTTCATAACTTTCTCCTAGAATAGGTGTAGACATATCAACATAAGATATAGATATAGATATAGATATAGATATAGATAGATAGATAGATAGATAGATAGATAGATAGATAGATAGATAGATAATGTATGTGTCTGTGTATATATATCTGTGTGTGTGTGTCTCTGTGTGTGTCTGTGTGTGTGTGTGTGTGTAATAAGAGCTGATTCCTGAAACTGGCTTTAACTCTTTCCTACCATATGGCCAATATAAGTACAGAGGATTTGGCTGGTTTAGCCACGAAGCAGCACTGTGCCAGCATAAACCTTACAGTATAAACAGACCAGGAACATGTTCTGATAGGCTTCTTCCTATGGACTGTGCCATGGAAATTCACAGTCCTTTTGAAAACCAGTGAACCTTTCACCTGAGTATGTTTTGGAGAATTCAGCCTCAAGTCAACATTGCAATTGCAGGCTTAAAGGGTGGCCTGCTAAAAGATAAATGAAAATAAAGTGAAAATGTATTGTAAAGCACCTGCTGCCCACTCCGCTGACAACAGTGGGAAATTGAAATCCAGTCACTCATGTTATCTGTCCCTTTGGTGTTTTGCTTTTCACGCTTAACACTTTCCAGGGGTCTTGAAGGGAAGCCAAAAAGTCGATGCAGTGAATAAGTGAAATGAAAAGCTTCTTTATGCAGGGCTAGTGTCCCAAACTGAGGTTCTCTGTGAGGCTGATCAACCAACATGAAGTGTATGAAAAACCTGATGAATTCTTCACTCATTAATTGGAAAAAAATGCAACCTGAAATACTCCAAAGCTCAAATCAGACTTACAACAGTTGTAAGTAGATGTAAATATACAGAAATTAAAGGCTAATGGCATCAGAATCTGTATTTCTGACCTCAAGTTAGCAAATGGAGAAGTAGGTTTTGTGGAGCTGCTAACTCACACATTACATATGTTACAGCATGCTAATTGAAACAGAGCTTTTCCAGCTGAGTGTTTTTTAAGGCCAAACTGTGCTTGGTCATTGCTCAAGGGAACTGTGGAACATCAAGCAGGAGACATGGCTGATCTGGATCAAGCTGCAGTGGCTAGAAGCCACAATTAATTTCCACCATTGTTTTGGTCAGACTAGATATTAGCAAGAAAAACTATGATAGCTACTGAGATAGCACCAGATTTAATCCAAGGGAAAGAAGAGGATAAAATGAGTGGCTATCATCACAGGTGGGTCTCTCATGGAAGCTGTTGCTATGGTAGGAGGCCATGAAAGAGAAGATCCAAGAACTAGAGCCACAGCTGGAAATTATGGTAGCAGTTAGATGAGAATTTAAAAATGTAGTGAATGAAAAGGCTGAGAAAACAGTACTGGTACTGAATAAGAGGTCAAAGGAGTGCAAGACTAGAAGAGAAAAGCAGAGAAGAAAAGAGGGGAGGGGAAGGGAGGAGAGGGGAGCCTTGACAGTTCTTGACAGAAGCTTCTCACTAGGGGAAGAGAAGTAAAATGAAGCTGTGCATTGCAGCTTTCTTGCTAGGAAAAGCAAGAAAGATGTGGTTTAGCAAAACAGACAACGGAGGCAGCCAACAGGAAAGGAAGGGAGATAACCAAGAATTTCAACAGAAGGAAGGGTGACAATTTTATAAAGAAGATGTATGATGGAATAGAAATTGGAATAATAGAAAGTATTTGACTGGAGACTGTAATGAAGAACTAGAAATCTCTCCATGTGCATCTCACTCAAATGAAACTAGAGGGGAAAGGATGTGCTACATCTAATAGCAGTGATACAACTTTTGGAACTTTTCCTCAGTATTTAGTCAAGGCAGTACGCAGACCATGGATAGCACAGAATACCAAAGTGGAATGATATTAAATTTTCTGAGCTGAAAATATCTGGAAGCAGAGCTAACTGGGAAGAAGTGTTGTATCTGCCTGTCCTGCTTTTCTGTTCCTATACCATCTGTTTACAGCTCTGACTACAGGGAGGATACTCAATGATCTTAAAGGTCTTTTTCAACCCAAATGATTCTGTGATTCCACAGTTCTGACCCAGAGACTTGCTTGGTCTGATCCATAACCCTCCTTATGTTTTTGAATGAACTTAGAAATGACAGTATTTGAGGCAGAAGCAAAATTCAAAGAGCTTAATGTAATTAGTGCAGGCTCCTCTCACCCTTAGATGGCAAGGCATGGAAACACAAGTCTGGCATTAAGGGCTTTGAATGAATCTGTGCAAAGAGGGGTGGAGTAATGTGATTGGACCATAACAAGGACATATTGTTGCAAGAGAGATAAAAACTACACCGTTAGTCTGACCTTTACCAGCACATGAGGCAACAGAATTAATAAGGAGGAAAAAAAAATACAGAACAGGGATTAAATATGAAATGGAATAAAATAGTGCATATTTACCAAAGGCAGGCTGTGTCTAAATAATCTCATTTCTTTCTTTAATGAAAAGCAAGTTGTGTTTTTCTTGAACAAGAAAAGTAGAGGAACGGTAGTCTAGCTGGAATTCTGTAAACTATTGCTATAGTGCCATTAGGCAATTATTAGATAGACCAGAAATGTTGTTAGTACAGCTTGGGAGGGACTGGTGGAGTGGAAGACTTCATTTTGGAGTATTGAAACAATCTTTGGTAAGGAGCAGGCTTATAGTCTGCAATGAAAGAGAAACCTGAGTGTGTTTCTCCAGCAACTCCAGGTTGGTTGGGGAGTTGTGATGTGGCTATGAGAGACAAGTCCACTGCTGGAATTTACCCTGTGTTGAATAGCAAAGGTATTTATGTTATGTAAGGTGGGCTGATACCTTTTCAGGAATAGACAGGGATATGTGATTTTGTTCAGCACTTTTCAATGATTACAAAGCTGCATAGATATGGAAAATATAAGAAATCGAAAGCTTGAATATACAACACAAGAAAATCTTAGCATGTTTGTCTGTTAATACAAAGGTAGGTAGGGACTCTGATTTGAATAACAGAGAGAGAGAGAGAGAGAATTACTAAAGAAGAGGAGAGTGCCAACAGAGATACTGATGCTGTCCAACTATTAGGAATATAAAAATTAAAATAGAAAATACATTAATTAAAATAGGAAATTAAAGCAAGAGTTTTCTGCAGTGGGAGGTGGTTGATCATTGTCCTAAAAAGTCCAAACAAAATTTATATTTAACAGAGAAATGTGCATTCCTGAATCATGTGAAGTTCTGTCTCATTTGTCTATCTCACAGTAGCATTATCCCTGAGTGTCTCACTGATGTGCCCAGTGAGACAGCCGACAGGGTCACAAATAGCATTTGGAAGCTCTTGGATGATGGCTACTATAATTTTTCATGTAACCAGTGAATTTAGAATGCAATTAACTTTCCCATTATTGTTCACCTGTTCCTGGTCATCCCGAAGAGTGCAAGAGTTGTTGCCAGCTTCTCTGTCTTCAATTTTCTGTTTGCAGCTTGTCAGAATTAAACACAAAGGGTGAAAATGAAGAGATGAGTACAGTTATGGAATTTAATAACTGCTTGGCATGATGTGAGCTAGAGGACTTTATTTGGGATTTACAGTTGGTGTTTGCATTCAGGTGTTGGCTGGGCAACAAATGACAGCAGCCCTGTACTCTGCTTCTTTGTTTGCAAACCAGGGGCTCTTCTAGTCACAGTACATATATTGCTAGCGGTATGAGTGGATATTGCACTGGTTTCAGGGTGAGGTTTGTCTCCTGGACACACAGTTAACACTAGTAGAATCTTTTTTTTCATGCTTCAGTTTATGGGAGACACAATTGCGACTAGCCAGAAGCTGAGAGGCAAGTATGAAGCAGTTAGTGATAAGAAATTGCAGAGCAAGACCAAGACATTTTTTACCGAAGTATTAGCCCATTATCCATTTTACATATGATTCAATTAACATTATTGCTTTTTCTAAAAATAACTTATGTGCAGAAATAAACATAGCAAACGTGTTATCCTATGAGCTCTCCTTGTACTTGGCTAGCTAGCTCAGAATTGGCCTAAGGTGGAAAAGTGTGTTTCAAAAAAAATTTTTTTTAAAGAAGGAGAAATTAGGCCTAGCACTTCCTCTGAAGATTTATTTCAGCACCATACAGAATAAATAAAATCTGAAACAGGACAGGATACAGAGAGAGAACTTACTCTCATCCACTTATAATGTCAAAAATGTAGTCATAGATATGTTGTTAACAGGATAGCTACCTGACAGAAAAGCTGACTTAAAATTTTTTTGATTCATCTGGAGAGTTTACTGCTTTGCAGAAAAACCAAATATTTAATACTATATTGCTTCTGCATTTACAAGGTTGTTTTGTTTTTTGTTTTATTTCTTTTTAATTTTTAGCCTGCTTTCCACTGACACTCCACAAAAATAAAATTTGTGGAATCATATAATAAATTAATAGAATTATTTGGGTTGGAAGGGACCTTAAAAATCATCTTGTTCTGACAACTGTCCCATTGGCAGGGACACCTTCCTCTCGACCAGGTTGCTCAAAGCCCTGTCCAACCCAGCCTTGAACACTTCCAGAGCTGGGACATCCACAGCTTCTCTGGACAACCTGTGCCAGTGCCTCAACGCACTCACAGTACAGAATTTTATCCTAACATTTGATCCAAATCTACCCTCTTTCATTTTAAAACACTGTCACTATACTTCCTGATAAATAGTCCATCCCTATATTTCCTGTAGCTTCCCTTTAGGGACTGGAAGGTGCTTTAAGGCTCTCCCCAGAACCTTCTCTTCCTCAGGCTGAACAACCCCAATTCTCTCAGCCTATCTCCATAGGAGAGGGGCTCCAGCCCCTGATCCTGTTCATGGCCTCCTCTGGACTCACTCCAGAGTGAGTCACTCACTCCAGTTCCGTGTCATTCCTGTGCTGGGAGTCTAGAGCTGGATGCTCCAGGTGGGTCTCACCACAGTGGAACTGAGGGGCAGAATCCTCTGCCTTGATCTGCCTTTCTCTGAACTTGGTTTCAAGTTCTACTTAATTTTTTCTAGTCTGGGAAGAGAGGACTGCACACATTACTGGAGGTGTAAGCAAACCATAGATTTATAAAAAATGTAACAGTAGAAATTTTTCTCTTTTGTTCTCTCATCTCTGTGTAGCCCTCTTAACTTTGTGCTGTTTGAATGAGACTCAATCTCTCTTCAGTCTCTGCAGAGCCCAGAAAAGAAGCAGATGGACAGACATAACCTGAAGTCATGTTCCTATTTCTGACTCTGACTGTGTGGTGTAGTTTGGTCAATCCATTTCACTTTTTCTTTTCATATTCAGGGCACTCTCTGAGCTGTGGCAAGGTTGGCATCTTTCTTCTCAGTGTTGTCACTATGAAGGAAATCATACTGTGCTGGCAGCCATCAGTTCATAGCAGGGGCTTGGAGATTAAAGGCTTTGGAACACTGTTGGGGCTTTGGGGCAGCAGTAGTTGGATGGGGATTCAGGTACTGGTGCAGCAAGGTCTCAGAGTACTTTGTGTTTGCCTTGGCATTCTGACATCATTGTACAGAACTGTGATGACATACTTATATGGTCAGCACTTGGACTTTCAAGCTTTGTCCTTCCCACTGCTAGCACCCTGACTTGTCCTTCTCTCTAGTTAGTCCAGTTTGGATTTCACTAGTGGTCTCACATACACAGAGTATAGAGAGCACACTCACAAAAAATAGTTGAGAATGGAATTTAGTAGGATATGGTGATCAGCCACAGGGCTCTGTCAGATAAGCCTATGAACCAGCCACCTGCTGACAGACAAACAGCCCCCGCTGGACTCTCTTTTATCCACTTGTCCATGGATGTGTGAATGGATCAGGTTGGAATTACCTAGCAATTGACTGAAGGACTCCTAAATCCTGTGATGTTTACTTAGTACATGAGAACTTAGAGCTCTCCAGGTAGAGATGAGAGAGTGCTCCTGCATTACCAAACCCCTCTGATTTCATCACCAAATCTGATGAACTGTTACACAGCGAGATGAGGTAGGAATCATCTGTGTCCTTTTAGGTCATCCTGTCAGGACTTACCTTGAAAGACAAGACTCTTATCTACCTTTGTAGGTAAGTACCTGTATTGAGCTAAATCAGGAACAAACCCTGAAGTTACTGCAGCTCAGCTGTGGATGGCATCTTGCTAAATTTATAATAAAGCAATTACATTTTTTCAAGTGCCTGTATATTGGGTTCTGGTATGACACATTTCAAATTAATCTCTATTCAAGATCAAAGGACTCAAGTTTTTCAGTCACATGAGGTCTGAGGCACCTGTAAACAGACAGGAAATACATTTTCTCTTCCTTTCTTTTCTCTTCAGCACGTTGATTCTCTAAGCAAGGTCGCAAAGGCTGCTAAAATAGCGGAGCGGATGGTGAACCTGAACACATATGATGACATTGCACAAGGTATGGCCCACTGAGAGGTGCTTCTAACTCAAGTCTCAAGCATCACTTCTGCAGATAAGTACCTACAGCTACAGCAAGGACAGGACAGGACAGAATAGAAAAACAGAAGTAAAATGAGCAGATCTAGGAACCTGCTGACTCACACGAGGCAAATAGTACATCAGACCACGGGCATGCAAAGACCATGCCACGTTAGCCCTGCTCTGAGCTGGCTGGGGACAGCTGCTCTGGTGAGCACTGCCCTCCCTGCAGCACTTCCTTCCCTCAGCAGGTACTTTGCTCCTGGATGCAAGTGCTACTGACAGCAGCCTGAGCAGAGCTGATCCCTGCTCACATGCCAGCCGTGGCAATGCACTCTTGATGTCATTTCACAAGAGTCATCTTGCTGTCTCTGCTCATCTTCCTCCTGAAGGTCCATGTCCAGCTCTGGGAGTGGCCTGAGGTCACACCTTGCTCAGGACTTCTATTTTCTTGTTAATTCTTTGTCTGCTGATAATCAGTTTGATTTTTATTTTTCTTATGTGTGAAAGGACTTGTTAAAATGCATTTAAAGGGCTGAGTTGCTGGTTTGGAGTCGGGACTTAAGAACTGAGATAGATTTTACATTAACAATTGGGTTGTGCAGAGGCTGTGAGAATAACAGATTATCTTTTAAAGCTTCCTTGACACTCAACTGTGCTGATTTATTTCTGATTTATATAATCGGTCCTTTTCCTTGATCTTTTTTTGTTTTGTTTTGTTTAGATTTTAAATATTTTGAGGATGCATCCGATGAATACAGAGGCCAGCAAGGAACCCTCCTCCCACTCTGGAAGTTTCAGTATGAAAAAACCAAGAAACTTGCAGTTACTGCCCTCTCCTGGTAAGTCTCTTCATTCCAAACTTAATCTCGACTGTTGGGCAGGGCAGTAGAATGAAATGTAAAGGGATCTTATGAGGCAAGGCTGATTTCTCTGGAACACGGATTTGATTTATTACAGTCAGCTGCTTGGGCAGCACTGAAACGTGCCTGGTGCTTCTGGTTGCAGAGAAGATTGTGTAAGGCTGAATGTGATAGGTTTGTGCCCTTCAGCAGAAACTGAAGGCAGAGCAGGCTCTGTGCAGCACTGGGGAAAGTGAGTGTGGTTAACAGGGCAAAGAAGTGTCCTTTCTTGGAAAAGCTGGGATAGATACATCATATCTTTGGACAGTATGCTGTAGGAATCGGCCCTGCATAGGACAGCCCCAAAAATCCTGCTACGTACTTGAGTGTTGACCAAACACTTGAACTCTGTCAGGCTTGGTGCTGTGACCACTTCCCTGGGGAGCCCGTTCTTGTGCCCAACCACCCTCTGGGTGAAGAACCTTTTTATCAGATTGAATGTAGCTCTCTCCTGATGCAGCTTGGTGCCATTCCCTTGGCTTCTGTCACTGCTCATCACGGAGGAGAGATCAGGGTCTGCCCCTCCTCCTCACAATGATATTTTAAGTGCAATGAGGTCTCCCCTCAGTCTCCTGTTCTCCAGGCTGAACAGACCAAGCAACCTGAGCCACTCCTCACACAAGGGCTTCCCCTCCAGACAAGAGAGGTATTTGTGTATTGGGATCTTGTGCAGTTCAGTGCAGTAGGCATTTGCCCTGCAGTCCACTTTCACATATTTTGGTCAGTCCAAAAATGATCACTGATACTTGCAAATCCACTCTCTTTTGTTCTGAAATATTATTGCTATGGTTATTACTGTGAAAAAAACAACACTTATCACCAACACAAATGAGTCCTTTCCCTTTTTAACATGCTTGATGCTCCTCAGAACTGGCTTGGTTCATGCACTGAGCATGAGACATACCTAGTCACACCCTGCCCTGTGCTTCTTGTGCCCTGTGCAGTTAGGCTTCCTCTTACTTCTTTGTGTGAGCAGGTTTGTACCTTGACAAGGATAGAGACAGAGCAGGATTGCCATGTTCTGCCTTTCAAGCCACTATAGTATTATGTAAGAGAGTATCAAGCATGCAGTTGTGTGAAAATTACAGATAACAGTAAAAATTGGAAGCAAAATTGGGAGAAAAGGCATCTTTAATAGGTAGTTTATACTGCTATTAAATTTGTCCCCAGGAAATGATAAGAGAAAGATGGCTCTGAAATTGGAAAAATTACTCCAAATTGCGTTATGGAATAAGCTTTTCTAATTCAATTTTTATTCTCTCATTTTTAGCAGTGATGGTGCATTTAGTGAAAAGAATAAGAGCATTAGGATGCCTAGGTATTAGCCCAAATGAAAAAGGAGAAATGAAAAGAGAAGTGGGTTTATTCTACCAATTCATAGTAGCAAGTCAGAGACAATACTCATAGATAATTTCCACATACGTTTAATTTCGTGGAATTGTTACCCACTGGTTGTGCTGTGTGAGCTCAGGGATAACAACAGTACTGGTCTTTGTCCCATGGAAATCTTACCTATAGCAATCTACCACCTACAGAAGAAATTGTAGAGAGAGTAGATGTTTTTCAAGTAAAGGAACTTTAGAACACCTAGTAGATGGCTAATTGATCATTGCCAGTATTTGCCACAGGAAATAAAATGTTCCCCACCTGGGTCAGAAGGGAATTTCCCTTCCTGATTTGTGGTTGTGACATGAATTTCTGAACTGATAGCTGTCTCTGGAAGCATCTCTCATAATTTGATAAGAGGTAGGGAAAGTGAGTTTATTGATTTAGAAACTCTTTAATTCTTGCCACTGAACACTGGAAACCAATATATTCCCGTCTTTTCACTTTCCTCAAAGATCTCATTTTTAAAAGTGAGCTTCCCGCAATTATGAAATGGATAAGCCAAGAAGTGCTGGAAATTGACATGTGTGTCTTTTTATCTTTTTCATTCTACTGTTTTGATCTTCTAATGTTCTGCATTTTCGTGCATTGTGAGTTTGGACAAGTTACTCACAAACTTTATTAGTGCATATGGTCAGAGGGCAGAACCCTCGGACTGAGGGTAGTCCTGTGAGAATGAACTCTAAAGTTAATGTGTGAGACACTGTTTATTGCTGTGGAACTACATGGTTAATAATAAATGCCATCTTATATATATTTTCTCATTACAGGAATCCAAAGTACAAGGACCTATTTGCAGTGGGGTATGGTTCTTGTAAGTATTAAATGCAAAAGAATCACTGAGAGATTTAAAATATTTATCAAGTGCTCTGAGATCAATTCAGACAATCCTCTGAGCCATTGATTGCATCTCATAGCAAGGACTCACCTAATTTCTTAGCAATAAATTGAGATTTGCCTCAATACAGGGGTTAGGCTTTTCCATTCCAGGACATGAACATTCAGAAATACATAGCCATAGACAGCAATTACTGTAGGACTAAACCAAATTTAAAACAGGATAATGTGATATGTAATGGAATTGCTGAACTATTCTTTCTTTCTTTGTGGTCAGGAGAACAGAAATATCCATGATTTCAAAAGAGTTTAGATAGATTCAGGGAGGACCAGTTTGCTGTTGGAGGGATAAACCACCTGATCCAGTAAGCTGATAGATGTGAGTTGTGGGGAGCTGAGTACATACAAGGGGACAGACCTGTATTTGCTGACCTTCTCAATTTAGACAATTGATACATGTTGGTGTAAGATACTTGGCTAGGCTAGCTACAGGAAACTTTGGTATCATCCCAAATATGTCTTTATTCTTATGTCTTTTTCTGTGCTCTGACAATGGAACCAGATGGGTTGTCTTTATTTATACTGGTAAGGACTGTGTTCAGCTTGCAGTATTGCAAAATTTCATTTTCCTTTTAAATTTACATTTTTCTTTTGACTTTCACTCCATCTGAGTCTGGAAATGTTCTTGTTAGTTTGCCAAGATGCCTAAATTGGCCTGACACTCTTTTTAATTCTGCAGGCAGCAGCTATTCTAAAAAACAGATTAGAATCAGCTTTTGGGAAAAGAAGCATGGTGTGAAATGCTCAGGATGTCCTTGCCTTGTACAGCCGAGCAAAATCTTATTGTTCTCAAATCTCTGTGCTGAGAGAGTGCAGGAATTTAGCAGTGCCTTCTCACTGCCCTCCCAGCCAGGTGGCAGAGGAGAGATACAAGTTCAAGGAAGGTAATCTCCCTGCTTAACCTATTCCACAACCTATTCACTTAATTGTTTTAATGTCGTACACTTCATACACTAGGCAAGACCAGTATGCTTTCTGGGTTGTGCAAAAGTATTAGTTTGTTCTACCAGGGTCCATTATGCCAAAGGCAATACAGAGATGCAAAGGGAGTGAGACTCTAACTCAGTGATTTGCCATGAAATTATCATGAGAGCCAGAGATGATCTTACCCCATTTTTATAGAGGACAGAGGGTATAGCTTGTCTTAACCTGCTGAAGGCAGCTAAGAGCTGAGAGCTGTCTCTGCTCTCGGCTCCCCCTTTAGTCAGCACGGAGGGATCAGCACATCCGGAGGCCATCCATCCTGATGTTCAAGGGAGGAGCCAAGTGGCTCTCTGGAAGGGGTGATCCCTGCTCACAGCTGAGCCGAGGCAGAGCACCTAGCTGGATTTATCTCACCTCACTTTAATTGTCTCTTAGGCGACTAAAGTGAGCTGAGATAAATCCAGCCCAGAGGAAATGATCCTAGAGTCTCACAACGGCTGGGATATCTTTGGGTCTGCTGTGGCCATAATTACATCACCAATCTTCTGTGCAGTAGGCATTTGGGAGCACTGCCAAAAGACAAGTAACACATTTGTCCTGCTGCCTAAAGTGTACTTTTTGAAACAAAAGATCCCTTGTTTACTGTAGGTTGACACCACTCCAGAGTGGTGGGTGCTTGCTTTACAGAGAGGGCCCTAGCCTCTCCCTTGCTTTTTTAGGGAGTCTTCTGCAGTCTTCTCCAGTGATTTATTTGGATGGGGGTTTCTGATGTTAACGGTGTTTCTTTGGCATGAGACAGGCTCTTCTGAATAAGGAAATATTGTCATTGTAATTTGCAATTCAGGGTTTATGCTGCCTGGCTGGAACTAAATTTTATTCCCATGAGGAGGAGCTGTCTTTCTGTTTTTATTTTTGCATAAATGAGATTGCTGGGTTTCTGGCTACAGTGACAGCTTGCAGTGAGGGTTCAGAGCCACTAGTGGGTGTTGGGCTTGTGTTCTGCCTTGCTGATGGGAAGACTATGAATACAGGCTCAGGCCTTTGCCATCACCTCAGTTCATGTTCCAAAAGCAATTGTGCCTCTGACAGGTTTCAGAGATGGCTTTTCATGTGCAGCTCCAACTGTCAGCACATGAACTGAGTAGCAAAAAATATTGTCTCTATGGCCAATGTATTTTATCCCACAGTTTCTTTGGATTTAATGGATGTAGCTTTCCACTCAAGGATGTTTGAAGAGTACGGATTCACACACAAAGCACTGGCAATCTGAGGTATTTGACAAAGATGTCTACTCAGTTCTTCACAGTCTGAAATAGGGCTTTATGTAGGCAGAAGGAAAGCACATAAAGATACATATACTGTTCTCTCTTTCTAGTGTGAAATCAAGCATAAGTAGTGCTGCCACAGGGTCCCTACACTGGTGTGACTGCGTCCAAAGTAAGAGTTGCTGCAAATTTGTGATCAAACTAAATTGGTGTTAAATCCAGACCAGAGCTTTCATGGAGATGAGCTAATTATAGGTAGATGGCCTGAGGCTCCCCAGAGCTGAAGAGTAATCTTGGAACACAGAATATAGAACAGCTCTGGTTGCACTCTCCTAAAACAAAGAGACAGGTTAATACAGGGAGATTGGGCATACTTAGTGGGCAGTCTTGTATTTTCCCATTTCTCAAATGAGCTGCCCAATGACCATGGATAATCTTTTATTTACTGCCTTGCACTGAGTGAGGCTGATGGATGGTTGGTCTCTGCAGTAAGGGTATTCCCAAACAGGACATGCTTAGGGTGCTTTAGAAGGAATAGTGAGAGGAGAAAATTAACCAAGTGGTTTTTACATCAAGGTACTGCCTCTTCCTGTTTGCCTCTCTACTTCATAGGCATTTTTAGAATCAGGCACTTTAATTAGAGATTAGAATCAAGAAAATGAAAAGTAAAACTAGCTCACAGAGGGAAAAAGTCATTCTGCAGGGACTGAGAGGAGATATGCATAGAGATATGCTATTTGCCTCCTCTTTTTCTTCAAGATGCCTGATTTCCCTCTATCTAGAAAACAAATAGTGGAAAAAATAATTAGTAGTGAATTCCCAATCAACTACTGACTCAAAAGATTGAATAAAAACAAAGACAAGCTTCATGTTACACCACTTAGCTTTGTACACAGCCTGTTTCAAGCCCCAGAGACTTGTCCTAGGCCAAATACTTTGTTTTCTAGCAAAATATCTTTCAGACAAATATGAATTTCGGAGACACGAGTAAGGCATCATGGAATCATGGTGTGGTTTGTGTTGGAAGGAACACTGAAGCTTGTTCAATTCAAATCCCCCTGCCACAGGCAGGAATGCCATTCTCTAGATGGTATTCCTGAACACTTCCAGGGATGGGACAGCCATAGCTTCCCTGGGCAATCTGTTCCAGTGTCTCACCATCTTCACAGTAAAGAATTTATTCCTAATATCGAATCTAAACTCTCAGTTTAAGAAGGTTAGCCCTTATTCTGTCACTATCTGCCTATGTAAAAAGGCATCTCCATCTCTTTTATAAGCCTGCTTAAGTACTGGAAGGCCACAGTGAGGTCTTCCAGAGCCTTCTCTTCTCCAGATTGAACAATCCCAACTCTCTCAGCCTGTCTTCAAGTAGGGGTGCTCCAGCCCTCTGATTATGCCTGTGATCTCCTCTCAACTCACTCCAACAGGTCCATGTCTTCCTTGGCCTCCAGAGATGATCACCAGGCATTGTAAAATGGGATGGAAGGTGCTAAATGTTGAGAAGACAAGGGCTGAAGAGATTATTGTGATGATGATGGCTAAACCTTGGCTCCCCTACCCAACTTCTTGAGTATCAGGATTGAGAACTCTTGCACCCTAAGAAAAATGTATCTAAATGTCTCCCAAGTCTTATTCACTCCTTTATGATGGAAAGTGTTTTCCCAAAGGGTCACACATGCTAATGCTCTAAACAGACAAGCTTTAGGCTCTGCAGGTGAGATATTTTTTAATCCAGTTAGTGTGTGCTCTGCTGATTCAATGCCATATGTTAAAATCAAATCTTATTATATACTTAACTGGATGCTAAATGATTGCATTCATACTTTTGCTAGTACAGTTAGTCTATCAGTCACCCTGACAAGAGGGATTGTAGTTTTGACAAGACATTTACCCTCTCCTTAGGTCTAGGGATCCAGATAATAGGTGAGATAATTCAGCAGGATTGGAGTCCTACACTGAAAGAAGTCCACTGCATACAGATAAGGTCTGTGATCATTAATTCAGGTTAACTACTTATTAGCTGTTCCTGAAATGTAGATAAATCCTTCAAGTTTTCTATGCGAACTCTGTCAAATTATGGAAATAACAACTGAGAACCATAGATTCATAAAATGTCTTGAAATGGAAGGGACCCAATGGAAGGATCATGGAAGCCCGACTCCTGTCTCTACACAGGATCATCCCCAAGAACACCACCATGTGCTTGTGAATGTTTTCCAAATGCTTCTTGAACTCTGTTAGGCCTGGTGCTGTGACCCTTTCCTTGGGGAGCCTGTTCAAGTTCCCAGCCACCCTCTAAGGGAAGAACCTTTTGCTGATATCCAACCTAATCCTCCCTGACACAACTTCAAGCCATTCTCTCAGGTCCTGTCACTGGTCACAGAGCAGAGATCTGTGCCTATCCCCCCTCTCCCCATCATGAGGCTGTTGTAACTACGATGAGATCTCCCCTCATTCTCCTCCAGGTTGAACAGACCAGGTGACCTCAGCTGCTCCTCACATGGCTTCCTCTCAAGGCCCTTCATCATCCTTGCCCTCCATTGGATGCTCTCTAGTACCTTTATATCCTCCTCTTATTGTGGCACCCAAAACAGCACCCCAGTGCAGAGCAGAGCAGGACAATCCCCTCCCTTGCCCAGCTGGCCTGATGTCCCCAGGACAGAGATGTCCCCAGGACAGGGATGTCCCTTCTGGCTGCCAGGACACTGCTGACTCATGTTCAGCTTCTCATCAATCCCCCAGAGTCCCTTTCCCTGGCACTGCTTTCCACATCTCATTCCCCAGTCTGTCTGCACAGCCAGGGTCGCCCCATCCCAGAAGCAGAATCCATCACTTGTCTCTGTTAAACTTCACAAAGTTGCTGATCGCACATCTCTCTAATATGTCGAGGTCTCTCAGCACAGCCTCTCTGCCTTTGAGGGAAACATCAGCTCCTTCCAATTTAGTATCATGGACACACTTGCTTAACAGTACTTTGAGACCTATGTACAAGTTGTTTATGAAGACACTGAAGAGCATTGGGCCCAAGATGAAGTCCTGCAGACACCCACCAGTGACCAGCTGTCAGCCTGAGGTAATCCCATTTACTATAATCCTCTGTGTCCTACACATCAGCCAGTGTTTACCCACTGCGTGATGTAGTTATCTATCTGTGAGCTGGATGTTTTGTCCAAAAGGGATATTTAGGGAGTCCAGCTCTTTGATACATTAGAAAATAATAAAAAAATAGAACAGAAAATAATTTTAGAAAGTTATTAGTCTGTCTCCATGCAAGATAATACTTTATTTAAAATGTGGTTTGAGGTCTAAACTTAGTCCACCTGATGATGATTGCATGCCCTATAATTCCTGTCATCGTTGACAGCATACCCCTGTAGATGACAGGAAAGCCTTGTGACAAGGACAGAAATGTATGTTTGAGAAGCAGAACATTAGAAAGCCGGAAAACTTTGATTTAACAGTAGAGGCTGTGGGCTTAAGAAGGCTCAGTGTTACAAAATGTGCCAGATGTTTGCTTGTGTTTTCTTCTCTGCAGTGGTAGATTTAAAGGTTATGATGCAGAATGTGGAACATAGTCTGGAATGGATTTACATAACAAACTGCAGATAAATTTGGTATTTTCTGATGAATGACCAAAGAGCTTCAACTAAAAGCACCAAGTGATTGAATACTGCCTAAAAAATTCAGATCTTTGAAGCAGCTCTCAGAAAGTCTCTTCCAATATGTTTATGTATTTAAATTATGTTCCCAGAACAGGCAGAGAAGACTCCTGGGAGCAGAAATCCCTACTAATCTTTCTCTAAGCTACATGAGTTTGTTTTTATATTGGGAATAGCGATTTAAGACCTTGCCAGACAGAGAAAAAACATTTTATATTGCTTGGATGAAATTCTTTTCCTAGTATGAGGATGTGTGTACATGCAGTTCATGAGAGGGGACTGCTGTGGAGAGGAGGGGCTGGCGTGTCCCCAGGCACATAATGGCCTGTGTGCTGGACCAGCTACAGCATTGGCTGTCAGATTTTTAGACCCCACAGTGAAGCTATTGAAGTTTTCTGAGTCAAAAGCTACAAAAGGCTGATAGAGATTCATGTGGCCCACACACCTCACTCAAAGAGAAGTTCACGTTGCAGTCTGGATTCAGTTTGCTGTTTGGCATACATTTGTATGTTGTAACAGATTGCAGCTTTGGAAAAATGTCTTCATGTTCACTCAGTCATGTTCCCAGTGTGCAAGTTGATAAATGCATCTTCAATGTTAAAAGATCCATGAGGCTCACTCTCTGCTTTTGGTTAAAGGATTGAGAACTGCATTGTACCACCATAGAGTCTGAGTGTTTCCTTTTAGTTATTAATGTATTTTTTATTGATATTTTGGATATTTGTACTGTAAATTGAAAGACTGTCCCCTTTTGCAAATGCTTGTGGTGCCAGTTATTAGTGGTAGTTGGTACAAGGGATAGTGATGTCTAAATATCAGTAGTGAAATTATGTTGAGGAAAAAAAAGGATACAATCACAGAAACAAAACACAGTGATTGTATCGTCACCAGTGATTTTAACTGATTATATTTAAGTTGCTGCTGTAGGGGATATTACAATACAGAAAAAAGCATCAGTAGAATAAAGAGAGAGAAGAATTAAAAGGAAATTTTAAAGTTTTATTTTTGAATTGCTGTAGAACATTTGTATGGGCACTGAGTATGCCCACAATCAAACAGGAACACCCTGGAGGACTTGGGTTTGCTATCTACTAATTTAAGAGTGATGTTTGTACTATGTGACTTTCAAAACCTGAAAGGAATTTTCCATTAATACATTGTATTAATTAAAAGAGGCTGCTGGGGAATAAAAGAGGAAATAAATACGTAGCAATTAGATGTCTCTTAGGCAAGCATATAAAAAGCCATTTGTAACTAGGTCCAATGCTAATCTATTATTTTACCCATGAAATCACTGCTGACAAAAAGTTTTTATGAGACAAATATCTGCGAGGTGTCAAGAAATAGAACAACCATTCAAAGAGCAATTTAGATCCCATTTGTATCAGAACACAAGGTGTTAAAAAAACCTCAAGCTGTGTAGAAATACAGAGGTAAGCCCTATTTTCAGAAGCAATAATTTAAAAAAGTTTTGTGTAGAAACCCCAATACTGAACTTCATAAGAGTTCCTTGGATCTAATAAAAGGAAGAGTTGCAAAGGAATTGAGCTGAGAGAAATTTTAAGTGTAGTTTTTAATTTAATGCTGAAATGACTTCCCTGGAAAGGCATGCTCATCACTGGTGACAAATTGGGAAGGGTTCAAAAAAGAAAGAATGATCTAAGAGCAGAGTGACTGACCTGGGAAACAAATTTAAAGAATTGGGTTTGTTCAGCTTGTCAAAGAAAAGCTTATTAAGTCATTGGATTGTGGTCTGTTAACTCCCTGTATTGGGAAAGCAGATCATGTAACAAAGGGATCTTTAATCTGGCAGACAAATGATGTAACAAGATCAAAGAAAAGCTAGAGCTACATGAATCAGGCCAGACAATGTGTGGCTCTTAATAGCAGATGAGCAATTGAGAACAATTAATTTTGGCATGTGGTAAATTACCATCTTCTGGAAAATGTAAAATGTGGAAATTTTAAAGATTTGATATTTGTTCTCTGAAGTTTTGGTCTGTTGAAGATATGATTTCTTCATTTAAAGATTTAAGGTAGTGAAACCTTGTGTCTCTGATAGCTTATATTTTTCAGAAGTCCGATTTATTCACTCTTCTAACCTTTTTATGGGCTTCTTTCTGTACTGTCTCCTGTTTGAGGTTTCAAAGTTCATTTGCAAAACATCTATATCCTCCCCCATGGTCTGACAGTCTTTGAAAAACCTCCCTAGTGGAATCAGTGTTAGAAGTTAAAGCCATCATGCATTCAGTTTATTGAGATAACCAATTGTGGTCAATTAAACATAATTACACTGAAAATAACACTATAGAACCTCTTTTCCAAATACTGAATATCGCTTACCACATATTCAGGAGAGAAAGACCCTGTTACACTATCAACTCTGTTAATAAACATAACCTAATAACCATAATACATTAAGTGAATCTTTCATATGAAAGATGAATTTAATTTGGAGACTTAATTTCTGATTTGTAATATAAATTCTGTGAACTCGTATGTAGTTTTTCTGAGCCATAACCTTTTAATACATGTAATTTTCAATCAACTCACAATTTTAACTTTGGCTGTAGCATTTTGTTATGCATGAAATAGTAAAGAGCTCAGTTGGCTTGTTTGGGAAAAAAGATGTATTAACAGATTTTCTAGAGCCTTGGGATCAAAGGAGCTTCTGAGCCATCCTGTTGTGTCTCCAGTGCATTGCAGGCCATTAAATTCCACCCACTTACCTCTCTGTGTAGACCAGTTAGTTTGATTAGTGCATTTTTATCCACAGGAGGCAAAACATTTGTGTACCGTAGAGTCTTACCTGTTCAATAAAACTAGTCTGACCCCTTTCCTTTCTTTGTCTCTGGAAATGGCTCCATTTAAGTTATTGTGGGAATTCTTTTCTTAGCATTTGCACAGCAGAATTCAAGGATAGACAGGTTAGCTCTCTTTGTCATCAGTGTCAATGGGATGGTCTTGTGATGAAAATCTGAGAAAAGATTTTCTAGCGATCCATATTGAGACACCCCTTGACTCACTAGGAGAAGATGGTCTACAGATATTGAGGACAGACAAAACAGTTCTAAACACTCTCTCTTAAAAGGATCAGTGTTTGCTTTATTTAAAGATTGGTTTCCCCACACACAGATGTTCTTATGCCCGTGTTCTATCACATAAACACTATCTGTTTTTATTTTGCATTCCCTCCAAATACTAAGGTTACATTTTCACCACAGCTTGACTTTTCCATAGCAAAAGTTCTGGAATCAATTCTACTTCTCACAGCCTAGTCTAAGTAGCAAAAAATTTGTCAGGCCATGATGCTGTAGTGGTCCTCACCATCTTCACCATCATATCTTCTCAAGAGCAGTGGGATGAGCCCTGGCTGCCCACAGAGCCCCTGTGCTGCTGGCTGTGTTGTTGTGCTTAGGTATCAGCTCCCTATCTCTTTACTGCAACCAACCCTGACACATGACCTGTTTCCCTGATAATCCAATGCTTAGGTCAATAAATAGCAGAGCAGAATCTGGATAAAACACTAGCCACTGTTACTTAACTGTAATGTATTTACTCCTGCCAGATACTTAACTATTTTTCCATTTCACTTGATATTTTAAAGGGCTTGGTTTCCTTCTGATTGCTTTATATTTCATAGTTGAAAGCTTGATGTGGGGTACTAAGCAGATTTCTTAATCTGAGTGCTTTGACTTGTATCTGAGAAGTCCAGCCTTCATTTTACTCTTTGCATTAGAACTTTGAAGATGGGGTTTGGTAACTTGGGTAGATTCACAAAAAAGAACCATTTTAAAAAAGATTTTTACCTTACAGTATTTCAAATTTGTATGTCACTTTCTTCAGAAGAATTCCAGAGAGTCCGTGTAAGAGAAAACAAAATTAATTGATTGGTTTGGCTTCCACAGTGCTCCATAAGTGAATCAGGGCTGATGAATGCCAGGAGGCATAAGATCTATTTAGGGCTTGTGTAGGCAGATGCATGAGTTTAAGGGAGACCTTGGTATGCTATGGATTTGTTCTGGTTGCCTCCCAAGAAAAGGCTCTGGATCCAGTGACCTTGAGAGGTTTTTCCATTTCCTCTGTTTGTCAGAGGCAACCATGCTTGTGAAATCAGCCACACAGATAAGAAACGCTGTTGGTCTGTAAGGTTTATTTATCAGTGAATGCATGCTTTCCTGTGGTTAATCAGCTATTAAAGCTCAAAAGTTTTAAAATCCTTGTTAAGAAGACAGAACTATTGTTAATCTGTCATGACTACAGGAGTGCAGCCTCTGTAGTGAAGCATTGCTGTTGAAAACCTCGATCATATAAATAATTTGTACAGAATTCTGTTATGATTTTTTAAAAGGTTACTGTTGCAGGCTTAGATACGACTGGGTGATCTGCATTGTTCAGTTGCATTCAGTGTCTTTCTAGCTAAGGATGTACTTCAGTGGTGAATCCCTGTATGGTAGCTGCAATTTAGCAAGTGGTTCGCTGGGAGTAGGAGAGGGATTCCAGCAGTCTTCTTGG
This sequence comes from Passer domesticus, assembly GCF_036417665.1. Lineage (NCBI taxonomy): Eukaryota > Metazoa > Chordata > Aves > Passeriformes > Passeridae > Passer > Passer domesticus. The sequence goes on from NC_087512.1 coordinate 8,452,482, forward strand.
AAGAATTATGTGGAAAGAAGTCCTGCAGAGAAGATTAGTCTGAGAGAGCTGGTTGATATTCAAAGATCACTTCTTCTCAGGCTTAAGAACAATGCGTCCCAATGAGCAAGAAATCAAGCAAAGCAAATGAGAGGCCCTATGTGGATCGTTAAAGAGCTCCTGTCATTAATCAGGCATAAGCAGAAAGCACACAAGAGATGGAAATGGGGATGGGCCACTTGGACTGAATATAGAAATGTTAACAGAACAAGTAAAAAATGAGACAAGGAAGGCCAAGGCAAATCTGGAATTCATTTTAGCCAAGGATGTCAAGAACAGCAAGAAGGTGTTCTTCAAATACATCAATAACAAAAGGAAAACAAAGGATAATATGGGCCTGTTGCTTAATGGAGGGGGGAAGCTGGTGAGAAAGAATTCAGACAAGGCAGAGTTACTAACACCTTCTTGCATTGTTCTTCATTGACTAGAACAGCCCTCAGGGGTCTCTGACCCAAAAGATCAGTGTAAAGGAAAGTTGGAAGCAAGACTTTCCTTTGATCATGTTAGAGAACACTTAGGTGACCTTGACATGCACAAGTCCCTGGGCCCCGATGGAATGCATCAAAAAGCACTGAGGGAACTGGTGGACACCGTAGCGAGGCTGCTCACCATCACCTTTGACAGGTCGTGGCAACCATGAAAGCTGCCTGGGGATTGGAAGAAAGTAAATGCCACCCCAGTTTTCAGAAGGGGCAAGAAGGAGGACCCAGGGAACTACCAGCCAGTCAGCTTCACCTCAGTCCCTGGAAAGATGGTAGGCTTGTTCTGGAGGCTGTCTCCTACCACATGGATGACAAGAAGATGGTCATGAGTGGTCAACATGGATTCACAAAGGATAAATAATGCTTGATCAACCTGATTGCCTCCTGTGATGAAACAGCTACCTGAATAGGTGAGGGAAGAGCAGTAGATATTGTCTACCGTGACTTCAGCGAGACTTTTGTCAGTAACACTCTGGTGTCATGTTATAGTGCAGAAAATAATCAATAAGAACGCATATAATAAAGCATGCAAAATATCCCCTGTGCATCTTCTCTATATACCTTGATCTGCCCCTTGCTAAAGTGCACACATTAGCCACCCTTAAAAGTAAGACTGGGTATGTAAATAGCTTTTGTTACAAACCACTATAGGCAAAATATCTCTATATTTTTTATGTGGTAACTTAACAAGTATATTAACTACTAGTTGTTTTTTTTTGTAGAGGCCCTTAAAACAGTAGCTGGAACAGAAATTAAAGAATGATGGAATGTTTATGTTCTTATCTATGATAAAAATAATATATTTAAGATGGTTTTGCAAATAACATAAGGATTTATGATGTCTTCGGCAAAGTTATTTTACATATGAAAGTGAGAAAACAGGAAGAACTACAAATGGAAAAGGTAACACTTAAAAGCATTGGGAGTTTGTCTCTCAGAGAATAGGTAAATTTTGTTTGGTAGCTAAGAAATTTTTCCCTGAGTGTGGCATGGTATTGCCAGGTCTGATCATTCAGAGATGAAAAGGCATTATGAGAATAGTGATTAATTGAAAAACTTTCTTTCTTTTTGTTTGCCCTCTATAATTTCAGGGTGGCATCTGTTTGTTTTAAAGCCTTCCTTTATTGCCATGAGGGCTAGCATGGTTTGAAACAAAGCAGAAGCAGAACTTTGTTTAAATAATAAAGCTGAGACTTGAAAAGAAAACTTCCTGCTATTGCACCATTCTGAATTTCAGGAAATTGGCAGCCCTGTTGCAACTTTTGTGTCTCTCCTTGCATGGCCCGCTAAGCAGTGTCACTTCATGAAGGTAGGGGCAGTGATTCCCAAAAGAATGGAGTTCTGTGACCTGGAGTTCTGTAAAATCCCAGTGGGCTTGGGTCTTTGCAAATCTCAGTGGGCTTGGTACTTGCAACTTTTGTATCTCATGTATCTTGAGAGACCAGCTCACAGCTCCACTGTGATCCCTAGAGTACACCAGGAAATCCCCAATAAATATGGGTCTGGTCCACCTTTGCTAGTTTGTTGCTCCTTGCTTTTCATATGCTTCCTTTAGAACACCTCAGTTTGTCTGTAATGAGATTAAATTGCTCTTGTGGCTGAATTATTTATGGCTTTTTATGTAATTTTCCAAATTTGTATTCCCACTGAGAAATGTTAATTAAGTTTTGCCAAGACTAGTTTGAAATACATTTCAGATTTCCAGAAGAGTTTTCAACATTTCCATCCAAACCCCAAGCCCCAGTGGGATCTTCCATATTTTAAAGGCATCAGAGTTTAGCTTCTTGCTAAACACCCCTTGTACTGCAGGATCTCTGACAACCTCTAATCCTTCCAGACTTCACAGCATGGTCAGAAAATTGCAATTTCCTTTTCTTCTTTAAAACAAATTCTTATCATTTCTTGCATATGGTATTACAGCTGACAGCATGAAGTCCCAGCCTGAATATTAAGACTGTAATCCTACTTCTTGAGTTGTGGTGCAGTGTACAAATTCATTCAACTGGACTTGCAAGGTGGGTGCCACCAAAATGAAATCTCAATTAATTTACTAATGACGGTCAGTTGAGACTCTGTTCTATGTTGAGCAGCTGCTGATTCATATTTTAACAAGCTATTGTTTTCCCAATTTAAATTCTATGAATTTCTTGAATCATCAGCTTTTCTCCAAGATGCACTGGGTGGTATTTGCATGATTAATCATGCATTTTGACTTTTACTTAGCACACGTATTTACATAACTCCAGGATTAGTTAAGAGGAAGGGCAGAATGTGGCTTCCAGATGAAGTGGAAAAAAGTTTGGCAGTGGAAAGAAGTTTCAGCAAACAGCCGCGGGTCAGGAATTCTGAAAACCACATGTCTGAGATAACTGGGCAGTGAAAGCTTTCTGCCAGTGGGGATGATGAGGGTAATACTGCTTCTTACTGGTATTTTCTGTGTTGAGTAGGAGAGGTCATTCAGGCAGTGTCTATAAAATACTGTTAGATTGTATTCCAATTTCATGCCTAAGTTTACTAGAGTGTCTGGCTATGAAATTATATCTAATTTCTGTTCATTTGGAAGGTGTTTGATGGTGTCTGCCTTCTGCATTACAAGATAAAATTTTTCCTTGTTTGTTGAAAAGAACTTTTTATTAGCATGTTGGTTTGATTTTAGCCTTTAGCTATTGCAGTGTTGGTTTCATACAATAAGTGTGAATTTTAAGAATTATATAAAATCAGGCTGAAGTAGGCCTCTAACTATATCTGGAGAGGATTAATTGTGGTTGATGGCTTCTGATAAATGTGTGACACTTTTAAAATCAGTGTCTAAAGCTCAGGAGGATAGGACTTCATCTCCTCTTAAGCATCTTGTCTCAGCATTCTCAGACTCACTTGCTGGAGCAAAAACTTGCTCAAGTGCACCTGGCACACCTTGCCAGAGAGTTTGTTATAGCTCCAAAGCTGGAATTCAAAAGTACAGGGACAGACCTTGGACTGGGAATTAGATGAGGGATTTCCCACTTTTGCCAAGTAGGCAAGTAAGGATACACCCTTCCTGGAGAGCAGCCCCCTTCCCCGTGGCTGTGCTGCAGAGTTATTTTAATTCCTTATGTGGATGTGCATGCACAGCAGCTTGAAGCCCATCACAGCCCTACCCACGTCCCTCTATTAGGAGAGAGAGTCCTGGAATCCTCTTCAGAATAGGATTCTGTTGCATTAAAACGTCCACAGAGGAGCATGTGTGGGCTAATGACCCATCGAGTATTTTGCTACCCCTTGGGAAATTTTCAAAGGACACTGAGTATCAAAAAAGGAGGGTTCTTTCTGACCTTGAGAACTATCTTGTTGTGACTGGAAAAATTAGGGCTGAGGGTTTACATAAAGACTCTGAAGATGCTTCAGCACTCTCCCTTTTGTGTGCTGTGCAGAGATGGAGTACAAGAAAGTACCCAGTGTATCCTCTGAAAACGGTGGTAGCTGCTGTCAATCAGCTGTTACAGGTTGGATCTTTCTGAATCCTGATATTGTATGAGCAGAGTCACTCATGAGTTGTTTATTGTAGTACCACATGTGTTAATGGTTGCTGGCATCACCTCCGTACTATAAATATCCCACTGAATAGTGACACAGTGTTAATTCTTGCATGTGTTTACCATTTTTATTTGCTTTTTCTAACCAAATATTTACAAACAATCCCATTGTACTCTCTGGCATTGTGAGGCAGCTCCCTAAAGGAAACCATTAATTTTCTGCTGTACAGCATTGGTTGATTAGATGCTTTGTGGAGGGGGAACTGATATGAAAGCGTAGAAATGAAAACAGCAACACTCCTGCCAAGCACTGTAGCCTGTTGCTTTCATTCATCAGCTGGTTTTATTCATTCGTCTGAAGGAATGCTAGTGAATGAATCTTATTGGAGAGCTACACAAACTGTGAGGCAGCGCTCAGGAGCGCAGCAGCCTCCCTTCCTTGCTGTCTTCTATCAGTATCCCTGTTCCCAACACCAGGGGTCAGCTTTCTACTGTTAATTTGAAGCCCTTTCTGCTCCAGCTGTGGCATCTAGCCATTACGAGATACAAGGAAACCAACGGGAAGCTCCAACCCTCCTCTAGAGCAAACATACTTTACAGGAATGGTTAAGGTAGAAATACTTATATGCTGGGTAACTTGTAACTTCTCCCGGCAGAGCTATTTTCTAATTGCCTTTTTCTTCCATCCAGGAGCTGCAGTTATCTATTTGTTGTTTAGACTGACTTTGGAATCAGTGGATGTGACAGCTCCTTTCACAGTGCCCTGGGATTGCAGAGTGGGCAGGATCTCTGCCTGCCTGTTTTAGTTACTCACATGGTCTTCATTGCTGTCATGTCTGAGGTTCCTTTCTGCCTTGAGAGTCTGTATCTTTCCAGATAAGGTCATGCAGCATTGCATTTACTTCTTAACGATGAAAAAACTATGCCAAGGGGCTCACAGCAAACAGCAAATACCTACATCAGCATTCATCTCACATCCTGCAGAGCAATCCTAGAAACAGCAGGCTCTATTCCAGCAATTCCCATAGAAGGGAAGTGACTCTAGAGGCATTTTTTTCCAGATATGTTATTCAGCCCTGATTGCCACTTCCCCACACTATGATTCTGTTATAGACAGTCCCTAACTTTTCCCAACCATCCTATGCAAAGAGCAGGGAACTTTGTAACTCAGCTGTCTTTGCTGGCTAGCATTCAATCAGACAGCTGGGTCACCAGGCAGCTTTAGAGACCTAGTCCTCCTTAGATTTATTTTAGGAATTGCTAGTTATGTAGATTGAGTGTTACATAAATGTAATGGCACTATCAGTACCCAAAGATGGCAGTGTCATTTAAAATTATTATTTTTCAGCCCGGTCAACAACCACAGGACCACTGGGGTGAGAACAGAGGGGGGAATCAAAAATGGCAGAGGGAAAGAGAGATCAGCATTTTTAGCAGCCAGCCATAGTTAGATTGATTTGTGTCAGTCATGAAACTGGACTTGAAAATATTTTCCTATCTTGATGTACACTCTGAGAAAGAAAACTTCCAGCTAAACCTGGAAAAGCAGCTGCAGAAATATGTGTAAGGGGGTCTGACAATGTCCTATGCATTCTCTTACTTGAGAGTAGGAGGAAGAGATGCTGCTTCTGTATGATTTGATGAGATCTTCCCTGGAATGTTGTATCCAGCTATTAATAGTTCAGTCTTCAAAATGAATGTTAAAATTGCAAAAGGTTCAGAGAACCACATTATGACTTATGTTTGAAAACTCTGCCTTACAGTTAAATTCTTAAACAATTCAACTTGGCTTGTTAAGGAGAAGATTAAGTAGTGATTTGATTACTGTCCATTAATTACTTGAAGGGAAAGGAAGGAGATATCTTATAGAAAAGAACTCTTTCATCTTACTTTTTCATCTAGGACAGAATCTAGCAACTGGAAGTAGAATTCAGAGATCCCAGAAAGCTGAAAATGAATTTTTAATGGTGGAAGTGATTAAGCATAGGAACAAATAAAGGATTTATTCATCACAACTATCTTCTTTAGTCTTGGAATTTACAAATCTGCATTGAACACATTCCATCATTAATTCTAGCAATATGTAAGTTACTTTGTAAGCTCCTGAAGTTAGATGGCTTGTCATTATTCCTAGGGCAGAATGGTACAAAGAAAATGTAAAAGGCCCCATTAAAGACTTTTTCTCCAAAGACTTTTCTGTCTTTTGTCCTGCAGATGAGTGTGGATCATTTTTCAGCAGAATGCATTAGTAAAAACCTGAAGCAAATCTATCTAATTTAATGTTTTCATTAGTTGAAACTTGTAAGATGTTCAGACTCTTCTTAGCTTACCTTTGGTTTCTTGCTGCTGTAAAGCAAAATGATATTTTCTGCAATGTAAAGTCTTCCTCTGTTTGCCCCTGCTTAGGGAACTCAATCATACTTTTTCAGTTTTTCTCTTCATGCTTACGAGGCTGCCAAACTGTAGAATATAACCAGAAATATCTGGATGCTAACCTTCACTGGCCACTTCAGGTTATGATTCTGTCAGGAATACTTTGAAAGTTCTGGCCATTGAAAAATAAGTGCAGATCAAATTTGCATTTTTTAGAAACTTATAACATCAGAACAACATGAAAACCAACTCATTCTGTGTGTGTTTTTAACAAAATAATTTGTATTGTGTGTTCTCATGGGTATCACTTTGTAGTAGCATATGTGAAAGATGATAAAATAGAGTATTTTTTTGGGTATTGTAAAATGAAGTCAACTAGGGAAGGTAGGAAGAAAAAGTATTCAGAGATGCTTAACTGTATCAGTGAGGGATCAAAGTGGTGAATCATGTAAGCAGATTTGAGTTGTTTGATCCTTGCACTTTGGTTTTTCTGGTTATGAGACATGCAGAATACAACTTTGCTCAGTGAAGAACTTGAGGCTCACTCTGCTAGTATGACTGTACAATCTATGCATCCTTAATTTTTCAACATTATCATGCTGGACTTAAATAATTGATGAAATTTAGGAAGTGGCTGCTCTTGGGAAAAGGCTCACCTGCAATAAAAAAAAGGCAGCAGGTATTGCTCCAAGAGCTACTGCAAAGTCTTTCAGTCCTGAGTTATTCTTGTCAGATTCCTGCAGGTATGAGAGAGCTGGCTGGGATTCACTGGCATTCTCCAGCTTCTCCCATCAAGTGGTGTGTGATGAAGTGGTTTCCCTACTGCATAAGGGATCTTCATAGAGGGACAGTTGTATCAGCTCTTGTATTTTTTGGTGAGTTCTCAAAAGAGGAGCCAGCACTGTAGATTCTCAAGATACTTACACTGATCCCTACCCTGGCTCCCACTGTACAGGAGAGGAATTTTATGGAGCAGAACATGTTTTCTAGATGCTATGCAGTCCCAGGCTTCTTCCTGTGCTGCAGAAGTGCTGGAGGGAAGACTGATTGTCCAACAGCAGCCTGGGTGGGGGGGATGGGTAATAATGGGGACATAAATTCCCCTTTAACTCCCACAGCAGATCCAAGTGTTGGCCAGAGCCGGATCTGGTTTAGGTAGTGGTTGGCTTCTCAGGGCTGCAGGTCTACAAAGCTGGCCTAGAGAAAGATGGAAGTTTCTTACGTGGATAAATACCTGGTGGAGGGTAATGACAAAAACAGAGATGGACTCTTCTCAGTGGTATCAAATGAAAGGCCAAAGTCATTGATTTAAACCGAGATAGATAAAAGTCCCTCAAAATGTAAGGTAGAACTTCTTTACTGTGGGTTGGTTGAGCAGAAGAGCAATATTGCCACAGTCTAGAGAGGCTGATTTTAAAAATCTGACAACACAGTCCTGGACACCATGCTCTGACTGACACTGCTTTAAGGCAGAATTGGGCTAGATGTTCTCCAAAGGTACCTGCAAACCTCAGGTATCCTGCGGTTCTGTGATTTTTTTTCTTTCTTTTTCATCCTTTTTCCATCATACATAAGTGTAAGCCAAAATTTGTCCCATGTTTTGCATAGATACTTGATGCTTTATATGAATCTTCTGGACCAGTTTCATTCCCCTGGTAGTATCTTGTTGTTCTTTGGAAATTTCACTCTGAAAGATCCTCTGACCTTTTGCCTCAACTATCTTTTTCCCCCTGACCTTGTTACTTGGTCAAAGGATTGAAAGCTATTGCTTTGTTGCAGTATACAGTGCAAACTTATGTTACTTAGGCAATTTGGGAGTGAGGAAGGCCAAGGTGAAGCTGGAACTGAACCTAGCAAGGGACACAAAAAAGCTTCTATACATACATTGCCCAGAAAAAGAAGGTCCAATGAGGTGCAACTCCTCCAATAAAAAAAAAATTATGGAAAACTGGTAACAACAAATGAGGAGAAGGCTGAGGTACTCAGCAACTTTTTTCCCTCAGTCTTCAATGGCAACCTCTCTTCCTACACCTCTCAAGTGGACAAACATCAGGATGGGGACTGGGAGAGCAAAGTCCCTCCCACTGTAAGAGAAGGTCAGATTCCCCACCTGAGGAATCTTAATGTGTATAAGTCTTGGGACCCAATGAAATGATGTGGTTGCCAAGCCACTCTCCATGACATTTGAAAAGTCATAGCAGGTAGATGAAGTCCCAGGTGACTGGAAAAGGGAAGCCATTGTATCTATCTGGTGAAGTGGTAGAAAGAAGGACTCCAGGAACTGCTGACCTGTCAGCCTCCCCTCTGTGCCTGGGAGATCATGGGATCTAGTTTCCTCCTGGAAACTCTGCTAAGGCACATGGAGGACAGGGAGGGGAATTGAGGCAACCAGCATGGCTTCACCAAGGGTGAGTCCTACCTGACACACCAGAGGCCTTCTGTGATGCAGTGATGGCAGGAGTGGACAAGGAAAGGGTTACAGATGTCATTTAGCTGGATTTGTGTAAAGCTTTTGACATCTTCCCTCACAACATCCTTCTGCCTAAATTGGAGGGAGATGGATTTGATGGATGAACTGTTGGGTGGTGAGGCATTGGTTGGATAATCACATCCAGAGAGTAGTGGTCAATGTCTCAGAGTCCCAGTGGACATCAGTGACAAGAGGAGTCCATCATGGATCTGTGCTGGGACAGAGTTCTTTAATGTCTTCATTAATGGCATAGATAAAGGGATCAAGTGCACTCTCAGCAGGTTTGATGGCAGCACCAGGCTGCGTGGTGCTTTGACACACCTGAAGGATGGGATGCCATCCACAGCCAAGCTCCAGGAGTGGGTCCGTGTGAGCATCATAAAGTTCAAGGCCAGGTGCTGGTGCTGCACCTGGGTCAGGGCAGCCCCTGGTAGCAGCCCAGGCTGGGCATGAGCAGCCCCAGAGCAGCCCTGCCCAGAAGGGCTTGGGGGAGCTGTGGCTGAGAGGCTGCACATGCCCCGGCCATGGCACTGCCAGCCCAGAGAGCCAAACGTGTCCTGGGCTGCATCCAGAGCCCCGTGGGCAGCAGGGCAGGGAGGGGATTCTGCCCCTCTGCTCTGCTCTGCTGAGACCCACCTGGGGCACTGCATCCAGAGCTGGGCTCCAGCACAGGAGGGACAGGGACCTGCTGCAGTGAGCCCAGAGGAGAGAGACAAGATGGTTGGAGGGCTGGAGCATTACTCCTGTGCAAAAAGGCTGAGATAATTTGGGTTGTTCAGCCTGGAAAGGAGAGGGCTTCAGAATTTTTTGTGGCCTTCCAGTATCTGAAGGGAGCCCAGAAGGACTATTTACAAGAACATGTAATGACAGGACAAGGGTGGACAACTTTTACTGTGAAGGTGCTAAGGCACTGGCACAGGTTGCCCAGAGAAGCTGTGGATGCCTGTCCTTGGAAGTGTTCTAGGCCAGGCTGGATGGGGCTTGGAGCAAGCTGATCTAGTGGAAGGTGCCCCTGCCCGTGTCAGGGGAGTTGGAAAAAGATGATCTTTAAAGTCCCTTCTGACTCAGACCATTCCATGATTCTGTGATTCTGTTTGAGACTAATAAATGTTTACGTAATTCTGTTTTTTTTTTTTAACTATTTTTTTCTTTGAAATCTACTTTTAGTAGCTCTTAAAATCCATTTATGTTAACCCCCCAATTATACACTTAACATACCTGCTTAAGATGCATAATATTTCATGTACTAAAAATAAAACCAAGCAGAACCCCCCACAATTTCTGTCAAAGAAATGAATATCTGGTTTATATCCCAGCCTTATACAAAGGGGAATGATGAAAAATATTGTCCAAATTTAATGTTCAGTAGCTGGCTGCACAAAAAAATGGGAAGAGGTCCATTAGGGACCTGGGAGATGCTTAACTACAAATTAGTAGGGGCCTAGGCAGTTCTCTAGAATAAATATCACTGGTTTTATGCCCTGTTTTTATACACTTCCCTAAACATTTGATGTTAACCACTGCTGCAAATGGGTTAGGGGCAGGTGTTGGATCTGCAGTGGCTACTCCTAATTTTCATGGTGCATGCTAGTGCAAAACTGACTGCATGCCCATATGTATGACTCTGCTTCTTCCTCGCTCCTCTGTTAAATCTGGGTCTTCTGCCAAATGTCTTCAAAAAATATTCTCAGAGCTGCTGTATCGTTTCTCATTGTCTCCTCAATGGCCTGAGCTGTACATGTCCATCTCATCAGGCATCATCTGTCTGCTTCCAAGAGACCACAGCACTGCCATAAAACACTAACTTTCCTGTCTCTTAATTATGGAATACATAAGCATCTCCTGCAGTGTGTACATCCCCCTCAGAGCTGTTCTGGTCAGGAATACTAAAGTGCTGGCAGCCTAGCTTGTTTGCAGGTTGGTGTGATTATCCAGAGGCAGCACATTTGTAGATAACCATTTGTGGCATGATCCAGGGGATTTCTAATCGTTGTGTGCCACCTGGAAGCCCCTCACTTGGCCACTTGATGGCACTCTTAAATATTTAATTGGTTGCAAATGTTCTCAAATGTACCAGTTTCATAGAACAGGGATAGAGGAAACAGAGCCTCAGGTATTAAAGAATGAAATACAATCAAAATTGGAGCAATAGTTCAGGTGACTGTGGCAAATGCTGCCTGGTGTGTAAGGAGAGGATTAGCACCCGTCCGGCTTCCCAGCTCCAGAGTGCTCTGCAGAGACTGCCTCAGCTTTTCCTCATAGGAGAGGTGCTCCCTCATCTTGGTGGCCTTCTCTGGACTTGCTCCAGCAGGCTGAGGTCTGATGTGCTGAAGACCCCAGAGCTAGATGCAGCACTCCAGGTGGTGTCTCATGACAGCAGAGCAGAGGGGCAGAATCCCCTCCCTCAACATGGTGTTAGCTTTCATAACATACAGGCAGCTGCACCATTATTATTTACATTGTAAAATCATGCCCTTATAGGCATTTATTTAAAGAAGAAAAGGAAGGAAGAATTATAGTGTATGCTAGACCCATGATGAAAAAGCTTGTCTGATCAGAATGAGAAAACTCCAGTTTTCTATACAGCATTACAAACTCAGCCAAGTTACATATTCCTTCTTTTTGCACTGCTCACCTGCTCACCTCACTCTCAAGGGAGCTCAGATGAAAGTCAGATCATTCTGCTTTTTTCATGAAACTGCTACATCTTTTCATCCCCTTCTCCTGTGTTTTTGTTTGCTTTTGAGCTTTTGCTTTCACAGGCCTTGACAAACAGTGCATGAATCCAGTGGTTCCTAAGTACTCATTTTTGTTGGCCTGGTTGACTGTGGTTTCTCTTGTATTACTCTGCCAGACTGTATTTTAGAGGAAGAAAGGCTATCTCTATCTATCCATCTCTGCTTCTGAGGTGTGTCTTGCCTCTGACATGTGCAGAGCCCTCAGCACATATTAGGACTTCAACAAGGCCTCAGGACATATATAAATTACAGCTTGCTTCGTCATCTGTCAATTTTGTCTTCTCTAAAATATCCAGAAGACTTTGAAATTCTGGTTTTGTACCTCTCTTATCCAAACCGCAAGTTCCTAAGAGCCCCAGCTAAAAGTGTTAACTGGATCAGGAGTAACAGGGATTAGTCAAGCAGCTGGTGAAAGGTGTCAAGCAGAATGTTAAATTTGACATTCGAGCATCTAAATCAGCATAAGCCAAAATGATCTATCACTTGCCTCCTCTGCTCTGGTGGACTTGCTCAGCATTTGCAGATCTTGCAGTACCAACACTGCTAATTGGAGGGTACATATTTCCCTGTGCTAGGAAATGCCTGTGCTCACAGAGTTCAGGCCAACGCAGGTGGTCTCAACAGGAGCGTTCAACTTCCACTGATGAATGTCAGAAAATAAATGCTGGTGGAATTATCATCTGAGGCTGTGTCTCAGAGGGGGTGCTGTAGTAGCCCTGGATCTAGGCATTGTTTTCATTGCTCCTGTGGGTGGGAATATAAACTCACAGCAGATGAAATGTGTGACTGATGAAAAGGCAGGTGAAGTTGTAAATCATGCTGGGAACAGAGCTGTTGTGCAGAGTGATTAATGTTGTGGTAAACCAGAATTATTCAAAGGAAATGCAATTTAGTGCAGTTAAATATAATATAATACCTCTCTAGACAAAAAGGAGTATTGTATTTTGGAAGGCAGCAACTCTTTAAAAAAATAAAGGAGGAAAACCCCACTTTTGTGTACAGGTGAGAAATCTGAATCCCAGTGTGGTGGCTTGGCAAGGAGAACAGGATTCTGGTGTGCAAACAGGGAATCCTGAGCAGCAGTAGAGATATTATTTAAACATTAGTGGAACTAATACTGGAATATTATGTTTGATTCCAGAGCCAACATTTTTCAAAGCATGCAGAAAAATTTTAAGTAGTTCAGAAAGAGCCACAGGTTGATTCAAGAGTTGGAGAGCATGTCCCAAATGTGGAGAGAGAACAACATCCAATTGAAATTTGGATTCAAAATGAATTATGTCTGGCCCTCACACAATCCTAGCCATGTGATATCCTCCACTTATCTCTGGAAAATTTGTTAATATTCTACTCTTCTCCATGTCTGCTGAGAAGTGGCTTTCTCTTTGCAGCTGTGGAGGCAGTGTCCTTCACTGGATGTGACAAAGTTAATGTTGGTTCCTGGCTTTTTGCTAAGCAGCACTGTGCAGTGCTGGTCAAAATATCCGGGATTTTTTGAGTTCAGGCTGTGATGGTTATCAAAAGTATGCTGAAATGTGTCTACTGTTCAGTTTTTAGAGTGTTTTAATGAAGAGAAGCACCAGCTATGAAAGAAATCCTTTATCCAGTCAAGGTAGGCATAATAAGAATTAGCAGTGGCAAGCCAGGTAAGTAAGGAATTAGGTGCAGCTTTTTAATCACTCAAAGCAGTTAAATGTTGAAACAAACTGGAAAAAGAAACAGTGGCTTCTCTGTTTTTTGAGATCTTCATATGAAGTATGCATATACTTGCCAAAACCAAGTTATCAGGCTCAAAACAGGATATGCCAGTAACATTTTTGGATCTGTGAAAAAGAGGACGCCAGGCTTTCTGGCCTTGAGTTATGAAGTAATGAGTTCTCAAAACATTTTCTTTTCTGGGAAGGGACTGTTTTGAAAGTCCAATATTCATATTTTCATTGCCCACAATATGGTTCAAAGCCTGATCCATAGTGATGTGGGATATATCAGCACAGCATTGTGCTGTACACAAGTGCAGTGTACCCGAGTGCTCTGAGCATTTAAAGGAATAGGAACAGATTGAGCACCAGTGATCCTAGTTTAAATTTCTCAGGGATCCTGGGATGCAGTCTGCTTGAGCAGAACCCTCTGGAGTCCCAGCTCTGTTCCCTGTTCTAGTCTGGTAGTCGCCTCTGCTGCCCTTTCTCATTCTGTAAAAAGGAATGCTGCATATACAAGCCTAAAGCACTCTCAAGTGCCATAAAACTTTGAGATACTATTGTTATTCCTGAAGAGCTTTGAAAACACATTCAGCCCATGCCCAAACTCTCTGAACTCTTGGAAAGCTTTGTTCTTTCCTGATTTTTTGGAACTACTGGCATACAGTTAAGCCTGAAGTGCCAGCTGTTTCCTTTCTTACAGCACACACCAATTCTGCGACTGCAGCAAAGTGTGGAATTGACACAGCTTTTTAAAATAAGCCAGGAGAGAGTCTTGCTAGAACAGTGCAAGGTCATTCAACTTGTTTCACAGCGGGTTAGATTGGCCTGTGCTCAGTGCTCTGCTGCACAGGATTTGTTCACTGATAAAAAATAAATTGTATTGAAAATTCACTAATTTGTGACTTGCTCAGTCATCATGTCTATGTCATGCAGATGGAAGCACAGGAATATTCTTAGATTGTGCTCAGGGGTTTGAAGATTTCCGATTTTCTAGGGAACATTTGCTGGTCTTCTTTTTTGTCCTCTACACTTTAAATATTGGAAAGAGAAAGAAATAGCTGAGATATATCTTTGGCTACCAACAATTTTGTGAAACTGATCTCTCCCCCAAAGAGGAGATTGCCTCGCCAAGTGTGGAGCACAGCCAGCCCCTTCCCTTGGCTTCTTAGTAAACCAGTCCTAAAGGACAGAGCCCCAGCTAGCCAGCTTAAAGCATGAATATATCTGGGAGAGTAGAAGTACTTGTAGCTGTGATCCTCAGAAACAATCAGCTGTTCACAAATATACTTCATTTTGCCCTTCTTTCCCCTCCCCCAGATGGGCTCTTAGAGGACACAAGACAGATTTTAGGTACCAGCAGTTCTTTTCAGTGTGATGATATCTTGGTCCAGGACATGTCAGTGAGACAGCTTGCAGACTTGATTTTTAGAAAGCCATCACAGGATCACAGGATCTAAGATATAGGGCTACAGGTTTTTGGGTTTTAAATCCTCTGAAGAGAAAGTAATTTGCCAGTTTATCACACATGAAACTGTAACACTGGCTCCTTGTATAGTAAAAATACCAACTTTAACTCATGCCTGTGGAGGGTCCCACATGATATTTATTATGTAGCTGCAGGATTTACCTGAAGCATTGTGCTTTCTGCCTTGAGAATGATGTTGCTTTGAGCATAGTTGTTCAGCCCTAAGCATTTTGGAGGAAATGGAAGAAAACCATGTATGCCTCATGGCTTTTTTGTTCATGAATAAAGAGGGAAAGATACAAATAATTTTTTTTTAAATCTGTCCAGCAAAAAAAAGACTTTGATCCGAAGCTGGACATTTGCTGATTCTTTTAAATTCAGCCAAGGAATAATACAAATGAAAAATCTGTTAAACCAGGTACTTAGTAAGAATAGAAGATTCAGAATAAAAGATTCAGATGCTTTTCAGATTACTACTTTGCATAAACTATTTGGTGATATCACAGTGATATTCTTGGGTACTTTTCTACCACTACAGTATTTTTCTGAAAAGTATTTGGGGTGAATCTGTTCAGCTTTAGAGGCATATTCAGAGGGCTATTTTAGACAGTGATCATAGTTGGTTTGAAACTTATTTCTGTTTGCTTTGTGATGTTTACAGGCTCAGTTCTCCATGTTGAGACCAGTGATCATACTATCTGCATCTTTCCTTAGCAAAATTTGTTTTCCTACATACATTTATTATATGTCAGGGTCTAAAATTTAGCCTCTGCTCAGGTGAACACTGAGGGCTCCTCATGGCAGCAAGAGTCTGTTCATTCTCTTCTTCTTGCTGTGCTGCCTTGTGTCTTCCTGTAAAGAACAAGTCCTGCTGGCACTGATTATCAGAAAAACTGTCCAATATATCTAATATCTCCAGCCCTGGTATTTCAGAAAACAAAAACTTCAAAACACCAGTTTTCACTTAGTGGATCTGCATGGGGCAGATATTCTTTATTCTTCCAGTCCATACCACTGCATCCATGAGGTGCAGAGCAGCTGTCTCAGGTCTGAAGCTGCTGCCTTAACTTCCAACAGTGGTTCACCATTCTCAGATCTTGGTCTGTACCTTTTGCACCTTTTGGCTGTGCTCTGTGATCTTCTAGCATTGATTCACCCTGCATCCTGAGAGTCTTTTTGCCCAGTGTTTTGGGGCAAAGTGCAGTACTCTGCTTGTTTTTACTGAAAACCAAAAACCTTTTCCTTGAAAATGGTGCTCTTCAAAGCTATAGCACAGATGTGTTGCTGTGAGTATGTGCTGTGCTTGCCATTCTGGAACACTGAATATCACTAATAAAAGAAGCCCTTTAAAAAAACTATTAATTAAAGAATATGTTGGTATCTCACAGGTTAGTACTCTGAATGAGAATTCACCGTATATTAAAATTGATTGATATGCCTGTGCTCAGCAGGTTAGTGTTTTGCTGAGGTTTATGTGTCATGCTTCAGTGTTAATTGTGGGCTATTCTCATCACATTACCTTTCATCAAGAATAGGCTGTACTTTAGCAATCATATTATTCAGCCTTACGTGTCGTATTCACATATCTGTGATTTAACCCACATTCCTGGTATTTGGTAACAAAAAGGAGATGATATGAGTAGGATTCAGCTCTTAGATTAAGGTGGGTTTAACATTCTGTAGCAGCCACTGCAGTCAGTGGAGCCTAGAGACTTAAGCAGCACTCACAGAAAACTCCCCTTTAAGGTGCTGCTGGTACTGATGGTGTCAGAGCTTGGACTCTGGGTGCACAGCCAGCACACACAGACCTACATTTGGGTGTTGAAAGTTGTAAACTGGACCCTACATCTCACTCTGCCAGAGCTTCTTCCCAAGGCTTTCCTTTCCTCTGCCAGACTAACGCTCAGGTGGAATTGCTGAAGCTGCTGAGCCATTTCACCTGATGAAGACCTGCTCTGTCACCCCTAACTGAGGAAAGTGGGTGGACTCTGTTCCTGTCAGGTCACTGGGAAGAGAACCACCTCCAAAACCCCACTTAGATCTCTGGCTGAATCACCCCCTGTAGAGGTGACTCCTCTCCTGTCTGTGCAAGGAGCATGGGAGCAGCCCTCTGAGGCTCCTCAGCACAGTGCTAACAGATAGAAAATTAATGTATGCTACAGACCTTTTGGGAATATGCCTGGCTGGTCAGCCCACTCCAAGAGAAATAAGAGCATGAAATAAGTTAAATTCAAAGACTATCCAACCAATTTGACTTCATTCTGCTCTGAGTCACTCCTGGTGGTCGTTTCCACAGCCTTCCCAAGTGTTTTTTCTTCTGAGGAGAGCACAAATTCATACTTATCATGCATAGACCTCAACTACATATCAGTTCAATGACATTACTTGGCTAAGAACAAAGACAATTCTGTGAATTAAAAGAACTGGAAAATCTTGGATGGAGAAAGTAAGTTCACTTCCTTTTCAGCAAAAATTCTAAGAATAAGGCTCCCCTTCATTAAAAAAAAAAAAAAAAAAAGTTAGAAATATTATTTGGGGTCAGATATGTTTAATGCCAGTTTTGGAATCTCACCTTTCTGCAAAATAAAGAAGGCATTTTCCTCTTCTATCCCCAGTACAGAGAGACCTGTGAAAATATTCTATTTTGATAATTTAGTACAAGCAGCAGTAATAGTTTCGTTAATGTGTGCTTCTTTACTGGTTCTTTGAATGCTTTTATGTGGCCCTGTTAAACATGGAGTACACAATGTCTGTACCTGCATGCTGACTTGGAATCAGTTTGCTACTAACTCTCTAAAGTTTGTGTTATCACTGGAGTACACATTTACCAAGACCTGATCCTGCAGGTTGGACAAAATGTTAAGAAAGGTAGGAAGCAGTTTTAAAAGGAGAGGACTGTTCTGGAAATAGAATGTGTAGTGAGTACTTGAAGCACAGAAAGGAGTAAATTTATTTCCCATATACTGTGTGCCTGAAGGCATTGGCAGTAATAAAAAGCCCTGGATGGCTAGAAAGCTCTCAGAGGCAGCATTGTTTTCATAGATTAGCAAAGTTCCTTCTTTGTTTCTGGGGAGCTTATCTACATCAACAGCTTTTCTTTCCCTTTCAGAGAATTTGGAAATTGTTTTTTTACATGATCGAAATACCCTAAGAATTGCAGAGACAGTCAGGGCATGATAAGAAAAAAACACAAAAGAAAGATGATCCTACTGAGAAAAGGGAGAGCTAATTTCAGGCAGCACAAAGAAAAGGTGAAAGTAAATAGAAAAAAAGATTGGAAAGTCTAGGCAAAAAAAGAGCTTCTATGCCAAGCAGGGAGATGTTGGACATAAATAGAAAATAAAGCTATAGTGACTTTTACATTGTCCACTTATGAGTAATGGCAATTGATAAAATGCTTTACAGATACATTAATGAAATGTTTTTCTCTGAAAAAAGTAGTGGAGACTGAAATAGCAAATATTGCCAATACAGAAATTGAAATTATGCTATCCTTGGTTCAGCCTTTATGTCTGCAGAGAATTGAAGTCCTAACCCACAGAAAGACGTGTAATCCTAGCCCAAGGAAATAAGTGTCCACAAAATTCTTCCTTTCCTCCACACTTCTCCTCCAAGGCTTCACAGGTCTCTCTCCTAGGAATAAAGCAAATACTACCAAAATAGTAGTTCTTCTGCATAAGTACATTGTGCCTATGTCCTGGGTGTGGCATGTCAGTGGTGGAAAGGATGTTCAGGTGTGGGCATACCAAAATGACCATTTGGTCCTGTGACTGGTAACTTTGCATTCAGGTCGGTTTCAGGCACAGGTGAGAGCTGTCTGTTTCTACATTTCAGTAGCTGAGGATCCTGGAAACTGATCTGACATCTCCTTGTTTAGATGACTTCATGAAGCAGGGCCACGGCATGCTCCTGCTCTACACGCTGAAGAACCCCTCCTTCCCAGAGTACTCCTTCAGCTGTGAGAGTGGTGTCATGTGCCTGGACTTCCACAGTGAGCACCCCCACCTCCTGGCAGTGGGCTTCTACGACGGCAACGTGGCCATCTACAACCTGAAGAAGGCAAGCCCCCAGCCCAGCTACAGGAGTAGTGCCAAGTCAGGAAAGCACACAGAGCCAGTATGGCAGGTAAGGGTGCTTTTCTTTTCCTGGGACTGGGCTTTGAATTGCATGGAGCTTGGGCACTGCAGGAGAAGTCCTGCATGGTAAAGGTGCTGTTTTTGTAAGTGTGATTGATTAAGTTGTATTTCAACTTAATTTTGAAATATGCACAAAGGCAAAGCAACTGCATGAATCCTTGGTCCTCAACAGACACTGAATGTGTGTGCAAAAGTTTGCTGTAAACAATTTTTTCTCCTCAGCTTTCGTTATTATAATTTACTTTTTGGAGAAGAACTGGTATCTTCTGTATGTACCAGCAAGCAATGCTATTTGTTTTCCAAACAGAAAATCAGAGGATGAGCAGTGCATAAAAACAAGTAAAACAAGTAAAACAAGTATACCAGCCTAAAAGAGAGCTCCTTTGAGTGCAGTAAGTTCAGGGGCAGCTGCCTGTGGAACTGGCTGCCACCAGGATTCAAGACACACTACCTTGTAGTTGACTTTTAGTTGACCTTGAAGTACTCTAGTGCATTCAGAACTGTGGTGTGCAGGTAATGTTCTTAAACTACTGCCACTCTGGCATCTGCCACAAAGAGACCCCAGATGGGTGGTGCTGTGAAGGGTCAGGATAAATACCTTGCTGCATCCAGCTAACCAGCTGTGTCTGCAAGGTATCTGAGCTCAGGTTGAAGCACTGGTACCTGTGCTTTTCATCTTGTTCTTAGCAGTAGAAGTGCGGCAGCACAAATTTCAGCATGGCCTGTATGAGCCTGTTGAGGTGCAGGGGTGTGTGTTTGGTTTGCTAGCCTGGGCTAAAGATGTTGCTGTGGTGACTGTGGCTGTCACCTGGTTTAGGCTGGCTGATTCAGTCTCATGCCACTATTCCTTGAACTTTGGAGCATGCCTTGCATGGATGGTCCCCCAGCCATGGCTCCATCCTCCAGTAAATTCCAGGAGAGCAAGGGAACCTGATGGGACTACAGATGAGTGTGGAATATGCCAAGAGCAAGACCTCTGCTTGCTAGAAACAGAGAGTTTGTGCAAATGTAACATTTCAGAGAAGACATGAATTTTGTATTTCCTGCCTGTCTGTCCAAATCTTTTCCTCTGGCAGATATTTATAGCTCTTCTATAACAGGTTAATAGAATAGCCTGGGTGCACACACACAACCACAAAGAAAACTTCTGAGCTTTTCCCATTGCCATTTAGGCTTCCAGTAAAAAAACCTGGCAAAATAGTAAGTCCTGTGTGAAGTTTTCCATGGTCTTGCTGCAGCATGCAATGAGAAGCAGCAGCTGTTACAATAGAGACACAAAAATCCCAGATCCCTTGTGCCCCAGATGATGTTGGAAAGGACTGTGTGCTGAAGGGGTGTTATTGGCAGCCTGTTGCCTGCAGACCAGGAGCAGGTACATACAGCAGAGGAGGTGTTCTGTGTGGGGTTTATAGGGATAGGTTTATGTGTACCACTTGGCAGCTGTGGGGCTCAGAAGTGGAAAAAATCATTAGACACTCTAGGAAGATAGCTCTGAAAAGGAAAGAAACTGCTCCATGGATATGGATAGATGTGTAAAGAAGTACCTGCTTCTTTATTTCCATGGGTTGAGTGCTGAGAATCATAATCATTTGTTTTCTTCAGCAATGAGAAAATTTTTCTGAGCAACCTGTTCTAGTGGAAGGTGTCCCTGTCCATGGCAAGGAGGTTGGAACAGAATGTTCCAGCTTTCCAACCCAAACCATTCTGTGATTCTGTAGTTAAAGTACCAGTATTTTTACTAAACTGTAGAATTTTTAACTTCTACAAAACTAGCAAGCAAAGTTAGTAGTTAGGTGATTGTACAGCAGTCCAAAGAGTTTATAGCTCTGTTGGAAAGATCTGAAGTGTAAGCATTTGTCAATATCAGCCAAAAGGTTTAGAAAAGATTTGCACTCCATTCAGTGTGATGAAAAGCAGCATGGACTATCTGTTAGGTTGAGACATTGGATTGTTATTCCTCATTCAGCATTTAATGGTTCTAGAAAGTGATGCCTTTTTTTCTCATATTTAGCTCAAAGATCCCCTATTCTCCCCCACTACCACCTCACTAGCCTGAGGGCCAGTCTTTGTCTAGATACTGGACCTCAAAAAATCCTCCCTTTTTTGTAGGAAAAGTGAACAAAGTAGAAAAGTAACAATGTTATCCTGAGCAATTAGGAGCCTTTGTTCTCTGGACTGCCTGATTTTTTTCTTTTGAAACAATGCAACCCTTTCACAATGGAAATAAAATGGGAAGTGGGTAAAGCAGACTGACAGCTCTTTTCTTGTGATGTTTCATTTTCAGTGACTTAGTAATATCTCAGTACTTTTGCGTAAAACAAAGCTGATGTAATGTTCCCATTGTTAAGAGCAAAATAAAATAATACAAATTTTCTACTTCTGTAACCTAAGAAAAAGTTTGCCTACCTTATACCACTCCCTATTTTTTAAAAGAGCATAGCAATGGTTACTTATAGATTTGGCAATTATCTCCCAAGCATTAAGTTCTACTGCATTGTAAATAATGGAAAATTCTAGTCTGTTTTAAATTACACATTTCTAATTGCTTATTACTAATTGGTGAGGATCCAAATCCTCAGAGAGAAATAAACAGAGAGGAATAAACGTGCATGTGAATGGGTATGCGTGCAGTGCAATGTAGCTTCTACCATCAAATCTCAGGTGTCACAGGATCATAGAACTAGAAATTATCTCCCACCTCAGTGAATTCAGGCCTCTAGCTTTGGATGTAAACACCAGCTTAAAAGGAGTCACCTCCTGAAAAACTCTGTCAAACCTGCCATGTTCTGCTGGGAAAAAAAAACTGTGTGGCATTAACCTAAACCCCTCTTTAATAAAAATTCTCAATTAGTCAGCAAAATCCTCACACTCCCATCATCTCTGAGTAGGCCTACAAAGCAATTCCCTGAACAGTCCATGTTTTTGAGGCAGTGGCTCAGTCCCAGGGCTTGGCTCTGGAGGTTAATGAGGTTGGCCAGTGTGGAACTGCTGGGCTAGACTTTGGCAGCCACAGGAGCTGTGTTCTTTGGAAGAAGTGGCACCTTGCTGGGAAGGGGCTCTCAGGATAGAGCCTCTCCTTTTTCTAGCTTTATTTTTTTTTCTTTCTCCTTTCTTTTAAAAAGTTTATGTTTAGGGTTTATTTTCAGCTGAGAAGAGTGATTTTTCTCTTACCTTTTTTCACTGGGATATACCAAATATTTTAGGATTGAGCTATCTGGAAGCTCAAGTAGTTCAGAATCAGGAATTGATAATTGAAACTATGTGTCAGGGTTTGTTTCTGTTGTTCAATCTCCTTCCTAAACCACATCTTATTTGACAGATTTGTTTTCACTGTGAGCTTCTATTTTACTTTCACATCAAGCCAAAAGCATGTTATTTCTGCTGAGACTAGTACAGAGCCAATCCTGCTGCAGAGGGTTGAAAATAATTTTTATTTTACTTGCTCACCATCAGAGTTGCTGACGAAATTCCCACCGCAGAGTGTTGACCCTAGGATCTGCAAATGGAACATTTCTTTTAGTTGTGCTTCAAGAAAATCTCGGCTGTCACAGGCATGCCCATGTGGACAGTGTGGTTTGGAATTGCTGTGGAGACCTCACTGCTAAGAAACACATCTTTGTTCAGTGTTGATGCACTGAAGCTGCTCTGGCCTCCCTGAGGAGCTGATACCATGGAGCTTCAGGTGGCCTCCTGAGAGAATTATTTTCTGCTGTATATTTGTACATGGGAAGAGAAAGGGCTGGCCACTGCAGGCTGATTCTTCACCAAATCCCAGTCAGGTTAGATGTGGTGCTCATGGTTTGGACAAAGAAGTCAAGGCAAGATGGCGATAGCCTACAAACTGCCAAAGGAAACTAAAAGGAGTGTCAGCTTGCAGAATAGTTTTCCAGCAGAACTTGTGGAAAGTTCTCAAGTGTCAACCTGACCAAATGCACCTGAAATTTCTCACTGGAGTTTGTCACATAATTGTGTGACCCCTTCTATTTATCTATTTTCTGTGTTCCAATATAAGTTAAATAAATCTACACTGAACTTTTGCAGTTTGTGAAGCCACTCCAGACTCACTGAATTCTTGTTTTGTTGATAGAAGTAAATGAAAATCCCTTTAAAGTAAGCACAGACTGCTGTTCTTTACCCCATTCTGTGCTTCTGAACACAACTCCACAAAGAAAGGTCTTTCTGAGAAGCTGATCATATTTTCTGCACTTAGGAGAAAAAAAAATGGGTTTTGTTCATAATTCACTGTCACACCAACACATTGTTTCATTCTGATGATAAGCATTCTCCTAAATATGTCATCTGCAGTCAGACAAACAGATTTTGCTGCTTGCATTGCCTCTGAGATGTTACTGCTTCACATAATATTTTGTTCCTTTGGCTTCAGGCACACAAACTTTTTAATGCGAAGGAAATACAAGAAAAATATAAGACAGAAGGTTTCTATCAAGGTTTCTATCAGAACAGCCTCAACACCCCTCCTGTTGCCTTCACTAAGAAGCACAAAATAGGTGTTTGCTGAGGAGAGTTCAGTGAAAAAAATCTCATTCAACTCTGTGATGATAGTGCTAGGGAATAACTCTGGAGAAGAAACAGAAATCGGAAGAAATGAAAGCAACAGAGACCTGAAGCCAAGGAATATGAATCCAAGAAAGGGGGAAGAATGTAGCCTGAAAGCAAAATGGAGCACAAACCTAATTGTGAGGGTCATTTAGCATCAAACCTCTTCAGTAATGCAGGACAACGGTGTTTCTCATGTTGGGTTGGTTCAATGTTTGCAGGGAGGACTTTCCTCTTCAGCTCCAGCTTTCTACTAATTTTACTGTACCACCAGCTGTGCCTTGCATACCTGGCCCAGTACTAACAAGACAGAAAGTTGAATTAACTTCTGACATCCCAGAAATAAAAGAGACCAGAGAGGTTACTCATTCTGCACTTGCACAGAAGTAGGAAGAAACATCCATCACAGTGGGAAAAACATCCATGGACTAGTGAGCATGCATTTGGAGTCCAGACATCTCAGTCTGTCTGAGGCTCCCTTGTTGGAAGTCATTTTTACTCCTCCTGCAGTTCTTAGCTGCAGTCCTGCTCCCTACACTGAATTCTGTGTCCAGTAACAGGCTGCAGTTGTCCTGTCTGCTGAGTACCTGGGCTCCTCACTGCAGCACCATGAGGCATTTAGTGACTGACTAGCATCAGTTGTGTCCCTGTCCTCTCCTGGAGGGAGCTGAGGGGGAAGGGCTGTGCTTGGGAAGAGTTGCCATATGTTGCTGTAGAAATCAGGGTCAAGATCAGCAGCTTTATGGTTGTCCTCAGTTGCTGGGAGAGCTCACTACAGGCATAGCCCTAATGGAGGAAATACTGTCTCCCACAGAGTTAACTTCTACCACTTTCTGGAAAGGCTGTGCTGAGCCACAAAAATTCATCTGGAAGCTTTGGGCTCATTTATGCGTGGTAGAAGTGGTGGAAATTGCAAGATAGTCCAGTGGTAGAAATGCTGGATAAAATTTTTGCTGTATGCTTATACCTTGTCCAAAACTGTTGGACACTTTTTAAGCTAGTATACGTTAGGAGAGGTAAACATCCAAATGCTTATTCCTAAATGTCTTTGACAATAATGAACAAAATCTCTGATGGTTTAACTTTGGCATTGTACTTTTCGAGATGGTATCTGTGTCTTTGGGAGATTCAGAAATTATTCATGGTTATTTTTAAATTGTGCCTTGGGCATGGATTCTTTTGGGTTGGAAATTGTCTAGCAAAGTGTCCATTGCAGATCAAGTAATGTTTGTATAAAAAAATGAGCTCTTTTTGCTTTGATGCTGCATTTCCCTCTGTACTTAATTCAGATGCTGAACTTATTTTCTACCTTCTGCTCTCACTGTTTCTTGCTAAATAGATTCTTCTCTCGTGCTACTCTTACCCCCTCGCTTTTACTTAAGATCCAAACCATCATTCTGTGGGTTTTCAGGTTGGTTATTTCTTTTCTGGTGTCTCCAAGCAACATACAAGAAACTTTCTTT
Organism: Passer domesticus; assembly: GCF_036417665.1. NCBI lineage: Eukaryota > Metazoa > Chordata > Aves > Passeriformes > Passeridae > Passer > Passer domesticus. The sequence goes on from NC_087512.1 coordinate 8,477,417, forward strand.
GCCTGTTAGTTGCACTGGGGCTAATTTGTGGAGAAAATTTCGCTTATAAAATTTAGAAGTCCCTTTAAGCCTTGGGATGTTGGAAGATGTTAGCCTGAGGTTTAAAATACCAGAGAGGTAGTAATGCTTTTTTTTGGTTGCTTGGGTCTTTGAATTCTGTTCTGCTGCTTTATAGTGTACGTATAAATACACTGATGGGTCTTAATGGCTCTTATACAGCCTGTGAAACAACAGAATGCTGCTCTGAAGAGGATAAAATAAAAGCAAGAGAATGATAATGGCAGAGTTAGAGGCAAGTTGGGCAGGGATGCTGCAGGCAAGGTCACGTTGATACATGGTGAGATACAGGGAGCTGGGGCTGGCCATGAGTCCCACCCCGAGAGCCACGGTGAGCTGCCACAGCTTGATGTGGTGTCCAGGGCTCTCAACATCCAGCAGGCCCCAGAGGAGTCTCTCCCCATCCCTGCTGCAATCCACTTGATCCTGTGGTGATGGGAACCTTCTGTCAGGCATATTTCAGACCCTGTCTCTGACGTAGCAACATCAGACAGCTTGGGGGTTTCGGTGTTAACCTGCCTGCCCTGTGTGCCAGCTTTTCCAGCACATGGAGTGGGAAACTTTGTGTTTTGTCTATTGCAAATTGGGAATCTTGCACCATGAGCACAGTCAGAATTTAAACCAAGAGCTGTGAATAGCAACTGGTGAAATACCCCTGAGCCTTGTTGGCCCCTGGCATGCATTGCTCAGCTGCGTGCTGTGTCTGACATGGGAGCACAGGCACTGACAGGACAAACAGGTGACAGGCTAATGTCTGGTTCCTCCCTCCTCTGTTAACTTGCTAGCCTAATAAATTCGCTGGGCAGTGCTGTGAGGGGAACAAGCACACAGATTCCTGGTGAAACACTGTACAAAGCAGAGCATCCAAATCCCAGCAGGAAGAAAACAAACTGAAAGTAGGGCCAGCCTTATCCCAGTGCTATTTATAACTGAGCTCTGCTTCCTTTGGATAAATCTGAGTCTCTGAAGCATGAGTAATTCACAAGCCTCAGGCCTTTGCCCTGCTTCAGTGGCTCTCCCGTGTCCATGCTCTCTGCTTGCTGCTGAGTCCCTCCCACCACCACCACATATGCTCTTTAGTAGGAAAGGTTTTGCAACCCTTTTTCTGTACCCCAAATTTGTGGATGGTCTGATGCAGTGGGCCCAATTCCTTGCTCCTCTTGGCTGACCTTGCACCCTTGAGTTCGCTTGTGCTGAAGAGATGGAACCTGGTCCTCTGAATCCCAGAAAGATCCCATAAGGATGGAGGGCACTTGATCTAGGTGTAGGAGAGTGGTGTTTTTCTAAGCAGCAGTTTTTATGGAACTAAATGTGATGTGGGATTTTATCTTAGAGTCTTTCCTCATTGGTGTTGAGCTCATCTAGTTGTTTTCCCTCAGCTATCAGGAAGCTTTCAGGGACTTTGGAGGAGAAAACACTGAGAATGCTTGTAGTAAACCTTGTAAGTAGCCATATGCAGCTAGAAGTAGAGAAATAATTTGCAAAATTATTAGATGGGAAGTTCCTGGTGTTGTCTGTAGCCAGAACAGCTACAATCCACCAGATAGGCCCAGTATTTGGTGGTATTCATAAATAAAGTCATCATCCAGCCTCATGCCCATGACATGGGTGCCTGACAGCTGGAGCTGAGGGCTGCTCCTGCAGCATCCAGGCAGTGCTGGGCTATATCTTCTATTCCAGGGGGTTTTGAGATGCTTTTCATTATGATAGGTATTCTGAAAGATTTCTTCCTCCTGCATCTTCACTTGGTGACATATGATCCTGCCAAGCTGGCTGCCTTGGTTGCTGCCTGATTTCTTTGTGGATGAAGCACCTGACTTTGTTTCAGTACCAGTAAATATTACTGTTACCAAGCTGTCAGCCACCCTGACTCTCCTAACTGCCATGTTCATCATCACAAACATACAGTGGGTAAAGTAAGGAGACATCTGAATAAATCCCTGCCTCTGCTACAGATAGGATGGCAGGGAGTCCTTTAGGTCAGAGTTGCTCATTAAAGATGTAAGAGAAATGCAGGAAGCCCAAACTGACTGAGAGACATTGGAATCTTTGAACACTTTGATATTCATCAGATGTCTAAACCATTTCTTCTCTAAGGCAAACACTACAGCCAAATATTTAAATATTACTGACTCACCTTAGAAGGAGTTGCTCCTTGTAGACCTTACCTCTTCAATGGCTTCTGTCATGGAGGCAAGTTTACTTCCTAAGCAAATTGAACTGATCCATTTTGTCTTGTTGCATGATTTAATGGTAAAATGTCAACAAATTTTTCTACAAAAGACTAAACAGCACTGAAAACCTCATTTGCTTAGCACCTTCCTTATCTGCAGATTCCTGTCATAGCTGAAACATTTGCATTTAAAAGAAAACCTAGATTTTAAGATAGGAACATTTTTCAATGGATTTATTTTTAAGTAACAAGTAATTTTCTTTTATCTCTCCCCATCAGCTTTTACTCAGACTCAAAAGACTTGTTTGCTATACAAAGCAGTCTCATCTATTGCAGGGAACAAAACAGTCACAATGTGATTGAACATGACACACAGTAAACATGTGAGAGGTGAGACTGAATTTAAAATAAAACTGAACTTTCCTTTCTGGAACTGGGAAACTGTGAACGACAGAAACAAGAAGTGGCAGAGGCCTTGAGAGTGTCCCCTTCTTCCCATCATGCCTTCACAGACGTTGTGTTATCATTCTTGAAGTGTTTTCTTCAAGATGAGACTGGGCAGTATAGCTGTCTTCACCAGTCCTAACAGACTGGAGTCATTGCCTTCTGTGTCTTACATGGTACACACTTCTTAATACATGTGGAAATATTTCTGTGCCACTCCAGCAGTATCACTTTGCTGATTCCCTTGCCAGCCACTGATGTTTTTCTGTATTACAGTTGCTTGGCCAGAAATTCCCTAATTTCTACACATTTAATTCTTTCTTCTGCCTGTTTGTCTCCCTCTGCCCTTATCTTTATCACATGTCACATTATTTTCAGATTATGTCTCCAGCTTTTCAAGATAACTTAGAGTCCTTATCCTAATGGAATTCAATGTCTTTCAATTGCATCAACTGTCTTTCATCTGCATATGTTCTGTGTATTTTGCAATTCAGTATGCAACTTACTAATGAAAATATTGTATAAAACTGACCCTGATGTCTTGGAGAGGCTACCTAGAACAGAGGCTAGACAAAGTTAAAAGAATAAAGCTAAAAAAGTTAAAAGAAACAAGGATAGTCCCTCATGGGAACCATCTAGAGATGTTCTCCCATCTGGTCAAGACATCGCTGTCTAAACTCTTGGGAATTCATTTTCAAGCACTCAGCCACTTCACAGTAATTTCTTTCTTCGGAAGACATCACAGGGCGTGTGCCAAAAGCCTTACAAAATTAAAGATAACAAATCTACTCTTTCTTTTAGACTTGTTACCCTGATAAGGAAAGAAATAGATTCTCTTTGACAACGTCTTTTTTTGAGGTGACGATATTCACTGATTCTCATTTTCTTATCCTGTACATATGTACAGATGACTTAATTCTTTGTTCCAGCTCTCAAAGTTCAGCATTAGGCTGACTCATTCACTGTCCTTTAACCTATCCTTCAAGACAGGTTTATTTTGTGTTTCCTGGGGCATTTTTCCCTGTTCCTGTCCCCCAGGACTTCTCCTCTCTTCTAGTTTTCATAGTTAATTGCTGTGAAATTCAGAGATTGCTTCAGCTGCTCCCTTAAGTACCCTAGATGGAATTTCATCAGGCCTTGCAGAGTCAGATATATCTGCCTGTGCTCCTTAAAGTTGCTGTTGTTAAATATCTAGTTACAGTTTTTTTAATATGTCACTGAAAGAAAGGCAGCCTTAATGCTTCTCTTTTACTTGTGGGACCTGCCTTCCTTTAAACAATAGGTTCTAGAAGGGAGAGGCTCAGATGAGCCTTTCTGGGATATCTGATTTTGTTCTCAGGCAGGCATCAGCCTCCTGGCCTAAAAAGTCATTTTTGCCTCAAAAGTGTCTCCAGCATCCTCAACATGGAGCTATTTCAGGCAGTGGCAGAGAGGTGACCCCAACTCATGGACTCTTTACCATGAAATTCCTGGATGTGCAAAGACTCCTGAGTGTGACAGTGACAGCCCAACTCTCATAACATGGCAGGCCTGATTCTTCATCTCTGGGGTGGCTTCTCCTCTTTTGTTGTGGTTTGATTCACTGTGTTTATAGCAGTATTTTTCTAGAGCCCAGGGGTACAGATGTGGATAGGGACTGTGCTTTCACGGCAGGGTTTCTGAGGAAAAAAAAAAAAATCAAGCAGTAATACCTTCTGTGGCAATATTGCCCAAAGCACACCTTTTAAAAAATTTTTTTGAGATCTTTCATTCTTACTACACATTTCACAGCAGAAATGCTGTCTGTTTCCCAAGTAATAGACAGGACTGGCAACAAGTGCAGATAGAGACCAGCAATCCCTTTTGCTCAGGGTGCATCACAGGACAGGAGCCCTTTATGCTGTACCCTGCCATGCTGGCTCCAGCATTGGCATGCTGGTGATTCCATGGCTTTGGTGCACCTCACTGAAGGACCAGCTGGAACCATAATAAGGTTCCTGCCTGCCTGCCCACATTTACCTTTGGCAGTAAGTCCACACCTACAAATAACCAGAGCACAGCTAAATCTTCTCCACAATAATATCATATGTTCCTGCAAGCAGGACCCAGGAGCTCTTTCTTCACCAAATATAGGCTTAGCCAAAGAGTCTGACTGGGCTACTTTGACCTTTGACCAGGCTACACTCAGTTATCATAGCCCTTTAAAATCTTCATTACTGCCTTAAGTCAAAATGAGTCATCTGGACTAAGCTCCGTTTTTGCTTTTTTCTCAAATAACCATGGTGAGGAATGAAGTTTTTTGCCTTCCTTCCTCCCACCTCTACATAGAATAACTTCTACTGCTATCCAGGTTGGCACTGAGGAAGGGCTCCAGACACTGCACTGTTCCTTGCCTCTAAGCCTTGCTCTTCCTGTCTCTTGATGTACAGAAACTGATGCTGGAGTTACTTTGCTTGTGAGTTAAGCTTATTTTCTAAGTGGCTGAGTGACTCATTTTGGGGTGTCTCTTGTGACTGATTGCAGGAGAGCAGCCTTGCATTTTGCTTACACTCCTCAGGGTGCCTGGCCGTGGCTTTGACTGTAGTTGCTGGCAGAGGATCCTCTGGGAGGTGTTAAGGTCCACTTATTGTGTCAGACGTGATAAGCAACAAATGCAGAATAGCTGGCAATGTCCTTGATGGAGGATATTTGGGAACTTTGCTGTAGATGCACTGTTTTGTCTCAGCAGCAAGGAGGGACAAATTATTTGCTCTAGCGAAACAAGAAGTCAGTGGACTCTGGATAAGCTGAGTGTAGAAGCAGACTTTCACGCCAGCAGATCCCTTGGCAAACAGCACAGATAAGTGACCCAGAGAGGAGAATGAACAAAAAAATCGTGATTTGTCATTGGCAGGAAAAGAAAGTGAAAGATTTCTTCTATGCTGGTAATGACTTGATGTTTCTGGATGCTGTTTTGCTCAAAGTTGTTGTCAGGAACAAGAAACACATTTGAGGGTAACAGCATGAAGAAATAGAACTGCTTCTCGGTTCAAATCAGAAACTGCTGTAAGGTAGTGCAGGTGCACTACAAGCACAGGGCAAATCAAACTGGCTTCGGAAGATGTGACCTGTGGAGCAATTTATTGTAGATCCACACTTCAGCATTAGCCCTCGCCATGATGCTGAGGCAGACTAAAAGGCAGGCTAGCTGCAAAATGGAGAAAGTGACCACTACACAGATCAAAGGTGCCCACGGATGGACTAGCGTGCCCAGGTTTAGATGGGTATTCCTGGTTGGAATTTGGTCTGTCTTTTTCCCCCTGCAAGAATCCATATGGTTTTCATCTGCCAGCTGGTGAGCTGGGCCATTGTGCAACAGATGCAGCCAAACTGCATCCATGAGAGTTTGTGCTCTTGCTAAAACACAGCACATGTTCAGCTTGTCCACCTCAAGAGAGCCCCAGAGCTCTTCTGGCACTTTGCTTTGGCTCAGGCTTGTGCATTCTGACACAGGAAATGTGGTTTGGACAGCGGGTTTGTGTCTGTGCTTGGCTGCCAGGTCAGGCACAGCAAGAGAGAACTGAGGCTGGTTCCCCTGTTCAAGGAGCAGATGTTTGCCAGTGGGAAACCTGGAGTAAGTCTTTAACCTGTGTGAATATAAGGAGAATAGTCCTAATCCCACTGCTTACCTTGTGTGACCAAGATACGGGCAAAAGAGGGTGGCTGGGAGAGCACAGCAGGGCTGGGAAGCATTTGTGCTTCTGTGGTGCACATGAGGACTTCTGCAAGTCTGTGTCTCTCTTCAGCTAAGGAGGCAGATGAGTGAAATCCCTGAGCTGATGGGCTGGGCAGAATGGCAGTCTCTGAGAGGGGCCTGTACAGCTGCATCTACAGCTCAACAGTGACTTACAAAGAAATGCTTGAGGCACAGAAACAAAGACACGTCTAAAGCTAAGTATTAGGGAAAAGCACAAACATGAATTAATAAAAAGAAGTCAATGTGTTAAGTGAGCTGTGGTTATCCTGGGTCATAAAAGGGAAAGGGAAAATATTTGGAAGCATGTAAAAAGGAATGAAGATATAGACTTATTACTAAAGCAAGCTTTCAGTTACTACTGAAAGTTATGAATAAGGATGAAATATTTGATGCTGTATTGTTTAATCTTACAGTGAGTGTCTGAGACTGTCTGCTTAATGTAACAAGAGGATAAAAGCACAGGTCAGAACGAGGAAAGAGCATATTAAAGAATATTTAGATAAGTTCTTGCTCATCAGTAAGATCAGATTAAACATACCCTAGAGCACTTAAAGAAATAACCAGACCAATTTCTTGCCATTATATGCATTTCAGAGAGTTTTTGGGCTACATCTGTCCTGCATTTTAGGCAGAGGATGGGGCTTATGTGCAAGCCCATTTACAGCATGAGAACTGAGTTAATGCCTTGACTCAGAGGCAGGGTTGGGATGTGCTCTGCAGCATGGATGAGGGGAAGCACCACTCCACTGTCACCTATGGATTCACACTCATTTGTGTACCTGTGACATGAGCAGACTGAAATATGATAGTCTACTGTCCTCAGTGCTCACACATTTTTCAGTGATGCTGTAGAGCCAATGTCTGGCTAAAAGATATCTTCAGGTTATTTCTTCAAAGGGCCTGTCTTTGAATGCAGGAGGGGAAGTGGCACAGACAGAGTACCAGAGCCCAGAAAACAATGTCAGGACAATTCACCCAGCTAGAGGCATCCAAAGCCAGCCATAGGACGTCAAAAAGTGTGGGTAATAGCACAGCAGTGCATCAGGCTGCACGCTGGCCTGTAGCACCAGCATGGCCAGGGAAAGGAGGAAAGATCTCCAAGGGCCGGAAGGAGTGGAAAAATGTCTGGAGGAAAATTATAGGATTAGACCCAGGAAATTACTGACCAGTCAGACCAATCAGAAAGACTGGAAAAGCACTTGAATAAATTGCAGTACTACTGTTAAATGTCTAGCTAATAAGGTGATTCAGAGAAGCTGACACGGATTTGTCAAGAATAGATTATCAAGCCAGTACAATTTCTTTCCCTTTTTTTCCAGAGAAACGGGCCTCATGAATAAGGGAGAGGCAATCAAGGTTATCATCTCAATCCATCTTGACTTGACTAAAGCTTTTGATCCAGACTTACACAGTGACATACATATAACCAAAGCAGAGAAATAGGAATTAGGTAAAATGGCCATAAAGAGGCTGCTCAGGTGGCTCAGGCAGTGTGCTCAAAGAGCAGTTGTACAGAGCTCACTGTCAGACTCTGAAAGTGCTGCAAGTGAGACTCTCCACTGTCACTTCTGGTCTTTTTTGATCAATACTTTCATTAACAACTCAAATTACAGAATAGGGAAGCCCCCCTGGGAGGACAAGGTACTTTGCAGGACATGATTATGTTCAAAATTATCTTGATAAATTGGAAGAAAGACCCAAAATCAATGTGATGAAATTCAATAAAGACAAGAGCAAATACTGCATTTAGAGAGGGGAAATTAAATGCACAGATACAAAATAGGAGATGGCTGGTTAGGCAGCAGGGTGCCCAAGGGGAAGCATAGCAGATCACCACCAGTGATCAGCAATGGAATACTGTTGCACAAAGATATGTGTCATTCTAATTAGTTAGCAAGAATGTAAGAGAGAGGAGGTTGTAACTCAGTCCTGTGCCCTGTGTTTGCAGCTGCAGAGCCAGGCTGAAGAGGAAGAACAAGAGTGGTGAAAGCTTGGGTCCTGAAGACAGGACCTGGAAGGAACAGTTGAGGCAGTTGATTTGAGCTGGAGAGAGGGAAAAAGAGAAGGGAACAGTGGCACAAACTTTTCTTGCCTGTTTGAGAACTGTTACAGAAAGGGGAATAAACTGTTGTTCTTTGCATCCACTGGGGAGATGGTAAGGAGTAATTGGCTTGACTCTTGGTAAAGGAAATCTTCTGTGCAAGGGCAATTAAACACAGATGTATCTGCAGGGAGGTTGTTGAGTCGTGTTGTTGGAGACTTGTGAGAGCAACCTATGTGAGTTGTCACCAGTGGCAGGAGAGTGTCTGATTTCACCTCAGAAGAGAATAGATATGCTTTTTGGGTCCCTCCAAACCTGCATTGCCATGATGGCTTCGCCTAGGAGTCTACTGATAGCCAGGTTGGCACTGGAATTAATTTGTCCCCAGGTCAAAATAGCATGAACTTTCCTCAGCAGCACAAGGAGATGTTTGCATGCCAAAGTTATTTGAGTGTCTTACTTGACCAGTTCATGTAAGGGTGACCTGCGGTGCGGGAAGGATTGATAATGCCCTTGTCTTTTCTCTTCTCTAGCTGGAGCAGATTTTATTAGTTTTTTTCAGGCCCTGAATGACAAAAAATCTGCCTTATTTCACTTAGGGCAAGTATCAGCACAGCCATGGTACTGCAATGCTGACAATGGCCTCCTTGAAGGATAATTATAGGTAAAGAAAGAGAAGGAATTTCTCATCAGTTAATGTGCATGTGTTGCATAGGTTACCCCATACCTGAATTTTGGCAAGCCAAGGGCTAGCCAGATCTGTGTTTGCAGTAGCTGGTGCTTGCATCACACTCCAGACTCTGGGCCAGAGTGATTTTGGCCAGTTGTATTGTTCAAGTGACTTACAGCCTGTGTCCTGTGAAAACAGATCAAGCATTATTTATTTCATAGGAATGACATCAGAAACATGGGCGTTTTCAAATCAGATTGGATAAATTGTCTAATCTCCTGCTGGACAGGAACCATTACCAGCCACCACAGATAAAAATGATAGCATTCTCTTGCTAGAAATGAAGGATTATCACCCTGCTAACCTGCTGTACATAGTAATAAACATGAGGTCTTAATATTTATATTTATATTTCTGTGTATTAAATAAGGTTTTGAATTGTCTCAACTTCTTTATAAATAAACGAGCTTTAAGAAATCAAAAGAAAAAGTGGCAGGCTGTTCTTACAGAAATGAGTTTCACACACTAATTTTGCACTGCAATAATAGTCAGGTTAAAGATCACTGAAAAAATTGCTTGTTTTTGTTACAGGAACAGAAAATGCTTGCTGCTTTTTGCTTGCTTGTCTCCTTTCTGCTGTTTACACACACTTTTCTTTCTCATGTGCTTCTTTACTCTGATTGTATCATAGTTGAACTTTTGCTCTAAATAGTTTCACACAGCCAAAATCCTTGGCTGATTATCACATGCTTCAGGGGAAAAATTAACTTCATGCCACTGTGCAGACAGTTGCTTGGTTTTCTCCTCAAATGCTCCACCCCTCACAGCATGGATACAGCTAATGATGGGAGGTTGTGCCATGTTGACAAGCCTCTGGGAGTAGAGAAAAGGCCAGTTCTGAGCAGATGCCCGATTTGATTGCAGTATCATGAGGGCTAATTACTCTAATAAGCATTTATGGGATTCAGAGATCAGGAGGAAAAGGATCACAAACACGATTAAGGTGTCAGAGGTGTTGAAGGAAAATTGAAAGTATTAAGTGCCAATTTCTGTTTTCTGAAATTCAAGCTACCATCACTGAGAGCAGCTAATAGTCATCTGAGGGCAGAGCCTGGTGTCTCTGAGAGGCTGTTTTTCAAGCTGTCTACAAAAAGTACCTAACTCAAGTACTGTTGACTGCTTTGAATAGAGGAGCAAGAGTACCCCAAGCAATTTAGCCTAGTTGATTTTTGGGGCTGGTGACCCCACCTATCCATGTAATGGATTAAGAACTGTGACACCTAACTAACAGGAGAAAACTTGAATAGATCTCCATGAGAGAGAGGTTATTTGGAGTAGGCAAACCCTGGGGTAAAAACTCTTTGCTTTGGGAATGCTGAAAAGAATTAGCTTGGGAAAATCCCCCATGAACTCATGACAGCTCTTACGCAGTTTGGTCATCTCTGGATGAGGTTCTTGCAACACTCCGTGTTAGTGTAGACATCAGGACCCAGAAGTTGTGTCTGCACAGAATGGAGTACAGCTGCTGAACTTTCATCCATGTGTTTACCAGTGGTCTGATGGTCTGCAAAGTTTTTCCCAAATATTTGGGACAGCAAGCTGGAGAGAAAGAACATGACTTCGAGAACTGTGTTGGACGTACACATAAAAACATCTTACTGTCAGACCGTTTTAAAGAGACATTTAAAAAATCTTTTGATTCAAAATATTACCTTTTTTCTGTGCTCAGCATGAGGCAGATAGGACATGTTTTTGTAACCAGCGTCCCTGAGCTCTGCATTTCTCACCTTGAATTAAAACTTCTCACTACACCACCTCCTTCATCAGAAGCAGCTGCTGGTGACTATCACTGTCAGCAGTAGCTCATGATCACAGGGCGATGTTCTTGGAATAGATATACCCAGCACATTTTGTCCACAATGGGTCAGCCTTGGCAGTCATTGTCCTGTTGAACCTGCTTTTTATTCATTAATCATTTTATTCTGGGTCATATTGAATTCTGCTATTCCTTTAATGCCAAATAACAGAAGTAGTTCCACATAGAGACTTACAGTTTCACCTATGCAGGGATATTCAAAGTATAAGTCACTCAAAGCTCTTCAGTTGTGTCTTATAGGCATGAAACTGGCATTTTGAGGTATTCTTACATGGATTCCTTTTACATTCTATTTTTCCTTCCTCAGAAAAGGAAGAAAACCTTCAGTGGAGGGTTAACTACTCTCTGTCGAGTCTCTTGCTTAATTTTCATGCTCCACAGAACTTCACAGTATAAACAATTTTACAAAAGAGAATTAACAGTTTTTCACAAGGAACTGTCACAGGAATACCCAATCTGTGTAATTAAAGTATTGAGAAGGCTGTTTGTTTTGTGGACTAGGTATGAGTTACTTAAGTGGTCATGGATAGAGTATTTGGTAAATTCTGGGATGATCAAACTCATTTATCATGTTTATGGGGTGATGTTTAGGGTACTTTATCTGTTACACTGCTTGGACAGGAACAGATACACCTTTGAAAAGCTTCTCAGAATCTTCTAAAGTGCTTGTCCCCATCCTGATCTGACAGATGCCAACAGGAGTGTGTGCTGACAGACCCAGTGACAAGTCATTCTTTTCCCTTCAGTCTGATTGAATTCCCAGATCTGAAAATCGAGTGTTCTTAATGCTTTTGGTCTAACTGAAATGTCTCTTCTAAACTGTAAACCATTTATCTGAGTTCTAATCTCTCCTGCTGAGCTGTCACAGTCGAAAGGCAAATCTCCTTACCAGGCAGAGAGATGCTCTGAAGGTGTAGGGAGGATTTCAATTTTAATGGAGAAGTTTTCATCTCCCTGAAACAGAAGTGCCCCAAGGACCCTTGTCTCACGTTGCTGGCAAGGTCTTGCCTGCACCCCCCACAGGGCAGAAAGCTGGTCTGAGGCTGTCTGGCTGAAGGGTAGCCACATGGCACTGCACTAAAGTAATGGAGCAATGTAATTACTCACATGTGAAAGACAAGGCTAATGCTTGGGGACCTTTGTGTGGCACCACTGGTGGTGTTTGGGGATGTCTTAGGGGTCTCTGGGATGGTGCTGTGCCACAGTCTAGAGGTCTGGAGCATAGCTTAGACACCTCATAAGGCCTGTCCTTGATGGCAGTGCTCCAGTGGCCATGGGTGGGTGCAGAGTTCCCAGGTAAAGGGCTTTATTCCATGTGCTGGAGCATCCTGCAGGAAAGTGACTGACCAGAGTGCTCAGGACAGTTCTAAAACTGATGGTGGAGATAAGTGCTCACACCAGCAAGGCTCCAGGGTGTAAACCAGTTAGTCTTCAGGAAGGATTTCAGAAGACCTTGCTGAGGCCATGGGACTCTTGTCCTGCTAATGCTAAATGCCTTGTGCTGACTGGGACTGTCTTCTTGTTTCTTCTTCTTTTTAAGGTCAAGTGGCAGAAGGATGACATGGACAGCAATTCCAACTTCTTCTCTGTCTCCTCAGATGGGCGGATTGTTTCATGGACTTTAGTTAAGGTAAACAGTAGGTGGCAATTTCTTTTATAACCAAATTATAATCAATTGCCTCAAAGGTCAGTGATTCATTAGTATTATTTTTATTTCTAATGAGCTTGGAAAGAAATGTTAGCAATAGCAGCTGGTGCAGTCACAGCTGGTTCTAGGGCTCCACATTAAACTCTGAAATGAAGCAGGGTCAGCCTACTCATTGTCAGGACCTAACCTTCATCCTGCCTGCACCTGTAGCACCCCATGAGCCTGAAAATGAGAGACCATTTTCCTGCTTGGCAGCAGCAGGAATTCAAGCCTGGTCTTTGTTCTCACACTTTCTTTGTCCCAGAAGGGTCAACTAGACACAGAACAGAATAATCTGCTGTATTTCACAGCTTCCAGATTCTCATCCCCAAAATGCTCCCCTACAGATTGCAATTTGAATTGGGAGAGGGTCAATTTAAATTTCTCCCCATGTGGGACAGAGTGAATAGTACAGAGTAAGTTTTCATTTGCAGTGAGATGGCAGCATGCTATCAGACAGGCAGAGAGCTTCTCCCTGCCATGACATTGCCTACTCCAATACACATCCAATATGACTTTTTAAAACTAGTTTGCATGCCCTGCCTTTGTTCGCTTTTCCTTTTGGTGTATGTTGAAATATGTTGACGGAAACCTAGAATTAATGTCCCAAAATAACCCTTAGATTCATGTCTCTGAATCTCAGTGTGTGGGTTTTTCTGTTGGCTATTTCATTTTACATTTAAGGATTTCAAATCTCTTGCTAAAAAATAATTGCATTGCCCTAAATATGAGTTTGAAGCAGCTGTCCCATTATTCCTCAACAGAAGAAGAAATTTCTTTACATCCTAGGATGCTCATTTTTCAATCTGTTATACCAAGGCTTGCCTGTTCTGAAATTTTTAGGCCTTGCTGCCATGGCAGGGATTAATTTCTAGCATTATATGTAAATGTTAATCTCATGTCCAGTTCAGTAACAGGAGCATCTCCTAATATGTAAGCATCTTACTCATCTCCTAATGTGTAAGAGCAGTATAAGCATGGGCAGATGACACAGATTAAGTTATTTTTTATAGAATTTTCCAGGTTCATACATGCTGCTTCATAATCAAAAACTCCTTCTGCAAATGCATCCCAAATCCTTCTCCCAAAAGAGCACCCTAGGGGACAGGGACAGACTAAGAGTGTCTCAGCACTCAGCTCCCGTGTTATTCCCTGAATAGGAATGCCCAAAAGATTTGGGTTGAAGTGGACAATACATGCCTGCAGCCAGACACCTCCAAGGTGATTTGGCAGGGTGCACTTACCAACTGAGCCCCAGTAACTGAGTGTGCTCAGCATGGTCCCCTTAGGAGGCAGGAAACACTGGCTGAAGTCTCTTACTTCAGAGAAGTGCCACCACTGGGACACCCTAAGTGTTTGCAGATGGACTCTGATAGCAGCTCACCCAGCAGAAGGTCTTTTGCTTAACCATTTCCACAGTGTAATCTGTGTTTTTGCTGTCCCTTGAGCACATAGATATTTCTTTCTAAGTATCCTTGGTGTGACTTCTAAGATCTGCATCCACTTAGCCCATTGTAATTTCTATTTGTTCCTTGCCTTACTTTAATGAACTTGGCCTTACCCATGTGAAAAGACTATTTTAAGGTTTTTTTTATTTTTTTTAGATGAAATTACTTCTGAAATTGCCAGAACTAGTATGTACTTAGTAGGAAGGGGTGGAAAATAGTGACGTTTTAGGTGCTATCTGCTTTGGACATTTTTGGGGAAGACAGATATTCAGCAGGGAAAACAAGAAACAGGATGAAAATAATTTTTTTTAATAATCTGTGGGTTTTTTTATCCAGCAAGGAGAAATGGACAATCTGCTTGAATGCCAGTTTCACAAGAGTTTTTTCTGGCTTTCATTTAGAGTAAAACTGAAGACACTCCAGATGTTTTCTATTCTACAAAACCTTGATGCAAACAGGGAATAAATGAAAGAATGCTTCGTTAATCTTTTTGAGAGGGCTATCCAGAAATAAAGCTTCAAACACTGTTAGCTGTGTGACACTTCCAAAGCTGAGAGCACAAAGTGAATAATTTCATTCTTTCTTCCAGATGAATATTTGGCAAACCACATTCAAGATTAGAAGAGCTGTCAAATGTTAGCCAGGGACAGTTGATCTGCCTTGACCATAGTGGTTGTCTCTATTAGAAATGGGCACAATCACATTGGACAAATTTAATGAAAAAACACATGAGTTCTGTGTACTTAGACTGTTTTGACTTGACTTTGGCTCCTCATAAAGGTGTAAAACATCAAGGAAGGATGCAGGACTTCTGCTGCTGGATGATTCTATACCCCCACGTTGAATGCACACATTGCCTATCAAAAAGGAGAAATGTCTCTGCCATTTCAAAGAATTGTTTGGGATGCAGCATGGCACTGCCTCTCAGGCTGATGCTCAGCAATCCCATGTTTGATTAGTAGTCATAGTTCACCCCCTCCTGTGTGACCTACAGCTAAATTACTGAACAGCTCTGGGCCTGCTTCATCACTTAAGGCTGATAAGAACTAAGAGGGAAACAGCAGCTGTAAGGCCTGATTCACTAATGCTTACAAAGTGCTCTGCAATTATTCGGCAGAAGCAACATATTATTGCTTGGTATTCCTGGAAGGCCAAATTGTCAGCAGGCTGTTTACCCAGAGGTATATGTGAATGGCTGTGGTGACAAAAAGCCCCAGGAACAGAAGTGTTTTTTATGCTGTGAAGCTGGGTACAAGATAAAACCAGCACAGCAGGGGAGTCTGCGCAAGCAGCATCCTTTGTGAAGGAGGGGGGCTGCAGAAATCGTCTGCAGGAGCCTCTGCCAGGTGAAGGTACTGGGAGAAATCTTCAGAGGAAGGCTGCAGAAGGTGTGTGCTTAGAAAGAAGGTCTCTTGAGGTTTGCCCTTCTTCCAGAACACAGAGACGGTGTGCTAGCACATCTCTGGGCCTGCACAGATCACAGTCTGTCACTGGGTGTGTCAATGTGACCCACTGCAGGCAGCCCCAAAGCTGCTGTCCAGACCAGACTCATGTCTAGGACAGGGCACATGCTTTCTGGAGAGCAGGCAGACCTGGGAGCCTGAGCAGAGCAAGTGCCTGCTTAGCTTGTCCTGTCTGCACTCCCAACAACCCACCAGCACTCTTCTTTGGATGTGCAGTGGAACATGCTCTGCTCCAGATTCCTCTGGGCACTGCTCTTTCCAGTTCATGCACATGTACACCAGCATGTGTGGCCTCTTTCTTAGCGTCTCTCCTGCCTTTGCCCACTGAATCAGACTTGTAACCAGCGTGCTGTAAGAACTGCTAAGGTGGAACTCTGCAGGAGTCTGTCCTGCTTCTTGCTGCTCTCTCAGAGAACAATTTACTGCCATCAATAGGCCAGCACATGTGGGTGTGCAGCAGTGAGAATTAGTGAGAAGGAAGAACATTATGGAGTTTTGACCTTTGTTGAATCTTCTGTAACTTTGTACCCCCAGAGTATGATAAAAATGCCTTACAGAACATTGTCCTCTCTCAACTGTAGTACTGAACAGGTCCCCACAAGATCTTCTCCCACATTCCCAGCATTGAAATTCCTGGGGTTGAATGCCAGGCAGAATTATTTTTCCACCTGAGTCCAGCTCTGGGCTAAGAGAAGCTTCAACTACAGCTAAGCTAATTCACTAAGTAGTGGTGCTTCAGTGGGATATTTGCAGATTATACCATCCAGTCCACAGCCCGTACTGCTCACTAATCATTAGTTGTTTGTTCTTTTTATCACATAATCAGAGAATCACAGAATAGTTTGGGCTGGCAGAGACCTCTGGAGCCCCAGAGTGTTCTTGCAGTCACAACTAACTGCATTCTGCAGTGGTATTCCAACTCCCAAAGCTAGTCTGAGAATGTAATTTTCCCTCTGGTAGTTTCTTTATATTTACCTACATTGTGTCTATTTACATCCGTCTTTTGTCTCCCACCTCAACTGTAAACTCTTTGGGACACAACCTTTTGTCCCTGTGTTCACCACTTTGCACAGCAATCTCATGATAGTTCTTTAGAACTCTGCTGAGAACAGAAACAGGGGGCAGTTTTCCCTTGGAGCAAACTGCTTGCTAGATGTTGTTGGCATCTCAGAGCCCATGAAGTTGAGACTATTTTGAACTGAGGCCGCTCTGGGGATAACAGGATGTTAAGAAGCAAGAACTGGAAAGATGATAAGTTACTATTCATTAATGTGGGGCTTTAGCTAGCTCCCTGAGAATATGAAATATTCATCTTAAACCACACAGGGTGATTTAACTCAACATTATGATTTAAGCTGACTGTGCCAACTTTCACTGAAAAACACCAGCCCTGAAACTTGAAATTTTCCAGGTCAAGTGCACATGTCAAGGTAATGTACCAGTGGCTCTGAGTTCCAGTGCACCAAAACATCAGTTTCCTGAGGATTTTGTGGAAAGCACCAAATGTTAGCAAGCTGCCAAATGTGAAACATTAAGCAACTTCTGGGCAGCTTTTTAAAATTCCTCCATAAAATTTGCCATTTCAAAGTACTGAATGTCTCTGTATTGTTGCTGCAAAGCATGCTATTCATGTGGAATCTCCTCTGCCTGCAGAATGAGCTGGTTCACATGGATGTCATCAGGCTGTCAGCAGATGAAACAACGATGCAGGGGCCAGAGGGGCTGCAGCTGCAAACGCTTGGTAAGAGCCCAAGTCCTTGCCATGCTGATTAATTACGGACACAAAGCCTCTAATCAGTCATTCTGGGAAATTAAATTGGGAGCAGGGTGTTGAGATGGAAAGGAGCTAAAGGAGGGTTCTGCCTCCTTGCTTTCATCATGCATTGAGGAAAGTCTGTCTGGAGCAATGGCCACTGAGTCAAGTCTTGCTGGTTACATATTGCCTTCACGTACATAAAAAGATGAACATTAATTCAAGAAATGTCCATTTTAGTGGGCTATCTCTGTGTGGATGAAGCACATACCTGTTTGTGTCAAAACTCAGTTTTGTTCTTATTGTCAGACATTGATCTGGACTGGCAAAATCAAGGTGAAAAGAAACCTCTGCCCTTTCCTGGGTGCACAGTTCACCCAGCCAGCTTGGGATGTGTCTCATTGAGTTTGGGCTCTGTAAAAACACAGCATCTATTCTGAGCTACTATGTTAGGCTCCCTCCACACAAAGTAGAGTCAGTGCAGTCCTTCTAGGCTGAATCCTCTCATCCTGATCATGCTGTGCTTGAGACAGGATGGGATGAGTCAGCTCTGGAGGTCCTAAGCACAAGAAAGTCCTTGAGGAATCCTCTTATCATCCTTCTACACCTGTTTTTGGCTGAGAAGATGGGACCTCTGTTTGGAGGAGGGCCTTGCTTTGCTTTTAAGAATTGCTGTGTTTCTAGGCTAGTGACTGCTGAACAGTCTGTGGGAAGCTTTGCAGAGCCACAATAGGTTGCAAGAAACCAGCTAAAGCAGCACACTGCAGAACTCTCAGGGCTTTGGGATTATTTGTTAGTGTTACTGGGAAATGGATTTTCCAAGACTTGTCTTGAATATTAAACAATCTATTTGAATGTTAAAAATGCAGATGGTATTAGAGAGTTGAAATTACCCTAACAATTCCTTTGAGAACTACATTTTGTTAGTGTTAAAGACACAGTGCTTGAGACCACTGCCTGTGCAGAAAGTTTCTGTAACTGTGTGCTTCTGAGACTTGTCTGCTCCTTCCTGTTTCTCATCTGATGGTTGCTGTGGGTATCCTTGCTGGTAGGGACAGCCTCAAGTAGCTCTGGCACTCAACAGACATCCCCTCTTCTGATCAAGAACCCTGCTGAAATTTTCTTTCATCAACATGTGAAATGGCTTTCTTGGATGGTGATGCATCTGCCTCAGGAGCAGAAGCCTCAAAATCTCAATGAGTCACATCCTGTTTGTGGTTGACACCTGTTTTAAACATAGTTCACAATGTTGCACAATTCAGGGCTTTTGACATTAATGGAATCCTTCTGTCCCTAGCAGAGGATTTCTTTCCAAATCACATTCTTTGCTATTGGCTTTACTGAAGTGAGCCTGCTAAATGGATTGTGAATTAAGGGAAAAAAGAGCACAGGAAGGTATGATGGAGTATTTTCTCACTGGGCTCTTTTATGCATAGGAAACCACTTACATTTTTGTGGATACTAAACAAACAGAAAAGATCTGTTCTTCCCCAATAGCAGGTGGCCAGATCCTTACAATACTTATGTTTGCACCAGGTATTTTTTACTCTTAGTAAAATGAATCCTAGGCTAAAGTGGTTTCTAGTTCCCTTCTGGTTCTTTCAGTGGCCTTTTACATGTCTCTGGGGTGGCTGTTCGAATTACAGGTTTTGGGGACATACACAGCTTGGAAAGTTTAGCAGAAGGATGTCTTTGATTTATTTTGGGAGCTTCTGGCTAATATATCATTTCTGAAAACATAGGCAGTATGTGTTTACCATAGGCAGGAAGCATGTTTTGGCCAGCTAAACCAATTCTCTGTGTGACAGACCTTTTTTTTTTGTTAACAGGCAGTGGGACATCATTTGATTTTCACAAAAAAATAGACTATTTGTTTCTCGTTGGCACTGAAGAGGGCAAGATCTATAAGGTAAAAATTATTTCTTTATCCTTTGTTTTACATTCCCTGACCCATGTGTGTCTTTCAGGCTCATCATCTGAACTTTGCAAAGGTGGTAACAAAGCAGAGCTTCAGAGCTGGTATTGCCCTGGGATGCCTGTGGTGAGCCTGAGACCAGCCCAGCCCTGCAGAGGGTCACAGGGATCTCTCTGAACAGACCCAATTAAGACCCTGTTTTGCAGAAACTTTTTTCATGCAAAGTGCATCCCAGAAAATGCTTTGCAGATTGCAGCTGAGCAATCTGAAGTGCTAAGTAGGATCAGAGCAGAAGTTAAAAGGCATTGATCCTCTGTCCCCATGACTGTGGGGAAATGGCAGGAAAAATATCAGCTCTTTTCCTTTTTAGACTTGTTATCCTGTGAGCAGTGAGGCTAATGAAGCCATATTTCCTACGGATTAGTGTCCTGCAGCCCTTCCCTTCCACAATCACAGGGAATCATAGAATCATTTAGGTTGGAAAAGACATCTGAGATCTTTCTAGATCCTTTACCAGTCCCATTTTCTCCTTGCTCTCCTATCTCCAGTGCATTGCTACATACCCAAACCTTCCTCCTGATCACCCCACGCTGTTCCCAGCTCAGTGATCCCACCTCCACACTATAAACCTTATTTCCTGCAGACAGAGCTCCTACCTCCCCTGCAGTGCCCTCCTGCAGCCTGGTGCCTTGGTTCCCAGTGCCAGGCTGGCGCTGTCAGCCAGACAGCTCCAGTTGTGTGGTGAGTGCTGCAGCCACACTGTGCTTGCCCTTCCCGCACTGGGGACACTGCCCAGATGTTTTGTCCTCTCTGGCCATTGCTTTTCACAGAATCTGTAAGACCTTCATGTTACCACATCCCACATGCAGCCAGCTTTGGCTGAAAATGCCAGTGAGGGCAAAAGTTGTTTGTGAAGAGAGACGAGCACACAGAAGGACACAGGCGTCATGTTTTCTTGAGAAATTGAGTTAAAAATAGGAAGTTTTCAGTTCTGCTGTATTTAGCCTTGAAAATAAAGCCAGTAGTGCCTTCCTAATACAACTGTTATTTGCACGGCATTCCTCTGAGCTGTCTCTGGGGCTCTGTTAAATCTGTAGCCACAGCCCTTCATCGTGGCGGGTGGACAATCAGCAGGAGGCTGACCTGCCGAGCAGATGCACCCAGCCATCCCTAGAGGATGATCTAAACTCCTTCCCCCATATCCCACCTGCAAAATGAACCTGAAACAGAATAACAATCCAAAGGAAATCATATCCTGAAATCAGTATCAATCATTTAGGCAAGATATGCCTAACAAATATGTATCCCTTGCAGAGGGGTGATGGTGATTGAAATCTCTCCCTGTGCCAGGCAGTATCTAGGGAGGATTTCTGAGCAGTGCTCACTTGCTTTGGACAAGATAGGTACAGAAGGCAGATGGGAGGAGTGGGCAGCTGAGCTGTTGGCAGTGGGCAGTGGGTAGGTGCACTGCCAATATCTTTTAGGTGCACTGTTTTTTTGTTGGTGCTTTCAGAACACAAAACATCCATACAGTCATGGGCAGATGTTCTGAGTTGTCTGGTCACCCACAAGAGTTGGTACCCTGGGTATTGAAATCTAAATTGATGGGTACTGTTGTCTTTAGTCCTGATCAAAAGGCAATAAGGAACCACAGGTTTTAAATTCCTCTGTGTTTGGGTGAGTGATGGATGTAGGTGAGTGTGGCACTGTACTTCAGTGTGAGATAGGGGCCATCAGGAGAAATATTCAGGATTGTGTCCTCGCTGAGTTACACAGGAAAGGAAACTCTTCATGGAGGAGCACTGGTCAGGAGACAATTAGGCATTGAAAAAGCTGTAGGTGTTTCTGTCTTAGATCATCTTCAGTGAAACCAGAGCTAGGATGGGATTTTAACAAGAAGTGATCCCAGCCATGAAGCCATGCAGATATTTTAGCAGTTCTTGTGTGAACAAATGTGGAGGGATACTGATACATAGCATCTCCCCTTTCATTGTCAGGGTTACGGGTAAGCAACATTCTTGCATTGGTGAGCCTTAGTGAAAAGTGACCATTCTCACATCATGCAACAAGCCATATAAAACCTCACTGTTCCCACAGGCAGGAAAAGCCTGTCTTCAATCTGACTGTCGGGGTCAACACAGGGAAGGGAAATCTTGTGTGTAGCATGAACAGGCTTTCACAGTATCTCCAAAAAACATGGGGAAGAGTGGTTCTACCCTTAGCATTCCCCAAGAGCTTGCTCCAAGCAGTTTCAAAAGTTTTGGGGTCAGCTGCTGCTCCAGACATTTCTCAAGGAATACCACACACCCTCATCACATATTTTACTGAAACACTGCACATCTGAACTCCTTACTGGAGCTGCCCATGGACTGCCTCCTGCAGCCTTGTTCCACTTGGATACTGGGAACAGGGAGAGTCCCTGAGCAGCTCTCAGGTCCTGTGGCTGCACTGAGCAGGAGTGAGCTGCTCAGGTCTCTGCTGCACTTGCATCTTGAGTGAGATGGACAGGCTCCTCACGTGCTGTCTGTGTCAGGGATCAAACATGGGCTGCTGTCCCCATGGGCTAGATTTTAGATTTTTTTATTAAGTAAATTGGAAAATAAAATTCCAATTTATTAAATAAACTAGAAAAGTGAATTCCAGAGAAACTCTTTTTTTTTATTTCCCCAGAAAGCAGGCATGCCCACAAATAGTGTGATAATATGTTAATTCTTTAGCTGCAGAACAATTATGGTGAAGTTCTGAAAATGGCTTTGTTAATAGTGTTTCTGAAGCCAAGAAATCATTATCAAAATTACACACAGACTAATCTATTGCCCTTTTTTGTAGAGGAGAAACTGTTTCTGCATTAATATGATTCTGTAACGCAATTCTGAATACTTTTTTGCATATCTTACTTGCTGTTTAGGAATTGTTCAGCTTGACATCAGAAAGTATGGTCTCTGAGATTCGTGTTGAAACATTGTGGCTCTAAGTCTCTGGTCAGAATAACTTCCAATAAACAGGCCTTCAATAGAAAAATTGTGAGGAAATTTGAATATACTCATGTAAGAAGTGTTCTTTTCAGTGTTAGGCAGTTTTCTTGAGAGTAACAAATGAACATAATAAAATCTAGTGCAAGACTGACTAGAAGAAAAGGTTACTCTAATTTTAAACAAAACTAATTTTACTCATACTGATTCTCTTATATTATTATTATTATTATTATTATTATTATTATTATTATTATTATTATTATTATTATTTTATTGTTGTTGTAGTTTTTATTATTATTACAGATAACAAAGTATGATGGTTGAATCCTTATCACATCACTTGAGTTTTCCCTAAAACAGGATGACACGTTTTCTGGACAGACTCTGACTTCCAGTGACCCTTTAGTAGTAGAGAGATCATTTGCCTCAGTGTTTAACCTTACTTTGTATTAGGCAAAGCTGTTTTCCTTGTCTGAATATTTTATGGTTTGACTTCTGTTCTTCAGCTTCTCACCACGTTAACTTTGGGGCTCCTGTCTGTGTTGTGTCTGGTTGTCTGGTTCCTGGACTGACTGAATTTTTTATCAATTACTACAGGTTCTTTCTCTTACCATATCCTATTGTTCCTCCTTGTGTGTTCATGTGCCTTGGTTTCTACTTTGGTGAGCCTTTCTGCAAATCAGCGTTTGTGTTACAGATCTGTACAATCAATCACTGAGCTAAAACCAGGAGAGCATCTGGTGTAGCTGGTGACAGCCTGTCCACCACACCATGGGACACGTTTGTGTCTGGCTTCTAAAGAGCATCTGGATGTCCTGAGCTGCCTGAAAGTGCCAGTGTTGGGCAGTACTGTCTTTCTGTTGCCAGATACAAACCTTCTCTGAAAAAAAAAATTGCTCTTGGATTTCTGTATTGCGTAGATTCTCTGTGTTCCTGTTAGTGAACTGAAGAAACTCTCTGCCTTATAAGGGCAGTAATAACCACCAATTCACCAGGTATGTGGGAGAGTTTTGTGTCAGACTAATGTCTAGCGTAAACTGAAGTGCTGTTGATGAAGATTATTCATAAGTTTTGTGTCCTCGGAGTTCTCCTTTTCTCCCGGTATTCCTCCCCCATGTTTTGTAGCCTTGTCAAGAGTCATCTTTGACTGGTTTCCTGTATTGCCATAGACGTATTTTTGCATTTCTGTCTCATCATAAAAATATTGTTTACCATTCAAACACATCTACCATCATTTAAGTATGAGAAAAACACTCCCAGCAAATTGGAGCAGTGCTCTAGAAGATCAGAGGCTGCACAAATTCCTTCTCTCTGAATCTAGTCATCCTCTTCAAAGCTCTCCTGTCAGGACTTAGGTGTCACATATTCCAGTGGTTCTGTTTTCATACTGACATATCTAATAATTCTAGGGTTCTTGAACTGAATAGTAGGGAAAGACTTTGCCAGTAGTTCTAGTTAGCTCAGAAACTGTTTTTATTCATTAAAGTCATACTTCTTTTCTGAGCTTTTTCTCAAGTTTGTGGTGTTTCTTCAAAATGCATCTTGGGAAGAAAGCAGCCCTGTCTTGCACTCAGAGATAATAATAAGGGTTGTGGTTAATGTGGTGTGGGACTGGCAGGCACTGCCAGAGCACAGTGGATGCCTTTAGGCTAAAGCACACATGCAAGGTTCATTTCTCACGAGGGACACAGGTGGGAGTCTACAAAAATCTTTTTGCTGCTGATTTCATAGGAAAAAAATGCAGATCTCTTTCCTGTCATGGAGATTGCAAAGGCAGTTCTGTAGATGAACACATCTCAGAGTGTGGTGGATCTCCTGTACCAGTGCCCAGAGAGCTGCACTGATCAAGGGCTTAGCCCCCACAAGCCTTTGAAAATAGGACACTGAGCATTACAATTCTGTTGGAGGCAGACAAATCTGGTTAACATCTCGCTCTTCAAAGTTTTCAGGTATTAGGGACATTCAATCCACACACTTGAAAGGACAGATGGACAAAGCAGCTTCTCTCTTGTGTTAATTACTTGTGACCCATCCTGTCTGTTTCCAGCAAAGTGACTTTCAAAACAAGCCAAGTACTGATTTTCCTGATGGCTGAACATTAAGAATTATGAAGTAACATTACGAAACATGGCATTAAAGGAGATTTCTGTCCCACAATTAAATGCAGGGGCAGCAATACAGTTATGCAAAAAACTGTTAGCAAGCTATAGACACAGTCAGTAAATCTCAATGGAACATGAGCCACTTTGTTGTTTCCATTTCCTACCACAACAAGGCTCTCAGGGATGTAGGACCTGCTACTGTGGGAATGGTTTAGCACCCTTATTCCACTGTCTACACCAGTGAACAGTATCCAGAAAATAAGTGTTACTTGTAATAAACAGTTAAGCCTTATGATTAGTTAGATCTTTGGTTTGCAAGGGTTAAAGTCATGTAACACTTCAGCAATCCTGCTGCTTGGGCAGATGATGTGGTGCTGCATTCTCTAGGGAGTAATGAAAAGTCATTGCTGTGACAGTAGTGAGGCAAACCAGCAGAAAATCCTGAGACTAACTCCAAGCTGCTGTATGAATACAGCTTGCTTGAGAACACAAGCAAAAGGATGTTTCATGTGAGATGGAGTCTCTGTTGCTAGTAAAGGAAGCTCTAATGTGCTTGGAGGGAAGGAGGTTTGGGAAGGATAACCTAAAATTTCCATGTACACAGAACTGACAGGATCTGGATCAAGTCCCCTTGCAGCCAATTAGATTGTAATTTCTCTCTGCTTCATAAGCTCACACACAAAGTGGCTTTTCCGAGGGTCCCAAATGTTTTCCTTTTCCAGCTCTTGAAGATATCCTTCATTTTGCAATTCAGCAGCACCCACAGCTGTGATGCCTGCATGTCTGTGTAGGCATTGTCCAGTTCACAGGCTGCTGTTGGCTCCATTCAGTGGGGCCCCCTGGCCTGTCAGGGACATGCCTGGCTCCTGGACAGCCTCTGTGGTTCTCACACTGCTCTGGGAAGTCTCAAGTGGCACAACAGAAAGAGCTGCAGAGTCATACCTTGGGGCAGGCTCTCTGAGCAAGCTGCCCAGGGTGGTGACAGGAGAGGGCTTACAGCATCTTTTCAAATTATTTAGAGAAAGGGACCAGCAAGACATTCTTGTGCTGAGAGCACTGTTGCTGGAGGTTTTAACTGTGACACTTCAAACGCACACAGTGCTGTGAGCATTTGTGCTTCTGAGCTGTACACGGTACTGTGAGCACACAGTGCTCCTGAGCAGCACAGGGACATTCTCCCCTGCCTTTCTTGTGAACCTTTCACACAGGAGAGGCACAGCAGGAGCCCAGGCTGGCAGGAAGGCAATATAGCTCCCACAGTGGAGAATGGTCTCTGGAGCCTGGCTGTTTAAATCCAACCAGACAACTTCAATTCCTATCTCTGTGTGTTGCAGAGGGGAGCAGGTTGTTGCCTGCAAGTGGGGTGAAACAGCATGTGCTAAATTATTGATTTTCTGTAGCACCTCTGGGTACCAGAAGATCCTAAGAGGCCATACAAGTAATCAGAGGCATCTTCTACATGAATTTAAGCTTCAGGAGGTCTAGCTCTGGTTACTGAGTAGTTCTTTCCATTGCAGTGTTCAAAAAGTTATTCAAGCCAGTTTCTGGATGTGTTTGAAGCCCATCAAATGGCTGTGGACACAATCAGCTGGAATCCCTTCCATTCGAAAGTCTTCATTTCCTGCAGCTCTGACTGGACAGTCAAGATCTGGGATCACACCATCAAGTAAGTCCTGCTGGGTCCTGGTGTGGGTGAGGAGGTCCAGCCTGACCTGCCAGCAGCACACATTGACTCTGTTCATACCTTAGTCTCAGTTTCCTTCTCAGGTGTTGATAATGCTAATTGCTTTTTTTATTTTTTGTACTCAGATTTGTACTCCCCAGGTATGAAATATGAGATATAGCATGGGCTGCTCCAGTAACTTGTCAAGCAGCATGGTCAGCACAGAGCCTGACTGCTTTTCTTCAGATCTGGCTTCCTCAGGCAGGACCTACTGTGGCAGAGAAATGCTACAGAGAAATGTCAGGGACTGGTTTCTAGTTTCAGGGGCTAGAAACCTCCTAAGAGCCAGAGAAGAAAAAGAAAAATTGGAACATTTTAAAATATGGAATGAAATTCAGGGTTAGTGTTTAAGGAATGTCTGGTTTCAATCAGGAAATTGATTTTGTTGTAAATCAGTTAGAGTCACATATTTCCTGTTGCCAATACTGCTCTAATATTCAATGTTGTTGTCAGAAGTCTAGAGAAGGGAGATAATTTTTTCCCATATGATTATTAATATTAACCAGAGAGACTCTATTTTGCTGTGTGTGTTGGGAAGAAGTTTTCAAAATGCTTTCAGAAAGAAAGAAAGAAAGACGCTACCTCTCTTCTTACTGCAGCATGTCAAATCCTGGCCCATTTGTATTGGTGCTCAGCTTTGCCTTTAGCTCAGACCCTGGCTGTTATCTGACAGAGAAACACCCCATCTCCCACTTCTGCAACAGCCAGGTGTTCATGGCTCAGTGTTACACTTCCAGAGTGGCACGTGTTTACATGAGTTCTTCTCTCTGTGTCTTTTTTTATAGGACTCCATTGTTTGTTTATGACCTGGCTACTGCTGTAGGGGATGTTGCATGGTCTCCTTACTCCTCCACGGTGTTTGCTGCAGTCACCATTGATGGCCAGGTGAGAGGCTGGGAGCAACACTGCTCTGATTTGAGCTGAGAGAAAGTCAAAGGAGATTAGGGCTGAGCATGGGAAGGGGCAGCCCAGTCCTGGCCAGGCATATCAGGGAGCCACCAGCAGGAACCCACCCTTTCCTATGATTTCCTGCCTTTGGCATACACATCCCTGGGCTTGAATCTCTCAAAGTAGGTGTTGCAAATGCATATACAAGTACTTCCCTGCTCTCCTGTTAACCATGTGAGTGCAGGTGTGCAGCTTGCCCATGATTATGCATGATTAAAACACTGAACTTCCTCAATATGAAATCCCAGTACATCCCTGGGGATGCAGAGATAATGCTCAGGTCCTATACGAGCTGACATCAGGGCATTGTTTCTGAACTTTAAACGTGTAGAGCAACAGTAGAATAAAGTGGTTGTATACTTACACTGATATTTCAAAATCATTTACAGTAATATGCCCAGGGTCAGCCAATAGAACTTTGTTCCAGTTAAATAAAATCAACATTTTTCTATCATGTGAGGCTGTCTCTAAGAGTAGTAGTTTGGTAATGAACTCTGTAGACCAGTCCTAATATTGGCATGATGGCAGTTATATTTCTGCCATGTGTTGCAGTAGCTCAGATGTTTAATTTGGCCTTGGCAAGTAGCCAGGACATGTAGCTGTCCATCAATACTTGTTGAATACTGTAAGAGCACATTGCTCTAATACCATGAGCTTTATGTTTAGCTGGTATAAACTTGAAAGTCTGTTCAGTTTGGCCAGAATTACTCTAGCAAAAGGATAGCCTTTATATGTTCCTATCATTGAATTGATGCCTTGGCTACTTTATTGTAGTTTAACCTTTATGCTATAGCAAGGAAATAATTTCACTGATACATTGGCTCAGGCTGTGAATTTGTCTCTCCTAAGCAATAGAAATCTCTTTACTGGGTCACCTGATCTCCCTGGAAAGCTCAGGATGCCACGGCCTACAGAATTTTGATGCTTTTCCTTCACAGTCAGGATCAGGGTCAGGATTGGGTCCTTCTTTTGTGGATCTGTCTGTCCCCAGCCTCCCATAGACCAAATGAAGGGCCTGCATAAAGGCAGTGAGTGTGTTCAGTGCATCAGTCACATACTCAGACTTGTTTTCCACAAGTGACTTTGAGTGTGCAAGGGTTCTGCTGGCAGTCACAGCTTTGATTGAGTGCTAGGGTAAGCAGGGCTGGGAGCTGGGGGTACCCCAGTTGTGTCCTGGCGCCTGACTGTGGGGAAAAGGATGGAGATGTCTGCAGACAGGGATACGTGCTGGCAGCATGAACAGATGGAGGGTCAATACTGTGTGTACTTGGATTTCCTACTTACATGGTCAAGTTTTGGCAGTGAGTTCATCTCTAGAGATGCCTCATGCCACTTGAGTTCTTTCTCAGAGTTTTACCTACTGCAGGGAAACGGTTGTGGTCTTAGCAAGAGTTGGTGCTGTGGGGTCTTCCCATCCCACCCACAGCTTGTCCTAGCCACATTAGCCACAGCTTCCATGGACCTGGAGTCTATATGAGGCTACTGATAAGGCAAAAGCCTGTTTGAGTTGGCAGCCCTGCACCTAGGGTATCTCACTTGGCTATTCTTGGATCTAATTCAGTAGTCTTAAATAGAACCTAATTTAACTGAATCTAATTCTGCTTTTATGCATTCTATCCCAAACTCTGAGCAGAGTGGCTATCAAGCCAGGAGCAGCCCAAAACTGGGCTGGCTAGCAGGACAGGTCCAGGCAGGAGCTGCCTTCCTACTGCAGTAGGCTGGCCAGGGCTGAAGCTGACAGGAATACTGGGTCTCTGTGTTAGCTACAAACCATGCTGGCTGCAGCAGGGTGTGTCTGAGACATAGCTTAGTTGCTATTGTTGAACAGAACCTTCTAGATCTGCAGTGGAAGTGGAATAAATAGTTGTTTACAGCCTTTTCTATTCTGGACATATTCCACTTTGTAGCAGAGTGCACTTGTGAATAACTCAGTGCCTCGCAAAGGGCAGGCTCCATTAATGCCGGAGAAAAAAAATCTGCATTAACAGGGTGTTCTATGATTCTCCAGAACAGAAAAATACAGAACATGAAGCCAGAAAATAAAACATTAAAGGCCTCCTGTTTGCGAACAGCCTCTGTCTTGGCATCTGCACATAATCATGCCTGCAAAATTTGAAGGTTGCCTGGAGGTGGTTTTAAAATCAGGCCCTAATTGCAGTCTTTAAGAGATACCTGGAATATTCTGTAAAACACTTTTCCTTATTCAAGCTGATGCTATATGTCCAAAACGTGTATGAGCCCCTTAAGATTGACTTGGAAATTGGGACATTTTAGTATATAAAAATCTGTCAATCCCCATGAATCCAGGAGGTAGGGATTTAATAAAAGCTGTAAATATCAGGGTCATTATGATAAAATGTGTTTGTTGGCAGCTGGGCATCTGCTTTGGACAGCATTGCTCTTCATAAATAACCCAAGTGTGCACATTCCACTGCTGGTGCAGTGGATAATAACTGCTACTATTGCTCTCCATCATGTTCTGGTTAATTTCCTTAGTTTCCTGCTCTGCTTGCTGATCATTGTATTTCAGAAAGATCGTAAAAAGAGATTCATAAAAGAGAACACCTTGTGTTGTAGATGGTAAAAGCTTGACAGGGTGCAAAAGGCTAGCTGGGATGAGAGATCCACTTTGGAAATAAAAAAAATGGAGGTGGATTTGAATTTCTGGACACTTCAATTTAGGGCACAGGAAATGTGGAGATATTGGTCAGCTTGCTGTAAGGACAGAGGGCAGAGAAATGGAAGGAATTTAATTCAATCCTGCAGCATTTAGAAGTATTTGCTTTTGGGAGTTTGCTCTAAGTTCATCTTAAAGTTACATTTAAAGTATTAAAAATAATTGAAACATGTAAAACTGGGATTCATACCCAAAATTTCCTCTTGGTCTTCTTTTACTTACTTTCATTAAAGAATGAAATGGTGTTGACATTTTCTCAGCTTCTGTGTGTGCAGAATTCATGCATGAATTGTTACACCTCTTAAAAAAGCCGAAGACTCATATCACAAGTGTCCCCCTGGCTGTGGGCCATAGCTGCCCTAAGCAATGGGTGTGATGGTGTGGTCAAGCTGGGTTTTTTCAGCCTGGAGAAGGAGCCCAGCAGCCTGCCAGTACCTTCAAGGAGGTCACTGAGAAGTTTGAGCCAAGATCTTCACACAGCAGCACTTGAAGAGATGATGACACAAGAGCTGGAGTGAGTTGAAATGAGGGGTTTGGAATGGATATATGGAAAAAACTTTAGCTCTGAAGGCAGTCAGGTAGTGAAATAGCTTTCTCAGAGAGACTGTGCTGTCTCTGTCCGTGGAAGGCTTCAAGACCAGACTGAACAGAGCCCTGGAAAACCACATCTGTCCTCAGGGCTGACCCTTCTCTAAGCAGAAGGTGAGAGATTTCTGTGAGTTCCTTCAACCTGAATTGCCTTCTAATCCTATGACCCTATGAAATGTCCTGTGTGAAAAGGAGGATCCCAGGGGTTTTATCACAGGCTTATACACAGGACAAGTCCATTCTCTCTCATGTTTTTGTGGGCTATTCATTGCTAGTGCAGCAAGAAGAACCATCTGTAGTAAGTATAGATAGCCTCTAGATAAATGCCATCCCAGTGTTCACGCTGCAGAGAACACTGGTCAGACATTTGCTCCAGGTCTTTTCCCCATTAGTGAAACTGTTGACCTTTCAAGATGTGAAATACTTTAAACAACCCAAACCTTCAGGAAGTTAGTTAATGGTTTGTGCTGCTGCTCAGGAAGCAAGTGTGCTCTTTCCTGCTTATATAAACCTATTTTACTGTTTGTACGACTGTTTTGAATGTGAAGCCTTGAAGACCAGCTTTCTTTTGAATCTAACTCACAGGATAACATGCCAAGGTTATTTTGCCAGCTGGTCTGGATGCCATCCTTTCTCAGTTAAGAGAGAAGCACTTGCTTAGTGCTGGCACATGTGTAAGTATACACAGAGCAATTTGCAGAAACTTGCTGCCCATTTAGCGTGGACTTGAAGCAAAAGCCAAACTCTATCTTTAAAGCATGGATGATTTTGCAGACAAGAGGCTTGTTAAACCTTTCAGGCTTGCAAATATTTCCCTGGGTATTTTTGACTTAGTCCTGTCTCTCCTTGTAGGGCATAAATCAGGGGTGCCAGCAGGCCTCTCATCTGTTGATACTTTTGCCCAGAGGTGTCAGGACAGTGAACATGACTACAAATGCCCTTGCTGCCTTTGAGTTTTTCCTCCTGCCCTTCTGCAGTAGCCCAGGGGGATTATCCATACCTTATGGGGCTACCCTAGCTCTGCAGGGCTGGGACGAGGTCTTTCCTGGCTCTCAGCACAATGACCAGGGCAATTGCAGGGGTGTAAAGGCACTGAATGAGCATGAGTCTCTTTGCCATCACCCAAAAGGACCTTTGAGTAGGCTGAAGCGGGTGGGAGCTTTCTTAAAATGGCCTTGAAATTGTATTTGCAGCATAAGTGGCTGTTTCTTGTAAAACTGTTCATTTTCTTCTGCTGCAAAACCTAAAAGGCTCATTCTTATTCCCTGCTGAATCTTTGAGATTGATGTGGACTGCTGGAGAGTCAGCTTTAGAACAAGGGCTGGTGGCATGTCAGTGCTCAATGAGATAGATGGTCAGAGTCCCAAATTAATGCTGCCTTCACTTTGTGCCAATTAGACTGTTCCCCATTCTCCTCCCTGTGCCATCAGACTCTTTGTACATCAGCATTTCTCTCCACTAGCAGCTATTTTTGGGGAATAAAGCTGGCCTGGAAGACTTTGGTTTACTATGGCAGGCTCTGAGCCCTCACTTCTATACTCATGCAGCCCCCATTCCATCATAGCATGCTTTAGTGGTCTCCAAGCCTCAAAATGAGCATCAGGAATCTCAGGACACTACTGCTCACTCACATCCATTAGCTACTGATTGCAGGTGAGGTGACTTTATCAGCATTGTAGTTGGTTTCAGCACAAAGTCGAATTTAAACCCCTTTTGTCTATGGCTTTGTAGGAATTGCTTTTCTGCAGAGAGGCTCACAAGCCAGTTTTTCATTACAAAAGCCATTGCTCTTTCAGATTATGAAATATGGCATTTTGACAAAACTGATCCGCTGAGATTAACTAGTTCATTCAGGCACACAGGAACCAAGTTTGCCTTTTTCTGCTTCATGGATGTGTAAATAAAAAATTACTTAGCATCTCAAAAGATTTTGTGTGTTGATTAATCTGTTAGACTTTGCATAAAGACCTACTGGGAGCACAGAGTCCATCAGGAGAATCTGCAAGAGTTTGTAAAGATGCCCCTCTCTGCTCTTAGTTAATTTATTAATTCACTGCTAGGAATGGCTCCTCACTTAGGTTTGAATTTTCAAGTTTGGATTTTTGTTGTTTTGGCCACTGAGAGCCTCCAGCTGTCTGTCAAATCCTTCTGCACAGAGATAGCAGCCCTGAACCTTGATCTTTATTCCTTGGCATTTTATAATGACCTGCAATCTGTGCGGGTTCATTTTAAATGCCAGCCTCCAAACCATGGCAGTTCAGTGCCTGCCCTGTGAGCAGCTTTGCTGGCCTGCCATGGGGTGCAGGTGGCAGAGACCAGAGACTGCCTCTCCCATCAGATGTGGTGCTGCCCTTTCTTGTGCCACGGCCTGCCCTTGCCTTGCCCCAGCCTGCAGAGCTGACTCTCTCTGGCAGGGCTTAGCCAGGACCCTGCCAGCATAAGAAGAGATGAAGCTTCAGCCTGACATCATGAATGACCCACTGACTGTGGTCACAGCAGAGAGAGCACAGGGGGACTGGCACAACCGGACTGTGCTTTCAGGTAGCTCAGCCTTGGGAGGTTTGCCTCGGGGCACTTAAAGGACTGGTTGAAACCATCTCCCTGTTCTTTATCGGGTATTTCTGGTGGATGTAAGAATAGGGAAGTGTCAGGAGACTGGAAAGAAAGACTCTTTGCCCAGTATGCAGTACTGTGACAATGCAGAAGAGATTAGCCAACCTAAACAAGCTAGCCTATAAAGATTCTGGGACAAATCATTGGTTGTTCTATTTGTGAGCACTGGTAGATCAAGGAGCAGGCAGTCTAGTAAGGTTTTACTAAGGCTGTGTCACATAAAACCAATCTAATGCTGTTCTTAAGAGTAACAGGGCTGGTAGGTCAGAGGAAGGGAATGTAGCCCATGCTTACAGGTTGACTTCAGGAGCATTGCTTTGTCCTAAACACTGAGGCATTCAGGGGAGAGCCAGGGTGGCAGAACTGGTGACTGACGAGGAATTTCTCTTGGATAAACAAGAACTTTCTTGCAAAACAATGTCCTGGGGTTTCCAGAAGAAGCCAAATGGTCCTCAGCTTGTCTGAATGAATAGCAGCTCTTTTACATGCTGAGGCTGTGATTTCTTACTGACTTGTGGGAGCTGAGTCAAATCACCTAAGGCTGATGCTGTTTTCCTACCATGTCAAATTGGGAATGAACCCAGTTCTTACTGAATGAGGAAAAGATAAGAGATGCAGCCCAACAGTTAAGTCAGGTGACAGGCATTCTTTTCCCTGCTGTGTCATGTGCCCTGAAGCATCAGGCTGGGATGCTGCAGGACAGAGACATGAGCTTAGCCCTCTCCCATACCTCAGAACATGCAGCTGGCTCCTGGCTGGCTCAGCCCAAGAAGTAGATTTCACACATGCCTGCTCATCTTCCAAGCAGAAAGCTGCCTCTGAACATACCTATAACAGAGCTGGAGCCTG
This sequence comes from Passer domesticus, assembly GCF_036417665.1. Classification (NCBI taxonomy): domain Eukaryota; kingdom Metazoa; phylum Chordata; class Aves; order Passeriformes; family Passeridae; genus Passer; species Passer domesticus. The sequence goes on from NC_087512.1 coordinate 8,511,134, forward strand.
TTCTTTCACCAGTAGCATGAAAGTGCTGTGGAAGACCATGGATTTTATGATCAGGACCACTGAGGGTCAGAATTCCTGTGTTGTCATTGCAGAAGGCAATTAGTGTTTTCTGAGTCAGGTCTCCTTTATTCCTGCCAGGACCCAGACTGCCCTGCATGTCAGAGGGACCAAGAACTGTCTTGCAACATTCATTTGTAAATGAAAAATGTCCTGCTAGTGAAAATTAACTGTATTGCAACCTGTTCTTGCCACGGTGGCATTATAGAAATCAAGCAAACGAAGGTCTCCAGTGCATAGCAAGCTGGGCTGCCCTGCCTGGCCCGTGCCTTTGGCATGCTCCAGTAGCTGCCATGGTGCTAGACAGAGTCTGGGGGTGGCCTGCCCACTTGTTAAATGTATTACCTGAGAGTTTGAAACAAATCATCTGTGGAGTTTGCGAATGGATGAGGGATCATGATTCAGTCAAGAAAATGAGGTAAATCGATCAAAAGGACAGTGAAAGCCAAGCTCTGAAAGAGATGTCAACTGGTAAAGGGCAGCATGGTATTAAATTATCCCCCACCTTTTGCTCTTACACTGATTTTATTCTTTGTTGCCAAGTTACCAGGCATATCTGCCTTGTTCTTGCACACATATATATTTCCCCCCAGTCTTGATTCTGGATGCCATCAGGATGTTTTTGAACATTGTCCAGCCCACTGCTGGGGAAGGAAGGTTTTTAAGACTGGAATAAAAGTACAGAAAAGGCTCCAGCCATGGCAGATTCAGTAGGGGTTTGAGGACAAAATAAAGACAGTATCAGTCAGAGTAGCTCTTCAGCTCCCTTCTTTATGAGCCACAAAAATCTAGTCATTTGTTCTGCTGGCAGAGAAATTCTGCCAAGGGTTCTGCTTTCCCCCCACATCACCTTGCGTTTCGCTTCCTGTTGCCTCAGGGCAGAGAGCAAAAGGGTCTAAGAACAGAGATGTCTAAGTCACCCCAGAGGTGCCGAGCAGAAAAGAGCCTGGGCTGGCTTTCAGCTGTAAGTGCAGCTGGTAGAGCAGGTGGGGAAAAATTAGTCCACAACTCTGAATGTGATTTGGTGCTGGAGCTGTGGTACCTGCCTTGGACATACACTGAGCCGTGCTTGCAGAGGAGCTATGTGGAGTTGCAGTGGGGAACAGCTGAATTTTGGGAGGTGGAACACATTAGCATGATTTATAGACAGAGGAGCTGTTGGTCTGGATAAGAGTGAGCTGGATTTCTTCTCAGGCTGTTTGGAAGTCAAGCATCAAAGCAACTCATTTATGTCAAACATTTTCTGCAACGATGACACAATAGACTTAGATCCATTATTGCCTGTACATCAAGCATGAACAGAAACTCTGTTGTTACTGTGATGGCAGTTTAAAATTGTTCTAATTGGATAAAAAGCATCAGAAACTGGAGAATTCACTTGGTCCCACCTCAGAGGAAAATGGGCTCAGTGCTTTTTTTTAGGGACTTAGCAGAATTGCTGCCCTTCCATCAAGAAATTTTCTTTGAATATCTGCCTGGCTTATCTACTACCAATCTGTCCAGCACTTCAGTAGTGGGGGTCTAGGTTTCTTTTGATTGTAGTTGATACCAGCTCATAAATCCCCATGCTGCAAGGAGCTGCTTAACTCAGCATCTTGGGCTTCATTTGGAAGATGCTACATCTTCCCCTGCACTTTCTTGGAGCAGGCATGGAGGTTTACAAGGATCATAAATAAAATTGCTGTCAGAGTAATTGGTCACTGTTCAGAGTTTTATTCTCCTGTAGTTATGGGTGAAACAGAAGGGAAGTTTCAGATTTTTAAAACATTTCAGATTTTCAGATTTTTAAAACATCTCTCTGTATCTTTTTCCATGTCTCTTGTCCTTGGAGTCTGATTTATGTTCCTTTAAGCAAGTGACCACATATTGTTCCTAAGTACTCTGTGAAAAAGAACTGAAATGCCCTTGCTCATTGTTTTTTTTAGCTCATTAGCTGAAAAAAATAAGGTGTCTGCAGTGGTCTGCAAGCAGCATGTGCTCCAGATTCCTCACTTGTTTCTACAAAATCTGCAGAAGGTATTAAAATGAGTTTGTCAGGAGGCTTTTGCTTCCTTACCTGCTGATGTACACCAAAATGGAAACATTTTTGAGGTCTGAAAACCAGAGGTTTGAAACCTTCACTCTTTAGTTTCTAAATTGCTCCTGGATGAGCAAATGTGGGTGAAAAAATGTGATGACCCCAGGTCTCAGCACCTGCAGTAGGGACTAGCCTTGACAGCATGAGAAGAGGCATGCAGAGCTGGCAGAAGAGGACTCTCACTGGTTTGTAAACTCTGAAAGGATAGTGACACAAGCAACACTTTATAAAAATGTCCTTTTGTACCAGCTGGCTGACAGCATCTGAGTATCAGTTCTTCTCTGGGTGCTGCTGGATGGCTGCCCTGGAACCTGTGCTCCATGAAGGAGGGTTTGGACATGGCTCTGGTCATCCTGGCTCCCCAGGAATTTGTTACTTGAGTCACACATGGGGTTGGGTAGCACTTGTGTGGGTCATGGCTGCTCTTCTCTGGGTCACAGACTCTGAGAGGCCACCTCTGAGTGCAAGCAGTGCTCTTGGGGCAGGGGCCACCATGGCAGTGGGATGGAGAGAAAACTGTGTTGTTGATGATTCTTTCCCATCTCTGATGGGAGATCCAGCTGGATCCCACTCCATAACCTTTAATTTCAGGACCAGAGCCAGCAGAGCAGGGGTCTAGGGACTCTGTGACTAGGGGACTAAGAGTCTCAAGGAGATCTGCAGGTTTTCAGTCTCCATTCTTTGGGCAAAAGGTCCTAGGCAGCTCTACAGATGGCGCTGGCCACATGTAGCTCTGCAGCTTTGCAGCACTATTAACCTGCCTCAAGTGTTGTGGGAAGCCCTTTTAGGCTACTCCCAAAGCATCAAAACCAGTGTTGCTCTGACCCCGTTTCCCTTCCTCCTAAGAGTAACTGTGAGTCTCTAAATCAAAGCCTCTCAAGTCCTTCTCAGTGCCCGTGGCCCACCCCTCCATCTGGTGTGTCTGACAGCTGATAGGAGGCTGATGTTTCCAGCTGAAGAACTGAAATAGTTTGTTCTTTTCCACTATTCCCTTGGCAAAGGAAAACAAGCCCATTTGTTTAGAAGCTCATAAAAGAGGAGCTTTATAGTAGGAACATTCATAAACTTGTTTGCTTTTGACCTTCTCCACATTGCTGATGGTTTCAAGTTCTTGTCCCAGGCATTGTGCTTGTCTGGGCTGTTCGTGACATTTTTGAGAAACAGCCTCACCCAGAGTAATTTAAATTGCTCAGCACTCCAGCACTGAGCCTTTGGCCATGCCATCTTTCTCCAAGTGCAGGGCTGGGCAGGATGTGTGTGTGTGGGGGGGGGATACATTGACAGCCCTACAGAGAGCTGTGCAGACCTGACTGCCAAGAAGAAACCTGGCCACTAATTCCCTGTCACTTTTTTTTCCCCTAGATTAAATGGTGCTACTCAATCAGTGAGCATTTCCCAGGCTCTTAGATTACTAAATTAATAAGAATGTATTCTATGAAGGCAAGAAATCAGATCTTTAATGAGTGTGGCTCATGGGATACTGACATGCTTGAAAGAGTGCTTGTTTCTTTTCTGAGAAAGTAAGGCAGCAAGTGTAAAATACAAGCCAGAAGAGCCACCTTGATTTATGTTGAGAGGCAGGAAATTGAAGTTACCTTTGCTGGACTTTGAGACCTCAAGTGTCAGGTCAAAATTCACAATGTAATGCTGGCATCTAGTAATTTGAACAGATAAAAATGCTGCTGTGCTTTCACCTATGCTTCTGCTGACTGGGGAAGGGCTCTCCAAACTGCAAATCCTTGTCTGTGGCTGATGCTTTTTATTCCCTTCTTGAATTGCACTGTCGTGGATTTCTTCAAAATATGTCTTGGCAACCCTGTCCACTTTTCAAGCACTTTCCCATTTTATTTTACTTCAGTCTGGAGGCAGTGTTCCTTTTCTTTTTTTTTTTGCATCTGTAAGACCTTTGTTTTCCTGCTCAGACCAAGAACATCACAAATTCCTAGACTTTTACTCCTATGAAGACACAGCAGCTCATGAGACTGCCTGGGACATGTGCTTGCACATGGCCCAGCTCTATGCTATAAATGGATTCAGATAAAATTCACTGACTCATTGGTGCATAATGGGAAAGTACATGTAGTGATTTGATACCTTCCACACTCTTTGGAATAAGCTTTTATAGAGTAGCATTGTCTGATTTCAGATAATTCCTAGATTCAAATTGTCAGCATGGCATACTGTTGAAATTACATGTTTCCTTTGTCTCTTAAGTGCTGGTAAACAAGACACAGCTGGAAGGAGGTTTACAAGTAGTTCAGTTCTAATTTCCTCTGTATTCCCACCGTACTTGTTAGCATAAAGCATTCCCTTCCTAATTTTTCTGAAGACAGAAAAGGGAAGAGAAACATAAGGCTGAAAGTCTTCATGGTGTATATCAGGTGGAAATTCAGGATGCTGGAAATGGCTCACCTCAGCCCTGAGCAAGAGAGGCACATCATGTTTTATTAGCCTTTGCAGTCTGCATCAGTAACTGGAGCTAATTGCAATTATTGGGAGATAATGTTAAGTTAATTAATTCTCTTGAGTAACTGCCACTCTTTCCTCTGCACAAGGAAAGGTGCATTACCGTGCAGCTGGGGATGTGGCAGGTCTGTGTCACTGGGCCAGAGGTCTGAAGTCCATGCCAGTGGGACTCCTGCCTGAGTGGGTCCTTGGGCCTCTCTTTCTCTCTCCATCCTCACTTTTCCTGTTTGGCTAATTTCCTGGCACTTTTCCTGATGCTGTGGGAGAAGCTGCTGTGTGCAGGTGTAGTGTCTGGGCTGGAGTGAGCTGCCAAGCTGTCCTGTTGTTCTCTGGCATTACCCCAGGGTACACTCTAATCATACTAGGGCTGTTCCCATCACTTCCCCATTACTTACTGGTTTGTGTCTTTATTGTTGTTATTATTATTAAGCAGAAAATGTTAGAGAGTTCTGTAATAAGCAGTAATCAGAATTTCTGACAGCATTCCCCATTTTGAGCATCAATCTGTGTTAGACTCTGATTTAACGCCTGTTTGTCTCATTACTCACACTGAGAAGGGAGATTAAGGTCTGTGGGGTTAGCAGTGCTGGCTCTGAGCCTTCTGCAGCCTAGATCAGCTGGAACCTTGCCAAGGCTTGCACCCACAGCAGGGAAGTGATCCTTGTCCGTGAGCCCCTGCAGGAGAGGGGCAGTTCTCACAAGCAGTAGCTGACTTCTGCACACTGGTTGCTTAAAAGAAGACCACAGCCCTGAGCACAGATGGTAATTTTGTGCTGTGGCTGTTTTTTCAACAGGACCTTTTCTTTCTGATTTCTTCAGCCATCGTTCTGTCACTGAGAGATGCTCTTGCCTAATTAATCCCTTTTGTGTTCTTTACTTTTTCTTTCCCCAGGCCCATGTGTTTGATCTGAACGTCAATAAGCTTGAACCTCTCTGCTCCCAGCTCGTGGTGACCCAGAAGAAAAATAAAACAACACACGTCCAGTTTAATCCTGCCTACCCCATTATCATTGTTGGAGATGAACGAGGCCTCATCACCTGCTTGAAGCTCTCTCCCAACCTGCGCAAGATGCCCAAGGTAAGGATAAGCTGCATTCCCCCAACCACAGAAGGTCTCTTCAGCTCTTGTCACTGTCCCCTCTCCTTCCATGTAATTCTGTTGGCAAAGCTCCTCTCTCTAGCAAGGTACTTACAATTACCTCAAGCCTCTTGGGTAGGATGTCTGAGATGTTAAATCCATGTGTCTGTTCCTGTTTGAGCAAGAGGACTCTGTTTGCTTCTGGTAAGAAGTGGGGACTGGTGGCAAGGGGGTTTGCTGTTCCTAGTCATCACCATGGTCCAGACAAATTTTGGCCCAGAAGCTCTGCAGATTTGTCTCCCAAGGTTCACACATTTTCTGAGTTTTGGGTTTTATTTGCAAAACTCTTTGAAATCAAGTAAAGGAGAACCCAGCTCTTGCCCAAGTTCTCCCACACAAACCATGCTGCCTGTTTTCTTGTGGTCCTGCGTCAGAGCCTGTCCTCTGACCAGCATGTCAACTCTCCTGTAAATGAGCAAGCAGTATCTAACATGTAAGGAGAGGGGCTCTTGTCTCAAGTGACAGTGAGGAGATACATGTGCCTCTGTGAGTTGGTGAAGTGTTTTTTCACCCCTCATCAATGAGGGCCAATTGTGAAGGATGATAACATCTCTTGTGTGGATCTGTTACTGGATTTTTTTTCTGGTCTTCATCCAGCTATGAGCTGAATGGCTGTAAATGCAATGTCCTTTTACGCCCTTGTAATTCTCATATCCAGTTGTCTTGTGTTAAGTGGAGTCTTTGAGTTTCAGGCTTTTTAGAAGTGATCCAAGAAAGCAATCTCTCAAGATGATCATCTTTTATTTATGTACTTCCAAATGTTTTATATACTCTACTAATCTGCTGTATTAGGCAGGGTCTTTGGCCAGGAACTGATCACACTAGTGTCATTCCAGAGTCTTCAAAATTATTTTTGAAAGGTTCCTGCATCTGGCTGACATTGGAAATGTGAATCTTCCCTGTGCAGAGAGGGCATAGAAAACAGTAATATGCCACATTGTTTGGGGCTGAGTTGTGGAAGCTGTGGAGAAGAATCTCTCATATGCTTCACACTTTTCTATTTCCTGCAAACTTCAGACTGAGACTGTCAAAGCTGTCTGTGTTGTCATTAGGTTGGCTCAGGATAAGTTTCCTTGGTGCTTTATGAGTCCTTCTTGAGCATGGGTGAGCACAGTGTCTGCCATGGACCCTGCCTGCACACGGAGTGGAGAGGAGTCACACACACATAAATGTGTGTCCTCTGCACCCCAGCTGTGGGCTGATTGGCACCCAGCAACACTGCACTGTGGGCCAGAGTCCCAGAAGGGTTTGGGCTGGGAGAGACCTAGAAGATCATCTAGTTCCCAACCTCTGCCCTGGGCAGGGACACCTTCAATTAGACCAGGTTGCTCAGAACTCCTGAGAAGTCTCAGCAGAGCAGAGCAGAGGGGCAGAATCCCCTCCCTGCCCTGCTGCCCACGGGGCTCTGGATGCAGCCCAGGACACGTTTGGCTCTCTGGGCTGGCAGTGCCATGGCCGGGGCATGTGCAGCCTCTCAGCCACAGCTCCCCCAAGCCCTTCTGGGCAGGGCTGCTCTGGGGCTGCTCATGCCCAGCCTGGGCTGCTACCAGGGGCTGCCCTGACCCAGGTGCAGCACCAGCACCTGGCCTTGAACTTTATGATGCTCGCATGGACCCACTCCTGGAGCTTGGCTCTGGATGGCATCCCATCCTTCAGGTGTGAGTTCAAATGTCTCCTTCTGCTCCTGGTGGCCAGCAGCTCTCCATGCAGTTATGGATGTTGTAATTTCTCTTTGCTGACCTTCTTTAAAGGCAAATTGCGTGTTGTTGACAAAGCAATCTAAACTGAGTTTAGGAGTAACTCCAATGCTTACTGCTGACCGTAAACCAACATGTAACTACATCCCACGCAACGTATAAGTGGGATGGAAATGGACTCTGCTGCTCTGATGTTATTAAACCATCTGTCTTCTGCTGGCCTGGTTAGGTTTGGAGGGATACTGAACACTGAACTACCTCCCACACATGTGGAGAGGAAGGAGGGATGTTCAGGCACAACTGCTTATGTGTGGGGGTTCCTTGACTGCAGCCAGCCTGAAAGATATGAGGATTAAAAACACATGACATGCAGTGTGGTGGCAAAGTGATGGATCTGGCCTAGCCTGCTCAGTGCCATAAGTGAACAAGTGGTGAGGAGATGTAGCTGATGGAAGAGAATGTTTTAGCAGAGGGACATCAAGCCCTGTTAGAACAGGCTGTGCCATCCAGAGTGTGGTCCTGTCTATCTCCTTCCTTTGCCAGCACCAGCCTTTGTGTCCTTAGCAGCAAGCCTCCAGCTGTTTTTGCAAGAATATCAGCTCACGGTAGGAAGTCAGATATATTTCCAGAGTATTGATTCAGGTTCCTCTAAAGATCAAGTCAGTGTGCTCTTTACACCCTTACCCTGTGCAACCAGATTTCCTCTGAAAAATGACTCAACTTTTTCCTCTTTTCTGGAATTCCTCAGGCTGGAGTTGACAGTCACAGAACTTCCAGAGCTTTTTGTAACTTAAGAGGGTCCAAATCTGTGCAGAGGAGTCCTGACATCCCAGCTGCCTCCTTGCAGATAGAAAAACCTGTCCATGCCTGGCTAGTATCTGGGTATCCCAGGCTGTTCTCTTTGCCACTTGATCCCCACAGAGCCCACTGGGGGAAACTGCCTGACAACAAAGTGGACAAGTCACAGCTTCTGAAGGCTGGGACCATCTGTGAGCTCAGCTGCCTGGTCTTGCTCTGTCAGCTCCTTTGGCAGTGGAAAGGTGCCTTTTGCTGAGTTCTGGCAGAGCCCAGGATGCCAAAGGGACAGGGCAGTGAGGGGCTCATCCAGTTCCCACTACCCCTCTGCTTCACACTGATGCCACAGGAGGTTGCCTTCTCTAGCAGCTGGGACAATTGCTTTTGACAAGTAAAACTTGCAGACAAATCAGCCTGTTTTGGGGGAACTCTTAATACTCACATCATTCCAAACCCCAAAGTTCCCCTAAAAATAGACACAGCACTGTCTGCTCCATGTTTTGCAGATTCCTTAGCTATTGCTGGGCTTGCATGATAGAGCTTGCAAAAAGTGACTGAATTAATGTCATCCTGGTGAAATTTCATCCATTCTGAGTTTATTGGGTTTTGGCTGTTGCTTCAAGCTGGTGTGTTGGATAAGTGGAAGTGGGGATAATAAGGATGATTTGGATCTCATCAGACCTTGGCCCCTTCCTCTCTTCATGTCCTTGAGCAAGGAAGGAAGGTTCAAGATCTCTTTAAATAATTTCCAGGGTTGGCCTGTAGCTTAATTAATTCATGTTCGTAAAACACTTGGGGATCTTTAAGAAGTGTTATTTAATAGTCTGAATTTTGCTGTCAGCTATATTAGCATAGTCTCATTTATGAACACTTGGCAGAACAAATATGCCAGGGGGGGAACTTCTCGAAAGCACTCAGGTGGTGTTTTCAGAAGTGACTTTCACCAAGACACATAGTAAAATCTTAAGAAAAGGTCTAAAATTCCTTGTGAGTTTTGGCATCCTAACCTCATAGTAGCTCATGGGAAAAGGTTCATTTCTGTTGAGAGGAAGCTGAGGACAGAGCCTCTGCCACCCATCAGGCACTTGTGTCAAGGGCACACAGAGGGCACAGGGGTCCTGTGTACAAGAGATGTCAAACACAGTGGGTGTCCATGTGTCTGTGCCACGGGGATTTGAGTCCTGGATATCCCCCTACCCCCACAGACTGAATTCTCTGGAGCAGGACAGAGACATCCCCTTGCCCCAAGCTGTATTTATATCCATGGGGTGAAACTAGCTCGGGTCCTTCTGCTCAGACGTGGGGGGACAGAAATGCCTGCAGTATTTTCAGATGCAGCAGTAGGAACAAGTGACTCTCTGCTGTCATCCAAGCCACTTTTAGACTCCAAGCACTCTTTAAATATTGCAGCGGATGTCAGGCAGGAATTGTTTAACTAATAAAGTATCATTTCTAATTTGTAACGACCTTGGTGGTTGAGTTCACCCGAGGGAAGCATTGCTGTAAGAAGAATCAGTTTGGGGCAGAGCTGTTTAATTAGTGAGCCTTCCGGGTTTCGTTCGAGGGTTGGAAGAAATTAAAGCATTTTGTCATCACAGTCAGAAGAATGTACGCTCATAGGCTTTGGTTTATTTTTTAAAAACTGCTAAAGTAGCCTGGCTTAACCTCTGCCAATGCCAAAAGTAAGCAGAAGATAGTGAAAAAACAGTGTGCAATGTTTTTTAGAAATTTTAGGAGAGTACAGCAGAGTAGGAATAGAAGAGAAAGTGGATCAAAGAAAAGTTGCAATACAGAATTTGCTGAGGCTAAGGCAAATTTCTTGGCCAGTACCCAGGATGAATGCCAGGGAGGCAGACAACTTCTTGGCCTGATGCTTGTCTTGGATATTTATCTTGGATTATTTAGGATGTTAATCTCTGTTCCTGCTACTGGTTTCTTCACATGCAAAGCATCTCTTTTTCTGTTTCTTGGTAACAACTGAATTTCTTCCCAGGCAGTAAATCCTAATTGACTGGGTCTAGCTGGGCATGAGTGGAGTGGGAAGGGGAGCACAGCTGCTTGCCCACGCCAGGACACAGTGCCAGGACTACACAGCTCAGGAGCTGCAGGCACACACCTGTGGGTCTGATGCTGTGTGCCTGTGACCAGCTTGGAATGTGGGGATAAGCAAGGGGTGTGGGTTGGCTCTGAGCCTTCACATCCATGTGCACATACTGGGCAGCTGCTCTGCTCTCTCTGGGCCTTATCACACCAGCCAGTGTCACCTCTGGACTCCGACTCGTTGCATCTCTGCAGCCCTGACAATTTTGCCCTCGGCCAGATCCAGCCCAAGGGTGTTCAGCCAAGGAAGGAGCATTGAATTTTACTTCCTGAAGCACTGTGGCTTTTTGGCCACAGCTGATGGCTGGGTCTGGGAGGGATTTGGGAACTCTGATTGACCATGGGAGGCTGTTGGGGTTTTAAGGAGATGAAAGAGGGAAGGGAATTTGGAAAAGGTTGGTGTAAGTGTCTGAAGTTTTAAAGGAGACAATAAGAGAGTGGTTAAAATCTCCTCTTCAACCTATCCCCCTCCCCAGCACTGTACCCCAGCACAGAGATCTCCTGGGGCCTGAGGTTTCTTCCTCCTTCACACTCCCCAGCATCACCCACTGCACACAAATGGTCTCAGGAAGGGACCCTGGGTTCATGCCTGTTCCCATTTGCAGTGAGATGCCATTGATGTGCAGAGCAGGTTCTAGCCTGGAACACTGTGAACAGAGAGTGGGATGCTTGATCATGAACTGCTTTGTAGCTTTGTGTTTCTATCACCGAGGGTTACAGGGAGTAACTTGAAGGAGTAAAGGATCAAGAGATTGTTTCTGTCCTTAGTGTTTTCCTGTAGCTCTGTAGGGAGGTGTAAGGGATCAACCAGCCGGCATGTAAATACTGAAATACAAACTTGAACTCCCTCCTCCTGTTGCAACATGTGCAGTCTATCTGCACATCTGACTGTATTTAAGGAAGGAAGCTATGGATTAGATCCATTCTCCAAGGTCACGTCACTCCTGGATTGGTGAGCTGTTTAGTACTGAGGGAAGCATTTTTGTCCCTATATTTCCTATCCCAGCAGTTCTCATTCTGTCTGAGAGAAAAGCACTTGTCTCTCCTCTCCAAACAGGTCAAGTTTTGCTCTTCTAGCACTGTAATTCTTAGTCCCTCCGTTTTCATGCAAATGCTTCTCTCTCAATGCCTTCTGTGCTGCTCGAGCCATGGCCAATTTTCTCAGTGTCTCCTCAGAACTGGCTAATTGCTCAGTGACCCAGAAGCACAAAGCACAAGCAGTGCTGGAGGAATTTGGTGTGCTGCTGTGCCCTGCCTTCATGAGGATTGCCTCCTCCAGAGCCAGTTTGGCCTCCGGATAAGGAAGCACATTACAAATGAGCTTGGGTCTCATAAAAACTGACCTGCAGCTTGATGGCTTACGCTGAAATTTTAAAATGCTTTTTGGTTTCTTTTCAGTCCCTCCCCTGTTATTTAGTCTAGTTGCAAGTAGCTGCTCTCTGTACTGTTAGGGGGAGAGCTGAGGAACACAGGTGCATCCAGGGACTCGTGAAACCCTGTGTCTGACTGTTCACAGCTTTCTGTGCCACTTTTGTAGGCCATGTAGGGATATATGCACCAGTGTTTATTCTTTGGTGTGGGAAGGAAACCCATTGCTGGAAACCTTCAAGAAGAGGAGGTTGGAGACAGAGGCGGCTCTGAGCCTGCCTTGGAGCAGGAAGGTCTGGAGGTGTTTGCTGTGACAGTCTCTGGGTTCAGGGCATGCAGGTCCCAGCAAGAGGCTGTGCCACTGGTGTGGAGATCGACAGGGTGTGAGCAGCACTGCTTGTGGCCTGGGGCTGTTTTGCTACCTGTGACTCATAACTGTAAATCAACAACCACCAAGGGGAACACCGGCAAGCACAAGCTCCCATGCCCCTTCTGCCTTCTCCTTGCTATCTCCATGATTTCCTGCCCTGACACTGTGCTAGGAAAGCCATTAGCAGGAAGACCTTTGCAGCCCCATAGGATCTCTTCTCCCTCCACTGTCCCACATCAGGTTCCTCCCAATCTAGCATAGCCTGAGATAAAATGAAGGGACTGTCTAAACCTGGAAAGCTGTTACTTGGGAAATGGGATGGTCCATGTGCCAGCAGGCTGCAGTTCCTGGGCAAAATGGAAGCCTTTGGATATTTACCTGGACACCCTGGGCACAGCCACAGTGCACAAATCCAGGTGTCCAAGAGTGTTGCCCCACAGTTACAGAGGGTTCTGGATCCTGAACAGAGGTTTGGCAACCTTAGATACTCAGCATGTTTGGAGAGCTAACCCAGACTAGCAGGGATAGATCAGCAGGACTTGAATACTCTCATTAAATGTTTTCTTTGCTTTTGGTGAAATAACTTTTGGGTTGCATCAATGTATGAAGGGAGAAGACAGCTCTATGTAGCAGAAGCATTGTTGAACCCCAAGGTCAAGAGCTGGAATTATTCTTCCTTTTGCTCTTCCTGGCCACATCTTCAACCTTTTTTTTTGTTATGTAATGTCCCTTTCTGTGGCTGCTGTGTTTGGCAGTTGTTGGAGAGAGAACATCAGCATATTTACAAGCTATTTTAAGTCAATTCCCAGTGGTCAGGGTGAAATGTGTTTAGTACGTTAAATGGAAACACTGGCAAGTGAAGCAAGAAAAGGTCCCATTTTACAAAAAATCCATAGTACTTATGAATAATTTCTAAAGTGCAAGTCTCATTCTGTGAGGTGCTGTGTGCTGTCGAGGGGATACTGGCAAAGCCAAGAAGACTGGCTTTGACTTTTTAGTTTTTTCTTTGAAGGTCTGTTTAGTAAAAAGAATTGCCTTTGTTTGAAAGTAATGTGAGATTGCTCCATTTTGCAATACTAGCAGTTTGGAGAAAAATACTAGGGGGATTTGGTTTTGTGATCAATAATAGTCAAGACTGCCTAGACATAAATCTGGTGTGTGTCCTTGGATTTGCAGTCCTTAGTAAGTGAGATCTCAATTTGGCTGAGCAAAATTGGTTTCTAGTTGTGCCTTGTTTACACCTTCCCTTTTATTTCTCCACATTGGTGCTGTTGTGTTGCTACAAGCACTGTTTTATCTGCAGGCTTTGCTTTCTCTTCCTTTGTGCACAGATTGTGTCTGTTCTTTAGTGTCTGCCATGCTAGAGCTCCCCAAGTCCCAGCAGTCTGGACTTTGCTTCTCTGCAGCCTGAAGAGCCCATTGCTGCCTGTCCTGGGAAATGCCTAATGCATGAGAAGGAGCCTTGCCTTATGTTTTCAAAGGACTTTCATTTTGGTTAGATCTGCAATTGCCTGAATATGTCTGTTCAGCTTGCACAGTTCCTCTTTGAGCCGGAGCCTCGGCTTTCTTCAGTGCCTTGGCAGAAAGCACAGAGCAATTTTATGGCAAGTGGGTCACGGCTCATCCTCACAGGATCTACTTGGCTCACCTGTTCATCCTGTTCTTTGTCCTCTGTGCATTTGTTTCTCTGCAGATGACTTAAATCCCATCCTGGAAATTGGGATACCCTGAGAAATCACCAGTTCTTTTCCTGAATAACAGCCCCAGTACCAGGTCAGAGGTTGTTCCTAGGGGAACAATGTGTTTTCAAAGCATGGCTTTGCCAGAGCCAGCAGTGGAGGCTTTTTGGAGGCTCTCATTCTCCTAGCAATGGCTGGGTGTGAGTGCAGGACTGCCAGTCACCAACCTGCTCTGCAGAGACAATTCAGTGTTCAGCCCCCCTGCCAGAGCTGATTAGAGTGGCCTGATGAAGGAGGTAACGTGGATGCTTATCCTCCAGGTCATCTGAGGGTGAGCTGATTTTATGCCAGAGAGCCCCAAGCAGCTCTCAGGAGTGCAGTGCAGCTATTCCTGAGCACTGGCTCTGCACAGGGGAATGAAGGAGGAAAGCTTGTTAGCTCAGGGTGTGTTTGAAGGACAAGGCTTGTCATGAGAACAAGATGCAAAGCAGTGCCTGGGGCCTCAGAGAGCCAGCCATGGTCCTGGCCTCTGTATGTCCTTGGATGAGATACAGCTCCTCTCCATGTTGAGTAGGATGAGGACACCCATCTCCCTTGGAGCCACAGCAGCCAAGTGACATTTGTCCACAGGCACCATGGATTACTCTCCTACAGCCTCTTCCCTCCTGCTGAGTGCTTTTGGGACACATCCAATACAGTCATACCTTAGGGATGGAGCTGCAGTTGGGGTGCAGTGATGGACAGCCCTGTCCCACCAGGGCCCAGATCCTGGAAGGCTCTCCTGCCTCCTTCCTGCACTTGGATGTCACAGACTATTGAGCCCAAGATTTCAAGCTGAGCCAGCCAGGTCACTGAAAAACTGAAGAAAATTAGGAAGTGGAGCAAGGGGCAGAGGGAAGAGATGGCAGTGGTATGACAAAAGGGATGAGAAGCTGGATCATAGTACAAGTAGGAAGGAGCAGGCATCCCATGGGGGACCTGGACAGAAAAGGACATAAAATCCTGGAATGCAGGCCAGCAGCTCCTTGTTGGCTCTCTACCTCCACAGTGTAGGTTTGGCCTCTGTTTGCCATGGTGTCCACTGGTCATGCAGTTAAGGTGGAGAAATGTGACTCATTCTCTCCAGCTCATGGTTGTGTAGTGTTTTGAGCACCTAAGAACTCACTCAGCAGGGATGGAGAACAGGACACTGGTCTTCATTTGCAAGACTCTTTCCCCTCCTGTTTTTGCCTTGCCACACAGAATCCAGTAATTCCCCAAAGCTTGGAGAATGTGGGCTTTTACTCTTCTTGGAGTTCTACAAGGAGAATGGATACAAATTGAGAGGGGAAGTTTAGGTTAGATATTTGGAAGAATTCTTTTCCTGTGAGATTGTTTAGACCACAGGACAGGTTGCTCGGGGACGCTGTGGATACCACAGCCCAGGCAGTGTTCAAGGCCAGGATGGACAATGCCTTGAGTAGCCCGGTCTAGTGGGATGTGTGCTTGCCCATGGTAGGCTGGGGGTTGGCACTGAATGGTCTTTGAGGTCCTTCCCAACCCCTTAAGGTTCTGTGATTCTGTGGTACCTAGTCCCTGGGCATTGACTGGGAGCTCTGGGACAGTGTTCCTCGTTGTAGAGCCTGATGATATTTGCTACAGTGACAAATGCAGGAAATTTGTCATGACATGGAATAGGAAGAAATGCAGCTATGAGGGCCAAAGGAACAGCTTGATATCTGGCACATTCCTGTAACTCCTCCTGAGCCTTTGCCAGAACCTGACACAGCCTTCCCCAAACAGCCGGCCTGGGCTGGAAAGGGCTGAGGCTGCCTGTGGAGACACAGAGGGCAGCTCCCTGCCTGGGAGATTGTGTCTGTGCCATTGTAAAACACACCCCAAATGCACTGCTGTAGAAAGCCCTTCGCTTGCAGAGTTCACCTGTGGGTTTTGTGACTCTGGGTGCATCCATCTGAAGCCCGTCATGCCCCTGCACGCCCTGATCGAAACCATCGTCCTGCTTCCAGCCCTTCCTGAGCCTCTCCCCAGCTCATGCTTGTGCCGCCTACCAGCCTTCTCCAAAAGAAAAACAGAGACACCTACACCTGCAGGCAGGGCAAATAAATGTCCCTTGCACAAATTGACTTGATGGGGTCAATGCAGAATTGTTTAAATGAGAGAAGGGAAGGGATCGCCGATGAATAAAATGTCTCGCTGCTCACAGAGATGGAACTGACGCAAGAGGATTATTTTTATCCTGTGGAGAAAAGGAAGAGCCCTGTGAAGCAGAGGAGAAGAGGGTCTGACTTACAGTCCCTCTGGCTGTGTGAGATGCAGTGATGGCTACAATCAAAGCAGCTCCTGGGTTCTCCTGGAGGGAAACTTATGCTCCAATTCACTGACTGATTTTGTGAGAAGGCATGCCAGGCACCGACTGTGTGAGGCTGTCTTAGGGCAAACATCCCCTGGTCTCCTCTACTCCCATATCTCACCAGGGAGCTGCCAGTGATCCCACTGCTCCCAGTCTAAGGTGTGCCTGACCTCCTCACCCCTCGTGGGGCCTGGGCAGTGCAGAGACCTGTTCTGCCAGGACGATGTTGTGTTTTCCAACCTCCCACCTGTTGGGTTGAAATCTTGTTGTTATCCCCCAGACCAGCCTTCCATGAACTGTGCCCTTGCTGCACCATGTCCTGTGGGTGCTGCCCTCCCCAGCACAAAGAGATCTTTTCACATGCCTGCCCATGCTGCTCCAATTCCTTTGCAGTGGCAGAGCTGGCTGTTTTACTGTTTCACAGGAGTGCCAGGTTCCATCCAGGTGATTACCCCTCTAACTCCAACACTGATGGCAGAACAGTCCATTTGTGCTGGGGATTGTCCCTGCTCAATCTCAGTATCTTGCATTTGTCCTTGCTAATTCACATGCAGGTTTTCCAGAGCATGTCTCTGGTCCAGCAAAGTAATTTCAAATTCCAGTCCTGCCTTCCTGGACACCTGCAGCCTTCCCGTCTGTCCCAGTATCCAAGCACTAACAGAAACTCTGACCAGACCCCCACCAGGAGCTGTGAGGGTTACACACATCTCGGTGCTGACAGCTCCGGGTACAAATATTCAGCCAGGTTTTACCAGTTTCTACTCACTTTATGTAGATCTATTGTATCACTTCAAGATCAGAATATCAAGGGAGACAATGGCAAATCTTCCCAAGGTCATGATTAATGACTTCCATGCCTTTCAGTCCACAAGGTGTTTTGTACTGTTGCAAAAGAAATCAGATTGGTGCAGCATGACTTCTTTGGTGCAAATTCACATTAGTAATGATGCATTTCAGGCACTTATAGGTTGTTGACTTGTTCCATTCATCTTCTGAAAAGTGAAATTAAACTGAATGGTTTTATTTTCAGGATAGTTGCTGCATTTACCTTTTTCAGCTTCCTGATCCCTATCATCTCCTGAAATTCCCCCGGGAAATGCATCAGATTAAGGCTGTAGGTTGATCAGGTGTAATAACTGCTGCCCTTCCCAGGGGGCTGGGGCTTTGTGGTCAGGATGGTCTCAAACAGTAATCAAAACAAAGTACGTGGGTACAGATAGCATCTTCTATTACGTAAATAAGTAGTCCTGGGAAGAAGAGAGAAGTGCTTTTGCCCTAAAGCTGGTATTTTATTCTCCAGATATGTATTATTTGAGTTAATGAAAGTCATTGCCTTTCCCTGCAAGCCTGTGCTGTCTGGGTACACACTAACCCTGCTCAACTAGACCAGAAATCTCCCCACGTGGTTACTGGTCTTGGTTCATATATCCTGAGGAGAGGGGAAAGGATCCTTCCCAGAAGCACAGGAAGGAGCATGAATATCAGCACTGCTCAGTTACTGCTTTCTTATTTGTTTGCCTCATCTGACTTTTTAATGATTATATAGACTTGCTGTCAGAAGTAAGACACCAAAACAGTCAGGCACCAGAATGACCAGAAACAACTTTGCAAATGCAGCTGTGAGACTGGAGGATGCTCATCCCTCTCCAGGATTAGGTTTCCTGCTTTGATCTGCACTGAAGCAACATGCGAAGCCAGGGAAATAAACTCAAAGGCTCTCATTTTCTCTGGCCTGGCCAACTGATGGACGTTCAGTGGGAGTGCAGGAAATTAATAATTTTGTGTATTTCATGTCAATAACAACAGCAACAACAAAAAAAGCATGCCAGGCTTTGCCTCTTGGTTTGACTTCGTAACAGAGCTGAGCAAAAAGGTGATGGATTCAGTTTCAATTAGAACTTCCTGCTCAAGAAGAAAAGCTGTGCTTTAAAACCTGTGCTGTAAAAACACTGCAGCCCAAATGACTCCTGCAACCTGAGGGCTGAAAAAGTTAGGCTGCACAAGTGAAATGGAAGCCCACCCTGACAAACCTCTTCTTGTCCACTGCCACGAGGCCGAAGGCAGGGCTCTGGAGGTGCTGTCTCACTCAGCTCAGCCTCGTGGGGTTTTCCAGCCTAAAGCACCAGCAAAAGAGAGGGACATGGGTCCTGCTTCTGCAGCTGGGAGAGCCTGGGGTAGCTTCAGCCTGAAGTGCAGTGCCCAGGGATGGAAATCCTGACTGGCTGTGGGGTATAAAGCCTTGCAGAAGGAGCTGTCATCCCTTCTACAGTGATAGGGAAAACTGCAAGTTGCCTGCACCTTGCTGTGTGGGGAAATTTAATTCTTGAGAGTGCTTCTACCCTGCTCATAACCAGGGATGTGCTGCCAGCCATGATTTTTCCAATGCCTGTGTGGTAGGCAAAGTCTTCTGCAATCAGACCAGCATTTCAAGTCAAGGTTAGTCTGAGCTCTGACTTAGAAAAGAAGAAAATGGGGCACCACCACTGCCTAACTGCAATGGAAGAAAGAGATATGGCTTGGCAGAGAGAGCTCCAGGCCTCTGTTCCCTTATCTCTGAAATACTCAGTTGTGGTGGCAGGCTGAGCAGGGGTTAACAAGACAAGGCAATTGGTATCTCCAATCCATATCTTCTCTCTACCCTGTCCCTTACCCAGCTTGAAGTAACTGGCAGGGGTTCACTGGAGAGGTACAGCCTTTGTGTCTGTGCTTCACAGCCTGTGCTTTTGGCTCTCTGCAGGCTTTAGTGAAACCCCTGAGTGCACCTTGTCCCTGCCTCTCCCTGAGTGAGTGAGCCCAGGTTTTTTAAGGCTCATGTGGATTGGGCTGGGAAGTACGGCAGAAATGCCACACATTATGTGATGTGGTTGAAGGACTCAGAGGAGCCTTAAACATTGCAATTGACCTGTTTCCCCTGCTTCAGAAAGAATTGCTTGTCTATCAACATGAGATCTCTTAAACACCACCACTCTCCCTTATACATGTAGTACTCCAGGGGCTTTCAGCCTTACTTGACAATTGCTGTTTGACTCAGACCTGTGGTAAACCTTTGTCAAGATACTACTTATGCCTCAAAGAATGGTTGAATATGGACTTTCTGTGGAAATAATCACCCTGCTTAAAAGAAGAAGCACTACAAAACACCTGTGTGGACTCTGTTAAAGAGAGCTGGGACCAGCAGAACTTTAAATGTAAATAAGAAGGGGTCTCTGCACACATCCAGGGTTGACTCTGCAGTGGAGGTGATTGATTGATTGATTGACTGATTGATTGAGCCATTGATTGACTGATTGATGGGAAGTGGAAATGGAAAGTAAGTCTTGAAAGACCAAGATGGTTGACCTAACTTCATAACTTCAAGGAGGTTTTCAGGACCTTGCAAGTAAATTAAGCTTTATAACTTATAATTTAAATTGTGTAATTTAAGGTTGTGTATGTAATACAATTATATTCTATATTGTATGCATTTATCAAATATTATATAATATATAATATGTAATGAAATTCTATATAATATCTAAATATATTTTAACAAAATATAATTTGATTTCATCCTAAAGGCGCCTACTCGGGGAGGGATTTGCCATGAAGGAAAGCTCTTTAAAATCAGCAGACAGAGATATAATGGGATTTGGCAGCTGACCAAATTAAACAAGGGCTTAAGCACACCTATTTAGCATGGCACTAGCTTGTCTGCATCCCTCAAACTCCTTCAGGTCAAAACACCTTGTCTTTTAGTGAAAGCTCTGTTTTAGCTCCAGGAAGAGTCATTGTTGTGTTCAGGTTACTGACTGAAGCTGTGTGAATCATAATCATTATTTCTGGGTTTAAAAAGATATAAAATCTACTTCCACTTTTTGATCTCACTGACATGATAGGGGAGTTGTCAGGTAGCATTACGGAGAGAGATTCACAGCTTTTACAAAGGGGTAATGACAGCTCAGAACAGGCCACGTAGCTGCATTTACAGACTCCTGAACTCCTCACTTTTGTTGATTATGGCTTGGTTTTTAGCCTGTGTGTTAAATGATCAAACTGCAAGCACTCAGCAACAACAAGGTGCTACAGTAACAGTGGGAATTTATTGACACTAAACCCATGTTATCATTTTTTCTGCCACTGATTTAACATAGTGGGATAACATCTACTTGTCCTACATGTCTGGCGTTATATAATCTCCCCTCTTATGTCAGCTTTTCAACTTGTGGGTAGGCATGGGTAGGGGAAAAAAACTCTGTGGTGCCAGCTCACAGACTCATATTCCAGCTTCCTCCTAGGTCCTGTCACCATCTGCCTCAGGCTTCTGCTCTCTGGGTTTTCTCCAGAGCTTCCTGGTTGTCATTTTTCTTCTTCTCTTTACCCCTTTGACACCAACATTCAAATGGCGTGTGTAGCTTCCACAGCATCTAGATACTCTGGGAGGAGGGTGCTGGGGAACTGGTTTCCTCTGTGCCAGTGTTCTCCAGGAGCTGGGAATTGAGGGCTGTATTGGTCTGCACTGCTCCTGCCATTATGAGCTATACAAGGTTTAAGAGGACATTTGCTTAGAAATAAGACCATAATGGCAGAGTAGGGTAGAGCTGAAAGACTCATCTTCCAGTTTACACCTGGTCATGGAGAACATCCTGGGATTGCAAAGCCACAGGATCCTTCAGGCTGGAGGTGATGTTGGGATATCTCTAGTCCAGCCTCCAGCTCAGAGCAAGTACAGCCCTGAGATCAGACAAGGCTGTTCAGAGCTTAGACTTCTCTTGGAAAACTCCAAGGCTGGAGATCTCACAGCCGCTCTGGAGTCTTGTTCCAATGACTAAGTGTCATAGTGGAGAAAAACTTTCTTATGTCACGTTGAATCTTTCCCTGTTTCAGTTTATGGCTGTTGTGACTCATTCTCCTGCTGTGCACTCCTACAGCGTGTCCATTTCTGTCTTCTTAATATCCTCCACTTGGGTGCAGGCAGGTGCCTGTTAGGTCACCCAGAATTACATCTGCTATAGGCTGAGCAAGCCCAGCATCTGTTCAGTGCAAATCCTCCAGCCATCGACAGTCTTGGTAGTCTCTGCTGGACTCAGTCTGGTATCTCATCACCTCTGTTCACCCCTTAAACTACTTTCTGCCTCTCTTTCTGCAGGTGAAACCATTAGCTGAAAATGAAGGCCTTTCATAGCCTGTTTTTCATCCCCAGGGCAGAGAACAGACACACCAATCCAGCACAGCTGTCATCTCCTTGTCTTATTTCTTTCTTCCTAGAAAGCTCCTTTCACTTTTTTTTCAGTGACTGAGAAAATGGCACACAGGACCAGGGAGAGGAGGTGAGAAGGGTTCATCCTCTTTGCTTTCTCTCACCTCTCAAAATTTCTTTCATTAACACTCACCTGGTGTTTCTTAATTAGCACTTTCTGGCTTGCAACTGCCTGCCTGTGTTGCAGAAAATCCACTCAAGCTCTTGTCTGTTGTGTGACAGGAAATATCAAACATTTGGGCTGTTTGCTAGACTGACAGCTGCTCTTACACCGTGGATTACACAGGGGCTGAGTGTTGTTCTCACCCTCAGCCCCTGTAGCCATCCTTGGCTCTACCTGTCCCTCCTGAGGGAACCTTCTGTGGCTCTGCACTTGTCTCCTGGTGCCAAGCCAAATGGCCAGTGTGTGTCTGAGCTAAACCAGGAGGGTGCAGAGGGTGCAGAATTTATGCCAGAAACAGGAAGAATAACCAGCTGAAAAATCACCACAAAAGAGCAGTTTTCAAAAAAACTGGGATGAAATCTCAGAGCAGCCTGCAGGTTTATTTGGGAGGGTGGATTGTTGTTCTCACTGGCATTTCAAATTTCTTATTCATTCCTCAGCTGATCTAGCAGAGTTCACTTATAAAGTCTTGAGAGGACCTGGCAGCATGGAGGTCACAAGGACTTTGAAAGGTTTTGTACCAAATCTCTACAGGGGGATATGGACTGAAATCGAGGAAGTGGTTTCAGTGAAGACCTTCCCAAAGTACCAACAGCATCTGCCAGGGCTGGTCTCCACTGTGCTTGATTCTGCATGGATACAGAACATGAATCAAGTTTCTGTGGTCCAAGGACTCAGAATTATGCTAATGAGCCCAGTTTAGTGAATAATCCCATGCCTCCAACAGGATGTGATTTAATCATGGAGTGAGGTGAGAATTTGTCTCATATTATGTATGCCACAATAGAATACTAACCCCAGATTGTCATATAGAAAACAATGCCTTTCTTTATGGTTAAATCATGGATTGCTGGAATAAATCAGCTCTGTTACAGGTTCTGTGCTGCTCTTGCTGGATTGCTGACTCATTTACAGGTGGTTGCTGGGGAATTTAAATTGCAAACAACCATTCATGATGATCCAGACTTCTTAAGGATTTTACAAGCTAGGGAGAAGCTGACACTCTTTCTCCAGTTACCTTCTTCTCACCTTCAGGACAGTTGCAGCTCTCACCTAAGGATGTTATGCATCTTTATGGCAAATAGGGTGTTAATACAAGTATAATTACTGTAATTTGGATTTAATTTTCTGAGCACAAGTGCCTCCTTTCTGTCTTCCTTTTATTTCCTGCTTGGTTGCCAGCTGTGAAAACGTCTCTTTCCAGGATTGTTCTTGATGCCAGGCATGCAGCAGTGTAATGGGCTCATCCTCTGCAGGGCTGTGTCTCACCCAGCTCTCAAGTGTTTGTGACTCTTCCCTCACAGTCAAGGGAAGAGCTGGATCAGCAAAGGGCCTGGGGAAACCACCATACCTTGGCATTCCTGTCTGCATTTCCCAGGATCCACAGGGTTAACTGTTTTGTGGGAGAAGCAGTGGGATATGGGGGATTGAGGTAACATTATTTCTAAAAAACAATTGCTTCCACCTCTCCTCTAAGCAAGTTTAGGCATCTCCTTTGTGCTTGTGGAGAGGAACACCTCTGGTTATCACCTTGAGCACTCTGAAGACATCACCAGGTTCTTCTCAGTCCTTACTAGTTCTCCCCAGACCTGCAGCCTGACAACTCATCTGACTTTCAGGGATTCCCTCACACCAGGGTGGTACCAGGAGTCAGTGCCTGGGCTCAGATCACAATGGAAACAGAGGGCCTGGGGAGAAGTGACCCCTCCTGAGATGATGATCTGACTATGCCACAGGAATCTGCAGCCAGAAGTGGAATCCAGATGTGATGAGATCTCTGCCACTCCGTCAAGGAGTCACCTCCTTTAAGGGCCCCCAGGGGGAATGGTGGCTCTTTGCCTGGCAGCATTGCCCCAGCCATGTCCGTCTGTCCCAGCCCCAGCAATACAAAGAGTGAGGCAAGGATCAGGCCATGTTTGCTGGGGTTTGAGGCTTTCAGTGACACTGCAGTGACCAGCTCTGTGTGGTAGTTCCAGCTGTTAACCCAGCACTGCCAAGCCCATCACTAAATCATGTCCTGGAGTGTCAGCATATCTTTTAAATACCTCCAGCACTGGTGACACCACAACTTCCCTGGGAAGCCTTTTCCAGTGCTTAACAAGCCTTTTTGGTGAAGAATTTTTCTGTAGTGCACCTATCCACTTAGTGTTAAGGATTGCATTGGTGTTGGTTAACCTCTGTCAACAGGTCCCCTCAAGTCCTTACACCTGGAATTATTTGTCAGATCATTTATTTTGCCATCTTGGCCACTGTTTTGCTGAAACTGCCAGCTGCTGGTTAACCTTGTTCCATCTTTGGTACTGGTGGGACTTGCTGGGCATTGGAGAGATTACTTCGGGAAGTGCTTGCTTTAAGGACCTTGGTGACTTCTACATAATTTACTTTCTAGCATGCCTCTATTTTGCAATACTTTGTTTCAAAGAATATCCATTAGTTGCAGCAGCCAGCTGAGCAGATGGGTTTAACTGGTCTATGGCTCTGAAGTAATTACATTTTGGTACAACAGAGACACAGCAGCGAACATGTAAAATTAATTCAGGTGCAGCATCCCAGTAGTATCTCAAAGCAAAGAGGTCTTTAGGGAGGCCACTCCTGCCACACTGAGACTGTGCTGTTGTCAGTGTGGACAATCACTAGGAATATCTCCCTCTGGTTTCCACAGATGGTGTTGGATTGGCTTTTCCCATGGCCAGTTCCTTCTTCAAAAATGTATTAGTATCAGAGAGATTGATTACTGCTCCCATCTCTCTCTCCTGCTTCTGTTATAATTAAAACAGCAATATATGCATGGAGCAATTAGATTTTAATAATACTTTTCTAAACAGGATGTCAGGGAGCTTAGTACAAAGACTTGGGCTGGAGCCAGATCAGCGTCTTAAGACTGGATTGTCGTTAAAATTGGCTGCCTCCTGCTTGAACAGCTTACACGAACACAGAATCTAGATTTGCTTTTTATTCAGAGTGTACCTCATCTTTGTCTCCAGACAGGACCCAGAAGACGGCCTGTTCCTGGGTGGCAGGGTCAGAGTGAGGCATGGGTGGGGGCACATCAGCAGAGCATTTGGTAATCTGTGTCTGCTGGTGGGACAGGAGCATCCCCAGTTCCAGCCCTGCTGCCATCCCCGTCACTGCATGCCAGGGAGCCCACACCCAGGTCCATCCTGGGTTCCTTCCTGCAGAGCAGCTTTTGACCAGGTCAGGCCATATCAGCATGCTGCTGGCAGTGTTTCCCAGAAGGAAATGAGTGCTTCTGTGTGTGCCTGTGCCCCAGAGGAGCACTCCCTGAGCTGCCTCCCAGCACGTTGCTGGAATTCTCCTGCACTGTTTTATCCTGCCTGCTTCTGGCTGATATGCAGTGCTTGGGCCCTGCATTTGCAGTGGGATGAGCAGGAATCCTGTTCTCTGCACAGCCCTTGCTCAGACCCTTATGGGCAGTCCAGTGCAGCTGGGTCAGTGAGCACGGATGGGGTGTGTGTAACACAACCCCAGCATCACTGCAGGATGTGTGGGCTCAGAGGGCAGATGTCTCAACAGGCAGCAAAAACCATCCTGCATGGAGCAGCACTATGTCAAGCCCACTCCAGGGGAGGACTGACCAGCAACCCTCAGGAGGTCCCAGGGTAAAGCAGTGCTGTGGTGGGATACAGCTGGGCCCTGTCTGTCTGTGGGGCAGGAAGGGAATTCTCAGCTGCCACTGAGTGTGTAAAATCCCAGGGAAGAACAACAGCTCTAGCTGCAGGATTTCCTGTGCTTGTCCTGCATCCAGCTCCTCGCTGACCTCTTTTAAGCCCTGATTTGCATGCTGCAGCATCACTCAGTCGTGGCTGATGTGATTTAGCGTGACGTCCCACGCTGTCCAGGCTAGCAGTGTATCTGGTTCCCAGGCCTGGGAGTGTTTGTGTGGCATTTGTCATTTGCCTGGCGGTTTCCTGTGCAGCAGGTGGAGGGAAGCTGTGCAAGTCATTTAATCTGTGGCAAATGGGGAGACTCAGCCTGAAGTAAACAGGATGCACTTCGGTGAGGATGGAGGCAAACAGAAGGAGAGGGGAAGGAGGTTGGAATAACTGGCTGAGGAGGTGAACAGAGAAAGGTCTCACTTACCTGAGCAGAGAGCACAGGCAGCAGAGGAGTGAGCAGGAGACATGATCTGACCCTGCTCCGCTCCAGTTCTGGGCACTGGGGTTGAGGGTCATGAGGAGCAGGAGGGCAGCAAGGGCAGCACAGCCAGCTGAGAGGCTGGAAACAGGGAGACGAGAGAGCTGAGCACTGCCAAAGAGATCCTGGGCTGGCAGGGTAAGGAAGGCAGTGCTCTGAGGTAACAAGACAGCAGAAAAAGACCTAGGGAGAAAGTTTCAGTGGGTGTCAGAGGGACATGCTGACAGACATCTCCAAGAATGGGTTGGCAGCACCATTCCTGGAGAGTTTCAAAAGAAATGGCTGTGCAGGTGTTGAGAGCAGAGTGGGAAAATCCAGTGTGTGGGGCCTCTTGTGCTGGGCACCCCAAGGACTGGACAAGCATATGTCAGAAGCAATTTAAGAGTAGCTGCTCCCACCATGGACAAGAGTGCACTAGTGAACTAACCTCTCCTAGCTCTGTGATTTAAATGAATAACACACAAGGAGAATGCATTGTTGGGATGACAAAATTGTTCATATGGCTGAAATATCTAGTGCAATTTCTGAAGCATCCCTGAGTTCAGTCATGGAGAGCAGGAAAGAGAAAGAGAGGAATGTGCCTTGACATTAAATTGCAGACTGAGTTTTTTCATAAGCAGAAGAGTATCAGTCATAATACATCTTTCATGCCATTGGCATTTAATGTTATTACATATGAGGCTTCTTTGAGCAGGGACATTTATTTTTGCTTCTAATAATAGCAAAATCCAGTTTCCCATGTACTTGTATTTACCCAAAATGAAGTATTTTCACATGCTCCCATGTAAGTAGCAATGAAGAATATATTTTCTATACAAATATTTTATGAACTGTATTTAAAAAAAAATAATTAAAGAAGGTGCTGTGCTAAAAGAAAAACAGCAACTGGACTTAAAGCAGTTAAAATATGACCAAGGTGGATATGTATATGTTAACAATGGTGGTCAGAGAAAAAAGCATTGAAAAAACACCAGCTTTTAAAAATATACTGTTCATACGACTGCAAATGTTCTCTCATGAGATGCTGTGCTCTATGATATAACAGCACCACCCAAGAGTTGCGGGAGCTGCATATTCACATTCGTGTTTGATTGCTTTTATTAAACTCTAATCCGTAACAGCTTACTGAGCTGGCATGCCAAAATGCTAAAGTAAAGCTGAAGTAATAAAAAGAAAGAAAGAAAGAAAGAAAGAGATGCTGAGTGATAAGGAAATGTTGCTGGGTGGCTGACTGTGCTGCCTGGCAGGAGTCAAGGGCTGCAGCTTGAGAATGCTGGGGTCACTGCACTCTGCAGGGCATATCCTTGATTTTATCCCTCTGGACGGGTTTGGTGCACGTGCCTGTGGGTGCTGTGTGTGCCCAAGCCTGTCACACCAGGACTGCCAGCCCAGGTGAAGAGGTGCTGCAGATGTGGCCCCACATGGCAGGTGCAAGAGTTAGGGAAGCCTGCTCAGCTTTTGGATTGCCTAGGTTACACTGAGGTTTGGTGTCTGGGCGCCACTGGAATTTCAGCAATATTTGAAGTCAAGCTAGAACACAAGGTATTCCTGTCTAGAGGGTTTTATGGGCAATCTCAGTTAAAATCCCTTCTCATTTCCTTCCTCCCCGCTGCTTGTGTCTGAGAGATCCCACAGCTAAAACACTGGGCACTAATGCCCCCACCAGCCTTTGCATCCCATTATAACACCTGGCATGGAGACAGGCTTTGAGTATTGGGGCTTCACAAAACGTTAAAAGCTATTTGAAGTAATGTATCCCATCCTGATGAGCCAAATGGCACTGCAGAAAATCTGAATCCAGGAGGGCTGGATCCAGGGTTTGGGTGGGTGATGCACTGCCTGTCCCCACAGTGAGGTGAAGGAAAGGGCGTCCCATTCCCCCTGTCCTCATCCAAATGATCTTTGCACCACCAGGACTCCCTGGGCTTGAGGAAAAAGCTTTTAGGGGTTTTATTCCACTCTCACTGCTTCAGGAGGTCTCAGTGTGCCAGGACAGGGTAATTGCCTTGCACAATGAGTACACAATGGTTTTTCTCAGTGCTTAGTGCAAGTCACTTAAGTGATATGACTGAAAATCTTTTCCATGTACCTTGTGAAGAGTTTGTTGGTTTTTTTTTTCTCACCAGGCTGTTCTATTCAAATAGAGTCTCTAGATGTTGGCTCGTCTCAGTGACTAAGGCTGATGCACCCAAAAGAAAGCTGTTCTTCGTCTCACACACCCAGAGCTCACAGTTGGAGTTTAGCCAAATTGTCCTCAAGGCTGACAAAACACAGTGTGACCTCTTGGGACCTTGTTGCTGATGTTTCCTAGTCACAGCATCTGTGCAGGGCAGAGTTAATGGTATTGGCTCATTTCAGACCCATAATGTCTTAAGATGACTTTAAAATTTTTTCTTCTTTTTAAAACTATTTATTTGGTGATTTGTGAACTGTGGGTCATGACATCCCTCTTTTGAACTTGTGTCAGACAATGGAAAAGATAGAAGACCAGGAGTTTTAAATGGTTTTGGTGGGTTTCTGCAGCTGGTACAGGGATAAATTTGGAAGGAGGTAACAAATCATTGTAATGCCCTGTTCAGAGGAGCTGTGGGGACTGCCATGAGACAAGTCTGCACTCAGCTTGGCCTTGTTCACTGAAGTTTTCATGCTAAATGTGGTCTTTTTATGGCTAAATTTAGGTGCCTAAATTAGTGGTCTGTAAGAGACATTGCTCGAGGCTCTGGAGTTAGCAAGAATAGGGAAGTTCTTCAGGAACAGCTCCTGCTGTGTGCACAACTTCTGCTTGGCCAGAGGACACTGCAGTGGGGGTGAGCAAGTCCCAGCCAGCCCCTGGCAGAGCAGACACAGAGCACGGAGGATGCACAGGCTGTGCTCCCTGATGGCCATGGATTTGGCCAGGCTGTTGGCTCCCTGCTCCTGCAGAGCCCATCCATTCCATCAGGCATCCCCGCCCCTCTCCCATAGATGTTTGTGAACAGGCCAGCTCTGTGGTGTGCTGTGGGCAGCTACCCACTATTTAGGGACAAGTGACCCCTGCCCACATGCCCTGCCCAAGTCCTCCTGGTTTATTTCCAGTGACCATCCCATCCGCTTCCAGGTCTGATCCAATTTTGTTTGTGCTTCCTGACCTTTGTTCCCATGCCTTTCCTGGCAGATGTGTGCTGCTAAGCCACAGGCTGGTCCTAGCACTGTGACCCAATTTAAATGGTGGCTTCCAACAAGCAAAGGCAGGCAGCAGAGGCCCTGAGACCCTTGTGCCCTGCTGTGCTTTGGCATGGCCAGTGCAGATTCCAGGCCAAATCTCTGAGTCAGGATGTGAGCTTGAGCAAGGTGAGGGTGCTTGCTCTGAACTGCACAGGCTGTACCTGAAGCTGGAGGTAAGAGCATCCTTGAGGCCACTGGTCCTGTGTGGCTGCTGTCACCTGCATGACCCAGCAAAATGGTTTCATTCCCTACAAAAACGTTTACTGTGTCATTTAATTCCAAACAGTAGTGGAATAAGCCTAAATCCTTATCTCCAGTCTGTCAGCTAATCCTTCCTTGGGCCAGGAGCGATGCTGTCAGATCAGGCTGTGAGTGCACCTCAAGGCTTTCTATGGTTGAAAAGCATGTTGCAGTTGCATGTAAATGGACTTCTTGAGAGCCCAGAAGTGATCCTGGCACAGACATCATCCCCAGCTCCAGCTTCATTTGGCAGCACTGGGTTGCAATAGGACCATGATGAGGTAGATCTGGAGGGCTTCAGGGCTGCAGCTCTTATCATATTCCTGTTGATCCTATTAATGTTTGGTTAGTGGCCCAGGGAGATGATGAGGAAAATTTTTCTGTGTTCATGAAGAAGTTTGGCTTTCCTTGGTCTTCCTGACAGAAATGCCCCAGGGAAGCTTCATCTTTGCTTTCATTCATTGAGTTCACCAGGCCAGCCACTAGTGTGTTTTGGTAATGGAGGAGCCCTTAATTCAGGAGCCCTGAAACTGTCACCTTAACCTGAGCAGAAGGAACAAAAAATATCTTCTCCCAAAAATACACCTCTGAACAGCTGGCAGGCTGAGTGCCCCTTCCCACTGAGGATAATAACAATAAGCAGTTTTAGGTGTCTTCTTGAGGCATCTCACCCCCTTCAAAACAACTCTGTGAAAGCTTAAACCTTGTGCACAGGAGGCCAGTTCTTAGGTCACTGGGCTGCTTTATAAAATGTCTAGATCCTGTTCCACATGACTGTATCCAGAAGTCCCATCGAGTAAGGAATGACATCAGTGTCATGACAGCAGCAGGGCAGAGACAGGCCTGTGCCCCTTGGCCAAGGCTCAGCAGGGTAAAGGGTCACCTCTGCTCCCAAGGAAGTCGTGGGGACTTTCCTGACTATGCTCATGTCAGCATGGTTGACTTCCTTGCTGCTTTAAAACATAAACATGCTTGGCCTTGTTTAATCAAAACTTTGGAGCAGATGTCTTATGATTATTCCACCAATGGGAAAAAGACATGGCAGCTGAGAAGTGCCAGCATCACGGCTTTTATGGGAGCATTTTATTAACTCAGTGGCATACTGTTCAACTAGGGAATGAAGGCATTAGCCAAGACTCTGGTTTAAATTAGTCCCTTAACCTGAAAGCAGAGTTCAGCATGTGGATGGGTGGGGTGAGGTTCCTAAGGTCAAGGGATCTTCAAGCAGCCAGTCCTCATCCTCATCTTTGTCCTAGTTCTCACTCCAGGCTTCCCCTTGAGGCTTCACCTCAGTCATCTGTCCCCTCCTGCTTCAATTCCAGTGCCAGTACTCACCCTGGGGCTGAGAGGACCACCAAGGGTCCTGCACACTGCCTGTAAGCCTGAGCCCCTTGCCCTTTGCCTCAGTTTCCCTGCTTGACAAGCCAGGGAAGACCCCAGACATGAGGTAAAGGTGTGTAAGGGCCATGAGAAACCTGGCCACAAATACAGCAGCATGGACACAAACAGGGGGTCTCTTCCCCATCTCTCCTCCCTGAGGTCATGTTCTGTAAGCAGAGCAGAGCCCATCCCTACACTGCACCTTTCCTGGCCCTGCCGTGAGCTTTCCTGCCGTGAGCTTTCCTGCCGTGTCCCTCACCACCCTTCCAACAGGAACACTTTGCTCCCCAGCTGGAAGCAGTTAACAGTAAAGTCAATGCAAATGCTGCTCTGAGCAGCTCCAATACCCATCCCATGGGCTGCTCAGGGACAGACCTCCCCTGTAATCTCGGCTCTGCATCTAACAGCTTCATGGGGGAAGATTGATCTCCCCTGACTCACTCTCAGCTCCTGATGAGCCCTATGGGTGTGGTGTAAGCAGGGATGCCAGAGCCCACGAGTGCCCTCTCCACACCTGGCTGTGGCACCTGCTGGAGGCAGCCGCGCGTGGAAGTGACACTTCCCTGCCTCGTGTGTGCCCTGGGACATCACAAGAGCTCTGCTCCAAGAAGGACTGCTCCTCAGAGGTCTGATGCAGCCAAAGTCCCTGGATTTGAGGGAAGCGGCCACGTGCATCCAAGCAGATCCGACAGTGCTGTGCTGGTGCCATCAGCGGCCTAGCCAGCTCACAAGCACAAGTGCCCTGGGAGAAGAAGATGACAGAATAAAGGGAAACTTTCCATTCCAGTGCCCCCAAAAGGACATTATAATTTCCATTCCCTGTGTCATCTCGCTTGCTTGGTTATGTGGCGTTAAATTAGGACTCTGGTTCAGCCACGGCTCATTACAGGCTTGCGTGTGGCTTTGTTACAGCGTGCTCAGAAGCACCAAAGGAGCTGAGACAGTGTGAAAGTCAAAGTTTTGGGGACAGTTTGGTGACCAGGAGCTGAGCCTTGCCTGAGGCTGGTGAGTTCAGCAAGGCTTAGACACAGTTCCCATGGGCCTGCAGGACATCAGTCAGGGTTTCTTCCTGACCCTGCCAGTGGAGAGGTCAAAGGGCTTGGGATGGAGACAGATTGGTGGGAGGTGACTGCATCTTCTCTTCCCATTTGAGCAAAGCAGGTGCCTCTTTTGCCTGTCCCAAGGAGCTTTGTGTGGTGCTGTGTGTGACACAGAGAGCCAAAGGGAGGAGTTTGAACGCTGTCAGACAGCAAAACAGCTTTTCTGCAGAAATAGCTAAGTCCTGAAATACCTCGAGCAGCTGTGTTTATCCCAAGGCGCTCACTCAGAGAGATGCTCTACTGTGGTGTGGGCCATTGTTACAAACATCACTCACAGTGCCCAGACCAGAGCCATGAAGGGTGCTGCTCACCTGTTGGCATTAATACAAACCAGCACTGTCCCACCATGCACACGATGGACTCCATAAATAAAAGAACCTGGGCTCATTCCGGTGCTCAGAACAGCAGTGGGGCTCTCTTCTTGGGGGCAGAGAGGTTTCCAAGTATCCCAGTCCCCATCCTCCCCCCAGGACTGCTTTCATCTCAGCAGTGTCCTCCGGCAGCTTAGGAAACCTCTGCTCCATGGAGCTTGTGCTGGGCTGGGAGGAGGGAGGACACAGGGATTCCCCGGGGGCTTTCCCGTTGCCATCTCTTGGCAATGCCCAGTTTGCCAGAGGGACGCGGCAGGACCCGAGCGGGCTGAGAGCTCTCCCGTGTTGTGCTCTGGCATTCCTGAGCGCTGGAGGGAAGGCTGTGTTTGTAATTGCTGCACCCGCAGCCATCAGCGGGGCCGATTCCGCGGGAGGAGAATTGATCTGTTCTAAGTGGGGAGAGAGCAAAGCTGGCAGTCTCCTTCCTCCGATGCTGAGTGCTGCTCCTCTGGCCTTCTGAGAGCACGGAGAGCAGAGGCTGGGCTTTGGGGATGCCAAGAAGGGCCATACAGCAGCTTCTGAAGGCTGCCTCCGAGCGTGGTCAGGGATGTTCCTTTCCCTTTGCTCTGCTGCAGTGTTGGAGGCCCGCTGCCGCCTCTCCTGAGCCCACCTGCCAGACTGTGCCAACCCTCCTGCTCACCCGTGCTTGGCAGCTGCTTTCTGGGTGCCCAGAGCCATGCTGCACACAGAGGAGCTCCCCAGCCCCAAAGCAAGGGAGTCCCACCAAATCCAGAGGCAAGGCGAGATCCAGCAGGCTGGCAAAGGGGAAGGCTGTGACTGAAAGGCAACAACACTTCATGATGGAAGTGGTGACTGTGGGGATGCTGTTTTGGAGAAATCCCATGGTGTAGATGCTCAGCTGCCGGAGGGCTTGGTGGGCTCAGTGTAGCTTGGAAAATTCCTCTGCTGCAGCTGTGTCTTACATGATGTGAACCTGGAGAGCCTCAGCCCGGTTAATCACTTTCCCAAAGTGCCAGAACTCTGTTGAGAACAATGCTGCAGCCCACAGCCCAGCAGAAGCGTGTTCTGCACAAAGCACTGAGTGGAATTTGTGCCTTCAGCAGGGACATCATCGTCTGCCAGGCTTGGAAAGCTCTTGCTGCTCCCAAACAAGTGAGGGCTGAACTGGGCAGGCTCTTTCCCTTGTGCTATGTGATTTTTCTCAAGATGCTGGTAGTTTGCTTTAGCACTCAGGCAGAGAGCCCCTGGGATGCTTGGGACAGGTGCTAGGGGAATGTGGGAAGTGCTTGTCCTCCTTGCCCATGCTGAGGTGTGCATCAGGGTTGGCACAGAATTGTGTCCAGGCACTGAAAGCCTCAGTGAGGAGTTAACAGCACACCTGGGAGCCCTGGCTCACTTCTCCCCACCACATTAGGGGCTCTCACCACCCAGCTGCTCTCCTTGGAAAAGCCATTTGGGTGCAAAAGGGATGACCCCTGCTCCTCTGGCTGCCTGTGCCCAGGAGCAGCTGCACGGGATGGGGATGCTGGGGCTGTTTTGGGGAGGTCTGGACATCTGCACTGCTGCACTGCCCTAGCAGCCTTGCTTGCCTGGCACTGCTTGGGGGCATAGCTTAGAGGGTGGTCCGGTGCCATGGGGCTAAGAAGGTCTAGGAAGAGAGAGGCAGAAAAGGCTTTTAGTCACTGTGGATCAATAGATCCACTATCATTCCCATACAAACACTTCATTAGTGTCCTTTCCCAGCTCATAGGAGCTTTCACACATCTCATGGCACCTTGGGCTTGAAATATGAGGATAAGCAGGTGCATCCCCCTGTGGATCAGCCTCCAGTGAGGAGTGAGAGCTCAGACACAGCACTCCAGCAGCCCTCCCTGTGTTGGACCCCTCCTCATCCCTGCTTTCCTCCGTGCTCACAGCTCTGTCCTGCTTGGTCTCTTTGCAGGAGAAGAAAGGCCAGGAGGTGAAGAAAGGTCCTGAGGTGGAAATAGCAAAACTGGAGAAGCTGCTTAGCCTGGTGAGACAGCCAGGGAGCAAGGAAGAGCAGTGAGAGGGGGGAATGATGACTCCATGGGCAGCCTCTGGCCAAACAAGCTCGGCTTTGATCGGTGGCTGCTTGGCATGCAAGCCACGGGCCCCTGCTGCCCACTTTTTGCACAGCAGGAACACTTTTCCTCTATGCCCGGACAAATAAACCGAGGTGCTGGGAGAGCTGTGGTATGCAGTCATGTCTGGGCTAGGCAAATCTCACCATGCCTGGCCCCCCAGAGCCACAAGGCCCTTGGCTTTCCCATGCCTTGACTGGGCTTGCTGCCCTATGGAGGGCAGGAGGGGGCCTAGGAAAACTTCAGGGCTGCAGCTTCATGGCAGCCAGCCCCACTGTGAGTGGTGGCCAGAGAGACTGAGCTCTGAGCTGCAGACCCCCCCAGGCATTTGTGCAAGTCAAATGGAATGGCACACTGGATTTTGGGGCGTCAGCCTAAGCCAGAGGGTGCCTGGAAACCGGGCCTGGTGCCCCTGGACTGTGAGAGAGAAACATTCCATGCCTCCCGACAGCCCATGGCAGCAGCTGCCAGGCACCAGCTGTGGGAGGCCCACAGCTCCCCTCTCCCCAGGGGCCTCAGCACGGGGCTGGGTGCCTGTGGAGCGGCTGGGCAGCGGGGTTTGCAGAGCCTGCCACCCCTCTGTGTGCAGCAGGGGATTAGCTGCTGCGTGGCTGCGGTGGCAGCAGCAGCAGCAGTGGCCTCACAGCATGCTGATGAGCGGCGGCTGTCACCACCAGGTCCCTGTGCACAGCTCCCAGGCCCGGGCACCAAAGCCACCCGGCAGGTGTGGTGGCAGGTGTCCTCCATATGCTCAGCTGGCCTGTCTCCCACAAACATCCTTGGAAAGTACGGCCACAGCTTGGAAACTCTCCATGCCTCTGGCACAAAGGTTGGGGAATGCTCCCTGCTGACTCCCACATGCCCCAGGCAGGCAGGCGGGCAGGAAATACCCAGTCAGGTTTCATCCAGCATTTAGAAGCCACAGACGGATGAGGACCCTTCCTTATCACCATCCCTGAGCAAACCACCCACAGTCCTCTGGAGCCCTGGGACAGCCACTCCTCAGCCCTGCCAGGATGGCAGGACATTCCACCTCCCCCCGAATTTTCCAGGCACTGGGTAGAGCTCAGAGACACAACGTGGGTCCTACAATCCGTTTATTAGTCTAGTAAAAACAAGGCTGCAAAGGGATGTGTTTGCTACACCTGACATGGGGAGGAGGCGCAGGCTCTGCCAGGCCTGGCCAAGCCTCTGCAGGAGCCCTGACTGGCATCCCTCCCACCCCACCCTTCTGTCCCCTTATTGCAGTGGCTGTGCCAGCGGTGACTGTGGCTATTGCTCGGCTCTAGGAAAGGCAAGGCAGAGCCCTCCAAAACCCACAGCACCCACTGGCAGGGCAGGGGATGCAGCCGTCGGGCTCGCAGACAAGCCAGACGACAGCATCCCTCCCCACAGAGCCACTGTGATCCCCAGGGAACAGGCAGGGTCAAAGAACCTTCAAAGCTATTTGTCCAGGCACCCTCATCTCCCCAGGAAAAAGCCACACCAGGCTGCTCTCAGCGGGATCGGGGATGCCTGCTCACAGGCAGGGTGAAACCACGGCTGACCTCGGCTGGGAGCAGGCAGAGGGGAGGGCAGGGACACGCACCCAGCGAGGAGGAGGAGGGTGGTTTGCCTAGCAGCGTTGGTGCTAATGCTGGAGGGGACTGACAGGCAGGCCGGGGATGATCGGGCAGACCATGCAGGCCCTCTTGTGCCTCACAAAACCCGCTGCTCGGGCAGGCATCTGCCAAATGCCCGCCTGAGGCTGAGGGCACACGGCACCCAGGGCCACCCCCAAGCATCTGGACCGGTAAGGGCCTGCTTTCCCAGGAGGGCTGGGGCTGCTCAGGTTTCCCTGCCATGGAGCAGCCAGCCTGCACTTGTGCCAGCCCTGCTGCCTCCCCTCTCCAGGCACCCAGCCAGCTTTGCTCAGGTCTGTGACGCTGCTGCCCAGGCCATGAGCGCCAGAGAAGAGCCCACAACCCTGTTCCCAAATGAGGGGTGCAGAAGGCAGAGCTCCTGCTGTGCTCACTGGGCGCTGGGACAGGCACGAGTGTCCCTGTAGCATATCCCCACCAGCTGTCTCTCTATCCCCATCATCACTGTGGAACTTCACACACCAAAACAACCACAAAGGCAAAGGACCGTGCCCCCTGTCACAGCCCCGGCAAGCTTTCCCCTCAGGGTGTCCCCTCAGCTTTCATCGTGCCTGGTCCAGCCCTCGAGGCGCAGCACAGCCATCCCGTCTGGCACAGCCCAGTCCCCAGTCCCCAGGCAGATCAGGGCTGCAGCAGGTACTTCTCTTCATTCCTTGACTCATCCACATCAGAAGCCGGCGTCTTCTTGGGACACGAGGGGGTCCTGCAGGCTTTGCAGAGGATGAGGAAGAGGATGAGGATGAGCAACGCAATGACACAGTTAAAAGAGATTGCCACGATGGCTCCGGTGGAGAGAGCAGCCGCCATGGCCACGGTCCCGCGGGGATCGGCAGGGCCCGGAGCCCGGCCTCACGCTTGGGATGCCAGGGCAGCGACCGAGCGTGCAGCCTCCACCTGCCGGCATTGGCAGGGGACAAAGGGGACGGGGATGGGGCCAGGCCGGCAGTGTCACCCCGTCACTTGGGCCGCTCACGGCTGTGTCCCGGGCTGCACCGCTCCACAGGGAAGCTTTCTCCCGGCTTCCCCTCCTCCGACAGGGCAGCGAGGACACAGGGATCACTGTTCTCCCTCCGGCACCTGGAAGAGAGAAAGTGGCGGTCAGGGCAGGCATGAAGGGACAGGCTCTGGAGCCCCTCAGGGCTGTGTTCGCCAGGGGACAGCTGGCAGGGCCCACGGGGCTCCGCTGGAGTTCCAAACCGGCAGCGGCTCCCAGGTCAGGTGCTGTTTGGGGGACATTTCCAGCACCCCTTTCCAGCCCCTCATCCCCCGCCTGGGCCACCAGGCTGGAGCTGTCCCCGTCGCCTCACCCCGGCCCACACGCTCCTTCCCTCCCGTGCGCTCCCGGGTGACTCCGGACAGCCCTGGCCCCGCTCCGATGCCCGCTCCATCCTCCAACTCCTGTTCCAGCCGGCGGGACGCGGGGTCCGGCACGCAGAGCGGGGCCGGGGCGGGTGCGAGCAGCTGGGCAGGGCGGCCCCGCTGCGCTCCCACCGGGGTCTGACCCCCGCGGCCGCTGACCCCCGCCCGCCGCGGAACGGGACAACCGCGGAGCCCCCGGAACCGGACGGCAACAGGTCCCGCCAACTCCGCCCTCCCGCCGCGGAGCCCCGGCGTTACCCACCTGCCTCCGCTGCTCCCCCGGGGTCGGACCCCGGTGCCGGCGGGAGGGCGGGCGGCGCTGCCGGGGCCCCGCGGGGAGCGGGCTGGCGGCGCGGGGTCCCGGCGCGGGGTCCCGGCGCGGAGCGGCCCCGCGGAGCGCTCGCAGCCGGCGCGGCCCCGCCGCGGCCGCCCGTGGGTGCCGCAGCCCCGCGCGCCGCCCGCGCCCTCCCGCCGGCACCGGGGGGGCGGGCCCTGCCGGCGCCCC
Organism: Passer domesticus; assembly: GCF_036417665.1. Classification (NCBI taxonomy): domain Eukaryota; kingdom Metazoa; phylum Chordata; class Aves; order Passeriformes; family Passeridae; genus Passer; species Passer domesticus. The sequence continues at coordinate 8,548,647 of NC_087512.1, forward strand.
GCCCCCGCCCCGCCATTGGGCAGCCCCTGCGCCCGCCGCCTACCATTGGCCGAAGCGCTCCCTCGGGACACGCCCCCTCGCCCGGCTCCCACGTGAGCGGCGGGGGGAGAGCGCCGGGCAGCGCGCGCTCTGCCGGCCCGGCCCGGGACCCGGCGGGGAGCTGAGCCGGTGCTGAGCCGGTACTGACCCGGTACTGCCCTGGTACTGCCCCGGTACTGCCCCGGTACGGCCCTGGTACTGCCCCGGTACTGCCCCGGTACGGCCCTGGTACTGCCCCGGTACGGCCCCGGTGCTGAGCCGGTACTGCCCCGGTGCTGAGCCGGTACTGCCCCGGTACTGCCCTGATACTGCCCCGGTGCTGCCCTGGTACTGCCCTGGTACTGCCCCGGTACTGCCCCGGTACGGCCCCGGTACTGCCCCGGTGCTGAGCCGGTACGGCCCCGGTACGGCCCCGGTGCTGAGCCGGTGCTGAGCCGGTACTGACCCGGTACTGCCCCGGAACGGCCCCCGTACTGCCCCGGTACGGCCCTGGTACTGCCCCGGTGCTGAGCCGGTACTGAGCCGGTACGGCCCCGGTACTGCCCCGGTACTGCCCTGGTACTACCCCCGTACTGCCCCGGTACTGCCCCGGTACTGAGCCAGTACTGCCCCGGTACTGCTCCGGTACTACCCTGGTACGGCCCCGGTACTGAGCCGTTACTGCCCCCGGTACTGCCCCCGTACTGAGCTGGTACTGCCCCGGTACTGAGCCGGTACTGACCCGGTGCTGCCCCCGTACTGAGCCGGTACTGCCAGGGGCACTGCCATGTACGGCCCCGGTACTGCCCCGGTATGGCCCCGGTACTGCCCCCGTACTGCCCCGGTACTGACCGGTACTGCCCCGGTACTGCCCGGTAATGTCAGCACTACTGTCCCGGTAGAGCCGCCGGTGCTGCCTCCGATCCTGCCCTTGGTGCTGCCCTGCCTGTGTCCTGCTGTGCCTGCCCTCCTGTGCTGCCTGCCCGGCCGGGGCACACACACATGCACACAAAACACACACAAACACACATGCACACAAACACACATGCACAAACACACACATGCACACACACACACACAAACACACACATGCACACAAACACACACAAATACACAAATGCACAAACACATACACACACATGCACAAACACAAGCACATAGGAGCACACACGCATCTGATCCCACACACATCAGGGCTTGAGGATGCTGAGGACGGACTTGCTAGGGCTGAGCTGGGATCCTTCCCAGGACACAAGGGCTACAGGCAGGCAGGGGTGGGCTTAGACCCCATGATAGCCCAGGGAGAAGAGGGAACAGGGAAAATCAGCACCTGGGAATATGAGCGTGATCAGCCTCACCAGCACAGCCGGCTTCTCCCTGTCCTGTCCGTGGGGAAACTGAGGGACTGGGCAGCCTGACCCCGTGCTCAGCTGCCAGCTTCCACGTGGGCATTGAAGCCACAGAAGCCCTCGCGTGGGGCTTCATCCCAAAAGGTGGATACTCCTACTAAAGGGCACAGATGTGGCACCCAAAGGAGATGTCTGGGAGACAGGAGGAGGGGCTGGAGGGGCCCTCGGGGTGCTTCCTGGAGACCCACAGGGATCAGCACCTGCAATTGCTCTGAAAAAAACACATCCAAGCACCACATATGCCTGGTGACACAGATGCACAGCAGTGACACTGGGGTCTGTGGCGTCGCCACATGGTGTGTCCATGGGAAAAGAGGCAGCCAGATGAAGGATGGGTGAAGGGCAGAGCTGTAAGGGAGAGGGGACATCTCTCCGCTGACCCAAACCCATGGGTGTGATGGTTGGGTTAAGCTCAGTCCTGAAGGGAGAGCCCCCAAGTAGCTGAGGATAACTTCCAGTAAAACACAAATAACAATCACTTTGGAGCTTTGATGAGGTGGCTTTAAACGTGCCACGGCCATGAGGGAGGGTTACACACGCTGCCTGAGGATCTGGCTCTCGGGTCTCTACTAAGAGGGTGTTTTGAGTAAACACAGACACATTGCCAGTTGAAATGTCAGAAGGCATCTGATCAGACACTCAAGCATCTTCCTTGGCATTTATGCTAATCTGCTAATTAGTCGAGAAAAGCGGTCCCCTCCTTAGATGTAAGGGAGCAGCAGCTGGGAACAGCACAAAGATAAAACAGATAACTCTGCCCCATCCCCAGGACTCCCATCTGCCGGCACAGCAGACAGGTCCAAGTGTTTCCCTTACTTCCTCCGGGTCGCAGGGCAGGGAGCAGTGAGACCTCGGGAAGGGAGGAGGCGTGCAAGCCTGGCACAGTCCTGGCTGCACGGGGCGCTCGTTGGGATGCGAGGCAGGTGTCTGTGCACCAGGCAGGCTGGCGGAGCCTCGTCTGGCTGCAGGTAACACGCTGCACCTCTCCTGCTCCCCCTCACTTCTCGGTGAAACCTCCTCCTTTGGTGCTCGTTACCCTTTAACTGCCAGCACAGAGAGCTGGGTCCAGCTGGAGCTCACTGCACAGAGACACGGGAAGGGCGCACAGGACAGGGAGTGTTCAGGACACGAGCTCAGCCACAGGAACAGCCCTTCTCTCTGGCCCAGAATCACTAACCAGACCTGCTCCAGGAGGGAAACTACTGCACAAGATGATCCATCCTTTGCCCCACTCAGCAGAGTTCAGGACGAGTCTTTTTGAGGCTGCAGTTCCAGCCAGTTTATTAAAGGAGGGAAAAAAAATTAGCAAAAAACTTCACAGAAAAGAAACAGAACCTTGATCTATTTTGGATGTGAAAGGAGGCTAATATTTGGATATTGCCCTCCCCTTGGATCAGGGTCCATTTACAGTCATGAGAGGTACAAACAGAGCAGCAGGAGGGCAGGAAGATCAGAGCTCCAGCCAGCAGCTGCAACCCCGCCACCAACGCTTACAGGGTGACCTCCAGTGGGATGAGTGAGACATGACAAATCTCCAAGTTACATGAAGTTACATCTTTATTTTAAAGCCATCTTTGTGCATTACCAAGGAGCAGAAAGCGGAAAGAACAGGATCCTTTGGAGCTTCCCATTACCACCACCCCAGGACAGCTGCAGAGCCACAGGATTTCAGGCTGGTTACAACGCGAGTCGACTGCTCCCTGTTTGGAGAGAACCACGACCGCCAGCTCTGCTGAGCCAAGGAGCTACATGCACAAGACGCCAGACAGAGCTGCACCCTGACAGTGCTACAGTCAACTCCCCCACAGGCTCAGCAGAAGGACTCTTCAGGCACAGAAATGGCTGTCCCAGCCCTGTGCCCTGCTGTCTGTATGCTCATGAGCCTGGGCGACGCTGGCAGCTTCCCCAGGGATTCCGCATCAGGTCCTGTCTCCCCTTTGTACTGGTCAGAGCAACCTGCACCTGCCACACAGACAGGTGTCTGTCCCACTGCCCGGGCTGCTGCACGCCCAGGCACCTGAAACCTCACTGGGCTAGCAGCCCTTCGTGGGACTCACTGACAGCACACCAACAGTTCTTGCTCAAGAAGAGGCAACTCCCATCTTCTGTGATCCCCTAAGGAGTACAGCCCCGCAGCCTTTGGCAAGGGAACTTGTCAAAACACGTTTTCAGACAGCAATGATCACACCCAGTCCGCTCGTCCTGCCCTCCCCTCACACCTCCGTGAGCCCCCGTGTTCAGCAGCAGCCGTGCAGCCTCAGCCCCGGGCTGCTTCCTGCAGCTCCCGAAGCACGCGCGGAGCCGCCGCCTCAGGGGCCCCCCGGGACTCCCCCGGTGGAGCGAGGGTGCTTCCCGGTGCTGGCAGCTCCCCGGCCTCCTCCCTGCTTCCTCTTCATCTGCCCCTGCGACTCTGCCTTCAGCGTCTCAGTCCAGAAGGCATCGAAAGAGCCTGGGGCCTGGTATCCCGGCTCCTGGGGATCCAGGGCATCTTTGCTCAGCAGGACACAAATGGCAGGAATGTTTCTCTTCACTGTCAAGGCATCCAGGCCTGCCTCAGGCACAATGGGTTCCCAGATTTCTTCTATCTGCTTGAAGAGCACTTTGGTGATCTGGTGCAGCTCCTTCAGCCTTCGTTTCATGATCTCCACACAGGTGATGGTCTTGCTGACGGCCTTGCCCGAGCCAGTGAAAAGAATCTGCCTCACCGAGTCCTGCTCCATCTTGCTCATGGCATAGCCCATCAGATTCCTAATTTTGCTCCCGTCCTTCACCTTCATTTCAATAATATCAGCGGGCAGGTCAGTGAAAGGAAGAGGACAAGGTTTCTCCACAATTTTGGTCTTCTTATAGTTCTCCATTCTGCAATGCTGAAAGGAAAACAGACCCATGAACACCTGGCCCAGTGTAATTTCTGCACAAAGAAACTTTCACCACAGTTAGCTACCTTTCCTCTGAAGGGCACTCTGAAGGATCAGGGAATGCTGGAAAGGCATAACCAAAAGATTAGCCCAGTCCTCACAGTGACATACCTACAGTATGAATGTTACCACAGGGCAGCCTGAGCCTTGGCAGGCAGCCTGTGAAAGAAACAGCGTTACTGCTGTGGGCCTAAGCAGGGTGACATGGAAAACACTGCTGCATCTCAGGAGAAGTCAGAACAAACAAGTGAGCTGGGGTGAGTAAGAGCACAGCTCGGGAATGCTGGCCACAGCTGCACCAGAACATGCACAGAATGAATTCAAGCACAGTTTACACGCAGCACCTCGTGTACAAATACAGGCTCATGGGGACCTGGCCAGCCCCGCTGAGGGTAAAACACTCCATGTCACCCGGGAGATGGTAAACTACGGACTGCAGGAATAAAGAAAGGAAAGACAGGAAGGCCAGGTCTCACAGCTGCCGTCTGTGCCAAGCCTGACCTGTTCAGGGCACTCCCAGCGCACAGCTCAAGGTGCTGAAGGTCGCAGTGCTTTGTTACCCGCAAGCTCCTGAGTCCCGCTGCACCCAGACCCGCAGCCCGCACCGCATCCTGCTCAGGGGCACCGCGGAGACCCCGCTCCCAACCCGGGGAGCACACGAGGCCCTCACCCCCACGCGGCCGCCGCCGCCATCGGTGCCAGGGGGCCCGGGGGGAGCCGGGCGGCCGCGGCGGGACGCGGCAGAGCCGGGCTGGGAGTGAGGGATGCCCCGGCGGGGCCCGCGCTCACCTGCGGCCGCCTCAGCGCGCCCTTCCACACAAGATGGCGGCCGACGCCGGGCGCGCGCAAGCGCGAGGTGGATGGGCGTGGCTTTACGTCGGGGCCACGCCCGCCAATCTCTTGGCCGGGTGGGCGGATAGTGGGCGGGGCGAGAGGAAGCCCCGCCCATCTGGCTGTCTCGGGGCAGTTCCCGGTCCTGGGGCAGTTCCCGCTCCCACCGGGCACATCCATCCAGCCCTGCCGGCACCGGGCACATCCAGCCCTGCCGGCCCCGGGCACATCCATTCCTGCCGGCCCCGGGCACATCCATTCCTGCCGGCCCCGGGCACATCCATCCATCCCTGCCGGCCCCGGGCACATCCATTCCTGCCGGCCCCGGGCACATCCAGCCCTGCCGGCACCGGGCACATCCATTCCTGCCGGCCCCGGGCACATCCATTCCTGCCGGCACCGGGCACATCCAGCCCTGCCGGCCCCGGGCACATCCATTCCTGCCGGCCCCGGGCACATCCATTCCTGCCGGCCCCGGGCACATCCATCCATCCCTGCCGGCCCCGGGCACATCCATTCCTGCCGGCCCCGGGCACATCCAGCCCTGCCGGCACCGGGCACATCCATTCCTGCCGGCCCCGGGCACATCCATCCAGCCCTGCCGGCACCGGGCACATCCATCCATTCCTGCCGGCCCCGGGCACATCCATCCATCCCTGCCGGCCCCGGGCACATCTATTCCTGCCGGCCCCGGGCACATCCAGCCCCGCCGGCCCCGGGCACGCACACGCCGTCCCTGTGCCCACCCACGAAAGGCCGTGCGTCAGCTCCCACCTCACCCGAGCTCCCCAGGCAGCCGGTGGGAGCAGGGGTTTTCCGCAGGCCTGCAGCCGCACCGCGGTTTGACAGCCCGCGAGGCTGCTGATGAGGGAGAGCTCAGGGGCTGGGAAGCTCTTCTGGACTTCCTGTGGGGGTTCTGCCCCGTTCCGGCAGGAATCCCAGGGCACACTCAGCTGGGCAGTCTCACCAACCTGAAGGGTTTGAGACCCTTGCAAAAGCATGGCCTTGGAAACTCCATGCCGCAGCCAGACCAGGCAAGGCATGGCTTGTGCCTCTCTCTGGAAAGGGAAAGAGCCAACACGGGCCTTGGCTTACAGCAGCCTCAGGAAAGCAGAGGCAGGATAAAGGCAAAAGCTGCTGCCTTCTCTCAGCACAGAGATGGGAGAACAGCAAGGCAGAAAAGTTCCATAAAACCAGATTCCCCTGGGCACAGGCAACTCACATGAACAGGAAGAGCATGGGGCAGAGTCTATGGAAGAATGTGGGACCTTGGCCCAAGGCCCAAGGCTGAAAGGAACCACTGGCCATCTCCTGGAGGCTGCCAAGAGATCACTGCCTGGGAAAAAATCCCCAGTCTGTGCCAGGAGTAGTCCTCACACCCAGGGAGACACAGACAACCCAGTTAGTGTTCCAGGACTTTACTATGGCCCACAGTAAGCACAGAAATCGGGTTTTTAAAAATGTTACAACGGAGATGCATTTCAGCGAAGTGCAAGATTTGCAAACAGTGGCAGATTAAGGAGCAGTGTGGCTTTGACTGAGGGCTGGCAGGATCCTCCCGTGTCACTTCAGCATGCTCGTGCCAAGCAGGAAGGAGCTGGGACCAGCAGGAATGCAAGCTGTGCCACAGGAGCCCTGGGCACGCCACGCTCCCAGCTCTGCCATCACTCTGCCACAGGTTTTGCTTGCTTGGCCACTTCCAGACGTGTCAGGATTTCATTCCACTGCACAAACTGCTTGGAGAGAAGCAGGGTCTGGACACGACACTTAAGGAAAATAATGTAGGAACTGCGAGAAAGAAACCCAGGTCAGAGCATCCTGACAGCACCATTACAATCCTGACTCCTCGGGAGAGCCCAGGGCACCAGGCTGTTGAAAGCCTACATGGATTCAATCCATCCAGTGGCTGAGCCACTGCACAGCACCACACACCCACAGGAGTCCGGGAGGCACTTGTGAACACCACATACCACTGCCATGCAAGGGCTCTCCACACAGCTTCCCCACCCACTGTGGCTTTGGGATATGCCTTGCTGCTGGGATCCTGGGCAGCCAGGACAGGGACACAGGTGTCACCACATCAGAAGGGCTGTTAAACCCCAAGCTGGAGATGCAACACATCAGCCAGGGGAAGGGGTCAGTTCAGGTGTTCCAGGCCCAAAGTTCAAAGGATACCATTTTGTTGTAATCCTCAAGGAGTGTCTTGACACTGTCAGTGAGATCGTGACGCTTCTCCTGCGAAGAGGGGAGCCGCAGTGCGTGAGCAATAAATAAGGTGAAGGACACTTCTCCCTTCCCAGTCCATCCAGCACAGCAGGAAACTCATCCAAGGCCAGCACTGAGATCAGTGCTGAGGCCCTGGCTCTGGGTGCTCACTGCAGCTGGACAGGTTTTCACCATCAAGAGAAAGGTGACAAACACTGGTGCCATGAAGCAGCAAAGCCCCCAGGCTTGCACTGCTGCCTGTCTCTCCTCAGTATCCAGGCTTTGCTTGCCTCAGAACAGAAACTTACAGCAAAATGCTGAAAGAGACCATTAGGAACTGGCAGGCTACTCACTGCCAGCTCCAAGAGTGCTCGTACAGGGAGGGAAAGGGTGAAGGGACAGCGTGACAGTGTCAACAAAGTTCCAGAGTAGGACACTGGAGGAGTGCAATGCTTCACCTCAATGTCTCTGTAAAAGGGGAAATTCAAGACAGTTAAACCCACTGTCACTTACTACATGTCACTGAAAGCTGTTTTGAGCAGGGTTATGGTGAGCAAATTTCCAACCTGGACTCAATTCACAGAAATCCTGGCTCCTTTTCCCCCTTGGAGCACTTAAACTTATTTAAGACTGCAGTATGAAAATTCAGATTGCAAAAAAAAAGCCATAAATTAGCAATTCAAACAATTACAAACACAAGGGTGTCAGTACAGCCACTTGCAAAGGTTCCTAGGCCCTTCTAGTCAATACTGACAGGAACAGTCATGGTACCTGCTGCTGTATGTGGATCTGTGAGAGCCGCTGCAGTTTGGCTGCGTGGTCAGGAACCGCTGGAAGCACAAAGGAGAAATCAGTTTGGGCTGTTACACAGCACATGGGAACAGCTCCCAGGTAAAGCCCAGTCCTCCTCCACGAGCATGGCATGGCAGAACTCCACCCACTGAATGCAAGTGTCCCACACTGTAGATAAAACTCACACAGGATTAAAAAAAAGCCCACTTAACTACCCTGCACATGGCACGAGCTCAGGGATGCCCACAGCGAGGGCCACTCAAGAACTACATCAGAGACAACCACCCGCCAGGAACGGAGATGTTCTGGATGCAAAAGAGCTCACAGGAAGGAATGACCTGCCAGGCTCCACCCTCTCTGCCACAGCGCTCTCTCTAGCCTGCTTCTCAAGCTCCTCCCTCACCCTGCAAAGGGAGGCTAGAGCAGCAGGAGGCAGGGGCAGAACAAGGCTGTACTCAGTTTACTCTCACACCACTAAGCTGTCCTCTTCTCTAGAGAAAAGAAGCAGAGCAGGACAGGCCACAGCTCAGCAGGTGGCATTTGCAGCTCCAGCTTGCAGGAGAGCATGCATACCTTGGATACTGGTGCTGTCCAAGATGGGCTGGAGGTTCTTCACCTGCTCCAGCAGGGCTGCACGGGCAGGAATGGCCTGCTCCTCTGGTTGGGGGGACAAGAAGCAACATCAGTAAATACAAAACACTGCTCTGGCTTTTCACAAAAGTTGTGATTCTTCCAGCTGATCTGCCTCTACAGGAAGGAGCTTGTTCATTATTTTATTTACACTTTTGTGCTGCTCATCCCTGGGCCTTGATTCACACCAACTTCATGCAAGAGAATCTCCACCGAGTTCTAATGACAGGACAAGGATTAATGAGCACAAATTGAAAGAGGGGAAATTTAGGGTGGATATTAGGAAGAAATTCTTTCCTGTGAGGGTGGTGAGGCACTGGCACAGGTTGCCCAGGAGGTTGTGGATGCTCCATCCCGGGCAGTGTTGGGTCTGAGCAGCCTGGGATAGCTGGGGAGGTGTCCCTGTCTGTGGCAGGGTGGGTTGGGATGGATGGTCCTTAAGTTCCCTTCCACCCCCTTAACATTCCATGATTCTGTGGAATTCCATTCACAGATGGTACCACTGCAGGCTGATCAGATTCCTTGGGTCACGAGAGGACAAGGCTAGGGGATGTCAAAATACACCCAAATGTCTTCTCTTTTAGTCCCAGCCTGGAGAACACTGGAAGTGGGGTGAGGAAACCATTCCAGCTCCAGCTTTTCCTGGCAGCCTTTGATTAATTTGGGGCCAAAGTGAACGATCAGTACGGGAGAGATCAGAGCTGACAAAAGCACAGGAGGCAGCACTGAGGGTGACAGACATCCTTGTACAAACCTGCCTCTGACACCTCCACGGGGCGTGCCGTGCCACATCTTTACAGCTGAAGAAAAGGAATCCATCCCAATCCATCCTTAGGTAAAGCACACCTTTTTTGCAGTGCCACAAAAGCCTCGTGTTTCCCCTCATTTCCTGCCATACCTGCCAAGATGAACTGCAGCTTCATGGTGTCTGGAACAGCCATCCTGTCGATGTACTGGGGGTCAAGGTATTTTATTACATCTTCAACTGGAGGGACAAACAGGTTTGGAGGGAAAAAGTAGGGCAGACGTTATGGCATGCACAAGAGCAGCTTCCCCTCCCTCTATGTATCAGATTACTTTGCAGACACTGCTCACTTGGCCACCTTTTTTTTTCTTTTTTTTTAAAAAAAAGATTAATTAATTTCTGTGTGATTTTGGAGCTCTGTGACCAAGAACTGACAAGTGGCTCAAGCCAGGGAACACTGCTTTAAGGACAACTGGAAATCTTGCTTTTTTTCTGGATGAGAATTACCAAAGGTGAGTGAAATCTGCTTTCTCCCACCCTCAGGACAAAACCAGCCCACAGCCCCCCATCCAGGTCCTTAAAACCATCCACAAAAACATGGTTTATCCTTTTACACTGAGCAGCCACTGCAGACCACAAGGACCCTCCCTGCCCCTCCTGTGGCAGCACAGAGCACAACCTGGCCAACAGGCAGCTCTGCAGGACAAAGTGCCCCCAGTTTGGAGGCAGCTCCCCAGTTCTGCCCATCGAGTGTGACCTTTATTGCTCCCACCACACACAGAACTATTCCAGCACGCCCAAGAAGCCCAAGTGTGCAGGAATTCATTTAACAGCTGGTGCTCCAGGAGCCTCCAGAGGCTGCACTTCGGGCAGAGCAGACCCTGGCACTCACACGGGCAGGTGGAAATTGAGCAAGTAACGGGCTCCAGCTGCCCATTTCCCACCCCTGACTGCCGAGCTGGAGCATCGCGAGCACAAAGACCCATCCCAGGTACTTATTTCTGTGCCAAACAAACTGAAATAAGGGCCCAAACCAAGCAGGTGTGGGGAAGCTGCTGTTGTTCAGAGCAGCGACACGGTCTGGAGCTGCCCCCTCCCGCCCTCTGCGACCCCTGCCCTTCCAAAAGAGCCGCTCACTCTTCTTAAACAGGATTTTGATCCTCTCCCTCTTGCCGGCGATGTTGTTCAGCGCCACCTGCACCTTCACCAGCTCGTCCGCCACCTGCAGAGGGAGGGGACGGAGCTGTCAGGCCCCGCCGGGCAGCCGCACCCCAGGCCCGCCCGGGCCGCACCAAACAGGCCCCGGCCGCCCTCCGCGGCTCCCCCCCGGCACCTTTCGCGGCCCGCAGCCCCCGGCACCGAGCCCGACGCGCTGCTCCAGCTCCTCCAGCCGCCACTGCAGCCGCCGCAGCTCCGCAGCGCCCGCCGCCATCTTCGTGCCGGGCGGAAGCGGCCGCGCCTCACTTCCGGCGCGCCCCGGCGGTTGCCATGGCGGCGCGTTGCTAAGGCCCGCGGTTGCCATGGAGACGGGAGGGGAGGCCGCGTCCGACCCAGCCAGGCCCCGCTCCCCGGATCCCAGAATCGCGGTCGATGGCGATTTGCACTGCAGAGGGAGGCCAGCAGCCCTCCCGCCGCCTGCCAGGGCAGTCGATGGCCCCTTCATTCCTGCGTGGTCCTCCAGGATGCGTTAAAAGGAATTGATGTAGCGATCCGTGTGGATGCAGGCCCTTTGAAATCCGGGAGGCTGCCGCTGGCTTTCCCCCAGGCCTCTGTCTGCCCGTGTTCACCTTTCTGTTATCGACTGCCACAGGTGACACTCGCGAAGAAGAGAAGCACTAATGAATGGCGCAGCCAGCCCCAGCCGCGCCACTGCCTTCAGCTGGCACTCACAATTACACGGATTTCTGACAGGATTAAATTAATTCATAGTAGCAGCATCTGCCACAGAAAAAGTCCAGAGGGTTTCCCAGCTGCAGAGCAAAAACTATCTTAGGGAAGACGGTGGCCAGCAGGCCAAGGGAGGTGATCCTGCCCCTCTGTGGTTGAGGGCACATCTGGAGGGCTCTGTCCCCTTCTGGGCTCCTCGGCACAAGGAAAACAAGGAGCTGCTGGAGAGGGTCCAGCAGAGGCCACAAGGATGATCTGGGGTCTGGAGCATCTCTTTATGAGGAGAGACTGAGGGAGCTGGGCCTGTTCAGTCTGGAGAAAAGACTGAGGGGATCCCATAAATGCATATAAATATATCAAAAGCTGCTGTCAGAGGGGATGGTGCCAGACTGTTTCCAGTGGTGCCCTGGGACAGGATAAGGAGCAAGAGCCATAAGCTCAAACAGAAGGAAAGGCTTCATTATCCTGAGGGTGGCAGAGCACTGGAACAGCTGCCCAGGGAGTTGTGGAGTTTCCCTCTCCGGAGACACCCAAACCCCACCTGGATGTGCTCCCGCGTCACCTGCTCCAGGTGGCCCTGCCTTGGCAGGGGGTTGGGCTGGCTGATCTCCGGGGGTCCCTTCCTGCCCTGAGGATTCCATGGTTCTGGGAATTTTTAAAGCACATTCTGCTGTCATTCTCTGCACCCCAGGGCTGAGCCCCGTCCTGAACAAATGACTTCAGCAGTGCCAGGATGAACATGGGCCTGGGCATCGCACAGCTATAGCCCAGGCACCAGGGAACACCAAGTCAAGGTTCCAGGCCACTCTTTAGAAAACAACCACCAGCTAACAGCAGGTATTTTGCTAATACCTCTGATAATATGGGCTGCATGGCTTTGGGGAACCCCCCCATTGCCCTCTGATGAAAGCCAAACCCCCCAGGCCCTGAAAAATCGTTGTCCTTACAGGTACATTCCTACTGAGCATTGTGCAGGCCCCCCAGGATGCAGGAGGGAGCTGTGGGGTGGCCCCGTGCCCCGGCAGCCCTTTTGCCCCCCCAAATCCCTGCAGGAGCTGTGCAGAGCACTCAGGCAGCAGGAGAAGGCTGAGGCTTCGTGTGCGCTGCCTTTTCTTCCCGGGGATCGATAACTGGGTTCTTCAGAGGGCAAAGAGCTGAGCTTTGTTCCACAAAGGCGACAAATAGAAATGGCTTCATTAGCAGCAGCGCCCGGGGGCTGCAGAAGGGGCCAGGGGCTGCAGGGGGGCCAGGGGCGTGCACACAGCCATGGCCTGTGCTGAGAGGGTACCAGCTCTGCCGTGGCCTCAGCCCAGCATGATGGGTGACGCCCCAAACACACAAATTCCTCTACTAGAGGGTCCCAGACCACCCACTTCCCTGAGATGAGAAACTCAGGCAGTCCTGGGCCTCAAGCACTGTGGGATTTTGGGACTGTCCCTATCCACCCTTTAGAGTTCCATCCAGGTTGCAAGACTTGGAATGGGGCTGCAGCTACAGCACTGATTGCCCACAGCCCAGCGCATGGAGCCTGTTCCCTGCTCCCTGGGAATGAGAGCAGGCTTTTGGCCACATCCCATCCCTGGAGCCTGCAGGGACACACTGATTCAACCACTTGCTCCCGGCCCAGCGCTGCAGCTGGATTCAGTGTTCCGTCGGCTGGGCTGGATTGTCCCCTCATCCTCCACCTTCTCTCTCCTGCTCAATTACAGTCCCTGCAGGACATGGGGAGGCAGGCATCAATCTCGGCTGGTTACTCAGGTGACAGCAGCTGTGTCCCCGAGCTCCCCAGGGAGCACGGAAACACACATCACCCTCTGAGCTCGGTAATGAGTGGGGATGCGGGCCCACATGTGCCCTGCCGGCTCCCTGGGGCTGCGGTGCTCGATGAGCTGTGGCCAGCACTTCCCAGCAGTGCAAAGGGACACGAGGCCCCAATTAAGGCTGCATCAATCCCCCTCCAGCTCTGCTTGGCACACTCACAAACAACCCCCCCACACATGCACACACACACACCCCTTGTTCATGAACCTTCCTCCATGCCCGGTGGCCAGAACACAGGGAGGACCTGCCAGACCACCGGTCCTCTGCAGGCTTCTGTGTCACCCCCATGCCCTCAACACATTTCCAGCGTGACATCCCGATCCTCCGTGTCATCCCCGTGTCCCGAGGCTGATCCGGGCGGGCGGCGGTGCTGCAGCACCCTGGACAGCGACACCGCTCCCCGGGTGGGCTCAGGGGTCCGGGCTGGAGGTGTATCCTTGCCCTGGGAATGTCGGGGGCATGGGGTTGGGGCTGTTCCCGAGGGGCTGGGGCTGTTCCCGGAGGACTGGGGGCTGTTCCCGGAGAACTGGGGGCTGTCCCCCAGGGGCTGAGTTGGGGCTGTACCTAAGGACCTGCGGCTGTCCCCGGGATGCTGTGTGTTCCCAGGGGTCCGAGTCTGGCCTCAGGGGGGAACCCAAAGAGGAGTTTCTGTCCTCTTGGGTGCCAGGGACCTGTCTTCGTGGTTGTCTCTGGCCGGAGTGCCTGTCCCCACGGGAGTCCCCTGTGCCCTCTTCAAATGTACAGGTGGCTGCACACGTGTGGAAGCCCATGTGTGAGCCCGAGTGTATGTGCATCTGAGTTTGTACAAGGGAGCACAAGTGACCACCCACATGTATGTGTGACCCCCAGCTCCACCCTGGTCACCTGTGTCTCTGTGAGCACTGCTTGGGTGCCAGGCTGGCGCATCACTGCTGGCATCTCACCAGGTCCAACCTGACAGCCCCACGGACATGGTCTCAGCAGCTCCAGTGTCATGTCTTCTTTCCTGGCACAGGGCAGCCTAATGGGATCCCTACCCGTGGGTGAACTGCCGCTGGGGGCTCATGGGTGCAAGCCCCACAGCCTGGCTGGCACAGCGGGAGTTGGTGCCCTGTCTGATCCAGCCCATGTGTGTGAGGCCATAGGGCACCTGTTTACAACTCAGAGCTCCCAGAAGCTGAGCTGGAGGCACGCATGAGGTGGGCTGTGAAACCTCAGGCCCCACAGACGGCACCCCAGGCTGTCGGGGTGTCCTGCACCTCCCAACTGCGCCCTGGAGCTCGGTGGATGGCACCATGCCCTGCACACAACCCCCAGCAGCGGTTTGGTTCAGGAGTTTGTTTCCTTTAATAGATACACGGAGTGGCAGCCGCGGTGGGAGTGCGGGGAGCAGGCCAGCGCCGCCGAGCCCCGCGCTGAGGTAGGGGCGAGCGTCGCGCCGCGCTCGCCTGCTTTGGCACCCTGGGGCACGCGCGGCTGGAGGAGGCGCCCGCCCAGCCCCATCGAGGTAGTTCGGAGTGCCCTCTTCTCCCTGTCACCCATCTGGGGACCTTGGCACCCAGGCAGTCTTTGGTAGTGGGGGGGCTCTGCTGGACAACCCTGCCCTCCCCTCACCAACAAGCCCCACCCCGACATAAACCCCCAACCCCGGCCACACCCCAATAAGCTTCACCCCCACCATTCCCACCAATATCCCCATTATTTGCCCCCCCCAGGGTGATCCCCCTGAGCTGAGGACCTGGGGGGCTGAGATGCCACCACCCTGGGGGTGTCTCAGGGCAGGGACAGCAAGCCCAGGCAGCGCAGGAGGACTGGGTAGGGGCGTCTGCAGTGGGTAGGGGGTGCAGTGTATATATCGGGGCTGCAGCGTACAGGGGCTACAATTTATAGGGGCTGCAGCATATCGTGCCTGCAGTGCCTGCACGGAGGGTGTGTATGGAGAGGCAGTGTGGGCACCAGGGGCGTGTGCAGGGGATACAGTGTATGCATTGAGGCATGTACAGGGGCAGCAGTGCGTGCATCGAGGTGGGTTAGGGGCTGCAGGATGTAGGGGATGCAGCATGCAGGTCCTGGGGGTCCCCCAGGCATCAGGGCAGCAGGAGATGTATGGGGGGGTCACCTGGGGGTGTTGCCTTGGGAAGGAATGTGTGTGTGTGTGTGTGTGTGTGTGTGTGTGTGTGTGTGTGTGTGTGTGTCAGAGGGCACGCGTGGGGATAAGGGACAAAAGGGCCCGCGTGGGTGTTCACAGCCTTGCATGGACACAGCTCAGTATTGCAGCAAGAGGCACCTTTGGGTCCCCCATCCCACCCTGGTGGCCCAGCTGGGTCCCACGGCTCAGCCCCCCAGACTCTGGGCACCCCCAGCTGCTTTCAGGGTAGGGGTACATCTGCCTTACGGCGAGGTGCTAGTGGGAGTGTGGCTTTGAGAGGAGGCTGGGAGCAGGGGGTTTGGGGCAGACATGGGGTTTGGACGGGTCTGGGTGCTCCCTCCACCAGGTGCCAGGGTGGCTGAGGGCCGGCGGGCGAACAGGACACCTGGGGGACAAGAACAAGCAGGTTAGGGCAATCCCAGGCTTAGATCGACTCACCTGGCTCCCAGCAGCCAGGCTGGGGAGTGTGGGACCAAGACTCATGGGGGCTTCAGCCCCCTGTCATCACTTGTGGTGTCTCCCCCAACCCAGTCATCCTTGCCTGAGTGGGGCAGCTTGTGGGGTAGCCCAGGGCACATTTGGCTGGCAGCCCCCACATGAGGCTTAGCCATGACCTTTCCCACTCATTAAATATTTAAGTTCTGAAGGCAAAGCCATTGATTTTAATTGTGGGGTGTCTCAGCAGGACAGGCATGGATCTGGGGGGCATGGAATGGGGATCTGGGGGGCATGGGCTGCTTAGCCAGGCTGGTGCACATTGGCACCCCAAAGGATCCTCTGCTCCACCAAAGCACCCCAACATCTTTCCCTGCACCATACTCTGCAATCAGCCAAGCCCCACACCCAGCCAGAGACCCTCTGGGCACACAAGCATTGGGCTGACCCCAAATCCAAGCCCTGCCTTCGGGACCCTGGGGTGTGGAATGACCTTAGGTCCAGGGTCACTTCTCAGCCAGAGTCTGTCCATCTGTCCATCTATTCACCCCCCACTTTAGCCCTTCATTGCTAGCACCTGCTTTGGGCCAATTTCCATCCTTGTCAACCCCCTCCTCCTCCTGCCCCCTCTCCCCAAGCCCTGCCACTTCATTACGATGGATTTTATAGTAAAGACATCAGATTGAAGGAAGGACTTGCTGGCCAGGCAGTGGCTATAAGTTATTGGATTTCCCGGCCGCAATTACACGGGCCAAGCGGCCCTTCTATTTACCTGTGTAGACAACTCCATTTATTTCTATTGACATGTTGATACTGCTAATGCTGTTGGTGGACAGGTTCAATGCGGTCTCCTGTCTGTCATCTGGGGAAAGGAAATACCAATATGAGTGTTAAGCGAAACAGAAACAAGAACCTGTCCGAGACAGATAAGCCGGGACGCAGTCCCTCCGGGCATCCAGACTCCTCTCCAGTGGCTGCTGCTGCTCCCACCTCGGGTGCCAGAGAAAGGGATGACCAAGGTGTTGCATCTCCTTACCTCGGTTGGAGATCTTGATGTTCATGGGGAACTGGGAGGCCATGGCCAGGAGGTTGTGCTGAAGCGCGTGCTGCACCAGCCGCTGCTGCTCCTCCGCTGTCAGGGCCACCTTCTTCTCTGGGGGCTCCCCTGTCTCCAGCTTCTCCCGCAGCTGCTCCAGCACCGCTGCCTGTGAGGCAGCTGCTGCTTGGGCTGCTGTGAGATGGTGGCTGGCCAGTCCCACCGGGATAGCAATGCGCCCCGGCACTGATGCTGCCAGCATTCCATCCTCTGCAATGACCAAGAGAGCTCTGTGGGTCCCTCATCACCACCCCACCTCACCATCACCAGCGGTGCCAACTCCACCCCACCAGCAATGGGACAGGGCAGGCCACCACTCCCAACATCTGGGCTTGGTCCTTCTCTGAAGCCAGAGAAAGTACACTTGTTTCACTCTCTGAAAGGGACTAAAAGAACAACATGGTTCCTATTTTCCCAAAGCAAAAAGGGCAAGAGCAGACAGGGAAACATCCCTGCTGTGGAGCAGTGTCCATCTCTGGAAAGACGGGATCCTCACCCACCTTTCTTAACGCTGTGCACTTGGCTGAGCTGGCCACAGCTGTGAGTGGAGATACTAAGAGCTGGCAGAGGCATTTTGGGGGTGCCCAGCAGGGTTGGGGTGCTGGCTGGCGAGTAGTTGAAGAGTGCAGTGCCGAAAGTCTGCCTCCGCCCCTCCCGACGGTTGCTGTCGATGGCAGCTTGGAGCTCTCCGGGAGAGCTGAGCGCCCGCTTCTCACATTCGTAGGGATACAGGTACTTCATGTATCTGCACGGAGAGAGAGCCACAGTCATGCACCTCCCAGCCAGAGCCCTTGGGAAGGAGCAGAGCCCTCCAACCACTTTTGTGGTACCCCATTTCAGACCCTGCCAGGGCTCTGGAACATCTGAGCCAGCGGGTGTCCCAGGAGAGGTGTCCCCCACCTTCCATGCCGCCAGGCACTCACTGTGTGCGGAGGGTGAAGGCAGCACTGGTGATGGAGGTAGGTAGGTTGAGGCCCTTGGTGATCTCCCGCCAGATCTTCTTGTTGATGACTTCGACCAGGCCACCCTTGTCTGTCACCAGCTGGTACAGTGTGTACAGGTCCAGCACTTGCTTGGCCATGATGGGGATGCGGTTCACTGGTGTTCCTTCCGGAGGCACACAGGAGACAGAAGGGGCTGTGGGGGGCTGCCCACAGGGAACCTTTGTGCCTGGGATCACAGCCCCCAGCCTCCCCCCACTGCCACAATGGGAGTCACACCTCTCCATGCCCACGTGAGCACCCATGGGTGCAGGTAGGACCCCAGGGTGCCTGGGAGAGTGGCACTGTGACAAAAAGCAGGGGAGACCCCAGCATGCTGGCAGAGGGTCACCTTTGGTGGAGCTGTCAGTGTGGCTGGGTATGCTCTCATCTGGGAGATGGAGCCACAGTGGGATGGGCAAAGCACCCCCTCCAGACACCCTTAGATAAGGTTGTCTCCCTACAATTCTCAGAGCTATCTGTACAGCACCAATCTATGAAATCTCTCAGAGCATCCTAGAATGATTCGCTCTGTAATGCTCTTTCAGAGCCCCATAAAGAGAGACTCCATCTACACTTTAAAAAGGGACCCATCCTATAACCTTTGTGAAGAGGGATGACCCCCACAACCCTTCTGGGATGACTCACCCTACCATCTCTCTATGGAGAGGTTTTCTCTTCCAGCTCCAGACTCTTTCAAAGAGTTCCTGAAAAAAACTCTTAACCCTACAGATGGCCCCAGAAGTTTGCTTAAAGGGCTGTAGTACCCTGCTTCAAGAAACCTGACTCCAAATCCTCTTCAACTGTTCTCAGCAGAGACCCTGACCATCACCCTCCTCTATGAGGCTATGGGGCAAGGGAACATGGGTTCACCAGGGTTCTAAGAGCCCAGTATAGATCAGCATGGTCTCCACAGCCACCAAGTCTGGCTAAAAACCCTTCCCCGCTTTCTCAGCACCCCCAAATAACCTCACAGCCTTGCTGTGCTCCATGCCTCCTTGGGACGACGGTGTGGGCATTTGCTGGAAGCTGGGCACAGGAGGCACAAGCATCACATCCCATCCCACCCTGTCCCATGCTGTGCCATTCCACCCCATATTTATTCCTCCTGTAAGGTGGCGGGGCACAGGCAGTATTGGAAAGCCATCCATTTGGCCGAGGGAGGCTGTCACGACTGCGCTTCGCCCCTCAAACGAAGCCGTCATTCACCGCCATCCTCCAGCATCCCTAATTTATGGCCCTGATATTGGCTTGGCTTCTTCACATAAGCCTGAAAAATGAGCTCTTTTTATTCTTTTACTGAGTTCATTTAACTTTTTTTTTGTGTGTGTGTCTGTGTTGTTCACCAGGTCGAGAAGGGGGAGAAGAGTTTATCCTCCTGGGAGAAAGGCAGAGATATTGACTTGACATCTGCTGTCAGCAGCTCACCAGCCCTGCTCGGGGCTGCTGGCACAAGACCCATCACCTCGGGGGGGCCAGTTTGAAGGCCCCCCCAAACAATGAGTTTTCAGGGTCTCAGCCCCCAGCCAATGGCCCATGGATTTCTCTTCTCCTCTCCCATCTCTAGCTTTGATGGCTTACAAAAGTGCCTCACCAACAATCTCAGGGCTGCGTGGGGTGTGTGGCCAATGCCTGTCCCACTGACAAAGGCACCTGTCTGCATCCCCACAGACTGATGGCCCCAGCCCCAGCCAGGGTGAAGGGCACAAAGGCCCAGGGAGGTGATGCAGCCATCGTGGTGCTGCAATTAGCGCCTTGATTGATTAATAGCCCCGTGTTATCAGCAGGACACTCAGCTTGGGGGTGAAATGGGGTGGGGGGGGTACCCCAGCAAGCAAATGCAGAAATAGCCCCCTTCTGTCCCTGATCACTGCCTTTGAGGTGCCACAGAAGCTGGGGCATGGCCATGAGCTGTCCCACTGCCTGTACCCCATGTCTGATGGTGGTGGTGGCGGCATTGCCTCCAGGAGCCACCAGGACCAGCTGTGCCCTCATGCCATGGGGTGGCCCCCGCAACCCATTTTTCAGCCCTACAAATTTTCTACTCTGCTGACAAATGTCAGTGCTGATACTGTCCTGACACACAGCAGGGGGAATGCAGTCCCTTTCAGCAGGGCTCACTCTGTGGACATCAATCCCTCCTGGAGACCTTGGGGACACAGCCTGGATGTCACAGCCCCCTGCCCATGCACCTCTAGGTGCCCCAGCTGCACCTGCAGTGGTTCTTGGGTGCTGCTTCTTACCCAGCTCTTGATGACCCCTGGGATGCTGTCCTTGCCCCTCAACCCTTCTGTCCCCTTTCTCTTTGGTACCCCAGTCCAAAATCCCTGTGTCCTCCAAAAGGTTCATGCACACCAACCCCTGCACACCTGTACCCATGCACCCACACCCTGCCTGCCCTCCCCAGAGGGATGGCACCCACTCAGAGGGGCAGCAGGACAGAAGGGATGGAGGGCACAGGAGTGGGACATCCAGACACAGAGGGATGTGGAGCAGCACTGTCAGGGAAGCATCAGGCTCCCTCCCTCCTCCCCACACCAGCAGGCACTTACTTAATTAGCCCCGGCCCCAATAGCGAGGGAGTTAATTAGCTCTGGAGAGAGAGATAATGAAGCTGCAGAACAGCCCATGAATCTTGTAGCTGATGAATGCTGGAGGGCCGAGGCAGTGCTGATGCTCCCACTCGCTCCCCACAACTCTGCACCAGGGCCAGGGGCCACCCATGGGGCAGTACCCAGCCCATCCACAGCCTACAGCTGTCCCCAGCCTGAGCCCTCTGGCCGTGCTACCCACTCACCACACACCCGTGACTGCAACAAGTTTGTGGTGTCCCGGCCCAGCCCAAAAGTCAATCTGTGCAGCCCCACAGCCAGGTGGGGACCCTCACCAGCCTTCCAATGGGCAGGGCATGCGGGCGACTGCCCCCTCTGCCCTCCCTCACCCCATGCACAGCCAGCCCCAAAGCTCCTGCACCCCCCTCAGCCTTTCCCCGTTAATTAGCTCGGCATTAACCTCTGCCTGGGGTTTACTGGCTATCGAGCGGCTTGTTCATTAATCCACACACCAGCAAAAGGCTCTAATTAATACGGCCGGCCACACGCCCGCGCTCGGCAACTTTTAATTGTCGCAGCCCCGGCCGGGGAGGGCGAAGGTTAAAGCATTTATCGAGTCCCCGGGAGCCGGCTCGGCTCCCCATGCCGATAGCAAAGATTTCCGATGAGGATGGGTTGGCTGGTGAGCCCTTAACCCCTGGGTGCCCGGCGCTGCTCCGCAAATTGTCGGCATCGCTGAGAGGTGCTGAAGGTGGGCATCTTCACCAGGCACTGCCAAGGGCATTCCCACCCGGCATCCCTAAGTCCTGAAAACTGCTAATGGGCATAATTAATGAGTGTTGCTAATGCTTGTCACCAAGGGGTATGTTAATGGACGTCCCCACCAGGTGTTTCCAGCGGGCATCCCTGCTGGGCATCGATAATGGGCATGGGATATCCTCAACAACAGCTGCCCCACCTTGGGGGGACTCAGGGGGAGCACCACAGGACCTGCCTGAGGGATTTGCAGAGACCTGGAGCAGCTCAGAGGCTGAGAACAACACACCGTGAGCCCCCCACCAGCAGCTGATGCAGGGGTGGCAGTGGCACCCACCCCAGCCACCCACCTTTACCTCTCTTCTGCATGAAGCCAAAGAGGTCATCCAGGAACTCCTTGCGTTTCGGGTCCTCATCCAGTTCATAGAGCTGGAGGTAGGAGAGAGAGAGGGGTCAGTGCTTCCAGCACATGCAGGTGAGAATGGGGAGAGGAGCAGTGCCTGGAGCCGAACACTGCCTGTGCCAGAACCTGGCATCACCCCTGGCATCACCCCTGGCCCCACCTGCCTGCTCTGCCAGCCACAAGAGGCTCTCTGTGCACCACTAACAGAATCCCCTGACACATCCTCTGCCTGCGTGTGGGCTCTCCCTGTGCCTCAGGTCTGGCATGGCCTCCCTACAGACCACTGACTATTTTGAATATTTGCTGCAGAGTCGCTGCGTCTGTGCCTCAGTTTGTCCTGCCCCTCGTCCTCTTAGATGCAAGAATCACACCCCGGAGGCATCAGCAAACCCAAAGCCCCAGACAGGACCGTGGGATCAGGATCCTCTGCTCTGCTCTGGCACTGCTGAGCACTGGTGTTCCCCAAGTCCCAGCATGGGATCAGCATCGTCACCAGCCCCTCATTCCTCACAGGGAGACAGGCCCACCTGAACAGTGGGGCATGATCCCATCCTGGGGAAGGAAAGTTGGCTCGACCATGCCACTGGGTACCACCAAGGGAGCTGCAAGTGTCGGTGCTGCCATGTGCCCAGGACTGCACAGCACAAACGTGGCTGTGAGGCTGCTTATGTGTGCTGGATGGTCTGGACACACGGACACAGCCTGGGCTGAGGGACAGCACAGGGGAGGCGAGTGCAGCCCCTGCCAGGGACACCAAGTGCCGGCTCCTGTGAGAGCTGGGCTCGCCTGATTCCAGCACAGCGCCTGAGTGACCATGACAAATTGGAGCCTGCCAGATCGATGGCCCAGCAGTAAAAGTCAGAGCACATGAAGGAAAAATTAGCACCAATCGAAGACACTATAGACACCAATTCCTCCCAGCAAGCCCGGCAAGAATTTAAAGCCATTGAAAAGAAACAAAACTCAGCAGTCCAGAATGGATTTCCAAAACGTATACAAAGAAATGCAAGCTGGAAAACAAAGTCAGGCACAAAATAGAGTCGTTTAAAAAACAATTGTGCTGGGAAAGGCCGTTAAAAAACAATAGAAAGGGAGCACACCCCCGCTCCACACAGAACATCATTCACCAGACAGATAAAGGGAGCTGTGCTTAAGGGTCGTCAGGCTGCAGGCACACGGCTCTGTGGGGATGGGGGTGGATGCCATGGGGACACATGAATTCAGAGATACGGGAATGTAGGATGGGGGTCTGCAGAGACTCAGGGGACACGGGGATGGGGTGGTGCAGGGATGCAATGGGGACACATGCATACAGGGTCATGGGAATGCAGGATGTGGAGTGTAAAGACTTTGGGGACATGGAGATGTGGGATGTAGGGATAGGGGAATGTGGGGACCTACGGGGATGTGAGAATGCTTCTACAGACCCACGGTTCCCACCACTGAACAGACACACCTAACACAGTCCCTTGTCTCAGCTGCCAGCTGCCTGTCCCTTGTCAGGGACAGATCGGTGCTAACTGCCTGTCCCTAACTTTGTCCAGGGGTGCAGCTGCCAGGCTCTCACCCTACCCACAGGTGCTGACTGCCTGGCTCCATGCAGCTCCTTCTGCACTGCTTCCCTGCTCTCTGGATCCCACGTACCTCTCCCCTCCTTGCAGCTGGGTGCTCTTGGAGTGCCCTGACCTCTGGGTGCCAGCATTGTGTCCCTCTCCACCGCAGTGTTCCCTGCCTCGCTCTGTGCCCCCTCCCCATCGCCTGCTCTTTTCCAGGAGGTCCCCGAACCATTGATTACAGTAACTAGGTCAGGCTCTGAGCAGAGCTCCAGGAGGCTGCTTTGATTTCTGCCCCAGGAAGGCTGTGTCAGCCAGGCTTTGCCTGCATTTTCCTGCCTGTCCTTGCCTCTGAAAGGCCTCCACACCAAGTGCTTTGACATCCCCTGACACCTGACTTATCAAGGCAGGGGCAAACACCCAGAACTGGCAACTACCACTCATCCCACTGCAAGGTGAAGCCATGGCCTTCCCAAGGGTCACCTAGTGGATGGGCTTCAGCACCCACACACCTCTGCCCTGGGTGCCACTCGTGTTTCTCCTCCCATGGATTTAGGCAGGATCCCACCTAGAGCGGGCTGCTACTAACTCCAGCCCCCAAAACAGGTGTGACCTCCAAGGGCCAGGTTCTATTTTTCCACTGTTTATTAACCTCTAACCTTTTATCTGTGGGGCACTGAGATGCAAAAACACATTACATCAAACGGGGAGCAAAGGTCAGCTTTTAAGTGGAGATGAGAGCGGAGCTGAGTAACTGGGGACAGGCCGGCATGGCCCCTGGGTACGCCTGGGATGCACGGGCTGTTCCATGAGATTTGGGGATGCCCAGGCTGGAGAAGAGGTCTCTGGGGTCACACACAGTCACTGTGCAAGGACACAAGCCTCACCTGGGTGTGCATAACCCCACATGGGCTGCCACAATCCCACGTGGGGGTGCACAAGCCCATGTGAGCATATACAACCCCACACAGGCATGCACAATACACCTGGGCTTGCACAACCCCACAAGCATGCACATCCTTGTGTGGGTCCACACAACCCCATGGGAGTGTGCACCGCCCCTCGTGGGCATTGCACAGCTCCACATAAGCAGAGGCACAACCCTGTTCAGGGGCACAGATCCCCCTAGTGCCACACAGAAGGTGGAATGGGCATGTACAATCCTGCACAGCCTTGCAAGGTGTACATGTAGAACATCACAGGAGCATGCAAAAGCTTGTGATGCACATGCACACACAGTCCACAGGGGCACAAATCCCTACACAGGCACACACAGCCACGTCTGGAAGTGCACAGCTTCCCAGGGGCGTGCACAGTAGTCTGATGTGTGCTCAGACTTCCATGGGCACACATCAGACTGCAGGAGCATCCACAACCCCATACATACATCATGGGCACACACTCCAAATGTGCATGCACACAGCCTCAGATGGAACATGCACACTGCTGTATGTGCACCCACAGCCCAAGACTGGAACACACAACACCAGACAGGCATTCACAACCCCATGTACACATGCACAATTCTGGGCACGCACTCACAACCCCGGAGGGGCATGTACAACCCCAGAACAGAACACAGGACTCTAGACAGGCATGCACAACCCTGACAGGCACACATAAATCCCAGCTGGGCATGCACAGCCCCAAACGGGCAAACGGAGCCCCATAGAGGCGTGCACAAACAGACATGCACAACCCCATATATGCACACACAAACCCTGTACATACAACCCCAGACGGGCACACGGAGCCTCAAACAGGAACACAGAACTCCAGAAGGGGATATACAGTCCCATACATTCATTCACAACCCCAGACAGGCACTCCACACGGATGGGCACCCCTGACCTCCCAGCGCACATGCTGCCCCAGAGCATCCCCTGCCATGCACCGTGGAGCAGTGGTCTGAGCCTTGCTCAGGGGCAGTTGTGCAACACAACCAGCGGCTCCTGCTTGTGGTGACCTATGAGCAAGGACCCTTTTAATCGTGTTTGTATTGATATAATTAGTAACTCATTTAACGCCATCGATGTAACTATATTCCTCTATAAACGGAAGTATTAAACTGTCAAGCCCCGGGATCAATATCCCGCTGGTGTGCAGTGCAGCCCTGCTCTGCCAGCCTTGGGGACCTGTCCATGCTTGGCCACCCACTGGCTTGGCACCCCAGCAGCACCCCACCTCCTCCTGGCACGGCTGGCCTGGGTGCTTGTGCAGGACTAGCTCAGTGTGTCCTCATCCCACACCCCACGCTGGGTGCAGCTCTGGGACCTGCTCCCTCCTGTCATCCCATTGCCATGGCGACATCTATATTCCTTAAGGGATGGGGATAACGGGGCTTGTCGGGCAGGTTAAAGGTCAGTGGGTCGAACATGCTTTATTAACAGGACGTGAATAGGCCTTGTGCTTCCTCCTCCTCCTCCTCTCCACGATTAAGTAACATTGTTAACACCACCCATGTACCCAGGACATGATTTTCCCGGAGCCAGGAGGGCTTCTAGAGATGAAGCTTGGGTCCCCTTAGGCTACCTGACACACCAGACAGAGGAAGGATGTGATGAGGTGCTAAGCAACCCACCAGGCACTTCAGCTTGCCCTGGTCTGGTGAGTCCCCACACAGTCCCCGCTGGGCCCTGCTGCCAAGAGAAGTGATCTCAGTGGGACCCCCACAGTCCCTGCTCAGCTGCCACCTCCTGCTGGCAGCGAGGGCTCAGATCAGCAGCCAGGATTTAATCCACTTAATATGAGCTCTATCGATCCTAGACCCTGCTCAGCTCCCCCCCACCATGCAAACCCCCCAGCCCTGAGCTGCTTAATATCCCCACATTGATTAGCCACTCTGCTAATTTTTCCATCTGGCCAGTGTTCACGCAGCACGCCCAGGTAATGCTCACCTCCCTGCACCCCCCAGCCACACACCACGGGTGGCTGACTGCTGATGCACTGTTTTGGAGTCATTGCACCTCTCCGGAGCTCACTGCTGCTTCTGAGATCCTTCCCGAGGAGGATGGTTGGTGCACAACCAAGCACCCAGACACTGGTGTGCCCTCCCCTGTGCCCTGCCGGCATGCCTCAGTTTACCCTGCAGACAATCACAGGATCTGGCCATTCCCAGTTGAGGCACAGCCCCGAGCACAATGGGGTTCAGGGATACCAACAGTATCCACAGTTTAAGAGTCTTCCCTGCCACGGGGCACACCCAGCAAACCAAGGGTTTGCAGGTCCCTCCCCCCATCCCCACTGCCAGAGCTGGGGGGCAGTTCACTCCCCGCCAGGCACAAACCACCCCCTGACCTTGCAAGCCACCACTTGCCTCTTCCACCAGTTGTTAATAAGTTAATGGTTACGGGACGGCTTTGCCGGGACGGCCGGCTGCATTCGACGGCAGCGCTGGCTCGTGGGGGCACACTGCTCCCCTGACCCCACAGCCCTGAGGGGTGCGGGGTGCTCGCTCATCCCAACACCACCAGCCTCAGCAGCCACCCCACCAGCGTGGCCGGACACCTCTGTCTGGGCACCTCTCCCCGCGCTGCGTTTCCCCCTCAAAGCCTTTCATCATGCTTAATATTTAACGGCGCTTTATAGAGCAGGCAGGTTTAATCAGCGCTGATAATGCGGCGGATCCGGCAGGTCATTAAAACCCCCCTTCCCGCCGCAGCCGCTCCCGGGAGGGCTGCCTGCTGCAAACATTAACCCGGCCCCGCGCAAGGTTGGCTGGCAAGCAATGGCCTTGGGACAGCAGCCCCCCACCCACAGCCCGGCCCCGGCGAGACGTGGGGCGCTCACAGGCTCCCCAGCCTTCTGCAGGAGGGGAAACTGAGGCAGGGAGCGCTGGCATGGCTCCCCCGCAGGCCGGAGCCAGAGGAAATGGTGCCCATGGCTCTGTGGTGGCACCACGGGCACAGTTCGTGGTCCCTTGTCCCGTCTGGGGGCTGTGGCACGGGAGAGGCAGTCCCGGCTCCCGGCGAACGCGCGTCCCCCGCGATCAGCCCCTTGTTACTCGTTCATGGCTGAGCAGGCAGGGAGTCAATGAGCGGATTTGTTCGGGTTAACCTCCCTGACCCATCGGCGCTTGCTACGCCACTGCCTCCCCCTCCATCCTCGCCTTCCTCTCCCTGTCTGCCTCCCCCTCCATTCTGGTCCCCCCTGCCCGCCCCTGATCCGTCCATGGGTGACTGAAGCCGTGAGACACCCTTCCCCTTCATTCCCTTACCAGGTGACTGAGCCACGGCACCCTGTCCATGACCAGCAGCAGCCCAGGTGTCCCCAGGGGACACGCACATGCACCCCCATGGCTCTTGTACGGGTGAGCACACAGGGCATGCCCTAGCACACATCGGGTCTGTGCCTGCACACACCTGCTGTGGGGCTGTGTGAGTATGGGGTGCACCCCTGGGGGCTGTGTGCATGCCTGGGATGTTCACGGGCTGTTCAGCCCCCTCCCCACCATGCACCTCTGGCCCGATCCCCTTCCTGCAACTTCTTTGATGGGACAATGCAGAAGGAAAGGTTGGTGGCCACCCCAAACCACACTGCGAAAGCAACCCCAGTCCCTGCCTCAGCTACTGGAAGAGCTGTGTGCTTGAGCAGAAAGAGCATCTGGGCCTGGCTCTCACTCATGCCTTCCCAGACACATGGGACATAAGCTCTGGATCCATGACAGACAGAGCCTCACCAAGAGAGGCATCTCCAGAGGGTGCCCTGTGCCCCAGGGGCAGGCTTCCAGAGCCCCCATGCAGAGTCTGCTCACCCCCTGCACATTCATGCATACTGCAGCTCGCTCTGCAGATGCACACACGTGTGCCTGCTCTCCTTGTGCACCCTCACCCTGGACAAACAGCCCCAGCAAGCACACTCACACAGCCCCTGTATGTGTTCCCTCTCTGCACAGACCCTGTCCACACTCAATGCATCCCTACACACTCTTCACATACACACACAATCCTTGTGCACATCCATCCATCCATCCATCCATCCATCCATCCATCCATCCATCCATCCATCCATCCCCTTGAGACCAGAGTCCACCACCTGAGATCCAACCTCCCCGCTGCAGACCTGCCCAGCTGCCTGGCAGCACTGATTTACCTCCATTATTAACCCAATTAGTGGATTATTGGAGGCCCAAGCTGATGAGGGGTGCATCCTCCCCAAAGGCTCAAAAGGCATCTGATTTCAGGGAGGCAGCTGGGGAGGGAGCTGGAAGCAGCCTCAGTGAGCTCCTGATGGTGCTCCTCTCCCCTCCACAGTGAGGGTAATCTCACACATTCAACTAGTTTTTACACCTCCTCTTTGGAGCCCCATTCCCAAACCCTTTGGACCCACATTTGGAAGATAGTGTTGTGGCAGCTTCTGAGGCTGAGCACCCCACAGACTCCAGTGGGGCCAGGACGTGCCCTGGGGGCAGCAATGGGAGCAGGTGACTGGCACCACCAGGACTGCTCAGCACCGGGCTGGGTGAGAGGCAGCCTTGGGAGGGGATTTAGCCCTCAAACCCTGCCTCAAGCACCTGTGGGTCCATGCAATTCCAAGACTGTGACACTGGCACGGGCATGCAGATGCCTAAACACACTGGGACACCCCACGTGTGCCTGTACATGCACACGGGTGTGTTCAGACTCGTGTGGGCACACACACACACTGTGCCATACACACACCCACAGCCACATGGATCCATGCACACCTGCGTGCTCATATGGACCCATAAACACATTCCAGCACTTCCACGGGTTCACACGCACTCTGCATGCTCCTGTGCATCCATACAGACACACTGGGTCTCCCAAGGACTGCTACACACATTGGCACTCAGATGGGTCAACATACACACATGTACCCCCACACTAACATGTGTATTTATACAGATGCACACACTCAGGTTGGTCTGTGGGCACACACCCCCCCAGAACACCTCTGTCTGCCCTTCCAGCCACTCCCCAGCAGCCCCCCTGTCCTGTCCTGTCCTCCACTACTGCTGGGTTGCCCCAGCTGTTGGTGCCCCAGGGACTGGCACACTGACCCTTGCTGCTGATGCCACCTCCCCGCTGCAGGTGGTCCCAGATTAGGGGCACAGCTCTGCTCACAGGTTTGCTGGAAAAAGGTCTCCAGGCAGACATGGACAGGGGCAAACACACTGTGTCCATTCCTCCCTCCCTGACTCTGCAGTGTAACCAGAGACCCTCTAATTTAGCCCTGGGAGCCCTTGCTCCTGCCCTTAGGTTGAAGATGCACTGATGGTGAGGAGAGGGCCGTGGCATGGAGATCACTACCCTCTCCTCAGAGTCCCCCTCTTCAGCCACCTCCATTCCCTGAACATTCCTGACTCTTATTTCCTCCATCCCCAGCGACAACAGCACAGGAGAAAACAATGGGGACAGAGGTATGAGGATGCACACCACTCATTTTGGGATGATCCTCTGTGGCACAAGAAGGTCATTTTCTACAGGGACACACACACCTCCAGGCTCTGAGATGTGAGTGCACACACTACAGCTGGCAAGCCCTCCTAAATGCATGTTAAGGACAGGTGGGTGGGTGCAAGAGGCAACTCCTGGCATCAGGGACAGGCAGGGCAGGAGGAACAGCCACTCCAGGGTTAGGCTGAGGATAATGGCAAACAGCTGCTGGCAAAACCAGCCACCCCCAAATTAACCACTCAGGCTACCAGACACCCTGGAGTTCCGAAAGGGCTGGCTGGGTCTGAGCCCCTGCCTCCCTGGGAAGGGAGGAAGGAGCTTCAGAGGATCCTGATCCCCCCAGTCACACATGGCTGCGAACATGCCAGAGGGGCCCTGGTAGGGAGGGCATCCTCCTGCCAGCAAACACTCTGCTAACAGAGAGCTGGAGGCAAAGCCCAGATGTTTGACTCCCTCCCACCCCAGGGAATGAAGAAAGCCCCGGGTTCTGGTGCTGTTCTTCTATCACTTGGAGGAAACCAGTGCACCCATCCCTGTCTGTATGCATGGTTTCCCTAGGGGGAAAGCTGAATTCATGAGCTGAGCTTGGCACCAGAAACGCCAGGCTCTCACCCGTGCCCTCCAAGTCAAACATAATGCAGCACCACAGAATTAAAACCTGGAGGCATCCCAGCCCTTAGGGTTCATGGCTAATGCATAATCACACCCCACTTGGTGCCCCCCACCTCAGGGCTGGATCTGCCTGACAGGCCTGGGTGTGGAGACCTCCCAGACCTTTGCCCAGCTCTCTACCCATGTGTCCTTATCAATGTACATAAACCGGCGCCGGGGGCTGATGCAAGAGGCAGGGGTGAGGGGGTCTCTCAGCCTCGTAACACTGCAGCAGCCCTCCCAGTCAGAGCAAAGGTCTCACCAGCCCCCCCTCCCCAAACCAGCACCTCAGGAAGCATATAAAACTACAGCATACATGTGGGCTATTTCCCCCAAAAGCTTCTCCATGCAAAGCAGCATTTGCCTGTTAACCCTGTGGGTTTTGCCGAAACCACCTCGTCCTCTGCTCCCATTTTTAGCACCACTGTGCTGTGTGGAAACCCTTCCCCGGCTGGACCTGCACCAACCTCCCACCCCACCCCCATCAAGGCATCCTCCCCACTGCAGAGAGGTGGAGAAGCCTCTCTCTGTCCACTTTCTGCCAAACAGGCTGGATTTGGTGGTCTCTGTTCACTTAACTGTGCCCCCAGTCCAGGAGGATGAGAGCAGGGACAAACCCTGAATCCCACCCCGGATGATGGCATGATGGTTTGGGCAGTTTCAAGCAGAGAATCCTGGTGGAAAATACAGTTCTGGCTACCACAAGGGTCTCTCTCCACCGCCAGGGCCCTCACAACCACACTGCCACTGCCCCAGAGCTTTCCAGCAGACACATGCTGCCCCCCCACCTCCCCGACAGAAAAACAGCCCAACCCCTGGGAAACCTCCAAAAGCTGAAGCACAGCCACCCTCCCCAGTTAGTCCCTGCAGAGAGAGGAGAACCTGTTCCCCAGGCTGGGCGAGCCACAGCCCTGCAGCCTGGGGAGGACCCAGCAGGGGCATGTCCCTCCCAGGCAGGGGTATGTCCCCTCCTGCATGATCTCAGGGGAGGGACAGGAGTGACAGCCACCCTGCAGACCCCAAAGCAAGCTGGCACTGCAGCCTGTTCCAAACTGCAGAAGGAAATCCTGTCGTTCCCTGGGCTGGGACACACCACAAGGTGGGAGACACAGGTGTGGGTCTCCAGATGAGGGGTCCATCACTTTTCCAATCAGGGTTGAAAAAACCCAAAGAGAAACGAGCCAGCTCTCACCCTGGGAAGCTGTGGCAGGATTTATCCTGCACGCCAACCTCTCCTGCCATCCCTCTCCCACTATTCACAACATTCCTGCCCGGCACAAGCAGCGCGGGCAGCCCCAGACAGGGGCAGGGCGGGAGGCTGAAGGACGAGAAATGCCGGGGATGCTTTCCTAGCCTCCCTGGGAGGGAGGAGCTGCTTCCCACCTCCCGGCTGACCCCGGGAACCGGACAGTCAGCCTTTTTCTGTGCAGCGGGGTGTAATGTAACACTTCCCGGACGAGCTGTTTGGCCTGTGCAGTTCAGCCACCCTGGCCCTTCCCGTGCTGCTTCAAGGCAGTGTCAGGCTCTGGCAGCATCCCTGGGCACAGCCGGGGGGCATGTGCTGCCGTGCCCTGTCTGTCTCCTTGTAGGCAGGGGATGAGCCCCTCCAAATAACAACGTGCTGAGCAATTTGAAACAGAAAAGGCAGCAGCACACCCCCACAGCAGCAAAAAGTTTGGGTTCCTGCTGCTGTTGTTCCCTTGCCCTCCTGCCAGAACTGGATGAGACCGAAGTGCCTTCATCCTCCTGTCTCTGAGGAGTACCGTCCTAAAAAGCCACACAACAGCTGTTTGAGGACATCTCTGTCTGTCCTATCCCCTCACCACCTTTTCCCTGTCACCCACGGTGCCTCTCTCCCGCACAAGGAAGCTGAGCGCACAGGGAGCACAAACCTGCCCTGGCGCTGTGCGCTCCATGCCCACACCCTTGCATGCAGAGGCACCCGCTGTGTGCAAACCAGAGCTTGCACAACACGGCTCAGGTGAGATCCACATGCATTAAATACAGGGAGACTTTTCTTCCATCCTTTACATGAGCTCCTGAAGCCCTTTCCCCGTGTCCTCAGCACAAAAGGATCTCCCCTACGCCCACCAGGAATGAGGGGACAGGGTGTACGTGCTACTTCCTCCAGTACAAAGAAATCAGTGAGCTGACTGACCAAGTGTAATACACCCTGGCCCTTCCAGAGACACAAGAACTCAGCTCCACAGCTCGCCAGCTCTTTGGAGTGACCACACACCAGAGCCCTTGCCCTTTTTCATCTCTGCAAAACCCCTGTGGACAGGGGTCAGCCTGTTTTACCCATTATGGAAAGCATCAGGACGGAGCACAGATCAGGGTGGGCACAGGGAGATGCCTGGACATTGGACACTCTATCATAATGCAGGGCCTGTGGACAGGCACAGGGGACACCGGGGAGGTGGGGTCATGAAGCAGGGTTGAAATGGGGTTTGGTAGCAGGGAAATGGGGGGCACATAGGATGATGATGATGCCTATAGAGTGGGAGAGGGCCTGGGGAGAGGGGAAGTGAGGAGCATTTGGGGGTACCCATTAGGGGAGGATGAGGTTTGGGGGCAGTGGGTGAGTCCCGGTGGGGTTTCTTTAGGGTGGGATCAATAATGGGGATATGGGGGATATCTACTCGGGGTGCGTCTGGGCTGGGGCGTGGTGTTGCCCATTTCAGGTGGGATGCAGACAGGCTTTGGGAGCAGTGTGGGGCATAAGGGCTGTCCATTAAGGGAAAGCTGAACCCGAGTTTGGGGACCATGGCGGGGACACCGGGGATGCCTGCCGGGAGCAGCCGCTGCCGGGGCAGCGATGCCTCCTTACCTGCTTGAACTGCTCCTCGTAGGTCCATTCGTGGTGCGGCGGTGGCGGTGGCTCGCGGGGCTCCCCTTCTTCCTCCTCCTCCTCTTCCTCCTCCTCGTCGTCCTCCTCCTCCCCCGCAGCGGGCGGCGGCGGGCGCGGGCCGGAGGCCGGGCGGCGGCGGGGAGCGGCGGGCGGCGGCCCGGGCCCGGGGCCGGGCTCCAGCGGGGGCCGTCGGGGAGCGCCGTCGGGGCCGCGGGCCAGGCGGGCCGCCTGCTGCCGCTGCAGGCTCTCCATCACCGCCGCCAAGCGCAGCCCCCCCGCCGCCCCCGGCCCCCGCGGCGGGGCGGCCGGCTGCGGGCACAGGGCACGGCCTCAGCGCTGCCTCCGGAGCCGGAGGAGGAGGGACGGGAGGAAGCATCCCCCACCCCAGCCGCTGTTCCCCGCCGCTCCCGGGGGCCTTGCCCAAAAGTTGCCCGCAGAACAGTCGCCGCGCCGGGCGCGGCTCCGGCCGCCGGAGGGGCTTGCTCCCCCGCCGGGACCCCCGGCACGCAGCCCCGCGGGGGACCCGGTACCACAGCCCCGCGCCCCGGCTCCGACCCGAGGAGCCTCCTTCCTCCATCCCGCTGGGGACCCACGTCGTGGCGGGACTCCCGCCCCAGTCCCGCTGGGAACCGCGTCCTACCGAGGACCCCTTTCCTCCCCGGTCCCAACGGAGTCATCCGCCCCGACGGGGAACCCTCTCCTACCGAGCCCCCCCTCCGCCCCGTCCCCGCCGGGGACCCCGTCCCGATCCCTCCGGAAGGTCTCACCGGGCTCCCCGTCCTCTCGGGACGCCCATCCCGCTCCCACCGGGAACCCCGATCCCGCTCCCTGTCCAGCGCGGGTGTCCCTGCCCCGCTCCCGCCATGCACCCCCGCGTCGCCGGAGCCCCTCCGGCCGCTCCGTCCCTCACCAGGGCGGGTTTGGCCGCCAGGCTGGGGTTTTCCACCATGCCGCCGGCTCCGAGCGCCGCCCGGGGCTCGCCCCGCCGTCCCGGGGGGCACGGCCGGCTGCTCCGCCCGGTCCCGGCCCCGGCCCGCCGCTCACATGGCGCCGCGCCCGCCGATATTTCTTTTATTCCGCAGCAGATGAGGGAGGGTGGGTGGGATTTTTCCCTCTTTTCTTTCTTTCTCTCTTTCTTCCTTTTTTTTTTTTTTTTTTTTGCAACAAGTGGCAGTCAGACAGCAACACCCCTCCCCGCTCCCATTTGCTAGCGCACGTCTAGGGAGTCACCCGGGGAGGGCCGGGCTTACGGCAGCCCCGGGGGATCGCCCCGCCGCCAGCCGGCCCGGGGCCGCCCTGCGCGGGGCCACCGGGGCTCCCGGACCCGGGCCGGGGGCGCAGCGGGCTGGGAGACCCCCGGTCTGTGCCCATGTGTGGGTGCTGGACGAGGGGAGTGCATGGGAGAGTGTGCAGGCTGTGCACACGCAGATGTGTGAGGAGAAGGGAGTGTGAAGGAGGGAGAGGTGTGTGAGGGTGCTGCACGCATCGCATGCCTTTTAGGGGGGCTGTCTGTGTGTGTGTGTGCTGGGAGAAGGTGAGTGTCTCTATGTGTGCGTGTGTGTGTGTGTATGTGTGTGTGTGTGTGTGTGTGTGCTCATTGCCTGCGTGTTACAGAGGGATGGATGAGCCTCCCCCACACGTGTGTGTGTGTGGGGTGTCTGACCACCCCTGGCACAGTGGGAGAAGTGAGTGCACTGAACGTGTGCGAGCCCCCAGACACCAACAGGAGTGTGCCCGGTGTTTAAGGGGTGTGTACGCCCTGGGTCTGCGTGTGGAGCTCGGGTGTCCATCACCTGGAGCAGTAACCATGCACACACGTGTGCAAAGCCATGTGCGCTGTCAGAGGGGCTGAGCGCCTGCAGTGGGTGCACACACGTGTGTGTTTGCTCTTGGGGACAATAATAAATGTCCTATATGTGTCCGTGGGGAACTTGGGTGTGTGTGGTTCGTGTGTTCACCTGTTGGTTTGTGCAATCTCTGTTGAGGGGGGGTAGGAGGGGCAGGAGTGTGCACACGTGCTTTTTTGGGGGAGGTGGGTGTGTGTGCTCACGCTGCCAACCCATGTGCAGGCACAAAGGGGTGCCTGGGGCAAGCTCCAAGTGCTGAACCCTGAGCTCTGTCCTCAAGGGCTGGGGTACCACAGCAGTGTGACCCATGACCCTCAGTGTGGGACTTTGAAGGGATCTTTATGGCAGGTGCTGTGGGTGCTTGGCCCCTGGCTGAAGGGTTCAGATTGCAATGTGGCCTGGATGCCAAAGAGGCTTTCTGGCACGGGTAGAACAAAGCCATGTGTCTCTCTCACTGGAGTGGCTCAATGCTCCTGGCTTGCCCTGCGTCCCTGCTTGCAGTGGGGTAAGCTGTGGCACCAGGGTATCATCAAGTGTGTCTCCAGATGTCAGACAAGGATGTAAGATGAGGTGAGAGCATGGCACCTCTCTGCCTTGGGTGCTGCCTGCTGGCAGCATCCCCCATTTCCTTATTCTCCCTCCACCTGCCTGTCTGCCAGATTTTCCTGACACCTTTCTCTATGGAGGCAACTTAGCCAGGAGGCAAAGGAGGCACCTGCTCTTGGGCTTTTTTTGGCCACGGCAGCTTAGGATTTACATGGATGCCTGGGGGAGCAGCATTGCCCCACAACACTGGTCCGCAAGGGGCAGTGGCTTTGATTCCATCTCACAGCCAGAGCAGTTTGTCACTGAGACTTCTTAATGCTCCACTGGCTTTTGGTGGCATGGGATGACAAGAGGTTGGGTGGTAAGGGCTGGTAGCTCTGTCCCCTCCATGACCTCCTGCAGGGGCCAGGGACAGTCAGCATGAGCCAAGTCATGCTGACTGCCCTTGAAGCATCTTGTGGAAAAACAGCCACTGGCCATGCTGATGGCAGGAGCTGACTTTGCTCTCAGGCTCTCTGGCCCAGCTCTGTCCCCTTCAACACTTTCCTCTGGGGAAAAGCTGCTGCTTCTGTGCTCTCCAGTTTCCCTTTGAACATCTCCTGAGAAGCTACCCTGTGTCCTGCCACGGCTCCGGTGACTCTCAGGGCTCCTTAAGCTCCTGGCACCTCAGCTGCCTGTGACATAGTGCACCATGCTCACCAGGGAGGCTCTCCTGGAAAAATCAGACCATTCCCTGGGAGCACAGGGCAGCTCCCGACCCTGCAGGGCCCCCAGGCGCTGTTTATCTTTGCACAGGAGATAAATTAGCTGTCGGCCATCCTATTTCAGGGCTGGACAGCTGTAGCTTGTACTGGCCCATCCCATCCCGCTGCGGCAGAGGCAGGGACCTCCTGGTGCTTGCCAGCCCCTCTGAGTGCCAGTCAGAGTGGCACTCTTGTTGAATTGCCAGTGGGAAGATGAGACTTGGCCCTATTTCAGAAGGATCCACAGGGCCACATGACACTCAGGACTCATTGCACAGGACCCCATGCCACATGGTTCCAACTTCCCCTCCCACTGCTGCTGCCTTGCACCCCAGTGTGCTGCACCCTCTGCTCTGGGCTGTGCTTTATCCCCTGTACACTGAAAGCTGGGCTGGGTGGGGTGAGACAGACGTGGTGACTTCTCTGTGGCCCAACAGGAGCCCAAGTGTTTGGGGAAGCTCCCCTTCTGCAAGGCAGAGGGGTTGGGGTGCTTGGGTCAGTTTAGCACCCAGGCCAGCTAGTGGCAACACCAAGGTCTCCAAAGGATGCAGCGTGTCCCATTGCCTTGGGCATGGCCACCAAGGGACCTGTCCTACTCAGCTCTTCTCTAGAACCTGCACAGTGATAACAGCAGCTCTAGGGTTCTGTGCATGTGTCATGAAGTATGTCAGGCTCTCCTTAGGGCAAGCAAGCAGGACCGTGTCCCCTTTGCCCCACCACTCAGCATTTTGCACCAATGGGGTCTGGTGATGCTCCCAGCTGGAGAGAAATTCCCCAAATGGCTATTGATGGCTGCAGCTGAGGCAGCGCAGATAGATAGTGGAGGTATAGACGGGCACAGCAGACAGCAGAGCAGAGTGAGAGATACTTGGAGCAGAGAGATACCGCAGGAGGAATCGAGAGATAGATCCCGAGGGCTGATCAATACCCACTGCATGAGGAGGGACAGCAAGATAAAGCAAGTAGCAGGGGGAAGGTGTTAGGAGGGCAGCGATCTGCATTTGTCCTGGTGACAGTATTGGGGAGATGCCCCTCGTGGTTGCTTCAGTTGGGACAGGGATAGAGTCAGACCCAGGGTGCAGGTGCCCGTGGCTGACTCACTCTCCTTGCCCATCTCCAGCCACTCTGTAGTTTGGTGCCCTTTGAGGTGTCCTGGGGTCCCATCTGGCCTCTACACACCAAAAGGTGTATATTTCCTGTGTGTCCTGGTCACATCTTCTGTCTCTTCAAGGAGTACCTGCTGCTGTGGGAATTTTGAAGGATGCTGTGTCCCTGGGCAGCCAAAGGAGAAAGGGGCAAGCCCTGGCCCTGGCACAGGGGCTGTGCTGCAGCTGGGTGATTGCAGATGAGCTTCCAACCTGTTCCTCAGTTTCTCCATGAGAATCAAATGCTGCAGGCAGCTGTGTCAGGCCAGCATGGACTTGGGATGAAGAGGCATGGGAAGAAAAGGCAGAGGCACCAATAGCCCGCAGAACTTGCTGTGTCCAGAACTCCTCTGCTGGTCATTTGAGACACTTGACGAAGGGGTTGCAGCCATGAAAGGGATGCTTTTTGTGATCCTTAAATGAATGCCTGGCACTCAGTGCTCTGCTGGGATGGGGACAACCCTTCCTGCTGCAGCAGAGCAGCCAGGGTGCCTCGGTCTAAGCCCAGCTCTACTCTGCTGGCATTTGCCTGAGCTACCCCGTGCTACCTCGTTTCTCCGCTTGTCATGGTTTCTTTCTTCATGCCAGCTGAACTGGGAATGCTGAGGAAGGAACCCCCAGAGCAGCCTTTTGCATGGACAGGGCTGCTGGCCCTGCAGCCAGGCTGGGGGGGAATCCCCCGCCCAGTGTGGAGTTATTGACACGGGCGCTACAGAAAACACTGCTGAGATTGTTCACACTAATGTTATTTAGCAGCAATATTTCCGTAATAAAAGAAATCAATGGGCAAGAGAAAAGACCTGTCCAGAGCTTTGATTTTCTTATTTTAATGGCATACTTATTTACTCCCACCAGCGTGCCCATTGGATTTTCATTACGCGGCCTTCGCTGTAAGTGGAGCGGTATTGATACGAGCTGCTGAGTTAGCGCCTTGCCGCGCGGGCCAGCTTGGGTGGGACTGCTCCTGTTCCCCAACGGGGCCCTGCCAAACCCCAGGGAACAGGCCTGGTGCGGGCCAGGGAAGCCTGGTAGCCCACAGGAACATGCACAGGTGCACAGACAGAGCCTGCCCATGCGTGCACACACACACAAACACAGCCCGCCTGTCCCTGAGCACACGGGTGCATGCCTGCTGCTGTGTGCACTGCAGGCTGTGCACACACACAAAGGTGTGACACACGCGTGTCACCTGCCTGGACACACACCACACACCACAGAGAAACAGAACTCTCCTGACTACACCCATGCACATGTGTCCTACCCACATGTACCCCAGCACTCACACACCTGCAGTTGCTCTGTATGGAGAGATGCCTGTTTATAAATGTGTGAGAAATGCCTGTTTATAAATGTGATGCCATTTATAAATGTGTGTGCCAGGCCCACCCATTGTATCCACACCCACCTGAAAACTATTCTACCTACATGCACACGCAATCTGTGAACACATACACACACATGATGTGTCTGACAGCATGTGTATGCACCTATGTGTATGTGTGCAAACCTCTCAAAACCACCCACTCTGTGTGGGTCCAACCATCCTCGGGGGGCCACAGACTCAGCACTGCCACTATCCCTCAAAAGGATGGAGCCCCCTGAGCTCTGGGATTGCCCATGGAAGCAGGGACCTGCCACCAGCCCAGACTTTTGGTCACCAGTGACTGCAGCGGCGAGAGGAGTAACAGCACCATCTTCTGCCAATCCCCGGCAGCTGAGGCAGGGCTGATCCTCCCCAGTGACGCACACCCAGCTCCCAGGACCTTGAGTGGGACAATACCAGCTTCCCTGGGGACACCCAGCTGTCAGCAGGACTGCTGCTGAGGCTGGAGCTGGCCTTCACCGTGGCAGGGCTCAGCACACTCCAGAGACTCATCCAGAAACCCAAGTATGTGGGATGAACAACTTTATTACTGGTATCTCTTTTCAGGTAGCAAATTAAGAACTAGCCCGTGTGCAGGGCTGCTGGTCAGCAGAACAGGGACAGTGTGGGGAGCAGGAGAATCAACATGCTACAGGCCTGGGTGGCCAGAACACACTCGTGTGTTTGGCAGCAGAATGGAGGTGAAAGCCCTCCACCAAGCAGTGAGCTCACACGGGTCTGACCACAGGGGTGCAAGCAGGGTGCACATCTGGGTTTGGTTGGAGATTACAGCACTCTCCTGGCAGCCGGGATCCCATGCCGGGAGCCGAGCAGAGTGGCTGTCCCCAGGGGGGTCTCACAGCCAGGGGAAGCGTTTTGAGGGGCGAGATCCCATCCTGAGCTAGTACAGACATTTGGGCACTCGAGAACACTAGGTGCCTGCATAGCCAAGAGGCCACGCAGAACGGGGTCTCCATTAAGGCGACAGACGGTGGGTTTCCCCCTTGGGGGGCACTGCCTGGAGAGGACTGTGGGGAAGTGACCCTCTTCCAGCCCCCCTCAGGGCAGATGACACACAGGGGAGCAGGGGGCTCTCCAGCACAGAAGCTGGGCATCTCCCCACTGCCAGGGGGTCTCAGCACAGATCCTGCCCTGTGCCAGGGTGACAGTGTGTGCTGCCAACCCACATCAGCAGGGATGGAGCCACGGGAGATGCTGCCAGCTGGACACAGCACTTTGCGCTGCCCGCAGTCCCGGCAGGCTGCCAGAGACATGGGGGACTGAGCGGCCGACCTCTGCAACGGGTGCTCTGGTCTGGTCTACCCTGTGCACCCTGCCCCGAGGGCAGCATCACTCCCCTGACGTCTCAGGAGCTGAGGAAATCTTTCAGGGCCCGGGGACAGCCAGCTCCAGCTTCTCTCCCGCTGCATGCTGAGGGCACACAGGGGTGTTTGTACACTGCAAGGCCACTCCAGCCCCGAGGGATGGAAAAGCAGGACGTGACTCCGATAGAAAGGAGGAACGGGCAGGCAGTAAAGAGAACTGACGTTCTGTGTTGCTGTGACTGCCAAGGTCCCTCTGTCCTGGCACCCTGTTGGCCTGCGGGGAAAGGACAGAACAATTTGGGGAAGGCACAGGGGATCTCCTGCTGCCTCTGCTAGAACCTGGGCTCGGGGAGGAAGAGAAAACGACTGGGAGGAAAGGAGCCAACTGGGCTCAGCAGGGTGCCCTGGTGAGACGGTCTCAGCACCCAAAGGTGCTGAAGAAGGCATTTGCTTCCAGGAGCAGGCCCTTTGCGTAGACACGCAGGGTGTAGAAGAGGGTGACGAAGTCCTGAGTGCTGAAGAGGGTGTCAGCCAGGGCGAAGGCGAGTGTGGAGGGGATGAAGCCCCGGCCGTACTCCACCATCCAGGTGCCTGCACTCCACTGCACTGACGTGGCCTCTCCCGCCTGGTGCACGATGGTGTCACCTGCCAAAACACACAACCAGCATGGCTCCCAGTGGCTGTCCCACATCACACCCAAATGGGAGACATGGGATTACGGCCTGCAGGGTTGAGCCTTCAAACCCCACCCCAGCCTTGCTCCCTTTTCTCTTACTGCCACCCACCGAGATGCTGGGATGTGCCACTGGGGACCCAAACTGCTCTAACCCGGGCTCTTGGCTTCTGTCAGCTCAAAGGAAGGGCCTCTATGACAGCAAGTGCCTGTGCCCCAAAGACATGGATGCAGCCTACTGGTCACCATACTGCTGCACTTACCTGGATAGTAGATCTCACTTCTGGTGGTCCCCTCCTTCCATTGCCGGAATGTCCCCGAGATGATGGTGTCAGAAATATCTGCCCAGTAGCGACCTGTGGCAGGACAGACAACACTGGCTCAGCGTCTCCCTGCCAGGGACAGCACAGGAGCCCAGCTCTGAATTGTGGAACAGGAGGGTCAGGATGGCAGCTCCACTATCTCAATACACCAAGAAGTGCCAACAGCTCTGGTACCCTCACTGTATGTATGAAGAGCCATACACCACCAGCCAGGGCTGCTTGGTGTCCTTAAGCCTCATTATTTCCAACTCCTTTGGCATTTGCTCCCTCCCGAAGCACTGGGAGATGAGATGTCTGCCATCGCCTGCCAGCTGGATGCGGAGAGTCCTGGCCACACAGCATGTCACACACAGGGACCTGCAGATGCTGCAGGACACCATGGGGGCTGGTTCCCTTGCAGGGAGTGTTTGGCCAGCATCATTCACCCCATACAAGTAGTGAAGCAGTGGGCTCCCTGTGCTGGGCACACCATGGCC
Source organism: Passer domesticus (assembly GCF_036417665.1). Taxonomy (NCBI): domain Eukaryota; kingdom Metazoa; phylum Chordata; class Aves; order Passeriformes; family Passeridae; genus Passer; species Passer domesticus. The sequence continues at coordinate 8,590,168 of NC_087512.1, forward strand.
AGCTGCACCTGCAAGAGTGGTGTAGACATAGCTTGGAGAAATCCCCTGCCAGCAGCTCGGTCCCCCTGCTTACCTGAGTGTCCCCCGGTGTCGATAGCTGTCCCGAAGAGCAGCACGTACTCGGTGAGCGAGGCATGGAGCAGGCACATGGAGCCCATCCACCCGCCCGCATTCACAAACACCCACTGCAGGTCCTCGTCTGGCAGGATGTGCCCTGGGTGCTTCTTTCGCAGCTCCACAATGATCTTGGAGAAAGCCAGCTCATGGTCCAGCCCTGCAGCACGCAGGGTCACTGTAAGTCCCTGGCACAGGAAAAGCTCAGCCGACCAACCCCCCAGATCCCCTGCACAGCCATAGGGTTTCAGCACTCCCTTGGAGAGGTCTGCCTAGGGACAATATCTCCTCTCTCCAGCCCTCAGCTCCCGCTGACCCAGCTCCACTGCCTCTCTGGATGGTGACGGAGGATAAGCAGCACTGAGCGCTCCAGTCCTACAGCCCATCCCAGGTGTTGGGCAATGTGGGAGATCCAAACAACGTGACAGTGCCTCTGTCCTGGTGTCATGCAGCCCCGACCAAACTCCCTGTGCCCTGTGGGGACAGCTTCCTTCTGGAGCCCCAGGCTGACCCACCTGGGGCTTCAGCCCCAACCAGGTTGGGTGATGCCGCTGCCCTGGTCCCCGTCGCTCCTTTGCTCCACTCTCATTTTCCACCCTGCTTTCCCTGCGTTCCCTGTTGCTGTTCCCCGGTACCGACCCCCTCCCTCTCCCAGTCCCGCTGCCCAGATCCAGCTCCCTGCCCCTCCCTGCCCCCAGCCCCATTCCCCCCATGATCCCGGCCCCCCTGTACCGAATTCTCCTCGGTCCTTCGTCCCCGCTACGGCTCCCCGCTCCGGCCCAGGCCGCCGCTCCCCGCCGCGTCCCCCGCTCCTCTCTCCATCCCCACCCCCTTGCCTACCCCCATCCCCACGGCCATCCCTCCTCGGCCCCGCTCCCCGCCGCCCCTCCGCGTCCCCACGGGCGGCGCGTACCCGCGTGGTGCCGGGCGAGCTGTGCGATCTCGGCGGAGCTGAACTCGTACCGCTTGGCCGCCAGCCACCCGCGCAGCCCCTGCAGCACCAGCGCCAGCGCGCCCAGCGCCAGCCCGGCCCGCAGCGCCCGCCGCCCCCACGCCGCGCCCATGCCGCGCTCCGCCGCCCCCGGCACCGGGAGCGGGACCCGGGCCGGGACCGCCCCCGCCGCGGCCACGCCACGCACGGCCCGGGCGGCTGCGCCGGCGCGGTGGGGCGGGGCGGGAGGCTGGAAGGGGCCGATCCCGCCGGTTTTCCGGGATTGGGGAGGCATGGAGCCATCGCTGGCCGGGGCGGCGGAGGGGGGCGGCCGTTTCCGCGCCAGCGGTACGGATTGGGTCGCCTTCCTCCATCCTTCCCTTCAGAGCCCCGGCGGGGACCAGCACGATCCCGGCAAGCGGGAGCTGCGGGGACCTTCCCTGCCCAGAGCAGCGGGGCTCCCGGGCTGGGACAGGGAGGAAGGGGTGAAGCTGAGGGAGGGCACCAAGCGGCGTGCATAAGGCAGACCGTCCTGCTTGTCCCCTGAGGGAGCGTGTCTCCTGAGGGGCGGCTGGGGTGCCTGTGCCGCCACTGTGCGGGCTCTGCGCCTGAGGCCCCGCTGCTCTCCCTCCCCTCAGAGCACCAGCACGTCCGGTACAACCCGCTGAGGGACGACTGGGTGCTGGTGTCGGCCCACCGGGTCAAGCGCCCTTGGCAGGGCCAGGTTGAGAAGCCGCCCCCCGAGGATGTGCCCCGCTGGGACCCCAAGAACCCGCTCTGCCCTGGGGCCACCCGGGCCAACGGCGAGGTACCAGCAGGGACACAGGGAGCCGGGCTGCCCCTGCGGCCCCCTCCTGCCTTCATGCCATCTCTCACCCCGGCAGGTGAACCCCAAGTACGAGGGTACTTTCGTCTTCCCAAATGACTTCCCTGCACTGCAGCCTGATGCTCCAGAGCCTGGTAACTTTGGGGAGTGGAGTAGGTTGCCGGGCACCCCCCAACTTGGGTCCTGGAGAGGCTTGGGTTCTGCCTCAGCGCCTTCTCCCTGCCCACTCTCTGTCCTTCCCCAGATGACAGTGATCACCCCTTGTTTCAAGCTGCTGCAGCCCGGGGTGTGTGGTAAGTACCTACATGCCTCCAGCGGCTTTGGGACACAATTTGTCAAGAGCCTGTGGAATGGTGCTGAGCTGGGCCTGCTCCCCTCATGCAGTGCCTGTACTGTACACACCTGCTCAGTTTTGGGATCATTCTGGGGGTTTTGGCCCTGTCCCTTGCCCCACTGCACCCAGCAAAACTGCGAGGGTCTCTGGGGACTCCTGCAGTCGCAGCTAAGCGTGTTTCCTCTACAGCAAGGTGATGTGTTTCCACCCCTGGTCGGACCTGACGCTGCCCCTCATGTCCCTGCCAGAGATCCGGGCTGTCATCGATGCGTGGGCAGAGCTGGCGACGGAGCTGGGTGCTTCCTACCCCTGGGTGCAGGTGTGGGGCTGGTGGGGGCTGCTCTTTTGTGGGTGACGGTGGGAGGTCAGCACTGGGTACTTCAGCAGTACTTGGGGTTGGGAGTGTCCTAGTTGTGCGTGGGTCTCTTCCTTTGTGTCCTTTGTACTCTTTGAGCCTTTGTGCCCTGCTGAGCCTTTCCACGTGGGTGTGAGGCTCTGTCCTCCTGCGGGTTGCTTCCCTGCTCTGCTGGGGACACCACGACAGCCTGCAGTGGGGGCCCTGTGGCTGGGACCTGCTGGCTGCACCTCTTCCTCTTTTCGTAGATCTTCGAGAACAAGGGAGCCATGATGGGCTGCTCCAACCCGCACCCCCACTGCCAGGTGAGGCTGTCCCACCTGTGACCTGGCTAAACTACAAGTCCCTGTGGTGACTCTACAGCAAACCCTGAGGGCAGATGTGAACGGCAGTTGCCCTGCCCTTGTCCCGAAGCTTTTTGCAGTGAGGATACCCCTGTGTCTGCCCTGTCACCTTCCCTCTGGGGACTGTCCCTTGTGGCTGTCACATGCCAGACTCTCCACCTGGTGGCAGCAGGGACCTCCAGATGAGCAGCGTGACTAGGGGTGCCCCTGCAAGTGAGGGGTACGAGCACCTCAGTCCTGTGCCCCGATGTCCCTCCCAGGTGTGGGCCAGCAGCTTCCTCCCGAACGAGGCGCGCCTGGAGGACCGGACCCAGCGCCAGCACCTGAGCCAGCACGGCGTGCCCATGCTGCTGGAGTATGCTGAGCAGGAGGCTCGCCGAAAGGTGAAGGCATGGGTGTTGTCCATAACCCCTCCCTGGGAGCTGGTTGTGTGCCAGGGTGGGGTCCCCAGCCCCCAGGAGCTGGGTCCTAAGAGTGCCCTGGGGAGTTGGGACTTTGTCCCCATCAAACACTGCGTGTACCGCCTGCCTGCAGTGCTACAGGCTGGGTACAGAGTGGCTGGACAGTGGCCAGGCAGAAAGGGATGTGGGGGTGCTGGTTGGCAGCTGACTGAACATGAACCAGCAGTGCCCAGGTGGCTGAGAAGGCCAATGGCACCTGGCCTGTACCAGGAACAGTGTGGCCAGCAGGACCAAGGAAGTCATTCTTCTCCCGTACTTGGCGCTTGTGAGGCTCCACCTTAAATACTGTGTCCAGTTCTGGGCCCCCAGTTTAGGAAGGATGTTGAGATGCCCAAATTCATCTGGTCGAAGGCAGCAAGGCTGGTGAAAGATCTGGAATACAAGCCCTGTGAAGAACAGCTGAGGGAGCTGGGGGTGTTAACCTGGAAAAAGAGGAGGCTTAGGGGAGACCTTATCACTCTGCTAGTCCCTGAAAGGAGGTTTTAGTCAGTGAGGGGTTGGTCTCTTCTGCCAGGCAACCAGTGACAGGACAAGACAACACAGTCTGAAGCTGTGCCAGGGAACTTCAGGCTAGACATTAGGAAAAATTCTTCACTGAAAGAGTGATTGGGCATTGGAATGGGCTGCCCGGGGAGGTGGCAGAGTCAAAAAGACTGGGTGTGGCACTCAGGACTGTGGTTTAGTTGATCAGGTGGTGTTAGATCATAGGTTGGACTTGGTGATCTCAGAAGTCATTTCCAGCCTAGCTGACTCTGATTCTGTGCCCGGCAGGAACGGCTGGTGGTGGAGAATGCAGACTGGCTGGTCGTGGTGCCATACTGGGCTACCTGGCCCTACCAGACCCTGCTGCTGCCCCGCCGCCATGTCTGCCGCCTCCAAGACCTCAGTGACAGTGAGAAGGACAGTGAGTGGCTCTGAGCTTTGTTGTACCCCATCCCACATCCTTTGGGTTTGACCTTTGTTATGAGGCAGCCATGCTGGTGCTGGAGGGCTTGTGTCCTTGGGGTGGGGGCTGCCGAGCTTAGCTGAGGAGGGGAATGGCTCCTCTGTTTGTTAGGATAGGAACTAGTTGTTTGGGCACAGTCAGCACTGCTGGTGGCACTCATGTCCTTTTGGGGTGATGAAGCACATGGTGCTCCCTGCTTTGGTGGGAGACTTCTCCTGCTGCATTGCTGGGGTTCCATGTGTGAGGGGAGGGAATTCCCAAGCGCATCCCTCCTGCCTGTCACTGATGTCCACCCAGGGAGAGGGGCTGCAGGTGCCTCCACTGCACACGTGACACGCTGCTGGCCAGCTCGGGGTGTGAATCACTGTCACTTTCCTGCAGGCCTGGCCTCCATCATGCAGAGGCTGCTCATCAAGTACGACAACCTCTTCGAAGTCTCTTTCCCGTACTCCATGGGCTGGCACGGTGAGTGGCGTGGCTCTGCAATCCTCTCATCCACATCCCTGTCTCCTCCCTGCGGCTCATGCAGTGCCTCTGTTCCCTGCAGGAGCCCCCACAGGGCCCTACCTGGAGGAGGACTGCAGGCACTGGCAGCTCCATGCCCACTACTACCCCCCGCTGCTGCGCTCCGCCACTGTCCGTAAGTTCATGGTGGGATACGAGATGCTGGCGCAGGCGCAGAGGGACCTCACCCCGGAGCAGGTGAGTGCAGCTCAGGGGGATTGGGGCACCCAGGGGGTTGTGTGCCGGGGCTGTCCCTGGGAGCAGCTCCTGGCTGTCCCTTGTGCTGTGCCCTGCAGGCAGCCGAGCGCCTGAAGAGCCTCCCCGAGGTGCACTACAAGAAGAGGGCTGAGGAGGTGTGATGGGGAGCAGCAGAGCAGCCAGTCCTCAGGTGTGAGTGTGAGGGGGGATCTTATTGCTCCCCACCACTACCTGACAGGAATAGCCAAGTGGGCGTTGGTCTTTTCTCCCAGATAACTAATGATAGGATGAGAGGGAGCAGCCTGAAGTTATGTTAGGGGAGGTTTAGATTGGATGTTGGGGAGTATTTCTTCACTGAAAGGGCGGTCAGACATTGGAACAGGCTGCCCATGGAAGTGGTGGAATCACTGTTGCCTGGAAGTATTCAAAAAAATGTGTAAATGTGGCACTTAGGGACGTGGTTTAGTGGTGGGCTTCACAGTGCTGCACTAAGAGTAGAGGTTTAAGATTGCATCATTTGGTGTGCTCAGTGTGCTCTGCCATGGGTCAGCTGGGAGTGGTGAGAACCGAGGTCTGGGAATTCATGTCAGTTGTGAACCCTCTGAGCTCCCAGGTTCTCCTGAACCTTGTCACGACTTGGCTGGTTTTTGGGACTGGTTTTGCCTGTTTGGGGACTCAGGGCCTAATCCTGTGGTATCCTTCTATAGGTGGTGTTCCTTGTCTCTTTCACCATCCCAGGGTCTGTTTTCTACCCCCACAGTATGTTCCTACCACTACTAAAGCGTTTACTGTCCTTACCAGTCCAGTCTCACTGGTGGGACTGGGATTTTTTCTGCCCCATGGAGGGGCACAACCCCCCTGTTCAATAAAACCTTGAAGCAAAGTGCCTCTACGTGTGCTCTCGTGGCTCTCAGCCCTAGGGGGGAGGTTTGGGGTTTCTGCTGAAGATCCCCAGCTGCTGGTGTGGGGTAACACGGGGCTCGGGTTGTGCTGGCAGCCCCATACCTGTTGCTTCTGTCCCTGCCTCTGCGCTGCCTCCTCTTCCTCCCTGGGGGGAGCTCTGAGTCTGTCTCTGAGTGCTTGTGGAGGAGTGGGAAACAGGAAGAATGGATGCAGCCCAAGGTGTAGCCAGCTCCTGGGAGAGGGCTGAGCCCTGGCAGACTTGCTGTACGGAGGCTGCTGGCTGAGATGCTCAGCCGTGGAGCTGTTCCTCCTCATCCTCTCTGGCTGGGACTGCTGGGTCCTCATGCTGCCTGCTGCAGATAAAGGGGCTGCTGGAATGCAGCCGGGGGCTGGTTCATTACTCACCTGGGGCCTCCCAGGGAGTCTAGCTCTCTTCCTGGTGCTGCTCCCCCCTTCACTGTGCCCACACATGGGGTGGGATAGTGGTAGTCTGGACACTGGGCTGAGCTGGGGGATATTCTATTCACCTCTGTCTTTGTTCTCCTCCCTTTCCCTCCAGGAAAGCCCTGGGACTCTGCAGGGGTAGGTGATGGACAGTGATGCCACCACAGCTGATGTTGGGGGAAACCCTCACGTCTTCACAAATAGTTTTCATTTGTCACTGATGAGCCATTCTCACAACTCTCTAATGAGACTCCTCTCCTTGTCCAGTCTGTGAGTGCGCTCCTGGGGTCTAGAAATACCTTGCAAAGAGAGGAATGCTCTCCTCCTGCCTCCAAGACAACAGTTCATGGGGAAGGCTGTGTTCCCTGTGCCCCATCCGTGCATCACTCTCCCGTGGGGCTAGGACAGATGGAAGGGCCTCTTGGCCTGTGTGGTGCTGGATGCCCTCCTCCATGCTGGTCCTGTCTTTCTGCCTGATTGCCTCATCCCAGAGCCCACAAACTGCCCTCTCCTGACCTGAGCGCTGCCCAGGTGCTCCGGGGCTGTGGGGAGGAGCTGGTGGCTGACCCTTGAGCTTGGACCTGTACACAGCATCCCTCACCAGGGCATCGGCGCTGCCAGCTGGGAATCTGGCCTCTTGCAAAACTGATTTCTCCCCTCCTGGGACAAACAGAGTCTGATCTCTGCCGCCATCCCGATGGCGAGCCCTTCCCATTGCAACAAGTGCCTCTGCTCCAACTTCCCCACTTGTTCTCCAGGGTCCTGGGAAAGCGGCAACAAATTGACTTAAGTGTGGCAATGCAGCTCGGGGTAATTAGGCGCTGAACCGGTTGTAACGAAGCTCGTCATCTCCCTGCTCGGGCAGTTAGCTCTGATTTAATGGCCCGGCGGCTCCCAGCCCCGGGCTGCCGAGCCTCGGCCCGCGGCCGTAAATGAAACGCGCAGTTGAGTCAAGCGGTATTAAACTTTACAGTCGCCGTCTCTAAAAACGAGACTCTCTCCAGTAAATCAGGGCAAGTGGGATTGTAAATATCGAGGCAGGATCCATATTGCTTAATTAAACAGCGCCTAATGAACAGCCTGTTTGTTGTGTTGTGATTTAGGATGGAGGCTGGGGAGGCAGTGCGTGCTCAGGAGGGCTGGTGCCCGTACCAGGGTGCCCCATGCTGCAGGTACCAGCTGCTCAAGTTTATCTGCTGCTAAAAAAATCTCTAGAGATGGCTTGAGAATTAGTTTGGGTTTTTTTTTTTTTTTTTTTTTTTTTTTTTTTTTTTTTGTTTTTTTTTAGTTAAAACAAAATCGCCTCCCCCCCAACACAAAATCTGAAACAGGGAGAAAGCAGCAGTTAGAGGAGGAAGAGGAGGGAGTACACCCAGGTCTGAAAGCTTGACCTTGGTCATGCTGAGCTTCCCACTTCCTCACAACAGCTCCAACCTCCTCTTGCCCTCATACTTTTAGCTTGTGAAAGGCTGGAAGGGAGCAATGAGCCTTTCCCATTGCACAGGGAGGCATCAGGGTGGTGCAAAGGGAGCTGCTGGGGATGGAAAGGTATTGCAATTCATAGGAACTACCACTGGTGTGCTGTAAAGCCCCAAGCCTTTTATAGTGTGGTAGTTGCAATCTAGTTGTAATTAATCAGTGATTTATTGCAAGAGATTAAAAAAGTCCTGCTGGTGAGGGATGAGGGAGTGAAGGGCTTGCGGAGTACCAGCTGTTGTTCTTGACCTGGGAGCATCAAAGGGCAGCTGAGGCCCATTGGGGATCCCCATGAGGACATTCCTTGATGCTGTTTCATTTCTCCAGGGGAGCTGTTGGAAATCCTGGGAGAAGTATCTCTGTGACTGGGTCATCCTTGTCCTGAGTCTCCATCTCCCAGCATGAGGGCAGAAACATCTTCTGCAATTGCTGCCCTGAGCTGCTCTGGAAGAATGAACAGGCCAGGTGGTGGGGAGAGTGAGAGGAGCTTGAGCATGGAATTAATGAGTTAAAATCCACTGGGGTCCCATAGAGGTGTTTGCACCCTCTGTGGTGCACTGATGGGTCTGTGAGGGATGAGGAAAGGGGCAGAATGCTGCTGCACTGGGCTGGCACAAGATGTGCTCTGCCCGAAGCAAGGGATACACCCAGTGGGGGATCCAGATGTACAAAGATGCTTGAGGGGGTGTGGCCAGGAATTTACTTTCATTTTTGTCCCATTTTCTGATCCCACTGAAAGAAACTGGTCAATCTTCCACGGGATGTGGCTTTCCCAAAGCTCCTGGAGCTTTGTCTCCACTGAAATGAGCCAATGTCCTTGCCTGGGTTGTGGCAGTGGCTGTGCCCATCATTGCGCCTGCCCTGCATGTTTGAGAGACCCATGGTACCCCCAGCTCTGACACTGACTCCTCCTGTGGCCATGGTTGAGCCCTGGGGTGCCAGTCTGGGAGGCACATGGTGGACAGACACCATTTGGCATGAGCACTTCATGGCAGAGGGCAACTACTGGGTGCAGGTTCATTCCCTTTGGCTGAGTGTCCTTGTCCATGGCACTTGCCAAAGGCTGCCGAGCTGCAGCCAAGCTGCAGATCCTGACTCCTGCCCACCCCTCTTCACCCTGCCTTCCAGTGCAAGTGAGACAATAAAATATTGAGCAGAGGAAGTTAATGTGTGACCGGTGTGTTTTAATCAGAAAGAAAAGTTACGAGTTGAGGCCTGCTGGCTCCTGCCATGCTGCAGTTTTACTGTCCTTCCTGATACCAGGTTAATGGCTGTCATTTCATTCCAGTTTCACTATTGGATTTGGTCTTATTGTTGAGTTTCTTCTTGTCTGCTGCTGCCTGTCACTGAGTAGGAGTTTTGGAAATGGAATAAGGAAGAAATTTTAAAGCAAATTTTTAGGGAGGAAGAGAGGAAGGATGAAAGGAAGAAATGGAGGAAAGGAGAGAGAAAGGGGGAAACAGGGAGGGAGAGAAATCTAAATCCCTCCCATTTCTATTTAAAAGGCATCTTCAGGCACTTACATGAAAACAATTAATAATTTTAAGCAGATGCTAAACACTCTGGTTCCCTAATGCAGGCAGGCTCCATGCAGTGGGGAGATTTTGTGAGCCAGGAGAATGCAAATCAAAACCCCTTTTAGATCTTGTCTTAGCTGGCCATGCAAGAGCAGCTGGGGCAGCAAAGAGCGCCCACTTTGTCCTGTGGTGTATCTTCCCTGGGTTTGGCAGCTGCCTTGACAGGAGTTCAGAATAGCAGGAAACAATTTTGGAGGTGTCTTGCCCGTGTTTCAGACAGCTGGTGTGTTTTCCTCTGCTGATGGTCCCTCAGTCCTTCCAGCAAGGCATTTTCAGAGCCCATGAGTTGTGGGATGGCTGCTGGTCCCAAGTGGACACAGTGGGATGCCTGGATGCTGCCTAGCAAGCCCTGCATGGACTGCAGGATGGCAGCCCCAAGGCTGGAATTCAGCTGGTTAATCATCTGATAATACAGGTAATTTAATATTGCCACATTACAGCATCCATGTGGTCAGTAAGCACCGGCCCCCAAATTTCCTGCATGCCTGGTGTTGGGGAGGTGCCTGGGGCTTCAGTTCTTGGCAGTGGGGTCCTGTCATTGCATGTGGTTTGGTTTGAGCCTTTCCCATCCTGGGACCCCATCCCAGAGGCAGCAGCCTCTGCTTGGAGCAAGAGGAACAACAGGAGCATCCAGATTCCAGCTGGATTCAACCCAAACCAAACGGTCTGGGGACAGAGGGGAGCAGGTGTGGGTGGGAGGACAGGGGACTGCTCTGGGATAGGGGCAGCCAAAGGGATGGTAATCTTTGCCTGCCAAAGGGAGTTACTCACCCGCAGTGCAGATGCTGGGAGAAGGCTGGAGCCCTTGCAGCACCCAGGATCTGTCATGGCTGGGATTGGGCACCCTGGCTGTTCCTGGCACACCACTGCTGCTGGAGCCAGCTGTGAAAGCTCGCAGACATCTGTGCCTGCCCCGTGGGGAGGGATCCCTGCTCATCCTGATGTTCCAGAGAAGAAATCTCTACATATTTGCTAATTATCGTGAGTGATGCTGAGAAGTCTGCTACAAAGCCCCAGGAGCCGCAAGACATTGTAGTGCCAGGATGGATCCGAGGTGGAAAATCATCCCCTGGGGTGTGCCTGGGTATAAGGTAACTCCTGCCAGAAGCAGAGCCCTTGGGAGAGCGGAGGAAGTGGAGAGATACTAATTAGGTGTTAATAAGCGAGTAATTAGTAGATCTCCATCCTCCTTGGTGCCCCTGGGGCTCCCTTGCCCAGCTCCAAGCCAAACCACCTGCTTCAATGTACCTAAGGTGGTTTGAGCCCCACAGGTTACGGCTGGAGCAGGGATGAACCAGCTGCTGCTCCCCATGCATAGTGACAGGCTCAATCTCACAAAATATCCTCGTGAATTGCCCTCATGAAACAAAACTCGACAAATAAAAGCAGAAAGCCCATTTGCAGCCTGTGAGCTTTTAGTGTTTAACCCCTCACTTGTTTTGCCTGCATTTATCTCAATCTCAGGGCAGGTCCTCCACTCCTTCATGGCTCCACTCCCACACGACTCCTGGGCTGCCTGTGCTGTCCCTGTGGAAAAGGTGCTGCCCCATCTTGTGCCTCAGTTTCCCCATGGCTCAAACAGGATCAATTGCACAGGGGTCAGACCCCATCGGCTGACCAGGAGTGGGAGCCTCTGTGACAGCCCTGCAGATGCTTCTGGGCTTTTATAGGAACCTTGGGACATCCTCAGTGTGACACCCTCGCAGTTCCTGTGGATTGGATGGCTTCATCCCATCTGGCACAGATTTGAGGAAAAAGGTTTCCCATCCCTGGGACTGGCTGCTGCCCCAAAACAGTGCTGTGCAACAAACCCCTGGGTTAGCACACCCAGATTGCTGGCTCAATATTTAATTTCAGACAATAAAAATACCTAGTTTTGATTTAATTTTTTAAATCAAATTTTTAATTCTCACACAGGAAAGAAACAGTGAGAGCGAAGCCAGGATGGGTCCCCAGGATGCCAGCTTGCTTTTTAACCCTTCCCATCCTGCTTTCAAATTCCTCTTGGGATCAGAGATGCTCAAAAAGCATCTGTCTGGTTCCAGCTGCTTCCAATACGCTTCAGTAGCAGCAGGACCCTGCTCCATCACAGCCCGTCAGGTCACCTCAGAAGTAGCAGATCCATTGGCACAGGAGAAAAGAAACGACCCCCAGCCTCTTCTGGGGTCTAAAATTCCCTCCGCCCTGGAAAGGACTAGCCGACACATCAGGAACTTGGAATGATTATGATAAAACCTGTGGGACACCAAGGGCATCACTATGATTTGTGCTGTCTAAATGTTAATCAGAATAATAATGCCTATTGAGACAGCTGTTTTAAAAGGCTGTGATGTCGGAGTAAAAATTCCAATAAAACTCTATTAGCCCTTCCTCGTTACACTAATGGTGCCTGCTGCTAAAAGCCCCCTGCTATAGACACCCGTATTAATGGGCTTATTACAGGAAATAAAATCTGAGGCTGAACATTACAGAGAAGCCTGATTAATTCAGCAAGGTAATCTTTTTTTTCTTTCCCCTCCTCTCTGCCTTTTCTTACTCTCCCCCTCTTTATTTAATGAATGTACTTCTTGAACTGCCAACTTTTGAGCTTTTCATGGAGTTTGGGGATGATTTTAAAGTGATCTCGTTCACAAAGAGATGAATCTTTGAGCGAGTGCCTGGTGCAAATGCGGGGGAAGGCTTGTCAGATATCTCCATCAAACCAGGGAAGGGGAAAAGCAGCCAGGCTAGAAGTGAAGAGGTTAGAGAGGGGGGAACAATGGATATCCCAGGGATATCCACCTGGAGCAGTGTCTTGTGGGCCGGAACAGCCCACTGCTTGTGCCCAGGCAGGTGCATGTGACATTAGCCAAGGTGAAGCTGCTGGGGGTAAGCAACATCTGCCCTCAAATTCTCCTTCCCATCCTTTCTTGTCCTGATTTATCCTCTTTTGCTGTCACCTCTGTCCCCGCAGGAAGGTTTGCCTGGGTCTCCCATTTGCAGGTGCCATCCCAAAGCCCACTGGCTTCACCTGGCGAGGCTGGCACCCTGGGCTCATGCTGAGAGGCAGAAACACTCTGACAGACACACCACTATTCATTCAGGCTATAAATAACTCCCATAAAAATCCTCTTCTTAGCCTTTTGTGTTCAGCCAAACCCTGCCAATGGGAAAGGAGACGGCATCTATTTTATGGGCGGCTGGAAGCCGGCTTTGCATTTTTCTGGCTCACGTAATCCCACAGGTACCCTCGTTTCTTTTCTCTTTTAACAGACTTTTGATTCACATTCCTCCCAGCCAAGTTTAATTATGGCTTCGGTTCCTGCTGCCCAGGGAGGGGAAGGGAAGAGGGCAGCTCTGCTGGCATGTGCAAGGACAGGAAACATGGGGCTGCCCAGGGAGGGGAAGGGGAGAACAGGAGGGAAAGAGGAAAGTGTGAAGGAGGGAAAGCAGGAAGGAGCAGACAGGCTGTAAAGAAGGAAGAGGCAAAGGAAAAAAAGGAAAGAAAGTGGAGCCCAGGTTTGTGCCCATCCTGGGAAGCCAGAAAGGTATCCAGGTCCCAGACTGCGTAATGACTGCATTTACTGATTTCTAATTAACCACACAAGAAGCTGCAAGCACTGTGAGCTTTTGGATGGTCTGGACATACTGGGTGATGGGCTATCAAAGTCTGGAATTCCTTGATCCTAATTCCACATGGGTATGTTGCAGTCATACACGGGGCCAACATGCTACAGGCAGTTAATGATTTAATGGTAATGTAGGGGAGTTGAGTTGCACTGGGAAGGAGAAGGTGGTGGGATTGCACAGACCCTGCCAAGCAATCCTCAGGGGTCTGCAGGTGGGGCTGGAGTTGAGGTTTCCCTTTGGGGATCTGTGACCTCCTTACCTTGGGAAATATGTGGTCTGGGTTTGGGGATGGCTGGAGATTTTTTCCCTACCCTGCCTGTGCCCATCCTGCTGTCAAGGCAAGCACCCCATTAACAGCAGGGGTCTCTTCTGCCCTGTACTATAACACAGCCAATGCTCCCTTACTTACATGTCTACCTTAAAAAAGAGTGCCTTCCACATCATTAGTCCCTCAGATATTGATGGATAGGTTCTTGCTGTGATCTCCTCACCACCACACCCTTATCAGTGCCATCTGGAAGTGCAGGTGAGGATCAGCATGGGAAACCCTGTGATGAGGGAGAACACTCTAGGGAGTGGGAAGAGGGGACAAAAGCCTCCAGAAGGAAGGGGGGAAAAAAAGATGAAATCAATTTAGCTACAATAAAGCCTCTTACTGTATTAACTGCTAATCCACAAATACACAAACACACAGAGGGAGTCCTTGGAATAAAGGCATTTAATTAGGCTATTTGCTTGAAGCTGGCTCTGAAAGGTCTGGCAGGGTGGAGGAACTGGCACAGTGGGAACCTTGTGGGATATGCTTGCCAGGACCACTGGTGACCTCCCCCTTTTGGTTCAAGGTCATGGAGCAGTGCTGTCCCCTCCATGGGGACACAGCCCACCCTCCAACCATGTCTGGATCTCTCTGGACTTCCCCTTGCTGGCTGGGGAGAATATCTCCTGGCCCCCTACGGATGCTGAGGAGCTGACTTTTCATGATGTTTCCCATCCAGCTGGGGTGTGAACTGTTGGCATCATGGGGCCATTTGCTTTTTCCTCCTCTCCTTTTCCTTGAAGGGAGGGGGCCGCAGTCAGGGGGGTTATAACTCTTCTCTCCTCTCATTTGATCTGCCAGAGGGCTCAGCAGGGGGAAGACCCTGTCTCGGCAAGCTGCCCATGAGATAAAAGGCAGAGAGGGCCAAGCCAAGACATTTTTTCCACTGTTCCCCCCACCCCTTCGCCCCTTCCTCCATCCCCCCGGTTTTCTTGGCAAAGGACGAAACAGGGAAATGAGCATACTCCTTTCAAAGCCCTTCTTCTTTCAATATTGAACCGGGCCTGGATTCCCTTCTGGATGCCTGATTGCTGGCATTCCCACTCCCCATGCAGCCTAAACTGTAACAGCTGAGGGCTGGGGATGCTGTCGGGGGACTGCAAGCACGTGTGGGGAGGCTGTAAGGGGAACACCAGCCTCCTGCTTCCCATTCCAGTTCTGGGGCTGTGCTGCATCCCACAGACACTGGGGCCCTTGGGATCCCTCACCCCATTGCCACTTGTTGCCTCTGAAACTCTGCTGCTCTGGTTTGTCACGAGGTGTGGGGGTCTCTGCTCCTGGCAAGCTTGTGGGTTGGAAGATGTTTGGCTGTGTCACCCTGTCCTGCAAAGGCTGTGCTGGTGTGGGTCATGGGAACCAGCTCCACTGTCCTGGGATTCTTGTTAAGGCTTGGGAATCCCCTCCTGCCCTGAACTGGGATGAAAGCCACACCAGGGAACCTGGCAGAATGCAGCCCAACTCCCACTTGCTGCATTGGACTCAGTGGAGTGTTTCATTTTAACTTTTTCCAGAGGTTTTCTTTTGATTTCATCCTTTTCTATTTGATTTTTTTTTTTTGAAGGAAGATAATGATCTTGCATTTCCAAATGAAATCATTTGGCACCTGGGTGGGGTGAGGGAGAAAAATATTTATTTTTCATTTAAAGCTGTTGAAACAGGATAGCTGAAATGTTACATGTCTTTTTTTTTCCCCAGAAGGTTTTTGGAAAGAGAAATTTGTTTGAAGTGACCTTTTCTTAGGAAGTGTGTTGATGAACTGGCATTTTCTGGATGAAAAAGCATTTCTGCCCAAAGTGCCTGGCCCTTCCCAAAGGAAAAGGCAGGAGCAGAGGGGCCATGTGGGCTGCAGAAGGACAGGGCTTGGGTTTGGGATTTCTCCAGTGTTCTGGGGAGGATGTTTGGACTGGTGTGGCAAATTTGGTGCCAGAACCTGGGGCATAATGACCAAGGTGGTGGGGCAGCTCTAGTGCTGTGGCTCTCTGGGGCTGCTGGTGAGAGGAGTCCAGTGCTGCAAGGCAGCAGGGAAGGGGAGGTCAGATGGGACAGCCCAGATCTCCAGCACAGCACTCCCCAATCCCTTCTCATCACCCCTTCAGCATCCCTCATGCCTTTATCATGCTCTGTGTAACTTCTGAGGAAGGAGGGCAGCCCACTCATGAGGCCTCAGTGTAAACCTTTAATTAACAACCTCCTCTAGTTATGCTTGAGGGGCTTTGAGGCAGGAGGATTTGGATTTGTGAAGGCACAGCAGGGATGGGGATCTGCTGGTGTGATCCACAGCTCTCTTCCTGGGAGAATCTCCCACTGGCAGGTTACCCAGACCCAGATCCTGGCAGTGCACCTTCCCTGGGGCTGGAGGAACACAGTGTGCCTCTGTGCTGGCATGATCGTGCCTTACATCCAGGGCTGTGAAAAGCTTTTCAGCTCCAACAGCCCAAGGACTGAGCTGGACATCCCATGGGGCAGCACCCAGATATTCTGCAGTGCTGCTCCCCAACCAGGGGCCCACATGGTCAGTGCAGCCCACCCCCAGCAGGGTTACATCTTCTTTCCTTCATCCCATGCGCTTGTGAGAGGGTTGGGATCTGGGGATGCCCCAGGAGACACTCTCTTGGAGCCTGTTTCCCTTTTTTAATCCCATTTGGCTGTCCTCATTTGCTGCTTTCCTGCACATCTCGTGTGGTATGTCGATTCGCTGTCGCTCTGGTTTATTAATCAGAGTGTCAGGCAGGGGCAGATCAAATGGCTTACAAGAGCCTAAGTACGTTACAGCAATGCTATT
Source organism: Passer domesticus (assembly GCF_036417665.1). Taxonomy (NCBI): domain Eukaryota; kingdom Metazoa; phylum Chordata; class Aves; order Passeriformes; family Passeridae; genus Passer; species Passer domesticus. The sequence goes on from NC_087512.1 coordinate 8,606,288, forward strand.
ATCTCTCTCCACTAAAATTTGTAATCTCCATGAAAAATTAGAGCAAGCTGCTCTGACAAGCCCCATTCTCCATATGCCCCACGAGCAGGACCCTAATTATTTTACCTTTTTTTAACTCTTTATTAATCCCATCCTCCACCAGCCGCCTGTTATTTTGCCTGGGATTCGTGACTTGACAAAAGAGATTGGCTTCACAAATGCTTTTAAACCCCTGGTGCTTGCAGACTGCCAATGTGAGACTGCTCTACTTGCATGAGATACCTGCCAGAGAGGCAAGCAGCTGCTTTTGTGGGGTCCCTCACATTTTTTGGGGTGACCTGGCAGGGTGGCGGTGTCTGAGGCTCCTTCCTGAGGTACCCAGCAGGTGGTGGTGATGTATAAGTAATTCCTCACAGTGTTTTCTTATCGGAGGATTTTAATGTTTTATTCAGCTTCAGGTTGGTGTTATCCGTCTCTCGGGCTTCCAGTGGGGGCTCACCACATCATGAGACTTTCTTTTCATATTTGCCAGGCTGGACACAGGCAGGGTTTAGTTCTTGTTCCCTTTTTTGTGCTCTCCAGAGTGCGCCATATGCAGTCTTTCATACGGATGGGAAACAAGCAAAACCTCTTATCACTCCTGCAAGTCTAGTTGACACAGCCTTTTCACTCTTTGACTGCATTTAATACCTTTTATTTCACATCTTTCACCACTTTACAATAGGACCAATATAACATCCATAATAATTCTGGTTTTGAAGGGATGCTGTCTGGAGGGAGAGAACTGATCAGGCTGGGATAGGGATGATGCTGTGGGTGTACCTGGGCAGAGAGAAACATTGGTGGGCTGGGAAGCTGGGGTGTTCTTGTCCACTCTCTGGGGGTGAGAAGCAGTGCCATGGTTGTCCCCAGTCCCTTCCTGGTGGCTCTTGGTCCAGCTGTTGTCCTCTGGGGAAGGCACAGGGACAGATCCTGGAAAAACTCACTGTTCTCCCTGGAGCTGTAGCCAGGCTGAACCAGAGGAACATGCTGGGGCTGGAAGTGGAGAAATCAGGAATATGCCTGTCCAGATCTTTGGCCAGAGGGGAGCTGAGGGTGTGCAGATTGGTTGTGCTGGGCTGGAGGCTGTCAGAGCATTTGTGAAGGGCTGGGACTGCAAGGGCTGTGCCCAGCTTGGCACTGCTGGGTTTGCAGCCCCATTTCATCCCAGGCATGCTCAGTCTGCCAGCTGCACCCCATGGGCATCAGTACAGAACAGCCAAGGGGCACAGTGCTCCATCTCACTGCCCTTCAGCTTGAAAATACCCACAGGTACCAAGGGAATTTTTAATTCCAGGAGCCACCTACTTCCCTAGAGAGGCAAGAGGTGTTCTGAGATTCTCCATCTTGAATGACTGACCCCAATGCCACTGCTTTGCATGGGAAGTGACTGGTTCCTTTCTGCTTTTTACTCTCTGCTACATTTATGTCCAGGTGTTTAACTCTGATCTTGGATCAATTTAAACTTATCCATTTTTTGTATGACAAGAGCCTCTGAGATGATGAAAAATTGACATGGTGTAATAGCAGAGAAATGGCTTTGGATCTGCAGCCAATCTCTCCTGCAGTGTAGAAATGAAGCCTTCCAAACACTACAGAACGTCTGAGCAAATTCAATAGTTTCTCATTTTTATATAGGTGTATATATATATATATGTGTGTGTGTGTGTGTGTATGTACATGTGCATGGCTCCATAATACTCGTATTAATATTCTCCACCCATTCCATTGCAGCATCTGGCCATCAGAAATGCAGCTCCTAATGCCGTGGGCTAATGGGATATGTTTTTATTTGTCCTTGTTATAAAATAGGTACCTCCATATTAACTTTGCAGGGCATTATATTGATGTAAGGCAGTAAACTTTATGGCAGATTTCACAACCCTGTTAAGTGCATCATCTTAGGCTGTAATATCTATCTGGGAAGACAAGTGAAACCCTTGCCAGCAATACATGCCTGGGAAGGTGGTGTGAAACTGGGGAAGGAGAGGAGAAGTGGTGCTGATACCTGCAGGATCCTGGGGTGTGCAGAAGTCTCTCCAGATCCCAGGGAGAGGGGTTTGCTCACTGCTTTTTGGCTGCTCACAAAATCTCTGTGAGCAGTGTCCGTGCCAGCAGCGATTGCATCCCTCGGGGTTCTGGCTGGCTGCTCCAGAGGATGTTTGCTCTCCTGTCCCTGCACCCTTCACATCCCCAGTAAATCTGACGCTATGCACACTGTGGCCGCTGGTCACAGATAACTGCTTAGCTTAAATCCTGCTTGAATTCCCTTGGCTTATCTGCTAAATGGGATCTCTGTTATAAATAGAGTCCTGCAGACATGAAGGTCTATTTGGGCAGGGGCTTGTTTGGCAAGGAGTTTTACACAAGTTTGAGCAAATTGCTGGGGAAAAGCTGAGAGATAATAACAAGGAAAATGATATTAAACTGGCTTCTCTGCTTCCTCCTTATCCCTTAGCTGTTAGCAACTCACCGGGAGAGTACAGCTCTCAAGCAGACAAGGCGTCGCGGGTCTCCAAACTCCAATCCAGCAACTGCAGCTGTGAAATGCTGTCTCAAAGCCAGGAAAAGGAGAGAAAGTCATCCTCACATGTGCCCCCATGGCTGCCCTCAGAGAGGAATGGGTCTGTGCAGGGTGAGGATGAGCTCCGTGGCCAGTGAGGCACAGAAGCTGCGGGGATGCTGGCCCTCCTCCCCCAGCTCTTGATGGCTGGCTGCCATCACTGTCAGCTAATTGGGATGCTGATAATTATTAGTGTTTCATGATTTAATTTTCTCCTCATTACAGTCTCTGCCTCAGCCTTACTGGCGCTGAGCAGATCTCTACAAAAGACTGTAGGAGGTGGTGGGGGTGATCCCCACCTTGCAGGACACTGGTGAAACCAGATTGGTGCAAACTGTGCCTGGGGGGAACCAGGACAAAACCCCATTGCTCTGGGACACAGTGAAGACCAGGCTGGGCAGTGGGTTAGCAAGGCTGGGCCTGCAACAAGTCAGAAGAATCCTAATTCTTCTGAAAGGCTCTGGGGGATGAGTTCAGCACCTGCAAAAGACAATCATCGGGGTGGGGGGGGTCTGTGTGCAGGAGAAAAGCTTTGTTGGTGTGTGTATTAAAAATTGCACAGCAACTCAGGTGAAAAACAGCCAACAGATTAATTTATATGGGTTAGCACAGGATAAACGTTGTGTGGGGAAATCAGTCAGCTGGACAGGTTGGTTGGGCAGTGTCTGGTGGTGATGGGAGCCTCTGTCTCAAGGGTTCTTGCTGTTGTGTCCTCAGCTGGGCCAGGAAAATCTGCTAAACTTTATCTTGCTCAATTCTTACAGCCTAGCTAGGCATGATCCTACCTGAGCCCCCAGAGCATGCATAATTCAGTACCACTGGCACCTCAAGTACATGAGGAACATCTCTTAAATCCCTTAACTGCATACAGAGGACAATCCTTGGACATGACCATTCCTACTGATGACCTGCAAACCTCTTGTTTCACACAGGGAGCTCACTGCTGCTGCAGGGATGTTTTAAGATTTTCCTCCCAGGGTGGAGATAATCCCTCTCAGGTACACAGGGCAGGACTGAAATTCCCACCTGGAAGGCTCCTGTAAGAATTAGTCAGATACTTAATTGTGAAGTTGTCCTGAGGGTGTTTGCAGCCAACATGAATTTTCGGGATGTATTCCATCCTTTTGCTTGTAAAGCCTTTTAACTTCATTCCCTTGTCTGGTCACCCCCATCAGGGAAGAGTCAGGTGTTCCTGAGTCCTAGGGTGCTGCAGGGAAAGGATTTTGAGCAGACATTGCTGGCTGGAATTCAGCACCAAGACCCTTCCCTGTGCACAGTCCAGGACTCAGTTGCCAGGCAAGTTTTGGCTTGGGCCAAATTTTCCCCACGGACAGAGAGGTGGGTAGGAGAGGGAGCTGGTGGTAGGGAACCTTGCAGTAACCTCTGTCTGGGTCTGTGCAAGCCCAGACTGATGCCAGCACTGCTTGGCACTGGGCTTGAACCAGGAGCATGGTATGGTACAAATGGGAAACAAGAGAAGCAGCTTGACAGAGGGCAATTTGGGTAAAACAGCATCAGGAGTGTCGAAATAGATTTGTTTCCAATATAGAAAACACCTCCCCAGGGAGCATGAGGGAGACTTAGGAGTTGTTAGTTTTGGACGAGAGAGGCAGTGAATTTGATCTGCGAACAAAGGGGAACTGGCAAAGCTGACAGCTTTTGCTCTGATTGCTTTGCTTCCTCTGTTCTGGGCTATGTCTTTTTTTTTTTATCCTTTAATTTTTTTTTTTTCCTTTTAATTTATTGAAATGCTCTGGATCTCAATTCACTTTCTTTGCTCTTTACTTCTTGTTGCTTTGGCTGAAACTTTAAATCCCCAGTATGACTGGGATCAGGGCAAGAATAAAAATATCCCATGGAAAAACAAACCAGCCCAAGGACATGAAAACAAGCTGCAGCATTTCTGGTGTTCAGTTTTGGTAGCAGAGGGTGGGTGTCTCTTGGGAGCAGGACAGGGACATGGGGATGGAGGGCTGCTGCCAATCCCTGCACAAAGGGGTGGTCACAGTGAATTGGTGGGCTGCACTCTGACTCCTAAGGATCAGAGTCTCTGCTAAAATCATCTGCCTGACTTGAAGGGCAGGATAAAGGAGAAATCTCCCTGCCAAGGGGTGAGGCTAAAGGCTTTTCCTGAAGCTAAGAAAGTGCCAAGAAGGAAGCTTTGCCTTGTGAAATGTCCTCTGAGAGCTGAAGGGACAATAAAAAGTAGCTGCCAAACCACCTCCTTGCCTGATCCTATTTTTTTCAGAAATGAAAATCCTTTTTCACAGGGGCAAACTGAGGCCCAGGACAATGGTGTGGTATCAGTAAGTGGGGAAGGCTTGGAGCAGCACCCCACATTTCTGGGCATCAGCTGTTTTCCCTCTGTGCAGACAGCTTGTGTAGTCAATGTGTCACGTTACTCTCCTTTCATCAGCCTGAAATTACCATTTGTAAAAAGGGGAAAGAAATCCAAATCTTCAAGAAGCCACTCAGGCTGTTATCTGAGGCTTGTTTCTTTTTTTGTCTGTTTGGGGGTTTTTTTGGTTGGCTTTTTTTTTTCTTTCCTTTTTTTTTTTTTTTTTTAAATCAAAGGAACAGATGTTTCTTTTTGATATTAAATGGGCTGCAGGGCTGGATCCTGCTGTTGCTTCCAGGACTGTGTATCTGAAGTGAAGCAGCAGTCCCTCCAGTTGGGGAGAGGTACTTATTTGCAGTGCCTGACCCCTGGAAATTTTGGGAAAGGGGCTGTTCCCTCTTTGTGGCACCTTGCTGTTGATGACATTAGTAACAGATGCATTTACAGCCTGCCTGCTTTGGAGTAGCTCTGGGAATATTTCTCCTTCCTGACTGCTGTTTTGTCTACCTCAAAACAGGGCAGTTTTAGATTTTCTGCAGCCTCCCCATGTGCCTTTTGCTCAGATTCTCTTTCAGTGCTGCTTTTTCAGCACCGTGCATGGTTGCCACTCAAAGAGACCCAGGGGGGACCACTGCAGCTCATCTCAAGAATTTCCTGGGGAAAACCATTTCCCAAGGGGATCCTGGAGCCCTGCTCAACCTTAACCTTTCTGTCAGTGTTGGCAGGGGCAGACCAGCCTCCTGCAGCACCTTGTGTGCAGGCACTGGCTTGTAAGATGTTCTTCTGCAGCAGCTGGGCTGTTGTCACCTGTCCTGACCCTTCTTGCCTTTCTACTCCAAAAGATGTGGTGAGTAACTATTTGCCCTGCCAATGACCTTGAAGCACAGGGCCAGGGGCTTGTGTCCAGATGAAACCTCCTGCACTCCCTGCATGGACATGGCCTGCTGTCAGGGTCTGATTCTGCCAGCTGCATCTCTGCTCTGTGTCACATTTAGCTCCTGGTGAAAAATATGAGAAAGCTGGAGCCCAAGTGATGTGCCAGGTTGGATCCTCAGGGCTGAATTTTGTCATTGCCTTCCCCAAAACAGGTGATTCTCTACAGGTCATAGTGGCATCTGCTCGCAGGGTATTTGAGCTGAGACTCAGGAAGGAGCTCAGCAATGCACAGTGCTGAACCATCATCAGACTGGCAGCGGGGCACAGCAGGGCCAGGAGCTGCAGCACATGGACAGATGCCTGGTGGAGGGAACAGTTTGACAGTTCTGTCTCCTCAGGGATCCCCGCCCTAAAATGAGAGTGGGGTCCACCCCAGAAATGCCTCATCCTGGGCCCAAGACAGCAAACATCATGATCACCCTGCTTCTTTGAGAAGCAGCATCTCAGGGTTGTCTGCTGCATTTTTACCAATTTTAACACCTAATCTGAAAGAGAGGAACCCTAATTTGAGAGAGATGTGCTGGCCTGGAAAGTGCATGAGCACTATTCCTGGCCACACTGCAAAGAATGGTCTCCACGCCTCCAACACCACAGATGTCCTGACAAACCCCAGCTGCTCTCTGAGGACAGTGGCCACTTTTCAGAAAAGGTTATGGGCTCCCTGATCAATAGCTGAAGACTCTCACTGCTCCACATTAGGGCTGAGGTATGGGGACTGTGGCTGGTTAGGTACAGAAAAGAGCTCTGGACTGCATCAGAAGCATCTAAAATGTCAGATTGTCTTTAATCATGAAAATACAAAAGCAAGAATCCAGTCTGACTGCTTGGCTGTGCTGAAATAATAGCTCATTTAGAAGGTGGAATTTAAGCCTAAAAGCTAACATTTTTTGGTGTGTATTTATAACAGGCAGGCACAGAGAACCTATCTACACTGCATTTAATTTCTTTCACAAGCTCCTTTGATCCAGGCATTACTGTCCAGGCAAAACTGGCACAAGTTCCTTCACAGGCATGACCAACCATGCTGCTGTGAGCTGCCCAGCACTGGAACTGAGACTGGATTCACTTTAATTGAGTGTTTGGGGTAGCTACACCAGCCAGAAATCTTGCTTCAGCTTGTCACCGTGAGATCATTGCCTCCAAAACCCAAAGCCTTGCCTACCTCAGAGGGATGGAAAAATGGGGCACTTGCCAGGTGCCTGCAGCAGGTCTCAGCTACAGTGTGTTGGGTGATGTAGAGGAGATGCTGGAATGGGGACAGAGGGACACCCAGTCTGGCTGGAATGGAGCCAGGGAGGTGTTTGTGCAGCCTCTTGAATGCCCATGGGATGTGTGGAGTAAAATCCCTGAAGAGAAGGGCATGAATTCTGGGTTTTCAGCACATTATCACTCTGTCTGCCCCAGAGCAAGCAGGAGGACCACAAGCTCTGGGAAAATCAGGCATCCCTTCCCTTTGAGGGCAGGGATATGACTGCTGGAGTCACGGGTCCTGCTCCAATCTCCTCCTGCACTGGCCTCCAGGGTACAGTTGTTTTTGCTAAAAAAGAGAGGCACTTTTAAAGGGTGGCCCATTTTGAGCACAGCAGAGCCACGCTGGACCACAGATCCAGCTGGTAGGGAAGACAAACATGCTGCCTGGGTTCCTCCAGTACCACATGCCTAGCACATGCCCAGTAAAGCCTGCTCCCCCTCCCAAATAATATTTCAGCCTACCACAAGCTCTGGGATTGCTGGAGCATGGAAATGTCAGTTACTGACCACTCCTTGTACCAAGAGAGAGTGAAGAATATATGTACCCCCCCTGCACCTTCTCCATGCCTTTAAGGACTTCTGTTTTCCCTGGCTGTACACAATCTCTTTTCCAGGCAACAGTGTCCCACTTGAGCAATTCCTCCTGGTACAGAATCTTTCCCAGACCTTGGATTGTCCCCATCTGGGGATCTGGGGGAGCAGGAGCATACACACTGTCAATGTATAGAGACGTACATTGTACATGGTGATGTTGGTATTTTGCTATTATTTCCTGACAACTGGTACCATTCTCTGGAGCAGCAGCACCTAGCTCATGAGCTTGGCAGTGCCCCAAAGAGTTTATTTCCACTGTGTAAATCAACCCCGTATCTCATTTGTCATCTCATTGATAAGCAGTTTTGGCAGGTCTTTTGGCAGCTTTTAGGAACCAGTTTATCCTAAACACGTGGTGCTGGCAGAAGATGTCACCTCAGTGTCCACACCCTTCCCCAATTCATTCATGCACAGACTGAGCAGTGCAGGTGCCTGTGCTCCCCCTGAGGACTGTGCCCCTCTGCTGAGGAACCAGCCATGCATTCCAGCCTGTTGTCCATTTCTAACTGGGAGAGAACCTCCCTGCTCTTCTGCCACCTTTAGGGGTTGTTTTGCTGCTTGTCGTCAGGTTTGTTTGGAGATCAGCCATAAAAAGCTTGTGGGATGGGAACCCTTCCAAACCTGCTTGCAGTGTGTTTGAATAATAATGGTCCTCTGTTTTGTTCTGCTGTGGGGTTGGACTCAGCTCATCATCTCCTGCATCTGGGGAGGAATAACCCCTTGCACCAGCACAGAATGGGGGCTGACCAGCAGGAAAGCACAAGGACAAGGAACCTGGGCCACCAGCAGGACAGCAAGCTGTCCTTGAGCCAGCAGTGCCCTTGTGGCCAGGAGGGCCAGTGGCGTGCTGGGGTGCATTAGGAGGAGAATTGCAGCAGGTTAGGGAGGTGAATCTGCCCCTGTTGAGGGGATCTGGAGTGCTGTGTACAGATCTGGGCTTCTTAGCGGAGGAGAGGCGTGCTGCTCCTGGAGTGGGCCCAGCAGAGGGCTGTGAAGGTGATTAAAGGAATGGAGCATCTCTCTCATGAGGAAAGGTGAGGGAGCTGTGCCTGTTCAGCCTAGAGGAGAGATGACTGAGAGGGGTCCTCCTCAGTGTATACAAGCATCTGAAGGGTGTCAGAGGATGGACCAGGCTCTGCTCGGTGGTTTTGCACAACAGGGCATGAGGCACGGGCAGAAACAGATGCACAGGAAATTCCATCTGAACATGAGGAGGAATTTCTTTCCTGTGCAGGTGACTACACATTGAACAGATTTTCCAGGGAGGATGTGGAGTCTCCCTCACTGGTGGTACTCCTGAACAGTCTTGATGCAATCCTGTGCTGAGTGCTCTAGGATGGTTAGGCTGGTGGGACAAGGTGGCCCTCTGTGCTGCCTCCCAGTATTCTGGAATTCTGTGATTCTGTGAGCTCATGGTCCTGCAGACTCTGCTGCTCCTCAAACAGGGACCCTGAGGCACCCTTGAGGGAGGGACTGTTCGTTTTTATGGTAATGGCAAATTGATCTTCATACTCTTTTCTGGCTGTCCTATTGTGTATTTACATTTAACCTGCCCGAGGCTGTGCTTTTTAAAAACTCCTTAGTTGAACAAGCCTTCAATAAGTGAAATCTGCCCCCTTTCCTTCCTTGCTCTGCAGTTTTACCCAGTCAGCCTTTCAAAAGTCTTTTTCTGTGAGGAGGAATGTGCCCATGCTGAGCCTCCAAAAGGCTATTTTTATCCAGTCCCTATGTTTCCTGCACAGGATTCATCTCCTTGGCTCTTTTTCTAGTTTTGATTCTTTTTAATGAGTGTCCTCACAGCAATGTCATTCCCTTTTTCCAAGGAAGCACTGACAAGGGGGATTTTGCCATCCATACATGTATGTGATGGGCACCTTACACGTGGGTCGTGGGCACTGCTGGCTTGGAGGACAAAGCAAAGTTTCATGGCTTCTTTGGTGAGCTCAGGGAAAACGTGCTTTGTGCAAAATCCTCTTTAGCAGCAAAAATATCATTCAGCATCACACAGGGAAATGGTCGAGAAACACTAATTTGGTTTCAGAGACCTCCTGAAGCCACAGCAAGAAGGGAGCCTGGAGCTGTTCTTCTAGAAATTGTCAACAGTGTTGTTTTCATTAATTTATTAATGGAAAGGATCGCCAAGCATGCAAACAGACTGCCCAGGGAAGGAGTGTAGTATCCTTGGAGGTGTCTGAGAAACCAATGGACACAAACCTTTGTGCTGTGCTCAGCTTGGCAAGGTGGGGATTGGCCAAAGGTTGCACTCATTGATCCTGGAGGTCGCTCCTGACCTAAAAGATTCTGTGATTCCTCACTGCCTCCCATCCCTCCTCCCTCAGGAGGGGTCTGTTTTCCTCCCTGGACCCACAGCAGTGAGGGCTGGCTGGTCCTGCCCTGCAGCAGGGTGCAAGCCTGGCAATGGCTGCTCTGTCAGAAGAGCAGGGTCATATCCAGCTGGATCCCTGAGATCTCCGTGGTCTTTTGGAGGGAAGTGGCACTCCAGGTGGCAGAAATTGCTGGGTACCTGCAGAGGAAATGTGCCTTGGACCTGCTTTTAATTTTCTTGTTATCAATCTCTGCTTGTGCAGCAGCCAAGTTGTCTTCTCTAGTAGCTTTGCAGCTTGCAGTATTTGAGCCTGTTTTTGCCCTGGGCAGTCCCCCATGACCAGCCATGCTGTGCCAGGAATTTTCCCCAGCACTGCTTGTGCTCTTGTGCACTTGCAGCAGACCCAGAGCAGAGAGGTGGGATGTTTTCATGGCAAGCTGTACCATGACTGACAGGATTTACCAGATTTCCCTGTGGGACAGCATTGGTTTGCTTACAGCAATGTTTCCTGCATGTTGCTGGTCCTCAGGGCTCCTTTGGAAACCAGAGTGAGTGTAGTGAGCAGGTGAGGTTAGAGCCTCCCAAAGACTGGGTTCAGCTCTGCTGTGGCTCCCTGGGGGTTTGCAGGGTGAGGATTGTATCCCACTCTTCCTCAGCTGGATACCCAGATCAGGCAAGAGGAGAAAGGCCAGCAGAAAAATCTCTGAGCCAAACAGCTCAGTGGCTGCCTTCATCCCATCACAAAAGCAAGCTGGGCTGAGCTGGGGAGCTTCTGCTTTCTGGGATCAGCCTGATGAGCAGCGGTCTTGCTGTATTAATTAGACATCTGGAGAATCTGGCAGGAAGCCCACTTAATTATCCTTGGTGATCAAGGATGCTCTCAGGAGTCCTTCCCTTTTTGCCTTCTCTCAGAGCTTCTTCCTTTCAGTGTGTCACCATTTGCACACCCTGGAGAGACCCTCGCTCTTGGCCCAGCTGGGAAAATTACTCTTCCAGACTTTGAGAGCCCAGGATTGTCCATCAGTCATCAGGTACAACATGGGCACCACAAGGTGGTGGGGAGGGCGAGATGGGGCAGAAAAGTCAGGCTGTGGAGCATTGTCTTGTGGGCCTGAGCTGCATTGCCCAAAGCTGCATTTTGGAGTGTCGTGAAGGCAAGTTTCTGGATAACAGCAGCGTTTGCAGTGCTTTGTCCCTGGTGTTTGGCACAGCATGTGAAATATCCCCAGGGTTTGCCTTCCAGCACCTCACTCACAGACTCAGAACAGAGCTGAGATGCATTTCCAGCCCTGTGCCCCAGGCTGCTATGAGGGTGGTGAGGCATTGGCACAGGTTATCCAGGGAAGCTGTGGATGCCCCATCCCTGGTAGTGTTCAAGATCAGGTTGGATGGGGCTCTGAACAACCTGGTCTAGTGGAAAGTGTCCCTACCTGTGGCAGGGTGGTTGGAATGGGATGGTCTTTCAGGTCCTTCCATTTCAGGCCATTCTGTAATTTGTGATTAGCAGCTCTGCACAGGGCAGGGTGTTCAAATGCCCTGTAAACACAGTAACCTGCAATCCACTGGGCAAACAGGTCCTTGCTGCCTGCACTGGCTGCTTGGCAGCTGCTTTTAGCCTGGAGCCCCTTAGCTCTGCCACCAGCCCCCCTGGCTTTGCATCAGACTCCTCTATTGTCCAAGGGGATGCTGACACCGTCCCCTAATTCCCTGAAGGAGCTAAATAGCTGCAAACTCCTCTGTGAACACCTAGTGCCAGCAAAAATGGGGAAGGGCCAGCTCATTTATACTGCAACTGGAGCTCCAAGGTTAGGTGCAGAAGCATGAAAAGCACTGGAGAAACAGATCTGCTGCCTTGATCCTTCCTAAGGCTTAAATGGTACTGGTGGGCTGTAGGAAACAGCTAGTTTGCAATTAGTGCATGGGAGGCACAATGAGATAATTAGCCACCAGTTAACAGGACGAATGTGACGACCATTCCCTGCTTACTGAGGTTTGGCTAATCTGACACCAGCGGCTTTGTTAAGTGGTTGTGAATCGCACAGGAGGTGCAATGAGCTGGATCTTGCTAACAAGGGTGCAGTGATGTGTGACTTGCACCGGGGACATTACCTGCTCCGGGGCAACTGCCCCTGTCCCACATGGTTGTGATGTCCCCTGGATTCTCCTGCTCCCCATCTGCTGTGAGGGCCCTGCCAGAGCTCTCTGCTGGCCTTGACCTGTGGGGAGGGAAGGCACAGAGCCCAGCTTGGCCATGCAAGCCCTCCTTGCACCTCTGGGACTACATCCCCAGCTTGGCAAGGCCACTCTGCCATCCTCTGTTTGACCAGCAGCAGGGTTGGATGTTAGGGGACACGGACCTCAGCATGGAAAGGATGAGGAGGCCTGGCAGGATGTGTACCAGGCACAGGGAGGTGGCTTTTGCCAACAAAAAATCAGTGTAATGAGGAGTAAGAAAGTACTCCAGTGGATGATATTAAGGAGAAGGGGCAGATAGCACCAAGATGGGCACAAAGAAGGAAAGAGAGGAAAGAAAACTTTTGTGATGGCCTGAGGGAAACCTGTGGAATGGAACTTGCCAGACAGGGAAGTTCCAGCTCCCTTGTGGCCCTGAGGGACTCTGACATGCCAGTTCTGTCCCAGCCAGAGGGAATGGTGTGGAAACACAAAGAACACCCTTGGAAACACTTGGGATGTTGTGGGGATATGCCTGGGGCTTGCGACCTCAACACCAGGAGACATGAAGTCCTGGTCTGGACAGATGTCCATCTCCACAGTGGCTGTCTTGCTACCCCCAGATCCAGGTACAGCGAGGAATGGGAGGGAAGCAGGAATGCCCAGCTGGTGCCTGCCCAGGTTTGAGACAGGCAGGCACAGATGTGCCTGTGGAGGCAGTCCTGTGGCTGGGTCAGCACTGTGTGCTGGACTGAGCCAATTGTCCTGCTGGGAGATGGGGATAATTAGCCTGAGCCCAGCGTGATGCTGATGGTACTTTTGAAAAATGCTGCCTTAGATATTTCAAGGGCATGCAGCTAAGCAACCTGTTAAATGCTCTTACAAATCTAACAAGATAACCAGCCCCCTGAGAAGCTGAACAAACACTTGCATTTCCACTCAGAGGAGGTGAGCAACCTTTGCAAACGTCAAGCCGTTCTCCAGGAGGCTTGGGGGCAGCGCAAGAGGAATCCCCAGGGGCCTCAAAATGGGAATAGAAACCCTTGTAAAGTGGCTTGTCTTCAGCGATTTGTCTCTTTGCTCCCTGACTTGAATGAGAAGCTGCAGAGACAGCATGAAAATGAAATATAACCAGGAGGAATACTCCATTTCAGCTCTCCTGCATCTCTTACGGCTCCCTCCGGTCCCTGCCGCTCATCTGCTGAAGTCCAAGGCAAAGTGTTATTGAGCTGCTGGATCTGATTGAATTTTTTCACATCCCTGAAGGGCCACAGTGACTGGACCACTGCTTTGAGCAGGAGAGGACATGGTTAGCCAGTTGGCAGGACCAGTCCTCGTGAGACCCAGGCAGTGTCTGGCCCAGACTGCTGAATGAGCGGGTAGCAAGGCCAGCTCTCTGTTGCCATGTGGAGACTGCAGCAGATATTTGAAGCAAAGATAGAGGCTGAAAGTAAACCTGCCTTGGTAACACACTCAGATAATAGTAATTTCCTGGCAGGTATCTGTGGAGAGGAGCTCTCTGCTGTCCTATTGCTGTGATTCCTCCTAAAGGGGTTTGATGGGCTGCAGGTAACACCCCTGGGATTAAAAAAAGTGTTTGGAGACAGACCTTTCTGTCCCTGGATTGAATGTCTATCTTGGGACTCCCCGGAATTTGACTTGGCTCTAATCTGCTCACCTGCTGGTAAACCCTGGAGGGCTGCCAGGGTTTGGAGAGGAAGAGAGAAGCAACTCACGGCTTCAAAGAGGGCTCTGAGCCACTCAGCTCCCAAAGCAAATCAGAGTGAGCATGGACCCCGAGGCATCTGAATAATCTTCCTCTGCAGACTACAGTGAGGGGATGTGGTAGAGAGCCCCTGCCACCACACAGTGGTGAAATGAGGAAGGCAAAATTTCAGAACCTTTGGGGATACTCCCCTCCTGAAAGCCCTGGGCTGTAGGTGGCCACCGTGGTGACTGGGGGAGCTTGTGTGGAGATGCAAGGCTGTGCTGGGGTTGAGAAGGTGAGGATGAAGCTGCTGTTGCTCTGCACTGTCCATTGTTAAGGAAGGATTGACAGAGGAATCATATTACTTTTCAGGGTGTCCTCTGCTGCCTCTTCAAAGCTGTTGGGCCAGACCCAGGGGGCTCAGTGTGGTGCAGCTCAGGAAGTGAGAATGCAACCTGTTCCCTGGCTGACCTGCAGACAGCAAGCACAAGGGCTCCTGGACCTTTGGGGTGGGGGAAGAAGTGTTGTGAGCTCTTGCAGCTATTTGCACAGAACAAGTCCATCCATAGTTTTCAGGCTCTCTGTGGTGTTCAAAAGCTGAGCTGAGGTCTTCAGTCTCATCCCTCCCTGGGGACCCCCAGCTGTCTCTTTAGCTTTGGGGTGGAGGGTGCTGCCTGTCTGTGCCCAGCTGGGACTCCCAAACAGGGTGTGCATCAGCTCCCAAGCCAGCACTGCTCAAGCCTCAAGAGGAGGTGGCTCCTGCTGGCTCTGGTGACATCAGGCTGAGCTGTGAGCAGAGCTGGCTGGGGACAACATGTGTTTGTTGTCCAGCTGGCCCCACCAAAGGTGGGGCAGAGGCCGGGCTGTGGTGCCTATTTCCACCTCCCTGGCGCAGGGGGAGAGCAAACCCAGCCCAGCAAGGACAACTGGATGGATGAATTGAGACAAGGTGAGATGGCCAAGGAGGCTGGTGGTGGGTTTGGGCTGAGCACACGGGAGCTGGACCATGATGAAACCCCTCAAAGGGCAGTGCAGTCTCACAGCTTCCCATTCCTTGGGAGTGGAGAGAGACCTCGGCTCCACATTTCTGTGGTTTCTTTGCTCATTATAGGAAAAACGAAGGGTGAAGACAGGTCCATGAATCATTACTGTTTGGTTTGGCTGCATCACTGCTCTGTGTTTAGGAATGGCTGATTCTTTCTCTTCTTGTGAGTTGTTCTCTCTTCCCCCACTCCTTCGGGTTTTGGGGTTGTTTTCTGGTTTTTGTCCCTTCAATTGTCCTGAATTATTGCAAGATGGTGAAACAGAAGACCTCTTCCTTTCCTTGCATTGGCTTCTCTTGCAGCAGATGTCAAATAAAAGAGTCCAGGTTTTGAATAACTCATCCCAAAAGGGGATATTTCACCCGTTCCATGATGAGACATTGCAGGAAGCCACTGGCGTGGCCTTCAGGCTCATGAGAGCACTTTCCAGGGAAAAAAAAACCCCAAAGTAAAAAGGAACAGGATTCCTCTATCTCTTTCTTAATTATGGTTTGGTTTTTTTTTTTTTTTTTTTTTTTTGTTTTTTGGGTTCTTGCTGGAAAATCTGTTTTGAATTTGTGCATGACATTAGTACCTCTAGTTCCGTTCATTCCTTTGCTGCTGGGACGCTGGGGCTGCACAGTGAGAGGGTGCACACACCACCACACCCTTGTACCTCAGCAGGGTGGGCATGACTGGCTGCTTCCACCTCACGCTCCACAGGAGAACTGGGGCTGCTCCCTTCCCCTCCCACTGCCACCCATCAGGGCTGGCCGTGCCATGTGCTTTTGGCACGCACAAGCTCAGTGTCCAGTTTTTTATCTTGTGGCAGGTATATGTGCCTCGGTGCCTGGTGAAGGTGTTTCCAGACCCACTTCCCTTCTGCTGTTCCAGGCTGAGGCTGGGAGGGGAGGCAGCACTCCTGTGTTTGCAGTGATGAGGGTCCTGGAAAGACAGGGTGCAATTTTCTCATTTGAATCTGCGCTGGGTTATAATTTTTCCTAATTCATCACCTGTCATGACACAGGAGTGAGGAACGAGAGCTCCCTCTTACATATCACTGCTTGATTACATGGTGTCAGAAGAGGCTTTCACAAATTATTCCACATAGGTGGAACAGTCTGGAAGGGGACTTGTAGTAAGGCATGCACAGGGGCTGCAGTCTTTGCAGCTCACCTGGCAGCCAGTTATGCTGAGGAGGCCAAGAGGTGGGCGTCCTGATCTTTCAGGTAGATGGACAGCCTCAGGAGATAAAAATCAATTTTAGGTTGAACCAGAAGGAAAAAAGCAAACCTCCCCCAGAAATGTGGAGTGTGGCTGTCATCCTGATGGCATTGTCCCTTGGCAGGGCCTGCTTCTGCCCTGTCCTCCCGGGCTGGCTAGGGATTGTTATGGAGCACACTGGCATCCTGATGGAGACCAGGCTGGGATCGCCACCCTCAACTCTGCAGCGGGATTGTTCTGGGGATTGCAGCAGGAGGGCTAATCAGGGAGCAAACTGCCAGTGGGATAATCAAATCAGGGAGAGGCTGCTGTGAGGATTGGAGGTGACATTGCAGAGTGTGTGTGTGTGTGTGGGGAGCTGTTTGCAAAACGGCTCGTGGTCACTGAAGGGAGGCAAGCAGGTGGCCAAGAGTAACAGTGAGTCTGGCTGACAGAGCCCAGCTCAAACGTGTGCTCTGGGCAGGGATTGAGACATTTCTTCCAGTGTTTTCTGTCTTAGTTTTCATGGGCTCTTTAGGGAAAGTAGATTTGTGTTCCTTTGTGTCCTACAGAGACAGTGAAGGGGCACAGATTTGTTGAGAGACCATGTGGGTTGTGGCTGTTGAAGCAGTGGGACAATGTCAAAAACTGAGAAAGGATTGTGAGGTACTGCCCTACTGCCAAAAACAATTCTACCCTATTGTACACTTCATCACCAGTGCTCTTGTGACTGCATGGCGAGGCAAGAAGTGGCACTGATCTGACAAATTTTGGGTGGTGTGGGGAATGCCAGGTTCATTTCAGGTGGATCAGCTGCATGAATGGGCTCACTGTGCCATGGTATGACTAGTGGAGTCAAACGGGGGAATGAAGGGTGCAGGAAAGGACTGGGTGGGAATAGCTCCAAAACTTTGGTGGGCTGCAAAGCCAAAGCTGAAATCTGCTGCTGCTCTTAGTCAGGCCAGGAGCTCCCTCAGAGCTCACTCTCTAAGAGGGAGCTGTTACCAGCAGCAACACAGGCATTAGAGAGCCTGACCTGCTCAATCTGCTGGCCTTGTCTACCCCATGCTATGCCCAGGGCAGCTGCAGGACAGATGCTGACATGGGGAGACCCAGCAGGAAAAAGTGGTCCAGACCGTGGTGGGTGACAGCCTCCAGTGTCTATCCAGGGACTTGTACTGAGGTGGTGATTTCAGCCTGGCTTTGAGGAACAGGTGCCCATCCCTCACCCCAAAGGGTGTGTGGCCTTTTTCCTTTTGCCCCTGTGAAGTTTGTGTGATGCTGTAGCCCTTTGCTGTCACTGACTCTGGCCTAGAGACCTGGGGTTGCTTAAAAAGCAGCTGACCTGGTCTCATAAAATCATAGAGTGGTTTTAGTTGGCAAGGGACCTTGAAGATCATCTTGTTCCAACCCCCCTGCCATGGGCAGGAACACTTTCCACTAGACCAGATTGCTCAGAGCCCCATCCAACCTGGCCTTGAACACTTCCAGGGATGGAACATACACAACTTCCCTGGGCAAGTTTTCAGTGACTTATCAACCTCATGGTGAAGATTTTTTTCCCTAATATCTATTCTAAATCTACTCCCAACATCTCCTTGCTCCACAATAGCTCTGGCTGAAGTGCTGCTGAAATGCTGCTGGCCATCTCAGGGGGTTTGGCAGCACATGCCATGCCAGGGGAATTGCAGGGCTGTGCTTGAGCTGATTGCCCCAAGTTGATGCTTGAGCATCAAGCTGGCAGAAAGGGATATTTAATGATCCCTGATCCATGCTGGCCAGGGAGGCCACCTTCCACGTTCTCAAGGACCAGGGAGAATCCGACAATGGGTGCTGTGGGAGAGCACGCACAGACAGCACAACAGATCAGGAGCAAATCAGCAGTGGGCACTGCCTTACTCAGCTCCCTCTAGTCCAACTCTCCTGCAGCACAAATGTTTTCCCTGTCTGCATCCCTGGATCCACTGTTTAATCTAGTTTCAAATGCCCCAGGCTTTCCTTGGAAAAGCTTCTCCACAGCCTCATAAATCTTCCTGTCAGGAAGTTTTTTTCTTGCTACAGACCTGAGAATTTCCCTTTCTTAATTTCATGCTGCTTATCCTCCCTCTCCCATGCCGAGCCCTCCCCTGGATAGGCACTGAAGCAGGACAGGAGCAGCATATCTTTCTCTCAATCTGCTCTTTTATTTCTCACTTAGGACTTGTCCCTTTCTTCCTGTCTCGTCCTACCTGCTCCTAGGTTATGCCATGAGAGCCTTGGGCTGTGCTGGGAGAGGCACAGGATAAACCTCAAGGGGAGGCAGATGAGTTGCAGAGGCTCTCTGGAGCCTCTGGTCCCATGATCACCTCTCCTCAGCTTGCCCTCTTCCTAAAATCCCCCTCGCTTCTCACCTCTGACAGTCAGGAATGACCAGTTGCTCTATTTTTTCTGCTGTCCAGCTTAAACTTTCTTTGCTGCAGCTTCAGTCCCTCCCTCCTGTATTGCTTTGCCCAGCACAGCCACGGAGTAGAGCTCATTGCTGTGACTTTTGTTGCAGCTTTTCCTCCACTGGAAGCCTGCTTGTCTCCTACTCACACCACTGCTTGAGGTGACAAGAGACACTGGATCTGAAAGTCCTTTGTGCTCTCCTGGGGAAGGGTTTCAGGCTGTTGCCTTTGCAGCCCATGTACTGAAAGCATATGAGCCCAGGGAAGCACCTTGCAGGTTAATCTTGAGCCTCTAAATGTGGTCAGGTTGGGTTGCAGATGTTGATGCCAGAGTGTATTTATTCATTTCACAGTTTTGCTTATTTATCAGATCCTGTGATCATTAAATTGTGCATTACCATTTGGCATGTGGCAGGTTTTAATTCCTATGGCTGGTTTATGCCCTCTGCAGGTATTAGCCTAAATGCATTTCCTGACAAGTGATGGATGCTCCAAAAAGCTGTGGCAACATATTTATTGATCAGAGCTCTCCATAACCCCAGCTCACTAATGCAAGCTCTCGCAGCGCTAGGAACTATTGTCTCCTCAGACTGTTTCATTAACTCAGATGTGGGGGTTTGGTCTTTCCTTTCATGCAGGATGGAGTAAATCTTGCTCAGTGTCAACTCTGACAACAGCTCCAACTCTCTAAGTAGGGTAGGCCTGGCCTGTGCTCAGCAAGGAGACCTCTGAGGGATATTTAGGGATGGAGAAGCCCTTCAATGACTTTCCAGAGAATGTAAGGGAAAACGTGAACCTCCCAGGTGTATTTGGGGTTGGAAGGTGCCTCTGCAATTGCCTTTCTTGCAGACACGTCTGAGCTACCTGCGCTCTGGGTTGTGTGGCAGAGGTGGAGCAGCAGCTGCTGCAGGCTCTCCCTAGAACAGATGGAGCTGGTTGGGAAGTGCCTCCTCGAGGCTCCCTGCAGGGCCTGCAGTGCAGGGCTGCCTAGGTGCTTCAGGGAGTGTCTGCTGCTGGCAGGGCTCTGCTTGGGAAAAAACTAGCAGGAAAAGTTCTGCTGAGGAAGGTCTGTCAAGGGAAAATCTTCTGGTAACCCTTGAAGAGGTGGAGGACCAGAGAAGCATCTTGAGTTACCCCCTGTCTCCTGGAGGTGTGTATGGACTCTGACACACTCAGGAACCTAAGAGACCACCACAGGTGAGGAGTAGATAATGGTGTGGCCAAGCTGGTCAAAAACTGGTCAGGAAACAAACGCAGCCCAGAGGTGAGTTATGGAGGCTTGAAGGAGTGACAGGCTACTGTGCAGTGGAGACAGGGCTGCCTGCCCATGCGCAGGGCATGAAATCCTTTCCCCTCTGCAGCTGCAAAGCTTTGGCTCTGCCTGCTTTTCCCAAACCCACCATGAATGAGTGTACCTTCTTCAGAAACAAAATCCAGAAACCTTGAGAATTTTCTGGGAGAGAGCAGGGTAGAAAAATGCAGGACATGCTGCCTTATTCAGCATCCCGGTAGAGCTGGGGCTTCATCAGGTGGAATGACCTTGCAAGGTCATGCCCAGAACTCTGCATGGTCATCCCCCCTCCTCTGAGAGCAGCAAGGTGGGATGGCATCAGCTGGGAGCTTATTGGAGCCCTGTGCCTTGCAGGGTGAAGTGGGGAGCTCATGCTGTGACAGTGGCTCTGCAGAGCCACACCTGGACACGGGCACTGGGGGTGGAGAAAACAGAATAAAGCTGCCAAACCCATGGCTGGAGGGGGGAAAGGTGGGAGGTCAGAAAGAGCTGGTGGGAGGGTGATGAGGGATCCTGTTGGTTCCTCAGTTGTGGGGAACTCCAGCTGATCCAAACCTGCTGGCAGGGTGTCTGCTGGAGAAGCTGCTCTCTGCTCATGCTGGAGGGGAGGGACATCCCACATGTGTAAATATTTCCAGAAAACAGCTCCTCACCCCTTCTGTTGCAGTTTGAATGAGGCCTGAACACCTGTGATAAGAATAGGTGAGGCTGTGAGGAGAGAGAACTCTGCCTGCAGAGCACTCCACATGGATGTGACCCCTGTGGCCAGCACTGGCCTCAGCTCTGCCAGTCCTCACCACCTGGGCATGGGTTGTTTGTGTGTCCCATGGACACTGGCTCACCTCCTCTGACCTCTCTTGCACAAAACCTCTGGTCTGGGGCTGGAAACTGGAAATGGAGCCCCTGGAGGTCCCGAGGCCAGAAAAAAGATGAGCTGTGTGCTCACACCTCACTCATGCCAAGGCTCACAGCTGCCTGGCATGAGCAGCTTTGGGGCTGAATTGACCACCAAGGGGGTAAATCCACCAACCAGCAAACTCAGGGCTGAAACTAGAGTTTCCCTACAGTCCTATGCAATCCTCCTAAAATGTCACTGGTGCCAGGGGATGCTCCTCCAGGTTCCCACCTCTTGGAGGGAAATACTGTTTGGTTTGCCTGCATAAGCACTCCCATATCTCCTCAGCTGAAGGTCTTGGGCCTGTTAGCAGAAGACCATTAGGTTTTAAAGCTCTCAGCTGTCCTCACAGCTTGATCACCAGTGACAATGAGCAGTGTCTTCAGGGGGCTGCAGTATGAGCTGGAGCCAGGGCCCCCCTTGTTGAGGGCACCTGGTCTGGGTGGGTGCCAAAGAACTTTGGGAAGAGCAGGGTTGACCCTCCTGTCATTGCATGGGCAGCCAAATGCCTGGGGGTAAAGAGTAGGACAAGGATATTTTCAC
Organism: Passer domesticus; assembly: GCF_036417665.1. Taxonomy (NCBI): domain Eukaryota; kingdom Metazoa; phylum Chordata; class Aves; order Passeriformes; family Passeridae; genus Passer; species Passer domesticus. The sequence continues at coordinate 8,627,574 of NC_087512.1, forward strand.
CTGGGGAAACACAGAGAAAAGGACTCTTTCCACCTTCAACTTCCCATGCTGGAGACTGGTGAAGAGAAACAGTTGTTTTTATAGAAAGAAACTGGGTCTTACATTGATAGAGAGAGATTACAGCTTTATGTGAAAAGAAGAAAGAAGCTAAACGAGGTGCTGATGCAGTGAGGATCTTTATTGTTAAGCACTCTTAATAATGCATAGAGTTGTACTCATCTTTCAGTAACTTTATTCCACTATTGTAAATCTCGTTTTAGTGATCCCATCATTTCAGCCTTAATTCTAGCTGGCATGGTGGAGCCATCTGCCATCCAGGAGAAATTCTTACCTTCCCCTCCTCGTACCACACCCTGGGAAATGCCCTGCTCCCACAAATACAGTTCTCACATAGCTGGGGGACAGCACAGGGACCATCTGGAGCAGATGGACCTCCCAGACACTGCAGTGAGGAGACGTGTCTGGCATCCAGTGGGAAACCAGAAATTGGGCAGGGAGAAGTCCTGGGAGGAATAGAAATACAGCTTAAGAGCAAAACTTGACAACGCTAAATCAGAGTGTGCAGTTAGAAATACTGTCCCTTTCACACAGCCTGTCCAAACACCTGCGAGAGCTCTCTTATCAGAGGAAAACCCCCAGCCAAATAAATTAAATATATTTGGGTTTGTAAATCACTAGAATGGGACAGAAGCCAGCAGGTTTCCTCATGCATCCTGTTAATACCTGTGTCCCTTTGCTGGTCCTGCGAGGCTGGAGGCAAACTTTGGGAGCTGCTCCTGGGGACCGGGCGGCAGCGCCCGAGCTGAGCTTTAATTAACAGAAAGTGGCTGCCGTTCTGCTCAGCACAGCAATCCCAGGCTTCAATTGCTGATTGAGGCAAGAGCCATTTCTCACCAGGTAGAGGAAATAACGCTTGCATCAGAACATAAAAGATTGTTTTAATTAAACCTGGTACTTCTAAGCCTGTTGCTGGCTGCAGCCGAACGGGGGAGGCAGCTAGACTCGGTCAGAAAATTCCCAGAAAAAAGGCACTTTTTTTTTTTTTCCCCACTTTGTAGGCTGGAAATGGAGCATGATAGAAAAAGGAAAGGCTTTTGTTTTTTTCAGAGTTTTATTTGTCTCTTGGTCATACAGGCTGGGGGCATCACAGAATTGCCTGTGTGGCATACAAAGGAGGAAAGGATTTCTTCTGCATTCAGCTCTGGGGGTTGCATTTGGCTCCAGGACTGACTGCAGCCCAGGACAGCCTGATGAGATCAAACCCCAGCCCCAGCCCCAGCCATCACTGTCTCATTCTCTACACTGTGGTTCTCCCCTCCTTTCTCCAGCTCACTTTTATCTCCACAATGGCATTTGCAGGAAGGTCAGTATCCAGATAGATTTCTGCCTCAGCACTGTAAAAATCTTGGGGTGCTCTACATTTAAGTCTGAGCACCTTTTTTTCCGAAGCAGCTTTGTGTCAAGCCTGTGGCTCTCCCCACCAGCAACCAGGTCAAGTTTTGGGTACTTTAGTCTTGTAACACAAGAGCAAAGCCAAGCAGAAAACAAGCCCCAAGCTCACCAAAGACTCTAAGCAGGCTGTAGAAAGGACCCAGCATCAGCTCTGTGCTGCATTTTCTAAATCTGTGATGATTTTGAAATCCTCAGATGGAGCAGCAAATCCCTCCAGCTGCTCCCATTCCCAGTGTGCTCACCCAGCCCAGGAACATCTTACACTGATCACTGAGCATCTTCTCTTCTCTGCTCCCTGGGCAGAGGCAGCCATCCAGGCAAAAACACATTTTTGAGTGCATGTCACCTTTGGGGTTTTCCTGCTGAAGAAGGTAGAATTCAGAGCTCCCAAAAATCATGACTGCCCTGGAAATCAAACTGGATTTAGGCTTGGGCTTCACAGCCAAGGGACAGCCAAACAGCCCAGATGGGACACATGGAGTTGACCACACTTTTCTGTAGCCACCTCCCACCCATACATCCCTACAGGATGAAGAATATCTCCTGGTGGGTTTAGAACCATAGAATATGTTGAGTTGATAGGGACCCAAAAGGAATTTCTGAAATAGAACTCCTGGCCCTGCACAGGACAGCCCCAAGAGCCCCACCATGTGCCTGAGAGTGTTGTCCAGACACTTCTTCAGCTCTGTCAGACTTGGTGCTGTGACCCCTTCCCTGGGGAGCCTGTTCCAGGGCCCAGACACCCTGTCTGCTGACATGTTGCTCATGTATGACCCTTTTCCTGCATTTGTTTTGCCTTTTTTTTTTTTTTTTGGACCAACCCAGCAGCTCGTTCTTCAGGAGTCCCAAGCTGGTCGTGGCAGCACACGGTCTGGGTGAAGTGACCAGGGCACTGCCTTCCATCCAGAAAAAGGGGCTCCTTCTGAGCCTGTTGGAGGTGCTCAGGGCCTCCAACATCTCCCAGGCCACCGCTGCAAGCCAGGGGAAAGGCTCAGCCACAGTGGTGGGAGTGTGGAATGCTAGCAGCACCATCAGACCATAGCATCCAAAACGGAAACTTCCCAGCTTGCTCTGTGCAACTAGTTGATATTAAATCTTCAATTTCTTCCCTAAAATAAACACAATTGAGCAAACACATAAAAATATGTCTGTATTCACAGACAGAAATACATTTACACGCCACATATCTGGAGTTTCAAATGTTTCATTTGCCCAGAATGCTGCTTCAGCAAAACCAAAACTATTTGCAGAACAAAGTCAGTCGCAAAAACCCAACTTTCCCAGCTCAGAAATTTCTGGGGGCAAAAGCAACAATGGCTATTAAAATGAAACTGCCTGCCAATGTATTTCCAAACCAGAGAGCTGCAGATGAATCCAAATGGTCCCATTTCAACACTGGAATAAATTTAGACAGAAAAACAAGTAAATTGAGACTAGGATGAAACTACTGGAAGTTATCAAACCAATCTACTGTTCTTCCCTTCCTTCTTCCTTGGAATTACCAGCTCCTCACTACCAGTAAGAAGGTAAAAGAGCTCAAATTTTTGTCTCACCACAAGACAGGAAATAGTCCTGAAATCTCACATATTTCCATGGATTAGATTTTTCAAAGTTTTATTACTTATTTACAATGTTTCATGGTGCTTATGAAATACCTCCTGCTAATGTCTGAACTAAAATAACTTCACCTGATTGAGCAGAGGAGCCAAGATGTTTTGGTGGTGCATCAGGGATGTTTTTCAGCTCTCTGGGTCTCTGTTTTTCAGCTGTCAGGGGGGGCTGCAGCCTGCTGAATTAAACTGCATATGCAAATCTTAATTAATTAGCAATTAGGGATGGCAGCTTGTCAAACTGCAAAGCCTGGCACTGTAAGATGCACTCTGTGGCCACATCCTTTCGGAGTGTCAGCCCTTAAGCAGGGCAGCATTAAAGCTTTAGTGACAGGGATGTGTCACTAAGATGTGGGCTTTGGGAACATCCAGCTCAGTTCCAAGGAGCACAAAATGGATGGAAATGTATTGGAGATGGATGGAAACGTACCAGAGATGGTCTGTCCCAAATTGCTCTGTATAGGCACAGGGTGTGTTCTTGTGGGCTCTTTTCTCTCCTCACAGGTCAGGTGTGTTTGTGCCTCTCCAGGCAGACATCCCCTGGCTGGGGACACCAGGTGGATATCCCAGCTTGCAGAGGCAGAGGTCTTGCCTCCCTGGAGGTCTTATTAACCTGTATCAGAGCCCACCTGTCATCTGTGCCACTGCTGGGACTAGCTCAATCCATGCCAAGAGAGGAATTTCCTTAAAGCCGAATTTAATTTGGGCTCATCCTGGCTGGAGCCCGTGGGTGCTGACGTGGCTGTGTGCACCAGGACAGGCTGTTGGGCAGCTGAGCCAGGCCTCTGGTGGTGCAGCACTCTGGGACCACAGGGCACGTTTCTCATCACAGCCTCTGCCCTGTGTGAGGAAACGCTCCCTGCAGGCTCTGCAGCATCCATGGATCCACCACTTCCAGCATCCCAGCACGTGTGGGGGGTGCTGGGCAGAGCAGATGGGACAGCAGGGCAGCCAGGGCCTCGGTACCCCTGGGAGCTCCACGCCTGCTGGAATGCCCTCCCAGGGATTTTCTCTCTAAGCTTGCGGCTCACGTCCTGCTGCTGCTGTTAGCCAGCCCGGCCAGAATCAAATCATTTATTTCCCACACAGCCTGAAAAAACCCACATTTCTAACCAATTTATTTTGGGGACCTTTACACATTTTCTAACGGGTTTTCCAGCAGATTTCTGGTGCATTAAAGCCCACTGACCATTGCCATGGCTCCTCCAGTGGGCCCCTCAAGCTGCCCTTATGTTTCCCAACAGGAAAATGTGCTGGAAAAATACTGACCTACATTTCCCCATGAAAAGTCTGAAGCACCACAGAGGAGTGGCACCACAGCTTTGAGCCAAATGACACGAATGGCTGCCCACATTCACCTGCACTTTAAGTCATCACCAACACATCGAGTCAAGGAGCAATGGTGGGAGCCAGACAGGGTACATTAGAGACCCCCGTGGGGATGTTATTGTGCTGCTGTGATTTTAATATCATCAGACAGGAGATAACCTATCTCCACAGATAAAACCAAGAACCCAATATGAAAAATGCAGCCATTATCAAATAAGACAAAGGTTCTTTGGGAAGCTCTGAGTCGAGGTAAATGCATGTGGGATTGAAATTTCAGTTTGTTCCAGTTTCCTCCTGGGGCCAGATCGACGCATAGAGAAAGGAAAAGGTTTGTTTCTTTCAGAAGAGGTGTGAAGCTCTTTACACATCACCAGGTGCCTCAGGCAGCATGCTGACCAGGTCTACTCGTTCTGTCTCATTTTGTTAGAGCTTTAATCACGTTAATGACAGTCAAAAGGGCTCTGGATCAACAGCTGAACTCTGAGCATTTCACTGCAAAGAGGAGGATTCCACAAGTTAGACTCCACTCTCAGGTGCCCGGGCACCCTCTCTGCTCAGCACAGCATCCTGGGGACACCTGCTGAGGAGATGGAGAGGTGGTCCTGGCTGGAAATCTTCTTCCAGCCCCCTCCTGCACATTTCCCGTTACAGCTCTTTGCACCAAGCAGAAGCCTTATTTGGGGCTCCATGACTTAAGCAATATTTGCAAAAATAAAGACAGCTTAATCCAGAGCCTCCAGGAGGAGGCAGAGGGGAGAGGATAAACGTGTCCAGACACAAGGAAAGGAGCTGCAGAGGGGGCTGGAATAAGCAGAGATCAGCTCCACTGAGTACAGACAAAACCAGCTGCAGGCTCTCGGCAGGGAAGGTTTAGGTAAGACATTAGGGGGCATTTCCCAGCCGTGTGGGCATCACAGCGCAGGAATCAGGGGCCAGGAGAAGGCAGCAGGTCTCACCAGCTGGGCTCAGCCCAGGCAGGAGCGTGGGGCTGCTGGCTGTCCCTGGTCACTCACAGCGTGGTGACCTCCACCAAACACAGAGGAGACAGCCCTGTCAGCCCTGCCTCGCCATCCACGCCTCGGAGCGGGCGGGGAACAGCTGATGTTGTGTCTGCAGCGGCATCCTACAGGTCCTGTTAATCACACTGGAATAATCAAGCCCGGAGGAGGAAAGTCAAATGCATTAACTGCTAATTACAGGCGCCGCTAACCCCGCCGGCACTCCGTGCCCCCATCACCGGGCTCGGCACAAAGACATGGAGCCTGGCACTGTGAAGGGGATGTGACAGCCCTGGGCACGACCTGCTGGCCTCACCACCCCACTGCTAGCACTGCTCTTCTTCCTCACTCCAGGGAACTCGCAGCTTCCTGGGCACAGGCACAGTGCACCAATTAAAGGATGTGTTAATATTCCTGAAATAACCTCCCTGTTGACTCATTCCATGACCTTGGGCAACAGTTTTTTTCCCCCTTGCAGGGAGGACAGTGCTTGGCCAGAGCCTGGCATGGCGCAGAGGGGAGGATGAGAGCCAGAGCTGCAGTGCTCTGATCCAACATGGCACTGCGTGTCCATGCGGTGAAAATGCATGAAAAGCTTGAATCCTGCTGGCATTTCTCTTCTGCCTGCCCATTTCAGCTCCGCTTGCCTCCTCTCAGCACTCAGCAATGCAGCAGATGTGGAGAATCTTGAAATAACAGGACAGTCTTTAGCACAACTGGAAGCTCTAACAAGAGGAGATTAAATGCTGGAAATCAGACCTCTGAGCTGCACAAAACACCTCCTGAAATGCAGGGAGCCCTCCCTAAGAAGCAGCAAATCTCTGTCAATTTTCTTCCACGGCCTCAATCCTGCATCAGCACCAGGGCAGGTTTCCATTTCAAACCTAACCTTTCTCTCAGCAGAAGCAGGGCTAACCTGGCACTCAAAACCGAGGGCACAAAACCAGGAATAGCAAATTGTGCTTCAAAGCAGCAACTGTGCCCGGGTGTCTCCTTGCTGCAGCCAGACACCACCTCCTGGGCAGCCTCTAATCCACAATCACCACACAGACCTCATTTCAACCAGCACGCCTCAAACTACCTATTTAATTGCCCGATATTCATCTCTTTATGAATCCATAATTACTATGATCTTATTTGTGTTTGCACTGAATAGATGCCCAGGCAGCATCAGGCTTGTTCTGCCACATTACTTGCCAGGTCTTTTACTGAGCTGTGGATGCAGATCTCCTTTTCCAAGTGAATTTTATTCCTTGCATTAACTTGGCTTTACAGACAAGGCTTTAAACATGGAACAAATTAACTCATTGGCCTCAAATAATCCAGTGACCAAAACAGGCCATGTTTCATGGACTGTTTTCCAGCCCATACTGTCCTGGCAGCAGCTGCAGTCGAGAGGGTGGGATATTTTCTCAGTGGCTGCCCTGGGGATCTCCCCACACATGCACCAGCTTTAGCACTCACAAAAAGCACCAGCAAATTTAGAGTAAAAGTTGGACCCACATTTCTCCAGCCAAAACTTTCTGAGTGGAAAACTAAACATTTTCACCAGAAAGAGAACAACTGGAAGAAAAACACTGCAGTTCAGGCCAGGCAAAATGGGACTGCCTGCAGCGTGGTGATGGCTTCTGAGAAAGGATTTCTGAGCCTCTCCTGCCACAGTTTGTGTGTGTAATGTGGGGTCTGTCCTGTCACCTGGGGGATGCATTTTACCCCCTCCTGCAGGTGTCATATCCCAATGCTCTGGGGAAGCCTGGTGCCCGAGGCCATTTCCCAGGACCCTTCTAAGTCCCTTTTCAATGAAACACCACGGATATCCACATAATTTCTCCTCTTTTACATTCAGCTCCAAAGCAGGCTGGCTGGTAAGTGCAGGAACTCAGCCCGTGGGCAGCCAGCTCTCAGCCTGACCTCCAGCCAGGGCTCCATACCAATTGCTCTGCACAAGCTTTTATGGCTCTTTCAGCTGCACTCAGCTTTGATTGTGCCTGATCAAAATGCACATGGCCAGCGTTGATAATCACTGATGATCAGGAGCTTTTAGGAAGCAAATGACGGGGCCAGCGCTCGCTTGATGGATCAGGTCATTAGGAGCAGCTGTTTCCCTCCTTGACTTGCTTTTTGAAGGGAAATTGTGTTGTCGTTCTTTCTCCTGCCCCTCTGGGAAACTGTGTGAAGGTATTTTGGGGGTCTCTGGCTATTACACCTACTTGAAAGCATAAAAGTTTTTGTGGGTGTAAGGGAGGAGGTCAGCAGTGTCCTGGCTGGCGTGCACAGCAGTGGGTTTGAATAGCAATTTCTGCACAAATCAGCTGCTGATCCTGCTGGTGCTCAAAGAGTTCTCCTGGCTGCAAGTGGAGCATCTTCATAATGACAGACCCCCTGGTGAGGGCAGAGGCACAGGTGTGGTGCAGGGGGATTTAGAGGCAGTTTCTAAGGCAGTGTTTGTGTTCCTGAGCTCTCCCTGCTTAGCTGGGTGGGCTGAAGGCATGAAAGGCTCCTCTGTGGTGGCCCAGCTCTGGGCATCACCTGGGGATTTGGGGGTGAGAGGCTGCTTGGGAGGCAGTGAGGCAGCCCCCACCCTGCTTGGTGAAACTGTGCCAGATCAGGTTCTTTCCTCAGTGAGGAGCTGTGATTTTCCAGATGAGACTTCAGCCCCTGAGGAGAGAGAAGTGACTGCAACTATCACCCACCAATGGAAGAGTGTAAATATGGGGGCCACAAATACCCTCATGCCCTGGAGGAGCTAAGCTGCTGCCAGAAATTAGGGAGTTGGTTACAAACTCCAGGTTGTTCCAAACTCCAGGATGCTCCAAACCAGCCCTCAGCGGCATCTCCAGAGCTCATTCCCACTGTACAGATGGAGACAGAGACCTGCTGCAGTAGCTGAACTTCAGAAAGGGTTGTGCAAACTGCCCCCAGATCCTGCTGGGCTGCAAGCCCCACGGATAAGCCAGGCAAGGAAAGTGAAGCAGTATTTAGAGGAACCCATCAGAGGTGGTATGACAGCTCTCTCTGCCTGCAGAGATTTGGCAGCCCTGGACTACTGGAGCCAGGCTGAACTGCTTTATGCAGCCACAGTAGGTATTTCTGCCATGGTAGGGATGAATGCATCCTGGGAGAGGTTCATCCTCAGATGTTTCACTGGTCTCTGGGGATGGGTGTGCACACAAGGTTAATTGTAGGCACTGAGTATCTGCTTCCCTGAGGATACCTAGCTCAGACTTCCTTGCTCTGGTGAGACATTGTGTGTTTAGGAATTAATTACAAACATGAGTTGCAAAAAAATATAATTCTGCTTAATAATAATAAAAAAAAGGGGGGAGGAAGAGAAAATTTGCCAGAGCCATATATTAAAAACAAATTATGTTCAGCAGGTAGGTGAGTCAAGGCCCGCCAGGCAATTGGGAAGGCAGCGTGCAGGCAGTAATTGAAAAAAGTGAGACACAAGTGAACAGCCACAGCTCTGGCATAATAACTCCCAGCATACACATAATCACAGAGTTAGCAACAGGCACTGGGTGGGGTGGGAGCTGCCCTGTGCTGTGTTCTGGGGACCCCTGGCACGCCCCAGCCCTGGGCTGGGGTCTCTGTGCCTGGGAGCAGGGCAGGGATCTCAGTGGTGATTCCTCATGGTGTTTCCTCACCGTGCTCCTCTCTTGGGCCTGATGAACCTCAGATCACCCCCAGGCGTTTATTGAATCTGAGTTAGTGCCAGGGATCCCTTTACAGCTCAAATTATGGGTTATTGCAGAGCATGAGCATTAAATACCTGCTGCAGGAGGGATGCTGTTGTCCCCTCTCAATCGTCTGCTTCCCCTTCTAAGCTCCCTCCTGGGGAAAGTCTTGACATCCCATCCTTCTCCACTGCTCTTGACATCCCTGCTGGGTCCAGCCTTTGTCCCCAGCAAGCCATTGATGCCCCCAGGACACCTGGGAGCAGCTCTGGCCAAGGCTCTCCTGAGGCTGCCAACCCTGGCTAGCAGCTGAACTGGCTGTGTGCAAGCAGGTCTTTTTTGGGGTGTTTTTAGGGCTGTGTGTCTGGGAGGCACGCCTCCTCTGGGGTCAGGTATTTCCTTGATTATTTCTTTCCTTGTGAGCTCATGAAGTGTGATGAGGGTCCCTCTCTTCAAGGGGAGCAGCCCCTCTTGCCTGCTGCAGAGTCCCTCTCACTCACGCTGTGCTGGCTCCCACGCCCAGCTGCTCCTGGGGGAGAGCTGGGGGTACAGGGCAGCCTTTTGGTCTCCTCCTCTTCACCACCTAATCGCCAGGAGCCCTGAGAAACAAGGAAGCTGTGGCAATGGAATGGAGACTGGGAGAGCTTTCCATCCCACTGCTTTGCTTGAGTCCTGTCTACACATTGATGATTGACACACAGTCAGTTTGCACCAGCGAGGATCTGCAGAGCACCTGCATCTCAAGGAGTGCAGCAACTCCTCCACTTAATGGTTACCTTGGCCCAGTTGCCATCCTAGCCCCTCTCACCAGGGCTCTTGCCCTCAGGGGATGTTATATACAATATCTGCTGCTGCTGCTGCCAATCCCTTCTCTAACCCCATTCCCTCCTCCTCCCGTCGCTCCCTCCCTCACAGTTCCTTTGTTGTCGTGTCATGGCTTGGGCTCTGTTGCTTCGATTGCTTCACATCCAATGGGTCAGCCAAGATCAGGACTCATTTATGAGAGATGCTGTGTGTGCAAAGGCCATCCCTGCCCTTATGAGGAGCTTATGGATAGCTCAGAAAGCCGCAGGTTATCCAGGGATGGCAGGGAATAGAGACACAGAGAGACGAGGTAACTTGCCCCATGCTGCACAGGGGACTCTACACGAGGAGCAGTCCCAGCCCAGGTGCAACCATGGCCCCACATAAGGCATGTGGAGTGCTAAAAACAAGACAAACTAAGCGCAGCTGGCATAAAATCCATGCAGTACATTGAACTGTAATGATTCTGACAATAAAGCAACCCAATAAATATTATGAAATGAAAACAGCCCTCCGGGAGCGTTTGCAATCGATTGCTGAGAGCTGGCATTTGTGCAGCAGATTACGTGCGAGACAGGTTTGCTCTGCCTTTTCTTCTTTCCCTTCTAAATGCAGAATGAAAAGAGCTCTCTGGAGTGGATGCTGGGGGGAGACCCCCTCCCTCCTGTGCTTGGGCGCTGTCAGAAAGGGAGAAAAAGGTGAGTGAGACAGGAGAGGCTGTGAAGCCAGTGGGGCAGGAGTTTAGGGGTGCAATTCCTGTCCTTGCAAGCAGTGACAAGGGGGACAAGTCAGTGTCCCCCTCATCCCAGCCTGCAGAATTAGGTTTCCCTTTCCTACCCTTATACCCTGAGACATTAATTTCCCAGCAGTTGATGCATGGTGTGGATCTCCTGCCTCAGAACAGGGTGAGGGGAATTGGGTGGTGTGTGGGGCTCTGGATCTGGGGTGGGTTTGTCTGTGCTGGGATGGAGTGCTGGCTGGGGGAGGTTGTTTGCCATTGCTGCCTTGCTAAAACACAGCTCTGCCCTTCTTGCCTCCCTGTCCCTTACCTGAGCATGGGTGACTGTGGCTGCTCCTTGGCTGGCCTGGCACACAGAGCAGTGTTCAGCTGGGTCTCGTGGAGCTGGTGCTGCGAAGATGGGAGTGCTGTGTATTCAGGATCACTGCTTGGAACCTCACCCAGTTTCTCTGGTCTTCACCTCCCATGGGCTAACCACAGTGTAAATTTACCACCACAGCCTGGATTTTCCTTTTGCACATCCCCTGTCCCCTTGGTGCCCCATGAGATGCTCAGCTGAGCCAGCCCTTATTCAGCTTCAGCTCCCTGGGCGGATTATCTGATGCTGTGTGCCCACCAGGTCCCTGCTCCTGCTTCCTGGCTGGTGTTGACCATGCACCTGGGCATCCTGGGCAGCTAAGGCAGGCTCTGACCTCCCTCACACACAGCCTGGGCATGCACTCCCCTTGATTTTCCTGGCTCCTGCCTGCTCCCTCTTGAATCCTCTCCATCGGGCTAATTAATCCTGTTCCGAGTGATGGCCTTTTTACTGCTGCTAATTACAGGAACATCAGCCTGTGAGAGAAGTGTGATGGGCTGGAAACCTGTGGTTTGCAACGAGTTTGGAACTCACAGGATGCGAGAGGGGTGAGGGAATTCCTCATAAATTCAAGACATGAACCAGGCAGGCAAGGTGCCTCTTCTGGTGTGGAGAGTAGGATCCCCATGAATGAAGAAAAGTGGAGCCAGGTTTCAGAGTAAATAAGAAATAGTTCCAGCAGTAAGTAGTGGATGTTCAACAGCCTGGTCACGGATGCTAAATTCTTACCTGGATGGCAGGAAAGGCTGGGCAGTTTTATAGAAAAGAGAAGTTTGTAGTTACATGGGAATTCTCTGTTGCTCAGGAATTCCCTGAGCTGTGTGTGTGCTGCATCTTTAGCAAACACTCAGACACTGGCAAAAGAGGGCCCATGCCAGCAAACCTCAGTGCTGAGGAGGGCTTCTCCAGCACACAAACCCTCCTCAGCCAGTACCTCTTCCTCTCTTCTTTCCACTGCCACCATTTCATCAAAATCCTCTCCTCTGCAGACTCGAGGCAGGGCACTGAACACTGCTCAGAGGATCACTGCTCAGGCACTGCTGGCATGTTTGCCACGAATAGCTCTGTATCAAAAGAAATACATTTTAAAGCTGCTGCAACATAGCAAGATTTGTCTTAGAGTGTGTTATCTCATCAAGCGTGCCCAGAGTGAGCTCAGCTCTTTCGCCAGCCTCATTTTTCTGAGCAGCAGCTGATTGCGATTTTCCAAGTGACACCTCTAGAGCTTTGAGGTTTTTTTCTTTTCTTTTTTTTTAAAGTTGTTTAGTTGTTTGAATTGTTGGGGGTTTTTTGTTTGTTTTGTTTTTTGTTTTGTTTTGGGGTTTCTTGGGGGGGATTTTATTTTTTTTTGTTGTTATTGTTGCTTTTCATTTTAGGGAGCTCTTCTATGAACAGCTTAGACAGGAACAACAAAAAGAAAAAAAGAGAAATAACAATTGCCCTTCTTTGGGGAGTGAGGGTAAACAACTCCACCTATTGTGGGTGTTTCACAGGCTGATGGTATGGCCAGCTGCTGGGTACAAGAATGGGCCCAGCTCTGCTCTCAAATATTTACCAGAATAAATTTGAAGTATCTTTGCTAGAGTCAATAGTTATTACACTGGATTTTTATCAGTGTGAGTGATAGCAATTGAAGATATTTTCAAGGCATTTATAAATAAAAACGTTCCTGCTGGCTAAATAGATACACTTCTTTGCTAACTGGGAGTAATCATATGCATTTTGATACCAGCATCTGCTAAATAAGTCCAGGGCTGTGTATTAATGAGGGTGCTGCAAGAACTTTGGAGTACAGGATCAGAATTCAAAACAACTGGGATGGATGGGAGAGAGTGTCTGGAATCAGCCAGATGAAATTTAGTAGGGAGAGCACAGGGTACCACATTTGGGAGGGATAAATGAATGCATGAATGCATAGACAGGAGAGCCTGGAGAGGCAGCAGGATGGCAGGCAAGGATCAGGGGGTTCAGATGGATGACTAACTTAGCATGAGTCAATAGTGGGATGGTTTAGCAAAAAGGGCAGCTCACCTCCTGGGATGCATTAATGCTGGATGTTGGATGTAAGCCATTGAAATCTGCAATTCTGCTTTGTCTGAGCTGTGTCCAGGTCTGGACACTGCAGCTGAGGGCACCTGCAGATGAACTGGAGAAAAACAGCAGCGTGTTTGAATGGAGAGATGCTAGAGTGGGCCAGGAATCTATGTTTCCTTCCTGTGAAAATGTCTGTTTTTCAGGGGCACAAAAGGAAGGGCATTGGCTCAGTTCATGAAAATGAACCTCAGACTCCTCTGAGTTTGACCCTATGGGGCAACAGTGCTCACTTTTTGCTATTTCTGTCCCTCAGACCCTCCTCCCAGGTAATTTGGCCCTGCCCTAATGGGATCCCATATTTTGACACAGCACCTTTCTTTTAGTATGCATTATGGTGCAGAGCAAAGCATTCTCACTTCCTGTTTTGCAGGTTATCTCCATTCCAACTCACATTCCTTGGGTTTGAAGAGAAATGAGCTCCTTGACTGACTTCTGGACAGGAAGTTTGGCTTCAGCATTCATGCTCCAGGCTCTCCCTGTGTGTTATTTCCTTAAAAGCTAAAAAAGGGGCTTCTGGGCCAAAAATATGTCTCATCATTGTGATATGAACTGTAAGTCTGAACAATGCAAAAAAGTAACCCAGAGAGTCAATACCCCCTGTCACCAACTGCTCATGATACCCCTGTGCTCAGGATCCCAAGAAAAACCAGCAGTAAACCAGAAAACAGCTTTTTCCACATGGAAGTGGGGCTGCTTTGGAGCTGGCCCTTTCTGACTGGAGAATACCTGGCTCCTTGGGCTCCGAGACAGCTGCGAAGTTGCGGGGAGGCTGCGGGAACAGTTCATTATCCAGGGCTGGGTGAAGGCGGGAGGCAGAGTTTCCCACTCCGGCTCCCTCCTCTTTGCAATGCGCTGTGCATAGCGGCTCTGGGTGACATTAGCGCTCAGGCAGGCGTGCGTACTCCGGAGGAATACGGGAATGCCGCGCGTATTCCAGAGCGCCAGCAGCCTGCGGATTGCGCTCCTCTTTCAGCGGCATTAGGGCAAACCTGCAGGAGGTCTCTGGAAATCAGGGGGATGGATTATCCTGATAATAAAGGCAATCAGAATCCGTCCTGCCCAGGATGTTTAAATGACACCGCCGACTGCAGGGGTGCCAGGGGTGTGCCTGGCACTGGCGCAGTGTTGTTCACGGGTTTGTGGCAGTGCCTGTGGGTCTGCCAGGGCAGAGGCAGGATGAGGAGGATGCCCTGTGCCTTGTACCACCCTGGCCCCACACCACCTGTGTGGGATGGGCAGGGGAGCGGGGCAGCAGGGCGGTGTGAGACAGAATGCCTACATTGAGAAAACAACAGCCTAGAGAGTGACTCATCCCTACCAGGTGGCTGAAAGGAGTCGGGTGAACCATCACCTCAAAGGACTTAATTTCTCCTTTCCTTAATCTTGCCTTTCTCCCTGCTCCTGCCTGGAGGGCACCGGTGCATGCTGCTGTACTCCAGGGTCCCATCACCCCAGATACAGACCCATGCCCCATATTGGCCTTGGCAAGGATGGATCCTTCTTACACCTCCACTCCCTCCTTGCCCATGTCCATGCACGCCTAACGCAGCCCTGCTGGGTATACCTCTGGCTGGCAGACAAACCTGCTGTCCTCCCTTTCAGACAATTTGAGGGGCTGTCAGGGCACACCATCAGGTAAGTCCGTGCCCTGGGAGCTGTCTCCTAACACTGCCTGACATCCAGGTGTGACACCAGTCAGCTTGGTGTTGGATGCTGAGTGACTCACTGTGCTCTGCAGCAGTTCAGTGACACCCCTTGGTCTCCAGCAGTGCAGGATGCCAGGCTGTGGTTGTGTTATTTACCTGCCTCTCCTAAAGTGTTTTGTGCTTAGCTGGGTTCTACCCGAACAAGTCACCTGGCTGGGCTGGGGAGAGGAGCCTGAGGTGAGGTGCAGAGCCCTGGCTTGCCAATATTCCCCTGTCTCATGCCACCAGACCCAGATGAGCAGGTTCTTAGGGCCAGGGGCTTGCTCTCAGGAATGTGGTGGGAGCTGATAGAAATCAGCTCTCACACACACCAGAGCAGTCAGATGTCCTCTGCTTAACAGGGCTCGTGAGCTGTGTCTGAAGTACTGTGCTCAGATGAGATGTGTCCTCTTCAGAGGGCTGCACTTCCCTGTCGGCTTCGCCTTTTGATTCCTTCTGGCCTTTTTTATCTTTTTTTTTTTTTTTTTTTTTTTTAATAGGGTTTTAGAAATGAGGCCAGTGCTTGAATATAAAACACCACTTATTTTTAAGGATTAGCAGACAGGTCACCTCGTTCAGTATTTGAACAGTGATGCTGCTGTTTTACCCCATCCTGTCTGCCAAGGGAAGGCTTTGGGGGGTAAAGTCTGTTCCGTGTGTTGCTGTAGGGGTGCAAAGGCACAACTGCTACACACACACACACAGAGCAAAGCATGAACACAGCTTTGCACATGACAAAAGCCTTTCACACCACATCCCACACCAATTCTGCATGCACAGCTGTCACTCACTTTCCCTGTCATACAGCCTTACTGCCTAAGTGCATTGCCAGAGCATCTCTTTGCACCCAAACACACATCTCTGGCCTACAGAGCCTGCTGTTTGAATGTTTTGCTCCACTTATCACACACAGACACGCATCACCTCTTTCGTGCATTTCTTGAAACCTTCAGAGGAGCACACAGAGCCACAGTTTCCCATGTGCTGTCACCTCAGCACAGTGATCCTCCCCAGCGCTGCTCTGCACCCACCACAGCCTCCCAGCCGAGCACAGCCTGTGCAGACAGTGCCATCCCACCCCACATCTCCTCCCACCCCACTGCGCTGACCCACGGACTCCTTTGCTCTCCAGCACCCCTGCCGACCACACGGCTGCTGTGAGAGACAGCTGCTCGGTCCCTTATTAGCAAGAAAAACAAGTCTAAGAAAACAAATCTAAGAAAAACAGGAGCAGCAGTGGCCACAGGTCTCTCCTGGGCATACAGAAAGGCTGAGCAAGCCCTGGGTGCTGTGTGCAGACAGGTCTCGTGGCCCTGGAGGTGTCACTTCCACAGCTGAAATAAGAATTGCCACAGATCCATGTGACATTTTGAGTCATAAGGCTGCGTGCACAAGGGTGTCAAAGGCCTGGCTGAGAGCAAAGTGCAATGCAGAGATAAGCCCCTGTTTATTACCAGTGGAGAGATGTCAGACCTTGCTGTTCTCCCCTGAAAAACAAACCTGGTGATTGCATACAGCTCAGACTGCTCAGAGAGGGCAGGCTCCAAGGGGCAGCCTCTGATCCCCAGGATCCATGGCTAGCTTGGCATCTCTGGGACAGAATTTCCTCCAAAAGGCACCTGAAGCATATCTCCCCATCCTCTCTGTTCCCAGGATCTCTGGAGGTACAACAGGCTGCTGCCACCCGTTGCCAGCCCTGGCAGCCCTCTAGGGCTGCTGATGTCTCTGTCTCCTGCAGCTTTTGGCACCTCTGCCTCCCTGCAGCTCCCACCCCTTGTGCTCCCAGCTAGGGGCACTCAAACAGGCACAGCCAGGCGTGAGACACTACGTGCTGCAGGGAAAGAAGCCCTGCAACCAGGTGAAGCGTAAACGAGGCTTTTGAGTGATCTGATTATTGCTGTTTCCTCTTGTCCCATTTTTCTGACAGCAAAGGGACCCCTGACCTCGGCACTGTGCTGTGTTTCAGCTGCTGCCTTTGATTTCCTGTACCAGGGATGCAGCCAGCTCCACACCCAGGTTTGCTGGCAGATGGATTTCTGGGAGTGTGTGTGCCTCAGGTTTGATCTCCTTTGCTTTGTGCCTCTGCAGAAAGAAAAACTGAGCCGTGCTGTGAGAAATTCCTCAAAGGGAAGGAGGGGAAGCATTACCCAGCAGGGCAAATCACACAGCTCAGGAACCTCGAGCAGAGAGAGGGACCTCTTGTCTTTCCCATAGATGGGTCTGAAGGAATGGAAATTTACTGGAGACTGGACATTGGGGTTAGGACAGGGCACTGAAACTGGAGCTCCTGCCCAAACCTGGGGATGCTCCTCTTGCCCCTGGGGTGACTGAGCAGGAGGTGTAACCTGCCTGTGAATGGCAGAGGCACGAGTGTGATGTGAGGACAAAATCATCTCCTTAGGGGTGGAGAGGATGCAGGATCTGCTGTGGGTGCTGTGTACAAGCCCTGAGTTCCAGGACATGGTGTCAGCTGGGTTTGGGATGGGAAAATGTACCACATTGGGGCAGGAGGAGGGAACACTGCAGCCCTGAGTCCCCCAGCCTGGCAGAGACAGGTAATGCCCCTCCATCTGCTCTGTCCTGGGGGGAACTTGGCTCTGTAGTCCAGCTACTCAGCCCCCAACTCTTCTTTAGCTCAGATGTCTGGTGCAGCTGCAGAGTTCCCTGAGCACATCCTGGCATTGTGGTGTGCTGCGTGCTCCTTGCTTGCAGGCACAAAATGCCATTTTCCATGGCTTCATGTGCCTACAAGACAGGTGTTCTCTGGCCACTGGGGGAGATTTAAAATAGCTTATCTCTGCTCCTAGATGGGTGAGACAGCTCTGATTCGGTCTGGGCATTGGTCCTCCCACCATCATCAGAGAAATTTGAGTCAGGATGCCTGTGCTCTCACCTGGGATACAGCAGCACTGATGAGACAGGGGGCTGGGCCTGGAGAACTGGAAAAAGATGTCTCCAAAGTCCACCAGCACCAGGAGGGAAGCTGCTGAGACCTGACGTGAGTGGGTTTCAGCCTGAATACACGTGGTGGCAATTTAACTGGCCTGACCCTTGATCCCAGGGTCCATCTCCTGCCAGGAAAGACAAAGCTCCCTGGTACAACCCACATGGCTGCAGCCACTGCTGAGAGGATACAGAGCACTTGGAGGGTGGCAGATGCAGTAGCCTTAGAGGATTTAGGCAAGTGGAGACAGACAGGAGATGGGGAGAGGGTAGGGGAGGAGGGCAGGCACACTGGAGAGGGGAGAGAATGCCAGGGGAGCACCAATATATGGAATAGAAAATTAAGACACAAAGAAAGAGGGAAGCAAGACCTGAAAGGTAACTGACTAGAAAATTAAAATTATTCAGCTACAGAAAATAGGTCTAATGGGCTTCAATGTGATGCAGGCTCCAGCAGATCACACAAACAACACGTGAGGGGGAGTTTCCTTAAAGGGGCTGGGGACCAAGAGGAGCCTCAGGTCCTCTGGGGTCTCTAGAAACCACTTTCCTTCCTGCTCAGAGGAGCAAGCCCCTTCCAGGCTCCTTCCAGGCTCCTGTCTAAGCCTTGGTTTCCTGTTGCAGATGCAGGTCTCTGGCTGCCAAACTAATCTCCCCAGAGTGGATCAGGCACAGCTGTCCCCATGTCTCAGCTGGTGGCTTCAGCACAGGATGGCAAGGTTGTGCAGGTGCAGGAGGCCACACAGGTCCTTTGCCTGCAGGGCAAAATGCCTCTCCTATGGCTTGGGGGATTAGTTACTCCACCCTTCAACCTGGATTTTTTGGATGGTTCCTCCAGCTTGCTGAAATTGTTCTAAATTCTAAAATCCTGCCTTCCCCAGTCCTTGAAATCCCTCACAGCTTGCTGATGCCTGTGGGTGGAAGATGTATCCTCTGCTTTCCATCACCTGAGCCATCACCTACAGCATCAGCAGCCCACGCCCACCCTGTTCACCAGGCCCAGCAGGAGACTGATGGAAAAGACCTTTGGGTGCCCCTGCTAAAAGTGAGAGGTGATGGGGACTGAGGATACCCAGAGCACAGGGATTGTGAGCTGCTGGGATCTGGGTCCCTGCTTTGCTGGGGCTGAGCGAGGCTGTGCAGGGTGCTGGAAGGTAAAAGCTGGTGCAGAGGGGGAATGCAAAGGTGCAGGCTTGATCTGGAGGTGCTGGGTCAGCCTCTGGATGAGGAGACACACTCTGGAGAGGATTCAGGAGGATCCTCCATGGACAGCCCAGCCCAGCTGCAAGGTAAGGGAAGCCTAAACCATGTCCAGTGAGTTGTAAAGGAATAGAGACAGTCCCACAGGGAGAGCAAACAGCCTGGCCATCCCAGCTCCATCCCTCCTGACATCTCTGCTAAAAGATGGTTTGTGCTCAGGCACCACCTGCACCAAATGCCCCAGTGCCTTTGACAGCAGCCACTGTAAGGGTGGAACAGCTTCTCCTCCTGCTGGGATGAACATCACAGGGTGCTCTGTGGTGGCTACAAAGGGACACCTTACTCCCCCCACATTCCCAGCATTTCTTGCCTAACACCTTGTTCTTTCTCCCTTTTCATCCAGCCTGGGCTCCCAGCTGCTTGTCTCCTGAAGACATGCTGGGAAAACATTGCATATTATACAATGAGAAACAGTAAACAGTGTTCATGCTTGTTTCCCTCTTGTTTTTATTCTGTGAGCATCAGCTGAAGCCACAGGGATAGGGTATTTAATTAGAGTATTGTCTTTCACCTGCCTTTATTCTCTGCAGG
Organism: Passer domesticus; assembly: GCF_036417665.1. NCBI lineage: Eukaryota > Metazoa > Chordata > Aves > Passeriformes > Passeridae > Passer > Passer domesticus. The sequence goes on from NC_087512.1 coordinate 8,647,054, forward strand.
GTCTTTTCAGGGGGATCCCATTCCAGCGTGGTTCAGAAATTGCTGTACTGGGGAAGTGACAGGGGCACATCCCTACAGTGTTTTAACTTTGCTTAGCACAGCTTGTTCCTTGGAATTCTCATTCATCTGGGCGTGGGATGCCAGGCAGAGGACAGGGAAGTCCCAAACAGATTCCAGACTTGTTTCTGGGTGGGAATTAGATCCTGGGATAGATCCTGATGTGGTCCATCAGATCTGAGTCGATTCTATCTCAGAGACAATACTGGCACAGAATTCTATTTCTCTTTAATATCATGTCCCTGCAAAAAAATGCCTATGATTTGCACTCAGTGCATTGCAGCATATTCCCCTGGAGGGTTCTCAGGCTCTTTATGCACTCTGATTAACAATGATCTACTTTACCACCACAGTAATTTATTTATTCAGCACCAAGGGGCAGGCACCCTGCCTCACAGAAAAAAATACCCCACATCCTTTCAGTGGAAGTAGAATGGAAGATGGAAGTCTTGCTTTGAGGCCAAACTCATGGCCCAAAGTCTGAGCAAAGACACCAACTGGTGCTGAAGCTGCAGCCAAAGGTCTCATACTGCAACTGGAATGTGCAGGGCAGGGCAGAGTAACTCCCAAACACTTCAGCAGCAGCTTCTGTGCCCCTGCTTTCCATCAGCTTGGGTGAATTTCCAGATTTTCAGCAACCCAGATGAAGGCATAGAATGCACCCTCAGCAAGCTTGCTGATGATAAGAAATTGAGGGGGGGTGACTGATAGACCTGATGTGCCATTCAGGCACATTCAGACCTGTGCTGCCATTCAGGCACATCTCCCCAGGCTGGGGAGCTGAGCTGAGGGAAACCTAATGAGATTCAGCAAGGGCAAGTGCCGAGTCCTGCACCTGGGGAGGAAAAACCCCAAGCACCAGCACAGGCTGGGGGCTGAGCTACTAAAGAGCAGCTCTGTGGAGAAGCACCTGGAGTCTTGGTGGGTGACAGGCTGAGTGTGAGTCAACAGTGTGTTTACAGTGTGTCCCTGTGGCCAGGAAGACCAAAGATATCCTGGTGTGCATCGGGAAGAGTGTGGCCAGCAGGCTGAGGAAGGAAATCCCCCTCTCTACCCAGCCCTGGTGAGGGCACATCTGAAGTGCTGTGTCCTGTTCTGGGCTCCTCAGCACCAGGAAAACAAGGAGCTGCTGGAGAGGATCCAGTGAAAGCCACCAAGATGACTTGGGGTCTGGAGCATCTCTCTTCTGGGGAGAGACTGCTGGAGCTGGGCCTGTTCACTCTGGAGAAAAGACTGAGGAGATCCCAATGTATATAAATATATTAAAGGTGGGTGACCAGGGGATGGTGCCAGAGTTTTCAGTGGTACCCAGTGACAGGGCAAGGAGCAGTGTCCATAAACTAAAACACAAGAAGCTGCACCTCAGCTTGAGGAAGAACTTCTTTATGATGAGGATGGCAGAACAGCTGTGCAGGGAGGTCCTGGAGTCTCCTCTCAGACATTCAAATCCACCTGGATGAGTTTCTTTGTCACCTGCTCCAGGTGACCCTGTCTTAGCAGGGGGTTTGGACTGGATGATCTCCAGAGGTCCATTCCAACCCTAATGATTCTGTGACTCTGTGAATTATGGCAAAGATAATCCCACCAGGGATATCCTTGGACTCTTTCCTGAAGCCTGCAGGCTGAGGGGACCAGGGCTGTGTGACCCAGCTTCTCTCCCAGGTGTGCAGCCAGTCATGCTCAGGCACATTCTGACTTTTGGATGGATGAGTTGTGGCCTAAAAATTATTTTAGGTTAATCCTACCACAGGCTTGTGCGAGGCATAATTTATGAACTCACATCCTGCAACATTCCTTCCCTTGCCTTGTACAGAAACAAGCAGCTGTGCCTGGGAGGGGTGGTGGGCACACACACCCCCTGAGGATGGCAAGTGTTCTGATGTGGGGCCAAGTCCTGCCAAAAAGCAAACTTTTGTAGCAAACCAGTTCTGAAACTTATACCCCCGTGTGACCCTTCTTTGGGAGAAGAAGAATCATCCTGAGAACCACCAGGCTGCAGAACAGGTTTTTAACCCCACCATGCCCACAGCAGAGGTGATACCAGCTAGCTCCAGGCTGAACATGGCTGCAGAGCAGTGGCTGGAGTCCTCCAGGCTGTTTGGAAAAAGAGAGGTGGGAGGAGGGTGCCCGATAAGCTGAGGGTACAGGATGCCTGGTAAGATATATTGTGTTGTGTTTTCAATTTGCACATTGACACAAGACAAACAGATGAGATTTCAGTACAGCAAGCTCAATTAATCAGGGCTTTGACAGCTGTGAGGCTGGACATTATTAATCCCTTTTTGCAGACAGGCCAAAGGGGCAATAATTACATTTTCCCCAAAAATAATAAGGAAGGATGTTCCTCATGCTGCCCCCCTGCCCTTTCCCTGAAAGTACATTTCCTGATCACAGTACTTAATACTACACTAACTGCAAAAATACTTCAGCTCACCCACTGCCTGCAAAACGGGAAACAAAATGTGTAAGTGTAAAATCCTGAGAATATCCTTCCTGGGGCTCTAAGGTTCATAGGAATGTGGCAGTCAAAGCCTGGGCTCTGTGAGGTGAGAGCTGGCACATTTCCCTGTGCACTTGGAGCCACAGGTGAGTGCTGCAGCATGGGACACCCCGGATCTGTTCCCAGCTGGGAGGCTGCATGTTTTTGAAGGAGCTGAGGGATGGATCCAGCCCCCTGTATGAGCACAGGGGGGTGGAAATGCTGGCTGCCCACAGCACCTCTAGGACCTGGAGGCTGAACTTTCAGCCCAGTGCTAATGGGGTGCTCCAGCCTGTGCTGGGGCGGGGTGGCTCCAACCATCAGAGCATGACCTACCTTTCCCCTTCATTATTTTCCCTCCAGGGATGCAAGATCCACTCAAGGCAACAGCAACCAGCAGGAACAGGGAGGAGGAACTCCTCCAAGGGCAGGGAAAGGGGCATGTAGTAACTTCCAGCCCGAACCCATCTTTTTATAGCTGTGCTGCAGAAAGTCATCCTGCCTGACCCTGCCTTCACCACGGGAGAAGGCAGACAGGCAGAGCAGCCCATTGCCCCCGTGCTCTGCACCTTGCAGACACCACCCCAATCCATCCGCCTCCAGACAATGCCATCTCCGAAGCGGGAGACATTTAAACAGTGAAATGCCAAAGGAGCAGCATGGTATTTAAAGGCAAAGAAGCAATTATGAAAGTTCTCGGGAGAGCAAGCACACAAATGAGGGAGGATCGGAGAGGGGTTGTTTATCCCGCTGCTAAATGTGCCATGTGTTCACTGGGAAGGGGTTGTGCAAGCACAAGGCTGAGTGGAGCATCTCCGGAGGGCACAGGTTTGTTTGACAGCTCTCCATTACAGCATCTGAAAATCCTGACGCTGCCTGTGGCCACGGGGAAGGTGGGGAGCTGTTCCTGCAGTCCTGTGCCTGACTGAAGCCTCGTTACAGGCATTAGTGGCAGAGGGAGGGGGCATCAAGGGCTTGCTTTGTTTCTGCGCTCGGCCAGCAGGAGATGCAGCCGGGAAGGGAAACAGCCAGGTGTAGTTACGAGTGGTAGGGCAGATTCTGGGATGGGCCTCAGACCCAGTCCTGAATCCTCTGTGTGCTGCTGTCTGCTTTCCCCAGTTCTCTTCCCAACATATTTTGCATCCTCACCCCTCTCTTCACGACCCACAGAAGTCAGTAGCCTCGGGAGTACTGGGGGTGGGAATCTGGCACAGGGATGGTGGCATCTCCATGCTGATGCTGATGTGTGAGCTGCTGGGTGGTGCAGCAACGGAGGAGGGAATAACGCTGTCAGCACAAGGCATGGTTCACCCGCAGCTCCTGACACCCCAAGAACTGCTCATTTGCTTTTCTGATGGGGCTGGTCAATCCCCCACAGCGGAACTGCCAGCATGAAAATGGGACTGCAGGTGTGGACAGCCTGCCCGTGGCTGTGGAGCTCCCCGGGGAAGGATAGCTCAGCCTCTTCCCCTCTCTTTGTTGGGCACACTAGAAAGCTTTCTCCCAACATCCAGCCCAAATCTTTGTTCAAATCTGTCAAGTGCCTTTGGTGCTAGGTAATGCTAAATAATGCTAATTTTATTCCAGCTGCCTTGCTTGTGCTTAAAAACACTGCTGGAGAGAGAGAAAAATCAACATCAGCTGGAAGTGCCATCTTTGAGAGAGAAATGCTAGAGAAGCAGTGGGAGGCAGGATTGAAAATCTGTGGGGGGTTTGAGAATGAGAAGGAGACAATGAAGGTGTCTGGGGGCTCAAACCCTCGGCAGCACCCAGGCCTCAGCATCTCCTGCTGAAGCAGAAAATCTTCCCAGCCCCGGTAAATTTCCCTGCCGTTGGGGTTGTGGTTTATCAGCCGCCAAAACACAGCCCCAGGGCACCTCGAGCGGCCACATGGTGCGGACAGGTGCCCTGGTATAAGCTGCACCTCCTTGCTCTGGGATGTGAAATACTTCCACGCATTCCCTTTGCACCTCCAGTTCCTTGCAAAGGGCAGAACATCAACCCCGGCCACGCTCTGGCTTTACAGCTGGTTAAATACACCACTACCTCCATCAAAATAAATATCCAAGGATGTCTGCTGCTGCCTGCGGGGGGATGCTTTTTCTGTGTTGCTGTGGTGTTGGGGGCAGCCTTGGGGATGCTTTTTCTGTGTTGCTGTGGTGTGGGGGCAGCCTTGGAGGCGTGACTGGCTAAAGGACACTGACTTTGCAGGGAGAGTCCCCAGGCAGCTGAGGGGACACGGTGGCAGCTTCTCCTGCTGCAGAGAGGTGGGGAAGAGCCCACGGGGTTGTCTGGGACAAGATGTGGAAAAGCCTGAGCCTCCTCGCCTCTCCGAGCCTCCTCTCCTCTCCTCTCCTCTCCTCTCCTCTCCTCTCCTCTCCTCTCTCCTCTCCTCTCCTCTCCTCTCCTCTCCTCCTCTCCTCTCCTCCTCTCCTCTCCTCCTCTCCTCTCCTCTCCTCTCCTCTCCTCTCCTCTCCTCTCCTCTCCTCTCCTCTCCTCTCCTCTCCTCTCCTCTCCTCTCCTCTCCTCTCCTCTCCTCTCCTCTCCTCTCCTCTCCTCTCCTCTCCTCTCCTCTCCTCTCCTCTCCTCTCCTCTCCTCTCCTCTCCTCTCCTCTCCTCTCCTCTCCTCTCCTCTCCTCTCCTCTCCTCTCCTCTCCTCTCCTCTCCTCTCCTCTCCTCGGCTTTGCCTTCGGTCCCAAGCAGCAAAAGAGGGTTTTCCTACCTCTCCCAGACACCTCTGGACGCTCACAGGGAATTTCCACATTGGCTTTAGGTCAGTCCAAGGCGTTATTTTATTTGACCCTAATTTTTTTTTTTTAAGAGCCGCACTAAATGGGGGGAAAGGTAAAAGCATTTCCCCTCTGCCCTGCCCTCCCTGCTGGAAGGTTAACACATTGGCCATTTCCTGCCTGCACAGATGGGATATGCCTGGAGTTTGTCAACTCAAATTCAAATTAACTCTCAGTTCAGTGGCTTCGTGTGAGGCCCCGGGGGCAGGTGGGGTGAGCAGCAGCTACAGATGTGGGCAGGCAGGGGACACGAAAGGGGCAGAGGGGAGCTGCCAGCTGGCCCTGGGGAACTTGTCCTGTAAACCTTTGGGGTTTCAAGAAAATAAGGGGAAAAGAAAGGAAAGAAAGCAAAAAAAAAAAAAAAGAGAGGAGAGGAGAGGAGAGGAGAGGAGAGGAGAGGAGAGGAGAGGAGAGGAGAGGAGAGGAGAGGAGAGGAGAGGAGAGGAGAGGAGAGGAGAGGAGAGGAGAGGAGAGGAGAGGAGAGGAGAGGAGAGGAGAGGAGAGGAGAGGAGAGGAGAGGAGAGGAGAGGAGAGGAGAGGAGAGGAGAGGAGAGGAGAGGAGAGGAGAGGAGAGGAGAGGAGACATAACCTGGGCTTCTAAGGCTAGGAGGAACTCTTCTAAGGAGCTAATTTGACCTCCCGTGTGCTCTAAATCGTTGAAATAGAAATGAGCAAATACAGGTGAAAAAAACTCCCCATAATATTTGCTTGCCTAGGGGAATAAATTTGCTGGGTTTGGGCTATGCCCTCCCCCATGTTTGCTTTCTGCAAATATCCAGTCATTGAGTTTTACCTGAACAGACATTTGGGGGAAGCCAGTCACAATCTTATGCACACAAATTAGTGCAGAGATGAATTGGCTATTTCCAAATGCCAGGCATGGAGCAGGACCCATCAAAACGCCCTAAGCAGCCACCCTGTCAGCCCAGACTGTCAGGAACCAGCCTCTTAGTGACTGTTTTTAGAAAAATTGCAGATTTTAACAGCATGTTAAATAGCTGTGGCTTGTTATCCACATCTGAGGAGTCTGCAACCCACTTCCAGACATGTCCTAGGCAGAAAAACAGGATAGGATTTCTTTGTGTGGAGCTTTGACTTTGTTTCTCTACAGAGGAGTGTGAAAAGTGGCTGATGTAGAGATCTGTGCTTGTGTAAAGTTGTGTTTGGAGTGGGAGTTGTACAGCTCTGGGTGTTTGCACAGCTCATACATGTGGCTGTGGCCTGGCATGTGGTTTTATAAGATCAGCAGGATCCTTTGTAGCCCTCCAGGCTGCTCTAAAGGGAAACCTCTTCCTAGTTGTGGCCAGATGTAGGGGCCAGGTGATGTCGTGTTCTGCTCTGCTCCTGAAACGTCCCTGCTGATTCTGTTGCACACCCCACACATCCCAGCTCTCCAAAATTCCTGCCCAGGTGCTTTGGTCATTCTCCCATCTCCTCCGAGCCCGGTGGCTTGCCGAGGGTGTCTCGTTGTGGATGTCTCACTGTGGTGTTGGGCAAAACCAGGAGTTGTTGCTCAGCCTCATATGGCTGTCGCTGTCCTGCTGGGACGTGGCACATCCTCCTGGAGATCCCGAATGTCTGTGGGGACAGAGGAATCTCCCTCCCAGCCGTACTTCTCGCAGTTCCCCATAGATGGGAGCAGAGGTCTCCTTTTCCTCCAGTCTCATTTTGGTGGGACACGGCAGACCCTCTCCAAGCAGGGATTTCTGTCTGGAGGAGGGGACACAGACACTTTCAGTGCCCTTTTCACTCACTGTTTTTGAGCTGTATGAAGAAAACAAAGGTATCTGTTCAGGATGGGCAGCCCTGCTGTGGAGAGGGACGCTGTGTTGGGTGGGGCTGTGCTGGGTGGTGCTGCCTTGAGGCAGCCCCACGCTCTGATGGAGAGAGGATACTGAGAAATTTCTGATCTGTTCCCGGAGCAAAGGGAGCGCACAGGGGACAAGGACATGCTCTGGGCATGGGACAATGAGCATGGTGTTCCCAGTGGGTCTAGGGTGCCTCTGGAGGGTGGGATGAGTGCTCACTTCCCGTGGTGGTCCAAAAATCGTGGGCCCTTCCTTACCCCTGTCAAAGCCAGCAGTAGTGGTGTGGGGTCAGGATGACCTATTCCCATGCTCCCTATCCCCATCAAAGCCACAGGGTGATTTATTTCTTCCACTCACCACCCCCTCATATTTTCTGCAATTTTTCTATGTAAATCATGACACTGATTAATAACACTTAGCGCTTTCCAGCTCCAAAGCACATTGCAAGTATTTCCTAATTAATCCGCGCAACACTCTCATCAGGGAAGGCGCTGTGCCACCGTCCTGACTTCCCAGGCTCGCAGCCTTCTGGCGGACAGAGATGGAAGTGCTCATCTGCACATCGTTAGCCCCACGCTGCTGGCGCTTAATGAGTTTCCTCGCGGCAGAAGGGAGCAGATGGGGCTCGCCGAGAGGATGGAGAGCCCTGCAGCTCCCCAGCTCGCTGTCCCTCTGCGGCGCTGGGGACCTGGGGCAGGGGGACGGTGGCTGTGGGGTGCTCTCCCGCTCTCCGGGCAGGGGTTCTGCCAGCTGCCAATTCAGGGGACTTAAAGAACCGGCTCTGACTCCAGCTCTGCTTCTGCTGGCAAGAAGTAGAAACCACTCAGGCAGGAAGAGCCAGCCAGGAGAGGGTTAACAACCTTCTCATGGAGACACCTGAGTTGTCACTTCCTGCCAGATACTACAATGGCCCATGTGTGCTGGTGGAAGATGGAGCCTGGGAAGGGGTTAAAACGAAGAGTTTCCTAGCTGCAAACCAGGAGCAAGAAACAGATCATTTTTACCCAAAGCAATTTCCCTGGCAGATCATTTTCCCACCTCCCCTCCGCTATTACGGCAGGTAATTGTGTCTGAATGACAAGCTCATCGCTTCCCTCCGTCCTGCTTCTCCTCCTGCTCCATCTTGCAGCCAAGTCATGAAAGTGGTTGCTGTAGGTGTCAGGCCCCAGGACGCAGCCCTCAGCCCCCTGGCAGGCAGCAGCAGCCCAAGGCAGGCAGGATGGCCCTTAGGGACACTGGCGTGCCCTGGCTGCCTTGTCACACCTCCTGCAGCAAGCCCATGAGCTTTACCCCTGCCTCCCACAGCCTCAGCCCTGGCCTAGGGCGATTTAGCTCCAGTTTTTCATGGAATCATGGGATGGAAGGGAACCTTAATGATCACCAAGTTTGCCCACCCCTGCTGCAGGCAGGGACACCTTCCACCAGGCATTTTTCAGGGGGAGCAGGGCTGTGTGGTGGCTGTTCTCGGTGGCAGCAGGGAGGGATGGGGACCCCCGCTGCCCTGCTGCCAGCTCTGCTGCCGTGCTGCGTGTCTCCATGTGTTCAGCCCTTTACTGTGCACCTTCACCTCGGCATCCCTGGCTCTGCAATGCCTCCAGTGCTTCCCGGAGAGGTGGGACAGCCCCCTCCCGCCGCCGCTCCCGGGGCTCATTAAAGAGGCTCATGCGGTGCCCTCTTGACACTTGTAACACGGGAGCACATGTCTTCAAAAAGCCAGGCTCTGGCGATATCCCCTGGGCCTGCCGCTGCCTTTCCTTCCCCTGCTCTCACAGCCCTTCCCCAGGAGGGCTGTAAATTTGGCAGGAGCTGCATTATTTCCAGACCAACCCTGTCTCAGGTTTCCCCTGCCACCAGCTTAAGTGTCACCCCTTCCTGCCGGCCCCACAGCCTCCCCCCGCCCCACCTGCCCCTCCTGCTGCCTGCTGCCCACCCTGCTGGTTTCTGCACAGACCCTCAGCTGGCACGGGCACGCCTGGAAATGGATTTGTGGGTAGCCCTGCATGCCCAGTGCACACCTGCACAGCCAGGTGTGAATGAGGAGGTGTGTGGGTAGGGCCCTGCATGCAGCCTGGGTGTCTGGAGGCTCCTGTAACGCAGGGATTGTGGCTTCACGTGGTCATGCATGGGGTTGGGATCTTCTGAGGCCTCTGTGCCGGTGTGTCTTGTCTCTCTCACTGCCCTCATGGAGGCTTGAGGGCTGCGCTGTGTCTGAGGTTGTGTCGCAGGGCTTGTAGCATCTCTTGTTTCCTCTCAAAAATGGCCATAAAAATTATTGCAGGTCACTGCTTGGGGTGTGACTTGCAGTCACAGTGGCCCTTCCCCGTGTCACCCAGATTCCCTTCATCCGAGGCTGAATAGAGATCCAAAGGCTGAATATCTTCTCTTACTCATCACGGCATGGGAATCAGCTTCAGGGATCCTTTTGTTCTGGGAGACCCGGCACAAGCAGGGTTCTTTTCATCTTGCCCCTTTTTGGAAGCTCTCTGGCAGAAGGCAGAAGAGTGGCTTCCTCCTTGCACCCACCAGGTCCTCGGCGTCTCAGAAATGCTAGCCTTGTTTGGGGGAATCTCAAAGGCTTGTTATTCATTAACCCCACCAGAGAGTTTCCTGGCAATTAATTTTTAATGGATTGAAAAATTCTCTGCCTAACCCTGCTTTCTTCAGAACCAGCCTCCAAAGCCGCTGCTCACCCTCTTGATGTTTCTAATCATTATCTCTTACATTCCTTTAGCTGTTTCAGAAACCAAAGCTGGGGAAGAAATTGGAAAGTGTTATTATTTCATTTGGGTTAAACTGTATCGCTTCAAGTTTCCGTCCCCCTGGGCACGATCATCAGCATATCTGATCAGCAAACATCTGCCTAAGCCACCCGCTCTCGCCTCCCGGGAAATTTGGGGAATCAAAAAAAAACCGAGACGAAGCCGCTGACGTCACCTCCCGGCTTTTGCTCTTTCCCCCTGAGTTTTATTTCTAAGGGACATTTGCATAGAAAGAGGATCTTTGTTTCTGAAGGTTTTGCCAGCTCTTGCTGCCGACTCCCCCCGTCTGGAAGCTTAATCCTTTCGCCGTGGTGGCTGCGGGAGCCGGAGCCGCCGGCCGGATGGTCCCCGCCTGCTCCAGCCCCGAGGTCCGTCAGCATCCCGGGTGAGCCGTGCCACCCCCAAAATGCGGCAGCAGAGAGGCTTGGGGCAGCACTTCGGGATGTCTGCGGTGGCGGAGTCCCGGCACGCCGCCTTGCCCATCCCGTGCCTCAGTTTCCCTGCGCAGAGCCGCTTCGGTACATGGGGGCTCCCGAGAGCGTCAATGCGGATTAATTGCCACCCGTGAGGTTCTTAAAACACGTGAGGAGTGACACTGGCACGTAAACAACCGGAGTAATTTGTGCAGTGCTCAAAGGGAATGAGTGCTAATTCAGCACACCGGGGGTCGCTGGTGCTGGGGCCAGCTCGGCTGAAGCCCCTGGACACCCACCCGCCTTCCCCGCTGCCTCTGCTGCCTGCCCCCGCCACGGACCCGCTGCCTTTATTGGCTGAAATGACATTTTTACAACTCAGCTGCGTAAAACATGTCTGGGTTTTCTTGTGGGCATTTCCCCCTTCTCCCAAAATCATGTGTGAATTTGCTTTTTTTTTGTTGTTGTTTTTCCTCGAGATGAGAATGAAGGAGATGGGGCAGAGACTTTCAAAAAAGAAAAAAAAAAACAAACAAACCAAAACACATGAAACAAACTTCTTCCATAAAATTACCTATTTGTTTCACAAGAAAAAAACCCCCAAAAAGAACAAACAAAAAAGCCCCAATAACAAAAGCCCCCATATATATATGCATATATATATTTTTATATATTTATATATATTTATATATTTATATATATTTATATATATTTTTATATATTTTATATATGTAAAAATGCAGATATATATATATATATATATAGGCATTTTTACATTTAGCTCCCCTCTGATGGAAATTTTTTAACAAAACAAAATTATCCCAGGGAATTCTTTTTCCCCCCATCACTTGTCAAAAAGGTGTATTTTATCCCTTCTGCTCCTAAAAATAATATTGAGATGAAAAACGTCTTGAGGAGCTGCAAGAACTCTCAGCCTCTGTGGTCAGTGCCATGTGGAGGGAGGAAAGCAACAGGACCGTCTTCCCCTAAGGAAGAGAATGCTGCTGCAAGGCAGATAAATGCTGGGATAAATCCTAAGGAATGGGCTTTTTTTTTCTTTTTTTCTTTAAGTCTAGAGCCTGCAATATCACCTCCTTTAAGTCATCACAGGTAGCAGATGCCTAGCTGAGGTTTATGTTTTGTGGTGTATTTTGTCAGCTGGGCGAGGGCTCAAAACAAAGCCTGCCCTGCCATTCAAAATGTAAACTCAGGGCAGCTCTGTGGGCTCCACCACCCAAACCCATCCCACCACCTCTGAAAGTCATGCTCTGGAAATCAGGAAGAATGGTTTGGCTCCTGGCATTTGCAGCATTACCTGGGAAGGAAAAACACCTCTGGTCTTGGTCTGTGGGCAAGCCTCCAGAACAGGAGGCTTGGAAGAGCAGTGCAGTTCCTTTACAGAGATTTATAATTGATTTGAAGTCACAGGGAAGCAATTAATATGGAGCCCCATGGAACTGCTTCAAAGCATGGCTGGATTTTTGACCCCATAGCAGCTAAAGACTAGGAAAGGGAGCCAATGGAAATTGTGTTTTGAATGAATGAAGCTCCTCCTGCAGCATTTGCAAGTGCAGCTGGTTTTCAGATAGATTTTTTTTTTGTTCTTTCTGTTGAAAATGCCAAACTGTTGAAAGCAAAACAGCTTGTGAAAATGCGTGGATTGTAAGGAAACTTCATTCTCACAGAGAGAAAAAAGGAGGAAGTGGTCAAAACATCAAAATGCTTGTGCATAATACACTGTAATGTATATAAAATAATTTAATAGTAATGGGTAATTAAAATCAGGACAAAACATTTTGATTTTATCCAACTGTGCTGAGTTGAGTGACTCAAAATCATTAAATTCCAGTTCACAGGGAAAGCTCTGCCTTTGTTTTGTTCCATTTTGGAATGAGGATTGTTTTGAAACACTGGTCGCTCCTGAGGAGCAGTCTCTGAAATTCCTCCCAGCAATAGCTGCTGAGGGAGATGGGTGGGTCTTCTGGAGGGGGGGAACAGGGGTTCCTACCAGGGAGCTGGGCAGGAGCTGGACTGAATTCCTGTGGGTAAGCCAGGCTTGGGACTGACCTGCAGCACAGCAGGAATCCACCCTGGGGAAAGAGTGAGGAGCCGAGGTGGGCTGGGCTCCGGGGATGGCTTTGGTGGTGTGCACTGAGCATCCAGCTTCCTTGGACCTGTGTGCGCCAGCTGGGCCAGTGATGTCTCCATGAGCTCCGGTTCCCAGTGGGAAACCAGTTGGTTGAGATCAGATTGGTGCAGTTCTGGGAGGGTGACACAGGCCAGGGTGCTCCAGCAGGGCAGAGCCAGCGCGAGCTTCGCCTCTCTGAGTGGGCGCTCTGCTCCCCGCCGTGCACAGCCTGCCCCTGGCCCACAGGCTGGTCTCGAACCCCACACCACATCCTTGCTCTTCAGGGGCTGTTTATGAAAGCAAAAAAACCTCTGGTGCTGATGACAAGAACAATGATGAGGAATTAAAACCATTTCCAGCCTCCTTTTTTGTGCTGGCAAGTCAGGAGCAAGTTGGAGATAGAGAGCAGATATCTTTGTCAGAGCACAGCCAAAGGAAGATAGGCCTGTTTTTATGATTAATTGCAGATTAATTAATTTTATATTAAAAGAAGTTCTACTTTCTGTTTCCTCATTGTGGGCTTTTTTTCTGTTTGTTTCTTGAGAAAGGCAATAAATACCATTAGGCAAATGGGTTTCAAAGCATCATGTGAAATGGAAACCTGGGTCTTCAAATGTGACTTCCATTTGGGTTGTGTGAGGGCTTTTTTTATTTGGAGGAGTTTTGTTCTTGTTTAGTTTTTGCTTTTGCTTTAGCCCCATTAAACGTGTAGATCAAAAACAGGAATGCAGACATAGAAACCTGGATGCTCAAGCAGTGCTACAAAATGGGGTGCAGGATGCTGCAGCTGTGGCTTCACACCACACTCACTGGGGCAATTTTGTTGTCACACCCTGGTTGACATGGTGGGGGGAGGTGAGGAGGGGCAGTTATTTTTCCCACATGTTTTAAGAGCAATTTTGAGATTCTTGCATTCTAAAAGGACCCTTATGCTATGGAAAAGAGGGTAGTCTCCTTTCAACCAGGCAGCTGGAAAAGCCTGCAAACTTTCAAAAGCACAATCATATTTGCATCACCTAAACAATAATTTAAGGGGTGAAAGTTCCTTCTTTCAGAAGAAGGAGGTGTTTTGGCTGTGCTGTGATTTAGTTGCAACCTGCAACTACAGTACTTGGCTGAGGCTTACTCATTACCTGCTTTTCCCCTGGTGGGATGGGGAGTAATTCAGAATTCAGAGTAATTCAGAGATTCAGAAAAAGGTAAAACCCACAGGCTGAGGTAAGAAAAGGTTAATAATGGAAATAAAGCAATATATTAATAATAACAACAATAATAACTATGAAAAGGAGAGGTGTAAAGAGGTACAAACCTAAGACAGACAACACAATTGCTCACACCCACTGGCCAATGCCCAGCCCTTTCCCCATCAGCAATTGGTGTCTTCCAGCCAGCTGTCCCCAGTTTATGCACTGGGCATGATGTTCTGTGGTGTGGAATGTCCCTTTGGCCAGTTTGGGTCAGCTCTCCTGGCAACGGTCCCTCTTGTGCACCTGCTTCTTGTGCATCTGCTCACTGGCTCAGAAATGTCTTTAATTTAGGGCAAGCCATACTGAGGAACATCTAAACCATCAGTGTGTTATCAACATTATTCTCATACTAAATCCAAATCACAGCACTATACCGGGTACTTAGAAGGAAATTAGTTCTATCCCAGCAAACAGAGGATAGGCTGGTGCTCCCTCTGCCAAGCCTCTTATGACTAAATGGCATCTCAAAGCCTTCCTCCATCAGCATTTTCACTTACAAGGCCAGTTTGGATGAGTTTTCCTTTTGCGGTTAGAGTATGGGATAGGCATATCCAAATTCCAAAATCTCCAGCCCAGCTGGTGATGATGGACTTTCCTTATTGCTGGTGATATAACACTCTTTTTTTCCCAGGGCAGGGTTTGCTCTCCTGCTCCATCTCCAAAAATGCTCAGTCCAGGAGGATCCACTCTCTCCCCAGGCTTTGCATGGCAGGGCTGACAGGGCGAAGGTGGGGACTTGAAATGAGCTGGTGACACCCCCAGACCATAACAGGACTGCTCCCTCTCTGTCGCCCTCCTCACTCCCACCCTCCCAAGCCCCAGTCACACCTTGTGCTTCCCCTCCTGTGGTCGGCAGTGCCCACCCTTGGTGCCCCTTTGTTTTGTTCTCCTGTTACTTTTTATTGCTCTTCACATCCACTGTAGTTTATTTGGGTCTGAATGTGATAAACTCCACATTTGGGCTTTTTTTAAAAGCCAAATATTTGTGGAAAGTAATACTTAGCCAGACTCATATTCCATCCTTAGCACAAATCTAATCCAGATACAAGCCAAACAGCAGGACGACAACTGCTCTTAATACTCACCGTGTTTTCAGCATAATAGTTTTCATTAAAGGGGGAAGATACCAGCTTTTAAATTGCTTTAGAATTATTCCCCATAATAATTCAGGGCCAGGCCCACCCTGGGCTCCTTAGCTGCCTTGCCCCATGCAGGGGTAACTCTGACCCTTAAATCACCAAATTTCCCCCTTTGCTGCTTCAGCCTGGTCTTTCTTAACCCACTTTGCTGGAGAAGCAGAACCGTCTGTCTTTGTGGGTGTGTGAAAAGATGATCAGTGATTGAGGTGACCACATTTGCAAAGAGGATTTGATTTAGTCTATTAATTGGATTTAGTCCATTAATTAATTTTGATTTGGTCTATTAATTTTCAAGCTTGGTTCTGATAATCTCTTTGTTATCCCCCTTGTTCTCTCTAAAGGTTTCCTTTTATATCTGTCTACCAAGCCCCAGAGATCCTCCTGGGCTAAGTGGTGAAAATGCAATTTATGATTCCGAATGCTTCCTTGTGGAGCTCATAAACCCATGCTAATCCGTGGATATGATTAACAAAGCAGCTCTGCTTTACCAAGGGAGCTAGCAGGGCATGGATGGGGAGGTCTTATCTTCATGTTTGAACCATTCCAAATCCCCCCAGTCCAGCTCAAACCTCTGAGGGAGAGCAGGGTTGGAGCAGGTGGTTGATCCAGCAGCCCTGGCAGATGGGGGTGACACAAGGTCTTCTGTTCCACAGCAAAAGGGAGGGAATGGGTTACAGAGGTGTTGCTATGCCAAGAAACTTCCCTGGCTTCCAACTACCATCCTCAACAACCCTTTCTATCTCCAAGGAGACTCACCATATGAATAAGCCTTGTTTTCAGCTGAAAGACTACCTGGAAGCTCTCTCAGCTCCTTCCCTTGTGACCACGTTGTGGTCTTTCCCTGATCCACAGCTGAGCTCTTCTCCAAAGTCAGGACCACTCACCAGGAAAACCTGTTGTTTGTTCACCTCTTTGGTACCACCCACGGCACTGATCCCTCACCTCAGAGGAATGCTGCAGCACAGCAAAACACTCCTGAAGGATGATGAACTGTGTGGAGCCGTCCCCCTTCTGACAAGCACGTGAGTGACTTTGCTCATGCAGGTCCAGGGCAGAGGTAGCCAGAGATGTGTGGTAAAAGGCACAGTAAGGGGATAAGAGGCAGTGTGAGAAGCAGAGGACAGAACAGATTGCTAGCAGTTGTTAAACACAAGACTAAGGAACGTGTGATAGACCTGTGGAACTGGTTGCTGCATAATGGTGTCAAACCAAGAAGTTTGCAGGAGTTTGAGGAGATGATAAAGTGTTTTCTGGGACACTGGGGAAATGGATGTCTAGTCCTACCTGACACAGTCCCCCTCCCCTTTCCTGGCTGTGTCCCCTCTCCTGAAGCAGCCAGATGGAACCACAGTGGTGTTGAAACCTTGCAGCACTGGGGCTGAGCCAACACCCACCAAGCACAGATTCTCTTTGCACACGCTGCTGAGTGTGAGAGCCATACTTAGGGAGCCCAGGTAGGAGTATCTATTCATCCTGGGCTCCAGCATTGTGATCCCTCCCATGTCTGATCCCTGCAGGCTGTATGAACAGGGTCCAGGATGCACAAGACCCTGCAGGAACTCATGAAGGGTCTGAAGGGTCCCAGAGTGTGCTGTGCACGGACAGATCCTGCTGTGTGCTCCTGCACAGGTGTGGGCTCAGGGCTGTGGCAGGATCTGCTCCCACTGGAGTCTGTTTGGATCTGCCCTGGAGTGCCTGTCACTGGGTGCAGACTGGCACTCAGCTGTGCTTGTGATCTGCCTTTTGTGTAGGTAAGAGGGAAGGAAAGACAATCTCATCTGCACTTTTTCTCATGGCTTTCCTAGCCTGAGGCTTCACCAGCTTCAGTGGGTTCAGTGGATCACAGCCTCTCCTGAGCTTACGTGCTCCCACACTTTCTCCCTGAAAACTCTTTCCTCTCTCTCCTGTGTCTTCCAGGCAGCACCTTGCTACCTCTCCTGCCTTCCTATCCTACATCTTCCTTTGTTGCCAGCCTCTTGAGCAATCCAATTCAGCCACTGCCAAACCCTAAAACATTGGTGTGCTCTGTGATTTACAAAGCACATTGCCTCCAGTGAATTCCTTGCCTGATGTTTTCAGAGCCCTTTTGGGTAGCAAAGCAGCTATACATCACAGAGCAGTTGTGGTTTTTCTCCTTTTTTATGTTTCAGGGGATTGAGGGATTTCTGAGTGTTCCTTGAAGCAGCTACAAGAGCTCAGAGCTGAGAAGATGAGCTGGACTCAGTCACCTGAACATGAGGACTCTGAGTATTCACAGAAGTTAAATCCTGGCTCCAAGGGCCTTTCTCATATTTCTTGGGACTGTCACCAGCGAGTCAGCACAGAAAGACAATAGGGTTTAACATCCTGAGCAGGACCAAAACAGGCTATGTGTGCCCAGAAACCCACGGGGGAGCCTGAAGTCATCTCTTTGGGAGCCTCTGAGGACAGATGAGCTGTTTCTCAGCTTGTGAGGATCCAGCTGCAGTTGTGCAGCACCTTCTCTCCCTCCTTGTGACGTGTGTGACCTGGAGCTGGGTGTACGTGTGCAGATACCCACCCTGGGGCAGCTCCTTGGCTGAGACCTGGCACACTCTGTTCCTGAGAGGAGAACTGGCAGCCAGAGAGGCTGCAGCCTGGAGGGCAGCTCAGCATCAGCACTTGTCTTCCTTGTCCTCCTCTGAGCTTGGGGAGATAAGGGATAAGGACAGCATTTTCTTATTTCTTGGGGTTTGGATGGGAAAAGTTAAGAGCAGAGCTCCCTACTGTACAGGAAGTCTGTGTGGTGGGCTATGGAGGAGGAGATGTTTTGATCCAGGTGGGTCCCTCTCTTTGCCTTGCAATGGAAGGGAAGGACAGAGGTTTTTCCTCTGCACCACAGCTCTGCTCTCCCTCCAAACCTCACTGTGGAGCTGGCTGTGGGGGAAATACCTGTGCAGGGATGTAGCCAGGGTTGCAAGGGGATGGTGGGACCAGGCAGACCCTTCCAGTGTCTGAAATCTCAGTGCACACCCCAAGCTTTGATAAGAAGAACTCTGCAGGCTCCTCACAATTTAGCCATCCAGACTTTGCACGGCAGGAAGCTTAATGCACCTCTCTGGGGTGGTGAGCTGAAATTTTGGCAGCTGGAGCTCCCAGGGTGATGTTGTGCTCCCGTCCTCCCACAGTCAGAGTGGGAGGCCTCAGAGCCCAGCTCCATCTCTCCTGCATGGATGCCCTTGGAGGAGCCATCCTGCCCCTGGGGTTCCCCTGGTGCTCGGCCCAAGCGTGTCTGACACACTGTGCTGCCCTGAGCTGTCAATGCTGCTGGAGAAGCCCTGTGGAGAAGCAAAGGTGCTGGAAGGACGTGTTCATCATACTGATTTCTGCAGGCTTGCTCAGCTAGGTGCAAGTCTAGGGGCCACAGCACGTCATACTTGGGAGTCTGAACAGTCTGGGTGGCTGGAAAAGTCCAGAAGCCAGAGGCTGGAGGCATCCTGGGATCAGTGCTGCAGGAGTGAGGGGGAGTATGCCACACTGAAAGGGGCTGGTGACAATTAGTTCCAAACACAGCAAACTGTAATCACCGAATTATTCAAGAATAATTATGCCTTGATAACAACATTACACTTTCTATTTCCCTTATTGCTGTTCTTGTTAAATATAATTACCATGCAAATTGCACAGCATAAGCAAGCCCAGGTGATTAAAAGGGCCATGGAGGCCTTGGGAGCAGAAACTGAGGTGACTATAAGTACATATCTCTCTGCTTGCTTAGTTGTTTGTCCAGATTTTCACTTGGGAGATACAGAATCATGGAATTGTTTAGGCTAGAAAATACCTCCAAGATTATTAATTCCATATTCTCAAGTGCCACATCCACAAGTCCTTTAAATACCTCCAGGCATGGTGACACCACCACTGCCCTGGACAGCCTGTTCTAGTGCTTGAAAGCCCTTTCAGGGAGGGAATTTTTTCTAATATCTAATCTAAAGCTCCCCTGGTGGAACTTGACGCTTTTCCCACCTGTCTTAGCTCTTGTTATATGGCAGAGGGGACTGACCCCCACCAGCCTACACCCTCCTGTCAGAGAGTTGTTGAGAGTGATAAGGTCCTCCCTGAACCAGCTTCTTCTCCATGCTGAGCTCCCCCAGCTCCCTCAGCTGCTCCTCATCAGACATATTCCACACCCTTCCCCAGCTCCGTTTCCTTCTCTGGACACACTCCAGCCCCCTCAGTGTCCTTCTTGCTGTGAGCAAACAAAGCTGAGCACAAGATTCCAGGGGTGGCCCCCCCAGTGCCCCAGCCCAGGGGGATGGGCCCTGCCCTGCTCCTGCTGCCCACGCTGTTGCTGACACCAGCCCGGTGCCATGGGCCTTCTTGGCCCCTGGGCACACTCCAGCTCGTGTCCAGCCCCTGGAAACCAGCCCCTGCAGCTCCTTTCCCACTCAGCAGCGTTCCAGCCACGCTGTCCCAGCCTGGAGCTGCAGGGGCTGCTGTGACCCAAGGGCAGGGCCCAGCACTGGGCCTGGCTGAACCTCACACCACCGGCCCTGGCCCATGGATCCAGCCTGTGCAGATCCCTCTGCAGAGCCCCTGCCCTCCAGCAGCTCAGCACTCACACCCAGCTTGGCCTTATCCTCAAACTGACCACAGGAGCTCTTGATGCCCTCACTCAGATCATCAGCAGTGACATCAAACAGGGCTGGCCCCAGACTGAACCCTGGGGAATGCCACTGTGACCAGCCAGGGAGGGTTAAGTCCATTCACCACCACTCTCTGGGCCAGGCTAGCTTCTACCCACCAAAGAGTGCATCTGTCTAAGCCATGGGCTGCCAGTTTTCTCCAGGAGAATCCTGTTGGAGACTGTGTCCTCACATAATTGTAGGATAAGTTCAGCTCAGAGAAGTGAGGAAAGACTGAAAGATGTGGCTCTAAGCTGACCAGACATCTGCCAGCAGGCCCGGGATGGGCTCTGCTGTAATGGCCTCCAGCTGCAGTGTGTGCAAGCTGGCTGTGACTTCTCCCTGCTGGCCTTCAGGAACTGCCCTGCACAAAAACACTCCAGAGGGAGATGTTTTCCCACCTCCCAGTATTCCTGGCCAGAGCAGCACCCATCCCACACCCTTCTTTGTGGTGACTGGGAACCTGCCAATCTTTCTGTGCCCCTGTATCTTTGTGGTACATCAGCACTGCTCTTCCAGCTCTCACCGTGCAGCTGTATTCATGGGTAGGAACTAGAAGATGCTTTTTTTGCTCCTTCCTTCCCCTCTCATCAAAGTATAGGCATCTGAAGGACATGAGCAGGAAGGCAGAGGAGGATCTGTTAAGCATAATGAAGTGGAGGAGTGTGACAGAAACTGCTGAATGGAGTTCCCTGGGGAGGGCTGGGAGCATTAACACCTGAGTCAGTGAAAAAGCTGCTGAACAAACCCACACAGCATGGAAGGACAGCCTCATGGATACCCTGTGGGACAAAGAGAGTTCCTCGCAGCAAGGGCTGGGAGCTGGGATGCCCAGCCCTGGTGACCTGTGTGGGATTAGCTCTCCACACAGTCTCCTGTCACCGCCTCTTTGCCCTGTTTTGAGGTCAATGGACATGTTTCCCATACACCTCTCATTTCTGACTGACCCCAAGGCCCCTACCCCTTGTACCTCACCTGTGTCTCATGGCTGCAAAGCAGCCTCTCCAGTCTGGCCATCATGTCTCTGCTGGGCTGGGGCCTGGCAGACACTTGCTGCCACAAGTCCTCTTGATTCCACTGCAGACAGGGTCTGAAAAACAGACCCCATGCCCAGCCCCAGCCTCTCAGCTCCTCAGATGAAATTCTCCTTCTGTACATACATACATACATACATACATACATACATACATACATACATACATACATACATGTGTGCACAGAGTTTATTATTATTACCATGCCAGACAATCCTTCTTCATTAGAGCCTGGAATTTGTTTTCAATGCTCTCACTCAGATCTTTAACATTATTTAAACACAATGGGTTTGAGGGAGTTTTTGTTATTTTTAATGCAGACCAGATTTTGCTGGGACTGGAGAATTAAATTGTTCTTCATCTAGACCCATGAGCTGCCTCCCAGTCTGCAGGAACCAGGAGGGTTCCCAGCACCGAATTCAGCCTGCAGTGCTTTTGAAATCACAGCCAGGTGTCCAGGGAGGGAGAAAAGGAGATGAATGCCTCTTGCCACCTGTGCCACAACTCCACGATCAGCAGGGACCGTGGTCGTGGGGTGAGCACCAAGCAGCTCCCTTGCCTTCCCCATGCGTCACGGCGCTCAAGGACGTCAGGAGCACATCTGGTGTGCCCGGCGTGTGACAGGGAGGGAGTCCCCGAGCTCGGCACAGCTGGGGCTGTGTGTCTGCTCGCAGGCAGAACGCCTGGCCCTGCTGCGTGCCACCTCCCCAGCTGGAGCGCCGTGCTGGGACCGCTGGCTCCCCGGGAGCCCGCACGTCAGAACCAATGCACTACATCTCTCATCACCCATCTGGGTCTGGGGTGTGCATCCTGGAGAAGGGAGAGGCTGGGAATGTGGGAGATCCAGGCAAAAGGGGAAGGCAGTTGTCTGAGATTCACATGTTGCAGGGGTGGGGCTGTGTCCAAGCGGTCCTGGCTGTGCAATTGCAGGAAAAACAGACACAGACTGCTTCTGTGAGTGGTCCCAGTGCACCTAAAATGTGTTTACTGGTAAAAAAATAGTTCAGAGGAGATGACACTGTAGATGGCATTCCTTTTAAATGTTGTTTTCCTGAGGATTGAAAGGAAGGAGCCATATGGAACCATATGCCAGTGGTATCCAGACGTGTCCTGGGCCGTATCCAGAGCCCCGTGGGCAGCAGGGCAGGGAGGGGATTCTGCCCCTCTGCTCTGCTCTGCTGAGACCCACCTGGAGCACTGCACCCAGAGCTGGGCTCCAGCACAGGAGGGACAGGGACCTGCTGCAGTGAGCCCAGGGGAGGCCACCAAGGTGATCAGAGAGGTGGAGCATCTCTGCTGTGAGGAAAGGTTGAGAGAACTGGGGTTCCCTCCTCTCAGCCTGGAGAAGGGAAGGCTCTGGGGAGAACTTATAGCACCTTCCAGTACATAAAGGAGCTACAAGAGAGCTTGAGAAGGACTCTTCAACAGGAACTGTTGAACAGCTCAACAGGACAAGGGGAAATAGCTTCAAACAGAAAGACAGTGGGTTTAGATTAGATAGTGGGGAAAAAAATTATTTACTGTGAGGGTGGTGGGGCACTGGCAGAGGTTGCCCAGAGAAGCTGTGGATGCCCCATCCCTGGAAATGTTCAAGGTCAGGCTGAATGGGGCTTTGGGCAACCTGATCTAGTGAAAGGTGTCCCTGCCCAGGGCAAGGGATTGGAATGAGATGATCTTTAGGGTCCCTTCCCCTAAACCAGTTGATGATTCTGTGATTCTATAAGAAAAGAGAGATAAAGAAAAAGAAAGAGATAGATGGTCTTCAAATTCTACTCAGCAACTGAAAAACAGACAGAAGTTGGGTATCAGAATAGCATTTCTTCAGAAAAGTAGGGAAAAAAAATCCCTTGTGAGATCACCCTGGTGTGGAAGCATTTGGTGGAAGAGATGGAAGCAAACCATTATCTTTCAGAGGAGTCCAGGTGGGAAAGGGAGTGACTGGAGCTGAAATAAAATATTGACAGTAGAATGGATATGCGTGAATGGGCCATGAATAAATAGAATCTGGAGATGAGGAGAAACTACCCAACCAACAAGAGTCCTGGAACTGCCTCCCGTGAAGCAGCGATGGGGGTAGAGAGATTAAAGGGCCCTGAGACTAAACCACCACTTTGCCTCATTTTTTGATAAGGCCAGGGCTGCTACCCATGGGAGCAAAATCCTGAAGCATAATTAGAAATGAGGCAACAGGAGTTATCACAGACAGTCTGGAAGCAAAGTCTGGCCAACCCAGTGCTCTGAGCTTGGTGGGACTGGATAGCCTCCATCCCAGTGAACTGGCAGGTTGGCCAGAGGGAATTTAAGCATCTCCCAGGGCCTGGTGTGATGTGCAGCTTAGTGGGACTGCACTGGCTCTAACTGAGCTGAGACTGGGAACTCAAAGCTCCTTCCTACCCATGAATGCAGAAGGCTTCAAGCAGCTACAGCCACTGTGAGCCAGACAGGAGATGCTGGTAGGGCTGGAGGTGCAGTCCTGGGAAGCTGGAGGGACTCCCAGCAGGACTTTTTTTTTGCACAATAAACAGATCCAACATTATACCCTGGAATCTGCAGAGTGAGGTGTCCTCAGCAGTCCCCTGCAGCACGGTGGAGGGGGAGCTGCTTCTCCACCTTCACTTTCCAAATCACTGCCTCCCTTGGCATCATCAGTCGAGAGAGCTGCCATCCACTTGAGGCTCTCTCCTTCTTCTTGTCCTGATTATTATGATCATTACTGTCTCATTTCAAGCTGTAAATCAGAAATATTGTGCCTCGTATTTTTCCTCCCTGGGGAACGCATAACTAGGGGTGAGATTGGCTCTGAAGTTCAGTGCTGTTCTGTTGAAAAACTGCCTCGACAAATCGAAACTGTCTCACTTTTTAGAAGAAGTTTTGATTGGAATCAATCTTTCTTTTTTTTTATGAGCATAAAAAGGGAGTAGTTAAAAGTAAGATTTATTCCAAATTCATCTTATCAGCTCTGAGACATTCAATTTTGTAATCAATTCCCACAGGGGCTCCACCAAGAAGCCCATATTCAGAATCAATCTTGTATTTCATTAGGTTATTTCTGGTGTTAAAAAATAAGATTGATTCTTACTTTATGTTATAGCGCTACAGCAATTTATTTTTTAATGATATGAGGTAAGAATCAATCTCTGGCTTCTTTTTCCTTTTTTATTTTTTTTTCTTTTTTAATCCTGCTTTTCCTGCATTGGTTTTGTTAGAGCCAAGAGAAGTTAGCAGGCTCTGAAGGATTTTCAAATTACTCTTGTGCAAATTTAGATCATGTTGGTGCCAGGCTGCTGCTCACAGGATCTGCAGAGCACCACGAGGTCTGATGAATGGCATAGTCTGCCCTGTCCTGGGATTTTGGGAACAAACCACAAAAAACTGCTCTGATCTCCAGTCCTTGGCAGCAGCATCCTGACCTCCATGGACTCCCACACCACCCCCAGCAGGCCCAGGAGCAGGTATCCCAATGACACTGGTTGCTAGCTGCTCCCATAATCACAATGACAATAAAATTACAAAATTAATCCCTAATACTTCATGAGTTGTGTGTGATTCATCATGAGTGTTTCAGAAGTCACTCGAGCAAGCACAAGTGCTTTTCAGTTGGGAAATTACCTTGCTTGCAGCACTGGGGTTTGGTTACTGTGTTGGTATTTCCCTGGTTATTCTAAAGGTATTTTGGCTTAGGTAGTGCCACCTTGTTGTTCCTTCCTTCCTTTGCCCTCTGAGCAACAGAGAAAGCACGAC
Source organism: Passer domesticus (assembly GCF_036417665.1). Lineage (NCBI taxonomy): Eukaryota > Metazoa > Chordata > Aves > Passeriformes > Passeridae > Passer > Passer domesticus. The sequence goes on from NC_087512.1 coordinate 8,671,291, forward strand.
ACAGGTATTCAGCAATGAGGGGAGTAAACTGCCAGAGTAACTGACCCAGGAGGCAGCCACGAATTGAAGATCCCTAAAACTCAGGATAATGAACCTCATGGCATCTTTCTGGCCCTGGCAGATTGTGGCACCCAGGGCAGTCAGCCTTTTCCTCCCGTGGCTGCAGAGGCTGTTCCTTTGTGGTGTTGATGTGATGCGCAGGAGCAAGGGCCACTTTTTCTGCCCTGATTTTAGAGTTACTGGGACATGGTCTCCAAACTTTGCTCATGATGCTGGGATCCTGGCTGCTCTTTAGTGCACCACTGGCCTGCTGGGCTTGGAGGAATGAAAATTACCAGATCTCAGTCCTCTGCTTGCAACTTGGTCACCGCAGACACTACAGGGTTTGGAGGCAAACTGAAAAGAGACAGCTAGAACATCAGAACTTGTCCTGCCCAAATACCACTGGAGCCTTCTGAAATCCCTGCCAGAACTCTCGTTTATGAGATGTGACCCAAATCTCAGTATCCAGCAGAAGTGAAGGGTTGTCTCCAGGTTGATCTTACACCCTTATCTTACACTCTCACTCCAGCCTAAGGTCCACACTCTCAGCTGGGCAGGTGAGGCTGGTTGTCTTCCATGTCCTAGGCTCACTATTGTCCTCAGTGGAGGGCTGAACTTGTTTTCCTTCAAACAGGTGACTAGGAAGCACCTGAGTTTACTGGAATATTTCCCCTTCCTCTCTCCCAGAATGACTAATCCCAGGTCAGGCCTTGCAGGGGGCACATCGCCCCAGCATGCTGAGATCCATGGCTTGGCTGTTCTGGGAAGGATAGGCTTGTGAAGCTGAGGATTGCAAAGGGTCCTTCCCCTTGAGGAAAATGGTGCTGGGTTTCATCCCACACCATTGGGATTTCTGAAGCAGCATGGCAGGACTGGGACACACAGGGAAAACCAGCAGCGGGAGCCTCCTGTGAGTTGTACACCCCAGAACCATGGCTTTGAAGGTCTGTGTGGAGCAGATATCATTCCAGGATCACTCACACGTTGTGTCCTTGGGCACATCATGGGTGCAAATCTCCAATTTTGTCTCTCTCTATCAACCTTCTACTCTTGCTGTCTCCTCATGCATGCCTCTTGCTTGTCTCTATCTTTGTCACTGTGTACATATCTGCCTGTCTGTGGCTCTGGTAGTCTTCAAAGGCCCTGAGTTCATTTGATTTCATTATCATTTCCCATCTCTTGAGCTCTATCTCTTTGTTTTTTCCCCTTTTCTCATTATAATTTACATGCGGCTTGGGTGCATGCTGGAAATGAAATGCGAATTTGATAAAGCAGCCACAGCTCTTGCTTCCAACCGTGGCCTGAAAGCCCTGAACCCCTTGGAGAAAAGCAGGCTGTCTTTTTTTTTTTTTCCATAAAAGGGGAAAAAACATATTTTTTTTTTCCATTGCACTGGCATAGAATGAAATTCCTCCAGCAATTACCAGGAGATAATGGCCTGAAATTAAACAGTCCTATCTCATTCTCTAACTATAGGACTTTTTATTTTTTCAAACTATTGAATACCAGGCGAACAATAATCAGGCAGGCATTAGGCATTCACACGCAGGCTACCTGGGATATGAAAGTCCACACACACAGCAGAGCTCCTTTTATTTTTTGTTATTAGCAAGGCACGCAGAGTCCTATGCAGATGGAGAGAGACATTAGCCTGGTGCCCAGCAATGCTAATTCAGGTGCAGGCACCACTGCTGCCTTGCTCGTGGAAACACCTAATTGATGATGGAGGGGGTGGGGGAACTTCCCTGTGAGCACAGCGCTTCCCTTGCCAACCCGTGCCATCCACATTTCCCACAGTGACATTCCTGGCAGCCCTGTCCTCATTTTGTGACACAGTGAACGTAGACAAGGAGTTTGAAGGAGGATGAGGGTCAGGTCAGGTCCTGGTGCACTGCATGGAAGTTTTCTGGACTTTTCAGCCCCACAGACTCCCACAGGTAATCACATCCTGCTTTTCCCTGCTGTGCTGGTCTCTCTGGGGGCAGCTGCATGGCCTTGGAGCTGGCACACCGTGCTGAAGCTGCCTGGCACAGACAGAGCCAGCACACTGCTTCCTGCCGAGCCAATCTCACTCAAATTACCCAGGAGATTTCAGCAAAAGAGTAATTGAGCTGCTCTGACTTAGACACAGCTTGATGTACAAGTGGAAGGGAAAAATTCCAGGAGGAAGGAGCTTGACTCCTAAAGCTGGTGAGAGGTAAGAAGAGGTGAGGAGACAGCTGGGACTGAACAGCCTGCTCTGGGGGGATTAAATACAACATCAGTGGACTCCACAAAAGGTTTGAAAAGCTGGAGTCATGTGGGGTGGGAAGAGATGGCTGCTTGCAGTGACAGGGATGCACATCCGAGCAGAGCCTGGGACTTGCAGGACATGCCTGTACTTCTTGTTAAACTGTGAAAGACATTTTGAATCCAGGTGCTGAATTCCAGAAAGGGCAGAGGGCAGGGACGCGTGTTGGAGAGAGGAGGCACTGCCCACTGTGTCTCATCCTGGAGAAGGTGGTAAGACTGGGGGTGTTCTCCTCCCAGTTACCTGTGACAGTGACCTGCCACTGTCCTACCACACACACACAGATGTGCAGCCCACATGGATGCACCCCCAGCTTGGGAGCTGCTCTCATCCAGTAGCAGAGGTGCCTTCTTCATCTGTGACTTATGCTAAGCTAAAATTTAAAGGGATGGAATGGCCCATGGAACTGAGGGAAGACCATAATATTCCAGGTTCCTGAAATGACTTTTCCACCAGAAACTTGGATTCACCTTGTGGATTCCTTCTGCTTCAATATTTATAAAAATAACTTTTAAAAATTGTTGAAACAACCTCCTTCAATATCTGCATTTCCAAGCATCTTTTCTTTGCTTGGAAATACCTTCACTCTCTAATACTTGTTTGTGTGTATGTTTGTGTGTCATGAGTTAAAATTGAAACAGAAATCATACGAAGTAATCCCAAATCCACCAAAGAACACAACATATTTTTAAGTGAGGGGGACTGATGGGTGGCTTTTCAGTTCCTCAGAGTAGCTCTTTTTTCCTGAAGTGAAACTGGAAAATGTTTCAGCATCATAAATACCACGTCCTCTTGAGCCAGGCAGGAGACACGAGAGAGCCCTGGAGGCTTTTTGCAGAGCTGGCCATGATCCTGTGTAGGCAGGCAGGGGCTCTGTTCTCTCAGCCCAGCTGGGAATGCTCCAGAAGGGTTAACAAGATAATAGGGACTGGCAGAGTTGTGCCTATAATTTATTAAGGCTTTCAAAAGGCTTTTGATAAAGTCCCTCATAGGAGACTATTAAGGAAACCTGGTAACCACAGGATGAGAGGAAAAGCCAAGGCATGGATTAAAACCAAGATAAGACAGGGAAGGAAGGGAAGGAACAAATGGCCAATTCTCAGCAGGCAGAAAGGTTAATAGTGGAGAGCCTGAGGTCACCCCAGGCCCTGAGTGGCTGAATATATTTATTAACACAAGCACAGAGGGATAGGGAGCAGCTGTGGCTGTGGAGCTTGCTGGGGGCTGCTGCAGCAAGGCAGATGGGGGTGGGATGCAGCAGCAGCCCTGTGGTGGGATGGGATGGGATGGGATGGGATGGGATGGGATGGGATGGGATGGGATGGGATGGGATGGACAGACAGTTGGTGATACTGCTGATCTGGAGCTGTGCTTGGGGCCAGTGTGGGAGCTGGGACACCCCAGAGGGCTGTGGCTGCTGGTGGGGTGCACAGGGGGATTGTGAAAGACACTGCCCTGGACTCTACCAGAGGAGCCAGGGCAGAGTGAGCCAGCTCACATCTAACTCAGAGGCAGAATGGTCAGATCGAGTGGGAACAAGCCCAAAACAGACCTAACACGATTTCCTTTACAACAGTGGACAGATTTAAATCTGCTGAAGAGCTGCCCTGAAGGTCATATCTCTAAGGCCCAATGATACTCCCCAGAACAGACAGAATTTGTCTTTTTTCATATCAGAAACAGGACAACATCTCCTTATCCCAGCAAGGCAGGACGGCAGCCGTCTGGACTCAAGTGAAATGCAAAAGCCAAGTTAGTGAATTTAAATATTAAACTAAGTGATGAGCAGAGTCCAAAGGAGCAGTCTGGAAAAACTACCTGATGAGCATGAAGAGCAGCACTGGGTATTGACTTGGTGAATATTATCCATCCTGTGCAAACACCCCGGTGGAGCAAACAGCCTGGTGGAACAAACAGCCTGTGGACACCTGATTAAACAGTGTTTGTGATAACCAGTGGAGAATGTCTTTTTAATTACTTTTGTGTGGGGGAATGAAGATTTGTGTGAAAAGTCTCTTCTGTTTTGTTTTTATGGACACAACCATCTTGAAAAACTAACTTGAGAAATGTCTCCAATGAAAAGTTTGGAAGGTGGGAGAAAATTTTTGGTCTTTATGAGAGAGGAATAAATGTAAAGGTTTCCTCATTTTAAAAAATGACCTGACTGGTGGTTAAAAAGAAACCATAAAGGAAAAGCCTGAACCGCCACAAAGCATTTTGAAACTGTTAAAATACAACACATCCAAAATTATTAACATGAGGTATTTCTCAAGAACTCCATTAATTTAAACAATTTTAAATAATTTTTCTTTTCCAATTTTGATATTTTTTCCCTGGAAGAGTAAAATTTAGAAAAATTGATGAAACTTTTGGTGACAAAGCCTTGCAGAGAAAATTGCTTGTCTGAAATCCATGCAGGGATGAGCTGTGTAAGGAGGAATTAGATCTCAGCAGTAATCTCAGTCATGGGGTTTCGTAATTGTGTGCTCCATGTTTTGAACATCCGCACCCTTTTAATGGATTTTCCTAGGTTAATTATACCATTATTTCACCCTGCATGTATAAAACTGGCTGTTCAAAGTCAACTGTAAATGAAAATTGCAGCTGTTAAATCGCTGGGGTGGCTGACTTGCTGGCTGCAAAACAAACACGGCACCCACTAATTGGCCTGTAAACAAGGGTGGTGGGGAAGGGCTGGGGCGAGTCTCTGGCATCCACCGGGCACCATCCAATGGGAAACTGAGCATCGGGAATGCCAAAGCCTCTGCAAAGACCCGCTGGATGCCAAGGTCAGCAGATGGCCCGGGGGGACAATCCCAGAGGCTGAGCTGTGTGCACACTTTCTCTTTTCTCCCAGGTCACTTGCTGCCTGCAATGTTAATTATCCATTAGGAAAAACAAGCAAGCAAACCCATGCGCCTGCCCAAGGTGACTCCAGAGGGTACAAAATGCTGGAAGAGCACTTCTCACCTGCTCTGTTGGCAGAGGGAAGATGACAGATGCCTGACTCATGTCCATGCCACCACTGACAGCAATTGGACAATAGACTCGAATATATAAGGAAAAATCATCTAAGGAAAAAACTTTCTGGAGTTTCTGTAGATAGCTTCACATGATACCATTTGAGGCTTTTCAGGGTTTCTGGATCATTCTATTTCTCTTTTTGCCCTCCTTCCTCCTTATCCTCACTGGAAACTGACAGTAAAATAGGATGCTGAGGAAACTTCCTTCAGCTGAATTTGCCACCTTGTGGATGTCGCAGCGTTTTGCAGAGACCCCTCCAGAGTGGCAGAGAGCAGCAGGAGGCAGGCTGTGTCTGCTGGGACCTCCACGGTTTTGCCACTTGTGCCCTCAGCTGCCCCTCACCTCCCACTGGACAGGCATCCTCAGGGATGTGCAGCCTGGGCAGAGAACATCACCTCAGGCCCTTGGAGCTGCTTGGGACCTGCCAGACCACCAAATGAGTTTCCCCAGGGTGCACCTCCTCCCTTGGAGCATCGTCAAGTAGCTTTTCCTCTCCCACTTCTGAAAGATCAAAGTGTCAAAGTCTGCCATTGAGCCTCACCACCCTCCACCAGGCAAGCATTATGTTAAGTGGAAACCAGTGTTTCAGCTAATTTTAGTTCTGTCTCTGGAACTTGTGATGGCAGTCCCTGAGAAACCTGAGGGCTCTGTCAGACCAGAAGGCATTTTTCCTCAGGGTCCCAGAGAGCAGTCCCTCCAGCAGGAAAGGCAAAGATAAAGCTGTGCACTTGTGATAAAAGCAAGTAACACTGACTGCAGCTGTCCTGGCTGATCCTGGAAAGACTGTTCTATGAGCATTAAGTAACCAGGGAACTCGAAAGCCCCATAAGACTCGTTTCAGGCTGTTCTATGTCTTGAGGCAGAAGCAGCTCTAGTGAAACCAAGCACACGCTTCTCTCACCATCCTTATAGAACTTGGGCAACAGAGCCTTAACCCTGCACAAAGCTCTTTTTTTTTGTGTCTCTCTGTAATCTCCCTTGCTAGTGTCAGGGAAAATTTTCAAAGTAAGCTAAAAAGTTAAGTTTACCAAAACACTTGTCTGCTCTGAGCTTCTGTTTGCTGCGGCACCTCTTTGCTGCTGGATGTGCAGGAGCAGCAAGGAAACACAGACTGGAGTTAGCGACAATAAAGTTTGGGACAGGAGTTGCTCAAGAACAGTACCAGGGAGCGGTGGTGCTCCAAGGTCCTGCGGGTGGGGGTCACAGTTTATGAAAGGGAAGTGGGCTCTGCAGTGAGACACAGGTCCTGTGTCATGCCAAGGCCACCCAGCCAGCTGTCCCTCCTTCAGCTGGTGTCTCGTCACCACACTCACCAGACCTGGGATGAAAGGGTGCACATGCAACAGGTCAGGGGGAAATGAATTCCAGTTCAGATGCAGTTCTGGAAGGAGCTTGCCCTGAAAGAGTCTCACTGTCACCAGCGTGGGTTGAAAAGCATAAAGCAGCCTATGTGCCTCATCAAGTTTTTGCATTGCTCAGCAAGGTAGCGGTCTTGTTTAACGTATTTATTAATGATCTGGAAGTAGAGGTAAACAGCTTGTTAATTACATTCTCCTGCCTCAGTTGGGAGGCATTGTGAATGCCAGTGCAGATTGGGTAATAATAGAGACATCAGAGACATTAGGAAGACATGCAGGAAAGAAAATGAACTCCCTCTTGGCTCAGGGAAGTCGCAAAATAATTCAGGACTGGGTTTTTGAGCAGGAACAGTGATTCAGGTTGGGAAAAGACCAGTGACCAGCAAGGAAAAGAGGGATTCTCGAGTAGGCAAACGTGTTTAAGGTACTCGTAGGAGGGATGGCACAGGAGAGAACTGAGTATGAGTGTGGGAAACGATCTCCCTCCTCCCCTCTCAGGCTGCCACGCTCCTTGCTGTATTTTCAGAGCAGCAATGACTAACGGATGCTGTCTCAAGGAAGAGTTACAAATATGATCAGAGGCCCTGGGAAGGGCAAAATTGCTTCATGAGGAAAGATTAAAAGTGCTTGCATACGTCAAGCTCAGTTAAATGATGTTCAGGGAAGGTGGGATAACAGCTGACAAATATTTGAGCGGCATAAATCTGAGCAGTGACAGTGGGCTATAAATACAGCACAGGAGCTCTTGTGGGGTGCAGATGTCATTTTGAATATACCTAACATCTGTCATGGTGCAGGTCGGGGAAGCAGCAGTGCCTGTGTGGCTGCTCCTGAGCACCGAGATTTGAGATACAGAAGGGAAGGGTGGAAGGTGAAATATCTGCGTTTATCACTGTGACTTACCACTCCTGGGCAACAGCACAGCCAGCTGCTGCAAGAACTGTGAGCAGGGCAGCAGCCTACTCCTTATCAAGACTGAACTACTTGTACAGTAATGGGGAGGGGGAAAAGTTCTAAGTCTCTTTTAGCAGCTGGGAGATAGGAAGAGAGCTGGGAAAAAGATGCCCTGGATGGTTTTGGCACACTTGGGTCTCCTGGTACAGGTAAGTTTTAATGTGCCTCTGATGTCCAAAGGAAATGAGGTTATGAAAGTCAATGCATGACTGCAAACACTGGCTGGATCAACAACACATCTACACAGACCTGTCTGGAACCTCACTCCCTGTCAAATTCAGGCTTTAAAAATAGGGTTAAAAATTGTAGTCTGGGCATGAAGAAAAAATCTGACATAGGGACTTATGTGTGAAGCAAGATCTGTGCAAAACAGTAAAGACTCCGTTTTGTCAAAGAGAGTTTCAAGCAGCAAGGATACAAGAATATGCCTGTCGTTGGGAAATGGGAATATGTTATCAATACTTGTCCACAGCCTCAGCTGGCCTTAGGCCTCTCTGCTTCGACAAAGGTGTCTCTGAAAGCTCCTCAGGGCTGTCAGTGGGAATGCTGTAGATCTATTTATGGATTCACCAGAAAAAAATGCTCTTTTCTGTAGTTTGTCAGCCAGAATTGCTAGAGGAGGGGTCTGGAGCTGGGAGTACAGCAATGTAAAGATAAGCTTCATCTTGGCTCTCTTTGGGAGTCACTGTCTTAGTGAAACAATGGTGTTGAGAATGAAGTGTCTAGAATGAAAATCCTGTCTCTGAGCTGTGGAATTATCTCACCGACAGCCTGAGACCACATAAACTTGTCTGGTGCTGGTCAGGAGTGATAGGTCTACTAGAAGATCTCCATATTTCTTTCTTTACCCTTCCTGGGTCAGGGTTTTCCTTGTCTTGCAGTAGTTTCCTAAACAACACAAGGGAGCTTACTTATCTGGCAGGCTTTTAAAGAAAGTTTAACTAAAGTAGGTGCCTTGCAGAGAACACTCCTCTGTCAGCTTCAGAGAAATGAGCCAGCAAATCTGATGGCTTTTTCTCATCCTTGAAGTATTAAGTGGCTTCTTTTTTGGATGCATGACACAGGAGCCTTCCTTGCACCCTGCAGGGTTCTTATGCCCTCCTCATACTGGTTTCTGAACAACTCGTCTGCCACTTCAGACTGCATCCGACTGTGGGATCCTCTCAAAAACACAAGCTCTCTGTGCACTGATAACTGAGAAGTGTCTTTTCAGACTTAAGTTCCTCTTCTGAAGCTCCTTCTAAATACAGCACTTAGAGCTTTTATGGTGTTTTTCATTTCCAAAGTGCTTTACAAACATTAATAATACAAAACACATGAACTCCAGTGCCACAGTAATACCCTAATCCTTTCTCTTATCTCCTCTTAGGGCTCAGAACTTCCAGCCTAGCAAAAGCCCACAAGCTCTGGAGTTCTCTGACAAATAAACACCATTAAAAATAATCTCTGGATGTTTTCTACTTCCTCTTTTAAAAGTGCCTTTCTACATCCCTTCATGCCAATAATCCATTAATCCAGTCAGTTTCAGGGTTATGAACTGTGTATGGTAATTGGCTTGAAGAGTACTGCATTTCTGGGCCACAGCAGTTTTATAAAAGGACTGCACACAGGAACCACATCCTTGTGAACCTGAGACTCAGTGTAGCCACTGGATTTTCCACCCTTGGAGGCTGCAGCCTAAGACCCAGCAAGCTCTTCCTTGCTAACCCTGAGGGGTGAGACTTGACCTTGTGCACCTGACACAAAACTGTGAGGTTGTGTTCCCTAACCCTGCTGCCTGCTCCCTGCATGCCCTGCAGAGCAGGCAGCAGCTCAGTGAGCAGGGTGGTCCAGCACAAATTGACCACATCGTATATTATGGAAAAATAAAATTGGAGGTGACTTGCCCAAATGTGCCAGGCTGAAAGTGCAGCAGTTTGGAGGCTGTTTCAGGAGCACTGTGGAGACTCCAGCAGCATGGCTGGAAAACCCAGGGACTGAACAGGACAACGGACAATTATTTAATTCATCCCAAGGTACACTGTACCTGAGTCAGAGCCAAAAGTGAAATTGTGTGTCATCGTGGGATTTCAGTCTTACTCCTTTAAGAAAGGGATTGGGCTTGCCTTCCATTCCCTACAGCATCCCTGCCTGATTCTCTGCGTGCTGTGTGGGTACACATAAAATGATACCAGCCACAAACCATACAGTAGAAGAAATGTCAGCCACAGCTTTCAGGTAAGGCTGACAAGGTAAATGAGTTAGTCTTGGTGTGTCTCTCCTCCGATTGCGTTGGGACCCTGGCCCTCGTAACTCTTCCAGTGACAAACCAGGTCATTGCTAAGTGCTTTGAAGCAGTTGTGGGTCAAGTAGAAGGTCCATGGCAGGAATGTGGCTTGATGCCCATTCAGCACTGAGCTGGTGCCCTCACCAGAAAGCTCTGCTTTCCTGGGTCATGCCTTGCTTTCAGCTTGCTGCAGTTAGTAACCATCTTTGCAGACACCTCAACAGCATCTGTCTCTAATGCTTGCCGGCACTTTTTTTTTCTCTTTGCCCCTGCTCCAATTTTACCAGCCTTAAAACATAATTTCCATTTCTACCCTTGATTTTGTATTCAGATTTAGCAACCTGCATCTCAAATTTATGCTTAATAATTCTTCTTATCAAGCCATCAAGTAATTTTCCTCCCTCAAATTACTGCCTCCCCCACTCTCTCTGCAACTCCTCCTCCTCTTTCTTCATCTTTCTTTTGTATCTGGCAATATTTCAGACTCCTTCCGTAATTTGCTTGACTGTGTAATTGATCAGAATAACTCAGTTTTATTACAATTTGCTTGAAATCCCTTTGTTAGCAATTAGAACACTTTGTTTAAAGACAAATAAGATTTAATGCGACTCTCTCCTCCTTGGCAGCCTCCCAGTCTGGTCTTTCCATGCCTCCTTGCGGCTGTCTGCTCTGTGCTACCCTACCCAACAGCTGGCAACAAATTCTCTATTTCTTGCCTCTGGGATTCTGCCCTCTGTCTCTCCCTCTGCTGCCTCTGGTGATGCCTGGTCCACCTTCCTCACTGATTTGCCAAGATTTATTGTGCTGGCATGGAGAATGTGGCATGCCTTCCCTCCCTTCTCTGTACTCTCTCTCTCTCCCTGAAGAGGCTCAGGCTCCCAGTGCAGCAGCAAATGGGTCTGAACCAGTCATCAGGATGTTGAAGTGGTTTTGGACCACACGAGGAACATCCTCATGACCAGAGGGCAAAGAGGCTGCCTGTTTTAAGAGAGCACAAAGGATTGTGAAAGGGACACAGGAGTGGGTTGGTAATGTGTGTATTTTTAGATTTAAAGTCTCGTCCATAGTTACACACAATAACAGTGCCTTGTATGTGTCTTGGGTATCTTTCCCAAAATGCCTTCAGCATACTGGAAATGATGCCTATCTGATAAATCCCAGAGATTAGCTGTCATCTCCACTGGGAAATGGCTCTCCAGCTGTCTGAACTACTGCAGCCCTGATGCTGTCAAAATCCAAAACCTCTCCAGTGCTCCCCTAGCTCACACAGCCATGTCCCTTTTCTGTGACTGATTCTGAAGGTGACAGTCTGCTGCAGCCTGCCTGGAGGTTTATTGCTCCTCCCAACCCACCATGGGGAGCAGGATAACAACTGCTGCAGAGGGACCTGGGTCTGAGGTCCTTTCTGTGGTCTTAGCTTCACTTGGCACTGGTCTTACTATAGGGTAGGAGTAGGTGAGCATGGAGCTGCACATGCAAGGGGTGCCAGCTGGTGGTCAGCACAAAGTTTGCAAGGTAGATGGGAGGATGACAATGAGACAGGACCTGGCACCTGGGCCCAGACCATCATCTGAATCCTGACTGTGCTCAGTGCTCATCCTTCCCTTAACCAGAGCCCTGTCCTCCTGATCCACACACTGAGTCTCCATGTCTTGGCAGGTGACAAAGCATGGCAGGACCCAGCACAGCAGCTGCACCTGGCATGCAGGTTTCCCTCCAGGGAGGTCTCTCCCATCACATGGATGCTTTCTCCAGATGTGTCTGTCCAGCTGAGAGGAACTCAGGCTACCTGCTGCATCTCACAAGTGGGGACTCAGCACTGGAGGCTCCTGAGCACGCAAGAGGTGTCACCTCTCTCCTGAGGCCTCCTGGGCCATGCATTCTTAACCTGCAGCAGCACCAGCACCTTAATCTAGGTAGTGGCAAGTGAGGTGATGGCAAAAACAACACAAAACTGTCTCCCTCACTCTGGAAAAGCCTCATCAGAAGCATTGTATTCAGTGTCTGCCTTACCTTGGGAAACTGTAAATGCATCTGTCTGGGAGGATGCAGCCGTGCAGGCTCCAGAACAGTGGTTATTTCTCCCAGGGGATTTTGGATCTAGCAATGTAATTTCAATAGCCTGATGCTTTGTGTGCTGGTGGAGGCGGTGGGGGGGAGCCAGAGGGAAGGGCTCATCCAGACACTCTCCTTTCTGCCTGAGTGGGTAGCGTGTCCATCAAAGCACTGGAGGAAATCCATGTGGTTAACACAGTGTGACACGGAATATCAAAATATGCCACAGGATTTCCGGCCAAAATGTCAAGTAGGGTCTCATGAAAATATCTGACACCGGAATTACCCTCTGCCAAAGCTCAGTGGAGTTGCACTGTGGCTGGACAGTAAGAGCGTGTTATTTGCAATCGACTCAGAGCTGCTCTGTTAGCACTGGGATTTACACTGCTGAGCTCCTTTTCAAGTATGTTTCATAAACCTGGGTTTAACTTCTTGCTCTGTGAGCAGTTTCTACAGGCCAGTCTATATTCTGCAGCCATCTCTCTGCCCTTTGGCACTTTGCTTTTTGAACAAAGAAATGATTTAAATATTTCAAAATATCCTTAAAAGGTGCTGTACATAACAAATGTAGCTGACTGGCAACTCAACACCTTCAGCTTCATGGGAGTTCTGACTAGCTGATTTAAAAATCCTTAACTAATTAAAAAACCCTTAACTGATTAAAAACCCTTAGCTCAATTTAAAACCCCAGTCTAAGTCATTGCGAATTTTGGAGTTAAATGCTTGAGAACAGGGAAGTGATATTGAACGATAGCAAGGCACACAGAACTGCTTGCTGCAAGCTGACCACTAGTATTGGAAACAGCTTCTTTTATAACAGCATTTGCATTCTGACATTTCTGGTCTGAGCCATCACCTGGACTTGTGAAAGAAAGGAAGGGAAAGAGAGCAAAGGGCACAGTGACAGCCTGAGAGAGCAGGCAGCGAACACACCACCCAGAGCCACGGCTGCTGCTGCTGCACTTGGCCAGAGGATCTGCTGGTACCCAGGAGGGGCAGGAGCTGGAGGAGGGACCTGGTGCTGGATGGCTCTGGGGCTATTGCTGGTGCTGGTGCTGGAGGCAGCTGTGTTTCACAAAAGAAATGGCAAATAAACAACCATGCTACTTGCATTTTGTCTGACTTTAATTCTGTTTCCCTGCTAGCTGAGCTGGGTCTTGAAAGGAACCTGTTGCTTTTGTTGATCTCTTCTGGTTCTTTTGAAAAAAGAATCAATGCATTAAAGAGGCACAATTAGTGATGCAGTGGTGGGTTACTCGTTTCAGGGAATTTCTCAGAGATATTTTTTTCCCCTCATGTTGCTGGTGCTGTCCATCACAACCACCAGCCACCAGCAATATTATTTTCGATAACAAGGTTTCTGGGGTTTTTTAAGAAAAACTCTTACTGTCAGGGTATGAAATCTGGGCAATGAAGGATTGCTTTACTCCTCGAACTGTAAGAGAGCTGAGACAGCCAGAAGACAGTCAGCAGCTTTGCCTGTCAGTTTTCTGCAATAGCAGGAGCCCAGGTGTCTCGCAGCAGATGGAAGGACTCAGTGCCACTTGGTGCTGCGTGGGGGCTGTGGAGGTATCTTGGTGCTGCTGGCTGAGATCCTGGCAGCACCAGCCTGCACTGCTCATCCTCTCAGAGGCCAGCAATGTTGTTTGCTGGTGGAATTACTTTCTATGAACAACTCCAGTTCTCAGTTGTAAAATGCATCCTCAGAAAACAGGGAAGTTGTAGATGCTGGTGGGGACTGAGGGTAGACATAAAGCAAGTATTTCCTGTGTTGCCTCAATCCCTGTGAAATTTCCAAGGTGGATTCCTCTGAGAGTCCAGGAGCAGAGGTGAGGAGACTTAGCCCCTTGCAATACTAAAGCTGGCTAGTTTGACATTATTATTTCTTTGTACCAGTTGAGGTCTAAACCATATGGCACTCCATCTTCCCAATCCAATGAAGTAAAACTTTTGGGTGAGGCAAAAAGGCAGTCATAGTCCTTTGCTGAGATGTCAGTTCCAAGCCCATTTGGTAGTGAGCTAAGCCAAATATATCCCTACGTCTTAATACAAATTTTGCTGGTCTTCAGTCTAGTGCAGGATGACTAGTCTGGTGTGAATAGAAATGTCTGAGCTTATATAAGACTTCTACAGTCAGACCCTGGCATCTCTTCAGGCTCCTCTCACAGTGTAGAAGACTGCATTCTCTCTGTCTTCCTTCCTCTCCAGCTTGGCAGCCTACAAGGTGATAGGTGAGGTAAAAAGATGCTTCCATTCATAGCATGCTTCCCTACAGATTCCTGAAGACCTGCAGCATGAATCTAGCCCCACGTGTTATAACTCCTTTGCAGGGCTCCTGGCTGATCAGGACATCCCTGATGTAAACTTGGCCAGAGGAGCCAATAGAGCAAGAGTCAAAGTAGCAGAGCAAGCAGTTTACGCTGTAAATCCCAATCCTTGCAAAACATGCAGATGAGATTCAAATTTGCCCCCCTTTGCAATATGAGCAGTCATCACTCACATGCTTCTTCCTTCCCTCTGCTCCTCAATAGGGTCCAGAGGCCAGTTATAAAACGTTCCGTTCCCTGATCCCATCCTTATGGCTCCCGATGCAACACCACATTCCTTCTGTCCGCGGCCGAGCTCCTCTGGCTTGGGGGAGAGGAATCCAGAAGGCTGATGCGTGCCTGTGTTTATTTTTTACACACTCTTGCTGTTTTATGGTGTTTTCTGTGGTCGAGAGGTCAGCTGGGAGCAGAAATAATTTGCCTGCCTTGGGGAAAAAAAATGTATCTATTAGCTTTCTTGGCTGCAGTTGGAAAAGCTCTGTTCCTCCCTCCTCCCTGCCAGAGAGGCTGAGCATCTCCAAATAGCCCTGGGGACACTGGAGTGCTCACTGCATCCCAGCTGTGGGATCTGGCAGGAGCAGGCACCACCCCTGGGTTGTGTTGCCTGAGCAGTTCTCAGTGGGTCACCAGCAGCCACAAGCTTGGGAAAGCTTCTGAGCTTGGAAATCAGTAGGAAAGATGTTGCTACCTTAATAAGGAAGTGTTGTGGCCTGTGTTTTAGAGATTGAGTTGAGGGGGGTTCTCATGTCCTCTGGAGATCAAACGAGCCACGTCCATGTTCCATCTCTGAAGGCTTCACTTGTTTCACCTCTCTGCTGTGCTCAGTCTGGCTGGTTGTGCCTCATGGTGTGCACTGATAGCCACAGGACAGCCTGGAGCTCTTTTTTTTTTGGTGAAGGGAACCTCGCCAGGTATCTCCCTTCCAGGCTCCCTTCCCTTCCAGTCCTTCCAACCATTTCAGCCACTCCGTCCCTCTTGCCAGCATGACTGGTATCATTTCCTGTTGCTGTGCATGGGGATCACACAGGCACCACAGAAGTGCATTCAGCACCCAAAAAGAGAAAGAGAAAAAGGTCCACACAGCTCCTGAGTCACCTTCTACAAACTGCAGAGCCCCTCATTACTTTGTCCTTCCAAAAGGCTCCTTCTGACTCTCCAAGAAGCCCAAGTACTGTACCAGGGCTTGGCTTTGGTGCTTCACAGACCCTGAGGTCAGTGTTTATGTTTGTCCGGTAGCCAGAGGGAAAAGCAAATGACAGCCCAAGGGTCCTCTTCAGCCTCAGCATGGGCAGAAATCTATTTCCAAGATGAATCCTAAAGGGAAATCACCACAAGCCAGCTGCTCCCAGCCTAGGGTGTCTTTCTGATCTCTACTTGACTGTTGTATCACATCCTTTGCCCTTGTGTCCTAACTTCTTGTGTGATCACCAGGCAGAGGAGCTTCTAAGCTGGAAAACAGCAGAGGATGGAGAGACAAGCTGTGTGAAGGAGTCAGAGCAGAGATAAAAGGTGAATTGTCTCCATGACATGACACAGCTCCTTCTCCGTGGCTTCAAGCAATAGGCTGACAACTCCTTTACCATCACCATGCTCCTTTCCCCTATCAAAGTGATTCTTTTGTCACTGGATGGTCTCATTTTCACAGTCATGGAGAGTAAAACCCTTCATCATGGCCTGTAGAGGATGGTGGTGGGAAACAGCTTCCCATATGGAGATTCTTCAGCCATGCCAAAGAGAGAGGCAATGGGCATGTAAGGGCTATGGATCCAAGTTCAGGCTGTGTTTAATGGTGGGGAGATGTGGAAAGGTGGTGAGGTACTGGCACAGGCACAGAGGAGCTCTGGGTGCCCCATCCCTGGAAATGTTCAAGGCAGGACTGGATGGAGCTAGGAGCAATCTGGTTTAGTGGAAGGTGCCCCTGCCCATGACAAGGGATTTGGAATAAGATGATCATTAAGAATCCTCCAACCCAAACTGTTCCGTGATTCTATGTGTAGCACCCATTGAAAACTGAGGTGCTTTGGCAAAGCAATTTTTTCTTCTGTGGGAGCAATCCTAACCCTAACTGAGATTTTCTACAGGTCTGAGGACAGTTTCCAGTTTGCAAACAGTTGTGCATGACAGCTGAGGTGTCAGGGGTGCAAATGTTATAAAGATGCAGGGATGGAACTGGGAAGCAGAGGGTCACCATGGGACATCTTCCCAAAAGTGAGATGTTTTACTGCTGCTGGATTGCTCACACACCCTGCCCAGCCAGGCAGAGGTTTGACCATGGGTCTCTCAACACTGTAAGGAGGTTGTCTGAGCAGCCACATCTGCCTCTGTCAACAGTGATGCTCATGGAGATGATGGATGTGACACTGAACACCTTGAGTGTACTTCTGATTCAAGAAGTTTGTGGGTTTACATGTATCATAGGGAGGAAATGATCCTTCAGTAATCAATCAAGTTGGTGATTAATGCATTCTTGCCTTAGCAGAGATTTTACAACATTATTTCTCAGACACAGCTGGAAGGAAAGAAAATAATAAATCCTGAGTGACAGGGGGAGTGAGCACTGGGAGAAGTTGTTCATTGTCCTTTCCAACAAAAGTACAGGGTGCAGTGAGTGAAATTAACAGGTGACAGATTCAAAACAAGCGCTAATATAGTTGTGAAATCCTTGTTGTAGGTGATAAAGGCTTTAATGAGTTCATAAAGGCTGCTGGAGGCAACAATGCAAGCCACATTTACAGCAGAAAGTCTCAAGATGCAAAACACAGGGCAGGGATAAATATCGATTAGATATGCTGGCTCCTGCTCTTGTCATCTGCTGTTGGCTACTCTTGGATGCTGAACCAAGGGGACCTTTGGGATAATCAGCCAAAGCTGCTTTCATGCAGCAGCTGATTGCAAGCTTGGTTAAATTCCAAGTGTCCTGTTGCCTCATTCCCAACCTGAGCTGTTTGGGCATCTCACACAATTCCAGCTCTGCTGTTGCTGCTGCTCCCAGCTTTCTGCATCTCCTGGGATGATCTCTGTGTGATCACCTGCTGTAGCACAGGCTGCAGCAAAGACAATCTTGTTTGTAAAATGAAATGAGTCCAAGAAGATTTGTCATTTGCATGACTGAGATTAAACAATACCCTCTATTTAAGAAAATTATAAAATAGAATTAAATCATCACTTAACACTGTTTCTTCAAACTTGTAGTGATAAACATGCAGGAAAAGCTTTGCTCAATAATCTTGCAGCCTCCCTTCTGCAGCAGGCGATAAAGCAGGAATAACAAACTACCTGAAGCTGGCTGCACACCAGCCACCACTCCGTCAGCACAGATAGGAGTTAATTATTTCCTATCGGCTGGCTAGGTCTGGGAAGTAAGGGGCAATGATTTCAAGGCTCTTCTTGTTAAGCAATGGTGACAAAAAAAAAAGGGAGGATATTAGGATTATTGTCTGCTTCTTTCATGAAGAATAACAAGAATAGTTGGAGCAGAGCAATTAAGGAAGAAGGGATTTCATCTCCAGCAACTGCATTAATGAAATAAGAGAAAGGTCTAAGAGAGAAATCCTTGAAAATATGAAGGATAATGTAGTTCATCATGGGGAGGATATTTGAATAACAAAGGTTTCAGTTTCTTCTTGTTTGCAATGTGGGAGATACACAGCAGTGAGAGAAACAGGCTCAGACCTTGAGCTGAGCAACTCCCCTCCAGGGAATTGTCCCACTGTGGGCTGCCACCACCTTTTCCCTTCATGTCTTTCCCATCACACATTGTCCTGTCTCTTCAATGTCAGTGGTCTTTTGAGGAGTCCTGGAAGATTCCTCTTCTGGGTGAGTGTTTTGCCACAAGGATGTTTTTCAGACTTTGCAGGATTTTCTCTGTAGAGGTGGGATGAGAAATGCATTGGGGATCTTTGGGAAGATGTGCCTGAGACAAACATGGGCCGCCATGTCCTCAACCTACACTGGCACCCCAGCACTCAGAGTGAATGAATCCATTTTGCTTTGCTGCCACATGATCCAGTCCTGAGAAAGATATTCTTCACTGTGATGACCAAAACAGACTAATGTACTCCAGTATGATATCTTGCAGGATGGTAAAAAGGATCCTAAAAATAATTTTTTACACAGCTACTGTCCATTCCAAATAGGAATTTCTCTCTCCATGCTGAGGTTTCTTTTCTTATTTCAGCCATGTCTCTATTAGCAGTGTGATTTTTACCAGTAAAACTTATGCCACTAAAAGCCTTGATTTACAGTTTTGGAATTATTCCTCTTCACACATGGAAATGGTTATACCAGCATAAGGCACCTTTATCCTGAGATAACCAAGTCCATGCAAAGGCAGGTTCTAATGCTTTTAACAATACCAGCACTGTTAGAGAGCCAGCTATCACTTGCTAAAGGCAGACAAACCCTGTGTTAAAAACTCCTCTTAAGACTGCTGTTTTTTATAAAAATGGTGCTCCATTCCTCCCTAAGACTAATGAAATATGATACAGGAAATCAACATGGCACCGGATATTTATTAGAAATGTAACCCAAACCTGAGAAACATCTCAATGCAATAAAAATACAGATTTGCAAAGACAACAGAACATGACTAAATGCATCATGAGAAATAAATCAGAGACTACCTTCAGTTTATATTTGGAAAGATCACTGTTCTTTATTCACTTTAATCATAAATTCCTCAAACTAAGACCTCATTTATACCAGGAACAAGCTGCCAAGGGTTATATTGCATTAACCTTCTAGGGATTTCTTCAGATATGATGGGCTAGGTTTCTTAGCTGAGCACAGAGTGCCAGACTCATTACAGGATGTCTGGACAGGTTGCACTGGGGGGTCACGCTGCCTGAACCATCACCTGCCCCTTCTGGACACGCAATCCACTGCACCACAGAAGCAGGAGACCTCAACTCTTGTCCTAACAATGGTGGTACTGCAAAAAGAAATACAGACATGTCCAGCTAATTATTTATAATACAGTTCAGAAAGGTCGCCGTGTCAGACGTGGATTTATGGGAAGTCACACATATACATACTTTGCAGGCGTGTAACATCTGCCCTGGGACTGTGCCAATCCCACATTACCTATTAAGCAGCCACCAATGGTGTTTATCATCCAGGACAGCAAAGCTTTATCATCCCCCAATGCTATCACTGCTCTGCAGCTTCATTTGTGTGATACTGTGCAACCTGCATTGTGTGTGGAGGCCTCTTTCACTCTGTCAGCCTTAGGCAAAGACAGCATTGCTGGGGCTTACACAGACACCCCGAGATGCTGAAACACCTCTTCAATCATAGAATCAGCAAAGCTGGAAAAGATCTCTGAGATCATCAGCTCTGGCCATCAACCCAGCACTGCCAAGTCCAGTCTGTCCTCACTGACAGCCTCACAGCCATATACAGACTCTGCCACTGATCCAGCATGGTCCCCAGAGAGCATAAATGCCACCACAGGGATGAAGCAGCCCATGTAGCTACATGTCACTGCTCAACCCTGGCAGCAGAGGGGCTGTTACAGCTCATTAAGGCATTGCTGCAGTCAAGGATGTAGAAGCAATGATGAGGTGAGCAGGCAATGTGATTATGGCAATGTGATCAGGACTGTGCAAATTGTCCCCTAGAGGCACTGGGATGCTAACAAATGTATGCCACCAGTCTGGCTCCATCTCTGCTGTCACTGGAGTGGAGACAGGGGTAAGCTCCCAAGAAGACCTGGCTCAGTTTGGAAGCCCCTGCTGACCTGATGGTCTGTGCTCTCCGTGACCACAAAGGCGTGAGGCAGCTCCACCTTTGGGAAGCTGGGTGCTGAGCTTAGAGAGAGTGACCCTTGGATAAGCTTCACTGTGAAAATAGCAACCTGGCAGACTTTGACCATGACAGGAAGGAGCAGAAGAGCATCTAAAGCATGTCTTGAGGTGGACACAGTAGGGAGATGCAGCATTCTCCTCTTGCCCACATGCAGCTTTCAATTCTCCATAGAGAAAGCTGTGCCCACACCATGGCTGGACAAACATGCAAGAGGGTTTAGGAAATTGGCTCCCATCAGCTCCATCACCAAAACCTTACAGGTTGTTGTTTTCCCACTTCATCTTTAGGATGTCTGACACCCCCAGAAATTGTTAATTTAGCTTCCCATCAAACACTGCTATCAATGGCTCTCCTGTGCTGTTTGCTGTTGCAATGCAAGTGCCTTCAGTACAGCAGGCTGTGGTGTTGTCCCTGATATTGTGCTTTCTCTCTTTTAAGCACATCAGTTTTCCATCCTGGGTACCAATGTCTGTAAAAAACAAGGTGAAGTCTCTTATTATCTAGCAGGTTAAGGGTCTCCTGAGCACTTTGTCCACTCTATAATCTCTGCTCCACAGCATCTGCTCTTTATCTGTCTCAGTTACTTGTGCTTGGCGTGTGGATTGATCGGTGCAGCTGGGAGTGCTCAGATATGTACCTGTGAGCTTAACTGGCTATTATGGGGGGGGTCTTTTTCCAGGTTTGTTATTTTTGTTTTTTTTTCCCTTGGGTTTTGTTGTTGTTGTTGTGAGCTTGTCTTGTTTTGGTTTTTTTTTGTTTGTTGGAGGTTTTTATTTGTTTGGTTTGTTTGTTGAATAATGACTGTCTATCTATCTATCTATCTATCTATCTATCTATCTATCTATCTATCTATCTACTTACTTATTTTAAAAAACCCTGATAGGCTCAAAAGAACCCAGTTACAATACAAACCTGCGTTGTGGCTTCTGTTTGTACACACAATGCTTGATAGTTCTTACTTCACCTGACTCTCAGGCTACCTAGATGAGACAGACGAACAGCAGTGGAAGAAAACAACAAAAAGAGAAAGAGACACCCAGGAGGGACCTGCCAAGAGAGTGAAGTCCCCTACATTCCTCTTAGCTGTGAGATAACACAGATTCTTTCTAACCTATCTCCCTGAAATTATCTACCCGGGGATAATTCTGCTGGCAGAGCAATAGAAGTTTTGCTTGGGCAAGAGTCTGCAGATTGTAAAGAAAAACCACAGAGCTTTCTCCTTCAGTCTCCTCCAGCATCACTCCCAAGCCACCTAAGCTCCAGCAGTGGCTTTAAATGTGCTCCAGCTGAGAAAAAGGGGACAGAAGTTCTTGACACCCTCATCAGAACTGCACCTGCTCATCCTCAGTGGCAAAATCTGGCCAGGGATATTTGGATCTAATTCCCTGTGTTCCTACCTTGTGTTGCATGGACATACTTAATTTAGATCAAACAGGACACATTTAAATGGCCTCTTCACTTCTTAGCTCTTTCAGTGTTTAATAGAAGCAGACAAGTGAATCACACCTCTGTCATTCACAGCTATGCAGATTCATCTCCTGTTGGCTTCTTCTTGCCCAGGGAGCCCAGCACATCTTCCTGCAAAGTTTCTCAGAAATCTGGAAGCAGTTTCCTTGTCCAAATAAGCTTGATTTTTTTTTCTTTTTTCTCCAGAAGATTTATTTAGGCTTGTTCCTTCATGTTGCCAATTCGTATGTCGGAGTGTGGTATTGTCTGCATTGAACCATGATGTCCGCTTTGTACCTGTACTGAAAGATTGGCACTGTAGCAGCATTTTGTTTGAACTTGCCTGCAGGCAGCCTGTTATGCTGGAAGATGGCAAAGCTTCAGTCTGGGGCTGTTGGCTTTGATTTGGCTCTGAACTGCTGGCTCATCTCCAATAGCTTAATGGTCGTCCAGCAAAGGTATCAAAGCATGGAGGAGGGGGAGGAAACAGGGGCCCTGTTTACTAGTGGGGCTCTGATCCTTGCAGGCACTGAATGTCTGCAAAATAAGAGCTCGCAGGCAGGCCAGCTTTAGGCAGTGCTGACCCCATCAGCTCAGACCAGAATAAGGACGATTTTGTTACAAAACAAGCTCCACATGCAGAGCGCCGCGTTTCTCCTCAGATTACACACATGTAGCAGGAATTTCCCACAGGCTAGTGCTGGTTAGAGGTCACCCCCACCACAACCACATCAACACATCCACAGTGCCAAAGGTTTGCAGCCCATACTTAGCACTTGCTTTTAAGGACTCAGCTGGAAGCTCAGCCTAAAAAAGGTCATTCAAGGGTTCTGATGCCTCTCTGAAAGAAGGATGCACTGTGCCACCTGCACCATGAGAAATGAGTCTTGGCACAGAGCTGCTGCAGAGAGCTACTGCATGGTGGAGGACAGTAGGATGTCCCGGAATTATTGGTAAATTGTATCGCTGAACACTAGGGAAAATTTCTTTGCTGAAAAAATGGTTTAGCTTTGAAACAGGCTGTCCAGGGAAGCTGTGGAGTCACCATCCCTGGAAGTGTTCAGAAAATGAGCAGACATTGCAGATCATGATATGGGTTAGTGGGAGTGGTGGTATTTGGTCAAAGGTTGGGCTTGATCTTGGAGACCTTTTTGGACCTTAATGATTCTCTGATTCTGTGAAATGTAGCTTAGGGCAGATGTGGCTTACTGCCAAACAAGAAACCTTCTCCTCAGAGAACTGAGCTTGACCCCTTGTCAGTGATGTCCATTGGCATTCTGAGCCACTGACCACTACCCTTGATTTGCAGTGACCTCTACCCTTGGAACTGCAGTGTCCTCCATCCCTGTGTGATTGGCTCAGGAGAGACCCTCCAGCCTTTCTGAGACCTTAGAGGATTATCACATGCTGGCATGTCCATCCAACCCCAGACGGAGTGGGGAATTTTATTGTTGCTTCAGCATCCTTCCTCTGAAGCAATATTCCACATCTCCACTCCCCAGGACAGCAACTAATGGCACAGCTGATCATCCTCTGCATCTGCATGTCAGACATAACTAGCATCCCAGAGCAGGGGATATTTTCTAAAGGAGATACTTTTGCCAAACATAACCCCACCACAAAATAATTCCTTGGTTATTTTGCATACAGGTTCCTGTGTCTTGTGACACCAAGTTACAAGGTGGGAATTAATGTTGTGCCATTCATCAGGTTTTCTCCCTTTCAACAAACACTGATTGTTTTTTGTTGGTTTTCTCCTGTCTTGACAGGTTTATTTCTCATATATGTTTGAGATTGACTTTAGCACCAGTGAAAGAAGCCATACTGACAGCCAAGGAACCAAAGTGTCTTGCTCTGCAAAAGTCACGGCAGCAAAAGCAAAACCACCTGGGCTGGGTGCTCCTTGTTGAAACACAAGTACCAATGCCTGGGGCTTCTATAGAGCTGTGATGAGCAAAATTAAGAAAGAACAACAAACTGACAAACAAAACAAATACCAGGTCATAGTGTAAAGAAAACTCTGAGAGGAAGGGAGCAGGTTGGCTTGCACCAGCTTTGCATCTGTCCCCAGCCTGGCTGCATTAGTGACAAATCTTTAAAAAGCCCCAGGTAGGGGTCAATAAGCAAATGTTATTCCTCAGGAGTGCAGCAGGGAAACCGAGCCTTTGTGGCCCATTTAGCCCTGGCCTCACTGCTGAAACTGCAGGTTGCAGAAATTTCTGTGATGGAACTGTTTCAGCAGAACATTGCAATCAGGGGTTTCTGAAGTAAGGCACTTAAATGCAGGCTTTGGATCCCAGGTAAATGGTCTGATTGGAAACCAAGGGAAGCTGCAGTGGCAAATTGCTATTTGGCTTTGCCCCACGCAGGCTGGATGTTGTGCAGCTAATGATGCAGGACTTGCACGAACAAGGATAAAATGCAACTTTGTGCCAATCACACCCTGCACAGTACACCCTGAGACAGCCTGACCCCATCCACTGGACTGTCCCCTGCCATCACTGCCAGGAGAGGCTGTGACACTGGTACCCAGCAGGAGCACGAGGCCGTGTGTGCAGTTCCTCTCCTGACGCAGCTGGATCCATGGGGCTGTTGGAGACAACTTTGTGCAGCCAAAATAAATGGTGCTCATGTCAATACAGAAAATTTTCCAGCTGAGCTGGGGAGCCCCGGGAGGGAATCAAATTGCTCAGCAGTGCTAGAGCTTTGGCTATCTCCATCCTGTTCACCCTCTCACACTGGACTCGCATGCGGGCAGAGTTCAATCTGGCCCATGTAGTGTTCACCTGGGAGTTTCCTGACTCTTCAGCTGCAACTTTTATCTGAATGACACGTTGGGATTTTTTAAAAGCTATTAATGCTGCAGGAAACACATAACCCTATCAGGATACCAGCTGCAGGCTCTTACATCCATGCGGGAATTTTACTGGGATGTCATTTGGAAAACTGGACATGCTGCTGGGGCTCCCTATGCCTGGCACTGCAGAGATTTATCTCTGTTGATAGTATGTGAGGGTCTTTCAGAGACAGCCAGCAAGTGCAGGGCAGTGGCAAAAGGCTTGGGGTATGTGATCACAAAGTCTACAAATGAGAAATATGGATGTGTGTATGTGTGCAGCTAAATTCCCCCTGCAAATACAGCCGTGACTTGTGTGTGTTCTTGGCCAGCTCACAGGCATTGTCTCTGTGTATACAAATGTAATGACTGTTTCTGTATGCTTGGGGTGAGCGTGCATGTGTTTTTGTGTGTGCTCCTGGGGTGTGCAGGCATCCTGCCGCGTGTGCCCGCTGACTCAGTAAATTAGTGTTTGCGTACGGAATGCTCTGTGCTCTCGAGCAGACCAGCCTCCCTGTCCCTGTGCTCTGTGTGATTCCCTGTGGGCTGCTCATGCCTTCTTCCCTCTCCTTCTCATTTCCAACCACTGCTGCTCTGTGCCCAAACAAAGAGCACTGAATAAATGCTGTCATGGCCAGCAGTTTGCTGGGGTGTCAGTCACTGAAGGGGCCCTGTTGTGCAGGATGCAGCCTGGGATGGTTGGGGCTGGGCTGGAGGCTCCAGCACCAGGCCAAACAGCATCACCCAGAACAACCCTTGGCCTCATCTGCAGGCTGGAATTATGGAGGTTTCTGCCCCTACTTTGTTCAGTGGAGGAAGGCAGCTCAGGCAGGCTTGTGTCTGTAATGTCCTACCTTTAGGCTGATCAATAGTCCTCCATAACAAAACACAGGCCTGGTTCTGCTCGCACTAACCATCATCATTGCCTTCTGCAAGACTGGAAACAGGTGACTGTAAGCATCCAGGATCCAGAAAATTCCTGGAGTCACTGCCAGCGAGCTAAGCCATGGTGCAATCTCTGCCCTCAGGCCAGGTCAAATCAGGCAACTCCTGATGGAAGAAAGGGATCCTGTGCATGAAAATAGTTGCTGTGGCAAAATCATCTGAGGGAAAGGACTGCCAGTAATAACACCACTTCCTAGCCAAAAGCATTTATTTTAGGAAGGCACACTTTCTCTTTCTGCTGCAGAAGTCAAATGCCAGGAAAGGACAGAGTTAGGAGAGAACAAGTGTTCATTCCTGCCACAAGGCAGGATTCTTCCCATCCTAGGCAGGTGTATGTTTAACCTCTTTGCCTCAAGAAATGAAGATTTTTCCTCTCCCCCACAGAGCTTATCCTGGTACTTCATTAATCCTAGTGTTAGAGGTCTCCTAACATCTAATCTGAACCTACTTCCTACACCAGAACTTTCCATTCCCAGTCAATAGAGAATTCCTTTCTTATTTGAAGCAGCTTTTTAAACATTTAAAAGCTATGCTCATATCTTGGGCTTCTCCTTCCAAGACTAAGAGGCTCTGGTGTCTTTGATCTTTCCTTCCATTGTTTTCACTGCTCTTCTCTGGAGAGCTGCCAAAAAGTCCAACTGTCTCCTGAAATACTGCACACACCTTGGACGTGGTGTTCCTCCCATAAGGAAACCCCAGTTTCTGGACAATTGCATCTGTTTCGAATTCAGGTCACATTCACAGCAGTTGAGATTTGCAGAAACGACTGATAGAGGTGAGCAGGGCAACATCCTGTAAGAAATCTTGAGTCTGTGGCACCTGGGTGCTCTTTTCCTTCCAGCACAAGTGGAAGCTACTCAAGAGGTGCACTGCTGGCTCAGAGCACACGGAGATGCCCTCAGTGCTGTTGAATTTCATTCCATATTTCCCCAACATGGTCAGGGCAAGTTTGGCATCCTGTCTGGCACATCCCCAGGCTCTCCAGCAGACAGAGGGGCACTGCTCTTCCCCATCCCCAGGTGTCATCCATGGCCTCAGCTGGCTTTGGGACTCTGTGCTGAGCTGGCAGTCAGTCAGCAAACTCAGGTGAGGGTGAAACCCTATTATTCTGTGGACATTCTGAAATATTTGACTTCCTGCCCCAGGAAAGAGATCTCCAAAGCCACAATGAGAAGTTAGGGATGTGATTTTCAAGGAATGTACACTCTCTGTTTCTTGCAAAACCCATATTAATAATACATCCTCAGCAGGAGAATCCAGAAGCTACATAATCCTTACTAAATGCAAATAAAGTGCTGTCTGTACGGTTTCCTTCTGAAGTGTGAAACATGAGGAAAAGTCCTGATTCCCAAACTCCAGTGAGGCCAGAAGAGCTACAGTAATGGCACAGCCCAGGACCTGCCTGGTGCCTCACTTACCCACAGGGTGCCTCTTCTCCATGGGAAATTAGGTGACCTTGTTGGAGCAACCCTGGGAGCTCTTGCCCACGCACCTGCAGATGCTTCAGTGAAAGGTTTCTTTCAGCAGGAGAAAACAAAATCCACTGAGAACTGCAAAGCCGGCAAAGCCCTTTATCGATAAGGTGTTCATCTGGTTTTTTTCTGTTATTTTTCTTTTTTTTCCCCTTTGTTCCTTTCATTTGTGGATATTTAAAAAAAAAAAAAAGACAGAGAGAGAGAGAGAGAGAGAGAGAGAGGGAAAAAAGCAAGTGAATGAATAAAAATCCATTAAATCTAACTGGTAGCTTAAATGTTTATACCATGTCTAACTGCCTGATCCTGCCATTACTTTCCCCTGCATCCTGCTGTACCTGCAATTCAAGAAAATTGCCTCCCAAATTGCCATCTTTAGTTTATGATCCACGCACACCTTGGGTGTAAGCAGTGGATGGAAATGGACTAAAAATTTAATCCAGACAGGATTTCCTTACATTTTTAACAGTCCTTGCTGTCAAACTGTAAGTCCTGCTTATTAAAGGTCATGTATATTAGAGAATGAAGCAGAGAGAATTACAGAAAATGACACCTTTAGCGATGCATATAAATTAAAAAGAAACATAAAAAAGATCTTGCATTTCCACGTTTGCCTCTGTACATCAGCAGAGAGACCAGTTAAAAGTTGTGTTTGTTACAGTGACATGTACATGCAGAAACCTTTGGCAGAAATCTTCAGCATTCAAACTGCACTGAGATTTGCCCTTAGAATTGGCTAAAGTCCCTCTGTTTCACAGTTCCTGTATGATCAGATTTCTTATCCTAATTTGACCTAACAGTCTACAGAGATTAATGAAAATTTTCATGTAATTTTTTTTTTTTTTTTTTTTTTTTTTTTGTGTTTTTCAAGTGAAGTACTCTTCCATCCCCACTTTCCCTAAGGAGGCTTTTTAAAAAATGCTCTTTTTGGAAATGTGGTCCTAGTTATTCCTCCTTTATTAGGGACTTTCTAGCTAAACCACCACTGCTCTAATTTCCAGTAAACTCACAGCTTCACATACAGATACACACTCTAATCACAGTCTCAGCTGTTAAACTGGCTCTCAGATCATCTGCCCTGAGTTCTCTGGTTCCCAGAGGGCAACCTCTTCCCTCTAACACTCTTTCTCTCCTTCTCCCAGCATCCTTTCAGTAATCATTTATTTTAGGACTATTAATTTGAAGTTTCCTAAATAATGGCATAAAAAAATATATGTAAAAAAAAAATAAAAAGTGCTCATTGTTTTGCAGAGTGGTGGTGAGCTCGGGGAGAGATGAAGAATGGGAATGGAACAGAAGGAAGGAACAAATTAGTGGAAGAATGGTTCTGTGGAGAACCATTCACCACCAATATATCATCACTGGCTCAGGATGCCCCTGGTTCTCAAACTGCTGATGACTGGGGGGCAGTCAGATTTATTCTGCAAGACTAGAAGCTTTATCCTACTAGTCTTGCCCAGTTACCTGCTGTTGGGCACCTTTGGGAGTGGGGCAGGGTCTTTGGTCTGACCCAGGGGTGATGAGTGCTGGACCCGGGGTGCTGAGCTCTGTGGGTTGCTCGTGCCTGCAGTCACGTCCTCCACCTGCAGGCTCCTTGCTGAGGTGACCACACCAGGGCTGTGCTTCATCTCTGCATGCCCATGGGGAGATACCTCTGGATCCACAGCCCCTGGGGTCTGGATCTTGTGCTGGAGCTGGCTGCTCCTCTGAGGACAGCGAGTACAGAAGGTTTCCCAGCAGCAAGTATCATCGTCTTGGGAATGCTCTGCAGAGCCCTCATGCACTGACACCAAAACACAACTATGGACAAGGGCAGCCACTGCTGTGGGACCTTGTCCCACTTCTGCTCCCTATCTCATCAAGCCCCCACTGGAAGGATGGACACAATAAATATTCATAGTGTGTTTTCAGGTCTGTTAAAAACTACATCTTTTTTTTCCCCTCCAAGGTAGGTTCATCTATTCTGATTATGCTAAGGGCCTACCAAATCACTCTCTCTAAATTTGCCATAGCCCTAGTGATAAATGCAGCTGCTGGAGTGGGTCCTTTCTGGTGTTAATCAAATGCTTTAATGAAGTCAGCATGCTGTTCACACGCATTAAAATGCTCAGTCCCAGCCTGAAGAGGTGTGGTACCTCTCTGGCTCCTGTGCCTCTGCACCAGAGGTAAATAAAGTACTTAAGACCTCTGTTGAGAAGGGATGAATATCTATTTGTTGCTGCTCCTCCTTCAGGCACTCCTCCCTCTCTACCCTCCACTTTATTATTATTATTTTTTTTTTAGTGCCTCTGCTCCCAGGATCACACAGGAAAGTGCCACCGGTGTGCTCTGACAGCTGTTCTCTTATCCCTGTTGTGTGCAACAAAGCTGGAGCACTAATTTCAGCTTCCCTAGCAACCATTGTCTTCCCAGTGTCCAGAGCAGGGGAGCCATGGGGGAGCTGAGCAAGGGAGGCACCGTGACCCAGTGAGCAGGTGGCACACCCAGAACCTCGAATCCTGCACCCACAACAGCAGTGCTGGCCGTGCAGGCTGGCAGGCAGGAGGATCCTAGTGTGGCAAGGGCTGTGCTTGCACTCAGAGGGCTTTTGAGATCACTGGTGTGGCCACTGGTGTGGTCAGTGTGTGGCATGTGTGAATGAAGAAGGCAGCAACAAGGGAAGTGAAGGATCAGGAGCACAAGTCCTGTGAGAAGTGGCTGAGTGTGCTCAGCCCAAACAAAAGGAGATTCTGGGGTATTAGGTTCTGTTTTGTCGGGCCAGGGTTTTATGAGCCTTCAAAAGGGAACCTAATACCCCAAGGATAGCTTGGCTATTACCTTTGGAGGCGAAGAATGAGCAGGATGGCTTCTGCTGCAGTGTTTGAAACAGAAAAGTTTAATAAAAGGCAAAATAATAAACAGAAAATCTGAGCCAGGTACAGAGGTCTGCTCCTGCTAGAAAACACATTCACAAAAGCCTCGTGGTCCTTTTGTTCTCTTCTTTTCTACCTTATGGCCCAGGCGGGACTTTTTGGCTTCTATCCAATTAGGTGACCCCGAGGTTTTAGTGAAGTCTCTGGGGTCCTATAAGGTGGCTTTTTACCTGATTGTTGGGAGAAACTTCTGGGCTTCTTTCCTTTTTTGGGGGACAAAGGCTAGCTTTGCCACTCTGTCATTAGGGGGCATTCTCCTACACTCCTGCACTGGGGGAGCTTATTACCTTCTACAACTACCTGGAAGGAGGCTGCAGCCAGGTGGGGGTCAGTTCCTTCTCCAAGGTAACTAGTGACAGAGCAAGAGGGAATAACCTGTTTTGTCAGAACTTTACTGAAAGTTCTGCCAGACAAGGTTTAGGCTTTTAGGATATTAGGAAAAATGTCTCCATCTAAAGGAGTGTCAAGCACAGGAACAGGTTGCTCAGTGCTGTGGTGGAGCCACCATCCCTGCAGGTTTTAAAAAGGTGAGTAAATGTGGTACTTGAGGGCATGGTTTAGTGGTGGAGCTGTCAGTGCTGGATTAACAGTTTCAGCTGATGGTGTTAGAGGTCTTTTCCAGCCTAAATGGTTTTGTGATTCCATGCATGATGGACAGCCCTGTAAGTGTGTGTTCAGGAAGGCTATAAACCATGGGAAACATAAGGGAAAAGTCAAACTCCAGCTTGAGGCAGTCAGGAACTGGGTACCCGGGCTCCTGTGGGAGTCCAGAGAGCTATTTCTCTGACCCTGACTTAGACACTGACTTTTGGTCAGCTGAATCACTCTGTGTTTGGTTATTTAGACATTTTTGTCTGTGGTGTGGGTGTCTGCATGTAAGCTGAGTGCATGGGCATCCATGGGGGGATTGAAATCCCACCTCACTCCCAGTTGCATTGACAGCATTGGAAGGTTCAGACCCACCTTTAGACCTGTGGGATCCCTTTGGGCTTCCTTCTGACCCAGAAAGAAGCACTGCACTGCATTTATAAGCCCATTTTTAGAAGGCCAGGATATTCTGAAATATCTCAGATGACATTATTTGTCTATGGGTAGGCAGCTGAATGAAGTGATAATTCCCAGAGAAACGAAATTGCCATGGTATGGCTGCATGCAGGCACCCGGATTCAGGTTACTGACATTCTACATGAGGTATTTTTTCCTCCCTGACTGTGAATCTCCATAGGAAGAGCTGGAAGGGCTGCTCAAGGATGTTAAACTTCGTACATTCAGGCTTGCTATTATCAACAAAACTGCATTTCGTGGACTCTGAGTGTATATCACTGTGGGTGGTATGCACACAAATAACTCCCCAGGACCCAAACAAGACCCACCAATGAATTTCACATGGGCTACGAAACAACAGCTGCAAACATCACAACCAAGTAGAACTCAAAAAAATGCTCAAGGGAAGCAGTGAGACTGTAAGCACTTACCATGCCCCTGACCATGCTGAATTTACTTATTTGGCATCCACTTAGAAGAGGAAGATACAGCCCCCACTTGGGGAGCTGAGGCACATGGTAAATTGTCTTGTGCCACATCACAAGTGAATATGACCTAGCTGAACACAGTTTAAAGGACACTGACTGTTCTGCTCTTTGTCGTATCTGATCTATTTTTTAAAAAGCTTATAATACATCCTTTAATCCATTTTTTTTTCTCTTCACATGGGTCCTTCCTCCTCTCTTTTCTTCTTTTTTTCCTTGTTTCCCTATATGGATGGAAACCTTATTCACTATTGCTGAAACACACAGACAGCTGAAAAATTGACACTGTAAAAGGACTGGAGGACTGAGTGGATTCCTATCATAGGAGTCCAGGAATCTTCTGGACAAACATAGCAAGAAGTGCACAGTGTTTAATTTTACATTCATTCTGAGTTAATGCCAATAACTTACAGTTGGTTAAAATACCTTTTCTGAGGCCATATCCTGTGATAGAGGGCATCAGAAGACAGAATATTATACATTTCTCTTTTGTGTTTTCTCAGTCCTGTCTAGAAATAGAAACTGTGGTGCATTTCCAAGCTTGAATTTGACTTGAGGTTCTTGAGACAGTCCCTGCAATGACTTTCTTACAGTGTTGAACAGCTCCTGAAAATCTTTACCAAAAGCCACCTTATCCTGGCTAAGGAGTGTACGTGCTGCTGCAACACATCTCTTGATCTCTCTGTCAGTAAACTGAGGAGGTTGAGGGCAAGACTCAGGCCACCTGCTTCAGTAGGTGATAAGGAGAGTAAACAGAATCCATGTCCTCCTCCTGGAGACAGAAATTCAGAAAACTTGCACTCCTGCTTGGAGAGAAAGCCTTGTGCCGAAAGAGTCACTCATTTGATTCTTCCATGTCTGGCCCTAAGCTCACAGGAAAGGGACATTTCTTCTCTTCCACCCTGGGGTGATTTTTGTGCAGCATTCCAGGTGCATTTTCACTGATCATTCTCAAAGTTAAAACACCTTCACTACTCCTACTCTTGCTTCTCCCATTATATCTTGTATCTTGTTTGTCCATCCGAGTATCACACAATAAATCTGCCATCAAAAGAGGAAATTGCTTTCCCTTTACAAACTCCTAATATTTTCCCCAATTCTCTGCTTTCTAGTGACAGCACCAAGACCACAACTTCCCTTCTTCCTGTGGGAGGACACTCCTTCAGCTCTGAATATGTGTCCTGTCCTTGTAAGCACTGGCCATCTTTGTCTCAGCCAATAGCTTCGTTACCAGCAATTTTGCTTTTCCTCCCAGATTATGGATGACAAGACACAGTCATGCTAGGATTCCTACAAACTCCTACGGACCTTGCCTCCTCAGGAACACCCCCACCTGCCCTTGATGCCTCATAAACAACTACTTTTTAGCAGATCACTTAGCAGTTCCTAATCCATTTAGAGAGCACTTCATGGACATTGCATCACACTAAATTTTTAATCAAACTGTCATGAGCTGCAAAGTCGAAGCTTTATTAAAGTCTAAATATATTATATTCACATAGTCACCTTTATCATCCCAACTTTTTATCTCATCAAAGAGTGTTTGACAAGTCCTATTTTCTATTAGTCTGTGTTAACTGGCCCTAATTATGTTCCCATGCATTAATTCTGTTTTGATTGAGTCTTATATTCGTTTTTCCATTATTGTGATGAGATTATGTCAGGCTTGCCACTCTAGAGCTGCTGGGGTCAGACCACTTTCTCTTTTCTAATACTGGCACATAATGAGAGCTCCCCGACTCCTCTGGAATTTCCCTAGTGCTACAGGAGTTATCCAAGACTGATGTCAAGGGGTCAGAAATTTCCTCAGCCAGTTCTAGGAAAAGTCTTGGCTGCAAGTTTGCAGATCCTGTTCGTATAAAATGTGTTTATCCCTAGAAGAAGTTGCTTAACTTCCTTCTTGGTTGCTAGTAGAGTGGAAAATATTTCGACATCCTTGTGTGATATAAACACATCCTCTTCTTTCTTTCCAAACTCAGAGCAAACATATTTATTGAATATTTCTACTGTCTCTAAATCATTATTCACATTTTTTTTTCTGTCTCCACATGGTTGGCCCATGACATCGCTGACATTTATGGTTTTCCTAATTAGCCTAGAAAAGTCTTTCCTGTTCAATAATTTGGATCTTTTCTTGCCACCTTTATCTTCTCTTTTTCTTTTTCTGTACTTCCTATCTTAAAATTTATACTGATTTGCATTTCTGCTTCATGTCCTTGCTTTACTTTGCTATTCTAGGGCTAATTGCTGCCTTCATGTCAATGCTGAACTAAAAATGTCTGTTTGGCCAAAAATTGTTCAGATCTTTTTCTTGTGAAACCATAGGGTTTAGGGCTTTTTAAACTCCCCTTAAAGATTTCCATATACATATACATATACATACATATATTCATACTATACATATGTGTGTGTGTGTGTGTGTATGTATGTATACGTGTATGCATGTTTTTCCCGTGCTCGGGGAAGTTCATGCTTTCCCTCAGCTTTGGGAAATTGTTTTCTGAAGTCTCAGCACACTTCTTTTAGAGACGGGCTTCTTTTTATTAGGTATCACAGACAAGATTCCAGGGAACAGAACCACTTGGATGTACCCGGGCAGGCCCTTGGATGTACCTTCCAAGAGCTTTTGCACTTTGCAGAGATGGATGTAGCTGGATCTGGCCGGTCAGGAATGGGAAAGTTGTCCATCCAAGGCATTCAAACCTACAAATCCTAATGTTTTTTTTTCTTACCACACCTTCCTCAAAATCACCCCCATGTCTGCAGTAAGGCTCAAGTCTAAAGAGATCAAGTCTCTCAGGGTCACAGGTATTCTATAATAGTCTCAGGACAGCTCTGCTGATATGTAGCATTTGATGTTGACTGAACACAGCCATTTCATAAGATTCGTTTGGAACACAGATTTTTGTGACCAAGAACTCCACCAGATGAAAAATCATTACAAGGAAAGGAGACACCAGGCAGCTGGAGGGGAAAGAGTTCTTTTACATTAGCAACATGTGGAAGACAAGATAGATTTTGTCACTCTGAGTAAAAAAGGTTGTACCTGCTTGAAGGTTGCCTGACTCAATTTGTTGAATGATTCAGAGTGACCTTAGGTGTTGATAATTCTGTCTCCTAAGAGATTTCCTAGGAATTCAAGCTTTTTACAGCTAATATGACTTTACCCAAGCTGTGTGTGTCTGAGGACTATTCAATAATGAGAGTCAGTTTGATATGTTTGCAATCTCACTGTGTCTGTTCAGCATGTAAGGATGCCAGAAGATGCTTTATCAGGGTTCAAGCTGAAAGAGTATGAGAAACCTTTGGCAAAGTGAGATGAAATTGTAGGTGAAATAACTATCATAAAGCAAGTTGCGGCTGACAGACACAGTTTTAGAATCATTACAGACAAAGTTCAGCACATTGAAGGAATAAAACCCAGTCAGCTTAGCCCTAGTCATTGAGTCTGAAATGGATGGTTTGAATCATGGTTAATTTATTCAAACTGGCTTTCCATCTTGATGTGATAGACAGGTATGATATGCCTATCCCCATTCGACATTTTAAATAGTTCTCACAATAATGCGCCAAACTGAGTTCCATCACTGGTTATAATGCAGAGCATTGACCTGTGACATTTGAAATTAAATGACGGGAGCACAAACGTACTCATTCCCGAGTGATCAAGCTCTTCACACAGGTGGAACGTTTTTGTTCCAGCAGCCATTTTGTTCCAGCCATAGCACCCAACTTGTGTCAATCACAATTCAAAGCAAAGGGAGCAATTCCTCTCAGAACATGTAATTATGCTGCTGATCTCTTTACCTCAGGATGCTGTGGACAGCAAGAGATTACTTGTGTTTAAAAGATGCCTGGACAAATTCGTGAAGCTACTGCTGCTAAGCAAAACATGCTCACCTACTTCAGAATGTCTGTGTGATAGAAAGTGCTGGAGCCTGGCAGAGCACTCAGAGGAAATATCACTATATCCTTGCCATGTTTTTGTACTTTCTATGTAGGCAGCTACTGCTGGCCATTTCCAGAAATAGGACAGTGTTATAATGGACTTTTTGTCTGTCTGGGTGCACCCATCCTTATATTTTTAATCAAACCCAGTGGAAATGGCAGACCATGATTAAAGCGGGCATGGGAATGGGCTGTGGGTACCTAAAAGTTTGTGATGGCAGCTCTTCAACTGAGAGTGTGTCACAGGAGCTGATGTATAGCTGGGTGCAGAACCACATGAACAACAAAACAAACGTCCTCCTTGGGCTGGAATTTCGTAGCTGAGCTTGCACTCTCCTTGCAGACACGATCTTAATGGTGAATGAACTTCAGGGTAGACTGCATTTGATGCAAGATAGCAGTCATTATTCAAGCTGACATTGACAAAATGACAGAGTGGTAAAGTAATGGCACATTCTTTGATATTGCTCTCAGGGTCAGGGTGCTCACTGCTGTAGGATGGCTTATCGATCTGGCTTGCCATTTTTAGAGACCAGACAAGATGTCAGAAGGAAGTTGCAACTGGTGAATAACAAGAATTAAAGGATTTTGCATTGATTCGTGGCCTTCACAAAGCGTGGACATACAGGTTTCTTATGGTCTCTGAACAAATGGTCTGAAACTTGTGTACCTCCCACGTGATGATTCCATGGATAGGAGGTGCTTTGACAGCCAGCAACTTTCTTATTACTGCTCTCATAATTTTATTCCTGTGAGCTTCCAAGAATGCTACACACAGGGATGGATTTCATTTTGAGGCCCGTAGTGACACAAAAGGGCAGCTCTGATTTCATCGCTACACGCATTCCTTTGGAGAATGAAGGTTTATGCAAAGTCTTGGTGCACAAGGAGGATGCCAAGCCAAATGTATTTTTAGCTGCTCAGCCAGCTGGGTTTCTTGTGTCTATGAATTCACTGCTTTCCCCCACAACGATGAACAGAAACACCAGTCTTGTAAAAGTTCTCAGCAAAATATCTGTAAATTTGGTGCACCCAAAGGTGCTGTGAAGCTCACAAACTTTCTTTGGAGCCCATCCAGCAATGGCAGAAACACTTTAGTTTTACAATTATTCCCTCTGAGGGGATGGACGAGATGGTGTATCTAAGGAATTGTACTTTAGTGAACTTTCAATGTTTGTTGAGAACAGTCTGTTTTCCCAAGCATCAGCTAGAGAGGACCAGCACTGTCCATGGAGCCAGCCAGGAATGAGCTTCAGGCATCCATGTAGACATTGCAGATGCAAGGCCCAATGGGAACAGGCTAAGCAGCTTTGCTAAATACTCAAAGCAAAATGTGTGCTGCAGAGTCTAAAACCTTCTAGTCAACACCTTCATAAATACACAACAAGCTGCAAGCTCTATTTAAGCCTAACTCCATAAACATCCTGGCACTCTGTGTCCTTTTCAACAGTTCATTGATTAAAAACAGATGACATTTGGTTTTGATCATTATTTATTTTTCACAGTTTGATGCAGTCAACAACAAAGCATAAAGACTCATCCTTTTTAAACAAACATAACAGAGGCATAGAGGGAAATGTATGACTGAATGAAATTTTTTGTTGGGCTTTTTTTTTTTATAGTATTCATATGGGGCTTGAAATCTAGTCTGGAGAAAGGTGAATTATTTCAACTGAGGTGCTGGCTTCAAAATTCAGATTGTTTGGATATCAAAAGTCTGAGGCTGAGTTACAAGACAAGAGAGATTTCATCCAGGTATTTTTCAGAGGTCTAGGGGAGAGATTCACCTAGTCTTTCTAGACACAGATGTGGTCAGTGTGACCACATTCCTTCCAGGACATCAACAGCATCTACATAAAAATTACAACTTTGGACAAAATGTGTCCCTACTGAAGGGATTTTTCCAAAATTTTTTCCATCACCAAAATGCAGTGGTGATGCACTGCAAGCAACAGCAGGGTAATGTGTCAGGTTGATTGAATCAAGCTGTGTGTTCATAAGGTGAGCTGGGATCAGGACTGAGGGAGCTCTCTCTGACACAACCAGCAGCAAGGCAGGAGGGGCCCCAGTTCTGCTGGACCAGAAAATGAAGCTTCAGGGTAGCCATGAGGTTTCCAGATGTGACAAAGTCACTCAAAAGAAACCGTGAAGCAGAGCAAGCAGAGCTGACTTTCCGTGTGCATGGGTAAAGCTAAACAGCAGCAGAGCTATCAACTTTCAGGTCTCGCCAAGGCTGGGTGTTGTGCACATTTCCTTGGCTGGGCAACCTTTAAGAAAATGGATTTTTCAAGTGTGATATAAACAAAACCCAAAGAAAATTGTCCTAAATAGTCCATGTGGTGCCTTTCTTTCTTCCCATCCTATCAGCCAGCACTGGTAAAAATAAAGGTCCTGTGTGGGAAAATTAAATACAGTCTGAGCAGGAAGAAAACAATTTGCCCTTGATTTTGCAGACTTTGCAGGCCTGTCTGCAGAGTTTGAGCAGGGGTTTGTACAGGTCTGGAGTGCTGACACCAGCCAACTGAATCCTTTGCTTTATTCTATCAGCTTGGCAGGAGCAGACCGAGGCACATCAGCCCACTCACTCCTGGTCAAACGTCGTTCGCAGCAGATCAAAGCAGGACAGACACTGCCTGTTGCTTGCCAAGAGGGCCAGGTGGCAGAAAGCTTCTCACATGTCAGCAGGCACTAGGAAGAGTTTGGGAAATGTTAATAGACAGCTGATGTCCTAGTGGAGGTCTCAGGCTGCAGCTTTCAGAAGGTCACTGCACCTTCAAGCACAGCTGCTGCAGTGTCAGGGGTGCGTGCAGCTGGGTGGGATACAGGGATACAAGGATACAGGGATACAAGGATACAGGGCTGAACCTGTAGAGGTGTACCTTTTTTCCCAGTGTGGGTCAGCACAGAGAAGATGACCAAGGGTTGGTTAGGAGCAGAAGCAGATGGCAAAGACAGAAATATGAGTCCTTGTACCCATAATAATCAGCTTTGCCTTTCTTCAAATCACAAACAAGTGTTTAAAGAGGAACTCATCCTCTTTCCTGGGTTGCTTTGGTGGTCTGGAATACACTCCAGGAATTGCTTCCAGTGAGCCGTCTGTTTCTACGCTCAGCTTGCAGAGTAGTCAATGCCCCAGATCTTAGTGGAATTTAAATGGAAAAAGGGCAAAAAGGCTAATCCAGGGAGGGAGCCAGGAAGACATTTAGAAGCAGGAACATGGTAACGAAAAATCACCGTTCCCAACAACACTTTCAATCTCCTCCCTAGGACCAAGTACTAAATGGGACAGAGAGCTGCTGTGATTTGGCTTCTGCTCCTCATATGTTGAATTTTATTTTCCTATTTAATTTTTATTGTCTTTTTTTCTTTTTCATTTGGGAAGTGACCCAAGAAACTGTGTTTCCCACATAGCCATTTCAAAGGAAATTTGATGCTGCAACAAGGACCCTGGGGGAAACACTTTGGGAAAACAGCACCAGCTCTGTCCTGCATTTCTTTTTTTTTTTTCCCTTAGGAAGCAAAGGGAAAAAATAAAAAAGAAGGGGAAAGGGAGAGGAGCCCTCAGTGCAGGGAGACGTGAAACTGGGGGAGATTGGGTTTCAGAAAAGCAGGAGACGTGGCTGCTTCATCCTGCTGCTTGAGCCAAGGACTCTTAGCCTTTACTCAGCCACAGAAATATCTCACTCTTCAAAGCTGATATTTTTGTGATCTCTTTTTTTCATCCCTTTACCTCCTTGTCCCTACCAGAAGGCTCCATAAAACCTCTCCTGATTTGACGCGGCTTCCATGATGGTTTCTGGACATTTGAAGATGGAGACATGATTCCTTCTTGCCTTCCCTAGGAGACAGGAGCTTTGGTGGGGAAAAACTCCTGCTGCACACTGTGTGACACTGTGGTCAGGCACCCCCTGGCAGCCTCCTGGAGATCCAGAGACAGAGCTGTTTGTGTCAGAGCCTGGCGCTTTCAGGTGAAGTATCCTCATGCACAGCACACCTCTCAGACTGCCCACAGAGCAAAGATCTCAGTGTTTCACAGGATCATAGAATGATTGCACAACACAGCAGTAATGGGAGCTGTGAGGACTCTTCTTTTAGTACCCTGAAAAAAAGGATCACCCTCCTGAACAGCCTCAGGGTGCAAAATGATCTCTCCCAGTCATGCTGAAGTCGGCTGGGTTTGGAGAAAGGAGGAAAAAGCCTTTCCCCAGCAGGTGCATGTCCAGCTGTTTATCCTGCCTTTGATAGCTAAACAAAGACTTTGATCAAAGCTGCTTGGCACGAGCATCTTCCCCAGCCTCTGAAATGCAGCTTTGCCTTGACAGCTTGGAGAGACACAGTACTGGAGGTTGGGATGAGCCAGTCCAGTTGGTGAGGGATATCCTCTTTCTCATGCTGGTCAGGGTAGCAGAGAGGCAGACACCAAGTGTTTCCACCTGAGCTGCTCCAGCCATACAGGAGAGGGCAGGCTGGGCTCAGATAACCCCTAGGTCACCAGCACCAGCAGTGCCAGGAGGGTCAGTGGAACTGATCCCCAAAAGCTGCAGGAACAGACCCTTGTCTCACCCCCTGAAGGGGACTCTGACCCAGTGGGTCAAGCAGAACCAGAGAAATGGTGGTATTTCACCAGCCAGCTCACTGTCATTCCACTTTGGGGGATGGGAACAGTAGCAGTGCTGCCCCAGGTTGTACACAAGTGCCCTGAAGAATACAACAGCTGACAAAATAGTCATATTTGTAGTCTTCTCCCCCTATCCTTCACATTCATGGTAACCAAAGAGCACTGCTGACTGATGCTGCCAGACTGGTGGGATTTAGTCCCTTCAAGCACTGAAAGCAAAAGCTCATTTGTACATCCTTGTGTTCCTGGATGCATTTACTTTCTCCCCTTCAGAGTGTTCCTTCCCTATGGCTGGGAGCTGTCTGGCAAAACAACACCAGGAATCATCTCCCAGCTCAGTGCAAATCAAATCCTCACCCTCTTGCACAGAGTGAACTGAGGAGTGCTGCAGCAAGAACATTTGTGTCCCACAAGCCACTTGGAGCAGCATCCTTGAGCCCCAGGGGTCACTGAGTGAGAAGGTGACCAGGTGCCTGGTCCCCACTGTCCCTCACTGTGCCATCATGATGATGACACCATTCCAGATGACACAAGGGTGTCCAGATCCACCACTTGCACACTGCATGTCGCAGCACCTGAGCTGAGCCCTGATCCTGTGGAAAGGATGTTCTAATGGAGGCCTGAATGAGAAGTGCAGATTTGTTCTTCCCCTTTAGCGTTCCCCTTGTCCTCTCAGTCTCACTTCACACAGCTCTAAAGAGCCACTGTAACCCCTTACAAGCTCCTAAAGGTCTACTGAGGCTCTGAAATCCCCCCAGGCTGGCAGTCTGCCCCTGTTCACCACAAAGTATTGAAAGGCCAAACCTGCTCTGCTGCAGCTGAGCAGTCTGTCCATTTAACAGAAAGGTAGAATACTTCAGGTTGGAAGGGACCTTTAAAGGTCACTTGTTCCAAGTCCCCTGCAGGGACATCTCCAACTGGATCAGGTTTCTCAGAGCCCTGTCCAACCTTGGCCTTGAATTTTTCCAGGCATCAGACATCTACCACCCCTCTGGGCAACCAATGCCACTGTTTCTCCACCCTCATAGTAAAGAATTTCTTTATTGTATCTAGTCTGAATATCCCTTCTTTTTGTTTAAAACAATCCCCTCTGCCCTACTGCTACAAGAGCTCCCACAGTGTGGCACACTTCCCTGGGCAGTGAGACTGCAGGAAATGTCTGCTGGGTAAGGAGGCCACCACTAAATCCCAGTCCTCTCTTCCATGACCCATACTGGTGCCCAGAAGGTGTGGCTGTGTAATTCCACATTTCCATTTGTTCCCTCGAGCTGAGCATCACACAGCAGTGCAGGTGGCTGCAGGTGGCAGACCAGGAGACTGCAGGGACCATGCCTGTGGCCACAGAGACACGGGATGTTCCTCTGCCTGTGTGAGGCTGTCCTGGGTGTGCACATGATTTTCCAGGGTGAAATCCATTGTTTATGCTGGGATTCAGCTCAGCCACTCCAAGCAGTGCAGCCTGACTAACTTCATTTACTTCCCCTCCCACCACCCAGACAGTGGACCCTGGCTCTGCTCCAGAGTAGAACAAGATTGTCAGTGACCAGTACACTCTCTTGCCCTTGGCAAAGGATTCTAGATAAGATCAGCAATTTTTTTGTCCATGTATAGATTCATTCATCGAGGAGGGACAGAGATCCATGAGATTCATTTCATGGATGGCTCCAAACAGCTGGGGCTCAGAAGCAGCTTTCAAGTGCTCTCAGCCTGGTTGCATCTGAGTGAGTGTCCTAGAGGCCTGATTTGCTTTCTACTCCATCTACCTGGATGTTTCAAACATAGTGCCCCCTCAGCTTCTCCATCTCAGTTTATTTCCATATCTTATTGCATATTCCCAAATGATGTTGAATAACACGTCTGTGATATTACTTTTTAAGTAACCTTAATTGTCTGATTTTGATTTGTGTTTAAATTGCACTTTCCCCTGCAACCTGAGAGGCATCAGAATTATACACACAAGGTTTCATTGAAAAGTATTTTTGTGTGCTCATTTGGCAAGCCCTCCTGTTGGAGGGCACATGCACGAGGGGGCAGAGCTAAAGCTTCTGGGAAAAGATCAACTTCTGAATTTTCTGAGGCTTATGAGATTAAAACCTCACATTTAACGTCTCATTGAAAGAGAGCTGTCAGATTCTATTTCACGTAAGATGTTGTTTTTGCGGAAAGTGCTTTTTACAAAACATATGGCCAAGGTAA
Source organism: Passer domesticus (assembly GCF_036417665.1). Lineage (NCBI taxonomy): Eukaryota > Metazoa > Chordata > Aves > Passeriformes > Passeridae > Passer > Passer domesticus. Next base: position 8,713,314 of record NC_087512.1, read on the forward strand.
TTGTTTGGGGCTTGGGGGGTGGGAATGGGGAGAGGGAGTTATTCCAGGGAAGGCGTATCTTTTCAACAGCTCTGACCTGAAGAATCAGAGCCTCAGTCAGTGCATGAAAACGAAGCTGGGTTCACAGTGCAGCGATATTCGCTTTCCCGTTTCCTTTGCCAGGAGAGAGAGAAGCAAAGGGAAGCAGGCTGCTCAGAGGAGAGAGCCATGCAGTGCCTCAGCACAAGTCTCAGACACCTTCCATGGCTCCAGATCCACCTCAAGCAGAGCTGAAAGACTGCAACCCAACTGGCACAGGCCTGCTTGCACATGGGCGCATTTAACGAGCAACACACTTTGTTCATTACATGCCTTCACTTTAAATCATAAAAGATTTCATGAAGGCTTTTCCTTTCCAAACATATGTAGATTAGTCGCTCCCCTTTAAGGTGGCTTTTGTGTGTACAGCAGAGAGAAATGTTCAGCCAGGCTGAAGCTCAGGGCTGACATCAGTGGGAGCTTTCGTTAATTGAATTACTGTTTTGTGGCAGAATGTTTTAAAAATAAGCGGAAATGTCCCACATACTTTTTTGGCTGAGAGATCAAATGTATCCAAAGGAATTCAATAATATTCCTACATCTGTGAGTCCTGTCTGTCCCTGGAGGAAAAAAAAAAGTCAAATTCAGCCTCCACCATTGTTTGTGTTCATTATATTCCCTTATCGTCTTTTTGGCTTGTGGGCAGCAGGGGGGAACTAGCAGAGTTCCTTGGGCCTCAAATGGAAACATATAGAGTCATATGCATATCACAAGAGCAGGAAGGACAGTATCAGAAGAAAAGACTCTCCACTATTCATCTGAATGAGAGCCGTGATTTGCTTTGAAGGCATTCACCTCCCCCATTGCTTGCTTTTCTTGTGAATACTTATTGTGGCAGAATCCAGGCTGAAAAGGTGCAGGTAAAAAAAGGAAAGCACGAGGTGAGATTCTTTGAACCAGCATTCGCATGCAGAGCCACATGTGGATATGAATTTTCAGGCAAGTGTATCTCTAGATACGTATTGGCAGGCAAATCCCAAAGCAAGCACTTGCACTTATATGAACTGATGAGGATTTATCTAAGAATTTGCTGGCAAAAGAACACTCATGTGAGCACTTATTCAGAGATACACTTGCAGGGAAATACTTGTTCACAGGCTTGTCCACAAATGCCTTAGCTGGAAATTCATATGTAAATACAGGTGCTACCATTCCTCCATGTATGCCCAGGGAGCAAAGGTGTGTTCATGTACAGGTGAGCAAGGTGAAAAATAAGCAAACAAAAATACAAATATGAAGGGAGAGGAAAATGGCATTTGGCCATTTGCACTCATGCAAATGGAGCTGGGTCCTTGTGCAAAGTCTGTGTAAGTACACAGCCTGGGATACTGGTGAGATCACACATGCAAACAAATTCAGACAGGGCTTTCCTATGACAGAGGCTTGTGCATATTGGCAATGCAGTCAAATACAAACACATATCCATTTTCCTGGCCAATGCTCAGGCAACCGAGTATTAACTGGTGATTTTATGGTGCTATAGGAAAACAAGAACTTGCCAGTCTGCTGGCTGCTTGGATGTTCAGAAGTCCTCTGTGAGAGGAGGAGGTCGAACAAAGTTACACATCTCACACCCAAAGAGAGACACCCTTAGGTCAGACCTACACTAAACTCATAGAGAAGAGCCCAGGTGGATCTGCCTTGCCAATTTCTGATCTTGGGATGTCAAAGTGAAAAACAAGAATGGCATCAAATCCATCTGGATATATTTGGCCTTCTTCACCAGAAAAATTGTATTGGACACTCCAGCTTTTTTTTTTAAAACGTTCTGCCACTAAACAGCTTAATCTCCCTTTGACATCAGCTCTTAGCTTCAGCATCAGGCCAGGATTTATTTAAACTGCCTTAAATGGACATTGCCAGGCTGGAAAGAAAAATAATTATATGAAACAACTGATACTTTCAAAGCAGAGAACTTCTCACCCCGTGCCCCTAAAACAGACTATCCTGCACGGCGGCTGTAGCAAGGGATTTATCAAAGACAGAGGGAGGTGAATTCCCTCTACCAGAAGGTTCCATTGCAGACAGACCACACCAGCCAGAGCCAGCGTTTTCACTGAACATAAAAGGCTTCAGGCAGCTGCAAGTAGTTGAGCACTGGTCACATCTTGTTGCTGATTTAAAGCCATTGGATTCTATGTATTTGCACAGGAAAGTGAGCTGTACAGTCAAGGGCTGCCCTAAGCAGAACACCTGGGCCATTCTGAGTGCCTGAGCCAGGAGTTGGCTCGGGGAAGAAGGGTGGGGTTGGCTGGATTGTGACGTGCTGTGACACGTGTGACATCACGGGGGACGTGTCACAATGGGGGCAGCTGAAAAAGGTCCCGGCAGGTCACGTTGGGCCTGCTTTGCCTTGGCAAGCGGTGAGTGCAGACGTGGCGGGGAGGCTGTGCTGGGAACAAGGGCTGGGGCAGAAATGCTGCACCTGGGGCTGGCTTCTCCCTCTGCATGCAGGGACAGCCCCTCCTAGGAGAAGCTTGGGCAGGCCACAGGGCAGGAGCTGGAGCTGCTGGGGCAGTGGGACAGGCCTTGCTGCCTGCAGGCTGTCTGTGTGGGGCCCTGTCCTTCCTGCGCCCAGCTCCCTGAGGATCCTCCCCTCAGCAGCCAGTAGTTCTCTGCATCCCCGTCCCACTCACGGCCTTCTCTCCCTCCTCCTGCAGACCATGGATCCCATGGTATTCCTGTTGGTGGTGTTCAAAAGCCTCATCCAATACCCACAGCCTGTGGCTGATGGTTTGGATGCAGAAACACGTCTGCGTATGGAAGCGCGGGAAAAGCACCTGGAAAGGGAGAGGCTTCATCTGGAGCAGGAGATGGAACAGCTTATGCAGGAGCATGCAAAGCGGGCGCAGCTCTTGCAGAACTTTGCTGTTGCTGTGTTCCTGACCCTCGTCTTGCTCTTGTGGTTCACCGGGTGGAAAAGCAGCCAAAGGAGAGTGGAGGCTGAAGAAGGAAACGGTGGTGCCAATGAAGCGGAAGTGCGCAACGCTGGGGCAAATGAAGAAGGCAATATCCGAAATGAAGATGTCAATGCGGCTGCAATTGCAGAAATCAATGGTGGTGCAAATGAAGTCAGCGACGAAGATGATGATGCGGACGATCGCGTTGGACGAGTTGTAATGCAGCGCATCCAGTGGCCTGTACAGGACCTGCAGAGAGGCTGTGAATGGATAACTCGGCTCATGAATAATTATACAATTTGCTTTGGCCATGTCCTCTCCAACAGCTTCTACCCAGTCCTGCAACGAGCCATCGGGGTGGGCAGTGCCTTTGAAGGCTGGAGTCCCCGTGAGCAGGATGTCGTTTACACCGTGCTCATCCCCATGACTCCTCCCCGAGGCCACAGCTTCCACCTGGAGCTGGAGAGTCAAGAGCAGAGGCACGTGAAGAACTTCCGTGTCCGCGTGCAGCTGGAGTGCACCTGCACTCCAGGGAGGGAGCAGCAGGATGAGGACATGCTGTGCTTCCTGCACCGCTCTGAGGAGGAGCTGAGGAGCAATCAGGATCCCAGCCTCCTGGACACCCTGTGCACCGGCTCCTACCTTGATGTGCAGAAAACTGCCCGCTGGTTCCACCAGCTGGTGAGAGCAGTCTGGCCAGCTCTGCCTCAGTCTCACAACTGGCATTTAAAGCTGCTGCCCTCCACACGCTGCTGCCAACTCAAGGTGACCAACAGCAAGGAAAGCTTCAGGATTGACATCTTCTTCGGGGTGCGGAGAGGTGACTCAGCCGTCTTTGCGTGCAGCCAGCCCAGAGAGGCCTACACAGCAAGCACAACCTGGCCCGAGTCTTATGCTGTAGTAGAGGCTGAGTTCTTCCAGCACTTTGCCAGGCAGGCACCCCCTGACAGCCTGCACCTCAAATGCCTCCAGTTTTTCACCCGTCTTCCGCTGGGCTTCAGCTTTTCCACCTACACCATGAAGACCATTGTTATGCATATGCTCCATATCTCACCCGTCTCAGCGTGGCGCAGGAGGAACCTCCTGGAACGAATGGTGCTTGTCATGTACAACCTGTACTTATGTCTGCGAGAAAAACGCCTCGACCACTTCATTGTGGGCAACGAAACGTTTCCCCAGGACATCAAGTTACCCACAGACGTTAAAATGGCTGAGCCATACAATCTCTTCCACCACCTGGAGCAGCAGCCGGATGCCCACACCCATGCGCTCTATGAGTATGACATTCTGGAAAATTGGTTCAAAAAAATCCTTCTGGCTGAGGATTGACCCAATGAAGGGGAGGAGTCATGGCTATGAGCCCAGAGCTCTGCTTGTGCTGCTCGCATCAGCCGCACTACAGGCAGAAGAAAGCCACCTTGCAGTCCTCCTTTGGTGCTTCAAGGAGAAGAGGATGCATGCCAAGTCTCTGGCGAAGGTCCCACAACACGTCCCGCCATGTCAGCAAGCGAAGGGCTACAGGAGAGTTTTTTCTACCTCCTTTTATAGCTTCATTTTCCAAGAAAAGGATGGCATTAGCCCCCGGCTTACGTGTGAACTCGGCCAGTGCTGAAAAAGCACATGAATAGAAGACATACGTTACATGCAGGGCCAAAATCACGAAAGCTGACCTGCAAAATGGAGCTGTTCCCGGCCTTTGAAAAGGGACAGAATTTAGAGCACGGAAGAAGTGGGAATGTGGGACCGAAATAAGAAAAAACAAAGTGGACAAAAACGACCAAAAGGAAAAACTAACACGGCTGGCCCGGGATCAGCCAATGGATGGAGCCTCTCCTTGTTCCATCTTCATTGGAAAAATGCTGTTGGAGCTGACCCGAAATTTGCCATATATAAGAATCTAGATGTTTATTTCATATATATATATATATTTAGTGTAAAATTATTATATTCTATAATTTTTATAAGTTATATGTTCCAGTAAAGTATTATAATATAGATAATATCAAAGCTATGAAATATTTAGTTATTATGTCATGATAAAAAGTAAATTTGAAGAGTTGAGTATGTAATTACATTTAAATAGTAATAGTAACAGTAGAGTACATTTATGAATGGAAAAGCAGAAACTGCTTTGTTCTCTTTTCAATAAAATGCATTTTTTGAGAATCTGGAGTGTGCTAGACTTTATTGATCTCAGCCAGGCCTATAGTAGCGGTAAATGTCACACACTGTGAATCTGGGATCTGGAACTCTCTTTTTCGCTCTCTTTTTCGCTCTCTTTCCTTCTTTGTCTTTTTCTTTCTTTATTTAATTAATCTCCCCCTCTTTAATTCCTCTCTTCCCTTTAATCTTACCCCTTTATCCAAAACTAACTGACTTGTGCTTGTATAGTAGGTCAGGGACTGAAATACTGATTTCCAAGCCCAGTGTGTAGGTAGTTAATAAAGTTTTACTGATTGTTGGTGGACCCTCTGACTTTTGTTATTCCTTTTGATCACAAGCATTTACAAATCTTTGGTGCTTCCTTCCCCTTAAGGATGGGTCGTCACACTACAGTGGCTACAAAGATGGCTTTCATCCCCCTTTCCTCTCATACTGTCACAGCCAGGGTGACCCTTTTAGATGGACCCAGAAATTCTCGCTGGCAGCTCCAGCTGGTCAGGGACCATGCAAGAGGCATTGCTAATATTCCTCCTTGTGTTCACTGGGGTCTGCGTGGACAAGCTAGCCATCCTTAGACACTCCCTGAGGAAAAGCTGACACAGATCTGAGAACGCAGGACATGGAGAAGGCACTGCTCAATGGGCAGGGGGAATTGCTGCCACACTTTTCCTCTAGAGTAAAAGCATTCTCATGGATGTAGCTGAAGAGATCCTGGCCAGGGAGCTTGTGAGAGAGAGTGCCATTACCACTTGGACAGTGCCTGCCCTGCCTTTTCTTAGAGGATCTATTCCCTCGGTGAGCTCCACCCAGTCTCTGATGGATCACGGAGCCAGGATGATGACACTGGTGGATGATGCTATAGGCAATGAAAGGAAATCTCTTGATCAGTCACACCAAGTCATACTCATGGTGCACCTCAACTTCTCAGGTGCAAATGGAGACATCCTAGAGAAGAGCTGAACAAGCCCAGAAAAGTCCTGAAGTCCACATTGAAAATAGCTTTTTGACATGGGTACTGTGGGAGCCACTAGGAAAAGTGCCCTCCTAGACCTGTTGTTTGTCCACAGAGATGCTCTTGTGGGTGAAATGGTGATTTGTGCTGTCTTGGCCACAGTAATCAAGAAATGCTTGAGTAAAAAATCTTAGGTGTTATGGAAAAACCTGTCTGTGGAGCTACTCCCCAGAGTTGTGGGAGAACAAGCTCAAGGAACTAATTAATAAGGGCCCTTTAGCATGTAGTTTCAAGGGTATTGATGTCCACAAATGCTAGTCCTTGTTATCAGAAATGTTTCTATAAGAGCACAAGTCTGATGAAGAAGGGCTGAGGGAGGTGGGGTCTGGAGGCTGCTGGGCCAGCAGGGAGAGAATCCACTGTACTCCCCTGGAGGGAAAACCCCCCAAGCCATAACCACCTGTTAGGGTGTAGAAAAAGGCTTCTCGCAGCATGCCTTGTTGTGACATGCAGATCCAATGTATCCCATTGGCCCTTCCCCCTGCTCCACCCCTGTGCCCTCATCCTATTGACCCTAGTGTTCTGTCGCGCCGCTGAAGATGCCTGCAGAACCAGCATGGCCCTGTCTGCCTGCACTGCCACCTCCCCATGAGCGTCCATTCCTGCTGGAGTCCTCTGCTGCATGGGAAAGCTGCTTGTGGAGGGATTGGCTGGAAGAGGGAGAGGGTGGTGGGGGCAGAAATGGAGGCTGCCTGGATCTGGCTTTGGAATAACTCTCCTCCTCACATGGTGTCTCCATCTATCTCCCTCCTTCCATGAAGTTCTGCTTTCCATCCCTTTCCATCCATACATCCACACTGTAAGGCAGCCCTTCTTTACAGAGAGCAGAGAACAATCTTCTTCCTCCAAAGTGGTGGCTGCAATCAAGGAATCACAGGATGGATTGTCAGAGAAAACCACTCTCTCTAACAAGCTTTGGACCTGAACACTTCCCCCTCCAAGGCCTGTTGTCATCTCCTCATTCTTGCTCCATTTTCATGGCAAGGATTGCCTTGCAGGGCGTCCTGGATGGGAGTTGGGTACGCTGCGTCCTCCCCACAACTTGTCTCCAGGCAGAAGTCTTCTGCACAGCATCCCACAGGGTTTGGAAGAGATTTGCCAGGTTTACTCAGCATAAATATCCCTTCCATTTTTCCTGTTTATAGGGCACTTCTGGGGTTTTTCCTCTCCTCTCCTCTCCTCTCCTCTCCTCTCCTCTCCTCTCCTCTCCTCTCCTCTCCTCTCCTCTCCTCTCCTCTCCTCTCCTCTCCTCTCCTCTCCTCTCCTCTCCTCTCCTCTCCTCTCCTCTCCTCTCCTCTCCTCTCCTCTCCTCTCCTCTCCTCTCCTCTCCTCTCCTCTCCTCTCCTCTCCTCTCCTCTCCTCTCCTCTCCTCTCCTCTCCTCTCCTCTCCTCTCCAGCTGCCAGCTGATTGGATTTGTCCAGATGCCCTGGCAATTCCTGGCAGAGAACAAGACTCTGGTCACGGAAGGTGGTGCTTTATAGAAGGTGGTTACAGGGCAAGAAATCCCAGCTTTGGGACACTGTGGCAGAGCTTTTCCCTTTCTGACATTTCTTTCTGACCCGTTGATCTCTCCCAGTGCTGTGACACGTGTGACATCACGGGGGACGTGTCACAATGGGGGCAGCTGAAAAAGGTCCCGGCAGGTCACGTTGGGCCTGCTTTGCCTTGGCAAGCGGTGAGTGCAGATGTGGCGGGGAGGCTGTGCTGGGAACAAGGGCTGGGGCAGAAATGCTGCACCTGGGGCTGGCTTCTCCCTCTGCATGCAGGGCCAGCCCCTCCTAGGAGAAGCTTGGGCAGGCCACAGGGCAGGAGCTGGAGCTGCTGGGGCAGTGCGACAGGCCTTGCTGCCTGCAGGCTGTCTGTGTGGGGCCCTGTCCTTCCTGCGCCCAGCTCCCTGAGGATCCTCCCCTCAGCAGCCAGTAGTTCTCTGCATCCCCGTCCCACTCACGGCCTTCTCTCCCTCCTCCTGCAGACCATGGATCCCGTGGTATTCCTGTTGGTGGTGTTCAAAAGCCTCATCCAATACCCACAGCCTGTGGCTGATGGTTTGGATGCAGAAACACGTCTGCGCATGGAAGCGCGTGAAAAGCACCTGGAATGGGAGAGGCTTCATCTGGAGCAGGAGATGGAACGGCTTATGCAGGAGCAGGCGAAGCAGGCGCAGGTCTTGCAGAACTTTGCTGTTGCTGTGTTCCTGACCCTCGTCTTGGTCTTGTGGTTCACCGGGTGGAAAAGCAGCCAAAGGAGAGAGGAGGCTGAAGAAGGAAACGGTGGTGCCAATGAAGCGGAAGTGCGCAACGCTGGGGCAAATGAAGAAGGCAATATCCGGAATGAAGATGTCAATGCGGCTGCAATTGCAGAAATCTATGGTGGTGCAAATGAAGTCAGCGACGAAGATGATGATGCGGACGATCGCGTTGGACGAGTTGTAATGCAGCGCATCCAGTGGCCTGTACAGGACCTGCAGAGAGGCTGTGAATGGACAACTCGGCTCATGAATAATTATACAATTTGCTTTGGCCATGTCCTCTCCAACAGCTTCTACCCAGTCCTGCAACGAGCCATCGGGGTGGGCAGTGCCTTTGAAGGCTGGAGTCCCCGTGAACAGGATGTCGTTTACACCGTGCTCATCCCCATGACTCCTCCCCGAGGCCACAGCTTCCACCTGGAGCTGGAGAGTCAAGAGCAGAGGCACGTGAAGAACTTCCGTGTCCGCGTGCAGCTGGAGTGCACCTGCACTCCAGGGAGGGAGCAGCAGGATGAGGACATGCTGTGCTTCCTGCACCACTCCGAGGAGGAGCTGAGGAGCAATCAGGATCCCAGCCTCCTGGACACCCTGTGCACCGGCTCCTACCTTGATGTGCAGAAAACTGCCCGCTGGTTCCACCAGCTGGTGAGAGCAGTCTGGCCAGCTCTGCCTCAGTCTCACAACTGGCATTTAAAGCTGCTGCCCTCCACACGCTGCTGCCAACTCAAGGTGACCAACAGCAAGGAAAGCTTCAGGATTGACATCTTCTTCGGGGTGCGGAGAGGTGACTCAGCCGTCTTTGCGTGCAGCCAGCCCAGAGAGGCCTACACAGCAAGCACAACCTGGCCCGAGTCTTATGCTGTAGTAGAGGCTGAGTTCTTCCAGCACTTTGCCAGGCAGGCACCCCCTGACAGCCTGCACCTCAAATGCCTCCAGTTTTTCACCCGTCTTCCGCTGGGCTTCAGCTTTTCCACCTACACCATGAAGACCATTGTTATGCATATGCTCCATATCTCACCCGTCTCAGCGTGGCGCAGGAGGAACCTCCTGGAACGAATGGTGCTTGTCATGTACAACCTGTACTTATGTCTGCGAGAAAAACGCCTCGACCACTTCATTGTGGGCAACGAAACGTTTCCCCAGGACATCAAGTTACCCACAGACGTTAAAATGGCTGAGCCATACAATCTCTTCCACCACCTGGAGCAGCAGCCGGATGCCCACACCCATGCACTCTATGAGTATGACATTCTGGAAAATTGGTTCAAAAAAATCCTTCTGGCTGAGGATTGACCCAATGAAGGGGAGGAGTCATGGCTACGAGCCCAGAGCTCTGCTTGTGCTGCTCGCATCAGCCGCACTACAGGCAGAAGAAAGCCACCTTGCAGTCCTCCTTTGGTGCTTCAAGGAGAAGAGGATGCATGCCAAGTCTCTGGCGAAGGTCCCACAACACGTCCCGCCATGTCAGCAAGCGAAGGGCTACAGGAGAGTTTTTTCTACCTCCTTTTATAGCTTCATTTTCCAAGAAAAGGATGGCATTAGCCCCCGGCTTACGTGTGAACTCTGCCAGTGCTGAAAAAGCACATGAATAGAAGACATACGGTACATGCAGGGCCAAAATCACGAAAGCTGACCTGCAAAATGGAGCTGTTCCCGGCCTTTGAAAAGGGACAGAATTTAGAGCACGGAAGAAGTGGGAATGTGGGACCGAAATAAGAAAAAACAAAGTGGACAAAAACGACCAAAAGGAAAAACTAACAATGCTGGCCCAGGATCAGCCAATGGATGGAGCCTCTCCTTGTTCCATCTTCATTGCAAAAATGCTGTTGGAGCTGATCGGAAATTTGCCATATATAGGAATCTAGATGTTTATTTCATAAATATATATATATATAGTGTATAATTATTATATTCTATAATTTTTATAAGTTATATATTCTAGTAAAGTATTATAATATAGATAATATCAAAGCTATGAAATATTTAGTTATTATGGCATGATAAAAAGTAAATTTGAAGAGTTGAGTATGTAATTACATTTAAATAGTTATAGTTCATTTATGAATGGAAAAGCAGAAACTGCTTTGTTCTCTTTTCAATAAAATGCATTTTTTGAGAATCTGGAGTGTGCTAGACTTTATTGATCTCAGCCAGGCCTATAGTCGTGGTAAATGTCACACATTGTGAATCTGGGATCTGGAACTCTTTCTTTCGCTCTCTTTCCTTCTTTGTCTTTTTCTTTCTTTATTTAATTCATCTCTCCCTCTTTAATTCCTCTCTTCCCTTTAATCTTACCCCTTTATCCAAAACTAACTGACTTGTGCTTGTATAGTAGGTCAGGGACTGAAATACTGATTTCCAAGCCCAGTGTGTAGGTAGTTAATAAAGTTTTACTGATTGTTGGTGGACCCTCTGACTTTTGTTATTCCTTTTGATCACAAGCATTTACAAATCTTTGGTGCTTCCTTCCCCTTAAGGATGGGTCGTCACACTACAGTGGCTACAAAGATGGCTTTCATCCCCCTTTCCTCTCATACTGTCACAGCCAGGGTGACCCTTTTAGATGGACCCAGAAATTCTCGCTGGCAGCTCCAGCTGGTCAGGGACCATGCAAGAGGCATTGCTAATATTCCTCCTTGTGTTCACTGGGGTCTGCGTGGACAAGCTAGCCATCCTTAGACACTCCCTGAGGAAAAGCTGACACAGATCTGAGAACGCAGGACATGGAGAAGGCACTGCTCAATGGGCAGGGGGAATTGCTGCCACACTTTTCCTCTAGAGTAAAAGCATTCTCATGGATGTAGCTGAAGAGATCCTGGCCAGGGAGCTTGTGAGAGAGAGTGCCATTACCACTTGGACAGTGCCTGCCCTGCCTTTTCTTAGAGGATCTATTCCCTCGGTGAGCTCCACCCAGTCTCTGATGGATCACGGAGCCAGGATGATGACACTGGTGGATGATGCTATAGGCAATGAAAGGAAATCTCTTGATCAGTCACACCAAGTCATACTCATGGTGCACCTCAACTTCTCAGGTGCAAATGGAGACATCCTAGAGAAGAGCTGAACAAGCCCAGAAAAGTCCTGAAGTCCACATTGAAAATAGCTTTTTGACATGGGTACTGTGGGAGCCACTAGGAAAAGTGCCCTCCTAGACCTGTTGTTTGTCCACAGAGATGCTCTTGTGGGTGAAATGGTGATTTGTGCTGTCTTGGCCACAGTAATCAAGAAATGCTTGAGTAAAAAATCTTAGGTGTTATGGAAAAACCTGTCTGTGGAGCTACTCCCCAGAGTTGTGGGAGAACAAGCTCAAGGAACTAATTAATAAGGGCCCTTTAGCATGTAGTTTCAAGGGTATTGATGTCCACAAATGCTAGTCCTTGTTATCAGAAATGTTTCTATAAGAGCACAAGTCTGATGAAGAAGGGCTGAGGGAGGTGGGGTCTGGAGGCTGCTGGGCCAGCAGGGAGAGAATCCACTGTACTCCCCTGGAGGGAAAACCCCCCAAGCCATAACCACCTGTTAGGGTGTAGAAAAAGGCTTCTCGCAGCATGCCTTGTTGTGACATGCAGATCCAATGTATCCCATTGGCCCTTCCCCCTGCTCCACCCCTGTGCCCTCATCCTATTGACCCTAGTGTTCTGTCGCGCCGCTGAAGATGCCTGCAGAACCAGCATGGCCCTGTCTGCCTGCACTGCCACCTCCCCATGAGCGTCCATTCCTGCTGGAGTCCTCTGCTGCATGGGAAAGCTGCTTGTGGAGGGATTGGCTGGAAGAGGGAGAGGGTGGTGGGGGCAGAAATGGAGGCTGCCTGGATCTGGCTTTGGAATAACTCTCCTCCTCACATGGTGTCTCCATCTATCTCCCTCCTTCCATGAAGTTCTGCTTTCCATCCCTTTCCATCCATACATCCACACTGTAAGGCAGCCCTTCTTTACAGAGAGCAGAGAACAATCTTCTTCCTCCAAAGTGGTGGCTGCAATCAAGGAATCACAGGATGGATTGTCAGAGAAAACCACTCTCTCTAACAAGCTTTGGACCTGAACACTTCCCCCTCCAAGGCCTGTTGTCATCTCCTCATTCTTGCTCCATTTTCATGGCAAGGATTGCCTTGCAGGGCGTCCTGGATGGGAGTTGGGTACGCTGCGTCCTCCCCACAACTTGTCTCCAGGCAGAAGTCTTCTGCACAGCATCCCACAGGGTTTGGAAGAGATTTGCCAGGTTTACTCAGCATAAATATCCCTTCCATTTTTCCTGTTTATAGGGCACTTCTGGGGTTTTTCCTCTCCTCTCCTCTCCTCTCCTCTCCTCTCCTCTCCTCTCCTCTCCTCTCCTCTCCTCTCCTCTCCTCTCCTCTCCTCTCCTCTCCTCTCCTCTCCTCTCCTCTCCTCTCCTCTCCTCTCCTCTCCTCTCCTCTCCTCTCCTCTCCTCTCCTCTCCTCTCCTCTCCTCTCCTCTCCTCTCCTCTCCTCTCCTCTCCTCTCCTCTCCTCTCCTCTCCTCTCCTCTCCTCTCCTCTCCTCTCCTCTCCAGCTGCCAGCTGATTGGATTTGTCCAGATGCCCTGGCAATTCCTGGCAGAGAACAAGACTCTGGTCACGGAAGGTGGTGCTTTATAGAAGGTGGTTACAGGGCAAGAAATCCCAGCTTTGGGACACTGTGGCAGAGCTTTTCCCTTTCTGACATTTCTTTCTGACCCGTTGATCTCTCCCAGTGCTGTGACACGTGTGACATCACGGGGGACGTGTCACAATGGGGGCAGCTGAAAAAGGTCCCGGCAGGTCACGTTGGGCCTGCTTTGCCTTGGCAAGCGGTGAGTGCAGATGTGGCGGGGAGGCTGTGCTGGGAACAAGGGCTGGGGCAGAAATGCTGCACCTGGGGCTGGCTTCTCCCTCTGCATGCAGGGCCAGCCCCTCCTAGGAGAAGCTTGGGCAGGCCACAGGGCAGGAGCTGGAGCTGCTGGGGCAGTGCGACAGGCCTTGCTGCCTGCAGGCTGTCTGTGTGGGGCCCTGTCCTTCCTGCGCCCAGCTCCCTGAGGATCCTCCCCTCAGCAGCCAGTAGTTCTCTGCATCCCCGTCCCACTCACGGCCTTCTCTCCCTCCTCCTGCAGACCATGGATCCCGTGGTATTCCTGTTGGTGGTGTTCAAAAGCCTCATCCAATACCCACAGCCTGTGGCTGATGGTTTGGATGCAGAAACACGTCTGCGCATGGAAGCGCGTGAAAAGCACCTGGAATGGGAGAGGCTTCATCTGGAGCAGGAGATGGAACGGCTTATGCAGGAGCAGGCGAAGCAGGCGCAGGTCTTGCAGAACTTTGCTGTTGCTGTGTTCCTGACCCTCGTCTTGGTCTTGTGGTTCACCGGGTGGAAAAGCAGCCAAAGGAGAGAGGAGGCTGAAGAAGGAAACGGTGGTGCCAATGAAGCGGAAGTGCGCAACGCTGGGGCAAATGAAGAAGGCAATATCCGGAATGAAGATGTCAATGCGGCTGCAATTGCAGAAATCTATGGTGGTGCAAATGAAGTCAGCGACGAAGATGATGATGCGGACGATCGCGTTGGACGAGTTGTAATGCAGCGCATCCAGTGGCCTGTACAGGACCTGCAGAGAGGCTGTGAATGGACAACTCGGCTCATGAATAATTATACAATTTGCTTTGGCCATGTCCTCTCCAACAGCTTCTACCCAGTCCTGCAACGAGCCATCGGGGTGGGCAGTGCCTTTGAAGGCTGGAGTCCCCGTGAACAGGATGTCGTTTACACCGTGCTCATCCCCATGACTCCTCCCCGAGGCCACAGCTTCCACCTGGAGCTGGAGAGTCAAGAGCAGAGGCACGTGAAGAACTTCCGTGTCCGCGTGCAGCTGGAGTGCACCTGCACTCCAGGGAGGGAGCAGCAGGATGAGGACATGCTGTGCTTCCTGCACCACTCCGAGGAGGAGCTGAGGAGCAATCAGGATCCCAGCCTCCTGGACACCCTGTGCACCGGCTCCTACCTTGATGTGCAGAAAACTGCCCGCTGGTTCCACCAGCTGGTGAGAGCAGTCTGGCCAGCTCTGCCTCAGTCTCACAACTGGCATTTAAAGCTGCTGCCCTCCACACGCTGCTGCCAACTCAAGGTGACCAACAGCAAGGAAAGCTTCAGGATTGACATCTTCTTCGGGGTGCGGAGAGGTGACTCAGCCGTCTTTGCGTGCAGCCAGCCCAGAGAGGCCTACACAGCAAGCACAACCTGGCCCGAGTCTTATGCTGTAGTAGAGGCTGAGTTCTTCCAGCACTTTGCCAGGCAGGCACCCCCTGACAGCCTGCACCTCAAATGCCTCCAGTTTTTCACCCGTCTTCCGCTGGGCTTCAGCTTTTCCACCTACACCATGAAGACCATTGTTATGCATATGCTCCATATCTCACCCGTCTCAGCGTGGCGCAGGAGGAACCTCCTGGAACGAATGGTGCTTGTCATGTACAACCTGTACTTATGTCTGCGAGAAAAACGCCTCGACCACTTCATTGTGGGCAACGAAACGTTTCCCCAGGACATCAAGTTACCCACAGACGTTAAAATGGCTGAGCCATACAATCTCTTCCACCACCTGGAGCAGCAGCCGGATGCCCACACCCATGCACTCTATGAGTATGACATTCTGGAAAATTGGTTCAAAAAAATCCTTCTGGCTGAGGATTGACCCAATGAAGGGGAGGAGTCATGGCTACGAGCCCAGAGCTCTGCTTGTGCTGCTCGCATCAGCCGCACTACAGGCAGAAGAAAGCCACCTTGCAGTCCTCCTTTGGTGCTTCAAGGAGAAGAGGATGCATGCCAAGTCTCTGGCGAAGGTCCCACAACACGTCCCGCCATGTCAGCAAGCGAAGGGCTACAGGAGAGTTTTTTCTACCTCCTTTTATAGCTTCATTTTCCAAGAAAAGGATGGCATTAGCCCCCGGCTTACGTGTGAACTCTGCCAGTGCTGAAAAAGCACATGAATAGAAGACATACGGTACATGCAGGGCCAAAATCACGAAAGCTGACCTGCAAAATGGAGCTGTTCCCGGCCTTTGAAAAGGGACAGAATTTAGAGCACGGAAGAAGTGGGAATGTGGGACCGAAATAAGAAAAAACAAAGTGGACAAAAACGACCAAAAGGAAAAACTAACAATGCTGGCCCAGGATCAGCCAATGGATGGAGCCTCTCCTTGTTCCATCTTCATTGCAAAAATGCTGTTGGAGCTGATCGGAAATTTGCCATATATAGGAATCTAGATGTTTATTTCATAAATATATATATATATAGTGTATAATTATTATATTCTATAATTTTTATAAGTTATATATTCTAGTAAAGTATTATAATATAGATAATATCAAAGCTATGAAATATTTAGTTATTATGGCATGATAAAAAGTAAATTTGAAGAGTTGAGTATGTAATTACATTTAAATAGTTATAGTTCATTTATGAATGGAAAAGCAGAAACTGCTTTGTTCTCTTTTCAATAAAATGCATTTTTTGAGAATCTGGAGTGTGCTAGACTTTATTGATCTCAGCCAGGCCTATAGTCGTGGTAAATGTCACACATTGTGAATCTGGGATCTGGAACTCTTTCTTTCGCTCTCTTTCCTTCTTTGTCTTTTTCTTTCTTTATTTAATTCATCTCTCCCTCTTTAATTCCTCTCTTCCCTTTAATCTTACCCCTTTATCCAAAACTAACTGACTTGTGCTTGTATAGTAGGTCAGGGACTAAAATACTGATTTCCAAGCCCAGTGTGTAGGTAGTTAATAAAGTTTTACTGATTGTTGGTGGACCCTCTGACTTTTGTTATTCCTTTTGATCACAAGCATTTACAAATCTTTGGTGCTTCCTTCCCCTTAAGGATGGGTCGTCACACTACAGTGGCTACAAAGATGGCTTTCATCCCCCTTTCCTCTCATACTGTCACAGCCAGGGTGACCCTTTTAGATGGACCCAGAAATTCTCGCTGGCAGCTCCAGCTGGTCAGGGACCATGCAAGAGGCATTGCTAATATTCCTCCTTGTGTTCACTGGGGTCTGCGTGGACAAGCTAGCCATCCTTAGACACTCCCTGAGGAAAAGCTGACACAGATCTGAGAATGCAGGACATGGAGAAGGCACTGCTCAATGGGCAGGGGCAATTGCTGCCACACCTTTCCTCTAGAGTAAAAGCATTCTCATGCAGTCAAAGCTGATGTAGCTGAAAAGATCCTGGCCAGGGAGCTTGTGAGAGAGAGTGCCATTACCACTTGGACACTGCCTGCCCTGCGTTTTCTGAGAGGATCTATTCCCTCGGTGAGCTCCACCCAGTCTCTGATGGATCACGGAGCCAGGATGATGACACTGGTATATGATGCTATAGGCAATGAAAGGAAATCTCTTGATCAGTCACACCAAGTCATACTCATGGTGCACCTCAACTTCTCAGGTGCAAATGGAGACATCCTAGAGAAGAGCTGAACAAGCACAGAAAAGTCCTGGAGTCCACATTGAAATAGCTTTTTGACATGGGTACTGTGGGAGCCACTAGGAAAAATGCCCTCCTAGACCTGTTGTTTGTCCACAGAGATGCTCTTGTAAGTGAAATGGTGATTTGTGCTGTCTTGGCCACAGTAATCAAGAAACGCTTGAGTAAAAAATCTTAGGTGTTATGGAAAAACCTGTCTGTGAAGCTACACCCCAGAGTTGTGGGAGAATAAGCTCAAGGAACTAATTAATAAGGGCCCTTTAGCATGTAGTTTCAAGGGTATTGATGTCCACAAATGCTAGTCCTTGTTATCAGAAATGTTTCTATAAGAGCACAAGTCTGATGAAGAAGGGCTGAGGGAGGTGGGGTCTGGAGGCTGCTGGGCCAGCAGGGAAAGAATCCCTCCACTCTACTCCCCTGGAGGGAAAACCCCCCAAGCCATAACCACCTGTTAGGGTGCAGAAAAAGGCTTCTCGCAGCATGCCTTGTTGTGACATGCAGATCCAATGTATCCCATTGGCCCTTCCACCTGCTCCACCCCTGTGCCCTCATCCTATTGACCCTAGTGTTCTGTCCCGCCGCTGAAGATGCCTGCAGAACCAGCATGGCCCTGTCTGCCTGCACTGCCACCTCCCCATGAGCGTCCATTCCTGCTGGAGTCCTCTGCTGCATGGGAAAGCTGCTTGTGGAGGGATTGGCTGGAAGAGGGAGAGGGTGGTGGGGGCAGAAATGGAGGCTGCCTGGATCTGGCTTTGGAATAACCCTCCTCCTCACATGGTGTCTCCATCTATCTCCCTCCTTCCATGAAGTTCTGCTTTCCATCCCTTTCCATCCATACATCCACACTGTAAGGCAGCCCTTCTTTACAGAGAGCAGAGAACAATGTTCTTCCTCCAAAGTGGTGGCTGCAATCAAGGAATCACAGGATGGATTGTCAGAGAAAACCACTCTCTCTAACAAGCTTTGGACCTGAACACTTCCCCCTCCAAGGCCTGTTGTCATCTCCTCATTCTTGCTCCATTTTCATGGCAAGGATTGCCTTGCAGGGCGTCCTGGATGGGAGTTGGGTACGCTGCGTCCTCCCCACAACTTGTCTCCAGGCAGAAGTCTTCTGCACAGCATCCCACAGGGTTTGGAAGAGATTTGCCAGGTTTACTCAGCATAAATATCCCTTCCATTTTTCCTGTTTACAGGGCACTTCTGGGGTTTTTCCTCTCCTCTCCTCTCCAGCCGCCAGCTGATTGGATTTGTCCAGATGCCCTGGCAATTCCTGGCAGAGAACAAGACTCTTGTCACGGAAGGTGGTGCTTTATAGAAGGTGGTTACAGGGCAAGAAATCCCAGCTTTGGGACACTGTGGCAGAGCTTTTCCCTTTCTGACATTTCTTTCTGACCCGTTGATCTCTCCCAGTGCTGTGACACGTGTGACATCACGGGGGACGTGTCACAATGGGGGCAGCTGAAAAAGGTCCCGGCAGGTCACGTTGGGCCTGCTTTGCCTTGGCAAGCGGTGAGTGCAGACGTGGCGGGGAGGCTGTGCTGGGAACAAGGGCTGGGGCAGAAATGCTGCACCTGGGGCTGGCTTCTCCCTCTGCATGCAGGGACAGCCCCTCCTAGGAGAAGCTTGGGCAGGCCACAGGGCAGGAGCTGGAGCTGCTGGGGCAGTGCGACAGGCCTTGCTGCCTGCAGGCTGTCTGTGTGGGGCCCTGTCCTTCCTGCGCCCAGCTCCCTGAGGATCCTCCCCTCAGCAGCCAGTAGTTCTCTGCATCCCCGTCCCACTCACGGCCTTCTCTCCCTCCTCCTGCAGACCATGGATCCCGTGGTATTCCTGTTGGTGGTGTTCAAAAGCCTCATCCAATACCCACAGCCTGTGGCTGATGGTTTGGATGCAGAAACACGTCTGCGCATGGAAGCGCGTGAAAAGCACCTGGAAAGGGAGAGGCTTCATCTGGAGCAGGAGATGGAACTGCTTATGCAGGAGCAGGTGAAGCAGGCGCAGCTCTTGCAGAACTTTGCTGTTGCTGTGTTCCTGACCCTCGTCTTGGTCTTGTGGTTCACCGGGTGGAAAAGCAGCCAAAGCAGAGAGGAGGCTGACGAAGGAAACGGTGGTGCCAATGAAGCGGAAGTGCGTAACGCTGGGGCAAATGAAGAAGGCAATATCCGAAATGAAGATGTCAATGCGGCTGCAATTGCAGAAATCAATGGTGGTGCAAATGAAGTCAGTGAGGAAGATGATGATGCGAACGATCGCATTGGACGAGTTGTAATGCAGCGCATCCAGTGGCCTGTACAGGACCTGCAGAGAGGCTGTGAATGGATAACTCGGCTCATGGATAATTATACAATTTGCTTTGGCCATGTCCTCTCCAACAGCTTCTACCCAGTCCTGCAACGAGCCATCGGGGTGGGCAGTGCCTTTGAAGGCTGGAGTCCCCGTGAGCAGGATGTCGTTTACACCGTGCTCATCCCCATGACTCCTCCCCGAGGCCACAGCTTCCACCTGGAGCTGGAGAGTCAAGAGCAGAGGCATGTGAAGAACTTCCGTGTCCGCGTGCAGCTGGAGTGCACCTGCACTCCAGGGAGGGAGCAGCAGGATGAGGACATGCTGTGCTTCCTGCACCACTCCGAGGAGGAGCTGAAGAGCAATCAGGATCCCAGCCTCCTGGACACCCTGTGCACCGGCTCCTACCTTGATGTGCAGAAAACTGCCCGCTGGTTCCACCAGCTGGTGAGAGCAGTCTGGCCAGCTCTGCCTCAGTCTCACAACTGGCATTTAAAGCTGCTGCCCTCCACACGCTGCTGCCAACTCAAGGTGAGCAACAGCAAGGAAAGCTTCAGGATTGACATCTTCTTCGGGGTGCGGAGAGGTGACTCAGCCGTCTTTGCGTGCAGCCAGCCCAGAGAGGCCTACACAGCAAGCACAACCTGGCCCGAGTCTTATGCTGTAGTAGAGGCTGAGTTCTTCCAGCACTTTGCCAGGCAGGCACCCCCTGACAGCCTGCACCTGAAATGCCTCCAGTTTTTCACCCGTCTTCCGCTGGGCTTCAGCTTTTCCACCTACACCATGAAGACCATTGTTATGCATATGCTCCATATCTCACCCGTCTCAGCGTGGCGCAGGAGGAACCTCCTGGAACGAATGGTGCTTGTCATGTACAACCTGTACTTATGTCTGCGAGAAAAACGCCTCGACCACTTCATTGTGGGCAACGAAACCTTTCCCCAGGACATCAAGTTACCCACAGACGTTAAAATGGCTGAGCCATACAATCTCTTCCACCACCTGGAGCAGCAGCCGGATGCCCACACCCATGCGCTCTATGAGTATGACATTCTGGAAAATTGGTTCAAAAAAATCCTTCTGGCTGAGGATTGACCCAATGAAGGGGAGGAGTCATGGCTATGAGCCCAGAGCTCTGCTTGTGCTGCTCGCATCAGCCGCACTACAGGCAGAAGAAAGCCACCTTGCAGTCCTCCTTTGGTGCTTCAAGGAGAAGAGGATGCATGCCAAGTCTCTGCCGAAGGTCCCACAACACGTCCCGCCATGTCAGCAAGTGAAGGGCTACAGGAGAGTTTTTTCTACCTCCTTTTATAGCTTCATTTTCCAAGAAAAGGATGGCATTAGCCCCCGGCTTACGTGTGAACTCTGCCAGTGCTGAAAAAGCACATGAATAGAAGACATACGGTACATGCAGGGCCAAAATCACGAAAGCTGACCTGCAAAATGGAGCTGTTCCTGGCCTTTGAAAAGGGACAGAATTTAGAGCACGGAAGAAGTGGGAATGTGGGAGCGAAATAGGAAAAAACAAAGTGGACAAAAACTACCAAAAGGAAAAACTAACACTGCTGTCCCGGGATCAGCCAATGGATGGAGCCTCTCCTTGTTCCATCTTCATTGGAAAAATGCTGTTGGAGCTGATCGGAAATTTGCCATATATAGGAATCTAGATGTTTATTTCATATATATATATATATAGTGTATAATTATTATATTCTATAATTTTTATAAGTTATATGTTCTAGTAAAGTATTATAATATAGATAATATCAAAGCTATGAAATATTTAGTTATTATGTCATGATAAAAAGTAAATTTGAAGAGTTGAGTATGTAATTACATTTAAATAGTAATAGTAACAGTAGAGTACATTTATGAATGGAAAAGCAGAAACTGCTTTGTTCTCTTTTCAATAAAATGCATTTTTTGAGAATCTGGAGTGTGCTAGACTTTATTGATCTCAGCCAGGCCTATAGCAGTGGTAAATGTCACACACTGTGAATCTGGGATCTGGAACTCTTTTTTTCGCTCTCTTTCCTTCTTTGTCTTTTTCTTTCTTTATTTAATTCATCTCTCCCTCTTTAATTCCTCTCTTCCCTTTAATCTTACCCCTTAATCCAAAACTAACTGACTTGTGCTTGTATAGTAGGTCAGGGACTAAAATACTGATTTCCAAGCCCAGTGTGTAGGTAGTTAATAAAGTTTTACTGATTGTTGGTGGACCCTCTGACTTTTGTTATTCCTTTTGATCACAAGCATTTACAAATCTTTGGTGCTTCCTTCCCCTTAAGGATGGGTCGTCACACTAGAGTGGCTACAAAGATGGCTTTCATCCCCCTTTCCTCTCATACTGTCACAGCCAGGGTGACCCTTTTAGATGGACCCAGAAATTCTCGCTGGCAGCTCCAGCTGGTCAGGGACCATGCAAGAGGCATTGCTAATATTCCTCCTTGTGTTCACTGGGATCTGCATGGACAAGCTAGCCATCCTTAGACACTCCCTGAGGAAAAGCTGACACAGATCTGAGAATGCGGGACATGGAGAAGGCACTGCTCAATGGGCAGGGGGAATTGCTGCCACACCTTTCCTCTAGAGTAAAAGCATTCTCATGGATGTAGCTGAA